>NC_135323.1:4910932-7310932 GCF_048772815.1 Callospermophilus lateralis | reverse complement strand
AGGCACCTGAGGGAGGCCCTGGCCTCCTTCTCAGGAGACTCAGGCAGGACTTGCTGGGGACCTATCCCTGCCTTCTCTGCAAACATTCCAGGCTGAACTAGAGTCCCCTGGGCAGGATACTAGGCAGGCTGCTGAGCCTAGTGGGCACTTGGAGCCCAGCAGCCACTCCCAGGCCAGCCTTCCATCCAATAATCCAGGGGCTCTCTTCTTCCCCAGGATTGGCTATTGGAAGCACCCCCTCTGCAGCCTACATTCCCTCGCAGGAAGCAGGAAGCAGCCCGAGTGTGTCCTCGTAGAATTGAATAGCAGGAAGTCTCTCCATTTACACAAAGAAAGTTGGCAGTCCTAAGTGGGCAGCCCAGCACCAGGGACTGAGGCCACTGACTAAGCGGGCAGGCTGGGGACCAGAGGCTGTACTGGCTCCCCATGTACTCCTTGTGGCCACCCCCACAAAAGTACCTGCTAGTTCACAGGTATCCCAGGGACACTGCTCCCTTCGTCTCTGCAGTGCTGGGCCCCATTTCCCCACTGCACAGACCTTGTATGGAGCCCCTGATGAGATGCTTCTCTCCGTGCAGCCCCCCATCAGCACCCCTCGTCGCTCTGACTCGGCCATCTCCGTCCGCTCCCTGCATTCTGAGTCCAGCATGTCCTTGCGCTCCACGTTCTCACTGCCTGAGGAGGAAGAGGAGCCGGTAGGTGCAGTGGGCTCAGTGTAGAGGGTCTTCAGAACTGTCACTGTGCTCTGGGGCCATTGGGGTTTTTTTCCCTCAGGCCACACAAGCCTAGCTCCTAGTAAGAGAGTAGATCAGGTCTGCTCAGGAGTTCTGGTCCTCTCTGGTCCGTGTCAGAACTTGAGGGGCCAGGCTGGGTCCCTGAGATGTGGTTTTTCTACTCCCATCTCAGGGTTGCCCAGGGAAGGGCAATGGGAATATGGGGCTCAGGTGGAGCCTAGGTGGGGGCCCTTTTTGGTCTTCATCCTAGGAAAAGGGTCAGGCAAGAACTGGCCCAGACAGTGTGTGTGGACACTGTCTGAACTGCTGGACATGGCCCCCCCTCCACTGCTTGAGCCCTGCCTTTGGGGGCCTCACCCCCTGCTTTCCCTCCTTGGTTCTCGTAAGGCCCTCCCAGGCCTCAGCAGCCTGTCTAAACACATCCCAGCTGAAATGCCTCCAGCCCCAGAGAGCAGCTTGGGACTTGGCAGGGGTGGGCCAGTCAGCCTGGGTAGTGAGACTGAGGGGGGCTCCCTTGGCCCCTGTCAGCACCCCAGCCCACCTCCCCTTCTCCTACCTTTTACCCACTCGGTTCAGGAGCCACTGGTATTTGCTGAGCAGCCCTCGGTGAAGTTGTGCTGCCAACTCTGCTGTGGTGTATTCAAGGACCCTGTGATCACCACCTGTGGGGTGAGGCTGCCTATGGACCCTCCCTCCCTGTTCCGGCTGCTTGCCCCTTCCTGTGAGCCCTGGCTTGGATTACAGGCCTGATCTGGCTGCCTAGTAGGTGCCTTCTATGGTGCAGGGCAAGGAGTGGGATGAACCCTGGCTGCTACTGTCTTTGACTTGGGGTGAAGAAGACCTCAGCCATCCCCCAAATCTGTCCTTTATTCCCACAGCACACGTTCTGTAGAAGATGTGCCTTGAAGTCAGGTAGGTTCTTCCCTCCTGTCCAGACCCAGCCACCTCATCCCCCAGCAGGGGAGGGGAGCCTTCATCTTATCTGTGGCCCTGGCCACTCAGCAGAGGCTATTGGCTTCGCACTGATCTTTCCCACAGTCTAGGCATGCGTGTCCTCTGCAAGGGCTGTAGTGGTGCTCCAGGCACTAAGGCCCAAGCTCAGGAGCTCCATTAGAGGAGCAGTGGGACCCAGAATTCCCAGTGTCTCCAGATTCAGACCTCAATGTAGTGGGTATGGGGTGGGGCCTCCCAGAGTCAGCACCTGTACTCTATTAAGGACCTCTGTCCCCACCAGCACCTTTTCCTACCCCCTTAGTGGCTGTTCCCATACTGTTGCCACCCAGACTGGTTTCTTCCTCATGCCTTGTCCCTCGATCCTTGCCCTCGGCCCCTTGCCCCTGCTTAAGACTTTATCAGGCGTGGTGGCTCACACCTGTAATCCCAGCAGCTCAGGAGGCTGAGGCAGGAGGATTGCAAGTTCACAGCCAGACTCGGCAAAAGCGAGTAAAAAATAATATATAAAATAGGGCCAAGGATGTGGCTTACTAGTCAAGTGCCCCGGAGTTCAATCCCCAATCCCTCTCACCATCAAAGAAAAAAAAAAAAAAGACTTTATTGGGTTATCTGAGAGACGCCTGTCACTACCTGCTTGTCATTCTGGGTGGCCCAGCCCTTCACCTGTTCCTGTGCCAGGCACCTCAGTAGGTCATAGATGGGTGGATCAGGCACTTAGTGGGCTCACGCCTACCTGATCCTTCCACTGTGCTCTCCTGCCTCAGTGGGATTCAGCTTGCACAGGGCAGAGCTACCAGGGATGGGGTTGCTGGGCAGGCTATGGGAACAGCATGCCCTCCTCCCCCAGAGAAGTGTCCCGTGGACAATGCCAAGCTGACAGTGGTGGTGAACAACATCGCAGTGGCCGAACAAATTGGGGAGCTCTTCATCCACTGCAGGCACGGCTGCCGTGTGGTGGGTGCAGGGAAGCCCAGTGTCTTCGAGGTGGACCCCCGGGGGTGCCCCTTCACCATCAAGCTTAGTGCCCGAAAGTAAGTAGCCACCATCCCCCAGGGAGTTCTGAGCACCTTTGTTTCTGGGGGCTCCATGTGGCTCTGGCTAGCTTAACCTCCCACATGCCCCATGTTCTACTCTTGTACAGGGATCACGAGGGCAGCTGTGACTACAGGCCTGTGCGCTGCCCCAACAATCCTAGCTGCCCACCCCTCCTCAAGATGAACCTGGAAGCCCACCTCAAAGAATGCGAGCACATCAAGTGTCCTCACTCCAAGTACGGGTGAGTGGGGGGGCACAGGTAGGGGTCCCATTCCTCCTCAGCACACCTCAGCTGAGAGCCCCTGTGTGCTGGTCCCGAGGACACTGATGACTGTCATCACAGCCGAGGTCCAGCTGCCTTGGAGGGACTGAGTTCCCAGGGGACTGGATGGGTCGGGGATCTGGAATGTCAGGGAGGGAGCACACAGGAGTAGATTTGAGCAGATGACTAGAGTTGCCACTAGAGAGAGAGGTGGGGTGGGAGAAGAGGCAGAGAAGCCCAGCTCTTCAGGGCAGGGAAACCAAAAGCACTGTGGGTTTTATTTTCAGGGAGAGAGGAAACTGAAGAGCTTTGCGGGTGCATGATTGGATTTCTCTCAGGAAGTAGCTTGCTGGGTGCTGGAGGTCAGGCAGGTGGGAGAGCAGCTGAATCTGGTGTGTGTTGGCTACAGCAGGGGAGGATTCTTTTTTTTTTTTTTTTTTTTTTTTTTAAAGAGAGAGAGAGAGAATTTTTTTTTTAATATTTATTTTTTAGTTCTCGGCGGACACAACATCTTTGTTTGTATGTGGTGCTGAGAATCGAACTCGGGCCGCACGCATGCCAGGCGAGCGCGCTACCGCTTGAGCCATATCCCCAGCCCAGGGGAGGATTCTTAAGGGATTCTTGGGGTCAGAGAAGCCAGGGAAGGGGTCCTGGCAGGCAGGCAATTGGGCAGCTGTCCTGTTCCCCCAGGTGCACCTTCATCGGGAACCAGGACACATATGAGACACATCTAGAGACATGCAGGTTTGAGGGCCTGAAGGAGTTCTTGCAGCAGACAGATGACCGCTTCCATGAGATGCATGTGGCCCTGGCACAAAAGGACCAGGAGATAGCCTTCCTGCGCTCCATGCTGGGCAAGCTCTCTGAGAAGATTGACCAGCTAGAGAAGAGCCTCGAGCTCAAGTTTGGTGAGGGCCAACCCAGAGGGTACAGGGTACAGCTACTGCTCTTGATGCCAGTGACACCCTCTCTCCTGCTGTGCAGATGTCCTGGATGAAAATCAGAGCAAACTCAGCGAGGACCTCATGGAGTTCCGGAGGGATGCATCCATGTTGAATGTGAGTGGGCTGGGCATGCAGGTGGGTGAGATGCAGGAAGGTGGGCCCCAGCAGGCAGGCCTCCCCTACTGGCCTTTGTTCCGATTAGTTGGAGCTAGAAGTCTATTTGGGTGAGGGCTGCTGCCACCCCTGCTCAGCCCAGGCCTGGGGGGCTCCATGACTGCACCAGAGGCCATGGCAGCTCCATTTACCACTCTCCCTTCTGTTCTTGGCCTTATAGGATGAGCTGTCCCACATCAACGCAAGGCTGAACATGGGCATCCTAGGATGTGAGTATAGCCCCCTACTGCTTCCACACACTATTCCCTGGACCCCCATGGGTCCCTCACCAGCTTCTTGCATCTGCAGCCTATGACCCTCAGCAGATCTTCAAGTGCAAAGGGACCTTTGTAGGCCACCAGGGCCCTGTCTGGTGTCTCTGTGTCTACTCCATGGGTGACCTGCTCTTCAGTGGTTCCTCTGACAAGACCATCAAGGTGGGTGGGTTCCTGCCCAGGCAGGGCCTTCTCCCCCAGATGGCTGGCTTCTTTACCCTGCCATCCTACCCCATGGCACTGGGCTGACCCTGCTTGGATCTACTCTGACCCTGGTCTCTACAGGTATGGGACACCTGTACCACCTACAAATGCCAGAAGACACTAGAGGGCCATGACGGCATTGTGCTAGCTCTCTGCATCCAGGGGTGAGTCCAGGCATGTGTGTGCCCACTGACCAAGAGGCACTGCTGCGGCCCCATGGGCTATGAGCTCAGCCTGTGTGGCTGTGTCTGTTCTACCTTAGGGCACCCTCAGCCCTGAGTGGTGCTGGATCCCTGGGTGGTGGTTCTGTCTCCAGAGTTGTGTGTTAGCGCACTGGCCTCCCAACAGATCCTGACCCTAGCCCTGGTGCACCTTAGGTGGCCAGACCTAGAGGGCAGAGGCAAGAGATCAGCATCACTAGCAAGCCAGGGCCCTGATATGGAGCATCTCCTGGCCACCTCCTTTTCCCTGGGGGAGGGCCTTTTCTCTGGACCTGACTTCTGGTCTCACGTTGGGAGGCCATGTGTGGGCCTTAATGTGTGTGAGTATGTATCAAGAGGCAGAGGTGCTCGGTCACTAGCTGTAGCAGTTTTCCTGGCAGTGGGGCTAATGGCTGGTGACTCTTGCCCAGCTCGGCTATCAGATGCTTGCCAGGCAGGCACCAGGGGCTAGGCTGCCACTTCCAAGGTTCCCCACACACTGGATATGGTTCAGAAACAGCAGAGGCTCTGGCACCAGGCCAAGATGCTGGTTCACTTGGCCCTAGCCAGGGCATTGTCAGAAAGGATGGCACCTTCCCTCTCCCTCACCTGTTGGCTCTGCTTCCCCAGGTGCAAGCTCTATAGTGGCTCTGCAGATTGCACTATCATTGTGAGTGGGGCCAGTGGGGGGAGGCATGGGGAGAGGAGGCCCAGCTCCCACCTCACTGCCCAGGCTTCACGCAGCAGGACTGTCCTAAGGCTTGCCTTTACCACCTTAGGTGTGGGACATCCAGAACCTGCAGAAGGTGAACACCATCCGGGCCCATGACAACCCTGTGTGCACACTTGTGTCCTCTCACAACATGCTCTTCAGTGGCTCCCTGAAGGCCATTAAGGTACAGGCAAGAGTGTGCGTGCACATGTGCAGCATCAGGGCACTGGGCACTGACCCAGCCTATGCTCACAGCCATCCCCACAGGTCTGGGACATCGTGGGTACTGAATTAAAGTTGAAGAAGGAGCTCACAGGCCTCAACCACTGGGTGCGGGCCCTGGTGGCAGCCCAGAGCTACTTGTACAGTGGCTCCTACCAGACAATCAAGGTGTGCCAGGCTACCCCCTGTTGGCAAGGCCATCCCTGAGCATTCCTTCTATCCTGCCCCTACAGTTGTACACACCCTGGGTGGGTGGGCAGGCTGCCTTAGTATCTGAGCTTCAGAGACCTTGGGGGTGAGGCTCCTGGCCTGGACCAAGTGGGAACAATTGCCCATAGATCTGGGACATCCGGACCCTCGACTGCATCCACGTCCTACAAACATCTGGTGGTAGTGTCTACTCCATCGCTGTGACGAATCACCACATTGTCTGTGGCACCTACGAGAACCTCATCCATGTAAGGGCTGAGTACCCAGGGGCAGGTTTGACTCAGGGCCATTCTTCTCCTCATTCTGGATCTCTCTGACTGCCTGTGCCTGTCCCATACCCCCCTTCAGGTATGGGACATCGAGTCCAAGGAGCAGGTGCGGACCCTAACAGGCCATGTGGGAACCGTCTATGCCCTGGCAGTCATCTCGACACCAGACCAGACCAAAGTCTTCAGTGCATCCTATGACCGGTCCCTCAGGGTACATCCCGGCCCAGTAGCAACAGGAGGTGCAGAGGGAAGATGTCTGGGCTTGGGTGGGCCCTCACATCCCCTGTGCCCCCCAGGTCTGGAGTATGGATAATATGATCTGCACCCAGACCCTACTGCGCCACCAGGGTAGTGTGACTGCACTGGCTGTGTCCCGGGGCCGGCTCTTCTCAGGAGCTGTGGATAGCACTGTGAAGGTCAGTGTCTATGATTCAGACTATTCAAAGGGGCTGCACAGAATGGAGGGACAGAGAGGATGAGGAGCTAGTGGCCCCCGGTATGTGCCAGTGTAGGGCAGGTGTGACTGACAAGTGTCCTTGGGCCACAGCAGCACCTTAAACAGACCTTTCTTTGCAGGTTTGGACATGCTAACAGAATTCAGGCCAGGCCTTTACTCCCTGTGGGCCTGTCTGAGCCAAGCTGGCAACACAGGGTGGCCCTGGAGCTTCTTCCTGCCTTGTAGGAGCAGATAGTCATGTGGCCAGGCAGTGCTCTCCCTGCCCTCACTCCGTGAACCTCCCTCTACTCAACTCGGCCCTGTCTCATTGTGGTTAGGGTAACGCCCAGGCTCTTCTCTGGGTGCCAGGTACGACGCTTGCCCAGCCGACCCTTTGTCCCCACCCCAACTGGACTATGGGCCTTTTTACTTACCTTTTCTACTGTTTTTAGACTGTATATAGATTTATTTGATTACTTCCTGATTGAAATAAAAGCTGCACAGACTGTGGTCATGAGTGGGGACACATCCTGGGGCCAGGGGTTACACGTGGCCCTGAGGACATTGGTATATACAGAAAACAGCATTGAGGGAAAGAGGTTGAGGGGACCTTTCCTCCCTGCAGGAGAGGCTCACCACCCATTGGCTCCCAGCCTCCAGTCCCCACACCCCACTTTTCCCAACACACATACCCTCAAAGAGTGAGCCAGGCAGCTCTGTTTTCTGCTGTTTATTGACAGCTAACAGCAGCTCCCTGCCCAATCATCCCTCCCCACTTGCTGGAGCCCCAGTCTGGGTTGCCCACCGAGGAGAAGCCAGGTGGGGAGGACATCCACTTAGGGGGAAGCTTCAGGTGTGAAAGTTGGAAGGGGCCTGATGCCTGGACACCCTCTTAGCAGGCCCCCTTCACCAGCCGGCACCACAGTCGCTGGTTTTCAGGTTTAATTCTTTTTGTTTGTTTGTTTTAAAGAAATGGCAAAGTTGTGTCCAACACTTGTGGATCAGCAAACACAATAGAGGAGACCAGTCAGTACTTTTCAGGGGGAGGAAAGGAGAGGAAAAGAGAGAGGGTGAGAATGACCACACAACACAGCCTTGGACCATGAGCAGAGCATCTGTGGGAACTCCAGTGTGGTGGACTGGTGCCAGTGCAGGGCCCTGGGGAGGGAGGGTGTGGTGCACCCTCATGCACCTCTGCCCGCAGCCTGTCACACTTCTGCACCCACACTGCTGATGCACAGCTGACATGCCCCATTCACCATGCTGCACACACAGCACACCCACACAGCAGCACCCCCAGGACGTGGCCTCAGCCAAGAGGGAGCCCTCCCCACCGTCTCAGTGGAACGGAGGACACAGACTATCAGCGAGCAAGGCACATCCTTCAAGTTCTTCAGACGCAGAGAAGTCACAATAGAGAAGGGCAGAAGAGACCTGGGCCAAACCCCAACCTCCCTGGACTTAGCCTCCTGGGTGCGCTAGTGGTCAGGGCCGTGGCCACTCCCAGGCGGAGGAAGGGAAGGGCACAGGGTGGCCTGGGTCCCTGACAGCTTTTGTCTTGAACTGGATTCCAGTGTCCTTCCAGTTGGTAAATGGTTTTCTATAGAATCAATAATATTTTTTTCTTTTTTTAAATATATATTTGTTAAAGTTATACCTTTTTGTTTCTCTGGGGAAATCTGCTTCAGCTCATTCCCAATAAATTAATACTCTTGATAGCTTATATGCTGGGGCCCAACCTTGGCCCCCTGCCCCTTGTGCTGCCCCGAGAGGCTGGCAGAGGTCCCCAAAGGGCAGTTCTGTGCTGGGCAAGGGCCTGTGCTGTGCCATAGATTGGGGAGGGGGCCACAGCGGCGGTCCCCTCCCTTTTCCTCTTGAGCAAGGGAGAGGCTGCTCTTCACCCGCACCCATGGGGACCGGCCTGGGCTGGCGCGGACGGCAGGGCCCAGCAGTTATTGCACAGGGAGCAGCAGATAGGGACGGGCATCGCGGGGCGGCCCATCTGCCCAGAGCCCTTGGGGCCCCCTGGCCCAGCGGTCCTCTAGGCAGGCTAGGCCCGGGCCAGGGGAGGGAGTTGTGCTTGTGCGGGGGCTGGCAGCACGGCCCACCCCGCGTCGGGTCCACCCGCGCCCGGAGCTGCCCGTCCTGAGGTAAAGGTCAGTGTGCAGGCCGGAGCCAGGGCGCCACGGGCCCGACATGGGCGGCCGCCTCACTCCAGCATGGCGTCCAGCTGGTCGGCCAGGTCGTCGAACATGCTGCCGATGTCGTCCAAGATGCTGCCGGTGCTCTTCTCTGCCACCGCGGACGGGCTGCGGGCGGCGCGCGTGAGCTGGGCGGAGCGCCCGGAGCCCCGCTCTCTGGCCCCGCCTTCGAGCCTCGCCCCGCCCTCCGGCCCCGCCCCGCCTCCGAGCCCCAGGGGCGCGCCCCACCTACCGCGGGCCCTGCCCGTCTTCCTGCCGTATCTTCTCCTCCACCGCCTGCAGCGCGGCGGCCAGGCACGCGCTCGTCTCCTCCAGTTTCTGCCGCGCGCTGTCCCCGGGCGAGGCGCCGTCGGGGGCAATGGGGGCACCGGCGGCACCGGCGGCACCGGCGGCACCGGCGGCAGCGGCCCGCGGGGGCTTGGTGGGCACGTGCAGTGCGGGCGCACCCGGGGACGGAGGCTTGGCGGGGCTGGCGGTCAGTGACGGTGGCGTGCTGGCCGGCTTTGCGAGGGCGGCTGGCGGCTGGCGCGCCGGCGAGGGCGCGGGCGATGGACTGGCGCTGCCTGACTGTAGCCCCGCCGCGGTCTTGGCGGGTTTAGGCGCCGTGGGCGGCGGCGGCGGCTTGGGGGAGACAGGCGGAGGCGTGCCGTGGGCTCGCTTCACCTCTGCGGGGAGGATCACGCTGGCACCCAGGGCGAGCGCAAGCCCTGCTGCTGCGCCCCAGCTCCCGCATGGTTAAGCCGAGACGCTGCCCCTCGCTCCAGCCCTCCCGTGGCCACCAGGGCACGCTCTGCCACGTGCAAACCTGTTCGCATCACCACTTCAGAACCCCTTTAACGTGTGACCTATTGCAGCCACACTGGCCCTCCAGTTGCTTGAATGCCTAAGGCCTTTACACCTCTATCCTTCTACCTGGGAGTCTCCCCTGCCTCCTGCACCTGAGTAGTCCTCCTCTTGGAAGGGGTCAGGGTCCTCCCTGCACAGATGTACTGCTCATGGGTCTCTGTGCTTCCTTGACTTAGAGCCAAGTCCACCTTTCCCCTCCCTGGGCTGTGACAGTTGCCAGTGGTGGATGAATGAGAGAGGGCTGTGAACACTCCAATCCCACCCAGGCAGGCATCATCAAATCCAAAAAAAGGAAAATCCCTCTGATTTGGGGTCCTACTGCCTCTACTCACCCTGCCTTCCTGGCTCCCAGTACCTACCTGGGCTGCCAGGGCCTGGCAGTGGCACCTTCTTGGAGGCAGGTGTGGGTGAGCCCTGGATCTTGGGCACAGGCTGAGCCAAGACAGGCTTGGGAGAGACGGGTGGCTTTGCCGGCTTCCGGGCATCACTATCGGGCAAGGGAAGTGGGGGCAGGTGCATCAAGTCAGTGGGTGGGGGTTCAGCAGGTGGGGGTGGTGGGGGCAGCTCTGGGGCTCCAGCCTGCTCTGAAGCTGGTCTGCGGCGCATGGTGGCCGAGCCATTCTGGTACACGGACAGTGGTGGGGGTGGCTCAGGCCCAGCTTCCCTTTCCTTGGCCTTGGGCCTGCGCTTGACTGTGTCAGACTCTGTTAGGATGAACTTGACATTCTCCTGCTGACTCTGCTTGGCCCGGATGCGCCTCTTGAGCGTGGCACTGGCCTCCACTCTGGCCAGTGGTGGGCCCTCCACACTCGTTTCACCCTTGGCTGGACCTCGAGGCCGCTGCCGGGCTGCACCATCTTCCACAAAGTGGCCTTGATCTTCTGGCTCCCCTGGCCCTCTGCGGGCTGTGGCCAAAAGTCCAGTGACAGGCCCACTGAGTGTGCGGCGCCTGTTTACCACCTCACCATCAGGTCCAATGGCCTCTTTGTGCTTCACTGAGGCCAGCACTGTGGCCACCCGGCCCGGCTCTGGACTGGCAGGCCGAGCTGTGGGGTGGCCCTCAGGTGGCCTTCTGGCAGCCCGTCCCCCACCCCCAATGGAAGACAGCTCAAGCATGGCCGCAATGCTCTTCACGCTGCCGGCACTGCCTGTGTCCACACTGCCAGCTAGATCGCTGGCCCGCCGGCGCTGTGCCCGGACTCCCAGTCGGCCATCTTCTATCTCAACATCTGGAGCTGGCTCATCAGCCAAGTTGGCACTGGCCATGGCTGAGCTGGAGCGCTTGGGTGGAGGTGGTGGGGGTCCCTTCTTGCGGGGCCGCACAGCAAATGACTGGCTGCGGTTGACGTTCTTGTCAGTGCCAGCAGGTGCTCTCACTGAGTGACTACGGCCTACTCGCCGCTGGACTGTGGCATAGGGTCCAGCAGCAGTGGGCACTAGCAGCTCATCCCTCTCAGGCTCACTGTCAGATGCTGCGTAACGATTCAGGCTGTGGGCACGCTTCTTGGGCCGACCTGGCTCCAAGTCAGCCTCTGGGGGTAGGCACAGCGTGGGCACAGTCGCTGGCATAGGTGGGGGTGCAGGCCCTGGAGCAGCTGGCCCTGCCTCCCCTTCCACAGGCTGGGGTAGCACATAAGCAAAGCCACGGTGGGTGGGTGACTGAGGCAGGGAGCGGGGTGACATGGGTCGCTCCGTTGGAGGCAGCAACTGTGGGGTGGGCTTCACCTTAGCCGTGGCTGGGGCTGGACCATGAGGTCCCCCGAGGGCCTGGGGAGAGCCTGGCTGGGCTTTGGTGGGAGTTTGAGGAGGCGTGAAGTGGCTGGCGCCTGGTGGAAGGACCTGCCTTGGCTTGCCGGGCACTGGAGGCACACTTGCCCTCTTGATGCTGTGGCCATGGCGGCCAGGCCGGGCCTCCTTGGGTGGGGTTCCAGGAGCTAGTCCCTCATCCAGTAGGTACTCCTGGCTTCGTGACATGGGACTGCCAGGTCCAGGGGGCCCGTCGCCCAGCAGCTCCTGAGAGCTGCTCATGTGCCGAGCCCTTCCACCCAAGCTGGGCTCCTGCCGCACGGTAGCTCTTGGGGTGGGCGGCAGGTGGTTGGAGGGCTTCTCAGCAGCAGCGGCACCCACCTCTGTTGGGCCAGTCATGGCTGCCTGCAGCTCACCACTGAGCTCACTGTCTTGAAAAGTGGTCATCTTAGGAGACTGGCAGTCAGCTGGGGCAGGCTCAGGTGGGGGCGGTGACTCAATGGCCATCGTTTCAAGTGACTGGGGTGCCTTCCGGCGCAGAGGTCCTCCCTCATACTTGGCGTATTCTGCTTTCTGCAGCTCTGCCAGCTTCCTCACTGCCAGCATCAACTTCTTCTGGTGTCCTGAGAGGGGAACACGGAGCAGGTCAAGCAGCCCCAGAGGAAGAGAGGGTAGGGGCTGGGGACAGAGCCTTACCGAGCTTGGTGATGCCAATCTCCTGCAGGTCCTCCCAGGTGATGTCAGTGATGAAGTCAATGTTCTCATAGCCGTTGTCCACCAGCACCTTGTAGTACTGGGCCAGGCCAATCATGGACAGCCACACAGCCAGGTTAGCCTACAGAGCAGGGGACACAGAGGGGCAGCCCAAGCCAGCTGCCCACACCTTGCCCAACTACTTGGAATAATTGGAAGAAGGAGCACTGGGCCAGCAGGGCACAGACAGACAGGAGGACAAATGGACAGGCCCAAGATGTCAGTATCGGAGACAGTATAGGTGCAGATGCCCCAGGCCAGCTCCTTAGCACAGCCACCAGGCACTGTTGTGCACACACGAGCTAACATACGCAAATGGACACAGGGGGACCTATCCTCAGGACACTCTCCTTAGGTTTTAGGGGGAAGAAAACACTTCCTTGCCTGGTCAGGTGGCCAGGGGCACAGTGCCCTGAGGAGGCACCCATACACCGTGGACACAGACACACAGTGCTACCAGGATACAAGTACACCCTGCACACAGCACTCCCAGCCACACGCGGGCATCGCACCCCCTCCTGCCTCATGCTCACACTCCTGCCGTCTCCCCACCCACATCAGATGCATGGTCACACACGTGCCACATACACACCACACAGTCATATCACATGTGTGTGCAAATATCCACAAAAGTCTTCACCAAGAACTGCCTGTTTCCTGAGCTTCCAGCTGGATGTCACTCATGCACCAACACAGCACCCTCAGTCACACTGGTGACAGAGTGAGGCGAGGCCCATGGGACCCACACATGTTCCTGAGAGGACCCCTGAGCTGCTGACTGAGTGGATGAGCCAGGAGGTGGGGCAGGGATGAATGCAGACCCACTTGTCACAGACCCAGGGCCCTGCAAGGGTTTGGGTGGCCACTGGCACTTCTCCCACTGATGACTGGAGGCCTGCAGCTCAGTGTATGGCCCAAAGAACCAGCATCAGATTGGGTGGCTGGGCCCACTTTCAGCAAGCCCAGAAACTGTCACTTGATATGGGCACATCCCTGTTAGCAATGGCATAGGCCATGGTCTGTGCAGGTACCATGAGAAGGTTAGTCAGCTGTTGTCACAGGCCAGCACACATGGTGGAGCCTGTGTACGAGCATGCAGTTGTCAGTGTCTTTTGGAGCACATGCGGGGGTGTAGCTGGCATGTCCCGACATGGCCCTCTGGAGCCTGCATGGATGCTCAATGGGCAGAGCTGTGCAGGTGCTGCCTGTGTATGGAGGGACACTCTACTGGTTTCAGGCTCCTCTCACCCTGAGAGGCCCCAGCCTAGGGAGCTGGTCCCAATGCCCTCATGGACAGAGGCTCTCCAGGCAACTCCCTGCTGGTGGGCCATCCTCTGTCCACCTCCTAGAGCCCCAGAGGGCAGGTAAGGGCTGGAGGCAGGGAGGCTGGCTGTCTATCTGTCTGTCAGTCCTGGCTCGGCCACCAGGCTGTGGGGAGCCTTACAGGTTTGTGTTCAGGCAGCCAGTCAGGGATGCTCAGGCCGCTGATCTCTGCTGTGATCTTCTTCCGGTGGCCTGGCTTAGTGACACCAATGGCCGTGAGGTCCTAGGCACAGAAGAGGCCTGTTGGCAGGAGGCAGGGACCTGTCTTTGAAAAGGGGTGAGGTGGTCGGGTGGCTGCAGCTGCTCACCTCAGGAGTCATGCGGCTGATGGTGGGCAGGTCGTAGCCGGCGCTGGTGAAGTTGGGGGCGTAGAGCTGGAGCTGAAATGTGGCTAGCCACTGGCTCACTGCCTCCGCACTCTGGAAGACACAAGGCACCGGCTACAGCCCGCCCACGCCGGGCCTGCTCCCCAGCCACCACAGCACCTCCTTCTTTGCTTGGCTGGCGGGCAATGGAGCGCTGATCTGCCTGCCATCCATGGTCCATCTGCAGCCAGGCCTGGGTGAGCCTGGCACCGGCGCTCCAGCTGCTGTCAGCACTTGACCTGCCATCCTTGACCCTGAGCATCCTCAGCCCTCCAGCCTTCTTCTGTGAGCTCCGCCAGGAGGGTGCATCCAGCTGCTGTTCATGTCACAGCCTCCCTAAACTTCCCCCATTCCTGCACCAGGGACACCCATACCATCTTGGGGAGGCAGGTAGTGTGGCCCCATGTGAGGGGGCTCTAGGGGACAGTGGCCTCGGTTTGGGCTGCTCGGTGCTCCACAGGCAGGGGTGCCTCGCCTCCTCTGCTGTGCAGGACTCAGCCATCAGTTCACACCTCCCAGCACACAGGCATATGCATACACAACCCGCTGCACCCACACACACTCGTGTCTCACACCCATCCTCTTCCATCTGTGCAACCACACACATGCAAATCTGTCTCATGGCTGCACCATTCCACACACACCCATATGTACCTCCACAAGTGTGCACACGCTAGCTCACAGCCTACACAAGTGGACAACACCTATACACTCGTGTGTGCACATGTGACGCACACACAGACTAACAGACAGATAGAAGGACAGTCTGGCCTGTCGAAGCCCCTTGCCCCTGCTGTGGCCAGACCAGACAGGCTACGTGGGGGTTATTTAGACTGTCAGCCCCCACCCTCGTGAGACCAGCCATGGGAGCCAGCTCAGGCCCTGTACCTTGCCCTCTGAGGCAGGCTCCAGCTTCTTGGGCAGCTGCTCCCCGTAGACTTGCCCAGTGTGGGCTGCTGGAGGTTGGGACCGGGTAGTACCTGGTAAAGACAGGGGATAGCAAGGCAGGGGTTGCTCAGGGTCACCTTCCTGGCAAGCCAGTGCAGCTAGATCCTTGTTCTTACCTGTAGAGCCCTCTGGAGGCTTGATGGGGCTATCCCCTGGGCTGGACTCAGAGACAGGCTTCTGGGAAAGCACAGTTGCCAGGAGCTACGACCGAGAAGCCAGCTCATCAGTGCTGCTCCAGGCCAAGCCACCATGGCTGCCCTGGCCCCAGCCACCACCCCGACTGACCTTGACCCCTTCAGAGCCTGCATGCAGGGCATGAGCTCCACTGCCTCGGCTACCAGCCACACTGCTCAAGCTGCCACTGCGGTCACCACCTGCCAGCACAGGGAGCATAAGGTGCCCAGCAGAAGTGCCACCACCCCAGCCCTCCAAAGGACCCAGCACACCTGCAGAAGGCTTCCTTAGCACCCAGATCTCCTCTGGGGGTGCAGAGGGCCCTGACGAGCCACCTCCCTGGGGTGGGCTTGGCTCACTGCCTGCTCGGGAACCTGTAGGACAAGCACAGCTTCCCTGAGCTCCTGGTACACCCAGGTGGGCCCTGACACAGAGTGGGGCAGAGCAGAGGTGGCACACACATGCATGCACATACACACAGCTGAAAGACCCTCAGGAGACCCCAGATATTTCAGACCAAGAGAAAGTGGTCAAGGGAACCCAGAACCAGGTGTCCTGTGGTCCTGCAAGCAAAGGGGCTGAGGACTCTTGGAGGATATGACCTTCTCTGAGCTGGGGCACAGGAAACAAGCTGCTCAGGAGCCTGAGGCCAGGGCTACCATCCAGGAACTAGATGACTATGGGTGACTGGCCATACCTCCTACTGCTCCCCTCTGCCCTCTTGCCCCACCTATCAATCTCCACATCCTCTGCAAAAGGTAAACTGATCCCCTGCCTCCCTGAAACCAGGTCAGGGGGCTTCCCAACCTGGTCCTGCATTCCCTCCCCGACTCACTCTTCTTCAGCCAAGCTGCCCCTGCTGCCCCTGCTCCTCTAGGTGACAAGTTCCTTCCTGCCTTTGTGCCTTCCCATGTGTGGTTCCAGCTGCCTGAACTGCTCTGCTGGTAGATAGCCCCTCCTACCTCTCCCTAACTAAAGCCAGCCTCTCTCTGTGTTCTCTGGTTGGTATGCTTCCCTCTGTGTTGACTTCGCTGTCTCTTGTTCCCTCCCACTCCACAGCAAGCCCCTTAAGAGCAAGAACAGTGTCTGAAACTCCTGTATCCCTAATGGCCAGCTCCAACCAGAACATAGCAGGCATGCAATATTTGTGGAATAAATGAAGGAATGCATATAGGGAGCTGGCAAGGAGACAGCCCACAGGACACGCTGCTGGATCTGAGCAACGGCTAGAATGCTGACCCTGCCTTGTCACCAGCATGCCAGAGCATGTGTGTTGCTTTCTGGCCCCTATGCTTAGGCCCAGAGGCTCCTGCCTATAACCTCCCAGGGTTGGGAGAGACTTGCCTGCTCGCTTGATGATAGCCTCACCCAAAGAGGAAGGGAAGTAGCCCACTCGGTCATTGCCTGTTCTGTTGTCATGAATACAGCCCTTCCACCGGCCATCTGGATGCTGCTCCAGGACCTGGCCAAATATGTGGAGGAACATGCTTGGAGAGACATCCCTTCATGGGGGGCCTGCCCAGCACTCCTACCCCAAATGCTGTGGGAGGGTGTTCTGGGTAAGCCTGCCCCAGTCCCACCCACCCCTGTCACAGCAGCCCCAGGGACCGTCCTCACTGTGATGATGTCCCCGGCCTTCACGTTGAGGCTGGTCAGATCATAATTGTTGCAATAATCCTTGGTCGCCCGGACCTGCAGGGCTGCCGAAGCCTCTGGGGATACAGGAGGTGGACCCCCCAGTCCTGCAAGCTGCCCGCCCAGGCCCCGCCCCAGCCCTTGGCCCCGTCTGGGCCCACCTCGCAGCAGCTGCTTGATCTCCTTGCTGGCCTGGGATGTGGTGAACTGATGCACAATGTCCAGTGCCGTCTGGCTATAGGTGTTCCTCACCTGGGCATTGATCCCGCTCTGTGGAAGGGCAAGGCCCTGTCAGGAGCCCCATGCCCTTGCCTGAACCCCATTTCCCCCACGCCCTAGACTCACATCCAATAGCAGTCGAACAACTTCCGTCTTCCCACAGAGTGCAGCCTCGTGCAGGGCTGTGCCAGACTTGGTCTGGCGGTTAATGTCAATGCCGGCTTGGAGGAGGAGTCTGGTGGCAAGAACCAGCAGGGCCTTTAGCAGGAACCTCCTCCCCAGCACCCTCAGGCCAGGCCTCAGTTCCTGGGTCCCCAACTGCCTGCTCAGGTCAGAGGTCAAGCTAGCCCTGCCCTCTGTCACTGACTACAATCGTATCTGATGTTTACCAAGCACCTGTCAAAGTGTCCATCCCTTGCTGACCCCCAAGGTTATTTTCTTGTCCAATTCTGATGTAGTCCCTGTGAGCTCCACTGTATGGATGAAGAAACTGAGGTTCAGACAAGTTAAGTGCCTCTCTGAGCTCAACCAGCAAATGGCAGGGCCAGGATAGATTCTAGGCTGACAAGATATAGAAGACCCTTCCCCAGCTGGGCACAATGGCCTGTAATCCCAGCTACCTGGGAGGCTGAGGCAGGAGGTTCAAAGCCAACCTCAGTAACTTAGTGAGCCCCTAAACAACTTAGTGAGACCCTGCCTCAAAATTTAAAAGGAGGGGCAGGGGGACAGGAATTGTGGCTCAGTGGTTAAGTGCCCCTGAGTTCAATCTCTGGTATCTATCAATCAATCAATCAATCAATCAATCAATCAATCAATTACAAATAGGGCTGGGGAGGTAGCTCAGTGGCAAAGCACCCTTAGGTTAAATCTCCAATACCAAAAAATGGAAACAAACAAAACCCTTTCCCAGTCCCTCCTGCTTATCCTTTATTCAGCAGCTGAAGGCCATACTCAGAAGCCTGACAATAAAACTATGGCTTCTGGGGGCTGGGGATGTGGTTCAAGCGGTAGCGCGCTCGCCTGGCATGCGTGCGGCCGGGGTTCGATCCTCAGCACCACATACAAACAAAGATGTTGTGTCCGCCGAGAACTAAAAAATAAATATTAAAAAATTCTCTCTCTCTCTAAAAAAAAAAAAAAAAAAAAAAAAAAAAACTATGGCTTCTGGGAGGCTCCTCTTATCCCCAGGCCAGAAGCAGGAACCCTGAGCTCCTGGATGCTGTCAAGCCCCAGGGATCCTGAGGTTTGGTCCTGTCCCTGTTAATAGCCATACCTGATGATGTCAATGTGGCCATTCTTGGCTGCGAGGTGCAGGGGGCTGGTGCCGTTGGGGTCAGTGGTGTCTCCTGGGCGGGGCTCCAGCAAGGCCGCACACATATTGCTGCTCAGGAGCAGCTGGACCACCTTGAAGGAGGGGTCAGGGCAGGTAGGCCCTGGCTTGGGGCTTTCCCAACCCCCATCCCAGGTGAAGAGGACAGGTAGGTGGAATCCCACTCAGGTCCCTGAGGAGACTTACCCCAACACGGCCGAACTCACAGGCCAGGTCCAGGGGCGTCTTCCCAGAGTTGTCTACCATGCATGGGTTGGATTGGTGCTGCAGCAGCATCTCTGACTGCAGGCCCATGGCACAGTCAATCCCAGGCATCACCAGCCCCACTGCCCTGCCCACCCTGCCACCCCACACAGCCTCACCACATCATAATGACCGTGCTGGGCCGCCAGGTGCAGGGGGATGTGGCCCTCATCAGATGGGATGTTCACCGCCGAGCCTGCCTTCAGCACCAGTTTCATGGGCTCCTTCCGGCCTTGCCAGGCTGCATAGTGCAAAGGCCGCATGCCTGGGAGCAGCAGGGCTGTTGGGAGCTGACCCCTGACCCAGAATACAACCCTGATCTTATAACATCCTGCTTTGATGGAGATATCAGCCATCCAGGCTGCAAGGACCCCACCCTGACTTTGACCCCCTGCCCTTAGCCTTGAGGCCCTGGAGCAGGCTTGCCTTTGTTGTCCTTGATGTCCACAGCAGCCTGAGCCTCCAGCAGCAGGGTGATTAGTTCTGTGTTGCCATTCAGGGCTGCATGGTGCAGGGCTGAGAAGCTGAGCAGGCAAAGGACAAGTCTAGGAGAGGACCAGGCACCTGGCCTTGCCCAGAGCCTACCTAACCCATGGTGCCACCACCTGGCTGAGAGAACTCACCCATCTGGATCCTGGAAGTTGACATTGATCTTCTTGGTGGATCCTAGGAGTTCTGGGGGAAGAAGGAGACATGGTTGAGGGGAGGCTCTGCCCGGCCCCTCCAGGTAGCCTAAAAGCAGGGGAGGTGGTGGCCAACTCCCTGGTGGGCTCTACATCAGGATCTTAGTCTATAGACATGCACTTGGTTCCAGGTGCCAACCTTTGGGGCCTTAGTTTCCCATTGCACGGAGATAGGGAGCGGGTGTTCACTGAACTAAGCACTGCGGGCTGTCCTGACCTGGGAGCAGGAAACAAGACCATGCACCCACATGGGCTTACACATGTGCACACACCCCTCTTCCCTCAGGACGCTGGCTGAGCACCTGCCACTGGTGGGAGGGAGAGAGCCAGCCCCATCTGTCTCTCAGAAGGACCCAGATGGGGCCGGGGGTGGCCAGGGAGACTAGAACACCGGAAATGGGGTATCTCTGGGGGAAAAGTTGGTACAGCTCCCCACTGCCATCCCTGGATGGCCCTGGGGAGGAGCTTTACACCTGTAGGGCAGAAAGGGAAGCAGGCAAGCAATCCAGGACACTAAGCAATCCCATGTTGGTCTCCCTGCTCCACAGGGTCATGCTCAGACCCCAGGCTCAAACCTCCTAAAGCCCTGAAGGGACAACAGCTTCCCTTTGGGGCTAAGTCTCCTCCTGGGACCTCTCTCATTCTGGCTTCACCAGCTGCCTACCAGAGGAGGAGAGCCCACCAATGCCTTCCCAGTGGGCTCAAGTCCACCAGGACCTGGGCCAACCTCCTGCCTGTCTGGGCCATGGTTATATAACCCGTTTGTGGGTCAGTCACTCCATGAGGTGGGGCTAGCAAGACAGAAGCCCCTTTGTCCAGGCCCAGGATAGGAGTGGGGGTGGGGACCTGAGGGCAAGGGATCCAAGGGAGTCGAGTCACAGAGACCCTGCTGCAGGGCTCTGCTCTGGCGCAGACTCGGCTGTGGGACACAGGGTGTGGGTCCCCCAGTGACTCTCTTGAAATCCATGAAGTCAAAGGGAACTGAACTCATCTTTACTCAGTCACTTAGTAGCCTGTGGCCCTGGCCTCTGGCTTCCCCCATGAGCAGCGAAAGGCAGCAGGCCATGCCGAGGCGCAAGGGCATTTCCGGACAACAGGCACTATAAATGTTAGCCGTGCGGGAATCCCACCCCCGCCGTCCCATGGGGGTCTCCTGGGCAGAATGAAGGCATTTCTACTCCCCAGCCATCCCCTCTGCTCAGACACTGCTGGCGCCAGTATCCATCTCAGTTGGCAACAGAGCCGCTCTCCCCATCTGTGGCCGAGGCCACAGCCTTGGAGTCTAGCTGGGGTCTTTCTCAGGCAGTTATGTAGTGTCCTCACGTCAATCCCATCCACTTCAGTGCCACTTCAAGACTCACTCTGAGCACACTCAGGATCCTTCACTGCTCAGCTTCTCACCATGTCATGGTCACCAGGGGCACTGCTCCCAGGACCCCTAACTATTCTTGCCTCCCCACCAGTGTCTCTACTCTCTCCCTGTGCCACTTGATCTGTCCTCTGTACCCACTAGTCAAAGCCCAGGAGACCCTCCAGCGCCCATCTCACTGGGTGGAGACTAGAGTCAGACAATGGCGTTGCAGGACATGCTCCCTGCTCTTCTCCGACCTCTCCACCCTCCTTGATGTTCCTTCCACACAGGCTGCGCTGCCATGGGGCCTCAGGACCTTTGCACACATGGAGTCTAAGTGTGGACTACTCTTCCCATGTTGTCCCCATGGTGCTCCCTTCACACCCCCCAGGTACTGAGGCTGCCTGCTCAGCAGGGCACTCCATGGCAACCCTTACCCTCCCACATCTGCTGCATTCTTCTCTTTAGCCCTCGTTGCTGCCCCCTTGACACATCTACTTATTAACATCCAAGCCATCCATCTCTGCCATTGAACCACGTGCTCCCAGAGGACAAGGGCTCTTGTCCACTGTGTTCAAAGCTGCACCCTCAGTGGCTGAAACAGCACCTGCCATTACCAGATGCTTAGTCAGTCACTGAACTGATATCCTTCTTCCATACAGTGTCCATCACCAGGGCCAGCTTCAGGAGCATGTGACTGCACGGTTGCTCAGAAGGGCCCCATGCCTGAAATTTGATTTTTTTTCCCCAGTACTGGGGATTGCACCCAGGGTTGTTCTATCACTGGACTATATCCCTAGCCATTTCTTTTGCTTTCTGTCTTTCCGTCTTTTTTTTTTTCTTTTTCTTTCTTTCTTTCTTTTTTCTTTTTGTGTGTGTATGTGTGTGTGTAGTACCAGGGATCAAACCCAGGAGGCACTTAACCATTGAGTCACATCCCCAGCCCTTTTTTATTTTTTATTAGAGACAAGGTCTTGTTGAGTTGCTTAGGCCTCACTAAATTGCAAGGCAGGCTTTGAACTCATGATCCTCCCGCCTCAGCACCCCCCCCAGTCACTGGGATTACTGGGATTGAATTTAGGGACACTCAACCACTGAGCCACATCCCCAGCCCCATCTTATATTTAGAGACAGGGTCTCACTGAGTTGCTAAGGGCCTTGCCCTGGCTGAGGCTGGCTTTGAACTTGTGATCCTCTTGTCTTGGCCTCTGGAGCTGCTGGGATTACAGGTGTGCACCACAGCACCGGCTCTATTTTTTATTTTAAGATAGGGTCTCCTCCCCAGGTTGCTGGGCTCTAATTTACAATCCTCGTGCGTCAGCCTCCCAGCTACCTGGGATTACAGGCATGAACCACCATGCCCAGATGAAATTTAATTTCTGGATAAGGGCCCTGCATTTTCATTTTGTATAGGGCCCTATAAACTATGTGGCTGGACCTGCCACAATCTCCTGCCATGAGCTGTGAGGAGTGAGGACATCTAACCCAGGGTGATGTTTAGGATGCTCTGCCCCCTACTCTTCTGAACTCCAATGTAGCTAGCTTTTAGCACATCCCAAGACTTCCCAAAGCCAGGCCCTCTCTTCCCTCCTACGTGGGGCCTCCAGGCAGCTGTGGATGAGACTGGAGCCCACAGCCAAGGATTCCTGCTCACCTGGCCACACCTGCAGGTGCTGACAGTTCAGATGGGCTTGGAAGCCAAAGTTCAGAAAGTGACATGGGCACCAATGGGGAGGAGTCTCCATTACAAAAGGGACCACCCCCACCAGAGGAGGGTCACCTTACTAAGGTCATCTGCCTGTAGTCTCATCAGGAAAAAAAGTGGTGACAGGAGATAGAGAGCAGGCTGATGTCTCAGGAGGCCTCATACTGCCTGCAGGGGACACTAGGTACCCAGGAGGGTCCCAGGACTGAAGAGGGCCTAGGACTGGGAAGGCTGTCCCACACAGAGATAGTTTCTCTGAATGAAGCAGAAGTGTGGCTAAAAAGGGCTGGGGAAGTGGGGCAGGGCAATTGGGGGCCAAGGTGAATGTCCTGGGAGGCCCTTTCCCTGAGGTCACAAAGTCCTATGCATTCTATATCAGTAAAAACTCCGCTCCCCAATCTGCCCTATAGCTTGGGACTCCATTTCTCATGACCCTAGCCCTCTAATTGCTCTCCTGAGACTACCCCCACCTTTGGGGTCAGATCTACACTCCAGGCTGGAAGGAAACTCTTAGTGGGCCAAGGTGAGAGGGAGGCCTGTAGAGGCCCAGGGTGTTCAGGGAATTCCTCCAGGACGTCCTGGGGAAGGGAGGTTGGGCTAGAGGCCAGGGAAGGGCTCCTCCATAGCAGCAGAAGGGCAGCTCTGGCCCTGCATTTTCCCTTCCAAGCAGTCTCTTCTTCCTCAAGGACAATTGCTAAGTGTGCGTGCATGTGCGTGTGCAAGGGGAGGCTCCCTTCAAGGCAGGGTGGGGGGCTGACAGAGCCTGGGGTGACAGCAGCTGTTGGGCAGAAGGAAGGAGAGGGATCAAGGACACAAGCATGGTGGGAACACCTCTGGGCTCCTTGAGGGGGGCTTGAGGACGGTGCTGGATGCCCCCTGCCCAGTGGCCTAAACTCCAGCTGTACTTTGCTGAATCAAAATACATCTTACTCCAAAGCAGGCCAGCGTTGCCATGACAACTGTGCTAATTCATGGAGGGATTTCTCTGTCTGATTTATTACACCCGCCCCTGTGAGTCAGAGAGCACAGATACAGGGGACCAGGGCAGGTGTCTCTCCTGCCCCAGAGACCAGACTAGCCTGAGGCAGAGACCCAGTTGGAGGCAAAGCCCCTCTCACCTCCCCAGGATGGCAGAATGGCCTGGACTTCCTGTTGTCAAGGGAAGCCATCACAGTTGGCATTTGCTGAGTGTTTACAAGTGCCTGGGCTTCATTGTCCTCTCACTGTTCTCATGACACTGCTATGAGGTGGGGAACCCAGAATCCCATCCTACAGATGAGGAGACTGAGGCCCAAGGAGCCAGTTATTTGCACCCAAGGACACATGGCCACTAGGTGGAAGCCTATACCTTTCCTCCTTAGAAGCCCTCCTTTTCTCAGCTCTGAGGCCCTGAAATCAACCCAATAAGCAGAGCCTCCCAGCCCTGGGAGATAGAAGCAGGGCCAACCTGGTGCCTACAAGGCATGGGTGCCCTCCGCTTTGACTATACAAAGTGGACAGGAGTTGGCCAGCAGGGCTGTTGGGGCAATGTTCCTGGGGCTCAAGAACCTACCCCTCAAGGCAGTCCCATATCTCAGCATCCCTTTGGAGAAAAAGGAGGGGGGCCTCCCCAGCTTACACAGTCCATGGGGTGGGGAGTGAGGACACCCAGACGTGAGGACAGCCAGTGAGGACGCTTCTCCACACATGCCAACCTGCAGAGCCCTACTGGAGCCGGCACAGGTGCCCTGACACACTGACACGGTCATACGTGCGCAGCCGCACACGCTGCTGGTCCACACGCCCATCCATCCATCTCCCGTGGCCCCCAGGGAGGTTCTGAGCTGAGCCCGGATGAGTGCTGGGATCTGGGCTTCAAGCTCCCAACCCTTCCCTGGGGCCTCCACAAGGCAAGCTAGGGAAGGACAGTGGGGGCCCCCACTCCCTCAAGCTCCCCTTTTGCATCAGGGAAACCAGGGAGGACCAGGGTCTGTTGGTTCAGGCCTGAGCAGTGGGGCTCACAGCGCTTGTCTCCCAGGTGGCACCTGCTTGGAGCACACACCGCCCTGGGCTGGACGACCTTGGGCCTCTGCTGCTATCAATAAACAGCCCCCCAGGCCATGCCTGGGCAGCCACACCCCCAGCGTGGTCCTGTCCCCCCAACCCAAGCCTGTTATTAAACATGGGGTGGGGAGAGAGGTCTGACAGGGATTGTCAGTCCCCAGGTCGCCCCTCATTGCAGGGGCCCCCTCCCTCTCTCCGTGGTGTGTGAGTGTGTGGGGGCAATAGCCTCGCCCTTTAAAGGCCCCAGCTGAGACCTCCAGCCTTCAGCCCGCAGCCTGGGAAGGGAGGGGCCAGAGGCAGAGAGGGAGGGATGCGAAAGCCTGCGGCCGGCTGGGAGGTGGGTGCCGCAGGTGCCCGCTGCGGGGACAGCGGGACAGCGGCGCTTGATGCCGCCCCTCCTCCAGCGCTGGGGGAACGACCGAGGGTCTGGGTGCTGCTGGCCCCGCCCCGCCCCCGGGGACCCGCGGCATCCCCTCCCCGCCTTGCGCCGGGGAGGGGGGCCCCGCCGGCCGCTCGCGCCCCCCGCACTCACTGGCCTTCCCCGGCCGCGGCCTCTGCAGCAGCCTCTGCGCGGTCCCCACGTCCTCCGCCTTCACCGCCTGCACCAGCTCCTGCTCCTTCCCCATGGCGCGGCCGGGCCGCAGAGACGCAGCGCGCTCGGTGCGCTTGGCGGCTCAGAGGCGGCGGCGGCCCCACGGCTGCGACCGCATCCTCTCCGCGCCGCCCCGCCTGCGCCGCCCGCCGCCCTGCGCCCTCCCGGGCTCGGGCTCGGGCTCGGGCTCGGGCGCCCAGGGGCGGGCAGCGCGTCACGGGCGGGGGGCGGCCCGGGGGCGGCGGCCGGCGGCGGGCGCGGGCGCGGGCGCGGACGCGGGGCGGGGGCGCGGCACCTGCGCCGCCTCCCGGACGCCTGGGTCCGCTTCTGCGGCCGCTGACCTCCGTCAGCCAGAGCCGGCCGCGCGCCCGGCTCCGAGGCTCCGCCCCCGCACCGGGCCCTTCCCCCAGACGCCCCCTCCCCACGTGCGGGCCCGCGGGTCGGTCCTTCTGCGGACGGCGGGGTCCGGGGACAACCGTCAGGGGCTGGGGTGGGCCGCGCCGGGGGTGGGCCGTGGAGCCCCGACGCGACGGCGGCGCGAGGCTGAGCCTGGGAGAGGCTTCCAGAGGCTGCAGGACCCAAGGGGGAGGGATTCGGAGGCAGTGAGCGGGCGGGGACCCGGGCACCGTGGCACCGGAGCCGGCCCGCCAGAGGCTGTCAGACGTCTCTGGCCCGCGGTTCCCGTGGGAGGTGTCGAGGGATTGTGAAGAGGAATCTCCCAATAATGAATTCGGTGTCAGGGAACCCGCATCCCCTCCCCCCAACTACACCTTCTTCCCGAGCAGCCTCTGGCTCCTCTCCACAAACAATGCCGGGGACAGCCGTCCCCTTAGGACAGCAAAGGGAGCCCGACTCTCCCATCCCCAGCACGGCTGGGGTCACAGCCCTGCCCAGCACCAATAAGAGCCCTGGCCCCAGCCTGCTTTCTCTGCAGCTGCAGCAGGACAGACCCAGGACGGACAGTTGCATCTGACAGGTGCTGGAATCTCCAGCTCCAAGGTCTCACCCTTCTCACCTCCTGCCTGAAGGCCAGCCCAGCCCTGGGCCAGGCCTTCTCCTTGACATGCCTGCAGCATTGAAGACACAGGCCAGTTGGGGTCTGAGTCCTGACTCAGAGAGGGGCAGATCAGCACCCCAAACCAGGCTGTTGGGAGAATTTGGCGGGAGTTGCACATATGAAACATGGCCTGATGCCTGACTCCCTGTGGTCCTGGACCAGTTGACAGGGCCAAGAGGGTGGCCTGAGGGCTGGGATGTAGCTCAGTGGCAAAGCGTCTGCCTTGCATTTGCAAAGCCCTGGGTTCCACCCCAGTTCCAAAAAAGACAAAAAAAAAAATAAAATAAAAAAAATAAATAAATAAATAAATAAATAATAATAAGATTTAAAAAAAAAGAGGGTGGCCTGAGGGTGGGGAAGGGAAGTTTCAGGCCCAGGGAACCCCATAATCATGTCATTCCCTTATGAGGTCTCCCATGAGACTTAATGAGCAGGCCTGTGTCTGGCATGTGGGGCTCCCATAGGGGCCCCTAATTGCAAAGGCCTTTCTTCCTTCCTGCCACTTTTGATAATGACCAATTCCTTGGTACCTGCCAGGTCAGGTGCTGTGCTTGTCACTTTATAGATGGGGTTAGATTTATTATCCCCATATTACAGATGAAGAAACTGAGGTTCAGAGAAGCTATGTGCCCCATCTGAGGTCCCAAAGTCTTAAGGTCCTGAGCCTGGGCTTCAAACCCATATTGGTTCCTGGATGTGTCCCAGTTCTTCCTCTTACTACCTCTGTGATCCTGAGCTGGTCATGTTGTCTTTCTGAGTCTCTTATTTGCTCTCTAGGTTACTTGAGGATTAACTGTGATGCTATCCACACAGCTGTTCACAGATAACTCAGTAAGTGCTCAGCAAATGGTTGCTATGCTTCGTGTGAAGTTCTTAAGCATCCCTTCCTGGCCGCATGGGGAACAACTGTAAGTGATTCATCTTTGTATGTTCAGTACCTAGCATATAGAAAGCACTACCAAAAAAAAAAAAAAAATAATACAACATACAGATTAGAAGACAGCTATCATCATTACTTTTACTGTTGTGTTTTGGGCTTGTTAAGGTAAACCCTTATGCCTGACATTTGCAGAGCCTGGGGCACAAACAAACACAGGCCCACTCACAGAATATCGGAATTTTTAAATATTTTAACTCACACTAGAAACATGTTAAATAAAATATATTCTGTTCTCCTACCTTGACAAATATACCTTCATCTAAATTTGAATTCAGAATTCTTGGATTCCTTCTGGATCATGAACTGGTACCTGCCTGCAGCCCACTCCTCTCTCTACCCAGCTCCAGTGCTACCCACACTCCACAAACAGGCATTCCTGAGCACCCAGTTATGTGGCCCACCTTCAGGAGGACAGACTGAGGAAGAGGGCTGTACAGATTCTGGGAGTGGGCTTGAGGCCTTTGCTTCAGGGAATTCCAGAGCCCCAAGTATATGGTACATTCTTGTGTGGTCTAGAAGGGGTAGCTGGGTTCCAGGTGGGCTACTGCTCAAGGACCCACAGATTCCTAACCCCACAGGGTGACATGTAGCAGGAGGAGAGCCAGAGCCTTCCCCTACTAGGTGAGGCAGAGCCCAGAAAGGGTCCAGAAGCCCCAGGTCAGATACTGCTAGCCAGTGACCTTGGACAGTTCCTCAGCTGCTTCCTCTGTAAAATGGGCCAGCAGTTCTGTCTGCAGCCCAGGTTGATGGGAAGGTCCACATGGGAACAGAGATGTGCACCTGCCTGGGGTCCCCCAAGCCTAAGGATGAGGGCAGCAGGGCGGGCAGCCACTCTGGTGGGGGACGAGGATGCAGAGGTGTGGGACTCAGGCAGTCCTCCAGGAAGTCAGGCCTCTGAGGAGGATCCTGGGAGGAGGGGCCGCTGAGCCAGCAAAACTGCTGAAGCTCAGTCTAGGGGAGAGCTGGCGACAGCTTCACTGCAGCCGAAGCTGGCCTCCTTCCTGGATGCATGACTGCCACAGAGCAGTTCCTGCCGGTGCCCCTGGCTGTGTACCTGCTCAGGTTTTTCCCTGGTGCCCCTCCTGCCACCCAAAATCTTATTGCCTAGCTTGTTGTGTAAAAGGGGGATGGCAAATATGCCTTCCCCATGGGCTGCAGGAAACATGCAGCATGTGCTAGCTGCACAGTTCCTGTCATTTGTGTGGACGCCACCTCTGCAAAGTGCTGTGCTAGTACCTGACACCCCAAGAAGCTCAATGACCACGTGCCCTGGCCTCACTCCTGCCCAGCAGAGATGCTGGGGCTGCTCAGACAGGTTAGGGGCCCTGTCAGCTACTCCTGGGTTAGGGCACCTGTAGCCTTCCTTGCCCTCAGCCCCCTGCTGCACCCTGAGCCCCACAGAAAAGGCAACAGCTCAGGGCCTGGGATCAAGGGGACCCACATACATCTGGCCACACTTTCCCTCAGCCCATTTCTTCCTTCTGCTCTTAGGCTCCATTGTGGCTATTCCCCAATGTTGCCCCCAAGCCTGCTCTGAAGCTGCCTCTGGGAAGGTCATTTCTCCTTCAAGAGAAAGATGAGCAGGACATATGAGGTGGAAGGGCTGCCTGGGGAGCAATCTCCCTGGCCAGGGGAGAGTTGGGTTGGACAGGATGGGTTTTGGCCAGGATCTGGATGAAACTTGGGCTCCACCATGTTCTAGCTATATGCTTTCAACTGCAATTCTATATCTCTGACTCCCAGTTCTCTTTCTCCAAATGGGAGTGTATCCTCCTCTGGAGAGTCATTATGAGGACCTGATACTTAGTGCTTAAAAGACTTTTCATGAGCTGGTAAGGTGACCCACTCCTGTAATCTCAGCAACTCAGGGTCTAAAGCAGGAGGATTGCAAGTTCAAGGCCAGCCTCAGCAATTTAACAAGTCAATCTCAAAATAAAAATTGAAAAGGGGTGAGGATGTAGCTCCGTGGTAGAGCACCCCAGATTCCATCCCCAGCACCATACACATGTGTGTGCGTGCACATGCATGCACGCACACACACACACACACACACCACAAAGGAAAAAAATAAAAGACTCATCACAGTTTTGGTGGTTCTTCAAAAAGTTGAATATAGAGTCAACATATGACCCAGCAATTACACTCTTGGGAATACGCCACGTGTCCACATGAATAAAATGTGGCCCATCCACACAATGGAATATTATTCAGCCACAGAAAGGAACGAAGCCCTAATATACAACACGAATGAACCTTGAAAACCATGCTGAGTGAGAGAAACCAGCTGTGAAAGGCCACAGTTGCATGATTCCATTGATGTGAAATGTGTAGAATAGACAAATTCAGAGAGAAAGAAAGTGGATTAGGATTGCCAGGGGCTGGGTTTGGGGTGCTTTGTAGGTGTAGTTCTCCTTTGGGGATGATGGGAGTGGTGGTTGCACAATGTTGTTAGCAGACTAAATCACTGAATAGTCTTGCTTTATTTATTTATTTATTTAAAACTCTGACACCCTCTCAGATTTTTGGGGAGGGATACCAAGATTGAACTCAGGGGCACTCAGCCACTGAGCCACATCCCCAGCCCTATTTTGTATTTTACATAGAGACAGGGTCTCACTGAGCTGCTTAGCACCTCACTGTTGCTGAGGCTGGCTTTGAACTCACAATCCTCCTGTCTCAGTCTCCTGAGCCACCCGGATTATAGGCATATGCCACTGTGCCTTGCTCGCTCCATTTTTTTAAAAATATTTTTTAGTTGTAGTTGACACAATATCTTTATTTTATTTTTATGTGGTGCTGAGGATCAAACCCAGGGCCTCGAACGTGCTAGACGAGCTCTCTACCGTTGAGCCACAGCCCCAACCCTGCTCTCTCCATTTTTAAAAAATTCTTTTTTTTTTAATTTTTTTTTTTAGTTGTATTGGACCAAAATACCTTTATTTATTTATTTATTTTTATGTGGTGCTGAGGATCGAACCCAGAGCTGAGCCGGGTTAGGTGAGCTGAGCCCCAGCCTCAGCCCTTCTCTCCACTTTTTTTTTAAGAATACTTTTTTAGGGGGCTGGGGATGTGGCTCAAGCGGTAGCGCGCTCGCCTGGCATGCATGTGGCCCGGGGTCGATCCTCAGCACCACATGCAAACAAAGATGTTGTGTCCGCCAAAAACTAAAAAATAAATATTAAAATTCTCTCTCTCTCTCACTTAAAAAAAGAATATATTTTTAGTTACTGATAGACTTTTATTTTATATATTTATATATGGTGCTGAGAATTGAATCCATTGCCTCACACATGCCAGACAAGTGCACTACTGCTGAGCCCCAGCCCTAGCCCCAGCCCCTGAGTCTTGCCCTGCTGCCCAGGCTGGTTTCAAACTCCTCCAGCCTCAGCCTTCTGAGTAGTTAGGATGGCAGGCACGCGTTACTGTGCCTGACTAAACTGTTTACTATATTTATTTATTTATTTTAAAATATTTTTTTGGTTGTTGATGGATCTTTATATTATTCATTTATTAATACGTGGTGCTGAGAATCAAACCCAGTGCCTCATACTTGAGGCAAGTGCTCTACCACTGAGCCACAACCCCAGCCCCTGAATTGTTCACTTCAAATGGTTAATTTCTTTTTTGGTATGGGGATTGAACTCAGGGTCACTCCGCCCTATTTTCTATTTTATTTAGAGACAGGGTCTCACTGAGTTGCTTAGCACCTTGCTTTTGCTGAGGCTGGCTTTGAACTCGTGATCCTCCTATCTCAGCCTCCCAAGTCGCTGGGCTTATAGGCGGGTCCATTGCGCCCAGCTGAAATGATTAATTTTTGCTATGTGAATTTCACACCAATTAAAACAGAAATACCCAGCACAAAGTCCCACATACAACAAACCCTCAAAGTACAGGTAAAGGTGCCAAAGTTGAAGAATTGGCGGGTAAAGGTTTAGAGGTAAGAACATCCTAGGTGCAGGCACAGGATGCAAGTGAGAGCCTGTTGTTTTGTGACCTATTGGGAGGAGAGACCAGGAAGCCACAGGGTAGGCAGGAGCCAGGTCCAAGAGCCTGCAGGGTACCAGGGACCCCTGAAAGCCCTGTGGGGTGGTAAGGCCAGATTGGTTTGTAAAAGACCACTCTAGAATGCAGAGTGGTTGAATGGCCGGGCACTGTGGCTGTGGCCCATACCTGTAAGTTCAAAGCCAGCCTCAGCAACTTAGTGATGCCCTAAGCAACTTAGCAAGACCATGTCTCAAAATAAAAAAAAAAATGAAAAAGGCTGGGGATGTGGCTTTGTGCTAAGTATCTCTGGGTTTAATCCCTGGTACCCAAAAAAAAAAAAAAAAAAGGTAGGGGCTGGTGGTATAGCTCAGTAGTAGAGCTCTTGCTTAGCACATGTGAGGCATTGGGTTAGATCCTCAGCACCACATGAAAATAAGTATCGGGGCTGGGGATGTGGCTCAAGCGGTAGCATGCTCGCCTGGCATGCTTGCGGCCCGGGTTCGATCCTCAGCACCACATACAAACAAAGATGTTGTGTCTGCCAAAAACTGAAAAATAAATATTAAAAATTAAAAAAAAAGTTTTAAAAAAAGAAAATAAGTAAGTAAAATAAATATGGTGTCTATCTACAACTAAAAGAATTTTTTAAAATGTGGGTGTGTGGACTGAGGAAGCTGTTATGCGGGGGCATGGGGGCAAAGCAGAGCATCGGAAGAGGACAGAGATCAGTAGGAGGTGAAACCAGGAGCTGAATGAGGCATGGTGGCACATGCCTGTAATCCCAGCTACTTGTGAGGCTGAGGCAGGAAGACTGCAAGTTCAAGGCCAGCCTGGGTCACTTAGTGAGACCCTGTCTCAAAATAAAATAAAACAAAGGGCTGGGATGTCACTCAGTAGTAGAGCACTTGGTTAGCTTTAACAAGGCCCTGGGTACAATCTCCTGTACTGGGGGAAAAACAAAAACAAAACAAAACAAACAAAGAAACAAACAAAAAAAAAAAAACAGTGGTTGAAGGGAAGAGAGAGGGAGGGTGATGTGTCCAGATCGCACCCAGCTGTAACACAAGTGGGCACTGTTCATGGAAGGGCAGACAGCAAGGAATTGCCTTGGCCATGGAAGGTGATGTCCTCTGTGTGGCTTATGAGGAGCTGTGTTTTTTTATTTATTCATTGGTACTGGGGATTGAACCAGGGGCACTTTTGCCACTGAGCCACATCTGCAGCCTTTCTTATTTTGAGTCAGGGCTGCCCAGGCTGGCCTTGAATTTGCAATCTCTCTGCCTCAGCCTCGTGAGTCACTGGGATTGTATGTGTGCAACTGCACCTGACAAGGGGCCACGTTTAACAGAGAGCTTAATGTGTTTCAAGGGCTGAGGCTCCAGAAGCTGCTAGGACTGGAGACAGGATGGAAAGACCCCCAAAGAAAGGATGGCATTGGAAGCCATGGAGCTCGTGGCTGTGAGCCCCCAGGAATTTTGTGTTGCAGATAGATTTCTGGAGGGTATTAGTCTCTGCAGGAAGGCAGAGAAAGATCTGGTGCCAGGACACTAAGCAAGGAAATGGAAGATTTTCAGGCGTGATGCTGTAAACCACTATACAGATGTGTCAGAAAGTGGGAGAAAAAGTATCCATTGGACTTGGCAAAGTGTAATGGCTGCTGACCTTGAAGAATTTTCATTGGCGAGCTGGAGGTAAAGTTGGGGAATGAGCTGGGGCAGGGAAGTGGAGCTAGCAAGAGGTGAGGACAGTTCTTTAAAGGGGAGAATAGCAAATATAAGGAGAGGATGTGGGGTTTCTTAAAAGACTAGAGGCTAGAAAGTAGAGGTGGGCATGGTATTAGAAAGGAGGGTTCCTGGGACCCAGAGTCTGGGTGGATGTGCCAGGGACTTGGTATCAGTCAAGAGGCCAGATCCACCTGCTCTGTGGGCACAGGAAAAGGGGGTTGCAGCCAAGTCCACAAGTGTGGTGGTAAGAAACCCTAGGGAGCCTGTTTCAAGGGCTGAGGCCACGTGCTTGGGTTCAGAAGGATGGAATGGAAAAGCAGGTATGAGGGTCTAGAATTGTAAAGGGATCCCTGGGCTGAGCTAGGTGCACCAAGACTCAGAATGGGGCTGGATAGGTTTGAAAGATCCTGGACTAGGGCTGCCAGATCTAGCAAATTAAACTACAGAATAACCAGTCACATTTGAGTTTGTATAAGCAAGTAAGTTTTTGGTATAACTGTATCCCACTCAGTGTTTGGGATATATTTACAATAAAAAGTTATTTGTTGCTTGTCTGAAATTCAAGTTCTGTAATTTGCCTGGCAATCCCAGCCTGTCATGGTAGAGCAGTGGGTCGGGGAGGACAAGGGGATGGCATGACACTGCCTGGGGCCCAAGCCTGAAAATGGGCAGCCGCGCCAGGGGGGCTGGGTGCCGAGTGAGCCTGAGGTCCGAGCCACGACTAGCATCTGCTCCGCCCCTAGGTTTTCTTGGAGTCCCCGCCCCAGTACTTTGGTCTCGTCCTCTCCCCCTATCGAGCCCATGGTCTCGCCCTGAAGATTCATCGATATCTCTACGCTCCTCCCCGGCCTCTATCGACTCGCTCCCGCTCCCCTCACCGTCCTGGACTACGGTAGAATGCGGAGTGCGTGTAAGGTACGGAGGCCGTGGGACGAGGGCCGGGAATCGGCTTATGGGTGGCTAGGAGGGCGCAATCGGGGGAAGCTGGCCAGCAGAAGGAAGGCAAGACAGTCGGCGGAGTCTAGGGGATCTCGAGGGTCCAGACGGCCAACGCCCCCTCCCATCAGGTCTAGCCATCGACCAGCTACGCATGCGCAGCCGTAGCGCTCGGGTTTCTTAGACTCCCGCCGCCTGCGCGTGCGCGGCCCGCCCCTGCGGCAGAGGTGCCCCGCGTGACTGCCCCCTGCCGACCGCAGACTGCTTGTCGTCCCCGATGGTCTCTCGCCTGCTGTGCGCGTCCCAGAACCTGTATGAGCCAGTTTCCCGGTCTTTAAAGTCAGATTAATACATATCTCTGAGCTCCGTGTGGACGCAGAGGGCATCCCCTAAATACTATTTTTCTCCCCTCCAGATGCTCTGAACTTTGCTCCTTGCCCATCAGCTCTTCGTCCCTGTACAGGCTATATTCTTCCCAGCACCTGCACCATGAACACATCCCCAGGCACAGTGGGCAGTGACCCAGTCATTTTGGCTACCGCGGGCTATGACCACACTGTGCGGTTCTGGCAGGCCCACAGTGGAATCTGCACTCGCACTGTGCAGCACCAGGACTCCGTATCCTCCACCTGGGTGGTGGGCGGGATGGTGCTGGGCTGGATAACCAGGTGGGGTTGATGGCTTGGGGTGGGAAGTAGGCAGCAGCCCAAGCCAGGTGGTGGAGGCCTTGGAGGACCCCTAGTCTCAGGGTTCCCTTCCCATCATCCTCCTTAACACACACAGCAGGTGAATGCATTGGAGATCACCCCAGATCGCAGCATGATTGCTGCTGCAGGTAACTGTGACTCTTGACCTCTGATCCCTGACCTCTAGCAGGTCAACCTGGGCATAACCGTTCTTCAGTTGAGCCTGTGTCCTTAGGTTACCAGCACATCCGCATGTATGATCTCAACTCCAATAACCCCAATCCCATCATCAGCTATGACGGAGTCAATAAGAACATAGCATCTGTGGGCTTTCATGAGGACGGCCGCTGGATGTACACAGGCGGGGAGGACTGTACAGCCCGAATCTGGGATCTCAGGTGTCGGGTGTTGGGCAGGAGGGGCCCACTATCCAAGGGTGAGGGGGGGCAGGCCAAGGGACCATCTTTGGGTAGATTCTCTCCAAGAAGAGGCTAATCCAGGGGGGCTTTGTGTGGGTGGTTTATGGAGGGAAGGAGAAAAGCAGGTTGGAGGGAATTGCATCCAAGAACTAGCTCTGCCTTGAGGCAAGGGGACAGGCTTTCATTCCCCTTGTCAGTCACTGGTGTCAGGCTACTGCCTGGAGTGAAGGACCGAACCTCATAAGTGTTCCTATAAGGTAGCTTCCATCAGCAGGGCGACAAGAGAGGGCATCTGGTGGGGTACCAACAGCATCCACCAGAGACAGTGTGTAACCTCATCTCCACAGGTCTCGGAACCTGCAGTGCCAGCGGATCTTCCAGGTGAATGCACCCATTAACTGTGTGTGCCTGCATCCCAACCAGGTGAGGGGTGATTACTCATGGGTCTGGGAACAGTAACGGTCCTGCCACACCTCACTTCCCCTGCACCCCCAGGCAGAGCTCATCGTGGGTGACCAGAGCGGTGCTATCCACATCTGGGATCTGAAAACAGATCACAATGAGCAGCTGATCCCTGAACCTGAGGTCTCCATCACATCTGCCCACATTGACCCTGATGCTAGCTACATGGCAGCAGTCAATAGCACTGTGAGTCCTTGAGGGGAATGCAGAGGCAGGGGCAGCTCAGCACCCAGCCACCTATCCCCTGCAGATGGATTCATTCCCTGGTGTTCCTTAGGCCCCATCCCCTGATCCATCTCCCTCAGCTAGATCCCAGAAGCCCCTACTCCTCCCAAAAGCCAGTGGAATTCTGAGGTTCGGTTTTTGCTCTCCAATTACATTTTTCTCCCTTCACTTCACTTAGATTCCAGTGCCTCACTTGTCCATGCCCCAGTCCTCCCTCCTCACAGCCTTGGCCTGAGGCACTCTGAGTTCTTTCTTCTCCTTTCCTTCTGCATAGCTCCACTGGCCAGCAGCCAAGGTGTATGTGAGTCCTTGGCCAGCGTGGCCTCCTACACTTGGCTGGCTGGACATGGCCCTTGTTTGAGGTCAGTCTTCCCAGGGGCCTCGTATAGGAAGGACTCAAAGTGCCAGTCTGCACGCCCTGGCCCAGGACTCTTGTGTATGTTGATCCCTAGTGTTGGTGGATCTTGGGTTCAGGTCTAGCCCTCAGAGCGTTCTCTGAGACTCAGGGTTTCAAGTGACTTCCTTCTTGCCCTATAGGGAAACTGTTACGTCTGGAATCTGACAGGGGGCATTGGTGATGAAGTGACCCAGCTTATCCCCAAGACCAAGATACCAGCTCATACACGCTATGCCCTGCAGTGCCGCTTTAGCCCTGATTCCACGTGCGTATAGGACCTGGTAACCCAGGAGGGGATCTGCCTGCGACTGGGCGAATGATGGATCCTGCCTAATGCATGGCAGGGGGTTCAGGTGGGGATGGCTATTGTATGACACCCCATACTCTGAACCCATCCTAGGCTCCTTGCCACCTGCTCAGCTGACCAGACATGCAAGATTTGGAGGACATCCAATTTCTCCCTGATGACAGAGCTCAGCATCAAGAGCAGCAATCCTGGGGAGTCATCTCGAGGTTGGATGTGGGGCTGTGCCTTCTCAGGGGACTCTCAGTACATTGTTACAGGTGAGCCTTGCCTTCCTGCTTTGACCTCCAGAGTGGCTCATGACAGCTGCTGCTGCTTCTCTGCCTTAAGCTGTCCTGGCTCTGAGCTTTTGCCTAATCCCTCCTTGCAGCTTCCTCTGACAACCTGGCCCGGCTCTGGTGTGTGGAGACTGGAGAGATTAAGAGAGAGTATGGTGGCCACCAGAAAGCTGTCGTCTGTTTGGCGTTCAATGACAGTGTGCTTGGCTAGCCCTTGCCCCTCAGGATCACAGGCAGCAACTGGGCAGCTGGGACTGCCTGGTGCAGTGGCTGTAGCTTGTTGGACCTGTATACTACTCAGGTCAGAGTGAAACTCTGAGACCAGCCTTTGCCCACCATGCTAGCTGGACTGACTGGGCTACCCCTCCCTCTTGCCAGGCCTGCCCCCAATTGCCCATTGACTCAGGATGTACATGTCTGGGCTGGGAGAGCCTGCACTCCCTTCCGGGATGTGGGACTTATGGGGTTTAGAGTTTCTGAGAGGACCCAAGCTGGTGCCCACCTGCCAAGTCATGTTCCTCCTCCCCCTCATTCTCCTTTCTGCCCCTGTTCAGGGCCCAAGGACCCAGAGACCACCACCATGGCCAGGTGGAATTGTTTATTAGTCCCTGTCAGCAGCTGCGCCCTCCAGGTGCTGGTGACATAGCCAACTTAACTAGCCTGTGGGACCATGGGTAGTCCATGGGGCAGTGGCCAGGCTGGGCCAGGCAGAGGGCTTAGTCTGGGAGGTAATAAAAGCAGACAGACACACAGATGTTGCTTGGGAAGCAGATGTCAATGCAGAGATAGATCAGCCGCTGCCTCTGGGGCCCTGGGTGGGAGGGAGACTCATGAATTTCCAAAGCACTCCTACGCAGTTCTGTAGATTGTTCTGCAGGAGCCACACAGCCCCTCCACACATCCTGCCCCAACTCACCCTCAGCTTGACGGGCCCAGTAGATGGGGGTCTTTGCACAAAGGTGCTGCACTGAAGCCCCCACCTGGGCAGGATCCACAGTGTGGCTCCCAAGCACTGCCAGCAGCTCCTGGGCATGGTGGGTGTCATGACCTTGGCTGAGAGACCCTTGGGCCTGCAGAAAGGCTGTGGTGGGCTATGGCATGGGGGTTTCCCTCCTCCTGGCTGGGCAGGTACTCACATCCCACACCCACCTGCCAGCCCCACCTTCTACTTTTGTCAGCAGCCTCAGCTAAGGGAAGATAGAGCTTTCTGTTTCCCTGAAACCAGAGCCCCAACTGGGCCGCACACAGGACCCTTTGTCTGGCCCCTGGCCTGGTGGTGGAACCATGCTCACCCTGGAGGTGTTCATCAGCAGCTGCAGGGTTTCCCGATCTCGGGCCTCCATCAGGCGGAGAAAGCAGGCCTGGTGCTCTGCAGGGCGGTAACAGATGCAGCCCTGGGGAGGCAGGTGGGTGAGGCAGGGCCACCCCAGCACCTGTGGATTGATCCCCTCCCCACCCACTCACGCTCTGCCCGTCGAACAGCACTGCCCAGCTGCGGTTGCTCTGAGGTGGAGTCACTATAATGGTTGCCATATTCTGGGCCATGTCCACGATGGTGGTTTGATTGGACCAGGGCACTTGAGGGCTTGGGAAGGTCAGCCGGAGCATCTGCAGCAATGGCTGAGAATGGGAAGTGGGAGTTCAGCTGGGCAGGCTGAGCAGCCCCATAAGCCCCTATCCCTGGGCTGCAGCATTTCAACATCATGTGAATGGGCCTGTCCACCCTCTGGTACTCTGCTTTAAGGCCAGTATTAGTATTAGGGCCTACTTTGGGTCCTGGCTCCACTGGAAGACCAACCTCCCTGACCCCTTCCCACTGCCCATATCCCTGGGCCTCAGGTGGGGCTCACCTTGGAAGGGCTATGAGCAAACCCAAGAAGCCCTCCGGCCACAGCCCCTGCAGTAGCCAGTGCCAGCAGCAATAACAGCAGGCTTGTAGTTCTCCAGCCCCAGTGGCAGGGCTTGGTCTTCACCTGGGGGCATACTGCAGTCAGTGAGGCTACTGAGTTAGAGACCAGGGAGCAGGTTTGCTTAGGGAAAAGAGGGGATAAGGTGGGGTAGGTGGTGTCCCCTGTCCCCTGCCCTGGACAGCCCCAGGTTTTTGTCCCAAGAATGATAGAGGTACTCACCTCTGTAGGCCCAGGCCTGGGGCTCTCTGTGTGGCTGCTTCCTTGCTCCATGCTGCAGCCCCTGCTGACAATGCACTGATTGTTTGCAGCCCCTTGGAGGAGTTGGCCCGGAAAACCTCAGGATGACTCTGATGAGCCAAACAACTGCCTCCTCCCCAGCTCAGTATCTGATGTCGAGGTCAGAGCTAGGACAGCCCCCTCTCCCACTGAGGATGCCAGTCATCAGGCCTGGCTCTTGACACCTATCTTGTACCAACAGAACAATATGAGGTCTGCAGGCTTCAGTGGGAATCTAGTCCAGCTGATTCATTGCAGGCAGCCCAGGCCCAGCCAAATGATTCTGTCTGGTTGGAACAGATTTGATGTGTCTTAGTCTGTTTCCAGTTCAGTTACCTGCAGACTCCCAGAGGTGGGCATGGTCCCTGGCACCCAGGGAGCCATCATTAAATACAAACTGTTCAACAAATAGACTGTTGCCTATTCATTGTCACTAGTATACAGATGGGCACTGCTTCCCTCCCCTCCTGGTGCCTACCAGCAGCTTCCCAGCCCCCTCCAATATCACTCAGGGCTTTGGGCATCCTTTAGAGTACGTGCCTGGAACGCAAGAGTTCCAGGCTGGGTCACCAACTGGCGGCCTCATGGAGTTTCCCACCTGCCAAGGATGTTTAGGTCGGGTGTGTGCCCCAGGGTGGCTTATTTCCAACTCTGTTCTGCTCACTGCCCTAGTCCTGGTCTCTCTTCAGCCATCTGATGCTTGGTAACTTAGTTGTGTGTGCTTTTCCCAGTTTCACCCTTTGACCCTATCCTGCTCTGGTTTTGTACCCTGCTTTTCCTGATCCTCAGAACCTACTCTGTAACAGGCCTGAAATGGGGTGAATCTGCAGTGCTCAATGTTCCAGCTCTGGAAGGCTCTGGAATTGGAATCCCAGACTGGCCTTTTCCTTTCAGACCTCCCATCCTGCCCCCCACCTGCAGCTAGATAGCGGCCACCGGCCACCTTGGTGTTGCTACACAGGTGAAAGGAAGGAAGACCCAGTCAGCATGGGTTTGAGAGTTTAATGTGCATTTGGGTTCACACAGTGCAAGGAGCCAGAGATGGGGTGCACACAGGCTCCCAGAAGTGGGAGGAATTGCTGGCTGCTGCACCTGCCACGTGCTCCTGGTGTGGGTGACAATGCCCTGACAGGCCTGCTCAATATCCAGACCCACCTTGAGTCAACCTTGCAGAGCCAACGTCAGCACCACCAATCTTACAGGCATGGCTGCCCTCCCGTTGCCTTGTGGCATGGCCCCAGCCCAACCACCTTGGCCAGGACCAGCTGCAGGGATGGAATACCCTTTATTGCTCTGAGAACTTGGTGAACAGATTAAGGAGTACCATGACCACAAGGCTGGGAGAGAAGCCACTGGGTGCAGGGCAAGGCACCAGGAAGGAGTCAGCAGAAAGGAACAGCTTCCCAGCTCTGCCCTGCAAATGCTGCCGAGTCTACTCAGCAGGCTGCTAAAGGTCAGCAAACCCAGAGAACAGACAGAAAAGGCCAGAGCCCTTGTCAAGAACCCCTGGCTGGCTGGTAGGCTCTGCCAATTCTCCCACTGGCCATCAACAAAGGAGTCCAGGGCCAAGAGAGGTGGTCTCATGGGCTACTGATATCTAACCCCCACCCAAACCCAGGAGACAGGAGGATAGGAAAAGACTGGATGCTTTGTAAAAGAAATTCCTATTCTTAGAGACCTCTCTCCTTCCCCACCAAGAGGGTGCCCCAGATAACAGGCAGTCCTTGAGTAGCACATGCCTTTAGCTGTGCTGCTGCTTGCAGGGCATGCAGCCTTCAGTGGGATTTTCTCTATGAGATAGAGCATAGCTATTATACATTTAAAGATTAAATTTACTACTTGACAAAGTTGTTCACAAGTTGAAAAAAATTGTTATTTTTGGTACCAATGCTGCTCTGAGCTCCCTGTATAGCAGCCCAGACTGCAGCAAAGGCATCTATGCCCACTTGGCCCCTCAGCCGACAATGCACTCAGTCTGAGTCACCTGGGTTTAAATGCACACTTGAGATAGCTGAGGTTTAGCTGGGCTGATTTTACAGAACTGGGCAGCTGTATATGAGGAGCCGCAGCCCTGAGCATTTGAAATGGAACAGACAATTGTGACATCAAAGTGGTTTTCAAGGAAGCAGGGGAGAGTGGAGGGTGGTAAGGGCAACACCCCACACCTCAAACACAGGGTGACACCACTTGGGAGTAGCCCCTTCCTCCATTCCCGCCTTGCAGGTGAGGAGCTGGGACACAGCAGCTGCTCCTCTGCTGCATGACCATGCAGGGTGGGGGTTAGAAGCCTGGTCTGTTCTGTACAAATGTTTCACAACAGTCACAATAATCAGCCCCATTGCCCCTCTGCCCTTCAAGGGGGCTTAATCCCTGAATAAAATTTTCTGTCAAATACATGACACACTCCTAGACCTGCCTCATTATTATCAGCAGGGCCTGAAGTTACCTGAATCCTGGACAGATGCTATGCCTGCCCTTGCCAACACATCCAAGGCCCAGGACTTATCCCCACAATGCCCTCAAAGATTTAAAAGTGCATCTTAAAATATAAGCATCTGTAAACAACATTGCCCCCGGAATATTTACTTACAAAACTAACAAACACTTTTGCTTAACTCCAATTACACTCTGTGGTCACCTCCATGAGTGGATGCCTAAGCTCCACCTATTGATTTGGTTAAGTGACTTTGAATTTCTTTTTTTATTCTGGAGATTAAAGACACTAAATCTTTAACCTTGAAGGGCGGGCAAGAGGTCGGCTATGCTGTCAACATAGAAGTCAGGGACCATTTTCTTCTTAGACATGCAGTCACTTTCCTGATTACTCTTCACATCCTCGAGTGTAGAGACTCCAGTCAGGGTCAGGATGGTCTTCAAGCCACAGGTGACGCCCAGGAGGATGTCTGTGTCCAGACGGTCCCCCACCATGACGGTGCGTTCCGGGTTGATGCCGTACTCCTGGGACACGCAGTCGAAGATGAAGCGACTGGGCTTCCCAATGATGTCGGCCTGACGTTGGGCGGCCATCTCCACCGCTCGAACAAGACAGCCGGTACCTACGGGGCAGAAGGAGGGAAGGGGCCAAGGGATCAGAGGGCGGAGAGGGGCCGCAGCCCGCCCTCTGGCCTCCCGCCCCGGGGCGCACGGACCCGCGATGAAGTGGCCTTTCTCCAGGGGTAGCCGGTTGTCCATGTTGGTGCCCACAAGCAGGCAGCCGGGCTGCTGCAGATAGCGCACAGCCTTGGTGAGCTTCATGTAGCTGAAGTGCGGGTCGAAGCCCACCACCACAGCGCCCACGTCCGCCTCCAGCGGCTCGGCTAGCCAGTCGGCTGGGCTGTCGCCCCGCAGCGGCTCGGGCCCCACGCCCACGCTGGCGACGCCCACGGCCTCCAGCTCCGCGGCCAGGGCCGGGCTGCCCAGCACGTAGGCCTTCGGGGCCGGCGCGCCGGCCAAGCGCTGGCGCAGGTAGAGCGCGGTGCAGTAGGCCGTGCCGAAGACCTCCAGGCCCGCGCCGGGCCCCGCCGGGCCCCCGAAGCCCAGACGCTGCAGCTTCTCGGCGTAGGCCGCGCGCGTCTTGCTGCTGTTGTTGGTGATGAAGCCCAGGCGCTTGCCGCGGGCCCGCAGCGCCCTCAGGGTCTCGGGCGCGCCAGGCACGGCTGTCTCGCCGCGCCACAGCACGCCGTCGCAGTCGAACAGCAGCGTGTCCACGTCGGCCAGCAGCGCCTGGGCCCGCTCGGCGCTCAGCAGTACGCAGCGGGCGTCGTCGCCGCCGGCCTCCGCCTTCGCCATGGCCGCCCGCCGCCGTCACCGGCTGCCGCCGCCGCCGCCGCCACCGACCGCTCCTTGCAGCCGCCCGCCGCAGGGCCCGCCCCGCCCCCGGAGCGCTCATTGGCTCTGCGTCTCGCGCGTGTTGCTCATTGGTCGCTGCCTGCGCCAATCCGTCTCTGTTTTCTGCGGGCTGAAGGAGCTCGGCTCCAACCGCCTCGACCGGACACGAGGAAGCGGCAGACCATTGGCTGCAGGGCTTGGGGCTCATTGGTGATTGGTTGGCAGGGCGCCAACCGGCATTCGGAGTAGAGCGCTAGCTGTGGAGACGCTGCTGTCTGAGAGCCGCGCAACACGTAAAGCCGCTGTTTATTGGCAGCTGCAGGGCAGCTCGCCCATTGGAGGCGGGTGGTCAGCCTAGGTGACGGAGGCCCATGGTTAAGGGACCCCAGGCCGGGCCGGCTGCTGATTGGCTGGCTAGTCTCGAGGTCATGCGGGCGGGGTTTTTCGCGTGAGCGTGGCGGGAGGGGCCGCTGTCGGCCTGTGGTTGGAGTCACGTCCTCACTTTCAGCGTACTTGTGTTCGGACACTCTCGGGACACGGTGCAGGCGTGTGAGCCGTGTGCCTTCCGCTCCTGGAAGGATTCTTCCCAAGAAGCTTCGTATATTCGCCTCCTGGCCTCTGCGCAAACCTTTCCTTGTGCCTCGGCGGTCTCAGGAACCAGTGATTCCAAGGCGGTGGGAGTGCGGTCTAGGGGTCGGGCGGAACTCAGTACCCAGTAACTGGTCGCTATTGTCGTCATTATCGGTTACTATTAACTTTATTGAGGCGTAACACAAAGAATGTGATTTTTTTTAGTTTTATTTTTAATTGTAGATGGACACAATACCTTTGTTTTATTCATTGATACCTGGTGCTGAGGATAGAATCCAGTGCCTCACACGTGCCAGGCAAGCGTTCTACCACTGAGTCCCAGCCCCAAGGATGTGAATCTCAAATGTGCAGCTCAGTGAAATTTATACATACTTATATGCCAGGTCAACTGTGAACTATTTCCAACACCTCAGAAAGTCCCCTCATGTTCTCACCCAGTCATCAGCTTTACCAATCACAGTTCTTGTTTCTGTCATATGGAATCAGAGCCTAGTTTCCCTGTTCTAGACCATCTTTGTGTGGTGTTGGGGATTGAGCCCAGGGGTGCTCTACCACTGAACTACACTCTCTTTTTTGAGAAAGAGTCTAGCTAAATTGCTTAGGCTGACCTGGAACTTGGGATCTTCCTGCCTTAGCCTCCCAAGTCACTGGGATTACAGGTCTGTGCCACCACACCCTGGTAAACCATTTTATAAACCACATGTACCCTTCTCCACCATGCGGCCAGCGCAATGGTTTCATTAATGAGGTTCTTGGCATAAAAGTTAGCTAGTGAGGTCGCAATAAACACACAGACTCAGTTACCTTTTTCTATGACCAGGTCCAAGACGGCTCCCCTCTCTGGTTTCCACCTCTAACCGGCTCCCCTCTCTGGTTCCCACCTCTAACCGCCGGCAGGGGAGCAAGGATTACTCAGGGCTAGCAGGAGAGAGACAGCGAGAGCACGCCAGGGAGTAGCCTTTTATTGGGGAACAAGAAATTCAGGGGAGAATTCCATCCAATGAAGGTTGAAGGGGGGGACCGCACTCCAAGGTCAGGGTCAGTGATTGGGCCCCAGGGTCAGTGGTCAGTCACACCCCCACACGGAAGGGTTCTCCCAACAGGAGAGGGCTGGGAAAGCTCCGACACAGCCAGAGCACCTCAGACCCTAACCGGGAATCATCCAGTCACGTGTGAGAATGGCTCCCGACACCCTTCTATGTCTTGGTTCCTTGATTCAATATAATGTCTGTGAAATCTGGGCTGGGGTTGTAGCTCAGTGGTAGAGCACTTGATAACCTCAGCGCCACATACAAATAAATAAATAAAAACAAAGATATTGTATCCATATACAGCTAAAACAAAACAAAGTTAAAAAAATGTCTGTGATCCTTCATAGTTTATTTTAAATTTTTATTTAATTGTCCTGTGGGCCATTGTCAAATATACCACCCCCCCATCCACTGATGTCTGACCTTCCACTGATGGATTTTGGAGTTGTTTCCAGTTTGGGGCTATTGTAAATAATGTCCTTGTGAATATTCTTGTTCTTATATATGCCTATGTGGACATCACTCATTTCTTTTTTCTCTTTTGGCAGTACTGGGAATTAAACCCAGGGATTTTCTACTACTGAGCTACATCCTTAGCCCTTTTAATACTTTGTATTTTGAGATAGGGTCTAGCTGTGTTTTCCAGGCTTGTTTGAACTTGCAATCCTCCTGCCTCAGCCTCCCAAGTTGCTTGGATTACAGGTGTGTGCCACTGTGCTCAGCACTCATTTCTCAAGAATATACTTAGGAGTGGAATCTTTAGGTCATAGGGTAAGTGTATGTTTATTAATATCACTTTCACTAGGGCCAGCTGTCAGAACAATAGTGGTTCCCAGTTTCCTGAGGGCCAACCCTGTGCCAGGACACTTATACTCCCAAGTTCAAGTTTGTCAACCCTCTCCTGCTCTCGTGGGCCCTAGTTCTCTATAAAGCCTCTTCTAGATTGGTCCCCACCCTGACTCCAGAACCCATCAGGTAAAGCTAGTGAACTGGGTTCCCTTGTAGTACTGTTTATTTATATAACATCCTATTCCTGTTGGTCTCTGCTGGCCTGGAAACCCCTGGAGGACAGGGACCACAGCCCAGAAGGGCAGAGCCTGCAAAGTGTTCCTGCCTGGAGCACCCACTGCTCGGGAGAAAACATTCTTCTTTGGGTTTTCATATTTAGGTTTGGTGGCCAAGCTGACCCTGGGAAGAACTGCATTTGACAAAAGATCACAAACTCTGCTTTTAGCACCCAGCAACACCCAGTTATTTGATATACTTGCCAAAACAGGAAACACTGATGATGTCCAGGCAGCTAGACTTCTCCAACACTTGCCTAATGACCTTGGGTTACACTTGTACATTCAGTTAGCATTCAGCAAGCAAGTGCTGCTTCTCACCTGCATGATCTGGTCAGAATCACAGAACAACCCTAAGAGGATAGGAGTGTTAGTATCCCTGTCTATAGACCAGGAAACAGCCACATAGAGCCATCAAAGGGACAATGCAAGTGGGATAATGCTCTGTCAAAACCAAAGCTGAGCTGTGCCATGTCTGTTTGGTTTAACATCTGCTGGGCATGCCTATGTGCCTATAGAGGATGGTTGTGGACAAGGTGGTGGAGGAGTCTGGAAGGGACGCTGGTCTTCATGGGGGAGAACTGACCTAGGGTGGAGAGGTGGGGTGGCTCTGTAAATGGGAGAGAAGTCCTTCATGAAGTGTGCCCAGTTCATGGTAGGCATTCAGCACCAGTGCCCCTCCCCCAAGTGAGGCTAGTAGCACTAGTATAATATGGGATGGTTTTAGACAGTCCAAGGACAGATGTTATTCAATCTTCATAGTGTTACATAGATTTACAGTTTTAGAAAATAAAAGTAACCTGAGCCAGGTGCGGTGGCACATGCCTGTAATCCCAGAAGTTTGGGAGACTGAGGAGGATTGTGAGTTTGAAGCCAGCCTCAGCAACAGCTGGGTGCTAAGCAACTCAATGAGACCCTGTCTCTATATAAAATACATAATAGGGCTGGGGATGTGGCTCAGTGGTCTAGTGCCCCTGAGTTCAATCCCTGGTTACCCCCTCCCCCCCAAATAAGGCAGATTGAGTGTGTAGCTCAATGGTAAAGCACTCCTGGATTCAATCCCCAGCAACCCACCCCCCACCCCCCAAAAAAGTAATGAAGTAATGAAGCAGTGACATAGACTAGGGCATGGATGAATCTTGTAAAGAAGTTAGGCCTAGGGGCTGGGGATGTGGCTCAAGTGGTAGCGCGCTCGCCTGGCATGCGTGCGGCCCGGGTTCGATTCTCAGCACCACGTACAAACAAAAATGTTGTGTCCGCCGATAACTAAAAAATAAATATCAAAAATTCTCTCTCTCTCTCTCTCTCTCTCCTCTCTCTCTCTTAAAAAAAAAAAAAAAAAAGTTAGGCCTAAAAGGGTACATAATGTATGATTCCACTTATATGATATGTCCTGAACAGGCAAATCAATGAAGATCAAGTAGATTGGTAGTTTCCAGAGCTGGGGTGAGGGGTGTAGAGAATGGGGAATGACTGTTCAACAGGTATAGGTTTCCTTTTGGGATAATGGAAATCTTCTGGAACTAGCCATTAGTGGTAGCACATGCCTATAATCCCAGCTATTGTGGAGGCTGAGGCAGGAGGATCACAAATTTGAGGTCGCCCTGAGTAATTTAGCAACCTTGTCTCAAAAAATGCTGAGGGTGTAGCGTGAGCAAGACCCTGGGTTTAACCCCCAGGGTTAAAAAAAAAAAAAAATTCTGGTACTAGATAGAGGTAATGAGTGAGCTCAATATTGTGAGTACACTAAATGTCATTTACTAATGGTAAACTTTATGTGTATTTGCCACAATTAAAAATATATAAAATAAAACGCTTTGCAAAGCTGCGCATGAGCCATCCTGCACTAGGGTTCTTTCCTGTGACTGGTGTTAACAACTTCTGGGGCGACGGAGTTTGGTGAGCACCGATCCCTTAATACCCTAATCGGTGCCGGCCCTCTCGAGATTGTGGCAGGGCGACCTCCCACAGGGTCCGCCCCGGAGGACCCTGGAGGACCCTGACCGGGTTGCGCCACCCAGTGCACCTTCCTCTTTCTCCTCTGGTTCTCAAGTCTGGCTGCAACACCTGGCACCCAGGCCCACTTTCTTCCCAGGCTCTTCCAGTCTGGACACGCCCAATGGGACACACCACGCCCAAGCCGCGGATCTTTCCGCCAATCAATCTGCTACACCCTAACCAGTAGACCCGCCCAGTCTCCGCTCCAGGCCACACCCAAGTCCCCGCCCCTCACGCCTGTCTGTCAAACCCGCACTGGCCCCGCCCCCGTCCCCCTTTCGCAGTTCCCTCACGCTGGCCTCGGAGCGGCCCGTTGTTATGACGACACGGTCGTAAATCCGCCATCTTCCTGCGGCGCGTTGCGACATGGAGGGCGCGATGGCAGTGCGGGTGACGGCCGCTCATACGGCAGAAGCCCGGGCCGAAGCCGGGCGTGGAGCGGGCGAGGGCGGGGTCGCAGCAGCGGCTTTGGCTCCAGGCGGCTTTCTCGGCCTCTCAGCGCCTTTCAGCGAGGAAGGTAACGGGGTCGGGCGGGCCCGCAGCGGCCGGGGTGGGGGAGGCGCAGCCTGGACTGGTGGAGCCCGGCGGCTCGGGCTGTGGGCGCGCAGACCTTCCCGCATCCAGCCTTCTCGCGAGCCCGCGGGGCCCCGCGACCCTCTCGACCCTCTCGGACCTCTCTGCGGGGCGCCCACCACTCACAGGCCTCCAGTGCGCGCTCGTAGGCACCAAAGTCCCGGTCCTCCCAGTGGACCCAAGCAAACGTCACCGGCCGTGCCCCCTCCTCCCCTCCCACCGCACCTGGCGGGCCACTAGGGTCGTGGCTGGGGCGAGACTGGGGTGGGGTGGGGCTCTGTGCCGGTCGGGACGTCAGACAGCAGATCCCTGTGGAAGACAGCTTCCATCTCCCCAGCAAGGTGGAGGGGCGTCTCCAAGATGTTCCGAGCACTTACTCTGCATCAGCCTTTTCGGTCCTGAAACCAACCCTGAGATGTCAATGATGTTATTCACTCCCACTTTAAGGATGGGGAAAATTGAGTTTCATGGATGTGCAAGTGACCAGGTCACCCATCTAGCAAGGACCCGATTGGATTTCAGGAATGTGTAGTTAGTTACTCAACTCAGCCCCTTTAGTTTCTGGGTTCTGCTGTCACATAAGAGGGTGATGAGAATTAACCTGTGTGTGTAAAGAGCTGAGGAGAGTACTGGGACATGCTCAGGACTCATTCATCAGGCACCGATAGCTTTGGTGACCTCTTAGGTTTCTACTCTGAACTTGTCCCACCAGTCGGTGCATTGGATCATATAGGAAGGTATTGGCTAGTGATATTGAAGTCAAGGTGGTCTTGGCTTTGTTCACACCAGTTTCATAGTCTGTACATATTTTTCTGGCCCCTTCTTATTCCGGCTTGGAGAGGGGCAGGGCCAACCTGAGAGGGGTCCCTCTAGTGGTTGCTGTGCCCAACTGAACCTGTCCATCGCGTTGTCTCAGTAAAATGGGTTGGGTTCTTCTATAGAGGTTCCTCCAAAAATGATACCCTGGTGCCAAGTTGAACTCTCATGAGTGGGTGGGAGGTTAAGAGGATGGTAGGCATCTCAGCTCTTAGTTTGTGACTGTGAACCATCTGGTGGGCTTCCCTTTTTTAGATGATTTGGTGGGAGAGCCACAGTCATGATCTGGCCCTTTATTCTCTAACTAATTCAACAAGCTTTGGCCAGCCTCCTCCCATGCACCAGGCCTTTACTAGACTTTGATGTGGGACTGGGTTTGTTTTTGTGGGAACTGAAAGACTTTTACAGAAGCAGGACATTTGGGTGGATCTTCATGTTCATCTGTGTGACCTTGAACCTCAAGTCATTTTTTTAGTTAGGGAGTAGGCATCCATTTCCCCAAGGTGCTGGCAGAATTTGGTGAACTTCCCAGAAGGTGCCTGACCCACATTAAGGATTCAATGAGTAGGAAGTCTCTCCTGCAGGTCTTAGGATAGTCACATTGGTGGAGAGGGACTCAGGTATGGTGGCTCTGGGATGTGGAGCCCCTCTGAAATGCTATACTCTTAGCATACACACCTGAGCAGGGGTGCTTCCTGTTGGGGATCTATGAAATATCAAGTCAGGAAGGAAAGAGTGGTTGGAGGCTGGTGATGTAGCCAAGTGGTGGAACACTTGCCTAGTATGTGCAAGTCCCTGGATTTGATCCTCACCACCACCACCAACAACAAAAAGTAAGGGTATTCACAGGGCAGGGCCCTGCTGTTCCTGTGTTTTCCAAAGGCTGACCTTTTAGCAGATCCTGGTGGGCTAGCCTACTGTGCCCCTGATATGCCCTACACACTTGAATCAGGTCAGATGAGAAAATGACTTAGAGGTGATCACTGAGATGCCCAAGGGCACTTTTAGTCCCCAGTAGTCTTTTTATTTTCTGTAGTGCTGGGGATCAAACCTAGGGGCTTGCTATGCTAGGCAAGTAAACAATATCCCTAGTCCTTACCTGTCTTGAATTCTAGTCCTCTACTGTCCCCAGAGTGGCTTGGCTAAGTCCCTCTGCTTCAGGCCCTCCTGAGCCTCTTTCCCTTTAAGGAGCTCTTGGGCATGACAGCATCACTGGATCCTTGCAACCTGAGTGTGTAGTCAGGACCACTTCTACAGAATACTGTTCTCCCTGGTGTGAGCCTTGCTTCTGCAGACTTCCAGAGGATGGGGGCTATACCCTGATGTTCCCTAGCTCTGGGTGCCCTAAGCACATTTTCAGCAGCCTCTGGGAGGGATGGGGTAGGAATTCTGGTTCTGCTGCCATCGTTGGATGAGTCTGGTCTGGGGTTGGAGGGGAAGCTGGATGGGATACTGGTTGCCTCCCCAAAGTCCCTGACAATGTGCTCATTTCAGATGAGGATGATGTGCATAGATGTGGCCGCTGCCAGGTGGAATTCACTGCCTTGGAAGATTTTGTTCAGCACAAGATTCAGAAGGCCTGCCAGCGGGCCCCACAGGAGGCTCTGCCTACCACCCCTGCCACAACTGCACTGCTGGGCCAGGAGGTGAGTCGCTACCCCACTGCCACTGCACACACTGCCCTCCCTGAGATCACCTAATAGGAGGAGAAGGCGACAGAGTGCCAAGACATACCTGTGCAGCTGGTTCCTGCTGACTGATGGATAGGCAGAGGGCAGGCATCTGACCACAGGTGAAGGAGGGTTCAGGCTATACCATGAAGAACCTGGCAGTTCTCTGGGACTTTCTGGATATCCTGGGGTATGCTAGCCCTCTCATCAGCCTGTATAGCTGGGAGACTGAGGTCCCTTCTCTCTGAGTGTGGTAATGGCTCTCCAAGAACAGAGGGAAGGTGACACGGCACACTCAGTAATTATGTGAGCATGCACAGCTCTGTCAGGCAATGTGGCACAGTCTATGTGCACTATGTCTGTGCACATGTGCAGCTGCGTTGCAGCTCTGTCACAGAATGTATGTTACAACCTAGGGGAGACAAAGGGGCTGACATGTAACCGGGGACTAAGAGAGGGTAAATAAGGCAACGCCCCACTGGGGAGACAAAGGGGCTGACATGTAACCAGGAACTAAGAGAGGGTAAATAAGGCAACGCCCCACTGCGCTCAGGGCTCAGCCTTTGGATTCGAACCTGCTGGGCCAGTGCCGCACTAATAAATGCTACTTCCTGGTGAAAGCACAGGTGTTCTGTCTCTGGGTGAGAATCTCACAACATTTCTTGAGGGCTCATCCTGGATTCAGAGATGGTGATTTCATCTCCCCTGTTGCTAGGGGCCCTGGGACTCCGGGAGAGGTGACCTTGCCTGGTGCCAGCATACAAATTGATCCTTAGGAAACTACTCCTCCCAGAATGCTAGGGCAAGGATCTCAGGAGTACCAAGGAACTTGGTGGAACCCAGGAACCAGCGCAGTAGTGCCACCTGTCACATAGTAGAAACCCAGGTGCAAGAGGTGGACCTGTCCCTAAGTGGCAGAAGGGGAGCCCGATCACTCTCTAGAGTTACCTGAATAGCTCAATTTCATGAATTAAACTGTACTTTTAACGTACTGTGCTGCAGATTGGAGGCACTGTTTGAATGCAAGTGAGTGGTGACTGAATGAAACAGGCTGAGCCTGAAGCAAGTGCAGAATTCTGGTGATCCTCATATGGCTTAGAGCAGTGCCAGACTCTCTTCAAGGTCTACGAGCCTGGTCTGGGTCAGGCTGCCAATGCTAAAAGGTGCCTGAAATATCTCTATGAGGAGAGCTGCCAGAGATGGCTTTCTTACCCCTTTCCCCTTTCCCTTCTTATGTATGCGATTGTCATCTCTTAGGGGGAGGAAATAGGTGGCAAACAGTAAGTTTACCCCCCTAAAAACTAAAAATTTCAAAAAGAAAACTTTAGGCCTTCTCTGAAATAGATTGGCCTTTTTCGGTTGGCTGTCCAAGAGGTCACTAGATAAAGAACTATTTATCAAGGTATTTAGGGTCATTGTAGGGATCCATTCTCCTGCATTGACTGTTGGCAAGACATAGTCTTCTCTCAGCTGCGCTGGCTGAGGCTTCCTTTCTGGGAGGGAGCTATTAGATCATGATGGCCCAGTGATGGCCCCTTCAAAATGCTGGAGCCAGCGGGATTCTTGTGCCTTGCACACCACTGCTTTCTCCACTGCTGCCTGCACTCCTCGTGCCTCCTGCAGCTGGAGCCCTGAGGCCACACCCCTGAGGCCACCCAAAATGCCCCGACTATAGCCACCCCATGGCCACCAGTCTTAAACCCATATACTCTCAGGTGCAAGGGGGACAGTACACTTTCATATATCAGCCTTTTATTTCCACTGATCTCTTGAATTGGAAAAATCCTCTCCTTCACTGACAAATCTCAGACTATGATTGATTTAATGCAATCCATTATTCAGACCCACAAGCCCACATGGATTGATTGTCGCCAGTTACTCCTGACTCTATTTAACACTGAAGAATGCCACCCAATTAAAGTTGTTAAAGTGGTTGGAGGAACTTGCCCCAGCAGGAAGCATGAATGTCCCGGCTTACGCTCAGAGCCAGATCGCTGAGGAAGATCTCATGGGACTCTAATGATGACCAAGGATTTCAGATGCTTTAGCATTATCAAGAGAATGTTGTAGGCTGCATGAAGGAAGAAGGAAGGAAGGCCGTGAACATGAGTAAGAAAGACTTCAGAGGTGCTCCAGGGACCAGAAGAAAGCCCCAGTAAATTCTATGAGAGGCTATGTGAAATGTTCTGTTTTTACATCCTCTTCAACTCAGAAGCAGATGAAAGTTAGCCAGTGGTTCATGCAGCCTTTGTTGGTCAGACCCAGGGAGACATATGGCATAAGCTATAGAGGCTAGAGGGCTTCATTGGAATGAATGCCAGCCAACTACTGCAAGTTGTAACAAAAATATTTGTCAACGAAGACCAAGAAGCCTAACATGAGGTAGACTGGAAAATGAAAAAGAAGGTAGGTCTGCTTGCTACCACCCTGGTGGAATGGTCAGGGCACTCCCAGAGAAGTGTCCTATTGGGCAAGAGCTGAGGCCATAGAGGGAGCCAACAGGAAGAACCACCTCACCCAAAGGTGACATTAGAATGAAACAAGTGTGTTCATTGCTGTTAAGGTCACTGGAATAATGAGTGTCCCCAACAGTCAGAGGATTATCACGCAGTGCCTGGACAAAGCAGGAGCGGTTGAGTGGTTAAAGGACAACCAACTACCATGGCAACCATATGAAGTCCTTGAGGATGATTTTGTGGGATTGGCTGCCATGGAAAACTTTGAGGAAGACTAGGACAGACTGGACTTCATTATGTTAGGCCCCCAGGAGCTTATGGTCCATATGATCATCGGGGGCCGGACCATGGACTTATGGTTGATACTGGGGCAGAATATTCGGTGGTGAATTAACCTGAGACAAACCTCTATAGTGGGAGCCACAGGCAGCTGAGCTTGTTGCTTCTTCTTACTGCCTTGCTGGTGCAGTTTAGGCAACTGTGAAGTTATTCATGAATTCCTATACCTCCCTGACTGTCCTATGGCTTTAGTGGTCAGGACCCATTGGGAAAATGCAAGCCCAGATAACTTTTAACACTCATGGCCAAGCCACCCTGACTCTAGGAAAGCCAGAAGTGAAGATCTTGACTCTCTTGGTCCCCCAAGGAGAAGAGTGGTGCCTCTACATTCTCATGGAAAGGCCACAACAGGAATGTGAGCTTCCTTTCAGAGTATCTGGGGTGTGGGCTAAGACAATCCTCTAGGACTGGCCTGAAACATACCCCCAATAGTAGTAGAAGTAGCTAGGGGCTGGCCTTAAGTGCATTTGCAAGGCACAAATTGAGATCCAGAGACAACTGGAGAGACTTCTAAAGTATGGAATCCTCCAATCCTGCCAGTCATCCTGGAACACATCTCTCCTGCCAGTCTAAAATCCAGGAATAGATGACTATCAGCTGGTTCAGGACCAACGAGCAGTAAACCAGGCTGCTGTTACCCTATGTCCTGCTGTCCCTAGCCCCTACACTCTCCTGGGCCTCATCCCTGCTGAAGCTGCCTAACTTACATGCCTGGAAGTCAAGGATGCCTTCTTGTGTATGTACCTGGTCCCTCCGAGTCTAGCAGTCATCATCTTTCAGTGGGAATATCCTGAGAATGGTCCAGGAGTTCCTCAGGGCTGCAGATTTCTGTAGACTCTGGATACTTAACTTCTCTATCTTTGCAAAACCCCTTTATGAGGCCACAAGGAGGGAGAGGGAAAACCTTTTTATGGAATGAGCTCAACAAAAGGCCTTTGAGGAAATCAAGAAGATCCTCACCAACGCACCCGGCTTGGGACTCCCAGATGTGTCCGAGCCTTTCTTTTTGTATGTGCACAGGTGTACTGGGGTTTCAGTGGGAGTCCTGACTCAGATGTTGGGTCATGGCATTGTCCAGTGGCATACTTCTCTAAGCAACTTGATTCTGTAGCCTGAGGCCGGCCACCCTGCCTACAAGTGCTGGTGGCCATGGCCCTCTTGGCATCAGAGGTGACAAACTGACTGTGGGACAAGAATTAAATGTTCGAGTACCATACTCAGTGCTGACAAAAAGATTAAGGGACAATATTGGCTGACTGATGCCTAGTTGATTGGATATCAGGGAAGGCTGTGTGAAAATCTGCACATCCACCTAGAAGTAGTGTGCACCTTAAACTCTACACCCCTACTGCTTGTAGGGGCAGGTCGACCATACCATGACTGCGTTGAAGTTATGGATGAGGTATTTTCCAGTGGACCGGGCTTAACAGACCAGCCTCTTAAAGATCCTGATGTTGAATGCTTCACCAATAGTAGCAGTTTTGTGGAAGAGGGAGAACACCTTGCTGGGTACTCTGTGGTGACCCTAAATTTCACCATTGAGGCAAAACCTCTGCCAAAAGGAACCTTGGCACAAAAAGCAGAACTTACTGCGCTGACCTGTGCCTTCAATTGGTGGCAGGGATACATGCCAATATATACGTAGACTCTAAATGAGCCTTCACCACTCTCCACGTAACCGAGCTTTGTATGAAGAAAAGGGCCTAATCAACTCATTAGGGAAAGACATAAAGTATGGCAAAGAAATCCTTGAACTCTTAGATGCTAAATGCGCTCCTAAACAGGTGACAGTCATGCATTGTCAGGGACATCAAAGAGGAAGCATCATGGTTGCTCAGGGAAATCATAAAGCAGACCAAGAGGCAAAGTTCATGGCCTCCAACGGGGCAACAGAACCAATGGCCCAAACTACCACCCTATTTCCTAGTCTGTTGGCAAAATTGGACCCCAGTTACAACATGAGAACCCCTGGTTTAAAACTGAGACCCATGTTGGCTGGACAGCACTTGAGGCCACATCCAGCCAACATTTCTACATTCCCCAGCTCTCCAGCATGCCCGAATGGTGTGCGAACAACGTGAACAATGGTGTGCGAACAATGTGAACAATGGTGTGCGAAATATGTGGCTGAAATAATCTGCACCAGGAATCTAAGGCCTCCTCTGGGGTGCAAAGCATTGGAGGGGCCCCATTTGAAGATATAATTGTGGACTTCACTGAGCTCCCCAGGTCTGAAACTATAAGTATTTCTAGTCTTTGTGTGTACTTTCTCAGGCTGGATAGAGGCCTTTCCTACTCACACAGAGAAGGCACATGAAGTGGCCTGATTTCTCCTAAAGGAAATCATTCCTTGGTTTGGAATCCCAGTCACCATGGGATTGGAAAATGAGCTGATGTTCGTGGCTGAGGTGGTACAATTGGTGGCAAAAGGGTTGAAGATCACCTGGAAGTTACACACTGCATACTGTCCCGAGAGCTCTGAGAAGGTGGGCAAATGAACTGAATTCTAAAGTAAAAGCTAATCTACCTGTGTCAGGAAACCCACCCATACTAGGACTAGTGAAGATGGGTGAGATGGTCCCCTGGATTCACTACAGCAGTGAGATGGTCCCCTGGATTCACTACAGCTTCTCCTGACTGGGAGTATTCCTGAGCCAGCTATACTATGCAAATCGGCCATCTGAGAGCCTATGGACAACAGCCCTGCTTTAATCAAGTGAGAGCTGATGACTAATCTACCCCCAGCAGAAGCTTGAGGAACTGATCACCTACCGGGATAAATGGACTGTTCTTATTTCCTTTATTGTCCTCCTTGCTGTAATGATTTGGCATGGTCACCTCTTGTCCATCTCTTTGCTATGATCTTCTTAGCTTTAATTTTTTTTTTTTGGTGATACTGGGGACTGAACCTATGGCCTTGTGCATGCAAGGCAAGCACTCTACCAACTGAGCTGTATCCCCAACCCATTAGCTTTAATTTTCACAATAGGATTAGCAGAGGCTGCTCTAGCCAGCTGGCACTAGGTTTAGAAGTCTCTATGAGCAGTCTTTTACCTCCTTTTGATAGGATGTTTCATTGCTGTTGGCTATGTCTGACCTGGCTCTTGTTTGTGGACTTAAGTTCTTCATTCTGTGACCCAAACCATCACATGACTCGATCAGGTGAGCCATTGCCACAACCCTACTTTATTATATCCATTTTTACTGTCAAGTAAGTTTCAGGGACCTGTAAAACATAATAAGATCACCTATTCTATCTAATAGCAAGGGGACCAATACACTTGTTTTGACCCACAGTACTCCCCAGCTGAGGAGTGGCTAGAGATCTGAAGCAGTGACAATATGGGTCAAATAATTAACTGATCCCAAATTATTGATCCCAAGCACCCAGTGTCGGTGCTCTTTGACATGTGTGAAGTCATAGATAAGTACTGATCTTCATGGTCTATAGAGGTTTGTGGGGGGTTATCTCGGGAATGGGAATACAGGCTCTATGATAAAAGCATGTTAGCAGCCCTCAGCTGAACCTGGATGCATTAATAACAGTGGTTACTGTCCCTCCTGAAGCTGTTTCATGGACTACTTGGTAGGTAAATGTAACACACCAATTCTACAAAGGGGTGATGCCAGCTCAGCTCTAATTCAGGAGCCTGTAACCCTCTTAATTTTACTATCCTTGACCTAGGGGATTCAAGATGGAAAATTGGCCACAAAATTGGTGTACTTGTATATGGGTGGGACACAAACCCCTAGGTCCCAATACATATCAAAGGTACCAACTCGGCTGGGTACAGTAGTGCACACCTGTAATCCCAGTGATTTGGGAAGCTGAGGCAGGAGGATTGTGAGTTCAAAACCAGCTTCAGCAACTTACGCCCTAGGCAACTCAGCAAGACCCTGTCTATAAATAAAATACAAAAAAGGGCTGGGGATATGTCTCAGTGGTTAAGCACCCCCCAAAAAAGGCACACTTGCACTTGCACTTGCACTTCCCCGCACCAAATTTTTCATTCCTTTCATGAAGAGATGAAAACCGAATTCCCCATCTCCTCCACAACCAGAAACCTGTTCCTAGCCTTAGCAGAAACTATAGTTCAATCTCTGAATATCTCTTCTTGCTAGTGGGTGGAGGATCTTCATGAGTCCTGTAGTGAAACAATGTCTCTTCATTCAACTACTGGTTCCTGAAAATCTCAATTATTGGGAAATATTGTCTTACCTGAGAGGGCAAACAGTTTAACATCTTAGCTGGAACTTTACCATGTCTGGGCACAAAATTCTATAATATAACTACCCAGAAAATCCAGTGGTAGAGATCCTCAAAATCACATAGAAGAAAATCCCACACTCTGTCAAAATTTCCCTAACCTCAAACAGGGCTGTGATAATGCCGGCATAGATATCAAATGGAGAACCCCAGGTGGACTGTACTAGGTATGTGGAAGGACCTGCCGTGCTAGACTACCCCAGTTCTCCTGATCTTGTATACTGGGACAATTTACCCCTCCTTTTTCTCCTTCCATTAGCTAAAGGGGAGCAGTCGTGAGTCCCTGTATATGAAGACCAACGGGCCCAAAGTGAGTGGCAAGCCCTGGAAATCCAAAACTGGAAAGATGATGAATGCCCTCCTGAAAGGATAATTCACCATTATGCCTTGCTACCTGTAGTCCCATCTGTGTTAAACATTATTATCAAGCTACAGGCTGTAGTTGAAATTATAACTAATGAAACTGCAAGAGCCCTCAATTTACTGACCAAACAAATGTATAATGCTATTTATTTATCAAAATCGCTTAGCTCTAGACTACTTGCTTGTTTCTAAAGGTGGAGTATGTGGGAAATTTAACTTAGGCAACCATTGTGTACAAATAGATGTTGAAGGCAAGGTCATGGAAAAAATCATGGATTGTACAAGAAAGATCACCCATGTCCCTCTCTAGATCTGGAAAAGTTGGAATCCCAGGGAATTATCTAGAGGATGTTTTCAAATTTTAGGGGTTTCAAAACTTTCATAAGTGTTGTGGTTTTAATGCTGGGGTCTGCTTACTCTTGGCTGCTACCCGTGGTTATGAGGTCTGTCTCCAGTCTCATGGAAGCTGTCTTTGAAAGGAAAATGGCCACATTGTGGTTTTTTTAAAAAATATTTATTTTTTAATTATAGGTGGACACAATATCTTTATTTTATGTGGTGCTAAGGATCGAATCCAGTGCCTCAAGCATGCTAGGCAAACGCTCCACCTCTGAGCCACAACCCCAGCCCCCATATTATGTTTTGATGTTATGGAAATATAAGTTGTTGGATCAGGATGATGCTCTTTGACCCTGAGGGGATCTGAGCATTAAAAGGGGGACTGTAGTAAGGACTCTCCCAGAACAGAGAGAAGTGATATGATGCACTCAGTAGCTATGTGCACATGTATCCCCAGAGCAAAGGGACCACATGGCACATATGTGCAGTTACCCAGTCAGAATGTATGTTAACGTATAGGAGAGACAAAGGGGCTGACATGTATACCAGGGACTAATGGTATAGATGGCAACAGCCCGCTGTGCTCTGGCTCAGCCTTTGGATATAGATCCTCTGGGCAAGGCTGGCACTAATAAATGCTGCTTCCTGCAACAGTAGTATCATGGTGGCTTTTGTCTTTTTTGGCTTGCCTCCTGTCTTATATACATAATTTCTGGGAATCTCACAAACCAAGCAGGGTCCCGCGGGGCTTGCCACCTTGTCATAAAAATGGTGCACTTTGTTGAGTCCCACGGTGTGCTGGAGCTGTATGTCGTCTTAAGACCTTCCATAATACCCCTGCTCAGCAGAGGGAGTGCTTGCCATCCTCATGGGACAGAGGCTCAAGAAGTCAGTGGCCTCAGGCCACCATCGGAGAGTGGTTCAGATGACACTTGAACAGGGTGGTTTCAGTCAGACCTTGTGCTCTTTACCCTCTGTCCCCTCCCCAAGATGTTATCTTCTCCAGAAAGGCCCCCGCCCCAGGGCCCTTCCTCTGATCTGGCTGGGGCTGTGGGTATGGGTGTTGCAACTCCATTCCTCACCACAGCCCAGCTTCGTACCAGTGTTGCTAGTGATTACCTAGTGGGTGCTCAGTGCTCCATGTTCCATGTCCAGGCCATGGTGACTCAAGGCTTAGAGTGATGGGCCCGACCCTCAAGCCCCGGGTTGCAGGGGCTGTGGGCCTTTGGGGAAAGAGCAGCGTCCCCACCCCAGCCATCCTGGAGGACATGGACCAAGTCTGTACTCCCCAAGCCTACTTCTTCAAAACTTTACTGCAAGGGAGCCCAGGCCCTTCCCTTGAAATTCTGGAGACCACAAATGCATCCTCTCTGTCCCCTGTCCCCCTATCGATAGGTGGTACCAGCAGCAGCAGGCCCAGAAGAGCCCATCACCGTGGCCCACATTGTGGTGGAGGCAGCCTCTCTAGCAGCAGATATCAGCCACGCTCCTGACCTTGTTGGTAAGCCAGCTGCCTAAGGTGTCACCGGTCTGATAGCTGTCTGTACCTCTGTTCTCCTGAGAGCTGGCCTAGCCATGAAGGGGTGGAGGCCTGGTGTGAGCCTCCCCAGGCAGGGCCTACAGGAGGAAGGTGTATCAGATGCCAGGCTTTGCCAGGGGAGGACCAGGACATTCCTTGCTGTATCTGCAGTAGCTTGCACATGGTTGGTGCTCCTTCATGAGCTGGTTTCTCTCTTCTCCATGTTTTCCCAGGCTGTCTCTGCCCTCCTAGAGTCTTCCTCACTTATCAGCCACCCCTTGCTTTCTGCCCCCGGCAGTACCCAGCATGGGGAATCCCTGAATGGCCCACCCACCCCAGCAGTTAGTTTTGGAGGGTAGGTGTGGGGTGGAGTTGCTGCTGCAGCTGGCCCCAACATGCTCCCTGACCTTGACCTTCCCCAGTGCTTTCATCAGCATGGTCTCACAGGGCTTTTATGAGCATATGACGCTGAGCCTCTTTGATGGCTGTGTTTTAAATTTAAATGCCTTGCTGATTTGCACTGGGAGAGGGGGTGTAGCCAGGTCTGGATTGGGTTATGTGCTCATTAAGTGGGGACCACTGAGTGTGCAGGGGGACTTTCAAAGGGCAGCCCAGGCCTGGACAGGTGGGAATGAGTAGCTGGGCAGGGTCTGATGTGGTGGGAAGTTGGGAGGGAACTGTTGGTACTTGGAGTGCCTGCTGGGTAGGGGCCAAGGCAGGTGGATGAGTGGGTAGCTGGACAGGAAGTAGGTTTGGGCAACAGGTAGGACTTGGCCTTGGGAAGTACTGGGGACTGGTTGGGGCAGGAAGAGGGAAGCTGTATAGGGGAGGCCAGCCTTTGGTTTGGGAAGGGGAGCCTCTGAATGGGCAAGCCTCCCCAGGGAGGAGGCTGGGACACCTGTCCTGGTCTCTACACCACCTTTCCTCTGATTTTCCCAAGACAGAGACACTTCTTATTACCACTCAGGCTTAGGAATGTCCTGTGTCATGTGGGGGTGGGGCTGTGCTCTGGCCTTGGCACAGAGTTTGGTTTCTGAAATAGGTGGTGTCATTTGGGAAAACAAGTTCCCTACATTCCAGCAGCATGTCCAGGCTCTGGGCCTTTGGCCAGTCAGGCCCTTTCCACCTACCTCTGACCTCCAGTGGTTCTAAGCCTTTGCTTGGGATGGTAGCCATGGCTTGTGCTTCAAGGGTCCATCTCTGGGTACTCCTGTCTCTTGCACACTTGAAAATGTCCCCCTTTGCAGTCCTCCTGGGTGGGCAGGAGCCAAGAGCTACCAGCATTTCTATTGGTCTTGGGTAGGGAAAGGGCAGTGAGGAAGATTTGCTGTGCTGGGCTCAGTCTCTCTTGGGTACAGGGTGCAGTCAGCAAGGACTAAGGAGTGGCAGCCCCTCCTGCTACTGCTTTGGACACAAATTGGTTTCCTCTTGGGTTGGTGTAGCTGTGTTCCCCTCAGTCCCTTGCCCATCAGGTCTCTGTCCTCTGGGAAGATACTCCTGGGGCATTGCGTGTGTCAGCCAGGCATGGGCAAGAGATGCCCTTAGTTGTTTCTGAGTCATGGTGTTTTTATTGTTTTGAGAGAATGACTTGTCACAACAAGTCTCCAGCTGGACAGAGAGGGTTCTAGGAGGCATCTTCACAGCTGTTTCCCACTTGTCACTTTTACAAACAGGCAATGGGAAGCGTGTTTATGGCCTAGTCTTGCACATTGTCAGATATCTTCAGCACCCCATGACAAATGCAAAATCCCAAGTTTCTTTCTCGGGGTATGTGTGTCCCTGGATATTGAACCTGGGGTGCTCTACTACTGAGCTACACCCCCAGCCCTTTTTGTTTTTTTATTTTGAGACAGGGTCTAAGTTGCTGAGGCTGACCTCAAACTCGTGATCCTAGTGCCTCAGCCTCCTGAGTTGCTGGGATCACAGACTTGGCCATTGTGCCCAGTTCCACCTTCCGTTCTTGGGGCTATCTGGGAAGTGTTCACACCCTCCCATCTCCTGGTATCCCCAGCTTGTGGTGGGACAAGGCTCCAACTGGGCCTGCCTGCCTGCCTGTCCACCAGCATCCCAATCAGAAGATGAGCTGAAACAACATCTTTTTCCCTAGTGGGATTGGTGCAGTCAGCAGGACAGATGCAGAGAACTGGGCTAGTTTATCCTGTCTGTGCCCAGGCACCTGTTGCCAGGACCCACAACCCCCTCCTTGGCTTAGGGGAAGGGGCATCTTTGCTCATGGTGGGTCTCTCCACTAGGTGCATCCTGGGAGTGCTGGATCTCCTCCAAGCAACTTCATGGAGGGGGTTTGTTACCCTGTCAGGCTGACCTCAGACTGAGCAGCTCCCTGCTGGTCCCTTGGGGCCTCTGTGTTGATTTTCTTCAGTGCTGGTTGGCTCTGGGGCTTAGCCCAGAGCAGCAGTTCCCATGCCAGGGGCAGGGATGGTCTGGACAGTTCCAGGGCATTTAGAAGTCTCCCTCTGTAGGAATCCTTGCAGGCAGGGCTGTGGTGCAGCCCAAGGCTTATGTTGACCTGCCTTTCCTTAGGCAGTGGGCACATCAAAGAGGTCATTGTGGCTGCTGAGGCAGAGCCAGGGAACAACGAGATGGCTGAGGCCCCAGGCAGTCCCAACCATCAGGGGCTCGGGCTTGCTGGGGAGGGCGAGCAGGCCCAAGTCAAGCTGCTGGTGAACAAGGAAGGCCGCTACGTGTGCATGCTGTGTCACAAGACCTTCAAAACGGTGAGCCCCTGGGGCCACGGGCCGGCCAGGCCTCCTGCCTGCTCCAGTTTGGGGAGGTGCCCTGAGCCTTGCTGCCCCTCCCCTGCAGGGCAGCATCCTCAAGGCCCACATGGTCACCCACAGCAGCCGCAAGGACCACGAGTGCAAGCTCTGCGGGGCCTCCTTTCGGACCAAGGGCTCACTCATCCGGCACCACCGACGGCACACTGGTGAGCAGCCTGGGGCCTGGCCTTGGGGACACCCTACCCAAGCCTTGTGTCCCTAGCTCCCTGGCAACATGGCAGGGGTTTCATGCCCGCCTCATCCTTGTTACAGATTGTCATTACCCCAGGGCCGACTCCATTCTCTCCACAGATGAGCGCCCCTACAAGTGCACCAAGTGCGGGAAGAGCTTTCGGGAATCGGGTGCGCTGACCCGTCACCTCAAGTCTCTCACCCCATGCACAGAGAAAATCCGCTTCAGCATGAGCAAGGATGTGGTTGTGGGCAAAGAGGACGTATCTGCAGGTGAACGTGGTGGGGAGGCTGCCTGGGTTCCTGGAGCTGCTTTTCCTGGCCTTAGCTGCAGGCCCAGGTGCCACCAGTGGGGGTGTTCTTCAGAGACTCACTTGACTCTGCCTTAAAGGGTCGGGCACCTCCACCGTGGGGCCGGTTACTTCATCATCAGTGACAGGCGAATCCATGGAGACATCACCTGTGATTCACCTGGTGACAGATGCCAAGGGCACCGTCATCCATGAAGTCCATGTCCAGATGCAGGAGCTGCCCCTGGGCATGAAAGCTTTGGCTCCAGAGGTAGGGGCTGGCTCAAGGAGCCCTGCAGTGCCACTTCCCTTCTGCCTGCTCAGTGCCAGGTTGTGTGTAGGGCACTGGCTCCAATAGGAATAGGAGGTTTGGGTCTACCTCTACAGCTGACTGTTTGCAGGGGAGTTGGGAAAGCTCCTTAGCAAATAGCATGTCAGAAGGAAAGTGACCTGGGGGTCAAGGCGTGACAGGGGAGGACTTGGCTTCATCCTATGAGATTCTGAGGATGTACACAAGACCTTGGGGGACCCTGGGCTTGGCATGAGTCTGCCCTTTGTGGTGGGAGGGGTGGGTGTTATATGTTGGGCTGTGTGGCAGCCTCTCTCCTTCTGCCTCCCTGAAGCCCCCAGCTCCTGAGGAGCTTCCCTGTTCTCGTGAGGGCAGTCGTGAAAACCTGCTGCACCAGGCCATGCAGAACTCTGGCATTGTTCTTGAGAGAGTTGCTGGGGAGGAGGGTGCCCTGGAAGCAGCCCCTGCCTCTGAGTCCAGTCCACAGCCCCTGGGAGATAGATCCCCGGAATTGCCACTGCTGGAAGTGGAGCCGATGGAGACAGTAGGTGTTTGTGCTGCTGGGATGCTCCTTTGTGGGTAGGCCACTGGTGCCTCCTTGCACTGCCTGTGGCATAAAGTAGCATTGCTTTCTGGAGTGACTGTCCACTGGCCTATTTCTGCCCTCTCTGGTGCTGTGAGGGAGACTGCCAGAATGGGGCCCTGGGCCTTGTCTTTGGCACTGCAGGGGCAGAGCCTGCAGTGGGTGTTAGATGCCTGCCTGTGATTCCCCAGCAGATGTCCAGCGAGGCTTCCACTGTGCCCAAGACCCACCCATGCCCTCAATGCAGTGAGACCTTCCCAACAGCAGCCACCCTGGAGGCCCATAAGAGAGGCCATGCAGGTGGGTGGCAGGAGGGTGGATGGGTCCGTGGACAGCGAGGAGCAGATGGGCTGTGGGCATCAGGCCTGGCTGATGCTGGCTTGGCCGCAGGGCCAAGGCCCTTCCCCTGTGCGCAGTGTGGCAAGGCCTTCCCCAAGGCCTATCTGCTCAGGAAGCACCAGGAGGCACACGTGCACGAGCGCCGCTTCCGCTGCGGGGACTGTGGGAAGCTCTACAAGACCGTCGCCCACGTGCGCGGCCACCGGCGTGTCCATTCAGATGAGCGGCCCTTCCCTTGTCCCCAGTGTGGCAAGCGCTACAAGACAAAGGTGGGCTTCCGATTCCAGGATCCTGGCGCAGACCCCATCCTCAGCAACCTGTCCCTGGGGCCAGATGGGCCTTGTTCTGTGCCCCAACTTCCCTCCTTTCCCCAGCCTACTCAGTTGGCTCAGGCCAGGGGTGGGTGGGGAGAGCCCTGGCTTCCTGTGGCCAAGGTCAGGCTGTCATGGACTGGTCTCTGCAGAATGCCCAGCAAGTGCACTTCCGAACACACTTGGAGGAGAAGCCACATGTGTGCCAGTTCTGTAGCCGAGGATTCCGGGAGAAAGGCTCATTAGTGCGGCATGTGCGTCATCACACAGGCGAGAAGCCCTTCAAATGCTACAAGTGTGGCCGTGGTTTTGCTGAGCATGGCACACTTAACCGGCACCTGCGCACCAAAGGTCTGGGCCGGCAGATGGTGGGGGGAAGTGAGGCTGGGGGTCACTGAGCCGTGACTGAGCTTCCTGCTGGCAGGGGGTTGCCTTCTGGAGGTGGAGGAGGTGCTGGTGTCAGAGGAGAGCCCCTCAGCAGCTGCCACCGTGCTTGCGGAGGACCCCCACACAGTGCTGGTAGAGTTCTCATCTGTGGTGGCCGATACCCAGGAGTACATCATTGAGGTGCGTGGCAGGCCTGGTGGGGCTGGGATGGCACTGGGACAGCCCAGGCTGACCTCAGATGTTTTGCCCAGGCGACTGCAGATGACACAGAGACCACTGAAGCCACAGAGATCATTGAGGGCACCCAGACAGAGGTGAGGGGTTTGGCAAGGAGTGGGAGGGCAGCCTGGCCTCCTGGACACCTTGGGCTGAGCTGTGGCCCTGCAGGTGGACAGCCACATCATGAAGGTGGTGCAGCAGATTGTGCACCAGGCCAGCGCTGGGCACCAGATCATCGTGCAGAATGTGACCATGGACCAGGAGGCAGCACTGGGTCCAGAGGCAGCTGCTGCAGACACGATCACCATTGCCACCCCCGAGAGCCTGACTGAGCAGGTGGCCATGACACTGGCCTCAGCCATCAGTGAGGGTACTGTGCTTGCGGCTCGTACAGGTGCAAACGGCACTGAACAGGCTACTGTAACAATGGTGTCATCAGAGGACATTGAGATCCTTGAGCATGCAGGCGAGCTGGTCATTGCCTCACCAGAGGGCCAGCTTGAGGTACAGACGGTCATCGTCTAGCATGGGACCGGTGGGGTCCCAGCTAGGCTGGGAAAGGGACAGGGTTATCCTTGTACTGGTCCCCACCTGAGTGCCCAGGACTGCCTGGCCTGGTAGAGAAGACTGCCCAGAATTTCAGGTGTTCAAATCAGATGGGGAATGTAAATATGTGGTTTTTGTTTCTTTACAATAAAACATGAATAAAATATGTAGCTTGTGATGTTGGGGCCTGGTACTGCCTTCACAGGTACTGCTGGTGGCCCCCAACTGCCCAGGCAGTCCTCTAGGTTTCTGTGTCTGGCAAGTAACTCAGGGCTTCTGCCAGCCCTGGCGCCTCAATGGTGTGTGGGTGTCTCTGGTATGTTGATGGGCAGCCTCCTGCCACTCCCTGCCCACCTGTGATCCCAGCTTCCCCAGGCCTGGGGCAGGGGGAGGAGACAGGTGCTGCTTCCCAGCCTCCTACCTACAGTTGCCTTTGGAAGGCTGAGAGAACCAGGAACCTCAGGTTGGGCTGAGAAACCTCAGCTTTTCATGGAGGTGAAGACAGTGCTGACCAGGCAGCAAGAGAGGCTGGGCCAGGAATGGGACTGGTCTTTACTGTCGTGCTGCCTGTTCTAAGAGGATGTGGCTCAAGAAGGCAGATACTGGGTGACCTAGTTTCTGGGAAGGTGGAGACAAGAACAAGCCTGGACCATGGGTGTGGCTGACCCTCTACCACAATCTTGAGACTTCCTTGGGGGGCTATCAGGGGCTTTGGGGATGTTCTGGGACAGACCTGGGCTCTAGAGCTTGCTCAGGGTAGGTTCTTTCTCTTGCCCTCTGGGGGGTCTCCATGAGACTGGGAGTCAGGAGTTGTAGCATCCACTCCATGGAGGGGGTGGGGCTCAGTTATAGCCCAGCCCCTTCCTGAACCAGGGCCTCAAATAGTAGCCAGTGCCCTGGGGCCAGAGCCAGTTGTCAACCAAGACGGGGCAAGTCTGTCCAGGGCCAGCCACAGGCCCCCAGAAGGAACCTGTATTCCTCCTTGGACCAGGACCCCTGAGCCTCTGACACCACCTCTTATCCACATCCAGGTAAGTTTTGAGGCTGAGTTGAACTGGGGACTGGGTGGGAATGGCATCCTGACTTGGGACCTCAGTTTCTCCATTCAGCGGGAGACTGGTCATGGGGCTAAGAACCATCCTGAGGAGACCTGGAAAGTGCAGTAGAATGTGCTTTTGCTCAGGCCAGTGCTAGGCCACAGACCCCTCCTGGACCATAGCTGGGTGAGGATTGGTGTTACTGGCCCATTCCATCTGTCCTTTCCAGCCCACCTCCCTGGTGCCATGGGCGGGCCCTGGGTCCTGCTGGCAATGCTCTGGGCACTGTGGGCCATAGGGGCAGCAGCGCTGCGCATTGGAGCCTTCAACATCCAGAGCTTTGGTGACAGCAAAGTGTCTGACCCAGCCTGTGGCAGTGTCATCGCGCAGGTGAGGCTTGGGGGCTGGAGGCGGGGCTGCAGCTGGGCTTTGTGGGCCAGTCTGCGTGGCTGCTCACAACTCTGCACCCGCGATCTCCTCTGCCAGATCCTGGCTGGTTACGACATCATGCTGGTACAGGAGGTGCGTGACCCGGACCTGAGCGCAGTGTCAGCGCTCATGGAGCAGATCAACAGGTGCAGTGGGCAGGGTCTAGCGCCATGACCCCTTGCTTCGACGACAGGCTTCGTGCCTTGACCTGGGGCCTTGCATATCTCTCCACAGCGTGTCGAAGCATGAATACAGCTTCGTGAGCAGTCAGCCTCTGGGTCGGGACCAGTACAAGGAAATGTACCTGTTCATCTACAGGTGCGCTTGTGGGCTGCAGGGAGGGGGCATGCGGGGCCAAGGTGACCAGCTCAGCGGACCGCCGGTTCTCTGCTCTCAGGAAAGACAAAGTGTCGGTTGTGGACACTTACCAGTACCCGGACCCCGAGGACGCCTTCAGCCGGGAACCTTTCGTGGTCAAGTTCTCGGTCCCCGCCACCGGTGAGGCCAGCCCCTCCCCTACTCCCGTCCCATCCTGTCCCCTCCCGCCCTAACACCGCCCCGCCCCCACAGCTGTCAAGGAGCTGGTGTTGATTCCACTGCATGCTGCGCCACACCAGGCGGTGGCAGAGATCGATGCCCTTTACGACGTGTACCTGGACCTGATTGACAAGTGGGGCACCGATGTAAGCCCCCGCGCCCCAACCTGTAGTTGAGCTCTGGGAGTCTGGGCCTGCCGGCATGCAGCTCAAACCCAGCTTGGTGGCGCCCGCAGGACATGGTTTTCCTGGGCGATTTCAATGCGGACTGCAACTACGTGCGGGCACAGGACTGGGCGGCCATCCGACTGCGCAGCAGTGAGGTCTTCAAGTGGCTCATCCCGGACAGCGCTGACACCACAGTGGGCAACTCCGACTGTGCCTATGACCGCATTGTGGTGTGCGGCGCCCACTTGCGCAGGAGCCTGAAGCCTCAGTTAGCCTCGGTGCATGACTTCCAGGAAGAGTTTGGCCTGGATCAGGCCCAGGTCGGTGCAGGCAGGGGCAGTTCCCATCCCTGGGCCTGGAAGACCCTGGCATACATGGTTGTGAGGGCCTGCCAGTCTGTTCCTGCTTCAGATGGTTTACAGTTAGCACTTCCCACCCTATAAGGGCACTCAGAGTCAAGGATTCCTAGACCTTCAGGGTGTGCCCCCCATCCCCAGTCTGGGAATAGCCTCAGGAGAGGACACCCAGGTGGCTCCAATTGGGGGGAGGGCGGAGGACAAGAAACAAGCTGCCTAGCAGGATGGCTGAAGTTCTGTCCCCTTTTCTTTCAGGCTCTTGCCATCAGTGACCATTTTCCAGTGGAGGTGACCCTTAAGTCCCACTGACAACCCTGTGGCTAGGCTAGGGCACATCACCTGCAGACTTGGCAGCACTGTGGATCATTTGGGGTAGCAGAAGAATGAACGCAGGGAAGGGTCAGCAGTACCCTCCAAAGGTGCCTAGCTAGTGCCTGGAACATGTCTGGGTAATAAACAAGCCACTGGGCCGGGACCACACTTGAGCTGACTCTGAGGCCTCTGTCTCTTTTTAGGACTTAGCCCTTCTTTGATGCAAGCCTTGGCCCTACAACCTGGTTAGGTCCATGATCTCTGGCCTCTTAGGGAACAGGGACAGCTTGGCCTGCCCAACTCATGTCCTCATGGAAACTGGCCACCTCCAAACCATGCTGGCCTGGAAGTCAGCTCAAGGAAGTTCCCTCCTCTTTGTGCAAACTGCAAAAACCCACACTGTGACCACAGCTGGGCCCTCTGATTTAAGAGTAGAGCTCTGCCCATCTTGCCGTCGGAAGCCTTATTTGAACCAGAGGCCCTGTTTCACCCAGTGTTACAGGGGAGACTCAGGAAGCTGGTCCCATGCTCTAGCCAGTCAGCTCCCCTGCAACTTTTGGGAGCCCTTGAGGATGGGCTGGTTGCTTGGGGCTAAGGTCCTGCCCAAGGAACACACACCTCACCTGTGCACAGCCTGTGTAGGTCCTTGGAGTCCTGGACTAGCAGGGACCTGGAGAATGGGGGCCTGTGTGGGACAAGCATCACCTCAGGAGCAGATGAGCAGCTCCGAGAGCAGGGCTGGAGGCTCCTGGTGTTGGGACACTTTATTCTGGCAGGACTGAGGGATGCAACTGAATTGTATGGCAGGGGAATCTTTCATCTCAAGATGAAAGATTGGAGAATTAGGAGAATTCTAAAGATGTAGGACCCTGGCAACACCACATGCCTCAGAATAAGCCACGCTTCCCTTGTCCCTCCCAAGTTTGTCCAGACCCCCCATCCAAATGAACAAGCATGGTGGCCAAGGGCTTTTCTCCAGTGGCCTTGTGGGTCACTGGGGTCTGAGACTACCTAGCTTTAAAGGTCTCCAACAAGCAGGCAGCCAAAGGTCAGGAATGGGACAATGTGAGGGCTTTATTCAGTTTTCCTTTGGGAAAGGGGACACTCAGTGTGACCTTGTCCAGGGCCCTGAGCAGCCTACCTGTCGTTCAGTTCTAAAGTATAGATCCTATCTGTCTACCTGGCAGAAACATGGCCATCGGTGGTGATGGGGCCTTGAGACTCAGGGCTACAAGGAGCAGGACTTTCTGTCTAAGATGAGGAAAACAAAAGCTGAGAGGACTTTTAAAATAAAAAATACCTTGTTTTAAATCCCTTTGAGACCACTAGGCCCCCACAGGGCACAAATGACCAAGTGGCAGCCTCACCCTAGCCTTTCTTTTGTTTGAGTTTTTCTAAGTACACCTGCAGGGATTTCTGGATGGAGTCTCTGGAGATGAAGCTGATAAAGTTCTGGAGGTCAGCCTCGCGCTGTTTGATCATGTGGTCCACTGTGGCCTTTCGCATCATGATCTTGGTCAGCTGTCGAGCATAGTCTAAAGAAAATGGGATCCCCTGTGAAAACCCATTTTTGGAGATAGTAGGATAATTCCCAATCTTTCTTTGAGTGTTCAAATGGAAACTCTTCTAGAGAACTTAGAAAACGCAGATGAGCTGAGCATAGTGGCACACGCACATAATTCCATTGGCTTGGGAGGCTGAGATAGGAGGAGTATAGGTTCAAAGCCAGCTTCAGTAACTTAGAAAGGCCCTAAGCAACAGAGAAACTCTGTCTCAAAAAATAAAAAAAGGGACAGAGATATGGCTCAGTGGTTAAGTGCCTTTGTGTTCAATCCCTGGCACTGCCCCCGCCCCCCAAAATAAATAGAAGGAAGTCACCTGTTTCCACTGATTTCTCCAAAACACAATTAGGATGATATTGTAAAAGTTGCTTTTTAGCCTGTTATTTTCACAGAATTTTACTATTGAGAATATTTTCCATGTCACTAAATATTCATTGTTTGTTCCTATTGGGAGGTGGCAAACTGGCTTCCCAAGAGACAGGGGGCCCCCATTGGCTCCTAGAGATATGAATGGTCTTTACATTTTTAAATAGTAGGAAAAAAAAGAAAGGATATCATATGATGACAGAGTATGAGATACTCATTTTTGTGTCCTGCACTTCACTGGAACATAGCTGCAGCCACCAGCTCCTGCTCCCTGGGGTGCCCTCCTGCTGCAGGGCCACTTGACAGGGGCCTGTGGCCTCTCACAATGACCAACAGCCTGGCTCTTCACGGACAAGGTCTATGATCCCTGCTCTGTACCATGGTTGAGGTGACCAACCCTATTTCTATAAACAGACTGGGAGATTCCCTTTGTCTTTGTAGTGGGCTGAAGAGCAGTGGGACCCCAAAAAGATTGTGCTCAAGTCCTGACCCCCACTCCAGAACCTGCGAAGTGACCTTACTGCCCAAGTTCCAACCCCACTCCAGAACCTGCCAAGTGACCTTATTGCCCAAGACCTGCCCCCATTCCAGAATGTGCAAAGTGACCTTCATGGAAAAAAACCTCTGCAGCTATAAATGAGACCCAAAGGCTGGGGAGTGGCCCAGGGGGACAGGCTTGTGAGACTCTGGGTTCCACCCCCAGCACTGCAAAAATAAAGATGAGATCATCCTGGATACAGAGAAGGCCCTAATCTGATGGCAGGTGCCCTGAGGGGAGAGAGGAAGATCTGAGACCCAGGGGACAAGGCCACATGAGGAAGTAGGCAGACTGGAGCAATGCAGCCACAGCTGAGGAATGCCTGCAGCCACCTGCATGTCCAGCTGCTGGTGGAGTTCTGATGGCACTTTGATTTTGGACCTCGTCTCTAGGATCGTGAGAGTAAATTTTCTGTGGCTTCGAGCCACCTGGACGGTTCTGTGTCATGGCAGCCCCAGGGCACCAACACAGCCTGCTGTTGTGAGCAGCCCTGCACACGTTCAGGACGTTCACAACAGATGGGTCGTCTGAGGGGAGGAGAAGGTAGAGGGAGGGTGCTGCAGTACTGCTTGGTTCCCCTTGCTCCTCACCTGGAATGGCCATCCACTTGCTCATCACCGAGAGTGCTGTGCTCTGCACCTGATCCTCAGGCACCACCTGGTCCACCATACCCACCTGGAGGGCCTCTGCTGGCGGGAAAAGCAGCCCCAGCTGTAGAGCACGCTCTGAGGCTCGGTGCCCGATGGTATTCACCAGGGTGTCTTTGAACCTGGAATGCAGATGCCTGCTTACTCTGGGGCTCCAAGGAGGGTGTGTTCGGTCCAGGGTCAGGTAGTGTGAGAACAGTCCTGGCCTTACCAGAAAGGGGCTATGATGCCCAGCAGGGTCTCATTTAGTCCTATGACGTACTTGGGGTTGTCTGCCAGTATGCGGTAGTCGCAGGCAAGGGACATCAAGCAGCCTCCAGCGGGGGAGGCTCCCTGCAGGGAGAGGCCAGACAGTGAGGGCTCTGGAGGTGCTGCTGTCCCAACAGTCCCCTAGGGGGACAGGGCCCAAGGATGCCCCAGGATACCCCAGGAAGGACCTGGGGGTGGGCATGAGCTCACAGGGTACCCCAGCACCCCCTCCTTGGGTGCTGCATCAACAATCTGCCTTGAAAGTGCATGGAGAGAAGAAACTGGCCCTTTAGGGTTCAGTAGCAAGGGTTTCTGCAGGGGCTCAGGTTTTCAGGGGCCAGAAAAACACTTGTTAACTTCTTGTTGTTGGTACTGGAGATGAACCAAGGGCCTCGCACTGAACCCAGTCCAGCACTCTACTACTCACCTACACCCCCAGCCTCTTTTATTTTGAGACAGTCTTGTTAAGTTTCCCAAGTTGGCCTCAAACTTTTGAACCTCCTGCCTCAGCCTCTCAAATAGCTGGTGATTACAGGCTTGTGCCACCATGCCCTGCTAGAAAAATCACTCTTCCTAAACCTCTGATTAGGAAAATAAGTGGCTTTCCCAGGAACCCCAAATTTATACTATGCCACCAGCATCTCTTCCCTCCCTTTACTCCCTCTCCCTCCTGCTGGGTGATCTCAGACATCCCCTGGAGCACAATAATTCCTGAAGATGACCCTGTCTCTTTCCGCAGCCTCTTGTCTTCCCCAAGACTGGCTAAACAATGTTTCCAAAATGTAGATTTGGCCCACCACTCCCTCCAGACCCAGCCTGCAGTGGGTGGGTCTTTTTTTTTCTTTCTTTCTTTTCTTTCTTGCTCTAAGATACACTTTTTTTATACCTTTATTTTATTTATTTATTGTTTTATATGGTGCTGGGGATCCAACCCAGGGCCTCAAATGTGCTAGGTGAACGCTCTACTGCTGAGCCACTACCCCAGCCCTGGGTGGGTCTTTTTCCATTTCTGGGCCAGGTGGTGTTGGCCCCCCACTCTAGGTTAGTCCCAAAGAGCCACAGATGACCCTGTGGGGTGGGTACACTTACATTGATGGCGGCAACCAGCACCAGGTTGGATGGGTAGAGCCTTAGCCACAACTCCTGCACAGCCTTCCAGTACTCAGCGTAGTGGGCCGGGTTCTTCCCGCACATCTCTGTCAGGTCCAGGCCAGCTGAGAAGATGCCAGGACGGTCCTGGGGGGAGTGGCCAGGGCCAGGATGTGATGCTCAAGGTGGCAGGATGCTGCCCGCAAAGAGCCTAGACCTCCCCCTGACCCAGCTTTCACTTCTCAGTTTCAAACTGGAAAAGACAGAACAGGGGTCTGGCACTGCCTCAGAGATATGGACCTACCAGCTCTCTGCAGGTGTGTGCACACACTTGTGTATATCTTGGCACACATGCTCTCTGCATGTCTGTGCATGACTCTGTGCACACCTGTGTGTTCACCTCCCCAGGCCAAGTTCTCTGTCATTCAGACTGAAGAACTCAGGTAGAGTAAGGGCTCCTGACAGACCCTGGAGGGGGTACATGTTTTTGTTTACCTCCAAAGTATCAAATGAGGCCCAAGAAGTGCTGGGGGTAGAATAATCTAGAAGGCATCTGCAGTGGAGGTCCCAACACAGCTATCCAGGAGTAGAAGAGAAGCTCCTGGCTGGACAGTAGCGTGCACCAGGGTCTGCACAGAATCCTGCATTTGGTCAAGGATTTGGGGGAAACCCACACCTGGTGCTCCTCTGAGGCCCCAGCACCTCCTCTCTATGGGCTGGAGCTTCTGGCTTCTGAGGTGGAAGACTTGTTATGGGGCATACCCACCCCACCCCAACTCCCAGGAGCACAGCTGGACAAGTGTCTGCCCTGTGCCATGTGTAACCAGGAAGACACTGAGGTATGAAGGGAAGTGGCCACACAGTGTGGAGCGAGCCCCCTCAACAGGTAGACATGCATCGTGTGTGCATGATACGCCTGGGCTGATCTGCTTCTGTTCCCATGAAATGCATTCCACTTCTGTAACTTAAAAAGAGCCAACAAAGACGAAAAGATTAGTGACTGATACACTAATCAACTGCTTCTACTGGGGAATAGGTATACAGGAACCCTCATGACACCCCCTGTGCTGGCTGCAGAAGACAGCAGAGGGGACAAGGCAGAAGGGATGACAACCATTTGGCAGGATAAAAAACAAAACACAAAAACAACCAATATCCTTGAATGTGGCCTTATGTGGAAACAGGTCTTTTTTTTTTTTTTTTTTTTTTTTTAACAGAGGTTTATTTAGGAAAGTAGATACATAGTCAAAGGAGAACAGGGGCCATCAAGAGAGGCACCTTTGGGGTGGAGCAAGGAATACACATTCTCTCCAGAGGGAGAGAAACAGTGTCTTTAAGATACTATCAAGTTATGAGGAGGCCAGACAGGATTAGGGTGGGTCTTAAATCCAATGACAGGTATCCTCATAAGGAGAGGGACATTTGGAACACAGAGGAAGAGGCTATGTGAAGACAGGAGAGATCAGAGTAACACTACCCCAAGTCAGGGAACTTAGGAGCCACCAAGAGCTAGGAGAGAGGCAAAGGATTATCTCGGAGAGCCTCCAGAGAAAACCAGCCCTGCTGGCACTGCGATTCTGAATTACTGGCCTTTGGAACCTTGAAGGTAAATTCCTATTGCTTATGTCACCTCAAGGCAGCCACAGGACACTGACAGGCCATTCCATGATCATTAGCCGAGTGCCCACTTTGGGCCCAGACTCGTGCTGTGCACACACCACAAATGCACTGGCTGTGCAGGGAGAGATGGCGGCCCCTGGCCAGCACAATGACTTTGGGAATGGGGAAGCAGCAGGCACAGCACACAGCACCCACTCTTTGCATGGGTCAGGTCTTGGTAAGGTGCAGCTCTCCTATTTTGTTTGGAAGGTTCTACATTTGGTGACAGGGCACTCTCTCATTTTTAGAGCACAATAAAGACAATGTCATGCTGTCATGACATATGGAATGGGGCTACTTCAGGGGTCATCCAGGTGAAAGGTTCTTGTGCAGGTCATCTGCAATTGTTGGAAAGCTGGTAGGAGGAGGCTTCCTTCCATACTGGGCCTGGAACCCAGGGCACTCTACTACATCCCCAGTCCTTCTGAGAAGGGCCTCACTATGTTCCCGAAGCTGGATGTGAACCCATGAACTTCCTGCTTCAGCCTCCTGAGCAGTTAGGGTCGCTGGCGAGCGCCATTACACCCAGCTGCTCTTTGGAGTTTCCAGAGGCTCACACTCTGCCTCATGAGTGAGTCCTGCACAGAGCACAGAGCACCTCTCCTCATAGCCAGAGGGAGCCTTCACTCTGAAGCTCCACTCCACAGCGGCACACGTCAGGCCAGCCCAGAGACCTTCATAGGCCTGTCCTTGGTGGTGATCTTTCCCCTGTAAGAGGATGCCTGGCCCTTTGGGGCTCTGACAACAGTGGCCATGACCTGGACTACCTGAGGGCTTAAGAAGGCAGGTACCTGCCAGGCTATCTGCTTCCTGAACCTTTCCCAACCACAGGGTGAAGAAGTCCAATGGCTGCTGGCCTGGGCCCTGCACCACAGTGCATTAGCTTTGGAGGACACTTGTGCTGTATGCCTCTTCATTTGAAAGGTGGCCCCAGTGGTTCCATGCTCTGACTCCCAGTCCTGGCACCAAGCAGGGACATGACATCCCTCATTAAGGTCCCCAGTGCAGCCAGAGGTCAGGCCTCAGTGGACTGTCACAACCACTACATATGCTCCTCTCATGGGCTCCTACCACCCATCCTGGCCTTAGTGACAGTTTCCATGGATGCCATTCCTGAGTCACCTGTATATACACTTGGAGGCAATGCTGAGCTTCCCTCAAGGATTCAGATGGAAAAAGTTTGTCCACGGGGCTGGGGTTGTAGCTCAGTGGTAGAGCTCTTGCCTACCATGTGTGAGGCCCTGGGTTCGATCCTCAGCACCACATAAAAATAATAAACGAAAAAGTTTGTCCTGAGAGTGTGACCTGAGACCCACCAAAGGTAATAGGTGGCTCTCAGGATTCATGTGCCAGTGGCCTGGTCCGAGGCATCCAGGAGCCTGCCACCAAGTTAGCTCAGAGTTGCTTCCCCATGAGGCAGCCTAAGCATGAGGCTGCCCCTGCTGAAATCTCTCGTCCTCACATGGTTCTGGCCCTGGTTGCTGAGCACCATGACTCCCCAGCTCTGCCACTGTGTGAGTGGCCTATCCTATCTTCATGAGACGCCCTGCCTGGGCACACTGTCGTCATGGTATCTGTGCTCCCTAGAGGCTTCAGCTTCTTCTAGATTCCCCTGGGCCCAGAGGACATGGGCCCTGGACAAGTACCTACCGACGTCACGATGACGCCGCGGAAGGTCTTGTCGTTCTCCAGCTTCTCCAGGCTGATGACGAACTCTGTCAGAAGCTCCAGGCTGAGACTGTTCACCGGGGGGTTCCTCAGCTTCATCACAGCAACCCCTGGAAGAATGAGGAAGAGGAGCCTTACACCCAGCACCAGCCGAAACAGACAGACTCCACCCTTGGCCCAGCCACGGGGAGCCTCATGGTTTTAAAAACAGGTGAGCCAGTGTCTGGGGCTGTGGCTCAGTGGTAAAGCACTTGCCTAGCACATGTGAGGCATTGGGTTCAATTCTTAGCACCACATAAAAACAAATAAAATAAAGGTGTTATGTCCATATACTATTTAAAAAAATTTAAAAAAAGTGAGCCAGGCCCCATGACACATGCCTGTAATCCTGGGCAGGCTCAACATTTTCCATCCTCCTGCCTCAGCCTCCAGAGTAGCTAGTATCCTTGGCATGCACAACGATGGTTAGCTCATTCATGTCTGCACTTGAGGAATGTGCCACTGTGTGGGAAGAGCACTCCTGGCTTATTCTTGGCTGACAGATGCTTGGGTTGTTCCCTTCTTTGGTTATTAAACAATGCAGTGATGAATATGTATGCACACATTTTCTTTAAAAATGCCTGTTTTCACTTCTCTTGGATATATGCCTCGATGTGAAATTGCTGGATCACATTGGAAATTCTGCCAAACAAAGCTGTAGTTGTTGCTTGCAGTACTGGGGATTGAACCCAGAGGCACTTTACCACTAAGCCACATCCCCAGCCCTTTCATTCTTTGAGATAGGGTCTCACTAAGCTGCTTAGGACCTTGCTAAAGTGCTGAGGCTGGTCTGGAACTTGCAATCCTTCTGTCTTGGCCTCCCAAGTGGCTGGGATCATGCCTGGCGGCACTGGTATTTCATATATGAACAAGACCTCAAGTCTCCTGCATACTGTCATCAGAACCCTTGAGGATGAAGGTGCTGGGAGCTGCCTCTCCTCCATGGGTCCTGGGACAGGGAGAGACACATCCTGGATACCTGTGTCAGACATGGACAGACCAAATGTGTACTAAACATGAATGATGCATCTGGTCCTGAGGCAGGGAGAAGGGACAGTCCTCATCATCAGGACTACAGGCCCCATCCCTGCCATTCTCAGATTACTGTGTGCTACAGAGGTCAGGGACCCCAAGAAGTTGGGACTCAGGGTGGAAAAGGTGAGGATGTGAAGCATGGCCCCGCTAGCAACTTCCAGTCCCTGAGGTGGCTGATCAGGAGGCCCTGGGCCTGTGAAATGAAGCTCACTGTGGGCAGGCACAGAGTACCAGATGCTACCCTAGGATGAGCCCACAGTGCCTATGGCCCAGCTCTGGGGCATGACACCCTGGAGGTCCCCTTTCCATCTCCGTCTGCCTTCCAGGCCCATCCTTGCCCAGAGTGTGCACTCTGCAGGCTCACATCAGGGTCCCTGGGGCCTCCCTGGCTTTGTGTGGCATGGTGCCTGCTAATGGTGTCGGGAGAGCTCCCTGACTCTGGGAAGGAAAGTGCTGAGCAGAGACCCTTGGGGAAATCAGGGAGATGGGACACCCAGACATGTGGATGAGCCCCACAAAAGCAAGGTAGGGAGGTAGGAATTGGTCCCGCCTGTCCTACAGTAATGCCTGTACTGTTAAAATACCGTTTTGTCCTAACAAGCAATCCCCACACCATTTTTAAAATTTTTATTATTACTTTTTTAGTTGTAGTTGGACACAACATCTTTATTTCACTTATTTATTTTTTAAAAATATTTATTTTTAGGTGTAGATGGACACAAAACAATGCCTTTTATTTTTATGTGGTGCTGAGGATTGAACCTGGGTCCCACCTGTGCTAGGCGAGTGCTCTACCGCTGAGCCACAATCCCAGCCCCTCACTTATTTATTTTTATGTGGTGCTGAGGATTGAACCCAGGGTCTCACATGTTCGAGGCAAGCACTCTACCGCTGAGCCCCAGCCCCAGCCCTCTACATCATTTTAACAGTTAAAAGTTGGGGGTTGGGATTGTGGATCAGTGGTAGAGCATTTGCCTAGCATGTGTGAGGCACTGGGTTCGATTCTCAGCACCACATATAAATAAATAAATAAATTAAATAAAGGTCCATCAACAACTAAAAATATATATTAAAAAAAAAAAAAAACAAAACTTGGCATCTGCTTTCCTTTCATGAAGACCAACAAAAAACAACTTTAAAAAACAAAACTGTAAAAATACTGCCAGGAGCAGTGATACACACCTGTAATCCCAACCACTCAGGATGCTGAGTCAGGATCATCACAGATTCAAAGACCAGCCTGAGTAACTCAGTGAGACTATGTCTCAAAAAGGGGTGGAGAAAGGAGGATGGGGTCCCCTGGGTGGTCTCCCCGCAGCCTAGCTTCAGAGCTGCTGTGGCTGAACTGTGTGTCCTTAAACAGACACGCTGAAGTCCTGTCAGCTGCTTCCTGTGCATGTGACCTTATGAGGAAAGAGTGCTTTGCTGATGTCATTGGGATGTAAGCTAAGAGCAGGTCTTACTCGCCCTTGGTCCAACAGGACTGTGTCCCTGTAAGAGGAGAGAGACTTGGAGTAGACCATGGGAAAGGAGTAGACCATGAGAAAGGAGTAGACCACGGGAGAGCAGCAACTGCAGAGATGAGTCTGAAGCCAACGAACCAAGGACTGTGGCAGCACCAGGGGCCGGCAGGGGCAGGAAGATTCTTCCACCAAGCCCCCAGAGGGCGTGTGGTTTTGCTGCCACCTTGACTTTAAATTCTCAACTCCAGAACTGTGAGAATATTTCTTGTCACTTAAGTCTCTTAGTGTGTGGTACTTTGTACTTGCAGTCCCAAGACACAATGCAATCACTGTCTTCCAGGTGCCCAGCAGCCCTGGGCACACCTTGTCTTTGGGGACAACGTGCCTCAGGCTCCCAGGAGTGAGTGCACTCATGTGTGAACCTGCTGCTGGGCACTGAGGTTCAGCTCCTTCACCTGATTTAAGGAAGCCCCACTCGAATGCAGACATGGCTCTCTGGTAAGGACTCCAGTTAGAAGTAAAGGTTTCCCTCAAAATTAAAAATCTGTCCTGAAATCTAATCCAACACCATCCAGCTGCCTGTCATTTCCATTCTGGGCAGGAAGTAAGTGCCTCTTCATGTTCTGCCCCAAGCTTCCAGAACAGTGAGAGTCAATGAAGATCACCTCCTAGGGATCTGGGCCAGGACTCTGACCTTGTATGAAAGGACAGTGGGTCACAGCTCTCTGTGGCTGTTCTCACCAGCCTGTGCTGTATCTGCCCCGTTTGTACCTCATCAACATGCTTCATTCCCCCTTTTTCTTTTTTTCTAATAGCAAGTCCTGAGTCCTTCTGGAACACAGCCTTAGTTCCTTGAGGAGCGACAGAGAAATCTGAGAAACAGATGAGCAAGGAGAAACACTAGTGGGGGCTCAGGTCACATTCACCTAGGAACAGGGATTGAAATGTGGGGGTCAGATATCCTTACTCATCCATGGGACATTGTGGCTGCAATGGCTCCAGTTACCTGTTCTCACCTCCTGCACGAAGGGCAGGCCCTCAGAACTCCTGGAATACCACACTCATTTAAGGAGCATTTCTCAATGAGGACTTCAGTCTCTGGTTTGTCAACACAGACTTTTCTCTGGGAATGGAAACTAAGTCTTGGTGGCAAATGGGCTCTTTTGGAGACTTGGATTTATGAGGAAGAGGTAATTATTATCCAGCTACAGGTGTACAAAAAAGAAAGAAGCACCCCAACCTTGGTTGGGAGGGAAGTTTCTGAAATGGACTCTGAGGTTGGGCAGGTTATTCAACACTGGAGGAAAAGGTAAAGAGGCCAAAGGTGAACATGAGCTAAAGAGATTTGGAAGAACTTACCCATCACATGGTAAGTAAACACATAACCAAATTCCTGGCACAAAGTAGGTAACAAGACAAATGCTTTTTGAATGACAGGCTCAACAAAATCTAGAATCAACTTCAATACGGCTGTTAAAAATTTTTTTCGTAGGGGTTGGTACTAGGGATTGAACCCAGGGGTTCTTAACTATGAAGCCCCATCCCCAGCCCTTTTTATTTTTTATGAAACATTTTTTTAGTTGTCAATGAACCCCTATCTATATGTGGTGCTGAGAATCAAACCCTGCACACACGCAAGGCAAGTGCTCCACCACTGAGCCATGACCCCTTCCCAGCCCTTTTTATTTTGAGACAGGGTATCCTAAGTTGCTAGGGCCTTGCTAAATTGCTGAAGCTGGCCTCAAACTTCTGATCCTCCTGCCTCAGCCTCCTGAGCTGCTGGGATTACAGATGTGTGCCACTGCACTTGGCTTAAAAATGTTAAAAAAAAAAAAAAAAAAAAAAAAAAAAATATATATATATATATATATATATATATATATAGAGAAAGAGAGAGAGAGAGAGAGAGAGAGAGAGAGAGAGATGTTTTGTTGTTGTAGATGGAAAGAATACTTTTATTTATTTACATGTGGTCCTGCTGAGGATTGAAACCAGTGTCTCACATGTGCTAGGAAAGTACTCTGCCACTGAGTTATAGCCCCAAGCCCATTAAAAACATTTTTAAAGCAGGTTTGTCCCATTACTTTTTGCAAGTGTTTGCCCTGAAGGGAAAAGGAACCTTAGTATATCTACTTCTCATCTGGCTTTTCTGTTAGTAGGAACTGAGCCAGGCCTTGCTGACCTGGAACTCTTCTTCTTGTCACATTAAAACAAGGACATTGATAGGCTCTCACATGGTGGCTGAGAAGGCACTTGGAGCTTATTATCTCTGTGCATCTAGAGATGGACGGCCCTTTAAATCTCCTCCATAAGCTAGCAAACACAAGCACAATACCAGGACTGCTAGCCCTAGCTGCCCTAGGATATAGATCTTTGGGTGCTAGGGAGTGAACCTAGGACCTTGAGGATGCTACAGTTTGTGCTGCATTTTTTTCACAGGAAAGTAAATCTAAAATACCCCTGTTATGTAATGTTGTGGGAATGGCAAAATAGGCCAGAAGCTCTTGTCCTTCAGGATGAATTCTGTTTGCAACCATTGAATGTGCAGCAAAAGGACTTTCACCAAGACTGAAAGAATCTCATTTATTTTCTGTGTCTGTGAGGTTCACATTAAGTCTCACTGCTTATTCTTTAGGATGTTCATTTTGAAGATTAATGAAGTTAAAAAGTAGGAGCTCAAAGGAAGCATTTTCCATTACGGAATCTTCTATTTAGTCTTTGAACTGAAAGAGTAAAATAAAAATGTACTAAAAAAAAATTGTATCTGGTAACACCCCACCCCCAGTTTCTTTTTTTTGGGGGGAGGGGCGTTCCTGGGGATCTGAGGGGTGCTTACCACTGAGCTACCTCCCCAGCATTTTTTTGACATTTAAAAATGTATAATCTAGGGGCTAGGGCTGTGGTTCAGCAGTAGAGCGCTCCCTAGCTCATGCGAGGCGCTGGGATAGATCCTGAGCACCAAATAAAAAATAAATAAATAAAGGTACTGTGTCCAACTACAACTAAAAAAAAAAAAAAAAAAAGTTAAAAAAAATGTAAAATCCAGTGGTCTCACCATGTGGTGCAGCTGCTGCTATCCATTCTAATAGTTTTTTTTTTTAAAGAACTTTGAATGATAGGTGTAAATTATTATTTTTTTTAAGAGAGAGATGAGAGAGAGAGAATTTTAATATTTATTTATTTAGTTAGTTAGTTTTCGGCAGATACAACATCTTTGTTTGTATGTGGTGCTGAGGATCGCGCTACCGCTTGAGCCATATCCCCAGCCCCATTCTAATAGTTTAAAATGTGCTTTTTTGCACTTTTTGTGATATATTCATCTGTCACAGAAATGGACCTTCTGCTGGACTCCAACCCGAGTCCCTCTTCTCCTCGCTAAGACAGCCCCAACGCGGGAGACCTGAACCAAGGTTGGGGGCACAGGCGCGGGGAACAGAGGCCTTGACCTGCAGGCGCTGGTTCGATGTGGGCGGGGCTGAAGGCCATCTTGGGCAGGAGGAGGTGGCTTCCCACAGGGATCCAGCAGGGCAGCAGCCCGTCCTGTGAAACTTTGTCAGTCTCTGCTTTGCGCCCAGCTCTACCTCCTCTGTGGAAGGAAAGCCTTTCTCTTTCAAAAGTGCTTTCTGTATCCTGCTGGAGTTTTCTGACGCGGCTACAGCGATCCCATTTGTGGCTCCTGGTTTTAATTAGCAAAGCACTTGCCGGGTTTTGGCCAGTCGTAAGAAAAATGAAAACATTCTAAAACTCTTCCAATCACTCTCAACTAATAGCTTAGCTAACAGCTCACATCCCCCGAACTTTAAAAATCGAAACGCTTTCGTCTTCATAATGAGCAAGACCACCGACCTCCTCAGTGTAGTGAGTTTTAAACAGAACACGAGCGCGCGCTGGGAAACCCGCCAGCGTGCGCGCCAGGCGACCTTTCAGCGAGGCACCCGGGGCACGGCGCAGGCTTGCTGCGCGCTGCGGTCCTCACCCCGCGCCCCGTCGCAGGTCGCCGGGCGGGGCGACCCGGGCCCGCCCGCTCGCTCACCTGTGGCCGCGTCCGGCTCCACCAGCACCTGGTGGTTCGCGAAGCGCCGACCGCCGTCCCCGCCGTCGGCCACCGCCTGCGTGCGCCCGAGCCGGGCACCTGCGAACAAGTGCGGGGTCGGTAAGCGCTCCGCCGGCCCCTAGCCCCACCAGTGACACCAAGACCACCACCAATGGCACCCCCCTGCCGCACGCACCCGCATAGAGCAGGGCGCGCGCAGGGACGCGCCTTCCCGCTGCCAGCGCCATATTGAGTGGGCGCTGGGTCTCCGCGCCGCGTGCGGCCCAACCTCCCCGGCCAAGGCTCCTCCTCCCGCTGGCCCCGAGCTGGGCGGAGCTGGGCGCAGGGCGGGACACCAAGAGGGCCGACAGAGGCGGTCCTACCTGTGTGGGCAGTGCATGGCCTGGTAGTGTTGGGCGTGCTGTTTTGCTCCTCATCCCCTGAAAATTTCCATTTCTCCCGGTGACAAGAACCGATCGAGGTAAAGGAGGCTTTCCCATAGCTACTAATGCAGTAACAGAGTCCGGGCGGTAGAAACGCCCCTTTCCAGTCCCACACCCTCAGGAGCAACTAACGCTCCAGGTTGTTCTGCAGGCTGGAAGCATTTGAAGGTGTCATTTGGGAACAAAACAAAGCTTTGGTTCTCATTTCGTCAGGCACTAGAGATCACCACTGAGACTTCTGGGTATTGAAGGACAGGCAGAGGCAGTGAAACCAGCATTCAATCTGCATTCTAATCCTAGATTTATTCAATACGTTTTCATCACTCTACACAACAAAGTACAAACACAACCTTATCTAAAATGCTACAAAGTTACAAAACTCAAAACCAAATTTTATAGTACTGACTGTACAATGAGGAAAAAAAAAGCAATATACACGTTGCCAAGGTATCCTGCAAGACCACCACCAATGGCAGTCAGAACAGGGGGCTCTGTAATGACCTTGCAGAGCTGGCTCTCAACTTGCTCACCAATTTGAGAGAGTAAAGGATATGTGGGGCAGGGGGGTGGAGAGGAGATGGAAAAACAGAACCATTTACAGCAATTAACAGGTGGGGGGACAACCCTAGAGGTTGGAAGAGAATTCAAGTGTGTGTGTGGGGGAGGCCAGGCCTAACAGGAATGGCAGCTTGGTCCCCTGCAGACATAGCACAGCATCAGCAAGGGCACTAACCAGGTTTGCCAGACTAGCTCAGGTCATCTGTGAAAAAGCTGGGCCACACTGCCACCTGGAAACTTGCTGGTCCCTGCTGGCTCTGCCACTGAACAGACTTAGGAACAGGAATGGGTGAGCTCTCTAGCCAGAAAACTGCAGGGCCCCTCAATGGACATAGCCCTGAACCATGAGCACTTCTGCAGTCAGAATCTGCCTGCAGAGGAAAGGCCTCAACTGCTGCTTTTGAAGCCTGCCAAGTGAGGGGGTCTTTCCTGCTGACCCTCCTTCAGCTAGAAAAGTGACACAACTGAGCTGGGTGGAATATAAGGTATAGATGAGCTTCGGTGGCCCTTTTATCGGGAGGAATTTGAACTGGAGCGGCTTCTGTGGCGGCGGCGGCCCGGAGAGCGGGACCGCCTGCGCATGGGGGACCTGCGTCTTGGAGAGCGTGACCTGCAGTAAGAGAAAAAAAATAAGTCAGACCATCAAAAGCAAAAGCCCCAGGAAGAAGTGCTGAGCAAAGCTGGCTTTTTCCTGGTTTTATTTTTTGACATTAGAAACTGTGGCCCTGTCAGGGGAATTACATCTGTATTAGTCCTCTGATCCCGAACTTTCTATCTTCTAACCCCTCCTCTTTTTATATCTGGGAAAAGGAGAGGGCCTGCACCTGGTCTTAGGATTTAAAGCCTCTTGGGAAGGCCTTATAGCTCACCAGACTCAGGATGTAGTCTTGGTGTACTCCCAGGACCTCTTCTGTCACTGTCACGTACTGCAACTACCCTTCTCCTTTCCCTGTTAGGTTCCCAAGGCTCATCATGTCAACCTGCTCTCTTCTCCCTCAATAGCAGCAGAGTGTGGGCAACACTGAATAAAGGGCCTCAAAGTCAAGTAAGTTTGTAAATCACACTGGCCCAACAGGTACAGTGAACCTTCAAATCGACCTACCTCCTCCTCATCCGTGGGGGTGACCTACGCCACATGGGAGGTGGTGGCAGCATTCTCCTGGGAGGGCTGAATCGCCTGGGGGGTGGCCTAGGCCAGGGGGCCAACACAGCAGTAGCAGTAATCTCCTGGCCATCAATTTGTCCTATTGAAAAAAGATCAAGACATATAATTCCTAACAAGCACCTATCTTAGGCAAGGCACCAAGAAAGATATGTGAAGAGCCAAGAGAAGCCCTTCTCCCAGACCCATTAGGAGGCTCTTGAGCACCAAGATGAATTGATACTCAAGCAAAGGGAAGGAAAGGAAAGAATTTATTGAGAAGTAAACCTCCAGAACTTACGCGATAGATTATCTGAGAGGTGGAATTCTAGTGGGGAACAGCATGAAAGAAGTCTCAAGAGATAACTGCACAGTGTGTGTACATGCAATGGCACAAGAAGCAAGGGGAGGCAGCACAGCATGGAAGCACCTGAAGTGCAAAGGTAACTGAGGTACAGATTAGTAACCTCTGGCAATTGTCCCCACAGCTGGAGGTACAGGAGTCCACAAAGGTCTTAAAAAAAAAAAAATTATATATATATATATATTTAATTGTAGATGGACACAATACCTTTATTTTATGTGGTGCTGAGGATCGAACCCAGTGCCTTCTACATATGAGGCAAGCACTCTACCACTGAGCCAGAACCCCAGCCTACAAAAAGGCCTTTTAAAAAACAAATTTTTGGGGCTGGGGATGTGGCTCAAGTGGTAGCGCGCTCGCTTGGCATGCGTGCGACCCGGGTTCGATCCTCAGCACCACATACAAACAAAGATGTTGTGTCTGCCGAAAACTAAAAAATAAATATTAAATATTCTCTCTCTTTCCCTCTCTCTCTCTCTTTAAAAACAAAACAAAACAAAACAAAACAAAAATTTTTTTTTGTACGTGTAGACAGACAGAATGCCTTTATTTATTTTTATGTGGTGCTAAGGACGGAACATGTCAGGCAAGTGCTGTGCCACTGAGCTTCAGCCCCAGCCTCCAAAGGCCTTTTGTCTTCTTAGCTCCTACCCTGCAAGGTACCCAGGGGCTAACTCAGGACAGACTGACTTGTATTCATATTCAAGAGGCTTAAGTAAAGGATTTCACAGCACTGACTTTTTAGTCAAAATATAGGGGTTGAGGGCTGGGGATGTAGCTCAGTCGAGCCCCTGGGTTCAATCCCCAGTGTGCCCCCCCCAACACTTTTTATGTGGGAATATTTAATTTCTGAGAGTCAATTTCTCTTTTCTAAACAGACAAATCTATTTCTGGCTAGCTGCCAGTAAAGGCCAACCCCTTCAAATCTCTTGGAGACATTGTGGACTTGCTCCATTTGATGATGTATAGCACAATTGGGGAACACACACAAAATCCTACCACAATCTTAAATTAGAATTTTTAGTCATGCCTACCCTGGATGTCCCAAGTCTCCGGAATTTCTAGCTAATTAGCAAGTGCTCAGACTCTATCCTAAGTTCCTAAAACATTTAAGAGGGATTCAAGTAAATTGAAAGAGAAGTTGGCTAAGTATCAAGGAGAATCTTCCTAATACTCAACCTCTATCAGTGCTCAAAGGCAATTACCATAAATAAATAGCCCTATTAAACTATCATGAAGTTTATCCCAGGATCCCAGGGGACTTGAGATTCTAGGGCATTCAGACTTTTCCACATCCTGGCCTGCAGGCCCAGACAATACTGTGGGCTGCCTGTTCTCAGCCCTAGCTTCCCTATCACGGTAGTAGGAAGCTAGATAGACATGCCATCTTTCTTAAAATACTAACTTAAAGATAAAATAGAAATTGGTTACCCAGAACTATTTATAAGTGTTCATACAATTTAAAAACCACTCTGCTCAACACAACTACTTAACCTCAGAAATGCCAAAATGTTGGCAAAATAGAAAATGATTCTTAGAAATTAAAATATTCCCACATAAAAAGCCAAAAGTAGTGGGGTACACTAGGGATTGAATCCAGGGGCTCTACTGAGCTACATCCCCAGCCATTAACCCCTATATTTTGAGACAGAGTCTTGCTAAGTTGCTTAGGGCTTTGCTAAATTGCTGAGGTTGGCTTTGAACCTGTGATCCTCCTGCCTCAGTTTCCCAAATTGATGGGATTACAGGTGTGTGCCACTACCCTGGGCTCAAAAAATTAAATGTTTTCTTCATAAGAAAAGCTTCATTTGATCAAGTTTAACAGACTGAAAATCTCTTAAAAATGGCAACATATTCATAGTTGCTGAACACCCCCAGAAGTTCATGAAATAGGTTTTTTGATAAACATGCTCCCATTGAATCAAAGATGGGATCCTGAAGGAACTACAGTCAGATTTAAGTGCAGCTGGGTGGAAATCAGCCTGAAAGGTCCCTGAGGACAGAAGCAGGAAGGTCAAAGCTGGTGGCAGAGTCACCTACCTCCATCCATGTGTTTCAGCGCCTTCTCAGCTTCATCTGGATTCTCAAACTCCACATATGCATAGCCTTTGGATAGATGAGGATGCATCCTTTCCACAGGCATGTCAATCATTTTAATTTTTCCATAGGTAGAAAATATCTCCATGATGTGATCCTAGAGGGAAAGAAGGGTCATGCTCATGCTCTCACCGACCAATTATTTAATAAGATCTGGAATTCACCACATACTTCAGCAGTGTAAAAACATTCTGCTCTCTGATAAAAGCCAATCATTCTGGGATATCTCCTGGACACATTTATTCAATGGAACTAACCACACCAGTATTCTGAAAGCCACCTGCTGCTACTGACCTGTCTATACCCCACTGCCCCTACCTCCCAACAGATCCATGATCTCACCTTGGTCACATTCCTGGTGAGTCTTCCAATATGCACTTTGGTAGGTTTAGGGGAAGGGCTCCGCCTTTTCCTTTCCTTTTCATCTCTTTTAGGTGGCTTAGATCTGAAAGATAACAGAAACAATTTCTGTCAAGCCAAAATGTATTGGATTTGGGCTATAGGTGTAACACAGTGATCCAGTGTAAGCCTAGTTTGTGCAAGGCCCTGGATTTAGTACTCCACACTGCCTCCCACAATCAACAACAAAGAACTGGACTCCCTTTGGTGGGATATTTACCTGCTTATGTAACAGTTTTTACAGGGAAGCCTCCTACCAGTTCATATAAGTTTTCCTTGTCTCAAATCCAATTAAGCTGGACTTTTTTTTTTCCTTTTTAAATATTTATTTTTTAGTAGTAGTTAGACATAACACCTTTATTTCACTTATTTATTTTTATGTGGTGCTGAGGATCAAACCCAGGGTCTCATACGTGCAAGGCGAGTGCTCTACCACTGAACCACAACCCCTAAGCTAGACTCTTTCTAACGACCATAGTAAAGGTACAGCCCTTGTTTGGAGCACTCACTTGGAGCGGGAGCGCCGCCTGTTGTCGTGTCTGCGCCGAGAAGGGCTGGGAGATCCAGAGGAACTGCTGGAACTGGAGCTGCGGGATGTACTGGAGCTTCCCGAGCGGCTGGATGCAGAGGAAGAGCTGGAGCCACTACTTGAGCCTGTGCTGGTACTGGATCCTGAGCTGGAGGTGGAACTGGACCGAGACCTGAAGGCAAGGTGGAACAGTCAAGGTGACAATGAGTGGTAATCACATTTCTCCACAGCAAATTCCCTAGAAGTGGAAATTGCTGCCTGTGTCTTTTTGTCTCAACTATTTTTCCCAGTAGGGAAAATGTACCTTGCCCAGACAGGTCATGGTACTACACAGTGACAGGAAATGCAGGGATGGGATACTTCACCTACACAGAAGCCTTCCTTACTAGGAGGTAAAGGAGAAATGTATCAAGCCAGAACCATCACCTTGGCTTGGGAAGGGGGCCTATGGATACACTCAGGCTGGTTTTCTTTTCTTTTTTAGTACGGGGGATTGAACCCAGGGGCCCTTAAATACTGAGCCACATCTCCAGACCTTTTTAAAATATTTATTTAGAGAAAGCATCTTGCTAAGATGCTGAAGCTGGCTTTAACTTGTGATCCTCCTGCCTCAGCCTTCTGAGCCACGAGGATCAGTCATGTGCCACAACACCTGGCTGGTTTTCTTTTTTGATATGGAGGATTGAACCCAGCAGTGTTTTATAACTGAGTTTCATTCTCAGCCCCTTTTAAGGTTGGCCTCAAACTCATGATCCTCCTATTTCAGCCTCCTGATTGCTGGAATTATAAGCGTGTGCCACCATGTCTTGCTTCAGGCTGGTTCTCAAATTACTGAAAACTAACCATGTGAGGTACTACATGCTTTTAATCCCAGAGACACAAGAGGCTGAGACAGGAGGATCACAAATTTGAGGCCAGCTTTAGCAACTCAACTACTGAAAAATAAGCTCTAGGCTAGAGCTGCTCAAACACAATTCTGAATAAGATACACTTATTCAGAAAAACATACCCTAAATGTCTCATTCCTCAGATCTTGCAGGAAACGGGGGTGGGTGGTGGGTGGGGTGCGGGGGCGCGCACACACCCAAATACATCTTCTGTATATAATCAGAGCAGACTCCAAACCAGCATGCTATGATTTAGGATCTCTGTAATAACTGGAGAGTATGGCTGCTTTTTAACTGTGGGTTCAGTGGGGAAGGAGGATTTGGCTATTGCAGCAGCCTCTGCCTCACCTGGTACTACTGCTTCCACTGGAAGCACTGCGCCTCTTTCGAGTCTTATCCCTGCCACGGTCCTTCTCGCTTGACTCCTTGGTGGTCCCTTTGTCTTTAGAGCGATCCTTGGACTTCTCATCAGAGCGGTCCTTGCGTTTGGTAGGAGAAGGAGCCCTAGGTGGTGAGGAAAAGTGTGAGATTGCATGTTCCTCTGATCAAACCCTGAAACAATAGCACAACCCAAAAGAGGGGCCCAAAAGGGCAAGAAATCCCATGTGATCACACAGCAAATGATCTGTGGATTAGGACACTCACTGTGGAATGCATAACATTTTCAATCTTCCCCTTTCTGAGGGTCCCTGGCAACGAGCACCCCCAAAGTAGCACTAGAAAAATCTTACAGAAGGATTACCTAGTGCTGGACTTTTTATTATTTTCCTTGACTCCTAGCAAGCTCTTCTTTTTCACTCCTGATAAATCCATTCTCCCCTTGAGGTGTTCAAAGCAGGAATGGCGGCCTCACTTATCTGAACTCTCACTTCTAACTTGAGTCTGAGAAACGATCCCTAATCGATTGCAATTTACGCCAAAGAGCAGCCTAATAACAAGATAAAAGGATTTAAATAAAGAGTGAACGAATTGGCAAGGCAACAAATCCACTTTGCAATTAAAAAGTTGAGCATACGAGAAAGCAGCAAGGGAACACAGTAAGCAGCAAGTGCCACAAATGGGAGCACTCAGGACAGTCCCCCTTTCTTCTTGGGGGATTCTCCATCCCTACAGGAGGCTCAGGTGGACAGTTACCTCAGCTTCTTTTTCTTAAGGAGATGGGGGTGGTGGATGCACTCACCACTGTTATTTTAGAGGTCACAAAACACCAGTTTGATGACAAGTGCTCTAGTCCTTTCAAAACACTATAGCATCACATTAAGTGTGCAGAGCAGAGAAAGACCTAACTTGAATGTGGTTCTCCTGATAGGATCAGACCTCTTAATTTATTTCCTTTTGGGAGACATTGGATAATAATATGATTGGAGGCAAAAACTATTTCAAAAGTGACCAGCACAAGCAATGAACATTAACATCCAAACGGACAAAATATCCTACAGAAGCATTAAAAAGCAGTTATCGCAAACATGGAACTTTTGTTAATGATCTACACCATTATGTGTGTTGACTGAGGTTATTAAGTTAGTCACAAGAAAGAAAAAGTTGAGTGATGAGTAGCTAAACAATAAAGCAAATGTGGTCTAAATGTGACTTGCAGAATCTAGGACATGGTCATGAGGGCACAATTGAAATCCTTTCAATCTTTTATATATATATATATATATACATATATATATATATATATGAGGGAAAGAAGTAGACACTGGATTAGGTGAGAAACTGTATGCCACATAAGGGTTTAGCAAAGCACCTGGACTGCAACAAGTGCTTGATAATGGTAACAGATTGATAAATCAAAACACTGCTTAGGATGGTGCAATAGCTCAGTTGCTAGAGTGCTCTTATTGCATGCACAAGGCCCTGGGTTTAATCCTTAGCAACACACACACACACACAGAACCACACTGCTAATTCTTCATATGCCCTACTTTCCAAGGACTGATGCATTTTCAATTTTCCACGAGTGAGTTGTAAGCAAAGGACTCATTTCTCCTGCTTCGCTTCCCCCAAATCCCATAACTAGGGTGGACACAGCACACTTTTCTGGTACTGTTTTCACTTGTGCACGGGTGTTGGCTGTAAACTCCTTTCAAATTGCTCTGTCTTAAAACAATATACTATATATAACCAGCAGGCAGCACCTGATTAGATTAGTGTTCTTGGGCAATCAGTGGGTATAAACCAGTGGCTAAGAGCCTATAATCAGCATGCCTAGGTCGTGCTGTGTAAATCTTGGGCAAGTTTTTTTTTTTGGTACCAGGGATTGAACTCGGGGGCACTCAACCACTGAGCCACATCCCCAGCCCTGTTTTGTAATTTAGAGACAGGGTCTCACTGAGTTGTTTGGCCCCTTGCTTTCGCTGAGGCTGGCTTTGAACTTGCGATCCTCCTGCCTCAGCCTCCCGAGACACTGGGATTACAGGTGTGTGCCAACGCGCCAGGCTTCTTTTTTGAGGTTTTTCATCAGCAATATGTCGATAATTACAGTTCCCACCTTAAAAAATTATCAAGGGCATTAACCAAATTAATCCATGAATCTTGACATGGCACTCAGGTTAGGAGCAAGAAATGTTAGCAAATTAGAAGAGTCATTTCTCCACATCTGGAGGTTCTTTCCCATATCCACTCTTAAACAAAAAAAAATTTTTTGGGGGGTCAAAGGACCTTCATTATTTATACGCAGTGATGAGAATGGAACCCAGTACCTCACACATGCTAAGCAAGTGCTCTACCACTAAGCCACAACCCCAGGCCCCCATATCCATTCTTGTCTCCAAAGTTACCCACATTTGGAAATAATCAACTGGGGTCTCTGAAGAGCCCCCTTTAGGATTACTTAGACCAGCACTGTCCAATAGAAAAAGCGTGAGCCATGAGTACAACCAGAAATTTCCTAAATAGATGAAATTAATTAAAAGTATATTTTAACATAGCATGTCCAAAATATTACTTATGATCAATATAAAAATTTACTAATAAAAATTTTCCTTGGGGCTGGGGATGTGGCTCAAGCGGTAGCGCACTCGCCTGGCATGCGTGCAGCCCGGGTTCGATCCTCAGCACCACATACAGACAAAGATGTTGTGTCCGACAAACACTAAAAAAAAAAAAAAAAAAAATTAAAAAAAAAAATTTCCTTTTTTCATAGTAAGTCTTTGAGATCTGGTGGGTACTTTAAATTTCGGTTTGAGTTAGCTATATTTCAAGTCCTCCATAGCTAATGGCTACCCCTTACTGGACAGCACAGATATAGAGTAGAGATCACAAACTTTGATTCCAGAGTCCCCCTCCCCCAAACATCTGGCTGAATGTACTCAGTGAAACAAGCACCACCGATATTTGTAAGCAGTCTAAAAATTTAGAACCACAAGCAAGCGAAGGCTTTGCTGGGTGTGGCCGAGTGCTAGAAAGCAAAGGTTGCGGTTCTCTGTTCATACAAGTTCAGGTAACAGCTCAGGACCTTGGTTACCTCCCCCATCCTCCGGAAAGGTGCGCGTCCAACAGCCAGAGAGAGGAGAGAACAATTAGTTAAATCTCGAGCAGATGGTGTTTCAGCACAAATCTTCAGAGCACCCTCCCCGTGTAAAAGCACATTTCAGACACATGCGAAATAACAAAGGCAGAAAAAGCCTACTCCACGTACTTCCGCCATCGACCTAACCTTCCCGCATCCTCCTTTGGGAGCTCGGTGCACAGTGGGCCGAACCCTCAAAGCCTAGCGCCGAGAAGGGTACACAGAGACTCAGTAAACGTTCTCGGAGTGAATATTTGAATTAACGACTCCCAAAGGAGCCGGTGGCCTTCAGCACGTCCCACAAAGCAATTCTGCCCCGTCGGCTTGGGCCCGACACGCCGACCTCGTTGGTTTCCTCGCCACTTCCCAGGCAGGGCCCAGCGTGGCGGGCCCGGGCCACCGGTTCGGCGGGAGGGCCCGATCACAGAGGCCGCGCTCCCAGCCGCCCTGAGTTCGGCGGGCCTGGTTGGGCCGCCGCCGACCGGACAAAACGGGGTTGCCCTTGCGTCCGCTGCGGCCCCAACCACTTCCGGGCCACAACCTAGACACCTCCCACTCCGCCCGCCCAGGGCAACACTCTTTCCCCGCATTCTGTGCCGCGCCGCGCCGCCAGGCCGCTGCCACACTGCAGGGCTGTGGAATAGGCCGGCTCCACGATGCACCCCTCTGGGCCTTGCAGGCGACCCCAGAAGCTCGGATGCAGTCGGATTCCACCCCAAACTTACATCTTCCCGCCACCGCCACCTCCTTCTGTTCTCAGCCGCTGAGGCCGGCGCCGCTATTTCGTCAGATTGAGGAGCGGGAAGGTACCGCCTTTCCGGCGCGCAGCGATGACGTAAACGTACCAGCCACTGGGCACGAACGGCAAAGTGTTAAAGGGCCAAGACTGTTTGTAGGTAGTGGCGCTGGAGGCGCTCATGGTTTTTTCGGCTTAGAGAACCTTTGGGGCTGCTCCCGGCTGGTTGCGCGCACTCTGGAGCGGACAGACCAGAGCCTCGCTGGCGCTTGGAGGGCCGCGGGGACGACTCGCGGGCCGGCGCGGCGAGAGTTAACATGGCGTGGCCCACCCTTCTCCTGCGCCGGCGCAGTGGCCGCGCGGCTCGGAGCCTGAGGTTGTCCTGCAGCGGGCGAGGCGGGGCGCGCCGCGCTGCGGCCTTAGGAGGCAAGCGGTGGGGTCCTGCGGAGCCGAGGCAGTTCAGAGCGGCAGCCCGTGCGGGGTGTGGGTTCGTGCGGTCAAAAATCGCTAGTGGTGTACGGGTGACCGTATAGACGCGGCCTCTGCGCGGGAAGAACTCTGTGGGTGGGGGCGGCAGGCTGCCTGTACGGCCAGGCTATGCCAGGAGCTTGAAGGGCAGAAGGGAAGACGTCACCGAGGAGGTGACTTTGCTGCTGGAACCTGTTTGGGAGGGCGCGCCAGGTAGAGGGAACCGCAGTGCACAGCGCTCAGGCTCTTGGGAGAAGGGAAAGGAAGCCAGTTTGGCGACTGACAGGCCCGGGCCTAGGGGCATGGAGGTTATGCAATGTGCGGTGCTGAGACTTGATACCATCGCCTCTGGAGGGTCTTTGTCCGGCCCTCTGGGCAAGACCGAGGGGAAGGATGCAGAGGCACCAGCCCAGGCAGTGGATTGTCATAACACCCGGTGCTGAGATGGCAATGCCGTTGTGTTTTGTTCCCGTGGTGGCTTCGCCTTCTCCCTTCGAGCCTGGCAAACCGTCGTTATTCTGGGATTATTTGCTCAAGAAACGGAGGTATACTCAGCCCTGGGGTTGTCTGAACAAGTCTGTAGCAGCAAGGGAAAAGGCAGATCCAAGTCCGTCTCCTAGAGGAAGGAACCAGGGTGACAGAGATGGACAGGTGGAGAGAACTGCGTGCAGTGTGTTGACCTGAAGGAATGCAAGGACGGGATTGGTCTGCAGTGGTTTTTCCTGCCTGTGCCTGCTGACTCCCAGAGTGCATCCCTCTGACCCTGCATAAAGGTGTCAAGTTGGGGTCCTTGCCCTTCAGCCTGGGCTGAGGGGTTCCCAAGGAGCTGGGAACAAAACAGCTGTGGAGAGGAGAGAGGAGTCCTCTTTATTGAGGCATCAGTTGGTTCCTAGGGATAAGGTTGGCAGGCCTAGTCAGTCTGGTCTGGGTATCCCCTCTTGGGTTTAGACTTGACATGACAGGATTTAGAGATAAATTAACTTGGGGCTAGGGTTATGGCTCAGAGGTAGAGCGCTCTCCTAGCAAGGCCCTAGGTTCCATTCTCAGCACCACATAAAAATAAATAAATAAAGGTATTGTGTCCAACTAAAAAATAAATATTAAAAAAAGAGAGAGATAAATTAACTTACCTGCATTAATGTTACATTTGCTGTGGCCCCATATGAGGCATAGTGGATCAGAAGACCAGCCGCATGGAGATTTGAACCTGCCCCTTAAGTAAAAAAGGGGCCTTGGAGGGTCAGTAATCGGGATGAAGCAGCCTTTGGATGTCAATGGGCAATATGTGGAATTCTCTGAGGAGATACGGAAACTCACCATCAGTTTGGGGTGAGCCTGTGCCCAGAGTAGCACTGACACCCTAGGGGAGAAGAGAGCAGCCTGGGTACTACACTGTGGTGAGAGGGGGGTTGGGACAGAAATGGCTGGGCCAACACCTCCTCTCCTGCTTTGCTTTTTTGTTTATTTAATTTTATTTTTTTAATTGGACACAATACCTTTATTTATTTATTATTTATCTATCTATTTATTTATTTATTTTTATGTGGTGCTGAGGATTGAACCAGGGGCCTCATGATTGCAAGGCAAGTGTTCTACCACTGAGCTACAACCCCAGCCCCCCTGCTTTGCTTTTGATCCAAAGCAGTTTAATTTGCCATTTTTAGAAGCTTTAGTGCATTTTATGCTAAATCAAAATGTGATTTGTTCAGGCACTCTGTTCAAATTTGTTTCTAAATGTTATTGATTTTGGTAATCAAGTATGCTATCAGTTGTTGAGCTTTGAAGATGGATATTTTTGTCATTTTGAGTATCAACAAAAATATGTTTGGGGGGGTGGGGGGGAGCGGGGGGGGGTTGCACTTGCCTCTCACACATGAGGCACTGGGTTCCATCCTCAGCACCACCTAAAAATAAATAAATAAAGATATTGTGTCCATCTACAAATAAAAATATATTTTAAAAAATATGTTTGGGAGAATTATGAAGAATGAAATTCTAGGCACCACCCCCCTTCCAGGAGTCCTGGCATCTACCATACCAGCCCCATTGCCAACTTGTGGAGGCTATGAAGGCTGAGAGACATGGAGGTGGGACCTTCAGGGAACTAGGGCGTCTCTGGCCCTGGTTTGCTAGAGGGGGCATCTGTAGCTGACCAGAACCCAGGAGTGCTGATGTGACCCTGCCCTCTAGGATGGAAAATATTGCATGTCCTACATCTGGAATGTCCTGAGCCCTCTTCCCTTACCTTCCCAGGGCTGAAGGTCACCTATTAGCAATGTGGGTGCACACTCTTGAGAGTGTGCCCATGTTAAGGGAGAATGTTCTGGGCCTAATGGTCTGAGGTGCCTGCCCTTGGAGACTGGCAGCCTGGGACAGTGCTGGGGTCCATCAGGGTAGCCTGGGCTGTGGTGGAGGTCATGTCGGCTCTGAATGGGCATCACACCCCTTTTAAACCACGTCAAGGAGCACCTCTACCCACTGCTGAAACCATGTCGTGCTGGGGGCAGGTGAACCCAGCTTGGTGGGAGGGAGGTTGATGACATGTGACTATGACAGAGACCTCAGAGGACATGTGCTGAGGGTCCTGTTACTAGGGCCTGGCATCTGTCTGAAAAGGGGTGGGCCTGGGAGGAGATGTTGGCTGGTCCTTCTGGGTGGCCAGACTGGATCTAAAAAGGTTGCTAGGCAGATGGCTTGGGTGAGCTCTGCCAGCTGGAAAGGTCTATACTTGTGAGAGGCCTCCCTGGCTCTTGGTTTGTATCTTAAGAGGTGGGGAACCCTCTGGGCTGAGGGCACATAAACTCTCACCCAGGGTGCAGGCTGCCCTCCACAAGGGCCTGTGGGTCTGAGCACTAGGATTTGGAGCCTGTGCTCATCTTCAGCTCAAAGCCACGTATCTATTTCTACCATGAGAAAGTCAAGGATGATGACAACTAAGCCTTCCTCCTGGTTTTAATGGGGACTGGTGGAAAGTTAGTTGTAAAGCTATGAACTGTGCTGGATGAGTCTGGGGCAAAGTTGTGGCAGGGACCAGCAGAGCAGACCTGGTACCAACTATAGCTGGGATGCATGTACCTTCTCAGACCCTAGAGGCCCTGGATGCCAGTATCTTTGGGGTATGTGTTTGGCCCCAGGAGCAGGGCCTGGGCAGCCCCATGTGTTGAGGAGGAAGGCAGGGTCCCCGGTCCCCAGGCCCAACCCCACAGCTTCAGTCCCCTATCGGGCTACCCAGAGCCCAGGCCATGAAGACCCATCAGGAGAAAAGGGGACCCTCTGTAGTACCATGTTACCAGTTTAGGTGGACAGTACTGGCATGAACGTGGGACCACCTGTGCTCTAGGATGGAGAATGCAGCACGTGTCCTGCATATGGGTTTTCTCATACCTGGTGTAGCCACATATCAATTTTGCAGGCAGTGCTAGACTCATAGCAGAAGCAACATCAGGGAGCTACCCCAAGGCTTCAGGTCAGCCAAGTGTGCTTTCCTCTCCCCACAGACCCTTCTTTCTGCCAATTCTATAGACTCTGAGAGGAGACCTCAAGGAGGGAAGATCCCAGTAGGGTAGAGGAACAGGTGGATGGAGCCTGACCCCTGAGACCCTGGAGGTGACACAAAGCCTTGTGCTGCCTTCTCTGACTTCATACAGCTAAGAAATACATTTCTGTCTTCTTTGGATCAGTGTTCTGGAATTTCTGATGCATGAAGCAAGTCTGTTCTGGGTGGCTGGGGGGGCGGGTAGCCCTTCCCCTTTAAACCTATCAAGGCAATGGAGGGCTCAGATTCAATCCTGTCCATAGCAGGACTTAACTACCCACCCTCATGGAGCTCCCTTGAAGTTCTGGGTGTGGTGACACTGTCAGTTGAGCCACCCTGTTGGACCAGACAGGACTAAAGGACAAAACATGCAGGCTTTGCCACCGGTGTCGTTTTCAACTCTATGGTAGCTGGACCACAAAGAGATGCAGAGGCAGAGTCGTGGCTCCTTGATCTCATTGGAGTTAGCAGCAGAGCAGGTCCTAGAACCTCTGGGGAGGACTGGTCAGCCTGGGGCCTGGGGCCTGGTGGTCTGGATGGGAGTATACTGGAAGGAGAGCACGGCAGGAGTCCATGGTGCCCTGTCCTGCCTAGAACTGCTGCAACTCAAAAGAGCCAAGTGGGTGGGTTCCTGGGACTTGGTCTTTACTGTTCCTCTGGTGACTGGGGTCCAGCACAGTGTCTTGCCCTGAAGATGCAGTGGGTGTGGGAGGCAAAGTGTCAATCCATTGTGTTGCTCCTGGGGTCCCTTCTAACTAGGCTGCTGCGGCAGTCACCTAGGCTTTGTGCTTGGGTGCAGCTCTGGGCTCCTCCCATAGACACCTCTGGAACCTCCTAACCATATACGTGCCTGCCCTTCCTGGTTCCCACAGTGTTCTCCATCGCTGTGGGTCATCTCCTAAAGGATTCTGGTTGTGACAATCCTCACCTAAGTCCTACTGGCAGCTCTCTCCCGCTTGTGAGAGGATGATAATCTCCATGTGTACTGAAGCAAACTGCTTTCATGTGTGTGCCCCACATCAGCTTTTCCTTAAGTCCTACTAAATACCTTTTCTCACCCTCTTATGGTCTCAAAGGAGAAAAATGAGATTCCTGAATCTCCAACACAGGTATTTAAGTCAAGTCAAAGGACATCCTGTAGCAAGACTCGTGGGTTCACTGGCTTGTCTCCCACAACTCCACAAACCCAGCAATGGACAACCTTAGGCTTGCTGACAAGTTGCATGGCCAGAACAGTCCCACCTCCCAGCCTAACAACCATCACAAACTTTTTTTATAGCACGAAACTAAAAGATGATAATTCAAAGAAAATTAGGGAGGCAGCAGAGCTACTGGGAACTATCTGCAGCTTTGGTGAATCTTAAAAGACTAACAAAGGCATGAATTTGAAATTGACCCAAATGAGCCAAAGTGATGAAAACAAATTTTTCTAAAACTGAATTCTAAAAGAATTTAAAAGAATAAGGGCTGGGGTTGTGCTTAGTGGTAGAGTGCTTGCCTAGTGCATGGGAGGCCCTGGGTTTGATCGTCAGCACCACATAAAAGTAAATAAATGAATGAATGAATGAATCATCAGTACCACATAAAAATGAATGAATGAATGAATAAAAAAAAAATAAATAAAACATTAAAAAAATTAAAGGACTAGGGTGGTGTGGCTCAGAACCTCTGGGTTCAGTCAGAAAAAAGAAATCTGAATCACTGAAGTTTTTGAAAACTAAAACTTCAGTGCATAAATAAAAAGGGAGTAATAGGCAAGGGATACAGCTCAGTTGGTAGAGTGCTTGCCTCACATGCACAAGGCCCTGGGTTCAATCCAGCACCACACACAAAAAAAGGAGGCAGGGGGACTGATGCTGAAGAATCTTCTGGAAGATGGTTCATGCCCCCAAGTGACCCTGGAGCCAGAGGCCTCCTGCACCAACCGTGTTCTCTTGATCTGGCCTGCTCCGTCACCTGATGGCAATGAATCCTCTTAAGTTTGCTCCCTACAGGGAAAAGCAAATTTCTGTGTTTGAAACTTGGTATAAGAGCCGCATATTTGGACTGTGAGAGAATGATCCAGACCCGTCCCCCCATCACATGTGTGACTCGTGGGCTGTAATCATGTTCCCTCAGCCTTTATTTTCTGGACGGTCATAGTGTGTTTAGTGTATGCGCAGGAGACAGCTGCTCAGTCCCTGTAGTGGTTCCTGACTGTCCTGTGGCCAGTAGCTTCTCAGAGGTACAGCTGGGAACAGAGGAGGACTGTATGCCTAGTCTGGCCACCATCTCTCCCTGTGCTGGCTGCTTCTGGAAGATGCTTGTGGGAGGGTGCTGGGTCTGCAGTCAGGTAGGCCTGGAGTGGTAGCCACACCCTGAGGAGCATTGACTCTGGGGTGCCTCTGGGATGCACTGGAAACTGAGGTCTCAGCACCTAGTCACAGGTGATATCTTTCCTTCACAGATGGAGGTCATTTGAAACTTTTTGTCCTCAGCAGCCTGAAGAGCCTTGCCACAACTCATCCCTACTGGCTTCCTCTGTCCTCCCCAGGGGAGCTTAGTGCATATGTAAATGTGGACAGGTCCCAGAGCCCTTTCTTTCTTTGAACATGTAGAGAAATTCAGTCTCTGGGTCAGCTGTGGTCCTGAGACAGCTCTTCACCTGTTCACACTGCCGGACCTGTTCTGGGCCTGGGAATGTGAGTTCCATAGAGTCTGCCTTTGGGAGTGGAAATTTGCATGCTGATTCTCATACAAGGGCCCTGGCACACTTGATCCATTCTGTGCAGACTGCCTTGATTTTTTTCATATCATCATAGAAAAAAGTGATTAAAAATAAAGGAGAAGAGAAACTCAGACGGAGAGGGTACACAACTGTGCACAGGCTTGTCCAGTCCCTGCCTAGTGCCCTGGAGGCAGCAGACGGCTCCTCATCGCCCCTCCTCTGCAGTGGGGGGTTGTAGGTGGGCGAAGCTCAGAAAGACTTGCTCCAGTGAGATCTGGCTCACTGAGTAGTCATCCACTCCATACTTCTCCTTGGCTTTCTCCAGGATACCAAAAACCTTTGGGAGGCAGAAAAGCAGCTGGTAAGAAAGCTCAGGACCTAGGCTCCCTAGCAGGTGGGTAAATCCTCTGGCAATAAGAGGCTGGCAAGGAGCCAGGCACAGTGGCCCACACCTGTAATCCCAGCAACTTGGGAGGCTGAGACAGGAGGATAGCAAGGTCAAGGACAACCTCAGCAACTCAGTGAGACCCTGTCTCAAAATAAAAAATAAGAAGGAATGGGGATGTAACACTGCTGTAAAGTGCTCCTGGTTTCAGTCACTAGTACCACAAACTCAAGATCCTATTTTGCTCAACCCCACCCCAAAGTCCCTAGGAGAAGTCAGTCAAGCTTCCAGGGAGAGATGCTGGCTGCACAAGGGCAGCAAGGGCTGGACTTCCTCCTGGCCCAGTTCCCAGTTCGGGGTCTGATCTTGAGTAAACTATGCCAGCATCCTTTTTGTGCACTGAATTCCTTTCAATTCAAATATTTTGCATATAAAACCCAAATCAAGCAGATAATTACAGTGAGAGGAGAAAGAGAGAGTGATTCCTCCCACAAGACCCTGGGGTTGTGGAAGACTGGGAGGCTCCAAGGGATTTTTCCCTGTTAGCACCTGACTGGGGAGGGTGCTATACTCACCTTGGCCCAGCTGACGTTGCCACCAGGCAGGTGATAGTGAACCATGCCTTGGTGCTCATCTTCTAGGACACTGCCTGCACAAAGGAGAGACCATGTTCCCATGAGGTCCAGGCTGGAGGGCCAGGGAGGACAGCCTAGGTGCACAGGACTGTGGTCTTCTTCCCCAGGGTCAGGGATGTGGGATTTGGCAGGGGTCAGGCACAGAGTCCAGCAGAGCCCTGCTTCCCACTCCCAGTGGAGGCTGCCAGGGTCAGCACAAACCTGGAAAGGTCAGGTCCACAAATGCCTTGAACTCCTCCAGTGCCTCCTGCTGCCCTTCACTTCGGACTTTGGCCCGTAGGGAGTAGCCGCTGCCAAACTTGCTCTTGAGGTGCTGTGGGCTTCCCAGGCACTTGAATTGACCCTGCACCATGATGGCCAGCCGGGTGCACAAGGCCTCACACTCCTCCATGCTGAGGACAGGGAGTAGAGCTGAGACAGGGCTGGGGGAAGTGGAAGCCCACCCTAAGTGTAAAAGCCTTGTGTAGACAGAAGGTGTCAATGCCCAGATCAGTCTGTTCCTGATTCCCATGCTGAGTGTGGCCACATGCAGAACCTGGGGAATCTCTATGCCAGCTGCTCACAGGTGGTCTGGCTCCCTGGCCCCTCCCCAGCCACCCATTTCAGCTCCTCCATTGACCAACAGAGACCCAGGCTCTACCTGTGGGAGGTAATGACAATGGCCTTGCCAGACTCGCGGGCCCGGGCCACAGTGTCCCAGAGCAGGCGCCGAGCCACGGGGTCCATGCCGGTGGATGGCTCATCCAGGAAGATGACTGCAGGATCTCCAATGAGGGCAATGCCAGTGCTCAATTTGCGCTTGTTACCACCACTGGGAGTGGAGAGGTGCCGGGTGGGAGACAGGGCTGATAATTAGCACAAGCCCAGGTCCCATGCCCAGTGACTGCAGAGTGCCCCAGGGGAGAGGAAGGAAGGAGGTGACTGGGCCAAGAAAACCCACTGCATAGAACTGGAAGTCTTAGAACTGTGCAGGGGGTGGGTCCACTACATGGAGTAGGAACATCTCTGTACTGAAGGGGACCTGACAGGGTGCCCAACATCGCTTGTTGGCTGGCCTTGTTTTTAAATGGCAGGAACCATCAGGGCAGCCCTCTCCCCTGGTGATACCTAGGTCATGCCACCAAATCCCTGCCTGATCCTTGAGCCACAGGCAGGAGCTGACTTGTGCAGTCCCCCCACCCTGGATCTAAAAGGAGACCCCCCCCCCCCAGCTCCACTCTGGGCAGGGCCAGGGGTCATCTCCTCACAGGGCCTGGGTCTGGGCTCAGGTCGTACCTGTAGGTCCTGACCAGCTTATTGGCATGTGGCTCCAGGAGCAGGCCCCGCAGTGTGTTCTCCACGCAGGGGTCAATGAGGTGCTCAGGGATGCCTCGGAGCCGAGCATACATGACCAGCATCTCCCGGCCAGTCATGTGATCCAACAGGGCATCAAACTGGGGACAGTAGCCCATCCGCTGCCGCACCTGGGTTAGGACACAGCCCAGGGAAGAAGCAGGTCAGAGGGAAGCTGCTTCCTGTGAGAAGACCATACAAACCACCTGCCATGGTGCCTGCCTGCCCCAAGTCTGTCTCTGGGCTCTTCCAGTGAGTCTGTCCAGGGTGATCCAAGGATTTGGTGCCCAGGCCCTGATGGCTGCACTCAGCTGAAGCTCACCGAGAAGTATCTCAGTGGGGACACAGGAAGGACATGGCTGGCTCGGGGAGGTTCCCAGAGATGTCAGAAATGAGCCAGCACATGGTCCAGCAGAGAGCCTGTTCCAGACTGGTAGCCACAGGGGCAGGCTAGTGCAAAAATGGCTTCATAAGAGCCATCACAGTGAAGACCACATACTGACCACCGGCACGTTTGTGCATCAGATATTTAATGGCCTTTGACACGCTGGGGCCTTTCCTCTTCCTCCAGCAGAAGGTGCACACCGTCAGCAGCTCTGCAGGGAGTTTGGTGGAGGGACATTACTCAGCAGGACAGCCCAGCAGCTGGTCTCTCAGGGCTTGGGCATGTGCCCCAGCAGCTGTTAAGGGCAAGCCTGCCCAGTTTCTTCTGATTCCAAGGACTGGATTTCTTTTTCTTCACCCTTCTTGGAGTTCTAGAATCTGTTGTTAATTGGTCTGGGAAAATGCTTAGGTTATCTGTTTGGCTATTACTCTCTAGCCCCGCCTGTGCTATCCTTTTGGAACTTGGATTAAATGTAAAGAGCATTGTTTTTCACCTTCCATTTCCAGATCATATATAGTTCTGTCTTCCCTGCAGAGGTCTCCAACCATGACACTTCTATTTTTCTCCTAGTACTGGGGTTAGAATCCAGGGATGCTGTAGCACTGGCTACATGCCCAGTCCTTTTTATTTTTAATTCTGAGAATTTAAATTCTGAGACAGGGTCTGGCTAAGTTGCTAAGGCTGGCCTCGAGCCTTTAGTCCTCCTGTTTCAGCCTCCCCACTCACTGGGGTTACAGGTGTAACCGTGCCCAGCTTTGTTTACTTCTTTAAACACAACATTATTTTACACTCTGGAAACCCAGCAGCTGGGGTTCGCTCTTCCCGTGGAGCCCTGTGTCTGTGGGTTCCAGTCGCCCATCCCCTTCATTGCCTGTTGTGCACTGCTCGTAGACCTGGATACACTGTACGGGGACTCTCCTGGGACGAGGACAGGCCTCCCTCTGGAGGGGCCCTGTGACCCCTGTGCACTCTGATTCCTGCGGGCACTGCCGCCCGGAGCCCCCTGCTGCCAGCTCAGAAGAGCTGTGGTCCCTTCACAGGCACAGGCTCTTTGCCTTTCCTTTCCTTGCTCTGCTTGACACACAGCCATCTGCTGTGCCATCTCCTGAGGTCGGGGAGCATGAGAACTGCCCTGTCCATCCTCATCCTGTGGGCTTCAGCCCAATTAGGGGGAAACTGTGGGTGGGCCCTGGGCCTTCACTTTTGTCCCTTCCCTTGAGGCACATTCCCTGGACACAGTGGGCTTTGGCAGAGGTGGCTCCGTTGGTGCAGTCTGCATTTCTTGACTCATGGAATTTAGCCCCATCTCTCCTGCTCAGCTCTGGCACCATTACCACCTTGTTCTCCTGTGTGCTGTGTCCACCTGGAGCAAGAAGCCAGTCATCCTTGCCTTCAGGGCACCCTTTCTGCCTTGCGTACCCTACCTGGCAGGGTACCCACCTTCCCAATGTCAGAGCTGATGCTGTAGCTCTCAATGAAGGCATCTCCTGAGGTGATGGGTTCCTCCCCAGTCAACATCTTGAATGTCGTGGTTTTCCCGGCTCCGTTGAAGCCCAGCAGGCCAAAGCACTCCCCTTTCTGGACAGTGAGGGAGATCCTGTCCACAGCCAGGAGGGGCACCCGCTGCTCATACACCTGCAGGGTACCCAGCAGAGGGCACTGGGTGAGCGGGACCCCAGCCTTTGTCCTCAGCCAGCTTCCATGACCCCAGCCCACGTGGTGGCCAGCAGAGGGCAGGGCCCACACACTACCTTGGAGAGTTCCCTGATGGTCAGAGGCGTGTGCAGCAGGATGTCCAGGCCAGGGGCCAGGACTCGGCTCCTCTCATCTGCCACATCCTGGTCCTCAGGAAGCACCGATGTCCGGTTGTGCAATTCTTCCTAGTCATTCAAGATAAAGATCACATGTGTGAACCCCAGCCCTGTGGGAGGAAGAGCAGGTGCTGAGGTTGACGTGGGACATGCAAGGGGACTAAGGACTCCAAGGTGTGTCACCCCAGTACAGGCCCCATGTGCACTCAGACCTTTATAAGAAGCAGTAGCCTCGGGCTGAGGTCAGCATCCAGGGAACAAACTCTGTAAGGGACTCATAGAATCATGAACTTCACTCTTCACTCAAGGATGTGAAGGTAGTTTTTTTGTTTGTTTTGAGATGGGTCTCATCAAGTTGCCCAGGCTGGCCTTGAATTCCTGAGCTCAAGTGATCCTCCTGTCTCAGCCTCCTGAGTAGCTGGGACAATAGATGAGGGTCACCGCATGCAGCCAGTAAGGCTCCACTGTAACACATGGAGATCACTCCTTTTTTAGAAGAGGCTTAGTATTTTATTTTATTTTATTTTTTTTTAAAGAGAGAGAGAGAATTTTTTAATATTTAGTTTTTAGTTTTCGGCGGACGCAAAATATTTGTTTGTATGTGGTGCTGAGGTTCAAACCCGGACTGCACGCATGCCAGGCGAGCGCGCTACCGCTTGAGCCACATCCCCAGCTCCAGAGGCTTAGTATTTTAGAGAAGTCAGTTCACCCCAGGTGAACGTGTTTCCAATGTGATCTCAACAGGCTGTGTTTGATGTGTTTGTGTCAGGGATGGAGACCTCCAGTGTACCTGAGCTGCCCAGCAGCTACTCACCAATGTCCACTTCTTCTGGAAGGCACAGATAAAGGTCCTCAGTCTCCACAGCAGGTTGGTCTCAATGAGGAAGAGCAGGGTGAGGTAGGCGCACCCTGAGGCAGCCATGGAGGTCATGAACCTGCCAACCCCTGGGGCGCTCCAGGCAAAGAAATTCTCCTGGTACTTAATATCTATGAGGGGCAAGGAAATAGGCTGAGTCTGTGACCACAGCAGCCTCCTCCCCTCCTGCGTCCCAGCGCTGGCCCTGCACCCTCTCTACCAAGGCTCCATGTTCCTCTTCCTGAGTGTGTGCCTTGTGCTTGTCAATGCCACATAGAAGCCTCAGGCACTTCCTAGCCATGGGGATTTTGCCATGTAAGGTACCCCTCGCACACCTGTGATGGGTGGATGCTGCCCTGCTGTGCTGCTCATCACTTGCGGTGACCTTGAGTTGGGGACTGTTCTGTGATGATGCCAACATCTCGACCCCTCTTGAGGTGCCCATGGTTTAGAGAAGGAATGGCATATGGCCAACAGTCACAGTCCCTATGAGTGGCACTCAGCAGGAGCAAAGCAAGGAGGTAGGCCTGCCTTAGGGTGTGCAGGGTTCTGCAGAGCTGACCACCCAGTTGCCTGCTGCTGTACAATAAGATGGTTTCAGGTACAGAAAGGACCTCGCAAAGATAGGTCCAAGTTCTAACCTCTGAACCTGTTACTGTGACCTTGTTTAGAAGTGGGTCTTTGAAGGTATAATTAATTAGGGGTCTTAAGGTGAGATACTGGATTAAGGGTGGGCCCTGCATCCAACAACAACTGTCCTTATAACAGGCAGGAGTTTGAGATTCAGAGATACAGGGGAGGAGGCCAAGTACAGACAGATGCAGAAATGGAGTGCCTGGAGCCCTGAGAGCTTAGGGGCAGAAGACATCCTTCCCTGAGCCTCAGGAAGGAACACATCCCACCCCACTATGCCTTGACTTGGACCTCTGGCCTCCAGACTCCTGAAAGGATACAGGTCTGTCGTGAAGCTGTGGTTCTGTTCTAGAGGCCACAGGACACAAAGACAAGTACAAAGAACAGAAACACCAGGGCAGGCCCAGAACATGTGGGCAGTAGCAGGGCTGCAATGGATGTGGGGATGATCTGGGCAAGCATCTGGCTGCTCAAAACACAGAGGAGTCCTCCTGCAGTTTGGGTGTGGTCTGAGTGTTTCCCAAGGATTCATGTGTGCAAATATGATCTCTACTGTGAAGCAATAAGAGGGTGGGAGCTTAATCCAGCTATGGTGCTCACAGGTGGGGCCTTGGGAAGTGACTGGGATTAGTGACAATGCTGGTGGTTTTGGAAGGAGAGAGAGAGAGAGACCAGAAGACACACAGGCATTTGTGATCCCTGCTTTGGGCCACATGATGCCTGGAGCTGCCTTAGGACTCTGCCAGCAAGGAGGCCATCACCAGATGTGGGTCCTTGCCTTGGATGGCCCTGAGCTGAAACAAGCCTCTTGACTTCTGTCCCTTCTGTGGTGCTGTGTTACAACAACAGGAAATGGGCCAATGAAGCCCCTTGTCTGGGGGAGTGCTGGGGACACTCTGGCTGCCCTGGATGGAGGCCAAGAGGATGGGGCTGCCCCAAGGGAGGGGTCTGGACACGCACTGTATTTCTTGCAGTAGTGGGCGGCGACCTCTGAGGAGGTGCAGTACCGCTGTGTCTCATAGTTTTCATAGAAACTGCTGACAGCCATCCCCAGACAGTGGTTGGGCAGCACCAGGAACACGTGATCCAGGGTTCTGGAAAGTTCTTCGAGCTTCACTGCTACAGTGAGGAGATATATAGACGAGTTAGCATTGGAGGATATACCATAGTTGCCTGAAGATAGACCCAGGAAGGGAAAGGCAGGTCCCAGGTTGCAGGACCTTGCAGGTGCTGGGACAGCCCCTGGGGGTGCTGCAGAACCCTCCCACCACTGTGGCTGTCAGGGCAGCTCCATGGGGGCCAGGAGGTGCAGGTGATTCTCATGCCCCCACCTGGGATGCGCATGATGGTGACCACTAGGAAGGTGGCGATGCCTGACAGAATGTTGAAGATGGTCAGCCTGGTGTAGGCGGTGGATGCGCCCGAGAAGAAGAAGCTCATGAGGTACATAAAGGGGATGATGGCCCAACCGTAGAGCATAAGCAGCAGCAGCACGTCAGCCATGTGTCCATCCCGTGTGAAGGCGCGAACATCGAAGGCTCTGAACACCACCTGCAGTGGCATGGATGAGGCTGCTCAGCACAGACCAGCAGGTGGCTCCCAGAGGTGGGGAAGGGGACTGAAGGGAGCATCTGATGGTCCTTAGGTCCCGCCAAATCACCCAGCCCTCAGTCCTTGGCCCCTCGACAGCTCTTAGCCCTGGCAACCTCTCTGACCAGCAGTTTCCTCTTCTCCTCTTGACTGATGGAGCTGGAACCAGGAGAGCTGGCTCCAGGCCCTGCCTACCCAAGAGTGGGCAAGGGCTGGGAAAACAGAGAGGCAACAGGTAGGTACCATCCCTGTCCTCCTGGAGTCAGGGCTGAGCCACCAGCTGGACTTTTCCATTGATTCTTGTTCTACAACAGATGTCCCCAGTGAGCTCCCTGTGGTCTGCAGGGCAGGGTCTGGCATTGTCCAGTACTCACCAACAGCAGCAGAGCAGGGACCAAGAAGGAGATGAGATCCCATAGCAGAGCAGAGAACCAGAAAGTAGCCACATGGACACCGCTCACAAACTGGACATGCTTGGCCTGGACAGCCCTCTCACTGACTGCCAGGATGGAAAAGGTGCTGGCCAGGAATGCCATGGCAAAGAGCAAGTTGAGGGCAATGTCGAACCCCTTTCGGCCCCTGGGGAGGACAGAGCACAGCATGTATAGATAGCAGGAAAGATCAGGCTATTGGTCATCACCATCCAAGCATGCAGTGCAGGAGTCAAACCATTCAGAGCAGTCAGGAGTACCATAGAGCTGAGGGGGTCAGCAGCAGGAAAATCCCCCCCTCCAAGGATAGCTCCTCCTCTGGATATCCTGGCCTAGCAGAGGGAAGGCTCCAGGTCCTTCCCCAAGTTCCTGTGTTACCTGTCCTTGTACCATCTGTCACTGTCTCCTGGAAACCCTATGCACTGCACTCAGTGTTCTGCCCCAGGTCTGCTGTTGGGTCCTGAATCACTGCCATAGCCAAATTCCCCTGCTCCCAGTGCACTCTGGGTTCCAGATCTGGTCTATGTCTTCCAGAAACAGGCTCTGACAGCATTACTCTGTTGCTTAAAAACTTTCTGAACATCTCAATGAATGGGGCTGGGACAGAATAAGCATTGATGCCAGAATCTGGAGGAAACCTTAAAAACACCTGAACAAAAGCATACAGACACAAAGGATCGTGTACTGTAACTGTGTGACTGTGTGACTCCACTCCCAAGAAATGTCCCAAAAGTGCAACTCCATAAAGACAAAGCAGATGGGCAATTGCCAGGGGCTGGATTGGGGAGAATGGCAAGCACCTGCTATTGAGTACAGTTTTCTTTTTTGGTACAAAGGATTGAATCCAGGTTGTCAGGTATGCTAGATAAGTGCTCCACCACTGAGCTACATCCCAGCCCTTTTTTAAAATTTTGAGACAGGGTCCTGCCAGGTTGCCCAGGCTACCTTACTTGTGATTCTCCTGCCCCAGCCTCCCAAGTTGCTGGGATTACAGGCATGCACCACCACGCCTGACAAAGCATGAAAGGATTTTTTTTTCCTTGTTTTTGGTACTAGGGATTGAACCCAGGGCCTCATGGACATGCCAGGCAATAGTTCTACCTTAAGCCATATTCCCAGTCCTGGTTGTTTTTTTTTTCTTAAGGGAAAGATGCTCAATAAGATTATGTTGAGGCTGGGGATGTGGCTTACTGGTAGAGTGCTTACCTGGCATGTGCATGAGGCCCTGGGTTCAATCCCCAGCACCTCACACAAAAAGTTACATTGAGGTGAAGGTGTGTACCTCTGTGAATACACAATGGTCTGGCTGTGCTCTATAAGTGCACTGTACCTGAGTGGGTGGTATTCCTAAAGCTGTTAGAACAACACCCTCCTGCCTGGTCCACAGTCACTATAATAAGCCTGAACCCCTCAGCCTGACCTTTGGGCCTCCCAGTCTGGAGTTCACCAGACAGGCAGAAACCATTTCCCAGTGCTTCCTGCACAACCCTGGCTCCTGCCCATGGCTGCTGATAGCCCTACTGTTACCAGAAGGCAGAGCTGCCCAATGAGCACTCAGAAATCATGTGTGTGAGATGGTGTCCTGGGCTGATTTTTCAGCTATGGGAAAGGTGAACGTAAAAGGGTACAGAGTCAGGGTCCCCCAGCCAAGAAGCAGCAACAGTGTCTGCAGGGCAGAAACTCAACTCTTGTCTATCAGCAATTTCTGGCAGAGCCCCAGGTGGCTGATCCTGGAGAGGGGCTCCCAGCTCCAGGCTCCAGACAGGGTAGGGTGGGGCCCCACATACTCATTGAACTGGTCCTTGGCAGCCTGTAGGGTACTCCGGGGCTGGGGGTAGTTGGAGACCACGATGGAGGCCCGAGGGCCACACAGCAGCTTGAATAGAAGGTTGTCCACGATGGCCAGGGCGGTGGCTGGGGAGTGGTAGGCCTGGTTGTTGAATAAGGCGGTGACCACCGTCCGCTCTCCCACATCTCTGAAGGATGTTGCCACCAGGCACCGCTCATTAAAGCCGCCTCCTTCTACTGATGCCCTGAAAACCAGGAACTCCTCCAGGTCACCTGGGGAGCAGTGGCAGTGTTGGGAGATGCAGGGCAGGGACAGGTGGGGGTGCCCACTTGCCATCTCTGTGCTGCTCATCAGGGACCCAACCATGGGCACAACTGAGCTGGGACCTTGGGATGCAGGGGCTCCTCCCTGCCAGCTGTGCTCTCTGCAGTGCCACTCACTCCCCGCTGCCGACGCAAGTCAATCTTCTTCTAAGGAGAATCTTGTTTCTGCCAAGATTTTGTCATGACTCCATCTACTGAACCTCAGTACTGCTGATCAGGATAAAGGAGGGGGTGATAAGATGACAAAGCCTTCCAGCACATTCTGCTTAACCAGAGCATGGTTGTTTTAAGCCCAGGGTGACATCCAGCTATGGATGCTAGAAACTCAAAATGGTTTTGCATTTTGTTTGTAATGGTCCTGAAAAACAGCTGCAGAAAATGATCGCCTAACCTGGTCTGCTCTACTGAGGTGCCTATGTCTCAGGTGTCCAGGGAACTAGTTCTGCCTCATGGCCATGCTCTCCTGCCCACCAGACATCTGTGATGTCTAAAGGCATTCCTGATTGTCATGACGGGATAGGGGACAATGGCAGGGATACTGCTAAACATCCACGGGGACCATTCATGCCAGATGTTGGCACTGCAGCAGTCAGAAGCCGCACCACTCAGCTCTAGCCCCCACCATTCTTACCCAGCACCTCGCGGGGCTCCTGCCTCTCAGCCTGCAGCACGTCTCTCAAGAGGTCCGACAGCTGCTGATCCAGTCGAGAGGTGCCAGGAGCTGAGAAGGGCACCACAGTTCTGCCGTATTCGCTCAAGCTCAGCTTCAGGATGGGATCATCAAAGACCTCCGAGGAATAGTTGATGGCCAAGAGGGCTAGGGTGACGCAGGTCAAGGGGACCAGGACCTGGGCTGCCACCATCTTCCACTCCCGCCAGCTGTATGTGGCCTTTTTCAGGAACATGGCCCAGAACTGCTGGCAGTGGAGGGCAAACTACGGCAGAGGGGTTCAGGTGATGTAGGTTCTACCTAGGAGGTGGAATCTGTTCCAACCAGCCCTTGGTAGCACTGCCCTGATGTGGCATCTGCCTGGGGGCTTTCAGGCAACCACAGCAGGAGTGACCTAGACACCCTGGGGCCACAGGAGGAGCTCAGTGAAGTATTGGAGGGCACAGGCGAATGTGTCCTGGCAGTTCTGCACATGGGCTCTCAGGATCCCAGCACAGCCAGAAGGCGTGGAAGACACTATTTCATCATAGAGCACTGGGGACAGGCCTGGGGTCCTTGCCTTCCCTGGTCCATTCTGAAGGTATCACTGGACAGGAGGCCCTGGTATAGCTCATGTATAAGCAGACCACCTTACCTCCTTCACCTGCCCTTATTCCCTTCTAAGTGCAAAGAACCTCAGGGGCTTGGAGTCAGGCTATCCAGGCCTAGGCCCTAGCAATCCATGTGGGAACCTTTCAACTTTTGCTTGGTCCTTGGTTTCCTGTCTATAAATTGAGAACAGGGTTGCCCTTCACCTCACCAGGTTGCTGTAAAGCCAGGCCAACAGAGCTGGCTCGGCACAGGGCACTGTTGATATTATAAGCAAACACTCCATCTTATCTATGAGTGAGACACTTCAATTGCTCCATTAAAATGCTCCCAGTTGCCCTTCTCCCTGCCAAACCATGATCTGCCTTCTGTCCTCCACTGGCCTTCATGAAGCCTATACCTGCCATTGAGGACCCTCCTATGACAATGACCGTAACAAGGGGCCCAGGGGACTCCCAACTGTCCCATGATGGCTAGTACATGGCCCTAGCCCAGGGCGCTCACCCCAGTGTTGAGCTTGACCACAGTGTGCTCCTCCTCGATGAGGGTGCCGATGCCGTCAGTCGGGTCCATCACTCCGCACAGATTGCTGTCCACAGCCCAGTCGCTTGCCCGCCTCTCGTGCTGGTACTGCAGGGCAGGGAGCTGGATGGCTTGGATGTCCATGCTGGTGTCTACCAACTTGCCAACCCTGTGCCAGAACACATAGGCCTGGGTCACAATCCAGCTTTAGGGTAGGGGAGAAAAACTTCTGTTCTACTGAGGGAAGGGCCAAGGAAAGAGGGCCACCGTCAGAGGCTTTGAAGCAAAACAATCTCAGATTCATTTGCTTGTTCATTGACTCATTCATCCATCATTTCATATCTCTGGAATTCATTCACTGATTCATCAAGAAATATCTCCAGACCATCATCTGTATGCAGCCAAAGAAGATCCTTCCCATAGGCCCCTGTTCTCCAGCCTCAGTGTCCAGAATTAGCATTTATTTACTTAATTAGTGTGTATGTATGTATGTCTTGATTGATTGATTGACTGCAGTACTGGGGATTGAACCCAGGGGCACTCTACCACTAAGATATGCCTATAGCCCTTAAAAAAACTTATTTTTGATACAGATTGTCACTAAGTTGTGCAGACTAGCCTTGAACTTGAGATCATCCTGCCCCAGCCTTCTGACCTGCTGGGATTACAAGTGTGTGCCATTGTGACTGCCCAGAGTTAGCATCTATAACCAGGGTTTTCAAGAGGATAGAAGGGGCTTGGGGAGTGACAGTGGCCCTGGGGAGGGCTCATCATGCAGCTAGCACTGGACTGTCGCAAGGCAGCCAGGGGCACTCACTGCCCAGGGAGACTGGGAGATGGGCAACTGTGCTCTAGGAGGCCAACCCCAGGTCAGGCTGTGCTGGGCCACACTGGAGCCTGAGAGCCCCCTTATCCCAGCTGTCAGGATCCTTGGTATTAGTGCTTTCATGGGTGCCATCCCCATTAGGGCCTGGCTAGGAATGTTCTTTGGTCAGTCTCCCCATGAGCCTGGATGTTTCTCAGGGGCAGTGCCCCACCTGGGCCTTGCTCAGCTGGGTACAGATGGAAGGATGAATGGGCACAGGGATGAATGAATGAACGGACAAGCTGAAGAAGCTGGTGGATGTTCTGTTTCAGTGCTTCTGACAGCAGTGCTCTCAATAAGGACTGATGCTCATCAGGATGGAGGAACAACACATGACCACACACTCCTAGGTATGTGCCCACGAGAAGTAAGAACATGAACTCATGTACAACATGTTCACAGCCACATGATTCCTAAAGTCAGAGGCTGACACCACCTACGTGTCCCTCAATGGACACATAGGCCAGCAACACCTGGTCTGTCCGTGTGATGGAGCATTGTGCACCAAAAAAGGGAGTGACATTCTGACATGGGCCACAGCATGGATGGACCTTGAAGCAATGTGCTAATTGAAAGATGAGACAAAAAACACCACATACTATATGGTGAAATTTATATAAAATGCCCATAACAGGCAAATCCAGAAGAAAGAAAACAGAACTGTTTTCCAGGGGTGGGGGTGGGGGAGCAACTGCTAATAGATATGGATTTTTGCAGAGTAGAGGATGACAAACACATTTTCAAGTTGATTATAGTGATGACTACAAAACTGTGAATACAGTAAGAGCCCTGTATCACCACGCCAAAAATGTGAACTTTTAAAATATTATGTAAATTATATTTTCATAAAGCTTTGTTATTTAAAAATAAATCCTCGAGGGCTAGGGTTGTAGCCTGGTAGAGTGCTCACCTAGCATGCATGAGGCACTGAATTCGATCTTCAGCACCACATAAAAAAATAAGTAAGTAAAATAAAGATGTTGTGTCCATCTACAACTAGAAAAAACTGTTTAAAAATAAATAAAATAAAGGTATTGTGTTCAACTACAACTAACTAACTAAATATATATATATATTTTTTTTTAATTTTTTTTTAACACACACACACACACACACAAATCCCCTCTAGCAGCTCCCTGGATCAGAAAATACAACTGAAACTGCTGAGCACAAGAGGTACTTTTTTTTTTTTTTTTTTTTTTTTTTTTTGGTACTAGGGATTGAACCCAGGGGTGCTTAACCACCAAGCCACATTCCCAGCCTGTTTATTATTATTTTTATTTTTAGATGGGGGTCTCACTAAGTTGCTTAGAGCCTTGCTACATTGCTGAGGCTGGCTTTGAACTTGTGATCCTTTTGCCCAGCCTGACAAGCTGCTGGGGTTACAGGTGTGTGCCACTCTGCCTGGTAAGAGGTGCTTTCTGGTGTGGCCTAAGCAAGCTTATTTCTGCCATCTTCTGGAAACCTTTACATAGACCTGCCCACCTACTTTCCTTCTCCCAAGCTGGCCCTAAGGACTTGGACTCAGTTTTTTTTTTGGAAAGGCCTCTCCCCTACATCAATTGTTCCAGGTCCATTTGTCTTTTAAGACTCCCATCACAGATTCAAGTTAGAGACACCTGTGGCCACCTCTCTAGTATTCCCTTTGAATAGAAACCTTCACATCTATCTCCTAAGCTGCTAGGTGGGCTGCCTGCCTCTCTGGCTACCAGAGGGTCTTGGGCATGCTGGGCAGAGCTTCTGCTTGTTTTTCTCCTGAGACTAGGGGCTCAGACCACTGTCAAGGATCGGGGTCTGGAACTGAGGCATGAGGACATGGCAGGAGACCAAGTGGGGTCATGTGTTGAAAGTGAGCAAGGAGACAGAGTGAATTGGGCCAGAAAGGAAAGCCAAAATAAGTGGCTGCTGAGAGCAATACAGTCCCTGACCACCAGGTGCAGCCAGTGCCAGGCTGGTCTGTGGTTTCTTTATCCACCAAGACTTGTGGAGTGTTGCACTGCGGTGTTGAACTCAGTTTAGCGAGCAACCTCTTCCTTCCTACCCCCTCACCTGCCCTGATTCAGAGGTCTGCTCCTGGGTACACAAGTTCCTGAACCTCCTCTCCCCATTGGTTTCCCTGAGGCCATGCTGGCCTTTGCGGCTGCCCCCACCTCCCAGTAGAGATGTTCACAGAGCATTCCTCATGTGGCCTCAATTTATGGTCACTTATTCTGTTGCCTCTTCTAGGCCATGGGCTCCTCAAGGAGGAAAATAGACTCATGTGTTTTTGAGTTTTTAGCACTATATCTGCCATACAAGCATTCAAGAAAAGTCTGACAAGTTGGGCATAGGAATGTACACCTGTAATCCCAGTTATTTGGGAGGCTGAGGCAGGAGTCTGAGGTCAGCTTGGGCAATTTAGCAAAATGCTGTCAATCAAATGTCTGATAAATGTCAGTGGTTTGCTGCTCACCCACAGTTCTGAGGGTCTGAAAGCTAAACCTCAGGTGCTTGGTGCAGACCCAGGCATCCTGGAGGACCTGAGCCAGAAGACCTCAGCAGCTACACACTTCCCTGACGCCTGACCCCGTGTGGGTGGTCTCCTGGGAGGGACCCTGGAGAAGTTCAAACATTTCTTCCAGAATCAGCCGCAGCTTCTCTGCTTCAGTTGACATCAGTCACATCTCAACTCAGGGGCCAGGTTCCAGAGCAGAATCAAACTGACTGCCTTATGTAGGTCCCTTAACCAACTCACTCCCAGTGCCAGACCTGGAGCATGTGCTTACTGACCGAAGGAAGACTTCCTCCATGGTGGTGACAGAGGCCCCGAAGCTGGCGATGCCCAATTCCTTCTGCTTATTTTCCAGTTTAGTGAAAAGACTTTCAAACCTGAAAAAAGACCCAGAGTGATGAGGTGCTCCTCAGAGACTTCCTAGGCAATTCTTTCCTAAATAATTGCCTCCAGGTAGGATGGGGGAGGGGCAAGAGGGCACCCAGCTAAGGCAATTCTTAAAGCCACCAGGCCTAGAAATATTTCACCTCCTACTGACAGGAACCTCAGAGAGGTGAATCAGTTGGCTATGTGCTTCTTCATCACTCAACACAAAAATATTGGGGAAAAAATTCTTCTACTCAAAGCTGCAGCTGTAGGGCTGGGGTGCAGCTCAGTGGAAGAGCATGTGCGAGACCTGCCTGAGAGCCCAGGTTCCATCCCCAGCACTGCAAAGAAAAACAAAAGTGCTGCATCGGTGACATATAATGCACTCCCCTGTCCTGCTTCTGGGGAAGCAAAGTCAACTCCTTTCCAAAAGGAAATTGGTAATAACTACCCCACTACTGGGGTGGGGGGATGTGGGACAATCACTGGAGATCTGGACAAGTGTTTTCTAGGAGGATGATTCTTAGCATATATTTTGGAGAACAACATGAGTGCATGATGATGAAGCACATGTTAGATTATCAACCCAAGTCGTGGAGCATCATGCAGCTATAAAAGCAAATGATCCATGTGCAGCTCAGTGATGGAATGCTTGCTTAGCATGTGTGAGGCCTTGGGTTCTGTCCCCAGCACAGCGCCAAACAACTCACATTACTTAATCAAACATATAGCATGATGAATTGTACTTTTAAGATATAGACCCTGGGCTGGAGATGTGGCTCAGTGGTAGAGTGCTTGCCTCACATGCATGAAACCCTGGGTTCAAGCCCCCAAACTATACCCAAAAGATATAAATCCTGCCCAGGTCACAAGATGGTGGCAGGGGCCTTGGGGAGGGTGAGGCAGCAAAATGGCAGTTGACCAGAATGTGTAGCCACATCCCTTTGAGTCCACTCTGGGAAGACATTATTTAGAGAAATCTTTCACTCGGTGTGGGTGGCTTGGCTGATGTCCCCAGACCTGTGATATCTGCTGATGCAAGGAGTCCCCTGGATTCCTGTCCACTCCTCTGCTGACCAGCCCACCCACCTGTGTTGAGCCTTCCTACAGGCCTCCTCACTGCCTCTGTGGGACCCTTTGGCCTGGGAGTCAATCCAGCTGCAGAAGAAAATCCTCTCTTGCTAGTGTTATCCCAGGGGGCTAAGAGAAAGGGGACCTTGTGCAGCCTTGAAACTTATGAGTGCAGTCCCCCAGTTATAATTCCAAGCCTTTTTGTTATCAAGGTTCTCTGTTGAACTACATCCTGTTGCCCCTGCATTTTCTCTGCCAAACTGTACTGATGAAGGGAATCATTCACTTTCAAAGTTAACAGAGACATCTATGACTAAGTGTACAATAAAATCTATGTCCCAATAATAAAAAAAATCTACTTACCTACTCACCCACCCACCCATTCCAGTACCAAGTGTGAATGAAAAGCTTGGCTTTCTCCCCTGGCCCTGGAAGATCTGCCCTTGGTGACAGTGCCATGGCGGGTGCCCAGGCCTCACATTTTGAGACAGAGAAGTTATGTACATTTGTAACTTGTGTGCAAATGCACATTCTCAGCACCATGATGTATCTGAGCACTGTTGCTGCTGGAGCCCGTGGCTCTTTCCTAACACAGGGTTAGGGCTGGGTATGAACAGAAGGCAGGCACCAAGCACCACTTCCTCCTCAGCTCCACCCAGGAAGCCTGGCACCTGACATGCAGGTGAGCAGGTTCCACGTGGGCTGACTGTCCACAGGCCAGGGGCTGGGAGATGCCCATTGGTTGAGCCAGAGAGGGACGGTGGGCAATTCTGAGCATGGAGCTTTCTGGCTCATGGGCTCCCTTCTTAACCCTACACCAGTGCACTTCCCCTGAGAGGCATACCATGTGCCCATATTTTTAGGACGCATACCTGTGCGTGCTCTCCTTGGGAAGTATAAAGGACAGCTCAGCCCCAACACTGCTTTCCAGTGTGGCATTGGGGACATGGTGGTGCACCAGCTGGGAGATGCCTTCAGGGTTGCAGTGTGGCTCCTTTACCAGCGTCATGTGATAGCCAGCACCTGAAACACATGAGCTGAGTGTGAGAACTGTGACTGTCTCCATACTGTACTTCCTGCCCTTGCTGTGGACTCTTAGGTTCACGCCAGGCAGGCTCATGGGAAAGAGGCTGGAGAGCCAGAGCAGAAAGAGGCAACTGAGCCAGAACAGCATCTCAGGGCTCCCCTGTATGTCCTGGGACCTTGCTTCCCACACCCTTGCTGGGGAGAGTCACTGGGGGACCTGGGATGTTGAATGCAGCCAGGAGTACCTCCTGGAAGCTAGAGCCTTTCTGAGGGTACAGCTACAAGACAGAGACCCACCTGAGCAAGAGCCTGGGTGTCAAGGGCATCTGCCCTGTGGGATTTGTTTAGAACATTACTGCAAAGCTCACAGGAGAAGACTTGGCAGGAGAAGACTCGGCAGGAGTAGCAGCAGGGGCTGCAGGTTATACTGCCACATTCAGATCCCTACTCAACTCTTGCCCAGTGTTGCTTGGCAGAAAATGGCACTTCCTTGTCCCTCCTCAGACATAAGGACACTGGGCCCAGGAAGAGCAATGACTCAGCTGACTAGGCACCAGGCAGGAAGTAGCAGGCGAAACTATCAAACCAGAAATGGCTCCTGGTCCCCCAAGACCGGCCCCACTTCTTGAAAAGGAAACTCCTGTATTTTTGCTGGGTATGCTGCCACCCAGCGTGAAGGTGTCCACTCCAGCTTCCCTTCCAGCCTGTATTAGCCACAGAGGGCTGTGTGCTGGCCATGGGTAGGCCAGTAGAAGTGAGTTGCAAACTGAAGGGAGGGGTGCTCTTGTGTCCTGGTGTGGAGGAGGCTGGACATGGTGCCATCTTGAACCAGAAGGGAGGCCACAATCATCCCGCAAAGTAAGGGGCCTGGATCCTGACCCAAAACTTCACCCATTGGTCTGGGCTGTGCCACAAGCCATGCCCTTTCTGGGAACTGTAATGTCAGACAACATGCTGCTTCCCCTTGGTGTCTTGCTTGTAGATGAACTGGAGCCCAACCACTCAAGGCAATCTGCCCCACCCTCCTCCCTCATTCTCGTAGGCCCCTCCACTGGGGTGACCAAAGTTGAGAGGAGGCCTCTCTCTGCTGGTCTTAGGGCCTCTCCCAAAGGCTAACAGTGGGCAGTGCCTCTTGGCACAGCAGACAGTGTTGCTGACCTCTATCCTGGGATTGAGTCTGGGCACCCCCACCCACTGCTCACCATATTTCTGCTTGAGGAACAGTGATGACCCACAGCACTGCAGCTCCCCCTTGGCCATGATGGCAATGCGGTCCCCCAGCAGGTCAGCTTCGTCCATGAAGTGGGTGGTCAGGAGGATGGTGCGGTCACTCTTCTGCTGCTGAAGAAGGTCCCAGATGGCCCTCCTGGAGATGGCATCCATGCCTGAGGTGGGCTCGTCCAGCATCAGCACCTGGGGGCACAGGCACAACCTGGTGACAATGGGAGACCTGGGCTATGGAACCCCACAGTTGGAGTCCAGGAATTTGCAGAGCTGGTTCAAGTTCCAGAGCCTGAGGCCTCTGGGCCTGCTGCCCTGTGTCTGTCCACTGTGTTGGTGGAAGCTGGGCCCCAATGCCCTGTACCTTGGAGCCTGCTATGAGGGCGATGCCAATGGATAGCTTGCGTTTCATGCCCCCACTCAGGAACTTGCACCGTGAGTTGCGTTTGTCCTCCAGATTGAGGATGTGCAGCATCTGCTTGACTTCCTCAGGGCACTTCTGCTGAGACAGGCCTTTCAACTGAAATGGCAGGGGACAAGAGATGAGACCTGTGCTGCAGAAGTTACCCAATCCCATCTGGAAAGCTCCCTGGCCAGAGATACATCTCCTGCAGTTGCAGCACTCTGCTTGCCCACTGCCTTACTCTGGTTTTTACAGAGCACCTCCTAGAAACAGACTTTGCCTTGCCAGGAGGCTAGTGACACACAGACAGGCTTGGAACCCACACATCAGCAGCAGAGCACCTAGCACCCTCATGTCCCCGTCACCCATAGGCTCACCTGCGCATAGAAGTAGAGATGTTCCACCACCGTCAGGTTGTCAAAAAGAATGTCGTGCTGGGGGCACAGGCCCAAACTCTTCCGGATTTGAACCATGTCTTGGGAAATTTCATACCCACTAATATATGCACGTCCACTAGTAGGGGGAAAGAGTCCTGGGGCCAACCAAAGACCCCCGAATTCCACATGAAAATGTTGCTCATCAGCCTGAGACATGATGACCCCCTCCACCTTGGTCACCTGGTTCCTTCCATTTTACAAAGGACCCTGCCCTTGTGAAAGAAATGCCTGCCCCCCACCATGTTGTGCTGAATCTGTCTGGGTAAGAGACAGAGGAGGGATGACAAACATGCACAAACATCCACAGGGGTTGGGCATTCACGGACAGGCTGAGAGGAGGTCAGGGGTGACTAGACAGCTCCCCCACGTCCCTCTGGGCTGAGGACTGTTGGGATTCCCTGTGGCTGGGGAAGGACTGAAGGCTGCATGAGGGGGTGAGGGCTGGTGTGGAGCAGTGCTGTGGGGAGGGCCTGCTTGTTGCAGGTGGCATGCAGCTGCCCCTCACCTGTGAGCATGGAAAGGGTGGTGGTCTTCCCTGCACCGTTGTGGCCCAGCAGGACGGTGATCTGCCCCTCATACAAGTTCAGGTTCAGGTCCCTGACAGCTGTCTTGTCCTTATTCCCCACTTGGAACACCTGGGATTTGCAGAGGGCTGCTCTGGACTTCCTGTGGTCCTCGGGGCCTCCCTCTCCCTCTGGAATGCAGTCCCATGTCCCAGGACACCAAGGTCGACACCGTAGTGTGCCAAGGAAAAAAGTCCCCTGCCCCACCCCCACATGTCCTCCTCGGTGTCTCTTCTCCGTAAGGAGATCCAGAGGCCATGGAAGCCTGGACAGCAAAGCAGAGCATACTCTGGGGTACTGGCAAGAGGCAGAGCCAGGACTATATGTTTGCTGAAGTCACCCTGAGTTTGACCCCATGATGGGTACTGAATCCAATAGGGAGGGTGGTCTGTGACCTGGAGAGTGCATCAGGAGCAGCCGAAGGACCCCTGCCCTCCTCTCCTGCTGCTGTCCAGCCTGCCCCCACCTTCCCCTTCTGTTCATACAGGGAGGTGGCACCTTGGACAGATGCTTGATCTTGATCCCTGCCACCAAGTCCTCCGGCTCAGCTTCAAAGTACTCGGTTCTTAGAGCTTTCTCAGGGTCACTGTCTTCTTCTTCTTTCCCAACAACTGTCCTCGGGTTCCCACACCAGTAGGAGGGCTAGGATGGAGGCAGATGGTGTCAGAGTTGTTCATGTCCATTCCTTTTGTTCCTGACCAATAAAGCAATCTCCACAACACACTAAACACACACAGCAATGTGACCTAAGTCTTAATCTTCCAAGGAACACAGCGCGCGACAGCTCCTGACTTGGGAGTTCCCCGGCGAGGCTGTGAGCCTCTGCTCGGGGACAGAGAGGTAATTCACAGGCTTATTATGAATGCCAACTCAGAAGGGAGAAAGGAAAAGGAACTTGCCTGCTCTGAGGTCAACATGAAGAGAGGCTGTGGAAGGCTCCAGCCCAGCCAGCCCACAGGGATTGCTTCCCAGCCGAGCTACCCACAAGTTCACACAACACAACCAACAGCAAGAGGGGCCCCAGAAGCATCTTCCCCCTCACTCAGCTCTGAGCAGGGGCTCGGCATAGAGCCATAGCCCTCGCGTGCTCTGCTCTAGGGCAGCCTCATACCAGCAAGACAGTGTGCAGGGTGTGCTTAGGGGTGGTGACTTGTCACCTGTCAGCTTTGTTTCCAGTGCATTCCCAGGAATGCCACAACCCACTGGTGCTAAGGGACATGCTTTTCATATACTTAGTGTGACTCTGAAATCAAACTGCATCTAAGGGTACAATGCCAGAGTTCAAGGGGCAACATTTCTCTTCCATGGTAATAGACAAGTAATCCTTGCTTCTGCCCACCCATTGTTACCTTAGAGCTGATGAGATACAGGAGTAGATGCTTGGTGAATGTTGAACCAAAAAATGAAAAAAGAAGTGCCCTAACTAACCATCCCTGGGAGCTGGTTAAGTGCCTGGTGGTAGATTCACACACTGGGGTCCTGTATGATCACTACAGGTGAACTCATAGAGAGGTATATGCTCAAGCATCAAGTATTTGTAAATAAATAAAACTTATAAATATGTGTACATAAAGATGTAAAGCTGCCAGACTCGGTGGCGCATGCCAGTAATCCCATCGGCTCAGGAGGCTGAAGCAGGTGGATTGCAAGTTCTAAACTAGCCTCAGCAATTTAGCAAGACCCTGTCTATAAATAAAATATAAACCAGGGCTGGAGATGTGGCTCAAGTGGTAGCGCGCTCGCCTGGCATGCGTGCGGCCCGGGTTCGATCCTCAGCACCACATACAAAACAAAGATGTTGTGTCCGCCGAGAACTAAAAAATAAATATTAAAATTCTCTCTCTCCTCTCTCTCTCTCTCTCTCTTAAAAAAAAAAAAAATATATATATATATATAAAAACCAGGCTGGGGATGTGACTCAGTGATGAAGCACCTCTGGGTTCAATCCCTGGTACCAAAAAAAAAAAAAAAATCTAAAGTTCTAAAGCTATGTGTATAAGCAAAGCAGACACACAAATATATGTGTTTAAGATATCAAGATGTGAGGCTGAGTTGTGGCTCAGTAGTACAGTGCTTGCCTAGCATGTGTGAGGCACTGGGTTTGATCCTGGCACCACATAAAAAACAAAATAAAGGTATTGTGTCCATACACAACTAAAAAAATATATCAAAAAAGAAGATACCAAAGTGTGCTGTTAGGTTAAAAAAAAGCAAGTTTTAAGCACTTTAAAATATGATCATGAAGCAAATGTAGCTACATCTCATGTTCCTCTGCATGTGCCATGTGACAATATGGGCACAGGATAAGCCTGAAGAGCCACAGCCAGAGAGTCGCAGTGGGAAGTGCTATACATGCCTCAGTTGAACATTTGTACAAAAAGCTGTATATTTTGTAGGCAGAAAACCTAAAACAATATCTTTTTATGATCCAGGAAGCAGTGGAGGCGAGTGGAGGCCGGTGGGCTGCACTGGTCCCCTCAGCTCTGACCCTGGGTGGGAGCGGGCCTTCTCTCTCTGAACCAACCCCAAAGGCCCTCACAACCCACAGCTCACCACATGCAGGGCAGGTTCTCTATTCCATGGCAGTGACATCTACACCCCCTAACAAAGGTAGCCACTCTAAGGGCAGGGGCATCAGTACTCACCATGAGAAAGAAGTACCAGGGCTGGGGCACACCGAACTGACCAGGGAAGACAGCCTCCACATACCAGGTCACCAGGCCATAGAGCACAGAGTCCAGCAGCAGCATCCCCAGCACTTGCCCAAAGCAGAAGTCATCATCCACATTGACAGGACTCAGGAGGTCTCGCCACTGGATGCCCGTGCCTGGAGGACAAACCAGGAAAATGGCCCCAAAGTGGGCAAGCTGGGAGAGCCCATGACTCCAGGGACCCTGATGGCTTCATTGTGTATGCTTCCCTTCCCAGCTTCATAACAAATCTGATAACTTCCCTCAAATCTTTTTTTTTAAAGAATTTTAATATTTATTTTTTAGTTATCAGCAGACACAACATCTTTGTTTGTATGTGGTGCTGAGGATCGAACCCGGGCCGCACGCATGCCAGGCAAGCGCGCTACCGCTTGAGCCACATCCCCAGCCCTCCCTCAAATCTTTAAGGCAACTGCAGCAATTTACAGCACCAGAAGTAAGCTCATAAACAAACTAGATGGGCTTGTGCTTAACTTGGTGACGCATAAAAATGCATGTACGGACTTGGCGCAGTGATGCACGCCTATAATCCCAGTGGCTCCAGAGGCTGAGGCAGGAGGATTGTGAGTTCAAAGCCAGCCTCAGCAACTTAGCAAGGCCCTAAGCAACTCAGTGAGACCCTGTCTCTAAATAAAATACAAAAAAGGGGCTGGAGATGCCGCAGTCCGGCTGGCTGCAGCAAAATATCCGGGGGGGTGACGAATAACTTGTGTACATTGATGCAGCAGGAATAGGAGCCGTTTATTGTAGGATAACAGAGGTATTTATACATTTTGCACAGCTTATCTTAATTAGCATAAATTAGATACAGCAGTCAACCAATCAGGAATCTCCACACTTAATGGCTCGCTTTTGTTACTTTACAAACCACTCCCTCTGGCATTTTGCCAGGCGCCATCCAGACTTGTTTACAGACTCTAACATGGAGATGTGGCTCAGTGGTCAAGTGCCTCTGAGTTCAATCCCTAGTATCCCCGCCCCCCCAAAAAACATGCATGTGCATGCGCGTGCACACACACACACACACACACACAATTTGAGGAAGATCAGTGTGAACCAAGATGCATTTTAGTCTGTTTTGAAACTCAGAGACCTCTGGTTATGGTGGTGTAGGCCTATAATCCCAGCAGCTTGGGAGGTTGAGGCAGGAGGATCACAAATTCAAAGTCAGCAACTCAGCAAGGCTCTAAGCAACTTAGCAAGAGCCTATATCAAAATGAAAGAAATTTTAAAAGGGCTGAGGCTGGCTGTGGTGGCTCATGCCTATAATCCCAGAAGCTCAGGAGGCTGAGGCAGGAGGATCATGAGTTCAAAGCCAGCCTCAGCAAAATCAATGTGTTAAGCAACTCAGTGAGACCTTGTCTCTATAAATACAAAATAGGGCTAGGGATGTGGCTCAGTGACTAAGCACTCCTGGGTTCAATTCCTAATACCCAAACACACACGCACACACAGAAAAACAAACAAACAAACAAACAAACAAACCTGAGAGGCAGAGGCCTCAGGCATATATGAAGCTCTATTTAGTGGAGCTCACAATTAGCCCACATCACAGTCTACAGTCTACACATACTGGAGACCTGAGTCTCTGGCCATCTCCTCTTGTCCCACAGGCCCCAGACTGATATGATTACTCTCTAGCCCTGATGAATGCTCACTTTCAAATAGCTAGAGACTTAGCAGCTTTAAGAAATATTTAGTATAGGGCTGGGGATGTGGCTCAAGTGGTAGCGCGCTCGCCTGGCATGCGCAGGGTGCTGGGTTCGATCCTCAGCACCACATAAAAATAAAACAAAGATGTTCTGTCCACTGAAAACTAAAAAATAAATATTAAAAAAATTCTCTCTCTCCCTCTTAAAAAAAAGAAAGAAATATTTAGTATAGAACTATAGAGGTGCCATATAGATTCCTCGTTAGAATGGCCATTTACTTAGTTGTTTATTTTGCAGTATCAGAAATTGAACCTAAGGCCTTGCTTGGCAACATTGAGCTACATCTCTGGCCTTTTTAAAATTTTAATTTTTACACAGGTTCTCACTAAGTTGCCCAGGCTGGCCTCAAACTTGCAATCCTCCTGTCTTCCCAGTAACTGGGATCATATGCATGCACCACCAATCCTGCCAGAAATGGTCTCTTAAAAAGTATTTTAGGGGCGCTGGGGCTGTGACTCAGTGGTAGAGCACTTGCCTAGCATGTGCAAGGCCCTAGGTTCTATCCTCAGCACCACATAAAAATAAATAAATAAAGTAAAGGTATTGTGTACAACTACAACTAAAAAAATAAATATTAAAAAAAAAGTATTTGAGGAGACCAGGGTTGTGGCTCAGTAATAGAGTGCTTGCGTAGCATGCATGAGGCACTGGGTTCGATATCTGGCACCACATAAAAATAAACAAATAAAATAAAAGATATTGCATTCATCTACAACTAAAAAATATATATATTAAAAAAAAGTATTTGAGGGGCTGGGCTTGTGGCTCAGTGGTAAAGCGCTTGCCTAATACATGCAAGGTCCTGGGTTTGATCCTTAGCACCACATAAAAATAAACAAATAAAATAAAGGTATTGTGTCCAGCTACAACTAAAATACATACATATATATATATAGTATTTGAGCCCTAGAAGAGTCTGCTCATTTATGAAGTCTAGATTTTATTAGCACCATTAAACATCAACATATATATTTAAAAGCTGAAGTGCTGGAAGACATTGCCAACCAAAGAAAAATATTCTAATTAAAGATGAATCAACACTAAATGTTCCAGAGTTTTGGAAACTATGAGAGCTAGGAATTGCAAGGGGCTACGAATTGAATGTGTCTCCAAAAGTTCGTGTGTTAGAAATAGTCCCCAGATGGCCCTCATGAATGGACAAATGCTGTCTTAAAAAGGGCCTTCAAGAGTGGCCTCACTCTTTTGCTCTCTTCATGAGGAACAGCATTCAAGGTGCCATCCCGGAAGCAGAGACTAGATCCTCAGTGGACACCAAAACTTCCAGTGCTTCGGTCTTGAACTTCCCAGCTTCCAGAACAGTGGGAAGTTTCTTTTCTTTACAAATTACCCAGTCTCATGAATTCTGTGATAGAAGCACAAATAGACCAAGATGTGTGGCTGGAAGAAATGAAAACATTTGGCCTAAAAGAGAACATCTAGACGGGACAGGGCCGAGACTATCTTACATGAGCCACAGCAGCCTACAGAAGGTAGAAGATGCTTCTTTCCTTCCAGCAGAGCCAGAACAACGTGCAGAAGCCCCAGGAAGGACAGACAAGCTAGGCACCTGCCATGAAGTCCTAGCTCTGGTGTGCTGCTCTGCCTGCTTGTTGCTTAGTGTTAGTCTTACTGCTGGGGGTACTTCTGGAGAGATGCTTCCTGGGCAGCTAGAGCAGCTTGTGATGAGGTTGATACTCACCTTTGGCTTCGAATTTTCCTATGAGCTGGGCTCCCATTGCCATGGCAACATTGGACAGGAGACAGGAAAAGAGCTTCTGGGTCAGTGTCATCCAGTTGTACCGAGGAGCCACAAAGAAGTAGGGGATGTAGGTGAAGAAGTAGAGGAAACCGCCAACGGCTGCTGCCATGTTAGCTGTGGGGAGAGGAATGTAAAGGGCGTACAAACCTGCCAGGGTGCTGTGCCTGCAGCAGGGTTCATGGCCAGCCTAGGCCCCAACCAAGTCCCAGTGCTGGGGCTGCGGCCAGGGATCGCAGCCTCTTCCCTTCCCCTGGGACAGCACCCTGCCTGGGTCTCCACCCATCTCCTGCGGGCCTCCCACCCAGTCACCTCCTGGACATGCCACATTGTGTTAATTACTAGTGCTGAACTTGGATTCCCACTCGAGGCCCTTCTTGCCCTGTCTGACCAATCTCTCCCATTTGTTCATTCATTCATCTATCAAATGCCACCTGGTAGGTGCCACATGCTCTTCCAGGTACCAGGGAGAAGGCTGCACACAAAATGGAGTGAACTCCCACCCCTCCCAAGCCTTGATTCTAGGGAAGAGAAGTGCAGAGTGCTTGATAGGGACACGGCCGGGAAGAGTGGCAAGGTCCCAGGTAGAAGAGGGAGGCTTTGAGAGGAACACACAAGTGGAGCGAGGAACAGCACAGGCAAGTGGCCAGGTGGCAGGGGTGCCAGGGGACAGCATGGTACTGCTTTACCCTGTGGCACTCAGGCTCTGTGATCTTTAGATCTTCACATCCTTAAAAATTAAGAGTATGAGGGCTGGGGTTGTGGCTCAGTGGCAGAGCGCTTGCCTCACACATGTGAGGCACTGGGTTCAATCCTCAGCACCACATAAAAATAAATGAAATAAAGGTATTATGTCCAATTAAAACTGAAAAATAAATATTAAAAAAATTAGGAGTAGCAGTAGTAGTATTTGTGGTACTAGGGGTTAAACCCAGGGGCACTTTTCCATTAAGCCACATCCCCAGACCTTGTTTTTTTGGGTTTTTATTGAGGCCAGATCTCCCTGCAGTGCTCAGGAACTCACGAGTTGCTAAGGCTAGTCTTGAACTCAAGATCCTCCTGCCTCAGCCTCCTGAGTTGCTGGGATTACAGCTGTGGCCACTGCACTCAGCACCTCCTTAAAAATTATTTAAGACACCAAAGGCTTTTTCTTTTCTTTTCTTTTCTTTTTAAATATTTTTCTTTAGTTGTAGATGGACACAATGACTTTATTTTATTTATTTATTTATATGTGGTGCTGAGGATCCAACCCAGGGCCTTACATGTGCCAGGAGAGTGTTCTACTACTAAACCACAACCCCAGTCCAAAGCTTTTTTCTTTTTTATAGGTTATTTTATATTTAGTCTATGATAAATTAATGTAAGAACATTTAAAGCTTTTAAAAAATTTGACAATAGGGGCTGGGGTTGTGGCTCAGTGGTAGAGTGCTCACCTAGCATGTGTGAGGCCCTGGGTTTGATCCTCAGCACCACATAAATATAAATGAAATAAAGGTATTGTGTCCAACTACAATTAAAAAATAATTTTAAAAAAATTTGACAATAATGAACTCATGATATATTGAAGTTTTTAATGAAACACAACCATGTTTCCCACAATTGGTGAATAGCATTGTTTCACATTTGTGCAACCTCCGCAATATCTGACTTCACAGATGGATGCTCTTGGTTGCCTCTGTGTCCACTGTTTTTTTTCAAAGTGCAGATGAGCAGCCAGAAGAGCAAGGGGTGTTATATTAGTTACAGACACTTGTAGATATTCTTATTTGAGTCCACACCACACGTGCATTCAAACTAACAAACAAACATGCTGTACTCTCTTGCACCAAAGGGCACTGGCTTTCCTTGCACTTTGAATGGATTTTTACTCCTGCATGATTTTGTAACATGATGCACGTCTGTAAAATATTGCATCAGTTTGTAAAATATTGCTCATTGGATTATGCAGATCTTCCAAATACTGACACATTTTATTATATAATTTTGAAACAGATCGCATTCATTAATATCACCAACCTCATTAAAAAACTCTTCAAGTGCTGGGAAACTGTCAAGCTTGTGGTGTTAGAATTGACTTTGCAAAATTCTACATTTTGCTTGAAATCTTGACATCAGACATCAGATCTGTAATAAAATATTCCTTAAAAGAGATGGGCTCAGATTTGAAAAAAAATGCCTATCAAATACCTACATGTGAATAGCTATAATATGACAGCCACTCCTTCAAGCAAAAATGAAAAAGTGGCTAGTTCAGCTGACAACTCAAACAGCTATACATATTGCTCCTGCAGTTAATCCTACTCAGTATGCAGTACTAGTACTTTATGTGTACGTCTTGTTCTGTCATTAGAATACTAAAAAAATATATTCAGGAGTAAAATAAAATTAATAATTTTAATAATTTTATCTGTTCCACCAAGGAGGTTCTTGAGTGAAACTGGCATTCTTGTTTATCTGTCTGCTGAGAGTGTGTGAAGAACACAATGAACAGCATGGTCTGGCGGCACTGTGGAGATTCAAGCCTGGGGCCCAGTGGTTTTACCCATGTTGCCTTTGCACTATCTCAACCAAGGACAAGGTGGTGGAAAAGGCATCTGTGTAAATAAGTACTGATCACTATTCAGGCTCCTTGGGGATCCCTAGGCAACCACCTTTTGAGAGTCCCTTACCTAGGCAGAACCAAAAGCCCCAGGAATGGAGTGAGACAGGGACTGTATGAATGGGAATGGAGCAGCAGAGAGTCAGCTTGTGGCCACCTGGGTGGACCCAGCCAGCCACGGCAGGGGCTTCAGCTCTTCTGCTTGACACGGTCTTGGGGACATTTTGAGCAGAAGTGACACAAGCTCTGACATGCATCGCCCACTTGGCTACACAGGTATAGGGTGGAAGCAGAGGGACCACTTTGAGGCTGTTACCACCATAAACAGGTCATGGAGGACAGGGCTGGGGCCCCAGTGTGCTGTGAGGAAGCTGTGGTGTGACTGGAGCTCAGACACCTCGAGAAGAGGGAGCGGGTGGGATTCCCTGGTGACTGGATGCAGAGCAGGACGTAGGAAAATGGAGGAGTCGAGGGTGATGCCCAGGCTCCAGGCTGAGCGGCCAGAAGGATGAGTTGATACTTACAGAGAAGAGGGAGGAGTTTCTGAGGACAAGGGCAGGAGCTCAGTTTTGAACACATTTAGGCCAAGATGCACATATTGAGCACCAATAGGAAGGAAGCTTCTGGGTTTGAGTCTGAATTTCAGGAGAGAAGCCTAAGCTGGAGATCTAAATTGGGGGATTATGAGTATCCTCAAAACTGTCCATGGGAAATGGTGTGTGCAGAACAGGGAAACTTCAAAATGAGAATGCCATGGACTTTCGGGAGTAAATGAACAAATGTTTCCATTGAAAAAAAGAAATTTTCCCCAAGAAAATGTATAAAAAAGCAAGAACAAGTAGATATGTACAAGAATCAACTGGATAGTTCATAAAAGATAAATATAGTCATGGAATAAGTCTCAACAGATGAGAGACGCTGTAGACACACACAGAAGGTGTTAGGCACTCAGAAGCAAATGCTCAGGAATTCAGATGGAACTCAGATTTCAAAGACATGCAGACAGTTTGAGAGGCCTGGAGAAAGGTCTAGAGGAAGAGAATGACAAGGATGACGAAGCCAATGTCACAAGATGTTAACTGGGAAAGACAATCCTCATATGGAAAACACTCGAAAGTAAAGGGAAACCACACCTCAACTGCTGGTGGACATTTGCCAACACCACGGGTATTGGTAGTAATGAAGCAACGTCACAGTGCAAGAGAAACTCTGGCTATGGAGAATTCAATATGCAGCTAAAATATCATTGAGAAGTGAGGTGAAAGAACACCACGTCCAGTCATCCAGAAACAATTAGCCACTCACTGATCACCATAGAGAGGACAACTCAGGCACAAAAGTCAACCTACAACAATTCGAAAGGAGCAGAACACACACACACAAAAGTAGTGCGCACACGAAACATGCACATGAATGCAGATTAGCTACCAACTGCTTATGTTCTTAGATGATGAAGCGGATGGTGACGATGAAGCAGATGGCACAGTAGAAGGCTCAGGGACTGTCAGTGACACTCTGTGTGGCAGAGGTGAGGCAAACCTGGGAGGAGTCTAGACACACGGACTTAACTTTCTGGAAATTTCAAAGGTAAGTATTTAAGTTCAACACTCGGGATAATCACCCAAAGAAGAGAAATGCAATTGACATTTTCAAACCATCAGAGGGAATTCTCAGTCCAACAGAAGGTGGCAAAGAGAAACGATGAATAGAACATGCAGAATTCAAACAGCAGAAATAACCTCAAATGTAGCTACAATCGTAAGGTGGGTGGACAGATTAGCCCTCGCTTTTGGCTCCTATGAGGATCCAACTTGGCATCCACACTTGCCTTCTGCCAATTCCTCTTCACCCTAAGCCTCTCTCACCTTTTTGCCTGGCCCACACCAGGTGCTCAGTCTCCTGTCCTTTTTCCAGCTCCTTCCTGGAGGAAGTCCCATGAAGCTCTGTGGTGGGGCCTTTGTTGAGTTCCTACAAATCTGTCCCTCAGTGATCTAACCCATTAAGTCCAGCCTAGCCTTTCAGGTATCCCCCCTTTTGGCAGCCCAGTCTCTGGGTCATCCTGATTCAATGCCTTTGACCCCTTAACTTTGCATAAATCTGCTCAGTTTCCCAAGAGTTGGATCACCCCCATAGTCCTCTGCCTTCTGGGGAGAAAAAGGACTCACCTTTGCTGAAGAAGGTGCTGACCATGAAGCTGAAGGAGATGGAGGAGATGGCAAAACACAGCAGGAAGGCCAGCACCAGGGAGGGGTCACTGCTTGAGAGCACTGCCACGTCCTTCTTCACCTGTAGGACAGGCCGCCAGGGCCAGATGTGGGTTGGTCAAGAAAGGCAGAGGTAGACTAGGAGAAGCCTAAAGGTCCCAGCCAGAGAGACACTACTGAGGACAGGAGGGGCCCTCACCTCAGCAAGCAGGAAGTCCTGCTGCCACCCTGCCCCTGGGGACAGGGTGAGGTCAGTGGCTAAGAGACACTATCCAGATGCCAGCCCAAGAGCAGGGATCTTTACACCCTCTTTTCATCAGGGCTCCCATCAAATCAGTCTCACCTTGACGCAGAAGAGCAGGGTCATGAAGGAGACCACGATGAGGAGGAAGAGGAAGAACATGAGGAACCAAGCACTCCAGTGCAGCCAGCTGCTCAGCCCCATCATGCGCATGTACTCCTGCGGGGAGAAGGGTGGTTAGGCCTGCAGCCTACTGTCCACCATCTGAACTCTGGCATGTCTGTGCACAGTGCAGTGTCCACCCACCAAGAGAGAGGACCAGGACACCTGTGCTGGGGACCAGAAGCAGGAACCATGCAGCACACCCTGGCCTGGATAGTAGAAGGCCCAAGTCTGACAGTTATGTCCCCCCTTACTCAATAGCTCTCAGCCCTGAGGTATACAAGTCCTGCCACTCCTGCTTTTCTCCAGTCTTATACGCTACTGCATCTGGAAGGCCATTCCTTGTCCTTGTCTGGGATCAACTATCCCTTTCTCCCAATGTCACAGCCTGTCCCGCTGCTCTCTGCTTGGCAACAACCTGGCTTTTCCTTATGGTAGAGCTCTGTCCCTATCTTCCCGACTGGGCCCGCTGAGCTCCATCTTATTGGGACACCCCTTCTCTACCTGTGTCTCTGTGGGGGCCTGATGTGAGCCTCCAACACGTGATGACTAAGCTGGTAACCCTCAAGTGTCCTGTAGGGTGCCCCATGTCCTGTGGAGCAATCCAAACTCCTGCAATGCATTCTTTTCTTGCATAGAACATGCTCCCTAGAAGCTGTTGGTATGGAAGCTAGTGCTGGTCCAGCATCAGCTCAGTCAGACCCCTCCCCAGGTTGGCAGAAAGACTTTACAAGCTACTGACCACACTGACCACACTGACATTAGCACTCTGGGTTGTGAAATATCACCTCATATCAGACTGGCTCTGCACACATGCTAGAAGCTGCAGGTACCCATTCCCTGACCTCCTGAAGCTCTGAAAGTGGGGAACAAGAACTTCCCTGGGGAAGGGCCCCTCTTTTTAGAAGGGAAGATGGCACCATGATCGGCATTGGCTCTGACTATACCTTCCTTCCTCACCTGCCTTTCAGCTATCAAGAGGAGCTGTGAGGAAGCCCAGATCCTCCACAGGCCAGACTGCCCAGGAATTCTGGTCATCCAGAGTGTGCTGCGGCCACGTGTGGCTCTTTCAACTAAAGTCAACTAAAATTGAGTAGTTAAAAAAATTGAGTTTATTTCAAGTATTTCATGGCAAATGTAGTGGTCAGCAGATAAAGGACATGTCCATCATGGTGGATGGCTCCACTGCACAGCACTGGATGGGACGGTGGGATCAGGACTGATTAAGTGACTTACATGCCAGGCATGAGGCCAGGCTGCTGATTTTCCAACCCCTTTTTCATAAAATTTTATATATATATATATATATTTTAGTTGTCAATGGACTTTATTTTATTCATTTTTATATGTGGTGCTAAGAATCGAACCCATTGCCTCACACATGCTAGGCAAGTGCTGTACACTGAGCCACAGACCCAGCCCTCCAGCCTTTTCTTATGCACAATTTTAAACCTTCAGAAAAATCAATGCCTTTGACTCAATAATCAGGCAACACTTTTCTTATTTGTTTTATGTACAAATGTGTGTGTATGTTCATTCTCTCTGAATCATTTTGTAGTTCACTTCCAGCTACCTCCACTGTTTTTATTAAAGTTATTTAAGGCACCCAAGCAGGTCATTGTCCCCCTCGGGGGTTTCCCAACCTCTCATCTGTGGCAGTTTAAAACCTCCAACAACCACAGGCTTGGAATCCTTGAGAACATTCTAAGTGTCTTCCACCAGCACTAAGGACACTCCCGGGGGGGAACTGCATGCAGAAAGTCCTGGGTGATGGCAGTGTCAGTGTATGACTCTAGAAGTGACTGTTCCTGTAGCTCTTCCTCATCAAGTCAGGTTGTGACATCACAGTGACACTTCCCATTATTGTGACTAACTACCAGTGACTGTGCCTGTCTGTGATCTACATGCAATGCTGATCATCTTCCTGTTTGGCTCTATATTTAAACATTTTCTCTCCCTGTTGATTCAATCCCTAGAGCTGCACCATCCGGCACAGAATGAAAATTTTATAGTAGCTACAATAAAAACAACAAGAGAGATGAGTAATGTTAATTTCAATTGTGTTCTACTTAATCCGATATATTCAAAGTATTGTCTTTGAAATACAAGCAATATAAAAATTACTAGTGAGACAGCTTATAATCCTTTCTGTGCTGTCTTCAAATCTGGTGGCCCTTTATACTTCTGGCGCATCTCAGTTGTGACCAGGAGCACTGTGAGTGTTTGAAGTCCTCTGGGGCTTGAGGCTCCAGACCTGGACAATACAGCTCCAGGACCACCTTCATGAGTGGTGTTCTGCATGTAAACTACCATGCTTCATAGGAGTTTTCTTTCTTTCCAGAAATGGGGTTTATACACAGGGCCTTGCACATCTAGGCAAGTGCTCTACCACTGAACTACATCCCAGCACTCTTCATTTCTTATTGTGAGACAGGGACTCACTAAGTTGTTTAGGCTAGCCTGAACTTGTGATCATCCAGCCTCAGTTTCCTGAGTTGCTGGGATTATTGGCCTTCACCACCGTGCCCCTTTTTCAGAGGGTTTTAAGAATCCAGGCATACCAGCTTGATTTTAAAGAAGCCAAGACAGGCTGGAGCCACAGAGGGCATCCACTCTCTGCCCAGACTCTTGTGTTTCCAGCCATGGGAAGGAGCCCTGGAAAAGAGCAGGGTAGCCTCAAAATAAGGCCAGTTCTTTTGAAGGAGCCCTGGACATACCACATGGTGGCCCGGGCCCCAGGATCAGTGTGGAAGGATGTTACAAAGCCATGCACAGAGTTACCTTTAGTCTTCTCTCTTTCTCCTGCACCACAGCCCGGATGATGGAGAGGGAGGTGTAGGTGAAGCTCAACATGAGCAGCAGGGGCAGCTGGTACTGGATGGCAACAAGGAAGGGGTCTGAGATGAATGGTGGAAACGGGAATCTCTTGGCGACCACAGTGAGTTTCTGGAACAGCTGATGCGCAGAGGCATTGGCGTGGTAGTACATGATGGCCTTGTCCACGGCGTGCTGCACTGCCAAGAAGCCTTCGCGGATGTATCCTGAGCACAGAAGCCAAAGACAACATGTCACAGGTGCTGCCTGCTCTGGAGCTGTGAGCTCAGAAGGGCACCAGGGCTAACCCTGGGGTCTCCAGAAGAAGGGGCGCAGGAGGCAACAGAGCAACTTAACAACCTCTTGCTTGGGGCCCTGGTGGCGCCTGGCACTGTACAGTGGCCCCATGAAAGAAGGCAGAGAATGAGCCCATGCTGATAGCAGCGGAGAGAATCAAGGTCACTGTCACTTCCACATCTTAATTAATGTGACACACTTAAAGATTACAAATATGATCACATTTTTAAATCACCCTGGATATGAACTTGCCTGGAGAGCCTGAATACCCCAATAGGGTCTGATGCGATTCTAAACAAATAAGTTAGGTAAAACACACTAGGAAAGAACATACCAAGAATTGGGTTAGGGACAACAAGAAAGTCTGAAGATCAGGAAAGTGTTTCCCTCATCTGGTGAGAGGACTGGTTCTGAATGTCACCCCAGCAGCCAGCCTGTCAGCCAAGAGAAAGAAGCTGACAGCCCTGGCACCCAACCATGACTCTAGGTGGCAAGTGGCTGAGACCTTTCATTGCAGAGGTAGAATCAGAAGAGATGGGTTTGGTGACTTGGGAGGCTGAGACTAGAGGATTCTAAGCTTGAGGCCAGCCTCAGCAACTTAGCGAGGCTCTGTCTCAAAATAAAATAAAAAGGGCTGAGTGTGTGGCTTTGGAAGGGTGGTTCTATCCCCAATACCACATAAAAAAAGACAAAAGCAACATGCCACTGCGCCCCCAACTCAGGGTTACCAAGTGGACATGTCCTTCTGTCTCTCCCAGATTTTACAGATTTTAATCACTGAAGGTGTGCCAAGGATAGTACTGGGTCGGGTTTAATTCTCATGTTCACAAAAAAACTTCAGGGCAGTGGAGATATCCCCATTAGAAAGATGGAAACACTGAAGCCCTCGGAGTCACACCACTGGAGACAAGTAGAGCTGAGCATGGGGCCTTGGGCACTTTGGCTTCAGTTGTGTTTTTCATGACATCTCACCATCTCCCCCACAAATCCCTGTCTGCTACTTGCTCACATGCTGTTCTCCTGGGAGATGGCAACAAACAGCTATGTTCTCATTGCCATAACCTGTATGACCTATAAGCTCAATATTCTGAGGCATGAAGCCTGTATGACCATTCATTTTCCTGTTGTGGAAATGTTCATGACCTTAGACAAAGCTATGGTGAACATCTTAGTGTGTGTGTATTTTTTCTCCTTTCAGATTATTCTGAGAGCTGAATTCTCATCAGGGGTATTAGTGGGTCTGAGGCATGGACATCTATCTGGGGTGGAAACAGCTAGAATTGACCTGCCACGTACCACGGTCACACCCTTGCCAACCATCTCTTGGGGCTTTTGTGTTATTCTAAATAATCTGTATGAGTCCTTTTCTAAAAGAGGACATCTAACCTTTGTCATCTGCCAGAGAGGTTTCCCCCAGTCTCCTATTTGCTTTTAGAATCAGTATTAGGACTTTTTCTTTGTTGGTAAACTTTGAGTTTGTACAGACTGAAATCTGTCCATCCTTGCCTCAGATATACTTTTCTATTGCTTCCAGGCTTGGAATTTATCCCTGACAAGAAGGAAGAGATTAAGGCATTCCAACCCAGCATCTGGGACTCAGCAGCCAGCATCACTAGTGTTGAGAGTGAGGCTCTCCTGAGTCTCAGGTTTGGTAACATGGCTAGGGCCCCATTCTGGGGCCCCTCACACTCCACACCTTGCCTTGCCCTTCTTAGTTTCTCTTCTGGATTTAAAATCTTGCCCTGGGCATTAACCTCTGGATGGGCCCTGACACCAGCAACAGGGGTCTCTAAATGCTGCTGCCCATGGGAAGATCCTGGCTGCCTGGTGCTGTGGATGACTGTGTTCTTCAGAACCCTTAGATCTCCACCCAGAATATGTAGTCAATCTTGGCCTGAGGGCTACATCTAACCCTGGGTCCTGGGTCTCAGCCACTCCTTGGTTCCAGAATATGGCCATGTTCAGTGGAGGCAAACATTCTCAGCTGCCGGCTAAAGCCACATGGTACAGACCATAACATGCACTGGGCGGGAGTCCGAGCAGCTTGGATCCAGCTTTTATACAAGTCACAGATTCAATGAAGCCATGGTCTGGAGACCTACAAAAGCCTACAGACTGCAGAGAAGGCCAGGAAGGGAAGGGACCTGTAAAACCAAGCCTTACAGGGCCAATTCAAACTGCAGTTTCTTAAAAACTGAGACATAAATGCTTCATTCAAGGGCACAGGTCTTTTGGGATATGGGAGAGAGCCCTGGCTCTTTCCACAGCTTATTTCAGCCTTTCAGAAGCCAGTTTTACTGGGTATTTATTTTCTCCTCTTACAAACAAGAAGATTAACATTCCTTAGAAGTATTTCCGCAGAGAGATGAGAGGTAGGTTTACCCCCATGTAACTGTCATTACAGTTAGCAGCTCAGGGCTGGTAACGTGGCCCCTAAAAGTGCTTCTCACCAGGTTCCCCACCATCAGGGAATGCAGGTTCCCTTGGTCCTGGGTTTGGGAAAAGTGGAAAAAGGGAAGTGGTGTGCCAGCCCTCTGTCTCTTTCAGGAAGAAGTTGCCAGTTTGGGTCCACATGTAATTCCTTCGTGTGTAGCTGAAGCGTAGGTGATATTTCACCTGCAGAAACAAAGAGAACACCAACCGTTCTGCAGAGATAGAAACAGATACCTTAGGCCAATGAGGGTGAATTCCTGAGCCTCTTATCACCAGGGATGGCGCCACCAAGAACTCACCATGCCCTGCCGTGAAAATGCCCCAGTGACTAGGATGTCAGAGGCTTGAAGGAGAGAGCAGTCCAGCCCAGCAGGGGCAAGGAACTCTGCAGGGCATCTCCAGAGTGTTCATAGTCACTCCTCTCTTTCCCGCTAGCAACATGACTGCCATGTTGGACAGACATGTCATTGATGGCCACCAATGTGGGATCATTGGAGGGCCACCAACATTGTGCAAGATGCTTTCCAGTCTTAATGACTTAAGGAAAGCAAACAGCTTCCTTTTTTCCCCCAAATAATACTTAACAGCTGCTACTTTCCCACCTACCCTGAATGCCTCTGTCCAACAGCCCTGGAGACCAGTAATGCATATTATAAAATGGGAGAACGAGAGGGGCCTGAAGCAATGACCAATGGGTGGGTAGACTTTCGTTCTGTGGTGATAGGATTAAAAGTCAGTGGGGACTGGGTGGTGGCACTTGACTCAGAGTCTCATGTTTACTCCCAGGAAGATAAGCAGGCCATTCTAGGTGGAGTAGTGGCGAGGGAGCACCGGGGCCTGGGGCCTCACCGCCAGCGGCAGGGGCTCCTTGCTGTGGTTGGAGGCCAGCTGGAACACCACGGCAGCCAGCACATTGGAGGAGTGGTTGTCGTACCGAATGTAGTCCTCGAAGTCCTTCTCAGAGGGAAAGCCACGCACTGTGGACAGAGCAAGGAGCCCCTGGTTGCCTAATCGTCCCCTCTATCCCAGAAACCCAGGAGTGTCAGGCCATTGCAGATAAGAGATGGCAAACTGACAAAACTCTAGGGCTCTACAAACCTTCCTTGAGACTCCAGTAGCTTTGTCTTGGCACAGAGACAGGCCACCGTAGATGGGCAGAACCTTTAGTCACTGGGACCTGGGAGGTAGGCTCTCCTGCCATGGTTTTGAGGCAGGACTGGTTACTGAGGTGGCAGCAAAACCCTGGGCTGGGTCTGTAGTGAGGGGAAGCTTCTTTCTCTCATAACCACCGTGGCCCTAACAATTTTAGTGGAACTTTCTGTTTCTGAAATGATCTCTCCATCATCCCAACACTCGACAGAAGCACCTTCCTGTAGTCGTTTGGTGGGAGCCAAGGAGCAGCCCCTAGCTGACCTCACCGGGCCACATGCCAGCAGGAGCACATGCCAGCAAGAGCAGGGGAAGGACAACAGTCCCACTCCCATGGGAAAGACCTCAAAAAAGGTGCCAGCACCATTTCCTGGTGTTTCCCTCAATGGGCTCTCCAGTGACCTTTGCAGCTCTCCCCCAAAACCACATGCCAGAAAAGGTACGTTGTGCACAGACTCAAACTGCACTCTGCCCTCTGGCAAGAGGGCTTTGCTGGGCTGAATCCACCCAAGCCCCTGCTACTACACCAGGTGTGGCTGCAAGGCTCTGGGTTCTGAGCCCTGCTGTATAATGAGAAATGGGTGCAGGGGAGCCAAGAGTTCAACGGGTGACACAGCCAATGAGAGGAGATGCTGAGCCACTCAGGCTGGGGCTCCTAACAGGGCTCTCTCCCAGGTGCTGGGGCTGAATCCATGGCTTGAGGTGACACATAGCAGGAATTCCTGGTGACTTCCGTGGTCTCACCTCTCATGCTGATCACTAGGGACTTTCTCACAGTCTCAGTGATGGTCTTGGCAGCCTCAGAGTGGGAAGGGATGTAGGCAAGCTCCCACGTGTCCCCTGGCGGAGGGAAGGTGAAAAACAGGGGCAGCTCCTGGATGGACTGACCAGGGTAGACCGTAGCATTGGGCACATTTTCTGACTGGATCTTCAAACGAAGCCAAATCAGGATCCCAGAAAACAGTAAGGGCAGAAAGAGTTCCAGGATTGTCACTAGAACCTTCCGCTTCTAGAAGAGAAAGGACCACTGTGTTGATGACATGTGCTCCTCCCTGGAGGGCACCCTCGGACCCCTGCATCAGCTGAATGTTGGGGCCACTCTTCCTCCAGGTCTGGACCCACCTGCAAGGTGTAGTTCTTCCACAGCAGGAGGGCCAGCTGCTGCAGTACCGCCATCCTCTCGCCACAGGGATGCCCAGCACTAGCCACCAACCAAAGACGAAATGCTTGATGCACAATGGAAACAAATCATGGGTGTCTGGGGAGACCCACAAACCCTCCACCTCCATGTCTCCTACCTTCTTTTGTGCTGCTTTTAACCCCAAACACACCCACAGACAGAGGTGCAAGGCCTAGCCACCTTGACACCCCGCCACTGCTGTGTGTGTATCTAAGAGCCTGTGCTCTCCTGAGACCAGCCCATTCCCTAACAGCACATGCTCTGTGTTCAGTGCCACCGTGCGTGCTAGCCATTTTCTTATCAACACTACTCAGGTGGTCTTGTGACTGACCCATCATGTCCCACCCTCTGTCTAGGACACCTGTGAAAACCTATAAAACTATATAGGAAACCTAAAAATTGCTCAGTTTAAGTTTTCACATGTGTCTCATATAAGGGGTGATGGAACATGAGCATTAATGTTCCATCATCCTCTCTTGTTTTGAATCCAACAGGTGTTTTGTAAGTATTAGAATCTGTTCATGACACAAAACCATCCATTTTGTCTGTACCACTTGTGAAAAAAAAAATGCACACAAGGAAATCCATCCCATGTTACATAGGAATACAGTGTTCAAACCCAGCACATATAACAAAGTCCACCCAGAGATTATCAAACACAAGTGAAAGCTAGGGTGCAGCTCAGTGTTAGAGCTCCTGCTCAGCATGCATGAGGCCCTGGACTCCATCTGGTACCACAACCAAAACAAAACTTCACCAGTGAGCAGAAACAAGAGCAGAGATTTACAGACACCCCTCAGTTTAGATCAATTAATTTCACTGAATTTCAAATACAAGAAACAGAGGCTAAGCCCAAAGTCCATTAGACGTGAACCTGTTGGTGAAGTAGGTGGTCTGACTTAGCCCAGGTAGCGGTATGACACCCTTGTCAGAACTTCTTTCCTAAAGCTGAGGGCACTGAGGTGTGCAGACCCAGCAAGGCATGCAAGGGGAGCTGTCCCCCTCCAGCACTGAGAGCTGCAGGCAAAAAGAGAGGAGCACTTCCTAGTGGAGAAAAGCCTCCAGTGACTCTCTTAGTGGATGAGGGGTTCAAGTTCAAGTTCAGCAAATCAGCACCACATTCTTGGCTAACACTAACCAAATGCCATCCTTCAGTTGTGTTAAGATAGTAGTGTACAAAGACAATTAGTAAACCAGTCATTAGTGAACACCAGCTAACACCATTACCAACATGGTCCCCAGAAGACTCCAGTGCACAAGGTGAGGTGTTATTTGCTTCTTAAAATGACCTGTTTTACTCTGGGCTTCATTCAGTTGGAAATCATTTCCATTAAGGCTCCTTTTTCACACTAAAAATTTTGCCTTTTTAAGGAAGATATGGTTGTTGGTGTCTAATACTATTCAGAGTTTATGCTCTCAAGGGTAGACAAGAAGTTATTTACAAATTAATTTAAAATATGACTTTTAATTAACTACCGGGGTTTTACATGGAGAATGCTACAATAGCTAAAGTAGTATGAAGTGCTACTAAGTGGCAACTTAACAAATTACCCAAATTCTTTTTAAAAAAAGTAGTAAGGGCTGGAGTTGTAGCTCAGTGGTAGAAAACTTGCTTAGCATGTGCCAGGCCCTGGGTTCCATTCTCAGCACCAAAAAAAAAAAAAAAAAAAAAAAATATATATATATATATATATATATATACACACACACACACACACACACACACACACACACACACAATCAAGATGTGGAGGAACTGTCTTAAAATCAGACCATTAATAAAGTTTCAGTGATACAAGGGCACACACTGAAGCCTGTGATTTATGAGAGGCTTCCAGAAGTGACGAGGGAACAGTGCATTCCAGTCAAGGCCCATCCAGATGGGCAGCTGGTCTGGCTGAGGTGAAAATTCTTCCTCTATCAGGACAGGAATATAAAAAGGTCATAGTTAAAGAAGACTTCTGGACAGAGAAGTAGATTGCTTCCTTTTCTGGAAAAGTCTGGCCAAGAAAGGAAACATCCCCATGCTTACTGTTCCCCTCCAGGCTCAGGGCAGCAAGGGACTCACCACCCACCCTCCTACTCAGTCTATGGAGGTAGCACCAGAAACTGACCTGAGTCTTCTGGAGGCTGGCCGCAGGTCTTCCTCAGGGCTGCAGGAGAACTGGCTAGGCAGGGGCAGTGCTGCACAGAGGGCTCCGGGGCGGGGCCAGCAAGCCTCTGGGGTGCAGCGGGGCGGCCCTGGAGTGTGGGAGAGCTGAGGCCTTGCAGGACATCAGGAGGGACCCAGGACTAACGGGCATGACTCTCTGGTACCTTTGGGCAGATGGAGGGTAGTTGAGCAAAATTTGGACAATAATCATAAAACACTTCTTACCATGTTAGAGTAAGTGAGCAGAATGGATTGCCAGTGTGTTACTTCAAACAGAACAGCTCTGATAGCAAAGACCCAGGGATTTGGAACACACAGGCCTTGGAAGGGAGGGGGCCTTGGCTCTCTCTGGTGCTTGAGGACATAAGTTTCTGTTTTCTATACTTTTACCCACTATGTTCTGATGGCATCCTTATGCAGCTTTGGCCCCTGGTACCACCCTTGATAGATGACTAAGCCAGGAGGAAGTACTCAGCTCAAGATCACAGTGCCAGGAGGCCGCTGGGACAGGCTGTGCTCCTTGGCCTGTTTTAACTCCTACACCTGTGCTCTTAGCCACTACACTCCTCCATTCCCTGAATCCTAAGGCAGTGAGCACCCTTCTAACACTATATCACTTCCAGAATGTCACCTTGAGAACAAGAGGGCAAAATTATCCCTTCAGTCCCCACAATTTGCTCCTGCATCCCAGCACCCTGCTTGTTGCTCTTTGTCTGTGCCAGGCCTTATGTGCAGTCTCAGTGTCAGGTCTGCAGCTGTTCCAGCTGAGCAAAGGAATGTAGAGGAGGAGATCCCGGAATTGCAAAACCTGGAGAGCTGTGTGGTTACGAAAGCTGATGCACAGGGGAAGGAAGTGCTATAGGAAGTGCTCCCTATAGCACTCAACCCCATGGCAGCACAGAGTCCCAGAGGCGGTGACCGCCAAGACCAGGGCCCACAAAGCCCCAAAAGCCAGGCCAAGGCAGATAGATATAGGGCTGGCCACTGGCAAAGCAACTATCTCATCCACCTGAAGTAGAACTCCTCTCTGAAGAGGGCTCACTTTGATCCTCCTGGGCCAGGAAGGGCAAGGCATACCCCGCCCCACTAAAAAGCTTATTTGCCTACTGTTAACACATTAAACATTACACAAGTCATTGAGTATTTCAGTGTTTGTTTTTTAGGTCAGTAACTGAATGGGTATGGAGTGAGTGCATATTGTAGACTGCTAATTTCTGAGAACTCTTGGTGGCAGGTAGGATTCCTCTCAAAATGGTCATTCTCATAACTGTTGTTTAAGCGCTTCTGGCCATGCCGGGCATGAGCACCAGTGGGTGCCTCTGTTTGCCAGTAAGCTGGAGGAATCCCAAGCACTTTCACTTCTTCTTTTGCACCCCCCCCCCCATTATGGACTTGAAGTTGTCATCCAATTTCTATCTTCTTCTGCTGCTGCTTCTTTTATTTTTGTGTGTGCTGGGAATCAAACCCAAGCCTGTACATGCCAGGTAAGTGCTCTACTACTAGGCTAACTCCAGCACTGCCATTTAATTTCTAAGTGACCATTTAAAAGACGTTTTTAATCTGCATGTATGGAGCAGAATGTGTCAGTGCTTTTAGAGGAGCTGGTGGGGAGAGGGTTCATTCCGGTGCATGGATGGGGCCCCAGAGCAAGGCAGGGATCCGCCATGCCCTATGTTCCTCCATATCTCCAGCTCTGGTGCCCCTCTCTCTGTGGCAGTCTGTCTGCACAGGCTTCAAGGAAAGGAGAGGGCCTCCATAAAGCCACATGCAGACCTCCCACAGCTCCCAAAGGGAGCTGACTACTATGGCTCTACTTACCTTACCATACATATGCCACACAGGGGTGCCCTGGTGGGTGACACTGGCCACACACAGTGTTCTTCCTCCAAGGAGAAGTCCTACCTTGTCCTGCTTAAAATGCTTCTAGGAAAGCATTTCACTGTCAATATAGTAATCTGCAATAGTGAGTCAGCCAGGATCAAAGGTCTGTTGGCATGTACATTGAAGAAAGCATAATAGGTACTTCATGAAAGTCTGCTAGTGGAACTTGTGGCCTTCAGGATACACAGGACAAACAGCATTTATTCATCCATGAACATCTGCCAGGGGCTTACTCTGTGATGGGCACTTGTACAAGGGCTAAGAATTTGCTAGTGAAAAGAGTGTTCTCAATCCAAGGAACTCACAAACCATAAATTCTTCTGTCTTATAACTGCTATAAATGAAGTTAGAACAGTACCACAGATTCTGGAGAAAACAATGACTTCTCTGTGTGATAATAAGACAGAGAGGGCAGAGAGACCAGTCTTGAGTTACTCATCAGTAGGGTGGAGGTGGGGGGACTCCAGGATTTTGGAGAAGTCAGGGCAGGTTGCTGTGAAAACTGAACATAGACATGGGGGTGGGAGTTGCAGGGAATGAGCCAAAAGGGGAAGCAGATCCAGCTTCACATCACCAAGGCCTCGGGTACTGCCCCAAAAGGGGGTAGGAGTGGTTCCCACATGATGTGACGTGGCAGGAAGATATGTGATTTTGTCCAGTCTTTTGCCTAGTACACAATCATTTCCGGGGGGGAGGGAAGAGAGTACACATATTTGAATTTTTCTAATTCAATGGAATCTGCAGATGAAATGCTCAAACACCAATAAATATTCTTTAAATAAAGAGGGGAATGCTACAGGCACATTTGGGGGGCATGGTCCCACCTGTGAACCATACCAGTGGACTCCAGAGGGGGAAAGTGAGACAATACATGATAATGAAGGAATGCTCAAAAAGCTACTTGTGGGCTGGGGCTGGGGCTGAGTGGCAGAGAACTAGCTTAGCACATGTGAGGCACTGGGTTCGATCCTCAGCACCACATAAAAATAAATAAATAAAATAAAGGCATTGTGGGGGCTGGGATTGTAGCTTGGTGGTAGAATGTTTGCCTAGCATGCTAGAAGTACTGGGCTCGATTCTCAGCATCACATATAAATAAATAAAATAAAAAGGTCCATCAACAACTAACTAAATAAATAAATAAAAATAATAAAGGCATGTGTCCATCTACAACAAAAATAAAATTTTTAAATGCTACTTTTATTTTTCTTTTCAAAATGAGGAGAAACTGGCTTTACTCATATTTAACATGTGGATGGGCCCTTGTGCTCATCCTGATGGAAGAGGAGCCTGTGACGCGTGGAGTGACGCGGGCCCTCACCCACAACTTTACTTTAGCATCTCAGGATGTTGCAGTTCTCATGCTTCAAGATATCATGTTGTGGTTAATTAAAACAAACAAACAAAAACAAACCAAGGCACTTAAATAGTCAGAGCTTTACCATACTCTAGTGATCTGGGATGTAACCATGAATGTCTCTTGTGACAAAGTAGTTCACTGGTCAGCACGTAACTTAATTCTTCAAAGAGCCAAAGAATTAAAAGAGGTAAGGATATTTCTTTGTGAAATCTGGAAACTTTTAAAAAAGTAACAAATGGCTGTAGCAGTGTGTCATTTAGCTTTTTTTCTTTTAAACAAACACATTCAAATCTGCTTCTTCAAGGAAAAGGTGACCATCTGTCAGAGTTATGGCTTTTCAACATAATCTGTGCCAAGAACGGATGTCTGTAAAACATCCTGTGATCTGGATCATGAGTGGCCTCAGAGGCCTATGGTTAAGACTAAGTCCCCAGGTTAGTATTATTGGGAAGTGGAACTTTAAGAGGTTTTTAGGCCATTGGGGTGTGCCTTGAAGGAGACAGTGGGACCCCAGCCTTACTCTTTTGCTTCCTGGCCATGAGATGAACAGCTTTTCTATCATGTCTTCCTTATCACACAAGGGCCCCAAAGCAATGGGACCAATTATTTGAGTATGAAAGCTCTACAACTGTTAGTCTAAATAAGCCTTTCCTTGGGGGGTGGTGGGGGGCTGGGGTTGTGGCTCAGCGGTAGAGCACTCGCCTCACATGTATAAGGCCCTGGATTCGATCCTCAGCACCACGTAAAAAAAAATAAATAAAATACATGTACATATAAAAAGGAAAGAAAATACTCTAAAAAAAATAAGCCTTTCCTCCTTATAAATTGTTTTATCTCAGATATTTGTTATAGTAATGCAGAGCTGACTAGTAAACCAATATAAGATGTTTTCATAATTATGTGTTTATGTGCCAAGGATTCTAGAAGAATACCATCTACATAAACACAAGAGGAAACCTCAGAAACCAGAATCTCCACCTTCCCTGACAGCCCCTGAACAAACATCAGCCTAAATTCATCAAGGGTCTTTGCGTGATTGGATAATGGAACTGAAAAACAAGTACTCTGGGCTGGGGCTGTAGCTTGCCTAGCATGTGTGAGGCACTGGGTTTGATTCTCAGTACCACATAGAAAAATAAATAAATAAAATAAACTTATTATGTCCAACTACAACTAAAAATACATTTTAAAAAATGCATTGTGTCCATCTACAACTAAAAAATAAAAATAAAAACAAGTACTCTGGCACAGAAGCACAGTCTATGTACCATGTTTATCTGTAAATGACATTAGAACTGGGACCTGAATCAAACCAGAACTTAGAACCAGGCCTTCAAATGTTAGGACTTAGTTTTAACCAAGCATTTACGAATGTGGACTTGATCACATGGCTTTCATGTTTAAGAGCATGTTTATATGATAGTTTCTGTACTATTAATGTGTTAGAGAAAATTTAATCATGTTGACTTCAGCTCTCAATCCTTTAATAGGTCCACATTTTTGGCTGAACACAGTGGCCTGGGAGGCTGAGGCAGAAGGATCGAAAGTTCGAAGCCAGCTTCAGCAACTTAGTGAGGCCCTAAGCAATTTAATGAAACCTGTTTCAAAAAATAAAAAGGGCTGGGGATGTGGCTCATAGGGTAAGCATCCCTGGGTTCAATCCCTGGTAATAGATAAATAAGAGGTCCACATGTTTGTGTACTTCTATGTCCATGTCAGGACAGTAGTAGATGGCCATCATTTATAATAAATGATATACATGAGGTTGCACATTCAAATCCTTTCACACAGAAAAATACCTGAGGACAACAGTGGCCCTTGTGAAGATGAGGGAGGCACAAATCTATAGCCATTATATAGCCATTGTTTTCGAGCCCCAGAGGCTGGGTCTGACACTGTTGTGGTTTGCTCTGCAGGCCTAGGCCACTGGGGTGCACATTCACTACCTCTTATTCTGTCCAGGGAGGGAGGCAGCACTCTCCTTAGGACCAGAAGCTCTTGGTAGGGGTCCACAGAGATTGTAAGCCAAATATGTGGCCCAAAGTGGGTTCTCAGGAGAGTTTCACAAAATTTGCATTGCTGCCTGCCTTTATCACCCTTGTGTCCATTCCTCATCCGGCTGGCCTTTCTATCTTCCCAGGTGGAAGACATGAGGTAACAAGAATCCCCAGAGAGAAGTAACCATGGTTCTTCTGTAACAAGCAAGGCAGCAAGGAGCTCATTACATGGCTCCAACAAAGGTACCCATCTACCTTTGCCTTGAGCCATTCAGGGGAACTGGCACTGCCTGCAGTGATAGGCCTTTCTCTCCCCACACAGTGTCTCTGTTGCTTGGAATATCACCCAACACATCTGGCTCTGAAGCCTTATCTATCATTCCCCAGCCCACTTCTAGCCCCAGGCCCTCTGTGAAGCAGTCTCTGATAAGCCTAGTGTAGGCGTTCTTCATTTTGGCTCCACAACGAAGCTTCCAAGGCGCTTTCAGGTAGAAACCAGTGTCTGAGGCCCACCCCCCCCAGAGATTTGGGGCTCAGGAAGTTTTTGTGGGTGATTGTAATGTGCAGTCTGGGTTCAGACCTTCTGTTCCTGTTGAAGTCACCTTTCTTCCACCTCTGTACACCTGTGACTCCTTTTCTGGGTGTGTCATGTGGCATTTATCTCATTCTGTCTTATGCCACAGTTACTTGTGAATAAATCATCTCTTTAATTCCATTCTAAGGTCCTCAAGAGCAGGGAACATAGAACCTTGCTTGTTACAGCAGTGATGGGTAGTCCCCAGAATTCTAGAATGTTGCCCCTGGATAGACTCATAGCAGAGGAGCCTTTTGCTTTTGTAGGCAGAAGGGATGCAGGAGAAACTATAAATCCAGGACTCTGATTTAGGCCTTTTAGTTGAGGCTAAATCAAAAGAGATTCCCATGAGGCTACCTGGACATATGCTGTGAAAGGGTAGACTTTTAAAAAACTACTTGGAGCGACCCTCTCGTGCTCCAAAATGTCATCTGGTCAGAACAGTGGTAGATCACGTTAGAGAAGGAAAGATGTCATCCTGTTGGTCAGCTATAATAAGGGTTCGATTAAAAAAAAAGAAAAACCAAAATAAAATAAAAAAAAAAAACAACAACTCTCTAAGCAGTTAAAACTGTTAACGGAGGAGATCCCTATGACATCCATTTTTTTTTTTTTTAACTGATTTTCTACTTTCTCTCATGAGGCAAGCTTTCCAAAACTGACTTACTTAGCCTCTTCAAGTTTACCAAAGGTAGCCCCAAACCCTTCTTAATTAAATGATACGATTGCTCAGGAGAACCGAATGGAATTCAACCCCTTAAATGCTGCCTGGATGCCTCGGCCACTAAATCCAGGAGCATTTCGTGAGTGCCTGTTAGGTGCCAGGAATGCAAACACCAGCAAGATCCATCCGTGCTTCAAGGAGCTCCCAGACCAGGAGGCAAATGGGAAGACAAATACCCTCCAAGACAAGCCTCATAGGAGAAGAGGAGGAGGGGCATTCATGCATGCAGTAAGGCCACCTGCACCCTCCGGGGCTTGCCGCTTCTGGGAGCACCAGCACGCACAGACACACGGCCCGTCGCCTGCGCCGCTGGCTCCCTCCCCTGTCCTGTCCCACACACCCGGGCGTCTCCAACTCCCACCCGTGACGGGGGACCCCTGAGCCCGCGTGAGACTCGCAGGCGGGGGCAGGTGAAGTAGGGCAGACTACCACATCGAAGGCACCCCAACCCACGTCGGGATCCATCGAGACCCGCGGGGAGCGTGCGGCGGGCCTGCTCCGCCGCAGCCGGCATCGCCGGCGCAGAGAGGGCGGCGGCTGTCGGTCCACCTGCTGGGCCCGCCGCACGCAGGATTCCGCAGCGGCCTGGCTGCCCGAGCTCGTTCCTGTTCGCCGATCCTTGGGCAGCTCGCAGGACTGGGTCACACCCAGAGCTGCGGGCGCCGGGGAGGCGCACCTGCAAAATCCCGCGCGGGCGGTTGGGCGCGGCAGGATGGGACTGGGGCGAGGTCCGGGAGAGGCCGGGGCGCGGGCGGGAAGCCCCCGTAGCTGCGAGCCAGCGCGCGAGCGGCGGGTCCCGGCAGCACTCACCGACCCTCAGCGTCGGGGCGGCGGCGGCCGGCGCGCGGCCCTTTCGCAGGGTCCCCTCCCTCGGCCTCGCAGTTCCGCTCCAGCCTCGCAGGAGCAGCGGTAGCCGCGGAGACAGCCGCGAGGCTGCCCTGCGGGGAGGGGGCGCCTGTGACCCGCTACTGCTGACCAACGCACCGGGCCGCTCAAGCTCCAGCAGGGGGCGCGCTGGCTCGCGCGTGCGCAGGGGGCCAACCCTGCAGGTGCGGGGTCCGCCCCCGCCGCCTCAGCCCTCCCGATAACGCGTCTGCGCAGTGTCCCGACGGGTCGTTCACGTCCGACAGGGGGCGCGCCGTATTGCGCGTGCGCCCTCAGAATTCCGCGCTTGTGTGGTGACCCGGATATGGCGCCTACGTCCGGCAGGGGGCGCGCGATTTCGCGCATGCGCAGTGGGCTACCCTGCGGTTATGCGGCTCGCCTCAGGCCACCTCCTGAGTCTGCGCAGTGCCCAGCAGGGGGCGTGCGGCCGGACTTCTGAGTGCCTGGCTCCGCTAGCAGGTGTAGGCCCGCCGACCCAACCAGAAGCGCTTTCGAGACCTGCGTTTACACGCGGTTGAAGTAATCACGGCCGTTTTTCCAGTTCCCTTTCCTATGTCTCCTCCGGCCCTTTTTGTCACCGAGGGTCGAGTGGGGTCTCCTCAGGCAGGAGGGTCCCGGGGCCGGGGTCAATGGGGTCTCCTCGGGCGGGAGGGGGCGTGGGTCCCAGGTCGCGGGGCTGGGGGCAGATCCCGAGCGTGGACGGCGGCGGCGCGGGGCCAACAGTCGAGGCCAGCGGGTCCCTAAGTGCCACCAGCCACACCCGGCGCGACGCCCGCGGTGAGTGAGGCGCGGACAAGACGGAGGCGCGCCAGGGGTACCGTCGACCTCGCATCCCCGACCCCGGCCCCGGGGAGGAGGGACGAAGGGCGCGGCGGCCTTGTAGCTGTGGTGGTAACTCTCGCAGGGAAGCGAGGTCGGGCCGGCTTGGGCCCGGCGCGGGGCGCTCTCTCCCGGCCTCAGAGGGCCTGCAGAGGGTCGCTAGCAAGATGCTTGTTCAGCGGAGCCGTCACACTGACCTGGCCTCTGACCCCGTAGCTAGTTAGGCATGTAATTTTACCTTTCTGAACCCCAGTTTCCTATCCCTAAAGTCGAAATGGTAATATAGCAAACGGAAAGGTTTTGTTTTTCTTTGGACTTTTTCCCCGTGGGAGTCAGATGAGAACACGCAGGGTGGAGTCTTATCACCAGGCCTGACGCTTACGTACTAAACAAGATGGGCACGCAGGGGAAGTGACAGCATTTATCTGGAGTGGACCATAAATGTGCTGCAAACATCTCAAAAACCTTTCTCCCCGTCATTCCTCACAGACTGTAGCCGCCCACCCCAGTAAAACCAGAATGTCTTCCCCATTCCTTGCTCACTGCCAGAAAACTGTCTGAGCCCGGCCATCGAGACCTCTTCAGGCGGCTGCTCGATCTTTCCTTTCAAACGCCAGTGCTTGCTATTTGCAACTTTAATTGGTTAGAACTTGCGACTCTGTTCAGCCCCTTCTAAATCTGACCCCAGTTCCTCAGAACCAAAACTAGGAACAGAGCTGACTGATCAGAATTTCCTTTAGATAGATGAGGGTGTGGATATTGAAGAAGAACGTTCCTCTGGATCAAACAAAGCAGATCTACTCAATTCAACATACGTTTTTATTGTATGCTTACTATATGCAAAATGAAATTTGAAATAAAAATGTGAATAAAATGCTTATCTACACTTTAATAGAATTGAGCCCCCAACAATATATAGTTAGTAGCAAATGAAAATAATATAAACTGTGAATTGCAGGAAATCGGTATAAATACATGGAATACCTCAGGGTATTTAGAGATTATGTTGTACTACAGGAACTATAACATTACTGTATTTGTATTACTGTATTTGTCCAAAGAAAGTCTCTTGCTTAAAAATATAGTCATTTTTCACAGCTTTTAACCATTTAGAAAATTTGGGGGGATGATTTGTATAGACCATTTACATATTCTAAAATTAACTTAAATTTTCATTTAAGTGTTGTTTGAATACATCATTGTTGAAAAAGTTTAAAAATCAAACCATGATTATCATCCCCTTAAATTTTCATCATTTAAATTTTTTCTTGTTCAGTGTTCTATTATGTAAATGGATAGATTTGTCCATAGGGGTGTAGTTCTGCAGTTTTCTTTTCAGATATGTAGGCTGGACATTTGACATTGGTATCTCTCTCCAGTGTTTGGGAAATTCTCCATTAAGTGTGTCTTGGTGGAAGGTGGGGTCCCAGTTCAAAGGAAGAGGTGCTTCTGCAAACATGTTGCAAGTGTTTTTCTCTGCAGATTGTTATCTGGCTTTTAACATTTTTTTTTTTCAAGGAAAATTGTTAATGTTTGTGTTATCAGGTTCATGAGTCTGTTTTTTTGATAGTTTCCAGATTATAGGTCATGCTTACAAAACAAAACAAAAAACTGTCCTCATTCTAAGGATATAAAATACCCAGTTTTTCTTAACAGCACTTTTATAATTAAATGTAATATGTTCAAATCTTCATATATGTGGAGTTTATTTTGCTGGAGTGAGCTAGTCAATTTTCTCAATGGTTCAAAAAATTAATCAATGAAATTTCTAGTTCTGTATAGTAAACTCTAGTTACAATTCCATGGATTTTGACAAATTCAGAGAGTTGTGTGACTGCCACCGCAACCAAATTCAAACATCATCCCCCTAGATTTCCTTATGTTGTCTCTTTTGTATCTGATGCTCTCCACCTTTCTCAGCAAGCACTGGTTTTGTTCTATAATTCTATAATTTAAAAAAAATATTTTTAGTTGTTGATGGACTCAAAACCTTTATTTTTTATTTATTTTTATGTGGTGCGGAGGATTGAATCCAGTGCCTCATACATTCGAGGCAAGCACTCTACAACTGAGCTACTACCCCAATCCCTCCATCTCTATGGTTTTACTAATCTCTCTTGTAGAATACTTTGTGTAGATTTCTTAGGGTTTTTTGGGAAGAGAGATACTTTCATTTCTTCCTCTTCAATCTGTATATATTTTATTTCTTCTTGCCGTATTGCACTAGCTAGGACTTCTGATATGATGTTGAATAAGAGTAATGAGATTAGGTATCTTGGTTTGCTCCCAGTCAAAGCATTTAGTCTTTGACCATGAAGTATGTTAATTGTAGGTTTTTGTAGATGTCAATTATCAGATTGAGGACAGCTTCTGAGTAGCTGGGATTACAGGCATTCACCACCACTTCCAGACTGATTTATTCTTTGTCTCTTAATGTGATGAATTACATTGTATTTTTACTACATATTTTTCACATAGTGTTTTTAAAAGGCTTTGATATTGAGGTGAGGGTTACCTCATGAATGAGTGGTGAAGTAGTTCCTCTTTTTCTATTTTCTGGAAAAGAATGTATAGAATTAATATGTTTCTCTAAATGTTTGCTAGAATTCACCAATGAAACATTTGGGTCAGGATTTTCTTCCTCAGAAGGATTTTAATTACAAATATAGTTTTTAATAGATATAGAACTTCAAATTATCCATTTCTTCTTAAGTGAATTTTGGTAGTTGGCAGCTTTCAGGGAGTTGGTCTGTTTCACCTAAGTTGTTGGGCAAATAGGTATCAAAACTATTTACTAATAATGCTACTTTGACCTATGTGAAATGTTACTTTTATCACATACTAAATTTCTGTTTGTACTTAGGTCTATGTTAGATCCTTTTTAAAAAAATTAATTTTTAATTTTTTTTTTTTTTTTTTTTTTTGCGGTGCTGAAGATTGAACTCAGAGCTTCACACATTGTAGGTAGAAATCAACCACTGAGTTACACCCCAACCTTCTTTTAAAAATTTTATTGGGCTGTCTCTTACTATACTAGCATAATATTGTTTTAATCAATAAAGTTATTTAGCAACATTTTTTGGATAGTCTCTGATCGATATCTATACCTTTCAGAATTTTTTGACTAGTCTTACAGCTTTATGTTCTATATGGATTTCATAGTCAGTTTTATAAAATTCCATTGAAGTTTTTTAAAATGTGTAGATTAGGAGAATTATTATATTCACAGTATTGATTCTATAAAAGGACAAGTTATATATCTCTGTTTAACTGAGCTTTATTTTGTGTTTCTTGATAGTTTTCCACATATATGTCTTACATATAACCCATTACATTTATCCCTAAATATATTCTCATGGTGCAATTGTCAAAGTGATATCTTCTTGAACTATGATTTCTTAGTAATCTGTTTATAGGAAAGCCATTGTTCTTATTAACCTAATAATTGTATAAATGGCCTTACACCTTACCTTTTACTGTTTCTTATAGTTTTTTGCTTGTTGTTTTTTTCTGTGTATAGAGTTTTTTAATGTGTAAATAATCATAACTCATTCCCCTTTACCTGTATTTATTGCCACTGGATTCACCCTGTCATCTAACTTTACTAATGCAGTGTTACCCAGAGCTCATACGAATCATTTTTTGAGAACAGTATAGGCTACTATACCTGCTGAGGAACTGCCAACAGTGATCCTCTGCCCCCTCCCCACTTGCTTTTAGATAAAGGAACATCCTCTGAATGAATGGACCAATTAATTAAAGACACCCAAATTGTTCAGACCAGTTAGATAAATGTACTCTTCTGACCTTTCTGCCAACAGATTTAGCTTTGTGCCAGACCTGATCTCATATCCTCCATCTCACTATCTCATCCCCTTGGCCCAGCATGCTTGGGAAGGGAGAGCCCTTGAAATTGGACTCAGTAGGGGCTGGGATTGTGGTTCAGTGGTAGAGTGCTCACCTAGCATGTGCGGGGGCTCTGGGTTCGATCCTCAGCACCACATAAAAATAAATGAATGGAATAAAGGTATTGTGTCCAACTACAATTAAAAAAAAATATTAAAAAAAAAAAGAAATTGGACTCAGTGACTCAGAACAGTCTTGGCCTTTCCAGAACAATGTTAGAAAATAACGTTGGAGTTGGCATTCTAGTCATGGCTTCATCTTAACTATAAATGTTTCTAGTTGTCAAAAATCAAAAGCAAAGATGCCAGAAAGTACTTTGATTTGAGATATGTATTTTTTGGCATGTCATAGATGTGTCCTTTTTCTAAAGATTTAAAAAAGAAGAAGAAGAATCCAAAAATAGATGGTGAATTTTATCAAGTGCCTTTTGGGTATTTGTTGACATGATAATATGTTTTTATTCCTTTTACCAAACAATATGGTGAATTACCCTGATAAAAATCATAATTATAAGAACAGTGAAATATTCCTGGGTTTCTGTAGTGACTTTCCCATTTGCTTATGTATACTATTTTTTTAATACTCTATTGGAGTCTTTGTGTTATCGAGGAATCTACATCATGTTCTCTTCACTAATGGTGGGTTTTGGTTACTTTTAAAAAATATTCTGTGTTATTGTAAGATTTTGTTATCAGTTATGTTAACCTGATTTCTATAACTGGGAGTTTCTTTCTCTGTGCTTATGGATTAGTTTAAATTGTATCAGAATGGTCCCTAGCTTGTTGAAAATAACTGACCACTTTGAGTTTTTGTACTTAAATTGCTTGGAAGGCTCGTTAACAATTTTCTCAATATTTAATAGTTTATTTGAAAAAAATTTTACATTAAAAAAAATCTCTTCCTGACTAGGAGTGGTGGTATGAATCTCTCCAACCCAGCTACTCTGTATGCTAAAGCAGGAGTATCACAAATTCAGGATCAGTCTGGGCAGCATAGTGAAACTCTGCCTCTTAGACATTTTTCTTCTATTTTTTTTCTGGAATAAGGTGAGAGTTGCTATTTTCCTACCCAATCAACTCACCTAAAGTAGTTTGCCAAATTTATTAGTATCAAGTTGAATAAAGCATTTAATTTTCTATGCATTATTTTTTCCCCATTTTTTTCTTACTTAAACTGTCTGTGATTTTGAGCCCTTTTGTGTTGGCTAGATGTGCTAATGGATTATAGTTGGCCCTCCATAGCTGCAGGCTATGCACTGGCAGATTTAATCAAGTGTGGATTGGACCAAGTGTGAATCATATCCTTACCAAATGTGTACAGACTTTTTTCTCCTCCTCCTCTTCCTCCGCCTCCACCTCCTTTCTCCCCTTTTGAAACAGGGTCTTGCTATGTTGTCCAAGCTAATCTTGAACTCTTGAAAACTTCTTAGCCTCCCAAGTATCTGTGACTTTTGGTCATGTGTCACTGTGCCTGCCTCAAACATTTTTTTCTTGTCATTATTCCTTAAGCAATATAGTATAACAACTATTTACATAGTATTTACATTGTATAAGATATTATAAATTATTTAGAAATGAATTAAAGTATATGGGCAAATGTGTACAGGTTATTTGCAAATACACAATTTTATATAAAGGACTTGAACATCAGTGGATTTGTATGTCTAAAGAGGTTCCTGGAACCAGTAGTCCTGGACATTGAGGAATTTATATTCAAAGTTTTATTTCCTTACCTGTTATCTATTCGTTTCCTCTTTCTAATTTAAGCTTTCGTCCATAAAAACAATATCTATGTTTTGAAGAAATATAAAGAAAACACATTATAGAAACTTATTCCCCCCAGGGGTAAAAGGTTGTTATAGAATAGCGATAGTCACATATACAATGACAATGATTGTTTTCCTTGCAGAATCTCCATAAAGATATTTTAAAAATACTTGTAAACATATAGAGTTTAACTGTATTTAGCTTTTGTTTGGGAGGTACTGCCTTTCTTTGTGGTCATTAAGACTCTGTCATGGGGCTGGGGATGTGGCTCAAGCGGTACTGCGCTTGCCTGGCATGCGACCCGGGTCTTTTGTTTTCTTTCTTTCTTCTCACCCCAGAGTGTGTGTGTGTGTGTGTGTGTGTGTGTGTGTGTGTATTTGCTGGGATCAAACCCTGGGTCTCAAGCATGCACAGGTGCTGGCTCAGCACTATTTGTTGAAGAGACTATTCTTTTCCCATTAAATAGTCTTGGCACCTGCTGTGTCTGAATGTCTGTGCCCTCACAAAATTCATGTATTAAAATTCTAATCTGCAAGGTGATGGAATTAGGATTTAGAGCCTTTGGAAAGTGATTAGGTCATGGAAGCAGAACTCTCATGAATGGAATTAATACTCTTTTTTCCCCACAGCACTGGGGATTGAATAAAGAGCCTCACACATGCCAGACAAGCCCTCTATCCCTGAGCTACATCCTCAGCCTTGTTTAAAAAATAGTATTTAAAATTTTTTTTTAGTTATTGATAGACCTTTATTTATACATGGTGCTAATAATTGAACCTAGTGCCTCACACATGTCAGGCACGTGCCTACCACTGAGCTATAGCCTCAGCCCTAAAAAATTGCATTTTGATACAAGATGTTGCTAAATTGCCCATGCTAACCTTGAACTTATGGTCTTCCTGCTTCAGGCATCTCATCCAGCAGAATTATTGCTCTTATAAAAGAGATCTGAGATCCTTTGCCTCCTTCTGCTATGTAAGCTTGTAGCAAAAAGACAGCCATCTAAGAAGTGGGCCCTCACCAGATACTAAATCTGCTAGTACCTTCATCTTTCCCAGCCTTCCAATCTGTGAAATAAATTTCTGTTGCTTATGAGCTCCCAGTTTATAGTATTTTGTTATAATAGTCCAAACAGACTAAGATAGCACCTTTGTCAAAAATTAATTGTTTGGGTTTATTTCTGGACTCTCAATGCTGTTTTATTGGTTGATATGTCAATTCTTATGCCAGTTTTTAAAAATTTAATCTTTATTTAAAGTATTATGGGTTCATCCTAACAAAATCATACAGGTATGGAATTCAATTTCAGTTCACCGTTCCCCACTTTTCCCTCTTGTCCTCCCTCCTCTTCCCCTTCTCCTTCCTCTCTTCTGCTAGACTTCCTTTCATTCAGTTATTTATTCAATTTTGATTGGTTCTTTTTACTTTTACATAAAGATGAAATTACCTGTGGTATATTTATATATGCACATAATATGATATTTTAATCACTCATTCCACATTGCCTCCCCTTTTCTTTTCCTCAATTTTGCCTCTTGATCTCCTCCTTCTGCACTGCTAATCTTCCCTATATCTTTTGTTTTTTTAATAATTTAACCTTTATTTTATTTATTTGTTTTTATATGGTGCTGAGGATTGAACCCAGGACCTCACTTGTGCTAAGCAAGTGCCTAATTGCTGAGCTACAACCCTAACTCCTTCCCTATATCTTTATGATATCCCATCCTGTCCTCTCCTTTTCTTAATTTACTCCAGCTTCCATATGTGAAAAAACATTTGACCTTTGAGGTTTTTGAGTCTGGCTTATTTCATTTAGCATGTTGTTCTCCATTTCCATTCATTTACCAGCAAATACCATAATTTAATTCTTCTTTATGGCTGAGTAAAACTTCATTGTGTATATATACCATAATTTCTAATCTTTTTATCTACTGACAGGCATCTGGGTTGATTCCATAATTTAGCTATGCGAGTTGTGCTGCCAAAAACATCGAGGTGGCTGTATTGCTATAATATGCTAATTTTAGTTCTTTGGGGGAAAACACTAAGGAATGGGATAGCTATTTCATATGGTGGTTTCATTCCTAGTTTTTGAGGAATTTCCATATTGTTTTCTTCAGAGTGATTGTACTAGTCTGCAGTCCCACCAACAGTGTACGAGTGTACCTTTCCCCCCATATTCTTGCCAGCATTATTGTTTGTATTCTTGATCATTGCCATTCTGACTAGAGTGAGATGAAATCTTTGTATAATTTTGATTTGCACTTCACTGATTGCTAGAGATGTTGAACATTTTTTTCCTATATTTGTTGGGCATTTATGTTTCTTCATTAGAGAAGTGTCACTTGAGCTCTTTTGCCATTTATTGACTGGATTTTTTTTTGGTATTAAGTTTTTTGATTTCTTTATATATTCTGAGTTTTAAAATATATTTATAGGGCTGGGGTTGTGGCTCAGCGGTAGAGTGCTCGCCTAGCATGTGTGAGGCCCTGGGTTCAATCCTCAGCACCACATTAAAAAAAAAAAAAGATATTGTGTCCATCTACAACTAAAAAATAAAATATTTTTAAAAATTAAAAAAAATATATTTATAATCTGGGTATTAATTATTTATTAGAGGAGTAGCTGGCAAAGATTTTCTTCCATTCTATAGGCTTTCTCTGCTCTTAATCATTTTATTTGCTGTGCAGAAGCTTTTTAATATGATGGCATCCCACTTATTGATTTTTAATTTGATGACATCCTGCTTATTGAAGCTTTTTAGTTTGATTCAATTTTACTTATTGATTCTTGGTTTTATTTCTTCTGCTTCAGAGGTCTTATTAAGGAAGGCAGTGCCAGCACCAATATAATGGAGTGTTGGCTCTAGCAGCTGCAAGATTTCTGGTATAATTCCTAAGTCTCTAATGCATTTTGATTTGACTTTTGTTCAGGGTGAAAGCTAGGTATCTATTTCCATTTTTCTACATATAACTATCTACTTATTTGTGTGTGTGTGTATGTGTGGTTCTGGGGATTGAACCCAGGGCCTTGTGCATGCGACACAAGCACTCTACTAACTGAACTATATCCCCAGCCCCACTTAATCAGTTTTTTTATTTATATATGTCAGAAGAATGCATTATAATTCTTATTACACATATAGAACATAATTTTTCACATCTCTGGTTGTATACAAAGTATATTCACACCAATTTGTGTCTTCATACATGTATTTTGGAAAATAACGATCATCATATTCCACCATCATTTGCTGCAGTCTGGCTGGGCAAAATAACCGGGGAGCGGGGTGGGGAGACAAGCAACTTGTGAAGGTTGAAACAGCGGGAGCCGCTTTATTACGGGACAGCAGAGGTATATATACATAATTAATTACACACAGCTTAACTTAATTAACATCATCTAGATACAGCAGTCATTAAGGAATCCTCATCATCTTTATGACTCATTGGCGTTACTTCACAAACCACTCCTCCTGGCAAAGTGCCAGGCGCCATCTTGACTTGACTGTGGCCCTCAACAATCATTCTTAATCCCATGCCCCCTCCTGTCCCCTCCCACCCCTTTGCCCTATATAGAGTTCATTTATTCCTCCCATGTTCCCTCTCCCTATCCCACTATGAATAAGTCTCCTTATATCAAAGAAAACATTTGGCATTTGTTTTTGTTTTTTTTAGGGGGGGGGAGATTGCCTAACTTCACTTAGCATTATCTTCTCTAACTCCATCCATTTACCTGCAAATGCCATGATTTTATTCTCTTTCATTGCTGAGTAAAATTCCATTGTGTGTATATGCCACATTTTTTTTTATCCATTTATCTATTGAAGGGCATCTAGGTTGGTTCCACAGTTTAGCTATTGTGAATTGTGCTGCTATAAACATTGATGTGGCTATGTCCCTGTAGTATGCTGTTTTTAAGTCCTTTGAGAATAGACTGAGGAGAGGGATAGCTGGGTCAAATGGTGGTTCTAGTCCCAATTTTTCAAGAAGTCTTCTTACTGCTTTCCATATTGGCTGCATCAATTTGCAGTCCCACCAACAGTGTATGAGTATACCTTTTTCCCCACATCCTCGCCAGCACTGTTGTTTGTCTTTATAATAGCTGCCATTCTGACTGGAGTGAGATGATATCTTAGAATAGTTTTGATTTGCATTTCTCTAATTGCTAGAGATTATGAGCATTTTTTCATATATTTGTTGATTGATTGTATATCCTCTTCTGAGAAGTGTCTGTTCAGGTCCTTGGCCCATTTATTGATTGGGTTATTTGTTTTTTTGGTGTTTAACTTTTTGAGTTCTTTTTATATCCTAGAGATTAGTGCTGTGATTGTGAGGGGTAAAAATTTGCTCCCAAGATGTAGGCTCTCTATTCACAGATTATTTCTTTTGCTGAGAAGAAACTTTTTAGTTTGAGTCCATCCCATTGATTGATTTTTTTATTTTAATTCTTGCGCCCAAAGAGTTTTATTAAGGAAGTTGAGGCCTAATCCCACATGATGGAGGGAAAGGCCTACTTTTTCTTCTATTAGATGCAGGGTCTCTGGTTTTATTCCTAAGTCCTTGATCCATTTTGAATTGAGTTTTGTGCATGGTGAGAGATAGGGGTTTAATTTCATTTTGTTGCATATGGATTTCCAGTTTTCCCAGCACCATTTGTTGAAGAGGCTATATTTTCTCCAGTGCATGTCTTGGCACCTTTGTATAAGATAAGATAGTTGTAATTTTGTGGGTTAGTCTCTGTGTCCTCTGTTCTGTACCATTGGTCTACCAGTCTGGTTTGGTGCCGGTACCATGCTGTTTTTGTTAATATTGCTCTGTAGTATAGTTTAAGGTCTGTTATTGTGATGCCACTTGCTTCACTCTTCCTGCTAAGGATTGCTTTAGCTATTCTGGGTCTTTTATTTTTCCAGATGAATTTTATGATTGATTTTTCTATTTCTATGAGGAATGTCATTGGGATTTTGATCAGAATTTCATTAAATCTTTATAGTGCTTTTGGAAGTATGGTCATTTTGATAATATTAATTCTGCCTATCCAAGAGCAAGGTTAGATCTTTCCATCTTCTAAGGTCTTCTTTGACTTCTTTCTTTAGGGTTCTGTAATTTTCATTATATAGATATTTTGTCTCTTTGGTTAAGTTGATTCCCAAGTATTTTATTTGGGGGGCCTGCAGAGGTCTATGTAGGTGGATCTGGGCTGCCCAGCTTGACCTCCTGCAGTAGTCTGCTAGTAGGAAGGGGCGGTCCTGTTCCAGAGGCTAGCCTCTGGTGGGTGACTGCCCTGCAGGTGCAGGGGGTGGGCCCAGGCCTACTATGAGCCTGGATCCTGTGCCAGTCAGTTTTGATAATCAGCTTTGTAGTAAGTTTTTTAGTTGTAGTTGGACACAATACCTTTATTTCTTTATTTTTATGTGGTGCTGAGGATCGAACCCAGGGCCTCACATGCGCAAGGCAAGTGCTCTACCGCTGAGCCACAACCCCAGCCCCATTTTGTAGTAAGTTTTGAAATCAGGAATCATGGATCCTCCTATTTTTTCAATATTATATTGGCTATTCCTTAAAGTTCCATATGAATTCAAGGATGAGGTTTTACATTTCTTTAAAAAAGTCGTTAGATTTTTGGTAAGATTTACATTGAATCTGTAGGCTTCTTCAAGGAGTATTGCCATTTTGACAATATTAATTCCAAAGATCCATGAATATGGGATGTTTTCTCATTTATTTAGGTCTTATTTAGTTTCTGTCAGCAAACTTTATAGTTATATTTTCATTGTGCAAATCTTTTGCCTTTTTGGCTAACTTTATTTTGGGGTATTTTAGTCTTCTGGATTCTGTTGTAAAAATTGTTAATTTTCTTTTTAGATTGTCCATTGCTAATGTATTGAAATTCAACTGGTTTTTTGTGTGTTGAGCTTGCCCCCTGAAACTTTGCTGAATTTATTTATTAGCTCAAGTAGTTTATATGTATATGTGCATGCCTGTGTTGTGTATGCATGTGTATTTTTGGATTATCTATGTACATAGTCATTTGATCTGTAATAAATGTAGATTTATTTCTTCCTTTTCAACTCAGATGGTGTTTATTATTTATTTATTTATTTTAAATAAATGACAGCAGAATGTATTACAATTCTTATTACACATATACAGCACAATTTTTCATATCTCTGGTTGTATATAAAGTATGTTGACACCAATTCGTGTCTTCATACATGTACTTTGAATAATGATGTCTATCACATTCCACCATCTTTGCTAATCCACTGTCCCCCTCCCTTTACCTTCCACCCCTCTGCCCTATTTAGAATTCATCTATTCCTCCCATGCTCCCCCTCCCTACCCCACTATGAGTCAGCCTCCTTATATCAGAGAAAACATTTGGCATTTGTTTTCAATAATACAATCAATAATTTAGACTTAATTGACATATATAGAATATTTAAGTCTGCATCAAGTGGATACACTTTTTTCTCAGCAGCACATGGATCCTTCTCTAAAATGAACCATATGATATGCCACAAAGCAACTCTTAGCAAATACAAAAAGGTAGAGATACTATCATATCATAATGGAATGAAATTGGAAATCAACGAAAAAATAAAAATTTCTCCATCATCTGGAGACTGAACAATATGCTACTGAATGAACAATGGGTTACAGAGACATTAAGGAGATTAAAAAGTTCTTAGAGGTAAATGAGAACATAGACACAACAATGAAATCTCTGGGAGACTATGAAAGTAGTACTAAGAGGAAAATTCATTGCATGGAGTTCATTCATTAAAAGAAGAAAAAGTCAACAAATATTTTATTTTGCCTAATTCCTCTAGTTAGGACTTCCTTCCAGTACAGTGTTGAATACCAGTGGTAGAAGCAGGCATCTTTGTCTTATTCCTGACCTCAGGGGAAAAATTTTCAGTCTTTTACTATTCATTATGATGTTAGCTGTGGGTTAATCATAAATACCTTATATCATATTAGGGAATTATCTTCTATTATAACTTGCTGAGATTTTTGATCACCAAAAGGTGTTAAATTTTGTCAACTGCCTTTTCTGCATCTTTTGAGATGATCATGTAGGATTTTTATTGTTGTTCTATTAATGAGATATATTACATTGATTAGTTTTCTTTTTTTCCAAATAATGCCTTCATGTTGGTTTGCACATTGTAAGTCATTTACTTGTCAAGTACTTTTTTGCTTTTATCAGTGCATAATAAAATTTGGGTTCCTTTTGACATAATTGTACATGCATGGAATTTAATTTACTCCATTTCAGTCCCCAGTGCTCCCCCGCACACCCCCGGTTCTTTCCCTCTGCTCTACTGGCATACCTTCCATTTATTTATTCATTTGTTTATTCTTAATTGGTGATTTAAAGATATACATAAAAGTAGAATTCACTGTGGTGTATTTATACATGTACATAGCATAATTTTGTCATACTCATTGATTGATTTTCTTATGTTGAAACATCTTTGCATTCCTGGGATAAATCCCATTTGGTCATGATGCATGATCCTTTAAAAAAAAATAAAATATATATATATTTAGTTGTAGATGGACACAATATCTTTATTTTGTTTATTTTTTAATGTGGTGCTGAGGATTGAACCTAGTGCCTCATGCATGCAAAGCAAGCGCTCAACCACTGAGCTACCCATGCATAATCCTTTTAATGTGTGCTATAGTTTGTGTGTGGTTCCTTTGTTAGAGACATTGTATTGTATTTTCTGTCTAGTTCTATCTATTATTAAATTTGCAGTATAGAGGGCTAGGAGTGAAGCTCAGTGGTAGGGTGCTTACCTAGCATACACAAGGTTCTGGGTTTGATCCCTAGCACTAAAAAGAGAAAAGAAATTTTGCAGTGCATTTTTCAAGGTCTGCAACTGTTATTGTAGAATTGTCCATTTCTCCCTTCAATTCTATCAATATTTGCTTAATGTGTTTTGGGATATCTGTTGTTTGGTGTGTATATATTTATCTTCTTTTATGGTCATGCTTATTTTTAAAATGTAATTACTAATTGTACATGGTTATGGGGTACAGTGAGATAACTTGATATAAATGTGTAATGATCAAATTAGGTCAGTTAACTTTTCATTTCTGTAAACTTTTTTGTGTGTGGTACTGAGGATTGAACTCAGGATTTCTCACATATTAGGCAAGGACTCTACCTCTGAACCATACCTCTGGTCCATTTTATTGAATTTTATTTTGATATAGGATTTCCCTGTGTTGCCAAGGTTGGCCTCAAATTTGCAGTCTTCCTGCATCAGCCTCTTGAGTAGCTGGGATTACAAGCATGTACCACCACACCAAGTTAGATTTTTTATGAACAGACAATAATCACATTTATGAGGTACAGTGTGATACTTAAGTGCATAAATAAAGCATGTACTGATCAAATCAGAGTAATAAACATTTCTATCTCCTTGTCACTACTTTGTGTTTGGAGAATTCAAGCTCCTCTCTTCTAGCTATTTATATAATAGATTATTGTGCACTAGCTATAGTCACCCCATTGTGCTATCAAACACTAGAACTTATTACTCCTATATAAATATGTCACATTTGCTAAATGTTATCTGATGTCACTTTATGCCCCACTCCCCAGCCTCTAGTAACCACTCTTCTATATTCAGATCAACTCTTTTAGCATCCATACATCAGAGAGAAGATGCAGCATTTGTCTTTCTATGTCTGGATTATTTCACTTAACATAATATCCTCTAGTTTCATCTATTTTACTATAAATGATAGGATGTCATTATTAATCATTCTATCTTATTGAAGAATTGGCCTTTTTCTTAGTGTAAAATATCCTTTTTCTCCTGTAATTTTTTTTTTTTGCTTAAAATCTACTTTGTCAAGTATTATTATAGTCAGCCTGCTCTTTTTAGTTATATTTGCATGGAAGAGCTTTTTCCATCCTTCACTTTCAATCTACATGTGATTGGGGTATCAAGTGAGTCTCTTATAATTGGCACATACAGTTGGCCCTCAGTATTCTTGGGTTCCACACCCATGGATTCAATTAGCTGTAGATTGTTGACTATGTAGTTAGACCAGTGGTAGTTGTGTCTATACTGAACATGTTCATGTCTTTTTTCTTATCATGATTCCCTAAATGATGCAGTATGCTAACCACTTACATAGGATTTATATTGATTTATATTGATTTATATTTATCATGATAAGTAACCGAGAGATAATTTAAATTTAAAGTATGGGAGAAAAAAACATAGTTTATATGCAAAAACAGTGCTGTTTTATGTAAGGGATTTGAGCTTCCACATAGTTGGTATCTGTGGAGGGAAGGGTGTCCTGGAACCAGTCCCTAGTGGACACCACAGACAGTTGTTTCAGACAATTCAGTGGAGGGGCCAGTTTCCACCATCGTCTTTGAGTACACTCTGCTTTTATTCCTAAAGATGCTACTTCTAAAATTCTTGTGTTATGAGAAAGAGACAGTTTTCTGTGTTTAAGAAAACAGTATTGTTAAAAGTGTAACACAAAGGATGTGATCCAGCCCAGAACTAGGTTTATCCCTATATTTATAAGCTCTACTGCTTTAATTGCAAATGTGTAAAGGCAAGAGTACTTCCACTTGAGGGAAGATGTATATCTTTTTCTTTCCTTACTGGAAAAATATTTTCTGGTAAAGCAAAATTCATTTTTATTATAGTAATGGTTTCTAAAAATTAAAGTATAAACAAAAAGATTGAAAAGAGGTGGAATCTTCTGCTAACCAGAAGTATTTTTATCTATTCACAGTCATTCCTACTCCATCCATAACCCTACAAAGACTATGTATCTCTTAGTTATTTAATCAATTAGTCATTTAATTCAATATTTACTGAGCACTTACTATGTGCCAGCTCTGCTTTTATGCCTCCCCAGTTCTGTGGTAGAACAAACAGACAAAAAAAAAAAAAAAATCCATGCCTCATGGAACATGCATTCTATTAAGGAAATAAGATTAAATAAGTATATAAATATGCTACATAGCTTAATGGTGCCAAGAAGAATAAACATGAAAAGTTGTATGAAATGTTTAGAGATGTTGAGATTTTATTTTGAATGGTCAAGAAAGTCTTCAAAGAGAAAGTGTCTTTCGAATAAAGATCCAAAAGAGATAGAAAAGCTGGCCATGCCAACATAGGAATAAAGTGTGTACTTGTACCTGGCAGAGGGGAATCCAAATATAGCAGCAGTTTTGTGTGTTTAGAGACAGCATCTGGGCCTTGACAGGAGCTGGAGAAGGAGGAAGGGAAGGGAAGTAGAAGAGAGTAGATGAAATGAGAACACTAGTAGGAGCTATGTCCCCCAGAACTATGTAGGCCATTGGAGGGCAGGGCTTTTCCTTGGAGAGAAATTGGGGCCATTGAAGAGTATTGAGCTGAAGAACAGACAGGATCTGACTGTACAGGGTTGCTCTTGATGCTGCTCGGAAAAGGATTTTAAGGTAACAAGGTCAGAGGTAATGAAGCCACTGCAGAGGCTACTGCAGAAATTGAGGCAAGGGATGATAAAGAGCAGAAGTGGTGAAGGGGGTTGAATTCTGGGAGTGTTTAAAGGTAGAGGCAATAGGATTTGCTGAGGTCTAAACTTGGGCTGTGAAAGAGAGAGGAAAGCCAAGAATAACCCTGTATGACTCAAAGAATAGAACTGAATGAATTGAGGTGAGGAAGACTGTGGAATGACCTATTTTTGAAAGAATATGAATAGCCCGGTTTGGCCAGGTCAGTTTTGAGATTAAACACGTGGGTATGTCGAGCAGGCAACTAGATAATTGGAAATAGAGCTTAAGGCAAGGTGCAGGCTGGTTGTACAAATATAGAAGTCTTCAGCATGAAGTTGGATCCTAATCCAGGGCTGAGTTAGGTCACCTAAGGAGTGTTACTGGAAAAGAGTCCACAGTCTGAGCCCCATAAGGGCTGGGGAGAGGAGAAAGAGTCAGTTTAAAAGACTGACAAGGAACAACTGGAAAGGTAGGAGAAAAAGCAGCCAGCATCATGCTCTGAAAGCCCGCAAGAAGGTTGTCCAAGGATATAAGAGTACCTCTTAGCATTCTTGCATTACACATAACATTTCACCCATTTGTTTCCTGACTAATGCTGAGCCTTCCCCTTCAGCTAGAAAAATGGCAGTGTTCAAGAAGTTAAAACTTCTTCTCTGGAAGAATTTCATCTTAAAGGTAGGTATAGTTATTCATGATGGTATGTAGGTTCTTGGGAATGACTGAATGTTTATGTGAAATTGGTTGCTAATAATGGGTTAAAGAAACAGTAAGAACTTTGCTTGTAAAGGGGCACTATTCTGCAAATAAGTCATGTTTCCATAGTAATTCTGTTAACCCTCATTATGAAAGATGATATCATTGTCTGATTTCCAACCAGTGGTGTTGTAGAAAAGTTAATAGAGGGGCTGGGGCTCAGTGATAGACCACTTGCCTAGCATGTGCGAGGCACTGAGTTCGATCCTCAGCACCACATAAAAATAAACAAAATAAAGGTATTGTGTACAACTACAACTAAAAAAGATATTTTAAAAAAGAAAAGTTAATAGAGATGTTTCTATTAAACTATTATTCTCCCCACCCCATTTTTTATATGGGGAGACTAGAAGAAAGGATTTTTTTTTTGGTACCAGCGATTGAACCCAGGGACCACATCCCCAGCCCTTTTTTATATTTTACTTAGAGACAGGGTTTTGCTGAATTGCTTAGGGCCTTACTAATTTCTGAGGCTGGCTTTGAACTCTTGATTCTTCTGCTTCAGCCTCCAGAGCCACTGGGATTATACGTTTGAAAGGATGCGAAATGGAAGAACATTCTCCTCAATAGAGACTTAGAGTGATTTTGAGTTAACCTGTAACTTTTGTTTTTATTTTAGAAGCGGAGGATTCTGATGACAGTGCTTGAAATCTTAATGCCATTACTATTTTCTGCAGTTGTATTGTATCTTCGTTTTAATAGTGTCCCAAGAAAAAGAGCTGCTACTAATTACAGTGCAATTGATGTCAGTTTGCTACCAGACTTCTTCCATCAGTTTCCTGTGAAAAATAAATTTCAACTAGTTTATATCCCTTCCAAGAGTGAGACTTTGAAGACTCTCACTGAAATGGTGGAAGATACTTTCGATGTTGAGTTTGAAGGTTAGACATAAGGTGGATAGGGAAGATATTTTCACATAGTATGAAACTGTTTTCTGAGAGTTCTGCTTATAGAAGTAATTCCAAATCTGAGGTTTTCAAATTCTAAAGAGCCCACGCAGGTGGTAGTTGGAGGAAAACTTCTCGTTCCCCAAACACTGCCTTCCTTTCTCACTGCTCTCTTTAGCACAAATGTGATACATGAAACTGTATGGTATTAAGTAAAGTTAGGTGCCTAATCCCAAGTCCTACTTCCCAGAATTCTTTTACAAATTGGAATGTACTTTTCTGGGATTTAAAAAAATCTTCAATACATTGAAACTTACAGTAAATACAGGAACTCTTTGTACTGAAAATTTTACACAATATAAAAGACAAAAGATAAAAATAACTTTTCCTTTTTATTCCATATCCTAATAAAATTCTTCACTCTAGAGTAATGACAAATAACAGTTTGATGATCTTTTCCAGTGTGTGGTGGATATCAGTTTTGGTTTTCTTCCTGTAGCCTGTTTTTCTGAGAGTCTGACCCCCTCCCGCTCTCAGCTCAATGTATTTTCATTGCTGTTGACTGCATTCTGGGCTTGGGATAGATCATGTAACCAATGCCTAAACCAATCTGCACTTTGCAGTCCCTTGCATGGATTATCTGTCATGGAGGCATGCTTAGTGAGAATCAAGGAAATGTGAGATTTTTTTCCTGGAAATTTCTGAAAAAGAGGCTATTGCCATTCTCTCTGGTAATATAGTGGACTAGCTCATTTGGATCATCCCTCCAGTGAAAAGTAAATGCTGGATGAAAACTAAAAATATATTCTTGGAAGCATTAAAGAACTAAATAGTCAGGAATTATCTAGCAAAAAAATCTATTATATAAGTATTTTATCTTTTAATCCAAGGGGTGATTACTTAGGTATTAATTTTATAACTATTTATTAAACTGAGCATTTTGTTTTGGATATCTTCATATGTATCTGATAATTTTTACAATTTAACTGTGTATATGTGTGTGTGTTTAAAAAGAAACCTAAGCCAGGTGGGGTGGCATATACCTGTAGTCCCAGCTACTGGGAGGCTGAGGTGGGGGAATTGTAATAAATAATAAATAAATATAACCTAAATAAGGCTAAAGAAACAAAACAGAAACTGTGCCTATCTGTCCATATTTGAAATAAATAAATTTACTCCTTATATCTTGGTGGACACCCTTCTTATACTTTTTTTAAAAATATTTTTTAGTTGTTGATAGATCTTTATTTTTTATTTATACGTTCTACCATGCGGCCAGCGCAATGGTTTCATTAATGAGGTTCTTGGCATAAAAGTTAGCTAGCGAGATCGAAATAAACACACAGACTCAGTTACCTTTTTTCTATGACCAGGTCCGAGACGGCTCCCCTCTCTGGTTCCCTCTTCTAACCGCCCGGCAGGGCAGCAAGGATTACTCAGGGCTAGCAGGAGAGAGAGAGAGAGCGAGCACGCCAGGGAGTAGGCTTTTATTGGGGAGCAAGAAATTCAGGGGAGAATTCCATCCAATGAAGGTTGAAGGGGGGCCGCACTCCAAGGTCAGGGTCAGTGATTGGGCCTCCGGGGTCAGTGGTCAGTTACACCCCCACACGGACAGGTTCTCTCATCAGGAGAGGGCCGGGAAAGCTCCGACACAGCCAGAGCGCCTCAGACCCTAACCGGGAGTCACCCAGTCACGTGTGAGAATGGCTTCCGACAATACGTGGTGCTAAGAATTGAACCCAGTGCCTCACACATACCAGGCAAGGGTGCTACCACTGAGCCCCAACTTTTTCTAACCATGTAAATACCTAAAAATTGGATCCTACTGTAGGAACAGTTTTGTTGTCTGACTTTTATCACCATATTGTAAATGTATTTTCAGCTTGTTAGATAATTTCCTACATAAAAATATCTAGATGAAAGAAAGAACCCAAAGAGGCCCTAAATTGCTTTTTTTTATATTAATATAATTGTTTATTTCTCCAAAGGACGACTCAGTATTAAACCATGATCAAAGAGATTACATTATTCATGTCCTCAGTTTAATTTCTTTTTTTTATTATTTATTATTTTTTTATTGGTTATTCAAAACATTACAAAGATTGCAGAATCACATCGGTTACACATCCACATTTTTACATAATACCATATTAGTAACTGTTGTATTCTGCTACCTTTCCTATCCTCTACTATCCCCCCTCCCCTCCCCTCCCATCTTCTCTCTCTACCCCATCTACTGTAATTCATTTCTCTCCTTATTTTTTTTCCCATTTCCCTCAATTGCTTTTGATGAAACATGCATCGTACTAGAGGAAATTGAACTAGTTTTCATAGCCTTGTAAGGCACAGAGCGAAATAAGAAGTTAAGGCTCATTCAAGGTGGAGTGTCAAATAGGAGACTATCTCCCCATAAAGCTGGAACCCAAATCGCCTACATCCTTAATGTAAAATAGAAGTAAATATATATCACTCCTACCCCTGAGGATCTGCAGGAATGTTGCCTTGGAATTGAGCACAACAAGGAGAACTCAACCCTGAGACTTGTAGCTCAAATTCAAGGAGAGACACAAGGCAGTTGTGGGGAGAAAAGAATGGGGGGGGGAATGAAAGTGAAAAAAAAAGAAAAATGAAAACCCCTCACACTATGAAGTGGGATTCAAGACTGAGAGATGCAGTGTAAGTCGTCTTTGGAGGATATACCATCATTCAGTATCTCAAAGAAGACACTCCCCCACCCCACACACAAATATTTTAATGTCAGTGAGCAAATGTGCCAGGAAATGATACGAAGGGTGACAAACAGTATTAGCAACAGAGAGCAAAAACAGAAATAGAGGTTGTGGGGTTGTGGCTCATTGGTAGAGTGCTTGCCTTGCATGGGTGAGGCATTGGGTTGAATCCTCAGCACCACATAAATGAATGAATGAATGAATGAATGAATGAATGAATAAAATAAAGATTTAAAAAACAGAACTAGAAGATTCAGATAATGGAATTATTAGTCTCAAATTACAAAATCACTACTTAGTTCGAAAAATAAAAGAACATATTTGTAGGTAGTATGTCACTATAGTCACCTAGCCAATTGAACTGGGGAGGGGGCAAACATTTCTAGAAAAGAAAAATAAAATAACCAACATGTAAAACTTGGGTTATAAACAAGATATGAAAGGATGAAATGGAACTTAAACTTCCTACAAAAATAAAGATCATTCTTTTAACAACAACAACAACAAATCCATCAGGCTTTACCCAGGTCTCAAGGTACTCACAGGACTTAATTCTCTCTCTCCCTTCCTTAGCATGAAGTCCCAGGTCAGTTGCTAGCAGTTCTTGGGATTGCAGACTTCCAGTTCATGTTCTGACCTGATTAATCAGATTCTTTTTTTTTAGAACTAAATCAAACAGATTTTATTAAATTTTGTTAGAATGAGGAAAACAAATGATATAAAATAAGTCTTAAGAAATGTTCTCTTGTACTACTATCTCAAACTATTTTTCAGTGTTTTACAAAATGCTCACATGGCAAATGTGAAAAGCTTCAATACTCTTGTAACTTTTGCTGCAATAAATGCAACATTAACAAACATACAAATGGGCTGGGGATGTGACTCAAGAGGTAGCGAGTTCGCCTGGCATGCGTGCGGCCCGGGTTCAATCCTCAGCACCACATACAAACAAAGATGTTGTGTCCGCCGAAAACTAAAAATATTAAATAAAATTAATTATTAAAAAAAACATACAAATTTCTTCTGTGTCAATTTTAAAAGTTGAATTACTGAATTACATACTAATTTTTATGTTACTCATACATATTTTATTCATTCACATTTAACGAGATCATTGCCAATATATACAATATTTTCCTTAACTTTATTTTTACATTAAGTCAATGTCTGTCATGTAGCCATCCAAAACCTTACAATAAAATTACACAGGTTTGTAGTCCAATTTAGATTCTAGCTTCTTAGAATCAGTCACTTTTCTGGCTGCTTTCATGAAGTCTTCTTGAACTACAAAATCATGATCAGCACGAATTGCAAACATACCTTTTTCAGTGCAAACATTTCTCAGGTGGTTAATCAGATTCTTGTCTGATGTCTTTGTCTTCCCACCTTCTGTCTTTTAATTTCTTTGCTCCTATATTTGCAAAATGAATGAGTGAATGGAGAAGTAAACTGATATTTTATATCTCCTTAGGCATTTGCCTGCACACCCAGCTGCTCACTAATTGGATTTTTCTCTCTATAGTTCTAGGCTTTTCTTCCGTGCCTGTGTTTGAAAGTTACATAATTAATGATCCCAAAGCTTTCTACATATTGGTAGGAATTGTTTTTGACCATAACTTCAATGACAGCAGGGAACCTTTGCCACTTAGGGTAAGAAAATCTTTTCTGTAACAAACTTCTTTAACAACTTAACTTGAGCCTAGGTAGCTTATTTGCTCCTCTGCTTTCCTCTGTGGTAGCTTTGCCATCTTATTTCCAGAGTTGATGAGAGAATGCTTTTGTGTTTCATGTCTTTGAAGTCCCTTTGGCTTTTAGATTCTTTAAATGAGAATTTATTCTGCGCAAACTTCTGTCCTGACAATGCTGGATGACATGTATTTAACTGCTTAATTATAGAAGTGGGCTCCAAACCAGGGTACATAAAGCCCAGTCCTAGCTCTGCACCTTATTAGTGGTGCAACCTCAGAAAAGTTATGAAATGGTGTCTCTGCAATGTCTAACATTTTAGGGCCCCAGTGTCCTTATTGGTGTAGTGAGGTTATTATTAGTGCCTAACATACAGGGTTGTTGTGAGAATGAAATAGATTTATGTCTGTAAAGCACTTAGAACAGAACCTGTAATAGGAGTTTTCCAGAGAGGATTAGTTATTTTGCCATTATTACTAATCTCACTTCAGGTATGATAGGTTTCTGTGTTTGTTTAAGGGAAAAAAAAACAGTTAAAAATTTGAATATTTAATGTTTTAGAATGGGAAAATTACTCATGTACAATTTTTGTGCTCTATGATCTAATGATTAATTGTTAGAACTTGTGTGGGGTTAATAAAATAACCGGGAATACTTTGTAGGCACTTCACTCATCAATGCCAGGCACATTGCAGACACCATTTCATGTAAGCCTACAGCAGTCTTCAAAATAGGAGCTGATAATAGCATCCCCATTTTATTGATGGGGAAACTGAAGCATAAAGAAACTTGTCCAGGGTAGTATAGTTCTTCTATAGGAGATTTTGAGTTTAGGTCCAGTGGCCTGTTTTCAGAGTATTATTATTTATTATTATTTATTAGTACCCTATTATTTTTTCCCCAGTTTGGTTCCAGGGATAATTTTCAGAGAATGCAGGGAAGACCTGCATGAGAGAATGCTATGTGGTCAGTTCCAGGACTGACATCAACTAGTGTGGGCCTTTCCTCCAGTCACAGCTGATGTCAAGCACAGTGCTTTGTTTTGCCACTGCTGAATTTCACCATCTTGTGACCAAATTTGTTTTCTCTTTATACTCTGTAGGTGAAGTATAACTTGCACTTCAGTTATATTCGGAGGAACTTTGCATCAATGAAGCATGTGTTTCTTCAAGAGGACTCCGAAGGCTGGTGCACATCCTTTCTTTATCCTCCTAACCTAAGCTATGAACCCAGGGAATTTGCATTTACTGATGGCAGAATCCCTGGTGAGGAAATCCAGAAGCTGTGTGAACTACCATGAGCATACCCACTCTTGTCCTATGGCTCATATTTGGTTATTTTCTTTTTTAAAATTTGTTATATTGGGCTGAGTATGTGGCTCAAGCGGTAGCGCGCTCGCCTGGCATGCGTGCGGCCCGGGTTCGATCCTCAGCACCACATACAAAACAAAGATGTTGTATCCGCCGATAACTAAAAAATAAAGTTAAAATTCTCTCTCTCTCTCTCTCTCTCTCTCTCTCTCTCTCTCTCTCTCCTCTCTCACTCTCTCTTTAAAAAAATAAAATAAAATAAAATAAAATAAAATAAAATAAAATTTGTTATACATGACAATAGAATGCATTTTGACATATTGTACACAAATGGAGCATAGCTTCTCCTTCCTCCAGCTGTACATGGTGCAGAGTCATTCCAGTAGTGTAATCACACGTGTACATGGGGGTAATAATGTCTGTCTCCTTCTACTGTCCTTCCCATCCCTGCAGCCCCACCCCTCCTTTCATTTCCCTCTACACAAACCAAAGTTCCTTCATTCTTCCCTTTCCCACTACCTCACTATGGATTAGCATCCGCTGATCAGAGAAAACATTCAGCTTTTGGTTTTTGGGGATGGGCTTATTTCACTTAGCCTGAGGTTCTCTAGTTCCATCCATTTACTTCCAAATGCCATAATTTCATTCTTCTTTAAGGCTGAGTAATATTCCATTGTATATATGTACCACATTTTCTTTATCCATTCATCTGTTGAAGGGCATCTAGGTTAGTACCATAGTTTAGCTATTGTGAATTGAGCTGCTATAAACATTAATGTGGTTGTGTCACTGTAGTATGCTAATTTTAAGTCCTTTAGGTATAGACCAAGGAGAGGGATAGCTGGGTCAAATGTGGTTCCATTCCAAGTTTTCTGAGGTATCTCCATACTGCTTTCCATTGTGGTTGCATTAATTTGCAGTCCCACCAGAAGTATATGAGTGTACCTTTTCCCCCACATCCTCGCCAATACTTATTATTGCTTGTATTTTTGATAATTGCCATTCTGACTGGGGTGAGAGGAACTCTTAGAGTAGTTAAGGTTTGCATTTCTCTAATTGCAAGAGATCATGGACATTTTTTATATATTTGTTGATTGGTTGTATTTCTTCTTCTATGAAATGTCTGGTCAGTTCCTTAGCCCATTTATTGATTGGGTTATTCGGTTTTTTTGATGTTAAGTTTTTTGAGTTCTTTATATATCCTGGAGATTAGTGCTCTATCTGAGGGGTGTGTGGTAAAGATTTTTTTTCCCATTCTTTAGACTCTCTCATCATGTTATTGATTGCTTCCTTTGCTGAGAAGAAACTTTTTAGTTTGAATCCATCCAATTTATTTATTTTTTTAATTTTACTTCTTGTGCTTCAGAGACTTGTTAAGAAAGTCAGGTCCTAAGGTGACTTAATGAAGATTTGGGCCTACTATTTTTCTTTCTTTCTTTCTTTCTTTATTTTTTATTTTTTTGTTTTGAGAGAGAGAGAGAGAGAGAATTTTTTAATATTTATTTTTTAGTTTTCGGTGGACACAACATCTTTATTTTATTTTTATGTGGTGCTGAGGATCAAACCCAGCGCCCCGTGCATGCCAGGCAAGTACGCTACTGCTTGAGCCACATCCCCAGCCCCGGCCTACTATTTTTCTATTAGGCAGATGCAGGGTCTCTGCTCTAGTGTCTAAGTGTCTCTGCTCTAGTGTCTAAGTGTCTAGTGTCTTTGATCCACTTTGAGTTGATTTTTGTGCAGGGTGAGAGATAGAGGTTTAATTTCATTTTGCTACATATGGATTTCCAGTTTTTCCAGCACCGTTTGTTGAACAGTTTATCTTTTCTCTGATGTATGTTTTTGGTGCCTTTGTCTAGTATGAGATAACTGTATTTTTGTGGGTTCGTCTCTGTGTCTTCTATTTTGTGCCATTGCTCTACAAGTCTCTTTTGATACCAAAACCATGCTGTTTTTGTTGCTATAGCTCTGTAGTATAGTTTAAGGTCTGGTATTGTGATGCCTCTTGCTTTAATCTTCTTGCTGAGGATTGCTTTGGCTATTCTAAGTCTCTTATTTTTCCAAATGAATTTTTTAAAGTACATTTTTAGTTGAAGTTGGGCACAATATCTTTGTTTAATTAATTTATTTATTTTATGTGGTGCTGAGGGTCGAACCCAGCACCACGCATGTGCTAGGAAAGCCCTCTACCACTGAGCCTCAGCCCCAGCCCCCCAAATTAATTTCATGATTGATTTTTCTAGTTCTATGAAGAATGTCATTTGGATTCTAATTGAAATTGCATTAAAATCTGTATAATAGTTTTGGTAGTATGGCCATTTTGACTACATTAGTTCTGCCTATCCAGGAGCATGGGATATCTTTCCATCTTCTAAGGTCTTCTTCAATTTCTTTGTTTAGTGTTTTGTAGTTTTCATTATAGAAGTCTTTCACCTCTTTTGTTAGATTGATTCCCAAGTATTTTTTTTTAGGCTTTTATGAATGGGGTGGTTTTCCTAATTTTTCTTGCAGTGGATTCATTGCTTATGTATTGAAATGTATTTGATTTATGGGTATTGATTTTATATCCTGCTACTTTGCTGAATTCATTTATTAGTTCTAGAAGTTTTCTGGTGGAATTTTTTTGATCTTCAAAATATAGAATAATGTCATTAGCAAATAGTGATAGTTTGAGCTCTTCTTTTCCTATTTGTATCACTTTAAATATGGCTCATGTTTGCGATGCTGTTTTGTTATTGTTTTGCTGCTTGAACACTTACTAATAAGCTTAGCACTTCAGAAGTAGTTGAAGGAATTTGCATTTGAAAATGTGGCATTCAGTAATATGCTTACATATAAGTTAAAACATATAACATGCTTACATGTATGTTATGCATGCAATTATATTGTTTGAAAGAAGGATGGAAGCATTTTACATGAACAATGAGTGTGAGTCCCTTTCCTAGGTTTCTGTATATATTAACTTTTCTTTTAAAAAAAAATATTTACTATTACTCTCTGCAGACCACCATTTTAGTGGACTTTTTAAAGATGTTAAAGCTCCCAGAGTGTTGTATGGGAATTTATCTTGATGCAATAATAGCTCTAGAGGTTACTGCCAGGAAATTGATCCCCAAGACTGGAGAACCAACATTTGCATATCCTCTGTGTCACAGCAGACACCAGCACTTACTTAAGGTACTGGGGCGGAACCACCTGGTCCCTGTAGCTTTCTGAGTAGTCTGCTGAGCACCTGTGGGCTTTGTCTGTGTTTCTTGGGCAGAGGACATCAGGGACAGAGTGCAACCATAACTGGTGTTACCAGTGGGTGGCCAATGTAGGGATGACAAATCCATCATCATGGGGAAAAAGTGATCTGTGCTTTACAAATGTGTCAGATTTATCTGGCCATTTCCACTTGTAAGTTCCACTCCTGTTTATTCATTCTCTCTCTTTTCTCCTTCCTTCCTTCCTTTCTCCTCCTCCTCCTCCTTCTTTTGTGGTGTTGGTGATCAAACCCTGGGCCTTATAAGTGCTAGCCAAGTGTACCACTGAGCTACACCCCCAGGCTGCTCTGTTCTTTTGAACACATATCCTGTTTAACATATATGTTCCATTTATCCATACCTAGCATGCCTCTTTCCACTAACTACGCCCTTTGTGTTTCATCTTTTCTCTTCAATTTAATAAAGAAGGAACAGAACCCAACTTTCTTCATTGTTGAAAGGCTCCATGCCTGCCTGGGCAGCTCTAAAGATTCTTTTCTTGCTTTGGAGGATACTTCCCAGCTCTGTCCCCAGAATCTCTGAACTCTGCCTGGCTTCTGCATTGATTAATGCTTCACTTTGATTTTACTCACTCTGATATTTTAGATCTTCTTGATTCTTATTCTGCCCTCCTGCCCCACCCGACTACTAGCATAAGAACCCCAGTTTCCTCTTCTAGGCCACATGATCTTGGCTGACTATGCTCCTATCCTTGGCCTCAGAAAGGTTCCTTTCCCCTACCAGTCTTGCTCAGGAGAAGCTGACAGAACATTAAGACCAAAGGGTGTGCTTCCAAGAGCTCCTAATTTGTCCCAAGGGATGGTGTGTGGTTCTAAATCTGGGCCATGATCCCTTGGTGCTTTAGTTCTCTTTCTGTGGGAATTCATGCTGACTTTTTGCCCTGGCAACCTTCTAGTGAGGATAAATTAGAGCCTTTCTGAGTGGCTGCTTCTCATCAGCTTGCTCTCTTGTGGGAGGCCAAACTAGCACGTGACTGTGTCTGTCTCCCTTCTGATTGGTGCGGTATCATGGGTCACTCTGTGATCTGGTTGCCTAGGTAACCCAGACACTAGCCCCAATTTTTAGGGTACGAGCGACTGTGTCTTTGTGCATGGGCTTGCCTTCCTACATCCCTATGGGTGGAGCTATGCTCACCTATTCCTTTGTAATATTACCCCTTGCCCTGTTTGAGATAGAATGTTCCATGGAAGCATCCTTTGTGTGTCTCCTTCTCTTACTGTGTCCTTGGGTGTGGCCTACCTAGATGTCAGTCAGCCTGCTGACATCAGACATCATGAAGCTAAACTCAGCCCCAGACATCATGAAGCTAATCCTCAGCCCCTTGCCTCATTTAAATAGCTTCTCCTCAATAAAAGGGGTCAGCACGTGTGGGCTCCCTCTCTCTCTTTCTGCAGACCCTTAAGGTCAGAGGAGCCGCCACAGCACCCCCAAAGAAAAAGGTATTTCTGTCTCTTGCGTGGTTATTTCGTGCAGCCCAATTAGCCCAGTTCCCCTGGAGTGACCCTGAGTGTTTAAGTCACGAGCCCGGCAAGTGGCGTCCCTGGGTGGGCAAAAGGTCTGAGTGTTTCTGTTGCCAGGAACGCGACACTCTCTGCTGTGGAAAAAGATCTAACTGCATCTGACAAAGTAGACACTCCTATTTGATACCTAGTTTGCTTGAACCAACCTGAACCATTACAGCCCCAGCTCTCCTTTCTGCCATGCCAGCCTTCTGGAGAAGTAGCAGAACATCACTGGAGTTCTATTCAACCTCTGTCCTTCACAGTAAGCATTAGATTCCTATGAGAAAGCCCAGGATCCAGTTCTCTTGTGAAAGAATCATGGTCTCTTTAGATTTTTATGGTTTCCCTCTTTATGAGAGATTTAGGGTGAACGCCTTTTAGGCAAATAACTGTTTATTTTTTTAATAGTTGGTAATCTACACCTCATTTTACAATGACCACACAGTTGGCTTGAAGTCTTGGGCTTGCATGCTCACCATGTGAGAACCCACATCCAGGTACTTATAGTTTCATGTGATTCTAGAAAAGATTCAGCAGTTATGCAGTGAAAATATTCCTACATATAACCAAGAACACAAAGCTATTTCCAGAATTTATTACTGATGATTTGCCTCTCCCTTTTTCATCCTGACAGATCTAGGTCTGCCTAGATCTAGAAAATAGAAGGACAGTAGTCACTTCTACTACACAGCTAATATACCCGACCTTGCTCTGCCCATATGGAAGGCTGGCTGCCCATGCTTGGAGGTAGGGTCATTACCTCTTGGAGAATCTTCACCTTTTAACCTGTTTTTCCTAAAAGATGACCCTGGTATACTACACTGGATTGAAATGCGCATTGCTTGTGGTAATGACAGTTTTTGAGGCTTAGCAGCAAAATTCAGAGACATAATCCTTGGATTATGCACAAGTGACAACTAAGAAACAGGTCACAATAGGTCAGGGGGCTATATCTTCTAAGTGCTTTGAGTTTAATAATCCTGTACATGCTGGATGATCAAAACTGCAGAACAAGAACTCCATTCCCCAGAGTTTGAGTAGAAGGGAGAAGATATACTTTCCTGGACCTTGGGAGATTCTCATGTGGGACATTCCTTATTTTGTTGGCTCCGGATTCCTGTATTCCATTTCTGATCAGACAGGCCATCATCTCAACCTAAGGGGGCTCCGTGGTAACTTCCCTCTTTACTCTGTATGGTAGCATGCAGGCTATATGGATGTTGTCTTGCCAGTGTCTGTCTCTAAATGGCTAGCCGTGATCTGTCTGAATCATCAGTTGTTTCACATCTTCAATCTTTCTTAATTTCTTATGCTTGATATCTCATTTTCTTGTAGGATACTTCAAAGAAGGCTTCCTGGGCATACAGCATGCTGTGGACAAAGCCATTATGCATCACCATGCTCGCAATGCATCAGCTGACATGTTTGAGAGACTCAATGTGCTCTTGCAGAGGTTCCCACATGGGCCCCATATTCAGGACGGGTTCTTCCTGGTCCTTCAGAACGAGTTTCCACTGTTCCTCATGCTCAGCTTTATATGCATTGAGCTCATCATCATCAATACTGTCCTACTGGAGAAAGAGAGAAAACTGAAGGTAACCTCATCTGCATCAGATGGGTGGCTCTCCTGGGACAGGGATCTGGGGAGCTGCTAGTGAAACTGGTCAGAACAGGAATAAGGCCCAAGCAGTTAAGAAGTTGCTTAGGTGTCAGAGTGACCTCCCAGGTGAAACATAGAACTACACTCATTTTTAACCTACTTGCAATTTAGAGGATGCCATTCATTTTTATTGCAGGAATCCTTGATTTTAGCCTTGGAAGGTCCAGCCTCGTATATCCGGGTTGGGTAGCATACTGCCTCCCATGAGGAAGGTGTTCAGAGGATGCTTGTTTGAAGGGATGATCATCCATCCACAATTCTCTCTCATTTCATGGCAGAGTGGATGGGAAGCATTCTCCAATGAAGACACTACTTTAGACAGGGTTGGTCTTGCTGAGTTGCTGCTGAAATAACCAATTTTACTTGCTCCTTACACTTTTCTGTTTGCCTGCCTCCTGTTGTTTGCTCTACTCTCTATTCTCATCTTGCTTTCTGCTTTTTATTTTTGGTACTTGGGATTGAATGAGTCCTTTTTACGAGACAGGATTTTGCTAAATTGCTCAGGCTAGGCTTGAACTTGGGATCCTCCTGCCTTAGTCTCCCAATTTACTGGGATTACAGGTGTGTAACCATGCCTGGCTTCTGTTCTTTAAAAAAAAAAAAACAACAACAATCTTATTACTCTTAAATTTTCTTCTTCTACTGATTCTTACAACTGTGTATTTAAAAAGACTGCTGGGGATTGGGGTTGTAGCTCAATGGTAGCCTAGCATGTGTGAGGCACTGGGTTCCATCCTTAGCACCATATAAAATAAATAAATAAAATAAAGGTATTGTGTCCATCTACAACTAAAAAAGATTTTTTATAAAAGATTGCAGTGTCTCTCTGAGCATTGTCTGACCTCACTGATAACATTTATAGCTAGAAAATTGCCTTCCTTGGCCTGCTTTATCTTGGGTAGTCAGTTGAAGGAGCAGAAACCAACTCAAGTGCCTTTTGAGGCTGGACAGTGCATTGGCTCTGCTCTAGAGTGGCAGGAAGGCAAGCGAGCCTCCTTTTTGCTGCCATGGATAACATTGAGACTCTGCACCTACTGAAAATCCCTAGAGGAACTATGAGCTCCCACTGTGTGGCCAGCATTCCCTTTAAGTTTCCAGATATGAGATGGAGTTTGACCGTCCCAGTTTGTTCAATTACTTCAGCAACAAACTAGTGTAGAGTGCTAGTGGACATCAAATATTTGCACTTCAGTCATTGAATTGGTCATGCATTTTCTCTTTTACACTTTAGACTCCTCTTTAGATGAATGAAGGATAAATACTGATTTTGAAAAACAAAGTAACCACCAATAGAATTTAAAATTAGGACGTATAAGAAACTTAGACTTCATCCTTGGGCCATAGGAGTCATCACTTATTGGAGGCATTCAAATAAATGAGCTAATCAATAGTATACTTACATTACTAAAGGGGAATAATTTTAATACAAGGCCTATTGTATTATATCTAAACCGATAAATACCACTCAACTCACTGGTTTGTACTCCTTTTTCCAACTTACACAGTCTCCCATTAGCCTCCACTAACCTCCCTTTCCAGTACAAACTCATGACTCCTCATTCCAGTCTGCTTGGGTCTTTATAACAGACTGCTGGATCAGACCAGAAAGGACTGAGCACTGGTCATAACATCTAGTTCTTCTGATTTTTCTAGGAATATATGTATATGATGGGATTGAACAGCTGGCTGTACTGGGTTGCTTGGTTCATCACATTCTTCATTTCTGTCTTCATTGCTGTTTCTATCATGACCATTCTCTTCTGCACAAAGGTACATGTCTTATTCTTTAGGACATGCTAATCTATGAATGGGTGGGAAAGAAATGTGGTTTGGTGTGGTTATTGGTGGCTGCTTGGAAAACCTCAGGTTGATACTGGCGGTGTACACTGAAACTTTGGGGAATTAAGCAATTAGAATCTTTGCCTTCCTTCAGTTTCCTGATCTTCAAGTAGTGTACATGGGTGTGGCTAATTTCATTAGTAAAGTAGAATGCTAAAAGATGTACTTTTGGAAACTTTAAAATAATACAAATTTTAAACTTCACAAATAACTGATAATAGTTATTATAAATGATAAAAAAAACTTTGTTTTACATTAATGGTATTATGGCTTTTTGTACTTTTACACAGTCAATGAAATTTTGTCAATTTACATTTAATGACTAAATTATAACCCCCTATTTGGATATATGAAAATTTATCTCCTAAATTGCTAAAATTATGTCAGTATGGGCAAAGGAAGGCAAGAAAACCCAGACCAAGTAGCAAAATATAGGAAACAAAATGACCAGAAAACACTAAAACGATATCATAATAAATAGGATATAAGATATAAAAATAAATACCAAATTTATCTGTTGTAATGATAATGAAAAATGGGATAATTTATTAAAAGAAAGAAGCATCCACATTGGGTCAAAAATTAAATCCAACTGGGTACAGTAGCACATGCCTATAATCTCAGTGACACAGGAGCCTGAGGCAGGAGGATCCCAAGTTTGAGGCCAGCCTTAGCAATTTAATGAGTCCCTCAGCAATTTAGCAAGACCCTGTCTCAAACTAAAAAAATAAAAAGAGCTGGGGGTGTAGCTCATGATAAAGCACCTCTGGGTTCAATCCCTAGTGGCAAAAACACAAACAGACTCACAAATTTAAATCCAAACCTATGCTTTCCTCCCCCCCACACACAAAAATATACATGTACAGAGCATAATTTGTAAATGATAGAGGATGCTGACCAAATATCAGTCTCAAAAATTGAGTATAACCAAGGTGTGACGGCACATATCTGTAATCTCAGCAATTTGTGAGGTTGAGACAAGAGGCTGGCAAGTTCCATGCCAGCCTTGGCAACTTATCAAGACCCTGTCTCAAAACAAAAAATAAAAAGGTGTGGGATTGTAGCTCAGTGGTTGAGCACCCCTGAGTTTGATCCCCAGTGCCCCCCCCACCACACGCACACCAAACTGTGTATATTGTTTACTTTAAGATATCTTGAATTTTAAAAACATTTTGTGCAATGTTTTATGAGGCGCTTTATGGTTTCTCCACATTCTTTCCATGTAAACATTACAGATCTGTGGATTGTTTTCTAGGTGGAAAACATGGCTGTGTTCAAGAATAGTGATCCTAGTTTGATTTTTGTTTTTCTAATGTGTTTTGCTGTTGCTACAATTTTCTTTGCATTCATGATCAGCACATTCTTCCAAAGAAGTGAGTTCTTTATATAATTTTCTGTCAGAGGGTGTTTATGATTTTTTTAAATGCAAGCAATGTCGTTTCTATCACCTATATTATGTGGATACCCACATTCAAAAGAATGGACATGGACATCTACATCACGATCATATATATTAATTAAAGTGATTAGGGACTGGGGTTGTGGCTCAGTGGTAGAGCACTTGTATAGCATGTATGAGGCATTGGGTTCTATTCTCAGCACCACATAAAAATAAATAAATAAAATAAAGGTATTGTGTCCAACTACAAACTAAAAAAATAAAAAAATAAAACAGAAGTGGCGAAAGAGGGGATCCCTGTCTTGTTCCAGTTTTTAGAAGGAATGCTTTCAATTTTTCTCTATTTAGAATGATGTTGGCCTGGGGCTTAGCACAGATAGCTTTTACAATGTCGAGATATGTTCCTGATATCCCTAGTTTCTCTAGTGTTTTGAACATGAAGGGGTACTGTTTTTTGTCGAATGCTTTCTACATCTATTGAGATGATCATATGATTCTCTTAAGTCTATTGATGTGATGAATTACATCTATTGTTTCTATATGTTGAACCAACCTTGCATATCTGGGATGAACCCCACTTGATCGTGTGCACTGTCTTTTTGATATGTTTTTGTATTTGATTTGCCAGAAGTTTATTGAAACTTTTTGTACCTGTGTTCATTGTATCTGGTCTGAACTTTTCTTTCTTTGATGTGTCTTTGCCTGGTTTTGGAATCAGGGTGATATTGGCCTTATAGAATGAGTTTGGAAGTGTTCCCTCTTTATCTATTTCACAAAATAATTTGAAAAGTATTGGTATTTGTTCTTCTTTGAAGGTCTTGTAGAACTCAGCTGTGTATCCATCAAGTCCTGGGCTTTTCTTGGTTGGTAGGCTTCTGATGGTGTCTTTTATTTCTTTGCTTGAAATTGATCTGTTTAAATTGTGTATATCATCCTGATTCAATATGGGCAAATCATATGACTCTAGAAATTTGTCAATGCCTTCGATATTTTATTAGAGTACAAATTTTCAAAATAATTTCTAATTATCTTCTGTGTTTTTGTAGTGTCTGTTGTAATATTTCCTTTTTCATCACGTTTGTTAGTAATTTGGGTTTTCTCTCTCTTCTTCATTAGCATGGCTAAGGGCTTATCAATTTTTTTATTTTTTAAAAGAACAAACTTTTTGTTATGTCAATTTTTTCAGTTGTTTCTCTTAATTTCATTGATTTCAGTTCTGATCTTAATTATTTCCTGTTTTCCACTGCTTTTGGTGTTGTTTTTCTTTTTCTAAGGCTTTGAGATGTAATGTTAGGTCATTTATTTGTTGACTTTTTTATTCTTTTAAGGAATGAACTTTCCTCTTAGTACTGCCTTTATAGGGTCCCAGAGATTTCATATGTTGTATCAGCGTTCTCATTCACCTCTAAGAATTTTTTTAAAATATTTTTTTAGTTTTACATTGACACAATATCTTTATTTTGTTTATTTATTTTTATGTGGTGCTGAGGATTGAACCCAAGGTCTCTCACGCACAAGGCGAGCACTCTACCACTGAGCCACAACCCCAGCCCCATACAAATTTTTTATCTCCTCTTTGGTGTCTTTTGCAACCCATTGTTCATTCAATACTACATTATTTAGTCTCCAGGTGTTGGAATAGCTTTTATTTTTATTTTATCATTTATTTCTAATTTCATTCCATTATTATCTGATAGAATGCAGAGTAGTATCTACTTTTTGTATTTGCTAAGAGTTACTTTGTGGCATAATATACAGTCTATTTTAGAGGAGGATTCATGTGCTGCTGAGAAGAAAGTGTATTCGCTCATTGATAGATGAAATATTCTATATATGTCAGTTAAGTCTAAGCTATTGATTGTATTATTGAGTACTATAGTTTCTTTGTTCAGCTTTTGTTTGGAAGATCTATCCCTTGGTGAAAGAGTTGTGTTAAAGATATCCAGAATTATTGTGTTGTGGTCTATTTGACTCTTGAACTTGAGAAGAGTTTGATGAACGTAGATGCTCTTTGTTTGGGGCATATATATTTATAATTGTTATGTCTTGTTGGCATATGGTTCCCTTGAGCAGTTTGAAATGTCCTTATTTATCCCTTTTGTTTAACTTTAGCTTGAAGTCTACTTTATTTGACATGAGGATGGAAAGCCCTGCTTGTTTCTGCAGTCCAAGTGAGTGGTATGATTTTTTCCAACCTTTCACCTTCAGTCTGTGAATGTCTTTTCCTATGAGATGAGTCTCTTGGAGGCAGCATATTGTTGGGTCTTTTTTTTTTTTAAATCCAATATGCCAGTTTATGTCTTTTTTAAAAAAAATTATTTTTAGTTGCAAATGGACACAATACCTTTATTTTATTTGTTTTTATTTTTATGTGGTGCTGGGGATAGAACCCAGTGCCTCACTCATGCTAGGTAAGCACTCTACCACTGAGCCACAATCCCGGCCCCAAGTCTATGTCTTTTGTTTGGTGAAGTTAGGCCATTAACATTCAGGATTATTTTTGAGACATGATTTGTATTCCCAGCCATTTTGTTTATTTTTGGTATTTAACTTGACTTGTTTTCTCCTTTGATTAACTTTTCCTTTAGTGTAATACTTCCCTCTGCTGATTTTCATTTCCTCCTCTTAGAAAATTTTGCCGAGGATGTTCTGTAGTACAGGCTTTCTAGTTATAAATTCTTTTAACTTTTGTTTATCATGGAAGATTTTTATTTCATCATCAAATCTAAAGGTTAATTTTGGTAGACATAAGATTCTTGGTTGGCATCCATTTTCTTTCAGAGCTTGGTATATGTTGTTTCAGGATCTTCTAGCTTCAGGATCTGGATTTAAAAATCTCCACATATCCTAATTGTTTTTCCCCCTATATGTAATCTGATTCCTTTCTCTGGTGGCTTTTAAAATTTTTCTTCTTATTCTGTATGCAAGGCATTTTCATTATAATGTGCCTTGGTGTGGATCTGTTGTAATTTTGTACATTTGTTGTCCTGTAAGCCTCTTATATTTGGTTTTCCAATTCATTCTTCATGTTTGGAAAATTTTTCTGATATTATTTCATTGAATAGATTGTTCATTCCTTTGATTTGGAACTCTATGCCTTCCTCTATCCCAATAACTCTTAAATTTGGTCTTTTTATGTTATCCCATATTTCTTGAATGTTCTGCTCACAGTTTCCTACCATCTTCACTGTGTGGTCAACATTCTTTTCAAGATCATTTTGTCTTCATTGTCTGAGGTCCTGTCTTCCAAGTGGTCTAATTTGTTAGTGATGCTTTCAATTGAGCTTTTGATTTGTTTATTTTTTTTTCATTTCAAGGATTTCTGTTTGGTTTTATTTCAGAACCTCTATCTCCCTATTGAATTAATCTTTTGCTTCCTGTATTTGCTTATGTAGCTCTTTATCAAAATGATCTTTTGCTGCCCATATTTCTCTTATATCATCCTTTAATTCACAGAACATTTTAATTTTGTACATCCTGAACTCCCTCTCTGTCATTTCTTCTGTTGTTGTGGCCATGGATTCTAATAATGTAGTATCTTGATTTGTTTGGGGCACTTTCTTCCCCTGTTTTTTCATGTTGTTTGTGTGTCTTCCCTTCTAACACTGCAGATCCATGGCATTACTGTTTTTACCTATAGGCTTATAGTGCCCCTGCAGGTTTCTAATACCTCTCCTTTGAGGGGAAGATCAATTGTTAACAGATCCCAATATAAACAATATACAACCTTAAACCAAATAGTTGCTATTAAGGCGTTTCTGGTTTAGTCACAATTTACAGAAATGGTGAGTTCAATTATTATCTACAATATAAACAGTAGGTTTGCAAGAGTTTTCAGTTTCCAATGGTGGACAAAGAATTTGGGGGTGGGGGTGGGTGAAGGGTAGGATGAGATTTTTGAGGGGGTAGGAGGTGAGGATATAGAGTTATTAGATCTTAGGAAGTGTGAAAGGAATCTAAAGAAGATGGTTAGTAGCAGGAGAAGATAGAGGAAGTGATTTTGGGTAGACAAGTTGTTGGGGAGATGGTAGAGTACCTAAAACAAACACACATAAATATTAAGAAAAGTAAAAATCAAACCCAGTGCCTCACACGTGCCACACAATTGTGTTACAGCTAAACCACAGCCACAGCCCATATTTTCAATTCTTTTTTTTTTTTTAAAGAGAGAGTGTGAGAGACAGAGAGAGAGAATTTTTTAAATATTTATTTATTTATTTATTTTTAGTTTTTGGCGGACACAACATCTTTGTTTGTATGTGGTGCTGAGGGTCGAACCCGGGCCGCACACATGCCAGGCGAGCGAGCTACGCTTGAGCCACATCCCCAGCCCTCAATTCTTATTCTTTTAACTTTCTAGGAGTTAAACATCTGTATTTAACTTGAGTTTAGCTCCCAGATGTCAGTCAGATTGGCCTTGTACCCAAATTTTGAGCCACTATGTCTACAGACTGAAAAATCTTGAATTCTTTACCATAACTCACTAGTTTCAAGACATTAAACAAATTTATTTTGTGTGACTAAGCTTCAGTTTTCTCCTCTGAAAAACAGGGAAGTTATGAAGATTCAATAAGATGATGTATATATATAAAATACTTGGCATATTGCCCGGTAGGAATTAATAACTGCTTTTCAAACTACCACTCATCTTTGAAGAAGAGGGCTTTTGTTGTAGGAGAAATTAATGCAGTTTTAAAGAGAGAAAGTTTTACACAGATATTTAAACCTTTATATAAAGGTCATTTCACATTTTAAGTGCTACAAATGTTTTTCATCTTAATTCAGTGAGTGTACGACTGTAAAAGGTCTCTATCAAAATTTTTTTAAGAGATTGCTTCTTCTCTGAAATGCTGAGACAAACACAGAGATACTTGCCTTACTGTGGCAGGGGAAAAAAAGGATATGTCATAGTTCTTTGTGCATTACTAATGAAATTCTTGATATCTTCCATCTAAATTTGCAGCACACGTTGGAACTGCCTCAGGAGGCATCATCTTCTTCTTCACCTACCTCCCCTACCTGTACCTCACTTTCAGCTACCACCAGAGGAGCTACTTTGAAAAGATAACCTTTTGTCTCTTCTCAAATGTTGCCATGGCAATGGGAGTCCACTTCATCTCCATGTTTGAGGCAAAAGGTGAGATTTATCTTTCCCAAGCTCTCTCTAGGGTAGTGCTTGGATGTTTTGCCCCAGGCAAGGCTGACCTTCATTTACCAATAAATATAACTGACACAGTTCATTCAGTGTTCTGAGCATTTACGTTATTCTTAGAACTGTGGTAGATATTTTGTGCAACTCTAAGGAAATACACAATATTGTTCAAACCATAAATTTACAATAACATTGGAAAGCTGTTTGTGATGACGCATGTCTATAATCCCAGCTACTTGGGAGGCCAAGGCAGGAGGATCACAAGTTCAAGACCAACCTGGGCAACATAATGAGACTGTGAAAAGGGCTGGGGATGTAACTCAGTGGTAGAGCACTCCTAGTTCAATCCCCAGTACTGAAAGAAAAAAAAAATAACCAATATATTTGGGGAAAAGAACTAAAGCATATTAAATAATTAGGAAATTAGAACTGAATGTGGTGGTGTGCACTTGTAGTCCCAGCTACGTGAGAGGCTGAGGGAGGAGAATCACTTGAGTTCAGAAGTTTGAGGCTAGCCTGAGCAACATAGCAAGACTCTGGCTCAAAAAAAAAAAAAAAAGAATTAGGAAATTAAATGCCTATGTAATTATAGATACAAAAAATATAGATACAAAAAATATGGAGACTTATGATTAGAAGCTTGGATAACACTTTAAAACTTTACAGATATATATCATATATTATTATTATTGCCTTTAGTGTCTCTTCTTTTTTTAATGAGTTCTCTTTTTTGAAGACTTTTTAAATATCTTTATTTATTATTTATTTTATTTTTATGTGGTGCTGAGGATCAAACCCAGGGCCTCACACCTGCAAGACAAGCACTCTACCACTGAGCTACAGCCCAGCCCCTACTGTCTCTTCTTTTACAGGTTGATCTAGGAGACTATATTAGTCAGTTTCATGTTACTATAATAAACAACCTGAAATAATTTACTTACAAAGAGAAAGTTTTGTTTTTCTCACAGTTTGGAGGTCATAGTTGAAGAACAGGTGGCCTCAGTGCTTTGGGCCTCTCAGAGGTTGGCACATCCTGATATGACCATGTAGAACAAACTTCCTACATAATGAGGACAGGAGTGAAGAAAAAATGAAGAAATTTGGGTAACATAATCCCCTTTAAGGGCACACCCCCCTAGTTATCTAAAGATCTCCCACTAAGCCCCATATGCTGAAGATTTTACCTCTCTATTTGCCAGCCTGAGGAATATGCTTTTAACATGTTCTTTAATCAGGTTTCTATTACTATAACAAAATAACTGAGATAATCAAATTAAAAAGAGGAAATGTTTATAATTCACAATTTTTGAGATTTCAGTCCATTGAAAAGAATGAAAAATATTGACACTAAAATTAAGATACTATAAAGAGAAGACAAAGATAAACAACAGAGTGGGAGAAGATACTTGTAACACATTTAACTGACAAAAGGCTTATATCCAGAATATTTGAAGAACTCATAAAAATCAGTTAAAAATGTTATCTTATAGTTCAAAAAGTTAGGTGGAAAAATTTTTAATTAAAATTTAAAAATTAGAAGAAAATACTTGATTAGTCACTTTATGAGAAAGGATACTCAGCTGAGTACAGTGGCACATGCCTGTAATCCCAGCTACTTGGGAAGCTGAGGCAGGAGGATGTTTGAGGAAGTTTGCAAGTTTGAGGCCAACCTGGTCAACTCAACCTTATATTTATAATGAATAAAAATAAAGTTAATTGACAATCAAAGGTCTACAGAATTGTGGAAACCTTTATGCTTTTCTTCTACTTGGACACTGTAGACTGTCCTAGATGAGGAGGTCTCTGAGTTTCATGAATCATGCATAATTAATGTTTATTGCCACTTTGGAATCAGTCCTGATATGTACAAAATTTTTAACCCAAAATGCAAAAAAAAACCAGAATGAAAGGTAAATCGGAGACTCTCTTACCCACAAGGACCTTAGAGATTGCCTGGCCTCTGCTTTCACAGCATGTCCTGTGACCAGCAGCTTCAGCCCTACTAAAATCTTGTTAGACATGCAGAGTCTCAAGCCCACCAAGACAGACCTCATCAGTCTACATTTTAACAAAATTCACAAGTGATTAGTAAGTACCTTAATATTTGGGGAGCACTGAGATAGCCTGTCTGTCTGCTCTCAGTACTTGAATCTTTCCTGTGGTGTTAATGATTTCTAACTCCTCCATCCTTTGTGGAAACAGAAGACATGCAGCATTTTGGATGCTTTAAATGAAAAGCTTTGTCAGCTCATGTTCAGATTAAACACTTGGCTCACACAGGATACATGTATACCCAGGAATGGAGCCAAAGCCTTCCTCAGTGCTTTCCTTTATTTGTGGAATAAGTATGTGTTCAGTGTCTTCTGTGTAATAGACCCTGACAGTAAATAAGCAGATTCACAATGCAATGCAGGACCTTCTATGAGTTAATATAGGGTGTTCCAAATGCATGTGGGATGGGCATCTCACCCAAACAAGGAGAGTGGGTACACATGATTCTTGGGTAAGTACTATCTGCTCTGATCTTTGAGGTAAGATTAGCCAACAAAGAAGATGCAAGAGGAGTAGAAAAGCATTCCAGATAGTGTGTGCAGAAATGTGGAGATGTGTCTTGGGTCGCCCAGTTTCTTTCTTTTTTTTTAAACTTTATTTAATTAATTAATTAATTTATTTTTTATGTGACGCTGAGGATGGAACACAAGGTCTCACATGTGCTAGGTAAGCACTCTACTACTGAGTCACAACCCCGCCCCCAAGTTTCTTACTTTTTGGTGTCAGTGAAAGTACTACCACCTTTTTGATAATAATGAAATGCTTTTTCTAGCCTAATGTGTATGTCTATAATACCAACTACTCAGGAAAATGAGGCAGGAGAATTGCAAGTTCAAGGCAAGCCTGGAAAACTTAGTGAGACTCTGTCTCAGAAGGAAAAATAAAAAGGGGTGGGGATGTAGCTCAGTGTTGGAGCACTTGCCTAACACGCGCAAGGCCCTAGGTTCCATCCCCAATACCACACACACACACACAAAAAAAAAAAAAAAAAAACAGCAACAACAATAACAACAAAAGTTTAGCTCTTAGACACAACTCCTCTATCTCTCTCTTTCCCTATGTCTCATGTTGATCCCATAATGCCCTAGCAGAAACTGGCCTGTTTCCTGACTCTTATTGGAAAGGTCAGTTGGCTTCTCTGCCTTTGATGTAGTGAATGTTCTCCTTCCTTTGTAACAGACACAGGCATCCAATGGAAGAACATGGGCAGTATCCGTGGAGAGTTTAGCTTCATTCAGGTGATGCTGATGCTCCTGCTGGATTCATTATTGTACTGTGTAATAACCTGGTATGTGGAATCCGTCTTCCCAGGGAAGTTTGGGATACCCAAGCCTTGGTACTTCTTTGCCATGGTGAGTTCTAATGCTGCTGATTTATAGATGGATGTTAGGCTTCTTATTATTTGTCATCAATATTCCTACATCTCTCAGTGATGTACTGATCAAAATCTCATCCTCAGGAGGTCTCTGGCCAAGGTTCATTTCAAACCATTAGCTTGTAGCTGTCAATGGTGCATAATTAACACTGAGTCTTAGTTTCCCTGATTCTTGCCCCACTGCTGGGGTGAGGTGTCAGTACCATGTAGTCTACCCTGGAGTGCCTGTGATGCCTTAACTTGGGCCTATTAAGTATCAGGTCCCATATTCTCCCATAGGACTCAATCTCCAACATGCTAGAGACCCCACACACCCTTTCCCCATTGAGGTGTGCTGATAAGGTGGCCCTGAAGTTCTTTGAGACCTCTGTGCCATCTCTCAAGGCTCTAGAAAGGCCACCGTTTTCCTTCTCTCCCATGATAACTAAGTTTTTCTTACAAGTTAAGTATCACATTTGACTCAGTCTGCTGCAGTGGCCTCTGGTGGCCCCAGACCTGTAGGATCTTGACTGAATCACACAGGCACTTGTTGGGACCTCTGCCAAGACTTCCTCGCTTCCATTCTCGGAGTGTGGGGGAATGGGTAGGGTTACTTCTGGTATATCTCTAGGTTCCAGCCCAGACTGCTGTCTTAGTAGCTTTCTAAGTACCTTGAGCCTAGAGATTAGTTAGTTAGCTTTCCTAGCTTTCCTAGCTCATTCCTCTGGACCATGGGTATAGATTGAAATGCAGTTGACTGGTAATGAGTCCACACGTGAGCTGATGAACTTTCTCAGGCATCATTAAATATTTGATATGAGTAAACTGCAGGTCAGAGAGGGAAGATTTAACTTACCACAGTATTTATCTTCCAGAAGATAAAGTCAGTCCACCTATATGATTAATGTATAGGTTGACTTCCTCTGCAGCCCTCCTACTGGCATGGGAAGCCTATTCCAGTTACACATGCACTACTGGACATGGGTAATCCTAATGAAGCTCCAAAAAAGGAGTTCATGCAGGAAGAGCCAACTGATCTGATAAGAGGAATTGAAATCCAGCATCTATACAAGGTACTGGCTCATATATATAATGTCTTTCCAAGGACTTAAGAATCAGCCCATAAAAGCCTGTTTTATTCTAACAGTGCTTACAAGGTACTCTTTGTGACTGAGAATTTAAATTCTTTCTGTAATGCCATCCTCAAACTTAGAGATAGAACTTGAAATGTCTTGTTCTGTTTCCTGTCGTGGAGTTAAGTAACTGGATGGCCTGTCTGGTGATCTGTCTCTTAGAGGCAGTCTCCTCTCATACTGTAGTGCCAAATACCCACCATTGGAGATGTGCAGGAATTTAGCCATTTGGTGGGTAACTTGTCTGTCAAATCAAACTAGATTTGACAGATTCCATGGTTAGCATATCAGTGCAGAAGGAGGTAAATGTCCCTTCACAGTGTCTGCCAGCCTTGCTCCACCAAGTGCCCTGTGTCAACTTAGGACTCCAGTAACAGGATGTGAGTTCAGTGCCTTAGTATCCTGCAGAGCATGGGTGTTCTGTTTGAATGTCTGTTCTTCAACTATGAGGAAGTGATGGGTATACTTATGTGATTTTAAAAAATGGTATTTAAAGTACTGGAGACATTTGACCTGGAAAACAGGTGACTCTAAGATTTCCTTACCCAGATCAATAACCTCACATGGAAGAGGCAGGGTGCCCTTTCTCAGGGGCCTAGCTCGGTAAAGGGGCAAGGTCTAGTTCCAGATGCAGGGAGAAGATTGTTGTTTATGCTTCAAGTACTTCATCCTTGAGTTCTAAGCCCTCTGTGGTTCTAGGTATCAGGGCAAAGGTGCCATTGAAATTGCTCCAGATCACCCTCCTCAGAGGCATAATAAAATAAGCCATTTCCTTTTAGATTCCCACTTGGATTCCCACAGATTAACTTTTGAGAGAAGTTGATGTGGGTATGCAGTTTGTTATAGTCTCTTCAGAAATGTATCCTGCATGGTGGGTGCTATTCTCAGCATCGCATATAAATAAATAAAATAAAGGTCCATCAACAACTAAAAAAAAAAAGTTTTTTTTTAAATGTCTTCTGCATGTGTGTGTCACTCTGTCAGTCACACCTTGACCTTCCCACAGGTATTTTACAGGAGAGGGAATGCACACATAGCAGTCAAAGATCTGAGCATGAATCTGTACAGAGGTCAGATCACTGTTCTTCTGGGACACAACGGAGCGGGAAAAACCACCATCTGCTCCATGCTCACAGGTACCTGGGTGGGGTCAGCCCTCCCGAGGAAACACTGAAGAAATCATTGAGCAGGTCTAGATTTTGGGCTCCATCTTCCCTGTTAAATTTCCCTGACATTTTGATAGTAAGCATTGTTTTATTGTTTGTTTTACCATCTATGTAATATCTGGTTGTTTAGTTTACTCTGCACCATGGAAAGGAAGTCTTTGCCTCTTTCAGTCAATATGCAGAACTTAATTTCTTTACCAGGAGAAGCCATGAACACTGAATAGCAGTTAGAACCTTCCTGCTACAGAGAGGCGGGAACTAATCTCTTAACAAAAACATTACCCATTTATTTGCTTTCGATTGTCACAAATACTTTCAGACTGGTAACTGCAAAGTTAGGTGTGATGGTGCATACCTGTAATCCCAGCTACCCAGGAGGCTGAGGCAAAAGGATCATGAATTTGAAGCCAGCCTGGAAAACTTAGTAAGATTCTGTCTCAAAATTAAATGTAAAGGACAAGGGATGCTGCTTAGTGGTAGGGATTTTATCTATCATGTTTGAGACCCTGGATTTAATCCCTGGTACCCCCTCCCCCCAAAAAAGGATACCTGGTGAATTATTTTAAAATTATTCTAATTTCAGAATAATTTATATACCTAAGTAATTATTTTACATTCTATCAAATAAATAATATTCTGTGAAATTTGAAAAAATTCATGCAAGAAACATATTTATTGAGGGTTTAACATATATAAAGCTCTGAACAAAACCAATAAGATGCATTTCATGGAGTTCTTAAAGCCAACAGGTTCTCCTTGCAACAACAGAATACCATACTGTTGAGAAACTTCTAGCACTTAAAGTCTGGCTGTTGTGATCTCTTCACATGTTGCCAATATGAATGTATTCAGTCTTCCATCAAAAACATTTGAAGAGCAACCAAATAGTGATGCTTGGGGAGAGGTGCCTGTGGCCACCCCTCTTGTATCAGGACTTAGAAAGCCATCTCAGCCCAGTTTATACTAAAGTGGAGGAACTCTGTGTGTGTAAAAACTGGGGACTGAGCCTGACAGCTTTCTGGATAGGATCAAGCAGATTCTCTTTCAGGTTAGGCCTTGCTGCTCCTGGCAGTGTGACCAGTTAGGGAGGGCCTCTCCCCTTACATGGGCTTGTGAGTTCCTCACCATCAGGAGGGAGATCCAGCTAACCCTCTAGGGTGAGGAGTGTCAAAGAGACAAGTTAGGTACCTGATTGTTTAGGGAAGCCACCTGTTTGCTTCATCTCATAGACCCTTCCCTTATTGCATTCCCTTTTGATTGTCTCTAGTATTCCTCAAAGTCTGTAATTATCTCATTTATTTGTATATATGTGTTATTTCTCTATATCTGCCATTCCATTCTGCACCTGAGGAAACCTATTCTGTTTACTTCTGGATTCACAATTTGTAGATAGTGCTTACACTGCATAGGTACTCAATAAATATTATAAATAAAAAAAAAAGCTATGAATGCTATATCAGAGAAGCCCTACCACAGTTTCTACCAGCATGACATGGCATAGAAAAATGTTAACCCTGCCCTGGTGAAAATGCAGCCACTAAGACTTATAAGATGGGATTCAGGACATCTGAATATGCTAAGCTGGGAAGAAAAGTCTGGTTGCTTGCCAGGAAGACGGAGAACAAAGGGCTTCCATATGGTAATTGTTTGTAAAAAGGCCCCAAACCTGGCACTGGCATGTTTAATGTTTCAGACCACATTTCTCTGCCCAGTAAAGTTATTTGGCTTTTGAATTTTCTCTAAGTTCTTCTGTTGTAACTTTATATAAAAGGCTTGTTACAAGTTGCTATAAAATAGTATCACTTTTTTTTTTTTCCTTTTACTTTCCAAACAATCATGGATACTTTATTATATACAGCCAAGGTGGAAGATCCAAACACCCAGCAGCCGGTAATGTAGCAGTTAGTATAAAAAACCTTTAAATTGGGGGCTGGGGATGTGGCTCAAGCGGTAGCACGCTCACCTGGCATGCGTGTGGCCCGGGTTCGATCCTCAGCACCACATACAAAACAAAGATGTTGTATCCGCCAATCACTAAAATAAATAAATAAATAAATATTTTTTTAAAAAAAACCTTTAAACTTTTGGCTTACCAAATCTAATTATACTAATTTAGAATAAGGAGATAAGTAAGCAAAATTTTCATGTATGTTTATGCTTATGAAAAGTTGCACACAATATAAATATCCATAGGTCTGGGTTGAATAAATAGAGTAGATTTGTAACAATGAAATCCTTTTAGCACTTAAAATTGATACAGATTTTTTAATGGAGATAATTTTTTTAACCTTTATTTCACTTATTTATTTTTATGTGGAGCTGAGGATCCAACCCAGGGTCTCACACGTGCGAGGCAAGCGTTCTACCGCTGAGCCTTAACCCCAGCCCAATACAAATGTTTTTGATGTGAACAAATGAATTCAACCATACTTTGTTATATTTAGAAAAATGTTAAAAATAGAATTTGTATTTTCCCATTTTAGTTAAAAATTAATTGTGTTCATGGGGTAGTACCTCAGTGGTACAGTACCTAGCATGCTGGAGGCCGTGGGTTCAATCCCCAGCACTGTAACAAATAAATAAATATGTGGAGACTGTATGCATAAAAAATAACCTAAGCTTATACAGCAAAATGTTAACAGAGAATTATTTTTTAATGATGGCATTTTTATAACCTTTGCTTTTTTTTTTTTTTCGGGGGTCATACTGGAGATAGAACCCAGGACCTCTTACATGTGAGGCAAGTGCTTCCCACTGAGCTACACACCCCCCTCATGTTTTTCTTTCTTTTCTTTTTCTTTCTTCTCTCTTCTCTCTTTCTTCTTTTGTACCAGGGATTGAACTCAGGAGCACTCGACCACACAACCCAGCCCTATTTTGTGTTTTAGAGACAGGGTCTCATTGAGTTGCTTAGCACCTCACTTTTGCTGAGACTGGCTTTGAACTCACAATCCTCCTACCTCAGCCTCCTGAGCTGCTGGGATTTCAAGTGTGCACCACTGCACCTGCTTCCCCATCCCTTTTAAATTTTATTTTGAACAAATTCTCACTGAATTGCCTAGGCTAGCCTTGAATCTATGATCCTCCTGCCTCAGCCTCCCAAGTATTGGGATTACAAATGTGTGCCATTACATCTGGTTTCTTTGTTTTCTTTATTATGTTTTTTTTTTCTTTTCCAACCTTGTAGTAATAAGAATTTATTGCCTTTTTCAACCTAACAAGAATAAAGGCAAAGATAGTATGTAGGTAGGCAGTCTTCAAAGTTTTACACTGGTTGTATTAGTCGGGTTTTTGTCTTTGTGACCTAAATACCTAACAAAAACAACTTAAAGGAGGAAAGACTTATTTTGGCTCATGGTTTCAGAGATTTCAGTCCATGGTTGGCTGGCTCCATTGCATGGTTTGCTAGGTCCAAGGCATAGTCCCAATGGAATGCCCTAGTGACCTACTTCCTCCAGCCATGTCCCACTTGCCTAAAGTTTCCACCACCTCCTGGTACTCTATTGTCAGTAGATTAATCCACTTGTGCTGTCAAAGTTCTCACAATCCAATCATTTCCCAAAAGCCCTATCTCTTGAAACTTGCTGTACTGGGGACCAAACCTTCAACACATAAGACTTTGGGGGGACATTCCAAGTTCAAACCATAATACTGGCATATATTTATTTGGCAGTGTGTGCAGTTATTCATCAATGATATTTTGAGGGGATCAGAGATAAGTACAGATCTTGCCAAGCATCTTAATTCAAAACTGTTAGTTTCCCCAAATGTTTTTCTCTTTCACCATATTTACTATTCATCCAAATCACTGTTTATTCCTTACAATAATATGATTTGCTTCACAAGCGCCTATGTTGTTTTGTTCACTTAACCAGATTGATTCTCAAAAGCAGGAGGAAGAATGACATCTCCTATTTCTAATAATCTCCTATTTCTAATAATCTCCACTGTTATACATATTCATTGGATGTTACTGGCTGACTGATGGTGGCAGATAAGTAGAATAGGGACAGTCTGTTGGAGAACAAGCAAGTAAAGCAGGGGTAATTATTAGTCTTTGTACTGATGCATATGCTAACCAAAGATGACTTAGGGTGTCTCTTTCACTTTGTTCTAGGTCTTATTTCCCCTTCAAGTGGACAGGCATATATCAATGGATATGAGATTTCAAAAGACATGGTTCAAATCAGGAAGAGCATAGGCTGGTGCCCACAACACGATATCTTATTTGATAACTTCACAGTAGCAGAACATCTTTTTTTTTATGCTCAGGTGAGTTGGAAAATAACTGGAATGTTTCTACTGTTCATTCTTGACAATGGTGAGGTATACTGTAGCTCTCTGATTCACCCTGGGAGAATCTGTTAGGAGAAAACTCATGTTTCTTTACTCTCAACACTTCTACACCAAACATGTGGGTGGGGTGGTTCCCACACCAGCCAGTTCTCCAAAAATCAACTGGGTATCCTACAGTTCTGATACTAACTACCCGGAGGCAACATAGACCCTCCCCCAACCCCAGGTTAAAGGCTTATTCTCACAAGATTGCCCACCCTCCACTTCAGATACCAATTACAAGTTCCTGTCACCCATACTTGGGGCCAGCTGGCTGTCCATCAAGGGTTCCCACAGTCCCCTCCTCAGGTTCAATAATTTGCTATAACAGCTCATAAAACTCAGGAAAACATTTACTTATGTTGACCAGTTTATTGTACAGGGAATTATAAAGGATACAGATGAACACCCAGAGGATATACAGAGTAAGAGATGTGGTAAAGTGTGTGTGGCACACCCTCTTAGCACAATACACTTCTAGCACTTTAAAATGCTCACTAATCTAGAAGTTCTCCAATCTCCATAACCTAGAGACTATTTATTTGGGATTTATTATGTAAGCATGACTGATTATTAGTTCAATAATCAATCTCTTTCCCTGGTCCCTAGAGAATACAGAGTGGGACTGAAAGTTCCAAGTATGTAATCATGGCTTGGTCATTCTAGTGACTAACTCTCATCCTAAGATTGACCAGGAACCTAGGGAGTCATCTCACACAGGTCACGGTGTGTGGCTAAATATTAGACTAAATATTAGAACTAGAATGAGGATACCAGTTCAAGGCAACTTAGTGAGACCCTATCTCAAACAATTTTTAAAAAGGATTGGGGAGGGTAGGGGTTATGGCTCAGTTGGTAGAGTGCTTGCCTAGCATGTGTGAGGCACTGGGTTTGATCCCCAGCACCACATAAAAAATAAAATAAAACAAATAAAATAAAGGTACTGTGTCCATATACAACTAAAAAATATTTTTAAAAAGGATTGGGGATGTGTCTTAGTGATAAAACACCCAGGTTCAATCACTGTTACAAAAAAAGTCACCTCGTTAAAACAAAAAACACTCCTGTAACCCAGAAAATTTCCAGGGATCTAGGGGCTGAATAGCAGATGAAATCAAGTATCAAGTCAAAGGCTAAATATTAGATTAAATATTAGAACTAGAATTATTAGAGCTAGGAAGTTACAAGGGCTTTGGGAGCACTGTCTCAGAAAGCAGGGTAGAAATCAAATATGTATTTCTTTTTATCATAGTCTCAATAATGCTGGACACTATTCCCCAAATATTCAGAGAGGGGGAGGGGCATGATTTCTGAGTGAAAGGATTTTTAGAAACCATTATATTTATTGTTATATTTTATGGAAATAAAATTCATATAACATAAAAGTCATTATTTTACTCATTTTATAATGTTAATTTAGTGGGTTTTAGTATACTCAGTTTTGTGCACTCACTACCACTATCTAACTGCAAAACACTTTCCTTTTTTATATAGTTTTTAGTTGTAGATGAATATAATGCCTTTATTTATTTTTATGTGGTGCTGGGGATCAAACCCAGTGCCTCACGAGTTCTAGGCAAGTGCTCTACCACTGAGCCACAACCCCAGCCCCAGCAAAACACTTTAATCAAAGAAAAACTTGTACATTAAAATCACTCTTCATTTCTCTATTCCACCAGCCACTGGCAATCTGCTTTCTGTTCTACAGATTTGCCTATTTTAGATATTTCATATAAATGCCATTATGCAATATGTGACTTATTTCATTTAGTATCATGTTTTTAAAAGTTTATCCACATTTTATCCTGTATAAATAATACTTCACTTCCTTTATTTATTTATTTTTGCAGTACTAGAGATTGAATTCATGGCCTTGCATATGGTAGGCAATCATTGAACTATATTCCCAGCCCTTTTTTTCATTATTATTTCAAGATAGGCTTTAAGTTGCCCAGGCTGGCCTTGGATTTGTAATTCTCCTGCTTCAACATCCTGAGTAGCTAGGGTTACAGGTGTGTGCCACCAGTCCCAGCAATACTTTGCTCCTTTTAATAGCTGACTACATCTCCATTGCATGGTTAGAACAACTTTTGTTTATCCACTCATCGGTTGATGTACACCTGAGTTATTTCTACCCTTTGGTTATTGTGAATAGTGCTTCTATGAACCTTGGTGTCTAAATTTTTGTTTGAACATCTGTTTTGGGTTGTTTGGGGTATATACCTAGAAGTGAAATTCTCAAGTTGTGGTAACTATATGTTCAACTTTTTAAAAAAGAAACCGTCAGTGTAGTGGGTGTGAAGTAGTATCTCTGTGTTTCATTGCATTTCCCTGGTGACTGATGATAGTATCTTTTCATGTGTTTGTTGGCTGTTAGTATACTTCTTTGGAAAATGTCCAATTTCTTTGCTCATTCTTCAGATGGGTTGTTTATCTTTTTGTAGTTGGATTTTTTAAAATATTTTTTTAGATGTTGATGGACCTTTATTTATTTATATGTGGTGCTGAGAATCGAACCCAGGGCCTCACACATGCTAGGCATGTGCTCTTACCACTGAGCCACAACTCCAGCCCCTGTTGTTGAATTTTAAGACATATTTGTATTAGGAGCTAGATACTAGACCCTTATCAAATATATAGTTTGTAATTTTCCCCCCATTCTGTGCATTGTCTTTTCTCTTTATTGATACTTTTTTCCTTTTTTGAAACAAGGTTTCACCATAACATGATCCTCCTGCTTTAACCTCCCAAGTAGCTGGGATTACAAACATATGCCATCACTCCCAGCAGCAGTGTTCTTTTTCTCTTTTTCTTTTTGATGCACAAAAGTTTTACATTTTGATACCTCCAGTTTACCTAATTTTTTTCATTAACTGTACTTTTTAAAACTATTGTCCAGGATCTCTGAGTGTCCAGAGTTTTTATTGGGGCTTTATTATATAGGCATGAATGATTGTATCGTTGATCACGTGATTGAACTCAATCTCCCGTCTCCCTCCACTCCCCTGAGGTGGGGAGATCAGGCTGATATCATGTGTCTCAGAGCCTCTAACCAAATGGCTGGTCTTTCTGGTATGACCAGCCCCTATCCTGAGTCATCTCCCTAGCATAAACTCTGGTGTGACCTGAGGGGCTTACCACAAGTAACAAAGACACTGCTATCACTTGGGAAGCTCTGAGGATTTAGGAGCGTCCTTCCAGGAACCAAAGACAAAAGCCAGACAAATTCTTTTTTTTTTTTTATTTTTTTTTTATTTTAAAGAGAGAGTGGGAGAGAGAGAGAGAGAGAAAGAATTTTTTAATATTTATTTTTTAGTTCTCGGCGGACACAACATCTTTGTTTGTATGTGGTGCTGAGGATCGAACCCGGGGCGCATGCACACCAGGCGAGCTTGCTACAGCTTGAGTCATATCCCCAGCCCCTGGACAAATTCTTTATTATAAAACACATCGGGCTGGGGATGTGGCTTAAGTGGTAGCGTGCTCGCCTGACATGCATGTGGCCCGGGTTCGATTCTCAGCACCGCATACAAACAAGGATGTTGTGTCCGCCGAGAACTAAAAAATAAATATTAAAAAAAAAAAATTCTCTCTCTCTCTCTCTCCTCTCTCACTCTCTCTTTAAAAAAAATAAAATAAAACACATTGATTTTTCATGTGTTGAACAACCCTAGTACTCCTGAGATAAATCCTACTTGGTCATAATGCATTATCCTTTTAATATACTGCTGTGTTTATTTTTATTAAGTCATTTATTTACACAGTAAATAATATAATGCAAAAGTCTTTTTTTGTCTATCCCTTTCCCCAAAAGTAGTAAGCTTCTTGTATGTTTTCCATGTGTATATTTTACGTATATAGATACAAAATGTTGGTTGGGCGAGTTGGGTCCCTTCTGTATCACCAGTCTCATCTCTTGCCTCCTGCCATTTCAGTTGAAAGGCCTGTCCCAGCAGAAGTGCCCTGAAGAAGTCAAGCAGATGCTGCACATCCTCAATCTGGAGGACAAACGCAACTCATGGTCCAAGTTCCTGAGTGGGGGCATGAAACGCAAGCTGTCCATTGGCATCGCCCTCATAGCAGGCTCCAAGGTACAGGGCATTGGGGCCCAGCTTCCACCAACACAGTGGACAGACACAGGGCAGCAGGCCCAGAGGCCTCAGGCTCTGGAACTTGAACCAGCTCTGCAAATCCCTGGACTCCAGCTGTGTGGTCCCACAGCACAGGTCTCCCATTGTCACCAGGTTGTGCCTGTGCCCCCAGGTGCTGATGCTGGATGAGCCCACCTCAGGCATGGATGCCATCTCCAGGAGGGCCATCTGGGACCTTCTTCAGCAGCAGAAGAGTGACCGGCACCATCCTCCTGACCACCCACTTCATGGACGAAGCTGACCTGCTGGGGGACCGCATTGCCATCATGGCCAAGGGGGAGCTGCAGTGCTGTGGGTCATCACTGTTCCTCAAGCAGAAATATGGTGAGCAGTGGGTGGGGGTGCCCAGACTCAATCCCAGGATAGAGGTCAGCACCACTGTCTGCTGTGCCAAGAGGCATGCCCACTGTTAGCCTTTGGGAGGGGCCCTGAGACCAGCAGAGAGAGGCCTCCTCTAGATTTCTGTTTTGTTGCCCCCATGGAGTGCTTCTGAAGATGAGGAGGGAATAATGTTAAAAAAATTTCTGAGGGGCTGGGGATGTGGCTTAAGCGGTAGCGCGCTTGCCTGGTGTGTGCGGGCACTGGGTTCGATCCTCAGCACCACATAAAAATAAAATAAAGATGTTGTATCCAACGAAAACTAAAAAAAATATATTAAAAAAAATTCTCTCTCTCTCTCTCTCTCTCTCTCTCTCAAAAAAAAAAAAAAAAGAATTACTGAGACTTGGAGTCAGAGGACCTACATTTATGTTTCAGTTTGCTGTTTGATTGCCTCTTTATCCGTCTGGCCAAGTTAGTTTATCCTTTCTTAGCCTTGGTTTTCTAATCTATAAAAAGGAGATTAAAATATCATGTTCCTCAAAGACGAAAAGTGTGTGAGAAAGGCACAGTGGCTAATAGCTGTAATCCCAGCTGCTTGGGAGGCTGAGGCAGGAGGATCGTGAGTTCAAAGCCTGCCTCAGCAAAAGCAAGACACTAAACAACTCAGTAAGACTGTCTCTAAATAAAATACATAATAGGGCTGTGAATGTGGCTCAGTGGCTGAGTTTCCCTGAGTTCAATCCCTGGTACAAAAAAAAAAAAAAAATAGCTGTTACTTCCACAACTGATTATATGTAATCCTTACCAGTAGCCCACTTCAGACATCCTTCTATTGACCCCATGCTCAATTGGCTCCTTACATGTCTCTGGTTGCTCATTTGCATCATTCCTAGCTCTAATCATCTCCATCTCTTTTCTTTCTCTACTTACCAACTTTAATGTCTCATTCAATCTCTTGGCATTAAGCACCTTCTGTCTCTTAAAATGTATGTCTCTAGCTTCAACCTCTCCTGAATTTCAGGTCTATATATCTAATTGCCAAGCCTGCAACTCCACTTATACATTGTCCTAGTCCATTTTCTGTTGCTATAACAGAATACCTGAGACTGGATAATTTATAAGAAAAGAGGGTTATGGTTCTGGAAGCTGGGAAGTCCAAGATTGGGCAGGAACATCTGGTGAGGGTCTTATGCTGATTTAGCTCATGGCAGAAAGCAGAATGGCAAGTGGGTGCTGTGGAATAGAAGCAAGAGAAAGAGGAGGAAGCTGAACCTGATGTATAACAATCTACTGTCTCCATAACTAATCCACTCCCTTGAGAGTGAGAACTCATTCCCAGAAGAAAGATACTAATTTAACTGGGGCTCTGCCCTCATGAACCACAAACCTCTTGCTAGGCCCCATTTCCCAACACTGTGTATTGGGATACCAAGCCTCCACATGAGTTTTGGTAGGGATACACCATATTCATACCATAGCAAGTATTGATGGACCTCTCAGACTTGTGCAAAATCTAGCAAACCTGAGATCCTGCTCTCTCCCACCAAACCTGTTCCTCTTGCAACCTTCATCTTCTCAGAAAAGGCAACTCCACTCTTCAAGGTGCTTGGTGAAAACCTGACCCCTGGTTTTCTCACAGCCCATCTATGATGCATCTGCAAATCCTCTTGGTCTTACCTTCAGAATATATCTGGGTTCTGTCCACTTCTCCCTACCTCTGAGCATGTTTTAGCACCCTGATCCAGGTCACCATCTTCTCCCACTTCTATTATTGGGATTGCTTCCTAACTCATCTTCCAGCCACTGCTGTTGCACTTCCTCACTCTGTTCTGAATCCACTTGTCAAAAAGTGAGCACTTGCCAGTGGCAGTTGTGCACACCTTTAATCTCAGCGGCTTGGGAGGCTGGGGCAGGAGAATTGTGAGTTCAAAGTGAGCCTCCTCAACTCAGTGAGGCCCTAAGCAACTCAGCAACACCCTGTCTCTAAAATATAAAAAGGGTATGGGGATGTGGCTCAGTGGTTAAGTGCTTCTGGGTTCAATCCCTGGTACCAAAAAAAAAAAAAAAAAAGGTGAACACTTGACAGAGCAAACTCAGAACCTTCAGTGACTTCATGTCCCACTTAGAATAAAAGACAAAGTTTTAAGCCAGGCACAGTGTTACAAACCTGTAATTCTAGCTACTTGGGAGGCTGGGCAGAAAGATCACAAATCCAAGGACAGCTTGGGCAACACAGGGAAGACCCTGTCTTAAAATAAAAAATAAAAAAGGATGCGGTGTACCTTAGTGGTAGGGCAGTCTTGGGCTCAATCCCTAGTACCACCAAAGGAAAAAGAAAAAGCCAAAGTCCTGAAAGTAGTGAATAGGACCTTCCTGGCTTAGTCCTGTCACCTCTGTCCTTGTTTCCTAATACTCTCCTTTGCTCTTCTCCTCCACCCACACTCCTTGCTAACTTGGTTCTCCAGACTGAGTGACTGTCCTCCTCAGGCCACCACCTTGTTATCCTTATACCAATGTCACTGTCTCAATGTGGCTTTCCTTCATCATCCTTTTTAAAATCACATCCTGATATCCCCTGTCCCCTCTCCTCTTTATTTTTTCCTTAGCACTTGTCACTAGTACTCTATAAATTTTACTTATTTATCTTGTTTATTATCTGCCTCCTATTCCTTTAGTGAAAGCCCTATGAGATTAAGGATTTTTTTACTGTTATATCCTTAGTACCTAGAAGATTGCCTGGTGTTTGGTCTCAAGAAATGTTTGTTAAATGAATACATGTCCAGCATGACAGTAAAAAGTGTCACTGATTTCTGAAAGAATGTTTCAAATGCTGTGAAGTATGTATCCTCAAAACCAGGATGTAATTTTGATGCAGGTATCTTTGGTAATCATCTTAACATTCAAGGCCTCTGCCTTCCAAGTGTTTACTTCCCCCAGTTAGTTATCACTTAAAGGGAGTGTTGCCCTTAATGCAGTTGTCCTTCATATTGCCTGGCATTGCAATATATCACCTCCCTCTTCTGGAGCAGAAGGGAAAATTCCAGAATAGCATTACAGAACTTCTGAAGCCAACCAGTTCCTCATTGTTTAAACTTAACCCCACAAGGCTCTCTAGCGTCGCTTTCCCCCTGGAGCTGTCCCATTCTGAGCCACAGAAAACTAAGTGTGGCCCAAGAAGAGAAGTATAAAGAGTAAAATGGTTTCATGGTCTTTTACGTGGTGTTTCAGGTGCAGGATACTATATGACTTTACTGAGAAATCCTTACTGTGACACAGAGAAGCTTTCTTATCTTATTTATCATCACATACCAAATGCAGTTTTGGAGTCCAGCGCTGGAGAAGAATTAATATTTATACTTCCTAAAGACAGCATTCACAGGTATGCACTAAGAAGCTACCCATAGCCACAGAAATCTATGTCCTTCCCACATGCCCAATGCAAAACACACACATCCTTCCTAAGACTTCTCCCCCTCTCAAAAACTACATTCGGATACTGAATCCACTCAAGACTCAGGATGTCATTGTCTGCATCGTGTCTAGGTACAGGGTACAGATGAGACTCCTTAAGTGTGATACTTGGATTCAACTCCTTAGGTATGATTCTTTTTTTTTTTACTAGAAACTGAACCCAGGATCGCTTAACCATGGAGCCACATTCCCAGCCATTAATTTTCTTTTAATATTGGGTCTTGCTAAGTTGCATAGTACCTGGCTAAGTTACTGTGGCTGGCTTGGAATTTGCAATCCTCCTGCCTCACCCTCCCAAACTGCTGGGACTACAGGTGTGCTTCCACTGAGCCCAGGGCATATGATTCTTGATTTGAAGACCTTGAACTAACTGATCCATATACACCCAGTGCATTAACATGCAATGATGAGACAGAGGTAGGATAACCATAAGAGATACTACCACTAAGAAACAGGAACGGGGCTGTTGCTGTGGCTTAGTGGCAGCACACTTGCTTGGCATGTGTGAGGCACTGGGTTCAGTTCTCAGCCAGCAGCACATATAAATAAATAAATTTAGATCTATCAATAACTAAAAAAAATATATACAGGAAAAATAAGAGGTATATAACAATTATTAGTCTGTAGCAATTTGTAATTCTAGGTGGACATGTATCACCAGTTTCTGTTTGTTTGGAACACAGTTCTGTTTCCTAGAAAGGATTTTGTTTTAAAAATTTTTTTTTCAAAGATAGACATAGTATCTTTATTTATTTTATTTATTTTTATGTGGTGTTAAAGGTAGAACCTTGTGTGATCAAGCACATGTGCAAGCCAAGTGCTCTATTTGCTGCTGACTCTACCTCCTGAATAATACTTTTTTTCCTTAAAAAAAAAAAAAGGCTGGGTTGTGGCTCATCAGAAGAGTGCTTTCCTAGCACATGTGAGGCACTGGGTTCAATCCTCAGCACCACATAAAAATACATAAATAACATAAAGGTGTTGAGTCCATCTACAACTAAAAAAAATATTTTACAAAAGGACTGATGTAGGCAGCCAAAGGGGCACTGAGTCACATCCCCTCCCCTTTTCATATTTTATTTAGAGACAGGGTCTCACTAAGTTGCTTAGGACCTTGGTAAGTTGCTGAGGCTAACTATGAACTCAAAACCCTCCTGCCTTAGCCTCCTGAACTGCTGGGATTACAGGCATGTGCCACTACGCCCAGTTTTTTATATATATATATATATATATATATATATATATATATATAAATTCTTTTAATCCAGTTTTTTATTTTAATTTTTTTTAATTTTTGGTACTGGGGATTGAACTCAGGGCCTGGTGCATGCGAGGCAAGCATTCTACCAACTGAGCTATATCCTCAGCTCCATTAATCCAATTTTTAAGGGTGCATTGTAGTTGTACATAACAATGAGATTTTTTGTTACATATTCATTCAGGCATACAATACAACAATATAATTTGGCCAATATCATCCCCTAGTATTTCCCTTTCCTCCTCCCTCCCTCTGGTTCCTTCCCTTTATTCCACTTATCTCCCTTTGATTTTCATCAGATGCCCTTGCCTTTCTTTTCCAATTTCCTCTCTAGGTTTTATGTATGAGAGGAAACATATGACCCTTAACCTTCCGAGTCTGACTTATTTCACTTAAAATGATGGTCACTAGTTCCATCCATTTTCCTGAAGATAACATAATTTTATATTTATTTATTTTTTAATATTTAATATTTTTTAATATTTATTGGTTAGACACAATACCTTTATTTTATTTATTTATTTTTATGTGGTGCTGAGGATTGAACCCAGGTCTCACGCATGCTAGGCGAGCGCTCTACCGCTGAGCCACAACCCCAGCCCAATTTTATATTTCTTTATGGCCAAATAAAACTCTATTGTGTATACCACATTTTTTTTTTATCCATCGACAGACACCTAGTTATTGTGGACTGCGCCACTATGAACACAGTATGCATGTATAGTGTGCAGATATTAATTCTTTAGGATAAATACTGAGGAATAGTGTGGCCTAGATTTTATGGTAATTCCATTTCTAGTCTTTTGTTTTGTTTGACACCAGGGATTGAACTCAAGGGCACATAACCACTGAGCCACATCCCCAACCCTTTTTAAAAGAAAATTTTAAGGGCTGGGGTTGTGGCTCAGTGGTAGAGCACTTGCCTAGCATGCCTGAAGCATTGGGTTCTATCCCTGACACCACATAAAAATAAACAAGTAAAAAATATTTTTAAAAAAAGAAAAAGAAAATTTTAAAATCTTGATACAGGGTCTCACTAGGTTGCTTATAGCCTTGGTAAGTACCTGAGGCTGGCTTTGAACCTGTGGTCCTCCTGCCTCAGTCTCTCCAGCCACTGGGATTACGGGTATGTGTCCCATATCAGGCTCCATTCCTATACTTTTGAGGAAACTCCATACTGATTTTCATAGTGGTTGTACTAATTTACAAACCTATCAAAAGTGTAGAAGTGTTCCTCTTTCTCTACAACCTCTCTACCATTAATTATTGTTTGTAATTTTGATGACTGCCGTTCTGATTGGTGTGAGATGAAATCTCAGTGTAGTTTTTTAAAAAAATATATGCATACAGTTTTACATATAATGCAGGATCTGCCTAGCATTGTAAGGCACTGGGTTCAATTCTCAGCACTGCAAATAAATAGATAGATAGATAGATAGATAGATAGATAGATAGATAGATAAAATAAAGTTCAGTGTAGTTTTGATTTGCATTTCCCTGATGCTAATGATGTTAAACATTTTTTCATATATTTATTGGTATTTTTTAAGACCATTGTGAATGGAATTGTTTCCCTGATTTCTTTCTCAGAAGATGCATTATTCATGTGTAGGAAATGTAATTATTTTTTGTGTTGATTTTATAGCCTGCTACTTTGCTGAATTTATTAGCCATAGCAGTCTTCTGGTGGAGCTTTTTGGATCTTCTATATATAGGATCATATCATCTGCACACTGTAATAATTCGACTTCTTCTCTTCCTGTTTTGAGTTCTTTTATTTCCTTCTCTTGCCTAATTGCTCTGTCTAGAATTTCTAGTACTATATTGAATAGGAGTGGTGGGAGTGGACATTTGTGTCTTATTCAAGGTTTTAAAGGAAATGCTATCAGTTTTTCCCCATTTACTATGAGGTTGCCTTTGGATTTTCATATAGCCTTTATGATGTTGAGGTAAATTCCCTCATCCCTAGTTTCTACAGTGTTTTTATTAAGAATGGGTGCTGAATTTTGTGAAAGGCCTTCTCTGCATCTGTTGAGATGACTGTGATTTCTTCCTTGAATCTGTTTATCCAGTGAATTACATTTATTGATTTGTTAAATCATCCTTGCATCCCTAGGATAAAACCAACTTGGTCATAATGTACAATCTACTTAATATGTTGTTAAATATGATTTGCTAATATTTTATTAAGGCTTTTTTAATCCAATTTCAACAGAGATATTGGTCTGTAGTTTTCTTTCTTGAAGTGTCCTCATCTGGTTTTGGTATGAGGGTGATGCTGGCTTCATAGAATAAATTTCTATTTCATGGAATAATTTGAGGAGCATTGGCATTAGTTCTTTAAAGATCTGGTAGAATTCAGCTGAGAATTCATCTGGTCCTGGGCTTTCTTTGTTGGAAGGTGTTTTTTTATTACTGCTTCTATCTCGTTGCTGGTTATTGATCCTCTTTATTCAATTTTGGCAGGTCATATGTGTCTAGACATGGATCTATTTCTTTTAGGTTATCCAATTTATTGGAGTTTAAGTTTATTCAAAATAATCTTTAATGAGCTTCCATATTTCTGTGATATCTGAGGTGATTTCTTCTTTCTGATTACTAATTTTGTTAATTTGGCTCTTTTTTCCTTTGTTTAGTTTGACTAAGGGCTTATAAATCATGTTTATCTTTTCAAATAACTAGTTCTGCATTTCACTGATCCTTTGTATTTTTTTCTTAATTTCATTGATTTTGGGCTTTGATCTTAATTATTTCCTTCTACCAGTTTTGAAATTGGTGTGCTCTTGTTTTTCAAGGGCATTGAGATGCATCATTAGGTTGTTTATCGGGGTTCTTTATCATCTTCTTATGTAGGCACTCATAGATATAAACTTTTCTCTAAGTCCCATCTTCATAGTGTCTCAGAAGTTCTGGTATGTCGTATCACTATTCTTGTTGTCTAAGAATTTTTAAATTTCTCTCCTGATTTCTTCTATCACCAATTTATTATTCAGAAGTGTATTGTTGTTCAATCTCCATGTGTTTATATGGTTCCTGTAGGGTTTTTGCTGTTGATTTTAAATTAATTCCATTAGATAAGATACAATTAATTATATCAAATTTTTTTGTATTTGCTAAGAGTTGCTTTGTGGTCTAAAATATGGTCTATTTTGGAGAAAGTCGCATGGATGTCTGAAAAGAAACCATATTTGTATATTATTGGATTAAATATTTATAGATGCCTGTTAAATCCATTTGATTTATAATTTTTTTTAGGTGTAAAGAGTCTTTTCTGAGTTTAGGTTTGGATAACCTATCTATCTGTGAGAGGTGTATTGAAGTTACCCAGCATTATTGTACTGGGGTCTATCTGAGCCTTTAATTTGAGTAGTGTATGTTTTATGTAATTAGGTACACCAACATTTGGGGCATAAATATTTACTATCATTATGTATTATTGTTGGACTGTTCCTTTAACTGTATGAAGTGACTTTCCTTTTTTCTTCTGATTAACTTTGGCTTGAAGTTTGCTTTGTCAGATATGAGAATAGCTACAATAAATTGCTGTGATCTAGATCTGGCATTAAAGTAAACAGAAGGTTTTGACTATGACATCTACATTATAATAACTGCAACAATATGAATGGTGGGGGTAGGAGTTATATAAGCCAAATAGTTCTAAAAGACGGTAAAAATACAATTGATTAAGAGAAAAAATGTGATAAGAAGGTAGAAGAAAGTTTAGAAAGTTCAAAATATGGGGTTGGGGATATAGCTCAGTTGGTAGAGTGCTTGCCTAGCATGCACAAGGCCCTGGGTTCAATCTCCAGCATCACAAAAAAAAAAAGTTCAAAATATGAGAGAATGCAGAAGAGATATAACAAGTGATGGCTTTAAAGTAGGAGAAAAATATAGAAAGCAAAGTAAAGGGAGAAAGAGAGAACAAGATAATTTTTTTAAAGGAAAAGAAAGAAGAAAAATAGAAACACACACCCATACCAAAAATAAATAAATAAAATAAAACCCTAACCCTAACCCTCAAAATACAAGATGAGGAAAATTAGCTACCATAAAAAATGCACTCACCAAAAAAAAAAAAAAAAAAAAAAGGTGGGGGGGAATGAAATGAAAAATGTTCTCCACTGAGGGGGTCAAAACTGTTGTCAAGGATGGATGATCACTACCTATGCCTGATTGTCCTTTCCTCTTCTTCCTGGGCTATGTGGGGGGGACACTTGTGAAAGGGCTGAGGGTTGTTAAATCCTTCCTTTTTGTGTGTGTTGTTCATTGCACTGCCATCTGGAGTGGCCTAAAACTGAAGCTGGTTGAAATAGCTCTCAGCTTCCCTTCTCACCAGTATAAAGTAGGATGGAATGGAAAGTACTGTCTATTGGAGTTTTGTCCAGACAGCCAGATTAATGCACTCCCAGGATAAGAATATTGCAAAGTTATAAGATGGGGGAGCTCCAACAGCTGAGGCTTAGGTCTAATCAGGACTTAAGAACTTTATTGGATAGTGTCTGTTCCAGAGAAATCAAATCAACACACCTGTAGGGTCAAGCACATGCCAGTCTCTGCTGAGCCTGGATCTTAGGAGCCTCCCAAGAATTCTAAGGAGAGGGATAGGGGAGCCAATCCTCCATAGGTCTCACATACTCTGCTTCCAGGCTTAGTCCCTGGTGTATTCCCATTGCCTGTTCATTTTCCCAACTCTCTTCAGCTGATCATATGAGCCACCAAAATCAAAGGGTAAGCAAGTTGCATTCCCCTCCATATTTCTAACTTGAATTCCCCCAGGTTTAATCTTCTCTGTGCCTGTTTCACTCACTTTCTACTAGGTACACCCTAGGTGGTTCAGTAGGCACTTGCTAGGATAGTTTGACAATGTTTGCTATAATCTCACAGGCTTGCAGCAAGCTACAGCAAGACCTCCTTAAGATGGCTCTGACCTAGCACATGTGAAGCACTGGGTTCAATCCTCAACACCACATAAAAAAATGAATAAATAAAAATAAAGTTATTGGCTGGTTGCAGTGGCACACCAAGTAATCCCAGTGGTTCAGAAGCCAGAGGCAGGAGTATCACGAGTTCAAAGCCAGCGTCAGCAATTTAGCGAGGCACTAAGCATCTTGGTGAGACTCTGTCTCTAAATAAAATACCAAATAGGGCTGGGGATATGATTTAGTAGTTGAGTGCCCCTGAGTTCAATCCCTAATACCAAAAAAATAAATAAATAAGTAAAATAAAGTTATTGTGTCCATCTACAACTAAAAAGAATATTTTAAAAAAGAAAGGCCAAAACATTCCCTCTGTCACATGAATAAATTGCACATACACAAAGGAGAGTGTGTGTATAAATCAAAGGGAAAGGAAAATAAGCACTGATTTTTTTCTGGGGCTGGGAATTGAATTTCCTAGTGCTGGGGATTGAGCCCATTGGCTCCATGAGGCAAGCTGCTTACCACCCAGCTACCTCCTAGCCCTAAGCACCACTTCTTTATTCAAAGAATGGTGTGCACAATCAGGGAGGGGAGGAATTGTTAGGCCATCTTCACAGACTAGCTGTGCCACAAGAGAGAGAGAGGCAATACATATTGATGAGAAGATTCATATGCCAGGAAGATGTAACAATCCTGTGCATGAATATGTCTCATAACAGCTTCAAAATACATGAGGTTAACACGGACAAAACCAAATGAAGTCAAAATATTCACAACCAAGTTGGAAATTGTAATATCCTTCCCTTAGTTATTAATAGTAAATGAAAAAGCTCATTAAGGATATAAAATATTTGAATGACACCATCATCACACTTGATTTACATGCCATCAACAGAAACTACACATCACAGCAGCAGAAGTCCCATTATCTCCAGTGCCTTTGGAATATTTACCATAAGGCACTGTTTACTAGACTACGAAATAAGACCAAATAAATTTCAGAATACTGGGGCTGATGCTGATGGAGCAGAGCATGAGAGCAAGTAGTTCCTAGTAGAACTGATCTGCATCTTTCAGAAGTGCCTGTTGTTGGGCAATGTGTGTTCATCACCCTGAAGAGGTATGATAGTCACACTAAACTCATTTCAAAGGAAGGTGCTATGGAAGGCTTTTGAGCACTCAGACAAGTGTCTTTTAAGAATTAGTGTTAGGGGCTGGGATTGTGGCTCAGTGGTAGAACATTCACCTAGCACATGTAAGGCCCTGGGTTCAATCCTCAGCACCACATAAAAATAAATGAATGGAACAAAGGTATTGTGTCCAACTACAACTAAAAAATAAATAATTAAAAAAAAAAAAAAAGAGCTAGTGTTGGAAAAAAGAAGATCAGCACTGTGGTGAGGTCCACAGAGGTAAGACTCAGATGGATCATTTGAACCTATCGAAAACTATCCAGATGCGCTACAAGAGGGACAAAGAGAAAGCAGGAAGAGCAAGACAGTGCAGTTTAGGGCAGTGGCCTCACTAGCTAACCACTTTCCAGCTTACCACTGGACTGCTCATTTTCCTTAGATCTTACTTTTGACCACAAAACTAGGTTTCTGGTTCTCCCATCATAACTGTTTTCATGTGAGATTAGGGTCATTTGGGGGAAAAGAAGAGTTTCAATGTTTATAGGGTAATTGTGGTAAGAAGCTATGTATACTGTTGTTGGATTATAGTTTTTATTATTATTATTATTATTATTATTATTATTATTATTATTATTAAGATTAATCCCAGGGCACTGCACCACTGAGACACATCCCCAGCCAGGTTATTATTAATTTCTTTTGGTTGTTTGTTCATTTTTTGAGACAGAGTCTCACTAAATTGCTGATGCTGGCCTTGAACTTGTGATCTTCCTGCCTTAGCCTCCTGAATTGCTGGGATTAAAGGCATATACCATCATATCTGGTGTGGATTATAGTTTTAAAAATCTCTGTGGTCTCCTCTGGGAAGAGCAGTGTATCATTCAACCTATCTATCTATCTATCTATGTATCTATCTATATCTATCTATCTATATCTATCTATCTATATATATCTATCTATCATCTATCTATCTATATATATATATATATATATATATATATATATATATATATATATCACTGAATACAATAATAGAAAATTAGAAATTAATTAAAAGCCAGGTACAGTGGCACATGCCTGTAATCCCAGTGACTTGGGAGACTGAGGCAGGAAAATTGCAAGTTCAAAGCCAGCCTCAGCAATTTAGCAAGGCCCTAAGCAATTTAGTGAGACCCTGTATCAAAATAAAAAATAAAAAGGGCTAGGAATGTAGCTCAGTGGAGTGCCCTGAGTTCAATCCCCAGTACAAAAAAAAAAAAAGGAAAAGAAAAAATTGATTATAATAAGCTGCTTTTAAAATTTACAAATGAGGTTAAACAGCATACTTTTGTATAACTCATGGGCTGAAGAGACTGAAAAATATTTTTAACTGAATGATAATAAGTGTATAACATTAAAAATTTTCAGATGCTGCTAAAGCAGTGCTTACAGGGAAATGTGTAGCTTTTATAAACTTCCATTAGAAAAGAAGAAATCTGGGCTGGTGATATGGCTCAAGCGGTAGCACGCTCGCCTGGCATGCGTGGGGCCCGGGTTCGATCCTCAGCACCACATACAAACAAAGATATTGTGTCCACTGATAACTAAAAAATAAATATTAAAATTCTCTCTCTCTCTCTCCCTCTCTCACTCTCTCTTAAAAAAAAAGAAAAGAAGAAATTTGCCCTACAAAGAAAAAAAGAGGAAAGGCTTAGCTGAACACAATGTCACACATCTACAATTCCAGTGACTCTGTAGGCTGAAGCAAGTTGAAGGCCAGCCTGGGCAATTCAGTGAGACTCTGTCTCAAAATAAAAAATAAAAAAGTCTGGGGGCTGGGGATGTGGCTCAAGAGGTAGCGCGCTTGCCTGGCATGCGTGTGGCCTGGGTTCGATCCTCAGCACCACATACAAACAAAGATGTTGTGTCTGCCGAAAACTAAAAAATAAATATTAAAGTTCTCTCTCTGTCTCTCTCTTTAAAAAAAAAAAAAAAAAAAAGTCTGGGATGTAGTTCTACAGTAAAGCATCCCTGGGTTTAATCTCTAGTACTGCCAAAAAGAAAATAAAAGGGGTCGGGGGAAACAATTGTCTAAGTTTCCAATTGAAGAAGTAGAAAAGAAGAGAAAATTGAACCCAGAAGAGAAGAAGTGATAACTACAAGGAGAGAAAACAGTGAAGAGCGAAAAAATCTAAAAAGCCAAAAGTTGTTTATTTTAAAAGATTAACAAAATTGACAAATCCCCAGAAAATTGATAAACCATTAAATAAAAATAAAATTGACCAACATCAGGAATGAAGGAACTACTGTAATTGCAGAGCCTAGAATTATAAAAGGATAAGAAAACATCATGAGGTCTGGGGTTGTGGCTCAATGGTAGAGCACTTGCCTAGTACATGTGAGATACTGGGTTTGATCCTCAGCACCATATAAAAATAAATAAATAAAATAAAGGTATTGTGTCCATCTACAAGTGAAAAAAAATTAGGAAGAAAACATCATGAATAAATAAATAAAATGGGCTGATTACTTAGTAAATATTTTTATCAAAACTAACACAAAATGAAGTAGAAAATCTGAATACTCATACACCCATTCATAATATTAAATTTGCAATAAGAAATATTCTGAGGGCTAGTAATGTACCTGAATGGTAGAGTGCTTGCTTAGCATGTGTGAAACCCTGAGTTTTAATCCCAGCTCTGCAAATACAAATAAAAATTAAATAAAATAAAAATATTTGCAAAAAAGAAAATCTGGATGCTATCAAACATTAACGAAAATATTCCCAATCCTTTGGAAAACAGAAAAGAGAGCACTTCCCAACTTATTTCAAGAACAGCACATCCCTAATATCAAAACCAGGAAGAGTTATGACAACAGAATATTACAGATTTTATATTCTCATGAACATAGATGCCAAAGTCTTTAACAAAACATGAGTTGTGATGAGCTTATCCAGAGGCTCCAAGATGGCTTCATTCATATATATAGTGCCTTGAGAGGGATTTCTTGAAGACACTAAAACATCTCATATGTCTTCTCCACCATGATGGCTTCATGATGGGAAGACCTCTCACTTGGTAGATTAGACCGCTCAGAGAAAGACACTAAATTGACACTATTGCATCTTAAACAAGTCACTAGGGTTGCTTAGATAAGAGCATAGAATTAAGCTCTACTTCTTAATAGAAGGAGTGAATAATTTGTCAATCTTTTATCTGTTACATTATCCAAAATAAATGAAAGTGTATATCCAGAAATAGAACATTGAGAAGAATGTTTATAGCTGCTTTAATCATAAGAATTCTGATATGGAAACAATCCAAATGTCAATCAACAGAGAAATAGATAAATTTCTTCTATTGAATACTGTTCCACAATTAACAAAAGCAAAGGATTCATGCGTGCAACAGCATGGTTCATTCTCAAAAGCATGTTGCAAGGATGAAGTTGCATACAAAAAAGATTGTATGGTTCCTTTTACATTAAGAACAAAAACAAACTAACCTATGATAATAGAAAACTCTTGAAAGCAGGAGAGGGACTCATCAGACAGACATGAGGTCATTTTCTGGAATAATGGAAATATTCTGTCTTTGTGAGTGTGTGTGTGTGTGTGTGTGTGTGTGTGTGTGTTTTCAGTACTGGGGATTGAATCCAGGAGTACTCTACCACTGAGCTTTACATCCCAGAAATTTTTATTTTGAGACAGCATCTTGTGAAGCTGCTGAGGCCAGCCTTGAAATTGCTACGCTCCTGCCTCAGTCTCCTGAGTTGGTGGTGGATTACAGGCATGTGCCACCATACCCAGATGCCATAAGTCTCAATTGGATTGAAACCATAAATTACCAAGGCTTTTCCAACTATCCCACACACATGAAAACAAGACACTTTACTATACGTAAATTGTGCCTCCATTTTTTAAAAAGGACACAATAACTTTGTTGACAAGACAGTAGCAATTACATGAGTATAATTTCAGTACCTGAAAACTGAATAAAGAAGATGTAGAACATATTGATGATATATGACATATAGGGTTTTTTGTTTTGTTTTGTTTTTGGGTTTTTTTTAAGTACTAGGGATTGAACCCAGGGGCACTTAATCACTGTGCCACATCCCCAGCCCTTTTTATTTTTTATCTTGAGACAGGGTCTCACTAAGTTGCTGAGGCTGGCTTTGAATTTGCCTCAGCCACCGGAGCTGCTAGGAATACAGTTGAGTGCCACCATGCCCAGTCAGCATATAGTATTTGCTAAATATTTAATACATATTGTCGACTTTACTAAGTGTTTTTACACTTATCTCAGTCTTTTTAAAAATATTTTTGTAGCTGTGGATGAACTTTTATTTCATTTATTCATATGCAATGCTGAGAATTTAACCCACTGCCTCACACATAGACAAGTGCTCTACCACTAAGCTACAATCCCAGCCCACACTTACCTCAAACTCAGTCTTTACAACTCTGTGAATTAGGTAATACCTGTTTATACAAGTGAGGAAATGTTTGGAAAGATGAAATAACTAGCCCAAAGTCACAGTAAGTGGCAGAGTCGGGACTCAAACCACACCCAGTTAAAACCTTAATCACCATCTGCCTGCAGGGGCACACACAGAGGAAGAGCTTCAAAAGGGCACTTGGCATGTGAGTGTGGTTTCTTAAAGGCAGATTTACTACTGGGTGTTGGAGAACAGAGACTTTCAATTGTAGAAGTTTATGATAGGTGTCTTAATATCACACGAAAATCCACAAATCATTCAGATTTTAAAAATGGAAAGTATGAGGCTGGGGTTGTGGCTCAGTGGTAGAGTGCTTGCCTAGCACGTGCAAGCCACTGGGTTCAATCCTCAGCACCACATAAAGATAAATAAATAAAGTTATTGTGCCCATGTACAACTTAAAATTTTTTTTTTTTTAAAAATGGAAGGCATGAATGAGGAAGGGTGCAAAGTTAACATACTGTTAAGGATTTAACAGACTGTTCAGCATAACAATTGAAAGCATGTCTCTGTAGAAGGCCTGAGTGTTAAGTCTTAGCTTTGCTGCTTCTGGCTATGTGACCTCAGAGAAGTTTCTTAACCTCTCAGCACTGTCTTTAGAGAGCTGTTGAAAGGATTCATAGAGTTATTTAATACATGTAAAAGGGCCAAGAATGTCCCCCAGCATGAAGTAAGCCCTCCAGAAATAGTATTTCTTCCTATTTGAAAGTGAGATTGGTTTGCATCTATATAATGTGCTCAGTTGTTTTAGGTTTATCCCTACAGGAACCTTCTGAAATCAATGCCATTACTTTTGTTCAAGCCCAAATTATGAAGCTAGAGCATGACAGGCTAGGCCTTGAACAGAAATCTTGACTCCAAAACTGGGGCCTTTCCCTTGTAGAGAACTAAGGATGGTGGAAGATTCATTTTCATCTTTAGTAATAAAGTTATTCTTTCCTTCCAGGTTTGAATCTCTATTTACTGACCTGGAAATGAAGCAGACAGAGCTGGGAATCACCAGCTTTGGGGCTTCTGTCACTACCATGGAGGAAGTGTTCATTAGGTAAGCAAGAATTCAAATGTATACTCCAAGGACCCTAAATATCATCTATATAAAAATTTCCTAGTGCTTAAATCTCTTCACGAACTGGCCTCACTGAATGATTGTCCAGTCTCTGACCAGTGCTTCCGATAATGAGGATATTGGATAATGGAGATGATGTTAAGTATAATATTATTCAACAAAATTTACTTATTTATTCATTCATTCATTTATTAAAGTTAGGATCTCACATATGCTAGGCAAGTATACTACTACCTAACAAACAGAAATTTCTAACGAATTAAAACAGAAAAAAGCATCATATTGGTTGGGATGCTTTTGCCTACAAATAATAGATAATTATTTAAACCAGCTCCTACTCAGCTGGTTTAAACATTTAGGAAAATTTAATACTTCTTTTTATAAATTTTTTTATATATGTTTAGTTATCGATGAACCTTTATTTATTTATTTATTTATATGTGGTGCTAAGACTTGAACCCAGTTCCTCACACATGCTAGGCAAGTGCTCCATCACTGAGCCACAACCCCAGCCCTCAATTCTTCTTTTAAAAAGAATTTCCAACAGGCTGGGGATGTGGCTTAGAGGTGGAATCCTTGCCTAGAATGCACTAGGCCCTGGGTTCCATCTCTATCACAAACAAAACAAAACAAAAAACCGAAGCAGGAAAGCTCTGGGATTGGCTGGCTTACCCATCAAGCAATATCAGTATCCTGAAGCAAGGATGCAGGCTCATTTCTACGAAGGTTTTTATGGATCATTGTATACAAACTACCCAAGGGGCCACAACAGGCTAGAGGGTGGTAAGGAGTATGGGTATGGTTTTATCCAGTCTAGCAATATTTATGTTTTAACTGGCAATATGTAGTCTATTTATGAGTAGTAATGATATATTCTAATTTATATCTGTCATTTTATTTATATTTTCTACCAGAACTGCCTATCATATATGGCTTTTTTAAAAATATTTTTTTAGGTAATAGACACAATGACTTTAAATTATTTACTTATTTTTATGTGGTGCTGAGGATTGAACCCAGTTCCTCATGCATGCCAGGCGAGTGCTCTACCATTGAGCCACAGTCTCGGCCCTATATGGTTTTTTTTTTTTCTCTCTTTTTTGGATGTTTTTTCCTCATTCTATTTTCACCTCTTGCCACACACTAGTTGGAAATTATGCATTATTGCATTATTTCGGTGATCAGCTTTCTCAGAACTTTCCTTCTGCTGGCAATGTTCTCTATAAGTTGTTTTCATTTGTTCATTTTTATTTTTGTTTTGTTTTATGCTGGTGCCAAGCTCTCGGGTATTTTGAGATGAAAAAAAAAAAAGTGTGTGTGTGTGTGTGTGCGCGCACACATAGGTATCGTGATTAAACACAGGGATGCTTAACCATGAGCCACATCCTAAGCCCTTTTTTTTATATTTTGTTTAGAGACAAGGTCCCACTGAGTTGCATAGGGCCTCAATAAGTTGCTGAAGCTGGTTTGAACTTGTGATCCTCCTGCCTCAGCGGAGGATTACAGGCATGCGCCACAGTGCCCAGCTGAAAGAATATTTTTGAAATAATTTTATTCCCTCCTCATTTTGAAGATTATTTTAATCAGGTTGAAAATTGTTTTCCTTTACTACACAAAAAATAGTATTTCACAGTCAGCAGTTGCTGGGGAAGAGCCACTGGGTTCATCCATTGGTTCTTTGAAAGTAATTTGGATGCTCTTTGTTTTCACTGCTAGAGTTTCTCTATAATGTATCCATGTTTGTGGGAGTTTTGTTTTGTTTTTGAGATTTTTAGCTATTCTGCTTTATTGATGAACTTCCATGAATTGAGAATGTCTAGCCATTATCTGTTCATGCAGTGCCTCTACTCAAACTTCCTTTCTTATTTTGGAGCTCCAGTTAGATGTATGAGATCTTCTCACTGTCTGAACTGTGTAAATCTGAATCTTAACTCCTTTTTCACATTTTTTATGTGGTACTCTCCCTGAGCTACATTCTGTATAATGTTTTCTAATCTGTCATTCAGATAATTGATTATCTCTCCAAATGTTTCTGATCTTTAGTTAAACAATTCCATTGAGGGTTTTTGTCCAGAATTACTTTTGCTGTTGTCATTGATGAGAATAGAATTACATTTCTATTGAAGTATAATGTATACCAAAAGGTGCACAGGTATTAAGCCTACAGCTCAGGTTTTTTTTAATTGTTGGAGTTTTTGCATGTTTTGGACACAAGTCCTTTGTCATAAATAATCTTGCCTATATTTTCTTCCAATTGATGCTTTTTTAAAAAAATTTAATTGATTTTTTAAAAAACAAATGACAGCAGAATGCATTGCAATTCTTATTTACACATATACAGCACAATGTTTCATATCTCTGGTTGTATATAAAGTATGTTCACACCAATTCGTGTCTTCATACATATACTTTGGATAATGATGTCTATCACATTTCACCATCCTTGCTAACCCCTTGCCCCCTCCCTTTCCCTCCCACCCCTCTGCCCTATCTAGAGTTCGTCTATTCCTCCCATGCTACCCCTCCCTACCCTACTATGAATCAGCCTCCTTATATCAGAGAAAACATTTGGTATTTGTTTTTTGGGGGGGATTGGCTAACTTCATTTAGCATTATCTTTTCCAACTCCATCCATTTACCTGCAAATACCATGATTTTATTCTCTTTTATTGCTGAGTAATATTCCATTGTGTATATATGCCACACTTTTTTTTATTCATTCATCTACTGAAGGGCATCTAGGTTGGTTCCACAGTTTAGCTATTGTGAATTGTGCTGTTGTAAACATTGATGTGGCTGTGTCCTTGTTGTATACTGTTTTTAAGTCCTTTGGGTATAGATTGAGGAAAGGGGTAGCTGGGTCAAATGGTGATTCCATTCCCAGATTTCCAAGGAATCTCCATACTGTTTTCCATATTGGCTGTACCAATTTGCAGTCCCACCAGCAATGTATGAGTCTACCTTTTCCACCACATCCTCACTAACACTATGTTGTCTTCATAATAGCTGCCATTCTGCCTGGAGTGAGATGATATCTTAGAGTAGTTTTGATTTGCATTTCTCTTGACAAAAGTTTAAAAATTTTTATGAAACCTAATTTATGAATTTTTTTTCTTATTGTTATTGTTTTTTATGCCCTGTCTAAAAAATAATTTGCATACCCTTAAATCACAAGTCTATTTCCCTACTTTCTTCTAGGAACTTAATCATTTTAGCTTTTATGTTAGCTTATTATTTTTCTTGCAATTATTTTATGCAGGTTTAATAAGGGATCAAAGTTCATTTTCTTCCACATGGATTTCCAGTTGGGACACACTATTTGTTGAAAAGACTACTTTCTGTGTTAAATTGTTTGCATACCTTCACCAAAAGTCAGTTGACTATATAATTTTCTACATTCTACAGAATGTTCCACTGATCTATTTTGTCCTAAGCCAATACTACACTGTTGAGATTACTGTAGCATGTCTTACAGTCAAGCAGTAGATAGTTGCTTAAGCTTTGTTTTATTTTTTGAAGATGTTTATAGCTATGATAAGTCTTTTGCATTATTGTGTAAATTTTTAAATAAAAATTCACATTTCTATTTTTTTTAATATTTTTTTAGTTATACATGGGCACAATATCTTTATTTTGTTTACTTATTTTTATGTGGTGCTGAGGATCGAACTCAGGGTCTCACACGTGAGAGGTGAGTGCTCTACTGCTGAGCCACAACCCCAGCCCCATTTCTATTTTTTTAAAAAGCCTTATGTAGTGTCACACAGCTGTAATCCCAGCAACTTTGGATTACTGAGGCAGGAAGATGGTAAACTTAAAGTCAGCCTCAGCAATTGAGCAAGACCATCTCTCAAAATCAAAAATAAATAAATAAATAAAGGGCTGGGGATGTATCTCAGGGTCAAAGTGCCCCCCTGTTTTCAACTCCCAGAGAAGGAAGAAAGAAAAGAAAGGAGAGAAAAGCCAAGCACTGTGGTGCATACCTGTAATCCCAGTAGTTTGGGAGGCTAAGGCAGGAGGATTGCAAATTCAAGGCCAGCTTGGACAACCTAATGAGACCTCATCTCAAAATAAAATGAAAAGGTCTGAGGATGTAGCTCAGTGGCAGAGTACCCCTGAAAAAGGAAGAAAGGAAAAAAAGAGGAAAAGGAGAATCTGCTGGAATACTATATCATCAGTTCTGATGATGAACCATACTAACATAAGATGCTAATAATAGGGGGAAGAGGTGATGGGATCCTATGGGATTCTCTCTGTACTTCCTGCTTTTGGAATTGGGTCTAACAGTCCCAGTCAAACCTTCAGACAACTGCAGCCCTCATCCATATCTGGACTGCAGCCTCATGAGAAACCTTGAGATAGAATCATCAGCTAATACACTTCTAAATTCCTCACCCACAGACACTGTGTGAAATAATAAATATTTACTGTTGTTTTAGCTGCCAACTTTGGGGATCACCTGTGTCACAGCAATGAATAACAAGTACACCACCTTTTACAGAACAGTGCTGAAGGGGAAATTAATCACAACTTACTGGGTATTTTACTGTGACAAATTCACAGAAGTAGAATAATAACTCAAAGGCCAGGATCATAAATACATTTCTTGGCACATGAACACTTTGCTAACAACGACAAACTTTTCTTTTTTTCCCTAGGGCAGGGGTCAGTAACTTTTCCTTAAAGGTCCTGATTGTATTTTATGCTATATAGGCTTTATGGCACAATCAAGAGTGTTATGTCAGTACTTACATAACCACCTAACATGTAACCTTTTTAAATTTTTTTTGTAGTTGTTAGTGGACAGTAGGCCTTTATTTGTTTACTTTTATGTGGTGATAAGGATCCAACCCAGTGCCCCACACATGCTAAGCAAGCACTCTACCACTGAGCCACAGCCCCAGTCCCACCTAACAGGTAACATTTTAAAAATGTAAAATCCATTCTGAGCTCAGAGCCAGTCAAAAATTGGCCTTGGCTGAATTTGGCCCATAATTATAGTTTACCATCCCTGATCAATGGTCTCAGTAGTGCTGTATTTTATAATTTTGAATTTTTCTCATAAAATAGATATTAAATTATATGTCATTTTATTCTAATTTTCATTCAGTATTTATTTATTTATTTATTTATTTATTTATTATTTTAGTTGTCAATGAACCTTTATTTTATTTATTGCTATTCGGTGCTGAGAACCAAACCCAGTGCCTCACACATGCTAGGCAAGTGCTCTGCCACTGAGCCATAATCTCAGCCCTATTTATTTATTTATTTATTTATTATAGGCTTTATGGCCCAGCTCTTAGGATCTCGGTGCACATATTTTGTCCTTGGGACTGAAACTGGGGGCACTTTACCCCTGACCTACATCCCCGGCCCTTTTGTTTTGAGACAGGGTCTCTTTAAGTTTCTTAGGGCTTCACTAAATTGGTGAGGAGGGCAATCCTTCTGCCTCAGCCTCCTGAGTGCTGGGATTATAGGTGTCTGCCAGTGCACCTGACTCATGTGGTACTTTTAAAAGAAAATAACAAAGCTGTTTATGCTAGTGTTGTCTCAGCTCTTTGGAAAAGCCATTGGTTAGTTATTTAGTGCTTATATAAGAATTTATAGCTGGACCCCAGTGGTACTTGCCTATAATCCCAGTTGCTTGATGCAGGAGCACAAATTCCAGGTCAGCCTCAGCAATGTAGTAAGATCCTGAATCAAAATAAAATAAAATATAAAGGGATGGGGATATGGCTTAATGGTAAAGTACCTCTGGGTTCAATCACCAGCACTGCAAAAGCAATTAAAGATTTTTTTAAAATCTTGCTACCCAGGATATAATCTAGATATAGCTCCTATTCTGCTCATATCAATAATTCTGCTCATTATTCTTAACTTCTTAATTTTTCAAATATTATATGACTTTCATTGTTTAAGTCCAATCAAAATGAAATATATTGTGATTTTGAGAGTTTGTATTTGTTTTTTGTTTTTGATTTGGTTTAGGGTTTGTATGTTCGCAGACTACAGTACAGACATCTCAGCCAAGAAGCAACCCTCTGTTCATCCCCATTCCCTGATTAGCAGAGTTCCTGTTGAAAGAATTAAATATCTTCATTCAAGGATCTATTCATTACAGACTGGTCTACCAATCACACTAAACACTGGAGTAAGCAGCATATTCCAAGTGCATACTAGAAAGCAAATTTTGGTTTAATTCGTGGAATCACACAATCATTTTGTCAAGAAGTACACGTTAACTTTTGAAGGGTCTGTATATAAATGTGCAATTTTTAAGTTTTAAGGACCGGGTCTGCCAGGTTTGGGCAGTATGACACTCTTTGCTTTATTTTGAAAGCAAAAGAGTGATGTTTTAGAGAGGGATTAACCCATTCAAATGGAAGGAAAGTATCAGAAGACATTCTTGTAGGTTCCTGGTCATTCCTCTCACAGGGAAAAAGAGAGAATGAAAGAAACACACTACTGGCCAGAATATGTATTCATTCCTTCACTGTGAAGCAGATTAATTTATACATTGTACCATCTGGAATATAAAAAATTTTAAGCATATCCTTATGAAATACATGGACAACCTATAATATTCTCTTAATATTGAAAAAAGAATATTGACATACATTTTACAAAGTAGTCTCGATTTAGCTGTCTTTATGTATTAACGTAAAATAAGACTATCATGGTCCCAAGTCTTCTCATGAAGTATGACTTCAGATAAGTCATAGCAGAGCCTTTTGGTAGATGCTGAAAGTGAATGTAGCCTCCACCATACTGAGGGTTTCCCCTGGTGGTGTCTGGTAGATAAAATCTTTCAGAAATCAGTCAGTATTTTGGCCATTAATTCAGAATGCCTGTCTCAGACCTGACCACCAAGCTAAGAGGCAGTGGCACCTGGGCCTGAAAGCCCTCCCACACATACCAACCCATGCAGCACCCCACAGAAGCTAAATGGATGCATGCAGCATTACCGCCAAGGGTCTCCCACCCCAGGCCTGACTCCAGCTCTTAGGATCTCAGTGCACATAACTGCACACTTCGACATTGTCTATTACTACCACCAGGGATATCTTTGTGCACCAGTTTTGCATATTTACTTGTAGGATACATGACCAGAAGAGGAATTTCTGGGTTAAAGATTATGTGATTATTAAATTTTTAATTTAAATTTTCAATATTAAACTTAAATTTGTAATTTAATATTTGTATTTGTATTCATCCAGATAACTTGTTTTCTGGAGAAGTTGTGCCAAGTGAAAACCCATCCAACAGTGGCATTTTCCCTACATTCTTCTCTTTTTTTTTTAATTTTTATTTTTTAGTTATAGGTGGACACAATATTGTTATTTTATTTTTATGTGGTGCTAAGGATAGAACCCAGTGCTTCACGCAGGGCAGGTGAGCGCTCTACCTCTGAACCATAACCCCAGCCCCCCTACATTCTTCTTAACTTAAAATTTTTACCAGTCTGTGGTGAAAAAAAAGGTATCATTTACATTTGATATCTCTAGTATCTTGGGTTGCACTTCCAGATCCTTTCTAATTTACACTCTTTTTTTGCCACTAAGCATAAACCATAAAACATTTTAATTTGAAGTGAATTTTGAACATAATTTAAAAATTAGTTAGAATAATCTGAGGAGACTATAAGTGGTTATGAGCCAGGGACCACCTGAGTGCCTCTAGCTTTGGTCACCATGTTGATGCAGTACCTCCTTCTTTTTTATTGCAGTTCAGTCTTCTCTGCCAACAATTCTACGCCATGTTCCTGAAAAGGGTCATATATTCTCAGCACAACTGGATGGTGATGTTATCTGTACAGATCTTGGTGCCTCTGGTGATCATTATATTAAGCCTCACATTCTTCAACTTTAAAATGAGGAGCATGGGAAGTGTTCCCTTACAGTTGGCTCTAAATACATACGATCAGACTATTGTTCCATTCTTTGTTTCTCAGAATTTCAAACTGGATCCTCAACTTTCAGATCATTTTGCAAATATGCTTGTGGCTCAGGGACAGATTCCTCTGGAAGTCCCAGGTAACTATCAGGCACACGGCAATGGGGCACAAAGCAGGGCAGTTGTCCTTTGTAGGAAGACAACGTTCTTAACTGAATAGCTGGAAGTCTCAGAAAAACATCATTCAAACCCCAAATGACAGCAAAGGCAGGGTTCTTAGGAATGAGACCATGGTATTAAAGCATTCCCTAAAATGAAATTGATGAATTATTCACGATGTTTGAATATGCTGAAAGACTTACACTTCTATCAAGGGAATTTGTGGGTAAATTGGTGATAAATATAAAGAAAACTAAGGAAATGAAGAAAAAAAAGAGGACATTATTAATTTCAGGGAAAAAGTTGTACAAAAAGAAATATAGGGCTGGGGTTGTGGCTCAGCGGTGCAGCGCTTGCCTAGCATGGGTGAGGCAGTGGGTTTGATCCTCAGCACCACATAAAAATAAATAAATAAAATAAAGGTATTGTGTCCAACTACAACTAAAAATATTAAAATAAATAAAACAAAGATTAAAAAATAAATAAAGTGGCTGGGGTTGTGGCTCAGTGGTAAAGCACTCACCTCTCATGTGAGACCTTGGGTTCAATCCTTAGCAACACATAAAAATAAATGAATGAAATAAAGGTGTAGTGTCCAACTACAATTAAAAAAATAAATATCTAAAAATAAGTAAATAAATAAATAAATAGGGCTGGGGATATAGCTCAGTTGGTAGAGTGCTTGCCTCACATGCACAAAGCCCTGGGTTTAATACCCAGCACCACATAAATAAATAAATAAATAAATAAATAAATAAATAAATAAATAAAGGTATTGTGTCCAACTACAACGAAAATAAATAAATACTTTAAAAATAAATAAATAAAGGCATTGTGTCAACCTACAACTAATATATATATATATATATATATATATATATTTTAAAAATGAAATATACTATTTGGATCAGCTGTGAATATTTTCACTTATTAATAATAATGTTAAAACTGACTATCAATTTAACAAAATTATGTTGTAACTCTGGTGGGAGGACAGGGAGGAAAAATTCTTAGGGCTTGGTGATGATAGTAAGATAACAAAATAGCTGCTTTCATAATAAAACATCAACAGGTAAATATGCTAAGATATTTGAAAAGGGGTGCCTCTCATGTGCAGGTACCAGTGATGGTGCCGACAAGGCAAGGTACTATTCTTTCCCGATGTGTCTTGTAGAAGAAGTATTTGATTTTTTAAAAATTATATTCTTGTACTATTTTGATTAAATAAAACATAAAGTAATTACTTTTTTAATAAAGTAAGAGATCAAATGCAGAATATAAAGTAACAAAATGCTTTGCGTCAGTCGGAACACCCCGTGCCTTAATGTGAATCTTAAATATCCCCGGAAGGCCTGTGTGTGGAAGTCTTGTACTCTGGAGTTGGGAGGTTGCGGAACCTTTAAGAGGGAGCAAGTGAGAGGTCTTCGGGTCCTTGGGGGTGTGACCTTGAAGTAGAGAGTGGGACCCCAGCCCCTGTCTCTTCCTCTTTTTCACTTCCCAGTCATGAGATGAGCAATTTGAGCTGCCATGTACTGACAACATGATGTGCCACCACAGGTCCAAAGCAATAGGGCTAAATTACTATGGACAGAAACCTCTAAAACTATGGGCCAAAATAAACCTTTTTTCTTTGTAAGTTGATAGTCTGAAATATTTGTCATAGTAATGGAAAACTGATTAACATATCTTACCTCTCAAAGCATTCATCTCTTCATATACCAAATGGTCAGAATACTAAATCCATCCTCATGGTGTCATTGGTACAATCCCATGGAGGAGAGGAGAGCCTACTGCATATTTGGCATAGCTGGTGCCTAGTAAGCATTCAGTCTGCAGTACTATTGTCATTATTGTTGTCATGGTCACTGAAGGTCCTGATTCCACTATGTGCTGAAAATGCAAAGATGAACAACATTTCTACCAGTCCTCAAGGAACTTCCAATCCAGAGGCCTTATGGATAAGGGATGGTACTTATGATATATACTGGCAATGATGGATATATCCCAGCCTTGGAAGATCAGAATAGGCTCCAGAGTCAGAGCCTGACATATGAGTAGGTATCAGCCAGTAGAAGGGGAAGGTAACCCAAAGAACATTCCAAACAACAAGCAGAACATCTAAAAGCTTGGGGAACTATATGTGCTTTGGTATAGCAGGCACTTAAAGACATGAGGCAGAAGCCAGGTACAGTGGCCCATGCCTCTAATCCAAGCCACTCAGGAGGCTGAAACAGGAGGATCACAAGTTCAAGGCCAATTAGTGAGACCCTGTCTCAAGTGTAGCCCAATGGTAGAGCACCCTGGCTCTTTAATTCCTAATAACACACACACACACACACACACACACACACACACACATACACACACACACACACAGAATAGGAAGAAGGAAAATGAAGGTTTATTCTGGCTAATCGTTCTGGGAGGCTGGAGAGTTCAAGAGCATGGTGCTGACATCTGTTCAACTTCTAGGAAAGGCCCTGCACTACATCATGACATAGTGGAAAGGTGGGAGGGTCACATGGTGGGAGAGGAAGCTGAACTCACTTTCACAATTGTTTTCACTTAACTAATCCACTCCCAGAAGACATAATTTACTCCCAGTAATCCCTCCACAAAGGTAGAGCCCCCAAGACCCAAATACCTCCTAAGGTCTCATACTTCTTAACACTGTTACCTTTGGGTCCAATTTTCTACATCAGTTTTGAAGGGGACAAATGACATCCAAACCATGGCAAGCAGTGAATGGCTTCTGTACATCTCATGCAGAAATTTGACTTTATCAGGAAGGCAGTGGAGGGTCACTGTAGGTTAGTGGGTGGGTGAGATATGATCAGATGTGTCCTTTGAAGCAGAGACTGGAGGTACTGCATAGAAGGCAAGGAATTTCATTAGAGGCCACATAGTCCAGGCATAGATGATGGGGCTCAACTCAATTGAGGAAGTGGGGAGAAGTAGACAGAATTGAAAGAGATATAAAAGATGAAAAAACAAGATTGAAAGACTCACTGGAATTCAGAGTAGGGTGGGATAGGAGGAGGCTTGCTTTTGAATATGGGTTGGCAGTTGGTGGAGACACCAACAAGGAGCAGTAAGTTGGGGAGAGCTCGGTCAGTCTTCCCTGTTCTGCAGGGACTGTTGTTATGTTCTCTCAATAATTATTTCTGTCTGCTTGGTATTCTGCTCCCTTCTAGGTCCTGTAGAGGAGTTTCTATTGAAAAAGGCAGAAGCGGAACCCGAGGACTTTAATAGGCTGTATGTGGTAGCAGCTTCCTTTGAAGATGTAGATAACCACACCATAGTGAGAGGGCTGTTCAACAACCAGGCGTACCATTCCCCTGCCTTGGCTCTGACTCTGGTGGACAATTATCTCTTCAAGTTGCTTTCTGGTGCCAGGGCTTCCATTACCGTTTCCAACCACCCTCAACCTCAGACAGCCATGGAGTTCTCAGAGAATGTCTTATACCAGTATGTATAACTTTCCTTCTCTCAAGTTCAAGCTTACACATCTGTAGGGCTTCTTGCTTTGTTACCTATTTCTTTCTTTGTTTCTTTTTTAAAATATTTTTTAGTTGTACATGGAGGCAGTGTCTTTATTTTGTTTATTTATTTTTATGTGGTGCTGAGGATCAAACCCAGTGCCTCACACAAGGGAGGCAAGCACTTTACCGCTGGCTGAGCTACACCCCAGCCACCTCTTTGTTTCTTATTTAATTAAAAATTATTATTTTGGAGAGGGCTGCTGAACCCAATTTTACTTAAACTGCTGCCTTTCTCCTCATATCCTATCTTTTACAGGGGCCCTAAAGGACATTATCTTGTTATCAACTTGCTTTTTGGAATGGCTTTTCTATCTAGCACTTTTTCCATGTTGACGGTCATAGAGAGACGTATTAAGGCCAAGCACATCCAGTTCATAAGTGGAGTTTACAAGGCTGCTTTCTGGTTCTCCGCTATGCTGTGGGATCTCCTGTCCTTCCTTGTCTGCACTCTGCTCCTGATAGTGAGTGCTGAGTGGTGTTGGGCCGTTTCCTACAAAGTGCTTGCCTTGGTGACACCTGTGCGGAACTGGAACCAGCTCAGAAATCCAGCCTGGCAGCCCAACCCTGACTAGGGGTCCTAGGTGTCAAGCTCCTTCAGAAGACCTCAGTAAAAGATGACTCAGCTGCAAACATCCTTAGGAACAGTGGGCCCTGCTCTAGGGCCTTTATGCAGCACCTACTGTGCTGCTGCCTCAAGCTAATGAGAAGCAATGCTCTGGGGATATGTGTTTATTGTCCATAAATATATCTCCAGAGAAGTGACAGGTTGAAATATTTGACTGTAATTGAATTGAGTATTTTGAGGGTTTCCTAGTTACTTGATGCAGAATGGATCCCTTCCTGCTTTGTTCTCTGCACGCCTTATTGCACTGCACATTTCTAGGGCAGCAACCTAAAAGCAGAGCCCAGAACTTGTTCATCACTGCACAGGTAGATGAGGGAAAGAAAGGAAGTGCCGGTGGAGTATAGCTAACACCTTACTTTTAAAACTGAGGTTACCATATTTATTCTCCAGTGTTTGGGATGGAGTCTTAATGATTTTTTCCAAATCCTTCTCCTTTCCTTAGGTGGTGTTTTTATACTACAAGGAAGAAGCTTTTACACACCATGAGAATGTGCTGGCCATGATCTTGATGTTGATGCTGTATAGTTGGGCTATTATCCCCTTCATCTATGTGATCAGCTTCTCCTTTGACAGTGCTGGTAATGCTTGTGTTAAGCTTGTCATCATGCTCACCTTCTTGAGCATCGGCCCCATTGTGCTCGTCTCAGTCACAGGTGAACAAGGTGAGGGCAAGGTCACTTCCACATATCACATAAAGCTTTAATTTTTCCTCCAGCATCTGCAGAATTTGTACCCATTGAAAGTACATGTCCAGGGATGAGGTTGTGGCTCAGCAGTAGAGTGCTTGTCTCACACGTGTGAGAGCCTGGGTTCGATCCTCAGCACCACATAAAAATAAATAAACAAAATAAAGACATTGTGCCCATGTATAACTAAAACAAATATTTAAAAAAGAAAAGAAAAAGAAAGTACATGTCCACCAAAGATCTGTAAGTATTCACTGCAGCTCTGGGTTGAAGAGTTTTAACTGGAATAACCCAAACACACATCTCCAGGAGGATAGAAAAACACTTCTGTCACATCTGTTCAGTAGATCACTGCTCAGCAATAAAACAGGAGCATGCAGCAGTGCAGCTGAATACCATACCAAAGATATAATGAACAAGAGTACACAGTCTGCCATACCTACTGTGAAGACCATGAGCAGACAGAACTAATCCTGGGGACAGAATCAAGAAAGTGATTGTCTTAGGTTGAGGGGAGAAGGACAGGCTAATGAGTGGACACTAGGGACCTTTCTGGAGTGATGAGAAGTTCATTGTCTTGATTGGGGTTGACTACATGGGCTTATATACTTGTGAAAAATCCATCAAATTGTCCACCTACAATCCTTGAATTTCAATAAAATGCATTATTCTTTAAGAAAAAATATAATATATACATGTGCCAAGGTTGAGGGAAGGATGTTTGGTGAGTGTGTAATCAGAGTTTTAAAAAAACTTAAACTGAGCATCATTCACAAGGTACACCTAGAACCGGAATCTTCATGTTTATGTTGCCATCTCTCTTTGGGTCAGGGTTGTACAACCACCTGATACATTACATCTAAAATGCTCTTTCATTTGTATTTATGCAAAAGTCTCCTTCATATTGACTGTAGGGGCATTTTTACTTTAAAATAGGTAACAGGCCAGGCACACTGGCTCACGCCTATAATCCCGGCTCCTCAGGAGGCTGAGACAGGAGGATTGCAAGTTCAAGTTCAGCCTGGGCAACTTAAGATCCTGCTTCAAAATAAAAATTTTAAAAGGGCTGGAATGGTATAAGGCTTTCCTGCCATGTATGAGGCCTGGGTTGAAACCCTTTTACTGAAGAAAAAACAACCACCACAACAACAAAGTTTCCTTCTGCTTTTATCTTAGGAGTCATTCTGTCTCATAAAGGACTCTTAATAAGAGTTTTATCTCCACAAACTGTAGAGGCTACAACCACATCATTCTTATCTGTCTTTAGGATGTCATTCCAACAGCTGTGAAGCTGACCCCTAGACCCCATTCTATGTGGCCCCAGTTGACATCGAACCCATTCATTGCCTTCTTCCCTCCACTATGCCAGCATTACAGTCACTGACTTTCCCAGACACACTATGTTCTTTCTTATTGTCCTGCATGAACAGATAGAATAGAAGTAAAATGGCAGGCTGGGGGCTGTGTCACATGCCTGTGATCCCAGAGACTTGGGAGGCTGAAGTAGGAGGTTCACAAGTTCAAGACCAGCCTAGGCAACTTAGCGAGACCCTGTCTCAAAATAAAAAGTAAAATAAAAGGGACTGAGGATGTAGCTCTGTAGTGAAAGTGATCCTGCATTCAATCTTCAGGACCAAAGAAGAAGAAGGAGGGCTAGGGTTGTGGCTCAGTAGAGTGAGGCTAGGTAGAGTGCTTGCCTAGCATGTGTGAAGCACTGGCTTCAGTTCTCAGTTCAGTAAAATAAAAGTATTTTTAAAAAAAAAGAAGGAGGAGGAGGAAGCAGCAAAGTGATAGATTTAAGGAACAGAGAAAAATACTCATGGCTTGGAGACTGAAAGATGACAACACAGGGAACATGAAAACCAGAAGTCAGGGAAAGCCAGGCTTTTGGTCTGGAGGCCTAGAGTACGACGGCCTGAGGTGAAGATGTGCCCTTTTCATCCTGAAAGTAGTCAGTGTTTTCATTCTCTTTACAGAGTTGGGCTACACAGAAATCTCAGAGTCCTTGGATCACACTTTTCTAATACTTCCAGGACACTGTCTGGGGATGGCTTTTTCCAACTTGTATTACAACTTTGAACTACAAAAGTTTTGCAATTCCAAGAATCTGAGCAAGATTGAGTGCAAAGAAGTTTGTGAGTATTTAAATGTAATTTGTTAATTACATTTTATTGAGATATATTCAGATAATGTTCTTCCTTTTATGTAAAATGGCATAGTAATGTAAGATTTATGTAAAATTGCATATAACCTGTGCACATCCTCCCATGTACTGTATTGATGTATTTATTTTTTGGTACTGGGGATTGAACCCAGAGACACTTTGCCACTGAGCTACATTCCCAGTCCTTTTTATTTTTTTGTTTTTGAGACAGGGCCTCACCAAGTCACTGAGGCTGGCCTTGAATTTGTGATTCTCTTGCCTCAACCTCCAAGTCACTGGGATTATAGATGTGTGCCACCATACCCAGCCTCTTAAATAATTTAAATCATCACTAGATCATTTATAATACTGAATATAATATAAATGTTATATAAATAGATGATATGCGGAATTACTTAGAGATTAATGACATAAAAATCTGTTCAGTACAGATGCAATTTTTCTTTTCTGAATATTTTCAACTCCTGATTGTTTGAGTGAATGCAGAGTCTATAGATACAGAAGGCTGGCTTTATTATGTCATTTTACAAAGGTACTTAAACATTTGTAGATATTTATGTTCAGGAGGAGTCTTGGAATCCATGCTATACAGATAGTGAGGAATGACTCCAACCTGCATGTGCACCAAAAAGAGATTGGTTAATAAACTATGGTATATATACATACATACAATGTAAAATGATGCAGGCATCAAAAAGAATTATTTTGATCTGTTTGTCCTCATGTGGTTAGTGTCCATTATGCATTATTAAATGAAACAGTAAATTGGGGAAGATAATGCATAGTGTCATTCCACATTTATTTTAAAAGATAATATCTAGGGCTAGGCACAGTGATTCATGCTTGTAATCCCAGAGGCTCTGGATGCTGAGGTGGGAAAGTGACAAGTTCAAAGTCAGCCTCAGCAACTTAGTGAGGCCCTAAGCAACTTAGCAAGATCCTGTCTCAAAAATAAAAAAATAAGCCAGGAGCAGTGGTGCACGCTTGTAATCCCAGCAGCTAGGGAGGCTGAGACAGGAGGATCTCAAGCTCAAAGCCAGCCTTTCCAACTTAGTGAGGCACTAAGCAACTCAGTGAGACCCTGTCTGTAAATAAAATACAAAATAGGGCTGGGGATATGGCTCAGTGGCTGAATGCCTTTGAGTTCAATTCCTGGTACCAAAAAAAAAATAAAATAAAAAGATGTTATTTTAAAAAATTAAAAGGGTTGGGGGTGCTGGGGATGTGGCTCAAGAGGTAATGCACTCACCTGGCATGCGCGGGGTGCTGGGTTCAATCCTCAGCACCACATAAAAATAAAATAAAGATGTTGTGTCCACTGAAAACTAAAAAATAAATGTTAAAAAATTCTCTCTCTCTCTCTCTTAAAAAAAAAAAAAAAAGGTTGGGGATGTGGCTCAGTGGTTAAGTGTTCTTGGGTTCAATCCCTGGTACCAAAATAATAATAATGCAACAACAACAACAACTAGAAAATATAGAAGAATCATGCGCAAAACTATAACAATATACCTTTACTTTATACCTTTCTCATTTTTCTCTTTTTAAAAATAATTTTAGTTTTAGATGGACACAATATCTTTTTTCTATTTGTTTATTTTTTATGTGGTGCTGAGGATTGAACCCAGGGCCTCACGAGTGCTAGGCAAGCGCTCTACCACTGAGCCACAACCCCAACCTTCTTTCTCATTTTTCTAATAAGTATGTATTTATTGTCTAATTTTAAACTACATTCATTTAAAAGAAAAAAATTGAGGCAGATGAGATCAAAAGAGAGAATAGAGCCTCCTGAAATTTTTTTTACATGAATGGTCAGTTGAAGTTGCCAGGGAATTAATGATTGAAAGAAGAACCAACGCTGCCATGTAGATAAGAAGTCTTTTATTTATTTTATTTTATTTCATTTTGGATTTTTTTGGTGCTGGGGATTGAACCCAGGGTATCACACATGCTAAGCATCCTCTATCACTGAGATTCATCCCCAACACTTTTACTTTTTTATTGATGAAAATTATATATATTTATGATTTACAACATGAGAAAAGTCTTTTATTGCATATTTTTTACAAAACATTGGTCATAACAAGGAAAATAATATATTCACGTTTACTATTTGCTGGGATGTGGTAATAGCATCAATGGCAGTAATGCTTCTTTTGGTGATATTTGCCAGAATGGGAAGTTGCCTACTGTATGTACAGGGGAGGAATAGCTTTAAAAATTATCCAAAGTGATAACATCTCTTTATCTCATGTTAGCAGAAGGACATGTGGTTCAAAAGAACATCTATACCTGGGAATCCCTTGGGATAGGGAAATATCTGGCAGCCTTGGCTATCTCAGGACCTTTGTACATCATCCTGCTTTTTCTTGTTGAAACCAAAGTGTTCAGGAGACTGGAAGCTAGGATTTCTAACTTCTTCCTGAAGCAAAAGTTGGTGAGTTGGACTCTAAATCCTCCAAGGACAGGTAAGGGCCTGGCTCCTTAGTGTTCTTGTTTTCTGTAGCTGCCTTGATTCTCTGGATTCCTCTAGAGAAGGGAAAGAGTTTGGTTAGCCCCTGTGGCCCTGGTCAACATACTGGTCACCTGAAGTACTTTAATAGCCAGCTCATCAGCTAAGTATAAACAAGACATGGGCTTCCTAGAACCAGTCACCTTGTAGAACACCTCTTCCCCATTTAGCAATGAACCTGACAGAAGAAAGATCTCTTTTGTCAGCTCTTGGTTTGATTATCTTCCAGAGGCCAAGACCCCCAAGGAAAATATAGGAAATGACTTCTGTTGTGTCTTGACATTCTGGGCTTAAAGTCTTTTAGTTTTCTTCAAAAGTTCACACCACGTGAGGTTTAAATGTCCAGGTAATCATGTTTATGTCAACATGAATTCTCTGTTGGACACTCACAGTGGCTCCTGAGATAGGGATGGTGGTATGAGCATGAGAACTGAGGTCGGCTGGGGCACCTTGGGGACTTCCCAGGAAGGATGTGGTCTTTGCGGTTCCCTTCAATCTCTATCTCCCACCCTTGCAAACATTTTATGTCTCTATCCTTGTCTTGGGAACTGTAGGCAAGATTGCTTGCAGCAGCATCAGTGCCTGAAGACCAAGATGTAGAAGAGGAGGCAAAAACTGTCAGGACTTATTTGGAAACGTTGCAAAAGACAAATCCACTAATTGTTAAAGAAGTGTCGAAGGTAAAGTCAGACTTGGCTTCAGAAAGCCAAATCTTGCTGGGCATGGTGGCACACTCCTGTAATCCCAGCAATTTGAGGGGCTGAGGCAGGAGGATTACAACTTTGAGACCAACCTCACCAACTTAGTGAAGGTCTACACAACTTAGTGAGATCCTGTTTCAAAATTAAAAATATATAAAGGGCTGAGGATATGGCTCAGTGATCAAGCTCCCCTGAGTCCAATCCTAGTACCAAAAAGAAAAAAAGAAAGAAAGCAGAGATTTCTCAGGTCTTTTGCATGAGGAATCCGCCCATTGACAGGCTCAAGGCCTGTCTACAGTAACTCAGGAGCTGCTGATGGAGATGTGGTTTCTCTGTTTAAGAATGAAGCACATTTGAGTTTGTTTGTGCACCCAGACTCTGCCCTATTTTCTGTCTTTTCTGTGGTCCTCTGGAAGATAGAAGGCCCTGGGATGGGAAGGGACCTGAGCCATGAACCCTGAGAAGGAAGGAAGGCTGGAAGGTGGGACATGAACTTATGGAATATTTCCTGGAATGTAGAAGACAACTGGAGATGGGCCAAGGCCTGAAAAGGGGTCTAGAAACTCAAACCAATCCTCCCTAGTCTTCCTGATAGCCCCAGGGAGAATTTTGAGAGACCTTCAAAGATCCAGGTACTGTGTAGCATTTTCCCCCCAAAATTTATTAGTCTTGTTGTTTCATATAGTTTCTGGAGGTTAAAACAACATCAATAAGCCCTCAGGCAACAATCCAAGGGATTTTGTTGGCTTCAGGAACAAAAGAGAAAAAGCTTATCTTAAGGGAATTGAGTTCTCAAAATGCAAACAGAGTGGGAGGATAGAAAACCTTACTGAGCCTGCTGGGAGCAGTGGCTGAGAAAATACAAGTCTGAGCCTGGGATGTGAGAGGCCACCTGGCCCCCCACCCCAGCCAGGGCAGTTCAGACCTGTTGCTGACTACCAGCCTTCTCCCTTGTCTCCTGTCTTGCATATCTTAGGTCTATATCAAGAAGGTACCCCTGCTGGCTGTGAACAAAGTATCCTTCACTGTTCAAGCTAAAGAATGCTTTGGTCTTCTTGGAATTAATGGAGCTGGAAAGACTTCCATTTTCAAAATGCTGACAGGACAGAAGCCCATCACCTGTGGGGATGCATTTATTAGGGGTCTTAGCATCAGCTCTGACCTAGGGAAGGTGGGTATCACCTAGAAACAAACTTGAGGGGTTGACTAAAGATTTGGGGTCAGGGAACTGGAATAAGACCAGATCTCTGAAAAGTCCACATATCAATTTCATCTGTGACTTCCAAATCCTTATCTGCATACTGCAAACTTCTCTGAGCTCCAGACTAGATGTTGCACTGCTTACTCAACATCACTCTTCCCCCACCCCTGCATACTCATGCCCCATACTTAAGCTCCCCCACGCCCTGGGATTTATGAACATTAGGCAAGACCTCTGCCACTGAGCTACACCCAGCCCTTTTTATTTTGAAACAGGGTCTTACTAAATTGCCCAGGCTGGCCTTGAATTGGTGAACCTCCTGTCTCAGCCTCTCAAGGAGCTAGGATTATAGGCACACACCACTGCACCCAAGTACTACACATCTCTCGAGTTCTTCTAGGCACTGGAAACTCAAAGGGCCCCCCTTCTTTCCTTCTTCCTCTGTGTTTTCTGGACAATGAGTGACATACATCCACTGCCATTCAAGGCATCCTTCAAGATGTCCAATTGGCAGCCTTGGTTCATGGATGCTCTCAACCAAATAACCCTTGAAACTTCTCCATGGACCTGTTCCTACTATACTCATCCTAGTTGAGATGACCTAATTTTCAGTCTGTATCTTCCCTGACCTCTCTGCACCAGCATTTTGTATTGCTGGTCTTCTCCTTCACACTCAAGCCTTCCTTTGCTTGTTCCACAGCTGCCCTCTCTCCTTGCTGTTCTGTCTCAAACTCCTATGGTAGATCTTCATCTTTATCTGACCCATCAGTTGCAGTGTTCCTGGAGCTACACCTGTAGCCCACTGTCCTTGTTCTAGACACACTGTCCGTGCCTAGTCCTTTTTATTGGTCTGCCTCCTGTTATTCTCTGTTTGCTAATGTCTCCCAAATAGCCATGTCTCCAGCCCTACTCCGGTGGAACTTCTCAGCTTCCATAGTTGTGTGAGCCAATTCTTATATCCTTTCTGTATATCCGTACATACACATAAACCCTATATATGAAGTATGAGCTATTGCACATACCTGTAATCCCAGCTACTGGGAAGGCTGAGGCTGGAAGATCACAAGGTTTTTTAAAAAATATTCCAATGCCAGTTTATTTTTTAAAAGAGCTCTGTGTTTTATGGTTTACCTTTTTTAAAAATAATTTTATAGGGTCTGGGGCTGAGGCTCAGCAGTAGTACACTTGCCTGGAATGTGTGAAGCACTGGGTTCAATTCTTAGCACCGCATATAAATAAATAAAATAAAGGTCTAACAATAACTAAAAAAAAATTTAAAAATAAAATAATTGTACAGTCAGTCTTACATGAATTGTAATGATCTAATACTATTAATAGCTGTTCAAAAAACAAACAAGGGGCTGGGGATGTGGCTCAAGCGGTAGCGCACTCGCCTGGCATGCGTGCGGCCCAGGTTTGATCCTCAGCACCACATACAAAACAAAGATGTTGTGTCCACTGATAACTAAAAAATAAATATTAAAAAAAAAATTCCTTCCCCCCTCAACAATCATCCAGGGAGAATTAAAATTTCTGAAAAGAGGCTAATTTAACATGACTTCTAACCTGGAAGAAACAAAAAGAAAAAAAAAGAGGGGGAAAGAGAGAGAGAGAGAGAAGGAAACAGAAATTAAGAGGTGTGCTGCCAGTGTCTTTCAGGAGTGGGGCTCTGGCTCTGGGGTTGTGAAAGGCAGTCTGCAGCATGCAGTATGGCAGCCGGAGACCTGAGAACCCCATCTTCTTCCCCACAGCATGTCCATGTTTTGACTTCAGTGTCATGGAAATTCTTGCAGGGTTCTTCTCTGCTGTTCTGCTATATGCATCTGGTTTGCCAAGTCCATTGTGTCATACTGTCTGTATGTTTCACTTTCTTCTAGAGGTTTTCAATCTCTGAGCCTGCTAGTATTGAAATAGCTTCTTCCTGGGGCCAGACTCCATATAGTACGCATGTATGTAGGTGTATTACAGAATACATCGACACTTGGCTAAGAGCTTGGCAGCATTCTGTAGGTACTGCCTGTCAATCCAAGTCCCCAGATTGTTCATGACCCTTTCCTGAATCTTCCCATGAATCCACTGGTATGTTTGTGCCTCTAAGGTTTTTTTTTTGTTGTTGTTTTTTTTTTTTTTTTTGGTTTTTGCATATCTCAAAATAGAAAAGTACTTCTATTTAAAAAAAATTTAGTTGTAGATGAACACAATACTGTTATTTTATTTATCTATTTATATGTGGTAGCTGGGTGATCCCAGCGGCTCAGGAGGCTGAGTCAGGAGGACTGGAAGTTCAAAGCCAGTCTCAGCAAAAAGCTACGTGCTAAGTAACTCAGTGAAACATTGTCTCTAAATAAAACACAAAATAGGGCTGGGGATGTGGCCCAGTGGTCGAGTGTCCCTTAGTTCAATCCCTAGCACCCCATCCCGCCCTACCAAAGAAAGATATTTTTATGTGGTGCTGAGGATAGAACCCAGTGCCTCATATATTCTAGGCAAGTGCTCTACCACCGAGCCACAACCCCAGCCCACACTTTTTTTTTTTTTTTTGTACTGGAGATTGAATCCAGGGGACCTTAATCACTGAGCCACATCCCCAGCCCTTTTTAATTTTTTTTTTTTTTAATTTTGAGACAGGGCCTAACTAAGTTGTGAGGCTGGCTTCAAACTTGCAATCCTCCTGCTTCTGCATCCTGAACTGCTGCAATTATAGGCTAGAACAAATATTGTTGAAGGCCTCCCTGGCCTGGGCTTGCTCACTCTGGCCGACAGTATCGGGATTCTCTTGTACCAATTTCACTCATGGTACTTGAAACAGAAGACCTTATTGCACTGCACTTGGTGAACTCTGGGCTCCTATACCAGAATAACCATGGGGCAATTTGCAGCAGGGCACTGTTGGAGCTGGTAATGATGCTCCACACACTCCCTGAAGAGGTAGCACCTGTATTTGTCTTTCAATTCTTCATTGGGAAACAATGAAACACAAAGTGGGGAGTGGACAGAGTGGACAGTTCTGAGCCACATGAGAGATTCCCACATCCATCTGTCCTTGACAAGTATTGAACAGTGCTGCTCCCAGCAACTACAGCAAAATTGTGCCAACAAGCCAAAGATTCCCTTTCCACATAAACTTCATGCATACTGTGCAGTGGTTAGGGGAATGAGCTGTGGGATGTGTTTTGATGGATTAGGCTGAATTTGTACTTCAATGAGTAGTTGAGAAGAACTGGACTCATTTCTGTCTAATATCTCTGAGACTGGCCGGTACAAATAACTAGTATTAGTTTAGCAACTAAATGAGGTAACTTTAAGGCAGAGGCTAAACTGTCTTAAAGCACATGGCTAAGGTCTCAAGATTAAAGCCTCAAGATTAAACTCCTCAAGATTAAAGCCATCAGCCCTCTGCTCTCCAAGTTGCTGGCTACTCCCACACATAATAGTCCTCTATGTTCTCAGGGTTCTTGATCTCTTCTTCCTTCTCCTCCACACAATTTGGGTCATAGTCCTCTTCATTGCTTTCAGGCTCCTAACTATTCATGTCCACCAATATCTTAGCATCTAATCAAGTTGTAAATCAGGAAATAAGTTGCTTTTTCTCCCTCTCCCCAAACTTACTGCTTTCTCATATCCATTAGTATTTTTATCTTCTATAATTCTGAAGACCTTTCAAGCAGCTGTGATCCAAATATTATGTCATATGATTTCCATCAGGAGTCACAAACCTGCAGTCAGAGTCTGAGCAGGACAGATCAGGTCAGGCCAGGCCACAAGAATTGGATTGAAGTGTAGTAGTAACAGAGCAGGGCCTGCCCTGCTTCCTCTGATCAGATCACAAGTTCGAGGTCAGCCTTGGCAACTTATCAAACTGGGAATGAAGCTCAATGGTAGAGTGCCACTGGGTACAATTCTCAGTACCAAAACCAAAAAAACAATAAGACAGAAAAGTCAATGGCTTAAACTATCTAAATATTTTGAAAGATATCACATTACAAATAAATTAAGCCCTATTAACCCTAAGCAGGATAAATTAAAATAAATCAATCCCTAGGAACATTATGGTAAAACTGCTGAAAACCATACACAAAAAGAAAATCTTCAGAGGACCCAGAGACCAGTCTCAACTCTAAGGAAGAGGATATGACACAAGTGGGAGTGATTACACCAGGGAACTTCCACAGTACAACAGAACTGATTTTTTTTTTTTTTTTTGGTAAATTTGAGACTTAATGTAAATGTGATTTCGCACCATAATTCATGTAAATCAGACTTCAGCAATTTTTGTTGTATGATTTTGCTCTTTTGTAAAGCACAATTGTCCTTGTACAAAATGCTCATATTTAATTACAAACTGCTTTAAAATCACAATGAAGATATGAGAACTATTTGGCTTATTGTACAATGCAATGGATAGAAAGCCCTTTCAAGTCATGTTATATTTGGATTTGGGGCTGGGACAGGGAGAGCAGCAGCTGTGTCAGCTAAGTGCTCAAACTTGCACATGAATATGGAGAATAATTTCAAAATCTTACCAACCTGAACATCCAAGGAGTTATGGAAAACTATCTTAACGTTTTTGGTAAGGGATTGGTATTGTTGATAAAGCCACTCCTGTCATTAACTGTATTTCAGGATGTTCTCTCTGTTGCCATGAACATTGTAGGTAATATTCATAAGAACATCAATTCAGAGCCAAAATGCCTCGAATCTCCACATCTCTTTTGTAATTCCTTACATTTATTTATTTATTTAATAATTTTTAGTTGTAATGGTGCTGAGGATTGAATCTAGTACCTCACATGTGCCAGGCAAGCACTCTACCGAACCACAACCCCAGCCCTGTTTTTTTAATTTTTTTATTAGAGCTTTATAGTTATACCTAGTAGTTGGGTTCATCCTGACCAACTCATACATGCATGAAATTTGATTTCAGTTCATGATCCCACTCTTTTCCCTCCCCCTTTTATCTCCCATACTCCTTCCCCTTTCCCATTGTCCTTCCTCTACTAGATTTCCTTTTGGCTCAATTATTAATTTATATTTGCTTGGTTCTTTCTACCTATATATAATGGTGAAGTTCCCTGTTGTGTATATATACATATAACATGAATTTTAATTTATTCTTCGTTGCCTCCACTAAGTCTGTTTAATTATAATAGAAGACTGCCACATTTTTAATAGCAGGATTGGCTGGGCTTGCTGCTGTTTCTAGTAAGATATTCTGAATTCCATTTAATCAATAAAACTTGACTTAACAAACAAGCGGGGAAAAGGATCCAGAGGTAAAAGATGGATCACATTCACAAGCACAACATTTAGACTGGCAGCTTATTTTTGAATGAAACAAGAGACCAAAAGACAGCAGTGGTATAGGAAATAACCTACCTGAAATAATATACACAATAAAGCTATACTGTAAAAGAAAATATAGCCAGGTGCAGTGACACACATCTATAATCCCAGCAGCACAGGGGGCCACGGCAGGAGGATTGCCAAATTTGGGGCCAAACTCAGCAACATAGCGAGGCCCTAAGCAACTTGAGACCTTGTCTTAAAATGAAAAATAAAAAAGGCTGGGGATGTGGCTCAATGGTAAAGCACTGCTGGGTTCAATCTCCAGTACCCTGACCCACCCAAAAACAAAATATATTATGGCTTGGGAATGTAACTCAGTGGTAGAATGCTTGCTTAACATGTGTGAGACTCTGGGTTCAATCCCCAGCACTAAAAAATATAAAGATTTTCTAGGAAGACTTTCAGGTAAATTAAACCTGAGAGTTTGTCACCAATAGATGTAGGCAAAAGGAAGTAATAAAGAGTAAATTTCAGGAAGAAAGAAAATGATCCTGAAAGGAGCTCAAAGAACAGAAAAAAAATGAAGAGTGATTCAAACAAATGAAAAGGGTAAATGTGTGGCTTTCGACGAGACAAGGCTAAAATAATAATAATAATAATGTTTATGAGATTTAAAATACATATAAATGTCTCAGCATCTGGTCCTTGATTTTCTTTTACTATTATTCACATGGTCCTTATATCCACCCTACTGGACTTACTGCCATACTGTTACTGGGTAGTCCAATCTTTGAAGGTAATTTGTGAGAATCACACAGAAAAACAATATCCAGGTAGGATTAAAGGCTTCCCACTTAACACTCTTTCCAAGAAATCTCAGGTTTCTGCTGTGGCTTCCCATATTTACTTGGAACTATTCTGAGTTTTCTTCCATCCACTTAACTTGTGTCAGAAATATAGGCATGTAAGTTGAAAATGCATTACTTCTACTTTAGCGTTAGAAACAGTATACCAGGAAATCTAAGCTCATTGAAACCTGTTTTGCATTTTTGGTTGGAGTCAACTTTTCTTTCTTTTCTTAAAATATTTTTAGTTGCAGATGGACACAATACCTTTATTTATTATGTATTTATATGTGGTACTGAGAATCAAACCCAGTGCCCATGCGTGCCAGGCAAGCACTCTACCACTGAGCCACAACCCCAGCCCCATGAAGTCAACTTTTCTAAGTGAATATACTTTTTATTGTTTTGTGTGTATGTGTGTGTGTGTGAATAAATAAAAGTTATACACCAGAATTTTTATCATAACCAAATAAAATGCATATAAAATTAAATACATGAACGTTTTAAGTCAGAAGGAGGTAAATCAAGTTAAAGCATTTTAAGATCCTTTCCTTATGAATAAAGTTCCAAATCATATTATCCATAGCTAAGCCAAGGATGCATATTTTATCTCTAAAGAAAAATGCAACAGATGAGAGGAAATAAGTATATACTTTTTAAGATACCAGTGGAGGGAAAAATAGAAAAATGAGTAAATAATATGTAAGAATAAAGCAAGAAAAGGGAAGGTAGAACATATAGGATAAATAGATTGCTTTGAATAAGATGGTAGGTTTAAATCCAAGTATTTCAGTAATTACATTAAATGAACTAAATATTTTAATTATAAGATTGAAATTATCAGAGAGGATACACAAAATGTTAAACATAAAGTTATCATATGACATCTAAAAATATACCCTAAATGACTGAAAACCCACATCCACATAAAAAACTTGTACAAGAATGTTCAGAGTAGCATTAGTCAAAGTAGCCAATGTGGAAACAACCCAAATGTTGATCAACAGATAAATGGATAAACAACCTGGGGCCTATCCATATAATAGGATATTATTTATACAAAAAAAAAGAATGAGGGGCTGGAGGTATGACTCAGTGGTAGAGTGCTTGCCTTGCATGCATAAGGTACTGGGTTCGACCCTCAGCACCGCATAAAAATAAATAAATTCAATAAAGTTTTAAAAAAAAGAATGAAACTCTGACATATGCTACAATCTGGACAAACTTAAGAAATGCTCAGTGCAAGAAGTCACATATAAAAGACCACATATGTATGATTCCATTCATATGAGATATCCAGAATAGGCAAAGCCATAGAGATAGGAAGTCAAGTAGTGGTTGCCAGGGGTTGAGGGTGTTGAGGGGGATGGGAAGTAACTGCTCATGGGTACAGGATTTCTCCTGGGTATGATGAAATGTTCTAAGTGAATTGTGATGATGCATGTGTAGCTCTGAATATGCTAAAAAAAATCTGTTGAATTGTACACTTGAATGAATTGTATGGTATGTGGATTGTACCTCAATAAGTTGTCTTTAAAAAGAAAAGAAGGCTGGGTTTGTGGCTCAGTGGTAGAGTGCTTACCTAGCATGTGTGAGGCATTGGGTTCAATTCTCAGCACTGCATATAAATAAATGAATAAAGGTCCATAAACAACTAAAAACAATATTTTAAAAAAGAAAAGAAAAGAGAAAAGGGGCTGGGGTTGTGGCTCAGTGGTAGAGCACTTGCCTAGAATGTGTGAAGCCCTGGGTTTGATCCTCAGCACCACGTAAAATAAATAAATAAAGGTATTGTGTCTATCTACAAACAAAAGGAAGAAGAAGGAGAAGGAGAAAAAGAAAACTTATATAGACTAAAACTTATATAGACTAAAATTGAAATGAAGGCCTAGGATAAAGGGGACCAATAAATAAGCCCAATTAACTATCACAGAACAGATAATTTCCTTCTTGTATAACCATCCCAAAGCATGGAAGAAGGTGGGATGCACCCAGCTAGGAGCGAAGAAGAGCAACCAGTGACATCAGCTGGAATGAGCCCCAGGCCAGTTTCTGTTAGGAACATAAAATCCTGAGATATTAACAGTGAAAATGCAGCAGGATGATTGAGTTAGGTTTATCCCAGAAATACAATTAAGGTCTAATAGTACAAAATCCACCAACATAAATCATTGCCTTAAGAAGAGAAAAATAGTTCAGTTGATGATGAAAAGAGAATTTGGAAAAAAAACCTCAATACTTGTTCATGATTTGAAAAAAAAATCTTTTTTTTTTAAAGAGAGAGAGAGAGAGAGAATTTTTAATATTTATGTATTTATTTATTTATTAGTTTTCGGGGGGCACAACATCTTTGTTTGTATGTGGTGCTGAGGATCGAACCCAGGCTGCACGCATGCCAGGAGAGCGCGCTACCGCTTGAGCCACATCCCCAGCCCTCAAAAAAATTCTTAACTAGAAAAATAGAAGAAACATTAAGTTAAAATAACTTGATAAAGGTGGTTTCCCATAAATCCTTACACTTAATCATGAAATTACAGAAGCATCCTCATTAGAATCATTAGAGCCTTTCTTTTCAGCAGTTACCTCAGGCATGGGGACATCTGTCTTAGGGGAAGCCCCACCCTGGGAACCAAAACCGAACCCTTAGTTGTGAGATCCTTATAGACATTCTTCCTCCATGACAGCCTTCTCCTGTCCCTCTCTTCCCTAAGCTGACCCCCCACGTGATTTCCTATTCAAACCCTGAATTCGCCACTCCATCATTAGGTCCAGGCTGCCCAGGGTCACACAAGTACTTGAATGGAAAGGAGGAAAGAGAGGGGAAAAAGCATTGGCTATTTTCAAAAATTGTTTCCCACACTCTCCAAAATCTACCATAGGGGAGCACAAAGCAGGATTGTGAACTACAAGTTTATAGTGGTGAAAGGTAGAAATACATGTGCCTGAATTTTCTGAACAGCTAAATAAAATTTAGAAACCTTCTCTGAATCACTAAGTAGCAGTTAAACTGAGTGGGAAAAGTCTGTATGTGATGATCTAGGAAAATCTTAAGACATGATGTTGAGTTAGAAAAGCATATTGTGTGCATGCTTGTAATCCCAGCTACTGGGGAGGTTGAGGTAGGAGAAGCACAAATTCAAGTCCAGTCTGAGTAACTTAGCCAGACCCTGTCTCAAAATAAAAAGTAATGGGGCTGAGGTTGTAGATCAGTGGTAGAGCACTTGCCTAGCATGTTCGAGGCCCTGGGTCTGATCCCCAGCACCATAAAAAACTAAATAAACAAAATAAAGGCATTGTATCCATCTACAAACACACACACACACACACACACACACACACACACACACACACACACATATATATATATATATATATATATATATATATATAAAACAAAGTAAAAAAGACTGGGCATGTAGCTCTGACATGCCTTCCTCTTGGGGCTGTGGTTCTAACTCAGGTCCGGCAGTGGATTGGTTACTGTCCTCAGTTTGATTCCTTGCTGAGCTTCATGACAGGCCGAGAGACACTGGTCATGTATGCCCGGATCCGGGGCATCCCGGAGCGCCACATCAGTTCCTGTGTGGACCAGATTCTTGAGGACTTAGTCATGTTCGTGTATGCAGACAAGCTGGTAAAGACCTACAGGTAAGATCTGGAGCTTCCTTCCACCTCTCCATCTCCAGTTACAATTTGAGCTCTGGTCTTCTCAATACTAGAATGTAGGGCCAAGCCTATCAGCTCAGGCATGGGTTGCTGTACAGTCCATTCCATAGTGGGTATGTTGTGTGTGGGGGGGTGGCTGGAGGTAGCTTTTGTCCCCTGTACGAAAGGGTCAATGTCCTGGGCTACTCAAGGCACCACACCGGGTGCTCCTCCATACCAAAAATAAATTTAAAATAAAAAGAAAAAAAGCACCACACCCTTTTAGTTCTGGGCTCCAGAAATTATAAGGCCAACCCAGGCCAAAGGCAGTTCCTGTAGCTGAGGGCAGATGGCACCACATATGTTCTCCCAAAAGGGTAAACCGATCTTTCTTCGGTTCCACTTCATAATAGGCTTCCTGTGTTTGGTAGATTGACATTTTAAGTGCATAGTTACATCATCCTGGTGTGTGTGGTTCTGCTGAGGAGCAGGGTAGCTTAAACAAAGCCAGATACTCACTGTCCAAGCCAAGAACACCACTCCCATCTCACGGTGTTCAGCACCCTGAAGGCACATGGCAGTACTGCACACCCAGTCCAGGACAAGTCCAGGAAGACACTACCTCTGGTCACATGGACCCAGGGGTCAGATGATGATGCCTTGGCTCTTCCCTCTGTTGGTTTGAGTTTCAAGCAGCTTTTCATGTTTTCTTGCATCTTTTGATAATCAAATTAATTTACATTTGCAAAGTTTAGAATGGTGCCTTGCATATAGTAAATGGTTTGAGTTAAATAAAACTCTTCCTCTCAGATGAAGAAGGTGCCCCTTAACACCCATAGGGTTCATTAAAGATTCACTGACCATGTGCTCCCCCAGGACTGATCCTTGTGTACAGGGAATAGTTTAGATCCTCCATGGACAGCCCAAGCCACAGCTCCGCTTGACTGTTTTTCTGAAAGTCCCACCTGGGATGTAGAGCCCTCCCAGAGAAGAAAGGGGTGAGTGTTGAAACAGCAGCATTCTCCATCTGTCCACCATCACCCCTCCACCCCCAGCGGTGGTAACAAGCGCAAATTGAGCACGGCTATTGCCCTCATTGGAGATCCTGCTGTCATCTTCCTGGATGAGCCGTCCACCAGCATGGACCCTGTGGCCCGGCGCCTGCTCTGGGGCACTGTGGGAAAGGCCCGCGAGTCTGGCAAGGCCATTGTCATCACCTCCCACAGGTAGAGCCTGGGTCTCTGTAGGTCATTGGAGGAGCTGAAATGGGTGGCTGGGGAGGGGCCAGGGGGGCAGACCACCTGTGAGCAGCTGGCATAGAGTTTCCCAGGCTTTGCATGTGGTCACACTTAGCGTGGGAATCAGGAACAGCCTGATCTGGGAATTGACACCCTTCTGTATATACAAGGCTTTTACACCCAGGGTGGGCTTCCGCTTCCCCCAGCCCTGTCTCAGGCCTCTACTCCCTGTCCTCAGCATGGAGGAGTGTGAGGCTTTGTGTACCCGGCTGGCCATCATGGTGCAGGGTCAGTTCAAGTGCCTGGGAAGCCCACAGCACCTCAAGAGCAAGTTTGGCAGCGGCTACTCCCTGCGGGCCAAAGTCCAAAGGGAAGGGCAGCAGGAAGCACTGGAGGAGTTCAAGGCATTTGTAGACCTGACCTTTCCAGGTTTGTGCTGACCCTGGCAGCCCCCACTGGGGGTGGGAGGCAGGCCCCTGCTGGACCTTTGTCAGTTGATGCACAGTGTCTGTGCCTGACCCCTGCCAAACCCACGTCCCTGACCCTGAGGATGAAGACTACAGTCCTGTGTGCCTAGGCTGTCTTCCTTTGTAGGAACAGTCTCTCTTTTGTGCAGGCAGTGTCCTAGAAGATGAGCACCAAGGCATGGTCCACTACCACCTGCCTGGCAATGACCTCAGCTGGGGGAAGGTGAGCACACCCTAGAGCAGAAATTTGCTCCCCATGGCAAGCCCAGAGGCTTTCTCCATTCTCTCTGCATTCTCCCTAACCCCATCCCCACTGTGTGCATCACACCACCTAGGGGTGAGCCTGTCCACAGCGGCTGCCTTCCCCTTCCACAGGTGTTTGGCATTCTGGAGCAAGCCAAGAAGAAGTACCTGTTGGAGGACTACTCGGTCAACCAGATCTCCTTGGAGGACATCTTCCTGAACTTCGCCAGTCCTGTGCCCCCTACTCAAGGAACAATCCAACAAGAGCAAGCAGAGCCAGACAGGTCTTCATCACCCTCACTGCCTCGCCCTCAGCCTCGCTCACCTCCCTCTCAGCCTCTCTTGCCTTCTTCATCACCTCCTTCTCAGCCTCCCCTTCAATCTCCCTCATCTCTTTCTCAGTCGCCCTCACTGCCTTCCTCAGAACCAGTCCTATGATAATAAAGATCCTAGTTCAGGTTAGCCAGAGTGTACATTGCCTGCCGTGGTCACAAGGAGCTGCAAAGGCAGCCTTGCCCAGTGAGTTCGGCACAGTGCCCTCCCCTAGAATGCGGTACATAGAGCAGAGTGAGGCCATAGCTTCAGAAGCATGATGGAAAGCCCAGGAACATCTCAGTGGCAAGGACTACCTGAGTCCCATGTGCGTGACCTGTGGTCTCCTAAGGACCTAGCCATGGAAGCAACTTCAGAGGAACACTTTGTTATTATTTACTTACTGTAGTACTGGGGATTAAACCCAGGGTCTTGCACATGCTAGGCAAGCATTCTACCACTGAGCTATGTCCCCAGCCCCTGAGGAACACCTTGTGTATCCTTTCGAAAAGGCAGTGGCCCCAGGAGTTACACAGTAGCAACCATGGCTCTGCTTGATACCAGGTCTATCTTCTGTGCCCTGTCATTTGACTGTGTCCCCTGTAGGCCCAGGTACAATGCCCTTGCTCATGGGTAAGAAGTCTGCAGGACTGAAGGAACAGCTCACCCAAGTCTTCACCCTCCCTTCTCCAGAATTCCCTTCCCACATAGGTGGCCTCTGCAGCACACTTCTTCACAGGTATACCATATCACCTGCATACATCCCAAGGCCTCAGGTGCAGTTAGGATGGCTGCTATCTGCTGGATCATGGGCAAGGTTTGAATGGATGCATGGATAGTCCACACAGGTTTACACAGACCACTTGGCCAGCAGGATAGAGCCAGAAAAGGGAGAGAGGAGTTGAACACTGACCTTGCTGGGCCTGGCTTCCCACGTGATGAACTTGGAGAGTCCATGTATTCTAAATTTAAAACTGCCCTTCCAGGTTTTGATGATACTATTTTTCTTAAGATAGGAGGCAACAGTTTTGCCTAGTCTAAGTCACAATTTTTCAATAAACATTTGAATGTGTGGGCATTTATTCTCTTCCCTGCTTCTGCAAATGTTTGCAGTGAGTTTGAATGTGACCCTATATCAACCTGTGAAGTTCATGTGCTTATTGCCCCCTTTCTCAAATGTGAAACAGACCTAAAGATTTTCAATTGGGGCTGGGATTGTGCCTCAGCGGTAGAGCGCTCACCTAGCACGGGCGGGACCTAGGTTGGATCCTCAGCACCACATAAAAATAAAGGCATTGTGTTGTGTCCCTCTACCCCCAAAAATAAATAAATAAATAAATGTTAAAAAAAAAAAAGATTTTCAATAACTTTCCAGCACCTCATGCCAAGATTCAACTCCAGCAGAATTTTCCATATGGGATTCTCAACTAGCAACAGTAGCAGCATCTGAAAGCTTACTTGAAATGTAGATTCTTGGGGATGGGGAAGTAGTTCAATGGTATCGGGCCCCACCCCAGACCCACTGAATTAGAAATTGGTGGGTCAGGGCTCAGCAGGTTTTGTTGTCTCTAGCCCTGTAACAGATGCTAAGGTCTTTGCTCCAGCTTTGCATGTGGACAGATGTGGTGTGTGTCCTTGTCACATGGAGACTGTTGTCTTCTCTGAGAAGTACTCCATCAAATAGCCTGCGTCTCTGTTGAGGTCACCCTGCCCCTCTTGCTGCCTAATGGTTCGGTCAACCAAATGTCCCCTAATACAAATGTGTTCCCTCTCCCTTCTCAACCAAACTTCATGAAAGTATTGTCTACAAGTCTTGCCCACACTCCCTGCACCCCCTCACTCATAACAGCAGTATCTGGCTGGGCTCAGTGGTATAGTGCTTGCCTTGCATGTGTGAGACACTGGGTTTGATCCTCAGCACCACACTAATTAATTAATTAATTAAAGGTACTGTGTCATGTACAACTAAAAAAAAAAAAAAAAAAAAAACAGCATCAACAAACCCCTGGTCACCACATCCATTGGTTTCTTTGTCCTTTTTTTTTCTTTATTTTTTGCTACCAGGGGATTAAACCCAGGAGTGTGGGGACCCACATTAAATTACCACACTTCCAATCCTGATGCCTCAGGCTCTGGCCAACCACTGCATTTGTTGTAACCAGGTCTGAGACTTGTTCGGGTAGCAAGGAGATCTTCTTTGTGGGCCGTGCTCCTAGTGTTGATTTATACTCACCTGTTCCCTTGTTGTCCTGCCCCTACCACCCTTTTATGGATAGAACTTTCTAAGAACAAGAGTCCACCCAATAAAAGTTGACATCCCAATGTGTTCCCCCCTCCCCCCCTTCTCTCTCTCTCTTTCTCCCCAACCTCTTGTCAGCCTCTCTTACTCTCCCTTTTGGGGAGTCTGGGGTAGAGAGCCGGAGGCTTTTGTAAAGGTAAATTGTGTCTGTGTTTTATTTTGTGTCCCTGCAAATTCACACAAGCAATCTTAGTTCAGCTGCCACCAATTGTCGCGTCTCATGACTAAAACACTCAGGGTGACTCCAGGTGAACTGGGCTACTGGGCTGCACAAAATAATCACACAGAGAAATACCTTTTTCTTTGGATCCTGTGATGGCTCCTCTGACCTTAGGGGTCCTTGGAAAGAGAGGTGTGTTCTCTGTCCCTTCTCAAGCATGGGCTGAACCCTTTTATTGAGGAGAAACCATTCAAATGAGGCAGGGGGTCAGGTTTCAGGAGGTTGAGTCTAGCTTCATGATGTCTGCTGTCAGCAGGTTGACTGACATCTAGGAAGTCCATACCCAAAGGCAGAGCCAGAGAAGGGGACACACATAGAGTTTCCATGGAACATTCTATCCCCAAATTGGGCAAAGGGGTAAGATTACAAGGGAACAGGTGAGTGTAACTCAACCCCTCTGGGTGCCCTACTCCTAGGGCCACTCCCAGGGCCACACCTTATTATCAGAGTGAGGGTAAAGCCCAAGTCACAAATCATGACACTACTGCACGCCAGACTACAGTGATCTTTCAGGATCCTTGTGGTGCATCAGGACTTAAAGGTGTGTACATTTGGAGTGGCTACCCACACAGGAGCACTTAAACACTGAGTCACATCCCCAACCCTTTTTATTTTTTATTTCAAGAAAGGGTCTAAGTTGCTAAGACTGGCTTTGAACTTGCAATCCTCCTACCTCAGTCTGCAGAGCAGCTTAGATTACAGGTGTATGCCACCATGTCCAGCTTCTTTGTCCTTGTTTTCAAGTGGCTGCTTTAAGGCATTTAAGTATCCCCTACTTCTTTGTCATAGAAGTATCCCTGGGCCTTGCTCACTGCCTCTGGTTTCCTTTCAGCCTTCTCTGAAGGTCCTCTTCCTCTCTCTAAATGTGGGATCTTTTGAGCTCCCAACCTACTTCACTATTCCTTACTCTCAACTTTGTACCCTACTACCCATGAATCCCCCCTTACATTGACCCTCAGGTCTTCAACTGCCACCTTATTCTGCTAGGAATTTCCCTGTGCTCCCAAGAATTGAGACTTTCTGGAGTTCTCTCACCTTCTAGAAGCCCAACGGGAAATGTAGCACCTCATATAGCTTAGGAGTGACCCATTACCTTAGTTCGTTCCTAGGTGCCCAAGGCAGTGCAAAGCATGTGTCAGGGAGTGATTTCTGCAGCATGACCTGTAGCTGAGCCAAAAGAACTCCTGATCCTTAAAAAGAACACTTTTCTTCTGAATAAGAGTGATTAGGACACTGGGGCCTTGAGTAACCAATGATGCTGTTATAGATTCTGGGACACCAGTAGCAACTGACTTGCTCATTAGTAGATATAGCTTATTAATCTCTTCAAGTACTACCAAAAACAAACACTGAAAGTGAACCTTTGCCTTCAGGGACCAGGTAACAAAGTAACAGCAGTGAGGAGGACAAAGTAACAAACTGGGAAACAGTAACCCACAAAACAAAGGAGTGACAAAGAAATGAGAAATCTGAGGTTCCCAGTGGATCCTCCTCTTCTGTGTGGGAAGAGGAGCATGGGAGAGCAGGTCCCAAGCTTGCTCGGCTCTTACCTACTCTTCCTCAGTCTGGGGCAGGAAATAGTCCCATCTCTCATCACCTTTTTTTTCCCCCCTTTTTTTGGTACTAGGGATTGAATTCCAGGGGCGCTTAACCACTGAGCCACATCCCCAGCCATTTTAATGTTTTATTTAGAGACAGGGTCTCACTGAGTTGCTTAGGGCCTCGCTAAACTGCTGCGGCTGGCTTTGAACTCATGATCCTCCTGTCTTGGCTTCCAGAGCCCCTGGGATCACAGGAGTGTAACCACTGTGCCCCAATTGAGTTAACTCATTTCTTTAGGAACCCTAGGGCTCTCCTATGTTCCTATTGTGATCACCTGCTTATCTCCCTGTCTTCTGCCCCAGTCTGGCAAGGGGTTTTGACACTGGCTTCTAAGTGTCCAGCTCAGGCCAGATACCCCAAGTGTTTAGTGAGCTGTGAGCTGAGAATAGTGGGAGGATGAAGGCTGATCCAAGCCATGGGAGAAGGAGGAGAGACAGGCCTAGATTTTCTGACTTCCCCAGGAGAATGTCTTCCCTCCACAGCATATCCCATAAAGAGCTGAGACATGATACACACTGCCGCATACATGCGGAAACAGGTATTCCAGGTGGCAGGCGGCAGCCAATAAAACCCGAAAGTGCAAGCGGTAAAGATGGGAGATTGGAAACAAAAGGGACAACCTGTGGTCAAGGCGAGAATGAGGGCTTGCCGGCGGAAATTCAGCGTGCTAGTGTTAGTGGGCAGCCTAGCCTAGACCCCTGCATAAAATATATTTTCCCATCATCTGCCTATTTCTTATGCAGGCGGGGAACTTTGGGAACTAGTCTCCTTGGGTGTACATTTGGCGAACCTAGATCCAGGCAGGGTCCCTGGGCTAGGCTGCCAGTAACACTAGGTAAGCCCACCAAGACTGGAGCCTCGGCTTCCCAACTCCTCGGCATCACCCTCCGCTCGCGCATCTCTAGACCTTTGGGAGGGACAGACGGTGCGGGCGGGGTCAGAGTCGAGTCCTGCTCCCGTCAGCACTGGGCCGGAGGAGCCAGGATGGGGTTCAGCAGCGTACACGAGGACGCACAGGAGGGCGCTCGGCAGCACCCCCGGCTCCAGGGACAGCCACCAGCAAGCAGCTAGGCTACCCCGCCCGCAGACCCCAGCCGCGCTCCTCCTGGAGCCCCGCCAGGTTGGGAAGGCGGGGCGTCCTCACCAGCTCAGCCAATAGGCGGCCAGCGTTCGAATTCGCGTCCTGGCGGGGCCTATAGCTGGCTGTACGAACCGGCGGGGCGGGCGGGATAGAGGGCGTGGTTCCTGGGGTGACCAATGGGAGCTCCAGGTGCATTTGAAAACGGGGCGGAGGCAAGCGAAGGGCGGGGCCTGCGCTTGCGCGCGGCGGCGGGACGCTAGCCGGGCGCTGGCGCGCTCGCGGGCGGGCTCGGGCGGTATCGGCTCGAGCTCGGCGATGGGGAGCGGCGGTGGTAAGTGCGGGCGGCTGGCTGGCGCGGAGCAGGCGGCTGGGTACTCGGGCGCCTGTCACCGGAGGCGGGCGCGTGATCCACCGCAGCAAGGCCGGCGGGAGCCCCCAGCCTGAGCCCGACCGCGTACTTGGATGCGCGGTTTAAATACCCACTCCGCGCCCGCGCTTCTCGCGGCGGCGTTTCCCGGCTCTGTTCCTCCTGGGCTACTATTTGCGTTTTTCGCAGAGTAAACTGCGATTTCATCTCTGTAGAGTCCCAAACCTGTGGAGGGAGTAACGGGGACACTGCGATCCTCGCAGCCCACGCCCGCCTAAGGCTCTGTCCGCGCACCTGCGGACCCTCTTCTGGGCCCAGGCGCCACGGCTCCTGGTGCGCGTGAAGAGCTCGGTCAAGCCGAGCCGCGGTCTCAGTTGTTTTTATAGTGGTGATTAAACATTTCTAATAAGTGTGTGTTCTAGAACAAATGAATGAGGAGACTTTAATGGTAAAATCTGAGTAATCTTTGGGAACTAGTCTCCTTGGGTGTACATTTGGCTTTTGCAGTACCGTTTACTTGCTTACTGGAAGATCCAGGTCAAAAGATGGAGTGGGCATTCATAAGAAAAGTTCTGATTCACAGAGGCAGAAGCAGTTTCTTTCCTTGGGGGATAGAGGAGGGATGGGTGGAAAGACAGGGGAAGTAGGATGTTGAGGTTCCTAAGGGCTTACATTTTCCTCCAAAAGAAGGAGTAAAGCCATCTGCCTAGAATGAGGAAGGGGTTGCTGGCGTAGGAGTTGGAATGACCCACTGTAGGAAGAGGGAGAAAAGAACTCATCTGGCAGACTGCATATCTCATCTTTAATGTATGCATATGTGCCAATCAAGGTCTTGTGTTGGATTTGCACAACCTCATTGAATAGCTGTCAACTCCCCATTTCCCAGAGGTGGACACTAGGGTTTTGACAGGGCAGCTCTGACATCTGCAAAACTGAGGCTTGGACAGGGACCTGCCTGGTTTACAAGTCCTTTGCTTCCTTTCAGGGCTGACCCTCCTAATTTAGGGTCCAAAACCAGAGTGCCCAAACCCACAAATCCTTATTGAATGTTATATTTTTTAATCACATGAACTAATAAAAGCAAAGATATCCAACTATTTAATCTAAATTTAGGACTAGTCAGTTCCTTATTTTGTGATACAGAAACAGAAACTATTAAATTATCTTCAGATATAACTTTTCACTCATCAAGACTTATGTATATATTTTTTTTCCTTAAGTGATCCACTGTAGGTGTGCCAAGTGTTTTTGTTATCCTACCAAAAGAAGAATAAGAAGGCGACCCCAAAATCTAACCATCTTGAATCTCCCGGAAGATGTGCTCTTTCACATCCTGAAATGGCTTTCTGTTGGGGACATCCTTGCAGTCCGAGCTGTAAGTCACCAAATTAAAGCAATACCAATCATACCACATCTGATTACAACCCACCTCAATGCCTCGTGTTCTTAAATGTCAGAATAAAACTCTGGCTACAAAAGGGAGCAAAGGAAACAAGAGTGATAGCACTAATAGATGTTTGGGGACATTCCATTTGGAGAAATAGTACACTAAGGTTTGACTCCATTTATTGCAATGTATATTTCAACTGAGAAAGTACCGCTCTTTGGCAGTAAAATTTAGGTCTCTTAAGAAATAAGATTGTGGGGCTGGGGATGTGGCTCAAGCGGTAGCGCGCTCGCCTGGCATGCGTGCGGCCCGGGTTCGATTCTCAGCACCACATACAAACAAAGATGTTGTGTCCGCCAATAACTAAAAAATAAATAAATAAATAAATAAAAGAAAAATTAGGCATTTAAAAAAAAAAGAAAGAAATAAGATTGTATTAAAAAGGATAAAAATAAACTGAGTATTGTGGCAATGCCTATAATCACAATGACTTGGAAGGCTGAGACAGGAGGATTGCAAGTTCAAGGCCAGTCTCTCGGCAACTTAGTGAGGCTCTAAGCAACTTAGCAAGATCCTGTCTCAAAATAAAAAATAAAAAGGGCTAAAGCACCCCTGGATTAAATCCCTGGTATCCCCACTCCCCCAAAAATAAGGATAAAAATATGTTCTTGAAGATAAATCCTAACATGTAATGCTGAAGTAAACTGTAGAAGGTATTTTTGAACTGCAATCACACTTTGCATGACTTGTCCTAGAGTATACAACAAATTGGCAGGAAAATGCCAATAACCCATTTTCTGATTCCAAAAACCATCTCTACTGTGGTTATAATATACCTGGGGAACCCATGGTGTACTGTATTCTCAACAGTAGTAGAGACTTTAGCATTTAATTTGCTCACCTGTGCTCAGGCGCTTGGCCTCGGTATTTCCTGCCTGAAAGCTCTGGGTTCTACCTGAGGTTGTCAGTCTTTTCCTTGAGACTCTGCGGCCAATCTTTAAGCCATGTAAAACAGATTTTTTTTTTTTTTTTTTTTTGTCTTGCTTGCGGTCCTTTAGTCACTTTCAGGTATAGACCCTTGCAGAAGTGCATTCCTTCTTTCTTAATCTAGGTGTTTGGTCTTCCCTTCCTGGGCCATTGTACCTCTCCCCTTAGAACTTCAAAGAAACTCATTTAGGGCTTTATTTTCCATGCAAAGCAACATAATTTTTACACAGAGACTGGATCCCTTACTGCTTGGGACAGGAAGGAGACAGGACACCTTATGTCTGTGTCCTGTCTTCAAGAGTCTTCAGGAGCAGAGCTGTTGGGGAGCCACTCGGTAATTCCCCCTGCTTCTGTTGCTCTGCAGGTACACTCCCATCTCAAGTACTTGGTGGACAACCATGCCAGCGTATGGGCATGTGCCAGCTTCCAGGAGCTGTGGCCTTCTCCAAAGAACCTGAAGCTCTTTGAAAGGTATCTCTGCACCCTGAAAATGGATGGCTTAATCTCCTCCTGCCTTTGCTCCTCTTGATTTGCCGCCTGTGTCCCAAGACATGATTCAGAAACTATTTTCCTGTTGCTGTCTTCCCCTGACTATTGCCTCATGTCCCAAGGAATGACACAGAGCTGCTGATCTCACCCATTGAGCCATACCACTTCCAGCAGGCCACTTCATTGCTCATCCTTCATGTCTGCTGTGCTTCCAGAGGGTCCCCCTGGGGCAGGGACCACTTGCCATGTTACTCAGACATGAATCACCTGTCTATGGAAGTAATACTCAGCCTTTTCCTTTGTTCAAAACCATGTGATTTCAGTCCTATTGAATTTCACTCACTGGTTGATCCATCCCATCTGCTAGAGTTGTGAGCCCAGGAATTAGCAACCAGGCCCACCATCCAAGAACACTATAATGGTGTCAGAGGTTGCCCTTGGAACCAGGTGGCTCAGCTTGATCCTCCTCAATTAATAAACTGAAAGCTAGGCATAATGGTGCATATCTATAATCCTAGCAACCCCAGGGGTCTGAGGCAAGAGGATGACAAATTCAAGGACAGCCTGGATAATTTAGTGAGAGTCTGCCTCAAAACTTAAAAAGGGTTGGTGGTGTGGTTAATTTGTAGAGCACTTGCCTAGTGTGTGTGATTCCCTGTACTGCAGAAAAAGAACAAACCCAGAAGCCAGGTGCAGTGGTACACACCTTTAATCTCAAGCACTTAGGAGGCTTAGGCAGGAGAGTCCAAGGCCAGCCTCAGCAATTTAGTTAGGTTCTAAGCAACTTAGCAAGACCCTGTCTCAAAATACAAAGGGGCTGAGGATGTAGCTCAGTGAGTAAGCACCCAGTACCTCCCCAATTATACTTGTTAGCAGTCATTCCCCCTTTTCTGACAACCCCTCAAATCCTAGACAACCCCTAATCTATTTTCCATCTATGGATTTGCCTATTCAGGACATTTCATACAAATGGAACCATAAAATATGTGGTCTTTTGTGACTAACTTTTCACTGAGCATGATGTTTAATGTTTATCCACATTATGGCATGTAATGGTAATTGCTATTTGACTATATTACATTAAAAATTCAGTTCGGAAAGCAAGTATCCCAGCTTCAAATGCTGTGATAGTATATCACCTTTGTGGCTTTAAAGTCTTGTGTTCTTTGTTCTTAATGTTCTAGGGCTGCTGAAAAGGGAAACTTTGAAGCTGCTGTGAAGTTGGGCATAGCTTACCTCTACAATGAAGGCTGTAAGTCCTGCCCCCACCCAGTGTTGGCACTTAGATAAATACGAGCCTTCAGTCAAAAGACATTCTTAGTGAAATTGTTTAGTCGCTCTTCTTGCTGTATCTGATGGTCTGCCTTACTATCTCTTCTTAGTAGCTTGTGCCCAGAGCTGCCCTGTGAGGAACCATTGATACTTTAACTTAGGTTCTAAGAATTTCTTCTCTCTTTTTTTTGAAATTTATTTATTGATTTTTTTCTTTTTTAGTGTTGATGGACCTTTATTTTATTTATTTTATTTTATATGCAGTGCTGAGAATCAAACCCAGTGCCTCACACATGCTCTACCACTGAGTCACAACCCCAACCCCAAGAATCTCTTGTTTTAGCAAACCCCTTAAATTTTTTTTGATATCTTTATTTTGTTTATTCATTTTTATGTGGTGCTGAGGATTGAACTCACTGAGCCACAACCCCAGCCCAAAACCCTTGAATTTTTGTCAGCAAAGAATGACTTTGAGGGCTGGGGTTGTTGCTCAGTGGTAGAGCGCTTGCCTAGCATGTATGAGGCACCAGGTTCGATCCTCAGCACTACATAAAAATAAACAAATAAAGTCATTGTGTTCATCTACAACTAAGAAAAATTTTTTAAAAAATGACTTTGAGGGCTAGGGATATAGCTTAGCAGTAGAGTGCTCACCTAGCACATGCGAGGCCCTGGGTTTAATCCTCAGCACCTCATAAAAATAAATAAAATAAAGGTATTGTCCAACTACAACTAAAAAGTAAAGATTTTTAAAAAATGACTTTGAACCACATACCTCACACGCCTGTAATCCCAGTGGCTCAGGTGGCAAGAGGATTACTAGTTCAAAGCCAGTCTCAGCAACTTAGTGAGGCCCTAAGCAACTCAGTGAGACCCTGTCTCTAAATAAAATGTAAAAAAGGTCTGGAAATGTGGCCCAGGGTCAAGTGTCCTTGAGTTCAATCCCCCGTACCAAAAAAGAATGATTTTGAGTAGAACTTTAGGATGGAAGCTGCTTGGAGAAATTAGCCTTTCCTGGGCTTCCTCCACCCCACCAGTCCATGTGTGGATATAGTTTCTCTCCTTGGCCATCCTTTGTAAAATGTCAGGGAGAGATCAGTGTGCCTGCTTCCACAGGGTCTCAGTAACATGGGCAGCCATGGTTCCATGCTGGAGGCAGCTCAGACCTGCCTAGCCTTGTGCTAGGATTCCTTTGCCTCTGAAGGCCCAGTGCTTCTTAAAGACCTTGGCTTTAAAAAAAAAAAAAAAAAAAGGCCTTGGTGAGGCTTCTCTTATGCCACTTCTTGCTAATCTACTGGAACTCATATGCCCCAAGGAGGGATCCCAGTCGGCTATCCCAGCTTCCAAAAGACATAATGATTGAGACATAGCCCAACATACTCCTGCTTCTAAAAGACATGGTGTTTTGCAAAGATAATCCCTGTCCTTGGCCAGCTGACAGGACTGTGGTGACTGATGGAGCCCAAGAGCATTGCCCTCCTCCAGGCTCAGGAGAGGCAAAGTCCTGCCCCCACCTTCCTGTCATAGAGCAGTTCCCAGAATTGTGCACCTACAGTATATAATTCAGTGTTTTGTTTTGTTTTTTAAGTATATTCACAGAGTTGTGCAAACATTGCTACTGTAATGTTAGAATATTCTCACCCTGAAAAGAACCCATCCCCACAACCCATAAGCAAGAGGTTAGGGAGGGAGCATGGGGCTGAAACCTCTGGGGCACACTTTCCCTCGTCATTAGAGTCCAGGCTTCCAGCAAGGTCCTGAGATCACCAAGACCATCTTACCCATCCTAGAACTGAACAAAGCAGGGGAAAAAGAGGATGGAGCCCCCTTCCTAGAGGCCTCATCTCTCCTAAAACACCAGCTACTTTGCACTGCAGTGGGCTTGAGCTTTTAGACTTTCCAGAAGGACTGGAGAACTTTCTTATTCCATTCCCCTCAGTGACAGCCTGGGCTCTTCTCTGTTTGACAGTGTCTGTGTCTGATGAGGCCCGTGCAGAAGTGAATGGCCTGAAGGCCTCTCGCTTCTTCAGCCTGGCAGAGCGACTGAACGTGAGTGCTATGCCCTTTATCTGGCTCTTCATCCGCCCGCCATGGTCGGTGTCTGGAAGCTGCTGCAAGGCTGTGGTCCATGAGAGTCTCAGGGCAGAGTGCCAGCTGCAGAGAGTAAGTTCTGGCAAGGGGCTCCACCTGCAGGGTCCTAGGACACAGGAAAACCCAGAGGTAGATACTGTAGGCCATGTAAAGTCGGGACCTAAGGGAAGTAGAGGTATAGAAAATTCAGTGCAGGTAAGGGGGCTGTGACTTGAACTGACCATGGGAGAGGAGGTGTGAAGGCCAGGGGTGGACAGCAGGGTCTGTCTTGGTGGAAGTGTTGGCAGCTGGAAACACGGGATCAAGACTGCCTGAAGCAGCCAGAGTTAAAGATTAGAACTGGGGCGTGGTCCTCTGTATGAAGAGGGGGCTGTGGCAGGGCTGGGAAGGATAGCCCCCTGGCAGTTCTCTTTGTGAGGAATTATACTTCTTTCTCCTCCTTCTTTTTTTACTTTCAAGACTCACAGAGCGTCCATACTGCATTGCTTGGGAAGAGTGCTAAATCTTTTCGAGGTTAGTCCAGTTGTTTGCTGCCCTTGGACTTTGCTTTGTTTGTCAAATCCTTGTCCAGGATCCAGGAAGTATATGAAAAGTAGCAGAAGGGGGCATCCAAGGTCATTGCAAAAGCCAAGCCTGGCCCTGAAAGGCTACATGGGGCTGGGCAGTGGATCCTGTTGTATGATCGGGCTCCTAGGGGCCTGTGAGAATCAAATGCCTATGGTGGGTAAGTGGCACAGGTGAGCAGACATGGGCAGGACTTGAGCAGGTGGAGTTCTTCCACTGGTGAGCCTCAGTGCTCACCCAGACCTCTATACTCTTAAAGTTTAATAGGCTTTGTGCTCATTAGCCCCCTTTGCATCAGATTTAGAGAAGGTGATGCTTCTAGTAAAGCATCTGGGAGGGATGCTGAGAGTAAGTGAGGAGCCACCAACACTACTATCCAGGCGGTACAGAACATTTTCTTTGGCAACAGTGTGAAGGGCCTTGGGTGTCCCAGAGCTGAGTCAGGGAGCCTGCAGGCCAAACCCACACAGAAACCTCCTCCAGGAAAAGCAAGGCCAGAGCTCCAAGTCTGTACTTCTTGGTTGTCAAGTGGTATATCTTTAGAGAATCATTTCTACCCTGATTTAGTCAACCCTTGAGTTATCTCAAGAGTGTGATAGCTTAGGTGCATGGAGGGGAAGAAGGTGACTGGTAGATTAATGAGAAAAGAACCAGTTGTGCTTGGCTTACTCCAGGATGAAGAGAAAAAAAAGCAGGCCCGTCACCTGTTTGAAGAGTCTGCTCATCAGGGGTGTTTGGCCAGCTCGTACCTCCTCTGGGAGAGTGACAGAAGGATGGATGTGAGTGGACCCACGTCTGAGAAAAGGAAGAGTCCTGTTGGCCAGAGGCATTCCCCAAACTGGCCCTTGGACTCGGTTCTAATGGACAAAAGAAGTTGCTTTAATAGCTTCTGGCCTCTTGGCCACCAGGAGCTGCTAAGTAGCAATCTGCTCTCAGTACCTCCAAAGACAACCACCTTCATTTGGGGATAAAAGGCTGGGAAGCCAGCACAGTGGGGACCAGGGGTGAGGGAGGAGACATCTAAGAACCCATGGGTCAGCTACCAAGACACAACTGTATAAAGGCAACTTTTTCCTGTTGACAGATGTCAGATCCTGGACGATGCCTCCACAGCTTCCGGAAACTCAGAGACTATGCTGCCAAAGGCTGCTGGGAAGCGCAGGTGACATGGAGTACTGGCCTTTCCCTTTATGTGTTTGGGGCAGGACTGCCTGGGCTTTACACGGAGACTGAGGGATACAGTAAGATTGGTCCTGAAGCCTAGTGTTTCAGGAGGTTAGCTCTTGGGCACACAGGGAGAGAGCTCAGAAATGCTTCATTCAATCTCTGCTGTCTCCACCCTTGTCTCTCAGGCTAAGCACTCTATCACTGAACTACCCTCCCACCTTCTTAAAAATTTTTTTATTTTAAAACTGGACATGGTGGCACACCCTGTAATCCCTGTGATTTGGGAGACTGAGGCAGAAGGATCAGCTTCAGCAACTTAGTGTGGCCTTAAGCAACTTAGTGAGATCCTGTCTCAAAATACAAAGGGCCAGGGATGGGGCTCAGTGTTCAATCCCTGGTACAAAAAATATATGTATATGGGGCTGGAGCTGTGGCTCAGTGGTAGCGCGCTTGCCTAGCATGCGTGACACACTGGGTTCAATTCTCAACACCAGATACAAATAAATTTAAAAAGTAAAATAAATAAAGGTTCATTAACAGTTAAAAAAAGATTTAAAAAATTTTTTTTTTTTTTTTTGAGGCAAAATTTTGCCTAGGGTGGTCTCAAACATGCTATCCTCTTGCCTCAGCCCCCTGGGTCGTTGTGATTACAGTTGCCACATTCCTGCTAGCCTCTTAATTTTAAATGTTGGTGGACTACACCTATGAAAATTCATACCATTCCCTCCTGGAGGTCATCCCATAGATAATACTTAACCTTGACAGTGCAGGCTGAGGCCACCTGAGAGCAGAGGGTGTGTGGAGTTCTTTCCTAATCTTTTGAGCACCTAGCCCTGCTTAAGTTATTCAGCTAGGAAGTCAAGGGTTTGTAGTTGGTATTCTCCAGACTCTCCGGTTGCAGCTATAAAGAAGTCATTTTAGGACAAACTGAAGAAAGTTTCCCCTTGCCAAGCAGGTAGAAGCTTTTTCTTATCACTCCATCAGCTGGATGGTACTGTCATCTACATTCAAACCCTAGGAAAGAAGTCACAAATCCACAGATGGCCCAGGCTGATGTATCATAGAATGTTGCAGTGTTCATGTCCAAAGAGGTAGTCAAAAGATTTATAAGAAATGTAATTCTACAGAAGCTCAGGGTAATCAATAAGAGTAGTAAGACCCTGTGGATATTCTGAGGGCTCAGTGGATTTTTGAGAGGAGACAAACACAACCAGATAAAAAGTGGAACAACTGTTAAACTTGCTGCTAGTCAAATGAGTGCATCTTTAAATGAAAGAACTTGTGCTGATTGTATTAGCAAATTGTATTTATTTTTCTGTGTGTTTTTGAGTGGCTAGCTAGTAACTCCCAGAAATAGATACTTTTAGCAATATCACTTTTCATGAAGATGAGATAAAGTAAGTGCTCCTATGAGTGGTATGAAATCAGCACAGGCCTTTCATCAGAGAACAGGTGGAGCAAAAGGTTATAGCTGCTCCTGTGGATTCACCAGTGAGGAACCACAAGTTCCTCAAAGAAATATGTTAAAATACTCTAAATGAAAGAAGTGGATATGCCTGGAGTTGAATAACACAAGGAAGCATGTCATTATTAGTGGGCCAAGAAAAAATAAAATGTATGTATGTGTGCCCTGGTCACAATTGCACTTATATACTGTTAAAAATGCCTAGAAAAATCTAGAAGGAAATGTATAAAAATAGTTGATGGTGACTATCTGAGGTCTTCGTGGGTGTTGGGTGGTTACATGCTGAGTGCTGACCCAGACTGTTAATGTACCATTTCATGAAAGAAGAAACCAAGGTGCAGGGAGTCTCCCAGTTTACCTAAGGTCACACACAGACCCAGGTTATAGAGCCAGATTGTTTGAGACCCCAGTTGGGTCTTGCCATCTTGCAGTACATCCCCCCTGGTATACTGATTTTCATACCTGTGAACAGAAGCTTCTCACAAAGAATGTAGGCAGGAGACTAGCTGGCGAGGGCCTGCCCTGGAGAGGGAAGGCGACTCACACGTCCATCCTCTCTTCCGCTTAAAGTTCTCATCATGTGCTGTATCACCTGTCCCAAAAAGAGCGACACTAAAGATCTTATCATACTGTCCCAGGGTGAGCAGTCTTAAGTAGGCAGCAGTCACACCTGTGTTTTCTGCCAGAAAGGCGTGAGCCTGGGTGTGGAGCACCTCCTGCTCACGTTGGACTTGTCTTCTGGTCCTCAGCTAGCGTTAGCCAAAGCCTGTGCTAATGGAAGCCAACTTGGACTAGAAGCTAAAACCTGTAGTGAGATCGTCAGCCAGCTGTTCCAGGCCTCTCAAGCCATCAGTAAGCAACAGGTCTTCTCCGTGCAGAAGGGACTCAACGACACAATGAGGTGAGGCATGCATGATCCAGTGGCAGAGAAATAACCAAGTCACCTGTCACAGGGCAGCATGATGTTCAGTTACCAGCCAACCAGGAACCCCTCCCCACATTCGTGTGCATGTGCCCATGCTCTAAAAGCAGTAATGCTTCAGCTCTCTGGGTCTTGGAGAAAGAGTCCTACTCCACTTTGAGAAAATATCCTACTCCACTCTTTCCAGTTATCTTTTGTAAGCCACAGAATATGTCCAACCACTTTAAACATCTCTCAAAAATGATGGGAGTTTCTAAAACCAAAATTCCCATTGGCTCCCATTCCTTGTGTATGACAAGTTACCGCTGACCCATAGCCCCAGCCCCTACGAACTTTTTGTCATAGCTCATCTTTCTAAGCATTATTATGTTTTGTGAAACTTGGTAGCTGACCAAGCCAGCCTGGACCCAGGGAGCTGTGCCCCTAGGAGAGTGGCAACAACACCCAGCATAGTTTACCTCTAGCAGGCCTCCCAGGAGGGCAATGACACTCTTGTGTACTGAATCACAGAATATGTTAGAGGGTCAAATGAAAAATGAATGATTTTTTAAGTTTGTGCATAAGATTTCAAATACATTTTGAATTTATAATGGGCAGCTTCTGGCTCTGTCTAGGAGACACTACCCATATAGTAAGTGCTCAACAAACATTTATTTTTAAAATGATCATCCCTTCCCTGGAGAGGCTTGATGTCTCACACACATGCACACTCATCTGGGCACAAACACACAGCCTCAGAGATGCAGCGCACTCCTCTCCCCCATTAATGGCATCCAATTGGAATGCCTTTGCTTTCTGGGACCATGGTTGCTCCACCACCCTCCACCCACTTCTCTCTCAGCTCATTTCTCCTCCTGTTAGGAAAAATATGTGGCTAATGCCTTCTAATCCCAGTCTGTTTCTTTGTCTTTTTTTAAAACTGTTGATACTCATTTTATGTGTACGTGGGGTGGGAGATTGATATGAATTTAACTCACTCTATTTGCAGTACTGGGGATAGAAACCAGGGGCACTTTACCACTGAGCTACATCCCCAGCCCTTTTAAAAATTTTGGACAGGGTCTCCTAAGTTGCCCAGGTTGGCCTCAGACTTGTGATCTTCCTGCCTCAGCCTTCAGGATTGCTAGGATTACAGGTGTACACCAGCAAACCCAGCTACTAATTAATCATTTTAAAGTGTATAATCCAGTGATCTGTTTTAGAAATCAGATTCTCCCCTTTCCCCAGTATTGGAGATTAAACTCAGGGGACTGTTTACCACTTTTATTTTTTATTTTGAGGCAGTGACTTCTTAAGTTGCCCCAGTTAACCTCAAACTTGAAGTCTTCCAGACTCTGCCTCCAGGGTAGCTACAATGAGCAGCGTGTGCCACTGTGCCAGGCTTAGAAGTCAAGCTGTTAAGTTCCTCAAGTCCATCTGCTCAGGGGGCTTCCTAGTCCTATTCAGGCCTGGCTGGCTTAAACCAGGACACCTGACCCTTGCGTGCTCTTCCTTCTGGGAGGAAATAGAGGCTTATCCAATCTCCCAACTGAACCTTTTGGTACCTCAGCCCATCTCCCCCTCCTTCCTTCAACATCTGAAGATGCTTCAGGGCTGACCTTGGAACCCTGCCCCTTCTGTCTCCACTGGTGTTCGTCATTCTCTTTTGCTTTCTGTTGGTTTGGCTCACTCTGCTTTAAGACAGTGTCTCCTTCATTCAGAAAGGAATTGACCTTGTTCAGATATCCTTGCAGGATTCTCGTGATTGTGACCCTGGTCCCTGGGTTTACTCCCCTGGTGGAGAGGAACAGTGTCTGTCATCCCTTGGGCATCCATCAGGGTTTCCAGATGATTCATGAAGTTACCAGTTGCTCTTGCTTTAGGGGCATTCCTGGCTCTTCCATCCCTTGCAGAGCATTATTATAAATAAACTGGTTGGCTGAGTTTGGATGCCTAGAAGAGCCAAAGTTCTTCCACCTTTGAGTAACTTTTCTCTGGTTCTGAGAGCAGTGATCCAACCCCAGCCCTAGACTACCCTACTTGGCCCCCTTACCTGCAAGGGTCAGTCTCCTCCAGTACCACAAACATGTGAGGACTGACTCTAATCTAGGAAAAGGCCCCCAAACACTTGTATTAATAGCACCAGGAATGTGCATGCCTGGAGGTGGGGGCAGGTTGCAGAGATGTTGGAGCTTGCCAGCCTTTAGGAACGGCTGTGGAGCTGGTACCTATGGAGTCTCCCCTGGGACATGGTGTCTCTAGCCTGGGTTCCTGGGTATACCAGTGATTCTACAAATTGCCAGCTCAATTGCTTATGCAGAAATTGGAGTTGGGACATGTAGGGAAGCTTGTCCTAGTTTTCAAGAGTGGCTCTCTCTCCACAGGTACATTCTGATTGACTGGCTGGTAGAAGTTGCCACCATGAAGGACTTCACGAGTCTTTGCCTCCACCTGGCAGTAGAGTGTGTGGACCGCTACCTGCGGAGGAGGCTAGTACCCCGGTACAAACTCCAGCTGCTGGGCATTGCCTGCATGGTCATCTGTACCCGGTAAGAAGCCCATTCATTCCGTGGCAGAGCTGGTATGTGTATGTGTTGGCCCTTACTAGACTCAGGGAGTGCCTATCATTTCTGTGCTGATGGCTGGTTCTTAAAGGAAATGAGTCCCAAAATGGGGCATCCAGGCTAGGTGTCCTCCACACACAGGGACAATGGAATTGACCCTTGGCATGTGGTTGCCACTGTGTAGGGCATGAGCATCCCAGCACATGGTCTCGGGACCCAGAGTGTGGACTCCAGCAGGCACAGCCTGGACCAGGCTTCCCCAGCTTCTGAAGGCAGTGGTGTCAGGGAAGGTATAGTTGACTCTCCTTACCCTCACATCTTCAGAGTTCATGGGAAGAACACAACTCTGAGATCTAGTTCTTAAGTCTGTATGGTCAGAGTTTTCCACAGTCCTGGGGTGAGAGGGTCTTAAGTTCCCCAGTGACACCTTGGTAAAGCCCAGTTCCACCTTGTGGACATTATTCAGTATTAGGGCATCCAAACACAGCAGCCTACCCACTGGCAGCTCCAGCTTTTTAAATTGGACCACTTTACATTTCACCCAGACCTATCTGTTTTTAACTGATGCCTGATCACCCTGGTTTTGTCACTGGAAGCAATGTAGGAAGCCAGTCTCACAATGCATTTTGCATTTTCTTGTTTTCCTAAATTCACCATCCCTGGCATTTCCTCCAGTCACTAGAAGTACATTCCAGGGCCACTGTCCTTGTCAGTCAGGCCTGGTAGTTAAGGGACAGGTTTGGCTGCACTTAGCAATAATGTTAAGAGCAGAGATTCATTTCTCTCTCTCTCTCTCTTTTTTTTTTTTTTTTTTTTTTTTGGTACCAGGGATTGAACCTAGGGATGTTTAACCACAGGGCTGCATCCCCTGCCCTTTTTTATATTTTATTAGAGACAGGATATCCCTGAGTTGCTTAGCACCTCACTAAGTTGCTGAAGCTGGGTTTGAATTTGCAATCCTCCTTTCTCAGCCTCCCAAGTTTCTGGGATTACAGGCGTGCGCCACTGCGCATAGCTCATTCCTCTTTTGCATGGTAACCTCAAAGGGTCCAGGGTCTCTGGGGTGGATTGGTTTCATGAGGTTATTGAGGAACCCTAGCTCTTATCTTGTTCTCTGTCACTACTTCTAAGGGCTGCCTTTGTCCCCATGATCCCCATAGCTTGTCTATCTTTCTATCCAGCTTAGTCACATAGCCACATCTATTCATGATGGGAACTGTCAGCTTGGAGCAGGATCATATTGCCACAGAAGGAGGGAACATAGGCTTCAGGATTAGTGAGCAGACACTAGTATATCCCATCCAGGGCCCTCTACAAATGTTCTGTTGGACCTGACTCCAACTTCCTGGGTCTTCTGACCAGAGATGCTGAACTGGTGGAGCCACTGCCTCCCTGGATCTAATGACACAGTCATCTCATTGAAATCTAAAATAAAAGTTGTTGGATGATAGACAAGCAGTAATATCTGCTTAAAAAGGTTCTGAGGGCCAAGATGTAACAGCTCTGCTCTGCGTGGCACCTGCTGTCCCCAGCATGAACCAAGTGCAGGGCTCTCATCAGCCCACTTGCATCCCTCCTTTTGGCACCTATGCCCTTCGCTCTGGCAGCATATACCCTTATCCTCCCTGTCAAGCCAGTGATAAATGTGCAAACTGCCATCTCTGGATGGAGCAGCGCAAAGACTGGGCCATGTCGACGCTCTCAGGACAGTGCCTTCAGAGCTGTTGGAGCAGTGTGATTCCTGAGAGTCAGTGCTGGTGGACCGTAAAGAATGGGGTGCCCGCCTGCCTCAGGGACAGTCGGCATTCTATGGCCGGATGCTACTTCTGGCCCTTTGCCTCCAACTTCTGATTTTGTGGCTCCCCAACCTTCTAGGTTTAAATTCTTTTTTATTTTTTTAATATTTTTTAGTTGTTGATGGACCTTTACTTTGTTTATTTGTATTTCGTCCTGAGAATCGCACCCAGTGCCTCATGCATGCTAGGCAAGCACGCTACCACTGAGCCACAACCTCAGCCCCATAGGTTTAAATTCTTTATAGTCACCTGATAGACACTGACAAAAGATGGGGCAGAGGGTATTGTTCAGTGGTAGTGTGCTTGCCTAGCATGCATGAGGCCCTGGGTTCAGTTCCAAACTGCAAAGGAAAGAAAAGTAGGGCAAATCCTCCCTGCTAAGGTTGTTAAGACAGGTGGATGATGACATCACTCATGGAGGCCATCTGTAGAGATATTTGTGCCCAAATCCCTCTTTCTAGTACCTTCTGACTATCCCCTCCTTAAGGCTCCTTCTCAGCTATAGGCAGCTGGATCCATTGTGGAGCCTCCTTTTGTCATCAAAACCCAAAGCCATCATGTTTTCCCTACCTTGAGATCTCCTAGAGCCTTCGGCCCTCCTCAGCCCAGCCACACCCCTGCCTTGGGAAGTGGGCTTAGGGCTGTGACCCCATCTCCACATCCCAGGTTCATCAGCAAGGAGATCCTGACTATCCGTGAGGCTGTGTGGCTCACAGACAACACGTACAAGTATGAGGACTTGGTGAGGATGATGGGAGAAATCATCTCCACCCTGGAAGGGAAGATTAGGGTAAGTGGGGTTTCTTTTTCCTGTTGAATCAAAGTTGCAACCATGCTTGAGGTCCTGGGAGTGGGCAGGTGGAAGTCATCCATCAGCTTTCCTGCTCTGGAAAGTCCCCGTGGGCCCAGAAGGTGCCTTGCTACCCTGGGTCCCACACCCACCTCATTTCTGTCTAGATCCCCACCGTGGTTGATTACAAAGAGGTCCTGCTGACGCTGGTTCCTGTGGCACCCAGAACCCAGCACCTGTGCAGCTTCCTCTGTGAACTCTCTCTGCTACATACCAGCCTGTCTGCCTACGCCCCAGCCTGCCTAGCCTCTGCAGCCCTGCTCCTGGCCAGACTAATGCACAGGCAGAGTAAGGATTGGGGTGGGGGGACCAAAGAGAAAAAAGTATTACCCGTCCATCCTGGAGAAGGACCAGAGGCAGCTCAGGGTGGGAAGGGAAGCATTGTTTTAGCTTAAGTATTTCTCAGATTTTTGAAAGTTGATAGTCTATATGGGGTCTTATCAAAGTCATTTTAAAGGGACTGCAATCCTGAGCTCCAGGAATCTCTACAATATAATGGCAGGGTGTGGGGTGGGAGTGGCAGATGTCAGTCTCATTCCCAGCCTGCTCTCCTCCCCAGCACAGCCCTGGACCAGTCAGTTGTGTGACCTCACTGGGTTCTCCTTTGAAGATCTCATTCCCTGTGTCCTGAGCCTTCATAAAAAGTGGTGAGTCTATGAGGAAACAAGGCCTCCATCCAGACTTTGCCAGAGCAGGGGTGGCGCTCTTGTACTATCAAGGCCTTGGCTTCTTCATGTGACAGCTATCAGTCAACCCACAGAGCTTCCTACAATGAGTTTCTTGCAAGAAAAGTCTTTCTCAGAGTTAATGTTTTAAAATCCCAGCCTTGTGTGCTGCTTATTTCACACATTCTTCATTAGATAAATCCTCTGTCTTATGGAGGAACAGGGAGCCAGCAGACAAGGGCTCCTGACCACCAGTCCCATCTGTGCCTGTCTCCACTCTGCTCTGACCTATTGCCCCCACCTGCACTTCAGACCCACTGCCCTGCTGCCTCCCCATCTGTGCACCTGCATCTTCTCTGGGCACTTCCCTCAGCCTCACTGGTCCACTGACAGTCTGCTCCATGCAGTCCATGGTGCCCCCTGGCAGGCCAGGTGCTGGGGGAGAGGCTAGAGCAGCATGGGCTATACAGGATGTCTGATGGTGATGGACCCTGAAGAGAAAGCAAACAGGCAGGGGCTGGGGCAGGGTGATGTTTAGACAAGGGCCAGGCTTCCCCTAAAGTAAGCATTCTGGGACCTATGGGCATCCAGGTCTTAGGCAGAGGGGAGCCATGTTAGGGCATGTGCCAACCAGTGGTTCTGCTGGCTTGAGTGGAGAGTTGCAGACCCGTGCATTGAGTGTGCGCCGCCTGGGACTCCCCCGCCCCCTTCTCATCAGCACTTTGGGACTTTGTCCTCCCACTCTGTAGGTCCGCTTGTTCCTTGTGCTGCCCTTCCTTGGAGTCCTTTGTCTTTCACCTACTCCTCAGATTTTCTCCTCTGGGAGACTTAACCAGATTCAGACCTCACCTAAACTCGACCCTGGGCCCCCGACTGCCAGTGTGTCTGAGCTGGCTGGTCTCCTCTCTGGATATGTTCTTCCTGTAGGTTGCATTTGTGCTTAGTGGACCAAGCCCAGTCTCCTAGCTGAGGCCAGGATCAGCCTGCTTTTGTGTCTGCTTCCTCCCTGTCACCTAGGAGCTCTGTGGTCTGGCACATTTTCCACATACACTCGAGCACCTTGGGTTTAGGTCTTCTCAGGAACCTTGGTCACTCCCCTAGCCATCTCTCAATAACATGTCCTCTCTGCTGTACCAATCCAGAGCCTCACCTGCGCTCTTCCAGGATGAGATCAGAACTCTGCAGAGCAGCTCCCAGTCTCTCTGACCAGCCATTTTCTGCCCTCCTGCCCTTTCTCCTCTCTCCCCACTGTATTTCATTCTCAGGGGCATTTCTCAGGGTTTTGCATGTGCTTTGGCCCACCCTGTTTTGACAGAACCCACAACTGATGGATGAGGAGCCAGGCTGACTCTCCGACCTCCCCTTGCTCTACTGGGAGCACAAATCATTACCCAGCAGTAGCCCAGAAGGTGTTGCTGGGCTGTGTTCGTTCCTTTCCCCACACAGGAGCTTTTGTTGATGTTGTTTTTTTTTTTTTTTTGGTGATTGAACTCAGTGCCTCACACATGATAAGCACATAACCAACCATTGAGCTATACCCTCAGTCTATTTTGCTTTTTTATTTTGCTTTTCAAACTGGTTCAATTGGAAACATTTATTTATAAATTTAATTTTTTTTTTTTTTTTTTTTGTACCAGGCATTGAACCCAGGTGCTTGACCACTGAGCCATAACCTCAGACTGTTTTGAGACAGGGTCTTGCTAAGTTGCTCAGAATCTCACTAAGTTGTTGAAGCTGGCCTTGAACTTGCAATCCTCCTGCCTCAGCCTTCTGAGCCACTGGGATCACAGGTGTATGCCACTCTACCCAGCTGAAAATGTTTTTGTAGTTATAGATGGATAGCCCACCTTTATTTTACTTGTTTATTTTTATGTGGTGGGGAGGATTGAATCCAATGTCTCATACATGCTAGGCAAGAGCTACAGCCTCAGCCCCTAAATTTTTTTTTACTGGACAACTTAATCTGAGGTATACTCACAGAGTCCACACAACCATCACGTCTATCAATTTTAGAACATTTTCATCACCCCCGCCCCACCTCTGCACCAAGAAAACACTCTGACCCTTTACCTCTAACCCTTCAATTCTTTCAACTCCCTCAGCCCCTGGCAGTACTGTCTGTTCCCTCCCTCTATGGATCTGCCCATTCTGGATGTTCTGTGTGATGCGACCCTGCCCTGCGCACAGGCAGCCTCTTCTATCTGGCTCCTCACAGTGACCATGCTGTTTTCCAGGCTTGTGTTGGTGATTTATTTGTTTTTTCTTTTCTTAATCTTCTTTCCTTTTTTTTTTTTTTCAGTATTGGGGAGTGAACCCAGGGCTTCATCCATGCTAGGCAAGTGCTCTACCACTGAGCCACATCCCCATCCCTCCTTTTATTATTAGTTTTTGAAATTTTGAGACAGGATGTCACTAATTGCTGAAGCTGGCCTCAAACTTGCAATCCTCCTGCCTCCCAAGCCTCTGATACTGTAGCAGGCACACAAAACCACTCCCCAGTGCTTCCATTTCTTTTTGTGCCTGAATAAAATTCCACCGTATGGATGGATCGCTTTTTGTCTACCCATTCATACACTGATGGTACTTTTGTTATTTCTACCTCTGCCCATTGTGAACAGTGCTGCTGTGAACACATTTTGCAAGTTCTTGTGTGGCAGTGCTTGATTCTTTTGGGTGAAACACGGGGACTTGTGGAAACTGTGCTTAACCATTTGAGGTATTACCAAGAGCTTTTCCAAGGTGACTGCACTGATACCACTGGGCTGGTGTCAAAAGCTTGTTGTCCCCTCCAGTTCAGAGAGTTAGACTAAAACTGGGGCTAGGTCCTCATGGGTCCTCCTCCATGTCCCTGTTTCTAGCTTCCATGATGATGCCCCCAAGGACTACAGACAAGTCTCTCTGACTGCTGTGAAGCAGCGATTTGAGGACAAGCGCTATGAAGAAGTCAGCCAGGAAGAGGTGCTGCCTCACCCCGGCCTGGGTGTCTATAGGGTGCTGGGTGGGTGGGCTTATCTGCCCTGCCTCAGTCTCACCTTAGGTGGCTTCCCTCACTGATTCTGGCCTCCCCTCAGGTGCTGAGCCACAGTCAGTTGTGTGTGGCCTTAGGAGTGAAGCAGGAGAGTCCAGAGCCCCCGTCTTTCCTTAGCACAGGAGAAATCCATGCCTTCCTCAATTCTCCCTCTGGAAGGAGAACCAAACGGTGAGTCTGGCCCTGGTTCAGGTCTTATGATGAAAGGCTGGCCCTTGCACACCAGCTCTGAATTCCCTCACTGATGATGCAGCTGTCCGAGGGGCTTTTGAGACTTGTGGAGCAGCAACAGATCTCATGTAGAAAGAACCTGCCTTGAACCCAGGAAGTCTGCCCTTGGGCCTGCTTCTGAGCTTGGCTGCCTCTCTTTCCTGGCTCCCTTGGGGGCAGATGGTCCTGAGCACGCTTGATCCCGCCTGGGTCCGGGCCCTGCCTATATGTCATGTGCCAGCCTGGGCTTCTCTGCTTTATGATGTATCCCTACATTAGGGTCATAATCTGATTATTATATCTTATCGCTAGCCTTCCTCCCTTTGTCCCCTCCCTCTTTGTGTATATTCGTATTTATTCCTGTTTCTCTTTTAATGCTGTAGCTGTACCTCCCCTCCCTACCTTGCCCACCTTAAGAACTCCTGTTGGTCCCGCAAAGCCCAGATAAGTGTGACCCTCTCTGTCAGCCCTACCTTTATAACTCCTCTGTTCCATGTGCCCCCTGAGCTTCCTGAAGGCAGGCACTGAGTAGCTGGGTTATCCCTGTCACAACACAGGGCCAGGTTGGGCCACCTCCATGACAGTTCTATAGAAAGTGGGTCCCTGGTTATAGAGCCCTAATCTTTGGGGAACCCTAAGGAAATAGTTGATCTAGAAACAGGCTAAGCCCCTGGTCCTGGTGCTTCCTCCATGAAATGCACCAGACCACCTTCTACTGTGCTGAGTACAGGAGACCTCGGTCCTCCTGAGAGGGCTGCCAATTACATTTTACTCTGCTGATGGCACCCTAACTGTCCAGGGATGGGGTCACCATGGGGAAAGCCCAACAGACACGTGCATCTGTGCCTTGATGGGTGGGGTCCCTGGCCCCTGCCATGTGCCCAACCACACTGTGTCAAACCTGTTTCCCAGAGGCTCCCTGGAGCCCCCTCAGTCTAATGGGAGAGACCCTCCACAGGCAGCCCAAGGTCAGGAAATAGAAAGGCTCAGCAGTGTGACAGCATCTCCCAGGGACAGGCCTACATTCCAGCTTCCAGCTGACCCCAGGTGGGCAACATGCTGGCACTGCCCAAAGACAGGCTGTCCATGTTGTCTTTGCACAGTGCCAGGCCAGGCACTACCCATGTCTTATATAACTAGCTCCCTGGAGGGTTGCATCATCCTGCCAGTCTCCAGAGGGGCCAAGTAGTTGGCCCAGGTCCCCATAGCCAGCCCGGATGAATCTGGGTTTACACCCAGACTTGGGCCCAGTTTTTGGTCCAATCATCCTTCCCCCATGGCTTACACCTGCTCTTTCAGAGCACAAGGTGAGGGCCCAGGGACATGCAGGTAATTGAGGCAGGGGCTGAGGACCAGGCGGGACCTCCAGATGGGCTGCCTGTGACCAGAGCCTTCTGGATTTTTCCCACTTTGCAGGAAGCGAGAGAACAGCCTCCAGGAGGACAGAGGCAGCTTTGTCACCACCCCTACTGCAGAGCTGTCCAGCCAGGAAGAGACGCTGCTGGGCAGTTTCCTCGACTGGAGCCTGGACTGCTGCTCTGGTTATGAGGGTGATCAGGAGAGTGAAGGAGAGAAGGAGGGTGACGGTGAGTGTGTGGCCATGCTATGCAGAGGATCATCAGGTGGGAGGCCACCCACACTGAGGGCCTCTAGCACCACCTCCTACCATATCTGACTACAGAAAAGCCTGAGAGTAGAGTCAGGGGTGGGGTTGGGCCTTGCCAACAGGCCTGGAGATGATTTAGACAAGTTCTGTATCCAGCTCCAGCAGGGTCTGTGCTGCTCCAGGACCTTGCTAGGGCAGGGGCAAATAGACACCCTCTCTGGAGTCCTGGTAAGCTCTTTCTTGCACATTGAGATGTGTCTATGTGGTGTATGCAAGCCCCCTCAGCAGGCCACAGAAGGTCCTGTCCCCAGCCCAGCCTACAAGGGTTTCTATTGCATCTATGTCTGTTGGTGGACTGAGTGGTTAGCTGGCCAATTTGTCACTTTCCACTGCCCTCCCAGCTTAAGAAAAGCATGTCACCTTCAGCTCTCACCTAAGCCATATAAGGAACTATAGCCAGGTAGGGGACATTTGTCCTGGAAGACGATGTTTTAAACTGTCTTGGCAAGGAGCTGAAGCCTGGGCTGCTGGGTTACCCCTGATGCTCAGGCTGAGGTATGACCTCTCTCCCCCTCCCCAACATTTCCCACAGTGACAGCTCCCAGTGGTGTCCTTGATGTCACCGTGGTGTACCTGAACCCAGAACAGCACTGCTGCCAGGAATCAAGTGATGAGGAGACCTGCCAGGAGGACAAGGGACACCAGGTGCCTGGCACTCAGACACCTCCAGCCCTAGGGCCCAGGCCTCTTCTCCATAGCAGGAGGGGTCCTGGCAAGGACGTCACAACCTCAGGGTACTCCTCCGTGAGCAGCGCAAGTCCCACAAACTCAGTGGACAGTGGCTCAGGGGGCCCTCCCCTTTCTACCTCAGTGCTGTCTCTGGGCAGCAACTCAGATACACAGCCTTGCCACCATCAGGCCAAGAAATCATGTTTACAGTGTCATCCCCCAACCCCCGCAGGGAGCAGTGCTCCCCAGCAGCAGGTGAAGCGGCAAAACCTATCCATGCACAGTGGCAAGGACGTGAACTTGGGCTTCCTGAAGCTGTGAATGTGTGTGTGTGTTTGCCACAGTGAATGTTTACTGGGGGGGGGGGGAGGTGGGGAGCAAGCATTGTGGATAGGTGCTATACAGACCCTGGGTAGGTGTCACACAGAGAACAGGGGTAACTCCTGGGCACCTAGTTTCACTCAGCTCCTCTCTGGAAATATAGCCTTAAAACAATCATGCCACACCATGTGAGACCTGTCCTTGTACACTTATGTTTCCTGCTGTCTTCTGAGAGCTTAAGTGTGTCTTCCTCTTCCCAGCATTGGCCCACTGAGCCCCATGCCCAGAAACAGTAGCTTTCAAGCTCCAAATTTATGTGACCCAGGTATCCTGGCACAGCTCGCAGCTCTGAGCACACCACTATCCCCTCACCCACCTCAGCCAGGCTGGGATAGCCACTCCCTTCTGGGTGATAAGTCCCATGGTAAGGCAACCTATGACCCTGTATATAGATGTGGATTGCAGTGTGACCTCCAGGTATGGGGACCCTGAAGCTGGGGCCACAGGCTCCCTTCCTCCAGCACTTTGAACTTATTTTAGAAATATGTCCCTCCTCCCAGAGTGGTCTGTGTCTCATGGTATCCATATGAATATCTCTCTTTGCACTGAATTTATGGGCCATTCTTTTTCTGTTTTTATTTCTATATTTCTTTAAAATGAAAAATTTTTTAAAAGTTAAAATAGAGGATGAATAAAAGTGGGAACTGGAGAGGATGTTCCCAACTTTATTTAGGCTCAAATAAAAAAAAGAACATGTGACACTAGCCCTTTGGTGCTATCCTGGCACACTGTGCAAACAGAATTTTCCCAGAGAGGTTAGCCGGAAAAAAATTTAAAAGTCATAATATCTGAGTAATCAAGAGGAAGAATATCAGAGGGCTTGCCCATGGCTGATAACTGCAGATCTGTGGATTCCAAGCTGGCCAGAGATGTGGCTTCCTACTTTGAAAATGACAGGGCTTGGATGGAGCTCAGTGGTAGAGCACTTGCCTGGATGCATGTGAGCCCACCAAAGGCTGATCACTGATCCTAACTGACCCTGCTGGAGTATTTTTATTACCTTTCAAAGGTAAGAATCACTTGGCCAGTTTCCCCAGAGCTCTTGAACCAAAAATATAGGGAAGGGGGATATTGGCTTGGTAGTGGCTTTGCTCTGTGTGTGTGTGTGTGTGTGTGTGTGTGTGTGTGTGTGTGTTCACTGTGGCAGCTGTCTTTTTTGCTACTGTACAAGAATTCTGACCACCCTGGGTGGTGCATGGTTGGGTTGAGGAAAGTCCAGGAGTTGGAATTGTAAACCTGTCCTTTCCACCATGTGCCCCTGGGCATGTGTGAGCCTCAGTTTCCTCATCTGTAAGATGGGACCATGATAACCTACCTCACAGGGGTGTTGTGAGGATTAAATGTGATGGGGACAGTGGCACAGGAGTGAAGCATCCCTGAACTGCCTTGACCCTTCATAATCTCTCTGATGAGAATCCCAACTCTGGATGGACTCAGTTCTCTGTCTTCTCCCAGCCTGCACCTGTAAGAAACACTCTAGGCAATGCCTGGAACCACCTGACTGTGGTATGGGTCTCCCTGTCTACCCCCAGGGCCTGATAGTCACCTTGGTGTCTTCTGACTGCACACTTCGTCCTCAGTAATATCTGTGCCCACAGTTCTCCCACTAACCCAAATGTTCCCTGGATCACTGAATGCCTTGTCCACTCCCTGTCCAACACTCTCCCAAGACCAGTACTGCCCAGGACTTAGCAGGGCCTGCCCATGGCTGCCTCCTGGACACTGACTGCTGGCCATTCTCTGAGAAGCTTACCCTCCTTGCCATCTGCTTCCTCCAACCTTGGGCCATCTTGCCAGGCCCAAGTGTGCCATGCTCCAGATCTCCTGTGCTTCATTCCCTATATCCAGATTTCTATCTGATACCTCCCTGGATGTCATCACTTCATCCCCATGTCCAAAAATGAACACTTCCTCTGTCCATTCCTTGATCCTTTTTTTTTTTTTTTTTTTTAAGAGAGAGAGAATCCTTAATATTTTATTTTTTAGTTCTCGGCGGATACAACATCTTTGTAAGTGGTGCTGAGGATGGAACCCGGGACGCACGCATGCCAGGCGGGCGCGCTACCGCTTGAGCCACATAACCAGTCCCCCTTCCTTTATCTAACAAGTCATTCTCACCTAGTCCATGTTTTTGACCCTGTGGTAGATGGTCCTGGGGTCAGCAAGACAGTTCGTGCCTGCTTTAGAGTTGCCTTCAATGAGGGCTGGTTGAGACAAAGTCAACAAGCCTGGCGCGGTGGGCCATGTCCGTAATCCCACTGATTCGGAAGGATTCCAAGTTGAAGGCCAGCTTTAGTAATTTAGCGAGGCCCTAAGCAACATGATTGAGGATGTAGTTCAGAGGTAAAGCACCCCTGGGTTAAATTCCCGGTACCAAAAAAAAGAGAGAGATAAAGCCAACCGTTAAACTATGGTTCCCTGCAAGAAGAACACGGAAATAGTGCCTCCATCTGCCCAGAAGATACTTCTGGAGTCCGATCGGCCGGAGCCCAGCAGGAGCGGAGTCCCTAGCAGACCATTGGAAGCAGAACCTGCACTTTGGGGCGGAACTTGAGGCGGGTCTGAGTCCTAGGCTCAGGATTGGGTAGCCGGCAGGAAGGGGCGGATCTTTACGTGGAAAGGGCGGAGCCAGGAGGCGGCGGCAAAACACTGGGAGTCCAAGCTGGAGTCCATGCTGCCGGCCGACTGCGCGCGTCGGTGGGTCTGGCGAGGCGGGAGCGGGGCGGGCTGGCGCGGGGCCCCAAGCCTGTCGGGGTGCTGAGTTGACCGTGCGTCCCTCCAGGCTTGTGGCCGAGCTGCAGGGCGCCCTTGACGCCTGCGCAGAGCGACAGCGGCAGCTAGATCGGAGCCTGAGCATCTCCCGAAGGCTGCTGCGGGCCTGGTACGTGTACCCCGGCACCCCCTCAGCCCTTCGGAATCTTGCAGAATCTCAGAGGCTGAGAGGTCGGGCCCAGCCTCCCACTTCAGAGGTTTCGGTTGTCAGTGCCACCCAATTTACCTTGCAGGTTCTGAGGCGGAGGAGGGGCGGGGGTGGAGTTTGTTCGGGCCACAGATACCCTGTCTTTACAGGGAACCAGCCAGGACTCAGGTTCCGGAGTCACCTCCAAGGCCAGAAAATAAGGAAGAGGACCTGACTTCAGGTAAATCTCGGCCACCCACCCTTTCCCCGTGCAGTCACTGGCCCAGTTCTGGCATGCAGTGATGAGGGACCCATCCTGGAATAGTGGAGAGGACTTCTGCATGATTTTTGGCTTTCACAGCATACACACCAAGCACCCAGGACCTCAAAGAGCTGGAGCTTTTAACCCAGGCACTGGAGAAGGCAGTACGGGTGCGGAAAGGCATCTCTAAGGCTGGAGAAAAAGACAGAACTCTGCGCCTGAAATGTGGACCGATTCCTGCCTCTCCTGACACCACTGCATCAGCACCACCCCAGGCCTCAAGTGGGGCTGGCAGCCGTGCCTCTGGAGCAAAAGCTACCAAGGGCATCCACCAGCCTAGGAAGCCTGCCAAGGACCACCCTGAGCCTAGGCTTCTGTCAATGGGAGATAATTCCCATGTGGCAATAGAAGCCAGGGCCACTAGCTGTGGACCAGGCCTCAGACATGAACAGATGGCCCAATCAGCTGCTCCTCAGGCAGCAGAAACTTTCACACTCAAGGAGAAGGGGTAGGTTTCCCAGACCCTCACTGGAAAATCTGCCATCTTTATTCGCTCAGACCTTGGCCATCTGTAGGAGTCTGGGGTTTGGTGTAGGGCAGGGCACAGAGCTACATTTGGGAGCCCTGGAGTACCACCTCATGAGGCTCATGCTTTGCAGCTGTCTGGGATTGTACAGATTTTACATTCTAGAGCCTTACCTGCCCTCTTCTTCCTGGCTATTCACTTATCTACCCAGGTGGGAACCACTAGAGGTCTCAGGCCCTCTGTTCACGGTGCCCTCTCTTCTCTCTGCAAGGGTAGTACTGGTCTAGGTTGGCTTCCATGTCACTCAGGAAGCCCCTTCCAAGGGGGTCTTGTCTGATAATGACTGGAGAGGGAGAAGGGGTAAGAGACCTCACCACTGATAGACTCTGAGCAGGACTAGCAGCCCTGAGAGTGAGATGAGACTATTTTGAACACTGGCTTCTCTGACAGGACCCTGCTGCAGCTGCCCGCGAACTTTAGGAAGGTGGTTTCCCAGAACTCCCGGTAAGGCTGGGTGGGGATAGAAATCATCGAAAGCTTGGGAATATGTAGGCAAGACATTCCAGTAGGTCCCTCTGCTTTTGTAACTGGGTGGCACTGTCCATCCTCAGAGCCTGACTAGCTAGCACTGCTGCAGTGGCCTCAGGCTCAGTGGCTTTGATACCCTCAGCTCAGCCACTCACAGCTGCAAGGCTTGAACTTGACACTTGGTGTCTCCAAGTCTCAGTCTGTCTTCCCTCCGCCAAGTTTAGAGCTAGAGGCAACAGTGACCAGACCCAAACTCACAGAGATGCTGGGAGGGTTAAGCAAATGGTGCCTTTCAGATGTTTGTGCTATAATTAGTACAGAGCAAGCACCTAAGTCTCTTTTCAGTTATAGTTACCAGTCACTGCTGGGTTCTCTCTCCTTCCTTGAATTCTCTTTAGCACTTCCTAGAGTGGGTCAGCTCTTTCCTTGTCCTGGTCAGTGTCCTCTAGGTTCCCCCAGAGACTCCTGCTGATTTTCAGCAGAAATAGACACCCAGCCTCTGGCCCCTCCCTGGGCGGTTCAGCCCAGCTGGCTAGAATAATGGCATCCTTCTCTGGTTCCTGGGTGCTCTTATGCACATCTCAGCCTATGGGCCCAGCTCAACTCTACACAAACCAGCAACTCCACAGATGCCACCAGCATTGCCAAAGCCCAGTTTCTGCAGAAACTGCAGGCAACTGTATCCTTGCTGAACTTGCAGGAGTTGGGAGTGGGGGTGCTTACTGGACTTGCAGGAGTAGAGGTGAGGGGAGTGATTCTGACTCTAACCTGGCAGGACATGGGTGGGGCCTGGACACAGGGGAGTTTCCCTGACCCATAGTCAGTCAGGCTGGCCTGGCCCCAGGCTCAGTGCTGTGGAAATAGAGCTGGAGGCTCAGCGCTTGCGGAAGGCCTGTGTGATGGTGAGACTACGCCTGCAGGAGGAGCTCTCCTCAGGTCAGTGGGGTTGTGGAGTGGGTGTGGAGGGCAGTCACAGGAAGGGTCTCAGAACTGGCATGGACCAAGCCTGCCCTCCCTGACTGTTGAGTAGCCCCTGCTGACTGGATGCAGGAGTACCGCTGTCTGATCACTCTGGAGGGGCTGCAAGCCATCATTGGGCAGTATCTTCAGAGGTTGCAGGTGCTGCGTACAGGTAAGACCCTGCCCCCTGCTGCCACCTGTGCTGAGGGAGGTCTTAACCAGGGTCAGGGCACATTAGCCCATCTTGCCCATGCCTTAAGGAAGGATGACCAGTCCTGGCACCAGAGACAGGTAGGCCCTTTCCACCCACACACAGTGTTCTGGGTTCTTACCAGTTGTCCTGTGGGACCAGCCAGCTGTCCTCAACTGCCCAGAACAGGTCCTCTATCCTACTCCTCTCCACCAACAACCTATCAGCCTAAGCAGTTTGCTCATTTACTCAGTTACTAAGAAAGCAGCATTTGAGAATTAGATACTAGGAGGTGAGTCATGGGGCTTCTTTATCCTTTACATTTTTTAATTGATTGAAATTTTTAAGAGAGAAGGTTCTATCTTCAAATACAAAGTCAGTCTCAAGAAAGTTATGTAAACACCAGTAAGGAAAACCCAGAGGCAAAAGGAGACTTCACAAAGGTCTCTGGCTGCTGTGAATTCCAGGCTACCCCCATGCTCTGCCACACACTGTTTGTTTTGCACTCCTTAAAGGCAAGGGAAGTGCCTGGGGAGTCAGGTACTGACCCATGAATGAACCCTGGCCCTTGGGCATGGGTGCCATACCAAGAGACCACATATCTCCTGTCCTCGCAGCTGTGAGGGAACAGCTGCCAGTACCATGTCTTGTGGAGCGGCTCCCCCAGGCTTCATCACTCTGTGGAGGTGGAGTGGACCCTGCCTGGAGCCCCCAGCTCCTCCTTTACTCCAGTACCCAGGAGCTGCAGACCCTGGCAACCTTGAAGCTGCGGGTGGCCATGCTGGAGCAGCAGATTCACCTGGAAAAGGTACTTTCAGAGCATGAGTTGGCAGTGTGCAATTGGGCACCCGTGGAGCCAGTTACCATATGGAGGGCTGACTCTGGAGCCACCTGAAGGCTCAGTTTATAAGAACGGAGGCCTGGGATTAGGGTATGATGTTCCTTTTCCAAGATCCCCTTGGAGGACAGAGGTGGGGTGGGGTGGGGGTAAGCCTCAGGCCCATGTATAGACCACCAGGTACATTGATGTGTCGGATGAGCTGCACAGGGAAAGAGACTAGAATGCTGAAGCCTGTCCTGGGGCTGCCAGCTGGGGCAGGCCCCACTGAGACCTTGGCCTTGCACTGCCCCCAGGTCCTAATGGCTGAGCTCCTTCCCCTGGTGAACACTCAGGAGCCACAGGGGCCATCTTGGCTGGCGATGTGCCGAGCTGTACATAGCCTGCTCTGCGAGGGAGGCGAGTCCTTCCTCACCATCCTGCAAGATGACCCTGCTTACTGACTCAATCGCTGGGCCATCTGGAGCCCCCCAAGGCCTCAGGACCCTTGAGCAGGAAGGCCTCTTAGGGAGTCTCCTTCTCCTGACGGGGTGAAATGAACAGGAATTGAAGATAATTTTCCTGGTTTGGTGGATCTGGGGGACCAGAGATACCTATACCTTGTCTGGAAATCAGATGTTGCCAGGGGCCTGGTAGAACCTTTCTTAGCTAGCTCTTTTCCCTTGCTGTAGCTCTAAGCATGTCTTATGTGATATTAAACCTACTTTAGGAAGTTCATATACTTAATCTAAGGTGGGACTTGCTGGGGGTGTCTTTTGTTTTTGTTTGTTTGTTTGTGGTTTTATTAATATGAATATTATCAAACCCAGGTGTGATGGAGCACATTTACAACCCCAGCGGCTGGGGAGGCTGAGGCAGGAGAATCACAAGTTCGAAGCCAGCCACAGCAATTTAGCAAGGCCCTAAGCAACTTAGTGAGACCCTGTCTCAAAATAAAAAATAAGAGTTGGGGATGTGGCTCAGTTGTTAAGTGCTCCTGGGTTCAATCCCTTGTACCAAAAAAAGAAAAAAGAGAATGTAGTATCAAGTGAAGCTGGGCAAGGTGGTGCACACATGTAATCCCATGGCCTTGGGAGACGGAGGCAGGAAGATCACAAATATGAGGCCAGCCTTGGCAACTTAGTGAGACCCTATCTCAAAAACAGAAGGACTAGGATGTAGCTCAGCAGTAAAGCACCCCTGGGTTCCAGCCCCAGTATCCCCCCCCCCCCCGCAAAAAAAAAAAAAAGAAAAATAATCTATCAAGTGAATTTATTTCAAGAATGCAAATATTCCTTCTGCATAAGGGAAGGGGCAGAACCACTCAAGGTGGTTTTGCCCCAGCATGCCTGAACGTGCCTGCCCCCTCAACTTATTGGAAGATACAAAAAAAACCTTCAGCTACCATTACAGAACAGGCCAGCCACTCTGTCCATTGCCACCCCAGCTCCATCCCCACTGTCTTAGGATGCCCCATGCCAAGCACCTCCTGGTGCCAATGCTGTATTAGGTATGGAACTCCTGTCTTCCACTTAGGCTCCATCAGGGAAGAGGACCTTTTTCCCTCCCTCCCTCAACTGTCATGTCCTCTGAGGCTTCTCCATCCCCTGTGGAAGGAATCATCACCTCCCCAGGAAGGGAGTAAAGGGTAGGGGTCAAAGGGGAAGCCTCTGCAGCCACAGACTTGGGTCTAAGGCTGTGGAATGTTTAGCCTGATTCTTAGACTCTGAGCCTCAACTCCCCAGGCTGTTCCTGCTTTCCTAGTGGGTAGTGGTCATTCCACTGCCCTGTGGACTGGCATGAAGATCAGCGAGCTGAGCTTTTCTGCAGCACTGGGCGGACGCTGTGCTGGTCACCCAGGGCCAGTGTACATAGGTGGACCTTCACTGAGCCCTGACCATGTCCCTTGGAACTCAGGCCTAGGCCCCTGGTGTAGATAGCTCTGGAGCTTCACCACTCTGGGCCAAGGATGAGGCCCTGCAACAGGAAAATACCAGCCTCTTCCCTAAGAGACCCAGGCCCCTGCATGCAGCAGGAGAGGAGGCACATGATACCTGGCGAAAACTAGGACTGTGGCGAGCTGGATGAAGTGTGCAGGGATGAGGCTGGACCTCCAATATCATGGTGACAGCTTCCGGTGGCTCCTTGACCTCCTGCAAAAGGCCTTACTTGTAACAGACCCAGTGGGCCAGAAATATGCTCTGATAGGCAAGAGACCAAAGTAGAAAATGAGAAACCAAGAGCTTTATTGCATTGAGGGGTCCCTCTGGGGACAGAACCCCAGGGGAAGGTGAGCCAAGAAAGGAGGAGAGCCTGAGGGACTGCCTGCCCCCTGTAGGCTGGTGCTCAGGCCCAGGGAGCACTTGTATCTTACCACCACCCCTTAGCCAGCCTATCCCTTCTGTTGCAGCCTGCAGAGCTTATGTTCAGTTTCTGACCTGGAGCACCCCTCAATCCCCAGGATGAACCCACCACCACAGCTGCTGTCCACTCCAACATCAGTTTCCATAATGGAATTATTTAATTATTTAATCAATGGGTTCACCTAATTGTCTTTTTTTTTTTTTTTTTTTTTTAAGTGCTGGGGATTGAATCCAGGAGTGCTTGACCACTGAGCTTTTTTAAGTTTTTGAGACAGGTTCTCCCTAAATTTCTGAGGCTAGCTACAATTTGTAATCCCCACACCTCAGCCTGCCTCTTCACTGGGATTACAGGCTTTTGCTGGTTCATTTGGTTTTTTATCTGTCTTTCCAACCAGAGGAAGGCAGGGGAACTATCCACTGTACACCTAATCAGGCTCTGTCGGTAGCCCAGTGAACCTGGATTCAATGAGCTACCTGTCCTGGGGCCAATCCTAGGCACTGGTGGTTTTGGATCATTAGGGGAAGGGGTGGTTGAGTAAGCCTCAACACAAAGGATACTCAGCAAGTAAGAGGCACCCCCTCTGGATTCACTCCTGCCCACTCCATTCCCCCGCTAAAGCCAGGAGGCAGAACTCACCGGATTCCCTGGTGGCGTCACCGCATCCCGGCCCAATCGGCTCTGACATGGCGGGCCGGGACATGAGCCACCCTCCGAGGAGTGCCGGCACTACCCACAGGTGTGACCACAGCATCGGCGACATGAGCATGAGCGCGCCTGAGCCGGATCCCACCCCCCTGGGCCTTGCACATCCGGAGATGCCTGGGGCCCTGCGTGCGCTACTCTTGGCCACTGGCGGCGCAGGGGTCTCGTGGCCGCGTTGCGTCCTGCCCTTTGGCGCGGTAGCGGTGCTGGCCGGTGCAGCCGCCACGACCATCACCTTCTCGCTGCGCGGACCCCGCCTGGACCTGGCCCAGGGCGCGTCGCTGGCTGTTCTCGGCGTGGGCCTCGGGCTCCTGATCGCCACCTTCCTATGCTGGTATGCTCGGCGGCGGCAGCGGGCTGGGCATCGGGAGCGGGAGGGAGCCGAGGGAGCCGTGGAAGCCCTGAGCCCACCCGCCCCCCACCAAGGTCCAAGCGAACCGGCTGTCTCCTCCCTCCAGGTCGTGGGGGTCGCGGAAACCCCTTCCCCAGACCCTGTCTTTCTGGACCCTTAGAAAGCCTGAGCGGAGGGGGCTACTGGTAACTTCCCTCCCCGCTCCCTGTCCAGTCTCCCTCCATCCAGTCAATGCTACTTCTCAGGGTTTCGCTTGGCGCGCAGAGCTGGTCGCAACCGCAGAGCAGGCCTTGTTGAGAGCGGGGCGGGCCGGAGCCCGGACGCACAGGGCCAGAACCTGACATACAGGGTGCGGGGCGGCAGAACGTGTACTCGGCTTGGCGTGACCACTCTCCATGGTGGGAGGCACAGCGTGCTAAGTCCTCTCCAGGGAGCCATCTGCTTTCTGCGCCGGGTTGGAGCCCTGCCAGGCATAGTAGGCGCTCAATAAACGCACAAGACTAGAACAAGTGGTTTGCAAGCGTCTGGAAGGGACAGTAGTTCCTAGGCTGTGATTAGTTGTCAGTTCCCTGGGACTGTCAACCTCTTCTATCCTTACTTCTCAACCTGTGGCTTGAAGCCAGGGGCTGTCATTCTAAGTTGCTGAAGCTGATGTAACAGCCAGAGGAGTTGCAGGTGGGGGGAAGGGAGACAAGGCAGAGAGCCTCTTTATTGCTAAAGATGGCCTGAGGACCATAGAAGTGGAGGGTATGAAAGGCCCCACAGTCAGGGACTGGGACAGGTGGCTGCATCCATGAAGAGCAATGAGCCAGGCCTGCCTTGGGGGTTGAGGGGAAAGCTTTCCCCAACTCTATCACATCATCTGCCAGGGCAGCCCTAGAAGGCAGAGGAAAATATGTTCGGAGGACAATTCCAGGGAAGCATTCTGTAGCCAGCAGCCTCCTCCCTGGAGACCTGGTAATGCAATAGTCTTCTGGGCTCCAAGACTACCCTGCTGCTGTCTGATCAGGGCTGTCCCCCAGGAACTTACTTCCACCTACACCAGAAGCCACAGATGTCTACAGACCCCAGTCCCAGCTTACAGGGAGGCTGAGCTGAAGACTCAGCTGGCTCTACTTTTAAGGGTGAAAGGCTGCTGCCTCCTAAGTTCTGATAGCCTGGGGGCTCTGTAGGTCCAAAGACAGCAGGATTTCTTAGGAGACTTGTTCCAGGCCCAGTGGGATCCCTGTGCTAGGCCTGGGTCTTCCTTTCCCCTGTCCTGGAATGATGGATATCAGCCCCCATACTCCCACCAGGGTGCCTTCCATCCCAAAGGGGTTGGGGCTCCGGACTAGAAGAGTCTAAGAGTGTGTCTGTACAGGTGCTGGTTCTGAACTTGAGTGTAAGCCCATGACTACTTGTTGTAAAGGACACATTCTTATTGGGAAGCTAAAGGGCAGGGCCTAAGGGAGAAGCCAGCAGTACCTCCAGCCCCTCCAGCCCTCCAAGCCCAGTCCATCCACCATCCATTCACCCCTCATTCCCTGCCCACTATCTCTGCATCAGGCTTAGGAAAGAGCCTGAGCCAGGGAATCATTTACTCCAGGAGTCAAGCCAGGTGCCCATCACTCTGTCTTCCTGCTTCTCCAAGTCAGGCCTCCTGCTCCCTCTGCTCCTTTGGCTTGCCCTGGGAGACTTCAGTGTCCTTTAGCTCCTTCTCTCCAAAACAGCACAGGGTTTCTGATTCTCTTCTTTCTTATTCTCTGTCTAGTAGGAGTGGCAACTCTGCCTATACAAATGTGCCCAGGTGGCTTCTTCCACCAGCTGCAGGTCTGGTCTTGGGTCAGCTTCCCTTTTGAAACTGGGCATTCAGATCTTGGGGTTGCTCCTACGTCTACTGCATGGGGGAAAACCTCCAACCTTCTCTGGAATGTTTGGCCCCTTCTGTCAAGGACTTAAAGGTGGTAGGGAAGGGGGTCTCTCTGAACAGAGTGAACTCTTGACTGAGGCCACTCAGCTGTAGCTATATATTCCCCAACTAGTATCCAGGCCACCCAGCTGGGCTTGTTACCCTGCCAAAACCTACTATGATGTAGGCCAGCAGGCTCACATTCATTTTTGACCATTTTCCCCCATTGGTCAAATCCCACTCTACATGGTCCTCAACAACTGACCAAGTTCTGTAACACCCCTGTACCTGAAGCTCCCATTTTCTTCCTGCCAGCTCCAGCTTATGGGTCCATCCTGATGAGGCCACTAGATATATTCATAGGCCCAGGAACGTTTGGGCATGAATTTGGTTCCATCCCTTAGCTCAGCTCAGGTGGTCCCTGATTGAGCTCCTGGCTTAGGCCTGATATCTGTGTGCTTGTTAAATCCTTCCAGCAGCTCCACAAAGCAAGATGAATAACAGGCATTTGGCTGATGAGGAAACTGGGAGTCCTTATTCACACAACCAGAAATTGGAGCAGCTTGGGTTGAAATCAGACCTGAACTCAACCTTAGGTTCCTTCTACTATAGCAGACTGCTGTTTTGGGGACACCCAACAACCAGCTAGCCACACTTGATTTCCCTACCATGGGGAATACCCAGGTCCATGCCTGCGCGAGGGACTTAAGGGAGGAGATGGCCCAGACCCCAGCCCAGCACGTGGCACAACTCAAGGAGCAGCCTAAGCCTGGCTCCAGGCCTGGGACCCTACTGGGTGGTCCTCCCTGAGCTGCAGGACTGAGCTGCCCCCTCCAGACCCCTCCCACTGGCGCATTCCTGGCTCCCCAGCCCCTCCCTCCGACCCCAACCCCCTCCCCTCTTGGCCAGCCTACGTCTGAATCTGCTTCTGATTCTGGCTGTGCGGATGAGCCCCCCTCCTCTCCCCTCCTTTCCCAGCCCGAGCAGCCCCGCCCCCGGCTGGGCCCAAGCTCGCTCCTGCTGCGCCCCCCACCCCCTTCTGGCACAACTCGCCCGCCCTCGCTGCAGTCGGGAGGAGGCGGCCAGGGCGCCCCAGGCCCCGCCCGCCCACGGCCCTTCCCCGGAGGCCGGGAGACCTGCTCTGCCCGACCCTCGGTGGGTGAGTGCGAGCATCGAGCGGCGGGCGGCGGGTGGGGCCTCCGCTGGCAGAGGCACCGGCAGCGGCGGCGACGCCTGTCATCGCTCCAGGCCCAGCGGGAGGACACGCCAACATCCCCGCTGCTGCGCTTGGCCCAGGGCGTGCTGCCGGCTGCTACCACCTCTGGGCCGGGGCTGGGGCCGCCCAGGGGCTCTGCTTGCTCCATACTGTGAGCCCGGAGGGCAGTCTAGGAGCGGGCTCTCTCTCCCCGAGGGCCGAGTCGTGGGTCTCCGACTGGCTGGTTGACCCACTGCGGCTCCGGCCATGCCCAACTGGCCTTGGGGGCTGTTGCTGACCGCGGGCACGCTCTGGGCCGCGCTGAACCCCGGGCCACCGGCGTTCGTCGACCCCTGCCATGATGAGGGGGGCGCGCCCCGCGGCTGCGTGCCTGGCCTGGTGAACGCAGCCCTGGGCCGTGAGGTGCTTGCGTCCAGCACATGTGGGCGGCCTGCCACTCGGGCCTGTGACGCCTCGGACCCGCGGCGGGCACATCCCTCTGCCCTTCTGACCTCTGCAGGGGGCACAACAAGCCCGCTGTGCTGGCGCTCTGACTTACTGCATCGGGTACCCCTCAACGTGACCCTCACAGTACCCTTGGGCAAGGCTTTTGAACTGGTCTTCGTGAGCCTGCGCTTCTGCTCATCCCCGCCTGCCTCAGTGGCTCTACTAAAATCCCAGGACCATGGCAGAAGCTGGGCTCCGCTTGGCTACTTCTCCTCCCGCTGTGGCCTGGACTATGGCAGACCACCTGCCCCTGCTGATGGTCCTGCTGGCCCAGGACCTGAGGCCCTCTGCTTCCCAGCACCTCAGGCCCAACCTGATGGTGGTGGCCTTTTGGCCTTCAGTGTGCAGGACGTCAGCCCACCAGGCCTGGATCTGGACAGCAGCCCAGTGCTCCAAGACTGGGTGACCGCCACAGATATCCGCATATTACTCACAAGGCCTGCAAATGTGGGAGACACTAGGGACTCAGAGGCCATGGTCCCTTACTCCTACTCAGCCACCGAGCTCCAAGTGGGTGGACGTTGCAAGTGCAATGGGCATGCCTCACGGTGCCTGCTGGACACCCAAGGCCACCTGATCTGCGACTGCCGGCATGGCACTGAGGGCCCTGACTGTGGCCGCTGCAAGCCTTTCTACTGCGACAGGCCATGGCAAAGGGCTACGGCCCGGGAAGCGCATGCCTGCCTTGGTGAGGCCTTGGAGGGTGGCCTGGGGACCTTAGATCAGGTGGGCCTGCCCCTGACCCACCTCTCCTTGCAGCTTGCTCCTGTAATGGCCATGCCCGCCGCTGCCGATTCAACATGGAGTTGTACCGACTATCTGGGCGCCGCAGTGGGGGCGTCTGCCTCAACTGCAGGCACAATACTGCGGGTCGCCACTGCCATTACTGCCGAGAGGGCTTCTACCGTGACCCAGGCCGTGCCCTGAGTGACCGTCGTGCTTGCAGAGGTGAGCCTGCCACCTGCATGTTTTCAAACTCTGGTTTCCCAGAACCCCAGATGAGCTTCTGACAAGGACCTTTCCATATCTGCCCTCAGCTTGTGATTGTCACCCTGTTGGTGCGGCTGGCAAAACCTGTAACCAGACCACAGGCCAATGTCCCTGCAAAGATGGTGTCACAGGCCTCACCTGCAACCGCTGCGCCCCAGGCTTCCAGCAGAGCCGCTCTCCTGTGGCACCCTGTGTTAGTGAGTGACTCTGCTCTGCCCCAGACACCTCTGCTCCTGGCTGTTGCCTATTTGTCCAGTTCACCTCATCAAAAGTCTTTTTCCCACCCTCTCTGCAGAGACTCCTATCCCAGGACCCACTGAGGAGAGCAGCCCTGTGGAGTCACAGGGTGAGTGGACACAGAACAGGGTCCAGATTGGTCTGACCTTGGGGCAGGGGGCTATGGGGCTCGAGCAAGAGGGGAAAGGAGAGGGAAAATCGGCCAGCCTCCGCCTTCCCCCTAGACTGTGAGTCACACTGCAGCCCTGCCCGTGGCAGCTACCGCATCAGCTTGAAGAAGTTCTGCCGGAAGGACTACGGTAGGATGCCTCTGCCCTCAGTCCCCACCTCGCCTCCAACCCCACCTCTCCCCTTCGTCCCTCGAGGGCCCCCCAGTACCGCTGGTCCCACCTTTCCAGCCCTTAGTGTCCTCAAAGTGATATGCTTCCCTCCTGCGGGTGACCTCTTTGTGTCCTCACCACTCCGGGTGGGCGCCCTGGGCTTCGCGCGCCTGCCCGCTTCCGGCGCCGCCCCGCCTAAGCCCGCCCTCTCTCCCTCCTCGCAGCCGTGCAGGTGGCGGTGGGCGCGCGCGGCGAGGCGCGAGGCGCATGGACACGCTTTCCGGTGGCTGTACTCGCCGTGTTCCGGAGCGGCGAGGAGCGCGCACGGCGCGGGAACAGTGCGTTGTGGGTGCCCGCCCGCGACGCGGCCTGCGGTTGCCCGCGCCTACTACCCGGCCGCCGCTACCTGCTGCTGGGGAGCGGGTCGGGGGCCGCGGCGGGGAGCCGGGGACCCGGACTCAGCGCCGCCCGCGGAAGTCTCGTGCTGCCCTGGAGGGACGCGTGGACGCGGCGCCTGCGGAGGCTACAGCGGCGCGAGCGGCGGGGACGCTGCGGGGCAGCCTGAGCCCGCGGGCGGGGCGGGGCGGGGCGGGGACTGGGCGCTACTGGGACATCACGGCGCACGTTTTCAGTGCCTTAGCCTTCGGACGAGTCTTTGCTGGCGTCGCCTGCTGGGTCTGGTCCCCGTCCTTCGCCTCCCCCGAAGCCTCACGCTTGTGCGGCAGAGGGATGCGGAAGCCGCAATGACACCCCGCCCTCCCCCGGAGACTTGGATGTTCCTTGGTGCGCCCACCCTCACTCTGCCCTCTCCGAAGGGCAGAGCGATGTCAGATATCCCCATAAGGCTGCAAACCCCCTCACGTAGCTTAAGAACCCTCAGGGTCTGACATCATCCCGAGGGCCACTGCGATTCAACCCCTTGATCCCATGATCCGCCAGAGAGCGCTGCGACCTCCCCAAAGGCACTGTGGCCACCCTAGACGTCCTGGACCGCTATGGGGTTGGTGACCCAATTCCGCTGCCTGCACAGCAAGTCCGCCGCCTTCTACTAGGACCCGCAGAGGACACTGAGCTCCGCCCGCGCCGGAAGGCTGCCTCTGTTCACCTCCGCGGGTCTGTGTCCTCGCGTGGTATCTCTTTCCCCAGCCGCGTCTCTCCTTTGTCCTGCCTCTTTCTTGGACTGCTGTGACCCCAAGTCTGTCCCGCTGTCCTCTCTGCCGCGTCTCTGAGCCTTGACCTCAGGACTCCTCGGCTCGGGTCCCGCCCCCCAACCCCCCTGCGTCCTTAACTCTCTCAGGGATCTGATGTCGCAGAGCGCAGCCCCAACCACGTGTGACCGGGCCGGGCGGCAGCAGCACCGGCGGGCAGCGGCACGAGCTCAGGGTGCCTGCCCCACGGCTGTCGACGTGGCACGGCAGCCCCCGCCACCTACGGCTCGCCGGGGCCTCCGCGCTGTGGGAACCGCTGCCTGACCGGCGCATGCGGCGGCTGCCGGGCGCCTGCGCGCATGCCCAAAACCGGCGGGGCCGGAACGCGGGGCTCTGGGGTGGGCGGCAGGCGGCGTGTGCTCGGCGGGGGCGGGGCCGCGTGCGCGCGTGCGCAGAAGGGGCGTCGCCGTCGCGCAGAGAGCTGAGGAAAGCGGAGCGGAGGTGGGTGCGCGGCGGGGGCGGGGGCGTGGCGGTGCGCGGCCCAGTGGGCTACGCTGTCACCGCTCCAGAGTGGTGACCCGGGCCTTGGCGCCGCGCGGCTCGGGGTTGCTGAGGAGTCTGGTGCTGCAGCTGCAGTTGCTACGCGGGCCCAGAAGCCGGACCCCTCGGGGCAGGCCGGGTCCCCCACCCGCCGGCCCTGCCCGGGGCGAGGTGTCGTCGGAAAGAGCTGAGTGTCACGCTGCCTCGCGGCACTTTCCGTCTCTACCGGGTAGGAAATCCTCTTCTGGGTTCGTGGAATTGCAGCAGGTTCCCCGATACCTACCGCCCTCCGAGAGCTGCAGCTCCTCCGCGCTCTTCACTTGCTCAGAACGACACACCTGTCCACTTGGCGCCTGGGTATTTTCCCAACCTCGGAGTCTTGGGTACCCCTGGCCGTGGCTGCTGTGCCGGAGGAATGGGGGCAGCAGTCCTCCATAAGTGCCCTGGGAAGTGGAAGCTAGGAGCTTGACCCGCTGCATTCTGCGGCAGCACGACTGGAGGGCAGAGCTGGCACCGCGGGGAATGGGCTACGCCTTTTAGGCTCTCCTGTGAACAGGGTGCTGGTGGCCTGGCCACAGGTTTTCTTTGGTGACCAGAGCAGTGTGGAAACAATTGCGCTGTGGGCCTCCCTGTGCTGACTTTAAAGGCCAAAGATTGTCTAAACCATCTGGGTCTTGTGTAGGTATAGATTGGCTATTAGTGACCCCGCGATGCTGTCTTTACTGGTCAGTTATTCCTGGGCAGGGAAGTCGGCCTACTTTTCCAAGATGAATGGAAACCCTAGAAGGTGATATTCCTCTTTTCACTGTGTGTTTGCTTCAGAGTCAGCAGGTACCTCCCAAGCAGCTTGCAGAACCACCCCATAATTTGGCATGCATTGCCATTTTGTGCATTTCGTCCATTTTTACTTTACTTCTGAAGCATTTAAGAGGCACCGTAAATGTTTACTTAATTACTTTGAAGTGAACAGATTTTTTTTTTCTTTTTTGTGGTACTAGGGATTGAATCCAGGTGCACTCTATGACAGAGCTTCATCCCCAGCTCTTATTTTTATTTTAGAGTGTTGCTAAATTGTCTTCCTGCCTCAGCCTGGTAGTCAATGCAATCACTGGCCTGTTCCACGGTGCCTGGCTGAAATGAGCAGATTCTTTCATTTTAAGGTTGAAACCAAACCCAGATGAGGAAACAAGCAACAAATTTCAAAGAATTTACAGTTATTGTTGATAGACAGTGGTCTGACCCCCACATGTGCTTCCCTTTATTCTGAGGTTGATCTTCATCTAATCTCCTCAGCACTCAGATTAAGCCTCTATGGGAAGTGCTTAATGGGTAGTGAATGCTCTGTTTAGAATCCTGTCTCTCCCTGTAAACAGGGCTGGAGCCACATCACCTTCGTCTTTGTTCCCCCATTGCCTGTCATGGGTGGGCTGGCTTGAGGTTCTAAGTGGTTGTTGAAAAGAATCAGAGCATTGTCAGAGTGATAGATGTAAGCTAGTGCAGTAGCTTTCAGCTGTATTAAGGGTGACCTTCTGGGATGTTGAAGTGATCTAAGCAGGGTTTTCATAACAATGATATTCACCCCCCTGGGTCTGCTAATTCGCCTGCTGGTGGGCCTGGCTAACTCTTTCTAACCACACCTGCCAGAACTGTCTAGTAGTTCTGAGTGACCTTGGGCACACAGTGTTGCTCCTAAACCTCCTTCTGCCAATTGCAGAAGACATCTTTAAGTGTTTGCCTTTGGGTGGTTTTGGGTTTAACTTACATAAGACAATGGTATAGTTGGTAAAAAGAAAAAAAAAAGCACTTAATATTTGCTCTGTTCAATGTTTTACCTGTTTGAGCATACCTTTTCTGTTATGGCAACTCTGTAAATGGAAGAAAAAAGCCCTTTCCCACTTGAAGCAGCAATTTCAGTGGCTGTTTGCAGTGTCACCTTCCAAATGGAGATAATATCAAAGAAACAAAACCTCAGGCTTTCTACTGAGAACCACCTTGAATTTGTTATGCAGTTTCTCTATCCTTTAACATGGGTTTATTTAATTTATACTTCATGTGATGACGCACTGTGCTGTGTATGCTGTAACATTGTTGAGTGAGGTTTGGTCTCTGCCCTTGAGCTCACTGTGCAGTAAGGAGACACGCAAATAAATGCATAGTGGTAGACACTCCCAAAGGGGTGGGTAGATCTTTCTGTGGGCCCAAGGGACCAACATCCAGCTGGACTGTGGTGGGGGATAGGAGCTCAGAGAAGGCCATAAGCTTCATTTTGAAGGATGGTTAGAACATGTAATGAAAGAACCTACCAGGCAGAAGGGCAATAGGATAGTACATACAAAGTGAAAGGGGAATGGTTGGGGCTGGGGATATGGCTCAAGCGGTAGCACGCTTACCTGGCATGTGTGCGGCCCGGGTTCGATCCTCAGCACCACATACAAAAACAAGGATGTTGTGTCCGCCAATAAATAAACCAGAATTAAAAAAGAAAGAAAGAAAGAAAGAAAGAAAGGGGAATGGTTCCTACTCTCAGCTATTGGGAAAAGGGCAGTGGGTAGCTCTGAGTATGTGGGGGAAGATGGAAAAATGGAAGGGAGCTGGGCTGGTAGCATACTTGGAAAAGCCTTGAGTGCCAGGCTCAAGAATTTTAATTTTACCCTGAGAGCGGTGGAAGCCATCAGAGGAGCATAGCTTGTGAGTGACCTGATGAGATTTATGTTTTCTAAGGACTTACCCAACCTTAGCCAGTGGTAACAAAGACAGGTTGGTAAGGTATCTTCGTGGCACACCCTGAGACAAAAAATGGAAAGGAGGGGCTGGGGTTGAAGCTCAGTGATACAGTGCATGTCTAGTATGTGTGAGGCACTGGGTTCTATTCTCAGCACTGTATATAATAAATAAAGAAAATAAAGGTCAATCAATAACTTAAAAAAAGAGTGGAAAGGAGGGCAAAACTAAGAGACAAGTAGCTGCTGGAATAGGAAGAGCCAGGGAGAAAAGAGGATGCTGGGGACACTCCAGTACTGAATGACAGGCTGCTCAGTGCCATGATGCACACAGAGTGGAGCAGGCCTGGGGAAAGCTCAGGACTTTGAGTTTGGAAAATCATCATCCAGGCAGCAGGTAGGTATCTACTGGCCTGGAGCCATGAGGCTACAGAGCATTTAGGGGGCATTCCTGTGTGGTGTTAAAGTTGGGGAGTGAGTTGGGTCTTCTCAGTGAGGAAAAAAAGGCTGTACCTATGAACTGCTAATCTTATGTTCTTAGAAACATAAGGCTGCTTAGTAACCAATTGCTTTGTTGGCAAATGGGGGTAGGGTAGTGGGCTTTTTATTTCTGTCAGAGAGCCAGTTTTGCTTGTTAGAGTGTAAGACAGGATGTCAGATACTAAAGGTGCAAACACACATTTCTGTTGTCTTTCCAAGGGTCTTTCTGTCTCAAGTGTTTGTTTGCCTTTTGGGGAACCTCCAGTTTGGGGAGCACTCATCTCAAGAGACCCCATTTGGCTCTAGACTGAGGGTTCCTGTCAGAACATTCTATGGTTAGAACTCGGGGGGTGGGGATCTTCTTAGACCTGGAAATCCATTATTGCAGAATTCTCCAGGTTGTGCTGCTTTCCCTCTAGGACCCTGGTTTCTGTGTGATATAGCAGCCTTAGTATCAGATAGGACTTTGGAAAAAAATGACCAAGAGTACAGAGGCCAAGCATGTGGTGTCCCTTCCCCACTCTGTCTCACATGGTAGGGCCTTATGAGAAGGGTAGGGAAAAACTGATATTGCAAAATGAGTCCCTATCTGCCCACCTCTGGCATGTGGGCCCTATGGGGATGGCCACATGTCTTACGAGTTTGTGAGCAGTTATCTTTGTTCCTCATGTTGGGGTGTGTGGCTGCTCAGTCTTAGAGCTTTTGTTCATGGATCATGTGTAAGCCGTGGTAACCTCCCTTCTGCAGCCACCCTGGTGTACTTTTTCAGAGGTGACTGAGAATATACAGCACACCACTTGGACTATTTCCCATAATCTGAAACTGTGTCTTTCTGATTGTTACACAGTTTTAATGGGGTGCTACACACTCTCAGAAATTGTTTACTGATGGGTGATTCTATTAACAGTAAAAGCCTGTCCACTCTTCTAAGGGCTGTTCATTATCTCGGTCCCACCAAAAGTTCACTTCTGTCCCTTAGGCCTTTTCTTAAATAATTTTTCTCTTTTTTCCTAATCACCCTCTGTGTTTCTTTCCTGGAAGGTATCCTTATAGTCTTTGTATCTTGGAAACCTGTAGACTTTAGAAGAATCAAGATGTGGACATTAACTCCTGCCCTGGTATCTTTACCTGTCTTTCTAGGCTGTCCCCACCTTGCTTCCAGCATGAAAGGGAACTGTCCTTAATTGGCAGCCCAGTAAATTCAGACCCTTTGGCTTCTTGAAGCCTGTAAACTCGATTATAGAACTGTCTTTTCACCTAAGCCACAAAAGATGCCCACAGACTTGTGCCTTCCTCCTGAACAGCTCCCGGACTCTGAATTAGATCTGTCTTTTGTGGCTCTGCCCATGCTGTCTGTGTTACTTCCTGGAGCTAAGTCCTCCTTACCTGTCAAAACCCAGCTAATGCAGGTGTTGGCTCCAGGAAACCTTCCCTGAACCTTCTTTCCTTGTGGATAGGGACCCAGATACCCTGTGTTGGGCTCCCTGAGAGCTAGAACCGGTACCACCTCTTTGTCCTCCAGCACTTGGGACCCTGGCATGCAGGAAGTGTACCTTGAATGCCTATTAAAATGATTAAGTTCACACAGTTCCATCTTGGCTAGCTGTCTTGCTGTCTTATTAGGTCTGAAGGTGTTTGTGGAGAACCTGAGCTCCTGGCCTTCAGGGCTCCTGGCCTTCAGGGCATACCTGACTGGGGCATCCTGCTGGGAACTCAGACCTGTCAAAATTATGTGCTACTAACTTTTGAATGAGTTCTTTTCCATGTGCCCTGATGGGGGAGTATTTTTCCATGACTGACTTTTTGGCAGACCCTTAGAGATCAGAAGATAAAGATGCTGAATTAGTTGAGTCCTGTTCCAGCCCCAGCCCAGCCCCTCCCTTCCTATGGGTACGCCAGATTAGACCAAGAAATGTGTTCTGCCCAGGAAAGGGACACAGGGAACCTTTTTGGAGTGGCTAACCAAGATGGAGATTCACCTATTCAGGATCCCACATGTAGCCTAAGACTTGCATTTGAACTTCTAGCCAGCAGGCAGGCCAGCTGACCCAGTATGCTGTGACTAACACCTCATTAATGGTTATATCCTTGTTGTACCTGGCACGTGCCTGCCATTGTGTGCCACCAGCAAAGGGCCCACTATCAAGTTCCCTGTAATCAGCTACTTGGTAGTCACTCTGGGGTGCCATTCCCCATTAACATAGGAGAAATTCCTGTGCTCTGCTACCGGGTAGAAGCTGTGCACACCTTGCCTTCCTGTCACGTGAAGATGCCTTCCAGGGAGGTCACTGCCTAGGACAAGTTGACTAAGGCTCCCTGTTGTTATTCAGCCTTTGAAATTTAAATTTCATCCTTGGACTAAATAATTTGCAGATTTTTCTTGCTTCTCTTTTTTCTTCTCTGGTTTCCCCCTTTCCAGGGCACACTGGGTATAGTGTGACACTGAATACAGAAGTCACAGTATAGTAGAACAGGATGTATAAGCAAGTTACTGTAACACCTCAGTGTGCTGAGAATGGAAAAAGATTTGGGCAAGGAGGTGTGGATAAGGATTTGAAACAGATTTGGACAAGGAGATCTTAACCCTGTCAGAGAAGTCACTGAAGGGCCATGAAGAAGGTATGACCAGAGTCAGCAGGGAAAGGAGAAGAGGGGCAGATGTGTCCTGTCTTTCCTCCACTCAGGAATATTCTTTTTGAGTGTAGCATGGTACTGTGGTTGGTGCTTTGTGGCTATGGCTTCTGTAACTGCCATGGAGAAGCAGGAAGGGGCCAGGACATAAAGGGCCAGGAACAGGAAAGATCTGCGCTGAAGGGTTGGGACTAGTCAAGTCCCAGGCTGGGCAGAAATGCTGGGAGTCAGAGCTGAGTTGTGTTGAAGGCATGTAGAGCAGGAAGGTCAGGAAATGTTTAGCAGATGCCTGGGAAGCAGCTTCAGGTATAGAACTGGAGCTCACATGGGGCTTCTAGGCTGAGAAGAAGCTGTACTTCTGCAGAAATGACATTGAGGGAGACAGAAGCCCGAAAGGTGAGGAGAGCCCAGGATATGGGAAGCAAGCAAGATAAGGAACCAAAGTGTCCATTAGACCTGGCAACCAAGTATGGAGTCCTCAAGACAGGAGGGGTTGGAATGTAGCCTGCTGTTGCCAGCAGTTCTACTCTGAAGGAAGGAGAAAAGAGAGACAGAGCTGGAGTACAGTCTCAGGCCTGCCTGAACAGAGAGGGAATGTTGAGAGTACAGGGAGTCAAGTCCCCAGGAAGTAAGATTGGACTGAGGAAGGGCCTAGGCTTGGACCCATGCATTTAAAGGACAGGGCCAGAGAGAAAGGGAACTTCTGCTTGGCAGCCTCGCGTTCTCAAGGAAGAATAGTAGGATAAAGTTGTGAGCAGCACCTGGGAACAGGAGAGGGTGCCAGAGGTGAGCTAGGAAGGGCCTGCCAAGAAGCCCCAAAGACTGGACACACTGAGCAAGAAGCTTGAATTTTTTTTTTTTCCCCCCACTCTGTGGCTCTTGTGTAGGCATGGAGAAGCGTGTGTTAGCTTGGCTTCCTCACCTCAGGCAACTGAAGCAGGAGGACAGGATGCGGGGAAACTGGAGGTTGGTGTAAAGTCTAGACTGAGCTATAGGGAGTAGAGGAAGGGGGCTGGGAGATGAGGGTTAGAGCTCAAGGGTGAGAGGAGGGTGGTGCCCTATTGAGAGAGTATTTATGAATATTCAACCTCTGGATCAAGTGGTTCCTGGGTGTGAATGAAGAGATAAGAGATGTGAAGGGGAAAGGGAGAGAATGATAATGTGGCATGGGGTAAAATTTGCCCTAGACAGGTTTCAGAGCAAAAAGGAAGGTGGGAGTGAAGGGGGGGGGGCAAAAAGTGGAGCAGCGAGGCAAGGAAGTTTGGGGAAGACCAGGAGCTGTCTCCAGTCTGGTTAGTGTCACTACCTGCCCATGTGTAGCCTAGGTTCTCACTGGGCAGTCGATGGGTTGGGAACTCTCCAGGCAACTGTTTGCTAAATGTACCCATGTGGGCCTCTCCCCACCCACATGCAGCAGACCCTGTTGATCAGCCTGCCCCAGACACTGCCCCTTAGTTGAGTGATTCTGAAGGCTGCTACCTCTGTATCCACCCTCCAGGTTGCCGCCAATCAATCTTTCTGCAACACAAGTTTGACTGTGCCTCCTTGTCCCAGTGCCCTAATGGTGCCCTATCCCCAGAAGGACGAGTCTGGGGCTCCAGTGGGATAAGGGCCTCAGTGGTTTACTCACACTCTTTTAGAGACACCCCAAGGGAAGTTAGTTGCTGTGGTCACCTGGACACAGTAAGTCTTCCCTGCCATTGTGTATGCTGGTCCTATACCTGGAATATCAAGTGCCACATTATCTACCTTCTAAGAAGGGTTTCCAGAACCTTCACTAGCTCCCTAGATGTGGCCTAATCATCCCTTGTTACCTCTCTGTGTCAGTGGGTCTAGAAATCTGTTTTCTGCCTATCCAACCAGGTGTCTTGTTTCTGTATCTGCTGTTCATAGCGCAGTGCCAGAGACCTAATAGGCACTCAAGAGAAGGTTCTGGTGATGGCTATAATCCTAGTGACTTGGAGACTGAGACAGGAGGATCATAAGTTCAAGACCAGCCTTGGAAACTGTATGAGATCCTATCTCAAAAATTAAAAATTAGGGCTGGGGCTGTGGCTTAGCAGTAGCGCACTTGCCTGACATGTGTGAGGCATAGGTTTGATTCTCAGCATCACATATAAATAAATAAAACATAGGTCTATCAACAACTAAAAAAATATGTATTTATTTAAAAAAATCAAGGGCTGGGGCTGCAGCTCAGTGGTAGAATGTCTGCCTTGCACATGTGAGGCACTGGGTTCGATCCTCAGAACCACATAAAAATAAATACATAAAAATATTGTGTCCATCTACAACTAAAAAAATATTTAAAAAAATAAATATTATAAAGTTTGGAGATATAGGTCAGTGGTAAAGTATCCCTGGGTTTAATCTCTGGTATCAAAAAAAAAAGAGGGAAGGTCTGGAAAGAATGGGTGTGGTAGGGTAGATGGATTAAGCCAGTGGCTCCTTTCTAGGCCCACTCTGCTCTGCCCTGCCCTGTCCTGTCCTGTCCTGTCCCAGAGATGAGGCCTGGGGGAAGGACTAGTGTCCACCCTACCCTGAGGCTCTGCCCAGGATTACTGACAGTGTATTGAGGTGGTCTGTGCTTCGGTTTATCCCTGGCCTCTCCTGGGTGGGTGGGAGGAAGGGGACCTTGTGATGAAATGGGACTGGGTTCATCCCTGCATCAAGAGGGATACTCCTGGGCTGGACACTCAAGGCAAGTGTGAAGCCCTGGGTTCAATCTCCAGCACTGTGTGGGAAAAAGGGGGCCACTCCCTACCTGCCCTTGAGTGCTAGCAGCCACCTCTGCCCTCTTCCTCTTCCCTGCTATTTGTTCTGTGTCCTGCTCCAGGTCTGCTTTCACACCTATACCCCTGCCATGGCCCCTTCTGGCTGGCTATCCAATATGTTCCTCCAGCCCTCTTCTTCCTCCCTGCCTCAGAGTGGATGGGATATTCCCCACCACCACCTTCTTTCCCACCTGCTGCCTCCCAAGACGCCCTTCCAAGCTTTCCCACCTGCCTGGTACCTCTCCTTTCAGCCATCAAACATGCCCTCCTCCACCATTTCTCACCTGGCCCACTGCTGGGGGCATCCCTGGCAGCCTGAGCATCTCCTTTTCAGACAGCAAACACTTAAAGGTGTGTCTTCCTCATCTCCATAGGGCACACCCCAGGGCTGGAATGAGGCTTGTCAGCTCTGTGGTTCTCTGGCCTAGGAGGTGTGATCGGTACCAAACAGGATGTGAGGCACTGGTGGGTTCCTCTGCATCTCCTTAGCTGTCCAGAGACTACCCTCCATGGGCTCTTTTTGTTTTTCCTGCCCACAATGTTCAACAAGGTTGAGGGGCTGTGTGAAATATGTACATGCTTTGAATTCCATTAGGGGAACCTGCCTGAGAGGAGCGCACATTTCTTATGTGGAGTCTCCACTGGCAAGGGTGCCCCTAATTTCTGTTGCTCCCATGGCATCTTCTGGGCATGCAGATTCCCCACATGCTTAGGCTAGACCCCCAGCCTCACTTCCTCTCCTGTTCTCATCCTGTCGTCCCTCTTCTTCCCCAGAATGCACGTGGGGATTGCTCAGGCTATAGAGGAAGCACTGAACAGAGTGGCAGCTAATACCCATCCCTGCTCAGTGACACAGTGACTAAGATTCAGCAGGGCCAGATGCTGGGTCCTGGTCAGCTTGTTCCTGTGGTCAAAGCCTACCCAGGCCTTGGGTGCTAACTCCTCAAACTAGAGTTCTAGTGAGCTGAGTGCCTGTCTGGTTCAGCGTCTGGGTGTGTGTAGAACCACTGCAGTGAGCTACACATCTCCTAGGAGATCCAATGCTGTGAGGTCAACTGAGCAGCTCTGGTGTTTGCTTAAAAAGCATCTCATTGAAACTGGTACTTAGCCGGGCCCCAGTGGTACATCCCAACTACTCAGGAGGCTGAGGCAAGAGGATCACAAGTTGAGGGTTAGCCTGAGCAACTTTGCAAGACCCTGTCTCAAAATTAAAAAAAAAAAAAAAAAAATAGGAGCTAGGATGTAGCTCAGTGGTAGAGGACTTGTCTAACATGCTTAAGATCCTGATTTGATTTTCCCATACCAGGGCCCTGGGGGGCTGGAGATGTAGCTTAGTGGCAGAGTACCCCTAGGCTCAATCCCTGTTATTGTTAAAACAAAAAAAAATGCTGGTACTTAATACTCCAAAGTAGAGTTTCCCTGGGCTGGAGTTCTGTGTTTACTGCTTGCCCTTTAGCCTAGAGCCCTTGAGTGACCTGGTTCCTGCCCCCGCCATCAGGCTGTTCTGTCTGCCTGAATCCACTCCTATCCAGACTCTAGGGCCCACCATATATGTGCCTGCCCAGGTATGTCAGCCCCCTATGTCTTAGCTGGATTCTGTCCACCTTTCTCCAATCCCACTTCTCCACAGCCTCCAGGAGGGTATTTCTGAATTTTTCTGAGGTGTCATGTTCTGCTTCTCCATTCTTTGTGCCCTTGTGTGAGGATACTGCCTCCTTCCTCTCCCACCTTCAGCCACTCAGTACCACCCACCCAGGCCTCCAGCTTGCCCTTGCCTCTCCCACTTCTCCTACAGTGCTGTCCCTTGGTGCTCCATGCAACCCATTCCAGAATCACCCTCCATTTTTATGAACTTGGGTACCATCACTCTTCTATAGTTCAAGTGCTAATAAGTATCCATTCTAGATGTTCCCCAGTACCCTGCCTGGCCACTTCCAGCATTTCCTGCATCAGTTGTGATTGTGTGTGTCCTCTAGAGCACCTTCACTTCCCCCCAGGGCCCATCATGAAAGAGGTAGCTCACTAAATGTTTGTGGAATGAATAAGTTTGGGGCAAAGAGAGCCATGATTGTTGCTGACCCCTCTGTCCAGTGACCAGAACTGGGAGAGAGAGCCAGGAAGGGAGGTTTAGCTCCCAGTGTTGATGAGTGTTAAGATGTAGTCACCAAGGCTAACTCTGTGGTTCTCTTTTTGTCACATGAGAGTTTGTTTTCAAATCCAACTGTCTGGGAAAGTCATGATCTCTATGTAAGAGGTGAGAAATGCAGAGTTCTCATGACTCCCTGGGTTCTGAAGCAGTGTTTTGGGACAGCTTTATGGTATTGAGAAATGGATCCTGAATTTGCCAAGGAGAACACTGGGAGAACACTGATCATATAAGGTGACCTGTACCTCAAAGGGAATTGGCAACAGTGGGGAGGGCTCCTGGACCCTAGAGGGTTCAGCAGACTAGGGTCATCCTTCCTGTGCAAGAGGATCCTCCAGTACTTGTCTGAATCCCACTTTCCTCATCTGTGAATTAGAGCAAATACCTGAACCATCCAGCTGAACTCACAGTTAGAGGTGGATCATGAAGCCAAGTGACTGTATGGCCAACAGCGGTGAAATTTGTTCTGCAGCTTCCAGAGATGGGGGGTAGTCTACTCGCACAGAGGCACCAGCCTTGGTCCTGGGAATCTTCCGTACCACTGTTGGTAATAAGGCTTGTCCTTTCTCCCACATCCATTTTTCCTCCTTCCTGCCCTAACTTCTGATCAGAAATCTACTTGAGCACCTTGCATCTGATAGAGTGGAACCAGCAGATGTCTCTGGAGCCTGGGCTCTGCCCATCCCCATCCAGCCTAGGCTGCCTTCCTTTTCTGTGGGCATACTGTAGGGGGTTTGTTATGGAGGAAAGATCTGGGGATTATTTGAGGCTGCTGTTGGGGGTTCGTGGCAGAAGTATCTCATAGGAATGCTCCTCTCTAGAGAAGCCTAGCCATGTGGCTGTGAGCCTGGAAATATTTAAGGGGCCCTTAAGCCTTTGGCCTCACCCTTGGCAGACCCAAAGGACACAGTGGGATCACTGGTTGGGAGCATCACCTGGAGAAATCACCGGATGTAGCAATATAACATTTTGTGGAAATCAAAAGCACTTTGTTTCCACCTACCTTTTTTTTTCCTTTTTAAGAAACACTTGAAGGGCTGAGGATTTAGCTCAGTGGCAAAGTGCTTTCCTTGCATGTGCAAGGCCCTTGGTTTTATCCCCAGTAACACACACACATACAAACACTTGTTTCCCATCTTCAGGTATCCTGAACTATCAAGTAGGCACCATGTTGATGAGGAAAAGGCCATGAGTGTCACTGAGGAGGCTTACAGGGTGGGGAAAGAGGAAGTGCATGGCAGGAAAGGAAAGTGTAGCAATTTAAACCATCATCAGACTCAAGCTTGGGATCTGTACCTGGCCTGTGGGAGAGCTGCCCACCTGACTCCCATGCTGCACCCTCTACAGGATTGACCCCAGCATTGACCCACTGGGGCATCACTCCTGGACACTCCTGAGCATCTGCTGAGTGCCAGGCCTGGACCCTGAGGAGCAGTCACAGTGGGAAAGCCCTGGAAACATCATAGTGGCCCTGGTGTGCCACGCTGGCAGAGTGCTTTCTATAAACAGTCCTAGTTAATCCTCACAACAAAAACATCAGATGGATCATACCCTTCTCTGCTTCCCATTGGGCTTAGAGTAAAACCCGGACTCCTCCTCTGCATGCCCAGTCCCTGAGCACAGTCTCCCTGCTCTTGGCTGCCCTGCCAGCTGCATTGTTCTCTCCCTGGAGCTCCTTCCTGCCTTCGGGCCTTGACAGAAGCCTTTTTAGCTATCCCCAGAACCCTTTCCATGGCTTTTTTCCTGGCTGCCTCCTTCTTATCTCTGTGGCTCATATGTCATTTCTCAGGAGGTATCCAAACTGCAGACCCTCTGTAAAGTTGCCATTGCCACGCAGATACTCTGTGGGGAGCCCCCACAGTCAGAAACGGACACTACTCTAGCTCCCAGTCTCACAGGGTGTCAAGTGGAACTTTTCTTACTTTCCTGGAACTGCCAGTGAGGCCCAAAGCTAAGGACAAAAGACAGTGCTTCTACCATTCCAAGCTCAGGAAGCTACAGACAGCTGGGGCTGGCCTGAGCTGCTACCTGGAGACCCAGCCCTTGGGTGGCCAAGAAAATCATATAATAGCCAGTGGTGCCTATGCAGAGCCCCGCACTACTGTGTATCCAACAGCCTGGCTCTCTCTATCCTGGGCTGTCCAAACATTGGGGCATAGGAGGATGCATTGTTTTTGCTGTGTCACTCCAACATCACCTGAACCTTAGTGAGCCCAGAGGCAAAACTCAACCCACAGGTTTTGCCTAGAAACAAAAACTTTTCTGGGGTCAATGTTATTTATTAGCTCTATTTTGCAGATTAGGCCACTGCAATATAAGGAAGATGCAGGGCTTAAGCAAATAAATGTCAGAGGTGAACTTTGCAACCAGACCTGTTTACCTGCACAGATGGCCCATTCTTTAGCTTCTGCTTCCCTTCTCTCTCCCTGGCCACCAGGGTGAACGCTGGGTATGGCACCTTTGTCAGGAGCTAGGGAAATAAGCATGTAATGTTGTGTAACAGCAGCAGTCCAGCTGGTGGACTAACAGGGAAAGAGTCACTGTAGCTATAAAGATTCACCTTGATGGGCTGGGGGGTGTAGCTCAGTGGTAGAGCATATGATTAGCATGTGTAAGTCCCTGAGTTCAATCCCAGCACCACTAAACAAACAAGCAAAACAAAAAAGCTCCACAAAGTGTGGGTGTGCAAGCCAGGCTCATTTTATGTTGTTGATGAGTTTCCTACCTCTCCTTATTTCTCTGTCCCAGTGACCAGTTTAAGAAAGATCTAACTCAACCAGGCAAGATGGCACACACCTGTAATCCTTGCTACTCAGGAGGCTGAGGGGAGAAAAAGTTCCTGGGTTCAATCCTCAGTACTGGGGGGAGGGGAGAGAGGGGCAGCGGGAATTTTAACTCTGGTTTTTGTGTGTGTATGTTTTTGTTTTTGTGATGCTGGTGATTGAATCCAGGGGCACTTGACCACTGAACTACATCTCCAGCCATTTTTATTTTTTTATTTTGAGATAGTGTCTTGCTAAGTTGTTGAAGCTGACCTGGAACCTGTGATCCTCCTGCCTCAGCCTTGTGAGTTGCTGGGATTACAGCCTTGTGCCGCTGTACCTGGCTAACCCAGTTTTAATTGTATGCATGTGAATGTAAGAAAAAGGTTTTGCCAAGCTGGATATGGTGGCTTATACCTGTAATCCTAGCACTTGGAAGGCTGAGGTGAGAGAATCACAAGTTTGTTCCTTTTCTTTTTTTCTTTTCTTTCTTTCTTTCTTTTTCTTTTCTTTTCTTTTTTTTTTTTTTTTTTTTGTGTGTGTGTGTGTGTGTGTGTGTGTGGTGCTAGGGATTGAATCCAGAGCCTTGTGCATGTGAGGCAAGCACTGTACCAACTGAGCTATGTCCCCAGCCCCAAGGATCAATGCCAGCCTGGGCAACTTAGCAAAAGCCTGTCTCAAAAAATTTTTTAAAAAAATATTTTTAGTTGTAGGTGAACACAATAACTTTATTTTTTTTTTAATTTTTTAATGTGGTACTGAGAATCGAGCCCAGTGCCTCATATGTGTGAGGAAAATACTCTGCCACTGAGCTACAACCCCAACCCCTTGTCTTTTTAAAAAAGGCTGAAGATGTAGCTCAGTGGTGAAATACTCCTGTGTTTAATCCCCAGTACAAAAAAGAAAGGAAGGAAGGAAGTTAGTTTTGAAAGCTGTATACCAAAGTGTTGGTTGTTCTCTTTCCATAGAAGGAGGATAGAACTAGAGAGGTAATTTAAACAAAACTCTATAATCTGGTGTTACCTAACCTTTTGTGATTGTGATTCTGCTTTCATATATCACTTACCTAATAAAATGTTTCATTTTGTTTGAAACCAAAGGAAAATACTTGTCTTTAATAGTTGCCTTGAGGGCTGGGGATGTGGCTCAAGCAGTAGCGCGCTCGCCTAGCATGCGTGCGGCCCGGGTTCGATCCTCAGCACCACATACAAATAAAGATGTTATGTCCACTGAAAAACTAAAAAATAAATATTAAAAAAAAAAAATAGTTGCCTTGAGGGGGCTTGAGTTGTGGCTCAATGGTAGCATATTTGCCTGGCATGTGTGAGGCACTGTGTTCGATTCTCAGCACCACATATAAATAAATAAAATAAAGGTCTATCAACAACTAAAAAAAAAAATAGCTGCCTTGAGGAGGTCATTGGGAACCTGGTTGCTGGGGCCTAGAAGCATCATGTTTTCCTTTTGAGTCAGATGTGGGGAGAAGGAAGGGACATGGAATGGGGGCTCATTGCCTCTGTGTCCCTCTGATCCAGTGTGATCCTGGACTACTTGCTGCAGCTCACCACTCTGCATCTGCAACTTGCTAAAAGAACTCTCTGCCAAGTATAGAGATCACTTCTGGAGTTTTCAGTTAAACTGAAATATTCAACCTGGGTCTGGGGCCAGGCAATTGAAGGCGCTGTTCTGCCCCTTTCTTTATAAACATGTTTATTGCTGTCAGAAGGACCTGGTTCTTTTCACCCAGACAGGATAGGCCTGGGGTTATTCCAGTGTTTGTGAGCTTAGGCTCTAGAGTACATAGATAACTCAGACATGGGAGATTGTGGAGTGTGGCCTGACAGTGGCTGTGGGTGTGCAGGTGGCCTGGGGCATAGCCTTCTGAGCAGAGGAAGAAGGGACCCTTGCTGCTGCTATTCCCAAGACAGAGCGAACTCCACAACTACTTTTAAGGGGTGTCCTTATTAAGAAGAGGGTACAAGTTGTGACACAAGCCTAATCTTACTGTGAGCATGGTTTTCCAATGGGACATATTAAAATCACTTTTATATTTTAGTGTTTTTGTCAGAAAAACTTGTTTTAATTTATTTTTTCTATGGGGAAGCCCCTCTAAAAACATATCAATGGGTATAGACCTTAAAAACTAAAAGCAGGGACTCAGCAGATATTTGTACACCCAAGTCCATGGTAGTAGTATTCACAATAGCCAAAAGGTAAAAGCAACCTAAGTGTCTATCCACAGATGAATGAGTAAACAAAATGGTCTGTCCATATGACAAAATATTATTGAGCCTTTATTCTGGTATGTACTAAAACAGAGATGAACCTTGAGGACATCTAGCAAAGTAAAATAAGCTAGTTGTAAAAGTATAAATATTGGATGATTCATTCCTGTGAGGCACCTAGAGCAACTGAATTCTTGGAGACAGAAAGTAGAATGGGGGATGTCAGGGCATGGGGGAGGGAGTCTGTGTTTAATCAGGGGAGTTTCTGGAGTTGAATGTGACACTGGTTGTGCAGCTGTGTGAAGGTAGTTAACACCACTAAACTGTATACTCACCAGTGGTTAAAACGGCAATTTTTGTATGTGTTTACCACACACAAAAAATGAAAGCCTTACCCAGGCACTTTCTCAAAACAGTATTGCCCATTTGGTTTTGCATTATAGTTCTTAATTTTCATTCGGTGTTTTAATAAAGTAGTATTTGCTTTTCCTGTTTTTAGATGAATCTTCTAGATGCAAGAGAACCTGGAGTGATGTAGTCATTTGCCAAAATCTCACTGAAGCTTATCCCTTTGACATCTTCAGACACTTGTGCTGTCCCAGGCAGACAGGTTAGTCTGATTTTATGTAGACAGATATTATGCCTTTGTGTCCAGGAGAGTTAGCTTTGGCAGAGGTTTGGTGAGTGTGGGACCTGAAGCAGAAGACTGGCTGTTGTAAGTGGCTATTTAGAACCTCCTGTTGAGGCTCAGCTCCCCTGTTTCTTATGTGTGTATGAAGAACAGCAGCAGCATCATGGAGAGATGGCACTGAAGCTTCTGAGACTCCATCCTTTGTCCCCAGAAGTCTGATTTTTAAGCTGGGTTACCTTCCATTTATTACTCAGCACACCCCCCATCCCCAGGGATTCTGTCTGGAGTTGCCTGCAGAATGTATCTTCCAAGCTGACAATGTCAAAGTTAAGAGCTGGCTTCAGAATTCCATCCCAGGCCAGGTAAGGCAGAGCAGGCGCAGGTCCTCAAGGACTTTGCCTCCAAGGGCTGAAAGAAGGAGTTGCTCACAAACTCCTCCTGGCCCTTGGCTCCTTTTTGGAAGATCCCAGGCCTCAGGACGGGGTGTTTGAGAGCCTGAGTGGACCTCCTGAGGAGAGGTCCAACTGTTTTTAGCACAGTTGGTCTCTAAACCCCTTCCAGGGACCCTGTCCTTAGCTTCTCATTACTCCAAACCTGTGTAGCCCATTCCAGTAACACCTGAGCTCTGTGAAAATAAGATATATTCCAAAGTTCATAATGATTTCTCAGAAGAGTCATCATTTATATCATTTATCTCTCTTTTTCTTTTTTCTTTTTTTTTTTTTTTTTTTTTTTGGTACTAGGAATGAACCCAGGGGCGCTTAACCACTGAGCCACATCCCAAGCCCTTTTTTTTTTTAGTTTGAGATAAGGTTTAACTAAGCTGCTTAGGGCCTTGCTAAGTTTCTGAGGCTGGTCTTGAACTTAGAATCCTCCTGCCTCAGCCTCCTGAGTTGCTGGGATTATAGGCATGTGCCACCACATCCAGAACAGCTATTTATCTTAAATGGAGGCCCTTCTAGTACTTTGAGAAACATTAAAACAGAAAAACAATGTTTTTTTCAGTATTGGGGATTGAGCCCAGATCCTTGCACATGCTAGATAAGCATTCTGCCACTGAGCTACAAGCCCAGCCTGTTGAGTTTTTTTTTATTTGTTTGTTTTGGTTTTGTTTTGTTGTTTTTTGTTTGTTTGTTTGTTTGTTTGTTTGTTTTTGGTATGTTCTGGGGATAGAACCCAGGGCCTTGTACATGCAAGGCAAGCACTCTACCAACTGAGCTATATCCCACCCCCCTCCCAGCCTGTTTTGAGACAGGGTCTTATTAAGTTGCCCAGGCTTGCCTCAAATTTGCCATCCTCCTACTTCAGCTTCCTGAGTAGCTGGGCAAAAAGTGTATCGGACAAAAAAGTTATTTTAAAAATTTTTCAAACTTTTTCAAACACATGTACTAAAAATATTTTTTAATTCTACAGGGTGTGGGATGGCAGACAGGTTAGCAAGCAAACTCTATAGAGGGGACTGGAGGATCTAGCTACTCTTTACGCCCATCCTGGCAGCCTGGGGCCCTTCTCCCTGGCATACCAACACCATGGATTCCCCAGGGTACAACTGCTTTGTGGACAGAGTCAAAATGGATGCTGCAATCCAGGACCTGGGGCCAAAGGAACTAAGCTGCACTGAGCTACAGGAGCTAAAGCAGCTGGCACGCCAGGGATACTGGGCTCAGAGCCACGCCCTGAGGGGAAAGGTGTACCAGCGTCTGATCCGGGACATCCCCTGCCGCACAGTCACACCTGACGCCAGTGTGTACAGTGACATTGTAGGCAAAATTGTGGGCAAGCACAGCAGCAGTAGCCTGCCCCTGCCAGAGTTTGTGGACAACACCCAGGTGCCCATCTATTGCCTGAATGCTCGGGGCGAGGGTGCCGTGCGCAAAATCCTCCTGTGCATTGCCAACCAGTTCCCTGATATCTCCTTCTGCCCTGCCCTGCCAGCCGTAGTGGCCCTGCTACTTCACTACAGCATTGATGAGGCTGAATGCTTCGAGAAAGCCTGCCGCATCCTGGCTTGCAATGACCCCAGCAAGAAGCTAATTGACCAGAGTTTCCTGGCCTTTGAGTCATCCTGTATGACATTTGGGGACCTGGTAAACAAGTACTGCCAGGCGGCCCACAAGCTGATGGTGGCTGTGTCAGAGGATGTCCTGCAGGTCTACTCTGACTGGCAGCGCTGGCTGTTTGGAGAGCTGCCCCTCAACTACTTTGCCCGTGTCTTTGATGTCTTCCTGGTGGAAGGCTACAAGGTGTTATACCGCGTCGCTCTGGCCATCCTCAAGTTCTTTCACAAGGTGAGAGCTGGTCAGCCTCTTGAGTCAGACAATGTAAAGCAGGACATCCGCATGTTTGTCAAGGATATAGCTAAGACGGTGTCCCCTGAGAAGCTGCTAGAGAAAGCATTTGCCATCCGTCTCTTCTCCCGCAAGGAGATCCAACTCCTGCAGATGGCCAATGAGAAAGCACTGAAGCAGAAAGGTATCACGGTCAAGCAGAAGAGGTAAGCAGCCCCAGGCTGTGTGTATGTGTGTGTGTGTGTGGCCTCTGGCAGGCTGCAAGGGACCCAGGCAAGAGTGGGGGTTCTGGTGGATTACATCCTGGAAGTCTGAGCCTGAGCTTATTCTATCAGTCTCGGTCTGTCCATGTGTACACATATGGGTAGAAAGACACTAAAAAGCAGGAAGAGCAAGACATGCCAGGGCCTGTCCTCAGGGACTAAAGTCAATGGCTGAGATGGAAGATAGACAGCAACAGAGGGTCAGAAAGTCCATAGGGGCCAGGCTAGCCTCTCAGCGGTCATGTAAGAACAGCTCCTGCTCTGTCCCTCCAACTCTGGGATTCATGGCTGGTTGTTCTCATGGCTGCTGATGTGGTCTCCCTGCCCTGAGCGCAGCTCCTGGGGAGCAGGGTTGGGAAGGGTCACGGTGTTCAGCAGCTGACACTGGGATTATGCCATGGGTGACTGTTGGCATGTAGTTCTTTTTCTCCTGGGCCAGAGGAAGGCACACCCTGAGATTGGTATCTACCACTAACCTCTTCTTGTCTGTTTTATTTTCTTTTTTCTTCTCCATGTCCATTGCTTCCTCCTGTTTTTCAGTGTCTCACTTTCTAAAAGGTAGGTCTAAAAACACACCTCAGTGCCTGACTTCTCCACCTTTTTGGCAGCCAGCTCTGAACCAACTCTTGCTATTTCCCAGGGCCTGGCTGGTTCTTATGAACCAGCTTCCACTTCCTCAGCCTGACACTCAGGCACAATCTGTCTGTCTGTCTACCTCAGTTGTGCCATCTGCTGGTACTTGGCTGGCCCTGCAACTTTGTCCTTCTGTCCTGATTTCTTAGAGAAAAGGTGCTTTTGACACCCCCAGTCTGGGCACTCTGCCCTTTTAGAAGGTGGGAGGTGGGGCTTTTGGGAACAGCTGTGCCCCATTCTTTGTATCCAGGCCCTAGAATCAGGCAGTACACCTGGTTGAGTAGATGAGATGTCCCCTCTGGGCTTGGTTACAAAGAGTAGCTCTGAGACCTGGGTGGGAATACAGTCAGGTCACTGCAGGCTCTGACATTTTCTGCTCTCCCCAGGCAGTTTGTGCACCTGGCCGTCCATGCAGAGAACTTCCGCTCTGAGATTGTCAGCGTGAAGGAGATGAGAGATATCTGGTCTTGGGTCCCTGAGCGGTTTGCCCTTTGCCAGCCCCTTCTACTTTTCTCCTCATTGCAGCATGGGTACAGTCTAAGCAGGTGAGACCCACTTGGTGCCCCAGGTATGTCCTGCCATGACTTCCAGGAGTTCATAGGGGTGGTTGGAAAAGCCTTTGCACCTGGGCCCCTGGTGAGGCCCTACCTCTTCCTGTGGGCTCCAAGAATCAGAAGCCTCTTGTCTGAACTTTTGTCATTTCCAGGCTACCCACACTTTGGAGATCATTGCCTCTTAGGCCATAGCTTAGGGTCCTGTGCATTGCTCTAATAGGGGGTTTCCCCAGGCACACTGCCACCAAAAAAGCTCAGCCAGGTTTGGCTGGTATTCAGCACCTCAAGTCTCAGATGGCAGGTAGCCTCAGAAACTCTAGCTGGTGTCACAAGAGACCTGGCTGGGTGATTTGGGCAGAGCTGGCCTAGCTTTCACCCCAGGCCCTGTCTGCAGCCATATAAGCATTTTGGCATAGCTGGAGCTACTTTGCCCAACCCCCACCAAGCATACCAGCCAAGCACTGTGCACCACACTGGAAGCTGTGGGTCGCCCCACATGCCCAGCCCCTGAGGATGTGCCCAGCTTTCCTACAGTGAGGATCTGTTCCTCTGGTTCTTGCTTCCCTGTAGCACCTGGCTCTGGGCTCTGCCCTCAGGGGGCCATCTGCTATGAGGCTTCTCTTCCATCCAACTGGGGTAGACAGCCCAGAATGTCCGAAAAAGACCAGGTGAGAAGAGCACCTGATGAGGACATTGCCAGATCCTTAGCACCCCTGACAGCCTGGGCTAAGAGTCAGCAGAGGCTGGCAGGAGACAGTGGGGAGGGCAGCAGAGTAGCATCTGTGGTCTCTGCCCCCAGGTTCTATTTCCAGTGTGAGGGACACGAACCTACCCTCCTGCTCATCAAGACCACACAGAAGGAGGTGAGGAGGACCCAAGGGAGTCTGGGACCTGGACTCTGATGAACCTGGGAGAGGCTGCATCTCCTAGGGATACCAAAATCCAAATGTGGATGTGTCTATGCATGGAGCTCATCCTGTGCTTGAGGGCCACTAAGGGAGATGGAAATGTCCCAGAGGCATCCACCCCATGGCCAGCTTCAACCTGTGGTGTGGAAGGGTGCACTTTTCAAAACTTAGCCCTCTCCACATCCCTTTTGCACTTGGTGTGTGTGGGTGGGTGGGGGGACTGTGACACACTGCATGCCCTGCTGGGGCCTGTGACTTGGTACCTCAGTAGGCCTGAACAAGGGAACCTTCCTGGGGTAGCCTGACCTTCTTCTTCAGGTGTGTGGAGCTTATCTATCAACAGACTGGAGTGAGAGAAACAAGTATGGAGGCAAACTGTCCTTCTTCGGAACTGGAGAGTGCTTTGTATTTAGGGTGAGTGGGGCTGAGCCCAGGGCCCCCCGTGTAGGCCCAGCAGTCACCCTGGGCCAGGGTTGTTCCCAGTCCCTCAACCTCACCAAAGCTCCCAGGGGGAGCTCAGGAGTTGGCAGGCCTTGCCCTGGTACCCCAGCTCACATGATCATGTTTCATTTTACTACAGCAGTTATCTTACAGGATATTTTCCTTCTGCTTTTTTTTTTTTTTTTTTTTTTTTTTTTTTTTTTTTTTGGTACTGGGGATTGAACCCAAAGTGCTCTACCACTGAGCCAGATCCCTGCCCTTTCTATTTTATATTTTGAGACAGAATCTCACTAAGATGCAAAGCTTTGCTTTGAACTTGCAACCCTCTTGCCTCAGCCTCCTGAGTCACTGAGATTACAAGCAAGTGCCACTGCACCTAGCTGTAAATGATTTTTTTCTTTTTCCCAGTACTGGGGATTGAGCCCAGAGTTACACTGAGCTACATCCCCAGCCCTTTTTTATTTTTTATTTTTAGACAGGGTCTCAGTAAGTTAATTAGGGCCTCATTAAATTGCTGATGCTGGCCTTGAACTTGTGATCTTCCTGTGAGCCTCATAGGTCACTGGGATTAGAGGTGTGTGCCACTGCCCAGCACAACTTCTGGGTTTTGATCACACTATCAAGTGCCTATGAGCAAGTGGGACCTCATCTGCTTGTGTGTTGTCATTTCTTCAGCCCCTGGCTCACAGCCAATCTATGGAATGGAGATGGGCCTTGGTTTTGGAGGACAGAAGGGGTTCACTGGGGCACTGCATGCCAGTAACTCATGCCCATTCACCCTCAGCTGCAGCCAGAGGTGCAGCGTTACGAGTGGGTAGTCATCAAGCACCCAGAGCTTACCAAGCCCGTACCCTGCGCATCCTCCCACTCCAGCTGTTCAGACCCAGCTGACCGACTTTCACCATTCCTGGCTGCTCGGCACTTCAACCTGCCCTCCAAGACTGAGTCCATGTTCATGGCTGGGGGCACTGACTGCCTCATCATCGGTAGGAACCCACTTCCTCCACCTACCCTGGGGGGAGGGCATGGAGGATTGTGAGTGAGGATTGGGATAAATAGACTAGGAAGCAGGGGTCTACCTGGACAGCCAGGCCCAGGGTACTGTGGAGGTTCAAAGGTCAGCTTGTGGTTTTATGTACCTATGCGTTTATTTTTGTGATGCTGGGCCTTGCACATGCTAGGCAAGGCCTAAAGGGACCACTTGCCAGAGGCTTTAGAGAGGCCTCTGGCAAGGACTTCTGAGGTTGCCCAGTCTAGGCAGAGACACCTCAAGGGCAGTGCTGATGGGTTGTGGGTGGGGACAGAGAGGCTGCTACTGACATGAGCACCCTGTAGGGGGAGGGGGTGGCCAGGCGCTCTACATCGACGGGGACCTGAACCGGGGCCGCACGGGACACTGCGACACTTTCAACAACCAGCCCCTCTGCTCAGAGAACTTCCTCATCGCTGCTGTGGAGGCCTGGGGCTTCCAAGACCCTGATACCCAGTGATGGGCCTGCGCTGATGGTGACTGAGCTGCCTCTGTGGGGTGGTGGGGTAGAGGCTGGGTCACCTCTTCCAGGAGCAGAGAGTGAAACCCACCTCTATGTGATGAGCAGTATTGGCCTGCAGCTGGATTACCATGGCCAAGCCTGGCCAAGCCTGCTTGGACTAGCTGCTCCTTCTACTTGGAAGAGGCCCCCTGATCCCACCTGCCTCTGGGTTAGAGCTCAGGGGGCTCAGGCCAGCACAGTGCCTGCATAGAAGGCACACTCCTTCCCAATTGAAGGCCATGGCTCTCTGTGGAAGAATCTGCCCAAGGCTATATAGGTTGGGGGTCTACATCTTGCTGCCACTGGGGCTTTAGGCCCTGATGAGGGGGATGGAAAGACAGAGGAACCTTCCACCAAGTGTGTGGCTGTGGTGCCCCCTACTGGTGCTGCAAGGTGTCACTCCCCTCTGGAGGGGACCTGATCTCTCTCAAGGATTGGTCCTGAGAACAGGTGCCCTTGGCACTGTTCCCCGGTAGGATCCCACTTCCCTCCCCAAGAGCATCTCCCCAGGCCTCTGGTCAAGTCCCTCCTTCCCTGGGGGTCTCCTCTCCAGCAGTAACTCCACTCTGAGACTTTGCTGGGCTGCATTTGCTACTGTAGAGTGGGAAAGCAAAGGGCAGGATTTGTGCTGAGACCCATTGCTCCCCTATTCCCCTAGAGAGGGTCAAAGGCCGGTGGGGTGGGGGCTGGAGGGAACATGACATGTCCTTGTGTTTCTGCAGAGCCTGAAGCTCTTGGTGGGCCTTTCCTTGCTGCAAGTCCACCTGAAGAGGTGGCCCCAGAAGGGACTTTCTTTGATCAACCTCCCAAACAGCCAGTGCCATTTCCAGAGGCCTGCCCAGAGATGCCTGGACTCGCTGTGGCTTTTCAGCCCTCCTCTTTCCATCTCCGTGGCCTCCTTGAGCCTCCCACAGTCTCTACAGTCATCCTGTTTTCCCCTCTTGTCACAATGGCCACCAGGCCAGGGTCAAACTCGGACCCCTCAGCATGGATGCTTGCCTCAGTCCTGCCCTCCCTACTTCTCTTCATTGGGCCCTGCACTTCCCTAGGTCCTCCCCACATAACACCTCCTGGACTTCTCTGCCTACTATATCCGTTCTCTATATGCCTCTCCTGGCACTGTGGCTGGCCGCATGTCATGGTTTTCTGTGTGCTGCCCCCTCCCCTAAGATCCTTCAGGCCCCTGGGCATCTGTACTGCCTGAGCCCTGTGCTGGCCTTGTGATTGGCAGGTGCCAAGGGAATACCTCTCTCTGAGCACTGCTCAGAGAGAGGGAGTATACCTCCCTGTACCCTCCCATTCTGCCCTGTGAACTCCCTCAGCCAGTCCTGAGGGTCTGGACACCATAGAGAAGAGGGGAGAAGCAGTGACCCAAGTGGATGTTGGGCCATTGAGACCTGGGAAATAGGATAGATGCCTAGTCCCTCCTAGCTGCAGCCAGCACCTCTCATTGTCACTGTGCACTGCACTAATGCCTCTTCCAACACCATGCTTGCCCTTCCTGTGAGGGGTTCATCCCCTTTTGCCTCTCTAGTCATGTCTCCTCTGAGCTGGGTCATGGTGTACAGGAGCAGTACAGGAACCTTATGTGGCTTTGGGTAAGCTGATAAACTACCTGGAGTTCAAGTTTCCCACCTTGAGATGGGGCAGTTCTCCTGCCATGCTGCCCTCTTGGACAGGGAAATCACATGAATCCCTCTTCAGGGGAGAGGTGCTAAGAGGTAGTGACATTGTTCCCCCAGAGTGCCACAGCCCTTACTGTCCCCCCCCCTTTTTTTTTTGAGCCCCCCACTGTCCAGGCCTGTAACCTACGATGTTGTTGTTCATTAAATACAGTTTTGTTTCATTAACTCCAGGGGTCTGAGCCTGATTTCTTCAGCTAAATGAGTCTCTGGGGAGTCCCTGGGCTGTGCCACCTTGGGATCCTCACCCAGGCACTGTCACTGGCTTTTAAAAACACAGATGAAGCTAAACCTGAGCATTTTTTGTAGGTGTCTTTGCAAACTTCCTGACAGGGTGGTGGGTGGTGGCTTTACTGAAAAACAACTGGTTCTATGTGGCTGCCCCAAGAGGCCAGCTTGCTTTGGCCTTGCTGAGATCCAGACCAAGATGACCAAATAACACTTAATCATGATTTCTACATTATAATATATGTTCTTTGCTTTGTGTGTACATTGCAAAATATTCATTTTCCTTGAATTTAGTGCTGCCTTTTTCCTGACTTCTCTACCAAAAAATTTCTTCCAAAAGATAGATGTGGTTATTATTTTTTATTCTTATTACTATTATTATCTGATACTAAAATTCCTAAATAGAACATAATTTACTTTATTGTATTTATTCTTTTTTTTTTAAGGTAGGGCTCATTTTCTTTTTTTTTTTTTAATATTTATTTATTTTTTAGTTTTTGGCGGACACAACATCATTGTTTGTATGTGATGCTGAGGATCGAACCCGAGCCGCACGCATGCCAGGCCAGCGCGCTACCACTTGAGCCATATCCCCAGCCCCTATTATTTATTCTTGATTATTAACTTTTGATATTGCAAAAATCAAAATTGAATAGAATTACATAATTTTTTTAAAATTTTTTTTTTTAATATTTATTTTTTAGTTTTCGGCGGACACAACATCTTTGTTTGTATGTGGTGCTGAGGATCGAACCTGGGCCGCATGCATGCCAGGCGAGCGCGCTACCGCTTGAGCCACATCCCTAGCCCCCAATTTTTATTTTTTAAGAAATATTTAAACACTTATTTTAAAAACAAATTTCGAGCCAAATGTAGTGGTATACACCTATAATCCTAGTAACTCCAGAGGAGGCTAAGGCAGGAGGATTTTAATAAGCTCAAGGCCACCTAGGCAACTTAGTGAGACCCTGTCTCAAAAAATATAAAGGAGACATATATTGGTGGTAGAGTGCTCCAGGTTCAATTCCCAAAACTGAAAAAATGAACATAAAAACTAAAAATAAAAACAAATATTAAACCTAATCTCAGCCAGTTCATTAAATTAAATGCATTCATTAATGCCAAGCAAATGACATTAATGCTTAAGGAAAAAGTTTTTTAAGGCAAACATGGTAGTGCACACCTGTAATCCCAGCAATTTGGGAGGCTGAGGCAGGAGAATCTCAAGTTCAAGACCAGTGTTAGCAATTTATTGAGGTCCTAAGCAACTTAGTGAACCCTGTCTCAAAATAGGTGGCTCAGACCAGGCTCGATGGCCACGCCTATAATCCCAGGGCCTTAGGAGGCTGAGGCATGAGGATTGTGAGTTCAAAGCTAGGGGGCTGGGGATGTGGCTCAAGTGGTAGCGCGCTCGCCTGGCATGCGTGCGGCCGGGGTTCGATTCTCAGCACCACGTACAAAGATATTGTGTCCGCCGATAACTAAAAAATAAATATCAAAAAATTCTCTCTCTCTCTCTCTCTCTCTCTCTCTCTCCCCCCTCTCTCACTCTCTCTTTAAAAAAAAAAAAAAAAAAGCTAGCCTCCGCAAAAGCAAGGTGCTAAGCAATTCAGTGAGACTCTGTCTAAATAAAATACAAGATAGGGCTGAGGACATGGCTCAGTGGTCAGTGCCCCTGAGTTCAATCCCTGGTACCAGCCCAATCCCAAGAAATATGTGGCTCTGTGATTAAGCATCCTTACAGTTCCATCCCCAGTTAAAAAAAAAAAAAAGCTGGGGGGGGGGGACTAAATTTTTTTTTTTAATGTGTATTTTTTTTTTTTTTTAAGTTGTAGTGGACACAATTCCTCTATTTTATTTTTATATGGTGCTGAGGATCAAACCCAGTGCCTCATGCATGCCAGGCTAGCGCTCTACTACTGAGCCCCAGCCCAGAAATAAGTTTTTTGAAAAATTATTTATAACAGTAAGTGATTTGTATTTTGTCAATTTCTCAGTATTATTGAAGTAAAATCAGTTTCTGTTTTTCCTGTTTTTGTAAGCTGACATGCTTTAATTGAGTTTTTTTAGTGCAACTTATTTTAGAACATTTTTGATTTCTGAAGTACTCTTACCCATTTCCTGAAGTCAGAGAACCTTTATGGAAAAAAAAAAAAAAGAACCTTTATGGTCTCCTTAGGTATTTTATATTAATTTAGTTTTTGTACTTTTTTTTTTTTTGTACTGGTGATTGAACCCAGGGGTGCTTTACCACTGAATCATATTCCCAGCCCTTTTTATTTTTTTATTTTGCTGAATTGCTTAGGGCTTCACCAAGTTGCTGAGGCTGACCTTGAACTTGCAATCCTCCTGCCTCTGACTCCCAAGTTTCTGGAATTACCTGCATGAATCACCATGCCTAGCTAATTTTTGTGCTTTTTTGTCTATTTTTAGAAGAGTGGCTTAGTTGGCACAGTTTTCATCCTCCTCTTTATGATCTCCTTAGGAATTTTATATTAATTTAGTTTTTGTACTTTTATTTAATTTTTTTTTTTTGTACTGGTGATTGAACCCAGGGGTACTTTACCACTGAATCATATTCTCAGCCCTTTTTATTTTTTATTTTGCTGAATTGCTTAGGGCTTTTTAAAAAATATATATATTGGGGGTTGAATCCAGGTCCTCAAGCATGTTAGACAAGTGTTCTATCTGAGCTACACCCCCAGCCAGCCCAATGGTGATCTCTACAATCCCTTACCCACTTTCCAAATTTTAACATCAAAACAGAAATTAGGCTGGATATGGTGGATCATGCCTGTAATCCCAGATACTGAGGAGCCTGAGGCAGGAAAATCACAAGTTCAAGTCCATCCTGGACAACTTAGACCCTATTTCAAAATTAAAAAAAAAAAAAAGAAAATCGGGACTGGGGTTGTGGCTCAATGGTAATGCACTTGCCTAACATGCATGAAGCACTGGGTTCGATTCTTAGCACCACATACAAATAAATAAAGGTCCATCAACAACTAAAAAATATTTATTTTAATTTTTTTTAAGAGAGAGAGAGAGAGAGAGTTCAATATTTATTTTTTAGTTTTTGGCGGACACAATATCTTTGTTTGTATGTGGTGCTGAGGATTGAACCCGGGCCACATGCATGCCAGGTGAGCGCGCTACCACTTGAGCCACATCCCCAGCCCCACTAAAAAATATTTTAAAAAAATTTTTTTAAAGATTTGGGAATGTAGCTTAGTTATAGAACACTTGCACAAGACTATCCATTCGCTAACTATTACCTGAAAAACAAAACAAAAAATGCACAAGACTATCCATTCGCTAACTATTACCTGAAAAACAAAACAAAAAAAATAGCACCTGTACACTGCTATTAATAAGACAAGAGCAGACCTTATTCAGATTGCTCATTTTCCCACTGTACAGAAATATGTTTAATTTTTAGAGATACTTTCTCACATTTTTACCAGATCTAGAATATTATCAAACAAGATTAATGCTGGAATAAAATTGGCACTAATTAGTACTGTATAGCAAATATCTCCAACTTGGATTCTCAATGGTTCTCCTCCTCAGCCTAAATGTCTTGTTTGCATGGAGAAGTTATCACTTGAAGCAGGAATGCCAAGCAATCCTCACAGGTTCCTCTCCTACAGCATTCACCTCAGGCAGAAGAGTGTGGTTTTAAATAATAATCTGTTGTGAAGAGTTTCTCATGATCTCCATTGTATCAGTATGTGATTGTGCTCCCAAGGGTAGGTGCAACATCGTATGATTCACTGTTACAACCAAAAGGTCTCACATGTTTGCAGGCTGACTCCGTTTTCAGAACTGTACTGAATCTGTAGACATTGTGCTTGGGCCTAAGAAAGCAGTTGGTGGACATATTGTCAGATGGACAAATTGACCTGCGACATGACAAAAACAACAGAATTTTGCACTGCACACTGCTGGACCACAGGTGTGTTACCTGAAATTCTGGCAGTTCCATGAGTTAAGGCTGTTTTGTCCACAGTGCAGTGCACCAGGTCAAAGGGATCTGTTGGTCTGAGCTCATCCAGCAATACTGTGCTCAACAGGGATGCGAATGCGACCCAGGCTCTCTGGCCCTCACTGCTCTATGTAAAGAGACTGGAGCACCTCTACGCTATCATACTGAAGTATGTTGACTGTCAAAAGATGTGGTCAGAGCTTGTGAGCTAAAGATGGAAGGAGAAGAAGTTTCCTGTGTGATTTTACCTTCTAGTTCTTGTGAAGGATGGTTATTGGCTTTAAATTGGTCACCAGGCCAATCCTGTGGTGTATCTGAACAGCTGTAATGAAAATATACTATTGCTTAGTGAGTAAATATGTGGATTTATAGCAAAATCCAACTTTGTGAAAATAAGTGATTTAGTGATTTTTGGTTGGTGTTAATTTGAGTCCCAAATAGTGAAAACTGATGGAACAACATAATTGTGCAAAACTTGCTATGAGTTCAGTGGGGTGGCAAATCTCCGGTGCCTCATCTCCTGGAGCAATTCCACCTATCTGTCACGGAGCAGAGGAAGGCAGTGGACTGAGGACTGATTGCTTCAAGTGGAATGAAGAGATTGTACTAGCTGATGGTGGTCCTTGGTGAGACTGGCCTCTCTTTAGAGACATCACATTCTGTGCATTTGCTGCCACTGACCAGAGAAATCACATGCTTCCTGATTTATTCTTTGGGGTCTGAGGGCCTGTCTTGAGGATTCACTCAGTATTTGAGAAAGGGAGAGGAGCTGCCATCAAAAATCATCAAATACCACCAAGAGTCACCTGGGAGCTAGATATGGCAGCACATTCCTCTAATCACAGCAACTTGGGAGACTGAGGCAGGAAGACAACAAGTTCGAGGCCAGCCTGGGCAATTTAGCAGGACCCTATCTTAAAATAAAAATTTACAAAAGTGGGCTGAGAATGTAGCTCATGGGTAGAACATTTGACTAGCATGTATAATGTCCTGGATTCAATCTCCATATTCAAAAAAGGTGGGGGAAAAAAAGAATTGCCTGGGTCCCTGTCTTGTGTAAAACTCAATGTCAAAAAACAAATCCCCACTGGGCACGGTGATGCAAACCTGTAATCCCAGCGGCTCATTCAGGAGGCTGAGACAGGAGAATCGTGAGTTCAAAGCCAGCCTCAGCAATGGCGAGGTGCTAGGCAACTCAATGAGACCCTGCCTCTAAATAAAATACAAAATAAGGCTGGGGATGTGGCTCAGTGGTCAAGTACCCCTGAGTCCAATCCCCAATACCAAAAAAAAAGAAAAAAGTAGACAAAACTTAATTCTTAAAAGTTAGGAGACTAAAGCAGGAGGATTCCAAATTCAAGGCCAACCTCAACAAGTTCAAGGTCAGCCTGGGCAACTTAGTGAGACCTTATCTCAAAATGAAAAAATAAAATGGGCTGAGCACTCAGTGGTAAAGTGTTTGCCTAGGATGCATGAGGCCCAGGATATTCAATCCTGTGTGTGTGTGTGTATTTGTATTCACATTTGTCATTCAAAATGAGAATATTTTATTTGTAAGTTTATGTAAGTCAATATTTATGTCTTTCCTAATGCCTTATATTGAGATTATTCATATATAGAACATCTCTTGTTCAAGTGCTGTATAGATGCCCATGCCCCATCTAATTTCCCCTCCCAGTGAGGCCACCTGGCACTTCTCTCCACCTCCTCTCCCTTCTGCAGCTGCTGTGGGGACTCTGCTTACCTTTCCATGACATTGTTGCTGCCCACTCCTTCCCTGGTTCCTTTTCCTCAGACTAGCCATAAGCATGAACACATCTTGTGCTGTCTTCCTTCATTGCTCCTAATGCAAAAGTTTTCCTAGTGTACCTCAGGTGGTTACTGGGCTGCCTGATTTGATAGGCTGGCCTGGACTTGACACACAACACTACCTGGTACAACCTACAAGCTGTGGCACCAGCATTTTTATTTTTCAATTCCTCCAATGAGCTGAGAGCCTCTGCTCCTAGGCCTTTGCATGTGCTGTTGACCTTTCCTCCTGCTCCTTCCTGAGAGACTTCCCCGAGACCCTCATGTGGCTGGGTCCTGTGTTGTGAGCTTTGTAGCACTATAGGCAACTGTGCTGCTGTCCCACTGGAGAGGGTCAGGCCCCAGTGCAGACAGCCCATGTGCTGTGAGCCTGCTGTACTGCTGGGGTGCTTGAGGGCTTCTCTGGGTGCAGTCCTGGGTCCCCAGCCTTCCTCTCAATAACATCCTGCTCTCACTTCCTCTCATTGTAAATGCTCATATGTACCTTGCAGTTGACATTAAGACACTGGCACAGGCCAGAATTGAGCAAGACCTGTTCCTGCATGGAGCAGCAAATGCCCTAGCCCAGAAGGTGGGGCACAGAGCTGTGTCCTCAACATTTGGGAGGCTCAGTGGGTGGCCAGTATCCTCTGGAGCTTGATCAGGCAGGACACCCCTCCCTTCCTGCTGTCCCCTTCACTTGCCTTTATGCAGGCCCTTCTCAGAGCCTGGTCTGTGGCAAGTGTTCCAGCCATATCCCTCCAGCCTGCCATAAAACTGCTTCCTTCTTTTTATTGTCTTTTTTTTTTTTTTTTTTTTTTTTTAACCAAAGTGAATTTTGCATGAGATGAATTGAACTTTGTTGTTGTTGTTGTTGTTTTTATGGTGCTGGGGATTGAACCCAGGGCCTCTAACATGCCAGGCAAGAAGTGTTCTGCTACTGAGCCACACCCCTGCCCACTTAGTGATTTTAAAGTGAATGATTCAGTGGTATTTACTGCAGTCAGTGTTCCACAACCCCCACCTCTATTTAGTTTCCCAATCTTTTCATCTCAAAAGGAAATCTTGGTCTGTAAGAAGTTGCTCCCCATTCTTCCCATCTTGGGGTTCTTTGTTTTTAAAATATTTATTTAGTTGTAGATGAACACACAGTATCTTTATGTAGTTTTATGTGGTGCTGAGGATTGAATCCAGTGCTTCACATATGCGAGGCAAGCATTTTACCACTGAGCTACAGCCTCAGCCCCCATCTTGGGTTCTTAAAAAGACAGAATGTGCACCTACTTGAAAATTCTTGCAGTGTGGGAATGCTTGTAGCCAGATATCTCCTTCCCTTTCTTGTCCCACAACCAGCCATACCCTCCACATAGGCAACTGCTACTGTCTGGTTGGCCTGCACATTTTCAGGTAGTGTATGTGCATTTCACCTGCTGCTACCTCATCAGGCCTTAGGAGCCATTCCTCAGTGGAACATGTTTGCCTGCTTCACATTACAGCTTCCCAGTTCTCCCTGGTAGGAATGATCTGTGATTTATTTAAATACAAACTGATTCACATCTCGTCCCTACTCCAAACTGTCATTTAAGACCTAATTCAAGCCAGGCACAGTGGCTTATTCCTGTAATCCCAGCAACTTGGGAGGATTGTAAGTTTGAGGCCAACCTCAGCAATTTAGACTTATTGAGACCCTGTCCCCCAAAATTAAAAAGGGTTGGGGAACTGGGCACAATGGTGCATGACTGTAATCCCAGAGGCTCAGGAGGCTGAGGCAGGAGGATTGCAAGTTCAAAGCCAGCCTCAGCAAAGGTGAGTGCTAAGCAACTCAGTGAGACCCCCGTCTCTAAATACAAAAAAAGGCTGGGGATGTGGCTCAGTGGTTAAGCACCTCTGGGTTCAATCCCCAGTACAAAAGCAAAAGAAAACAGCAACAACAGCAAAACAAAAACCCTACATCAAATCATCTCTTCGGGAGACTGGCCACTCTCCTTCCTTTGTACCACCCCTGCATCCAGCACCCACATTTTGGGCTTAGTGTTCACTTCTCTGGTAGGCTCCCAGAGCTACGAGGGCAGGAACTCCTCTCCAGCATGTAATAGATGCTAAGTAAAAGCCCAGTGAATGGATTAGGGTTTAAGTCTGGGCTTGGGGTTGTGAATCCTGATTGCTAGAATGTGAGGAGACCATGCTAGACTTCTTAGTGCGACCCCAGGGATGGATGGGTCAGAGGCAGACAAGGCACCTTCTTCTTCTTCTTCTTCTTCTTCTTCTTCTTCTTCTTCTTCTTCTTCTTCTTCTTTTTTTGTAGTTATAAATGGACAGAATATCTTTATTTTATTTGTTTATTTTAATGTGGTGCTAAGGATTGAACCCAGTGCCTCACACATGCTAGGCAAGCGCTCTGCAACTGAGCTACAGCTCCAGCCCAACGGGACACCTTCTTCTTTTTTTTTTTTTTTCTATCTTTCATACATTTGATTCAAGTGAGTTATGAACTTCCATTTTTACCCCAAATACGAATTGCAGAATCACATCAGTTACACATTCACAATGTTTACATAATGCCATATTACTGACTGTTGTATTCTGCTGCCTTTCGTATCCCCTACTATCCCCCCTCCCCTCCCCTCCCATCTTCCCTCTCTACCTCATCTGTTGTTGTTCAGTTCTCTCCCTCCCCCCCCTTTCCCCTCACAACCTCATATATGTAATTTCGTATAACAATGAGGGTTTCCTTTCATTTCCATGCAATTTCCCTTTTCTCTCCCTTTCCCTCCCACCACTCATCTCAGTTTAATGTTAATCTTTTCCTCATGCTCTTCCCCCCTGCTCAGTTCTTAGTTACTCTCCTTAAATCAAAGAAGACATTTGGCATTTGTTTTTTAAGGATTGGCTAGCTTCACTTAGCATAATCTGCTCTAATGCCATCCATTTCCCTGCAAATTCCATGATTTTGTCATTTTTAGTGCTGCATAATACTCCATTGTGTATAGATGCCACATTTTTTTTATCCATTCATCTATTGAAGGGCATCTAGTTTGGTTCCACAGTCTAGCTATTGTGAATTGTGCTGCTATGATCATTGATGTGGCAGTATCCCTATAGTATGCTCTTTTAAGGTCCTCAGGGAATAGTCCGAGGAGGGCGATAGCTGGGTCAAATGGTAGTTCCATTCCCAGCTTTCCCAGGAATCTCCATACTGCTTTCCATATTGGCCGTACCAATTTGCAGTCCCACCAGCAATGTACAAGTGTACCCTTTTCCCCACATCCTTGCCAGCACTTATTGTTGTTTGACTTCATAATGGCTGCCAATCTTACTAGAGTGAGATGGTATCTTAGGGTGGTTTTGATTTGCATTTCTCTGACTGCTAGAGATGGTGAGCATTTTTTCATGTACTTATTGATTGATTGTATGTCCTCTTCTGAGAAGTGTCTGTTCAGGTCCTTGGCCCATTTGTTGATTGGGTTATTTGTTATCTTATTGTTTAATTTTTAGAGTTCTTTGTATATTCTGGAAATTAGGGCTCTATCTAAAGTGTGAGGAGTAAAGATTTGTTCCCAGGAAGTAGGCTCCCTATTTACTTCTCTTATTGTTTCTCTTGCTGAGAAAAAATTTTTAGTTTAAGTAAGTCCCATTTGTTTATTCTTGTTATTAACTCTTGGGCTATGGGCGTCCTATTAAGGAATTTGGAGCCTGACCCCACAATATGGAGATCGGAGCCAACTTTTTCTTCTATTAGGTGCAGGGTCTCTGATTTGATATCAAGCTCTTTGATCCATTTTGAGTTAACTTTTGTGCATGGTGAGAGAAAGGGATTCAGTTTCATTTTGTTGCATATGGATTTCCTATTTTCCCAGCACCATTTGTTGAAGATGCTATCCTTCCTCCATTGCATGTTTTTAGCCCCTTTATCAAATATAAGAAAGTTGTAATTTTGTGGATTGGTTTCTGTGTCCTCTATTCTGTACCATTGATCCACCTGCCTGTTTTGGTACCAGTACCACTCTGTTTTTGTTACTATTGCTTTGTAGTACAGTTTGAACTCTGGTATTGCTATACCTCCAGATTCACACTTCCTGCTTAGAATTGCTTTTGCTATTCTGGGTCTTTTGTTATTCCATATGAATTTCATGATTGCTTTATCTATTTCTACAAGAAATGCCGTTGGGATTTTGATTGGCATCGCATTAAACCTGTAGAGAACTTTGGGTAATATCGCCATTTTGATGATGTTAGTTCTGCCTATCCATGAACAGGGTACATTTTTCCATCTTCTAAGTTCTTCTTCTATCTCTCTCTTAAGGGTTCTGTAGTTTTCATTGTATAAATCTTTCACCTCTTTTGTTAGGTTGATTCCCAAGTATTTTTTTTTTTTTTTTGAGGATATTGTGAATGGAGTGGTCCAACGGGACACCTTCTGATCATCCAGAGCTAAGGACTTAACCACTGCTTTCTGAGAACCTGCTCCAAGGGCCAAGCTCAGCGCAAGGCACTGGTTTAATGTAGCCCAGCAGGTTTGAGAGAGAGGTGCACACTGCCCCCTTGTGTCCATGAGTAACTACAGGCTCCCTGCCCACCAGTCAGTCCTCAAAAGAGTAAGAATCTATCAGACATTTTTGTGTCAACGGTGGTAGATTGGGGTCAGTGAGAAAGGTGAATTGCCCCAGACTTGGGATCATCCTAGTTATCTGCCTCTGCTTTCCTACTGGTCTTGATGCCTGACATGGGCTAGAGCAGCTCCAGGATTTGCAATTTCCTTGCTGCCCACAACTGTACCCACTGAGCTCCCTTGCACCAAGGGAAGGTGATGCATCCTATGCATATAAAGCTGAATTTATTTATAGACTTTTTGAGATAATGGGGATCAAAATCAGGGCCTTGTGCATGCAAGCACTAGGCAAGAATTCTACTACACTGAATTATACCCTCAACCCTTGATTTCATGCAAGGGGGGAAGTAGTGGTGAGGGAAAAGGCAGGGATGTGTTCCTGGTGATTCTGTTCCCACCCCAGGGTTTTCACCAGTTGCCAAGATTGACCTCAAACTTGTGATCCTCCTGCATCAACCTCCCAAGGAGCTGAGATTACAAGTTTGCACCACTATTCCTGGAAGGACATTTTTACTTTTTACAAAATCTTGTATCTGGCCAGGAATGTGCACACCTTTAGTCCCAGCTGCTTGGGACGGAAGCAGGAAGATCACAAGTTTAAGGCCAGCCTCAGCAATTTAGCAAGATTATGTCTCAAAAATAAATACATCTGGGAGCATAGCTCAGTCGTAAAGAGCTTCTGGGTTCAATCTGCAAGAACTACTACCCCCCCCAAAAAAAAAAAATAAGAAAAAAAAGAATGAGAAATGCTTCATTCAACAAATGGATTTTTCTGTAATCTATTTTTTAGGATCCAGTCACCCCATGTGTATGTCATACTCCTAATAGTACCCATAATAACCCTCAGTGTGACACACAAAACAGAAAGGCAAAATTCAAAAATGAGGAAGTTAATCACGATTTTTCACCAAAAAAAAAAAAAAGAAAGAAAGAAAAGAAAACCCAACATATTGGGCTTGGGTTGTAGCTCAGTGGTGGAGCGCTTGCCTCAAATGTGTGAGGCACTGGGTTCAATCTTCAGCACTATGTTTAAATAAATAAGTAGGTAAATAAATAAAGGCATTGTGTCCATCCACAACTAAAAAAAGAAAAGAAAACCCAATTTGTTAATCAAGAAAATGGTTAACAAGTGACTAGTACAAAGGAGATCTAAAAATACCTTCCTAGGTTATGTCTCTAAACAGTAGATTTTACACACACACACACACACACACACACACACTCACATATACACATTCCATGCTAAGATAATGCATGTTACTCTTTAATGCCTGCACTTTGTTCTGTCTCCCAGAGTGTGTGCTCCTTGCTTTCTCTTTTTTTTTTTCTTTCTCAGTTGCCACTTTAATGAAGGTTTTCATTACACATCAGTGAAGAGTGGAAGACAGTGATTGTTTTCAAGCAAATTCACCAGGCACATGTTCCTCCCTGGCCCAAGGTGAGCAGCCTGAGCTTCTGACAACAGAAAAATGCTTTCCTTCCCTGGGGAATCCCATTCCTGAGCTAACAGAATTTCTGAAAGAATGAACATGAAAGAGGGTGAATCAATTGAGGAAGCCAGGTAGATTTTTGAACTTTTCCCAGGGCAAACTAGAACTTGACATGTGTGGACCCCTCTTAAAGGCAACATCCAAATCCCAGCCCTCCCACCTGAGACCAAACCATCTCCCCAGGTAGTCTGAGAACCAATGTTCATTCCATAACAGTCCTCTGTGCAGTGCACCCACGTAAGCCCAGAAGCCTGAGCAGTTGTGGACCTCATTCAACAGATGCAGCCTTCCTCTTTGCTGGCCCCTCAGCTGCTGTTGTGCCTGCCTGGCCAAAAAGGAACAGCCAGTACAGTGTGGTTGTGGGGTGCAGGAGGGGCCAGAATAAGCAGCAAAGCAAATCAGATGTATGTTCTGGGGCTGGGTTGACATGGCAGAACCAGTCTCAGCCCTGTGGACCATATGGCCCTATGTCCTCCATTAGTTCTTCTCCGGGTAGTTTCTGTTCAGGACAGCTTTAGGAGCAAACTCCAGCTTCTCCTTAAGGCTCACCACCTGAGTGTGGTCCTTGCCCAGCAGCTCATCCAGTTTACGATCCTCCCGGCGCTCTGAAATGCTCTTTTCCTCCTCCATTGGCTGGGGATCCTTTCCCCTGATGAACCATTCCAGGTGGTAGCCCACAGCCCCGACCACGAGGGCCACAGGGAATGTGACATAGGGAGCATAGGTACCCACCACGGTCCAAAACACAGGCCACATGACATCAAGTTTCCTGGCACCATTTACTGAGCAGCCAGCTGCTGCACAGTAATGCCAGAGGGTAATATGCTTTATGCACAGTCAGGTCCCTGAAATAATCTGCGACCCAGCCCGCACTCCTCGGCCTGGCCCTGCTCTCCAGCCGCTAGCCGGGAGCATGGATGTCACAGCTCCGGCGGCCCACGGGGCGTTGCTCTGTTACCCCGCCCACTGGCCGTGGGTTCTCTCAAGCACCCCTTGCTTTCTCTTGATAAAATCATCTGTCTCATTTTGCCTGTTCTTAAATTCCTTTCTGCAGCATCATAAAGAACCCTCATGACTGGGTATGGTGGTGCACATTTGTAATCCCAGTGGTTCAGGAGGCTGAGGGACGAGCCTCAACAATTTAGTGAGTCCCTAAGCAACTTAGTAAGACCCTATCTCAAAAAATAAAGGGGCTGGGGTCTTGGCTCAGCGGTAAAGTGCTTTCCTATCATGTAGGAGGCACTGGGTTTGATCTTCAGCACCTTATAAAAATAAATAAATAAAGGAATAAAAATAAATAAAATAAAGGTGTTCTGTCCAACTGCAACTACAAAAAATATTAAACAAAAAATAAATAGGGCTGGGGATGTGGCTCGGTGGTACAGTGCCCCTGGGTTCAATCCCAAATACCAAAACAAATAAACAAATTAAATAGCAAAACAAAAACCTCGTAGCCAGAGTCTGGGTTCATCTCTGTTGGGGACCACCTCAAGACCTCCATTCCAGTGACAGGGCTGTCCTCAGATTTCGCTGGGATATTCTGTCATCTGCAGTTCCTGTTCTTTCTTACAAGGCTGATAGAGCAGTCTGCTAATTTTCCCATCTCTCTCTCTCTTTTTTTTTTTAAATATTTTTAGTTGTTCATGGATACAATACCTTTTTTATTATTTTTTAGTTGTTGATGGACACAACGTCTTTATTTTGTTTATTTATTTTTATGTGGTGCTGAGGATCGAACTCAGGGCCTCACATGTGCGAGGCAAGTGCTCTGCCACTGAGCCACCCCAGCCCACAATACCTTTATTATTTATTTATTTACTTTTATGTGGTTCTTAGGATCGAACGCAGAGTCTCAAGCATGTAAAGCAAGTACTCCACCACTGAGCTACAACCCCAACCCCCTTTTTCCCTTCTTTACAATAGCTTCCTTAAGTCTATCTTTCCGATTGTTTGAAGCTGTTTGGGATTTTATTCCTAGTCTCTTTACCTCTTCCTTTCCCTCCTTCCTGGGGTCTCTGTAAAGTGCTATTGATCCTTTCAGCACTTCCCTTTGCCTCTGCATTCCTCTCCCCATGAGATCTCTGACTTTTTTTTCCGAAGTCTCTCCCTCATGGTGCCTGGAAATCCCCACCTTCTTCCAGCAGTGAGGGTGACCGACTAGGCTCCTGATCTGTGATTTCATGCAAGGGGGGAAGTGGTGGTGAGGGAGAAGTCAGGGATGTGTTCCTGGTGATTCTGTTCCCACCCCAGAGTCCACTTCACCCTGGGGCCCTGCCCAGCCCTGGACACCAAGGTCCTTCATGGTCACCAGATGATAGCTCCCTGCAGAGACAGGACCAGGCCCTGGAATTGAGTTTCATTCCACTTGTTTCTAGGCAATGCCTGGGCAAGGCTCTTAACATTCATAGGCCTGTTTCCTTGTCAGCAAAATGAGGGCCAGGACAAGAAACTGGTATGAGAATCACCTCAAGGTGCTCAGCACAGGGCCCAGAACAGCTGTCCTCGCTGTTGTACGGTTGGGCACCGTACTGGGGTTGAGGATACAGAAAAAGAGACAAGCAACCCTCAGTGGTAGTAGCAGAGAGTGGGGAGAAAAAAAAAAAAAAAAAAGAATGAGATGCAAGGGGGGCACCCAAGGAAGAGGAAAGAAAGGAGGGGGTTAGGGGGGCTTCCTGGAAGCGGATGGGGCATCTAAGTAAGGGGAAATGAGTTGGTGGAGATGGAGCCACAGGCTCAAGGACACTAGAAATGGGCTGGAAATAACAAATAGGAGAAGACCAGGAAGGGCCCTATCAATGTTGGGGGTATTGAAGGATTCCAGGATACAAAGGTCCTGTGATTTTAGGATGAAGAATGGGTTGGTTGGGGGTGGGGGTGTACTGGGCAGACAGGCCAGGGTAGAGATGGTGGGAAGATCTAGGTTAGAAACAAGGGGCAGCTGCCACCTCTGGGGTGGGGACAGGGCTGAAAGCTGGAATGGCCTCCAATCTCAGACTGGTGAGCAGTTACTAGTGAGGTGGAAGGAACGGGCAGTATGACTGGAGGGGCTGGTGTGAGCTGCTTTGAGGATGGCTGTGCCTTTTATCTGGAGGGAATATAACCAGAAGGAGGTGATGGTGAAGGGGTGAGCTCAGTCTGAGATCCACTGGTCTGCAATGTCAGCAGCCCCCCCTGAAGACATAGAGTGACCTCTTACACCAGAATTAAGCACAAAACAGGACAGTGAGAAGCCAGTGAGCAAAGCTGCCCCACTGATCCTGCAGAGAAAACAATCTCTCCAACTTCCCAGCCTTGTTATTTCCACCGTACTGGGGTTATGCACACTTTATCAATGTCTCTGTGTTTGACTTCCCTGAAGATGGACAGTATTGTCTTTCCTTGGACTGGACTCAATCCTCACATGCTGCTTCTTCAGCCCCTAGTCAGGGTCATCTCTCTGGCCTAGACTGTCTGGCTCTGTACCTAGTCTGCTTGGAGATGCAATGCTCACATTGAGAGCTGTCAGGACTGGAAAGCTGCTGGTGAGGGCAAAATGGCATGTTGGGGGATAAAACCACAGGGAAGATGAGATCACCTAGGGAAAGGCAGAGCCTGTAAGGGTCTTGGGAACACTGGGCCTTGCAGTGACACTGAGGCTAAAGGGCCTGGACCTGTCTTTCCTCCAGCTTCTGACTCCAGGAAGAATTAGGGCTGCAAACCTGTAGGAAGTGAAGAGAGAGAAGGGAGGGGGCAGAGAAGTGGGCAGTTGGGAGAATAACACAGAGGCCCACTTGGTTGGCCTGACCACTGTTTTCCTATTTAAGAGAAATGGTGGTCACTATGACGTTGGCCAGAGTGAGAAGCTGTAGAGGGAATGGGAGGTGAAGTGGTGGAAACACACAGTGAAGATTCCTCTTTTCAGAAACCAGAATCATGTGAGAAATGGGGAGGTAGAGGAAGGGCTTCTAGTTGTTCTCTGTAGTCTCTTCTCTGAAACAAAATATACTTAAGGGGCTGGGTTTGTGGCTCAATGGTAGAGTGCTTGCCTTGCATGTGGAAGGCACTGGGTTCAATCCTCAGCACCACATAAAAATAAGATAAAGGTATTGTGTCCACCTACAACTAAAAAATATTTTTTTAAGTACATCTTTTTTTAAAAAATATATTTATTTATTTTATTTATTTATTATGTGGTGCTGAGGATGGAACCCAGTGCTTCACATATGCGAGGCAAGCACTCTGCTGCTGAGCTATATCCCCAGCCCTAAATATTTTTTAAACATACACACACACACACACACACACACACATATACACACACACACACACTTGGGTACTTTAATGAGCACCAAGTCCAGAGGGTGATAGACCCAGTCCAGCCAGGAGGAAAGGAGCCCCAGGGAGGTTCCTGTTGTACAAGGTGGGGCTGAGAATTCAGCAGGAAGGCCAGGATGGGAAGGTGACTCCACTGCCTACATGGAGAAGTTTGCAGGTGGCACCAGGCCACTTACAGAGCTCTGATCTCAGAATATGGGCTTGTGGGCTGTGGCTAAAGGGAGAACTGGCTAGGTGGCAGCTGCTCCAGGATCCTTAAAGGAAAGGAACGAAAAAGACACAGGGCAGCCAGATCTGGCTGGTGGAGACGAAGCACCTAGTTGAGGTGCTCAGACTGTCACAAGGCATCAGCAGGGCAGGGCCAGCCTGCTCTGATGGAGGAACCCCTGTCCTCCAGGACTTACTCCAGAAAGAAGAGAGGCTTTGCATGGTTGGGCTTTGCGTGGACATGCAAAGGACCTGGACGCCAGAAGGTAGAAACACAAAATGAAGATTCCTCTGGACCCAAAACGTTCAGAAATCCGGAGGACTCTCGACACCAAAAGGGCTTTCAACCCGTCATGCGTATATCTTGAAGGGTGGAGACACCCTCACCTGATATCTGGGTCGCTAAAGCAAGAAGGGCAGATAGGACTTTTTTTTTCCCTAGGAATCTAGGAGTGAAGTCATCAACTACTGGATAAGATGATTATGGGGTCTGGAGGAGCCTGGGGACGGGTGGTGCGGGAAGAGAGGCTTCAGCCACAGGTCAGGACTTCACAGGTGGGATGGGGGCTTTCCTGGGGCCTGGAGCACCGGAGGCCGGCCGCCGGCAATCGAAATTTCTTTGATTCATTTGTTCGAAGAGACCGAGGGCCAGCGCGGCGCCCCAAGGAGCCTGGCCCTGCCACGGGGTCCTGGCGGGAGAAGCCGGGCGTGGGGATCCACCACTGGAATGCCAAGAAAAGCGACGAAGAAAAAAAACCTAACACCTGCGGGCGGTGCGCAGCCGCAAAGGAGGCAGGGCGGCTTGTATGCTAATGAGAGCACCCAGGCCCGCCCCGGCCCGGGGGTCTGACGGACCCAACGCAGTGGGGTTTGGAGGGCTGCGGCGCCGGGCAATGCGCCCACGAAGGCTGATGCGGGGCGTGGAGTCGGGGCTGGGACCAGTGGGCTGGCGGCACAGCCTTGGGGCGGTCAGCGGCCTCCCAGGCGTCCGAAGCCACGGCTCCCCCACAGGCGCGAAGTGGTACGGCCCTGAGGGGGCGGGGACAGGATCATGTGACCAAGCTGCGGCCGCCATTTTGCTCTGCGGTGCTGGTATTTAGAGCGCAGCGGCTGACGGGCCAGGTCGCCTTCGCTCGCCTCTGCGCCCGCTCGTCGGTCTGCTGTTTTCACCTTGCCGCTGCCCGCAGAGCTCGTCCCCCGCCCCGCCCCGCCCGCAGACATGTCCGAGACCAAGAACAGCCCCGAGTATGCTTCGTTCTTCGCGGTCATGGGCGCTTCGTCCGCCATGATCTTCAGCGGTGAGCCCCGCGGCAGGCGGGGTCGGGCGGGGGGCGCCGCGGGACTCCTGCCCGCAGCGCACGGGGGGCCGGCGCGTGACTTCACTCTGACGCAGTCCGGGCTGTCTGGGGTGCCCGGCCTCACGCGACTGCGAGCTGGGGTCGGGTCCGAGGGCGGCGGGGGCCATGGGGTGTCTGGGGCTCAGGGTGTGCGTGCATGTCTAGGTGCGAGTCTTGGGGGTCCCCGGATTCCAGCTGACGGCCCTACCAGCCAAGCTGCGGTGCGGGGGTGGGGCGGCGCCGGCGCCGCTGCCATCTTAGCCCCGGGAGGCGGGAGGGGGGCTGGGGTGGGGGCGCAGGGGGCGGCGCGCGGTCTTGCGACTGCTCCGCACCCCGCATTCAGCGGGCAGGTGTGACATCACACCTCGGGAGGCTCCGGTCTGTGGGCGGCGGCGGCCCCGAGTGCGCCCGGGAGGGGAGTTCCTGGCCTCCTGGCCGGCGGGACACTCCGTCTCGCCAAGGTCCGCAGCCCTCGCCACAAAGGCGGCCGGGGTCAGGTGGTCCGTATCCTGAGGCAGGTCCTTCCGGTTGGGGCTTGTCTCGGTTTCCCAATTACCCTGTCAGCTACGTGGGTTGGTTGGGAAAGCTGGAAAAGGAGTTGGTCCTGAGAGCCCGCAGAGACGTAGGGGTGGGAACATATGGAAATGGGGGCTTCTGGGAGACAGCGCTTGTGTGGACCCTTGCTGAGGGTCTGTGCTTTGACTTGGATGAGAAGGTGACTTGGGATGCTAGCATTTACAGGATTGGGTCTTTGTTCCTTAGGAGGAATTCTCCAGTTTTGGTTCTTAAGAATGGAGGAATGAATGAATGAATGAATGACCTTCCTCTTTCAGGGCCAGGAATCGGGAGGGGCTGCCCAGATCTTGGAGAAGGAATCCAGCAGAGTTCTTGATGGCACCCTGCTTTGAATTTGGGCCTTGACAGTACTAGGGGGTCAAATTTAGTGAAAACTTGCCCTTCTGGGAGACAGAAGCTTAGACCAAACCTGAGAATGTGGGGCCTAGGGAGATAAGTCAGAGACAGCTACAGTGGACTGGTCTGGCCTGGTTTGCTCCTCCTCTGGTAGGTCTGGTTCTTGGCTAGAGTGGCCCGCCCTGCCCCACCCTACCTGGAGGACTGGGGAGGCTCCTAGTACATGTATGTGGAGGGTTTGAACTCTAAACAGTCTCTGCTGACTGTAAATACTTGTGGGGTGGGGACTTGGGGACCCTGCTGTCTTGGGGGCCTTCCCCTGCCTGGGCCTGTCTGCCAGTCACATGTTGTTGAGTGAGCCCTGCCCTTTCCATCCCCTTCCAGTAAGGGGTCATTTGTGGTGGGAGATGTGGTCTAGACATCTCCTTTGCCAGGATATGCCTGCTGTTCCCACACCTTTAGAGCTTCTCTGAGCTGCATGCCATGCATCTCCCTTAAGCTCCTTGTCCCCAGAATGCCTTCGGAGGTTCTACTACCTTCCACCGCAGCTCTCTGTGACTATAACTCACTTGTTCAGCAAATCTTGCTTGAGCTCTGCCAGGAATTGGGGTGACATCGGTGAACAACCAAGATCTCTGCCTGAATGAAACTTGCCTTCCAGTTTTCAGGGTGACTTCCGGTGACTCTGAGTTTTCCCACTGACCTGTTTTTCTATACCCAGTTCTCTCCCTCTCCATCAAGAACCTGCGTGTACTTTTCTACTGAGCAGTACCAGCAGGTGTCTGTACTTTATTGAGAACAGGGTATTGCTGGCTTAGGCCTTTCCTGCCTGACCCTGGCTCCTGGGGATTGGTACCTGCATACCTGTTGGCCTCTGTGAATTCTCTTCTGTGTCCTTAGCTCCACTCCTTCCCACATGGAGCTTAACACAGCCCAATGGTGGCTTGCCTCTTCTTTGCCCATTACCTTTTGAATTCATTTCTGCAGTCTAAAATGTGTCTTTCTCCAAGGTTTGTCTTCATCTTCTCTGCTGTGCTGCCTGGACAAGCCCCTCTGTCCTTCCATGGCCTTTGGTGTTGCTGTTGGATCAACATGAAGCTCTCTGCCAGTGTCTGGGTCTTGGCCTGCTTTGCACTTGACTTATTGATTGTTTAATATTTTTTTAGTTGTCAATGGACCTTTATTTTATTATTTATGTGAGGTGCTGAGAATCAAACCCAGTGCCTCACACATGCTAGGCAGGTACTCTACCACTCACCTACAACCCCAGCCCGACTCATTGGTTTTTAACCAAATGAGATCCATGCATATCTTTCAGGCCCCCCCTCCCCCATTTCACATTCCAGCTTCTCCTTTTTTCTTGTGACAAACATCCTGTTGATTCTTTCTTCATCATGTCTTCCATGAAGCTGCTCGTTGCTCCTTTTCTGTATTTTCAGCGACTTCCTCCCTGGTTTGATGCTTGTGTTCCAGGAACTGCCTCCTGACCCTGCTCTCTGCCCCACTGTGTCTGGCATTGTTGGCAGGCCTGCTTTTTAAAACTCCCATCAGGCTTGGCTTCTTGGACCTGCTGCCACCCAGGCCTAGACAGGTTTTATTTTCTGTAACTCTGACTTATAGTGGCTATCCCTTTTTCTCTCCCTTGTTCCTCTTGCCCTACCCTCTCCCCAGCCACATGACTTCCCTGCTGTTCTGGGGAAGGGCCCAGCTTACTTCCTGCCTCTTAAGAGTCTCAATACCTAGGGTGCTGAGTTCCCTGTGTTCAAACTCCTCCCCAGTGCCACATGTCAGCCTGTGCTCGCTGTTTGTAACTTGTCCCCAGGGGTGTGAACCCTGGAGGTGCTGGTCTGTTGCACATATGTGATGCAGCCTGACATGGGGCTGTGCCTGCAGAGGGAGCCTCCAGTGCCTCCCCGCCCAAAAAAAAAAAAAAAAAAAATACACTGTGACCGGAAAAGTTCCAGGAATGGCCTCTTGAAGATGGGCCCAGAGCCCTAGGCTAATGGTGTTACAAATCTTGGCCTGGTGGTATCTGGGCATCTCAGGATACCATTAGAGGAAGCAGTGTGGTCCTTTGTATCCCCGCCCTAGCCTGCTCTCTCCATTCTGCTCCTTGTCATCTCCACATGTGCTATTATTCTTGCCCTCTGTCCCATCTTCTTGTGATTTCCTATTCACTGTCACTGTTTCCTTCAGAACCGCCTGGTCTGTCATCTTTCCACCCCCTACCCCCACCTTGCTGTCCTGGAGGTGTTGCTGTGTTTGGGTCACTGTTCTGTCTCCTCATCTCTGAAAAGACAGAGCCCTTTGGAATTCAGCTCTTCTCAGTGCTGGAACAAGAGTAGGCTTTTTTGGGGGGTGGGGGTAGGGGTGCTAAGAAATCAATAAAATGTTACAAAGGCTGGAATTGTCCTAGTTCCTTCTGCCTCTGACCTGTGTTGTCTCTGTGGTCAAGCCAGTCATTGCTCTCTTCAAAATGAATATAGTATGGGCACCCTGGGTAAAGACAGGGCAAAGTATGCCATTGCCACTTGCTCCAGAGGAGACAGGCCACCCCTAGAGTCCAGCTCCCCTATTGCCATGTGGTAGGAGGCCTGAAGACCACAGGGAAGACAGAACTTTCCTGAGTTCTCATGGTCAGGGTGGGTGATGACCCCAGATTCCTGACCTCTTTCCTGTGCCTCATCCTCTTCTTTGCTTGCCCTTTCTTTTCCCTGGTTATTTAGGGAGGGTCCTGTCTATCAAGGCCACAGAGCCTGCTGTGTGGCATGGGGTGCTGAAAGCTGCCCTTCCTGGCAAAGCACAGCCCCTCCTAGCCCCCAGTTTAGCTCTGACTTCCAGTTTAGGGGCTGGAGTAGTGGGAAGTTGGGTGGTGAGTCCAAAAGCTCTGGCCTGGAGTTAAAGACTTGCTTATGGTCAGCTACTTCTGACCCTGAGGTCACATCCATCAGTAGAAGCTTTAGCCTGCTAGTACTGGGGAGGGGACCTTTGTGTGTGTGTGTGCAGTATTATGAGCATTGAACCCTGGGCCCCACACATGGAGGGCAAGCATTCTATCACTCTACCACACAGCCTAGACTGTGGTGGCTCTTCCAGGCTATTGTCCCTAGGTATTAGCTAAGGACTGATTGGCTACCCTGGACCTGCATCTGGGCTACTGATCAGTGGGCCACATATGATTTTCCAGACCTTTCTTGACTGGAAATACTGAGACTTAAGGTGGGACAAAGATGCCTAGAATCTCAAGTAAGGCTTTTGGGACCCTAGCTAGGGCTGCCTAAGGTAGCAGGCAGCAGGCTGAGGAGTGCTAGGGAATAGGGCTAGGTGTCACAGCAGAGTAGGAACCCTAGCGGGTCACAAGGGCTATTGCAGGAGAGAGAGGTGGACTGTGGTCACTCAGCCAGAGGAAAGTGGGAAATGGTTCTAACTGTGGCTGTTGCTTCTGGAGGCCCTTCTGCCCCTCTGGTGTTTTCGGCTCCCCATGTGAGTGCTAACTTGGGGAGCCCTCAGCTGTGCTAAGGAGGCCTGCAGGTGGCTCCTGGCTCACCTCACCTCCCTCCTACAGCCCTGGGTGCCGCCTATGGCACGGCTAAGAGTGGCACCGGCATCGCAGCCATGTCAGTCATGAGGCCGGAGCTGATCATGAAGTCCATCATCCCAGTGGTCATGGCTGGGATCATCGCCATCTACGGCCTGGTGGTGGCAGTCCTCATCGCCAACTCCCTGAATGATGGTATTAGCCTCTACAGGTGAGTGTGGGGAGTGCCATGCCTGGTACTGTCTTGCCTTGGTAGGCAGGCTGCTAACGGCCCTATATCTTTTCTCTCCTCCAGGAGTTTCCTCCAGCTTGGTGCAGGCTTGAGCGTGGGCCTGAGTGGCCTGGCAGCTGGCTTTGCCATTGGCATTGTGGGGGACGCCGGTGTTCGGGGTACTGCCCAGCAGCCCCGGCTGTTTGTGGGCATGATCCTGATCCTCATCTTCGCTGAGGTGCTTGGCCTCTACGGTCTCATCGTGGCCCTCATACTTTCCACAAAGTAGCCCCTCAAGCTCACCAGCCACAGAACACGATGTAAAGACCACTCCCCTCCTCATTCCAGAACGAACAGCCTGACACACATGCACGGGCAGCCACCCCCTCCTCCGTAGTTGGTCTTGTAAATGCGCAGTGTCCTAGTGCCCATTGTCTGTTTCCCCGCCTGGCCCCTTCCTCCCCGTGCTGTGGACATTGGGCCCACTCATCTCCCATCCAGGCCCCCGACCAGTGAGGATGCCAGCCTCCGGCCCCCGCCCTAGAGTGCTCTGTGTATAAGGATGAATTAGAGTTGTCATTTTTCTCTTCACTGGATGTTTATTTATAAAAGATTTGACCTGTTCATGCGTCTGTGGAGCAACCCTCGTCTCCCAACTATATAGTACCCTTTAGGTAGAGTGTTGCCTTGTGGGGTCCCCCTTGCCGAGACTCCTTGGATGGAACCGCCCCTTGCGCCCGGTGCCCCGGTCGGGGGCAGAACGCCAGCCACCAGGCCCTGGCGCCCAGCTGTGTCCAATAAAGTTCTCGGATGTGATAGGCCTGTGTCCCAGCGCTTGTGTGGGCGGGGCGGGCCGGGCTGGCGCCTGCGTCAATGCGTCGCGGGTCACGTGGGTGGGGCGATCATGTGGTGCCCGCCCTAGTCAGCTGAGGGTCACGTGGCACCGGGGCCTGCCGGCTCTGAGTTGCCGCGGCTCACGATGCGCGGCGGGCAGGGCGCAACGCGGGCTCCGGTGCTCCAGTTCACCAACTGCCGCATTCTGCGCGGTGGCGCACTGCTCAGGTGCGGGGGCCGGGCGGGGACAGCGCGGTGTGGGGCTGGGGTGGGCGACGGGACCGGTGGGCAATCTGAACGCCTGCCGCTGTGTGAGCAGGGAGGACCTGTGGGTGCGTGAGGGCCGCATCCTGGACCCGGAGAAGCTGTTCTTCGACGAGCGGCGCGTGGCCGACGAGCAGCGGGACTGCGGGGGCTACATCTTGGCGCCAGGCTTCATCGACGTGCAGATCAACGGTGCGGCCTGAGCCAGGGCCAGGGACGCAGGGGAGGAGCCCCGAGCACTCTGCGACCGCCTTTTTTTCTGACCCTAGGTGGATTTGGTGTCGACTTCTCCAAGATCACAGAGAATGTGGGTTCTGGGGTTGCGCTGGTGGCCCAGAGGATTCTGTCCCACGGCGTCACCTCTTTCTGTCCCACCCTGGTCACTTCCCCACCAGAGATTTATCATAAGGTGAGGTCAGGCTCCAGGCTTCAAGCAAAAGGGTCGGGGCGGTCTCTGGAAGCAATCATCCCCTTAACTTTTAAATCTCTTGCTGTTCTCTCTCCAAAAACATCGTATGAATCTGAATCTGTTCTCCCTCCACTTGGGCCTGGGGTGGGGGTCCCCTGGCCTTTATTCATCAGCTGTTCCTCTGCCTTCTAACTGCCTCTGCAGTGCTCCCCACTTTTGCTGTTTCAGCGTCCTCATCTGCCACAGCCCCTCCCTACCCCCACTGCCAGCCTCCAATCCTCCTGGAGCAAGCAAGGTTGCTGGAGACACAACCATTTCCTGGGGTCAGACTCCTATTTCCTGTCTGTGGTGTGTGCCTCATTTGAACATGTCTTCCAGAAAGAGCTGCTCTCCCAGTGTTTCCAGCCTAATTTATCTTACATTTCCCACCCTTCTACCTTTCTTGCTCTTAGAAGAAATTCCATTGTTCTTGTCCAGTTTTCCTTGGAAGTTTTGTCCTCTGAGCTGTTTCTTCCTGAGTGTGTTGCTGTCCTTTCCAGAACCCTTTGAGAGTAGGTTGCATATGCATGCCTCTGTATCCTTTAATACTTAACTTAAAAACATGGGTATTCTCTTACACTACCATAACGTGGCTGGTAAATTTAGGAACTGAACACTTTTAACCATGGTTAATTGATCTTGTTCTTTCAGTTTTGTCATTTGCCCCATCTGACTTTTCCTGTACTACAGAATCCACTGCGGAAATGTATGACTGTCTGTGGGTCCCTTTCTGGGTGTGAGCAGGGAGCTGTGGGAGGTTGTGGGTGGGCTCTGAGTTTGGGCTTCCTGGGCCTTTGTCCTGGCCTCCTGTGTTTATTTAGGTATTGGGGATTGAACTCGGGCACTCTGTCACTGAACTGTACCCCCATCCTTTTTCAAATTTGTGAGACAGGGTTTCACTACATTTTGGAGGCTGGCTTCCAACTTGTGATCCTCCTGCCTCAGTCTCCTGAGTCGCTAGGATTACAGGTGTGCACCTGGTGGCCTTCTGACTCTTGTATCAGCCAAAATATTTGGAACGGCCTTCTTTATTAACCTTAGTTTCCTCAATTGAAAGTAATCTTCGTCTCTCAGGGTCTTTGGATGCTGTGCTTGGTGCATATGAAGCATTTGGTAAATGTCAATTAAGGATGTCTTTCTGAAAATTTTTCACAGCTCTGCAACCACACAAATATCAAAAAACAAACTCAATTGTCCTGCTGCAGTTAGGCATCTGATTTTCCAGCTGCCTTCTTAGGCTCTGGTCCTTTCCAAGATAACAGGACTCGCATATCTCTAACATTCCCTTTGTACCTGGGGAACCTGTTCTCTTTCCCCAGGCACATTCCTGTAGTTCCAGGTTTCCCCTCTCCTGCCCCCAAGCTCTACCTGGAAGGCCTTGCTCTCCTGTTTCCCAGTTGCTTCCTTGCCCTTGCGTCACCTGCAGGTCTTTCTGGCATGATGTAGACACTCTGCCCCAGAGGGAGGACTGGTGAAGAGTGCGTGTTTTCTTCTTATCACTCACTGGGTCCAGGTGTGTTACAAACAAGACTCTTCCAAGATGAAAGCCTTGGGCCATCTGCCAATGTTGGAGATTGTGGAGGGTTTGGGATGTGTAAACTTAATACTAATATCATGGAAACCGGAGGACCTTTCCCTCAACAAGCACCCAACCTTCCTTCTGAGCCCCTTCACACTGGGTAGAAATGGATTGCTGCTTTGCCAGAAGTTAGCCAGGTCTTTTGTTGTTGAAGTCTGACCTGACACCAGCAGCTCCTTTCCTGGGCCTCCTTCAGCCCTGCCTTTTACTGTCCTTCCAGGCAGCAGATCTGTTCACATTATTCTCAGTTTTAAGGGCTTATTTGCTGAGTCAAGGGAGAGTACCTCCTTGCCTTTGACCCCACTGTCCTTCACACTTGGGCCTTTCCAGTTGCTCCCTGCTTTCTTTCCCTCTAGCTTGACTTGAACCTGTCCTTTCTCTTTACTCCCCTCCTGCTTTCCTTCCAGACTTTAGTCTAGCAAAACTCAGCCATTATCTTTTTTTTTTTTTTTAATCTCTAATGAACTTTGTATATCCACAGCTTGTTGGAACAACAGCAGCTCTTTGCCCCAACTTGTTCCCTCCCTAGGTGCCATCACTTTCAACTCAGCTGTTCTTTAGGAATTCACCTGCATACTAGAAAATATGCTAGTATTCCTATTCAGTTTTCTAGTTTGGGGCGATATTTCTTGCTTCCCACCAGGACAGATGAGGACTAGTTCTCTCTCATCTTTTTCTTTCTTTTTTTTTTTTTTAAAATACCTTTATTTTTCTTTCTTTATTTTTACGTGGTGCTGAGGATCGAGCCCAGGGTCTCACACGTGCGAGGTGAGTGCTCTACCGCTGAGCCACAACCCAGCCCATCTTTCATCTTTTTCTATGTCTCATTCTCACTAAATAGTATTTTTTATTAGATCAGCCACATAACTCCGACATGGGGGCTGCTGTGTATAATTCCAGGGTTTGAGTTATTTTCTCTTTTCTAAACTCTGCTTTTCCTGGAGTTTACTTTTTTTTTTTTAATAGCTAGTAACTCAAGTTCTGTAGTTTCCTGCTGACAGTTGTTACTCTTAGGCCATTTAGACATAGAATGGGCTCCATCAGTTTTGGCTTCCTGCTTTCCCCAGCACTTCCTGTTGTCCTCACCAGGGCTGAGCAGTCCTGGTATCACCATTCCCCACCATCTGGGGAGTCTATCCACCTTTCTTCTGAGTCTTCCATGTCCCAGAGCCTCTTGTATTTTCATCTTGGTGGTTTACACTTTTCATTTTGGTGGAATACATCCTCCAGTAGATTCTGAAGAAAAGGGTCATGGGACAATAAGTTTTTTGAAGCCTCAAAGGACTGAAAATATATTCTCTTGATCCATGGCCTAACTAGGCTAGAGTCTAAGTAAGAAGCAATTTTCCCCTAGGATTTTTTGTTTTGTTTTGTTATTGGTGGTGCTGGGGCTTGAATCTGAGGCCTCATTCATCTAGGCAAGTCCGCTACCGCTGAGCTACACCCTGCCCCTTAAAAAATTAAAAAAAAAAAAAAAAAAAAAATCTGAGACAGGGAATTAATTAAATTTGACTAATAAACTTCCTGGGCTGGTCTCAAACTTTGGTTTCTCCTGCCTCAGCCTCCCAAGTAGCTGGGATCACAGGTGTGCACCACTGAGCCCACTTGGTTGTTTTGAATTATTTCCTTGGTGACTTTTTGCCTGTCCTATGTCATCATTTTATGGGAGTCTCACTGGTCCACAGTTGGGCCTCCTGGGCTCATTCTCTGATTTTTTTCTCTTGTATTTTCTTATTGACTCCATTTTCTAGGTATTTCCTCAGCTTTTATCTTCCAGTTCTTCTCTTGGATTTCTTGCTTTGGTGCTCACATAATTTAAGCTTTGAAGAGCTTCTTCTGTCCCCCACCCCATGTTCCTTGTCTTAAATATTGTATTCTTGCTTCATGGACACATGACCTTTCATTGTCCAGAGGGTGTCGTCAACAGCTCTTTCCTGTGTCCCTTCTTGGTGTGACAGTCCCTGGCTCAGTTCTACTGTTGGCTTCCCCTTGTTGTCTTAGGGTGCTTTGAGGGCTGGGGATACTCACAGGTCAGGGTCCCGCCTCAGGCTTGTCAGAATGCCAAGGAAGCCTTGTTCTGCTCAGAGGAAACAGGCCTGCCTGGTGACTTGGCGAAAGTCTTCAGGATGTAAATTTCTACTTTCTTACTGATTTCTCTACTGCTCCTTGACCTACCCTTTCCCAGAGGCCCTCTCTCAGCCAGGGACACCTGGGGCAGGTATTCTAGGGACCCAGCTGCTCTCAAACAAGACTCCTTTGTCAGTGCCTGCCCCCAACCCATTTTTCACAGCACCAGGCACTGAAGGGCTTGAGCCCGTGGTCCTCTCTCAGTCTGTGGCCCACCTATATCTGTCCAGGATCTGCTTGTCTAACTTTCAGAGTCTGACTGCCTTTCTCTCTTCCTTTTTTTTTTTTCGTTAAATATTTATTTTTTGGTGTAGATGGACACAACACAATGCATTTTATTTTTATGTGGTGCTGAGGATTGAACCCGGGTCCTGCCCGTGCTAGGCGAGCGGCTCTACCACTGAGCCACAATCCCAGTCCCTCTCTCTTCCTCTTTAAGGTCTTTAAGGTTTGAGGTCTTTTTTTTGGAGGTGGGAGTACTGGAAATTGAGCCTAGAGGAGCTCTAGCACTGAGCTATAACCCCAGCCCCACCCCCCCCCTTTTTTTTTTTTTTTAATTTTGAGTCAGGATCTTCCAAAGTGGTGCTCAAGGTCCTGAGTTTGATCTCCAGCATCAGAAAAAAATCAATCAATCAATCAACCTTCACTTTTGTTTGGGGCAGGGAGTTCTGGGGAGGGTGCAGTTATCACTTTTGTTCAGCAGGGAGTCCTGAGGGAGTTGCAAGCAGCCTGCCACCCTTGCCCAGGGACCCTTGCAGAGCTGCAGGCTCTGGAAAGCCCTTGCCCACCTGGGAGAAACATGGCATGGGCTGGGTTGCCTGGCCTTTCAGCCCCTGAGATCAATTGTGAGCCTTGTCATTCCTCCCCAGTGCTGTGACCTTTCTGATCAAGTGTGGCCTGGGCTGTGAGTGTTGAGCCCTGATTCTACCTGCACTGAGCACTCTGGCCTTGCTGCTTGGACCTGCTCCTGCCTCCTGGCCTTGCTGCTCAGGAAGGTTATGGTCACTCTGTTGGGGCCTCTACTCCACTTACGTTCTAGCTGCTGCTGGATGGAGGCCACCCTGAAGGCCAGAGCAGTTTGGCGCCACCTTTGGTGCCCCTGTTCCTGTCCTCGTGGCATGGAAGCTTTGTTGCCTCAGTCCTCTCGGCAGGCTGTCTGGTGTCCCCCATTCGTAATTTCCTGCTCTTGACCATTGTATGGGGCCTTTGGCCATCTTCTAGTTCCTGGGAGAGATGGCCAGTGGGGATGGGCTGGGCCAGGGCCCTGAACTCTACCTGAGATCTCTGGGTACAGGGCTATGGGGGGGCAGGGCTTTAACAGCTGGTTCCCCCCAGGTCCTTCCTCAGATCCCCGTGAAGAGTGGTGGTCCCCATGGGGCAGGGGTCCTCGGTGAGTGGCTGATCCCCTCGTGCCCCCACCCTGGGAGACCCCTACCCACCAGGTGCCCAGATGGGGAGGGAGGGAGGGTGTGCAGGCACAAGGGGTCGATGTGGGCTGTAGGACGGGGGTGCCTGCTGGAGTTACCCTCATTTCCTCCCTCTAGGGGTGCACCTAGAGGGCCCATTCATCAGCCAGGAGAAGCGGGGTGCACACCCTGAGGCCCACCTTCGTTCTTTTGAGGCCCATGCCTTCCATGATGTGCTGGCCACCTATGGTCCCTTGGACAACGTTCGCATTGTGACACTGGCCCCTGAGCTGGGCCGCAGCCACGAAGTGATCCAGGCACTGACAGCCCAGGGCATCTGCGTTTCCCTAGGTAAGGGGCCGTCAGTTGGGGCGGGGTCTGCAGCTGGAGCAGAGTCTGAACTCAGGTCCCCTATGCAGGGCACTCAGTGGCTGACCTACAGGCTGCAGAGGAAGCAGTACAGAGTGGGGCCACCTTCATTACCCACCTCTTCAATGCCATGTTGCCTGTGAGTGCTGCCCTGGCTCCTGGAGGGGTGGGCTTTTGGCAGCCTCTGTCCTCACTCAGCCAGCCCCTCCTGTCCTGCCCAGTTCCACCACCGTGATCCTGGCATTGTGGGGCTCCTGACCAGTGACCGCCTGCCCCCTGGGCGCTGCATCTTCTACGGAATGATTGCCGATGGCATACACACCAATCCTGCAGCCCTACGCATTGCCTACCGGGCCCATCCCCACGGTGAGTCTCCATGGAGGAGGGGCAGTAGAAGTTAGTTGTTCAGCTTGCCCACCAGGCCCATCCCCCGGGTGAGTCTCCAGGGAGGAGGGGCGTTGAAATCAGTTGTCCTGGTCCTGAAGCACTTCTCCTCTAGGGCTGGTGCTAGTCACTGATGCTGTCCCTGCCCTGGGCCTGGGCAATGGCCGTCATACACTGGGACAGCAGGATGTGGAAGTGGATGGGTTGACCGCCTATGTGGCAGGTGAGTGACTCCCATGCTCACAGGAAAGCAGCCCCTCAACCTCTTTGGGGGGGGTGTGGAATTTGGGTATCCCCTGCTTGCCTTCTGAGCTCCCAGGCCCACAGTTCCCCTGGCCTCTCTGCTCTCAAGGCACCAAGACGCTGTGTGGCAGCATAGCACCAATGGATGTCTGCGTCCGGCATTTTCTGCAGGCCACAGGTTAGTGGGCCAGTGTGTCTCTGTATCTAGGAACAGAGGCCACCTCTGGGAGGAACTGGGGCGGGGTAGGATTATGGGAATCCTGTTTCAACAGTCTTCACCTGCCCATGTTGGGGTGGTGGTTTCCAGGGGATGGACTGGACACTGGAATGTGGCCAAGATCCTGCAGAGAGCTCATAAGCATAGTAGCATGGCTGCGTGGTAGCAAGCAACAGGTTGATGGACAATGAAACAACAGACCCTGGGAGGGGCAGGGCCCCCTATCCTACCTGCAGAAGGACCAAGGCTCCAGCCCTATGGGATGGGGGGCTTCTCAGGAACAGCACAGATGGACAGGTGGGATGGGGTGGGGCAGGATTGGCACTGCGGGCCCCTGGGATAGGTTGTGTGGTGCCCTTGCACAGCAGCAGATGAGAAGAGACTAGATGCCATTCTGGAGGCGGTAGGTATCACAGTCCATTGTATAAATCAGATGGGCTGAGGACAAGGGACAGCAAGGGGACAACCTAGGAGGCAGGACATGGCTGTATCTTAGCCCCAGGACTGATCAGAGTGGTGGAGAAGTGAATATGGTCATTTGACCTCTTGGTTAGGGGAGCAGAGAGCAGAGCCCTGGGTTCCTGCTAGGCTGGTGACATAGTGGGCCCTGGTATCACTTCTTTGCATTTGGGGGCTCTCCCCAGGATTCAGGAGAAAGTGGAGGGTCCTGTGGGCATGTGGGATCAGAGAGTGCTTTGTTAGGGAGAAGAGAAACCCTTCAGGCAGGGATGGTGCCTGGGCTGAGGAAAAGAGAAGCAAGTACTATCCCCTAGAGCTGGGGTGGGGATTGGCTGTTAGCATGTTGCAGAGTCCTGGGCTGTCCCCCCTTGTCTCCAGGCCCTAAAATGGGAGCTTGGAGCTGTGAGTAGGAGAGGGGCTGTGGGACATTACCATGATGTGTCCCAAACAGGCTGCAGTGTGGAGGCAGCCCTGGAGGCTGCATCCCTGCATCCCGCCCAGCTGCTGGGGCTGGAGAAGAGCAAGGGGAGTCTGGACTTTGGTGCTGATGCAGGTGAGGCTCCACATAGGAGAGGCCCAGTAAAAGGCTGGGTCAGGGCCCAGGTGAGTGAGTGAGTCTTCCCGGTTTCTGGCTCCCTGGAGGCATTACCTGCCATAGTCTCTCTCTGGCTCTCTATTCCCCTTGGCCAGGCTTTCTGGCATCCAAGATAAGGCCAGACCAGGGCTGCAGGGAGTAGTCCCTTGTCCCTGACTATGAGGAGTTGGACTCTTGGTTCTAGGACCTATGCCAGTCTGTGATGGTCAGGACATCCTGCATGAGTCATGTCCCTGGGCCTCAGCTTCCCCACTGGGTTCAATTGTGGGGGGTTGGGGTGGTTCCATTCCATCCCTTCTTACCCTGTGGCTCTGCCCCAGACTTCGTGGTGCTCGATGACACCCTCCGTGTCCAGGCCACCTACATCTCTGGTGAGCTGGTGTGGCAAGCAGAGGAAGCCAGGCTATAACCAAGGACTTCAGCAGGAGAGGATGCCCAGCCCCAGCTGGACACTGACATGGCGGACAGTCGAGGGAGCTGGTCTCCAGAGAGCAAGTTGGGACCCCTCCTCCAGGTTGGCCCTTCCAGAGCCTCAAATGGCCCTGGAGGCAGTGGCTCGGATAAATGTGTGGCCAACAGGACTTGCCTTGTCTCTGGGTGTTGATTGTTTTTAAAGCAGGGCTGCTATCTTGGGGCCTCATTGAAGGTGTTTGTGTCTTGGGGCAGAAATGGTTGGATTCCTTGTGGGCCCCCTATTAGGCTGGACCTGTCTGAGGTCTATAAATCCACAGGAAGATAGAGTTGGAAGTGAGCAGGGAGTCCTTCAGTGTGGCTGGTGGAATGGAATCATGGCCATGGTTGGAAGACTACAGGAAGGAGTTGGGGACAGTGATGGTGGGTGGTTTTTAATGTTTAGTCACATCCCCTGAGCTGGGTGGGCAGAGGGGAGACCCAAGGCCCAGTTCTGGACCTGGGCACAGTTCCAGGCCCTCTGTTGAGACCTTCTTGAGGGTATCCACACTGGTCTTGGAACCCAGGTCACCCAGCACTGAGTGCAGGAGGTAGTACCCAAGGGTCCCAATCCAGGCCAGGACCCCCAGCTAGCTGTTTATCCCTGGCCTGCTGACTTGCCCTGACCTCAATCCCATCACCTAGCACCCTTGTGCATAATCATGGTTCTGTGTTCTTCTACATCATAGCTCAGCAGCCCCACCTCCCCAACATGCCCCTGGTGGGTTTGACAAGCCCTCCCCTTGCCCACCATAGTTTGGTGGCTATGGAGACCTGCCAGTGCTGTTGGGAAGCTCAGGGTCTCACCATTGTTCAGGGGCCCTTCAACTTATCTTTGCTTCTTTAATGTTGCTTGGGCAACACATTCCAGTGTTCTACTCCAACACATTCTTGGCCTTCCTCCATTAAAGTACCATGGGCCATCAGGCTCTTTGGTGGGCAGGCTTTGGGGGCCCTCCTGGCTCTGAGGATGACTGTGACACAGGGGAGTCAAGCCTGGGAGTGGTGTCTTGACTTTCTTCCCATTTGGGTCCTGGAGTAGGCGGCTCCACCCCCTTTTATGTGATGAGATTATTCCTTGGTGCAAGAGAAAAATGTGCCATGATGCTGTTGTATGCTGTTTCCAATAAAAGAAATGTCTCCAGGCCACAGCAACAAAACCACTTATGGGCTTTTACCTGGACTGTGGGCAAACATCCGGGGGAGAACAGCTGGTGGGATAGGGGTACATCAGGCCAGGTCTCAGCCCGTGTGTTCCTGGGTACACACCATCAGCCCAAGAATGTGAGTCTGTGGGATCCCAACCTTCCAAGAGCTGCAGGTGCAGGGATGCTTAGGTCTGTCCCATAGCCACATGCCTTTCAATATGTGGCTGGCCACCTCCTGCAATGTGTCCAGTGCTGGGAGACAATTGTGAATGTGGGTCACGCTGGGCCTATCCAGCAGGGCTCATTATGGCCATGAGAGGCAGGTGAGCTTGACCCTCACCTGGTTTCAGGCTCTGCTCTTAAATACTTTACTAGTGTTGACTCATTTTCATCTTTCTTCCAGAAAACTAATGAGGAAGCTGGGTGTGTGATGGCTATAATCCTATAACCTATAATCCTAGCTACCGGGGGGTGAGGGCAGTGGTGAGGCAGCAGGACTGCAAATTTAAGGCCAGCCAGGGCAAATTAGTGAGACCCTGTCTCAAAAAATATAAAAGGTTGGGGATGTAGCGCAGTGGTACAGTGCCCCTGGGTTCACTTCTCAGTATTGGAGGAAAAAAAAAAAAAAAAAATCCAAGGAGGAGGCCTATTTGTCATTCTTGCTTCTCTCTTGGGGAAACTGGAGTACTGAGTCCTAGAGCTACAGAGTGGCCGGGGGCTGGAAATGTAGCTCAATGGTAGAGTCCTTTTCTAGCCAGGCCCTGGGTTTCATTCCCAGCATGGGGGACAGGGTAATTTAGCCCAGGCACACCCTGCTCCATTCCATCCTCTTCATCTCTGGATGAAGAGGAAGGAAGGGCTCCTTAGAGGGGTGGACAGTGGGTGTGACATTCAGATGATGGGAGCTACCTTTGTGGAAGAGTTTCAGGCAAAGCAAGGCCAGAGACACAGATGTGTGTGTGTTGGTGGAACAAAGACCGCCACTGCAGTCAATGGAGAGAGGTGCGAGCAGGGCTCTGGACCTGCCGTAGGAGTTTAGGTTTTATTTGAGGTGCAAGGGAAAATGCCACTGGGTTTTTAATTTTTTAAATTATGATACAATGTAAAATGCACTTTTTTTTTTCAGTACTGGGGATTAAACCCAAGGGTGTTCTATCACTGTGGGACACCCCTAGCTCGCCTTTTTTTTTGGTAATAGGGATTGAACCCAGGGGTGCTTTACCACTGAGTTACATCCCCAGCCCTTTATTTGAGTTGTTGAGGCTGGTGAACTTGTGATCCTCCTGCCTCAGGCTCCAGAGTCACTTGGATTACAGGCGAGTTCCACCACACCTGGCAAGTTTACCATTCTGATCACTCTGAAATGTACAGTTCAGTGGCACTAAGCACATTCATATTGTGTGCAGCCATCACACCATTGTTCTCCAGGACTTCTCCATCTTCCCAAAGGGTGACCTCACTTTTGCCCCATCCGAAGCTCTGAGCTGGAGGGCTGTAAACGGAAGGGTGGGTTGCCGCTTAGGTCATCCTGGGGGTGCTGGGGGACAAGGCCACCCTGGCCGTGGGTGCCAGCGGTGCTGCCACAGGCTGTATGGTGAGTGTGGATTGGGGGAGAGTGAGGCTGGTGTGCCTGCTGAGTCACAGTGGGGGCGGGGAGCCTGGTAGGTGGCAGAGCTGGTGTTTGTGAGACACCAGGCCTGTCGTTCTGTCTGTTGGCTGTGTGCAGCTGGAAGAGGTGCTTTGGCGAGCGTAGTCTGTGGGCACCACCCGGTGGCCTTCCAGAACACCCTCTAGGGCATGCAGGATTGAGCCACCGCAGGTTCAAGTCCTCAGGCTGGAGACCCAGCCAAGCCCTTTTATCTCCAGGCCTCGAGGCTCCCAGGACCATTGGCATATGGTGGGGTGATGCTGGGGCGTGAAATGTTAACCAAGCCAGGCAGCAGCAGCTGAAGAAAGTGGAGGGCCCCGCCCAGCAGTCCAGGAGGCCTGTTCTGTCCTGGCGGGGTAGGGTGGGGGGCACATGGCCTTAGGAGGGCTGCTTCTGGTGGTCTCTGCTGGGGCCAATCACAGTGGCCAACCGAGAGGGACGTGTGCTCTGCTCAGGGCAGACTCTGCTGCACTCCACTCATAGCACTTTGACGATTCCCTGGGCCCCGCCCCAGCCTGTTCTTCCCTATGATTCTGGAGTGCTAGTGGACCAAGGGCACCTTCCCAGTCCTGTGGTCAGCCGCGAGGTGTGCCCCTTCCAACCTGATCCTGCGCCTTTTACCACAGTGTCACAGTTTATTACTAAGTGGTATTGCACTTTTGGTACTGCTTGGCAATTCTCTATTTTTAAAGTGAGCATGTGGAGAACTTCCCAGATGGGAGTGCATGGATCTCTATTGTAAAAGGTGCCCGGGTCCTTTCTGTAAACATGGGTGTTCCGTGACAGTAACCAGTTCTCACCACACCCTTGCTAGGGATTGCCTGAGGGTGGGAATGGGTGTATCTGGGGATCCAGATATTCCAGGGCATTCCTCTTCCCTCTGTGGCCTTCTTGTCCCCATGTGATCCCAAGAAGACCAGAGAACAGCCTTCTGCATGAGTTTCCTGTTGCTGCTGTAACAAATCACCTCAAACCTGTTTAAAACAACTGGAACTTATGGTTTTATGGTTCTGGAGGCCCATGTAGGAAATAGGTCTCATGGGCTGAAGTCAAGGCAGGTGCAGATCTGCAGAGGCTCCTGTTCTGCTTTGTTTCCTAGAGGCTGCTGACTCCTTTTCTTTTGCAAAGCCAGCAGTGGCCAGCAAGCCTCCTCTTCTATGTTTAGAGACCCTTGTGATTATACTGGGCTCACTGGAGAACCCTGGCTAGTCTCCTTTTTTTTTTTTAGTTATACATGGATACAATATCTTTATTTTGTTTATTCATTTTCTTTTTTTTTTTAGAAAGAGTGAGAGAGAGGAGAGAGAATTTTAATATTTATTTTTTAGTATTTGGCGGACACAACATCTTTGTCTGTATGTGGTGCTGAGGATCGAACCCGGGCCACACGCATGCCAGGTGAGCGCGCTACCGCGTGAGCCACATCCCCAGCCCTGTTTATTCATTTTCTTGTGGTGCTGAGGATCGAACCCAGTGCCTCACATGTGGGAGGCAAGCACTCTGCCACTGAGCCACAACCCCAGCCCTAGTCTCCCATTTTTAAGGTCAGCAGAATAGCAGCCTTCAACCCCCCTTTTCTGTAGATCATGACATACTCACAGTGGCGGATCAGGTACTGAACATCCTTGGACAGACCATTATTCTGGAGAGAAGGACCCAGGCAGAAGTGTTCCTGCTCAGGTCTAAAAGAGATACTAGTTCCATCCCAGGTTTCAGTATCTAACATCACAAAAAACTAAAAAAGGAGATACCATATTTCTGTTATCAGTTCCTTTTCCCCTACGTTCTTACCAATGGTGGATGTTTTCAAGTTTTGAGAGTTTAATCGGTTTTTGAATGAGCCTCATTTTATAGTTGGGAAAGATGAGGTTTGGGAGGGCAAGTTAGGAGACTTGAGATCTCACAAAACTGCCCCTTTCTTGACTGCCAGTCAAGCTTCTTTGTCACTTCTTTGTCACAGTTAATAGGGGAAGATGTGAATTCACCTAGGTAGCTTGGAAACCACTGAATCCCTTTGTTATCTCTCATCCATCTATTCATCTGCAGCCATCAACAAATGCATATTGGGAGCCTTGGGCATGGTGAATAGATACCAGGGGCAGAGGCTACTGTTTGAAAAGCCCTTTCCCCTCACCTGCCTGTACCTTAACTGGTCTTTTTGCCTTCCTATTTGCCCCCTGTGATCCTTTCCCCAGACCCTGCCAAGCAGGTGCAGGAGAGTCTAAAATAAAAATCAACTGGGTTCTGCCTGGTGCAGCTCTTCATTGGCTTGATACTTAAGTGCTTGCAAAATCTGTGGGGTGTGGACCTACCTTCCCCTTTCTCCTGTGTCTGCATGAATGCTAGTAGTTGTCCTGCCCTTGGCTGTTGGTGGTAGCTGGCTTTGAAAGTGGCCCCCCACATGATGTTCCTACTGATGATGGATATAGGTTATAAAAACCACCATGGCTGGGCACAGTGGTGCACAACTGTAATCTTAGCTACTTGGGAGGCTTAGGCAGGGGAACTGCAAGTTCCAGGCTACCTTGGGCAACTTAGTGAGGCTATAAGCAACTTAGCAAGACTCCAAAAAAGGGGGAGAGTACTCTTGGGTTCAATCCCCAGTACCTCCTCTCCCTGCTAGAACAAAGAAAACAAACTAAAAAACCCTTAGCTTTCAGCTTGGGTCTAATGGTTTTCTCTTGAACCACTTACTCTGGGGAGAGCCAGCTGCCACAGCATGAAGACATTCAGCTCTGTACAGCAGCTCACATGAAACAGACTTCCAGCCCAATGCTGTAGGAATGAGACTTTTTGGAAGTGGGTCCTCCAGGTTTGCTCAAGCCTTCAGATGCCTGAACCAGACCACCCAGCTGCTGGTTCCCTCCCCGGCTTCAGACTCCCAGAAACTATGAGACAATGCACCTCTATTGTTTGGGGAAAATTTGTTACATAGTAATAGGTATCTAATACCCTAGCTGTAAGACATTGGGTTAGGTTCCTAATTTCTGAACCCCGTTTCTCCCCTTGTGCTGCAAACGTCATGGGAATAAGTGTGGAGGAATACATGATGCAGCACAGGCCAAGTGCAGCCAGCACTCGGCACATCGGGCATCCTTGCTGCCCCCTCATGGTTGGTTCCCAACATCCATGACCTCACAATGTCAAACCAAGCCCCTGGATGCTTGGCTCAAGACACACTTCAGCTATGGACAGAGGCATTGGGCAGGAAAGGGATAGATAAGAGCTGGAGAACAGTCTGTCTCCTTCCTCCAGCTGAGGTGCCCATGAACTGTGCTGGACCAGGTGAGACTATCTCCCCCAGTGTTCACTGTCCCCAAGATGGGCGGCCAGACCTGACACAGGTGCTCTGCCTCTCTAGAGGTGAGAATAGAAGCCTGCCTGGCTGGGCTTGGCCTGGGCCTCGCCTGCTCTCTGCTGTCAAGGTCCTGGCAGGAGTGAGGACTGCTCTTCCTCAGCCTCCTGCTGCCCTCCCTGCCTGCTCAGCTGCTTTCTTCAGGGCGGCAGCCTCCTCCTCTCCCCTCACTCCTTCCCCAAGGCTGCCTGCTGCATCACGCCCACAGCACAGGTGGGCTCCACCTTTCACCAGTCATTTTTACTCAAGTACCCCACGCACTTCTTCCTTCCCAGTTTCTCTGTGAACTACTTAAGAACCATAGGGCTGTGTGTTGCTACAATGGACTTGAACAGGAAAAACGTTAAGAGAACCCAGTCTGCACCCCAGTGGAAATCAGCGTTGCCTATATTTCCTTCCAGGCTTTTTTCTTTGCATTTACTTTACTAACTGGGAGCTGGGGGTATAATTCAGAGGTAGACTGCTTGCCTAGCATGTGTGAAGTCCTGGGTTTGATCCTTAGTAGTACAAAAACAAAACAAAAATCCTTTTACATACATGCTTAGATTTATAAGGGTTATTTGAAAACATTCATTGGATTGTGTATGTGTGTGAGTGGTACCAGTGATTAAACCCAGGGGTGCTTTACCACTGAGCTATGTCCCAGTCATTTTTTATTTTTTGAGACAAGGTCTCATTAAATTGCTGAGGTTGGCCTCAAACTTGAGACCCTCTTTCCTCAGTCTCTGGGATTACAGTCATATGTCACTGTATCTGGCCATGTGTGATTTTGTTTGTTTGTTTGTTTGTTATGTACTGGGGATTGAACCCAGGGGAGCTCTACCACTGAACTGTGGCCCAATTCTTTTGAACTTTTTTTGAGACAAGTTCTTGCTAAATTGCTGAGGCTGGCCTTAATCTTGAGACCCTCCCAAGTCATTGGGATTATAGGCATGCACCTCCATGCCCATATGTCTGTCTGCTTTTCTAGAAATATCTTTATACTTTTTGTGATTCATCATTTGTGGTCATTATTTCTTGCCTTTTTGTTGAAATGGTAAGGATTCAGTTTTTATACCTGCCATGTCTTTTGCTTCCTGTCCAGGTAGAATATGATGACTACAGACAGAATCAGTGTAACTGACCATGACTGTAAATATCAGTCACAGTAGAGAGGACTGAGAGGAGGTATGGGCTGTGATTGTGATTCCTTTTTGGTAGAGCTATTCTGGATTATTATTTTTTTCTCATTTCCCTGTGAGTTCCTCAATTTAACTCAAATTTTCCCTCTGATACTAGGGATTGAACCCAGGTGTGCTCTACCACTTACCTATATCCCCAGCCTTTTTTTTTTTTTTTTTTTTTTGGGTACCAGTGATTGAACTCAGGGGCACTCGACCACTGAGCCATGTCCCCAGTCTTATTATGTATTTTATTTAGAGACAGGGTCTCACTGAGTTGCTAGCACATTGTTTTTGCTGAGGCTGGCTTTGAACTCGAGATCCTTCTGCCTTAGCCTCCCAAGCTGCTAGTGGTTGCACCATCTTGCCTGGCTTATTTTTTATTTTGAGATAGGGTCTCACTACATTGCTGAAGCTGGCCTTGAACTTGTGATCCTCCTGCCTTAGTCACTGGGTTCTAGGTGTGGCCATCATGCCCAATCTGAATTCAAGTTTATTTGTGGCAAGAATCTATAATTTCCTCTAGAAGTCTACTCCACTTCAGTCTGGGTGTTCCTTGCTGACAGCTCTTATCCTGGCATTTCCCCACCCTATTCACTTAAATTCTACCTTTTAACTGGGTCGGCATGTCTATAATCTCTTAGGGGTTGATGTACAGGCTTTGGCCACATAGATATGGCTGAGGCAGGAGAACTATAAGTTCAAGGCCAGGGTTGGGTTTGATCCTCAGTTACTACATAAAATAAACAAAATAAAGGTATTGTGTTCATCTACAACTAAAAAAAAAAAAGTTCAAGGCCAGCCTGGGCAACTTAGACCCTGTCTCAGGATAAAAAAATTTAAAAAAGCTAGGGCTATAACCTCTGTGGTAGAGTGTCCCCAGGGTTCAATCTCCATTGCCCACCTCCCCGCCAAAAATTACCAAAACTGTGACCTAGTTACCTGATTTTCTTTTTTTGGGGGGTGGGGTGGGGTGGGTATTGAACCCAGGGGCTTCACTACCAAGCTACACCCCCAGCCCTCTTTATTTTTTTGAGACAGGGTTTCTTTCACTAAGTTGCTTAGGACCTTGCTGAGTTGCTGAGATTGGCCTTGAACTTGTGATCCTCCTGCCTTAGCTTCCTGAGTCATAAGAATTACAGGTGTGTGCCACCATGCTGGGCTCAGGAAAAGTTTTTATTGCTTTGTGAGAACCAAAATAAATAGAATGGCTGTTGACTAAGAGCAGAGTTGGTCAGGTCTGGTTTTGAGACCTGTGCTCGGTGACCTTGAACTCTATTCTACAGCACAGTAGACAAGCCACAGAAGCCTGTCTCCTCAAATGAAAAGTGGGAACCATCATATCACCTGATGCTCATGGGCTGTTGTGTGGAACAAGCAGACACTGCTTGTGGTGACTTGAGGGGGTGCTGGGGTTGGTATCTATGTTTTGAGATATGAGAGCTGTGTCCACCTTGAGCTTCTCTCTGTGCACTCAGGGTGAGAGTGTAAACTAGACTACCCTTTCTGAAGTGGGGCAGGTAGTTTGGCAGCTGAATTATATTTTGGTCCAGTAATTCCATAGGCTAAGAATTCATCCTAAAGAGATAAGGAAGGGTGTGCTGGATTTCAGTGTAGTCCTTGTTCATGAGGGAAAAATAAAACAAAACAAAAAATCTGGGTATCATTTTCATGTCTATTAGGAAATCAATACCTGAATGTATAAACATTCATTTCATCTTTAAATGTTATGTTCCTCCAGTGGCCTCCTCTGGACTTATACAACTGAGGAAAAGAGGTCAGGAGAGCCATACAGGATACAGATGATACATTGTTAAGTGAAAGAAACAAGTATCAAAACAGCAAGAATAGCATGGGGTTAGGGGTTATAGTTGCCATTTTTTTTTTTTATTATTGTTGTTTTGTTTTTTGTTTGAAGTGGGTTACTGGGGATTGAATTTAAGGCCTGGAGCATGTTAGGCAAGTGTTCTACCACTGAGCTATATACCCAGCTCTTTTTAATTTTTTAAAAATTTTATTGAGACTGTGTCTGTCAAGTTGCCCAGGATGTCCTTGAACTTGTGATTCCCCTGTGTCAGCCACCTCCTCAACCTCAGTAGCTGGGACTTCAGGCATATACCACCATACCTGGTTTTTTTTTTATGATGTTGTTTTTTATTTATTTATTTATTTTTTTTTTTAAAGAGAGAGTGAGAGAGGGGGAGAGAGAGAGAATTTTTAATATTTATTTTTTAGTTTTCGGCGGACACAACATCTTTGTATGTGGTGTTGAGGATTGAACCCGGGCCGCACGCATGCCAGGCGAGCGCGCTACCGCTTGAGCCACATCCCCAGCCCATGATGTTGTTTTTTAAAGGTCTATAAATGTACAGAGGGCAAGGACAGTCAGTCAGAGCTGACAGGAGTTGATGTACAGGCTTTGGCCACATGGATATTTGGATCCTGACACTGCATGACCCTGAGCAAGTTGCAGAACTGCCTCCCAGTGCCTTAGTTTCCTCATCTGAAAAGTGGAGCAACAATATCAGGGATCCTGGATTAAGGTTTTCAGACAAAGTTGCACTATGTTGCCCAGGCTGGACTTGAAATTCTGGGCTCAAGAGATCCTCTTGCGGGGCTGGGGATGTGGCTCAAGTGGTAGTGTGCTTACCTAGCATGTTTGAGGCACTGGGTTTGATTCTCAGCACCACATAAAAATAAAATATAGATATTGTGTCCACCTAAAAAACTAATAAAATAAATATTTTTTTTTTTTTTTAAAAAGAGAGATCCTCTTGCTTCAGCCTCCTGAGTAGCTGAGACTGTCAGCATATGCCTTTGTGCCCCCTCCCCCTTTTTGTTACAAGGGATTGCCCTGGGGAGGAGTGCTTAACCACTGAGCCATATCCCCAGCCCTATTATCATTATTATTTTTATTTTATTTAGTTGTAGATGGACACAATACCTTTGTTTTATTTATTTATTTTTATGTGGTACTGAGGATCAAATCCAGTGCCTCACATGTGCTAGGCAAGTGTTTTACCACTGAGCAACAAACTCAGCCCCTATTATTTTATTTTGAGACAGTGTCTAGCTAAGTTGCTTAGGGCTTCAGTAAGTTGGCTTTGAACTTGCAATCCTCCTGCCTCAGCCTCCCAAGCTGTTAGGATTACAGGATTGCACTACCATGCTGAATTTTGTACCTGGTTTTGAATTTTAATTTTTTAAATAAAGATTTATTGCTGTTGGAAAATTTGAAAACATTGTTTTAAACTGCAGAGGTTGTGGTGTGGCTCCATGGTAGTGTGCGTATTTAGCATATATGAGGCCCTGGGTTCTATCCCCAGTACCAAAAAAATATAAAATAAAAAAAATACCTTCAGGTAATAAGGGTGATCCTAGTTTTAAGACATTATCGCATCACAAAAATGAGAATGTACTGAATATTGCTGAATTGTGCACTTAAAAATGATTAAAGGTGCCAGGCATGGTAGCCCATGTTTCTAAGCCCAGCGATGCAGGAGGATGGAAAGTTTGAGGGAGGCCGGCTTCAGCAAATTAGTGAGGTTCTAAGCAACTTAGTGAAATTCTGTCTCAAAATAAAAGTTAAATAAAGGGCTGGGGATATGGTTCAGTGCTAAACTGCTTCTAGGATCAGTACCCAGTATCAAGTTAAAGCCAGGGGGTGTAGCTCAATAGTAGAGCACTTGCCTAGCATATGCGGAGCCCTAAGAAAATAGGTTAAAATGGTAAATTTTATGTGTATTTCACTGCAATATAAAAACCCCACTACCACCACCACCAAAAAAAAAAAAGGAACCACAAGAACATTAGGCAAAGACACAGTTCCCAGGGTGTTGCGGTACCGTTAGTGCGCCTGTTAAATGCTTCGATGGCCCCTTTCCTCCGTTGTCGTTCGTGAGCTGTAAACTCTCATAGGTTGCCTCCTGGCATTCACGCACGGCCGGCCCCGAGTCTGAGCCGCGGGTTCTAGCACAGCCCGGCAGCTTGCTATGGGCGTGACCTTGAAGGGACCGGGTTCGGAGCCTCAGTTTCCCGGACCCGGAGCGGCAATGACAGCTCGGCCGACCCCGCCCAGCGGTCCGGGATTGGCTCGCGCAAGATTCCCTCCGGAGGCGGGACCAGGTCTCAACCCGGAAATGCGGCCCGGGACGCGGGCGGGACCCCCGTGGGACGCGACGAGCGACGGCGGACGCGGCCAATGGGTGCGGGCGGTGGCGGCGGCGCGGCGGAAGTCCCGCTCGGCGTCGCGCGGGGGCGGGGTGGCGCCGGGGGCGGCGGGCGGCGGGGCGGGCGCAGGATGAGGGCGGCCATTGCTGAGGCTCCGTCGCGGGGAGGAGGACGCTGAGCAGGCGCCTTGCCGCGCAGCACTGCGGGGGAGGCGCCCGCGCCGACGCGGGGCCCATGGCCAGGACCACCAGCCAGCTGGTGAGCGCGCTGTGGGGGACGGGATGCGCCGGCCCGTTATCCGCGAACTCGGCTGCCTCCAGGTCTGACGAGGCGGCCCGGTTCCGCGGCCGGGCGGCGCCTCACCTGCGGCCAGGCGGCGGGCCGGGCCGCGGCCTCCGGCCGGGCGCCTCTTGGCCCGCCGCGGGGAGCGCGGGCCTCGGCTGCAGCAGGCGCCGGGCGGCCAGGGGCGCTGACAGGCGCGGAGGGCGGGGGAGGCCGGGAGGTGTCACCCGACCGGGCGGGGTGGAAGTGCCTGGAAAGTTTGTTTTCGCCTCCTCACAGTCTGAAGCCGAGCCTCTGGGCTTACCTTGCGGTCCTGTCCGCGGAGGAGCGGTTCTGGGCCTTCACCTGGGACGGGGTTCCAGGAAGCAGAGGGTGCGGGATCCTGCCCTAAACGCCTGATGCTCGCGGTTGCATTCCCAAATCCTGATTAGGGTGGTCTGGGACGCTCTGCTCTCAGCCGTGGCATTTGGGTGCTCATTCTGCTCATGGCTTTGCTCACTAAGGTGAGAAGCCCCGGGAGGCCGGGCTCAGAGGCACCGCCTAGGGGGAGTGTGAGCTTGACAGGGAGGAGGGATTTTAGGGGGAAAAAAACAACCACTTGTTGGGTGAAATGTGGAGAAATGTTTCTGTGTTTTTACTATGTTGCTAAAAGTATCCTTAGTGTTTTTGTATTTTCTCTCTGTTCAGTCTTGGAGTGTTGAGACTGTGATTAAGTATGTATACCTTGTATGCGAAGTGAAGTGGGTCATGGGAGAATGTCAGAGAGCTAGCAAAACTTGGTTCAAAGGCAAATTTATGGCTCAGTGGTAGAGCGCTTTCTAGCCTGCTCACGAGGCCCTGGGTTCGATTCCCAGTTTGACAGAATAAAAGAAAAGAAAATCCCTTAATTGAATGAAGACCTAAGAAGTTTACTTGGCCTCTTATCTTCCAGAATGAAGCTTTGTAATAACGGATCTTAATTTTTCTGGAGGATCATGAGCCCTTTTGACAATTTGAGAGAAGGTATGGGGTCTCTGAGACAGAGAGCTCTCGCTGCGCTGAATTGGGAGAACTTCAGGTTACAATCTTCTGTTGTAGAGACAAATGATGATGAATCCAAAGTCTAGAAAAGGGGGACATGTCTGGTGGAAGAAAATGATGAAAGGAAAAAAGAATGTCTTTGACTTTGCAACACATGTTATACCCTGAGGTGCCTGGGCTAGGGGGCAAAAAACATTTAGGCTGCTGGCATGCCTCAGTGGAGGCTCTGGCGACATTCATCCTGGACATTTATAAAGCAAACTTTCACTCAGTGATGCTGTGTGAAAGGTGTGTATTTGATGATGTCTGGGAAAAAGAAAAGAGTATATTTTCTCATGGCCTTGACACTTCCACGTGATGGAATTGGAGTTCACCATTTGTTTTTCTTCAGGCAGCTTTTTTATTGCAAAACACTGGAAACCCAGGGAGCAGAAAAAAATTACAGAATAGCGAATAAACTTCTGTAATAAGGAATTGAGAGAATCTAGGCTTTGCACCTTTGTCAGCTAGAGTCCCCCACATGCATGTGTATGAGAATATGCCAAATTTCCTTTAAGTAATGACAGAAATGGCCCCAATATTGCATTTATATCCAAGGACAGATAGAGGTGAATATTTAGAGTGAGTTTTGCATCTCTATGTTAGGGTGGCAGGGCAGGTTCTGAATGAGAAGACCAGGTCCAACCTAACTTTCCCAACATAGGGAGAAACAGTATGAGCTGTGAAGATGGAAAATGGCTTACCCGAGTCTGGCACTATTGTGGGTCAAAGGATGTAAGTCTTTATTGAGCCCTTACTTGAAGGCAGACACTTTGCTATGTACTTCATTCATATCATGTTGTGAGGTAGATACCGTTCCCATTTTAAGTATGGTGGAACTGAGGTGAGAGAGGTTAAGTACTTGCCTCATAAATAGTCAAGTGCAATTTGGCAGAGACTCCACTGTCACCTTGCCCCACATGAGGAGCCCCTAAGTGAGGGTCTACCAGGCACCTCAACCCAGCACCTGGTTGTAAGGAAGTCCTTGGTGCTGCTGCCCAGGGTGTCTTCCCTGAGGGTCTGAGTGTCTTACTGTGCTGTGGCAGGAGGAATGTCTTCATATGGAGGAGAACACACATATTTCTTTGGGCAGATGGCTGTACTCTGTGACCCCTGGGGCCTGTTTCAGCTGTGTGCTGTCAGAAAGCAGCTGTTTGGAAGGAAGCTGTGCTTCATCCTCATTGAGGGGTGAGGCTCTGCTGGGGTGAGGCTTAGAACCCTCCTGTTGGAAAAAGAAATGTGCAACAGTGTTGTTAAAGGGAGAGTTGGGGTTTGGGCAGAGCAACTTCCTGCATGCTCTGGATGCTCTGTCTTTTGCAAGGGTGTTGCATCTGTGGGCGAAGGTGGTGGGAAAGGCAGAGAGCATTGAAAGAAGTGGCTTCTGATTGTCACACTCCTTTGTGGGTGGGTAGCTTCTCCTCACATGGCCCATCTGGTGTGGAGCATGATGTATTTCTGTCTCCAGTGACTCCCCAATAGCAGTTACCAAGTTGGTAATGTGGGGTCCCCATTACTAATAAGGGGTGGAAGTAATTACTTGGTCTGCTCTCTGATGTGCCAGTTTAAGATAAAGATCATAGCAGCCTCCTGCAGAGATGGGGCCTGAAAGAAGCTTCAGGCTTCTAGTCAGGTCTTGGCCTTTGGGCTGCCTGCAGCATGGTTTTACGGAGGAGGAACAGGTGACTTCTAGACACGTGTCAGCCTTTTCAGTGTGTCCTTGTCCTTTGGTTCAGGGTTGGGGTGCTCCTGGACAGCTGACTGACTCCAGTGATAAGCTGGAAAGTGCTGCAGAAAGGAAGGGCAAGAGTGACCAGCCCTGTCTGTGATGATATGTTTGGAGAAGAGTGGTCCTGTTATGTACTTCCCCCCTTTTGTGGAATGCCCTTGGGCAGAATCCTGTATGGTTTTTAGTTCTGTGAGGAGAGCAAGTTGCTTCCAAGGAGCACTGGGTGCAGCAGGTGTGAGGCCAAGGCCACGTGGGTATGCTCCAGACCCACCCGTTGATGACAGGTGGTTATGGGGTATTTAGTGCAGGTTCAAAGGACAGTGCATAGGGGAGGAAGTGCTGGTGTGGAAAGTAAGTTTTGGACATGTATCGTTGAGGTCTTCTCACTTGTGCATTCTTCTGTGACCGGATCACACCCTTCACATGTTCAGTGTGATGGCAGGCTCTTTTACTTGAATATTGCCAACAGGTTCAGTATTCAGTCTCTAGTTAGATCACAGGTAGAGTGCATTTTCTCAGGGTCATGAGGAATGTGTTCTTTTTGAGAGGAGAGAGGCCTGTTTGGGTCCTTGATGGCTGTGGGTTCTATTTCTCTACCTGACCTTGATTGCATTTATATAATTGTTCAAAATTTTGTTTTCACTGTTTTAGTCTGAAAAATTTCCTGGCATTTAACTGAAAGTTTATTCCAAGAGATTTCCAAGCTTTGAATGTGCTGAGAGAGATATTCAGTTCCTTATAAAGGAACTTCAAATCTTTATCAGAGCACCTATTCAGGGTTATGTTTAAATAGTGGGATTACTTAGAGACTGACAAAAGCTGGTTGCTGGTGCTGCAGATTCTGTGTGTGGAGAGCATGGGCAAGCCTCTCACAGCCCACAACTGAGAGTGAGTGTGTGGTTTCCACCTGGAGATTTGCCAAGGGGCCTGATGAAGGTGGGTGTGTGGTTCTGGATGGCCTGCTGACTTCATTTCACAGACCATATTGGTGCCCTCTGGGCTGGGGAATGGACCTAGTCTGTTTCAAGTCAGCTTGCTGCCTGCAGGAAATCGAAGTATGTGAAGAGTGGTTTGAAGGTCTCTCTAAGTTGCCTAAGCTGGTCTCAAGGATCTTGGTTCTGGAGGTGCAGGTCTTTTGCACGGACTTGGGGGTGACCTGTGGTAGGTCTGCCCACTCAGAGAAGGCTGGTGTCTCAGTGGGGCTTTGTTCAGAATTCATTCAGTTAAAGGTGTAATTTTTTTTAAACAATTTTAAAAATAATTTTAATAAATTTTTTAGTTGTAGTTGGACACAATACCTTTATTTTATTGTGGTGCTGAGGATTGAACCCAGTATCTCGCATGGGGGTCTAGGCGAGTTCTCTACTGCTGAACCACAACCTCAGCCTCAAGGTGTAATTTTTATATAGTGAATTTGTTGTGAAAATCCTTTTCTTTGGTTCATTCTTTTTGGGAACTGACTTTACTTCAGTAGGAAGGAGTTGTGGCTCCAAGTGACAGTTTCTTGTTAGAGAAAGCTAGTAAGATTTTCAGAGACTTGAAACTACCTCACATTCTCACCAAGTGCTTGACCTACAGTGGAAATTTTGTGGGGAAAGGGGATTGTGCTGTCTCTTCAATTCTCCTTTCTTATTTTCAGGAGGCTGGGCTTGGGAGGAGAGGGCCTTCATGGCCATTGGACATTCAGGACCTTGTTCTGGAGCCCAAGTCTTAGGTGTGGTGCCCTTCACTGAGTCAAAAGGGGTCTTTAGTGCTGCAGGCTTGGTTTTTAGTGCAGCCAGGGCTGCTGTTCCTCCAGGGAAGGCATGATACATGTAGCCTTTTCCCCCCACGTTCTGGCATTTCCCTTTCCTTCTTATTTCCCCTTTTCCTGGTGAGGGAACATTCCAAGGACTTGCTGGTTGGGTCCCCAGGTGCCAGCACTCCTTACCCCACTCCTGCCCCATCCCCTCCTCTCCTGACCTGTCACCTTCCTCCTAGAAAGGGCCCTGCTTCAGAAGCCTAGTTGTGGTCCTTTTTCCAGCCTGCATGCCCAGGATAATGTCCAGGACGTTTGTAGCTGCCTCATTCTTGGTGGCTTTTGTCTTCTCCAGGCTCTTCCTCTTTGCCTAAAGAAATTCCCCTCTGTGGAACCTCCCCACCTCATGGTTATAAGCTTTGTCTGAGCAGTCTGCTTTGTGGTGGCCACCCCTTCTTCAGGCCTTGGGTCTGTATTAGATTCTGTTTTGAGTTTCATATCTGCTCTTCTAAAACAGGCTTTGGACTTGTTGTGGCCTTGGCTTTTGGAGCCAGGCCTCTTTGCTCCTTTGCTGGCATTCTTCTCATGGATATACCTGTGCATCCTGTGTTGTATTGTTCCCGTGCCAGCTTGTCTCACTGTTTTTGCTTTTGGTTGTTTTTTCTTGCAGTACTGGGGATTGAACCCAGGGTGCTCAACCATTGAGCCATATCCCCAACACACACTTCCCGCACTATATTCATTTGGAGATAGGGTCTCTCTAAGTTGCCTAGGCTGGCCTCAAACTTCAAAACCTCCTGAGTCACTGAGATTACAGGCAAGTGTCACCACCCTTGGTGTAAAGAATAAATGTTAATACATAAGCCAAAGTCTATAATTTATTCAAAACCCTCTAGTTTTTAACATAATGTCCTTTTACTGTTCCAGGAGTTCATCCAGAACACACTACTTTTAGTCCTTATGCCTTCTTAGGCCCTTCTTGCTGTGACAGTTTTTCAGACATTCATTTATTTTTTGATGACCTTGAGTGTATGTGTGTGTGTGTGTGTGTGTGTGTGTGTCTATGTATGTGTGTGTTTTTTGAATCCAGGGGCATTGTTCCACTTGAGTTTCATCCCTAGTCCTTTTTCAAATTTTTAAAAATTTAAGACAGGGTTTTATAAGTTGCTTAGGTTGGCCTTGAACTTTAAATCCTCCTGTCTCAGCCTCTTGGGTCACTAAGGTTACAATCTTGTGCCACCATATCTGGCATAATTGATAGTTTTGAAGATACTGATCAGCTACTGTAGAATGCTCCCCTATTGGGATTTGACAGTGTTTTTCTCATAAGTTGGGGTGTGGGTTTTTGAGAGGAGGGGCAAAAACGTTAAGAGTCATTTTCTTTTACTTTTTTGGGGGGTACTGGGGATTGAACTCAGGGGTACTTGACCACTGAGCCACATCCCCAGCCCTGTTTTGTATTTTTTATTTAGAGACAGGGTCTCATTGGGCTGCTTAGCACATTGCTTTTACTGAGGCTGGCTTTGAACTCAACATCCTCCTGACTCAGCCTCCTGAGTTGCTGGGATTACAGGCCTGCACCACTGCCCCTGGCCATACTTTTTAATTTGAGACAGGGTTTTGCTAAATTACCCAGGTTGGCCTTGAACTTATGATCCTTCTGCCTCAGTCTCCTGAGTTGCTAGGGATACAGGCATGTGTCATCACACCCAGCTGAGATAACTAGGTATTTATTTTTTGCACAACTGAGTGATAGAATATTGAAATTCACAATTAAAAGTAACCTAAATCTCAATTTCAGGATGATACCTTCCAAATGTCTTTGCAGTGAGAGGGGTTTAGTTCTTGGCTCTCTGTCTGAGGATGGATCTCTTGTGTGGGGAAGGTTGGCAATGGGCCAGTTGTACCCAACTTGTTCCCTATGAGCCTGTCTAGTGTGGCTGTTCTGACATTAGGCTGTGTGCCCTTTGTGAGTAGTGCTTCCAGTATGACTTTTGGGATTGAGAGGGATGTATTTTCTGCCCTGAACATCAGCACACAGGCAAGTGACGCTTGCCTGAAGAGTGTCTACACAAGTCTTTGTAGCTTCTTTTGCAAAAGTGAAGAGTGACTTGGTAGCCTGGGCCTATAATTTGAAAGCTGCAGCTTGGGGGAACTGAGGCTGATAACTCAATCCTGAGTCTGCACTAGATGACTAACACCTCTCTATCTGTATTTTAAAATTTCTATTCATCAAGACCTACCTGAACATGAAATGTTACCTTTCAAAGCCTTTGACCACCAAGTGCTGGATTAAAATTTTATATTGAACACTCAATGTTGTGAGCTTGGATAGATGTGGTGGCAGATGAGGCCTGTGTGGACCATTGTCTTCACATGGCCATACCCTAAGTTCCAAACCTGTAGAAGAGCCTTGTCCCTCCTGGTGCAGTGGAACATGGTCTGTAATCCCATTGACTCAGGTGTCTGAGGCAGGAGGAACTCAAGTTCAAGGCCAGTTTTAAAAATTTAGCTAGACCCTGTCTCAAAAAAATAAAAAGGACTAGGGATGTAGCTCAGTGGTAAAGCACCCCTGGATTTGAACCCAAGTACCTCCCCCCCCCCAAAAAAAAAAAAACAAAAAAGAAAGAAAAGAAAAAGAAAAAGGGCTTGTCTCAGAGGTACCATTCTAAGGCAGCTACCCACCCACAGGAGGACTGTTTTCCCTGAAGATCCTAAGGATGGGAAACCTGGAAGTCCTTCTCATCTGAAGCTGTTTTTCTTTTTTGGTAGAAGGGCTACTTCTGATGGTCTCTGCTACTTTGGGCAATGTCTGAGAGGGCTGTCACCGGGCCTTGACTTTTCTCTAATTTCTAAGATGATCTGTGGTGACAAGGGGCATGTGCTTCATGGGTAGGGGCAGACACCTTCAGAGTCACAGCTATTCCCCCCAAGATGGTTGTGTAATTTGTGATCCTAGGTGGTGGGGGTATCCTAGCACTCAGCACCCTAAGTAGTCCTACTTGTTTCAGGGTTTCTGGGTATGCGCCCATGCTGATGTTCAGTGAGTGGGTACTTAGTGACAGACACTCCACCATTATAAGTGGGGACAGGCAGCTGGGCACAGTCGTGCAAGCCTATAATCCCAGCAGTTTGGGAGGCTGAGGTAAGAGGTTTGCAGATTCAAAGCCAGCCTCAGCAATTTAGCGAGACTATAAGAAGCAACCTAGTGAGACCCTGTCTCAAAATAAATAAGTAATAAGGGGCTGCAGATGTGACTCAGTGGTTAAGCACCCCTGGATTCAGTCCCTGGTACCAAAAAAAAAAAAGATGGGGACAGGCTACATTGGACATCAGAGCCAGCATGTGTTGATACTAGCTGACACACTAGTGTCCCATGGACCTTCTCTGGCAAATGATGAGGTTTGTCCAAAGACAAACCAGTCTTTGGGAGGATTGTCTGAGCACTGGCTTTGCTCAGCATTTCTTAGGAAGGCTTGCTTTGCAGAACCACAGCAGCCAGATCCTGGGGAAGCTGGTACCCTAGAAACTAATAAAGTATGATAAATGCTCATTCCTAGGCAGCTGCTGGTGCTGACTTCCTTCTTTGAGATGAGCACTTACTCGTCCTGCATCTGCTGCCAATGGGCTATGACTAATTTTGGACCCAGGCTGAGAGGAGATGCTGTTCCCTCTGTTGCACCATCTCCAAAGTGCACAGCATTTACTGAGCACTTTTTCCATTGTCAACTCATTTTTTTCTTCTTGCTGTTTGGTATTTTTCCTTCATGAGGTTGTGGGTTTTTTGGGTTTTTTTCTTTTGTACCAGGGATTGAATTTAGGGGCACTCAACCACTGAGCCACATCCCTAGCCCTATTTTGTATTTTATTTAGAGACAGGGTCTCATTGAGTTGCTTAGTGCCTCGCTGTTGCTGAGGCTGGCTTTGAACTTGCGATCCTCCAGCCTTAACCTCCTGAGCTGCTGGGATTATAGGTATGCACCACTGCACCTGGCTTTCATGAGTTTTTCATTGGTCAAAATAATAGTCTTCTACTGATTGTATGTACATGCTGGTTATTATCAGATATACAATTTGAAAATATGCATCTAAATATAGATTTTGTGAATGCATTTTATTCTCATTCCAAAAAAACAAAATATGATGTAAATGGTGCTGTTTTTGGTTTTAAGTATTAGCAGACTCTCCTGTGCAGATGCTGCCGGCACTGTGTCTGGGGCAGAAGGTTGAGGAAGACTGGTGGGTAGTTTAGGAGAAGCAGTTATGAACAGAATGTGCTCAGTGTTCTAGGCCTGAAGAAATAGTTTTTTTGGGGGCTTGGGGGCGGTACCAGGGATTGCACCCAGGGCACTGAACCATGGAGCCACACTCCCAAACCTTTTTATTGTTTATTTTGAGACAGGGTCTCACTAAAGGGTCTCGCTAAATTGCTTAGGGCCTCACTAAATTGTTGAGACTAGCCTTGAACTTGGAATCCTCCTTCACCAGCCTCCTAGGTCACTGGGATTACAGGCATGTGCCACCATACCAGGCTAACCTGAAGAAATTCTTGGGTAAAAAAGACTGTCTACTCAGGAGGATGCAGCAGAAGTATCACAGGTTTGATATCATCTTGGGCAACTTAATGAGACTCTGTCTTTAAAAAAAAAAAAAAAAAAATTGGGGAATATAGCTTAGTGGTAAAGCCCCCCTCGGCTCAATACCCAGTACTGCAAAAAGCAAAGCCTATGCCTTGCAGCTTGGGGGATAGCCTGCATGGCATTTCTGTCCCTCTGTGAGCCTTGCCAACCAGAAGGGAAGCAGTCAAGAACCTGGTCATTCCAGGTGGTTTCCAAGGGGCAGAGGTGGTGTCCTGCCAGGAGAGGTGGCCAGTCTTCATGTGTCTTCTCCAAAGGCATGTACAGGAAGGACCTGGGCCCTACGGTAAACCCAGTAGGTAGACAGGGAGGCCAGGAAGGAGGGAGGGCAAGGTCTAGTTGCCTGAGCAGGGAAATAGCCAAGAGTGGAGGAAATTCCCAGTAGAAAATGCTATTTTGCACCTGCTAGGATGACCAGGCAGGCTCTACTTGCCTGCTACATCTGATTTTTGCATGGAGATTGGGTTTGTTTCCAAACTCTGGGACCTTTGGACAATACAAGCCAAAGAAGTTGCTGGTATTAAGAAATTTTATATTAGATTTTTTTTCCTTTTGAGCATTTTCTTTTCCTTTAAAAGCCCTATATTCTTCAAATTGTTGTTGAACATTGATGCTGAGTCAAGTTTTTAATGATCTGGGATGTTTTCAGATCCTGTAAGTTTGTGTGAAGCTATCAAGATAGCTTCCAAATGAAGCGTTTTTTAAAAAAATTAATTAATTAATTAATTAATTAATTAATTTGGTACCAGGGATTGAATCCAGGGATGCTTAACCATTGAGCCACATCCCCAGCCCTTTTAATATTTTATTTTGAGAAGGGTATCACTGAGTTAATTAGGGTCTTCCTAAATTGCTGAGGCTGGCTTTGAACTTTCCATCCTTCTACCGCAGCCTCCCAAGTCAGTAGGATTACAGGTGGGTGCCACCACGCCCAGCCAAACGAATCAGTTTTATTTACTTACTATTATTTTTTAAAAATATTTTATTTACATTTTAGTTTTCGGCAGACACAACGTCTTTGTTTGTATGTGGTGCTGAGGATCCAGCCCACTGCCTCGCATACCACTGAGTTACAACCCCAGACCCTGGACCACACTATTGAATGAACTACAGACCTGTTTGGAATTTTAACAGTAATCCCCACTGCCCCACCTCAGTGTCCTTTTTCTATTCTAGATCTTGCCCAGCGTGTCACATTCTATTTATTGTTACATCTCCTCTGGTCTCTGACCTTCCTTATTATTTATAGCTTTGACATTTTTTCCCCATATTTCTATACTGGAGATTGAGCCCAGGTCCTTGCACATGTTGGGCAAGTGGTTTACCACTGAACTGCATCACAGCTCTTTAAAATGTTTATCTGGAGACAAGGGTGCCTGAACTTGAGATCTTTCTGCCTCAGCCTCCTAAGCTGGGGTCATGGACCTGTGCCACAGTGCCTGGCAAGATTGTCAGCTTTGATGCCTTTTTGAGCATTTTTTCTTTCAGGTGAAGCTGCAGTATTGTTTATTGTCCATCGACCTTTGCCTTGAATCACAGATGAACCCTAGCACTCCTACTTTGTTTGAAGCTTTTAAATTGAACCAAGAGCAGATATTCTTTTAGCACAGATCTTGGAAGAATGCATTTGGGAAAGCCAGGGCTTTGATTTATTTCTCATCCGTCTGCCGAATTCTTCCATTTTTCTCTCCACACTGTGATAGCATAGTCAGGACATAGATTTGCAAGAAGACAGACCAGGGCACCAATAAGACAGGAAAGTACTTTAAGGAAAGTGGTGGCATTGTCTCCTGGCAGTGATAATTGGGGCATGTAGGAGCAGTGGCTAGGCCCATCAAAGTCTGTGGTTAGGTGCTCATAGTTAGCTTTGAGACAGTGGAATCCCAGACTGACCCATTGCCCTCCCTCCTTCCCTTGTTTCTGGTAGCTAAACTCTAGATGAATGTTGTGCTTGACTAAATAAATTTTCTTGTGCATGTTGAGGATGTTGTGAGATGTTCCTGTGTACTTGGTTGTGAATAGTGTGACACAGTTACTGTGTCTAACTTGGTAATTATTGACCTCAGAAGAAACTCTTTGTTTAGAATTTGCAGGTAAGGCAGTCAAGAGGGAGACCATGTATTTCTGGTGCCTTTTCCGTGCTTGTGAATCTGCTGGAGGGAGTTCCTGTCTTGGCTGGTTTAGGTTTTTTTCCTATTTCAGTAAGGGAATAGCTTCTCAGGATTAAAAACCAAGGTCTACCCCATGAATCCAGCATTTTCTTTTAGGATCACCTGACTAGAACAACCATCCTTATTACTGTGGTGTTGCCCCCGTCCATCGCGGATGGCTGAACTAAGGTCACCGTGTGAATTCGGGGTGATGCAAAATAAAACACAGACACGAAATACCTTTACACAAGCTTCAGGATGCCTTTCTCTGCCTCCTGGCCTCAAGCTCCCCAAAAGGGAATGCAAGAGAAAGTCACGAGAGGCTGATGAGAGAGAGGGAGGGATGGGTTGTCAAGCATGTTCAGAAGTGAGCTTTTATTTGGGGGGACGCTGTTCATAGAAACTTCTATCTAAAAAGGACAGGAAGGGTAGGATTACATGGGAACAGGTGAGTGTAACTCAATGCCAGCAGGTACACCTACACCTGAAACCACGCCCTGCTATCTGAGTTGGGACAATGCCCAAATCATTATGAAATGGAAATGTAGTAATTGGTCAGAGCCCCCTGCGACAGGACTTGAAAGTGTGTTCATTCAGAGCAGTTTCTCACACTATGGTTATGCATTTACACATGGGATACACTGGGTAAACAAAATTCTGGTCATCTTCAGGACTCTGGGACTTTCCAACAGGCCCCTTCACTGCTCCTGGGGAGATTCTATTCACATGGACAAAGCTATGGACTGTAGGAACAGAGTTGAAGGACGATGGAGAAGGAGAGGGCAGAACTGGTAAGCCAGTGTAAGCAAGGGGAAGGTGACCAGAGCAGCCACATCAGTGGAGGGGTGAAGTCACTGAGGTCTTCAACCCAGCAGAGCACAGATTGTCCTTGAAAGGGTAGGCCAGCTAGGGGACTGGGAGGGGTTGGTAGGGCTAGAACCCCAGAGAGGGAAATTCTCTGTAAACCACAGATGCCCTTGTGCTTGCCTGTGTGTGTGCTAGATTTCATCTCGCTGTTGACTTGTGAGTCTTGGAGGCTGAGGAGGTTCCTTTGAGGAGCTAGGTCAGAAACTCAAAGAGTGTGGATTAGGTGCCTGGTAGGGCTCTGGTCAAGAGCAGAAATCTGGGCTGGGGTTGTAGCGCAGTGGTAGATTGCATGCCTAGTATGTGTGAGGCACTGGGTTTGATTCTCAGGACCACATAAAAAATAAAGGTATTGTGTCCATCTACAACTAAAAATTAAAAAGAAACAGGGGGAAGGGGGATCCTTATTAGGTTCTTGCTGGCTCTGAGCTATCACTCTTATTTGCAGACTAGATTATAAGGAAAAACATTTACTGAATGAATTTAATTCCGAAGGAAAGGTTCATATTTAAGTGGTGTGTAAGTAATGTGACTTCTGATTAGAAACTTAATTTTTCTTTGTTGTCAACTTTAGCATGTTAAATTATTGATTGTAGCAAAATGAAAGGCAAGAGCCTATCGATATTCTTTTCTGACTAAGAACCAATTTCATTGACTAAATTTTTTATTTTTATTTTTTATACTGGTGACTCAATCCAGGAGTGCTTTTCTACCTAGCTGCATACCCAGCCCTTTTAATTTTTTTATTTTGCAATGGAGTCTCATTAAGTTGCTCATTGTATCCTCCTGCCTCAGCATCCTGAGTTGCTGGGATTATAGGCATGTATCGTTGCACCCTTCTGAGTAAACACGGCTTCTCCTAGCTCCCGCCTCTAGCCACCTAAAGCGGTGGCAAGGTTTACAGAAGAGACTAGCAAGAGAGGGAGAGCACGCCAGAGAGTGAGCTTTTTTTTTTTTTTTTAATATTTATTTTTTAGTTTTTGGCAGACACAACATCTTTGTTTGTTTTTTTTTTTATTTTTTATTTTTTATTTATTTATTTATTTTTTTAATTTTATTTTTTTATTGGTTATTCAAAACATTGCAAAGATTGCAGAATCACATCGGTTACACATCCACATTTTTACATAATACCATAATAGTAACTGTTGTATTCTGCTACCTTTCCTATCCTCTATTATCCCCCCTCCCCTCCCCTCCCATCTTCTCTCTCTACCCCATCTACTGTAATTCATTTCTCTCCTTATTTTTTTCCCATTCCCCTCACAAACTCTTATATGTAATTTTGTATAACAATGAGGGTCTCCTTCCATTTCCAAGCAATTTCCCTTTTCTCTCCCTTTCCCTCCCACTTCATGACTCTGCTTAATGTTAATCTTTTCCTCCTGCTCTTCCTCCCTGCTCTGTTCTTGGTTGCTCTCATTATATCAAAGAAGACATTTGGCATTTGTTTTTTAGGGATTGGCTAGCTTCACTTAGCATAATCTGCTCTAGTGCCATCCATTTCCCTGCAAATTCCATGATTTTGTCATTTCTTAGTGCTGCGTAGTACTCCATTGTGTATAAATGCCACATTTTTTTTATCCATTCATCTATTGAGGGGCATCGGGGTTGGTTCCACAGTCTAGCTATTGTGAATTGTGCTGCTATGAACATCGATGTGGCAGTATCCCTGTAGTACGTACGCTCTTTTGAGGTCTTCAGGGAATAGTCCGAGAAGGGCAATAGCTGGGTCAAATAGTGGTTCCATTCCCAGCTTTCCCAGGAATCTCCATACTGCTTTCCATATTGGCCTCACCATTTTGCAGTCCCACCAGCAATGTATAAGAGTACCCTTTTCCCCACATCCTCGCCAGCACTTGTTATTGTTCGACTTCATATTGGCTGCCAATCTTACTGGAGTGAGATGGTATCTTAGGGTGGTTTTGATTTGCATTTCTCTGACTGCTAGAGATGGTGAGCATTTTTTCATGTACTTGTTGATTGATTGTATGTCCTCCTCTGAGAAGTGTCTGTTCAGGTCTTTGGCCCATTTGTTGATTGGGTTATTTGTTTTCTTATTGTTTAATTTTTTGAGTTCTTTGTATACTCTGGATATTAGGGCTCTATCTGAAGTGTGAGGAGTAAAAATTTGTTCCCATGATGTAGGCTCCATATTTACCTCTCTTATTGTTTCTCTTGCTGAGAAAAAACTTTTTAGTTTAAGTAAGTCCCATTTGTTGATTCTTGTTTTTAACTCTTGTGCTATGGGTGTCCTATTAAGGAATTTGGAGCCCGACCCCACAATATGTAGATCGGAGCCAACCTTTTCATCTATCAGACGCATAGTCTCTGATTTGATATCAAGGTCCTTGATCCATTTTGAGTTAACTTTTGTGCATGGCGAGAGGAGGGGATTCAGTTTCATTTTATTGCATATGGATTTCCAGTTTTCCCAGCACCATTTGTTGAAGATGCTATCCTTCCTCCATTGCATGCTTTTAGCCCCTTTATCGAATATAAGATAGTTGTAATTTTGTGGATTGGTTTCTGTGTCCTCTATTCTATACCATTGGTCCACCCGCCTGTTTTGGTACCAGTACCATGCTGTTTTTGTTACTATTGCTTTGTAGTACAGTTTGAAATCTGGTATCGCTACACCTCCTGATTCACACTTCCTGCTTAGAATTGCTTTTGCTATTCTGGGTCTTTTATTTTTCCATATGAATTTCATGATTGCTTTATCTATTTCTACAAGAAATGCCGTTGGGATTTTGATTGGCATTGCATTGAACCTATAGAGAACTTTTGGTAATATTGCCATTTTGATGATGTTAGTTCTGCCTATCCATGAACAGGGTATATTTTTCCATCTTCTGAGATCTTCTTCTATTTCTCTCTTTAGGGTTCTGTAGTTTTCATTGTATAAATCTTTCACCTCTTTTGTTAGGTTGATTCCCAAGTATTTTATTTTTTTTGAGGATATTGTGAATGGGGTAGATGTCCTCATTTCCAGTTCAGAAGATTTGTCGCTGATATACAGGAATGCCTTTGATTTATGCGTGTTGATTTTATATCCAGCCACTTTGCTGAATTCATTTATTAGCTCTAGTAGTTTCTTTGTAGACCCTTTTGTGTCTTCTAGGTATAGGATCATATCATCCGCAAATAGTGATAATTTAAGTTCTTCTTTTCCTATTTTTATGCCTTTAATTTCTTTCGTCTGTCTAATTGCTCTGGCCAGTGTTTCGAGAACTATATTGAATAGAAGTGGTGAGAGAGGGCATCCCTGTCTTGTTCCAGATTTTAGAGGGAAACATCTTTGTTTGTATGTGGTGCTGAGGATCAAACCCGGGCCGCACGCATGCCAAGCCAGTGGCGCTACTGCTTGAGCCACATCCCCAACCCCAGAGAGTGAGCTTTTATTGGGAAACAAAAAATTCAAGGGAAAATCCCATTCAATGAAGGTTAAGGGGGGCAGCATCCCAAAGTCAGGGCCGGCAATTGGGTCTTCAGGTCAGTGGTCAGGCATGCCTCTGCACGGACAAGCCCTCAGACCTGGGAAAGGGTGTGGGATGGCTTTAACACCGATGTGTCTAAGCACCTCTCACCCAGCCAGGGAGGCAACTCAAATCACATGCGAGGATGGCCTCCCACACATCCCTATACTGGGGATTGAACCCAGAGCACTTGACCACTGAGCTATATCCTAAACTCTTTTTATTTTTTATTTTGAGACAGGGTCTCGCTAGGTTGCTAAGGTTGTTCTTGAACTCGTGATCCTCTTGCCTCAGCCTCCTGAGTCACTGTAGTTATCGGTGTGTACCACCATGCCCAGCTCTGGTCTTTTTTTTTTTTTTAAGAGAGAGAGAGAGAATTTTCTTTTAATATTTATTTTTTGGTTTTCGGCGGACACAACATCTTTGTTTGTATGTGGTGCTGAGGATCGAACCCGGGCCGCACGCATGCCAGGCGAGCGCGCTACCGCTTGAGCCACATCCCCAGCCCTCTGGTCTGTTTTTAATCAAATTGGGATCCTTGCTCCATGTCAGACGTTGTTTTGTCTCCTGTTTTCACATAACATTTTGCATGGAGGTTCTTTAAAACTCCTTTTGCAGCAGGTGCATAATACTTTTCTATGAGTGAACCATTGTCCTGGCTTTGGACAATTGCATAGGTTGTTTCCTTGGTTCTGGGATTGAGCCCAGGGCCTTGTGCATGATAATTCCACACTCTACCATTGAACTACCCCAGCCCAGGATTATTTTCTAAATGGATTTTTTTTTTTTTAACACTAGGTCCTGCTGTGTTGCTCAGGGTGGCCTCAAACTCCTGTGTTCAAGTTATCTTCCTGCCTTGGTAGTTGGGACTATAGATATGCACCATTTCATTCAGCTTAATGGCAGTATATATGTTTATATGTTATATGTGGGTATAAACGTGTATATACATACATGACATGTTTATGCACAGACAAATATAGCGTATGTGAACATATACATGCAATTCTTTGGAAGGCATAGTACTGGAGATTGAACCTAGGACTTTGGGTATGCTAGGCAAATGCTCTCACATGAGCTATATGCTGTCACCTTAATTTTATTTTGAAATGGCCTCACCAAATTGCCCAGGCTTACCTTGAATTTGCCATCTTCTGCCCCAGCCTCCCCAATAACTCAGATTATAAGCATGTGCCACTGTGCCCCATTTTAATGGGGATACACACTCACATACTCATATGTTTTTTGCTGTGCTGGGGATTGAACCCAGAGCCTCATGCATGCTAGGCAAGTGCTCTTACTACTGAACCACATCTCCAGTCCTGGAGATTTTATTTGTTGTGGTACTGAGGATTTAACCCAGGAGTGCTCTTCCACCATGCTACACCCTTTAGCCCTTTTTAAATTTTTATTTTGAAATTGGGTCTCACCAAGTTGTCCTTAAACTTGTGATTCTCCTGCCTTACATTCTCAAGTTGCTGGGATTACAGGTGTGTGTGTGTGTGTGTGTGTGTGTGTGTGTGTGTGTAGGTGTGTGTAGGGGTGTGTGTGTGTGTGTGTGTGTGTGTATAGATATATTTTTTAAACAGGTGGCTATTTTAATAATGTAAATCTTGATCTGAATTTCTGACTGTATTGGCTAGATTCCAGGTAGGGGAGCTGATGAGGTCAGAAGGGTGGAATCTAAGGTCTAACAGGTGTTCATCCTGCTTCCTGATTCCCTGATTAGCACAGGGTCAGCGTCAGTTGTACTGACCTTCCATTAACTGGGAGGGTTCAGAGCATAGACTATAGTTGAATTCTGCTTCAGAATTGAATATGGCTTTACTGTGGCATAAATATGACATGACTTGTGACAAGGACCTGCCCTTTGCCTCTTTGTCACTTTCTGTGAAAAGGATGAGAGTTATATCTACCCACCAAGGTGGTTTTGAGAACTGTAAAAATATGTGTAAAATGCTCAGAAGATTGTATTATGAATGGCAAATAATGCTCTCGTCAGAAGGTGAGAAAAATGGCATTTTGTTAATTTTATTTTAAGCAATAGTAAGTTGTACTTATAAAAGTATATATTCTATATATGCAGAGTTTTAAGAATAAAAATGAATGAACTCATATGTATCTACCACCCTGCTTAAAAAATAGGATTTTACCAGTTTCTGAGAAGCCCTGAGTGGCCCTCCAGATGGGAATCCTATCCCCAGTCCAAAGGCTGTTCCTATCTTGATTTTCATGTCGATGAAACTAATAGTATTTGAGGAGAGGGTGTGGGTATTGAACTCAGGGGCACTTTATCACTTAACTATATCCCTAGCTGTTTTTATTTTTCAATTTGCGAAAGTTGCTGAGGCTGGCCTTGAACTTGTGATCCTCCTGCCTCAGCTTCCTGAGTCACTGAGATTACTGTCCTGGCTCAAGCTCATTTTATGGAAGAGTAAATTATGACACAGAAAGAGGATGGGTTGGCCAGGAGTAAGTTGCAAACATAGAGTTGGACCCTGGTTCTTGATTTTCCTATTCCACTGTAGTTGTTCATTCTATGTGGAAACCTGTAGGGTAGGAGAAGGCAGTGATGACCATTCTATCAACACCCTACCTCCTCTTGTTCTTCATGCTGGGACTAGCTTTGTGGCATTTCCTGGGATGAAAGGAGCTCCTTTCCAGAATGTTCTTAGCCAGTGTGCAGAGCCTACTTGTGTGCAGAACCCCTTTGGAGTCGGCTGGTTAGCACCTCCCACAGCTCCTGGTCCCATGCCACATATTGAATCTAGTGCTAGGCACATGCATACTGGAATATGCATGTGCGCGTGCGTGCGTGTGTGCGTGTGCGTGTGTGTGTGTGTGTGTGTGTGTGTGTGTGTTGGCTGTGTTTTGACTGCACCTGTTGCAGTGCTTTCCAGGGCTCCAGAGCATTTGCTGGTATTTAAAGACAGCATGGCATTTTGAGTGTGGGATTCTTTCTCTTGCTGGCTGAAGTGTTAAGCTGCATGACAGTATCTTGACCATAGAAGGCCCTTGTTTCAATCTTGATTACTGTCCTGTGTGTTTGGGAGCTCAGCCTTTATGTATGATTTTGTTCTCCCATGTTGGGCCTCTTAATGCACTAGGTATTAGTGCAGTTTTATTCACAGGTAAATTAACAGCATTTGGAAAGGGGGTGGGCTTCATTTGGCCCTGAGAGGCTTATGTGGTCTGAGACCTTTGGCTGGGAAAACTTTGTGTATGTGTTTTTGGTGCCATTTAATGGTGTAAGTGCCCATAACCTTTCCCTCTGAGTTTGGCCCGCTCAATCTCCTTGTAAATTAACTCATCAAATCCTCACAACAAGCTTTGGCTTTCCCCTCTGACTTGGAGACAAGAATCTGAGCTACAGACCAATGGCTAGTGAGTGGCAGAGTTGGCATCCCAGCCCATGCAGAACAGGAGCCCTAACATTTATGTAATGAATGGATCTGTCCATTCCAGGCCTGGGGCTGGTTCATATGCAAAAGTTTTAGACAGTTTCATAAGGAATGATTCAGCTGTCGGATTTCTTTATTCTGATAACGAAGACTTAGATTCTTCTTCACCAGGTTTGTAGGGGGAAAAAAACCTTTTAGAAGCCAAGACATGTTTTGGTAATCTAGCGGTGATTGCTCAAATATTGGGTGTGTAGAGAGCAGTGGCCTCCCCTGAGGCTGGGACTGTTTTCCTGGCACCAGTTCTTGTCTTTAGCCTCCAGCTTTTAAAATCATCCTTTATATAAACTCTTTGCTTCATTTGCAGTTTGTCCTTAAAGAGGGATCTGAGGAAATCCAGTCTACCCTCTTCCCCAACTTCAATCCCTTTGCCTGTCTGATAACAGACCCATGAGTTTTCTCTTTTTTTAGTGCTGGGCCTTTTGGGAAATGCTCATTGAATACCTGTTAGGAGTATGAGTAAATGAACTACTGTAAAAGTGTTCTAAATTGCATTTCAAAGTAGAGGGGGGAACTGCCTGTGATTCTCCAACCCTGATGCAATCTTTGTGAGCCATCTTGGATTGGGTGGGGGGTGGGGGGAGTGCTTCTTTAGCCAGGTGTAGGCCAGGCCATGGCTCCTCACTGAAACCTGGGGGAGTCTGTCATCCTTCTACTTTCTCCTCAGCCCCCTGCAAGACTGACTTGCCATCAGATAATTAAGAACTGTGAGTTGTGCTTTCAAAATATAGGGTTCTGTATTTTTAAAAAGTAAGGCTTCATGTACCTGACAATTAGTCTTCTAATTGCTGTCTGCAGCCTTGGAAGACTTGAGGTGTCTGGTATGTGAGGCTTGAAGAGAGGTGGAGAAGAAATTCATGGATCGTTTGTTTTCCTTGGCCTCCAAGTCCATTTGCATTTCAATCTATTTGTCAATCACATATTTGTTACATTTAGCAGTTTTGAATGCTGGTCACTGGTTATGTTGATGTATTGATGTTTTCCTAAACATTCCCTAGCAACTGAGCAGTGTGCTATGTACTACTTTTAAGCCTGTTTTTGGTGGATTTGAAAATGTAATTAGATCTCAAATTAATTTTCCCTTGAGGGTTTCTACTTCTGAAAGGGAGACTGCTGAGCTTAATACTCAAAAAGTGAAAGAAATTGAAACTCTTAAGTTCTTAAGTGCAAATTACATGAGACAATTTGAAGTTCTTTGAAAACTTTCATTTGTTTAAAACTTGTCTGTTTTTCTATCAGGCACTTGGTAGTCCTCCTTGAACTCTGGGTGGAAAGGAGTGGTGGGAACAGCTTGGGGAGCCCATGCAGAGAGCTCATGGACACCAGTGATGTGTGTTGACTGTACTACAGGTGTGGCCAGACCCACTTTTTCATAGGAGGTTCTCAACAGTCTTAACTTTGTCAATGACACTGACTGTCCTAGCTGAATTAAACTTAGGGGTTTGTCCTTCCTTGATCTCCATAGATCTATCGCATTTCCCTGAGATGATCCAGTTGCAGAAGCTTATCCTGGCAATGACACAGGAGCTAGGAGAGAGGACAGGAGGGATCTCTTGCTGAAGGGGACATTGGATGACTGCCAGGATTGGGGAGTGGGTGTTGTAAGGGTGATCTGGGAAGGCCTTGGCTGTGGGCAGCCAAGGGTGGAAGACTGCTGGTGAGGCAGGCCAAAGCACAGGTCTCATCTGGATTGGCTGTGTATTTTCATGTGTGTAGGAAAGGCCAGATATCAGATGGTAATGGGGGTTCTTAAGGAAACACTTGTGGAATGAACAGAGGGCCATCTTCTTGTGAACTCTTTTGTCAAAGTGCTTCATTATATGGGATGGGCAGAGGGACAGGGATAGTAGATGGACACATCTAGGATTTTGTTACTTTAAATTTCCCCAGAGACGTAAATTTCAGGAGCTATTGAGTAATGAAAAGGATTTACTTACCATAATTTTGGGTCACCAAATGAGTGGCAAATGGATTGGGCTGAGCTTGGAGGCGATGACTCACCCCCAAGCCCGAAGTTGGCTGGATTCTCAGGCTGCGTGTCCTCTGTAGGGCTGAGGGCTGGAAGGGCTGCTTGGAGTCTGGCAGGACCCTCTTTGGCACACAGGCCACTGGGCAGTGCATGTCCTCCAGAGCAGGGGTGGGCAGTATCAGATTTATATGCAGCTTGCTTCCTGCTTAAAAATGCTATAGAATTTGCTCTTTCAAAAGCAGCTATAGTCCCAAGCTCTTATTTTTCTAAATACTTATTTATGTATTTATGTTGATATTGGGTATTGAACCTAGAGGCCTTAAATCACAGAGCCACATCCCCTGCCCTTTTTATTTTTTTTTATTTTGAGACCGGGTCTTGCTTAGCGCCTTGCTAAATTGCTGAGGCTGGCTTTGAAATTGGGATCCTCCTGCTTCAGGCTCACAAGTTGTTAAGATTACAGGCATGCATCACTGCACCTGGCTTCAAATAAGCATTTAGATTTTGCTTTCAAAGTGAGATTCTCGGGCTGGGGTTGTGGCTCAGTGGGAGAGCACTTGCCTCGCACGTGTGAGGCACTGGGTTCGATCCTCAGCACCATATAAAAATAAATAAAGAAAATAAAGGTATTGTGTCCAAAAAGAAAAAGAAAAAAGTGAGATTCTCAAGCTTTTCATTTCACAACTGATGCTTCGAAATGCTTTAAAAAGATAATATTTCATCTTTTCCCTTTATTGCAAATTTTAAATCATTCATAGCCATAGCCAGGCACAATGGTGCATGCCTATAATCCCAGTGGCTCAGGAGGCCAAGGCAGAGGATCACATGTTTGAGGCCAGCCTCAGCAACTTAGACTTTGTCTCAAAATAAAAAATAAAAAGGGATGGGGATGTGGCTTGGTAATAAAGCACCCCTTGTTAAAGCCCCAGTTATCACCAAACCAAAAACAAATCAACAAAAAAACATAGCTATGGCAGCAAGTTAGGACTACCTTGAGAGATGGCAAGTGCATCCTGTTGACCCTGTAAAGATTGCTGCCTGGGAGTGGCCCTGAGAGGTGCTTAGCTGCCATGCTGTGACCATAGCAGGAAAGAAATTGCAGAATTCCACACAGGCAGAAGGTTGCCATGGACAGGTCTCTCTATCATTATATCCATAAGAGTGTCATGGTGAGGTGACCAGTGTCTGGGAGCCCAGGAGTGGTATGTGACTGTGGGCTTTAGCCTCAGGAGGCACAGGCCCTTATGGGTGGCCTTGTGCCTCATGCTACTCTTTTGTGGTTTGAAGTATCCAGTGGGTGTCAGAATGACCCTATGGGGTGTTTAGAGGTACTGAGGTATCTGGCTGGTACCATGGGCACTGTCTGGAGGTGGCCGTGCCATGGCCCAGCCACACTTACGTGACTTGAGAGCTGTACCTACTTCCAGCCCTTTGCACTGACTAGTCCTCTGCTGAAAGTCTATATTCAGATGTCTTTGGGACTTTCCCCTCCTCCTTGAGTGTTTGCTCAGATGTTACCTGCCCAGTAAAGGCTTCTTTGGTTGAATGTGTACTACCCCCACCCACATAATCCCATCCTCCTTCCCAGTGTGGCTTCTTGAGGGCCTGGACTTGCTTTTTTTTTTTTTTCTTCTTCGTATCTCCAGTGATCTGGCAGTGCAGGCCCTGTGGCAGGTGTTTAGTGGACATTGTAGATCTGAGGGACTGGTGGTACCACATGGTTGGAGGTGCTGGGAAGGCCTTGCCATCTCACATAGACCATGTGATGGACAAGGGGGGGTTGTGAGTCTGTATTACATCATGTGTTGTGTTATTGCCACTTTAAAAATCCAGAGTTCTTTCCACACATCACTTGGATGTTGATTTCAAAATGACTGGTCTCTCTTTGTGGTTCTGGGAATTGAAACCATGGCCTCATAGGCAAGCATTTTACCATCCATGGTCAAAATATAAAATATTTTATTGTTTTTATTTAGACACAGATCTTGCTAAGTTGGCTGTGTTGGCCTCTACTTGCCAATCCTCCTGCTCCAGCCTCCTGAGCAGTTGGATTAAGGCATGCACCACCATGCCTGGCTGAGTTTTCTTTCTAATTTGTGAAGGCTGCTGCATTTTGAATTTGAAACCTTAGGGGAAAGTGAAACTTATATGTGTGAAGCAGGGCTGTGGATGTGGCTCAGTGGTAGAGCTTTGCGTTGCATGCATAAAGCCTTAGGTTCAATCCCCGGTGCTGCAAAAAAATAATAAATAAAAACTTTTAGGGGCTGGGGTTGTGGCTCAGTGGTAGAGTACTTGCCTAGCACATGTGAGGAACTGGGTTTGATCCTCAGCAGCACATAAAAATAAATAAATAAAATAAAGGCATGTGTACATCAGCAACTTATTTATTTTATTTTATTTTTAAATGTAGCCAGTTACAGTGGCACATGCCAGTAATCCCAGTGACATAGAAGGCTGAGGAAGGAGGATCGCAAGTTCCAAGCCAGCCTCAGTAATTTAGTGAGATCTGCAACTTAGTGAAACTTTGTCTTAAAGTAAAAAAAGGGCTGGGCATGTGGCTCAGTGATAGAGCGCCCCTGAGTTCAGTCCCCAGTACTGCAGTCAATTAGAGCAGTCAGTAATGTAGCTATTGTTAGGCTAATGTAGCTAATTTAATTTTTTAATAATTTAATAATTTTTTAATGTAGCTATTGTTAGGCTAATGTAGCTAATTTAGCTATTGTTAGGCTTCAGGTTCCTAATGTAACTATGTCCCCCCTGCCATTGCAGTGTTGTATCAGCAACTGCACCATTCCTGAGCCCATGGCCACTCTGCCCAAATCCCTGGCCAGCCTGTGCTGTATCTCCATTGCAGCAAGGGATCTGCCCTGGGCCCTCCCAGCACCTATACATGTTTACATAGCTACCTCACCATTGTAATAGGATGGTTCTGGAGCAGGAGGTCAGCTTCTATGGGCAGGGACCATGTTTGTCTTCTGGCCATTTCCCCATGCCTTGCTAGCACAGTGGCATGTTTGCTGAGTAATTGGATGAATAGTGTAGTTAATTTACCTCCTTTAAGAAACTGAGCGGGGATATGACTCAGTTTGTAGAGTATTTGCCTAGCATGCACAGGTCCCTGGGTTCAATCCCCAGTACCACCAAAAAAAAAAAAAAAGAATTATTGAAGTCTTGAATTGGGTGTCAACATACCTTATATACAAACAGAGATATGAAAAATTGTGGTACATATGTGTATTAAGAATTGTAATGCAAAAAAGGTTCATGTATAATGGCATAAATTGACATGAACATACTTTATATAGAGAGATATGAAAGATTGTGCTCTATATGTGTAATAAGGATTGTAATGCATTTCACTGTTGTTGTGTATTTAAAAAAATAATAAAAAATCGATTAAAAAAAAAGAAAGAAAAGAAACTGAGAGCTGGAGATGAGGCTTAGGGGTAAAGTACTTGCCTGGCATGTATGAGGTCTTGAGTTCAATCCCCAGCACCACAAAAAATTAAGGAAGAAAGAAAGAAAGAAAATAAGTTCTTCAACTGGGAAGTCTTCAAAAAAAAAAAAAAAAAGCAGCAGCAGCAGCTTTGATAAGCAAAGTGAGTGACTATATTCTCATGAAATAACAAAAACTGTGTCTTTGAAGAGTGGTGTACCTTCAGAAGTCATTCCATGTCCTGGGCTAGATATAGCTGGGTGTGCTAAAGGCCCTGGATCTCTTCTTAAGCCTTCTAGGGCTGTGAATGTGAAGTTGCTATGAGCTATGAGCTGTACAAAGAACATAAATGTGCCTGCTGAGGGTGGTTGAAGGGCCTGGGGGTAGGTTCCTGAGGATGAGTGCAGAAATCCTAGGTGGAGGAAGACGGTGGCTGTAGGTGCTCCCCACTCCCCATTCCTGCCCTGCCATTCTACCTCACCCCTGCATCTCGTTAACCTGGCTGTTGCTTTTTACTTCATGCCCATGAAACAGAAGCAGCTTGACTTAGCTCAGGTTCTAGAGCATTCTGCACCTGCCCATGACCCTGTTGATGGTTTCAGACAGATGTCCACAGCAAAGACAGATAACTAACTAGTTTATGTTGATTTATATTAAGGTGCCATGTTTGCCTTCAAGGAGAGGCTTATTGATGCCTTAAGACTTTTCATTGGAAATGTACTTTGGACGGGGGCTGGGGGGGGGCTGCAGTTATAGCTCAGTGATAGTAAAGCGCTTGCCTAGCATATGTGAGGCACTGGGTTCGATCCTCAGCACCACATTAAAAAAAAATTATAAAGATATTGTGTCCATCTACAACTGAAAAAAAAATTGTACTTTAGCTGAGTGACATTGCCAAGTATTTTAAAGGAAAGACTTAGCATTGGGTACATGGATGTTTATAGTTGAGAAAGACCTGGGCTGAAACCTCTCTCTTGAAATAGGCTCTGGGAAGTGTATGGGATGTACTTTTTGTCTAGCCACTGACTGTCATGGTGTATAGATCACCCTCAGGGTGCAGTGCTCATCAAAGACTCATGGGAGAAGCTCCTTTACCTGCTGCTGTGTCTACTGGGTGGGTAATGACTCTGTCTGTGGAAGGTGACTCCCCCTGCAGGAAACAGCTGCTCAGGGTGGGCTCTGATGGCTACAGGTCACATGGACTTAGTGTTTCTCCTGTTCTAGTTGTCTGGCTGGTTGTGTTTCTGTTCTGTAGCAGCTTGCTGTACCATGGAAGAAACAGTGTGTTCTTCATAGTAGCTGGACCTAGGTTTCTTGGTGTTCTTTTCATCCCTATTTCATGCTGAGAGTTTGCTTTGTTAGTTTAAAAAAAAAAAATCAGAAATTATTGGGTATAATCTTACAGCAAGTGAAATGTCAAAGGCTGGCATTTGGAAACAGCATTGTCAAGCAGAGTTCCAGCCAAAACCTGTGTTGTGACCAGCTGAGCCAGGAGTCCAAGAGAAATTGGACCAGACAAATACTGGCGCCTGGGTGGCGTTTCCTCAGACACGGCCCTGGGTGCCTTTCCACTTGGTGGGGAGGGGATGGCATGCCAGCTCTTATAAGGAGGACAGCTTCTACCCAGACCTTCAGGTTCATGGCATCTTTGCTGGTTTGGTGTGCCTCATTCTCTGCTGCTGAGGAAGCAGCTATGTCACCTTAGCCTCTATGGGCTCAGTTCCTAAGGCTTTCCTCCCACTGCTTTTGCACCCTCTTGAGCCACTCCTACCCTCCCTCCTATGGGCTTGTAGGCTCTTGGGTTCCTTAAGTGTGCTTGGTGTTATGCTTGTTCTTCCCCAGCTCAGTGTCTCTCACCTTGAAGTTACAGCCCTTGATGGGAATCTTACTACCATTTTATGCTGTTTGTATCACAAAACTAAGTTTTGTCATTTCCAAAACATTTTATTAGGATTTTTAAGGTTCTTCTCAGACTGAAGACACACCTTATCCTCTCTGAGGATCCTGGTGATCCTGTCCCTGGGTGTAGCTGAGCTCTGGAGGGGCTGCTGAAGATCTCCTAGGGTCAGGCAGAGTCTGTGAATCTGGAGCAGGGTTCTCAGTAGGAACTGTCAACCCCTGGGTCTGATAATTTTTTGTTGTGGGGGCGTTATCTTCATTCTAGGATGTTTAGCAGAGTCCCTGCCTCTGCCCATTAGATGCTAATTAGATGCTTATTTCCTCCCCCAAGAATGACAACCCAAAATGTCTCTAGTTTTTGCCAAGTCTCACCAGGGGGTGCAAAACTGCTCTGATTGAGAGATTCTGCAATAGAATGTGTTCCAGGACACCTAAGTTCTTTGGACTGAGCCCTCCTGGTGATGTGAGTAGCACTGCATCTCTCCTGGCTTTAGCATGGCCCTGTGCCCAGCAGTTCCCATCATGAGCCACAGGAGAGGCAGCCCTAGGACTGTGCCCATGACTAGCCAGGCAGTTGCCTGCTCTCACACCCACTGCTTATGTACTGAGCACATGCAGTCCTCTGGAAGGAAGGAGTTTTGGCGGCACATCTAGCCTAATCAAGTGCTTTTGGGCCTAGGGTTTGAAGTCCTCTGCATCAAAACTGGTCAACATGGAGTGGCACACCCATAGTGAAAACAGCTGCTCTGAAATGCCACCATGGTTGTCTTTTTGACTCAGTTGAGTCTTACTCAGCTATCCCCCCAATACCAGTAATAGCAAAACACACTTCCTGTCCTTTGAATCTCAGCTCTGATGGCACCTCTAGTCTTTTCACACATGTGAGTGTTTTCCATGGTGCTTACTCTCCTTTGTGGACAGATGTTAGCAATGTGGCAATGATGCTCTACTTCCTCTCATGTCAGTCCTACCTGATGTCTTGGAGTCTGTTGGGACAAGTCATGCTGTCAATTCATCCCTGTGGTTTCTAATAACACCCTCCACTGGTCTGGCTGCAACTGTCATGGAGTATGGGAGTTGTGGGGTCATACCACCTAGTTTTGGTGCCTGGACGAGGGGCTTGCTGAGCCCAGGTTAGGTACACACTTCCCCCTTTGAGGGCAGTGCTTTCTTGTGAGCATCCGTTCTAACAGCCTTTATATATTATTTATTTTTTATATTGAGACAGGATCTCACTAAGTTGCCAGAATTGGCATTTACCTTGTGATCTTCCTGCCTCAGTCTCCTGAGTGGCTGGAATTATAGATGAACTTTTTTTTAGTACCAGGGGTTGAACCCATGGGCTCTTAACCACTGAGACAAACCCCTAGGCCTTTCTATTTTTTATTATAAAACAGGATCTTGCTAAGTTGCTGAGGCTGACTTTGAACTTGCAATGCTGCCTCAGCCTTCCAAGCTGGTGCTATTACAGGCATGAGCCACTGTGCCCAGCACACTTTTTGGGTTTTAAGGAAACAATGCATCCTCTTGGACATCTAAATTGAGGCTACTTTTATTAGTTGTATTAATAAATTTGTTTGTCTTTTTTGTGCATTTCATGGTATCAAGATGTGTACCTCTTCTCTTTTTTTTTGGTTGGGGGTTAGGTATCAGGGATCGAACTCAAGGGCACTCAACACTGAGCCACATCCCCAGCCCTATTTTGTATTTTATTTAGAGACAGGGTCTCAGTGAGTTGCTTAGCACCTAATTGTTGCTGAAGCTGACTTTGAACTCCTGATCCTCCTGTCTCAGCCTCCTGAGTGGCTAGGATTATAGGTGTGGATTGACTGAGCACCTTTTCTTGCTTTTGGTGGCTGAACTGTTGTCTTGTGGCTCACTCTTGATTATTGTGGGTCCACCTGTGTTTCTTGTCTTTTTTTTTTTTTTTAAATTAGTTATACATTAGTAATTGGGTTCATCCTGACAAACTCATACAGGCATGGAATTTGATTGCATTTCAATCTCCCCAATCCCTCTCCCCCACTTTTCTTTCCTGTGTTTGGAATGTTTACTACCTTTCTGGAGCCCTGGCTGCTTCTTCTCTGTATATCATTCCCTGTTTATATGGAAAGAGAAAAATCCTTGTCTGCCCTTATAAACAGATGTGCTAACAGTTTAAGAAATAGCTGTGTGTCCACACTCCCTTTTTTATTTGAATTATGAAAACTGAGCATTCAGTTGTCTTCAGCCTTTTTCCAGGGGGCTGGTGCTGGGTACTGACCTAGGGCCTTGCACATGACTGCTCTACCACTGAGTTACATCCTTTTTAATTTTTATCTTTATTTTAAGATAGGGTCTCAATAAGTTGCTGAGCCTGGCCTTGGATTTATAATCCTCCTGCCTCAGCCTCCCCAGTTGCTTGGATTATAGGTATGGTCCACCACCCATGGTCAGTTTCAGGTTATTCTGATCAGTTTGTTTTTAGTGTTTGAAAGGGCCATGTGTTAGCCAGTGACAACCTGGCAGGCTGCTGTCCTGCCCTTCTATCCTATGGGGACGGTTGGGGAGACTTTGATTTTCAGATGCAGCATGGATTTTAGAAGCACATTGAAACAAGTCAGGTGCCCTCCTAGGTTCTTTAGTGGGCAGGAGTATGGAGACCTGCACCTAGGTGCTCCAAGTTCATTTTGTATTTTATATCACAGTCTAGTAATAAGTGGGCCTGTGTCATCATTGTGAGAACATGAGGGGCAGAGCAGGGGAAGGGGCTTTTCTGAGGATGAGTGCAATTTTCACATACTGCAGATTTAACTTTAAACACTTATCTGATTTTCTCAGATAAGTGTTTAAAGTTAAACTTCCATTTTTAACTGTGTTCCCCCTGAGGCTTTCATGTTTCAGTGTCTCATTGACAACTGTTCTGTTGTTGTTTTGTTGACATTTGCCTAATTGCTTTCCAAAATAATTTTAACAGCCACACCGGTTTTTTGTGCCAGCTGCAGTATGAATATGAATGTGCTTGCTCTATCATAGTCTTGCCAGCATTGGGTGTCTCTGTGTATTGTAAACACAGTTAATCACTGCTCTTATCTGCTCATCCCCCATAATTAAAATTCACAGTGCTGTCTTTGGTTGCCTTAGTTTGGCCTTAGAGAGTTGGTTGGAGACTCATGCAGCACTGAGAGAGAATTGAGGAGTGGTGGCTGGTGTGAGCAGGGGAGAGGGTGGCAGCCCCAGAGGAGTGAAGAAGGTCAGACTTCAGTCCATGTGTGCTGGACAGTGAACCATTTGTCTTACATTTCTCCTCTGTGTCCACAGTATGACGCTGTTCCCATTCAGTCCAGTGTGGTATTATGTGCCTGCCCGTCTCCATCAATGGTAAGGACCCAGACTGAGTCCGGCTCCGCTCCAGGCATTCCTAGCAGTGGCAGCAGGCAGGGCCCCACCATGGACAGCACTACAGCTGAGTCCCGGCCAAGCACCAACCCCCTGCAGCACACTGCCCAGCCACCACAGCCTCGTAAGAAACGGCCCGAAGACTTCAAGTTTGGGAAAATTCTTGGCGAGGGCTCTTTTTCAACAGTGAGTATGTTCTGCTGTTGCTTGTTAAATTACCATGTTTCTCTTGGGAAGGCCAACTGTTGTGGAACTAAGAGCTAGGCCACCTGAATGCAGGTAGCATTCTTCCTGGGAAGTGCTCCCAGGCTTCTTCCTAGTGTCTGTCTCCCGCTATAAAGTCCACTGGAGTCTTCTAGACTGGCTTCCGCAGCAGACCACCAGGAATGTGTCTAGAATGTCTAAACCTGATTTTGTAGATGAAAACTTTATAAAGCATCTCTTGGTGGGTGTGATGGCATACTTATGTAGTTCCAGCACCTAGGAAATGTGAGACAGGAGGATTGCTGGAGCCTCAGAGTTTGAGACCAGCCTAGGCAACATAGTGAGACCCATCTCAAAACATCTCTTGCTGGGATTGTAGCTCAGTGTAGAGCCCTTGCCTAGCACATGTGAGGCACTAGGCTGGATCCTCAGCACCTCAAACAAACAAACAAACAAATAGATAAATAAAACAAAGGTATTGTGTCCATCTACAACTAATGATTTGTGGTTGTTTTTTTTTAAATACAAGTTAATTTCATTCTAACCTGGCCTTAGCAGGTTACATTCTTTATTCTCCTGTCCCAAGGAAGTTTTTGTGTTCCTGAGATTGAAAGTTAGTATCTTTCAGACATTTTTTGTTAACAATTAATGCTTTTTTAAAAATTTTTTTGTAGTTGTAGATGGACAGAATGCCTTTATTTATTAATTTTTATGTGGTGCTGAGGATTGAACCCAGTGCCTTATGCATGCTAGGCAAGCACTTTACCACTAAGCTACAGCCCCAGCCCAACAATTAATCCTTTAAAAAAAAAAAAAAAAAGTCTCTTGATTTTTGTTTGTTTTAATATATAAATTAGATTTTTGGTGGGCTGGGGATGTGGCTCAAGGAGTAGTGCGCTCGCCTGGCATGCACGCAGCGCTGCGTTCAATCCTCAGCACCACATATAAAATAAAGATGTTGTGTCCGCCGAAAACTAAACAATAAATATAAAAAATAAAATAAAATAAATTAGATTTTTGTTCTTTCTTTCTTTTTTTTTTTTTTAATAAACAGTAACATTGTTATAGAACCACAGTAACATTGTCACAGATTTACCTGACTTGGGTTTTTCTCTTTGCTTTAAGAGAAAGCAAAGAAACAAAGGCTGATGGTAGCAGCCAGGTTGCTGAGGTGGGACCCAGGAAGCAGTGGGGGGGTGGGGGGGGCTGTGCAGGGTTGTGACGGCTCAGAAGAAGTTCTGGCTGTGGGTATACAATCTCAGTTCAAAAGTGCCTCCACAAATTGCGACCTCTACACTGGCCTTCAGTATCAGATGGGCACTTCAGGATGGCCCTGGAGGCACCTCACCCTGAGAAAGTTCTGAATAACCAGTCTTTCTTGCCAGCCTTGTGAAGAAACCATATGTGGAATTGTGGAATTTGTTGTTTTTTCCTCCTCTGTTTTACATTTATGAATGATTCTAAAATACAAAGAACATGGAATATAGCTCACTGCATTCATAATGTCTTGTCATTTTGTTTTACTTAATGTTAACTTTTGCTGCCCTTCTACTTTTTTTTTTTTTTTTTTTTTTGGTACTGGGGGTTGAACCCAGTGAGCTTTACCATTGAGCTATATTCCCAGCCCTTAAAAAAAAAATTAACTATTTGTGTATTTTTACGATACTGAATATTGAACCTGGGGGTGCTTTACCACTGAGCTCTATCCCCAGCCCTTTTTATTTTTTTTTCTTGAGACTGGGTCTCACTAAGTTGCCCAGGCTAGACTTGAACTTGTGATCCTCCTGACTACATCTCCTGAGTCACTGGGATGGCAGATGTGCATCACTGTGCCCTGTTTTCCTCTTACACTTGTAACTTAGATTTCTAATAGCAACTTTTATGAATAATATTCTTTATAAAAGGATTGTGCCTTCGTGAAAAAGCCCTCAAGTATGAAGATAGTTCCGGTTGTTCTGTACTTAACTACCGTTTAAGAGAGAGGAAACTGCCTGGATAACCCTGGGCAGTAGTACAACCCCAATTTTTTGTTCTCACTACTTAGATTATCCAAAATTCTCCTCTCAGTTTGATATTTTTACATTTATCTCAACTGGAAGGGAGGATTTACTTGTGGCATTGCTTGTGTCCCTGGATTAGGGATTGCGGAGTAGGTGTCACCCTTTCTGGGTGATGCAATCATCATTCCCCTTACCCTGTGCAGTTTTGGACCTGGCCACAAGGTGCCTGGGAAAGTGCTGTGAGCCAGGGGCTCCTTCTCCCACTGTTTAGAATCTGTAGCCCTGAGTCTCAAATTGGTGTTACCCTCCCTTCTTTCTCACCATTACTTAAATAGAGACCACTTAAATTTAGATTTCCAGGGGAGAGGCACAATTACAAGGTTGTACCAGGATCTTGAGTTGGCAGAGCTTGGTGTTAGTGCAATAGAGGGAAGAGGTCCTGAGAATACTACTATATCTGGGACAGCCTGCCATCACCCTGGGTAATGTGAAGGGATATGTTGCACCTGAATCTCTGGAAAAGGACCCCCTCCTTTCCTGTGGAAACCTGTTAATAAATTGCTAACTTTAGACAACCAGAAAGATTACATAAATATGGTCTTAGAGAGGATTCTACTAAATAAGAGTACTCTCTAATAGTTCTTTCCCTTTCCTATTTATGAATCTAGCACATGCTTTTGTGAAGGAATGTGACATTGTATAAATGCATAACCCAGAGAAGAATGTTCTGCCTTGGCCGCTTCCTTCAGCTTCAGTGACTGAAAACCATCCATACACAGCACATTCCTTAGGAAAGATTTTTGAGATTTTTCCACCTGAGTGCATATAACCCGACCTTGTTCACAATAATGGCCAGGCGTCTCAAAGTGCTTTTCCAGGACCACGCCTGAGGAGTTCTATCAGGCATCCTGTCATGGGATTTGACTCACAATGAGGGATTGAGTGGACCTCATCCTCCCATCAGGCCCAGGAATTTTACAGGGACTAGTTTCATCTGCTCTCTGTTCCTTAGGCTGTTGCTCTTCAGAGGTCTTAGGCACATTTGCACCCATAGGCTGTGGTGGGATCTACTGTGACAAAGCTGTCTTGGCAAGCTCTGGCCAAACCTTGGGCCCATCAACTACTTCCACTTTGGTGCCTCAAGTGTGGCCAGGGTTTATTCAGTCTTTCCACATCCACACTTGGGGATGCCACACTGGGCACTTTGCCCCTGAAGTGGAGTTTGAACCACAGGGTCGGTTGTGCTTCTGAGGTGGCAGTGTGAGGGTGTCCTGAGTAGGTAGCTTACTCCTGTGCTGGTTTACTTCCCTGTGCCCTTTATAGCTGTGGTCATATTTGCATCATCTGATGAAATGTGTGGTAGAAATTATTAGCAATTATTTTAAAATCTAAGTTTAGGGCATCTTTTTGCATTGTACATATACCGGAAGGATATGTTCTTTTTTTTAATATATTTTTTTTAGTTTTAGATGGACATATAATATTTTATGTGGTGCTGAGGATTGAACCCAATGCCTCACACATGCTAGGAAAGCACTTTGCTACTGAACTACAGCCCCAGCCCTGGAAGGGCTTCGTCTTTTTTTTAAGGGCGTGTTCTTAAAGTTATTTTTTGAAGAAATTCCAAGGACCCACTTGTGGCATTTGGATATGTTAGTCTATGAGGTTGTCCCCCCCAACTGCTGTCAGTATTGGGGATTGAACCCAGGGTCTGGGTCTGGTGCTTGCTAGACAAGGGCTCTACCACTGAAATTTTTTTAAATTTTATTTTGTGATGGGGTTTCACTAAGTTAACTTGCTTGTGATTCTCTTGCCTCAGCCTCCTTAGTAGCTAGAGATTACAGGTGTGCACCGGTGTGCCCAGCTACAAGGTTCTTTTTTTTTTTTTTTTTGATACCTGGGATTGAACCCAGGGGCACTTAAGCAACAAGCCACATCCCCAGTCCTTTCTTGTATTTTATTTAGAGACAGGGTCTCACTAAGTGTCTTAGGGCCTCACTGAGTTGCTGAGGCTGGTTTTGGATTTGTGATCCTCCTGCCTCGGCCTTTTGAGCCGCTGGGATATAGGCTTGTGCCACTGTACTTTCCTATAAGGTTCTTGAATTTATACTTTCATGGCACTATGAGGACCAATAGCAGCTGAGCCTTCTGAAAACAGTGGAGAGATTTAAATGTTTTTTCTTAACTGTTAAAACACATTTACATTAGCAGTGGCTTTGTACTTTTGTTTGTTAGTACAGAACCCAAAGGATTTATGTAATTTCAAACCTCCAGTAGGATGAGGAAGTCCATGTCTCTTCAGACTGTCTCCTGGTTATTACAGTGTGTGTTCTTTTCCTTCTCTTTTCCCCTTTTTTTCCCCAAACCAGGTTGTCTTGGCCCGAGAACTGGCTACCTCCAGAGAATATGCTAGTAAGTACTAATTCCAGTGAGCTATGTGTCTGGGACTTGGGGACAGTGCAGCATCCATGCACATGGCAGTCTGGGTGGCAGGGCCCGAGGTTTTTCTGCTGATTTCAGGATCTAGAACATTGTTGGTCTTAGAGACCATGAAGCTGGTATGGATAATTTTGGGAAAACTATAATTTGTACCAGTTATCTTTATGAATTGTGTATTTACTATTTTCACCTTTTCTAATTGTAGTAACTTACTTCTCTCTTACCTTAAGTTAAAATTCTGGAGAAGCGTCATATTATAAAAGAGAACAAGGTCCCATATGTAACCAGAGAGCGAGATGTGATGTCACGCCTGGATCACCCCTTCTTCGTTAAGCTTTACTTCACATTTCAGGATGATGAAAAGCTGTGTATCCTTTTTTGTGGTTAGCACTGTCTAAAATCATACCAGTTATCCCTCTCATTGTGGAATCACAGCCCCATTTTTCTCATGAGTAACCCCTTCCCCCAAAAGGAAAGGGTACAGTGTGGCTCCCCACTCCCGTTGCTATGGGACCTCTTGGGTGGCCAATATTCCTGGAGGCAGTAGGTAGTGCCAAACACAGCTGAGGCTCCCTGCTGGGTTGTCTGCTGAGGAAGCCATCAAAGAGTTTTGAGGGTTTTTTTGGTAAACATTCTACCTAATAGATTGTTGGTTATTTTAATCCTGGCTGCTGGATTGCTAGATATCAATGCAAAGGTATTCCCTTCTAACAAGCATCTGTGGATATCAAATCCCGTGCTCAAATAAAGCAGAGGACAAGAGAGGAGGCGCGATCTTGGGTATCCTTGGGCTCCTGGAGTGTCTGTTGGTGTCTGTCTGCCTCCTTGACTTCTGGGCTGTGGAATTTGTTTGGAAAGGACATCTTTTCTGGGTATTTGAGAAGTGCAGGGAGTGACCCACAGGATCTTGAATCATCTTCCTCATGTCCTGAGTGTAGTTCTCCCTTGGGCTTTCAGTCCCTCAGCTTTCTTTAGTGCCTTTGCTCTCTAGAATAGTCCTACTTCTCCAGTAGGTCTTCATTTTGTCCATTTTCTCTTGTCCTTAATTCCCTGAACTTTGGGAGCCCTTTCTTTACTCTTTTCAAACTTTCGTTTAGGAATCAGGGAGGCAGGTCTATGGATCTTGGGGGCAGGCTACACTTGTGAGCCAGGCAGGTGGGTTTTCCTTGCTCCCAAAAGGTGCTCTTCTCTTTTTAGTGGGCCCCACCCCTCTCCTTGCCACCCTCAAAGCTGGTCTAAGCCTCTGAGGCTTGGCCTCCCTATTTTACCTGGGTGAGGTACCTGGTTTCTCTCTATTCCATCTCTTTCTGTACCATGAACACCAATTCTTCTGTTAAAACTTTGCTGTATTCTGTTCTTACTTTATTTTTTGGTGTAGTGCTAGAGATCCTATCCAGAGCCTCGTGCATATTAAGACATGCTCTAGGGTTGGCGTTGTAGCTTAGTGGTAGTGCACTCACCTAGCAAGCGCAAGGCCCTGGGTTCGATCCCCTCAGCACCACATAAAAACAAATATCTTCCTTTCTTAACCTCCCTAAGGAGGCTTCCTGGAATTATAGGTGTGTGCCACCATGCTTTGGCCCTGTTCCCACTTTTAATACCATCTTTGGCTCCTTCTACTGCTGCCTGAATTTGCTTGTTCTTTTAGAAGTGTTTGTTGTGCTTAGGGAGATGGGGATGTGCTGGTAAACAAGGAAAAGGCCCTGTCCTGGTGGTCTCCCTTTCAGGGAAGGAGTTAGAGAGATGCAGAGTATCACGCTGTCACAGATGTCCAGGTAGCAGGATGAGCTACAGAAAGTAGAAAGGCCACAATGTGCAGGTATCTGGAAATGTGGGCCTCTCTAAGTTCAGTAGACTTGCAAGGGCAAGAGAGAATGTGAATCTGAGGAATAGGCAGTCTGTGGGTGGAAGTGGGTCAGTTCTGTGAACCATGATGACCTGGCACCAATTTTGGATTTTCTCCTATTTGTGCTGGGGAACACAGGGTTTGCCCCAACTCTGCCCCATCATAGTCCATACTGAGGAATGGGAGCTAGAGGCAGTTGGGGGCTGGGCAGGAGAAAGTGGAGTCAGGTGATTTCTGGTATTTGCCCTCAGAGTATGTAGTGCTGTTACTTAGCCAGGAGAGACTAGGCTGGGGGCAGATACTGTGTTGGCATATGACACATATGCTGGTGCTTGCTCTTCAAGGACTGAGTGGGCTGTTGGGTGGCTGCCATCAGAGCTCTGGAGGCTCACTCAGGATGATGTGCAGATCCAGAGTGGGCTAGCTCACTCACAGGAGGAGACTGTGATAAGTTGTTGCCAGTTAATAAGGAGCCTGGAGACCTGGAGGCTACAGGATCAGATTTGTTCCAGTAGGGTGATAGTTGCTCAGCCAGCTGCTGCCCAGCAGTCAAATACATGGGCCTGGGCCTGGGCCTGGGCCTGACCAGGATTTGCATTTATACAAGTTATTGGCTATTGGGTGGGCACTTCTTAGGGCAATGTTCAAGACTGAGCGGTGAGGCAAGTGGAGATGACATACTCAAGTGGGCTCTTCCTGGTGGTTTTCCCTTAGTATCACTTTAGTGGTCTGGTAGTGGCAGACCTGTGGCCTGGAGAGGCCTTTTTTGGTGGTTGTTTTAGCTCTGATTGAATAGTGGCATGTAGGATAGAGCCTGCTATCTCCCAGTATCATTTATGGTCCCCACCTCTGCTGCTTATGTGACATTCATTGGCCGCCTCATCACGTTGTTCATGTTTCTATCTTTATCACCTCTGAGGCTGCCTTGGTCCCTCCCTCGTGTCCCCTGGGAGCCAGTGTGAATGCACCCCACTTTGAGGGTTTCTGGCTACCAGATAACCAGAGGTCCAAGGCCTTGGCTTCCTGCAAGCCTGCTGGACGATGTGTCCTATTGGTTGGGAGTCTTTGTTCTGTCAGCTTTGCATTACCACCACGAAATGCCTGAGACGGCCAGCTTTTTGAAGAGAAGCAGTTTGTTTAGCTTGTTTGGAGAAAGTCCTAGTGCATGCTGTAGCCATGTGGTGGATGGTGAATGCAGATTAGGTACAGAGAAAGGAGCAAATCTCAAGCCAGAAAGTAGAGACAGTGGATGGATGTATCAGGGTTTGCTCCTTTATGAAAACCCTCTCTTGAGAACTTCCCAGGAATTGCTTCACGTTCAGTGACCTGAGTCCCTAACACAGCTCCATTTTCACTACCTTCCAGGATTGCTACTCTAGCAACCAAGTCTCAATTACAGGTACCCTTGAGGGACATCAAAGCCATATCCAAACCATAGACAGCTTGAACAGAACAATAATCACTTGACTTCGTCTCCTCCTAGTGTCATGGGTGATGGGACCAGCTCTGAATCCAAATGAGAATGCTTTTGCTGTCTGGTTTTCAGATGGGTCTGGCTAGAGCAGTGCAGGTGGAGAGGACTCCAGATCACTTTACCATTGAGCCACATCCCCATTCCTTTTTATTTTTTGAGACAGGCTCTCACTAAGCTGTTTAGGACCTGCTAAGTTTCTAAGGCTGGCCTTAAACTTACAATTCTCTTGCCTCAGTCTCCTGAGCTGCTGGGATTATGGGCATGAGTTTATGCACATAGTATTCTTTTTTTTTTTAATTTTTTAGTTGTATATGGACTCAATGCTTTTATTTGTTTTTATGAACCCAGTGCCTCACACTTGCAAGGCAATTGATCTACAACTGAGCCACAATTCCAGCCCTGCACATATTATTCTTGATGATTTAAGATAAATTCCTTTAGACCCAGGACCACAAAAATAAAATAAAGACAAATTCCAAAACCCCAGAAGGTCATGAGGTCTCACTCACCTTCCACAAGGATAAGACTCAGGGACTTCTGCTTCACTCAACATCCCTGGTATACATTGTGTTGAAAAGAAAATGAAACTTTGTCTGCATGAATAAGTGCCCAGATGAGACACCATCTCTCTTTAACTGTAATCTCCAGGGGGAGAGGGGAGTGGTTGATTAAGTGCATTTTCTTGTCACTACCTGCAGTGACTTCAGAGTGAGTCCACCTATCCTCAGTACAGTATGAGGGTAGACAGAGCCTGTGGATGCCTTGCTACAGCCTGGAAACAGGCAAGTGGGTCCATTCAGGGCCCGCTGTGGTTCTTTACCAGATGCAGTGTAGGCCACCAGGAGAGCAAGCATAATCGCCTGAACAAGCAGAAAGCCCTCCACCCCCAGAGCATTTCTGCCTTGACTCAAATCTGAGCAGTGAGGGGCCTTCCTCTTCATGCATAGTTGAAGGCCAGAGGAGTCTTATCTTCCTCCAGTTCCTGTGAAGGCTGATTAACATCTGTTTGCCCTTGTGATGCCCCACTTGCAGAGAGGAGTCAAGAACACTGCCTCTGGGCTCAGGGCTGAACTTTGGTCCCTCTCCTTTTGCTTTGTGATCTTGAGTCAGTTGCTTGATCTCTAATCCAGGTTCCTGCTCTGCAAATCACAGGTGTTGGGCTTACTGGGTGTGCTTGAGAGAGATCTGCCACCTCTGCCTACCCCTAACTGCCCTGGCCTAGAGGGTGGAGAATGTGCTTAGGATTCTGATAGAGCACCTTGGGATGAGGAAGTCATGTGACTATGGAGAACTAGCAGACTGAGCAGTAATCCTGGGCACCTGCTGTGTTCAGACCTGCTGATCACCTCTCCCCACATGCTTAGCAGAGAACCAGAGGTGTCCTTCATGCAGAAAACAGGAACCAGTGAGAAGTTGGATAAAAGTCAAAGCCATGAAGCTGGAAGAAGCAAGAAATTGCTTCCTCAGGATGTGACTGAGGCTGTCTCACACCTGGGCTCCTAACTAATAGTCTTATGGGCAGCCCAGGTGGAGTCAGAATTAGCAGTTCCATGGCCCCAGCCTCCCTTGTTGGGAGCAGGCAGGGTGAGGTGAGGGGGCCCTGGTGGAGACCCTCTGCATCTCCAGTGTAATGAGGTATACTTGCTTTTTGTTTTAGGTTTTGTGAAAACTTGTCCCATTGGGGAGGTGTGAGTGATCAGAGATGGGCCTGACAGGGTGGCATTGGTTGTGGTGTTTCCCCTCCTTCATTGATAGGTGTTGACCATGCCTTGGCAGACAGAAACCAGACCAAGAAGGCTGGCCTGGCACCATGAACACAAGCCACCCTTACAGTAGTAAACATTGGGTCTCCAGTAGCCACTGCTTAAGGTAGTAAACATTGGGTCTCTCTGTTCTGGACTGCCAGGGTGGAGAAGCACCTAGAGATTTCTAGGATGAGGCACAAATGTCCAGTGCTTCCAGGGGAAACAGTTATATGGGAGCTGTTCTTGTCAGCCTTTCTTTCCCTCAGAAGGAGAATTCAGATAGAACATGTCTCGGTGCGGGGTGCTGAGAGTAGGCTGACTATCCCTGGTGTCTCCCCAGTGGGTGCCTCACAAATAAATCAAATGAATTGAGAAATTTATACAGTGCTGGGCATGGTGGTACATGCCTGTAATCCCAATGACTCTTCTTTTACAATGCATGTCACTTGTACATGGAAGTAGAACCACATGCAGGACAATTGGCATGATACTCGGAGCTCTGTGTGTTTAAGCAGGGTTCTTGGTCAGGACCTGTCTTCCAGAGCTGTTCTGTTTTACCTGAAGCCACACATGCATTGGTGCCCTGGCCAGGGTCTGTAGGCATGACAGCCATCTGTAGTGGTTCCCTTTCATATGTCTACAGACACTTCTGGGGACCATGTCCAGAAGGGCAGTCTGGGCTGAGTCGTGTTGTCTGTTTTTCCAGGAACTGTGTCATTGTGTTCTTAGAAGCCCCAAGGCTGGTGCCTGGTCTTGGAGCTGGCCTGGATCTGACTCAAAAAAGGGTGACTGTCTTGGGTCACAGGTAGCTTCAGTTTGCATTTAATAAAACATGTTTCTACTGGGCTGTTAAGGTTAGTTTTAATACAACAAATTTTCTACCATTCTTCCTTAACTGTACAATATTCAGATTTTGGCCTTAGTTATGCCAAAAATGGAGAACTGCTTAAATATATCCGCAAAATCGGTTCATTTGATGAGACTTGTACCCGATTTTACACAGCTGAGATCGTGTCTGCTCTAGAGTATTTGCACGGCAAGGGCATCATTCACAGGTAACCTGATGGCCACCTAGGGTGATATGTGTGAGATGGTCAATGTAATGATTGGGCCAGTAGCCATTTGGCCTACAAGCTACTGCTGATGCCCAGACCATCCCAGGCCTCTAAGATCAGCGTGGGTTTATGTTGTGGTGGGTGGGATATAGGTGCCAGGTGAGAAGAGGTTGAAGTCAGAGGAATATGCATGTTGAGTGTCTTCCTTCAGTCACCAGATCACAGTGACCAGGTGTCTTCCTGCCTAGGCAGTAACTTGTACCATCTTGACTAGTGCTTTTATTTTATCAGTTGTAGCTTTTGTATATACTTATTTCTGATCTCTTTTCCCAAATTGGAAGTATCCATAAGCTCTTTTTACTGTAGTAAAACATTTATTAAAATGATAGATGGTATTATGAAGTGATATAATTACAATGACCTTATTGTATGCAGTTGATATTTATTTGGTGTGGACTTTGGGGCTTGTATTTTTGCTTTAATCCGTAAAGATGGTAAGTATTCATCACATCATCACTGCGTTGTTGTCATCAAAAGTATGTAATAATGCTGCTGTTGTATTTCATCTCAAACATAAATATCTACTTTTACAGGGACCTTAAACCAGAAAACATTTTGTTAAATGAAGACATGCACATCCAGATCACAGATTTTGGAACAGCAAAAGTTTTAACCCCAGAGAGCAAACAAGGTGTGTGAGTTTGGTTTCCAGCAGAGCTTAGCTCTGTGCTTAAAACTGAAAGCAACTTCTGAGAAATGTGTAGCATTGTGTGGTCTTTAGCATTACTGCAGAGACTCATGGTGCCTTTCTTGGGGTTCCACTGTAGGGCACCAGGCAGCATGTCCAGTCTAGAAGGTGTACGGAAGGAGGCTCTGTTCTTATGAGTGTCCTGTGGCCCATCCTCCCATGAGTTTTTGCAGAGCTGCCTGGCCTCTCCTTCTGTGCTTGGGCTCTCTGTAAGAGAAAGACATTGGAGGAAAGTGCTGGGGGATGAATGTGCTGGCCACAGGCTTGGAGCATCAGTGTGCTGGTGGAAGTAAGACTCCAACATAAGCATCTCCGGTGCTGTGGCTACTCTTGGTGGAAAAAGGGATGGTGGTGGTTCTGGCCTGTCCACCAGCGGCCAGCTAGTTCATGGGAGCTAGAGGGGATTACACCCAGCTTCCTGACCAGTTCTGTCTGCAGGGTGCTACTAAGAGGAACCAGCCTGTTCCCCCATGCAGCGCAGGCTTCCCGTGCTAGAGTCTGTGTCTTTCTGGGTGCTGTTTATATGGAGGGTTCTTGTCCAGGTTCTGTCTGCCCTTTAACCGCTTTGTAGTTTTTGAGGTGTTTGGCCTCCTCTTGGATTGGGAATATCTCTGTCATTCCTAAAGCACTGCCCTGGGGGGATAAAAGCAAACCTACCAGTCAAGGAAGAGATGCTTATTGACTCCAGTGTCTTAGATGATAGTCTATTCCCCTGGTGCTTCTGAAAGCTCCTAAACCTGGATCTGTTGGACTTGTTCCTTGTAAATAGTAATCATATTACTGACTGGTAATTCTGTTTTCATGTACTTGATTTAACCTCATAGCTATAAGCATTGTCTAGCTGGGCGCAGTGGCGCATATCTATAATCCCAGCAGCTCAAGAGGATTGCAAATTCAAAGCCAGCCTCAGCAACTTAGCAAGGCCCTAAGCAACTCAACGAGACCATCCCTAATATAAAAAAGGGCTAGGGATATGGCTCAGTGGTTAAGCGTCCCTGGGTTCAGTACCAAAAAAACAAAACAAAACAAAAAAACAAACACATTGTCCACTACAAAGTTGAACCAAATGTCTGCCAGGTTTTTGTGCAGGGATCTGTCAGCTCCTTGTCCTGCCTGTGCTGACTCTTCCTGCATGATACAAGCCCATGGTGTATCTTGGGCAGCAGGACTGGGACATCTTTGGCCCCCCATCAGCTATGGGAGCCGTACCTGGGCTGTGCTCTGTGCATCTTCCTTTTTGTAGATTTTCTTCAGAATCTGATAGTTTAGCCAGGGCATGTGCCCTACAGCCACTTAAAAATATATAAAAAATTAAGTGCATTTGTGAATTAGTGAAATAAACCTTTTCTTCTAGAAAGGTTTTCTGCTGGAAGTCCTTATGGTGTTGTATAACCCAGGACAGTTGCTTGTATATGCAGAGGAGGTGGCAGGGTTGTTTTCTTCTTAGAAGAAAAGGGACAAATATCTGATTCATTTTAGTAACTTCTGTTTGGAGTAGTTCACAATCAGAATTTATTCCTGTGCTGGCTTCTTTTTACTTTCATGCATAGTTAGTTCCCCTAAAACATCTTGAAATCTTCTAGAATAAGGTGTTGGTGGGAGCAGGGTCACCCAGGTTCCCTAGCTGTGGGCATCTTGCACTCTCCTCCTAGACAGAGGCTATGCCCTGTGTTTGTGAGGGCAGATGATGGGCAGTGGAGCAGGGCAATTGAAAAGGGCATGTGGGGTTGATGAGGGATTCTGGTTTTGCCCTTACCTGAGGATCCTTTAGATACATCCTGGTGAAGTCAGCTTAATCCACTTGGAGTAAGCAGCTCATCTGTTCCTGCACTTTGCCCTCTTTACAAAAGCCTTGGAAGAGTTTGGGTGTCTTGGAAGTTCAGACCGGGAGTTTGTTTCTGGAAACCCAAGTTCTGACCTAGTAAGGTCTTTCTGGTATTCAGCCAGGTGCAAAGGCTGCATTCAGCAAATAGGAAGGAGAGGGGGTCAGTGATTGTGGGCAGGGAAGCTAGAGGGGATGGATAGGGAGGCTTTAATCACTGCAATGGCCCCACATCCCCACCTGTGGTTGGCCATCCTTCAGATCCCCTGGCCAGCTGCCATTTGTCCTTATGCTATGCTGTGGACCTCACATGACTGCCTTGGTCTTGTTATTATTCTAGCGTGGGCAGGACTGCCTGCCTAGGGACAGAAATGGTTGCCTTCAAATGGATTTCCCAGCATTACCAAAGTATGCCCATCCTCCCACCCAGCATAGCTCTATCTGTCTTGATAGGGTTTGCTTTGGTCTTTCAGTATAGGCCTGTTCCTTTATGGATTGATGCTTACTGAAAAATGGCCCCTTGTAAGTTGTACCATTGAAGCCCCACCAACAGTCCTGCATGTTCCCTCAGATCCTTGTTAATGCCATGTGTTTCATTCTTTTTTTTTTTTTTTCCTGTTTGCCAACTTGATATGCTATTGTGTTTTTGTTTTGTTTTGTTTTGCTTTTTGTTTGTTTGTTTGTTTTGGGAGGGAGGTACTGAACTCAGGGGCACTTAACCACTGAGTCACATCACCAGCCCTATTTTTTTTTAGAGATAGGGTCTCACTGAGTTGCTTTGTGCCTCGGTTTTGCTAAGGCTGGCTTTTGAACTTGTGATCCACCTGCCTCAGCCTCCAGAGCTGCTGGGATTCCAGGTGTGCACCACTGTGCCCGACACTTTTTTTTTTTTTAAGAGCTTTATAGTAGTTGGGTTTATCCTGACAAACTCATACAGCGCGAAATTCAGTTTCAGTTCATGATCCTCCCCCTACCTTTTCCCTCCTGTCCTCCTCTTCTCTCCCATTCTCCTTCCTATACGCTACTAGACTTCCTTTTGGTCTAAACTATTGTGTTTTAATTTGGGGCTGTGGTTGTGGCTCAGCAGTGGAGTGCTCACCTAGCAGTTCGAGGCCCTGGGTTCAATCCTCAGCACCACATAAAAAAATAAATAAAACAAAGGTATTGTGTTCAACTACAACTAAAAAATAAATATTAAAAAAAAACTATTGTGTTTTAATTTACATTTCTTGGGTTCATTACATGGTTGAGTGGACTCTTTTGTTTTTGACTCTTGGTTTGGTTTTCTTTCCTCTTGGGCCTCCTTGGTGTCCTTGAATAGTATCTTTCAGGGTCCTGGCAGGACACAAATGCAGCCAAGAAGTCTTTCCAGAAAACCATTTACTGAAAGGACCATTTATATGACTGAAGGACGAACTAAGCTGGGTTCCTACAGAGAAGCTGTGGGCCTTCCTCAGCCTGGCTGCATAGGGTGGGAGGGATGGCTTAGAACTGGTTTGCAAGCAGGACAGGTGGTAGCAACTGCAGTGAGTGGACCAGACCTGCCAGTTCCTTGTGTATAGGCAGCTGGGCCAGCTGTGGTGCTGCTTTGTCTGTCTGTACTGTGACTGATGAGTCCCCATTGTCCTAAAACCCTGGGGTCTCTGATGATGAATGGGTCCAGAGGGCCTGCGTACCAACCCTGTGACCTATGGATGAACCTCAAGTAATCTAGAACTGAAGGTAGCCAAATGTGGAGAGTTTTTGGAATGGAGGCTTTCAGTCTTACTGGCCTTGGAGCCCCTGTATGCCCGAGCTGTTGGTGACTGAGAAGAGGGTGGTCTCTGGCCTACAGCCATTTGTTGTGGCTACTGTGCATCGGTGTATGTTTAGGTGCTGCACGTCCAACAGTGAACACAACAGACAGGGCCCCTGTTCTCATGCTGCCCTGCTGCAGTGACAGGATGATGAGTGTGCGTCATGAATGCTTTTTACAGTCATACATCATGTCAGGTGGGAGTTGCCAGGGAGGATTGCACAGTGTTCTGGGGTCCAGCAGGCATTTTTGGGTGGGGCTTAAAGAGTCTGGTTCCTGAGAGAGCTCAGTTTGCTCCAGGTGACCCTCACTGAGCTGACAGCAAGCTCCTCTCTGCTGTTTGTACTATGATATCTTGGGGAATGCACCAGCTGTGTAGTAGTTGGTGGGCAGGGGATTACAGCTCCAGATGTAATCTTTTCTTTCTCTCTCCTCAGCCAGGGCCAACTCATTTGTAGGAACAGCGCAGTATGTTTCTCCAGAGCTGCTCACAGAGAAGTCGGCTTGTAAGAGGTAATCTGCTTTTATCTAATCATGTTTCTCTTCTCTCTATGGTAGCTACTAGGTTTCTTCATGAGAAATTAATATTTGAAAGAGGAACTTTGGTGGCCTTTATATAGTCAAGCATACTTTGAAAAAAATCTTAACATTTTGCTTTTCTTTGATACACATGTATGCTCCTTTATCATTATATTTCATATTTCAGGGTTAGTTGTTGATCTTTGGTTAGTTATTTGCTCTTGTTCCTTTAGGAAACTGCTCAGTAGCAAAGTACTGTTGCTGTGCTACAAGGCTGTGGCAGCTGTGCACTGTTTAGTGTCACAGAGTCTGCAGAGGTGGGCAGAGGCCCAGGAGGCATGGGGAGTGGAGGTTTGCAGCTAGGTACAACCAGTCCTGGTACAGGCACAGTGGTCACAGCAGTGAGGGTTTTTGCAGGATGCAGCTGGGCCTTGGTGGTGCTCTCAGTCATGAATACTAGAAGAGCTTTTGCAGGTTCAGGAATGGGTTCTATTTGTAAGAGTGCAGGAGGATCAGTCTGCAGAGCAGTTGAGCAGCAGCTGATGGCCTGGAATAGGGAAGAGTTGAAGTGCTGTCTAGGAAGACTGAGAGAGGTAGCACTAGATTTTGTGCTCAGGTTTGGAGAGCAGTTCTAGGCAACAGATCTGTGGAATGAAGGTGTAGCTGGGCTCTCCCCTCCCTGGACCAGTCAAGCTCATTTTAGTGTCTGATTTGGCTCAGCTACTGGGTCCATTGTCACACAGTCTCCTACGGACAGTCTCCTACTCTGACAGGTAACAAGGGGCTGCCCCTGTGAGAATGAATGAGTGATTCTGATTAAGCCCCTTGGTTTCTAAGCTTGGAAGCTTTGAAAACTCAAGGGTAGTGCCATGGCGCACACATAATGGCTGCATGGAAGGTGCTCTGAAAAATTAAACTTGAGCATCTCAGTTGTAATGGGCTTCTCTATTTTGGTTTTTCTCATTCAGTCATGAGATTTTGAATTCTGAACAAGGGCCAGACAGAGCTGCCCAGTGGGAGTGATTCTGCCCCTGGGGACATTTGGCCATGTCTGAAGACAGTTTGCATTGTCAAAACAGGGGTGTAGAGTGCTTTTGACCTGCAATAGGTGAAGGCCAGGGATGCTGCTCAGCCTCTTATAGTGCAGAGGATGCGTCAGCCAGGGTGCACAGTGTGAGGTGGTAGGCGTGGCCTCCTGACTTCCAAGTGTGTTATATCATTGTCTGAGAATTGGCTTTCCTTGCTATCAGTTCTGCTCTGGGTGGCAAACTCGTCAGCACTGATGGGTGCAAGCACCTAGACCACTCTGTGTGAAGCAGGGACATACATGCATGTTTGTGTGTGTAGCTCATGTTCTCTGTGTGGGGATAGACAAGAAATGACTGGGACATGGAAGAGGGTTTTAAGGGAGACATCACTGTGTATTTCTTTTGCTTTTAACTTTCTAAATCTTGGGATATTCCTTTACCTGTTAAATCTCAATTTTCTGTGTATTTCAATGAAATTGACAGTTGTATTAAAATAGATTGGTTGGAAATTATAATCTAGAGTGTATATATTATTACATTAATATGAGCTGATATCCATTAATATTACTATCATTGTTGTATTATATAATTATACTGTTACATAAATTTATGTTACGTACTATATTTAAGTTTTGGGTGTTTTTTGGTTTTTTTTTGGTTGTTTTTTTTTTTTTTTTTTTTGGTATTAGGCATTGAACCCAGGGGCACTTTATTACAAAGCTACATCCCCCAATCCTTTTTATTTTTTAATTTATTTTTAAATATTTTTTAGTGGTTGACAGACCTTTATTTAATTTATTTATATGCAGTCCTAAGAATTGACCCCAGTGCCTCACACATGCTAGGTAAGTGCTCTACCACTGAGCTACAATCCCAGCCCTTCATTCTTTGATTTTGAGACCAGGTCTTGTAAGGTGCTGACCCTCTTGCTATATTGCTGAGGTTGGCCTTGAACTTGGGATCCTCGTGCCTCAGCCTCTCAGCCACTGGGATTATAGGTGTGCATCACCATACCCGGCCTGTATTTGTTTTTATAGGTGTTAACATCTGGGACAGTGGGACAAATGGGTTAAAAATAATTGAGAATTCTTTTCATATTTGAAAGGAGATTCCTAGCCATGTGCGATGGTGCATGCCTATAATCACAGAAACTCAGGAGGCTGAAGCAAGAATATTGCAAGTTTGAGGCCAGTCACAGCAATTTAGTGAGACCCTGTCTTGTAATAAAAAGTAGAAAGCACTGGGGATGTAGCTCAATGGTAGAGCACCCTGGGTTCAATTGCCAATACCAATAAACGGGGAAGGTCCTACTTATTGTTAAAAATTCTCAGAAAATGATTCTCCAGATGAGTGTGGTGGCACTTTCCTATCATCCCAGCTACTCAAGAAGCTGAGGTAGGGAGATTGTAAGTTTGAGACCAATCAAGACAAATTAGTGAGACCCTGTCTCAAAGTAGAAAGATTAGGGTTAAGGTTAGGGTTAGGGTTAGGGTTAGTAGCTCAGTGTTAGAGCACTTGCCTTGCATGTGGGAGGCCCTGGGTTCAAGCCACAGTATTGCAAAAAGAAAAAAAGAAGAAGAAGAAGAAGTCTCCAAGCCCACTTGCAGATAATAACTTGGTATATTTTTCGTGTCTACATTAAATGTGTTTATGTAGTTTGATACAAATGGAGTCATTGCATGGCCAGTGTAAATCCTGATCCTCATGATTCTGTGATGAACAGTTCCCATGTCATTAAGATTGTCTGCCAGCCTCTTTACTAGTTGTGTAATTTTCTGTTGCATGAGTTTATCATAGTTCATCAAACTGTCCCTTTGCTGCTGGATGCTTGAGGTGGTGCTGGTGTGTCTGGTGGGAAAGACAAAGCCACAGTGAACATTTAAGGACTTCTTGGTATATAACGCTTTCCACAACCATTATACTGGGTCCCCCCTTTTATTATTTTGTATGGAGGGGTGCTGGGGATCGAACTCTGGGGTGCTCTGTCACTAAGCTACATCCATAGCCCTTTTAAAATTTTTTTAAAATTTTCAAATAGGGTCTTGATAAGTTGCCCAGGCTGGCCTTGAACTTGCCATCCTCTTGCTTCAGCCTCCTGTGCAGCTAGAATTACAGCACCACTTCTACTGGTTCCCTTCTATTATTGTATTAAAAAGACATATAAATTTCTAAAATACAAGCTCATGATAAAACATTGAAATAGGTAAAGAAAGAGGAAAAAAAGAAAAAGAAAACAGAACAAAAAGCAAAACATTGAGATAATTCACAGAGGAAGAAGCTGCCCCAGAGCCCTTTTTGTATGAATTCCCACAATCCAGAGAGGACTCAGAGAGGCTACAGGTTTGACTGCCCTACTCCTCTATTTGAACACTGAAGGGCATGTGCTTGACTCCCTGGTTTTTCTTACGTCACTCTCTATTTTAACTAAACACTAAAGAAGACCAAGTGTAAACTAGTTACTGAGTTTAATGTAAATTAATATTTTAAATGCTCTTTACCCTGTTATGACTCACATTTCTAATTTTTCAAACCAACCTAAGTGTCCTGGCCTGCTGTGCTGGTGATGCTGGGGTGAGAACAGAGCCTTCACCCAGGCTTGGTCACTCTGGCTGGCCTACTGTCTAGAGCAGTGGTTTTCACCCATGTCCTATGATGTCATCTTTCAGAATGCCAGGCCACTGTCAGCAGCCTGTGAGCCCTGTGCATACCCAGTCTTGCGGGGAGCTGGGAATGGAAGGCAGGACTTGGAATAAATACTGTAAAGTCATCACAGTACACTGAGAGTGGGTGGGAGAGCCAGACTGACTTGGAATGCTGTGAGGGCAGATGAATAGCAGTCTTAAGATCTTTGACAGCTGGAGACATTCTGGAAACAATTTAGAGACATTTAGAACTGTGCTGTTTTCCCTTGAAAATGGGTAATCCAAATGTTTATAAAGGAAGGGCAGGGCTTTTTACAGCAGTGTACGAGAAAGGAAGGGCAGAGCCTCCTTTATGAGTATCCTGTGGATGAGCCTCTTGACCCTGTGGCATGCAACATTCACACCTGTTCTGACGTGAGCTCAAATGGGTTAGTCTCAAGTGTACCACCTGCAGTGGTGAGGCCAGCTCCTTCAGCCTGCTCCTCGGCACTGAAAGGAGTTTGCTTCTGTCAGACTGTTCCTGGTGTCATCCCTGGAAGCCATGTGACCATCCATCTTCACTCTCTCACTGCTGCAGCCTGATTGCAGTAGCCTGGCATGGTGTGACATTGGCAGTGAACTCTGCTGTCTCTTAGGGTGGATGGAGAAGTTGTTAACCCCTGGTGGAGGTGGCAAAGCTTCAAGGGCAGCTGAACCCAGCTGGGGGCACTTGCTAGCCTTTGGGCCCATGGCCCTGAGGAAGCTCCCCAGAAGGGCAATTCATATCTCACACATACCTGGTCCCAAGAGACAGGAGTACCTTGGAGGCCAAAACTGGTGTGTCATGGAAGAAGTGGAAAGTGAACTGTGCTCATCATTTAAATTATACCAATGCCATTTTTCTTTGTCTTCTCCCTACCTTAAAGTTCAGATCTTTGGGCTCTTGGATGCATAATATACCAGCTTGTGGCAGGACTCCCACCATTCCGAGCCGGGTAAGGAGACTCCCAGGCTTCTGAACCCATCACAGTACACCAATTGCCTGACAGAATGGAAGGGGTGCAGTAACAGGGGCCATACCCAGCTGGGAAGGAATTTCCACCATGACTTATAAGTACATAGGGCTTGGTGGCTTGTGGGTGGTCTGTTGAGATAAGGGCAACCCTGAATCATTCTAGGAAAGGTCATTCAGCACTGGAGGTGTGAACAAAAATCCTGCGCAAATGACTGCTTTTTTTCCCCCCCCACAGAAATGAATATCTTATATTTCAGAAGATCATTAAGTTGGAATATGACTTCCCAGAAAAATTCTTCCCTAAGGCAAGAGAACTTGTGGAAAAACTCTTGGTAAGTATTCTGAATGTTCTCTTGGTGGGGGATCCCATTACACTACCACCCACTGCATCCTCTGACCCTGTAATCCTATGTCATTGGAAAGATACATCCAGGGTTGATGGATTCTAAATAGAATTGTGTCTTTATCTCATCTCATTATAAGCCCCCTTTAATTTCCAAATGTCTGATTCCTGATTTTAACAAGACAGGAAATTACTGTTATCATTTTGAATGTGCTCAATATCACATAGCATTTTAAGTTACTGCTCTTAGAGCAACTAGAGTTATTATGGTGGCAGATGGTTGTAAATCCTACTTAAGTGTCATCTGCTGATGTCAACTTTAGAGTAAACTACATGAAGATTTTAAACATAAACCCAGGTGATGAAACAGAGATACAGATTTAATTAGGAAAGGTAAATCAATTTATATTCCAGAAACTGAAAGTGACCTGGCCCTGGTTGCTTTGGACTCTGAGCTTCCTCCCTCTCTTGATTTTAGGGGAGCAGGGTCAGCTCTTCTTTGCTGTCTGCTCTGTCTCCTTTCCTAGCACCCCTTGAGGTCCTGGGGGCACATCCCCTCCCTAGTGGGGAGTTCATGTTGCAGCCCTTTGAGAGGCACAGGACACTGGTCATATCTGTCGGCACTTGTTATCCAGGCTGATTGCTCTGTTATTAGAGCCATTGGGTCATTTTTTTTTCTTATTTTAAGACTTTTAACTGCAAACTTGAAAAAGGTACTTTGCTGCTGCCACTGTGTTTTGAAATGGAAATTCATTTTCACCTGTGGGAGTCTTTGGGCAGAGCCCCTCAAGTGAGGCAGCAACCCAGAGAGGCCTCAACCACCCCTACAGCCCCACAGAAGGAGTGGGCAGGCCTGGAGGTGGACTGTGTTGCCTCTGCTCTTTCTAGGAGTGACTGAGAATCAGAAAGAATTGCTAAAAAAAAAAAAAAAAAAAAAATTGGTCAAAAATTACATTTTGACTCAGGCAGTAACTTGTCTTGACTGTCATTTAAGGTTTTAGATGCCACAAAGCGATTAGGCTGTGAAGAGATGGAAGGGTACGAACCTCTCAAAGCTCATCCATTCTTTGAGTCCATCACATGGGAGAATCTGCACCAGCAGACGCCTCCGAAGCTCACAGCTTACTTGCCAGCCATGTCAGAGGACGACGAGGACTGCTATGGCAATGTAAGCTGACCCCTGTAGGGATAGCCTGGGCAGAGAAGAGTTGTGTTTTTCATGCTATGTGAACATGGCTCCTCTGTGCACTCAGGGTCCGTGCCCACATGCTACAGGACACTGATTTGTGTGATTAGTGACCAAAGTATGAGCCAGTGTTGTAAACCTATCAGTGGTAAAATGCTTCGCTGCCATGAGGCCTGGGTGGGCTAATTCCTTTCTCTCATATCTTCAGCTGTGAAAAGTCTGGGGAGTTTTCCCTCAGGAGTGAGACTGGAACCCAGCCTTGGGTTGGGAAGCAGTGCCCTGGAGGCATCCCTGAGCTCCTGGCACTGGGTCTCCTGGTGACTCATTATTGTAGTGCCATTATAATTATGTCTAAAATGTTCAGGAATATTGCTTATCTTTCCAAAAAAAGCTTAGAGTACTGCTCTTTGAACTCTCAGGAATGTACATGGAGGGTGGACTCTGGTCACTGCAGCTTGATGCTCAGCAGGAACTGGAGCCAGTTATGAGGGTACAACACCTGGCTCTATGAACATCTCTGTTACTGGTTTTGAAGCTCCTTGTCTACCAAGGCTTAACCACACACATAGGATCTTAAGTACACTTATTCTTAAAACTTTTTATCCTGGAAAATGGGAAACATGCAAAAAAGGGCAGAAAGGTACAAGGAGCTATGGTATGCCCACCTCCAGCCTTCAGTCTTTTTTATCCAAGCTCCTCTTATCATCTTCCATTGTTACCCCCCAACATTTAAGTATGATTTAAAAATTCACTATCTCCTAGGTGTGGTGGCACATGTCTGTAATCCCAGCTACTCAGGAGGCTGAGGCAGGAGGACCACAAGTTCAAGGCTAGTCTGAGGAACTTAGAGAGACTCCATCTCAAAAAAGAAAAAGGGCTGGGGGATGTAGTTCAGTGGTAAAACACCCCTGGGTTCAATCTCTAGTACCACCACACAAAAATAAATAAACAAATAAAAATTAGTATTATAAAAGTTTATTATCATTGACAGTTCATTTTTCTAGTTTGATTCTAACCAGTTAGAATAAGTTCATAGAGTTCCACTTCAGTTGACTGAGGAGTTCTAGCTCATATCTAAAAGTCTTCCAAAGCTAAATTACAATCACTACTGGTTTCATCTTGTAGAGATCACGTGTTGCCAGTAATGTGGCTTGATCCCAAGAGTGCTATACCACTGAGCTACATCTACCCAGTTCTTTTAATTTTTGAGATAGGGTCTCCCTAACTTGCTGAGGATCCCACTAAGTTGCTGAGACTGGCCTCGAACTTGTGATCCTTCTGCCTCTGCCTTCCAAGACACTGGGATTACAGGTTGTGTGCCACCTTGCCTGGCAACACATCAAGGGTTCCCTATGTCCCCTTCCTGTAAAGCACATCCACCCTTTTGTCCTAAAATACCCTTTGTACCCAGACTTTAGCAAGACTCAAGAGCATCTATGTATCTGCTTCCCACAGCCATCCATAGCCTCCACTGTATAAGCTCCAGAAACCTCAGCCCCAGGAGTTCAGAGTCTCTTACCTGCTTCCCTACATGCTGGCCAGATGTTGCCCCCTAGGGTCAGGGTCAGCAGGAGCTTTCCCAGCTGAGCCTGTCATACCTTTAGAAGTCTCACTTGGGACTGGTAGGCAATTTTCAGCCCATGGGCTCTGTGCCCTTTTCCTGTTATTCCCAGGGACCAGCCACACTCTGAAGGAATCATATAGGCTCTTGTGTCTCTAGTCTCAATACTCAGGAGCTTCTCTTCATGCAGGGTGTGATGAACATCATGCATGAGTGCACTTCACACCCTGAGTATTTCTCAGATCTGTATCTGTGAGATACTGAATTTTTGATCACAAGCTTTGGCTGCCATTATAAACTCTAGCTCTGAGCGTCATAAGCCTCTTTTTTTAGGTGACCACTGCTTAGCTGTCCCACTAAGACCTTGGGAAGCACCTGGGTGAGAGCTCCCCATGCCAAAGCTCACCTTTGGACAACTAGTGAGCCTAGGAAAAGGCTTGGCAGAGGGAGTGTTGGCATAGGGAAGTCCACTCTGGAGATGCTCTCTCCCTGTGGATAGAACTCCTTCACCTAAGAGTCCAGTGTCCACTCTGGAGTCGGTACAAGGATGGCAGGCATACTGATTCCCTGCAGCTTGCTGATGGTGACATTTTTTGCTGGTCTCTGTAATATTGGAGTGAACCTAGCCAAGGCTGGGCTCTTGCGAAGAAGGATCCACATGGGTCAGCAGAGTTGGATGTTCCATGGTGCCCATTGGCAGCACCTTACTCCCACCCAGGAATCCCCTTTCCCATGTGTCCTGCCTGGGACTCACCTTGGCCCTGGCCCTAAGCTGGGCTACTGAGAGGAGGCATGGAGACTAGCATAGTACTTCTGGAGCTGGCCATAGGATAATGTGTGGGAGCTCCAAAGCAAGAATGGCCCAGTGTGTTGTGGTCATGGCATCTCTGAGACACAGGAGAGTCAGTGCTACATTGGTACTAAATTCAGTTTTTGCCAGCAGCTCCTAGGGCCAGTTTCTGAGCCTTGGTTTCTTTGTCAGAAATGGAGAAAATGGTAGTAGCCACTTTGCTGGCTCCAAAGGCTCTTATGCCCCCCAGATGGGGGATTTGTGGTTATCTCTGTAAACTTCATGCATAGGCATCCTTGAGTTAGGGAATTCTTTTTTTTTTTTTTTTAATTAATTTTTATTGTTGGTTGTTCAAAACATTACATAGTTCTTGATATATCATATTTCACACTTTGATTCAAGTGGGATATGAACTCCCATTTTTACCCCATATACAGATTGCAGAATCACATCAGTTGCACATCTATTGATTTACATATTGCCATACTAGTGTCTGTTGTATTCTGTTGCCTTTCCTATCCTCTACTATCCCCCCTCCCCCCTCCCCTCCCCTCTTCTCTCTCTACCCCCTCTACTGTAATTCATTTCTCCCCCTTATATTTTTCCCCCTTTCCGAGTTAGGGAATTCTTAAGAAACCAAGACTGTACCAGACTACATCAATTCTGGAGACAGCAAGGAGAGGCTGTGACTGCTGCAGGGCTGTGTGAGCAGGTGCTTTCAGGAAAGTCCACTGGGTAGCATGTGAGGAGGCTGGGTGTAGGGCCTGCAGAGGGCAAGAGGTATCCTCTGTGGAGTAGAAGGCAGGAGTAAGGTGTGGGGCCTAAAGCTGGGGTGGATTCAGGAGTAAGCTGATGCACAGCTCTGCCCATGTGGATCATTTATGAATAGCTGTTTTCTGTCAATACTGGTTTATATGTTTCTTAGAATAACGGATAACTTTGTTTATACCAAGTTAATTACTCTTCACTGAGATAAAAAGAATAAGTTTTTTTTTTTTTTTTAATTGAAGACATGGTGAGTCAAATCAAAATATGTAGTACCGACTCAAGAACACTGGGCCAAAAGAGGAGTATGCCTGGGTATTAAGTTCTTTGCCCGGAGGGTGCAGCCTCTGGTCTCTTTCTCTTGTGGGTCCAAGAGGCCTTAGGCTGCTGCTGCCCTTTTGCTGGGCTGGATGAGGGTCCCAGATCTCGATCTCCCTGGTAATAAAAGGCTGAGGCATACACAGCCTCTCTCTCTGTCCCTTGCTCCTATTGGAAGAGAAATCCTGGAAGGTTTGGTCCTGCATTGGCTAGATGGCCAAATGGCCAGTGAAGGAGAATTGGATCTGTACATGCTTTCCAGAAGGGATCAATGGACTACCTGCCTTTGTGGTGTGTGTAAGCTCACCAGATATGAGAGGGTCATAGAGGTGGGCTGTGTGTGTGTGTGTCTTTGTCTTTGACCCTAGAGGAAAATTAAGACATGTTTCTCTTTTGTTCTTCTTCCCCACAGTATGACAATCTCCTGAGCCAGTTTGGCTGCATGCAGGTGTCCTCGTCTTCCTCCTCCCACTCCCTGTCTACGGCAGATGCGGGCCTGCCCCACAGGTCAGGCAGCAACATAGAGCAGTACATCCACGATTTGGACACTAACTCTTTTGAACTGGACTTACAGTTTTCTGAAGATGAGAAGAGGTTATTATTGGAGAAGCAAGCTGGTGGAAATCCTTGGTAAGAAGTATAGTATAGTGGCTGAGCGCAGTGGCGCATGCCTATAATCTTAGAGACTTGGGAGGCTGAGGCAGGAGGATTGCAAGTTCAAGGCAGCCTCAGCAACTTATCAAGACCCTAAGCAACTTAGTGAGACCCTGCTTCAAAATTAAAAAAAAAAAAAGGGGCTGGGGGTAAAGCACCCCATTAAATCCTCATTTCCCCTCTACCTCTAAAAAAAGAAATACAAGTATAACCAACACTAGAAATGCAATGAGCCCAGAGAATGGCTGGCAGGGCTGGAGGGAGATCTTGCCTAATACCACCTCCCCGTGCCTGAAGCATGCTGCAGGGTCAGTTATTAAGTGGGTTGGGACCCTCAGAGCCCTGGTTCTAGTGGGCAAGGCTGGAGACAGTTCCCTTGCTCTGCCAGGCATTTGGATGGCCCAGGTGTAGGTGTGGAGTCCCTATGACTAAAATAGATGCTGCCCATAGGGAGACATTGGGGTGTTTCTAAGGTCCTGATTTTTATTTGTATTGAAGCAGACGTTTTCCATGTTCATTGGCCATTGTGGTTTTTCTTTTTCTTTCTTTCTTTTCTTTTTTTTTTTTTTAATTTTTTGAGGTGCTTTGTATCCTCTGCTTTTTCTTGTATATTTTGCATCTTTTTAAAATTGACTTTTAAGAGCCATAATGAAAGATATTCTCTGTTGTATACTTAGCCACCATTTTTCTACAGTTTATGTCTTTAGTCTATCCATGCTGTTGTTTTGTATAGAAGTTGCAAATTCTCATAAAGTCCATCCTGTCCATGTTTTTATTATTTTCTAACTTAGTCTCTTGAAAAAGGCCTCAGTATTTTTACCTGCATTTTCTTCAAGTGTTTTTCTGCCTTTTTTTTTTTTTTTTTTTTTTTTTGGTGCTGGGGATCGAACCCACAGTCTTGTACATGCAAGGCAAGTACTCTACCAACTGAGCTATAACCCCAGCCTCAAGTGTTTTTATGCTTTTACCTTTCATGTAGGCAGACACACCCAAGGTGGTGGCATCTCTTGTGAAGGCATGTTGAGGTGGGGTGAAAATAGAAAATAGGAAGGGGAGAGTTGAAGCTTTGGCAAAGAAGGAGAGAGGATGCATGGGACTGGGGACTTGTGAGGAGAGAGGAGATGAGCCCTCAGAAGCTTCCCCAATGAGATGCAGAGGGAAAAGCTGCACGTAGCCAAGAATGGGATATTGTACCACCAGAAATGATCTCTGGAAAAAGAGTATAAATGTTGACTCCCCAGAAATAACCTACAATTCTAGGGAGTCTAAGTTTGTCCTTTAACTCACTTTTTCCTTAAGTGGTATTGCTAGGGACAGGAGTAAGAATGTTTGATGAAAACAGCTTGAGCAGTGCTGGACACAGCTCTGAACAAGTGTGTGTGCTGGGCTGTGTGGTGGCCTTCTGGGCTCTTGCATGTTGGGCCTCCAGCCAACCTGCTCTTCACTGGCTCCTCTCCAGGTGGGTGTGCATCTTGGCTCCTCTGATGACCCCTCAAAGGTCTGTATCTCTGCCCAGGGGCAGGGTCACCCTATGTGATTCAGTGGCAGGCTGGACAGGGGAGCTTGCATCCTCCTGCTTGTGTCCTTTGGGTTTAGGGTTCTCTTTCCTTTTCCTCCAGATTTCAGGCTCATTGTGAAAGGTGATGACTACAGAGAGCTTGGAGGATCTCGCATTTGACAGTGGTCAATCCTTCAAGCATCTTGTTCTTGTGAACAGTGAGACTGGGGAGTCCCTAAGCTCAAGGCTGGGACTTGGGTGTATGATGCTATTAAAATTATTCATTCTTATTCTCTGGTAGTGTGCAGTAGAGTTTGTTTTAGTGGCTCCATGCTGTAGGGTGGACATTATTTTGACAATTAATGGAATGTGTATTGTTATTTCTAGAATTTTCTGAAGTTAGTAGGTTTATGGTTTAAATACATGTATTTTTGAAGATTAATAGGTTCTCAATATTTCCACTGAACCCTTACTAGCAATCTTCAGTTATACCTGCTATAATCTTTGTAATTTTATATCATTCAATAAATCACTTTGAAATCCTGATGTTTTCCTTGAGCCTACATGGAAGCACAAGAAGAAGTAAGTATACTTCATTGACTTGTTTTGTACTATTATTAACAAATTTATCAAGAGATTTTGTAAATTGTACTAAAACCTACTTCAGATATTAATGTTTTTCTCCAGAAGTAAAATGTGTGTTTTTCCTATGTGAGTACAAGCCATTGGCTTAACAGAGGAGAAACCTGCCTTCTCAACTGCTGCAGCATTGCTCAAGTCTAAAGATGCTGAAAAGAAGCCTAGCTTAATTTTATTTTGGTCTGATTAAGTTGCCCCGGCTGTCCTCAAACTTTGGCTCCTCCTGTCTCAGCCTCTCACTACAGGCATGTGCCACCATACCTGTCAGCCATGGCTTTTAAAGATACTGGAAGGACCTCATAGAATCAGAGGTGGTACTCCATTGTGTTAGGGTTACCTTCACCAGCTGCAGCAGGAAGTCCCTGGAAAAGGTGCATGCTGACTTGAGAGGTCAAAGGAAAAGGATCCTTCAAAGTGAAAGGAGCAGGGCTGGGGATGTGGCTCAACTGGTAGCGCGCTTGCCTGGCATGCATGCGGCCCGGGTTCGATCCTCAGCACCACATACAAACAAGGATCTTGTGTCCGCCGAAAACTAAAAAATAAATATTAAAAAAAATTCTCTCTCTCTCTCTCTCTCTTAAAAAAAAAAAAACAAAAAAACAACAACAACAACAACAAAAAACAAAGTGAAAGGAGCCATTCGGAAACCCACTAAGACCCTGAGATCATCTAGAAAGTGCCTTATGGTGAAGGTTCTTAGACACAGAGTGGTTTCCAGAAGAGAATCCACAGCAACACACTGACTTTCCAGCCCTTCCCAGAATGTTAAGCAAGTTCCTTCTGTCAACTTCAAGCCAGGAGTCAAGTTGTCATCACCATTGCAGATGCCTAAATCAATAATTTTAATAAATTGATTATCAGTTATTAAAAAAGGAGGAGAAAGGGCTGGGGATGTACCTCAGTGATAGAGCACTTGCTTAGCACGAACAAGACCCTGGATTCAATTGCAACTTCTTCAAACAAAAGAAACTGACATGCCAGAGAGCTTTATATGTGGCAGGAGGAATCTACACCAGTGAAACTAGGCAAAATTATAAATACAAAACAAAAATGGGATAAAAGCTGGCTTTCCTTTGACTTTATAGATCTTAAAGCTTTGCTTTTTTTCTGTCTGAACAGAACTTTGCACAATATTATAGTTCTGAATATAAATTAATAAATATATAAATTAATTACAACTTTTTTGGGGGGAGGGTGATGGGGATTGAACTGGGGACCTTGTACATACTGGGCAAGTGCCCTATCACTGGCTATCTCCCTAGCCCTGCAACATCTTTTTGAGACCAACAGTTCAGAGTTTTAAAGATAGAGAAATTTTTAAAGGGAATATTTTCTACTTAAAAGGAACATTTGAAATGTGTATGTGCTGAGCTCTTTAATAGCTAAGCACTTTTACAGTGTCCCAGACTAGAAATTAAAAAGCCTTTGAAGCACACAGAAAAGTTGGGCTGACGATACAGAGGCCACACAGTCCCTGGGAGACAGAGGCTCCTGGCTGCAACTGTGCTTCCTGCATGGAAGCCAACACTGCCACTGTCCACAAGACAGTGGAAATGCACCATGAGGAGGGAATTCATATCCCTGCTTTCTCCTGTAAGGCAGGTTGTGAATGAATGTGCACGCAGGACAGGACTTGTTGCTTTGCTTGTATTCATCTGGTACCACCCAGCTTCTCACCAAAGATGTTCTGTTGTTTTGAAGTTCTTGGCAGTAAGCACAGACAGTGCTGACATAGTCGAAATGTAGAAGAGTCCCTGTTCAAATAGTTGTTGTGGAACAATATGTGCTCCTTTGTGCTGAAGTGCAGAAGCTGTGGTGGATACAACTGCAGGCATCAATTGAGGCCTAGGCATCAAGCAGTGTAGGGCCATATTAGTTCTTCATAGCCACATGCTCTAGAAAGAAAAGAAGCTGGTCTCACTTTCAAGTATTCCTAGAAATAATGAGTTTGGTTGATGTTACACCTGAAGACATGGAAAGTATGCCTTGGCACTTCTGCTTAGAACACAGGTGTGACAGCTGTTTCAAGGAAAGCACTTATTTGCACACTTGACACTCTCCAGGTAATACCATCACCACTAGAGTCTGATTGGTTGGCCAACTGCAGTTGTGCAGGTGTGAACACTTGGATGACATTTTTCTTGATAATTTTTTTTTTCAAAGAAAACAATTGCTAGTATCTGTACCGATGATAAAATTGAAATGTTCAAGTGAAAATTAGGATTTTGGGAAGTTGTTACTGTAGTTTGACATCTTCTCAGTACTTGAAGACTTTTGAGGAGATCAGTGGTGATGCTAATGAATTAATTCATTGATATTGTAGAGTGATACTTGTTGCCATTTGGAAGCTCTCCAGTATTTCCCAGATGACTCCACAGTGTGCTATTGTAGAATCATGTAATGGCAGAAGGTACATTTCAAGTGTGAGGTAGATTGGTGGTGTTAAAGTCACAGAGCATGGAAAGCTCCTTAATGCTGTTCATCTTTAAGAAACTACTACTTTTTGAGTTTTAGTATAATATCAAAGAAGAGTATCCACAATTATCTAAGAGGCTATTAAAACCTTCCTTTTTCTAGCAGTTCATCAGAATGAGGCTGCATCTTTACATACTGGAGCCTGAAGGACAGATGTGAGAGTCCAGCTCCATCCTTCTAAATTAGATTTTTAAAATGCATAACCATGCTTCTCATTCCATTAACTATTTTTGCTACAGTCCTAGATATGGAACACGGGGCCTATCCTCAGCACTTTATTATTTTTATTTTGGCACATTGTCTCACTGAGTTGCCCACACTGCCCTCAGACTTCAATCCTTCTGTCTCAGCCTCCCAAGTAGATGGCTCACAGGAGTGTGCCACCATGCTGGGGACAGAGGGGGTCACTTTTAAATATTATTTATGCAACGGATTTATTGTTTTAATGACTTAAATAAATATTTGAAAATGTCTTCGTTTGTTTCTCAGTCCGTTTGGTGGATAGAATCTGGAGACAGATCTTTTGGGTCTCCATCAAGTTGAAGTCCAAGACCTAAAGAGTAGAGGGTGGACCTTTCAGAGCAAACAATGTCCCATCAGCGATTGCCACTGGTCCCCCACCCAAGTGAATCGAGGTCTAGAGAGCCTTCCTGGAGTTCAGGGCAGCCACTCCCAGTCCCACAGCCTCACTGTGCTCTCCAGATGGAGTTTTTCTGGGTGTTTCATGCTCAGATCTTTCAAGATGGGTCTCCTTGGGGTCTGTGTGGGGTACAGGGGAGGAAGAGGAGAGAATCTAGGCCTTTGAGTTGGGGAAGAGCAGGATTTTACATTGTCATCTCTTGTGAGTTGAAAGTAGATGTCATCAGATGCTCAGCCACTATATGGTGATGCTGAGAGATGTCATCCGTTTTGGGGAGCCAAATGCTGTGTGTGTAAGTAAGGTTGTCCACTGAATAGTTAGCTGTATCTCTGATTGAGGTTTGGTTTTTTTTTTTTTTAATTGGTTGTTCAAAACATTACAAAGCTCTTGACATATCATATTTCATACATTAGATTCAAGTGGGTTATGAACTCCCATTTTTACCCCAAATTCAGATTGCAGAATCACATCGGTTACACATCCACATTTTTACATAATGCCCTATTAGTAACTGTTTTATTCTGCTACCTTTCCTATCCCCTACTATCCCCCCTCCCCTCCCCTCCTGAGGTTTGGTTTTGGCTCTAAGTCTTCAAATGGCTTCTACAACCTGCCAGGGAGAAGAAGTACACTTGGAGGAGCAGGAAGTTTCTTCAGGAGTGGAAATTGATTCTGAAGTAAAAAATCAAAATGATTCCTTCTGGGCTGGGATTGTAGCTCAGTGGTAGAGCGCTTGCTTACACATGTGAGGCCCTGGGTTCGGTCCTCAGCACCACATAAAAATAAATACATAAAGATATTGTGTCTATCTGCAACTTAAAAATATATATATATATTTCTTCCTTGGAAGTATTTTTTCTTTCTTTTGGGGTACTGGGGATTGAATCTAGGGGCACTTTACTACCAAGCTACGTTCCCAGTTCTTTTTTTTTTAAGTTGCTGGTTCTGACCTCAAAATTTTGATCCTCCTGCCTTAGCCTTCCTGAGTTGCTGGGATTACAGGTATGCACCACTACACCTGGCTAAAGTACTTAAACTTTCAAAGTAGATAAATAAATTACTTGTAAGCTCATTGGCTAACTAAGCTAGTACACTGTGATATAACTGCTAATAATGGAGTTTTCTTGGTCTCTGTTTGCCCCCTGTACTCTCTGACTCGTGGGCCTCAGCAAGGTAGGGGTTCCACATTTGCACAGTTAGTGAGTGGCACTACTTCCTGTGGTGCCTACATGTTCTGCTGCTAAGTTATCACAGGCTTCACTTTCTCTCTGAATGATAATGCTCTTGACCTCTCTGTCCTCCTTTTCCTTTTCCTTTTCCTTCTAAGGCTAGATTTCTAAAGTGGGATTACTTCCTGATATGCATTTCTAAATTGCTTTTCCAGCATGGCCTCATTTCAGGCCATTAGTGCTGCATGAGAACAATTGTATCCCCCTGCAACCCCAGTGGTCCCAGAAGAATGGTACAAAGGATGCTCAATCCCATTTCTTTATTAAGGACTACTGAAAATGTTTTTGTATCACCTCGTTCTTTTGGGGAACTTCCAATTTGGGTACTTTGTTCACTTTTCTGCTGAGACTGGTGGCCTCTTGCAGCGCTTGGTGTTGGCTCTGTGGAGCGCAGGTGTTGTCCCTTCCACAGCCTGTTATTCTGGTTGTTTTGTGGTTAGAGTTTTTTTGTTCTCATGTAGTCCAGCCTGTGGTTTTGTGTGTGGTGACTCCTTTTACTTTGGGCTTGGAAGGCAACTCCTCCTGCATAGCTTGAAGAATTTCTCTCATCATCTTCTGGTACTCCCCTTGTCTGGTTTAATCTTTCAGACTTACTTTCTCATGCACTGTGAGAGCCAAGGACAAGATGGCACCATGAGGCCTCCTTTTTCCTTGCTTATGAATCAGGCCTTTTATAGGGGGTTCTTTGCCTCTTCTCTCACCGTACGTGTGTGTGTGTATGTGTGTGTGTGTGTGTACATGCATGTGCACGCACACATGCACAGTTGTACTAAGGATTGAATCCAGGACCACCTCCATTTCCTTGTGTTGCCTCTGGTTTTCAAAGCCTACAGAATGCCTTTGGCCAAGACTTGGCCTAGACAGGCCAGAATGGATCAGGCTGTGGGGATAGTAGAGTTTGATGGGAGAATTGGGTTTTTCCAGTTCAGTTCTCCTTCTTACAAGTGCTCTGGCCCCTTGGTAAGTTGCCCAGGTACTTACATGGTTGTCTTAGGCCTTTTTCAAATATAAAAACAGTATTCTACAGGAGAACCCCAGATTAGGGATTTCAGTGGAATCAGCTAGATATAGGGCTGGGGGAATAGTTCAATGGTTGATCACTTGCCTGGCATGCACAGGCCCTTGGTTCCATCCCCATTACTGCATGGGGTGGGGGTGGGAGTGGTGTGTAAATCAGTAGCTATTAGCTTTAACAAGTGAGGTAACCTATAGACATTAAGATGACCTCTTGGGCTGGGGTTATAACTTAGTGGTAGAGCACTTGCCTAGCATGTGTGAGGCACTGGGTTCATTTCTTAGCACTGCGTATAAATAAGTGATATAAAGGTTCATTGACAACTAAAAAAAATATTTTTTTAAAATGATCTCTTATGCTTTTAGGAGGCAAAGTGAAGTGTTGTACTTGCTGCTGATGGGTATTATAACAAAGCCTGTACTTGAAACTTTGTTTTCCAGATTTGCCACATTTAAATGAATGTATTATATTAGTGTGATAGGGATTCCAGAAAAGATGTCCCCCCTCCAGGTGCTGGGGTCAGACCCAGGGCTGATGCCTGCTGAGTTTATACTCTGCCCTATCCTAGAAAAGACATTCTTTTTTTTTTTTAAGAAGTGTTAAATATTCTTTATTTAATAATACATGAACCACACTAAAAGGCCTTTCCATAAAGAAAAAACAGCATTTTAGATACCTGGGATTCTAATTAAATTGGCATGATCAACAAAAATATAAAGTAGACACTGCTACCTTATCTTTAGCCATTGCCTTTAATAAGCTAATGAACACAAATTGAAACACATGTGAATCATGCTTGGTTCTGAGAGAGTGAAGGGAGATTTCCCCTATATTTAAGCATATTCACATAATCACTTATATAAATCCAAATATAAAACCAGTTTCGAGATGGCATTCACCATTTTTGCATAATACTGAATATTACTTATTAAGTCCAGTCATAACTTTAAAAAGGGGAAACAATGATACAATTTACTGAAGTGGGATTGTAGCCAAAATATTAATTTAACTGCAATGTATTTTTACTTAAATCAAGAAAAATAATTTTGTCAGTCATTCCTGATAAGAATCTGATGTGTCACATCAATTAAATTATGGTGCACATAAAAAAGCCACAAGACATTTATTTTTGGTAATAAATAAGGCAGTGGCTATTATTCATTAGTACCTTTTTTGAGATAAGCTATTAAGCCTACCCTTTCTCCCTTCTTAATGCCAGGGAAGATCATTTTTGTTTCAGGGATGTATTTTGAGGCATTCTCCAAATACTCCATCAGTGTATCCTCTCCCCAGGTGCTGCCTTTGTTCTTGTTGGCATCTGTGTGAGAGAATCCAGCAGCCTGACCTGTCTTCTGCCTAAACAGTCCATGGAGATTTGGCCCAGTCGTGTGCTTGCCTCCCTTTTCCATGGTGTGGCACAGGGGGCATACTTGTGAACAAAACTCTTTGCCTTTCTCAGCATCACTCTTTTTAAAATTTTCAGTTGTAGATGGGCACAATACCTTTATTTATTTTTATGTGGTGTTCAGGATCAAACTCGGGGCCTCATATGTGCTAGACACAGGCTCTACCACTGAGCTAAATAGCCTGAGCCCCAACATCACTCATTTTTAATTCATTCTTTCATTGCTACCACAAAGTAGGTTCCCACTCAGAAGCCAGATGTCCCACTCTCTAGTCCAAGGACACACCATGTCTGTGCTTATGTCAAAACATTCTTAAACCAGGTCCAAGTTGGGTCTTTCAAGAATTCGTGATCTTAAAGCACTCTAGATTGTACACCCTGAACTGGGGAGTCCTGGCATGGGAAGTAGCTTAAGTATCACAATCTGGTCCTGAATGGATTATTTATCTCTTCTCTCACCATAGGTTTGTGTTGGGGGGAGTGCACATGTGCACTAGGGATTGAACCCAGGGCCTCCTGCATTTGCTATGTGTTGCTTCTGGGTTCAGGGTACCATCCCCTCTACCTGTTCTCTGCTGCATAGATACCCCAGCCAAGAAGTAACTATGGGACTTTGGTCCAGACACAGGTGAAATGTCCCATGTGTTGCATTAGGAGTTGTCTCCTGTATATGAAGCCTGGCTGGATCTGCAGGTGACAGTCTTGGTAGTGCAGAATCCCAGAGGTCCTTTGGGGTTTATCTGAAAGAAGGAATCTGGGGAGTTTCTGTGAGTGTCTTATTCTTGTTTTCTTCTTCTTCTTTTTTTTTTTATAGGCACCAATTTGTAGAAAATAATCTAATACTAAAAATGGGTCCAGTGGATAAGCGAAAGGTGAGTCAGACTCCTGCTGATTTTTGTCTTCATAGGTGACTTCCTCCCGCTGCTAGCTTGGCTTAGCTCTCCTTTCTTGGGCTCCTGCCATGATGTTGACATAGTGTTCTTCATCCTGGCACTCTATAAAGAAATCTCTAGATTTAATAGCCCAGGAAGATTTAAGCCCTCAGGGAAACAGTTGGAACCCCACTGAGTTCCAAAAAGTTGGAACTCCCACAGGGAGTCAGCAAGGGGCAGGTGGAAAGCCAGCTTCAGCTCTGGCTCTGGAACCTGGCTTCCCATTTCAAGGTATCTGTCCTGTGGAGTCCATGTCTAGTACCCTAGCAGGTGGTCTAATATTTCGTTAGTATTATGTTATGTTTTATGAATTAAGCAGATTGTATCAGAAAATACAAGACTCTTCAACCATTCTAAGCATGACTCTTAACTGCCCTTCCTACCTGTGCAGCTTCCACCCAGTGAAATTCTCCATGCAGGTGGGCTGTGTTTGACCTGACCTACCCAGAGTGGGCTTCTGTGACTTAGGCCAGGGGACAGTGGGACAGTGGTCAGTGCCCATCTGTGTGAGCTCAGCAGCAGGGTCTAGGTGAGGTACAAGGTGTCCTAGCTCAGTGGAGAGGTAGCTGGCATGATCCCTATGCACTGAGCTACTCTAGGTGAGTTCCCTCTGAGGTAGCAGTGCATGTTGTCCACACTCACCTGTGAATCTTGATGATAGGGTTGTTTGTTTGTTTGTATCAGGGTTTATTTGCACGACGACGACAGCTGCTGCTTACAGAAGGGCCACATCTATATTATGTTGATCCTGTCAACAAAGTTCTAAAAGGTGAAATTCCATGGTCACAAGAACTCCGACCAGAAGCCAAGAATTTTAAAACTTTTTTTGTTCATACGGTGAGTCTGTTCCTGAGAACTCTTATTGGCAGTATTGTCATAGACCTCAGTGCTTTCGCTGACAGCATCCCTCGCTTTGGTCAAGGGAGCAGTTGGGACCATGGCACTTTCGCATCTCCCTGAGAATCTGCATTAGCTGCTCAGCCCTGAATTGGGCTGGGAGACACCCAGGGCTTTTTTTTTCAACTTGGGGTGGTCACTTGCCTGCATATTTAATTTCTGCATGTGTGGAAAGAAGAAGCCCCCTGTGCTCACAGGCTTCTCCAAGGCACTTGTAGCACTAGCAGCAGGACATAGGACATAGGGATGGAGGCTGGGGGGGACTCCCTGAAGAACATCAGGTACTCTGTCTTTGCAGCCTAACAGGACATATTACCTGATGGATCCAAGTGGGAATGCTCACAAGTGGTGCAGAAAGATCCAGGAGGTTTGGAGGCAGCGATACCAGAGCCACCCAGATGCTGCTGTGCAGTGACGTAGCCTGCGGCCGAGCTGCCCTTCGCTGCCAGGATACCTGCCCCAGCGCGGCTCGGCCGCCACCCGGGACACTTCCAGACCACCTGCCAGCCATCTCAAGGAGAATGCGGACAGCGGAAACCTTCCAACTTTTTTATTTAAAAGAAAAGAAAAAAAATACACAACCACACAAAGAACAAAACCAGTAACAAACAGGAATTCAGGGTCGCTTTGCTTGCTCTCTGTGCTTTGTGGAGGCTTCCATGTGCTCTTGGGGCCGTGAAGACCCAGCCCCTTACACGGCAGCCCAGCTCCTGCCCAGACCAGTGGCTAGACTTGGTGTCACCAGCCCCTCCTAGCATCCATCAAAACCATGTGCCTGCCACGCACCACTCCTACTGTGGCCCAGGGACTGGCTCTTTCTGCCCACCCCCACTGTCACGGAGCCCTTTACCAGGGAACCTCTGTGCACCGTACTGCGTGTACTACAGACAGGGTTCTTAGCTTTGTGAGTATGCTCCCTACCTTATGTTCCTCATGCATGACCCTGGAGGTGTGGCCTGGCCCTTTGTGTCTCCTGTTGTGGCTCTGGTGACAGGATTTCTGTGGTTCCTACTGTCTGGCAGGCAGATTGAGAGGTGAAGAGTAGGCAAGACTGTGGAGATGACATGCAGAGCAGGCTGCTGCAGTTACAAGGAGCCCTCCTGGGTCTCAACTCCCATGTCCCACCTCCTAGCAGTGTCCTTCAGTGGGGCTGGATGCCAAGCCAAGCACATGCTTGGGAGGGGCACTGTCAGATAGAAACCAGGTTAGCACCCAGCTGAGTTTTTGCCAGATACACAGAACCCTGTCCTGTACTTGGCAAGGCCAGGAGGTACCACAGAATCTTCAGGCCTTCCTGAGAATCTCTGGAAAGTTTTAAATGTACAGGCTGCCTGTACAGGCTACTAGTAAGGTCAGGCTTAAGAGAATCCTAGTGTCAGCAGTCCCAGGGTGCTTCAGTCTCCTGCCCAGCCTTACGTGCCCCTGTTCATGTTGTGGCTAAACACTTCTCAAAGATATCTCAGTTTTTACATTTCTGTGTTGGAAATCTAAAAGCCTTCTTCCTGCACTGCCTGGCCACTTGGCCAATGAGGGTGGAGTTTGTTTAGAAAAAAAAGTGTTATTTACTCTTGCCTGGGACATTAGAATAGCCCACTGAAGCCTGAGTCTGTTTGATCTGGTGTCTTCTGCCAGTTTTAGGGCGACTTTCTTTTTTCGCTTCCATAGCAGTGCTTTGCTTTGTGTTAGAGACCAGAATGTACCAGTCCCTTGCTTTGCTTTGCTGCTTCCAGGCAGAGTGCTCCAAAGGTCTCAAATGTGCCTGTCCTTGCCTTGATTGTCCCTGGGGGTGGCTTTCAGTCCCTGGGGAAGAAGAGCAGGCACCTGCCTTTTCAGTCTGCTCACAGACACCATCCGACTCCTATGTCCCCAAGGCAGGAACAACTTTGCCATTTCTGTAGACCTTCATAAAGGCACCAGCAAAAGGCCCATAGAAAATGTACTCCTTACACCTATCACCTGGTATGCCAGGCCAGTCCAAACTGAGAAGAAAGATTTCTTTCCCAAACTGTTTTAATGATAAGAGTGGTTCTTTTTAAACTGAGAGGAAGTGCAGATATGGGGCTGCACTAGTGCTAGACTGGAACAGAGATATTCCCCAGGCTTTGACAGTCATTTCTGTGAGAGCTGTGTGTGAGCGAGCATGGGTCAGGTTCTCACCTGTCCTTGGGGATCCTCAGAGAGCGGGCAACACACCAGGTTTCCTCTCAGCCTTTAGAAGGCTTGCTTGTGTTAGGTGAGTCTCACTTGGCTGTTTTTTTTCTTGAAATCCTTTGCAGACTCACTCCGCTTGTTGCTATTTTGACCTCTTCAGAATGTCCTGTGTCTTCAGGGGTAGCTCCCTGACTCTCCTGCCTGTGCACACACATGCAGAGAAGGGGTCTCTTGGGGCAATCTGGTACAGTGGAACAAGTAGGGCTAAGACTCGGCTGAATAAGAGAACCTGGCCAATTAGAATAAAGAACTAGAATAGAAGTCTTCTTTTATCTGCGCCCTCTGGAGAGCACCGCTACCTCCTGGGCTTCACCAATAAACACCATCCCAACCTCCTCCACCACATGGCTGAGGGCCAAGACAAATGCCACACTGTTCCCTGTTCCCCTTGGTCCTCACTTACTGTCCCTTTTATTCCTTGCTGCTTTTTTGTTTAAGGGCCGTGCACATTCTTCTTTAGCCCTGACTTATGTTAGTCTAGCTTTTCCAGTCACCCTCAAGCTGTCACCTAGCATGCAGGTACTGTGGGTTTCAGGGTACATGTAGACATGCGTTTGTGGAGACACAAGTTGGGTCTAGCCCAGGTGAGAAAGTAGTGCCCTCCTGTTTAATAGATCTAGGAACCATGGGTCCCACTAAGGACCAGTAAGGACAAATGTAAATGCCTTTCTATGGCTTCTCCCAGCCCAGAGGGTAGCAGACTGGTGGCCATGGCTCAGACAGCCCACTGTGCCCTGCCTTCCCTGGGGATGCAGAGGGAGCTAGATATAGATGGGTTGTTTGCACCCTTTTTCCTCTGGTACCAGCCAGGGCAGCAGGCATCCCTGTGTGGAGCTTAAGCCTCTCTACCCTAGGGAGTGGCACTGTGGTGTGTCTACCATTCTCAACCTTAACTTCCTAGAGGCTTGTTAGAAATTTGCTTTAAGAAAGTTGGCTTATGTTGTCAGTCCAAAGCAAACAGGGACTTCACCTGCTCCAGTGCTCTCAGTCTGCTCTGTATTTGTGGTCCATGCTGGAAGGACTCAGCCCCGTGGCATACATCCACACACACCAGCCAGAGAGCTCCAGGTGATTCTGTGCTTTCTTAAAAGTAGTAGTAGTCTTTCTGAAAAAAATCAACTAGGCTCTCCACCCAGAGTCCACTGTGAGCATTTGGATCTAGATTCTGTCCCCTCTTCCATTGATTTGCTTTTCAAACTAAATTGGGATCATACAGTGTACATTATTTTGTATCCATCTTTTTCATTTGATATTTTATCTGAAGTACTTTCCCATGTCATGAGCAGTTCTTCAAAAGCATGTTTTAATGATTGTAGAGTCTAATGGTCATAAATTTTTATGATAGTTTTATCTATTTCCCTATTGTAAAAGACTTAGGTAGTTTCTGGTTTTTCACTGTTTAAATAATGCTGTGATGAATGTCCTTATAAATCTTTCTATATTTGACTCTGATCTTTTCCCCTTAGATACCAGCAAATGGTATTTAGGGTTAAAGAGTTTGTTCATTTCACTCAGATATTCCTCCCTCTTGGTCTTGTTGCTCAGATGCTCAGAGTTTCAGTAACAGCCTCCTTCCTGGTGTCCTACAGATTCTGAGCAAATCAGTTTTTACTAAGCTGTGTGTTCCAAAGAATGATGAATATAAATAACTGCTCTCTTTTCTTTTGTTAATGCTAAAATGATGTCATTCCTGCAGATCCATTTGTGACAGATTTTTCCAGGAGCTAATTTCCTTATTTTCATTGCAATAATGTGGTCATGCTTGCATGTTAATTCTCTTCCATTGCTGCTGCTATGGCTTCCAAGTGTTTGGTGATGTTTTAAGAAATCTTTTACTTTGTGTCCACAATGGTACTGAATCTGCTTCTGCACAGTCAGCAGAGATTAAAAAAAAAAAAAAAAAGTTGAACTGACCTTGCCACGTGCTTAGTGGGTGATTTGTACTTAAGTTTATAGATTACACCATTTGGGATCACTAGCAGAGCAAGGCTCTATTTGTAAAAGAAACCGTATAGACAATTGTGTTTTACAAGAGTGCATTTGTGTGTCCCTCCACCCCTCAACAGAAGTTGTTAGCAGTTCAGGACAACACAATGTCTAGGCCTTTCATTGTGGAATGTGGATCTGAGGTGGCATGAGTGTGAGGTGTTCTCCCTGCCCACAGTGCTGCAGGTTGCCCAGTGGTCTTCAAGTCCAGACCATCCAAATTTGTTTGTGTTTTTATTTCTCCACATTTACTGAGTTCCATTGATTCTGAGGAGAAACATGTACAAGAGGGTTTTCTGACCACCATGCTCAGTGCCACTTGACTACCAGAGCTCAGGGCTGAATTGTGCAGAATTAGGTCTCCTGCCCACCTCTGGTGCACCACAGTTCCTCCTCTGGCTGGATTACAGACCCAGGGTGCTCACTGCTGTGACTTGAGAGGTGAAGGTACTGTGTCCTGACAGGTGTTTTTTTTTTTTTTTGCTTTTTTCCATTTTGCTTCACTGAACACCCAGCATGAACTGATGGTGACTCAAGTGGGTGTGACTCTTTGTTCTTGGGCAGAGTGTATGGCAAGAACCCCTGAATCAGGGCTGTAGCCACTTTCAGAGCCTCTTGAGAGGCATTGGCTTCTAGCCCAAAACTACAAGGTTGTAAATTATCTGTGGAGAACTGTTCTGGGAAGGAAACTGTTTTCCAGCAAAGAGCATTTTTATTTGTTGCAGAGATGGCCATGGCAGGTAAATGAATGAGCCAGTGTGAATACCTGAATTTTCCCTGTAATTCTTTTCTTCAATGTGATGAAACACCAAACTGTATAGAGAACTTTTTACAAAAGGCAAAAAAAACCTTTTTTTTTTTAAAACCCTTGTAGCCCACTATAGTCTAACATCTGGCTGAAAGCCTCTCTTTTGACCACAGTTTGATTGGATGTTGACAAATTTAACTGCTGCAGTGTTTGGAGCTGCTGCAGCAGTTCCAGCCACATACCGTAGGTTGAATGGATAGTATGTTGCTGTCCTTCAGATTGGTGGCAGTCAGTTGCACCGTGTGTAATGTCCTCTACCTGGTCTGTAGCAGTAACTGTGATGTACAGGCAAAGCAAAAATTAAAAAAAAAACAAAAAAACAACAACAAAAAAAAACTTATGGAAACAAATAATGCAATGATACTAGGATATACACTTTTGTATTTTTATTCTTATATAAGGTTATTTGCTGGCTATTGTCGGCCTCTAGTTCATTCTGTGTTATTTAAATTCTAATATATGAATTATTTGGATTGAATTCATGTTCGGGGCCACGTTGTTGTATGTATTGATGTACAGCCTTGAATGTGAATAATTATTGTAAACTATTATATTTTACAACTTTTTTTCTGGCTTTATTATATAAATTTTCTATTTGGTCATGGTTTAATCATATCATAATTTAATGAATCTGTTTATTCTTTTTTCAAATATCTGTGCTTTAGATATAGTTCCGAATGATGAATTTCCCTCGTATGCTCCGTAGTCTTGAAATAAAAGCATGTAGAGTGCACCCTTTTGCGAGCCTGATTCTTCCTTTGATCCGGGCGGGACCCGGGATCCCCCAGTGAAACCAGGACCTGCACCGGCCGGAAGGGAGCACGCCCGTCAGCCTTTTCGGACCGGAACTTCCGCCTCCCGCATGACTCCGGGGCGGGCGCTTTACTAGGGCGGACCTGTGGGCGGGACAGAGCGCGGAGAACACTATTAAAGGCCGGACACTTCCGGCGGAGGGGAGCTGTGGCGGGGCTTGCTGAGATCATGGCGGAGAATCTCTTCGAGCTGCTGCCGCCGGCCCCAGGCGGCCTCGGGGCGGGACTGGGGGGCGGCCTATGCCGCCGCTGCAGCGCAGGGCTCGGTGCCCTGGCTCAGCGCCCCGGCGGCGTGTCCAAGTGGGTCCGACTCAACGTCGGCGGCACCTACTTCCTCACCACCCGGCAGACGCTGTGCCGGGACCCGAAGTCCTTCCTGTACCGCTTGTGCCAGGCCGACCCCGACCTGGACTCTGACAAGGTGAGGGCCGCGCAGGCCAGCCGGGGGCCCGGCCCCGCGCCTGGGTCAAAGGACAGCATGGCGCCCTGGCGCCCGCTGCCTCAGGGACCCCCGTCGCTGCGCCGCGGGCGCCCCTCGCCCTCGCGCTCCCGCCTTCGGTGGCGGAGGAGGAGGTTCCCCAGACCCCTGACTTGGCTGCAGACCTACTTTTTCTCCGTAGACTCTTGACCTGGGTGTGTGAACACTTCTCCGCCCCAGCGTACTTGCTGGCTCTGGAAATGGAGAACTCTTTGAGTTCATCTCGTGTTTTCAGACCTTTGAATTAACGTAGGCATGGAGGTTGACACGGTGGCCTTCTTTCCCCGGTGACTTGCATTTACAGAGTTGACGCTCCATCCTTTTCATCCGCGACACGCACCGGCTCCGCAGCTCTTAGAAGGTGCCACCCATAGTAAGACTTTTCACAGGGAGTGTTGCTCACATTAGTGGGTGACTTAGGGGTTCAAGGAGAGGCTTTTTTATTCTGATTTCCTATTTCTCTTCTGATCTGCTTTTCTATTAAACTTAGTTTCCCCACCATGCTTGCAAAAGGATAGGAATTTCCAGGTTAGTTTTACAGTTTGTCTTTGATCAAAGTAAACATTTATACTGTTCGGGTGGTAATAGGAGTTATTTTGATTATTACCTTTACAGAAGTTGTATGAGGGAGTGCATCACCGGAGAGTAGAGAAAGAAAAAAAAAAAAAAAAAAGTCTAGTTGAAGAAGAGTTGTCTTGATTTTTTTCTAGGCAACTCCTAAACCTTATGCTAACTTTGCTGGGTCTTCCAATTGACATGATTGCACTTGGCTATATGTTTTACCAGCCTGACATTGCCTTGCTGGAGAATCTCTGGAAGGATTATATATTCCCTAGAATCCAGAAAGTTTCTTTACTTTGAGAACCCTGACAGAGACCAGTTTCAGCATGGCCTGACCTTATGACCAGAAAATGAAAATTTTTGAGTTATAGCAAAATCATCCATCCTAAGCAGAAATTAGGGTTTTCCATCCATGCCAGTGTGCCCTCCCTACCTCCAGCCAGCCGTTCCTGCTGCTCATTTGACCAAGCTCTCTACTCTTAGATTGACCTCGAAGAAAATGACTGTCATCTCCAGTATGGAAATAGGTCTTTGTCAGCTGTCATTTTCCCTTTATGGTGTGGGTGTATGTTTTACTGTTAGTTTTTCTTTTTAAACAGTGGGTCATAGTGAGTATTCACTTGCTTTTCTACCCAAGAATCCCTGCTTTATATATTAAATCTGATTTTAATGTTCTTTTCTATTGGGTTCTTTCCAGTGACTGCTCTTTCAGCACCCGAACAGTAGATTCCGAACCGATTGACTTTAGTGCAGTTAAATTGATTCAGTCCTTGATTTCACTTCTCTTAAGACCATTTTAAAAATTATGCCATACTGTAATAAGGATTCTTGGTAGGGGATAATCTATTAAGTCTATCGTAATTGTTTTTCTTTTTAATCATCACTTAATTAGGCTTGATTTCTAAATTACAAAGCCAAGATTCCAAGCATGACTGTAATATGGCAGATACAATCCCTGTCTTATAATATAGTTGATAGTAAATAAGGTTTAGTTTTAGTCACAGATAAGTTGCTAGAAAGAATAATGTTAATTCACATTAGTCATATTACTAGAGTGTTCTACTTCAAATAAGAAAGTATATAAAATGCTCTATTCTCTCATTCTCTCATCCCCCAGGTTCTGATGAAAGAATGTCCCAGTAGATTCCACCATGATAATTAAATCCTGAGTGAGGAGTCTTAAGGACGGGGTGGAGGGGGAAGGGGTGCTAGCAGTGGGAGGCCACTAATTACATGGTGGAAGATAAACAGGATGTTGATTCATGTGTAGGTATCTCCAAGTCCTGACTCCATAGTTCATCAAGATTAAGGAAAGGATACCTGACAGATACCTCTAGAATTGAACTTCAGTAAGGACCTGGTATAAGATCCCTGCCTGGCACTTTACTAGTGTTTATTGAGCACTGGGCTTGCAGAATATGACACTGGGATGAGAGTTGGGTGAGGAGATTTTAGAGAAAGAGGCTCCCAAGAAATCTTTTGGGAATCTGCTGGGTTTCAAGTTCACAGGAGAGTGTGGTGGCAGCTGTCAGTGAGGTGCTGTGGGAATGGTTACTGCAGGTCTTCTGGAGGATGCTTTCTAAAGACATGGGCAGGTTGTTGGGGAAGGTGGGGAACACAGGCATGTCCAGGGGCTGGCTGACTGCTTCGCAGCCCCATATCTAAGCCTCTAGGCTGTGACTGCCCCTCACCCCCAATACTCCAGGCACAGCTTAGGACCCACTGCCTTTCATGCCTTGTGCCCCGGGCCCTAACCCTTTTGTCTCAGGGGCCATCTTGGGGCCCACTGCTGCTATGAGGTTCTGTTTCTAGACAGCCTGATGAATTCTCACTTCCTCCTGGGACTTCCTCCAGTGGGACTGTGGCTGTGTTGTGCATTTCAGCATCTGCTCATCAGCTCTCCTGTGTCACTTTTCTTTCCCATGTTGTCCTTAAGGCAGACCAGACTTGGTGCTCCTTTCTGAGCTGCTCATCAGAAATCCTGTGTAAAAGCTTAGTATTTGATTCATTTTGGCCACGTCTCAGTGGTGATCCGTAGTATTGTTGTATTCCAGAGGTATTGTTGGAAACACAGTAGAGTTTGTTGTTATGTCTGAACCAGTCCTGCTTTATTGTGGATATACTTTAGGAAGTAAAGGGAAATAGCAAATACTATTTGGTTGGAAGCCACCTGGATGGATGAGGATCAAGGAGGGTTCTGTCTCTGCAGCTGAGCCAGACCTGGAGAAAACTGCTGGTTGCAAAGGAGTGTCTCCCCTTACAAGAGAGCCACTTTTTCCACTTTGGGCTTGTAGATATGGTGGCATCAGATGGGTCTTTGGGGGCAATCACAGCACTTCTTATGTCCACCCTTGTTGCACTTGGTGCTGGCAAGTTTTAGGGTTGAAAAGATATGAAAGGAATTTTACAGGCGGCCAGGGAATGGGATGTGGGCGGGAGAACCATCTTTGAATCAGCTGCTTGGCAAGAGAAGTGGGGATTACTTAGAGTAGAAATGGCAGATTATGTTCCATGTAACTAAATCAGAAGTGAGAAACTAACTGGCAGGATCCCCACAAGCATCTCGTGCACTAGGCAGAGTTGCGTTGGCTGTAGAGGCCATGAGTGGGTGTCTGAGGCATGCATGTCTCACTTTTCACTGAAGTTGAGGATGTGGCTCTGAGGGTGTCCTTGACCCTTGACCATAAATTAGGTGCTAAGGCTGCCCTACCCCTCTTCAGTGGGTACTTGTCTTCTCTGAGTTTGTGGTCACCTCTGAAAGGTGCCTCATGTGAAAACCTCTCAACCCTGAGCAGGCCACAATTGGTGCCCAGGAGGTCTTGCCATTTCATAAGGTGGGCCTTTCCAAGGAGAGCATATCCCAGTGTGCCTGACCCAGTCCTCAGGTGCACACTGGCTCTGATCAGACTGTACTTGAGCAGCTTCTCCTTTCACTCATAGAAAATTCCAGGCTGGTACAAATTAGAATAAATAAATAAAATTAAAATTTAAAAAAAAAAAGAAAGAATATTTCAGGCTGGTGTAGGCATGATGGTCATTTCCTTGGTGTAAAGAGACTCCTGTCTCTGAGAGCCTGGTTTGACCCTTTGTGTGACTCGGGATGCAACTCTCTGACCCTTATGTTTGTCCTCTGTGAAGTGGAGGTGATGCCTCTGCAGGGGGTAGCTATGAAGATTCAGGATGAGGAGAGAGCTGCCCTACCTGGCACCACCCAATGCAGTCAGCAGAAGTTGTTGTTAATGATGTTTTTGTACTTTGGTTTTAGAAAGGATACACTGAGAATGCTCTTTTCCCCCCTCAGAATTTATTCTTGTTCCTATTTTTCTCACACTCATTATTGTAATCCTCTATGTGCCAGGGTGGACAGCTCCCCTTAAGCACCTCCAAGGCTTGTGTGTGACTGGGGGTCCCCACCTTGCTTGTCTCCCTTGCTTCCCCTTCTGCCCTTTCACACTGCCCAAAGCTCCCGGCTGTTGAACAGGCCCCTAGAGGGTGGGTCCCCAGCTCTGGATAGCAGAGCCTGTGCTCTGAAGGACTGGCGGGGCTGTCTGAGCAAGACACCTGATGCCTTACAGCCTGAGATATATAGCTCCAGGGCTCTGGTACATAGGCTTTTGAGTGCAGGGTGTTCCCCCAGCATCTTCAGTTGTTCTCCTTCGTTCTGGGTCTCCACACTCTTTGGCCTGGTTTTTGAAAATCAGGCTTGGGTGGCCTGTTTCTTGCTGCCAGTAGGCTGAGATAGGTTTTCTAAAACAATTAAGGAGAGGCAGGATCCTCTGGGTGCAGGAAGTACCCAGTGAGGAGGAGGAGCCGAGGGCCTGCCCTTTGGCCCCAGTGAGGAAGAAAGAACTCTGTCCTCAGTCTGCCTGCATGGCCACGAGTGAGGAGAGCAGAGGCCACCTTGAAGGTGACAGTGGTGATCACGGGGACATCTACAGGGCAGGCTTGGGCACCACAGGAGCTGGGGGAGAGTCTCTGGCTGGGCTGTCCTGGCCGCAGTGTCCTTGAATGTTGACCCTACTGCCAGCACTGAGGGGACTGAAGCATGTGGCTTAGAGACTCTGAGGGAGTTGGGAGTGTCACCTTCAGATTACAGGGGTAGAGGTGGGGTTGGCAGCATGACCACATTTCCACCTGTCTGTGCTGGCAGTGTTTTGTTATTCTGCAAACCAGCAGTAAGGAGATGATACCTGCTGGGGATTTGTTTGGGAGTTTGCTGTAGCTCAAGGGTTTCTCTGGGGAGAAACCACCCAAGAAACCTAGCAGATGAATGACCCCTTGTTGCTGGCTAAGTGTTCACAGCAGCTGGCGCTATATAGATGTCCTGGAGAGGTGGCACACTGCACCTGCCCACAACTCACCCCCACAGAGGCAGATTGACACAGCACCTGCCTGCCTTTTCCTGTGCTATAGGTGGGCTTCTGTCCTGCTGAGCTAGGAAGGCACTCTGAAGCAAATCTCAGGCTTCTTCACACAGCTTAGGGACCCATATTTGTTGAATTAAAAGCACATTTGTTCCACAAAAAGCCCTAGGAGCCTCACATGTGGGCTCCTCCTCACAACTCCACTCATATCTGCTTTTGCAGGGCTTCATTTGAGTCTGTAATTCCTGACATCCTAATTCTAGTCCTCAGGTATGTCAGTGAGGAGGCATCCTGAGTCAGGCCCTAGGGTCTTGAGGGACACTCTCCCTGGGCAGTTGGCCGGGGTTATACAGAGTTTCAGTGACTCAGCCCTGACATACCTTCCACCCCCTCCCCATCTCACCTGGAGCTCTTGCTGCATCTTCCTCCCTTTTCTCACCTGGAGCTCTTGCTGCACCTGCCTTCCCTGTCTCACCTGGAGCTCTTGCTGCACCTGCCTTCCCTGTCTCACCTGGAGCTCTTGCTGCACCTGCCTTCCCTGTCTGTAGCTGTTTCCAGTCTCCAGCACAGGGTCTCATGGAGGAAAGGTGCAGTGTGCATACCAGCTCTCTTAGACTCTCGATCCCTTGCTACATGAAGTGAGGTGCATTGGAAGAGGTACTCGTTTGGAGGCAGCAGGCCTGGGTACCAGGGTGCTAGAGTCCTGGCCCTGTTCTGTGAATTCAGAGGCTTCTTATAAGCCTCCCTGATTTCTTGGCCTCAGTTTCCTCACTTGTAATTAGTGATGTCTAGGGTCTCTTTTGGATCAAGGATATGACAAGTCTGCATAAAACAAAACAAAGCCAGGCATGGTAGCACATGCAAAGTGAAAATGGTATTTTTTTTATATATACCTTTGTTTTACTTATTTATTTTTATGTGGTGCTAAGGATCAAACCCAGGGTCTCGCATAGGTGAGGTGAGCGCTCTACCACTGAGCCACAACCCCAGCCCTCAAAAATGGTATTTCTAATGTTGACAAATGTTGGTGCTCAGAAAATTGCATGTATTTAGATTTCAACTGAGAAACCTCACAAGTTTGGTTCACAGTACTTTACCCTCTGGATTCCCCTCCAGTGGCCATGCCTTGTCCCTCTCAGTCAGGTGGGTACTTTTTCTGTCCCTTTCTGTGGGGTAAGAGAAAGGGGCTGGGTGTGAACATTCTGTAGAGTTCTCAGCATGACTGCAGGAGCCTCCACACTACCTGAGAACCTGGAGCTTTCAATTCCTCTTCCTGCTCTTTCCAGGGTTACCTGGTTGAATGAAGGGGTGAGCCCTGGGTGGATGACAGCAGTGAGGTGGGTGGAGGTCTGACTGTGGGTGAATAGAGTGGACCACCTCCCCCTGGACCTCTCTGAGGACTCTTTTCTAACCCAAAACACAGGGTCAGGAGGCTCACTTTGTGCTGCCCAGTCAGGTTTGTCGGTCAGGTCATGTCTCCCCACCCCTGTTTTGGGGCTGATGGTCAGGGGTCTCCTGGGAGCATATGTGACTTGGGCCTGACGTTGTCTTTGCAACCATCTGCTCCTCTTGGAAAGATGTCTGTGGACACCTGCCATGGCATGGCCAGTGGCTCAGGCTCAGGGTTGCTTCTCCTTGAGACTAGGGGCTCAGCCTCCATGTTGGGCCCTCTCAATGTCAACTTGGGCATCACCAGCCTGCCCTGCCAGCATATGGACCCATAGTATGGGGGTGGGGGGCTGGCCCTCAATAAATGTTTAAAGCTAAGTCCAGTGATTCCTTTGTTATGCCTTTGAAGGGAGATGTGTATTTTTCAAGCCAGCACTGCCTCAAGTAGGTCAAACACTAATTCAGTGAGAAGTGGGGAAAGAATGTCAGTAGAGAAAAATGATTTGCCGAGAAAGCAGACTTAGTCTGACTCTTTTTCAAAAAACCAAAACAAACCTTCCCACCATACAGATGTAGCATATTGCTTGCTACATGAATTATGGAAAGGACCGAAAAGAAGGAAGAAGAAAGAGCCGAGGTGTCTGGCCAGCCAGCCCACTATTGCACCCTGACTCAGTCCTGGCTGTGACCTCTCAGTCTGTTTGGTTTTAGAAGTATAACCACCTGAGTGTGTACCATGAGGGCTTCCTTTCACATGTCACAGGATCTGGGAGAAGGTGACAATAATGGCTGGTCCTCAGTCAGCCCCAGTCACTGTTCCAGACATCCCAGAATGATCCTGTCATAGCTTTTGCATGAGTGAGCCAAAGACTCATTCTGAAATTGAGTGTTTTATGTTTCCTGCTTTTCTGTTTTCTTTGTCTCTGTTGAGGACAGAGGCCCCAAGCTGCATTACCAATACTAGGATAGGGTGCTGAGGCCACACTTTTGTTGGCCCCCACCTGAGCTGCACTGCTCACCTTAATCTTGTTAACTCAAGAGAAGCGTGCCTCTACAGTGGGACTCTGAGCTATCTTGCCCATGTGTATCCAAGTGGGAGTTGGTGGGTTGTAGAGTCTTGTTTTAGGACCCAGACCTTCCTATGGAAGTTGAGATCTCCCACTGATAGCTCCCAGGAATCCCAGTGTGAGAGCCATGCTGCAACCTGCTCCCTCCCTTTCCTGGCCCTGCTGGCTCTGACCTTGACCTTTGTCCAATGGTGCCTCCTTTATTAAGGAAGTCCACCTGATTGAAAGGTGCTCACCAAAAGAAAAGCACCAGAGTGCTCTGAGGGATGCCGTAGATCCAGGTTTCTGTGGGAGGTGTGGCCTGTATGGGGTCATTTGTTCTTTCTTCAGCTTCTGTTGGCCTTTGCTCTGCTTGGATCATTAGTCCAGTTTACTTTGGCAGGCCTGGGCATGGGCTCAGGCTTCACTTCAAAAGGGGGCCATGTGAAATGACTATAGCCAAACATTCCATGGGGCCTGGAGGGACTCTGGGCAGACCTGGAGGTGTTTGGGCTCAGGCTTGTGCCATGGTGGGAAGAAAGTGGCATGACAAGGGTCCCTGTCTGAATCCCTCTTTTGTATAGGCCAACCTGTATAGGGGTGTCAGGAGTGGTGAGCAGGTTCTGAAATGCTCCATCAAACCGGACTATACTCCAGAGGACAGGAGGCACTGACTGGGCAGCCAGGGTTTATGCCTCAGAGGCACTATCTCCATGGGTCCTCTTGGCTGGCTTTCAGTTGGTGAATTTGGCCAACTGCCTCTGATGACTTTTTGAGTTTTAGGAAAACATATCTTATAGTCAAAAAAGAATAGGGATTTTAAAAAATATATTTTTATTTATTTATTTTTATGTGGTGCTGAGGATCGAACCCAGGCCCTCACACATGCTAGGCGAGCACTCTACCAGTGAGTCACAACCCTAGCCCCAAGAATAGGGATTTAAGTGTAAAATTCATGTGAATTTTTGAGACAAGTCATAAGCTAGTGGAGGTTCACCTGAGGTACACTCATTCCCTTGTGTCTGGGCCTCAGCTTTAACTGACCCCTTCCTGTATAAAGATGTATACAGGCAGGGCCTCAAAAGGACCAGCCTGGCCAAGTACACCTCACTTCTGGGTTTTAGTTCCCACTCATTCATCTCAGTGACCAGATACGTGGCTTCCTTTCTCTCATAATTTGTCATACACATACCCCAAAACAGAGCCAAATGCCCACCTCTTAGAGGAAAGGGAGTCAGACTAGAACACAGCTGAAGCCAGAAAAAGCTTAAGGGTTATCTTGGCTAAATGTCTTATTTAACCAATGGGGCAGCTGAGACCTGGCAAGGGAGTCTAGTTGTGAACTTGGCCCTGGTCTGTTTCACTCTCTACAAGCTCTGCTGCCCAGTCTCCTGCTGCCCACTGCCACATTCTGTGACTGCTTGTGGCCCTCAGCTGATAGTGTATGGGCCCTTTGCATGGGGGCCCTTGTTGAGCCTGGCTTCTCCCTATGTCCTTGGCAGCTCTGCCTGATGTGCTGCTGGCATCTCCCTAGGCCAAGTGGCCTGGGGCCCACAGGTATCTCAGGCCTGTGTTGGTCAATGTGCTCAGGGTCCTCATGCTCTTCCTGTCTTCCAGTCTTGGTTGCAGCAAGGTTAAAGCAGATGTCTTGGGTTTCTTTGATCTTGTTTTTCTGAAGTCACCAGGAGGCTGCTGCTTTAAAGTTGCTTCTTAACTTGATGCAAGTGGGGGTCTGCACATATATCTTAGCTTGCCCTTTTACTTGCTGCATAGGCACACAGGCCTTCAGCATGAGAACACAGGGTGTGGGCTGGAAGAAGAGGTTGTGGCTAAAGCCATAGGAAGGCTAATTGGTTCTCGATTTCCCTGCCCTACCACTTGTGAAGTCTGTAGCCCTGGGGATGGATGAGCACCTTGAGAAGGTGCCGTCAGCCCAGTTGGCAGACTTGCCTTGAAAAGCCCCATGTCCATTACTTGGATGTGTCCTGTCCCTGCCCTGAGCCAGGAGTGCTCCAGGCTGAGAGGTCAGACCTAGGGCAGGAGTTCTTTGAAAGTGTCCACCAGAAAGCTGTCTCCTGGCAGGTACGGTGGCCATACCTGTGATCCTAGTCACTCAGGAGGCAGAGACAGGAGGTCTTCCAAGTTCAAGGTCAGCCAGGGCAACTTAGCAAGACCCTGTCTCTAAAAAGTGCTAGAGGTGTAGCTCAATGGTGAGTGCTCCCCAGTGCCAAGAGGAAAAATCTGTCTCCTAATGGGCATGTGTGGTGACAAGCCAGCCCCAGTAAGGCTGAATCTGGAAGGCCTGCCAGGGCCCAAATGCAGCTGAGGCTCATCTCCCCTTCTCTGGGGTTTCAGAGCCAAGCATCAGTGCCAGTTGAACCAGTTCCCTGTGGCCCACCACAACATCCTGCTGCCATGTTTTCCTCTGTTGCTCACCCACAGTCCTTCCTCCTTCTCTCATGCCCTTGCCTTCCAGGCTTAGGAGGTCTAGGCTGCAGTTGTGTGGCTTGTGGTGCTCATAAAACTTCCTCTTTCTCCTTTGCCAGTCCCAGAGACCAGAGGGGTGCCCAGCTTGTCCTTGCCAGGAAGTCTTACAGCCCGGGCCCTGCAGCATGTGTGATATCTGTTGGCAGGTGTGGCACACAGGCCAGGGCCATCGCCATCTTCCTGGTACTCTGAGCTGCCCATGAGGCCAGTGAACTGCTCTTGTTCCTGTTCTACTTAAGAAAAAACTGAAGTTTGGAGTAGTGTGGCATTGAACCCATGGTCTGACTCACATCATAGCTGGCATTATAAGGGAGACCCTATAGGAGGGTGTCCAGGCAGAGATGAGCCCAATCCCCTTCTAACCTTTTTTTTTTTTTTTTTTTTTTTTGTAGTTGTAGATTGACAGCATGACTTTATTTGTTTATTTTTATGTGGTGCTGAGGATCAGTGCCTCACGTGTGCCCCAGTCTTGGACCTTTCCTTCTTGGTAGCTTCCTAAGTCCTGAGCTTGGTGATATGCCCATGCCACATGGTTGGCACTGGGAAATGGTGGCTGTCCTCAGCAGGCAGGCAGGACTGCTTCTAGACTCTGGTCTCCCTGGTCCTTGGGAGTGCAGCTGGAGGACCAGGCTGGGAGGGGGATGGTCCCTGGGGTAACTTCTAGAAATAAAGGCCAGGGCCACACGGTGGGGAAGCCTGGTCAGTCCAGCTGGTATAGCCTTAGGTAGGAGTCAAGCATGGAGTCAGGAGGTCTGTATGGGGTTAGGATGCTGCTGTGGGGTGAAATGGTAAGCCCACAGGGAGAGAAAAGAGGTGATTGGAGCAAGTGGTTTCTGGGTTCTAGCACCCCCACACCCCAGGAGCTCTCTGATTTTATCTAAACCACAGAACTCAACTTTATCCCTTTGGTCTAAGAAAAACAGGTTTTTATAGTTTTGTGCCTGTCGGTTTTGGGGAAAGAATCCTGAAAACACAAGGTTTTACTGCCCAACTATAGGAATTGATGATCATGAAGTAAAAAAGGTCCTAATGGCACATTGCTTTGTAGCCAAGACACCACCTCCTCTCTGGATTCTGGTTCCTATGGGCATGCAGTGTCCCAGAGGTTCAGCAATCTCCTTCTGCAGAGGTACTGATGCTGTTCCCTGGGACTGGAGCTGGCCAACAGCTCCCACTGAGGGTCACATACAGCACTGTCCATGCCCTATACCTGCAGAGGCCCCACAGGAGCTCAGAAGCCTCTAAAGAGGGAAATTGAGTTCATCCTATTGATTTGTAGAGTCCTCATTCTTCCCAGCATTTGGCTGTGGGCCTTGCTGCCAGGAAGCCAGTGGAGCCTTGACTTTGCTGTCCTCCCTGGGCGTCTGTCAGAGCAGATGCCAGGCTATGCCTAGGAGAGGCCCACTTCATCAGCACAAGGACACCTGTGTCTCTGTAGTATCAGGCCCTGCCAGACTCAGCAGCCCAAATTACTTGTAGCCAATTTGTGGGCCTGAGTCTGGGGTGGGGGTGACAGGAATTTACTACCCACCCCTCCAGATGTGTCCTTGGGGCATCTGTGTATCACCTGCTTCTGGGGGCCTTAGGGCTATGTGGTGTAACAGGTCATGCAGAAGCTGTGCCTACTTCATGCCTTGGGGAGGTGTGTCTACCTCCAGGCTGATGCATGTGACAGGAATCAGCTCTCAAGGGGAACTTGGCTGGCCACTACAGCCTCAGAAATCCCACTGCCCCCTGGAAAAGCTAGGTCAGTTTGAGTGCCTGCTGAGTGAGTGGGCTGTGTTGTGCATAGCTGAGCTCCCGTGGACTGCAAACCACTGGCTGTGAGGTGAGGGCTCCCTTAGTGGTCACAGTCTCTGGGAAAGCTCAGGGGCTACTACTCAACAGAAAATAGGGCTTCCTTTGTGGGCAGTTGATGTGCTGCTCACCTAAGGAGGCTCTTGACAATGGGATCAGAGATCAGCAATCAGAGGCTGCCTTCTTCCATGCTGGCAATCAGAAGGCCCCCACTGCCATCCAGACCAGTCCAGTCCTTGACTTCTGTTCAGGAAGGCCCTGCCCATGACAGTGGAGGAGACTGTGTGATTGGTCAAGCCACGTGGTTTCTCAGAATTCTCCTGAGCTGTGAGGAAAGGGCTAGGAAAGCTGCCAGGAAGCCAGGACTGTGGCCTCACCCCAGTGGAGCCTTGACTTTGCTGTTCTCCCTGGGCTTCTGTCAGAGCAGATGCCAGGCTATGCCTGGGAGAGGCCCACCCTCATCGGCACAAGGACATCTGTGTCTCTGTAGCACCAGATCCTGCCAGCCACAGCATCCCAAATTACTTGCAGCCACATCACCTCACTCTGGAGCAAACTCAGGAAACAGCTGAAACTTGTCTTCTAGCTGGGAGCCAGACAGATCAGCTTAGAGGAGTCCTGGGAGAGCCTTGGGGTACTGTGAACACAGGCCTGGTGCTGGGTGGGTGAGTGTGTGTCAACCAGATGCACTCAAGTCTTACTCTAACTGCAGAAGCCACTAGTTTCTCATCCATGACTGATGACATTTCTGTTTCATAGGATGAAACGGGTGCCTATTTAATTGACAGAGATCCCACGTACTTTGGACCTGTGTTGAACTACTTGAGACATGGGAAGCTGGTCATTAACAAAGACCTCGCTGAGGAAGGTAGGCTATCCTTTTTTGCACAGAAACCTTATTTTCTTTTTTTAAAATATATATATATATATATATATATATATATATATATATATATATATATATTTATTTATTTATTTATTTATTTTAGTTGTGGTTGGATGCCATACCTTTATTTATTTATTTATTTATTTTTATGTGATGCTAAGGATCGAACCCAGGGCGTCGCACATGCTAAGCAAATACTTTACCACTGAGCCACAACCCCAGCCCCCAGAGACCTTATTTTCAAAGGCAAGCCCCTGGTGAAGGTGCTGGTCAATCCATTGAAGAACCCGATACCTCAAGCTGCAGCCCCACATTTCTCTGCAGATGTGGCCCTGGGGGCTGCTGCACTGCCATTCACAGGCCTCTTGAGAATGAGAGGCTACCCAGTGGCCTGTCAGGACTGCTGTGGAAGAAGAGCCTGAGATGTGGGCCAAGTGGCCAAGGCTGCTCTGCTCTTTCAAGGGTCTGGTGTGTGTGTTGGGGGGCGGGGGCAGCTGTTTTATCTATCATGTTTCTGAAGCCATGTGTCACAGACACCCTAGCACACCTGTGGGGTGTCTTAGGATCCTCTGCCTGCTTTCCAAGGACAGCTCAAAGTAGCGACATTCCACACTATCATCTGAGTACTGCCTGCCTTACTGGCCACTGCATCCTGTCTGATCAGAGTGTGGGACACTTGCCCATCTGCAGGCTGCCCAGCACCAGGCCCTAGGGTAGACTCTGTGCTCTGGTGTTGGCTCAGAAAAGCCAGGGGTTTCTTTCAGGAAGGGCCAGGGAGATTCTGTGGCAGTCTGTCTAGACTGGACTGCTTGATTTCTCTAACCCCTGCTGCATCTCCATTTCTTTTCTCTGAACCTTGGTGTTCTCCTTTTTCCTGAGCTTGAGAAGCCCCAGGTTGCTGTGTCCTGAGGCCAGAGGATACTTCCTGCCCATGTGCAGTGTGTGTAGCCCAGGCTTTTTCACATGCACACACTGACTACTTGGGATAGCCTCCTGTGTGTGTGTTTTTCTGGCTCCAGGCTGCCCTGTGCTTCACCTGCCCCATGTCCTTCCCACATTGCTATGTGTTGTTCTGAGTTGTCATGCAGTTGGGCTGAAAAAATGAGGTAGTGACCCATACCCACGAGGAATCCTTGAACAGGACCCTGGGAATCTGCTGCTAACTGCGAGGTTTCGTGTCTCCGAGTATGGCGCACTGTGGATGGCAGGCTTTGGAAAGAGCACTGGAACCAGGAGCAGCCCTCAGCCATCTGGGCTTTGTGGAATAGGGGAGCCTATTCAAAAGAGTTGATAAGTGTGAGTGACTGATACACAGGAAGCTGTGGCTTACCACCCCATGGCCTGCACCTGTGACACCTGCAGGCTCCCAGCAGGAAGAACTAGGGCTCAGAACAAGTGGCCAGGTTGCAGAAGGAAAATGCCAGTCATTCTCCCAGCATCTGTGGGCCCAGGGCAGCTGTTCCGCCCCTGTATGTCACTGGAGGGAGGCTGCAAGGGAATGTTTAATAAACATCACCCTTCCTCTTTTGTTTTATTTTTTAGTATTGGGGATTGAGCCCAGGGACTCCTTGCCACTGAGCCTCATCCCTAGCCCTTTTCATTTTTTATTTTGAAACATGATCTTGCTAAGTTGCCAAGGCTGGTCTCAAGTTTATAGCCCTCCTGCGTCAGCCTCCCAAGTCACTGGGTCACTGGGATTACATGTATGTGTTACCACATGTGGCCCATCTCTCATTTTGAACCCTCACTTCTGCTGAGTGCTATGAGCAGCAGGTCTGTGACAACTTAGTACAGGCTGGGCCTGGGGAGAGAGGCAGGTATGAAATACTATTTTTGTTTGGTCCAGTCTGGTGAAAGTCTGTTATTTTCCTCTGTTCCAGGAGTGTTGGAAGAAGCAGAATTTTACAACATCACCTCACTAATAAAACTTGTAAAGGACAAAATTAGAGAACGAGATAGCAAAACATCACAGGTGAGACAAGTGACTAATGCACTGGAAGCTTTGGAGGCCTGGCCTGTAGGCACAGCTCACCTGCCCTCTCACATGAGGCCTTTGGAACAGAGCCTAGCAGCCTCACCCTCCAGCTCAGCTCCTGCAGTGTCCCATACAGGATCCATCCAGCCATTCCTGGCCCCACCTCAGGGAGCCTCCTCCAGTGGGACAACAGACAGAGGTTGGGTGTGGTGAACACAGTGGAAGAGAGGAAGGTCCAGTGAAACGAACGGGTTCTAGGGAAACAGGGAGGCCTCCAGTGGTCAGTGTAATGGAAAAACAGTGATAAACTGTGAGGGGCATCAGATAAAGGGGTCTGCACAGGCACAGAGAATGCTGGGCTTTCCTGGGAAAGAGGAGAGGTCAGGCTCTGAATAGTGTGCATGCTTGCTGTGGATCCTCCTAGGGACCATGGTGCATGGCCACAGTCAGAAGCTGTCTGCCACCCATTAGACTGGTGTTGCTGGAGGAGGGTTGTATCCAGCACCTTCTGTGAAGGAGGTACCAGCTGATCTTGTCACCATGCCAGCTCTGTGCTTAAGAACAGCTGAGCAAGCCCTCACCAAGCTGGTTCTGCTCCGGAAGGATGCTGTGGGGTGATATCAGCACTCTGGCCAGTATGCTTAAACCCTCTCAATATCCCCACCCCATGATGGGCTTTCCCACTGTGGTGGTCTTGCTTGCTTTCTTCCTGCACACCCAGTGGACGCAGGAACAATAACAGCCAGGTCAGGCGAGGGTCATGGATATAACCTGCCTCCGGCCTTCCCCCTTCTGCGGGATCCCACTTGGTGCCAGGACTGGGTCTAGGGAGAGGCTCCTCTTCCAGCAAGTAGGAAATGTATCCCAGATGCTCCCTGGTTCTTTCATTTGTACTGTTTGCCTCTTCTCCTCCATCCCAGCCCTACTCACAATGGTGCAACTACTTTTGAGGCAGAGGTGAGAAAGACCTGCTCCCAGGAGCTGGCTCTCCAGTAGTAGTGGTAACCAGTATCACATGCTGTCTAATAGACTTGGGCAACAGCAAGTTCATTGTGTGACTTTGTCAGCCACGTTTCACTGGCATATGAGATACTGCCTGAGTGCCAGCCACCTGGACCCTCATCTTCCCTGTGCTGCGGCCTCTGCTAGAGCTGCTCCAGGAGGGTGGAGCCCAGACTTAGCTCGTCTTTGTTTCCAGCAGGGACCTGTGGGCCCAAGTCTCCAGGATAGAAGCCTGCCTGGAGCCCAGCACAGGGATCCCTTTTGGGCTGGTTGAGGATTAGGAGGTAGATGTGGGCATGGGAAGCCAGTTAATACTGGGAGAGGACCTGCATGTGTGTGTCTGGCTGTCTCTCGGGCTCTTCCAGTTAGTCCCTTTTCCCAGCTGGTCAATCCAGAGACTGCCTGTGGTCAAAGTGGGCATTCTTGTGTATTCACATCTAGCTACAGGTGCTCTCAAGATTTGAGGAGCATGACTCATTTTATTTTGGAATTTAGCAGTAGAAATATTTTTGGAGACAAGCAAGGAAGTGGCACACACGGCTGTTCAGGTTGTGGGCGGCTGTGTGGATGTATTCAGGGTTGCTCTGGGCTCTAGGACCTGTGGATCCCTGTGGAGTTCTCTCCTGCAGGGTCACATGGGCAGGGTTGCTGGGTATGGGCATGACTTGGCCTCATGGCGGCCCTTGTCCTTGCAGGTGCCTGTGAAGCATGTATACCGGGTGTTGCAGTGTCAGGAGGAGGAGCTCACACAGATGGTGTCCACCATGTCCGATGGCTGGAAATTTGAGCAGGTGAGAGGCTGTTGACTAGCTGCAGTAGCCTACACTGCAGCTAAAATCTGATTATAAGTACAGTGAGGAGACCTCTGCTTCAGAAGTCTCCAGAGACAGAATTCCGTGATATCATCAAGTCTTGGAGCCTTCGGCCATCCCCCACCCTGCCTGACACTTTGGCTGTGGGAGGTTGAGGAAGGTGCAGCTGTCAAGAACTCTTTGCCACCTCCCTCACACCTCCATGTGTGGAGCTGGCCTCCCTAGCACATCCTGACTATGGGTGTGCACTTGCTGTCTCTGCAGCATACAGGCAGAGGCTGTCCCTGCCCTCCTTGGGGTTCCATCGGGCCGAGTTTGCCAGTCTTTCCCGCCCAGGTCCCATCAGAATCATGCCAGAACTCAGCACAGCATCACACGCCTGTAATCCCAGCAACTCAGTCTGAGGCAGGAGGATCACAAGTTCAAGGCCAGCCTTGTCAATTTAGTGAGACCCTATCTCAGATTAAATTTAGAAACAAGGGCTGGGATATAGCTCAGGGGTAGAGCACTTGCTTAGCATGCACATCAATTCCCAGTACTCTAAAGAAATAAAAGAATTATGCCAGAGACTCAAGCAGGAACATGTCTTGGCCCTACAGAGCTAGGTGCTGGAAAGCTGCCATTGCCAGCTCTGTATCCATGGGCTGGGTCATCCTCATTTAGAGCTGAGTACCTTGCGCTCCTGTGCACCTGATAAGGATGCTCTGCTACCCCAAAGCAGGGTGAGGACTGTGGGTTGGCAAGCTGTTGCAACACCGGGGCAGGATCTGGAGTCCTTACTTGATCCCTTTTTTTTTTTTTTTTTTTTTTTTTTAATGGTACCAGGGATTGAAGCAGGGGTGCTTAACTGCTGAGCAACATCCACACCCCTTTTTTATTTTGTATTTTGAGATGAAGTGTCACCAAGTTGCTTAGGACCTCTGGAAGACTGGGTTTCTGTGTTCTCCTCAGTGGAGTTCCCAACTTTCTGATTCAAGGCCAGCATCCCTACAGTCTATCTCACCTAGCAGGACCCACCACCTCCCACCATCTTGTCCCTGTTGCTGCATTGGTCACAGCTTGCCAGATGGACTGTGCCACTGCTGGCAGCCTTTCAGCTGTTCTTTGGCTCAGTAGATATTGTGTTAATGCCTTTACTATACCGTTGCTATCTTTGTTTTGATTAATTTTATGTTTTAAATTACAAAAACATTTGTTGGCAGTGGTGTAACTTAGTCCCCTATGCATGTCTGCAGCAGCCAATTTGGTCCTCTGCCCCATCCCCACATAGCATGGAATGTCCTGGAGTATTCTAGGCAAGTTAAAATGTCCAAGGGTATGCCCAGTAGGTCAGGCACAGTTAGACCCATGCATACTGAGATGTGGCAAACCACAGCTTCTCCAGAGTCCCACTTTCAGAGACAGGCTCAGCTTTCCAGGCTCTCAGCTGCCTGGCCTCTGCCTTCCCCACCTGACTCCAGCTCAGTCTTGCAGAGGGCCAGGTAGTGGCCAGCAAGGACAAACAGGTTGTGCAGCACTTGCACAAGCTCTGGCCCTGTCTCCCACTAGTCTCATTCCATGCACCCTCTCTCCAGGGAAGCCAATCAGCATCTCCTGTGGGCCCAGAAACACAGAGAGAAACAGCATCCTGTCCTAGCATGTTGCATAATGTCATGGTGCAGGTGCATGCTCCTGCAAGGGTTTCGGGGTGAATTTCCCTTCAGTTCACCAGAACCTCTTGGCCGAAGCCTGAGATGTTGCACACAGCCTGTTTCTCTCTTCCAGCTGGTCAGCATTGGCTCCTCTTACAACTATGGGAACGAAGACCAGGCCGAGTTCCTCTGTGTGGTTTCCAAGGAGCTGCACAACACCCCATATGGCACAACCAGTGAGCCCAGCGAGAAGGCCAAGGTGAGTGTGCAGGGACATTCTCTTGCCCTAACAGCTGTGGACTTGCCAGCCCTCCTGGTGGGAGACTCTGAAGGTTGAATTTTGAAAGGCTTTCTTCCTGATGGCTTGAAGTCCTCATGAGGACTGCCTGGCTTATCAGTAGAGCCTCCTGGAATGAGTACTGATCCTTGTTTTCTCAACCCATGTGCAGAGCTGCTTCCAGAAGCATCTACTAGACCTGCTGTCAGGGACTCTTTGTGTTTCAGGATCGCCACTGTTGGTTGTTTCTTGTGGAATCCAGGAATCCTCCATTCCTGGGACAACCTCCAATGTGGGGGGAGGGTTTAGGCCTTTAAGCTGGGGGTTGGTTCTCAGCATCAGCCAGTGGCCTCACCCATGGCCACAGGTCTCTGAGTTGGGTTTAGTGTGTAAAGGAGGTTCTATAGTCCTGTGAGTCTGCCCTGCAGCAGTCCACGCTCTTTTGTCTCCTCCAGAATGTGGTGGCGGCTAGGGTAAAAGTACAGAGAGTGGTCTGCCTTGTTAGTTTTGGATTAGTCCTGTGGCCTGCCCACAAGTGACCAGTCATAGTGGCATATCCTCCAGGCATGTTCTCAGAGCTGGGCCCTAGGGCACACAGGCGTACTTGCCCCTACAGCAAGCACCCAGCACAACCTGAGCTGGCTTGGCCTCTGGCTTGAGAGCCAAACAGTAGACAGAGAGCTCTACAGCAGCTCCAGGAGCCCCCACGTGATCCTGATGAGGGGCCTAAGAGGGCATCATGTGTGGGTGCAGGAAGAGGCCAGTCTGGGAGGCTTTTAAGTGAGAACACTGAACCAGGGGCTCTGTGACAATCTGACTCTGGGCCAGTGTCCCCTGGCTGGCTGCCAGCAGCGTCTACCATGGACAGCAGCCACCTATCCAGGGCTATCCCTTTGGATCTTCCCTGGTCTTCTTTGGGGCGAGGGCTTGGGAACTGATGGACTCAAATCAGCCCAGGGGTCTCCAGGAGGCCATGCATTCCCACCCGGTGCTGTGTGTGTGTCTGCTGCTGGCCTCCCTTGCACTTTCTACACCTGCAGGAGGCCAGACCCTGCCACCACTGCCACCTCAAGGCATAAGACCATATAAGCCAGGCAGACCCACAGTGTCCTTTAGCAGATGAGGTGAAGCCAGGGTCCTGGTTCCAGGCTTGGGATGAGCTTCCATTGGGTCTAAGGTCTAGATGATGACCATTACACCAGACCCCAGCCTTGTCCTAGGGGGACACCCCTCTCTGTCTCTGAGCAACAGTAGGACTCTTTTATAGATGGTTTTATTTTTAGAAGCTTTTCTTTCTGAACTTGCAGTTTTCACACCGAAGCTCACCAGGGCTCATTTCCTTCTGGTGGCTTTTCATTTGCAGGAAGGATACATTCTGTGTTGTGAGGAAGCTCCAGGAATGACCCAAGTCCTAGTGCTGTTGAAAGCAGGACCTTGTTTCTGTCTCCAAAAATACCTGGCTCTGAAGTGGAGCAGCTACAGCAGCTTCAAAATGGGGGCAGCAGTAGCTCCCCAGAGGGTAGGGCAGAACCCAGGCCCCCTGGGAGCAGTGGAAAATCATGGGCCAGATCTGGAAGAGAGTAGTTTGGGAACACCTGCACACAGCCTGAATGGAACAAGGTCACACTTCAGAGGGCAGCGAGTCACCTTGTGGCTTGCCTTTTAGTGTCCCTCTTTATACTGAACTTTGCCTTTTAGGGTCCCTGAGCATTTGGTGGCCTCCTGGCAATGCTAGGCAGCCTTTTCTGTTTCAGGCTGGGAATGATGAGAGTGAGCGATATCAAGGCTATGGCCAGTGTGAGGAATTGGGCCCACTACAAGAGGGACAGACCCCATGTGAGCACCCTTGCTTCCACTGCCAACCACAAGTGCAGGAGGTTCCCAAACTACTCGGGCTTGAGAACTTTCCAGGTTAGTCTCAGAGGAGTAGTCACCATTTGTTACAGAGGCATGCAGCTGCAGGAGGTGACATGTGGCAGAGGCCAGGAGAACCCTTCCCCTTCCTTTGAGATTGATCAGTTAACTGCGCATGTGGCTTAGTCTCAGACCCAGGGCCCCACCCTCCATCATGCAGCAACGTGGTTCCTTGTCTCTGGCAAATAAAGGCCATCCTATCCAGCAGGAGGTTCTGTGGACCTGAAAGTCACCTCCAGATAGCTGAGGTCATGGGGCCGAACTGCCCAGAAACCATAGAGGATGAGCACCTGCTGCAGGTGGGTCCACCTCCAGGAAGCAACTGTGGCACTCTGAGCCTGGGGATTCCTTCAGGGTGATCCAGCGGACAGCTCTCTTGCCTGCCTGGTATGCACTTGGCTGACACCCGTGTCTTCTTCTCCCTTACTGCATGTTGCCGCACCAGAGTGACGACGAAGAGACGGGGTACCAAGGCAGTGACTCAGATTAAGTGTAATGTCATGGTGAGCTCTGCAGCCCTTCAGATTGACCCAGCACCTAGTGTCCTTGAACCTATGGCCCCACTGGACCCTTGCCCCAGCCCCTCCCACACACCTGTCCTGTGCAGAACCTCCAATAGATGCACCTGTAGATGCACAGAACCTCCAATAGATGTACCTGTAGATGCACAGTAGAGCTGCAGGTGGAGCCAAGGTCTGCATACAGACACTGGGCACTACTCTGCCATAGTACCCCTCCATGGTTACCATGGGCAGAAGGATTGGGACACTTACAAAGCCATTTGTGTCAGGAAAGACCATGGCATCAGTGGGTATGGACCCAGGAGCACTCCAGGGCCAGGCAGGGAACACTTACTCCAGCCTGCCAGCCCCTGAGGGGTGGCCTTCCTGCTGGTCATGGGCTAGGATCTTGGGTGAACAGGAGTCGGTGGCTCTGATCTCAGAGGCCAAAGCCCAGATTCTCGCTCATACTCAAGCCTTCCAGGCTAGGAGTGCTTCTGTCATGTCATCACAGGGCAGCAATTGTGTTTGAACTTCTACCATTTGCCTGAGGTTGGGCAGTGCCCATAGCATCCAGCTTCTCCTCCAGTCTCTGCTTCAGCCCAGTCTCACCTTTCATGTCTTCAAGGCTGGACCTTTGTTAGAACCCAACTATAGCATCACTCAGCAGGGTTGCCTGGTGTCTCCCTTACACACAGGAGAGTACCTGGGTGGTGGTGGGCAGCAAGACCAGCCCCTCCCCCATCCCTTGGGAGGCCTCCATTTTGTAGGCCCAGCCCTACAGGCTAGAAGCCTTTACCACCACCCCATGAGCAGCTCAGTGTACAAGGGAACATAAGGAAATACACCTGGCCAGCTGAGCCTCTCAAGGTTGAATAACTAACCAAAAAAATCTAGAGCAAACTGCAGCCCAAGGACCTGGTCTGCCTGTGCAGTCCTCGAGCTCACTTTCTTTGTTTGAATAGTGTTTTTAAGTGGTTATATAAGTGCCTCTTGACCCTCAAAGCTTCAAGTATTTATCATCTGGCCCTTTAAGAGAATTTATCATGAGCTCCATGTGGTCTTTTAAAATCTTCTAGTAACCTTCTTAAATAAGTAAAAGAAACCAGGCATGGTGGCACATGCCTATAACTCCAGCCACTCAGGAGGCTAAGGTCAGAGAATCAAGTTCTAGGCCAGCCCAGGCAACTTAGCGAGACTGTCTCAAAATAAAATAAGGGGGCTTGAGATGTCTGATAGAGTACTTGCCTGCCACGTACAGGCCCTGGGTGGGTTCAGTCGTGTGTGTGTGTGTGTGTGTGTGTGTGTGTGTGTGTGTGTGTGTGTGTGTGTGTGTTTTCCCCCACAAAGATGGAGTTTTGCTTTGCTATCTAGGCTGGCCCTGAATTCCTGGGCTCAAGTGATCCTCCTGCCTCAGACTCTTCCAAGGAGCTGGGACTGCAGGGATATGCCACCATATTGAGTTAAAAGTATTGTCGTTTAACATAAAGAGTACTAATCTGTTCCTTTTCTCCTTTTTTTGCTCTGAGTCTCTGAGGTGAGACATGGGATTGTGTCACAGCCTCTGTCAGCATCAACCATTGTAGGGCTCAACAGCCATGTGGGTAGCAGAACCTCAGATGTACTTGCCATGGAGCTAAGCTATGACAGGTGCCTGACTTGGGGAATTGTGGGGTCCATAAGAACACAGGGGAGCCACACCTACCACCAGGTTGGGCAGAGGAGAGGATTATCTGAAGGTGCCTGAGACTCAGAGCCTGGTCCACATCCTAGAGGAGGGGGACTTCTTTCAGTGCTCCTCCCCACCCCATAGTTACCTCCCAAGTCTGTGCTATCAGAGAACATGCTTTGGTGGCCCCCATCTCTAGGAGATCTAGGCTATGGGAGGTGGTCTCTGCCCCAGGACATCCCAGTGTGAGGCTATGTAAGTGGTTAGACCTGTTAGTGTGGCACTGCCTTGGGCGCAGCCTCAAGCACACCATAGGGTCTCTGTTGGGACTTGGACCTCCTGTGGAAGACGGCCCTGCCGGAAGCATGCCTGGGAGTTTTACACTGCACTCTGTCCTGGCAGATGGTGTCAGCTGGTCTTGGGAGGGCTAATGGTGTCATAAGCCCTGGGGATTGTCAGGTCTGGCCCCTCAAGGGAGTCACACTGTCCCAGGGAAGTCACTCACTCTAGTTCTGCCAATGCAGACCCTCTCTTGGGTGTACTGGGCTCCAGCTCTGCACTGGGGCTAGTGGTGGCTGGGGGCTTGGTCCCTTAGCAAGAGGGTGGAACTGTCTTCGAGTCACCTCCTGAGTCTTGGCAGACTCAGAATCATACTTCATGGGGCTTGCTTTTGTCAGGCCTGAGGAGAATCACTGCTCCCCAGTCCTGTAGGAAGTGCCCCTCAAGGTACTGACATGAGTGGGAGCCATTGGCAGGAGTTGGCCCCCAGAGCTGTCCGTGGAGACAGGCAAGGGTGTTTGGGGTGCTGGTGGACAGGCTGGAGTAGCTCGAGAGACCCTGGCCTTCTTTCAAGCCCTTGATAGCCTCCCAAGGGCCAGCTCTCTGCTGCTAGGGCTCTGGCAGTGCCTCTGTGCTTGCAGCAGTGGCTAGGAGCAGCTGAGTGGCTCCTGGTGGGATTGGCCAGCTCTAGCACACCCTGCCTGAAGACGAGGTCTTCTTCCCTGCCCAGGACTTGACTCAGTAACATTTTCCAGGGCCCTAGCCTGTCCCCAGGCCTCCAGGAGCTCCCACTCCTATTTAGTTGGGTGCACAGTGGACTGGATTGTGCCAGTGAGAGAAGCCATAAGGGGAGGGTCCCTTGAGGTCAGGCTCTGAGATGGAGCCAGTGGTGTGAGCATAGCTGCCAGAGGGCTGTGCTGGGCAGGTGGGGTCAAGACACTGAGGGCATCTCCCCAGTATGACCCATACTTGAAGGTTTTCTATGGTCAGGCAGGTGTCTCAGAGGAGAGCCAGGGCTGCATGGGTGGTGATGGGTCTGCTGTTTCATGGGGGGTGATGGGTCTGCTGTTTCATGGGGGGAAGGGTCTAGGGGCTGATCTCTTTGATATGGGGGGGGATGGAGAGTGTGAGGAGCTGGCTCCCCACACTGAAGGTCCCTGAGCCTGCCAGCTGAGACCCTAGCCTGTGGTGCAGGGTCCTCAGGCTTTGAGCCAATTGCCTGGAGTGGACTACAGGTCTGTGGCTCTGCTCTGCAAAGCAGGACTGGTCAGGCTTGAGTCCTCACTCTTCATGTGTTATTTTTCAGATTTTGCAAGAACGAGGCTCAAGGATGTGAGATACAATACTGACAGCCGAAGAAATGATATACTTTTTCCCAAGATTCAGTGAACCGCCATGTCCAGGAAGTACGTCTGTGAGAAGAAACCTGCTTTTGATCATTTCTCTAGAGATCTGGGTGTGCATCCTTTTTTGCCTCAGAGGTGGGTGGTGAGAGACGGCCCAGCTGTCTAAGGCCAGGCATCCCCACAGGGAGGAGGCACAGGGGCCAGGTGGGCTCTCTCTGGGAGCCTGCTCTGTTCTTTGCTAGGGCTGCGTGGGACTGAGGCAGGGTGCTCCCAACTAGCCTGCACAGTCCTGAAGACCATTTGAAGGGCAGGGCCCTTGGTGCTACATTCATAGTCTGCGATAGCAGCTCAGGCCTCATCAGGAGGAAGGGGCAGCAGCCATGTGGATTGTCTAGCGCACTGTGGCTCAGGTCCAGATGCCTGGTGGTCACTGCTTGAGCACCTGAACATCATCCTTGGGTCAGGGAAGCTGCTATGCCTCCAGTGTGATCAGTTGACAGTTTCTCAACCTCGGCGAAGACCCCTGACAATGGTGGCCTCCGCATCATTACTATTTTCTGGGCGCCTACCCTGAGGACCGCCTCCTTCAGAGCCAGGCTCTTATTCCAGCCTCCACAGCCAGAACAGTCAAGGCTTCTTGATTTGTATTTTCCAGGCAAGAGAACTTTGTATCCCTTTTTAAGTATGGATGGATTACCCAATGTTTATACTCTTTAGAAATGCCTAAAAGTGTTGCTATGTTTTAGATGGATCTGTCAAATAGTTTAAAGGGAGGTAGAAGGTTTGCCTCATGGGTTCCACCTGCGGACTCATCTGGGAGCTGGTGCCCACCAGTGCCTTTGTTGCACCTGGGATGGAGGCTGGGCGGAGGCGTGTCCCCTGGCTTCTGGAGCTGACACTCCGAGTCACGTTGAAGATTCGGGATGTTTACAGTGCATCATGTGTCTCTTCCTCTCCGGCTCTGTTATCTCTGTATAACTATGCAGTTCTTCTTTCTAATACTCCTGGAGCATTTGAGACTTGACACAACCTACATGACCCAGCCAGTGTACCATCGAGGCTGCTGGGGTTGCTGTAGAGGCTGTCCCCTGCAGGCTCTGAGACTCTTCAGTGTGGGCTGGGGATCTGACCCCAGTGAGCAAGCTCTGCCTCTTGATCTCTGCTTGCCAGGAGAGCTGTGCAGACTGACCATTGGAGTTGCCTGTGTGAGGTCAGAGGCTCTGACATTGTCTAATGTCAATGCTTCCAGAAACTTCTTGCCTAGGTCCTCTTTTTTTTTCTTCTTTGCCAATAACCTGATTAACTAAGTTCTCCAGCATCTAGGATTTACCTCCTCCTTTCGTAAGGCCTCTTGTATGTTGTTAAAGGTTCAGCTTAAACAATTTATAAAAACCTTTCTATAGGGCAGATTTAGCCACTGGCTGACCCGGTCCTCCCCAGCAGAGCTCCAAGGGAAGGTGTCCCTGTGTTGGCCCTGGGGAGCTGCTGGGTGCTTAGCATTTTTTGATTTTGACATTGACATAATAGATAGGCTTGTGGGTTGTTTTGTTTTTGTTTTTTAATTTAAAAATATTAAGACTTAATTCACTAAAATTTATTCTAAGGGGATATTTATACTTTTGTACTTTTTTAGGTATCCGTATTTTATCAGCTTACCATTTAATGCCTAAGTTTCCCCTGAAAATAGCAAATAAAATTGTGTATTTATGAATGAGCCCAGCAACTGCTAGTGTCTTCAAATGCATGCAAAGCTACTGCCGGGAGCGCCACACTGCTCACCCAAGGGCCCCCGTCCTCTCAGACATACAGCTCCCACTTGAGCAAGGGCCCCACCCCCAGTGTCCCCTAGAGGGTGTGACTCCCTGCTATTGATCAGACTCTCTGCCACCTGAACTCCTGCCTTGTCCCTCCTGTTTCCAGGTGTGCAGCTCCTCTTTCAATTGGTGGTCTAACCCAACCCAGGGCTCTGTTGGGGGCTGTTGTGTTTACCCAAGTTAGGATGGAGGGTGGGGGTCACCCATGTGGGGCCAAGAGTTCAAGCTTTCAGGTATCTGGATACAACCTGGGGCACATGGAAAGGAGTCCAGATGTAGCTCGAGGTCTTCCTGATGGCAGCCAGGACCTGGACGTGCTGAGGCACTTCAGCTGGGCAAGGCCAAGAGCACTTGGGAGGGGCTTCAGCATGGCAGGTGTTCCTTCTGAACAGAAGACTAAGTAGGAGACAGCTTTACAGTCTACTGGGTCAGCTGGGCAGGGAGGGAGCCCCACCCCGCTCAGTGTGAGCTTTCTTGTCACTGTGACAAAACAACTTGGAGGGGCTGGGGTTGTGGCTCAGTGGTAGAGTGCTTGCTGAGCATGTGTAAGGCACTGGGTTCGATTCTCAGCACCGCATATAAACAAGTGAATTAAATAAAGGTCCATCATCAACTAAAATAATAATTAAAAAAAAAAAAAAAACTTGGAGGAGAACAGGTTTATTTATTCTGGCTTAGTTTCTGGGGTTCCAGTAGGTGGTCACTTGGCTCTGTGGGCTTGGGTCTGTGGCAAGGCAGGATGTGGAGGGGAGGATATGGTGGAGTGGAGCTGCTGACCTCGTGGCAGCCAGGAAGGAGCTAGTGATGAGTACCCCTCCTGCAGTCCCCCACCCCCTGCAGTCCCCCACCCCCTGCAGTCCCCCACCCCCTGCAGTCCCCCACCCCCTGCAGTCCATTTAGTTATCAACCCATCAATGGATTAATCCATTGATCATCCCCCTCATGATCCAGTCACTTCCCTAGATCCCCACCTCTGAACACTGGGCGCCAAACCTCCAGCACATGGACCTCTGGGGCGTCCCAGATCTGAAGTACAGTGGTAGGTACACCCCGCACCATGGAGGGGGTCCCTGGAGCACCACTGGGGCATTGTGAGGGTTGTCAGCCCCGGTGGCTCCAGGAAGCAGGTGGGGGACAGAAGAGGCTTGGGGCTGCCACGAGGTCAACTCCGCTCCACTACTCCCTCCCCTCCACATCCCACCTTGCCACAGACCCAAGTGACCACCTACTGGAACCTCTGAAACTGAGCCAGAATAAACCTGTCCTCTTCCAAGTTTTTTGTTGTTGTTGTTTTTTAAATATTATTTTTTTGGACCCCCAAGTGGGTCCCCAGCTGCTGGGCATTCTGCAGAGGCCATGCCTCTACTATCCAGGGCACCACATGGGGGCAGGAGCCACACCTCTGGTTGGCTGGTACCGAGCCCAGCCCAGGAGATGGAGAGCTGATCCCCCCAGTGCGGGCACTGGGGGTGAAAGCCCTTCAGTGTTGGCACCATCCATCCATGAGTGGGAACAGCACCGCCTTGATCCATTTGGACAGACTAAGCTTTCTGAGGAAAGTAGTGTTGATACTGGGAGCAGGGGTGTTCCTGGCTTTGGGGCTTTCCCTCTGCCACACCCCTACCTGTCCTACATTCTGAACACCTAAGTTGGATGGTGGCATTGGGCAGGGCCACTTGGCCCTCAGGTCTTCTGCTCCCACACATGTTCCTGGGCCCCGGGTTGATGGGGCAAGAAAGGTCTCCTCCCAGCTCTTTTTCTCCTGGGTTTCCACAGGCCGATCGTGGTGCCTGCGCATGTGTGCCATGTGTGTCTTCGTGGATGCTACTGTGTTTATGGCAGTGGATGCTCTAGTGTCACCTGCTCTGAGCACCAGTGGGGAAGGTTCCCTCCCTGGCCCTCTGCCTGGCTGTGCCAGCCGCTCTCTGCAGCTGGTGCCCTGGTGCCACCCACCTGGCAGATGACTGGAATCTGCCTGGTGGCTATGTGGAAAATTCCATCTGAGCCCCCCACACCCAGCATGCAGAAGAGCTTGCAGCAACCTGGGGTGTTTCTCCTCCATCCTTACACACTGAGCTTAGTGTAAGCTGTGACTTGCACAAAATAAACCTATTTCCCTTTTCAAGCCCTGGGCTCCAGGGTCTCTTGTGTTCCATGATGTCTGCCTGTGTAGTGTCTTCCCTAGGCTTGGCCCAGCCCAGCCACATGTCCTGGGGAAGCTGGGACAGAGGCTCCAGGTGTATAGGTGGGACATGTCACCACACCTCCTTCAGCATCCCATAACCCCACCCCAGGGTAGGCTCCTTAAAACCCACAATGGTTGCAGGTGCACTTCCAGGTGGGCCCCAAGCCAACACCTGTCAGCCAGGATGCCCAGAGCTTATTCCTGGGCTATCTCAGGAACTGCCCCCCAACCTGGGCTCCAGCGCAACTACTCCCCTCATAGGACAGAAGAGCAGCCCCTCCTGGACCAGACACCCACCCTGGTCTGGAGCAGGAGCTCAGCACATGATCTATCCACAGAGGCCACCAAGTGGCCCAGGAGACTCCTGGTGGTGGTCCCTACTGTGCTCCTGTGGTCTACAGCACCTGTGCCAAGCAGCCACTTCCACGGATAGCAGTGCCTGCAGCTCAGCACCACATGGGGCAGGCAGCTGTGTGTGGCCATCAATGCACACATGTGGGTGTGTCCAATCCCTCTGCTTCAGACTCCCCAGTGTAGAAAAGGGAGGACATGGGGTGAATGTCCCTGGAGGAAGCTGTGGGGCTGGACTGCGCAGGGCCTGGGCACTCCCCAAGGCAACAGCTAACACTGCTTAGAGAAGCCTCCGGTGGAGCAGGGAAGGTGCCTGGGGAAGGAGGCTGTAGTTCCCCAGTGTAGTCCTGCCTCCTCCTCAGCTCCCCACCCCACCCTGGGCAGGGTTCCTGCAGAGGCACTGGCTGGCTTGTAACCCAACTTTCAATGTGTGTTGGTCGCTGTCCATGTTCCCAGCATGGGGCAGCTCTTGGCAGATACTCAGGTGGGGAAACTGAAGCACGTGGTGACAGCAAAGCAGCCTCCTGTGAGGAGGTCTGGGACAGCATCACGGGATAGAACAGTCCTGGGACCCAGTGGCATCCTAGCCTGGTATGCCTCCCATGGTTCCACTCGCCAGGGACCAAACCCTCCAAATCTTGCCCCCAACTCAGCTCCTCAGCCCCAGACCTCCAAAGGTCCCAACCTGAGGGGCACTATTTTTATTGGAAGTGAATATAAATAAAAGTGACAGGTGTTTGAGGGAGGGGAGGATGGAAGGCTATTTACAAATGTACACCCTGGGTAGGGCTTCATCTGGTCCCAGCCTGGGAGGGCTCAGAGGAAGGCAGGCAGCACCAGGAAGGCCAGCAGCACCATGTGGGCAGCCAGGCAGGGTGCCGAGTTCTGACCAAGGCGCTGCTGGCCTTGGGGGTCTCGCTGCTGGGCACCCTCCCTCCCTGACTGGAACTGCAGCTCAGGGATGATCCCCTGGATCCAGTTGTGGTGGGAAGTGACCCGGATGTAGACACCTGGGCGGTTCCGGCGTGCACAACCCTCGCCCCAGCTGATCACCCCAGCCTGCACCCATGACTGGTCCACAAGGCACACCAGGGGGCCCCCTGAATCACCCTACAAGGGAAACATAAGCCCCATTAGAGTCCAGGACCAGCCTCTGGGGGTAAACTTGCACTTATTGCTAGTCCCTTCCAGGGAGCCTCCTGCCTCGCCCCCATCTGCTGGTCCCACCTCTGTGGACGAGGGTGTTCCAATCACCCCTGGTGGGGGGAGTTAGAAATGCAGCTTCTTGGGCCCGCCCAGACCCTAGGACCACTCCCAGGCTGGGGATGATGGGCACACAGCCCACCTTAGCCCGGGTACAGGTCAGGGCTGAGTCACCAGCTTACCACACTGCCCCTACCTTACAGGCATCCTTCTTGCCCTCTGCGAAGCCTGCACAGAGCATGTCATCCTGGATGGTTCTGGGCTGGAAGCCAGACTCGGCATCTTTGCTGTAGAGCAGGTTGCACTTGGGCGTGTCAATAATGGGCACTGTAAGCTTCTGAAGGATCCTCGGATTGGGCAGGCGGTCTGGGGAGGGTCATGGCAGTCTGTGCTCAGTGGGCAGTCCAGCCAGAACCTCGTGGTCCTGGGTTCTTGAGAACCACAGCTGCCTGTCCTTCCCCAAGTTTCCTTTGTGTTTAGACCTTCTTTTCTGCTACAGGGCTTTGTAAAACTGCATTCCTCTTCCTTTCTTCCCCACACCAGACTGGGCTTCCTGTCTCTGTGTCCCTGTCTCTGTGGCTCCTGGAATGGCTGCTCCATTCCTAGCCCCACCCCATTTGTTTCAGCACAGGATATTTATATATATACACCAATAGCAACAGAAAATGATTGTTGGCTCTGGACCTTCTCCAACACATCCCCCTTTATCCCCTGGCTCTGCCCCCTACCTTGCTCGCTGGGACTGCCCCAGCCAGTGACCCAGCAGTTCATGTCCTTCTCAAAGACAACTGAGGGATCAGGCACACACACAGGGAGGATGTAGTTGGTGAAGGCCACAGGTGCCTCTAGCTCCACCAGGGCCACATCAGCACTGGAGGCCATGCCCTGGTACAGGGGGTTGCTCTCCACCCGCCTCACGTGGGCATACACGGCACGTGGCCCTGGCTGCAGCAGCTGCCGTGCCCCCAGCAGGACTCGGTACAGAGATGTTTCTGAGGTGCTGGTGGAAAAGAGCATAGAGCTGGTGTGAACCTCCCTGCCAGGCAGCAGGGAACTGGGGGAGGGCATCTGGCTCACTACAGTGCCTGACATCTCTACACATTGTCTCCCAAAGTGTCATCTCTAGAGCTGTCCAGCAAGTGAGGGGGGCAGAAGCTGAAGTTCTGTCCCTGGTACTAGGTGACTTAACAAATTCTCTAACTCAGTTTCCTCATTTGTAAGGTGGGACTGAAAGGCCTGTTGTTTGAAGGAGATGACAATCCCCAGGTAACGCAGGGCCCAGCCCTGCCTGTGTGCCTTGGGCAGGCTGTGTGGTCTCTGAGGCTGAGTTTCTGAGTGTAGGATATGGACTTTCAGAAGAACCACAGGGCTTCGGTGAGGTGGGGGGTGAGGCACTTGGGAAGCCCCAGGGGCTGGGACTGGGTGGGGTGGGGATCTGGCCCCCTACCCAGGTACTATGTAGGTGGCCATAGAAGGATGAAGAAGATAGGGTATGCTCTTTAGAACTCTGGCTTGTCTGATACCAGAGAGAGGTGGATTGAGGTGGGTTAGGACCCCAGGTGTACAGGGCCTTGGTGAAAGCCAGCTGATGGGAGCAAGGGCTGGGGTCAGGGATCACAGCTGGGAGTTAGGTCTGGCTTGATCTAAAGGAAACTCCTAGCTGGGAGGGGATTGCTGGACAGGCAGCAAGGCAGCAGCCCACAGGCCTGCAGTGGCCCAGCGCTGTCCCTGGTGCTGAACTGGCTTACTCTGGTCATTTGGGGGGACAGGGCAGGTGGGGGCCCACTCACTTGGAGAAGCAGTGTGCTGCGGTGAGGACCCACCGTTCTGTGATGAGGCTGCCTCCACAGAAGTGGCTCCCATTGCGCTGGATACTGACCTGCCAAGGCCACTCACCATCCATGGCATCCTGCCCGCCTACCATCCGGTTCAGCATCCTGGGGCGCCCACAGGCTGGGGAAACAGGGGATGCTCCCTGGGGGCTGGTTCCATGGCTCTGATTCCAGCCCCAGTACCACACACCAACTTCTACTCTGCTCAATTCCTGGTCTTCCTGGCCCCTGACCTGCTCAGGGACCTTGGGAAGTCAGAAGCCCAGAGCATTGATTGGAGTTTGATATAGGGAGATTCTCCCAGCCCTGACCACCATTATTCTCAGGCCCTCACTGTGACCTGCCCTGGGACTTTGTAAAACCTGATTTCCAAGTCTTGTCCAGATCTGCTTCATGCTCTGTGTTCTTGAATGAGGATTGAGCTATCCAAGGCCTGATGCAGCTCATGGAAGTATGGAAGCCAGGCATTGTCCTTCACAGGTAGGTGGCCCTGAGGGACAGGCTTGGTGCAGTGAGACAAGCCTCAGGTCTGTGCTGGCCCTTTTCCTGACCCTGTGCAGTGCTTCGTGCCTGCTGCTCCTACCATGTCCTGACTTGCTGGGTGTGTGGTGGACCTTCTTCCTTCACTCCTTTCTGGGCTCCAGTTCTGATGAGCCACTGCCAGATGTCCTGCGCATTCCTCTGGGTCTTTCTTATTTATTTATGTATTTAGTAGTGAGGATTGAACCCAGGGGCTCTCTACTGCAGAGTTACATCTCCAGCCATTTTACTTTTTCATTCTTAATAAGTTGCCAAGGCTTGCATTGGACCTAGGATCCTCCTGCCTTAGCCTCCCGAGTTGCTGGAATTACAGGCATGCACCTCCCTACCCTAAGCTCCCTTCTGGGGCTCCTTGTGTGTGATGTGGGGGATGGTGGTGGTGGTGGTGGTGGTGTGTGTGTGTGTGTGTGTGTGTATGGTGGGTGGGTGTTCTGTCCCATCCTGCACCTCTCAGTCACGCCTGCTTACCTCTTAGAGCCTTGGCCTCCTGAGTTCCTGAAAGTGAACAAAAGGGATTGTCAGCCAACTTTGCCTGTGCCCAGGTCTGTCCTCCCTTCACTCACCTGCACTCCCCCCCCCTCAGGATAGCCATAGAGATCCAGAAGGACAGAGCAGGAACCTTCAGCGGCTCCAGGTCTGGCCTGTGGGCAGAGCTTATCTGCAAGGGCAGCAAACTACTGGCCACATGGTAGGCCAACCAGGAGAGGCCAGTGTGGTGACCCCGTGACTCGACTTCCCCTGCTTGGAGCAGGATGACTCCTTTCTTGTCCCTTCAGGACTCTCTCCCTCCATGGCCCACCTCTGTCCAGGTCTGGAAGCTTTGAGGTTAGGGAGTAGAACTCCAGCCCTGGTGTGTGGGGTCTGCCTTTCCCTTGGAGCCGCAAGGAGCTGGGGAGTGAGGATGCTCCGGAGCCACCTCTGCACGTGGGCAGTCTGGGGCTTTGTAAAGCCTGGTTTCCAAGTCTTATCCAGGTCTGCTTCATGCTCTGTGTTCTTGAATAGAATACCAGCCCTGCAGCCACATGGGGCAGCCTCCTGAGACTCCAGATTCCCAGGGGCTGAGCCTGCTCCCAGGCCAAGAATCCTTGCTTCAAGGGACTGACAGAAAAGTGGAAGACAGCACCACTCTGGGTGAGGTGACGACACCTGAAATTCCATTTCCCAAGGCCCCTCACCCCTACACCCATTGCTGTGTTTAACCCAGTCCTGGTCCAGGCCCCCTGGAGAGAGACCTTTTAGCCCCATCCTCCCAGTTGTCTGTCCCTGGGGCAGGCATGTCAGTGCTGGAAGGGGTCCAGGAGAGCCAGCTCTCCCTGTGGGGCTCCACATGTTCACTAAACCCCAGCCACTTTAAGAACCCAGAGGTGGGGGCTGCTCTTGTCAACCTTACCCAACCCAGGGACTTGCTGAGCCATGCATGGCCTGGGGTGCCCGAGGACCCTAAGAATTTCAGAGGTCCTCATTTTTCCTGCCAGGCTCCCGTTCCACACAGTCCTCAGTGCACAGCAGGGCAAGTTTCCCTGGGCAGGGTTGGATGGTGAAGGGAGGGGCAGCTGTGGACCAGGGGACAGGAAGCTAAGGCTCAGGGTAGGACTATTCACTTCTCAAAGTGGGGGTGCCAAGCAGAAGTGGGGGACAAGTGTGGTGTCAGCCCAGGTAGGCAGTTGGAAACAGGAAGGGTGCCCTGGACTGTCCTCTGAGTAACTTGTGTTCACAGTTAAAGTGTGAATGCCCCAGGGAGGGTTGTCTTCCATCTTAGTGTAATATCTTATGATTAGATTTCCAGCACCTGACCCTCTGCCCTTCCTGAGGCCTGAGGATTCATTTTTCAAATGCTGCTCCAGCCAACCACCCTCTGTCCACATTGGCATGAACATACTGGATGACCCTTTCTCTCCCTCCAGGAACTTGGAAGAGCCTCTTCTCTCCCAGTTCTCTGCCTGAGTCCCCACAACAGGCCCTCCTCACCATCAGACCCACCCTCCCTGCTGCAGCTCTGCTGCTCCCAGTGGGCCCCAGTCCAGATGGAGGCCCCAGCACTGCCTCCTCTGGGAAGCCCTCCTCCCTTGCACTGTCAGTTTCAGAAGCCTTGCTGGTTCCCAAGCTCTCTGTCCCACCTGGAATCTCATCTTACAGACCCGGGAGCTCAAGACAAAGCCATGCCTAGGGGCCTGAGCTCAGGGAATGTGTGGAGGGACAGAATGGTTGTGGGGATTGCTGACCCAGAGAGCTGAGCTCTTCAGGGCAGGCATCCTATCAGGGGCCAGCAGCATGGCCACGGATTAGCCCCCAGGCCCAGGGCTTCTGAAGCTCCTGTAGCTGGTGGAACCAGATGAGGCCTAAGCTACTAGGAGGGACCCCCTTGACCCAGCCTCCAAACTGCAGGCCGCTGTTTCTGGCAGTGACCTCGATTGCCCAACAGGCTGAAGCAACCACAGCGTCACACCTCTGTGGAAATGAACTCTCAAAGAATGGTGTTGTCCTGCTGTTACCTAAGGCCAGGAGTGGGAGGCCAGCCAGTGAGGCTGGGGGAGGTTAGCATGGCCCAGTAGAGGTGTCCACCTGGTACCCTCCTACCCCTGGGGACAGAAATCCTAAAGCCCTGGCTAGGCTATGGTCTGAGTGACCTGGCCTGCCCTGGGAGGTGATCTGAGGACAGGGAAGTATGGTGGCTGCTGGGCTGGCCCAGCTGGCCCAAGAATGTGGGAGAGTTTCCCTGGTAGAGAGCGGCCCGCCCTGCAGGGAGAGGCCTGGTAGATGGGGGCTCTGGCTGGAACCTGCTGACCACAGCCTAGGATTGGCAATGCACTGCCTGATCCTCTGTGGGCATGAGGGTGGGACCCTCTGCAACCTGTCCTCATCCCCCAGCTCTCTGCTGAGCCCCCAATCAGCCTCCGTGGGCTCCAGGCTCAGGTGGCAGCTCCAGCTTAGTCCTTTTCCCCAACCTAGTTGACAATGGCCCAGGGATTTGGAGCCCACTGACCTAACTTCAACTCCTGCACAAATGAAGTCTTTCTCTGGGGAAGTGGGGAGAGTCCACTGTGAGAGGAAGCAGGGGAGCCCATGCCCAGTGCCTGGCACACTGTGAGTGCCTGAGGAAGGTGGAGAGGTGCCCTTGCCAGACTGCAGCTTTGGGGTCCTCTCAGATCTGCACCCACAGCCCCCATCTTGCCTTCCCCACTTCATACCCACCCAGGTGGAACATCTGGAACCTTCCTACCTGCCCTGGGGGCCCAACCATTGGGTTGGGAAGAGGAGGCCCATCCTGTAGCTTTAGGCAGGCCTTGGGAGCAGGGGGCTCAGTTGGAGCTCCAGGCAGGGCAGAGGGCTCCTGGGGTTGGGGGGCACGAGGGGCAGACAGATCTGACCTGACCCAGGACTCACCAAGCCACAGCAGCAACAGCAGCAGAGCAGGGGGTAGGGGCTGCTTCATGTTCTCAGCCTGGTCCAGCTGAGTGGGGGGTCAGAGGTGGCAGGAGCTCCTGGCACTAGCGAGGTGCAGGGCTCCATGAAGTGGGGTTTTATGCTGTAGGTGAGTGTTGTTCCTGCTATGCCACCCAACCTGTCAGCCCAGCCCATCCAGCTCTGCTCCATCAAGAAGGAGGCGCCCCAGAACCCCGGCTCCTCACTGACCTGGTCCTGAACCCCTTGAACCCCGCAGGCCAGACCCCTCACCCCACACACCCTCGGGTGCTGGTGCCAAGATGTGCCTGTTTTTTAATGTGACCTGGGGACTTGTGCCCTGGAGTTCCCCCACCTTGAGCTAATCGGCCACTCTCCAGCAGGCCCAGGACCCACCCCCCAACTGATCACAGTCCTCATCTGTGTTGGGGCAGCTCCCCCATAAGACCCTCGGTTCATTCATTCGTTCATTCAATATTCATGAGCACCTTCTGCGTGCCCAGCTTCCAAGAGCGCGGCCTTAACGCTCTCACGGAGGCGGGATCTGAGGACGGGCACTGAAGAGTCAGGCGCCGGGCGCTTGTGCAGCAAAGAAGCGCCGGGGGAAGTTGGACCACGGGCCGCAGAGCCCCACCGGCGCGCAGCTCGGATGGAGCCCGGGCGGGCGGGGCGGAAGCCATTCCGGGAAGGCGGCGGGTGGCGGGCCGGGTAGCTGTCCCGCGCCTGCCCTGGGCGCGCCCGCCAGGTCCAGGATTCTCGGCCGCGGCGGAAGACGTCCGAGAGGAAGTTATTTGGGACACTGGACTGACGTCAGAGCAGGAGTCGGGGCCGGGGCGGACAAGCCCTCCTCGTCCGCAGGTCGGTGTCGGGGTCCAGCCTGGGACGTCGCCCTGCCTCGGTTGCCCGCGCGTGCGGTGGGCGTGTCGCGGTGCCGTCGGCCCGGTCCGCCTCCTGGTGGCCGCCAGGCGCGGAGCTGTCCCGTCGCCGGGGCCGCCCATTGTTTTCCTGTCCCCCGCAACCCCTGGGTTGTCCCCAGGCGCGGACCGCCTTCCCTCCGACCCTCCTCTGTCCCTGGAGTCCGGTGTGCGAGACGCGGGGCTGCCTCCGGTAGCTGGAGGGAGGAAGAGGGAAGACTCCAGAGTCGTTCGTTCATTCATTCATTCAACACTTTGGGTGCCCAACGCTTCTAGGTATGGGGAACAGAGGTGAACAAAAGACACGCCCTGCAGCGGGGAGGAGATGGCAGGCGTCATTTACAGGAGGAAAGGGTCTAATTATCAACTGGAAAGTGTTTCAAAACCTCTGGGTGACCACACTTCTCCAGGCACTCAAGAAACAGTAGGGCTGGAGATGTGGTTCAAGCGGTAACGCTCACCTGGCATACGCGGGGCGCTGGGTTCGATCCTCAGCACCACATAAAATAAAATAAAGATGTTGTATCCACCGAAAACTAAAAAATAATTAAAAAAAAGAAAGAAAGAAAAAAAAAAGAAACAGTTTGGGACCCTTTGAGGCTAACTGCTTTCTCCTGGATGCCTTTCTTCATCCCCTCCCTTTTAAATGAGATCTGGTGATTCAGGATGGTTTGGCCATAGACTTCAGCCAGTTCCCCAAAGCCAGTTCCTCTGAAGACTTGCAAAAGAAGTCAGTATGCAATTAGAAAGCAAGGACACCAGGAAAGGCTGGACTCCGGAGGAATAAAATAGGGGTCTGCAATCAGACAACCAGCACCCTGGTTCCCCCTGCATGCACACACACCAGCTGCCTCACTCTGGGGCCTGTGAAACCCAAAACTGATATCAGGCAGCAGGGCAGGACTGCAGTGAGCAAGAAGCTAGGTGTCTTCTGCACACCATCCACCAAACAAATGAAGAATCCAGAATGATTTCAAATTTCTCCTAAAAATTGGAACTGGGGGAGCTGGGGTTGTGGCTCAGTGGTAGAGTACTTGCCTAGCATGTGTGAGGCACTGGGTTCAATTCTCAGCACCACATATAAGTAAATAAAGGTCCATCAACAAGTTTTATTTTACATACATATACATACACACACATATATAATGCATATTAATGTATATTATATAAAAGAAACTGTTCAGTGAAACATTGAATACAAGGGCTGGGGATATAGCTCAAGGTTTAGAGTGCTTACCATGCATAAGCCCCCAGTACAGGAAGAAGAAGAAGAAAAGAGAAGGAGAAGAGGAAGAGGAGGAGGAGGGGGGGGGGGGACACTGGATGCAAAAGGTGAAAAGGGTTAAGGACCCAGAGGAGTCACCAAGAGGAAACCAATTTGGCTAATGAACTTGCTGAGAAATGTCCAGCCTCAGTAATTAAATAAATGCAAATCTAAGCCACAGAAGGAGCTGCCAGTTGTCATAAGCACAGAGTTGGAGGCTGGAGGAATGACATTAGCCATGGCCAGGGGGAAGTGGGTCAGCAGGTGGGCATGGAACTGGCCTTTTGTCAATCAGTGCCTCTGTGTTAAAGGAGTTATTTTCTTTGATGTGTGATTTCTTTATCCCTGAAAGTCCATCCAGTCTTAAGTACAGAAAAGGCATTTTGACCAAAGATATTCATGCCTAGTTTATTTATATTTGGAAAAACAAACCAAAACAAAAACTTGTAGGGCAACAGCAAATACATCCTCTGAATAGAATTTATAAAAATGACATTTTCAGAGTAAATATGGACGATGCTTGTGATTTGTAGGAAATTAGAAAAAGGGGGGTATAAAGATTTGTAGGAAGGGTAATAACAATGAAAAAAATTTTTTTAAAGAGAGAGAGAGAATTTTAATATTTATTTTTTAGTTTTTGGCGGACACAACATCTTTGTTTGTTATGTGGTGCTGAGGATCGAACCCGGGCCCCGCACACATGCCAGAGGAGCGCGCTATTGCTTGAGCCACATCCCCAGCCCCAACAATGAAATTTTAAAAACTTAATAACAGCAACATTTTAAAGAAAAGGCTTGCCCAATGTACTGCCATGACCAGTTGTCCTGAACTCATGGGAATTTCTTTTGATCAGGTCTGGTGGAACTCAACAGATGCCCACAGTTGGGGGTTCCTGGACTCCCCGCAGGGATTCCAGTTGAAGGTAAACTGCAGGATTGAGTGGTGCTAAAGGCCTCTCCTCTCCCTGGAGCCTGCCTGCTGCGTTCTGAGAGGGCTCCCTGAGCCAGGATGCACTGCAGCTGGAGTTTCCTCTCCAAGGAATTCCAGCTAAAAGATTAGAGCTTCTTGCTGTCCCACTCAGTGCAGACAATCCCAGAGCAGGACGTTAATGGGAGCCTGACTTCTGGCCCCATGGTTGACCCATAATGGCCTCAGGAAGGGTGTGGTAAAAGAAAGGAGGGAAGAGCTAGGTCAGTCAGACGCAGTGTCACTTTGCTCCCAGGCAAGAGTGCAAGAAAAAAGACATTTTCATGCATCATGAAAGCTCTCAAAAGCTTTCCCCACACACCCTACTCCTGGGAAGCCGCTAAAGGAAAGATATTCTCCCAGAGGAGTAAATCAAGGAAGCAGAAGATGTAGGCTGTAGGAAACAGAGAGTGGTCAGAAAAGAGCAGTGAAGGAACCCTTACCATAGTATGAGGATAGTGCTCCAATTTAGGCCGGCTGCTCATCAGTCTTGAGACTCCAGAGATGGGGTTGCTGCTACTGCCATCAGCACCCCACCACACACACACACACACAGCATCATCTTTAACCTGATGAGGCCACTGCAGAGATAAGCAGAGAAAGACGTGAGATCCAAGACACAGGGCATCCAAATCAGGAGAAAGGCAAGTGCACCCAAGGAAGACAGTAGTCTCTAGAAAGCCGCAGTCCAGAGGGAAGGCAAAGGGGACACAGCACAGGAAGATGCAAAAGCAACCAAGTCCCTCAGCCACCTGATGTTCTGTGTTCACAACATTAATGTCACTGGCCCACTTGCTCCCACTATTGGCCTGGAATAACTTTTTCCACCCTTTCTTTTCTTTCTTTAGTGTTTTCCAGATGAGGTGGTCTCCCCAGCCGCCATCAGGTCTTCTCCACTGCTGGAGTCCCTGGCCAGGCCTCGTGTAGGCTGGAGGCCAAGGGGCCAGCTCCGCCTGCAGGTCACATGAGGCATCGAGTCAGGGGCTTAGTCACAGATGTGGTCCCAGTTGGTTCTGGTTCTCCCTGCTCTGGGTTGACATTTTCTCCATCAGCCCTCGTAGCAGCAAGTCCTGGGCACAGTGCCCTCTCCGCCTCCCTTGCTCTCAATATGCTGCACATAAAAGTGAACCCTACGCTTAATGCCTGACTCCACATCACTCCTGGGGGTTCTGCTTCCCCACCAAAACTAACGGGAATACATGAACGTATTTTGCATCAATGTCATTTCAATAGTGGAAACTAAAAGACCATTGATTCAATAAACATCAGTGAAAAAATTAGCAAATAAAATTGGAAAATAGTTTATCTTCATGTCATTCAAAAACTTATTTTTAAAATCCAAAACTATAGGAATATTGAAAAGTTATGTTTATAATCCTGGAATACAAAGTACACACATAAAGACTGAAACATCTAAATGTATCAAGATTAAAAACTTTTCAGAGGCAGCTTCATTTTTCAGGTTTGGCATAGCCTTTTTTTTTTTTTTTTTTTTAGGCACTATATTGCCTAGTCTGGCCTTGAACTCCTTGGCTCAAGAGAGAGATCCCCCTGCTTCAGCTTCCTGAGTAGCTGGTATGAGAAATACAAAGTCTGGTGGTCCACTTTCAGAATATAGAATTCAGCCTTAATTGGATCCAATTGTAGCCATTTTAATTATAGCCCTTCCCTTTTGCCTGCCCTAATTTTAAAATTAGCCAATCACAGAGATTGTACCTTTGAGTCTGCCAATAAGGGTGAAGGGCAGTGCTGTTAGGTATATAAACCAGGGGACTGCTGCCCAGGTGTGCTTGCTAGCCAGGTTCTGTAGCATGCCCTTGTGTCAGAAGTAAATGCCTTGACCACCTACTTTCCATCACAGGTGTTTGATTTCTTGGGCACCTTGGTATATCTAACACTGGAACTGTAGGTGCACCACCATGCCTGGCATATTGTTAAAAACAAAAACCTCAGAGAATTGAATTTGAGTCATGACATCCAGCTACATGCTGAAGTTGGGCAAAATTTTCCTGGTGCTGCTGTACATGCACGCATGTGTGTGGGTGTGCAAGAAAGACAGAGAGAGACAGAACTGTGTGTTTAAACACAGCATCATGGGCTGGGTGTAGAGCCAGTAATCTCTGGATTCAGTATCCCTTCCGGGCTGGATTGGGAGGAAAGTGGGAGATACAATTAAAGGCTGGAAGAGACAGGGAGGTCAAGCCTGGAGAATAACAGACCCCTGCTTGCTCAAAAACTCTGCCCCACAGCTGGCCATTATTGCTAAGCCTCGGCCAGGAGAAATGCCATCTCTTTCAGCTCCATCTCCCATCTGCCTCTGCATGCCTTTTTTGTTACAGGGCCTCCACAAACCAGGGCCTTCCAGGCCTTCTCAGCCTGGGGTCTCCACTTGTTGTGTTCTTTGTTTTTGTTTTTCCTGTATTGGGGATTGACACAAAGGCAGTGTACCACCAAACTATATCCTCAGCCCTTTTTGAAAGTTTTGAGACAATTCTAAGTTGCCCAGGCTGGCCTTGAACCTCCCATCTCAGCCTTACCAGCTGGTAGGATTGCAGGCATATGCTACCACACCTGTGTTTGCCATCCCCTGTGCTAGGGATGGAACCCAGGGCCTTGTTTATGTTAAGCAGGTGCTCTACCGCTGAGCTGTACCCCAAGCCCTGTCATCCTTCTTTTGACTGCTACCCTCTGACTGTAGGGTCAAGTGGCAGCTTCCTTACCTCCTCCAAGCAGAATGAGACACTCTTTAGCCCTTAGACCTCCTTATTTTAACCAATGCACTCATCACACTCATAGTACCTGTCTATTTGCTGTCTCTTGCCCCAAGGACCATGTGTTGTGGCTCACACTCACCTCTATCGCCCCTTTCCTACTACGCAGGTCCCATATATGTAGTTCCCACACCCGTATGCACTGGTCCAGGTCTGGGTCTCCACAAACAGCCTACAGATGCCTGGTTCTCATCCCAAAGCAAATTTGGATTACATCACCCAACTCAAAGTGCTTCCTTAGCTGACCAACTTTCACCTTTGCAACTTCAGTTAGCAGCCCTCAAGGCCTTGTGTGCAATGAGGGCTATTAGGACAATTAGCAAAACTTCAGGTGCCGTAGTCAGCATCAAAGTTAAGCAAGCTGCTCTTAAGGAAATTGGTGGAGCCTAGTTTAGCAGGTAATATCCTTCCTCCCCTACACACTGAGCACCATGTGTCAGACCTGTGCTGGGCCTTCAGTAAAAGGAAATTGCCTAGATTCTTTCTCTGGCCACAGGCTCTGGCCATGTTCTCCTGTATTCTCTGATTCCAGTGGTGTGCAGCTGAATGTTTAGCAACTGACTTCCTGGACGAGGAAGCAGGATCGGTGGGGAAGGGTGGAAGGAAGGAAGGAAATCAGTTAGTCCTGAGTTCTGGAGTTTGCCAACTTCCATGATGTATATATTCCCATCATGGTTGATTTCCAGCCACCAATACTCACTGAAAATGTGGTGTAGCAGCTTTGTGGACAGTAGGTAAGGAAGAAGGGCAAGTAAGCCATTAAAGGACTGGGAGAAAGAGGGGGAGAGGGAGCATTCAGTAGAGTAGGTCCCCACTTATAGTTTGTTTTCTGTATTTGCAATACAGGGTCAATCAAGATCTGAAAATATTAAAGTTTCATAAATAAATAATTCATAGTTTAGAAAAAAATGTGGCGTAGCACACCATTATAAGATACCCCTTACTGTACACATACAATAGACATAATTTCAAGAACCTAGTAGTAAAACGTAGCAAAATAATTAGTAATGAACTTTGAATATTTTGTTTTTAATGCAACTTATTAAATTGTAGGTTTATCTAATTTAATTTTTAATGGCAACATATAAGTGTGGATTTTTAATTTTTTTTTTTTTTTTTGTAGCGCTGGGGATGAACCCGGGGCCTCGTGCATGCTAGGCAAGGGCTCTATCACATCTCCAGTCCCCGCAAATAATGTTTGTAACATGCATCTTGCAAGATGCCTGAGAAATGAACCATCAGCTCCAGCGCCTCCGTGCACCAGCTCAGGCACCGCTGTCACTCGGTTCCCGATGGCGCTCACCTCCCTATACCAATGGGCACCAGAGCTGGAGGACGAGGCTGAGGCTGGAGCGACAGACGTGCCCGTGGCCGAGGGGAGACCGCGGAACCCAGCCGTCCGGCCTCTCCCTGGGTTTTAGGAGCGTCCTGGCGCCGCGCGGGGTAGGGTCCTCGGGCGTCGTGCGTCAGCAGTCCGCACGAGCTCACCCCGCTTTCAGAACCGGAGGTTTCCTGGCTGCGCTCACCCCCAGACCGCGCAGGCGCACCCCGGCTGCGATAACAGCCCCTAACCCGCAGCCTCTGCAGCCGGAAGTTGGCCAGCCTTCCCGGCATTCCTAGCGCAGTGACCGCACTTCCGCTGGCTGGGGAAGCAGAGCAAGACCAGACATGAATTGGTTGAAATTATTTAGTTTATGTTTTTCCTCCACACCGAGCCCAGTCGGATTAATGAGGCAGGAGTGATCACCTGAGTCACCCCGAGCTGGCACTCCAGGGGAGATGTAGGGGAAAGTCCCCAGGCTTCTGGTGGAGTTGGCCTGAGGGAGAAAAGCTGGGGTTTGCAGGAGGAAGCCTGGCTTCTCCTCCCGGATCTTCCTCCAACTCTGTGCGTGACCTCGGGCAGAGTATTTGACACCTGGGTCTTGTGTCTTCGGAGACTGCTTCATCCGTGACCGCCCATTTCTGTTTCTTGTTGGCTGACTGTGTCTGTACCCTTGTCAAATGCTGGCTCCCTGAAAATGCCATCAAAACAACCAGCGATAAGAAAGATGATTTTTTTTTTCCTCCCAAGTTAAGAGATGGCACTTTACTGGAAAAGTCTCAGAATGGAAGTGTGGAGAACAAAATTGGGATACTGAGGCCTGGGGATCTGGTCCTTTGTTGCAAGTCCCAGTTAGGGTTAGGATGGTGTTAGTTTAGTATTAAACACCTCCAGTAGTTTAGAGTTATTGGTTACTAGTTCTTTAATATTGATGGTCATATTGAGGAAAGGACCTGGAAGAGTCTTGGAGCTTTGTTTGCTGCTGCCTGTTGGAAAGTCGTATGGTTTAGGTGGATTTTCCAAAACTTAGTAAGTAAGCTTATTTGGAGTTTTTGTCTTCCTGGACAAGTGTTTCCTGGAATGACAAAGTCAGACGATACAGTCATATTATTTTGCTTCAACCAGCGTGAGTCGGAGTTCTCTGTTATTTGCATCCAGAGGCATCCTGTTATGGTTTCTCTTATGTAAAATGAGGATCGTATTGAAGGGAGATGGGGAGGAGCTGGATATACAACGAGAGCATATTGTGTGCAGTCTTTTGGTACTACAGCAAAGTAGGGCTTACAAAAAGTTCTGAGTCCCCCAGACTACTCTCAAATAGGAAAAGGAGCTGTCAAATGGGAATGACTAGGTGTTTATTGTTTCTTACAAACAGCTATGTCCGCTAGTCAACTGCAACACAAAACATACAAGTGCATTGTGTTTTCTCCTAAACTGCGGGGAAATCAGGCAACTTTGTGTTGGTAAAACTAAAAACACTTCAGGCTTTTTGAGATCTTTAATATGGCCCTATGAAGTTTGAATCCTGGCCTTCCTGCGCACCAGTCATGTGAACTGGGGCCAACTCCTCACTCTATGAACTCATGTCTTCATATGTGCAGCAAGGATTATGATGAAGTGAGGTGGTGTGTTGAATACAGCAGGCAGCAGTTGTTTGAACAGAAGCCCAAATGATCCTGGGTGTAGCTTCAGCCCTGCAAACTGGATCTGGGACAAGAAACCCTGCAAGAGACATGTATCCATAGGAAGCAACTTTGAAAGGACTCGGAAGGTTATCAGATGGGAAGAAACAAGAGAAATAATGATGATGTTAGCCACTATCCCAACCCAGGGAGTCTGGAACTCACTGAAGTCAGTTCCTGCACTGAGATGAATATTTAGCAGTCAGTTCTTTATAGGCATAAAGCAATGACAACAACCTTGGAAGCCATCCGTCTCAACTGGCATTACTGTAATTACTGTTTTGGGGGAAGTCTAGTGGAGGGACTGAAACAACTGAGCAGTAAGGGGCATCTGGGGTTTGGGGAAGTAACTTTTAACCAACTCCTGGTTGAAATACTCTTAGGCCCCATTAGATCAATGACTGAAAATCTGCTGTGCTTGGAGGAGCATGGGGCTACCAGGAGTGGGGCAAATGTATGTTGGCAGACAGCTCCATGTAGATAAGGCATGAGTGAGGGATCCATTCTGATCAGGGTACCTCTCTAAGTACTCCTGGCCCTGGTACCTGAAGACTGGCATCTACAGGTGAAGTCTGGTGTCTACAGGTGAAGTCTGATATATACCAGTGGAAAGTTGGAACTGTGCCCTCTTGTGGAACTTTGCTAGGGTTTCAAGACCTCCTATCTTTTGCACTTGGGAAAATCCTTCTCCTTACCATTTCTGGCTGAGGTACTTCCTGTTTCCTCTCATCCTTAAACCAGTTCTCTTCTTTTTCACACTAGATGTTGAGACCACATAATTAGCAACTGAAAAATTACTTCATGTTACCTCAAGGGCAAGAAAATCTGAAACTTCAAACTCCACCAGTATGTAAGGAGAAATATTTGCATGCTTGCTATTTTCTTCTATGATAAAGGAAGAAAAATCACCCAATCCTGAGCATAATTCAATTACATAATTAGATGTAGATAGATAGATAGATAGATATAGATGTCATCAAAGGCTGCAAATAAGTTCATAACCTTTGACCTGTTTCCCTTTTAGGAATCTAACTTGAGGAAGTAATTAGAGATGCTTTCAAAGATTTTGGAAGAAGATGGTTTCGTTGCTTTATATACAACAGTAAAAGGAATGAATGTCCAGTTTCAGAGTAAATGGGTTTGAATATCACATATGATACATTATGTGATGAAATATTATGTAAACATTAACAATCATGTTATGAATGAATAGTTTGTTGACATGGGAGTATGTCAAAATATGTTAAATTTCAAAAGCAAATTTTAGAAAAGAAACAATATGATTTTTTATTTTTTGGTACTGGAGATTGAAAGCAGGGGCATTTTACCACTGAGCTATACCTGCAGACCTTTTTATTTTTTATTTTGAGATAGGGTCTCACTAAATTGCTTAGGGCCTTGCTAAATTGCAGAGATTGACCTCAAATTTGGAATCCTCCTGCCTCACCTCCTGAGTCATTGGGATTTCAAGTGTGTTCCATGGTGCCCAATGCAGTGGGATCTTTTTTTTAAGTATTTTTTAGTTGTCAGTAGCCATTTATTTATTTATAGATGGTGCTGAGAATTGAACCCAGTGCCTTCACATACTAGGCAAGCGCTCTACCACTGAGCCACAATCCCAGGCCCACTCACAATGTGATCTTAACACAAAAAGAAAAATATATAATCTAAACTTGTTTTATTAATTAAGTAAAAATTTATAAACTGTTTCATTGAATTAACACAATTAGGGAACCATAATGTGCCCGACACTAGGATATAAAAGTAAGCTGTTAAAAGTATAGTTTTCAAAAAGATAAAAGTATTACTTTCAAGTAGGAATAAAATAAACATGAGTCAAATATTTTAATTCTGCCTGTATTCCCTGCAATTTAGGAGCCTTGAGACAGGAGGATTGCGAGTGTTAGAAATACCTAGGTGCTTCAAGAAATCAAACGTATTCAAAAGTGGGTGGGCAAAGCAAACTTTTACTTCTACCAGAAGGTGTGCTAGAGAACCTGGCTGTCAAGCTGCCTGGATAGGCAGTCCACCTATTTACACACCTAATTCAGCACTGCCCTTCACTCTGATTAGCCAATCTACAGGATTGGCTAATTTAAAAATTGGAGCTGGCAAAGAGAAGGGCTATAATTAAAATAGCTATAATTGGATCCAATTAAGACTGAATACTATCTTCTGAAGATGGACCACCAGACTTAGTATGTCTCCCACAAGTTCAAGGCCAGACCCAGAAATTTAATAAGACCCTAAGCAACTCAGTTAGACCCTGTCTCTAAATTAAAATATAAAAAGGGCTAGGAATGTGACTCAGTGGTAAAGTACCCCTGGATTCAATCCTCAGTACAAAAAAATTAATTCATTAATGATGAGTGAGGAAATTAGTAAGATGTTGAGACTGGTCTAAAAGATAATCTATAGAAATAACACCCATAGGGGAAACTGGGAATGCTGAAATGAATTTATTAATGGATGAAAAATTGGTAGTAAGAGCAACAAAATATGATGTTTGGAATCACCTTTACTACAAGGTGGAGGGGAAAATCTGTTTGTAAAATAGCCCAGTCAAAGACAAAGGCCCAAAGAACCCCATATATCAGATAACACCAAAGGATCTGCCAGATGATGCTTGGCATTTCTTTGAAAGGACACCTAACTCCTCCTTTGCCCATTTCAAAATTGTTCACAATATTTCCTAAGACACAAGATCCTAATGAAGCCTATGGTCTACTAAGCCAGTCCAATAAAAAAACACATTATAAAAACTTTAATAATAAATGAAGAGGTTGGGGCTGGGATTGTGGCTCAGTGGCAGAGCATTCGCCTAGCACGGGCGGGACCCGGGTTCGATCTCAGCACCACATACAAACAAAGATGTTGTGTCTGCCAAAAAATAAATATTAAAAAATTCTCTCTCTTTAAAAAATAAAATAAACGCATTGTGTTGTGTCCATCTACCAAAAAAGATATCCCCTCTCTCTCTCCTCCCCCCACTCTCTAAATAAATAAATAAATAAATGAAGAGGCTACAGTTAAAGGACAATTTTTTTTTCCAGAAAGGCAAAATTATGACTTTATCAATTAATGAGAAAACCAGTTAAGGTATTGCAGCATCTTCAGAGGAGGGCTTAAGCTGGGTACAGTGGCACACACCTGTAATCTCAGTTACTTGGGAGGCTGAAACAGAAGGATCACAAGTTTGAGGCCAGACTTGGCAACTCAGGAAGACACTCTCAAAAAAGAGTGGTGGTATGGCTCAGTGGTAGAACAACCTTGGATTCTATCCTCAGTACCATGTTTGGAAAAAAAATGGGTCTCAAGCAGTACCTGCTTATTGTCAGACACAGGTGACAGATGAACTTGCCAACAGATAAAAAACTAATGTCACCCACTGATAAACCCAGCCTAATTAATTCCCTCCTAAGATCAGGAGCCATCTTATCAAAAGTTATAAAAGATTCATTTCTGTTTTCTGTAAAATATTAGGATTTCTATTTGGCCTGGCCGTATTTTGATATTTCGACTTTCTTAGAGTGCCTGCCTGTGCCTTGAACTCAACCATGCCTGGCTTTCTCTGACCAGATAAAAACCCTCTCTGAAACCCTAATGGCACTTCATAAATTCTTACGTCGGGATCTAAATTTACTCCCTAAGTGCTGAACCATTTAGACCATTAACCTACTACCTACCTTTGTGTTATGCTTGTCAAAATCCTGTATCAATAAGTTTTCAAGAGACCCCCCTTTTTACAAATTTTTGTGCTATAAAACTGTGTTTCTAGAGAGCTGGAGCACTGTCCTCTAACCCAAGGATTTCAGAAGAAACATCCCAGCCAGTCAGAATTTCAAGCTTGCTTTAATTTGATTTAAAATTGGAGACGGTGGTCTTTTCTTTGTGTCATGGTTTAACACCACTATGGGACAGTTTTCATTTATGTGAACAAGAGTTGTTTGCTCTGCTGTTTTTTGCAGTTCACTTGTGTCTCTGTGCTCCTTGTTTGTGTCTAACACCTCTAATCAGAGAAAAGCACTCACAGCTTCCCTGGAGGATCAGCAACCTCCTGAGAGGATTTTCAGTAATTTCGTGGAGTAATTTCAGTAATTTCCCTACAGGGACAAGTAAAAGAATGAAAGAAAGGATGTCACTTTAAGTCCTGAGGAGACTTTGCCAGTTCTGAACAAGAGCCTTCCAGATAGATGAAATGGCCCAGTGTGGCAAAGGCCTTGGGTGGAGAGGGGCTTAGAGAAAACAGAGGGCCAGTGTAGCTGCAGAGGATGAGCTGGGAGCAGTGGTATTTTGAAAGCAGAGCCCTCCACAGTGCAGATGGCTCAGAGCCTGCCTTTTTCCAAGGACATACAGCTGAGTTTAACTCTCCTTCTAAGAGTGTGGGCAGCCAGTCTGAAAGAATTCGCATACTTCTTCCCATGATCAGGGAAGCTCTGTCGGTCACTTTTTTAGTGACTTGGATATTGCCCTGATCCTCGTAGCAGAATGTGTCTTCAGACGTAGGCATGTAGCCCCATGGATTCAGCGACGCTCACCTGTTCCTTTGTGATATTACCCTTTTACTCTGTTTGGGATAGGATGTTCCATGGAAACGCCCTTTGTGTGTCCCCTTCTCTTGCTCTGCCTTTGGGTGTGGCCTTCCTAGATGTCAGTCAACCTGCTGACAGCAGACATCACAAAGCTAGACTCAGCCCCCTGAAACTTGACCCTGAAACTTGACCCTTTGCCTCCTTTGAGTGGCTTCTCCTCAATAAGAGGGTTCAGCATGTGCTCTCTTGCTCTCTTTTTCTGCAGACCCTTAAGGTCAGAGAAACCATCACAGGACCCCAAAGATGAAGGTATCTTTGTCTCTTGTGTGGTTATTTCGTGCAGCCCAGTTCCTCTGGAGTGACCCTGAGTGTTTTAGTGAGGAACTCTACACAAGAGCAGCGAGAGATGTGAGTTTTCAGTTAGGAAGTGCTGAATCTCATTTATACTGTTAAGCATCTTTCAGTGCTGTTGGGGGGAGGGGAGCAAGGGGACAGGCAGGCAGTCAGGACCCTGTTGCACTGTGGGAAATATTTTCTTTTTCCTTTTTTTTTTTTTTTAGGTACTGGGGATTGAACCACTAAATTGCTATGGCTGGCTTGGACTCACAATACTCCTGCCTCAGCCTCCTGAGCTGCTGGGATTACAGGTGTGCGCCACCATGCCCACCTGGCTGCCGTGTGTGTAATTGTTAATGGGTCTGTGCACATGGAAAGTGTCTGATCCGGACTAGGGCTGTGGCTCAGTGGTAGAGCACTCACCTAGCATGAGCGAGGCCCTGGGTTTGATCCTCAGCACCATATAAAAATAAATAAAATAAAGGTATATATGTGTCCAACTATAGCTAAAAAATAAATATTAAAAAAAAAGGAAAGTGCCTGATCCTCTGGCTTGTTCAGAGCCTAAAACACCATGTTGTGGTTGGATGAATGTGGATGGGAAGGAGAGGGTGGATCAAGGATGACCCCTCATTAAGACTTGAGTGATTGGGAGAGCCATGGAAGTCCAAGAGAATGACTGCGTTGAGAACTTTCTAGATCACTATTTTAGAGACCTCTTGAAAGTTAAAGTCCCCAGTGCCCAGATCATGGCTTGAGGAACAGCTGTGGGAGTAGAAGTGGGGGGCTGTGCTCCCTCCTGTGCACACAGGGGTGACCCAACTGCAAAACAGCTTCCCCACACACCTGCATCTCTCCACCCCAGAACCGGCTCCTGGTTGGAGGAACGAGCCACACTCTGGCCCAGAGCTGCTCATTAGCAGCAATTAGCAGAGTCACCCATTTCCCTGGAGGGAAGAGGGGGAGGAGGAACGTGGTGGGAAGTGAATCCCCACCCTGTGGGGGTGGCCTGAGCTGGTTTCTCCAAGCTTCCTCTTCGGCAGGCATGGTGTGGCAGCCCAGGTCACCAAGGGCTAGGTCACGGCATTTCCAACGACAGGGACCTGCAGATCTCAGCTCTGTACACAATTCACCTCTGGAATTAGATTGGGGCCCCTCACTCTCTACCAACCCCTCGGCCATGGCTAACCCTGCGTAGTCAGCCACTTCTTTGCACATGTCAGACACTCTGAAGTGGGGAGACAGCCCTGGGACATGACCTCTGATCTCAGAACTTGAAGGTCCTGCCCCCTTTCTTCTGAGTCAGAATGAGTCTCCAGGAGCATGAGTTTCTGCTCAAGCTGGCCAAGTGCACCCATGAGGCAGTGCCTCCTGCAAGCCCGTTCCCTCTGGGCCACTTCCCCAGCTACCCCAAGATCCCTTTGGGCCACCCTGGCTCTGCCCCTGTCTTTCCCAACCTAGAGGAAACTCTGCTTCCTGGGGGCTAAGGGAAGCTCACTCCTTGCAGGTGAAGTTCTCAGTGTTATGTGGAGGGGAGGTTCTCAGATCTTAGGTAGAAGGGAGAGAGGAGTGCTTGGCCGATAGACCAGTGCCAGCACATGCTGGAGATGGCTGGTTAGGACTCAGGGCTGAGCTGGTGTGTGGTTAACAATGGGCTTGGGGGGCAGGCGGTAGGGCTTAGCCTTTTGTGTAGCTTTTGCTGATTTCTGTCCCACATGACTGAGGTCAAGGTGCTAGGGTGGTGTTGACAACTCACAATCTGCAAAATATTTGAAAACTTAGCTCAGCTCTTACTAGCCAGTAAAGCCAGTGTTAAAATCCCGTTTTGCAAACATGTCATTCTAAAGGGGATTAGACAAGCAAAGGGGTCTCCAAGCACACTTCAACAAGTAAGTTAGCCAGCCACTAGGAGGAGATTCCCAGCAAGAAATGGTACCCCTAGAAAGGGGAACCCTAGAAAGACTCAAGCTGGGTTGCAGGTGAGGGTTCTGGGGCTGAATGGATGGTACACGATGTTTCTACGGGAGGGCTGGCCACCTTTTTCTCCAGATTGTCAGCCTGGGCCAATGGGTGTTTTCCCATGAGAACAACAAAAGTCAACATGGAAAGATTAACTTTATAGAAATCCAGGGTACAGCCAACTTTTCTGAAAGAGAACATTTTAAACAACCTAGAAGAGCACTCTAAGAAAAGAAGAGAAACTCTGGGGGGAAGCTGCCATAGAAAAGAGATGGAGCAAGCTGGGAACTGGGGCACCTGCCTGTGACCCCAGCCTCTCAGGAGGCTGAGGCAGGAGAACTGCAGCCCCTCACCCAAGCATGGCAGTGCTTCAGCAACTTGGAGAGACCCTGTTTTCAAAATAAAGAATTAAAAGGGCTGGGGATGGAGCTCAATGATAGACACCTAGGTTCTATCCCCAGTTCTGCAAAAAAATAAAATAAATAAAGCAAAAGAGAGGGAACTGTATGGGGTAGTGGAGGTAAGAACAACAGAGAGCCACACAAACTCACTGTTTCTTTGTCACAGAAGTCATCTGCAAATCTGATAATTCAGAATCAGGAATTATCACCTGGCTCCTGGAAGTCTAGCTTTCAGAGGAGCCCTGCATTTAGAAAGTGTGGACTGCTAGCTGTTGGTATTGAGGGAGGGCCCTGCAGAGGGGTCTTTGAGCGGAGAGAAAGGAAGGTTGGGCAGGGAGGGAGATGCTCAACCTCCATCTGAAGGAAATGCTGGGAAAGAAATCGAGGCCATTATAAGATGGGGAAAACCTGACTCCACAGAATTTTGATGGTAGACTGTCCTGAGGGGGGGCTACTTCCTGTAGAGGAACCTGGGGGTGGGGGACACCAAGAGCACACAGTACAGCATTGGAGGTCGGGAGGGTGAAGGAAAGGATACCGCGGGTGTGTGACATGAGGCCTCCCCCCACTTCCCTGGGGACTTCTGGAGAGCCACCAAGCCACACAGACTCCAGGACATGGCCCAGGTTCTCATGGAAATCGAGGAGGATAAGAGCTTTGGAGCAGAACTGGAAAGGCCTTGGGGGGCCTGGGGGAGGCAAGGGACAGCGTGAGATCCAGGAGCATCCCTGAATGGGACCCCTACCCAGGGCTGGGCTGGAGCCCAGCTGGATCCAAGTCTTTAAGAGGCAGAGAAGCCGAGTGACATGCAGCTTCCCAAGACACTGCAGAGTGTGATTAGGTGGGAGGAGTGCCATCCCAGGGGAAGGTGGCAGCTGGTGAGTAGTGTCACCTCACTGGGTGATTCAGAGTCTCTGGAGCCACCCAGGCCAGGCTCCTGGAAACCACGCCTGCTCCAGGACACTCTGCATGCAGACAAGCCAGCTCCTACTGGGCCTGCTTTCAGCTGCACATCATCAGCCCCTCACCCAAGCATGGCAGTGCAGTTGTGCTGACCAGTCCTGTTCACAGACAGGTAAACTGAGGCCCAAGTTGGAGGAAGGAGCGAAGTAGAATGAGCCAAGGAAGGGTGAGCGTCGGCTCCTGCCCACGCCCTGCCTCAAAAAGCAGGGTCAAAAACCCAGCACCCCTGGGGGCCAGTGTGGACCCAGGGCAGTAGCCTGAGTCACAGAGCAGACAGGGTGGGGACCCTGCCACAGTCAAGGGCAACAGAGACCCGGGGGAGGGGGTCCAGAGCTGCCAATGTATCAGGGAAAACTGGGAATCCAGATTCTTTCACTTTTTCAGTTGTGGTAAAATGTATGTAACATCCAGTTCACCATTTGAACCTCTTTAAGTAACAGCTCAGTGGCAGTGAGCAGCCATCACCACGTCCACTCCAGACATTCTCATCACCCCAGGCTGAAGATGTGTGCCCTCCCCTTCTCCCCAGGCCCTTGGCATGCACCATGCTCCTTTCCGTAGGTCTGACTCTCCAGGGCCTCACACAGGGTATGTCTGACTTACTTGTTTTTTTGTTTGTTTGTTTTTGTGTTTTTTTGTTTGTTTGTTTTTTTAAAGAGAGAGTGAGAGAGGAGAGAGAGAAATTTTTTTTTAATATTTATTTTTTAGTTATCGGCGGACACATCTTTGTACGTGGTGCTGAGAATCGAACCCGGGCCGCACGCATGCCAGGCGAGCGCGCTACCACTTGAGCCACATCCCCAGCCCTGACTTACTTGTTTTGGGCACTGGGGATTGTATGTGCTACCACCAAGCTGCATCCCCAGCCATTTTTATCTTTTATTTTGACCCAGGGCCTCTCTAAGTTGCTGAGGCTGGCCTTAAACTTTCAGCCTCTTGCCTCAGCCTCCTGAGTGGCTGAGATGACAGGCCTGCGTCACTGTATCTGGTGACTGGCTTCTTTCGTTTGGATCATGTTCTCAAGGTGCATGTTGTAGTGCCCATGTGCTCTGAGCCTCAGTCCCTTCCCATCATCGAGCAAAGCCTCCTTCCTAGGGCCCTTGTGGGCTGCTGGCTTCAACTGAGTGCCCCATCCCTGCGCCCAGCTCCCCACCAGGGGCGGGCTCCCTGCCTGGGTGGCTGTCTGTCCTCTGAACACTCCCTGCAGTCAGACTCCTGGGTCACCTGTGCCTGTCTCTTGTCACAGTTCTCATCCTGTTTGGGTTGGATGTGAGTCCTTGAAGCCTGGATGGGCAGGTGAGGAGCATGGGGTTCTTTGACTTCCAACTGCAAACAGCATCTTTCTGCCCACCTCAGCAGATCCAGGCACTGCCCGCCCCCCATGCTCTGGACTCCAGGGTTCCCGCCAGCCGACCTCTCCCTGGAACTCCCCTACCTATGGCCTCCACCCCAGGCCAAGAGATCTGGTGCGTCTCTCCCATCCCACCTCCACCCTGTCTGACTGGCAGCGGCCCCTCCTTGGGCAGCACCTCAGACCAGGGCTCAGGTCAAAGCCCTTGGAAAAGCACTGCTGCCCTCAAGCCCACGGAAAGATGTACAGGACCCTAGAGAAGATCTAGAATTGACCCCTGCCATGAACCCCACTACTCCCCTCCCCTTCCCATGCACCACCTCTCCGGGGCCTGACGATTCTGGCTTCATCCTGGGCCTCTGCCTCTGCTGCTGCCAGCTGCAGGGATCTTAGTCTCTGCTCAGAACTGTGGTTGCCCCAGGTCTCTCAAGACGTCAAAGGCCTTTAGCCTCCAGTTGGCTTTCCCCTCTACACCTCACCTGCCACTTACTCCCAGTCCCCTGGGGGCTCCCCACCCTGCCACATCCCTTTCTCTGTTTTGGTTTTCCCCATAGATCTTATTGTCTATTAGACTAAATGATTTACATACTTTTAAAAATAGCTTTATTTATTTATTATTTATTTATTATTTTATGTGGTGTTGAGAATTGAACCCAATGCCTCACATGTGCTAGGCAACTACTCCACCACTGAGCCACAACTCAGACCAATTTACATACTTTTTAAATTCTCAATTTTATTCAAAATCCACACCATGGGGGTTTGTTCACTGTGGTATCTGTAGCACTTAGAGTCCAGTATGCATTAGGTGCTCAGCAATGCTTGTTGATTGACTCAATGAAGGCAGGGACACTGCCCTGATTTCTTATTGCCCAGGGCTTAGCAAGATCTCTGGCAGGAGTAGGTGATGCCTGGTTGCCTTTGGTTGGACAATGAATGGATACCCCTGTTCAGAATGTGTCCCCTGACTCCTAGGCATACATCTGAACCGCCTCCACTGGTGAGTCACCTCCCTGGTCTGTGCATCACCAGCACCAGCTGTGCTAGCATGTAAATGTCCCTGCAGCTGTATCAGTCATCAACACCTCAGTGCAAGCTGATCAGCGGCCCTGAGACCAGACTGGTAGGGACATGGGGTGTGGGTGGCATGAGTGGGCAGCTCATCCATCTCTTGCACAGACAAATCAATGCCCAGCCAGGATGCTGCGTGGGTCTAGCACATGGTGGCACTCAGTAAACATTTTGTTGAATGGAGGTTGAATCATGCCAGAGTCCCCACCCCCAGGCCTTCTGGGACTCTGCTGTCCACACCCTGGGGATCGGAACCGGTCTCTGGGGCTCTTTCCCAGGACGTGTGCCATGAAGTCTTCATTAGCATCTTCTGGCTTCCACAGGGCCTTCTCCTTGGGCCTCTTCCTGACCACCCCAAGGATAGCAACACTTGGGCTTGTCCTGCCCTTGGGTCTCCAGGGCAGTAAGCCAGGTCTTTGGAAAGGCAGGAAGAGCTGGAATGGAGAAGAAATGAGGAGGGTCAAGGGGAAAAGAGGTGGAGAGGCAGGAGGCTAGAGCCATCAGTGCCCAGATACCCCTAGAGTCACACCTTTTATGCTCATTTATTCACTCAATGAACACCCCAATGAGACCCAATGTGCACAGGGACCAGCTTGAGGAGCCTCCCATTCCCCCAGCACCCTCCCACAGGGAGCCATAGCACAGTGTAGAGTGTGGCTCCAGGGCCCCTCTGCCCACCTGAGACACCTCCCTTCGTTACTCATTGCCTCCTCCCACCTGGGAAGACGAGAGCTTCCTGTGGCAGCATCTGTGTCTTCTTCCCATCCCCCGTCCTGGTGCCCAGCTAAGGCCTGGCAGACAGCAGGTGCCCAAATGTCTGTCAAGTGAGCTTGTTTCAGGGGGAGCAGCTGGAGGAGTGTAGGGCCCAGGGGGCCAGGGTAGGGCAGAGAGGAAGCAAGTGCCCCCCATAGCATTTCTGTTCTGCTGGGGAGGGTGCCCAGAGAAACGGCCTCCCCTCTGCCACTCCACATGGGCATTCTCCTATAGTGACCCCTGAATCCTGGGGCAGAGTCATGTACTCCCAGGGGCTCCTGTGGCCCCAGTCCCAGGCAATTCTTTGGTGGGCCAGGGCAGGGCCCTCTCTCTGCCATGTCTGTCTGCAGATCAGCCATGAGCTGCCTCAGCCCTCCTGACCACAGTGCAGCGAGCATGGAGAGAACAGGGTGACCGTCCTCTTGCTACCCAATGCCTGCAGGCAGGCCCCACCAGACCCACCGTGCCAGCTGGGTTTTGCTGCCACCCTGACCCCTAAGAGACTGAGAAGGTGGGCAGCACAGGGGCTCTACCAGAGCAGGCTGTGCAGCTTCTGAAGGAGCCTGGCTTGCCCCAGGTTCTCTGACCTGGGTTATCTTGCCTTCCCTCACCAGCCACGGCTCTCCAGAACCTCTGTCCAATCTCCCCTTCTCTTAGAGTGTTGTCCTCTCCCTGTCCCCATGCTCTGTGGGACAATAGTGTCTGTTCTGCAGGCTCCCGTGTCAGCAGCCTCTCTTCTGGGAAGGCTTTGCTGACCACAGTCGGGCCAGGCACCTCCTCTGGGCTCCCAACATCCCCCTGCCCAGCCGTAGGACCCTGTGCAATAATAATAACACTCTGCCCATGGGACCCAGCCCCCAAGTCCAGTCCCAACAGCCTGTTTCCACCACTTACCCACCAGCTGGGACCTGGGGCAGATCACGCAACTCCCCAGTCTGCCTCAGTTTCTGTCTGCAGGATGGGGATGGAGAAGGAATTCGAGGTGGCATGAGGCCGCATGCGGTGCATGAGACATGGTGGCATCAGTGCCATCCCTCTCTCCTGCCATGGTGAGGGCCCAACCTTGAAGGGCAGGGAAGGATAGAGACATGCTCATCTCTCTAGGGGAGGTCAGGACATCTGTCCCTGCTTGGGGTAGAGGGTGTCACAAGTGCAGGGTGTTGATTGGGAGGATGCACTGCCCCAATCTTGTCCCAGGTGGCTGCCACCAGGTAGAAGTAGATCAAGTCCACCCCAACCAGGGCTTCCCACAGACCAGCCCCACAGCCTTTTGAACCCTGCAGGGGTCCCAGGACATGGGGGTGGCAGACTCCAGTAGTCCCATTCCTTCCCTCTTGGGTTGGCCTGACCCAGGTGGCCACTGGCTCTTCCCCTTCCTGGGAGTCCTGGTGAGAAGGAAGTTCTTCCTGGCAACCCAGTGACAGGGCTGAGCCCCTCCAGCAGGGACAACAGAAAGGCAGCCTCAGGGATCTCTCGGACAGCAGCCAAGAGGCCACTGTGTTCCGCCACTGACCTGAGTCACAGCTTTCCGGGAAGTGGGCTAACGGGATTCCAGAGCCCTGGGTAGGACCAGGTCTCTGGGCTGAGTCACAGCAGCTGGGGCCCCTGGAGGCGGGAGCCGTTAGTGAGCTGGGCCCTCCCCTTGACAGCCCAGACCAAGGCCACCATGCCCTGGGGCTCCCCAACACCCTGCACCCAGACTTTTGCCATGCTGGACCCAGCCCTTCCCCATGCTGGACCCATGTTCAATGCTGTGAGGACACTTCCTCACCTGGACAGTCAATGTCAAGACCACAGCCTGGACCTCTGGGCCCAGGTCCCTTCACCTGCCCCTCCAGACTTCATCACTGACACCTGGGAGCCTGGGCCCCAGCCCACCCATCAGGCCTGAGGTAGAGCCCCCAGCCCCAGGGCACCGCCTCCTCTGTGACCTACAGACTAAACCACGGGACTGGTCCAACAGCATTCCACCTCCCAGGATAAAACCTGGGCAACCTGCAGGGGACCCAACACACTACAGCCACCCGCCCTGCCTGTCCCAACCAGCACAGCCCTCACATCCCTTGACGCCACCATCTGGCTGGGCCTCCACCCCTACTGGCCATGGAGGTTTCTAGACCTCCCCCAGCCCTGGGAGGGGGCTGTCTCAGGACCCTGACCACTTTGCTGCTTCTGGTTTCCACAGGTGAGTCCCAAGGACTGCTGCTCCTCCCCCTCCTCTCTGTGCCAGGCTCCCTTCCTGCCTCCCTGGGACTCAGCAGCTTCCTGCCAGACCTGCCTGGAATCTGGCCCCTACTTTTCTCTCTTGTTCCTCCTCTCCTTGTCTTCCTCTTTCTACCCCTTCCCCTCTCCTCCCTCTCTCTGACATGCAATCATTTTTGATACCAGGGGTTGAATCCAGGGATGCTTCACCACTGAGCCACATCCCAGTCCTTTTTATTTTTTTATTTTGAGACAGGATCTCTCGAAATTGCTTAGGGCCTCACTAAGTTGCTGAGGCTGGCCTCACATTTGCAATCCTCCTGCCTTAGCCTCCCAAGTGGCTGGGATTACAGGCATGCACCTCTCTGCCCAACTCTGGCATCTATGCAACTGCTCTGAACCTCACTTTCCTCAGCAGCTGTGAGGATTACGTGAAGAAGGTGCAGGGCGGCGGGCACTCAGTGTGCTTCCCTCTTGTGGGTGGTTATCTCCCCCTCTTCATCTTCACCGTCTTCATCTCCTTCCCCTTGTCTTTCTCATCTCCCTATTGCTCCTCCATGGATTACATTTGGGGTCAGCTCCACATGTTCCTGGGGTAGGATGTCAGAGGGGAGGGCCCTGAGTACAGCCCCATCCAGGCTCTGTGGGGCTCAGGGAAGAAGCCTGGGGCACCCATGGTTCTGAGTCCTGAGCCTCCCTTTCCTCTCTTACCCTTCCTTCCTTGGCAGTGGACAAAGCAGGAGGGAGGATGAGGCCACCCCTGTACAGTGGGGCCTGAGCTCTGTCTGCCCCAGTCCCAGAAAGTACCCCTTGGGGGCTGGAGGGGACCTGGGAATGAGCCTGCTTGAGAGGATGGGGGCTTTCCTGGCACTGACCTGACTCCCTCCTTTTCTTACCCTCAGCCACCACCCTCAATGCCACCAAGATTCCTGGTGAGTGTGAGCTGACGTGCTGAAGGGGAGGAATGGGTGTCTGTGTGTCCGTCTGTGTGGGGGTAGGTCAGAAGGCAGCCTGGGGTAAGAGGGGGATGGAGCTAGGGGAGAAGGCAGGCAGGGAAGAGAGTGGGAGGTGGAGGAGAAGGAGCCTGAGCAGGGAAAGGGGCCAGAGTCCAAGGGGGCAGAGGGGCCCAGGGGCACAGCTGAGTGGGCGGGAGGGAGGCGAGTAGCAGAAGTAGCCTCAGAGGGCAGGGGGAGGGCACAGCTTGCTGACACAGGCCGAGGATGCGGTGGCAGACTGTGGGCAGGGAAGACAACTAGAGATGGTGGAAAACTCGACCCTCCTTTACCAGTGTCCCCAGACTGCGGGAAGCCCCAACAGCTGAACCGAATCGTGGGTGGCCAGGACAGTGTGGATGCTGAGTGGCCCTGGGTTGTGAGCATCCAGAAGAATGGCACCCACCACTGTGCAGGCTCCCTGCTCACCAACCGCTGGGTGGTCACTGCAGCCCACTGTTTCAAGGGGTACGTATGGCCAGCTCATCCAGAACCCACTCTGGGTTCAGACCCTAGGCTCCCCATCCTACCCCTGCTCCCAGGCTTCTGTCTGATCTGCTGCCCTTCAATAGAAACCCTCCTTCTGCCCAGAAGCCTCCCAGGGCCTTCTACCCCTGCCCTCTTCCCAGGCGTCCCCTCCTGGACCTTCCTGGCTGATCCCCTCCCTGATTTCTTTGCAGCAATCTGAACAAGCCATCCCTGTTCTCAGTGCTGCTGGGGGCCTGGCAGTTGGAGAACCCTGGCCCTCGGTCCCAGGATGTGGGCATCGCCTGGGTGCTGCCCCACCCTGGGTACTCCTGGAAGGATGGGACCCGTGCAGATATTGCCCTGGTGCGCCTTGAACACTCCATCCAGTTCTCTGAGCGAATCCTGCCCATCTGCCTACCTGATTCTTCTGTCCATTTCCCTCCGAACACCGACTGCTGGATTGCAGGCTGGGGGAGCATCCACGAAGGAGGTATGGCTCCTCCCCACCCATGGGGGGCCCAGGGCATTGGGGACAGTGGGTGGCAGGCACTCAGAGACACACTACCAGGAGGAGTAGGGGTGGAGGCCAGGGCACAGCATCACAGAGACAAGAGCTGTGTTTCAAGACAACAACAGCCAGATCAGAAAAGCAATACACTGACACAGAAATGGCAGGAAGGGGGCGTAGGGGGCCAGGCTGGATTCAGGATGAAATGAAAACCACCCTGAGCTTGCAAAGCCAGAGCAGGCACCCTGGTGGCAGCATGCCACAAGTGCAGGCAACATTCCAGGAGGAGATGCAGTCTCCAGTAAGTCCGCAGGTTTAGAAAGTCACAAAGCAGACGAATTAGAGCAAGAGGCAGAGGTAAGCAAGAGAAAGACAGATGACAGGTAGACAGAGCCCAGGCCAAGAAAAAGGAACCCAGGCAGAAATGAGAGATGAGAGATGTGGGGAGGGCTGGAAGACAGACAGAGACCACTTGTAAGGACAAAGCAGGAGGAAAGTGGGACCCTACCAGAGTCCAGAAAAATGAGGAGAAATGACATCAGCTTGTGCATTTGGGGACTCCCCCCAACTCTGGGGTTGCAGCCTCCCCATGGGTCTGTAAACCAATTCTAGGCAGAGTGTGGGGCTCCCTGAGAGGCTGATGACAGTAAGCATGGATGGGGCACCTCTGAGCCTTACTCTAGTAGTCACACAGCACCAAGTAGTGTCAGAGATGGGAACCAGCAGGGCTGCCCTGTGAGCATCAGAGGACTTATTAAAGATGAAGAATCTGACTGGGGGGCAGTGGTGCATGCCTGTAATCCCAGCAGCTTGGGGCTGAAGCAGGAGGATCATGAGTTCAAAGCCAGCCTCAACAACTTATTGAGGCGCTAAGCAACTCAGTGAGACCCTGTCTCTAAATACAAAAAAAGGCTGGGGATGTAGCTCAGTGGTAGCATGTGCGAGGCCCTGAGGTCAATCCCCATCAGTAGAGCTGATCTGTGGGCCCTTGAGAAGGGAATGGTGGGAACCTGCCCCTTGAGGAGACAAGTGGTAGGGGAACCTGGCCGACTCTATCCTCCTGTCCCCAGTGCCCCTGCCACGCCCTCAGATCCTGCAGAAGCTGAAGGTGCCCATCATCCATTCGGACATCTGCAGCCGCCTGTACTGGCGCGGTGCGGGGCAGGAGACCATTACCGAGGACATGCTGTGCGCTGGTTACCTGGAAGGGGAGCGGGATGCCTGTCTGGTGAGTGCCCACCCCTGCGGCCCTGGCTAGGAGGGGCGAGTGCCCATCCAGGGCAGGAGTCAGTGTCCGTGCGCTTCCAGCCCCACACCTCTGCCTAGGCCCCCTCCCCAGTCCCTATGCAGCCGCTCAGCCTGGCCGGGCTATGCATGGACTGTGCACACAATTGCGGCCCCTCACTCTTAGGAACTTGCTTTCTGAGGGGGACCCTAGGGCCAGCTCCGGCTCCAGCTCCGCGGTGGCATGGAGGATGGCAGGGTGTGCAATGGCCCAGAGCTTGGCCGGCTTGAGGCCCGCTTGCGGCACCTCTCCTGCCGCCCACGTTGCCCGTGGGGCGACTCACTTCCTCCTTCTGGTCCTCAGTTTTCTCACCTGCAAAACAGAAATAACGATGCCCGGTCCCTCACCATCTGTGGTTTAGAAGGCGCTGCACACAGTGCTTCTCCCTTCAAGTGGGTCTGGAAGGCGTGTCCCGCCTGGGTCTGCCCCCCGCCTGCCCTTTGTGGGTCCCTAACCTTTCTTCTCCCCACAGGGCGACTCTGGCGGCCCCCTGATGTGCCAGGTGGACGGCTCCTGGCTGCTGGCGGGAATCATCAGCTGGGGCGAGGGCTGCGCGGAGCGCAACCGGCCGGGCGTCTACACCAGTCTCCCTGCCCACAGCTCCTGGGTAGAGAGGGTAGTGCAAGGGGTGCAGTTCCGCGGGCGCTCGCCGGGTAGCGGGGCCCGCAGGGAGCCGAGCGCGGATTTCCCAGCCGCTGGGAGCTCCTAGGGCGCTGGCACAAGTCGGGTGGGGTCTGGAGACCCGCGGCCGCCGGCGGCTTCTTGCGTTGTAAATAAGCCATCTACCTCTGCGGGGCGCTCGCGGCCGGCGCGGGAGGGCTAGCCACGCCCACCGCGCCAGGCTCCGCCCCCGGGCCGCCGGCGTCCTCTGTATATACAGTGTTAATGGTTTTTACAGTTGTTTGTAACTCTGCCCACATATTTATTCTTCCAGTTTCAATAAATTATTTATTGTCCAGTTTCTGTTTTTCGCCATGTATGAGGACACTGGGAAACAAGGGTCCGGGTGAGGTTAAAAAGAGGAGAGGCCGGTGCGAATTTGTACTTGGCTTGGTCACCCCGGGCTCAAGATGACCCCTGGTTTCCAACTAGGGCTCAACATCTGACCCCTTACCTTCGACCATCGCCCTTTCACCTGGAGCGGAGGAAGGAGGTGGGAGGTTGCGGTGGGGAGACCTGGCTGTGCTGGGGGAGGTCAGGGTAGGCTCTGGTCTGCACCTGCTGGATTTCCAGAACCATCCTGTGTGACAAACTCTCCGTACCTGAAGTCGTGTTCCCTCCCGCTCCAGGCCAACTTCCCTCCCATATCTCCACCTCAGGGCTCAGGGAGCCCCTGGCTGCCAGGGCTGGGCTTGGAGCAGTGTCCAGGTCACCCAGCATCAGGGCTCGGTCTCCTGGGACGCACAGGGATGGGCCGGCCGCTCCTCCCTGCCAGGAGCCAACTCCTGCAGTGACTCACTGCTGATTGTACAGACCCTCCCTGCCAAGTATGGAGCAAAACAGGAGGCAGCTGGCCTCTAACTCTGTGGGCACCATGGCTGGATCACCTCACCTGTCCCTGCAGAGGGCTGGGGTTGATGGTGAGCCAGGCTGTGTGGTCCTGCCTGGCTTCTCTCTCAGCCCTACAGAGGTGCCACTCCCCGCCTTGGGCCCAGTTCCTATAATGGTGACCATGCAGTGAAGTGAGGATGCCCCAGGGGGCTGCAGGTAGGTTACAGGGAGCATGTGAGCTCCTAGTAGTTGCGTGCCAGAGATTCACCCCAAACCAAGCCCAGAAAGCAACCAGCTCCAACATGCTGTGACGATGATACAGAGTGTTTCCATCCAGGATGACCCACGAGTGACAAGTCTTTGAGGAGGCAGTGCAGGTGTGTGACAGGTGTGTCAGGTGTGTGTGTGGCCTTTGTCCAGAGTACAGTTCTAAAATATTTGTTCATATTGTTTTGATTGCCTTTATGTTATTATCAAAAACAATAAATGCTGTGGGGTTGTTTTCATTAAACAAACAGAATCGGCCTCCATCATCTGGGAAGCAGCCTCGTGACACAGGTGCTCCAGGTCACAGAGCTGGTCCTGGCACAGCCCCTCCCCTAGGTGACCTAGAGCGCTCTTTGCACATAACTGCCCCTTACCCTCCCCTCTAGCCTCCGGCCTCCCTTCTGGGCCACCTTCTGTTGCCCCAACTGCCTCCCTCTGCTGTTGCTGCCCCCTTTGCCAGGCCCTGCGTACCCTCCCTCATTACCCCTCTTCTCTAATTCCCTCCCCTCTACTGCTCTGTCCTGGCTCTCGTTCTCTCACCCTGCACCCTCTTCTGTCCTCCTGTGTCTCTTGCTTCTCCCCTCTCCCTCTGAGTCTCTGTTTCCCCCAGGCCTGCCTGCCTCCTCTCCACCCCCTACACCTTCTTCTCCTAGTGGGGTCCTTACAGAAGCACCTGAGAAGGCCCCACTGAGCTGCCTGCCACTGGGTGGCAGGATGCTCTGATAAGTTGGGGATTTCTCTGGGTTGGGAGGTGAGCTTCCAGGTGGCCCTTCAGCATGAGGGGGACTTGTGTGCCCTCCTTGCTGGTTCTCGGGGGCTCAGGGCCTGAGGAGCAGGCTGGCGTGTGGAGTTGGAGCAGCTCTTGGCTCCCAAGGGCACCAGGACTTCCCGTGACTTCTCTCAACATGGGGTTGTCCAAGAGTGGCCCTGCAGGGTCTGACCAGTTCCTGCAGCTCCTGTTGTTGAGGGAGCTTTCTATGGGGGACTCTGCCACTGCACAGCATGTACACCTGCTCAGGGGGTCAACCTTGTCCCAAGACTTGCTGGTCGTACTGGCTCAATATTGCATACTAGCCCTGTGCTCCTTGGCTGGACCTAGCCCTGGAGGAACATGGCCCAAACATGGCCCACTCTGGCCCACCAACACCACCTGCCTCTGGGGTTGCAGACAGAGACCTTTGGACCTGGCAGTCTTCTCCAGAGGAAATTCCACGGGTCCAGTTGGCCGTGGGTCCCTGGTGGGCCAATACACTCACCCTAGGTTCCTGGGCAGAGGTGGAACTGGCCTTTACCCCCAGCCCTGCAGGGCTCTCCTGGCCTCCTCAAGGGCATGTGGGGACTTCTGGCCTTGGTGACAAATGTCATTATAATAGAGACTGCCTTGGCTGCAGGCTGTGAAGTCTGACTACTCTTCCTCACCCATCTTTCCTTCTAGGCCTGGGACCTCCTAACTCTTCTTCACTCTATATCCAGAACAAGGGTTTAAAAACACAAGTTTAAACACACGACTTCCCCAGTGGCAGGCTAGGACAATACCCATTCCAACCCTTCTCCCTTCCTCCATCTTGGAGACTGGGATAGTCAAATACTCACTACGACAGCTGCCCAGCTGCCTGTGTAGCCACAGGGCTGTGGGTGGTTTCTTAGGAAGGTGTCGAGAGCTGCCCTGGATGCAGACCTTCAAGTTCTGATGCCCAAGGCACTGACCAATTATTGCCTTCAGACTGGCACAATAGTGCCAGGTCTTGGCAGTAACTTGGGATAGCAAGGTGTGGCTCCAGGTGTAGACGTCGCCCATGGGGGTTGAGCTACACTCACCTCTTCCTTTATAATCCCACCCCTTTGCCCTTTTTAGGATAGAATGTTCCATGGAACCTCCTCTTGTGTGTTCCCTATATAAGAATAAAGAATTACGGTGGCTCTCTCTTTCCAAGCACGCTTAAGGTTGCAGAGCCCTCTCTGGATTATTGAAAAGGTAATAATTCTGTGTGGTTGCCTGCTTTCTTTGTCATTTTCTTGAGTTATTGGAATGGTCAGACTTTGTGAAACCAGCATTAGATCACTAGCTAGAATAGATGGCAACAGGAAGGCTTTATATTCTCCTGATAAAAAGGACATACTCAGCTAATGCCATGTTTCCCCCCTTCCTCCTTCCTTTAGCCTCGGATGCAGTTTCAATGCTTAAACCTCAAGTTGACAGGTTAGTGGCAGTGGGAAAAGATTCTGAAGTCACAGTCTGCTTCCATCAGGTTTCTTGTCTGCTTTAAGCCATTGTTGATCGGCTTTCTTTTACTTGTAGCTAAATGCATTCATAATTGACATACCTGCCTCAAACCTTCTATTTTAGAATAGTTTTAGATTTGCAGAAGTATTTTTTCTTGCTTTTTTTCCAGAATGCTCTTCTTGTTATCATAGATGCAGTATATTTTATTTCATCTGCGCAAATAATAAATAAATTATCTGAATGATGAAGGCTTTGAGATCCTACAATCAGTTCCAGGTGTCTCCAGGTTTTATTCCACATTTTTCAAAGAACATGTCTTTTCTCCCTGTCCTAGTGCAGGTCAATGTGGCTGCCCAGAATGGCACCCAGAGGAGTCTTACTGGTACCCTGATGGTGGTCTTCTTATGAGCCCACCAGTGTCCTTGCCAAGGGTGCTATGTCCCCAGGTTCCCTGGACTGACATTGCTAGTCCTGGCTGGACTGCATGAGTTTCACATGGTGGTGGAGGCAATGGCATTTCATGGCTCCAAGCCACACATGTGGTCACTTGTGCCCAGGATGTGGGACTTGCAGTATTGTAGAGTCCGACTTCCTGTGAGCAGCTGCAAGTCACCATGCACAGGCAGTGGGGCGAGCATCAGCTTTGACGGCATGGCTGCCTCAGTCCACACAGAGGGGCAAGCATTTTCTTGGGACAAACCTACTTTGCTTGTTCCTCTGCTTCCCAACCTCCAGCTGTGGGCCCTATCAGTGCATGGCCGCGTCTCTCCTGTGTCACAGACTTACACTCATTCCCTGGAGTGGCCGTCTGGGTTCATAGCTTCGGCAGGTGGCCATGGAGGGAGCACACTCAGTCTCCCAGTCTGTCCAAACACTGCTTAGGGTCTCCATGCAGATGATACACAGCTGGTCCTTAACGTGACCCAGAGGAATCCGAACATTCCCTCTCAGGACTGCCACCAGCAAAAGAGACAGTCCTCCCTTCTCAGGCTCAGCTTGGAAACCTCAAAGCCACAGCCCCACGAGCTGATGGAAAGGAGCCAAGGGGCTCCGGCTGGTGGGGAGGGGAAGCCCCTGGACACAGGTGGGGATGTCCCTGGACACAGGTGGTCTTTCCTTGAGTTTAACATAGGGCAGTCCTACGCCTCCAATTCCTTCAAGAGAAGAGAAAGCACATTCACCCAAAAACCCATATGCAGATATTTACAGCAGTCTATTCCCAATGAACAAACCTTGAAGCAGCACATCCTCCAGCTGCTGAGTGGCTGATCAGACCGCGGTAAACCCATTCAGAATTCCACTCAGAGGAAACAGGAGCACACTGCACATTACTATGTGAGCCGAGGACGCCACACAGTTCCACGGGGCATGGAGAAGTCAAAACTACCAGGGCAGAGCACAGATCAGTGGTTCCTAGAGCCTGGGAGTGGGAGGATAGAACCCAAAGGGGAAGGGGCTTAATTTGTTTGTTAGGCAGCCCTGGGGATTGAACTCAGGGCTTGAGCATGCTAACTCTGTGCTACTGAGCTACATCCCCAGCCCTTTTTAAGGTGTTGGAAAAGTTAAGTTGGGTGCTCTGGTGCAAGCTTGTAATCCCAGCAGCTTGGGAGGCTGAGGCAGGAGGATTGCAAGTTCAAGCCTAGCCTCAGCAACTAGCAAGACCCTGTCTCAATGTTGAAAGGGCTGGGATGTGGCTCAATGGTTCAGTCTCTAGGTTTAATCCCCAACACATAAATAAAATAAAGTAAAATAAAATTTAAAAGCAAAACACAAGGACTGGGGATGTGGCTCAAGCAGTAGCGCGCTCGCCTGGCATACGTGCGGCCTGGGTTCGATCCTCAGCACCACATACAAACAAAAATGTGGTGTCTGCCGAAAACTAAAAAATAAATATTAAAATTCTCTCTCTCTCTCTCTCTCTAAAAATAAAAAAACCACAAAAATAATCTGTTGGCTATGGGGATTACTTTGTAAGGGTCCGGCGAAGCATCAGAGAAAGAGACCACCAAGAGACTGACTCATGCAATTAGCAGAAGGGGATTTATTGAGGGTCTAATTCAGTGCGCTGAGGCTCCAGGCTCACTCAAGAAGGGAGAGCAGCCCAGAGCCCAGAGCAGAGGTCAGGCAGTGCTTAAGTACATTTTTTGAGGAGGGCGGGGGCTTTGCATACATCAGAACAAATCATCATGAGGTGCGGGAAAATTGAACAACAATTCTTAGACTTGATTAGTACATTCATTGGCGGGAACAGATTGGGCGGGGTGATTGGTCACTTCTAAGTGGGGTACACATTTAAACTGATTGGTTTTGGGGCCTGAATGCCTACGTGACAAGCTACACAGGGTCCCAGGTTATTAAACAACCAGAGAGTCAGTGGGAATATTTACTGGGCAGTTCGGGTATTGTCCTAACAGTTACAGGAATTTCAGGTTTTGGGGGTAGCAGAGGAACTTAACAATACATGGTCCTTTACTTTTTAACTCAGGTCTTGCAGCTTAGAAACTTTACAATGCCCGGTCTTTTACACTTTTTTTTTTTTTTTTTAAAGAGGGAGAGAGAGAGAGAATTTTAATATTTATTTTCTAGTATTTGGCGGACACAACATCTTTGTCTGTATGTGGTGCTGAGGATCGAACCCGGGCCGCACGCATGCCAGGCGAGCGCGCTACCGCTTGAGCCACATCTCCAGCCCCGGTCTTTTACACTTTAACTTTTACACTTTAACTTCAATTTCTTTTACCCTTACAACTTGTTATAGTGACAGAACGGGCTCTAGATCTTGACTGTGATGGTGTTAAGTACTGGAGGCTTCTATCAAAACTCAGAGTACTATACACTAAAAAGGTGAATTTTACTGAATGTAAACTTAGCTCTGTAACCCACCACACACGCATGTGCACACACACACCATGAGGGGTCGTGCTGGACATCTCTCTTTCTCTAAGTTCGAAGTCATCAGCACATCTCGTTGCTTTTATTTTGCTTTCAAAATGTGTTCAAATCTATCCATGTCTCCCTTCCTTGGCCCCCTCCTCCCTATCTGATATTTTAGTCATTTTTTTTTTTTTTTTTTTGCTGTTGTGACCAAAAGACCTACAAGAACAATTTTATGGAGGAAATATTTGTTTTGGTGTTCACAGTTTCTGAGTTCTCAGTCCATAGATGGCTGACCCCATTCCTCAGGGCCTGGAATGAGGCAGAACATCATGGTGGAAGTGTGTGGTGGAGGAAAGAAGCTGGAATCATGGTACCAGGAAGCAGAGAGAGAGAGACTCCACTGCAAGATACAAGACGTCAAACCCAGGGGCATGCCCCCAGGGACCCACCTCCTCCAGCCACACCCCACTGGCCTGCAGTCACCACCCAGGTAATCCATATCAAAGGATTAGTACACTGATTGGGTTTAAGCTCTCATAACCCAATTATTTCACCTCTAAACCTTCTTGCATTGTCTCACACGTGAGCTTTTAAGGGACACCTCACATCTAAACCATAACACCTGGGTTTCTGGAATGGTCTCCAGACTGGGCTCCTTACTTCTGCTTTTGCCCCACTGTAGATGGTCTGTAAATTATGATGATCTGACTTGAATAGCGAGAAAATGACACATATCCAGCAGAATTTTGATCAACTAAATCAAAACTTAGTAACTTCACGTACCATCCATGGGTGGTGACAGCGGAAACCCTGCAAGGACAAGGAGAAGCAACCCACACTCTGCAATGTAATGTGCAAAAAATATTCTGAGTTTATTAGGGGTCAGACCTTTATCTTGTTCACCTTGGTACTGTCACTATCTGGGAAAAGGGCTGAGCACAGTAGCAAATGTTACTCAACGTTTCACTAGTTAATGGTAATAACTATGCTGTCTCATCAATCTAATGGATAATGTAGATGCACGTCTATGGTTTTTCTAATTGATCACTGGATTAAACTTTTTTTTTGTACCAGGAATTGAACCCAGGGGCACTTAACTACTGAGCCACATCCCCAGCCTTTTTTAATATTTTATTTAGAAACAGGGTCTTGCTGAGTTGCTTATGGCCTTGCTAAATTGCTGAGGCTGTGTTTGAATTCGCAATCCTCCTGCCTCAGCCTCCCAAGCTGCTGGGATCACAGGCATATCCCACCATGCCTGGCTTGAATGAATCTTTCATTAGGGGAAATCCATTCTTTCTTAAGACCTTCCCACTCCATCCATGAATTATCCAGTATCCAAGTTTCCATCATTCTAGAGAATAGGAAACTCCCAACATTACTTCAGGTAGTTCTGTCGCTCTGGTCAGCATCCAGCTGATGATCACTGGTCCCTGTGCTCTAACGGACCATCCCAGTGACCTGGTGATGCCCTTGTTCATCTAGTTTATGGCCAGTCCTGCCTGCTATCTTTCATGTGGAATCTGAGGCTTGTCGGTCAATCAAATAGAGAAACTGTTAAAGAAAAGGGGGTTTTACTTGGGGTCTTAGGAATTGCCATTTAGGGGACAGGGACTCAGAGAGCTCTGAATCATGTTCCAAGGAAGGAAGGAAGTTCATCTGGGCTATTGAATATTGAGAAGAAACAGGGACTAGAGACCCACGGAAGATAAAGGAAAGAATGTATGAACAGACAGCCTCATCCGCAAAGCAGGAGCCCAGGAGCCTCTTAATATGCACCTGGTGCTTTTGGGTGTTACCAGGGGCCTGAATCTGGATGTCCCAAAAGACCAGATTTGACCACCAGCCACCTAGAGAGTCCACTCACAGACATGAGTGGTGGTGAAGCAAGAAAGGAATTCATTCAGTGTGGCCAAGCTGGGGAGAAACAGAGGGACCAGCGTTCTAAGCCCTGTACTGAGGAGAGCCTCAGGGTTATAGAGGAGGACAGAAGCTGGAGGGGACAGTCAAGCAGTCTTGCTCCACTGTAGTCTGGCTGATGATGGCCTCATGTCTAGATCCAGGAGGTCCTGCCTGAGATGGAGAGATGATTGCTCCACCTGGGGGCCACAGTGGTTCCAATCACCGGGTGATCTGCCTGCAAGCCTTGGTGTCCTAGAATCTTGAAAATATCTCCCTTACTTTATCATGGTGTCCTCAGTCTTGCAGGGGGAGGACAGAGGGTTGGTAAATTCAGGGCTAATCAGCCTTGTATTACCAGCGTTTAGACAGACACTCAATATGTCTATGCGCAGAGTCGAGCAGGAATCTGGTCAAAGGAGCCAGGTGGAATATGAAGGCAGAGATGCCAAGCTCTCTTAGTTACCCACTGGCCATCTGCAGGCCCAAGGGAAGAGTCAGTGCGTACCTGCATCATAAGTGTAACTGGGAGCGTGGATGTCAGGTGGATTCTTCTTTTTCTTTTCTTTTCTTTTCTTTCTTTCTTTTTTTTTTTTTTGAGAGAGAGAGAGAGAGAGAGAGACAGAGAGAGAAACTTTTTAATATTTTCGGTGGACACAACATCTTTATTTTATTTTATTTTTTTGTAGTGCTGAGGATCGAACCCAGTGCCCTGCGCATGCCAGGCGAGCGTGCTACCACTTGAGCCACATCCCCAGCCTTGTCAGGTGGGTTCTTTATCTTGAGTTCCAAGAATGAAATCCACAGGTACAGGTGAGAGCAAAGTGAAAATATTTATTAGAGTAATAAAAAGAAAGCAGAGCTCCTAAAGAGGGAGGGTTTTTTTTTTTTTTTTTTTAAGAGAGAGTGTGAGAGAGAGAGAGAGAGAGGGAGAGAGAATTTTTTTTAATATTTATTTTTTTAGTTATTGGCAGGCACAACATCTTTGTTTGTATGTGGTGCTGAGAATCGAACCCGGGCCGCACGCATGCCAGGCGAACGTGCTACCACTTGAGCCACATCCCCAGCCCCGGAAGGGTTTTTTATGGGCTTGATTTGTCCCTGCAGGTGATTATGGTGGAATGACATGTAACATAGGATTTAGAAAGGGGGCCAATTAACTCTCTTTGTTCTGTCTTCTTCAGCAAATCCAGAGGAAAGTGACTTATACGGCTCTGTTAGCACAAGGGGTGGGGGTAGTGAGAGTCTGTTGGCATAAGAGAAAGTGCCCTTTGCGGTTGGTCCAGTCTAGGGCCTGCTCAAGAACCGTTTTGTGGCTGGGACCAGCTGGGGTCAGAAACTTGATTTCCCCATCTTCTCTTTCTCCTTGCCTTCTCCGAGACCCTTCTCCTGGCTGCTTGTGGGTGTCTGTCTCATGGGTACAATGGAGTTGTCTATTTGGGTCTCCAGATGCTTGTAGCCCAAGGGTGGAGGGGAGCAAGGCTCACACCCAGGCCACAGCAGAGGGTGCCTCAGTCCTCCGACTCCACTTTGAGAAGCTCTTTCAATGTCACTTTCATCATAATTCCCTTTTACTTTCATGTTAGAGGTCCTCAAGTTCTCCCTCACAGGCCCAAATACCGTTTTCCAGAGCACAAAACCTTGTGGCCTCGGTCTTTGGGTTTCCTTAGAGTTAACACATCCTGTTAGGACTATTCTAAGTCAGAAGAGCAATTCTAGTGACATCAAACCTCACCAAACTCTACTTCGATGACTGACCTCCTACCTCTATTGAAGTTCTATTTACTATTTGGGTTTACTCCCATTTCTTGTTTTCTCCTGTTGGTGGATTTGCATTCAATTCTCTCAGTTGCTGTGGGTTTTGCATGAGTGAGTACATACAGCATTCAAATCCCCTGGTGACATGGGTTCCAGGAAATGTGCTGCTGTTTTCTTGTGCAGTCTTGGAGTCTACATCAGGACAAATAGTCTTGAGATAGCAGCTTACTGTACATACCAGGAAGTTGTGGCCATCTCATGGGGAACTCATAAAGCCTTGATGACAGATTCCTTTAGAGTTGCTCTCTGGCCCTAATTTGCTCAAGACATCACTCAGATTTGCATATCGATGTTTTTCTTAAGTCAGTGAGGGAACCGGAAAGGCATTACCACTGGCTCAGAGAATTCAGAATACATAATATAGACACCATCAGGAAAATTTAAATTAATTTGCTTAATAAAAGCAAAGTAGCTTCTTCACACAGAAGAAGGGAAATACACTACTTCTAAAAACAGAATTCATTTGCATGTCTGTGGACAAGAATAATTTGCATTTCTGTCAGTTATCTGCAATTTACAGAGTACAAAATAGGTCAAAGACAGGGATTCCTATAGAATCAGAAAACCTGGAAGGGTGTGTGAGATATCAGATATATATTGAAGACACCCAGTACTCTTTGGTCCACTTAAAAGTCTCACAAGTTTCCCTTACAAAATAAAGTTTATCAAAGTTAATTGATACCTTTCTCCCTTTCTGCCGGCAAGTATTCTATCACTGAGCTATGCCCCCAATCCTACTAACTTTTCATTTATATGTTCCCCTCTCCAAACTGCCTCCCCCCATCTCCTGGTTGATTGTCTTCTATTAAGGAAAGCAGTTATTAAAAGCACTGTCAAGAGCAAGAAATTTACTAGAGTGCAACATGACAATAGTCCTTCTTCATTTGTTACCTGGAATTCCTCTGAAGTGGAATTCCCTTTTCTCCACAGAAGAGTCTTAACTGAGCTTCTCCAGAAATCTTCACCATGGCTGATTTTAAGACTAACAATAAAAGAGTTTCTGCAAAAGAGTTCAATGTAGATAAACTTCTTATTTTCACATCACCCTATCTTACTTGGCCACTGGCTGGGAAGATACCAGCACTCCAGGTGCTGGACACCCCCTTACTAGTTTCTCACAAACTATACAGTATAGTAGTTTGTAGAAATGTGCAAACAAGGCCTCTGGCCTTGAGCTGGGCTTCACAGAGATGTCTACATTTTTAAGAGAAGTTACCAATTGGGCTCCACGGTAACAGCTGCAGGGGAAGGAAAGAAAGGGGAGAAGAAGCTCTCCCCTTCTCAGGTGCTGTCCTTGAAAGGTTAACTTGCCCAGAATAGTGAAAGAAAAAGCTGCTTTTATGTGAACTTCTACAGACTGTGAACTTCTGAGCCCTTCCCCTTACATGCAGGGTATAAAACTCTGAAACTACCTGAATTTGGGGTTCAAGGGATTGATTGATTACAGCAAAAGCTATGCCCTCTGAACCTGGCTGCAGCCAAATAAAACTGTTTCCTGTTACCTTTGGTGCCCTGCCCCGTCTGTCCCTACAACACTTCTATAAAGAGAAAAATTTCCTTGCCATTTAATTATCCTTAAAATAACAAGTTATTTCCTTAACATGCTCCAAAAATGACAAATAAGATCTTCCAGTTGTTGTTCCATTGTGAGCTCATGAGTTCATATTTATCTGATATACTTCAATCACTTGAAGTTGTTGCTCATAGCAATACCCAAAGTCCTCTGTTCAGTGGGGGCCTCTTCCAGTTGGCTCCTGAGAGGGACCATTCATTTCACAGATGAGGGGTTACAGCTCAGAGTATAGGGGTTACTAACAAAGCGGATCAGCTGGGAGGACACAAGGTCAGGCTTCAAACCCAGGTGTGTCCAGCAGTGTGCAGTCATGTCACAGTAGCCACATATTATTATTTGAACAATGAGAATTGTATAAAAAGAAGTATCATTTAGGTCTAAAGTTCTGCAGGGTATCTGAAAGGAAAAGGTTTTAAACTACAAGGAGTTTAAACTGCAGGAAGAAGCTGTCACCCGAAGGCTAAGGGAACAAAGGGAAGAGCTTTGAATTGTTAAAATTTAGAGTCACACAAGGGTCCTGTGTAGAGCAGAAGCTCAGAGGCCTGAGAAGGCGCTGCTCAGTTGGTGCTGGGGAGCTTGGGCCTGGGGGGTCTTGCTACCTGAGATGAGGCAGGATCAAACTTCCTCCGGAAGTGTTGAGAAAACCTGCTGCTACGGGAGGGAAACGAGGCTGTTAGGGTGACGTGCTCTGGGAACATCATGGTACACGGAAACTCACTGCAAGGGCACCAGAAGCCCACCGGAAGTTCATTGGACGCTCAGCCCAAGTTTGTGGGAACGCCTTTGGAAATGCACAGGAAGGAGCTTTTCTCTTCTTCCCCTGCAGTCCCAAACCTGCCCTAGCGCCCCTGTAGGCAGAGCCGGCTTGCAGCGCTGATGTGAGGTTTGCAGGTGGGCCTGAGAGATCTGCCGCCCAGTGTAGACCCTGGCTTTGGAGATGAGAAGCAAGAACTGGCTCATCGGGGCAGCCGGCCTCTCAGTCAAGGGTGGAGGCCTTGTGAAGCAGCAAGTGCATGATGCATGGCGGTGCAGCAGTCTTGGGGACTAGCCCAGAGACCACATTCTCTGGGCCTTCTCTGCACCTGTTCCTGAAGTGGCTAGGCGCGGGGGGGGGGGGGGGGGGGGGGGGGGGGGGGCGAGTTTTGGAGCAGGAAGAAGGAATACCTTGTAAAACATTGCAAAACATTTCAGAGTTGACACTTCCTGGTATGGAGGCCCAGCCCTGGATGCGTTTGTTCCCTTAGTGACCAACAAGAATCCATGAGCTCCTGCTCCTTAAATAAGGTTGGCCAAAGGAGGACTATCATCTGCAGCGCCCACCCCAAGGGTGTGCCTCTGTGGCAGAGCACTTACCCAGCAGGTGTGAGGCCTCGGGTTCAGCACTGAAAATAGTAAAAGAGAGAGGTGGGCCAGTTCCCCTGGCGCCACGTTGGTCTCCCTCCAGTTTAGGTCACAGTAGCACTTCTCAACATAGGGGTCAAAAATCTAAACATACCAAACAAAAAGTGTGGGTAGAGGCTGGACCTGCCTGGCATGGGGGAGGCACTGGGTTCGATTCTCAGCACCACATAGAAATAAATAAATAAAATAATAAAAGTTCATCCACAAGTATAAAATTTTATATATATATATATATATTTTTAAAGAAAGAGTGAGAGAGAGAGAGAATTTTTTAATATTTATTTTTAGTTTTCGGCAGATACAACATCTTTGTTTGTATGTGGTGCTGAGGATCCAACCCGGAGTGCATGCATGCCAGGCGAGCCCAGCTACCACTTGAGCCACATCCCCAGCCCCTAATAATATATTTTTTTAAGTGTGGGTAGAATTGGGTCAGAAGCACACTGTTACTACTCATTGAAGAGCTAAGAAAATGCGTAATCTGTGTTTAGAAAGTACTTAGAGTAATTCAACAGTAATTTTAAAATGATCTTTTTAAAAAAATTTTGTAGTTGTGGGTGGACAGAATGCATTTATATTATTTGTTTATTTTTATGTGGTGCTGAGGATGGAACCTAGTGCCTCATGCATGCTAAGCAAACACTCTACCACTGAGCTATAGCCCCAGCCCTTAAAATGATCTTTTTCCCCACTAAAATTGGCTTTCTTGAAGTACGATTTGCATGCAATACATGGTACCTATTTTGATTGTACATCTTGGTGCATCTTGACTCATTTCTATATCCCTGTGACCACATTACTTGAAGGTGCAGAGCATTTTAGTTATCTCCAAATCTCCCTGGTGCCCCTTCTAGTCAATTTGCTAGCCCACTTCCCAGTTTCCAGGAAATTGTTGATCTGCTCTGTCTTTTCTATAGTTTCATATAAGAGGAGCCATGCAGTATGTAGTCCTTGGTGCCTAGCTTCTTTCACTCCACCTTGTTCCCCATGAGATCCAGCAGGCTGTTGGGTATGTCAGTGATTCCTTGTTATTGCTCAGTAATATTCTGTCATGTGGGAGTGCCCCGATTCACACACCCACTCTCCATGGTGGGCATTTGGGTTGTTCCAGTTTGGGGCTATTACGAATGAAGCTGCGAAAGGACCTCTGTGTGTGTTTTCTGAGGACACATACTCTGCTTGTTCCTGGGTAAACATGTTGAAGTGGAGTGGCTGGGACACAGGCAGGTGATATTCAGCCTGCCTGTGGCAGCCACCCCATTTTAATCCACACCCGCAGTGTCATCCTAAGCCACTCCCCCAACTCCGGGGTCACCTTGCAGCAGAGGGAGAGAGTGTCCCATGGACCTGAGCTGAGGGGGACTCCTAGGAGCATCGTCTGCCGAGAAACAGGGACTGGACAAGGGCCTGGGTCCCTCTGGAGGAGGCGCTACCTGGCCAGGCTGGACTCCCTGGGTGGAGCCTCACATCACATCCTCTGTATTCCTCCTGTGTCTCCAGCCTGGCTTGCTCAGGACAGTCTTGTCCTGTGTGCTTCCCTTCAAGAGTGACCCGAAAGTGGGATGATGATGTAGTCATGGTGACATAGCCAACCTACAGTCCCCTTGAAGCTCACAGAGTTTTTGGTCTCAGCATCCTGTGTGGTTGCCATGGCCACCAGAAACAGGGCCTGCTCTGCCAGCTCCCCATCCCTGCTGGTGACTGCAGGGTCAGGCCTTCAACTGGGCTCTAGAAAGGGACAAGATAGCCCTTTCTAGAGCCCAACTGCTCTTGTAGGGAAGGACACGTTTGGGGACTGGCATCCTCTTGTCACAGTGTAACAAACTCCCAGTGCCTGGTAGGACAAGGCAGTTGGGCCATGAGGCTGTGGGGAGGAACGGCTTCTCGGGGTGACCATCTGCTGAGCCTCTACCTCTTGTACCACCGTCCACCCTGGAATTCCTCCGCTCCCCCAGGGTGGGGTTTGTCCTCCCAGGGCAGAGGGAGGGGATGATGGGTGAGCAGTGGACTTGGCACTGCTGGAAGCTCTGCCCTTCCAAGGGGCAGGCACCCTGGATAGCTGCTTAGTTAAGCCTAGGAAAAAACTCTGATCCCCCTCTATTAGGGAGAAGAGGGGATGCTGTAGACACACTTGCTCCTTTCCTATGAGCTCCCTTTACTGAGGAGTCTGCTCTTGCTCTCCTGCCCCCTCTTCCCCCCACCTGGCCCTGCCCTCATGCCCTCTGCCTGCCCCCCAGGAAGGGCTGCATCCAGAGGGGCCTTGCCAGTCCTTCCAGGCCTCAGAGTCCCGAGTGAAGGTTTCTAGCCTTTCAGATTCTGTCTTGCCTAATAACGTCCCACACTGTTTTGCTAAAGCTCTCTTGTCTCTTCACTCCTTAGAATGTAACGGGTCCACTTCAGGCTTTGCACATAACCCCGCTGCTTTGCCACCGAGGCTTATTTTAAAACTGACATTGCCAGGCACCAGGCATCGTGGTGTAGGCCTGTAATCCCAGCAGCTCAGGAGGCTGAGGCAGGAGGATTGCAAGTTCAAGACCAGCCTCAGCAATATAGTGAGGCCCTGAGCAACTTAACAAGACCCTGTCTCAAAATAAAAAATATAAAGGGGTGGGGATGTAGCTCAGTGGTAAAGCACCCCTGGGTTTTAATCCCCTTTACCAAAAAATAAAGGACATTTTTTTTTTCTTCCTCTCCTCCCTCTCCCACTCCCTTATATGAGAGAAACAAGATTAACTTTCTTGGGGCTGGGGATGTGGCTCAAGCGGTAGCGCGCTCGCCTGGCATGCATGCGGCCCGGGTTCGATCCTCAGCACCACATACAAACAAAGATGTTGTGTCTGCCGAGAACTAAAAAATAAATATTAAAAAATTCTCTCTCTCTCTTTCTCCCTCCCCCACTCTCTCTCTCTCCCACTTTCTCAAAAAAAAAAAAAAATTAACTTTCTTCCTATCTCGGGTTCAGTCACCTGACCTTCAGCTCATGGGCCACAGGTGTGAAGGAGTCCAGACTTCAGGGCTGGCATCAGTGGGTTCAAGAGAGGTCTCTCAAGATTACAAATTAATTTAACTTCCGGCAGGGCGAGGCTGGAATAGAACCTCTGTATCTCCTCTGTAAAAGTCGCAGTGAGAATCCCAACCTCTGGGACAGGAGTTACCCGAGTTTCTCCTTTGCTAGCAGAGCAATAAAATTTCTTTTTCTGACCCCCCCCCCCATTTTTTTTCAATGCTGGGGATTAAACCCAGGGCCTCACACACACTAGGCAATTGTTCTACCAATGAATTAAACCCCAACCCTAAAATTTATTTTCCTCTTTTTTCAAAGCCTCATTATTGGAGGGGCACTGGGGACAGGACCAAGATTTCGATATCAGTAATGGCCTCCTTCCAGAAGCCAGTGAGGAGAGGGTGGTGGATGGGGGGGTGGAGACGGCTCTGTTCTTCTGTATTTCTGCTTAACATGTTATATCAGCTGGCAACCTCCCTTTCAGGAGCTGGGGACACCTGGGAGGTCTCCAAGACACCAGTACCCCTGCCCCCCACAAGGCTCTTCTTCAAATGATCAACAGACCAGGGCTTCTGCGCTACAGGGCCCCCTCAGGATGCCGGTCCAGGCTGTGTGTGCACCTCTGTGTGTCTGTGTGTCTCTGAGTGTGTGGGTTCCTCAGACCCCACCCACATTCCCCAGCAGAAGGCAGCACAAACACAGCTCAGCCTGCTTCAGGGGCTGCCCCCACGCCTTCCCCTTCTGCCAACAGTGGGTTCCAGGAAGGATCCTGAGAGCAAGAGTCTTGTCTGACCTTGTACAAACAGGGCCCCCTTTGTTTTACTTTTCTCTCCCTCCATGGGTGGTGTTTGTGGAGGAATTAGAAGATTGGCAGCTCTGCTCCCTGCCCCCACCCTACTGCCATGGACCAGGAGGGTCCTCCTGGTGCAGGTGTCAGGGGTGTAGGTGTGATGGTTGGGTGCCATGGGTCAGCACTGCCTCCAGTGGCCCCAGCCCCTACTTTGCACAGGAGTGGGCACTGGGTACCTCTGAAGGACATGCCCGCTGGTTGCACTGTGTGTTCACCCTGGGTGGCCTCCTGCAGGCCCCAGGATGAGTGATATTTTCGGGAACAGGTCAAGGTGGAGCTGCCTGATTCACTGTTGTGCAAGAGGAGACAATTCATGGCTGACACCCAGATGCTCCTCCAGGGTTGAGCAAGAACACGGATAAGGAAGTGGTTACAGTTTATTCAGATGTTCTGGAAGGTCTACAGGATGACTTCTGTCCAGAGGCAGGGGCTGTCCCTCCATCCCCTCCCCCAGCATCGGGGATGTTTTGCCAGGAGGAAAAACAGGAGCAGAGAAGCCAAGCATGGGATAGACAGTCCTAGCCTCAGCTGGGACTACAGGGCTCAGGCTGCTTCAACCTCATCTCCGAACTTGAAGTGAGTTGGTGAGAAGGAATTCACAGGGACAAGTGGGCTCTGCCCATGGCACGGTGTGTGGATGGGCCTGAGTTGCCCCAGGCTCTGTGGGTGCTGAAATAGGTGGACCCTTGCAATGTATGCACTCTCAGGAGAGGACATCCCCCCAGCGGTGGGGCAGGGCTGACATCCGAACAAGAGGTGGCAGAAGGTCCATAGAATTTGAGTTTAAGTCCCATAACTCACCAGGTAAGTTACTTCAACTCTCTGAGCCTTGGATTCCACATCTGTAAGAATTAGAAATTAATAGAGTGTTTGGATGATCAAATTACAAACACTTGTGCAAGCACCTTCCATAATTTCTGGTACAAAATTGGTACATGGTGAGTGATAGGGTGTTCTTCCATCCATCCTTCTATCCTTCCATCCATCTACACATCCATCCATCCATCCATCCATCCACCCATCCATTTATTTCTTCATTCCAGGAAAGTGATCCAAATCACAGGAGACTCCCCACAAATACCCAAAACACTTGAGCAGAAATTGACTTCTGAATGGGGGGCAGTACTTGGGAAGCCCTCCCTTTCATCACATAATTTCTCACTGTTGTCTAAACCTCCTCACCATCCCAGCCCTCTCAGTCCTTAGCCTTGTTGTAGAGACAGAGGAGGCAGGGCACCAAAGGTAACAGGAAACAGTTTTATTTGGCTGCAGCCAGGTTCAGAGGGCACAGCTTTTGCTGTAATCAATTAATCCCCTGAACCCCGAGTTCAGGGATTTTCAGAGTTTTATACCCAGCATGTAAGGGGAGGGGCTCAGAAGTTCCCAGTCTGCAGAGGTTCCCAATCTACAGAAGTTCACATAAAAGCAGCTTTTTTCTTTCACTGTTCTGGGCAAGTTAACCCTTCAAGGATAGCACCTGAGAAGGGAAGAGCTTCTTCTCCCCTCTTTCCTCCTCCTGCCAGCTGTTACCATGGAGCCCAATTGATAACTTCTCTTACCTTAGAAATGTAGACATCTCTGTGAAGCCCAGCTCAAGGCCAGAGGCCTTGTTTGCACAATTCTACAAACTACTGTACTGGGTAGTTTGTGAGAAACTAGTAAGGGGGTGTCCAGCTCCTGGAGTGCTGATTTCTTCCCGGCCAGTGTCCAAGTAAGACAGGGCAACATGAAAATAGGAAGTTTATCCACATTGAACTCTTTTGCAGAGACTCTTGCTGACCGTCCTAAAATCAGCCATGGTAAAGATGTCTGGAGAAGCCCAGTTAAGCCCTTTCTGTGGAGAAAGTGGGTACCTCTACAGACTCACACTTGACCCTCTAGAAACACCAAGGTCTGGTTTTTTTGCCCTCTCTTGTATCTTTCAAGTTACTCTGGACAATTTTCTTTGTTGACTTTTCCTCTTGTCCTCAGAGCAATTCTCTCCCAAAGCCACTTTCGATGGCTGGAGGCACTAGTTACCCCTGAGACCCTCTCACATGTCTAAAATGCATTTTAAACACTAGGTGTAGATATATCAAGATGTCAACAGTTGGGGCTGGGGATGTGGCTCAAGCGGTAGCGCGCTCGCCTGGCAGCCTGGTATGCGTGCGGCCCGGGTTCAATCCTCAGCACCACATACAAACAAAGATGTTGTATCTGCCGATAACTAAAAAATAAAAATATTAAAAATTCTCTCTCTCTCTCCTCTCTCACTCTCTCTTAAAAAAAAAAGATGTCAACAGTGAGTATCTATGGGTAATGGGGCTTTTATTATATTAGGGATTGAACTCAGGGGTGCTCTACCCCTCATCTATACCCCCAGTCCTTTTTATTTTTATTTTTATTTTTTATTTTGAGACAGAGTCTTGGTACGTTGCTTAGGGCCTCACTAACTTGCTGAGGCTGGTCTTGAGCTTTCAATTCTCCTGCCTCAGCCTCTCAAGTCTCTGGGATCACAGATGTGAGCTATATATGACTTTTGTGATTTAAAAAATGATATTTCAAAATGACATTTCAAAGAAGTTTCTATTTCAATTTTAATTGCTTCTCCTGTTCCCTACCACAATTTCTTCTCTTATTTTGCCAATTTTTTATTTTTTTTAAGAATGAATTTTAATATTTATTTTTAGTTTTTGGCCGACACAACATCATTGCTTGTATGTGGTGCTGAGGATCAAACCCAGGCTGCATGCATGCCAGGCAAGTGCGCTATCACTTGAGCCACATCCCCAGCCCTTTTGCCAGCTTTAAAAAAATTTTTTTTTTTTTAGTTGTAGATGGACAAATACCTTTATTTTGTTCATTTATTCTTATGTGGTGCTAAGGATTGAACCCAGGGCCCCCCACATGCTAAGCAAGTGCTAAGCAAGTGCTCTACCACTGAGCCACAACCCCAGCCCCCATTTTGCCAGCTTTTGAAATGTTTTTAGCCCCACATTGAAGGAGCCTTATGCGATTGAGTTCAAGGTGGTAGGGTTAGTTCTAGCTTTGTCAAAAAATGAAGATCTCTCAGAGAAAACTCATCTTCTGCAGCACAATCTGTCTCTAGCCAGACCCTCTTTCCTGAGGTCAGTGGGTGAGCCCTGGTAGAGGTAGGCAGAGCCTGGAAGTGAGACATTGCGTGTGAACATTGCGTGTGCCTATCAGACCCCTCTTCACCTGATACACCAAGATGGTGGCCAGAGGAAGGAGGAGCTTGCCATGAAAATGTCAAGTAGCTAGGCAAAGACTGGGGCGCATACTTCACAGAGGAAGGCATGGTAGACAGCACACAGGGAAAGAAGCCCACGTTGCTGGTTACCAGGGGGATGCCTAATACCAACTGTCAACCAGGAGCAGAGCAAGTGGAGCAGCCTCACGCTGCTGGAGGGGATGCCACATGCACAACCTCCTGGGACAGATGTTTGACAGTCTGTTACAAATGCACGCTCAGCGTTCAGCCACCAGCTCCACTCCTGGATATTTGTCCAGAAGGAAGGAACCCTGTGTCTACCCAAAGGCTCATGTGCATCTGCATGTCATAAAAGCTTTATGACAAAAGCTTCCAGCAGCCCAAGTGTTCATCACCTGGCGAACGAATAAATAAACAAAGTTGTATGTAAAAAAAAATAAACTACTGCACTGCAAACAACATAGAAGAATCTCAAAAACCATGCAGAACAAAGGAAGCCAGACATAAAGGTGCATTCCAGATGATCTCATTTATTTAAAACTTCAGAGAAGGCAAAACCAGATGGTGATGACCAGAAGCAGATGTGGTCTAGAATGAAGGTATGAGGGTGGGGGAGAATGAACACCAGGGAAAACTGTTTGGGGTGATGGGACTTTGTATATATAGGCGCATATGTATATGTGTGTGTGTGTATGTGTGTGTGTGTGTGTGTGTGTGTGTGTAGCTGGCCTTGAACTTGTGATCCTCCTGCCTCCTCTCCTGAGCCTCTGGTATCATAGATGTACACCATCAGCCCTGGCTGACTTTCCAAATTTTGGGGGGCGGGGGGGGGGGGCGGGGAGTACCAGGGATTGAACTCAGGGGCACTCAACCACTGAGCCACATCCCCAGCCCTGAGGCGTATTTTATTTAGAGGCAGGGTCTCACTGAGTTAATTGCTTAGCACCTTGCTAATTTGCTGAGGCTGGCTTTAAACTCTTGATCCTCCTGCCTCAGGCTCTCAAGCCACTGGGATTACAGGTGTGCGCCACAGCGCCCAGCAGCAAATATGTTCTTATCGTGGTAAAATATACATAATATACATCCATAAAGTTGATCAGAACCCTAAAGAAGAAAACCAGGAGCAAACACAGCTGAATACTGAACTCTGTAGAGGGTAAGGCGAGCAGGCCCTGGAGTGGGACAGAGTCACAGGGAGAACATGGATGGCTACAACGAATAAAATCGAAAAACCCCACTGTGCACAACGTGAGATGCAGTACTGGGGTGACCACATGCCGAGTGCAGGGCTGGGACTTGGAGAAGTGCAGGCCAGATGGGTAGGCGCGTGCTCAGCCTCAGTCTCCCTGCCATCGAATCGCACTTTGAAATGGGCAGACTGCGGATTTTATGTTATGTATGTTTTACCACAATAAGAAACACATATTTGCTAATCTCTCGCAGCACAGGAATTGACACAGAAAATGCCAAAGAGACTGGGGACCAGGATCTGGAAAAGAAGGAGCTCCGATAAAATACCCATGACCCAGGCCTGCCATCCCATCTACTAGGGAGCCTGAGGCAGGATGGTCACAAGCTCATGGCCAGCCTGGGTGATTCAGGGACACCCTGTCTCAAGAAAGAAATAAAAGGGGATGGGGATTGCTGAGGGCAATCCTCGAAGTGGGAGAGAAATTGCTTAACACAAAGAAGGCCCTGGGTTCCATTCCCAGTGCTGGAAAAAGAAACAAACAAAACCCCTGCACACAGGGTTTCCTGCCTCAGGCTTGAGGAAGCCTGGAGGCTTTGGCCTGCTCTTCCCTGGACCTGCCATCCCCACCTCCCACGCCAGCCCCCTGCTCCTCACCCTACCCTGCTGCAGCCTGCTGAGGGCTTAGGGGCTTAGCAGGCTGGCAGCTCCCCAAAGAGCCTCACCCTCCCTTCCTGTCCTTCCCCAGCATCACAGCCTCCATCAGGAGTTTCACCCAGGCTTTGGGCTGGAGGGCAGGGCTGCCCACCATCAGGCAACCTCTCAGGGCTTCAGGATACCCTGGATATTCCTGCAAGAATTCCCGCCAAGGCTGTCCTCGGGGGCTGGGCAGGCTGCAAGTCGAGCTGTGTGGGGGGGGTGCTAACTCGGTCTCTCACCAGCATCCAGACGCTGCTCACAGCGCACTGGTGCCCGGCCCCCCCCCCCCCCCCCCCCCCCCCCCCCCCCCCGCCATTGCCCCGCAGCAGTGCGCTGGGACTCTTGCCTGTCAGCAAGCGAGCACCGGACTGCCCCTCACATGAGGAGGATGTGGCCAAGTGGCACCTGGGTATAAGCAGGCAGGCTGAGGGGCTCAGACCATGCAGTGCAGGTTAGAGAGGGAATGGGCCCCAGCATGACCCTTGTAGGCGAGGCCAGAGGGGCAGTGGAGGCATGAGTTGACCCATCTGGAGATTGAGGCAGGAAGCAGGGATGGGAGGGGTCCTCACAACATGGGGCTCTTCCAGGACTGGCTGCGGGCTTTGGGGATCCCAGTGTGAAGGGGGGCCCTTTGATGGAACCTTGTGAATTTGGACATGGCAACACTGGAATTTTGAACACAGGACCCTACTTTAAACACAGGCCACTACGCAGCCGCACACACCCATGAAGCCAGCGCTGGAGTCTTCTGGTTAAGTCCTCAAAGCTTGTAGGGAACTGTTCCCTGAATGTTCCCGCCCACCTGCGTGGGCCTCAGGACCCCTCACTGTTGGCAGCTTCTCCCCAGAGTCTCGCTGAAGTCTCGTCTCCTTCCGGGGTTCCTGACGGAGGAAGTCCTGCGTCTAGCGCTGCTGGAGCCCAGGCTGTTCCTGGGCCTGGCTCTCCTCTCTGGTCTTGCCTGCAACGCCCAGGGTGAGCCCTGTCTTGGCCAGTGGGCAGCCCTGGCCTCCCACCGTCTGGTCTCAGGCATAGGGCCAAATGGGAAATGGGAGCCTGTCTTGAGTCGCAGCACGGGAGCCCAGTGCTCTTCCTCTGTGCCACCTTCTGCTCGCCTTTCTCGGAGATGCAGGGCCCAAGCGGCGGCTCCTGCTTCCACATCGGGGGCGAAGAGCAGGGGGCAACCAGGGCATCTGGGTCTTCGTTTGCACCCTGGGCCTCATCAAGGGGTGAGTAGGGCTCTGACTCCTGGGCCTCTCCGAAATACGCCCGTGTTCTGGGCGGGAGTCAGGCACTGGGACTTTGAGATACCACCAGCTTCCCCCCCCCCCCCCCCCCCCCCCCCCCCCCCCGGGCCTGACAGTGTGCCCCTGCGAGAAGGGGAAGGCTGAAAGGCCCAGGCGTGGGTGGAGGGGGCTCACGTGCTCATTGAGGGGGCGGGGAGGGCTTCCAGGTTCCAATCACTGGGCTCCCAAGGGCCTTTGCTCTGCGGGGTCTGGTGGCCTTAGGGCCACTTGGTCATGAGCACAGATTGAAAAGACTCATGGAAAACCGCAATTCTCTCCCGCCACTGGTCCTTTTCGATATCCAGAAAAGGCCAGGGCTTGGCTCTTTCCACCAGTTTGAGCCTCCCAAAGTGTTCTGGGTATCTTGGGTCAGGGTTGCCACATTTAGTAAATGAAAGTGAGGTCTCCTCAGCTCAACTGAATTTCAGATAATCGATAAATTGTCATTATTATTAGTAGGTACTGGGGATTAAATCTAGGGGTACTCTCCCGCTGAGCTACATCCTCAGGAGATTTATTTATTGGTTCTGGGAATTGAACCTAGTGCCTTGAGCATGATAAGCAAGTGCTCTACCAACTGAACTACTTTCCCAGCTCTTTTATTTTAGTTTTGAGATAGGATCTCACCAAGTTGCCCAGGCTGACCTGGAACTTGTGAGCCTCCTGCCTCAGCCCGGCAAATGGCTGGGATTATGGGCATATGCCACTGTGCCTTTTGACAATCATTTTCTAGTATAATGTGTCCTGTGCAGCATTTGGGATATACTTACCCTCATAAAAATTCAATGATTGCACAGAGCCTAGTAGTGCACACCTATACCCCCAGAAACTCAGGATGCTGAGGGAGGAGGATGGCAAGTTCAAGATCAGCCTGGGCAATTTAGCCAGACTGTCTCAAAAAGGCCTGTATTTTACCTGGCAGCTCTACTTGGAATAACCTTTCACCTCCCTGTTTATATGAACACCATCAGGCAGAGCCTGGCCTGATTTGCTGGTCTCTGATCCTGAAAATAACCGGCCTAGCTTGGGTCAAGGTCCACCTCTGGTCTACTCTGTCTAAGGAGGGATCTCAAGGTGGCAACTGCGCCTGACTTTGGGTAGTTTGGGGAGGAGGCTCCCAGGAGGGGAAGTTGTGAACTGGGCAGATCCTGCAAAAGATGCAACCCCAGGCTCAGGATGAGGCCGGCAGTAGGAGAGTGCCCCACAGGTCGCAGTTGGTCCACAAGGACATGCAGGGATAGACTCAGAGGCGTGAGGGCTCCAGGACCGCAGGGGTTGCACAACCTCTTGGGACCAGATTCCCTGGGGACCTCCACCTCCAAGAGGCGGAGGCCCGAAGCAGCAGCCTGGGGGAGGACAGACTGACCCTTGCTAAGCAGAGCACCGCACCTGCCCGGGAGACAAGCCGTGCATTCAGACCATGGGGAGGGTCGAGCCAGCAAGGGAAGAAACTGGCTGTCCTCGGGGGCTGGGCAGGCTGCAAGTCGAGCTGTGTGGGGGGGTGCTAACTCGGTCTCTCACCAGCATCCAGACGCTGCTCACAGCGCACTGGTGCCCGGGCCCCCCCAGTGCCCCGCGGCAGTGCGCTGGGACTCTTGGTGTCGGCAAGCGAGCACCGGACTGCCCTAGAGCGCAGCGCGCGCGTCTGCGTCCGACACCTGCGCTGGACCACCAGCAGGGGGCGCCAGGTCACCTTCGGGCGCCCTGGGGGCCGGAAGTTCCGCGCCCACCCTCCCGCTCCCAGCCAGCAGCTCCTGTCCGCCAAAGACCAGTGCTGGTTCCTCTGTCTCTCGGGAGCCTGTCTCCCAGAGAAGCCCAGGGGCCCACTGCGGTCCCAGAGGAGCCGACCTCCAGCGTGGACCAGGGCTGCGGAGCAAGTTCTACACCCCACCTGGCGCCGCCGCCTGGTGCCCCTGTGCGCTCACCTGGTTGGGCTGGGAGATCTGAGGACCCCGGGCTGGAGGCATCGAGGCCAAGGCGACCCTGAATCCCCGTGTTGAATAGTTTCTGCACCTACCTGAGCTCGTGTGGCCCTCGTCACCACAGAGTTCTGGCCCTACACCGGCGCACGGCTTCTAGGTCTGCGCAGTCAGACCCGAGTTCCCCGAGAACACACGCAGCACCCCAGCCAGAGCCTGTCTCAATGCAGGGTCTGGCACGCAGGGCGCTCTGAGTTTTAGCTGTGGGCACCATGAAGGAATTCCCTTGAAAGTCCCCGAAAGGACTGCTGGTGCCGGCTTGCGCTCTGCAACCGCTCCTTGAGAGGACGCCATCGCTTTCCTTGCTGTCACCCTCCTTGAGCTCCCGGCCACCTCGACCTCTCCACCTCTCCACCTCTTCATCTTCCCTCACAAGGCGGAGCTGTCACTCATCAGCTCATATTCCTGACCATCCTTGTTGCCATACCAGGAAGCATTGGAAAACAAGGGGCTCCCCTCCCCCGCTGCTGTCCGCCCAAGAAAGGACGAGAGTCTGGTTAGTGCTGAAAAACAATTCCCCTTTTAGAAGCCGGTTGCAGGAAATAAATTAAGTGAAATAAATTAAGTTCTGGCTTAATTTATTAAGAACTGGCTGCCCAGGATGGTGGAACCACAGGGAAAGTGAGGTGGGAGGTCCCCAGCCGACCCCAGTAGCTTCTCTTTCCCCACGAAGGGGAAGAAAAAAAAAAGGCACGGATCTCCCTTGCAAAGCAACTGCATCTGCACTTGCCAGAATATTGTCTTAAATGTGTTTCATAAATACCTGCGCTCAGTGGCAAGCCTGGTGACAACCATAATTTCCAAACACTGATGGCTGTGAATTTTGAGGTGCCTGTGATAACTGTAACTGGTGTGGCAAATTCACAGGTGTCATTGTGATGCATGTCACATCAGGTTCATACAGAGGGGAACACTAACTATCCAATGGAGAGCAATACAAATAAAGACACCCCCCACTCCACCCCATTCCTGGGTTCCCTGAGGTTACCGCTCTCGACAAGCATTTTCAATTAAATAAAAATGAAAGTAGAGAACAGTATCAGAGTGGATCTTATGCAGAACACTTAGGATTTTGTGAAATCCCAGGGTTCAGAGTCCAGACTCTGCAGCTGGGCCCTAACTCTGCCACTCTGTGCCATGTGAGCCAGGTCAAGTTACTCTGTGCCCCATGCCTCAGTTTCCCCATTTTGCACCCAGAGAGATGGACATCTTGTCCGTGGGTTGCTTTGAGCAGGGCATGCAGCAGAGCCCTGTCCTCAGCTTTCTCTGGCTCTTCTTGCCTTTAGCTGAGTTTATTTCTGAGCCTGGGGTGCCCTCCTCCCTTTGTCCACTGGTCGATTCTCCCTCATCCTTTAAGATTTCCTAGATTCTGCCTCCTCCAGGAAGAAGTCCTTGAAGCAATGCCACCACCTCACTGCCCGGGTCCTGCCCTAGCGGGGTTCAGGGAGTCCTGAAGAATGAGTGGCGTCGGCAAAAAGATGAGACAGGAGCTGTTCTGTTGGAGCAGTCTCCAGAGAGAGAGCTCTAATGCAGCTTTCCCTGGGTCATCTTTTATTGCAATTTTTCTCATCATTATAGATTCAGAATATGTCACTGATTATACAATTTAAAACTTTTGCCAAGACATGACGTTTCCTTAACCATGATTAGGGGTACAAAAAATGTAACATTAATTTACATTTTTCCAGGATATGACCTTTAGTTATTTAATTATTAAAAGTACAGAATCATTAATAAAATGCATCACTAATTTACATTTTTCAGATTTTCCCAAGATTTACTATTTTCCCCAAGATATGCTATTTTCTTATTAACTAATGCCAAACTACGTAACCAGACTCTAAGTCTCCTAACCAATCATTAACCTTTAAGTTTAAAGTACACCTTTACTTTATTTCTAATCTAAAATTCCCATCTAAAAAAGTCCCCTTAAATCTTATACTTAAAATATCCTAAAGTTTATAAATCATTCTTAAAACATATTAGAAACCCATACAACTAAAAACTTAAGAATTTCTAAATCCAAAAATCTAAATAGGATAATATTTCTAACATTATTCTAAAAATACATCTTATAAAGCTACTTTAATTAATTCCTAAATTTATTCTCATAAAACTGGTTGAGCTGCTTTCTCAAAGAGTTTCTTTGTTTCTCAGTCAAGGTGCACTAGTTCTCATATCTTTATAATCTTTCTCAATAGAAAGTAAGTTCTAAACATCAGTCCACTTTCCAATATTAACTATGCTCATCATAAATTCCTATGTAAAGTAAAAAAGGGTTTATAAAAAGAGAAGAATATATCTTTGTATGTTTTAACTTTCCTAAGTGTATAATATAACTTTCCTCAATCAAGAATGAGGCTACATATGGTGGGCTTTGTAAAATAAGCATAATAATTAGGTTTTCTAAGAGGTCAGAAATATGAGCTTGGGTTCTAGTTGATATAATCAATGTGGTGCCTAAAATTCTCATGATCTTTCAGAAAATGATTGTTGTCCATTATCAGATTTGTCCTCAATGTACTGAGATAGAAGAACAGCCTTCTACTTTGTCCTTGATATGCTGAGGGGTAGTAGAACAGCCTCCAAGGCATGAACTACCTGTTATGCTCTAGCCATCTGAAATTTAATTTGTTTGGCATTTAACATACTCATGCCTCCTGTCAGAAACATAAGCATGAAAATGAAAAGTCCCAGTTATATAAAAAAGGGTCTCTTGGTTTTGATTTCCCACCAACCAGCGCGGCTTTGCCAGCATTCATCCTCACTGTGACCCTGTCAAGACAGTGGGAGAGCGGCTTTGCCAGCACTTATTCTCACCATGACCCTGTCAAGACAGTGAGTGGGCGATGGCCTTCACCACCTCATCTCTGGGCAGTTGCCTATGCCTAACCACCTGCCAGCGTCCTCATCAGTGCAGATGCCCCAACACACTGCCACCATCTGCCTATGCATCTGTCCCATTGGGGCAGCCAGTTCCTCAGCTGGATGTTACTAGTCCTTTCTCAGTTCCTTTCTCCTCTCCCAGGGGGAACTGGTGTGGACCAGAGCTGGCAAAAGCTTGCTTTACGAACACATGAATGAACAAATGGCATCCCTGCCCCTGCTCACTCAGAGAAGCCTGCCACTGGCCCTGGTCACTGGAGGTAAGCTGGATGGGCTCACTCCTCATCTCCACTCACTGGGCTCCAGCCCTGGGGACTTTGGTTCCTCAAACCCAAAGACCAAGCCTGGATGTATTCTGTTATTGCAGAAGTTTATTGATTGGTAAATTTACTTTTTAAATCCATACTGACTCTGTGCGTCCGCAGGGAGCCAATCAGGGTAGCCGGATCCTTGTGTATCTGACATGGTTGGTGCCTGACCCCACTTAAAGGAAATCCCCCTGATGCCAAAGACACCACGGACGCCACAGATGCCCTTGAGCACCTCGCCTTCTTCTTTGGAGAAAGCCGAGAACTCCCAGCCAACTCTCTTCCCAAACGAGGCACAACGTGGCCGGCTGGTGCACACAATCAGGTACTTGAGGTTGAGTAAGAATGTGCCGTGGATCTCTGTGATGTATTCGTTCGGGCCCAGAATCAGTTCCTGAGACGTCCCACCTGGAATGCCTTGGACAGCATCCCAGAAGTCTCCAAGCTGCAACTGGATGCTGGGAGACAGACCAAGCCCTAAGCACCCAGTATTGCCTGGTCCTCTGGGCCCTGCCCCCTCCTGCACTCTGCTTCCTGAGACCCTGGGCCCCAGCAGTCGCGGGGCTTGTGATCTTGAATCCATTACCCAGCCTCCCCAGGGCTCCGTTTCCTCCTGTATAAGGTGGGAATGACTGCTAGGCAGGGTCCCTGAGGTCATTCTGAGGAGAATTCAGGCAGGGTCCAGTCATGATGACCCATGACCCTCAGGAGGAGCTGGCTGCTGTCATGTGCCAAGCCTGACCTTCCTGAGTCACTTAGGAGTCTGAGTCACAGACCTGAGGAGCTGTCCCCTCCAGGTGCACCAGTCCACCTACCCTGCCTGGCTGGGCTTATCTGAGTCCCTTTGCTCAACTGGTATTGTCTTAGGGCTTCCCTATCATGCCCTACCCACACTCTGTCTGCTTTGCTTTTGGTGACTGTGCCCCATTCTCTCTCCCACATCCCCAGTAACCTCTAAGAGCAGAGCAAAGATCCACCCCAGGCCTCAAGCAGGGGCATTCAGTATTAGGGTTTTCTGCCTTTAATACTTCTGGCCACTCATGTTCATTCAGTGGTCCACTCTGACCCCCACCTCCTTTTCTCTAGCATAATACACCTCCCCTTGGTTGTTCCAAGGGTACTGAGGTGCCATCTTTGGTTGAGTTGTTTGGGTTGAAAGGAGAAAGTAAGGAGAAGCATGGCCAACCCTCTCTGAGCAACTCAGAAGGTGACAGTGGAACTTACAAGTGGCATCAAGAAGTGAGGCAATGAGCAGGAGAGGAGGTGGCTGGGGGAAGGGGACAGGTGGCTCTGTGACTCCAGGAATCATCTGGCTTAAAGAGCTGTTGGGAGCCAGGTGAGGATTTGGGGAAAGAGGCTGTAAGGGGTCCTTCTACCATGTTTCTGAGTCCGGGGAAAGTTGGGTCACCAAGGCAAGGCCCCACCACCCAGGCCCCACTCACTTTAAAATGATGCCAAGGCCATTTGTAGACACCCGAATTCCCTTGACGGCTTCTCCATTGTGCTCAGAGGAACAGAAAAACGTGCCCTTCCTGGACCCGTACATCTCTGTGTGGATAAGGACCATGGTGGGAGAAACACCAAGTCAAGGGGAAGCCTCCTCCACCCCAAGTAGCAGACCCCACCCCGCAACAGAGAGCGTGGTCTGGGGAACAGACCAGGACAGAACTGGGAGAGTCCCTGGGTCTCCTGGGTAGAGGGAGGTGAGATGGCCACCAGGGACACGGGCTGGAGGGGGCAGACCCACCAGATATATAGTCAGCCCAGCAGGCCGGGCTCCCTAGGAGGGCGAGGGTCAGCAACAGCAGCATGGCTTCTAGTTGGTGCTCAGGGCTCTGGGGAGGAAAGCAGAGTCACCTGATTCCTGGTGCAGGGCCAGCCCAACCTCCCAGCCCATTTAGGGAGCAGAGCACCTTACCTGGCTGGTAAGTCTCCTGGAGCCTGGGTGTCCTTCCTCTGCCCCTTATATGCTCCTAGTTCCTGTGGGCCCCCGTCCAGAAGGAAGGAGCCAGGGGCCACCAGGGGGTTGGGAAGGAAGGAGCTGGGCAGTGGGGGCTCTTCCTAGGTGAATCCCCAGAGGCTTGTGGGGGAGGCTCCCGGATGTTCTGTGTTTGCTGCTTTGGCCCAGCAGCCTACACAAACAGGCCGGGACAGTGAATGGCACTTTACTGTTACTTCTGTGTTCTCTCTCATCAGCACTTGGATTTTCCTGGGTTTCAAGGTTGGGAGAGGCTTCTTGGAGCCCTTCCCTGGGCTGGACAGGCAGGTTTAGACCCTAGGGGGCTGGGGGCTTGCGGGTAGCAGGGTGGGTGTCCTCAGAAGCTCTCTGGGGTGCAGACCCCTGCCTGTGTAGAGCAGGTCCAGGGCCTCCTTCAGCCTGGGCAGCACCCCAGCTCTGGCAGGCTTTCCAGAGTCCAAGCCAAGCTTCTCCTGTCCAGAGAGCCAGAGTGGACAATCTAGCTCAACACTTGACCCTGTCTTGTCCCTCGGAAGGAAACCGTGGCTTCTCCGCTGTCGTAGGTCTAGGTGTAGTTGCGGGGTGGACTGGCGCTGAGGGAGAGAAGGACACCAAAGTTGGGGCTGGTGCCCCGTGGGAGGCAGAGGATCGGGAGAGGGTGGTTCTCCTGGCCGGTCCTTCTGTGAGCGCCTGGGGGTCTGCCCTTATTTGGGTGGTGCTGGTGTTTCTCCCGGGCTGGGCTCTGGGCAGCTTCTAGGTGCAGCAGGCCACACCCCTTTGCCAACTTTCCCCATTTAGTGCCTTCAGCGCCCTCCAGGAGGGAGACTGGTACCAGGTGCACACAGGTCCCTGTTTGAGTTACACCGTTCTGAGTCTAGCCTCCATGAAGCAGGAGACTTTCTGCCTCCAAGATCTTGAAGGCCTAGCGCCTCCCCGCTGGAGAGGAACCGGGGTCTGGGAAGAGGTGAAGACAAGGGTGGCGGTGTGACTGGCTGAAGTAAGGCTGTCCCCAGGGTTCCTTTGGGACAGACACCGGGTGGTGATGGTCAACACAGGGCACTGGAGCTGGCTCAGGTGTGAATCCCAACTCCCTGCTCACCAGGGGTTCGATCGTTTCATCTGTTACATGTGGATTGTTATCTACATGGAATCTACTCTTGGGGTTGCTGTGAGGATCCAGGTTCTCCACATAAGGTCCGGAACGCCAAGCCTACACCGTGTAGGCAGGTGACAGCCTGATTCCCTGGAAGGTGCAACAGGTTACAAACAGACCCGAGTGGCCAGCTCTACCATGCGGCCAGCACAATGGTTTCATTAATGAGGTTCTTGGCATAAAAGTTAGCTAGCGAGATCGAAATAAACACACAGACTCAGTTACCTTTTTCTATGACCAGGTCCGAGACGGCTCCCCTCTCTGGTTCCCTCCTCTAACCGCCCGAAAGGGCAGCAAGGGTTACTCAGGGCTAGCAGGAGAGAGAGAGTGAGCACGCCAGGGGGTAGCCTTTTATTGGGGAGCAAGAAATTCAGGGGATAATTCCATCCAATGAAGGTTGAAGGGGGAGCCACACTCCAAGGTCAGGGTCAGTGATTGGGCCTCCGGGGTCAGTGGTCAGTTACACCCCCACACGGACAGGTTCTCTCAACAGGAGAGGGCCGGGAAAGCTCCGACACAGCCAGAGCGCCTCAGACCCTAACCGGGAGTCACCCAGTCACGTGTGAGAATGGCTCCCAACAGCCAGCAATGACAGAGTACAGGCAGTGGTATCCACCACACCGAACCCTGCAAAGGTGTGGGAGGAGAGCCATGTCCCCACCCCGGAGTCTTTCACCCAAGGCAACCCTGCTCGTGTGGCGGGGGGTGTCTAGATACCTCTGTGAGCTTGTAAAAGAAAGGGTGGGGAGGGAGTGGCCTGGAATGTGCACAGACTCCTGAGAATGGGGACCCTGGTCTCATGAAATAGTAGCAGGGGAGGGGCTGCAGGACAGGGGAGGGGTTCCCCAGGACTTCCAGGACTCACCTGGGCCAGGTACTACCTATGCCAGGGGTGAGCAAACTATGGCTGTCAGGCCAAACCAGACCTCCACCTGTTTTGAGCTAAGAATGCTTTTCACATGTTAAAATCATCAGAAAAATTCAAAAGAGAGGGCTGGGGTTGTGGCTCAGTGGTAGAGCGCTTGCCTAGCATGTATGGGGCACTGGGTTGTATTCTCAGCTCCACATATAAATAAGTGAATAAAATAAAGGTTCAGTAACATCTAAAAGTTAAAAAAAAAAATTCAAAACAGCAGTGTTTTGTGGCACATGAACATGTTGTGCAAGCCCGCGCCACTGTCCACAGAGGAAGCATCAGGGCAGGAAGCTGGGCCCTATCCCTCGCTGGCCGCCCAGGTAGCTCAGAGGCTTGCCGCAGGGACCCTCGGCCCACAAAGCCCAGGACTGCACTATCTGGCCCTTCACACACTGTCTGCCCACCCCTAGTGGACACCCATGCCGCACCCTGGAACAAACACAGCCCTCACAGTTGGGACTAAATAGGTGAAGTAAAGGTGACTGTGCCAACCAGCCTTTGGAGCCCTTGATTCCAAAGGCTGTCTGCCTGGGGATGCTTGGTGGGATTCAGGTCCCTTATGATCCCAATCCTACCTGTCCTCCCAGTGACCCTCTGGCGTGCAGATGCAGGATAGGCTGGTTCGGGGAGGTAGTGGCCCCCTGCCAAGGCTGGGGGGGTCTTCGGGAGGTAGAGGAGCCAGAACCCTTGGCGTCGGCAGAGCTCTTGGAGACAGGGGCCTGGAAACCACACAAAGGCAGTTCTGTCCCAGCCCAGCCTGAAGGCATTTTTGCAGGTTTGCTGCCTGTTCCAATGCCTTCTAGAAGGATTTGGCACCAGGAGAAGGACTGTCTGGGCCAGGACTCCAGGAAGCACCACCCAGGGAAGTGGGGAATTGGAAGAGGCAGTTGGCAGCCTGGCCGGAGGGAGGACATGCCCAACGGCACCCACAAGGCACATTTACACAGAGTAGGCAGGTGTGGCAACAGACTCACGTGCACACCCACGCTGGGCAGTGCAGGAACACACGCGTACCCACTTGCTGTTATACACAGGAGGAGGCACATGTGTCAGCTCTTTGTGTGCACAGGTGGGAGGTCCCCATTCTGAATCAACCTCACCCTGAACCCTCCAGCCACCTAGGCCTGAGTGCTGGCCCTGAGCCTATTCTCACAGATGCTCAACACAGCCCTTTGTCCCTTGGGATCAGGGCTCCCCAAGAGGGGGATTTACTGAGCATTTATTCCATGTACTGGGTACGCCCCAGTTTGCACTCTGCCAGGAAAGGGAACAATGAAGCCTTCTCCTTCCAGAGAGGTGGATCCTGGGCTGGGTGGCCTTGTATGTCAGCAGTTGGATTAGATTACACAGGCCTGGCTTCCCTACCCTCCTGGTGTGGGGCTTGGGGGGACCCCTCTGAGCACAGCAGGTCAGAACTTCAGTCCAAGGGCCAGGCTCGTCCTCTACAGAAAGTCCCAGCCTCACTTGAAGGCAGGAGCCTGGGTCCCTAGCTCTGGTCCTGGGACAGACTGAACTTTCTGGGGTCAAGCCGGGAACTGGCTTCTCCATGCACCTTCAGCCCATGGCTTCTCAGCTTCTTCCCAGAAGAGGCAGCTGGGAAGGGGATGGGAACTCGTGGGCGAGGGCAGAGGCTGGCCTTCGTGTATGGACTTCCCTTGAGTGGCTGCTGCTGGGGAATGAGGCCCCTACCCAGGAAGGCTTCGAGGAGTCGGGGAGTGGGAGGCGATTCCACCATGCGTCCCTGGGACCCTGCAACGGCACCACTCACGTTCACGTGGGCACCTCCCTACCTGCCGGGCATTTTATCTATCCTCCCCAGCAAAACTCAACACTAACTGGACCCACAGACACACATTTTGCCTAATCTTTGGTGTAACTAAAATCCCATTAGTACAAGTATTAAATTTTTTTAAAAAAATTAAAATATATTCAAATTTCAAATGGGGCTGCGGGGCTGCCGGTGCCTATGTGGAGTCTTAATGAGCTCAGGCAGCCTTACGAGAACACCTTAGATGGCCAGGCTCCAGCCAGTTGTTTTTGGAGGCTGGACGTCTAAGGTGAAGGTTCCTTGGGTTGGGTTCTTGGTGATGGTCGCTTCCTGGCTGGTTGACAGCTGCCCTCTCCCTGTGTTCTTGTCTGGCCAAGAGGAGGGCGGTTGAGGAGTGTTCTGAGGTTAGGACCTCTTCTTATAAGAAGAGGGGCCTCTCCCTCATGACCTCACCAGCACCTGATCACCTCCAAAGGGCACCCTCTTTTGTCACGTCAGAAGTTACAAATTGAGGAGACACCAACATTCATCTCAGAGCTGGCCTCTGTACTTGGAGTTGAGGTGCCCTAGCCAAGCTGCGGGGGGCGGGGGGCAGGGGCTGAAAAGAGGCAACCCCTTCTGCTGGGGATGGGGTGCCAGGCTGTGGAACTGCCTTTCCTCTCTGACAGGTTCCCTTGGGCCACTGTTCACCTGTGCCCTGCTGGACAATCCATTGAGCTGTGGCCAGGCTCAGAAGGATTCTCCTTCTCCAGGCCCCACCCTTTCAGACATCTCAGCAGCATGTGGTGTTGGGCTCCTCCCAATACCACAGGGTCAGTTGGGTCTGTGATCCGCTTTTTACTTCTGACTTGTTCCCTCTGGCCAGTTTTCTCTCTAGTCCACTGCTCAATGCCATCCAGAAGTCCCCAGACCTGACAGGGCCCCTGGCTCATCTCCTCTCTCTGGAATCAGCCACGTGACTCCAATCACACCTCAGGAGCTGCCTTCCGATCTGTACCCAGCACTTCCTACCTGCTGCATCTTCCTCCTCTCCAAACAGGGACTCCCTTGCCTGCCCCATGCATGACACTCCAGGACTCAGAGGGACAAAGCACCTTCCCTGCTGCAATTGAGGGGGACTGGCCAACCCACCCACCTCAGCTCAATTGCCCACTAAGTGATGCAGACCCATAAGGCAGAAGGACAGCAAGGTAGTGGACCCTTGCCCAGAAGCCCTCTCCAACCTTCCTCCTAGGCTCACAGGTGATAGGAACATGTGCGTCAGACGTACATTTTCCAGGAAGTGGGGCTGGGGGTGGCACCAGGAGGGAGGAAGCTGGCCAGAGCATATCCATCTTCTGTGCTCACAGCATTTGAGGATCTTGCAAGACCCACTCTGCTTGAATAAGCTAGAGACCCCCCACCAAGGCTGCCCTGGTGGACTGGTCCCTTGGCCATGCAAGGAGCACCTGTGGGGTGCAGACGGGGGGTGGTGCCTTCCCACTTTCCCACCCCCACCACTTTCCGCCACAGAAGGTAAAGCTCTGACTGACAGCCTCAGATGGAGTCAGCTCCTGCGCTGGAGAATCTCATGCCCTCGGGACCACGCTGTGCCTTGGGGGTCAGGAGGAATGCCAGCCCTGCTGTCCTTGTCCTCCATGGGCCAGTGCTGAGGTTACCCACAAAGGGAACCGCCATTTTGTACAAACTCTGTGCTTCCCTGCCTCAGTTTCCCCACTTCCTCACCTGTGATTCCTGAGGTCACATCCCAAATAAACTATCTGCACCAAGTCCTGGTCTTAGGTTGGCCTTTGGGGGATCATGGGCGAGAGCATCTGACACTTGGGTAATGGGGCACTCTGAGATAGGGGTCCTCGGTCAGGAGTGTTTGCTCCCTGCGCCTACTGCAGTCTCCATGCCCCAGATACCCTGGGCCTTTCCACAAGTCGTCTTTCTGATTGAACTAGCTGGTGAGGGTTCAGCTCTCTCCAAATCCTGGATAAGGGTTAGGAGTTAGAGACAGGTCTTGGGCTGAACTGGTCATGGGTGAACCCAGACAGTTGATCAGGAAGCCACTGGGTCCAAAGAAAGCTCTGCAGAGCACAAATTCAGGCATGCACTTGTGTTTATTAGCAAATTGGTCAGAAAGGGACTGAAGCCTGGTCCAGCAGGCTGTCTCCACCTTACCCTGAGAGTCCACAGCCCAGGTGACTGTATAAGCACTGTGGTGCTCACACAGGTCAAGTGGACTCAGCCAACTCCAGGAGTTGCAGAGACCTGAGTGTAGAGAGGAACAGTGGCAGCAGGGAGGCATCTGGCCTGGGTGCACTGTGGGACATCAGTGACAGAGCCACCTGAAGCACCAACTGACGTTGGTGTAGACTCCAGGCCGGTTGGGTCGACCACAGCCCACTCCCCAGCTCACAATTCCAATCTGATACCACAGCCCTTCCAGGTCACAGACTAAGGGTCCTCCTGAGTCACCCTGGGGAGAAGCCTGGGTGAGCCCAGCCAGGGCAGGTGGGTAGAGCCTACAGAGAGGCTGGGGGAGCAGAGTGGCTGTGAAGCTGGCAGGAGGGGTGTGAGTCCTATTCCCTGCTCCCCAGCAGAGACAGAGCCTCAGTTTCTGCATCTATGAAGTGAAGCCCCCACCAGGGGCTGACGGGATGTGGGAGGAGGCACCACCAGTGGAGAATGAGCAGTATGTTTTGTAGGCTGGTGAATAAGGACTGCCGTTGCTTTACTCCAGGTGTGGGCTGGTGGGGGCTCGGAGCCTGCTCTCAGGCCTGGGGCAGGGTGGGTATGATTTCCTCATGGGGTGGGCACTCACGTGGCAGGTGTCCCTGCTGCCATTCTCAGCACCAGCACAAAGCATGTCGAAACTGATGGAGCTGCGCTGAAAGGGCAACTCGAACAGCTCCCTGCACCTGCTATTGTTCAGGATGGTGACCTGCACTTCCCGGAGGCGGTAGGGGGGTGGCAGAGGTACTGGGGTAGGACAGAGACAGAAAGCAAACTCAGCCTCTCCTCTGCCATCTGGAGCAGAGCAGCATGCAGGACACATCTTGTAGCAGTAGGGAGGTCCCTGATGATCACCTCACATCATAGGCTATCAGCACCATCACAGAGGGACCCAATGGATGGGCTTGTTTTGCAGCTCCACCAAAACTTAGTTTCCTAATTTTTAAAATGCAGAAGAAAGTCTCAAGTGCACCAGTGGAGAGATTCCCCACAAAAACACAGAGAGAGTGGAACTTAAGGAGGCTGAGATAATTTGGGGCTGCAGGATCCAGAAGGAAAAAAATCCAAAACTTGATGAAAGATGTGAAACTACAAATACAAGAGGCTACACAAGCTCCAATTTGGGTAAACACAAAGATCCACACTGAGACACGTTGTGATGATATTGTCAATACAAAGACAAACGTGTAGACCGCCAGAGAGAAGCAAGGCATCTCTTTAAGTGACTGTCAATAAAATCAACAGAAACCATGGAGGGCAGAAAGCAGTGGAAAGACACATTTTAAAGTCAAAGAGGGTGGGGAAATGGTCATACAAGAATTCTCTATCATATAAAGCTCTCCTTCACGAAACGGAGAAGTGAAGACATTCTCAGATAAACTACAACTGAGAGGGTTCATCACGAGTAGACCAATTCCCATAGGAAATGGAAAAGGGCAGGTCTGGGTTTGTGGCTCAGAGGTACAGTGCTTACCTAGCATGTGCAAGGCCCCAGGTTCAATCCTCAGCACCACATAAAAATAAATTAAAAAAAAAAAAAAGGAAAAGGGTTGTTCGAGGCTGAAATGGAGGGAGGACACTAGACAGTAGCCCAAAGTCATCCCAGGAAAGAAAGAACCGCTTTGAAGGCAAATGCACTGGAAAATAGAAAAGCCAGTCTCATTGTATTTTTGGTTAATGACTCTTCTTTGTTTCTTATCCAATGTAAAATACAAACATGTGGGGCTGGCATGTAGCACTTGCCTAGCATGCCCTGTGCTCAATCCCCAGCCCTGAAGAAAAAAAAAAAGGCAAGTGCATAAGGCAATAATTGTAAATTCATGTTAATGTTCTGCATAAAGACATAACTTATGATAAGAAGAACATAAAGTGAAGGAATAAATCTATCCAAGAACCAAGATTTATTTGTATTATTGAGGCTAAATTGGTATTAATTCAATAGATATTGTTACAAGTTTGAGATACAAATTGTAATGCCCAGGGCAACCACTAATATAATAATTGAAAAATATAAGAAAACGAGAAGAGGGCTGGGGTTGTGGCTCAATGGTAGAGCACTTGCCTAGCACATGTGAGGCACTGGGTTCAATTCTCAGCACTGCATAAAAATAAATAAATAAAATAAAGGTAATGTGTCCATCTACAATTAAAAAAATATATTTAAAAAAGAGAAGAAAACCAATATGATATCCTAGTAAATCATTTAAATAAATGAAAAAAAAAGAAATAAAAAACAATTTGGTGGTGCATGCCTGTAATTCCAGCTACTTAGGAGGCTGAAGCAGGAAAATCATAAGTTTGAGGCCAGTTTCAAGGAACTTAGTGAGGCCCTGTCTCAAAATAAAAAATCAAGAGGGCTTGGATGTAACTCAGTGGTAGAGCACCACTGAGTTCCATGCCCAGTACTGAGAGAGAGAGAGAGAGAGAGACAGAGACAGAGACAGAGAGACAGAGAGAGAGACAGAGACAGAGGAGAGAGAGAAGATATAAGAGATAGCTATAGATATAAAAAATATATAAGATATACAAAACAAACAAACAAAAAATAGAAGCAAGTCTTTCCTGCTCAGTAATTACTCCTTATGTGCAGGGATTAGATGCTCCATGTAGAAAGCAGATTGGCAGAATGATTTAGAATCACAGTCCAATTGCACACCTTCTACACAGGTTCACTTTAGATCCAAGGACATATAAAGTCTAAAGGTTAGCAACAGAGATTTCATGCAAATAATAACCAAGAGAGCTAAGGCTGCTAAAGTAGATCAGCCAAGTGAACTTTAAATCAACACTTGTTACAAAGTCAAAGAAGGAAATTGCATATTGATAAAAGATACCAATCCTTAAAAAAATGGCAATTATTAACATTCATATACCTAATAATAGAACCCAAAAATATATAAAGCAAAATTGACAGAATTGGTGGGAATAACAGAAAGTTGCATATTAATACCTGGATGCTCTAATTTTCTGCCTTTAATAATGGATGGGAAAAGCAGAGAGATCAATAAAAATATAAAATGTGAACAACACCATAAACCAAGTATATCACAGAAATATACAGTACAGACCATCCAAAAAAACCAACAGAATATACATTTTCCTGAGGTGTGTGTGCAACTGTCTCCATGACATGCAGCAGGTCGGTGAGTTGGAAAACACTGATACCAAGCAACACATCTTCCCTGGGAATTCCCAGGAGGGAATGCAGCCAGAAATCAGCATCAACAAGACCAAATAATTCCCATACCTGTGGGTGTTAAACAACAGTCTCTTAAATGACCCATGGGTAAAGAGGAAACCACAGGTAACACTAGGATAGACCCTGAGCTGCAGGAAGATGGACACAAACCCACAGACATAGCAAAAGTTCTTGGAGAGGGCAACAAGAGCTGTCCATGCCTACCTAATAAAAGAGGGAAATCTTGGATCAGCGGCCCAGGGTTACATGGTAAGGAGCTGGATAAAGAAGCACAAACTAAAGCCACCGGGAAGAAGGAAATGAGAAGAAGTTGGATATGTAGAGAAGACCAATGAAACCAAAAAGACAAGCAAGCAGGAAGTACTATGAAAGTGGGGCCAGTAGTACTGACCCTACAGAAACAGAAAGGATGACAAGAGAACAGAGATGATCTGGAGGCAGCAGAATGATCCCCAGGAAGTCACAGAACACCAGAAAAGGCTCAAGAAGAAATCAAACATCTGAACATGTGTTATTTATATAATGAATAGGGATCGGATCAGTAATCAAAGATCTCCCAATGAAAAAAAGCTCAGGGTCGGGCAGCTTCACTGGTGAATTCTATCAACATCTAAGAAGAACTGACACCAACCCTTCCTGAGCTCTCCCCATGACAGAACCGAGGGAAACACTGCCCTGCTCCTCCCCCAAGGCCAGTGTGAGCCTTACACCAGCCACAAAGACAACGCCACAGCAACAAAAGAGAAAACTGGAAAGCCGTCTCCCCCTTCTGAAAGCACTAGTGGAAATCTTCACCAGAACGCGAGCAAATCCTGCTCTACAGGACTCCTTCCAGAGGACGGCTGGGCCTACATTGGAACTCAGGATGGCATCTACATAATAGAACAAGGAAGAAAACACAGGATTGCCTTAATAGGTACAGAAAAGGCATGGACAAAATCTAGTGCCCTTTCATGATGAAAACACTCCACAAACAAGGAACGGAAGGGACCTGCCAACACAACCGAAGCCCTGTAATGAAAAGCCCACAGTGAAAGTCTTGCTCAAGAGTGAAAAACTAGACGGTTTTTCCTCCAAGACCAAGAACAAAGCAAGGATGCCTGATTCCACCCTTCTATTCACATAGTACTGGGATTTCTCACAAGAACAATTAAGCAAGCAAGAAAGAAAAGGTAACCCAATCATGAAAAAAAAAAAAAAAGGAAAAAAAAATGATCTCCATTCCCAAATGACATGACCTTATATGTAGAAATAGTAAGTCCACAAGAAATGTGTAAATAAACACCTTTCTAGAGCTAATGAACAAATACACAGTGCAGGATACAGACTCAACATTCAAAAATCCTTTGTGTGCCGGGAACATGCCTGTAAACCAGCACAACTCAGGAGAACAGAGGCAGGAAGATTGCAAGTAAGGCGCCAGCCTCATCAACTTAGTGAGGCCCTGCCTCAGAGTAAAACAAAAACGGGCTGGGATTTAGCTCAGAGTAAGGCCTCCCTAGGTTCAATCCAAACACTGAAAAAGAAGTCATTTATGTTCCTTTATACTAACAATGAACACTCCAAAGAGGAAATTAAGAAAACATTCCATTTACAAGAGTATCAAAAGAAAAAAAAAATGAGTAAACTAACTGAGGAGGTCTAAGACTTCTATACAAAAAGCTGCAAATCTTTGCTGAAAGCAATGAAAGAAGGTGCAAATAAATGGATGTTTGTATGTTGATGATTTTAGATGCATTAATATGGCAGTGCACCCTAAAACAACCACAATTTAATGCAATCCTGATCCAAATATCAGTGGCATTTTTAAAGATATCGACAGCCTGCCTCTAAAATTTACCAGAATATCCAGGAGCCCTAAGTAATTAAAATAATATTGAAAAAAATAGAACAAAGTTGAATGACTCACTTCCTGATTAGAAAACATACTGTGAAGCTACATGAATTTAATAGCACCGTCCTGTTTGATTGCATAAAGACAGACATATAGACCAGTGTAAAAGAAATGTGAGTCTTGGAGATAAACCAACACATCTAAGGAGGATTGATTTTTCACAAGGTTCAATCAAAGTTCAGTGGTATTTAACAAATGGTGCTTGGACAACTGGCTAACCACAAGGAAGAGTAAAACTGGACCTCTACTTCTCGTCATGTGCAAGTCTCAGCTCAAAGTGAATCAAAATCATGAATATAAGAGCTAAAACTACAAAAGAAAACATAGGGGTCAATATGTAAATGTTCAGGATTCTGGATCTGACAATGTTGTTGCAGATATAACACCAAAACCTGGGTGCAGTAGCACACGCCTATAATCCCTATGACTCCAGAGGCTGAGGCCGGAGGATCACAAGTCTGAGCCTAGCCTCAGCACTTTGACAAGGCACTGCCACAAAAAAAAAAAAAAAAAGAAAGAAAGTTAAAAAAAAAGAATAGGGCTGGGGGAGGTAGCATATTGGTAGAATGCCCCCAGTTCAATCCTCAGTACAGGGAAAAAAAAAAAAAGATAAAATTCCAAAAGTACAAGCAACAAAGGAAGACAAATTATATTATATGCATTTGTGAATAAGTCAAAATGAACCCCACTATTTATAACTATAATGTACTAATAAAAACAAAAGAATAAATAAATAATTTGGATTTCATCAATATTAAGATTTTGGTATATTGAAAAACATTACCAAGAAAGTGAAAAAAGTGAAAAAAGCAGTAGAGCACTTGCCTAGCATGTGCAGGGCCCTGGGTTCGATCCTCAGTACCACACAAAAATAAATGAATGGAATAAAGGTATTGTGTCCAACTAAAACAATTAATAAAAAAAGTGAAAAGAAAATCCAGATAATGGGAGAATGTATTTTTCAAATCATATTTTCAATAAACGTCTACCTAGAACAGAACAGCATTATAACTCAATCAAAGACAACCCCATTAGTAATGGGCAAAGGATTCATAAAGCTAGTTTTCCTAGGGATATAGAACACATCAATGAGCACATGGAAGAAGTTCAATGTCATTTGTTACTAGAGAAACATAAGTGAAAATCATATTGAGGCACCACATCCCAACCACAAGGACAGCCAAATTTAAAGAGTGGAAAATGGGGAGGGGGTATGCTTGAGCGGTAGAGCATTTGCCTGGCATGCTTGAGGACCTCAGAACTAAAAAGGAAAAGAGAAGAAATGATGACAATAATGCATGTCAGCAAACATATTGACAGGAATGTGAAGGAGTTGCTGCGGGGCACTGCTGGTAGCTCCACAGGTCCAACAGAGAAGCACCACGTGGTCCAGCAACCGCAGCCCCAAGGGTACCTGAAAAGAGTCATCAAACGAAAGTGTGCGTGTGTGCTCACAGCCACTGCAGCCACATCACTCAGCAGGTCAAAACCCCAAGTGTCCATCAGCAAATGAAGGGATGAGGACTGTGGTCTAAACGAATGTGCCCTAAGTGGAATGTTGCTGGTCCCCAAGAAGCCCTGATGCTCAGACCCGGGCTATCGCGTGGATGACGAAAGAGGCCAGAGCAGGGGACATTTCTCTGAATACCTAGAAGAAGCCAAGGCAGAGGAGAAGTCTGGCTGGTGGCTCTTGGGGCTGCAGGGAGGGCCCCACGTGGAGCCACAGCTTGGTGGCATGGAGGTCCCTCATGGAGTCCTCCCTTGTACAGTGTCATGAATATGCTGAATACGCCAGGCTGTGCATCTTCACAAGTGGCTCATTTGATGTTCTGTGAATTATACCTCAAAAGAAAAAAAAAAAAAAGAAGAAGAAGAAGGAAAGAAAAGAAAAAGAAAGAAAGGAAGGAAGGAAAGGAAAAAAGAGGGATGCAGGACTAAGGGACACGCAAACGGGACGACCCTGGGAGACACGACAGCATGTGCAAGAAGCAGATACAAAAGGTCACACGCTCTGTGGCTGCGTTGGCAAGGAATGTCCAGAGCAGGCTATCCATGCAGGCAGAGGGCAGGCGGTGGTTTGGGCAGGTGATGGTTGCCAGGGGCAATGAGCCCAAGCCACCAGGCATGGAGAGAATGACCAAGGAGGGTGGGGACTCCTGCTGAGATGGAGCTGTTCTGAGGTAGATGGTGCCAGGATGGCCACACAGCTTTGGGAACGCCCCGCAGATCTCTGAAGCCTGCTTCGCCACTGCTGGCTATAAGTTTGGGTTTGTGAACTAAATCACAGTGGAAGGAAGTTAACAGCCGAGGCCTTTGGCAGGAGGCTGTCCTGAGCCTGCCACCCCTGCTTGCTAGCAAAGGCACATGCCAAGCCGGCCCCCCTTGCACCCCTGCCTTCTGGCCCACACAGTGTCTGCAAGGGAAGGGGACAGAGCCTGTCTTCCTGCCCTTGTAGTGGGAGCAAGAGGAGGGCAGCCCTTGAGGAGAGAATGCTGAGCGGGTGCCCAGGTCCAGGAGAGACAACTGGGCCTGGTGGCTAAATGGGATGAGGATAGTGCCCAGCCCATCCCTCTGTCCCCAACCTTACCCATATTCTCATGGATGACTCCCCAACCAGTCACCCAGCAGTCAGACCGGTGCAGGAACATGAAGGTAGAAGACAGGACACAGATGGGTTGGATGTACTTGCTGTAGGTGACCGAGGAGGCCAGCCTCAGCAGGGCGATGTCATGGAACTTTCCTCTAGCCTGGGGGTTCACAATGATGTCCTTCACTCTGTACCGGTTTCGGTGAGCCCGCAGGCTCCAGAAAGATTGGCGGAGAGTCAGCTCACCAAGCTGGACTATCCACCTGGAAGCACGAGAGAACCTGGCAGGGGAGAAGAGAGCAACCTCCAGGGCCCAGGGAAGGGGACCTGGCCATCTGAGCACACCTGGGCTGGGGTGATGCTGTGGGGCTGCTACTTCTTGCTCATTATGGACACAATTGGTGTCCATGGCAAGTTCTTCTTATGGCCCAAGGCCCCCTATAGAAGCCACAGAGCCTAGACAGGCCAGGACCAGAGCACTGTGGGAGGAGAAGCAAGAAAGTGGCTCCACACACCTCCAGGGGGTCTTGTCACCTCCCAGAGCTGTCTTAAGGACAAGGAAATTCATCCCAGTTCTTCTGGGGATGCTTGTGCAGACATAAATGATTAAGCAGATGTGGGGGTCAGGGTTGGGCCTCAGGCAGGATGAAGTCACACATCTGGTCTGGGGAGAGCTCCACAGGGGAGGGTGGTGACCAGCACTGGCCCCACATCAGCCCATGTCTCCTACACTTCTGGTATCTATACTTTGTATTGCTGTTGTTTTGTTTTGTTTTTGTACCTAGGATTGAACCCAGAGGCACTGAGCCCCATCCCCAGCACTTCATTATAGTTTATTTAGAGACAAGGTCTTGCTAAGTTGCTTAGGGCCTGGTTAAGCTGCAGAGGCTGATTTTGAACTCGCCATCCTCCTGCCTCAACCTCTTCAGCTGTTGGCATTAAACGCCTGCGACAGCCTTGTATACTTTACAAGTGGATATGGACAATAGTACACTTGGGTTGGGGAAAAAAAGAAGTGCCATACACCTCGAGGTGCATAGAAGTGTAGAAGACCACTCTGGGAGAACTGGAGGAGCCTTGGCTCCAGGGGAACCAGCAGAGAAGGCTGTAGTGTGACTGTTTACAGCAGAGACTGGGGCTCAGAAGAGGCTGCAAGAAGGCAAGGCGCACCCCCTGCAGGAAGAGAGGTTGCCATCCCTTGTGGATGCCGGGACTCACCTCCTGAAGCAGTCAGTGCCCTGGAGCAGACACGCGGTGAGCTCTTGGGGCAGGCCCACCGCTGGGCCGAGGGCCTCTGGGGACGCGCCCACCCGCCCCTCCCCAGGGCCCAACCGTTACTTGAGAGCAGCAGGGTGTTCATGGGACCTGAGGCGGAGGAGAGGGAGAGATGAGGCGTCCTCGCACCTTCCTCTGCACCCGACGCCCGCGCACCGCGCAGGGGGCTCGTCGGGGCCGCCTTACCTGACTGCCGGTTCTCTTCCTGCGAGTCTGAGTGGAGGCCAGGAGGTGAGCGCCCCTGACCTCCACGACGCCCACGGCCCCCGTCGCCCCGCCCTGCCAGCAGCGCCCCCTGAATTCACCCTGTTTCTCCAGTCCCGGGCGCCACAGCAGCGCCAGCAGCAGCAGCGGCGACAGCAGTGGGCAGCTCCTCTCACCCATGGCCTCTTCTGCAACCTGGCGCCCCCTCTGCTCCCTGCAACTCCGCTCCAGACCCTGCCGGCGCCCCCTGCGGGAGAGGCAGCAGGCTGGAAGCCCCCGTCACCACCTGGGACCAAGGGACACTTGGGGACCACACCACAGTGCCTTCAGCTCCTACAGGAGTTGGTCAGCCGTCACACGTCTTGATGTGATGCTGCAGCCAGTGAACCCCAACACCCCCTTTCTTTCTGCAGCCCACGAGTGCTGGCTGCCTCCTCTGATGCCCTCTTTCCCCCACCCACAACTCCCCCAGGAACAAGGACATGGCCCTCAGCCAGGAGCCCCCCAGGAAGCCCATTAGCACCTCCTCCTGGCAGGCTGATCTGGAGTCAGCAGTGTGGCGCCTCCTGCTAAAGGTGCTGCTCCTTTGCAACCACGGAGCTGGGCTGGGACCATGCACAGGGCTCGAGCTCCTTCTCTGCCTGCTGCCTGCAGTGGGCTCACACAACTGCCCCGGCCTCCAGGGCCTCTGCTTCCTGTGGGAGTGGGGGCAGTGTACCAGTCCCACTTGTGAATGGACAGCCAGCCAGGCGTCAGCACCAACACCCCCTGGTCAGAGAGTCCACCGGGTCCCACAGAACTCAGAAGAGTCAGTGTGCTCCTGGGTGAGGACACAAGCGTGAGCCTCTCTCCAGAGGTGTTCCCCAGCAGAGGCCAGTGGACAGGGCTGAATTCTCCCAGAGTGGACCTGAGACTGCTGGCCCGAAGGAGTGCCACAAGGGAAGATAGCAGCTTCTGGTCACCAGGGCTGTACTGAGGCGTGGTCAGGGAGGCATGAGATGCCCAGGTGGGAACCTTGTTACTCAGTCTCTGCATGTGGCCCAAGCCCCTCGGGGAATCCCACTGTTAGTGGGACCCGGAGTGGCACCATTCTCCAAGGTTGCAGGGACACTCCTCAGGAAGGATCATCCAAGGGCACCTGTGGTCTCCCCAGAGCTGGTCAAGGGCCAGTGCTTTGCTTGGACTGTGCTGGATTGGAACCCCCTGCTCCTGCTGAGTTGGCCCTGGACGGCCCAACAAGGAGGATGGAGAATATTCCAGGAGAACTCGGGCCTTCATCAGAGGGTCTGTTGCGGGGAGGTCAGCTGACCACAGAGAAAGCCCAGATAATCCACGGAGAGCAGACAACTGGGAAACTACTTATTTTGTTTTTCATACTGGAGACAGAGCCTGGGGATGCTCTAACGCCCAGCCGCACCCCCAGCCCTTTTAAACAAAGTTTCAGACAGTTCAGTCACCAAGGCTGTGCTGAATGTGGGATTCTCGTGCCTCAGCCTTGTGGTCACTGGGATTACCAGCATTCACCACTACACCCCTCTACAACTGGGAAACTTGGAACTAGTGTCCCTCAGAAAGATACAGGAGGAGTCTTCCAGGAGGAGGCAAGGATTGTCCAGGAAAGGAGCAACTGGAGAAAAGAGAGTGTGGAGAAGTTTAAAATATCACTGCTGAGCAGAACATTTTAGCAGAAGGGCTCAGCACTAGTTTGGTCAAAGCTAAGGAATGCAGTGGTAAGCTGGAATAGAAAGCAAAGAAAGGAATTCATAAGGCAGAACAAGGATTTGGAGGAGGGATTCCACGAGAGAAGGCTGTAAAGACAGATTCAGCCAGATGTGGTGGCGAATGCTTGTAATCCCAGCAGCTCAGGAGGATGAGGCAGGAGCATCCCAAGTCCCAGACCAGCAGCCTGGGCAACTTTGGTAGCCCTGTCTTAAAATAATAAATAAAGAGGGAGAAAGTGAGAGAGAGAGACAGAGCCCGAGTCTACCCCCCACCCCCGGAATGTGGGGATTTAACTCGGGGTCAGAATACTTGCCTACCTTGTGCAAGAATCTGGGTTCAGCCGCCAGTGACACATGTACATGGGTAAATAAATAAATTAGAAGGTAAAGATGGCCTCTGCACTGCTGAGTGTCCAAGCTGGAGTGGGCAGGGCACTGTTGGACTCTTATGCCTCAGTGTACACCCACATTTCCCACAGTAAAAAGTGTTTGAAACAGAGAGTGGGCTGGGAGAAAGCAAAGGGCCAGTCGCACTCTAGGATTCCCCCCAGCAGCTCATTCTGGGCTGGGACATGCTGGGGTCCCGCCCCTGTGCTCCAGCTGTGTGTGCAGAGGGCAGTGTCCAGACTGAATGAGTCCGAAGATGCTGGCGCATTAGCTGCACTTGGAACATTCCTGACACCACATGGGCTGAAGCAAGTGATGGGCACCCTCAGAGGGGAGGGCTTGGAAGGCTCTTGCCTTTCCCAGGAAATAGGTCACCAGGGCCAGGGAGAGTCACCTCCTCGGCCCCACACTCCGCAGCTGAGCAACTACCAGTGAGCACAGAGAGGGTCAATCATGATGGCTGCAGCTCTTGGGAGTTCCTGGGAGGAGCTCACTGATGCAGGCGATACTGGACAGATGACAAGGACTGTAGTGATGTCTTCAAAGGAGGTTTACAGGCCAGGCATTGGATCTCATCCACTGGGAACTGCCCTGCACAGTACAGAAACTCCTCAAGTGGGAGGATTATGTCTTTATCCCTATAAGGTTTCTGAATCGTGTGAAACTTCAGTTTCTTTTGCAATTGCAAACTCCATCATTGAGTTAATGAGAATATGTGAGTATCTTTTCCTTTTTTTTCTTTTTTAAATGGTTCTGGAGATTGAATCCAGAGACACTGAGCTACACTGACAGTTGTTTTTGTTGTTGTTGTTGTTGTTTTGCTGCAGGTCTTGCTAACTGTTGAGTGTCGGGAGCCATTCTCACACATGACTGGGTGACTCCCGGTCAGGGTCTGAGGCGCTCTGGCTGTGTCGGAGCTTTCCCGGCCCTCTCCTGTTGAGAGAACCTGTCCGTGTGGGGGTGTAACTGACCACTGACCCCGGAGGCCCAATCACTGACCCTGACCTTGGAGTGCGGCCCCCCCTTCAACCTTCATTGGATGGAATTCTCCCCTGAATTTCTTGCTCCCCAATAAAAGGCTACTCCCTGGCGTGCTCACCCTCTCTCTCCTGCTAGCCCTGAGTAACCCTTGCTGCCCTGCCGGGCGGTTAGAGAAGGGAACCAGAGAGGGGAGCTGTCTCGGACCTGGTCATAGAAAAAGGTAACTGAGTCTGTGTGTTTATTTCGATCTCTGCTAGCTAACTTTTATGCCAAGAACCTCATTAATGAAACCATTGCGCTGGCCGCATGGTAGAGTTGAGGCTGACCTTGAACTTGCACTCCTCCTGCTTCAGCCTCACAAGTCACTGGGATCACATGTGTGGGCCATCACACTTAGCAATAGTGGATATTCTTATTAGATGCCAAGAAGTACATTCGTGTGGGTGCAAGCAGAAGTGGGTGGAGAAAAGATTTTTGTTGTTATTGTTTTTTTAATTTTTTATTTGTAGGTGAATACAATACCTTTATTTTATTTATTTATTTTTATGTGGATCTGAATATTGAACTCAGTGCCTCATACATGCTAGGTAAATGCTCTACTGCTGAGCCAAAACTGTAGCCCCGAAAGTTTTTTTTTTTTTTTGGTCATTTCTTTCTATTTGATTTTTGTTGGTGGTACCTGTGATCACACCCAGGGACTTGTGCATGCTAGGCATTCTACCAGTGAGCTACATCCGCAGCCTGCCATTTCTTTCTAAATGCTTTCTTTCTGTTTCAGCTTTAATATACATTGTCAAAAGAACTGCACAAAAGATGAAAGCAGATGAGGAAATTTTAACGTCAGATAAAACAAGTCCAAGGATAGAGGTCTTTGGTTTGAAAATTGAGGATCTTTTCCATAGACAAAAGTTGCATTCAGGGGCTGGGGCTGGGGCTCAGTGGTAGAGCACTCGCCTAGCATGTGAGAGACACTGGGCTCGATTCTCAGCACTGCATATAAATAAGTGAATAACAACATCAACACCTAAAAGCAAATTTTGTTTAAAAAGTTGCATTCTGAAGCTGGCTCAGTGGTAGAGTGCTCGCCAAGCATGTTTGAGGCCCTGGGCACCACATAAAAATCGATCCTCAGCACTATATAAAAATAAATAAAATAAAGATATTGTGTCCATCTACAACTAAAAATAAATATATATTTTTAAAAGTTGCATTCCACTGAAAGATGTAGGAGGCATGTCCCTCTGTGTCCCCAGAGCAGAAGTCTTGGGAACACATAAGCAAAAAGGTGTTCAAAATACTCAAGCAACTAAAATCCACATTTCCTCCCTCAGAATTCAGGAGATCAGTTAGAGATGAAAATGAACAAGTGGAGAAGCCATCACACCAGGGTTGTCACCATGCATGATTTGCACTGCACTCCAGCATTTGGGTGCTCAGTGGGTCATCATGTCCCTGGGGCACTGAGGCCCTTGGAAGTTGGTTACCTGGAGGTGAGGTGGAGGGCAGCCCCAGTGCCAAGGCTGGCCAGAGATCCCTGCCCAGCAGCACATCTGGGAGGCCCCTGATCCCAAGAGACAGGCCCACTGCCGCCCCCTGGCGGCAAGTGGGCAGATGTAAAGGCACTGGCTGTGGGTGGTCAGAGGGCAGGTACTTCCATTTTTCCTGTTGGGATCCAGTGTCCTTGATTAATGAGTTTACCTCTCTCACCCCTGGTGTCCTGGCCCACCTAAGGCCCACAGAGCCTGGGGATGGAAGGTCAATGGCCAACAGGGCTGAGTGGGTGTGTTTGTCCAAGATGCCTGTGGCAAGTTCTGGGCTCTGTACCTCCACTGCCCATCCAGCCCCTTCCTGTTCAGAGCGGGTGAGAAGGTGGGAGAGCCAGAAGGTGACTCTGCAGGGCCTGGTCCTGACGTCCTCCCTTGGGGCCAGCTTCCCCAGCCTCCACCCTCATACAGACTTACACGGAGGAGCTACACCTGTCAGGGTGGTGCCTGTAGAAACAGTGCCACGTGAGCTTGTCCCTGGGCCACTACCCTCAGCCCCCAGTGGTCCTCCCAGCACCCAATAACCAAAAGATGAGTGCTGGGCCCAGCAGAGGGAGGGAGTAGGTCTCATTCAAAGCCAGCTTTGAGGAAGATGGGGAATTTTTTCTTTCTCAGATCTCCATCTTGAGGGGATGTAGAGGTAGAGGAGCACAGTGGGACAGAAGGCAGGAAACACACATATGTGGATTATCTATGTTGTGAACCTGTCACAGTCCTGACACTCCCTCAGGGCTAAGGGGGCTTCAGCTTTGTTCTCACTGTGAGGAAGCTGGGAAGTTAAAATGATTTACAGCTTTTAATTTCAAAGTGGGTCTTTTTCCATGGGTTGCACCCACAGGGCCTGCCTGGACAGTCCTTTCTAGGTGGTCTCCAGCTGCCTCCCTGGGTCATGGTTCTTTCTCCGGTGAGGGAGATCTTGTGAGTGCCAATCTGATAGGGTTAATGCATGGGTTGCATGGCATGATACTTTGGGGGCATTTTTCAAAGGGTCGGTGACTGTTATCAGCTTTATCTTCATCATTGCTCACATTTGTGACAGCATCTCATCTCAGTCTGCTGGGGCTGCCCTAACAAATGACCACAAACGGAGAGGCTTATAAAGCAGAACGGTGTTCCCTCTCAGTCCAGGAGGCTGTCGTCTGAAATTAAGGTGTTGTTTGGGTCTTACTCCCTCTGGAGGTTTTGCAGAGTTCTCTCCTTGTCTCTCCCAGCCTCTGCTAGCACCTGGTCGTCTTTGGCTTTCAACACATCACTCCAGACTCTGCCTCCATCTTTGTGGCTCCTGCCCCATGTGTGTCTTCCTGGACCATCTCTTCTTCAGTCTTTTATAAGACACTCTCACCCTAATAATCCATGCTGATCTCATCTTGACTAATTGCCTCTATCTGCAGAGCCCTTATTTCCAAGGTCACATTCTGAGGTTCTGGGTAGATGTGAATTTGGAGGTCACACTATTCAATTCACTCTACTAAATCACCTTTGACCTGAGACTTGGAAAGCTGAGCAGAGTATGGTCATGTGGATGTCACTTGACCACGGTCCTGGGCCACTGAGCAACCATCCCACCCTGCTGCCCGACCACTGAGAGAGAGGAGAGCCCCACAGAGCCACCCCATATCTATGTGTTTGCCTGGATGGAGAAGGAAGGGAACAAGTCTCCCTGGCTTGTGAACATTCATTAAGACAATCAGTGTTCTCCTGCTGGGGCTACCTTGGCGTAGGGGTGGGATTTCATGCAAATGAGACCCCTGCTCCGGGAAGCAGAAGGAATGATTTTTTATCATGAGTCTATCCAAGTTGGTGTTTGGGGCTAACCAGCTGGGAGCCAGGAGGTGAGGACAATGACCTCCTCTTACCCTTCACCCTGAAGTAGCTGAGGTGCCCCTCTTTGGCTCCCAGACCTGTGACACCTGCTGGAAACCCACCGTCCTTAAGGGTATGCTGTGTGCCAGCTTTGAGAAAGGCCAAGAGAACTCCTGCCCAGTAGGATAACCACACCCATCCCCCCACCAGGACCCCCCAATGGGCAGAGTGTTGCCCTCCCCACTATCCCTGTACCTCCCAGGACAGAGGTCAACATCTCTTTTTGTTGTTGTTTTTAAGATGTTGACAGACTTTTTTTATTTTACTCATTTATTTATATGTGGTGCTTAGAATTGAACCCAGTGTCTCACACATGTGAGGCAAGCGCTCTACACTGAGCCACAACCCCAGCCCCCTCAACATCTTTTTTTTTTTCATTTATTTTTTAAAATACAAGGGTCAATTCTAAAAGAAAACCCACAAAGTTCCCAAGCCCCATCTCTCTCTTTTTGTGGAGCTTTTGTCTCTCTTTCTTTGCGGTGCTGGGGATGGAGCCCGCCTCTCATGCAGGCTAGGCATGTGCTCTACCACGCAGCTACACCCCAGCCCTTCTGCTTTGAAATATTATATAAATACGATGGGGGTCAGGATGTAGCTCAGTGGTAGAACACATTCCTAGACTGTGGGTCCCCTCCCAGCACTGAAAAAAAAAAAAAATCAGAACATTCAAAATCTGAGACTGATCTTATCTCTCTCTTGAGAGTTTTTCCTTTGGGGCCAGAATACCCCCCACCCCCAAAAAAAAACCACTGTGAGCCTTTGACCATATTTTCATGCAGAGCAAGTCATTTCTGGGCTTGATTGGTGGTGTCTTTCCCTGTCTGCTCTTATATGCACCTGCCACACGCCTCACTGTTTTCCCTGAAAGAAGAGAGATTTTACATAGAAAATGAAGCAACTGGAAATATCAGTCAGCAACTCGAAAGTGCTTCTCTGAGTCTCAACTCTGAAATACTCAACTGTAGCAGAAATTTAAATTTTATTTAGAGAATAGATGGTCCCTGTCACACTGCCTGTCCCATCTGCAGAAATTCCATCCCCCTCTAGTTCCCAGACCAGCCACCCCTACCTGCTCCCAAAAACTCTCAGTGCATTGACCCTCTTCCTCCTAGCTCTGGGCTTGAAGTGCTAGAGGGAGGCTGGGGGACTGGGGTAGGGGTGGAGGACTAGGTTTCTGTGTCCAGGAGAACTGGCCCTGGGCATCCCTGCACCTCTGGACACTTTCTTTCTCCCCAGGGTGATTCCAGAAGCCGCCTGGTCTGTGACATTGGTGGCATCTGGGCCCAAGCATGAATGGCGAGTTGGGGGAATGAGTATAACTTCCCCAAGAAGCCAGCTGTTTACACCAAAGTCAGCCACACGCTGCCCTCCACCCCATGCCCTGCCTCTGGAGCTCTCTCGCAGAAGACCTCCTCTCATCTCTTCTTTAGACCTTGTAAGCCTCTTCTAAGCCCTGGCCTCCAGCTCGTCCCCATGGGCCCTGAGCTGTTTCTCGCCTGCCTGGCTGCCCTGTGGTTCCCCAGGGACAGAGCCTGGCAACTTTTTCTCCTTTCTCATCCCCCATCCAGGGTTGAACCACAGGGTGCAGCCATCACTCAGAATATCTTTCTTTGCTGGTTTCTGGGACTCTTGGGGCTGGCCTGGGCTCCCTGCAGTGAGTCTGTCTTTGAGACAATAAAGACTGGACCCAGCAAAACATGTCCACCCAGGCCTACCAGCCACAACCTCCATTTGCAGTATGGCCCGATGCTCACAGCGGCCCCAGGAGGTGCTCATTGCTCTTGGCCCCATTTTGCAGACAGGGAAACAGGAGTGGGATCTCCTGGTGTCCAAGCCCACTTTTCCTCAGCAGTGCTGTTCGTAAGCAAAGTGGGCATGAGAGCAGCACATCCAGGGGGTGTTGGAGTCATTGACAGGACCAGGGGATAATACCAAGAACTTGAGCAAAGCATGGGTGAGTCCTGGGGTCACCGGTGACATTGGGTAAATCTGAGGGTCTTGGGCAGACCTGGGGTCTACAGTTCATTGGTAGGGGTTGATAGATCCCAAGGTGATGAGCAAGGCTAGGGGTCATGGCAGAGCTAGGGTCAATCTTAGAGTCATGGACAAGTCTGAAGTTCAATGCCAGGGCTGTGGTCAGGGCTGGGGGTCAGGCCTGGGTCTGCCTGGACTGGGTAGGTGGTATGACATCTCATATCTGCTGGGTGTAAATGGCACAGGATTGGTAGCAGACTGGGGATGCTCTTAGTCTTCTCCTTTCTCACTCTTCTTCCCAGTCTCTCCAGAGAACTCTGGGTTCTGACCAAAGACAGCTAAGAAGAGAACTGGAGGCAGAAGCACAGGCTGGGACCCCAGCAGGGGTGGAGGGGCAAGTGGGGATCCCTAGGTACAGAGGCAGGAGATGGGGGCAGTTTGAGCCTCTTTGGGTGGGAGTTTCAGCCTCCATCCCAGGATACCCCTCTCCCAGGGCTCCGAGAGCCCCTGGAGTCATAGGTCCCCTCTGTCATAAGCCCCCACATGGGCCCTCCTCACCCTCTTTGGCCTCTCTGGGCCCTTGTGCTTGCGCTTAGGGCTTCCTCCATAGTGTTCCTGCCCTGCTGCCTCACTCCCCTGGACCTAGGCCTTCCCTGGAGCCTCATTTGGGCATCTGGGGCATGTAGGCTCCTGCCACTCCTTCTCAGCTGCTTTGACAGGACAGTCTGCCTCCAAGAGTGACTCGTTATGGGTGGTGAGTCTAGCAGAGCTAAGTGAAAGCTAGGGCTGGGGACAGAGAGCTGTGGTGCTGGTTGGGATGGGGCTATAGCGAGGAGGTCAGAGACCAGGGGATGTAGCTGACCATGCTGGAAGGAAACAGCCCACACTCTCTCCAGATCAACCAGCTGGTCATTCAGATAGGACTTCAGCTGACCACCAGGGACACAGCATTGGTAATCTGGCCCCAAAGCTCTTACATGCTATATGTGACATGGGACCCTGTGTTGCCTGTCTGGGGTGCAAGAGGAAGGAGCATGGCCCCCTCCACTCATACAGAAGATCTCTCCCACACCACACAACAGCTGCTGGGGAACATATTCCTTCACAGGACTTTGTTGGGGATAGGAGCTGGGTGGTGGCTGCCTGGGAGGCTATAGGAGAGCAGAGAGGAGAGGAGGAAGTGCTTCCCCAACCCCGTGACATCCAAGGGACTTCTGAGCCTGGCAGATCTTGCCTCTGGCTTCCAACATCTGAGATTCTCCAAGGGCATCCATGGAGCCGCTCAGTGAGGCCCCTGGCTAAGCCACTCTTCTGCAGGTTGTTGCCAGGGACCAAAAGGGAGTTCTCCTTCAAAGAATAGCCTGACAGTTACAAGAAACAGCCCCTTGGGAGACATCTTGCCTGAGACACCCCTGCAGCCATCTATCTCCCTAAGACATCCTATGGCCATCTGTCTTCCTGAAGCATCCTGCGTTATCTCACCGAGTGAAGACTTCTAGCAACTGCCGATAAGAGAGCTTTCCCCATCCCCAGCCCATAAATACCCCTGTGTGAACAATAAAAGTTTGCAGCTTGATCAGAACTACTGTCTTGCTGTCTCCTTTCGTGTCTCTTGTCCCTTCATTCCTCCCCATCTAGGTTCGCTGCCCACGTTGATGTGTCCTGCCGGTCGGGACAGGTTGTCCCACTGATTTGTCGCCAATCCAGAGCCCTCAACCCTGGGGACACTGTGCACCTCCTGATCCTCCTCCTCCTGCCCCTTCCTTCCTTTTGTACCCAACAACCATCCAGTTCCGCAAGTGTTCCCCAAGCCTGCCTTGAGCAGAGTTCGGAGGTGGCCAATAACCATGGCACAACCACCAGATGAGACCATTTCAGCCACACTGCTCAGTTCTGGGGCAGTGAGTGGACAGGTAGTGGGGGTCTTTATGGTTTGCTTTTCATACAGAGCAGAGAAAGCCTTGTTAAGGAGGTGAAGTTGGGGACCTGAATGCCAGGAAGAAGCCTGTCCTGCTGCTCTCTGAGGGCTGGGCTGGAAGGGGCTCTGGAGGCCTTGGGCAGTCTGTGGGGTTTGGTCAGGACCTGCAGCCTGAATGCTCCCTTGGGCTGCAGTTGAGAAAGTCTCCCTGTGCCTCCCCACAGCATCAGAGTGGTGGCTGGCTGTGTGTCTTGGGTGATGAGCTGTGTTTGGTCCCAGTGGCCAGGAGTGCTCAAGAAACTGGCTCAGATACAACTGCTGGAGGGCTAAGGGAAGCAGAGGGGGATGATTTAGGGAAACTCTTGCCCCTTGCTATGTACATGGACTGGGTCTCTCCCTAAGCCCCAGCCCACTATTGAGGCCTGTTCTGCCCCAGTGCTTTGATCTGAGCCCAGGTCCATTGCTACTTTCTCCACAGGGGTGACCTGGCCACTGATGTGTGAAGTCAAGGAGACATGGAAGTGAGCTGGTGTAACCACAGCAGCACACCAGGTGCCCTGTGTCAAGGACGCCATCTGGGAATGATCTCTGCTGTGCCTCCAGCCAGGGCCTCTGCCGACCCCTGCCTCGGCACTTGTCCCAAGACCCAGGACTCCCAGGAAGAGGACACATTTGGGACACTCCTGCAAGTCCTGACTGTCCTGCCTGGAGGGAGCTCCCTGAAGGCAGTGCTGGGGACATCAACACTCCTCAAAACCCATCGTGTCCCTGGGAGTGTTTCAGACACAGAGGGGTACCAGGCAAGCACATCCTCCACAGATCCCCTCCAGAAGCCTCTGGTCACAAGGACACTGGGATAGCCAACCCAGTGGTGTCTCTGTCTCCCTTTCCACTCATTCATTCCTTTGACCCTCGGACAGTAACATTTGCCAAAGGCAGTTTTAGCTCTGTCAGGATTCGTATTGGTTGTCCTTCACCACAGCTTCGATGTGAGTGGGCAGCACTGAGCACAGCAAGACATCATGATTCAGCCCAGTGTTGGATGAAATCCTCTCATCTTCAGGAGCATTTATGAGCCTGGACAACATTGTGGTAAATTAAGTAAATTGGGTCCAGAAAGAGAGAAACTGAATGTCTTCGCTTATATGTTGAAGCTAAAAACAGAGGAGGAATAAATTCTAAAGTGCTGCACCCAGTGAGGGAACTGAAGTTGGCAATTTATTGAATATAATATATATAATATAATATAATATTATACTGAATATAATATAATGATAGATTAGCTAGTGTAGAGGATTTTGAATGTTCCCAAGACAAAGAGGTGATAAAGGTTTGTGGTGATGAATATGATCCCTGCACATTGTATGCATGCATTGAAAAGTCACATTGTACTCCATACCTATGTACAATTATGTGTCAGTTAAAGACAAAGAATATACCAGTGATCCAAGAGGCTGAGCAGGAAGATCTCAAGTTTGAGAACAGCCTAGGTAACTTAGCAGCAGGCCTGGCTCAAAAAATAAAGAGGGCTGGGGAGGTAGCTCAGCTGTAAGCACCCTTGAGTTCAAATCCCAGTACCATTAAATAAATAAATTTAAATGTTCATATAAATATATTTATTTTTTTAAAAAATTAAGGCAATCTACTAATAGTGTGTACCTCCAATTTAAAGGGGAAAAAAGGCTCAACCAGGTCAGCGAGGGGGGCTTGCCGCTAGGGGGCAGCCTAAGCCGGTGGGGACCAGACTGCTGCCCGCTAGCAGACAGACACAAAGCCCAAGGCCATCACAAAGTCCCCAACAAAGTCCTGTGAAGGACTATGTTCCTGGCCTGGCAAACAAGGAGAAGGTGCTAATGGGCTTACCTGGGGGCTCCTGGCTGAAGGCCAGGTCCTTGGTCCTGGTGGAGGAAAGTGGGCAACAGAGAAGGTAGCCAGGAGACAAGAAAGGGGTTGTGAGGCTCACTGGCCGCTGCCCCATATCAAGGAGTGCAGAAGCTGACCAATCCCCGTAGCAGCTGAACCCAAGGGCTTCAGCATAGGACCAGGGAGCCCCAGCTGGGAGAATGTGGTGGCCAGGGCTCCCGCCTGCTGCCTCTCCCCTAGAGGGCGCCAGCAGGGCCTGGAGCAGTAGGAAGCAGAGGGGGCGCCAGCAGGGCCTGGAGCAGTAGGAAGCAGAGGGGCGCCAGGTTGCAGGAGAGGAGGCCATGAGCACTCGGGGCGAGAAGCTGCTGCTGCTGCTGGCACTGCTACTGTCTCGGGTGGAACCCGAGGAGGAGAAGGGTGAGTGCAGGGGGCGCTGCTGGCAGCACTGGTGGCAATGGAGGGGATGACGGGTGCCGAGGTCAAGGGCGCTCACCTTATCGCCTCCACCCAGAATCGCTGGAAGTGGACCTGTTGTCAGGTAAGGCGCCCAGGATGCCCGCTACCTGTGTGGCTGTGGTGCGCCTGCACCGGGGTGCAAAGGACGCCTCATCCGTTCCTCTCCCTCACCCCAGATTCGAGGACTCACCTGTGTTTGAAAGTAACGGGGCCATGTGGGAGGGCTGGACCTGCCGGCCACAGGGGAGGATCCCAGAACCACGTCTCCTTCCACAGCCAGACCCAGGATGCGCGGGGCCTCGCGTGGGGCCTCGATGGAGCCCCTCGGGGGCCAGGGACGGGGGCGGGGGGGGGCAAGCCGGGCGGGGTGGGCCTGTCTCGTTCAACACAGCCACAGGTTCGTCTGACCATCCCAGGGCCATGCGGCCACCGGACCCTCCCGTCCCGCGTGGTGGGTGGAGAGAACGCGAGACTCGAGAGCTGGCCATGGCAAGGGAGCCTGCGCCTGTGGGGCAGCCACATGTGCGGAGCCAGCCTGCTCAGCCGCCGCTGGGTGCTCACTGCCGCCCACTGCTTTGAAACGTGAGTCGGGGAGAGAGCTGGGGGCAGGTGGGAAGTGACCGCGGCCAGGGCCACACTTGCATACACCATTTCAGGTGTATGCAGCCCAAGGCTCTTGTACTGAGCCCAAGGCTCTGCTGCAGCTGGTTGTACCCACCTGAGTTTCTGTGGGTGCCCCTGGAGGGAACCTTTTTCAGTTTCCTCCAGAATGTTCTTCCATTGCATTCCCATGCACCGTTGAGTGTATTGCTCACCCTTTTCTTTCTCTCTTCCCTTTCTTTTCCTACCACCCTCCACCTACCTTGCAGATGTATACCTCAGGAGTCAGGGGCAAAGGGATGGGGCAGGTGCTGGCCAAGTAGCCTGGCCTGTGGAGCTCTCTCCAGAGCAGCGGTTTGACTCAATCCTGCCCAGCACCCACACCACTACCCACATCTGTTCAGTTCTTTTGGGCTACATAGGGGTTCATGTCATTAGGACAGCTATTGGAGGTGACAAGACCACTGGAGAGAGCCACTGTCCTCATAGTGCCCAGCTTTAGTTGTGTCTGTCTTGAGGGTCCATCAGAGGGACTTGCTAATGGTGTTTGAGATGAGCAGGTGGCAGTGGCCCCTCAGTGTCCCATCAGAAAGGGGTGTAGGTGTACTCAGGTGGCCGGCTCTCTTCTCCCCCACCAGTTCCCTTGATCCCTTTGAGTGGACGGTCCAGTTTGGCGAGCTGACTTCTAGGCCAGGTATCTGGAACCTGCAGGCCTACTACAATCGTTACCAAGTGGAAGATATCTATCTGAACCCCCAATTCAAGGGGAAGGCGCCCTATGACATTGCCCTGCTAAGGTTGGACTCCTCTGTCAAGTACACAAACCTTATCCAGCCTATTTGCATCGTTCCCTCCGCATTGGAATTCGAGAACCGGACTGACTGCTGGGTGACCGGCTGGGGGGACATCAGAGAGGGTGAAGGTGAGGCTGGGGATAGGTGGGTCTGGGAGAAGGTACTACTCTTCCCATTTAGCCACCAAGCTCAGCTGCCCCTCTCTGGACTTGGGCACCTGCTCAGCATTCTCTGCTCAGAGGCTTCTCTCCTCTTGCTCCCACTGCAAGGGCAGGAAGACAGGCTCATCCCCTTCCCTTGCAGACACCATGTGAGCCAGAAGGAAGGGGTGCAGAGGAGGCCGGCTTGGCCAGCCTGAGAGATGGGGGTCCTGAGGGTGTGGAGAAGAACCTCAGCCTTGCTTTATTCATGTGTCTTCCCACTTCCTCAGCCAGCCCACCATTGAGCCTCAGTGTGCCTTCTGCAGCCACCCCAGTTCCACTTGCCAGTCCCAGAGAGCTGAGCTCTTTCTTCTCAAAATTTCCAAGCCACAGGGTGTGGCCAGCACAGCTGCTCAGTAGGTTGAAGCAGGAGGATCTCAAGTTCAAGGCCAACCTGGGCAACTTAATGAGACTGTCTTAAAATGGAAAAAAAAAAAAATTATTTTAAAGAGAGAGAGAGAGAGAGAATTTTTAATATTTATTTTTTAGTTTTCGGCGGACACACCATCTTTGTTTGTATGTGGTGCTGATGATCGAACCCAGGCCGCACACATGCCAGGCGAGCGCGCTACGGCTTGAGCCACATCCCCAGCCCTTAAAATGAAATTTTAAAAAAGGACTGAGGGTATAGCTCAGTGGTAGAGTACTTGCCTAGCATGTGTGAGGCCCTGGGTTCCATCTCCAGCAGCTGGGGGCAGGGGAGCTCTTAACCTCAGGGTAGCTCTGAGGTTTAACAGGATTAACACCCAAGCTCTTAGAAGTGTCCAGTGTAGAGGAAGCACTATCTGTGTGTCAGCTCTTGTCATCCCCTACTGTGGTAACTGGACCCAGACAGGAATTGGGTTCACATCAGGCTCTGACACTTCTCTGGTGCCTTTCTGGAGGTGACTCTTCCCCTGACCTGTTCTTTATCTGGGAGTGGATCTTGATGCCACACCATCCCAGAGGTGATGAAGGAACCTTGAGAGCACGTGGTTCAGGCCTTGGAGGTGCCCCGGATGTCATCAAGGAGAGAGCATCAATGAATGGCTCCCACCCTGTCTGGCTTCTGGATGCTGCAGCAGGGCTTTGTTAATCATAAAAACCATCTCAGCCATCTTAGCCCCTCCCTTTATGCTTATTTTGATGGAGGAATCACCCCACTGCCTCAGACAGGAGCTTTGTGTACATTCTACAGTGAGAGAAACTGAGTATTGGCAGAGTGCTAACAGCCTGTACTTCCACTGGTCCCTCTTCCTTCCTTCCTTCCTTCTTCCTTCCTTCCTTCCTTCCTTTTCTTTCTTTATTTTTTGGTACCAGAGATTGAAGACACAGATGATAAACCACCAAGCAACATCCCCAGCCCTTTTTAAAAAAAATTTTAAGATGTTGATGGATCTTTATTTTATTCATTTATTTATTTATTTTATTCATTTATTTCTCACCACATGGTGCTGAGAATTGAACCCAGTGCCTCGCATATGCTAGGGAAGCGCTCTACCACTGAGCCACAAATAAATAAATAATATTTTATTTAGAGACAGGGTCTCACTGAGTTGCTTAGGGCCTTGCTAAATTGATGAGGCTTGGTTTGAACTTGTGATCCTCCTGCCTTAGCCTCCTAAGCCCCTGGGATTACAGGGGTGCACCACTGCACCTGACTCCACAGGTCCCTCTTTGATATTGTTCTTTTGTGTGTTGCAGGGGTTGCTGGGGATTCAACCCAGGGCCTGGAACATGCACTCTACCACTGAGCTACACCCTAGCCTTCTTCTGTAACTTGTTGATTGTTCCTGAGTACAGGGCTGGAGCCCAGGTCCAGCAAGAGACAGTTGCAGGCATTGTTGGTGCCCAGGGTCACCCCTACCCAACAGCCTATGATGTCTCTCCCCAACCCCAGCAGAGAATCAAGTTGCCTGTTTCTCTGTCCCCTGTCCCCCACAGATCTGCCATCTCCTTACACCCTCCAGGAAGTGCAGGTCTCCATCATCAACACCACCATCTGTAACCACTTGTACCAAATGTCAGACTTCCGATATAGTATCTGGGGAGACATGGTTTGTGCCGGACAGCTCGCAGGCGGCAAGGATTCCTGCTTTGTGAGTGTCACCCCAGCCCACCATGATCTTCTGCAACTAGTATCCCACTGTTCCCAGCCCCAGGCTAGACATCAACTTATCACCCTATACCTCATTTGATCTCATGCTAACCCTGGGAGGTGGAGACTGTCCCACTTTGTAGATGCAGAAACTAAGGCTCTGTCTCTGCTGGGGAAGAGACAGTAGAACTCATACCCAGTCTCCTGGCTCCACAGCCACCCCTGCTCCCCCAGCCTCTCTGCAGGCCCCACCTACCTTGCCCAGGGCTGGGCTCACCCAGGCTTCTCCCCAGGGTGACTCAGGAGGACCCTTAGTCTGTGAACTGGAAGGGCTGTGGTATCAGATTGGAATTGTGAGCTGGGGAGTGGGCTGTGGTCGACCCAACCGGCCTGGAGTCTACACCAACGTTAGTCAGCACTTTGACTGGATCCGGATGCTGATAGCCCGTAATGGCATACCCAGGCCTGACCCCTCCCTTGCACTGCTGTTCCTTACTCTGCTCTGGGTTCCCAGGCTCCTGGGACCAGTCTAAATGAACCTGGCCTTCGAGGGTTGGAACCTTCTGCCAGTTAAAGCTTTGGTCCTCTTCTGTTCTGTTGGCTAATAAACACATTCAGCATTCCTCCAGACTTGGTGGCTTCCTTGACAGTTTCCTCCCATTCACCCCTGTCCAGTTCAGCCCAAGACCTGTCCCCAACTAACCAAAGTCTCGGCTAATGCAAACAGCAGAAACTTCCCCATTTAGTTCAATCAGATAATTTACAAGAGGGGTGTAGTTGTAAGGTGTCTGGGAGCTGGGAAGAGTAGGGGTGCAGGTTCTGGAGAGTCTACCATGCGGCCAGCGCAATGGTTTCATTAATGAGGTTCTTGGCATAAAAGTTAGCTAGTGAGATCGAAATAAACACACAGACTCAGTTACCTTTTTCTATGACCAGGTCCGAGACAGCTCCCCTCTCTGGTTCCCTCCTCTAACCGCCCGGCAGGGCAGCAAGGATTACTCAGGGCTAGCAGGAGAGAGAGAGAGCGAGTACGCCAGGGAGTAGCCTTTTATTGGGGAGCAAGAAATTCAGGGGAGAATTCCATCCAATGAAGGTTGAAGGGGGAGCCGCACTCCAAGGTCAGGGTCAGTGATTGGGCCTCCGGGGTCAGTGGTCAGTTACACCCCGACACGGACAGGTTCTCTCAACAGGAGAGGGCCGGGAAAGCTCCAACACAGCCAGAGCGCCTCAGACCCTAACCGGGAGTCACCCAGTCACGTGTGAGAATGGCTCCCGACAAGAGAGCATCCCAGTGTACACCATAATGCAAATGTCAGTCACTCTTGGTGTTACTCTGGTCCCCTAAAAGCCAAACTAGGACCAGGCCTTTGGTGCAGGTGAGGAAGTTGGGAAACTGAGGCAGGGAAGTACTGAGTTTATACAAACAGTTTCTCATTGTGGGTAACCTGAGCACTGGTTCACTGAGGACAAGGACAGCAGGGCTGGCATTCCTCCTGACCCCCAAGGCATGGGTGGTCCCAGGGCATGGGATTCTCCAGAGCAGGAGCTGACTCCAGCTGAGGTTGTCAATCTGAGCTTCACCAGTTGCAGCATCAGCAGGAGGTGGTAGGAGTGGGCCAGTGGGAAGTCACCCACCACCCTATCTGTACCCGAAGACCCCCTTAGTGTGGCCAAGAGACCTGCTCACCAGGGCAGCTTTGGTGGGGGGTCTCTAGCCCATTCAAGCAGAGTGGGTCTTGCAAGATCCCCAAATGCTGTGAGACCAGAAGATGAAGATGCTGTGGCCAGATTCCTCTCCTGGTGCCACCCCCAGCCCCACTTCCTGGAAATTGCACACCCTGAAGCTCCCTCAGGTGTGATCCTGGGAGGAAAGCTAGAGAGGGCTTCTGACTGCCCCCTCTGGGAGTAAGCCGCAAAGGATGTACTGCCCTCTCTGCACCGTGGCCTGGTCTCCTCTCCCCCGGCTCCCGGTTCCCACAGAGAGATTAAAAACCCTTGTGGACAAGTTCCATCAGCACTGAGCCCCACCGGCAGCGTCCTGTCCCAGCACTCCTTCGCCCTTACAGAGCCGCCACTCTCCTCCAGGTCCCCGGGGCTGCTCCACCCACACTGGCTGCGGGTCTTGTGTGTCGGCCCAGCCTGGCCTCTGCAGGCGCCCGTTCTCCATCTAGATCGCCCGGGAAAGCCTCGGTGCAGCCTGCGCCCGCCTGCTGCTGGCTGGACCTGCTCCTACCGCACTTCACACCTCTGTCCCTTCATGCCCAGTGCCTCGCGGGATGTGTTCCCCGCCGGGTGGCCTGCAGCCTGCAGCGGCCTGGAACTTGGAAGAGCGTTGGATCCTCCCGGCTGAGGTCTGCGCCCGGCGGGGCCGCGGGGGAAACTCGCAGACACGTGGGTCCCGCCCAAGCGCGGCCCCTCCGCTGTTCAGCCCATGGGGGCGACCGCTCGTTGGACTGAGGGACCCCAGCCGGGACATCCTGCCGGGTCGGCGGCTGGGGAGGAACAAGGGAGAGACGGCTGGGCAGACCCTGCAGCTCAAGGCGGGACGCCCCCTGCCGTCCGCCCCGCGCGCCCGTGGGGTTGAAGCTGCTGCGCGGCCCGCGGACCACGCGCCCGAGGCGGGACCCCGACAGCAGTGGCGCGGGCTGCGGCCGCCGGGTCCGCCCTGCTCCGGAGGCAGGAGTCAGAGGGAGAAACTGCGGCACCACCCAGGGCCACCCCAAGACCTCCGCGTCCTCCGTCGGATAAGGGCCCCGGCTGGTCGGCCCCAACAGTCCCTTGGCTGCGCCTCCCAGCGGGGCGACCCTGAGTCCCGCGTCGCGTCCCCGCCGCGACCAGTGGTGCTGGCCTTGCAGTGAGTCTGAACTCACTTACCAGCAGCGGCCTTGGAGACACACCCTTCCCTTTGCCTCACTCTCGCTGGAGAAGGAAACTGCGTCAGGGGTCGGGGGACCCCATCTGGAGAGGTCCTGTGCCATTTGGATCCAATGCCGGTCTTTTGCGGTACCGATTGGCCCGAGTACGGATCAGGAACTTCAGTCTTGGGGACTTTTAGGCCCTTTGGGTCCACGTGGTGTGTTTGGGGTAGTGAGCAGCTTGACACAGCCAGGGAAGGCCGCAGTCCAGTTTCTCCTCTCCGGGAACTTGTTTTGGAAGGGTGCCCTGTTTATTCTGGTTTCCTTCGGTGGGTCGGTGGGTCGGTGGTGCCCTCTGAGAACTCCTGCAGGCGCGTCCTGGTCAACTTACAGCACTCAGCCTGAATCTAAGCAAAAGACAGTCTCTTCAGTAATAGGCCTGGCCCTGGTATTGCCCCTGGATTCCTAGACAAAGGGGTGTGGGGAGCAGGCTGTGGCTCCTTTTTTTTTTTTTTTTTTTTTTTTTCTTAGTAGAGACTTTTCTGCTCACATTTTGTCATTTTGTTTTAACATCATGGAGGTTTGTTTACTTATTTTGGTCCCCGGGATTGAACCCAGGGGACCTTAACCACTGAGCCACATCCATCCCTTTGTATTTTATTTAGAGACAGGTTCTCACTGAGTTGCTTAAGCCCTTGCTAAATTGCCCGGGCTGGCTTTGAACTCCCAATTCTCCTGCTTCAGCCTCCTGAGCCAGTGGAATTACAGGCATGTGCCACAGGCACTGACTGGCTTTTTTGTTTGTTTGCTTGTGTTTCAGTTGTAGATGGACAAAATGCCTTTATTTTATTTATTATTTTTATGTGGTGCTGAGGATCGAATCCAGTGCCTCACATATGGTAGGAAACGCTCTGCTACTGAGCCACAACCCCAACCCCACAACTTGTGGCTTTCTTAAAAAAGTAAATGAGGGCTGAGGTTGTGGCTCAGTGGTAGAGCACTCGCCTAGCACATGCAAGGCGCTGGGTTCAATCATCAGCACCACATAAAAATAAACAAAGGCATGTGTCCAACAACAACTAAAAAAATATTAAAAAAAAAAGTTAGGGGCTGGGGATGTGGCTCAAGCGGTAGCGCGCTTGCCTGGCATGCGTGCGGCCTGGGTTCGATCCTCAGCACCACATACAAACAAAGATGTTGTGTCTGCCGAAAACTAAAGAAAATAAATATTTAAAAAAAAAAAAAGTTAATTGACTTTTGGGTTCTGTCTACTTAGATTAATACTTTTGTTTGATTGGCATGCCTAAGATATTTCTGCGAATGGTTTTAAGTTACTTCTTGAACTGAAATTACAGGTTTACATGAATGCATTGGATTTTTTTTTTCCCTTCTGCCTAGACAAAGATAATTTTGTTATTCAAGTTTGCTTGGAAATTTGTACTTTTAGTTAACCCTAGGCAGAATGCAAACATGTAAGTTTACTCGGATTCATTTGAGACCAGACCCAAAGGAGCAAAAATGTAAATCAGGCTTTTTAAAATGCAAGCAGCTGTGACCCAACTCTGTGCTTGCCTGTAATTCCAGGGACTTAGGAAGCTGAGGCAGAAGGATAGCAGATTTGAGGCCAACTTGGGAAACAGGGTAGGCTGGAGTGCTGAGGGACTCTCATTCCCCAGAAGGGCTCTAGGTAGGAGGAAGAGCAAGATAGTGGGAGGGCTATGGCCATCTTGCACTGCACTTGTACACCTGACTGGTATTGGGGCCTGAGTTCCCAGACACTCTGGGAAGAAGGAGATGATTGCAGCTCATGGGCTCCTGGGCTCATGCTGGGGTGGGGCTGGGCTCATACCTGTCCTCCAAACTTGGGCAGGGCCTAAGGCCTCCACACAATGCCTGAGAACAGGGGTCCAGGCCTGCATGATCTGGGGTCCTTGACCCAGCTCCCAGGGCCTCCCCTCCCCCTGCTCTTGTCCTGGAATCACAATACCCACCTTTCACTGGGTGCTAGCTAAAGTACTGAGTGCCTGGCCTGACACCTCCTGTAGGACATACCCCCTGCCCCCAAGAGCTCTTATGACCCCCAACTCTGCAGCAGAGGAACTGAGACTGCAGGGTGAGGACCTGCTGAGTCCCACAAGAATGGGCAAAAAATTGTACCTTCTGCTCTGTGCTGCAGCTGACTGTGTCTCTGTGGGCTGGATAGGCAGTGGAGCTGTAGAGCTCAGAACCTGCCACAGGCATCTTAGACAAGCACACCCACTCAGCCCTGTTGGCCATTGACCTTCCATCCCCAGGCTCTGTGGGCCTTAGGTGGGCCAGGACACCAGGGGTGAGAGAGGTAAACTCATTAATCAAGGACACTGGATCCCAACAGGAAAAATGGAAGTACCTGCCCTCTGACCACCCACAGCCAGTGCCTTTACATCTGCCCACTTGCCACCAGGGGGCGGCAGTGGGCCTGTCTCTTGGGATCAGGGGCCTCCCAGATGTGCTGCTGGGCAGGGATCTCTGGCCAGCCTTGGCACTGGGGCTGCCCTCCACCTCACCTCCAGGTAACCAACTTCCAAGGGCCCCAGTGCCCCGGGAAACGATGGACCCACTGAGCACCCAAATGCTGGAGTGCAGTGCAAATCATGCATGGTAACAACCCTGGTATGACGGCTTCTCCACTTGTTCATTTTCATCTCTAACTGATCTCCTGAATTCTGAGGGAGGAAATGTGGATTTTAGTTGCTTGAGTATTTTGAATACTTTTTTGCTTATGTGTTCCCAAGACTTCTGCTCTGGGGACACAGAGGGACACTGGAGTGCTGAGGGACTTTTAGTGGAATGCAACTTTCTTAAAAAAATTGTTTTTAGATGTTGATGGACCATTATTTTATTCATTTATTTATATGCAGTGTTGAGAATCGAGCCCAGTGTCTTACACATGCTAGGTGAGTGCTCTACCACTGAGCCCAGCCCCAGCCCCTGAATGCAACTTTTGTCTATGGAAAAGATCCTCAGTTATGAAACCAAAGACCTCTAGCCTTGGACGTGTTTTATCTGACGTTAAAATTTCCTCATCTGCTTTCATCTTTTGTGCAGTTCTTTCGACAATGTATATTAAAGCTTAAACAGAAAGAAAGCATTTAGAAAGAAATGGCAGGCTGGGAATGTAGCTCACTGGTAGAACACCTGCCTAGCATGCACAAGTCCCTGGGTGTGATCACTGGTATCACCAGCAAAAATCAAATAGAAAGAAATGACCAAAAAAAAAACTTTCTCCACCTACTTCTGTTTGCACTCACAGAAATGTACTTGCTGGCATTTTGTAAGAAAGTCCAGTGTTGCTGAGTGTGGTGGCCCACACCTGTGATGCCAGAGACTTGTGGGGTTGATGTAGGAGGAGTGCAAGTTCAAGGCCAGCCTCAGTAATTTAGCAAGACCCTGCTGCAAAATAAAAATAAAAAAGGACTGTGAGTGTAGCTTAGTGCCTCTGGGTTCAATCTCCAGGATCATTAAGGAAAAAAAAAAGAAGAAGAACAAGAACAAGAAAAAGATACTCACATAGTCTCACCAACCCAATGATGGACTTTGTGATTTCAAAAGAAACTGAAGTTTCACATGATTCAGAAACCTTATACAGATAAAGACACAATCCTCCCACTTGAGGAGTTTCTGTACTGTGCAGGGCAGTTTCCAGTGGATGAGTAAATCTCCTTTGAAGATATCACCACAGTCCTTGTCATATCCATCATCCTTTGCCTCAGTGAGCTGCTTGCTCCCAGAGGTGCTCCGTGAGCTGCAGCCATCGTGATTGACCCTCTCTGTGCTCATAGCTCCTCTGCTGAGTGTGATGCTGAGGAGGTTACTCTCCCTGGCTCTGATGACCTATTTCCTGGGAGAGGCAAGAGCCTTCCAAGTCCTCCCAATTGAGGGTGCCCATTACTTGCTTCAGCCTATGTGGAGTCAGGAATGTTCCAAGTGCAGCTAATGCGCTGCATCTTCAGACTGGCTCAGTCTGGACATTCCCCTGCTGCAGAGGCCATCTTTACCTTCTCATTTATTTATTTACCCATTTACATGTGGCACTGGTAGCTGAACCCAGATTCTTGCACAAGGTAGGCAAGTGTTCTATCCCTGAGTTAAATTCCCACACCCCTGGGAGTGGGGGGGGGGGTCAGTCTCTGTCTCTCTCTCTTTTTCCCTTTTTATTTATTAAGACAAAGACTTGGGATGCTCCTGCCTCATCCTTCTGAGCTGCTGGGATTACAAGCATTCGCCACCACATCTGGCTGAATCTGTCTTTACAGCCTTCTCTCGTGGAATCCCTCCTCCAAATCCTTGCTCTGCCTTCTGAGTTCCTTTCTTTGCTTTCTTTTCCAGCTTACCACTGCATTTCTTACTTAGCTATGACCAAATTAGTGCTGAGCCCTTCTGCTAAAATGTTCTGCTCAGCAGTGATATTTTAAACTTCTCCACACTCTCTTTTCTCCAGTTGCTCCTTTCCTGGACAATCCTTGCCTCCTCCTGGAAGACTCCTCCTGAATCTTTCTGAAGGACACTAGTTCCAAGTTTCCCAGTTGTAGAGAGGTGTAGTGGTAAATGCTGGTAATCCCAGTGACCACAAGGCTGAGGCAGGAGGATCCCACATTCAGCACAGCCTTGGTGACTGAACTGTCTGAAACTTTGTTTAAAAGGGCTGGGGGTGAGGCTGGGCGTTAGAGCATCCCCAGGCTCTGTCTCCAGTATGAAAAACAAAATAAGTAGTTTCCCAGTTGTCTGCTCTCCGTGGATTATCTGGGCTTTCTCTGTGGTCAGCTGACCTCCCTGCAACAGACCCTCTGATGAAGGCCCGAGTTCTCCTGGAATATTCTCCATCCTCCTTGTTGGGCCGTCCAGGGCCAACTCAGCAGGAGCAGGGGGTTCCAATCCAGCACAGTCCAAGCAAAGCACTGGCCCTTGACCAGCTCTGGGGAGACCACAGGTGCCCTTGGATGATCCTTCCTGAGGAGTGTCCCTGCAACCTTGGAGAATGGTGCCACTCCGGGTCCCACTAACAGTGGGATTCCCCGAGGGGCTTGGGCCACATGCAGAGACTGAGTAACAAGGTTCCCACCTGGGCATCTCATGCCTCCCTGACCACGCCTCAGTACAGCCCTGGTGACCAGAAGCTGCTATCTTCCCTTGTGGCACTCCTTCGGGCCAGCAGTCTCAGGTCCACTCTGGGAGAATTCAGCCCTGTCCACTGGCCTCTGCTGGGGAACACCTCTGGAGAGAGGCTCACGCTTGTGTCCTCACCCAGGAGCACACTGACTCTTCTGAGTTCTGTGGGACCCGGTGGACTCTCTGACCAGGGGGTGTTGGTGCTGACGCCTGGCTGGCTGTCCATTCACAAGTGGGACTGGTACACTGCCCCCACTCCCACAGGAAGCAGAGGCCCTGGAGGCCGGGGCAGTTGTGTGAGCCCACTGCAGGCAGCAGGCAGAGAAGGAGCTCGAGCCCTGTGCATGGTCCCAGCCCAGCTCCATGGCTGCAAAGGAGCAGCACCTTTAGCAGGAGGCGCCACACTGCTGACTCCAGATCAGCCTGCCAGGAGGAGGTGCTAATGGGCTTCCTGGGGGGCTCCTGGCTGAGGGCCATGTCCTTGTTCCTGGGGGAGTTGTGGGTAAGGGAAAGAGGGCATCAGAGGAGGCAGCCAGTGCTCCTGGGCTGCAGACAAGAAAGGGGTGTTGGGGTTCACTGACTGCAGCATCACATCAAGACGTGTGACGGCTGACCAACTCCTGTAGGAGCCGAAGGCACTGTGGTCCCCAAGGGTCCCTTGGTCCCAGGGAGCTCATCTGGGTGAAGGTGGTGGCCAGGGCTTCCAGCCTGCTGCCTCTCCCGCAGGGGGCGCCGGCAGGGTCTGGAGCGGAGCTACAGGGAGCCCAGGGGGCGCCAGGTTGTAGAAGAAAGAGGCCATGGGCGAAAGGAGCTGCCCACTGCTGTCGCCGCTGCTGCTGCTGGCGCTGCTGTGGCGCCCGGGACTGGAGAAACAGGGTGAATTCAGGGGGCGCTGCTGGCAGGGCGGGGCGACGGGGGCCGTGGGCGTCGTGGAGGTCAGGGGCGCTCACCTCCTGGCCTCCACTCAGACTCGCAGGAAGAGAACCCGCAGTCAGGTAAGGCGCCTCGACCAGTCCCCTCGCTGTGCGCCGGCGTCGGGTGCAGAGGACAGTGCGAGGACGCCTCATTTCTCCCTCTCCTCCGCCTCAGGTCCCATGAACACCCTGCTGCTCTCAAGTAACGGCTGGGCCTTGGGGAGGGGCGGGTGGGCGCGTCCCCAGAGGCCCCTGGCCCAGTGGTGGGCCTGCCCCGCGAGCTCACCGCGTGTCTGCCCCAGGGCCCTGCGGCCGCCGGGAGGTCCGCCCTTTGATCGTGGGCGGAGTGGAGTCCTCGCGCGGGCGCTGGCCATGGCAGGCCCTGGTGCGTGTGCGCAATGTCAAGACGTGCGGAGGGAGCCTGCTCAGCCGCCGCTGGGTGCTGTCGGCCGCGCACTGCTTCAGGAGGTGAGTCTGTGCGTCCACAGGGACAGCGACCTCCCTTCTTGCACTGGGGCACTCTTGTATGTTGATAGGGCTTCGTGTTTTCCTTTGCTTCAAGCAGGGATGCAACTGGTAACAGACAAATGACTTTCCCTGGCATCCCTGGAGGTGACACTGTTTAAATTCTAGCATCACTTTTTACCAAAACATTATTGTGCATTTTTCTTGTAATTTTCTCTTCTCTTTCTAACCAAATGGAACCACCATAGTTTCACCTCCCAATGGAGTGGGAGGCTTGAGTTGAGGAGGGAGCTATGCTGGTCACCCAGTCGGCCAGTGGAGCTCTCCCCACCCAGCTGTTTGACTTCCAGTCGGTGGACCAGCACTGGCCTCACATCTGCTTTGTTCTTTCTGAGTGGCACATGTATATTCCTACAAGACTGTGCTCTATGTCCTTAGGACAGCTCTGGGAGGAGACGAGACACTAGGGGGAGCCACACTCCTGCTCCTCCCACCTCAGTACTCTGGTTGTGGCCTGTCTTGGTCTGAAGTTTCTACATGGGTCCCTTGAGCCCATGAGAAGGACTTGCCATGGACACTAATGGTGTCCATAATGAGGAAGTAGTAGCAGCCCCCACAGCATCACCCCAGCCCAGGTGTGCTCAGATGGCCAGGCCCCCTTCCCCGGGCCCTGGAGGTTGCTCTCTTCTCCCCTGCCAGGTTCTCTCGTGCTTCCAGGTGGATAGTCCAGCTTGGTGAGCTGACTCTCCACCAATCTTTCTGGAGCCTGCGGGCTCACCGAAACCGGTACAGAGTGAAGGACATCATTGTGAACCCCCAGGCTAGAGGAAAGTTCCATGACATCGCCCTGCTGAGGCTGGCCTCCTCGGTCACCTACAGCAAGTACATCCAACCCATCTGTGTCCTGTCTTCTACCTTCATGTTCCTGCACCGGTCTGACTGCTGGGTGACTGGTTGGGGAGTCATCCATGAGAATATGGGTAAGGTTGGGGACAGAGGGCTGGGCTGGGCACTATCCTTATCCCATTTAGCCACCAGATCCAGCAGCCCCTCCTGGACCTGGGCACCCGCTCAGCATTCTCTCCTCAGGGGCTGCCCTCCTCTTGCTCCCACTGCAAGGGCAGGAAGACAGACTCTGTCCCCTTCCCTTGCAGACACTGTGTGGGCCAGAAGGCAGGGGTGCAGAGGGTGCCGGCTTGGAATGTGCCTTTGCTAGCAAGCAGGGGTGGCAGGCTCAGGACAGCCTCCTGCCAAGGGCCTCTTCCGTTAACTTCCTTCCACTGTGATTTAGTTCACAAACCCAAACTTTAAAGCCAGCAGTGGCAAAGCAGGCTGTTCAGAGATCTGCGGGACGTTCCTAAAGCTGTGTGGCCATCCTGGCACCATCTACCTCAGAACAGTTCCATCTCAGCAGGAGTCCCCGCCCTCCTTAGTCATTCCTCTCCATGCCTGGTGGCCTGGGCTCATTGCACGTTGCAACCACCGCCTGCCCAAACCACAGCCTGCCCTCTGCCTGCATGGATTGCCTGCTCTGGACATCCCTTGCCAACGCAGCCACAGAGCATGTGGCCTTTTGCATCTGCTTCCTTGCACGTGCTGTCGTGTCTCCCAGGGTCGTCCCGTTTGCTTGTCTCTCAATCCTGCATCCCTCTTTTTTTCCTTTCTTTTATTTATTTAAAAAATATATTTTTAGTTATCAATGGACTTTTATTTATTTATATTTGATGCTGAGGATCGAACCCAGTGCCTCACACACGCTAAGAAAGTGCTCTATCACTGCACTATGACCCCAGGCCCTCCCTCCCTCTCTCTCTCTCTCTCTCTCTCTCTCTCTCTCTCTCTCTATCTCTCTCTCTCTCTCTCTCTTTTTTTTTTTTTTTTTGATATGTAATTCACAGAACGTTAAATTGACTACTTAACATGTACAACTTGTATATTCTCTACCTGGGCAGCAGGGGTGGCATCTTTATAGTCCAATTAGGATATCAAATCTCAGGGTAGCTGCAACTGCCTGTCCTTCCGCTGGGTCCCCTCGGATCTTGATGACTGCCCCCAATGTGGAGCAGTCACCCTGGACCTCCCCACTGCTACAAGGTGTGGGCTGGGCACACACATCCTGCTCTGCTCTAGATGGCAAAGGAGAGGCTGAGTTTGCTTTCTGTCTCTGTCCTACCCCAGTACCTCTGCCACCCCCCTACCGCCTCCGGGAAGTGCAGGTCACCATCCTCAACAACAGCAGGTGCAGGGAGCTGTTCGAGTTGCCCTTTCAGCGCAGCTCCATCAGTTTCGACATGCTTTGTGCTGGTGCTGAGAATGGCAGCAGGGATACCTGCCACGTGAGTGCCCACCCCATGAGGAAATCATACCCACCCTGCCCCAGGCCTGAGAGCAGGCTCCGAGCCCCCACCAGCCCACACCTGGAGTAAAGCAAAGGCAGTCCTTATTCACCAGCCTAAAAAACATACTGCTCATTCTCCACTGGTGGTGCCTCCTCCCACATCCCGTCAGCCCCTGGAGGTAGAGACTGAGGCCCCACTTTGCAGATGCAGAAACTGAGGCTCTGTCTCTGCTGGGGAGCAGGGAATAGGATTCACACCCCTCTTGCCAGCTGCACAGCCACCCTGCTCCCCCAGCCTCTCTGCAGGCTCCACCCACCTGCCCTGGTTGGGCTCACCCAGGCTTCTCCCCAGGGTGACTCAGGAGGACCCTTAGTCTGCGACCTGGAAGGGCTGTGGTATCAGATTGGAATTGTGAGCTGGGGAGTGGGCTGTGGTCGACCCAACCGGCCTGGAGTCTACACCAACGTCAGTCTACACTTTGACTGGATCCGGATGCTGGTATCCCGTAATGACATGCCCAGGCCTGACCCCTCCCCTGCGCTGCTGTTCCTTACTCTGCCCTGGGCTCCCAGGCTCCTGGGGCCAGCCTGAGCATACCTGATCCCATTAAGGTACTGTGGGAACCATAGCTCTGCACCTTCCCCATCCCGTGGACACCGAGTATTGTGTGGTGACAGCTTCCCAGACCAGCCCCTTTCCCCTGCTGTCTTGTTTGCTAATAAACACTTATGCATACTCAAGTTGACAATCGAGAACATGATGGGCACCCAGTGCTTCCTGGACTATTGTCTGTATTACCCATGACCTGTGCAGCCCAGGACCTGTCCCTAACTCCTAATCTTGTCCAGCTGTTGGTCACAGACAGCTGAACCCTTTCCAGTCAATTCACCCAGAAAGCTGATTTGTGGGAAGAGGGTCATAGCCCCAGGGTGTCTGGGAACTTGGAAGTCTGGGGAAGGGTAACAGGGAATAAATGTTAATCATGGACAGCGCCCCCTGCCCCCAGTCTTGGTGTGCCCCACTACATGAGTCTCAGATCTTCCTGGTGTTACCAAGGTCCCGTAATGGTAGTTTACTCGGGTGGTGAGCTCAGGAAGTACAGGCCAGGAGTGTGTTGGGTTTTCCCACAATAAAAAAGAAGCTGAACGGGAAGTGGACTTAGCCTGAGACCCTGCCTCAGTTTTTCAATATGGGACTGAGACAGGGGGTGGGTTTAGAGGCTCTTTCCTCCTTCCTAAAGTTCAGATGCACATTAATCAACCTGCTGCAGACTCCTCCCCTAAAAAGAGCCAGTTTCTCAGGAAGAACCCATACCAGCCGGCTCTCTGGGTCCCCTCCATCCTCCATCCCTGCCTTTCACCCCAATCACCATTCCTAGCAACCTGCTGAATGGTGCCCAGCCCTACAGCCTACCCCCCTACCAAGGTCTGGCCCCACTCCCATTCAGCCCTCCAGCTTTCCAGCTGCTTCTGTCCCTGAACAACTGGCCCTATCTCCACCAGGCTGTCCACAGGTGGCCAATCCTGGGGAGGCTTGAAGAGGACGGGAGCTTATTGCTTTTATTCCTGTGGCATTGTGTTTGCCTTGTACCAGCACTGATCCAGGCTCTGCCCATTCATTCAGTCACACTGGAGGAGAGAGCCACGGCCCCACAGAGCATGGGTGTTTTAGTTCTGGGGAATCAAACCCAGGTCTCATATACGCCAGGCAAGTGCTCTCCCAGCCCAGAGTGGTCTTGAGTGTGGATCCAGGCTATGGGCAAGACTAGCCTTAAAACTTCCTGCCCCACCTCCACACCCAGAAGCTGGGTAGGTCCCCAGGGGGTCCCCTCATGCCCAGCCTGCTGCTACACTCAGCCCTGTTGACCCGCTCCCACATCCACAGTGCCTGCTCAGAATGGAGCGCTGTTCTGCCCACTGGAGACTGTTGACTAAATGTTTGAGTCTCCAAAATTCCTATGCAGAAGCGCTATATCAGTCAGCTTTTCACTACTGTAAAAGTACCTGAGGCAAACTAACTTTAAAGTGAAAAAAGGTTTATTTAGCTCAAAACTCACAGGCTCCAGGGCATAGTGCTGGCATGGCTCAGTTCTGGTGATAAGCTTGCTGACAGAGTCCTGAGCTGTGGGGCGGGTGGGAACTCATTCGCCTTTATGGTCTCCCTCCCTCTTCTTACAAAGCCAGCCACAGGATCCCATCCTGGGGGCTCTATTTGAACAGCCTATTCTAATCTCATCACTTCCCAAAGGCTTCACCACAAAAACCATAGCAGTATCCAGTTCCCCTCCTATTAATGCCATTAACATGAACCTTTGGAGATTAAAATGCTTCAAGACTTGAGGTTGGTGGGGGGGCAACCATACTCAGACCATAATCCCCAGCGTGACTATTTTTGCCTTTATGGAAGTAATTGAGATTAAGTGAGGTCATAAGAATGGAGCTCTGATAAAATAAGATCAGTGTCCTTAGAAGAGAAGACAATTACTCTCTTCCCCTCTGCACCCAGAGGCTGTGGAGGCCTGAGCAAGATGGAGGCCTCCTAACAGGCCAAGGGGAGCAGCCTCAGAATGAACCAGACCTGGTTGGCTTTGACCTTGTACTCCACCCCCACATCCCCCCTACCCCCACACCCCAGAACCTTGAGAAGTACATTTCTGTTTAAGCTGCCACACCTAGGATAACTGTCACAGCAGCTTGGGCTGACTAGTTCAGGGCCATAAACCCAGACCCGGCCTCATGGAGAGGAGATGAACAATACAGATGAAACCTCCAGACCCATGTCAAAATCAGAATCTTGACATGGTGTGAGGGAGACATGGCCTCAGCAGTGAGGCAAGAGACAGAGGAGCAGAGGCTGAGGGGCCAGGAGTGCCAACAGAAAGGGAGTGGGGCTGCACAGCCTGTGGGTAAATCCAAGGGGTGACTCACAGGTCTGGGCATTGTCCTGGACCCAGCCCTCCACTGGACCCCTTCCCTATCTCCTGGCCTCACCCTAGACCAACAGTCTTGCTATGTTCTGGCCACCCCAAGCCAGAGGGTGGACTGTTTCCTAAGGTCACACCTGCGTCTGGCTCTGATCAGCTATGCATTCCCACTCTGAGCTCAGGATCCAGGGAGTGTTGGCCTGGCTGGGGTCTCCATATGGAGTCAGCCGGCCAGGCCCGAGGTCTGGGTTCTGGAGTCTGCAGTCAGGGCCCCATGTGGGGCTGGCTGGCCCAGCCAAGCTGGGATTACTGGACAGAACAATAGAGCTCAGAAGCCCCAGTGACCATACCCCACCAGGAGGCAGGATCAGGTTCGGAGATGAGCTGCCAAGGATTCTCTGGAGCTTCCCAGCCTGACCGCAAGCCCCAGGTCTCCGTACATGGTATCCTCTCCCTGCCACTTCCCAAGTGCTGCTCAAAGAATCTTTGTTTGAGGCTGGTCAGTGAAGCCACATCCCTGCCTTGGCCCTGGCCCAGCCTCCGCCCCTCTGCCCTTTAAGCCCCAGGCCCTCCCCTAGTCCCAGACAGTGGAGAGGGCACCAGGCTGTAAGGGTGAGAGCAGTGTCCAGGGCATGCCGGGGCAGGACAGTGCAGCTCCTGGGTAATGGGAGGGAAGGACGGTGTTGGTGATGAGGCTCTAGGACTCCTGTTGAGGTACAGGAGACCCAGATCTGAAAGCTGGGGGGACTGCATACTGGGCTGGAGGTGGTCACCCAGGATCGGGGCTGAAGGAAGGGTATTAAGCCTGGGTGGAAGGGATAGCACAAACAGAAGGGCCACCGAGGGAGGGGCAGGTGGGGTTAGGGTGTTCCTCTCTGCTCCCTGCCAGAGCCCAGCGCTGGGCAGAGCTGCCTTACCCAGCCCAGCCCCGGAGACAGGATGATGGGGGCTTCCCAGCTCCAGATCCTGCGCCTGCTGGTATTCGGTGAGTGGAGCAAGGAGTAGGGGTGATAGCCACAAAGAACTTGGCTCCAGGTCATCCACGTCACCACCTCTGGGCCTGCTTCCGGCCCCCGCACCCCGCATGTCCTCAGTTCCTGACCTTGGGCTCTTCAAGTCCCAACAGGTTACCTGTGTAAAGGGCCTGGGTCCCACCCCCACCCCAGTGTTCAGGAAGGTGACATTAGGTAACCAATCACATAGGAGCCTGGCACAAGCTCAGTGCCACACATATGTCCTGCCTCCCTCCTAATCTCTGACCACCCCCCAGTTATCTGACACCAAGTCCATAATCCAGCTCTCTCTCCACTTCCTCCTCCAGGAGCTACTGGGTCGTTGGTGTCCGCAGGTAAGAAGCCTCAGAGCTGCCCCTCCAGGCCCTAGGCCTTGTCTCTCCTACGCACACTTGTCTCCAGGCCCCAGTCCTCCGCCAACCCTGGCTGTCCCCTTGTTGTCTCACAGCCTGTGGGCAACCCCTCATGTCCAGCCGGATCGTGGGGGGCCGGGATGCCCGTGAGGGAGAGTGGCCCTGGCAGGCGAGCATCCAGCACCGGGGGACGCACGTATGCGGGGGGTCGCTCATCGCGTCCCAGTGGGTGCTGACTGCAGCACACTGCATGGCCAGGTCAGCTCCCGGAGCCCCAGATGGATGCAGGTGGGGAGGAGGGCGCCTGAAGGTGTAGGCAGGGCCAGTTCCCCATGGGATGGTCTTCTGGGTAGGGTCTGCTTCAGTTATCCCCTCCCCTGTCATGCAGACAGGCACTTCCATCTGAGTACCGCGTGTGCCTGGGGATGCTGCGCCTGGGCCCTGTGTTACCCCCGGCACTCTCCGTGGCAGTGTGGAGGGTACTGCTGCCTCCAGACCACTCTATGGATGCCACCCGCGGTGACCTGGCGCTGCTGCAGCTACGCCACCCAGTACCAATGAGTGCCCACATCCAGCCCATCTGCCTGCCCATGCCTGGTAGTCACCCACCACCCAGCTCACCCTGCTGGGTCACCGGTTGGGGCACCCTCCGCCCAGGAGGTGAGGCATGGAAGGCTTGGCATGAGGTTTCTTTATCTAACTTGGCGTCCCAGACCCTCACAGTCCCAATACAGAACACAGAGCCACTTGTAAGAACCTGAAACTTCTCCCCAGAGCCAGATCCAGGGTGTCCCCTGCCTGACAAATCAGAATCTCGGGCTCCACTTCTTCCACGAGCCCTGCTCTACACTCTGCCCTCCCCTGGCTCTCAGAAGTCTCCCCTTTTCCCCAGTGCCACTTCCAGAGTGGCGTCCCCTGCAAGGAGTGAGGGTGCCACTGCTGAGCTCACGCACCTGTGACCGCCTGTACCATGTGGGCACCAGCATCCCTGAGGCGGAGCGCATAGTGCTGCCAGGAAACCTCTGTGCTGGCTACCTCAGGGGCCACAAGGATGCCTGCCAGGTGTGTCCCCCACCTATAACCTCTGGAGTCCATGCCCCTGTGTCCAGCACCCTACCTCCCTAGAACTCAGGACCCAGCAGATCCCACCCCCAGGCTACTTCCCATCCCCCAATCCTGAGGTATCACCCCAGCGACCTGGGACAGCTGCCCCAAAGTCTTGGGAGGACTGGGACCTACAGTAGCCTTTCTGTTTGTTGCAGGGTGACTCCGGGGGACCCCTAAGCTGCTTGCAGTCTGGACACTGGGTTTTGGTGGGTGTGGTGAGCTGGGGCAAGGGCTGTGCCCTGCCCAACCGTCCTGGTGTCTATACCAGCGTGGCCAAGTATAGCCCCTGGATTCAGGCTCACCTCAGCCTCTAATGCTGGGTGGTTTTGGTGCTGCTGACCTGGAGCCTCAGCCTCGGTCCATCCAGGACCTGCACACATTCTCCTCTCAGAGATCCTAACGGGCCATCCATGTACTCTCCATTCCCCTGCCTCTTCTCCTCCAGGGCACTCACTGAATGTGATTCCACAAGCCAGCAATCCAGGGAAGTTCTGTGTGTCCTGGGGGCTCACTCTCCTCCTTCCCCTCCTGTTTCATCTTTACCCTCAGCTCTGGCCAGGGATGAGGGCAGGACAGCAGATATAGCAAACCAGCTGCCCCTGTCTGGCCTGTGTCCCCCTTGTTTTCTGGAGGAAGACAGACATATGCAAAGCATAAGAGAGATTCAACACCAAGGAGCGTCTCCGTTGATGGCTCTGAAGATGGAGAAGCCAGGAACTGAGAACATCCTACAGTGGCCTCTGGTCGACACCCAGCAGGGCACAAGAATCTGGGACCTCCAAATGCCAGTTCTGTGAGCCCCGCCCTGATGACCCCTTGCCCTCAGCCTAGTGAGACCCTAAGCAGAGAACCCAGCTGAGCCACTGGACTCTGACCTACAAAGTCATGATTAAATAAATTGGTGTTCTGTTAAGCTGCTACCTTTGTGGCAATTTGTTACACAGACAAAACAACTAGTAAAGATTCTGCTCCACTGTCCTGGAGGTGTTCTAGGGGAAGATGGGCTGGTTCCCTGCACTTCAAGAGGCTCAGAAGCCTGTGTGCCTGGCTTGGAGAGTTCCTCTGCAGGGCTGCCCACAGTTGCTACTGCTCCTGAGGCTTCTGACCCTCACTCACTCCTCACACCCCTAATCTGGACACAGCCTCTCTCCAGTCTGGCTCTTTTTTTTTTTTTTTTAATTTTAATATTTATTTTTTAGTTATCGGCGGACACAACATCTTTGTTTTGTACGTGGTGCTGAGGATCGAACCCGGGCCGCACGCATGCCAGGCGAGCGCGCTACCACTTGAGCCACATCCCCAGCCCCATCCAGTCTGGCTCTTTGCCCTCCCTCTGCTCCCCTTCCAGCCTGGTGCCTGATCTCTTCCTCTCAGATAGAGGTCAGTTTCTAGAGTAGCAGGGGAATAAGAAACAGAACAAAATCTGGAAAATTCTTTTTTTTTGGGGGGGGGGGTGGTTTGCTTACTGAGAATTGAACTCAGAGGCACTCAACCACTGAGCCACATTCTTAACCCTATTTTGCATTTTATTTAGAGACAGGATCTCATTGAGTTGCTTAGCGCCTTCCTTTTGCTGAGGCTGGCTCTGCTTCAGCCTCCCTAGCAGCTGGGATTACAGGCGTGCACCACTGCACCCAGATCAAAGCCTGTTCTTTGGAGCTGATCAACAGAGAGATGGGGAGAAAGCGAGGGGGGGGGGGGTGCATCAAAGTCCCTGCAGGCCTACACAGGCCTGAGCCTCTCTCCCTACCAGTGGACTTACTTGATGGTCACTGCTGGGTCAGGTCAGGTTGGTGGGGCAGTAGGCAGATGCCCAATTTTACTGCAGTCCATTCTGCAGTAAAATTGGGCTGCCTGTGATGGGGTCACTAGGGACTAGGGTGCTCAGGACAGGGTATGGCCAGCCTGCAGAAGTTCAGGGGCACATTTGCAGTGAGACCCTGTTGGGTCATATCAGCTGCCCACTGCTTCAATCTGTGAGTGCACCTCATGCCTTTTTCCTCTCATCACTTCCCTGGCACAGGGCCAGCCAGAGATAGTCCCCAGGATGCTTCTCCAAAAGGGAGCACATGAGACATTGAGCAAACCAGGGCCTGGGGCCTGCCTCTCCATCCAGAGAGACTGTGTATCTGAGGAACACCCAGGCAGCCAAGACTGAGGAAGGAGTGAGATGGACAGGGCCGGGGGTGGGGGAACCAGTTAGAAAAGATGACTGCTCCCAGTGGTACCCTAACAACACCATGCAGGGACACAGTGGGGTACTGAATCTCATCAGTTACCTCAGACTCTGCTAGGTGGACTTCCCCATTTGTCAGGTGAGAAAACTGAGACAGAAAGTCCCAAAACTGGGAGCTGGGGATATAGCTCAGTTGGTAGAGGGCTTGCCTTGCAGGCACAAGGCTCTGAATTCAATCCCAGCACCATATATTCACAAATGAAATAAATAAAAGTCACACAGCTGGCCAGTGATAGACTGGGCTACCCTCCTTTTTTTTTTGGTACCAGGGACTGAATGAATCCAGGGGCACTTAACCACTGAGCCACATCCCCAGTCCCTTTTTACATTTTTTTTTTAGGGACAAGGTCTCACTGAGTTACTCAGGTCCTCACTAGTTCACCACCATGCCTGGGCAGACTGGGTTTCTTACCCAGGCCCTCTGATTCAGGAATGGCAGAAGTGAGGTGGTATTTCCTTTGCTCTCTCCATCCTGCCCTAACAGCTGGTCTCCCCGGCCTCCTCCACTCAGCCCATTCCTGAGGTGGCCGCCCATGGTGCTGGCAAGTTGAAGCACCTCTCAGACCTTGCACCGCTGAGACCCAACTGCCAGGGTAACTGAAAGCCTGGTCCTCATCCTCAACGCCAATCCAGTAACAAAGACAAAGTCTTGAGAAAAAGAAAAAGGAAGGTTGACTGCTTTGCTAGCAAAGGAGAAACAGAGGACTCCTGTCCCAGAGGCTGTGATTCTGCCCATCAGCAGGAACAGGGGGGCTTTTATAGAGGTGATTCAGAGCAAATGAGATTAAGGAGGAGAAATCAGGGAGGAGAAGATCGGGAGTTTAGGGAAAAGAATATCAGGAAAAAGGAAAAAGGAAAAAAAAAAAACATGTAAGTTTCAAAGTATCAAGTAAATCCCTTTTACACCAGCACAAATGGCATGGGGGTGGTTGGTCCTGCCCTGCTGAAGCTGAGGCTCCTCAGACCACATCAGCTGTAGCCTGGACTGGATGGGGACTGTGCTGAGGCCCAATGAGGGAAATCACAGCAGGAGAAGGGACTTTAGAAGCTCCCAAAGAGCCAGAGGCTGCTGGTCAAAAGTAAGAATACCTAGTTGTGGCTTAGAAAGCAGCTATAGAGGCCTTCACATGATTTTCCTTTGGTCTTAAAGAGCAGAGAACAGAGCCATAGAAAGTTGACTGCCAAAAGCTGCAGGGTCAGCAGCAAAGACAGGATCAGAGCCAGAGCCCCCAAGGCAGCAGCACCTCCGTAGAAAAAGTGAGTCCGTCCCTTGGTGAATGCAAACAACTAGGCGATAAAGGAGTGAAGATTTATAAATCGCAGCAAAGAGAGTGCTGGGGATATTTCCCTAAGCAGAGTCTCTCTGAACAAAGGGAACCTGGAATTTTACTGGGGAGACTCATGCATATTAATACCTGAGAGACTATCACATGTAGAAGGGATGTTCTTGCCCACTCCCAGTTCAAGATCCAACTTCCCCGTACAGTGACAGCTTGAAAATGGTGGGTGGGACTGCCTCTAGGGTAAAGAATTTAGCTTTCCAATGAGATTATGAGCAAACCTCATTGATCTAGAAGAGTGTGATCTGGGTTGGATTACACAGGTCCCTGGTGGTCTTTTCTCAAGGGCCTTATCTAAAACCAAACAAAAACAAAAAACCCAGCAGGGTTTGAAGAGGTGCGGGCTCCGATCCCACCCCAAGCACTGTGCCTACCCCTATGACTAGCTCTCAGAGTTGACACATGGCCCCTCCAGGACACTGAGACCAGAGCTCCAACAACTGCAGGGCTGCATGGTGTCCAGGGCCACTGCCAGTGGGTCTCTGGGCTGGTGGCCTCATCTCTCACACCTGCCCAGCCGTCTCTGGCTGCCCAGGTAGCAGCTGTCCCCTCCTGGGGGTTGGCTGGGTTCCAGAGTAGCCTCCAATGGTTGTTGGAGGCTCCACCAACAGAGGAAATCAAGCTGCTGGAGGAGCCCAGTCAGGGAGGAAGTGCTGCCACCAGGGCCGGAGCTGGAGCAGGGAGCTGTCCAGGAAGCCAACCAGAAGGGACACCCCTCCTACCCTGGACACCACGGGGCCACTGGGGCCTGGCCAGGGAATCGAGGTGAAGGCCAAGGGCAGCCTAGCAAGGCCAGCTCAAGATACAGATAAAAAGGGTGGATGTAGCTGCGTGGTGCAGCGCCCCTGGGATCAAGCCCCAGAACCAATAAAATAAAAGTAAAAAAACCAAAAAGGCTGAATGGGTTACCGAAAGCTCAATCCTGGCCCTCAAGGCCAAACTAGTAAGAAAGACATGGTTCCGAGGAAAAAGAAAATATTTCTTGCTTTGCTACAAAGGAGAAACAGGGACTCCTGTCCGGGAGGCTGTGATTGCCCACGGGCAGAAACAGGAGCTTCTACAGAGGCGACTCCCAGGCACTTGGCAGCTGGCACCACTTGTCAATTTGGGGGACAGTCATCCCAGAGACCTCTCGAGTCTGGGTTACTCAGTTCCCAGGGTGGGTGTGTGCTCAAGGACGGATAAATCCGCCTAAAACGGGAAAGAATGGCAACCCTGTTTCCCCTGAGACTAGGGAGGCGACAGAAGAAGAGAAAATAGCTTGTCCTTTAAAAATAAGTCATAGTGGCCGAGCGGCAAGGGCTGTCAGAGCATGAAGTGAACAAGGGCTACGGATGAGGCTCTGAGGTGATGCACCCGAGGTTCAATCCTCAGTGTCCACCGCCCCCCCCCCCCGCCCACCAAAAAAAGAGGCCGTAGAGCAGCCGAGGTGTCCCTCAGTGGAGGGAGGGGAGAAAGGAGCGTGCACTCAGGCTTGGTGCAGCCATAAAATGACATCGGGTCATCGGAGGGAAAATGCATGGAACAGGAGAACAGAAGGCTGAGCAGAATAAGCAGCCTCCGAAGGTCGGGGGTCGCAGTGTCCCCTCTCGCGCGGACGAGGTAGGGGAGAGTTCCCACGGAAATGAGGGAGAGCAGCGGAAAGGGCCAGAGAGGGGTCCTGGGAGAGGCAGGGACACGCCGTGTCGTGTGCACCTGCGAATGTATAACAGCGAATCCCTCCACTGTGCACGGCTACTTCGCGCCTAATAGAGACACGCGAAAACCGCTTAAAGCGGCGGCGCCTCCCTCGCGGCAGCGAGATGGCGGCCCGCGCCGAGCCTCTTCCGGCTCACTTAAAATGGCGGCGGGGGCGGGGCCGCGCGGGGCGGGGAGGGGCGGGGCCGCGCGGGGCACGCCGGGCCGCGCGCGGGCTGCCGGGAAGGGGCGGAGCGCGGCCGCGCCGGCGCGTCGAGCGAGAGGCAGCCGCCGCGATGGTGAGCGGGCGCGGGGGGAGGGGCGGCCGGGCCGGGTCGGGGGCGGCGGGGGCGGCGGGCTCGCGGGGGCGGCGGCGGGGCGCTGACGCCGGCCCGCCGCCCGCAGGACGTGTTCCTCATGATCCGGCGCCACAAGACCACCATTTTCACGGACGCCAAGGAGTCGAGCACCGTGTTCGAGCTGAAGCGCATCGTCGAGGGCATCCTCAAGCGACCGCCCGACGAGCAGCGGCTCTACAAGGTGCGACGGGCGGCGGTTGCGCGCGCGGGGTCCCGCGGCGTCTCCCTGCCGCCGGGCGGGCCGGGCTGGGGAGCGCGGACGGCGGCCCCATGCGCCCGACCGCCGACGGCCGGGTGGGGTCTTCGTCCGGCGCCCGGTGCAGGTCGCGGGCAGCGCGGTACTCCTCCGCGCCGACGCGGGGCGAGCCGGAAACAAGCAGGGTCGGCGCCTCCGAGGCCTCCGTACCCCTCCGCCGCGGGCGCTCCCGCTCAGGGACCCTGCGAGCGCCACATGCGGGACTCTCCGCCCTCTTCCCTCTCCCGCTCGTGGAGCCCTGGCCGCCTGTGAGCCCGGAAAGCCGGGAGCCCCGAGTTATAGTTGAGGGCACTGGATGTCAGAAAGTTGAGCCCCTTGTTCAGGGGTCAGAGCTGTCAGTGATCTGCCTCGGCTTCCGTCCGCTGGCTCAGTGACTCCGAGGGCGATTCGCACGCAGGGTTTTGGAGAACCGGATTCCAGAGCCCTCCCCTACAAAGTTCTTATTTGGACATCTTGGGGACGCGGCTCTGGAAGCTGTATCCAACGTGCTCTGTGGTAGTTATGGCCACACTTGGGACTATCTCTTCCTCTGACTCCCAGTGTGGTTGCTGGCCAGAGATCTGTGGGTCTTGCCCCTTCTGGACCTCTCCCCAGACCCTTCTTCTCTCCTCAGGATGACCAGCTCCTCGATGACGGCAAAACTCTGGGCGAATGTGGCTTCACCAGCCAGACAGCACGGCCACAGGCCCCAGCCACAGTGGGGCTGGCCTTCAGGGCAGGTAAGGACTGGACTGGGTGGCAGCTGGGCAGGCTGGTAATGGCCACAGAAAAGGGTCTTCGAGGAGCTGAAGTTGATTTTACAAGCCTTTGCTTTACAATCCACAAAGGGTAGGAACTATCTGACAGTGTTTCTCCATTGTAAAACAAACAAGAGACACTTGTAGAAATTAAAGCCCGTTTCACAAATGGTTTGAAGATCCCTCATCCCAATACCCTCTCAGATTTACAGAGGATTTATTGAACACTTGGCTCTTCACTCTGAATGTTACTTCCATTGTCCCATCTAATCCTCTCAGCCCGGAGATGCCAGCACTGCCATCATCCCCATTTGCAGATAGGGATGACTAAGTCTTGCCAACAGTCCCATGGGTAAGAGGCAGGCTTCTAGTGCCTTGTTAGAGTCAGATACCATATCAAGCTTGATTTGTGCTGCTTATCACCTGATTCCCCCAATATCTCTGGTCAAGACTTGAATTTGAGTTAGTTTGAATGGTGGTTGTTTTGGTGCTGGGGATTTTACTACTGAGCTACATTCCCAGCACTTTTTTTTTTTTTTTTTTTTTTTTTTTTTTTTTTTTAGACAGTGTCTTAGTAATTTGTCTACAGCATCACTAAGTTGATAAGGCTAGCCTCAAACTCACAATCCTCCTTCCTCAGGCTCATGAGTTGCTGGGATTATAGGCAAGCAAGCACCATGTGGATTGTGTTTTTTAAGGATGAGTAAATTGAGCTTGGGGAAATGGGGTTGTTTGCTGGGATGCCAACACCAGGCTTCAGATCTAGATCCTATATTCTTGTTAATCTTACCCCAAATCTCCCAGGATATTGTATGAGAGGTGGGGAGAGTTTCACATTTCCCTCCATCTAAGAAAAGGGGAGGGCAGAATTTTTACTTTTTACTCTTGGTCTCCTGGAATTTTAAACAGATCATAGAGCCATATTTTCGCAGATGTGGATCCAGGGGATGTTTGGGTAGAGGGAACATGGATAAAGGAACCATTTTCTGTTTTGTAAGAAAACAGCACAGGTTGGAAAAGAAGAGTATGGTCCTAGCTGTACTCTTTAGGTCCCATAAGGATGATGGGGTTAGGCCTCAGCTTCAGCAGATGTGTCCTCAGGTCAGGTACTTCTTGCCCTGCCCCACCCAGCAGGGCAGCCTGAGTCTGGTCTGCTGTGAATGCTGCAGACATCATACAGGAGTGTCTTTCTGAGGGGGTAAGTGATGACTGAGTCACATCTGGTGGGCTTTCTGAGCAGAGGCAACAGAGCTGCATTCTCCCTGAAGTGATCCTTTCTCTACTTTTTGTTTTTGCTATACTGGAATTAAACCCAGGACCTTATATGCTACGGAAGCACTATACCACTGAACTATACCCCTACCTCTTTTTATTGGTTTGAGACAGAGTCTTACTAAATTGCCTAGGCTGAACTTGAACTTGGGATCATCCTGCCTTAGCTTCTTGAGTAGCTGGGATTATAGGTATGTGGTAGCTTTTTGTTTGAACAAAAGGCTTGGAGTGGCTTGGAAGACACTGATAGCATTAATGAGGACTAAGAGACATGACTTGTTTTTGCCCACCATGGCATTGCACATTACCTTGAGGCAAGTAGTGTCTGTTGTGACAGGCACAGTGTGGGCTGGTTACTTTTTGTTTTCTCACAGACTACTTGCAGAAAGACAACTCTTTGTGAAGCTGACCAATCAGTACTAGGTTCTTGGGCCTTGATTGGGTGCCACACACTCTGCCATTCTCAAACTGCTCAATTAGGGAGACGACAGTGTCAGGTGTGAGATTGCACTGGCTAGATGAGTCACAGAATGTGTGTGTAAAGGCAAGAATTGTCCCTGCAGGTTTGTGGCTTGGGTTTGTTACCTCAGCAGTATCAACACTTGGGGCTGGATGATTATGTGTGGGGCCATCCTATGTATTGCGAACGTATGGCAGCATCCCTGGCCTCTCCTGGCTGATAGAAGTAGTAACCCTTCACCTGCCCAGTTATGACAGCTCTTGAGACATGGCAGCTTTCCTTGGGGTGTGTGTTGGGGGACTTCCTCTGGAGAGCCTAATCAATTAAGAACTAAGTCAAGAGAACAGCCCCCTAGGTAGAGAAAAGCACAGGAGGAAAAGTGTGTTCCATGCTGGGATAACAGAACTGGAGCCACTGTTCAAGTGGGAAAAGCAACCTATCAAATCTGACAATTTTTTCTGAGGTGACATCTGAGCTGAACTCTGCCCATAGCATGTCCCATGTGATAGGTGTTGGGACTGGCAAGTACAAAATCCTGAGGCGGGAAAGGGCTTGGTATGGGAGTGAGGCTGAGCATTGGAGACAGACACAGGGTTGGTTGGTGAAACCAGATGGGAAACCATTGGAAAGTTCTAAGTGGGTCAAGACTGTACTTGGTTTCCCACCACTGGCTGGTTGATGGAAAAGGCAGAGAGAGAGCAAGGAGAATCTGGTGTGGTGGCAGGTGATGCTGGCTGTGGAGACAGAATTGGGGGGTGCCTGCAGGAAGTTACTGACAAATGTAGATTGGGAAAAGGCCTAGAATGGCCAGCAAAGAGGGATGGGTGGCTTGGGCCAATGGGGTCAGGAGTCATTCCAGTGCCACTAAGTGAAGCAGCTGGCAGTGGGCAGGTCAAAGGACAATGACTTTAGGTGCCCCAGGGCTTCAGGTTATTTGGTGGAATGAGGCCCAGCTGGGGTATGAGTTGAGCACCTTTCCAGCTCTGTCTCCTCCCCTACAGACGATGCCTTTGAGGCCCTGCGCATCGAGCCCTTCTCTAGCCCACCCGAGCTTCCGGACGTGATGAAGCCTCAGGACTCCGGAGGCAGCGCTAATGAACAAGCTGTGCAGTGAGGGCCCCAGGCCCATCCCTGAGGCCCATTCCCCCCAATAAAAGAGATTTGGGTGTCTGCCTGGTTGCTGCCTCTTTCTCCACCCTCTCCCTCCCTATTCCAGGCATTGCCCTCCTTACCAGACTTCTATGTTGACCAGCCCTATCCCGGGCTGCCCTGAGAGCCAAATTACTCCCAGCTTACCGCAGGAGGGGCAAAAGAAATCCAGGCTTTAAGGTGCACTTGCCACCCAATTTCCAGGTGTTTCCTTAGACTCTCTCAGGGGGACTCAAGCTGTGGGCTGTAACCAGTGTTAAAGTGGGTTCCTACTTCATCATTGCCCCCCCCCCCCCCAAGGGCTTCAGGAGATCCAGGGCAAAGGCCTTGGGGACTTCCAGTCAGGGTATAAGGTGAAGGTGGTTCTTCCAATTTGCTCTCTCACCACTTAAAATAAACAATCTATAGACCCAATTCCTGCATTTCTCATTTTTATTTGACAGAAAAAGTTGCTCTTGCTGTACAGATTTTAAAAAAACCAAAATGCCTTTTAAGAAACATGAAGAAAAATTGGGGGAGGGGGTCACAACCTCATGGGGGGCAGTAGGGGCCAGCTAATTTTTTTTAACTCCTGCCCCTTCCATCCAAGAATACCTCAACTTCTAAATTCTAAACCATCACCCCCAGGAACTTCAGGTGGCTGCACCTCCCAGGGCCTCTCTGATTCTAGGCCTCAGTGTCTGAACTGTATCCTCTCCTCCCCCAACTCCCATCAGCATTCATTCCCTCCCACCCCCAAAACCCCCCCAAACACATGAACCAGGAAAAACTCACAGAGATTAACATTTCACAGGAACAAAGGAAAAAAAGGGAGGAGGGGGGGGAGGGAGCCCTCCACCCAAGATGCTGCCAGGATTCAAAGGTGGGGGAAGACAAGGACCTCCCACAGCTGTTGGGGGACACTCCCTGTGGCTCCAGAGCATGGGGTGCGGTGATTTAAGGAGACCTGTAGCAGAAAAGACCAGAATCAATGCCAAAAATCAAGTTCAGCTCCTGTCACCCATTAGAATGAGATACCCTTCAGGAGACATACCTGGAGGAGCGGTGTCGCATGGGACGGGGGCTAGGAGTTTCCCTCCTGCGCTTATGGCCCGGAGAATGGCTGTCCCCACGCTGGCCTCTCCGGGAAACCCGCTCATTGCTGTTGCAACAAAAAAAACATCAGACCACTGGGTGGCACCAGCCTCAGACATCTCTGAACCTTGAAACTGGTTTTTCGCTCAAGTCCTGTGCTGGTCATTCAAGACTGTTAACCTCTGGGGTGGGCTTTACCTCTGCTGGTCCCGTGGTGAGGGCTGAGGTGAGGGACGGCGTCGCTCCACAGGTGAGTAGCTGAGGGACCTCGAGTCCCGAAGGGAATCTATAGGCTTCCGGGGGCTGCGGGACCTGGGGAGCAGAGGAAGCTCCCATAGCACAACGCACTTCCAAATCCACCAGCCAGCACTCAGAACCACCCACCCAGGTCCTGACCACCAAACCTCACACCACGCAGGGCCAGCCTCAGACCCACCTTTGTCCGCACTCACCCATCCGCCCGCACACCTTCCACTGAGTGCCCACAGTGGGCAGGGCACAGGGTGCAGCGGGGGATGCAAAGATAAAGACAGTCCCTGCCCTTGGAGGAGCTCAGTCTGGTAGTGAAGGAAGGCCAACAAGGGAGGCACGCAGGGCCCCATGTGTAGGAAGCAACCCCACAGGGATGGATGTGCATGGATCTGGGGACTTGGGGCACGGATACATGGGCAGGGCAGGGGCGGGGGCGGGACAATCTTCTCGGAGGTGCTGTTTTGAGTGGAGTCTTGCAGTGGAGTTCACCAGGCGGACAAGGAAATTCCAGGCAGAAGGAACAGCATGTCCAAAGGCATGGGCTCTCCTTGACTGCAAGGCGCTGGGTGTGGCTGGAGCACAGGGCATGTATGGGGGCGGGCAGGAGGAGCACAGGGTGGGCAAGGCCAGCTGGTGAAGAGCCTCACACGCCATTCCCGCAGAGGTGGGGCTTTATCCTGCAGGCCACAGGGCGTCCCGGAAGGATTTGTGGAGTGGAGGGAAGTAACCAGATGTGCGTTTTAGAAAGATCCCTCTGGCTACGTGTGGAAGAGAATGGCGTGGAGGCAGGGAGACAGGGAAGAGGCTGTGGACAGAGTCGGGAGAAGATGATGGTGGCCAGACCAGAGCCCTGTAGCAGCAATGGGGAGACTTAAAAGAGCTAGAATCCCTGGGACCAGGCTGCATGTTGGGGGAAAGAAAGAAACCTAGGACTTCCCAGTTCTGGCTTGAGAACCCACTTGGATGGTGCAGCCCTTTACCAGAACAGGGTGCAGAGAATAGTGGGCAGAGGAGCGTGCCCGACTCCTCCCTTACAACCAGACACAGATGTCCACAAGGGGCCCATTCTGGAGAAATCACCCTCCCCTCCACCTCGGGCAGGTCAGGACTCACCTCCGCTCGCCAGGGGGTGGCTTCTTGGGGCTTGCAGGTTTGGGCAAGGCCTGAGGGCCTGGCTTAGCAGGGGAAGGGGAAGAGGAAGAAGAGGAGGAGGAGGAGGAGGAGGAAGAGGATGAGGAGGAGGAGGAGGAAGAAGAGGAAGAGGAGGAAGAAGAGGAGGAAGAGGAAGAGGAGGAGCTGGAACTAGAGCTGCTAGAGCGCCTCTTCCGTTTCGCTGGGGCTGGCTCCTGGGGACGTCCCTCTCGAACAGCCTCCTTTGGTGCTGGAGTGGGGCTGGGGACCCTGTGGGAGAAGAGCAGTGTTACAAAGAGACAAGCTGCCCCAGCCCCAACCCTACCTTCCTTGGCCTGGAGGAATGGCAGTGGGGGAGGGGTGCCTGAGAAAGGCCCTGGGAGCTCTCGGAGCAACCTGCAGCGAGCCAGTGAGTGCTTCTCTGGAGATCATTGGCCCGAGCTGACCCAACCTCTGCTAACACAAGCAACAGGCTGGGGCCCGCAGCACAAGGGATCAAGGTTAAACCTCAAGAATGTCCCTGATGAAGGAATAAGGCCCCTGGGCTCAGATGTGGAAGCTGAAGCTGGGTGGTCTCCTTCCTCGGAGAGCCGCAGCTTGGGGAGGCCCCTGTGAGTGCAGGTTGGCTTGGGGAGGGGCCGTCCTGCCTGGAGGCAGGGAGAGGGATGGGATGACCTCTGAAGATCCTTCCAGCCCAGGGAGTTCCTCTTGAGGTCTAACTGCCATCCCTCCTGCTGTAAAATTAAGTCCATTTCCTCTAGTTCTGTCCTCTGTAGAGATGGAAAACTTATCATTATCCTCTAGAGAATTAATCTTCTGAGACTTTTTCCTGTCCCATCCCTCCCCACCCGTAGCCCCCACCCCAGCATTCTCTTCTACCCCCAGCTTGAGGGTCAAGGTTCCCCATACCTTCTCAAAGAACCAAGAACCTGAGATATGGTTGCTCCCACCCCACTCCCTCATCCATTCCCAATTCCTTTCCCACTAGAAGATTCCTGAAAATAAAGTTCCCTCACCTCTTCAGTGCCACCTCAGGCTGAGCTGGAAGGCTAGAGCCCTCTGAGTCGCTAGAACTGGAGCCAGAGGAGGAAGATGACGAAGACGATGACGATGATGATGAAGAGGAGCTGGAGGAGCTGGAGGAGGAGGAGGAACTCCGCCGCTCCTTTGCTGGTTGCGGGGTGGCCAACGCAGAAGGCTGCTGGGCCCCAGTAGAGGCAGGTGGCTCCCCACCCTCTGGGTGAGGCACCCCAGGAATAGGGCCAGAAAGCATGCCATTGTGGTCACCAGTGGAGGACATGGCCTTTGCCACCGTCGCAGAGGAAAGGGACTGAGACCCTGCTACAGAAGTGGTCTGGGCATTTGAATGGGATTGGTCTGAAAAAGCAGATGGCACAGGAGACCTAGGTCGATCCTGTGCTGGAGGGAGAAGAGACTGTGAAGGAGCCTGGATCATTCTGGAGGCAGGGGAGGGAGCCCGCTCAGAGGTCATTCTAGACTGGCTTGGGGCTGATGGTGGTGTTCTAGACCTGGCTCGGTCAAGAAGCGGGGGTGAAGCTCTGCCACTAACACGCTCATAAGCAGAAAGGGGCACCCTGGGGCTGGTAAGGTTTGCACCAGACAATGCTGGGGCCATCCTAGCACTGGTGAGACTTGCAGAGGCCAAGGCTGAAGGGGTTCTAGAACTGGCAATATTCACAGGAGCTGTGGCATGTGCAGATCGTGGACCCACGAGGTTTGCAGGGGCTGGAGCCTGGGGTGTTCTGGAACTAGAGGGATAATTTGCAGCAGTTGGAGGCGTGCCAGATCCTGAAAGACTCAAAGCTGCCAAGGCAGCAGGGGTTCTGGCTCCTGCTAGGTTCACAGCTGGAGCTGTGGGGGTCCGAGGGTCAGCAAGATTCACAGCTGAAGGTGCCACTGCAGTTCTGGGGCTGGCCAAGTTCATGGCTGCTGCTGCAGCTGGTGCTCGTGAGTCTGCCAGGTTCACTGCAGTTGGGATAGCAGGTGTCCGGGCACTGGCCAGGTTCATGGCTGCTGCAGAGGCTGCAGGAATCCTGCTAGCAAGATTGGCAGCTGGGGCCGTTCTGAGACTCATGAGAGGTACCGGAGCTGGCACCTGGGACATTCTTGCAGCAAGACCAGCAGCAGACATGGATGGAGGAGGTCGGGCAGTGCCAAGGCTGATAGCTGTCAAGGCAAGTGCAATTCTAGACTGCGCATGATTTTCTGGCACAGATGTTCTTGGATGATCAGGTATTCTGGGACCTGGGCCATCCATCATGGAGCCACCAGCTTGTTGCAGGACAGACATGGGTGTTCTAGCACTGCCAAGGGGTTCAAGCATTCCAGGTGATCTACATCGGTCAAGAGGAGTTGGTGACATGCTAGGACGACTGAAACAGCTCATTCTGGAGCTATTGAGTGCCACTGGAGGTGTCCGAGAACCAGAATGATTCCTTGTTGCTGGAGGAGTAGCAGACCGTGAACGATCAGAACTACTTCCAGATGCAGAACGCCTGCGAATAGCGGGAGGAGATCTTGTTAAAGACCGTTTGCCCCGAGTTGCTCGGGGTGTACGGGACCTAGACCTGCGGCGAATAGCAAGTGGTGAGCGGCTTCGAGAACGTTTGCGTGGCAACAATGGTGTTCGAGACCTAGAGCGGCGTCGAATAGCTGGAGGCGTTCGGGACCTTGAACGGCGACGAGTGACTGGGGAGGTTCGAGATCGGGACCTCCTCCGAGTGACTGGAGATGTACGTGATCGAGATCGCCTTCGAGTGACTGGGGACGTTCTGGATCTTGACCTTCTGCGAGCAATAGGTGAAGTTCTGCTTCTAGATCGCCTCCTGGTTACTGGTGGGGTCCTAGACCTGGACCTTCTGCGAGTCACTGGTGGAGTTCTAGAACGGGAGCGCCGGCGTGTTGTTGGTGTTCTGGACCTTGAACGACGACGGGTTACAGGTGGTGTTCTGGACCTGGACCGTCTTCGACTCACTGGGGATGCCCTTGACCGAGATCTTCGTCGAGTCACTGATGTTCTGGACCTGGACCGTCTCCGACTCACAGGGGAAGTCCGAGACCTGGATCTACGTCGGCTGAGCAAGGGTGTTCTAGACCTGGATCGCCTGTGAGCTGCTGGAGAAGCTCGAGATCTAGAACGTTTCCATGGGGCTGGTGATGTGCGTGAGCGAGAACGCTTGCGACTGGTTGGGGGTGTTCGAGAGCGGCCTCTTCGACGTCGAGATGAAGTTCGGGAACTCTCCTGCCGGGCAGGTGATCTGGAGTGGTAACCAGAGCCTCCCCTCCGCCTGCGAGTGACCCGAGACCTGGACCGGCTCCGCTGTCTTCTTCGCGAAGTTGACTGAGAAGATCCAGACCTATCTCGACGTCGGGTTGTTCTGGTTTTCTCCCTACGTGAGCGGGAACGGGACCTCTGGAGGCCACGAGGCTTTGGTGAAGGGGAACGGCCTCTCCTTGAAGTTGTCTTAGTGCGTGGAGATGAAGCTGAACGCCGACGACGTGAAGACCTTGACTTTTCAGCTGGCTCAGGGGAAGACACTGAGGGACTTCTTCTGCGTCTTGGAGGAGTTCTGGAACGAGTTTCTGGTGAAGAAGAGGCAGAGCGGCTCCTACGGGAGAGTCTGGCCTTCCTGGTTAGCTCGGGAGATGACCGAGAGCTGCGACGTCGAGGTGGTGTGCGAGACTTTGTCTTTGGCTCTGGTGAAGACCTGGAACCTCTTCGAGCAGTTCTGGATTTGGGTGGGTGTTCGGGTGAGGACTCAGAACTGCTGCTTCCTTCAGGAGAAGGTCCTCTGCCTTTGCTTGATGAGCCTGATCTGCTTCTTCTGGGAAGGACCCGAGGGGCAGGTACTTTGGGTTCAGGAGAAGAATCAGAACCACTCTGGGTCCGAGGTGCTGCTCTTGGCTTATCTTTCACTTCAGGAGATGAGCCAGACCTACTGCGCCGAGGAGAAGTTCGGGATTTGCTGTCAATCTCTGGAGAGGATCCAGAGTGACTCCTCTGCCTAAGTGGAGTTCGTGTCTTGGCTTTAGAATCCGGAGAAGAATCTGACTCACTTCTCTCCTGAGGAGATGCACTGGGTTTCCCGTCAAGCTCTTGAGAAGATCCAGATGGACTTCTCTGCCCAAGGGGGGTCCTAGCCACAGTTTTCTGCTCAACTGATGATTCTGATCCACTTCTTTCTCTCTGAGGGGTAAGACACTTGTTGTTGAGCTCTGGGGATGATGGAGAACGACTTCTTGGCCTAGGAGTCTGAGGCAATGCTTTCGGTTCTGGGGAAGAATCACATTCACTCCGCCCCCTAGATGGGGTTCTAGGTATATCTTTCATTCCAGGAGAGGACCCAGACAGGCTGTGTCTAGAGGGAGTCCTGGAACCATCTCTAAGTCCCGGAGAAGACCCAGACCGACTTCTCCTTGATGGAGTTCTGGGTAAACCATCTTTCAGTTCAGGAGAAGATGCAGAACTACTTCTCTCTCTTGAGGGTGTTCTGGGTACAGCATCAAGTACAGGTGAAGATACACTCTGATTTGAAGACATTCCTGCCTTTTCCACCACATCTGGGGATAACTCAGAACTGCTACGTCTGGAGGATCTTGTTGACTGTTCTTTCATGTCTACAGATGGGTCTGTCTCCAGCTGATTAAGGAAAGGTCCATTCAAATCTTCTTTAATCTCAGGAGAAAATCCAGTATTCATATCTGTAGCAGTGCCTGAGTTTCTAAATTCTAAAGGTGATCCAAAGTTATTCTCCCTGGGAGGAGAGTGAGATAGTTCTTTATGCTCTGGAGAAAAATGTGGCGCTCCCCAACAGGAGGTCACTGCAGGAACTTCTTCCAAAGCCATTTGTGACTGGCTTTGGTCAAGAGCTAGCCCTTCTTCTACTTCAGGAGATGATTCAAAATTACTTACAGCCATTTGTTTTTGCTCTGGAGACAAATGAGGCAGCACTTGGTTTGAAGGTTGTTCAAATTTCTCTACCACCTCCATTAATTCCTCATCTTGGTTTGACTTAGGTAATGTATTATTTTGGTCTTTTCTATCTGGAGATGATTCATTGACACTTCTTTCCTTTGATGGGGTTTTAGGTGCATCTTTTAGTACTGGTGAGGATTCAGTCCTATCCTGTATAGGTGTACTAAATTTGTCTCTTGGCCTAGGAGATAACGCAGCAACATCTTCCTGAAGGGGTAAGACCATTTTCTCTTTTGATTCAGAAGACTCCAATCTGCTCTGTCCCAGAAGAGATTTAGAGTCCAATGCAAGATATGGACAAGAGTCAGACTGGGGCCTGCTCTGCTCAGGAGACATTCCTGATTTCAGCCTAGGACTTGTTGATAATTCACCTCCATCTTGTCTTGTTGGAGATCTAGATGCCAGCTCAGTGACTGGAGATGAGGACCTGGACCCACCACTCTTTGGAAATATTTGAGATTTGCTCTGCAGAGGTGAAGACTCCAAGTGACTCTGTCTCATTTCTGGACTTGAAGTATCAGATCTGGGGTCTGGTGAAGTTTGAGATTGTCCTTTATGTTGCAGAGATGAGGAGCCAAAGTAGCTTTCTCCTGGTGGTGTGTTAGACGTTACTCCTGGACAGAGTAAGAATGATCCAGAGCAACTCTGTGCTAAAATTTCTTTAGACTTCTCTTGGGGACATGGTGATTTTGACCCAGACTGACTTTGCCCTGGTGGTGTTTGAGGCTTTACTTTGGGGTATGGTGACACAGACCCTGAGTGACTTTGTCTTGGTGATGTTTCAGGTTTCACTTTGGTATCTGGTGAGGAGGATCTAGAATGGCTCCGTCTTGGCAACGATCTAGATTCCACCTTGGTGCAAGGAGACTCTGATCTGCTTTGCCTTGGAGGTGTTCTAGAAGTCATCCTACTAGGACTTGGAGAAGAGGAGCCAGAATGGCTTCTTTGTCCTGGTGACATTGCCTTCGCTTTGGGCTGTGGAGACAATGACCTAGAAGGGGTCTGTCTTGGAGGTGTACTAGACTTCACTCGAGGAGGAGAGGACCCAGAACAGCTGTGCCTTGAAGGAGTCCTAGATTTTACCTCGGGATCAGGTGATTCAGAATGGCTCCGTCTTTGTGGTGTTGCAGATTGTTCGATGGTCTGGGGACTTGTGATGGAACCTTGTCTTGGTGGTGTTCCAGATTTCACTTTTGGGTGAGGAGATGAACTGGAATGGCTTTGTCTTGATGGTGTTTTAGATTTCTGTTTAGGTGGTGAAGAACCAGAACGACTCCGCCTTGGTGTTCTAGATTTTGCTTTAGGTTGTGATGATCCAGAGCGACTACGTCTAGGTGGTGTCTGTGACTTTTGTTTAGGGCACGGAGAGGACCCAGAAAGACTGCGCCTCAAAGACAAGCGAGATTTTGCCTTGGATCTTGGTGAAGAGAGAGACCTGCTCCGCCTTGAGGAAATGTGAGATTTTTTCATTTCTGGACTTGAGTTGGACCTGCTCCTCCTCTGAGATGTTCTGGATTTGTTCTTCCGCTCTGATGACGAACCAGACCTGCCTCTTCTTTGTGGTGTCCTAGAGTGAGATCTTCCTCGCCTAACTAGACTTCTACTGCGGGATCTTCGTCTTGCTGGGGTTCTAGACCGAGACCTCCCTCTCCTAGCTGGGGTTCTAGAGCGTGATCGGCCACTACGCCTAGCTGGGGTTCTAGAGCGTGATCGGCCACTACGCCTAGCTGGGGTTCTAGAACGCGATCGGCCACTACGTCTAGCTGGGGTTCTAGAACGTGACCGGCCACTTCTCCTGGCTGGCGATCTACTGCGAGATCTCCTTCGTACTGGTGATCGGGTCCTAGACCTGCGCCTAGCAGGTGTTCTTGACCGAGACCTGCCCCTGCGGGCTGGTGTTCTTGACCTGGACCTGCGCCTGGCAGGTGTTCTAGATCGTGATCTCCGCCTGGCAGGTGTTCTTGAGCGGGACCTACCCCGCCGAGCTGGTGTTCTAGAACGTGATCTGCCCCTGGTGGCTGGGGATCTAGAGTGTGATCTGCCTCGCCTTGTTGACCTAGACCTGCCTCTTCGCTGAGTATTTCTGCTCCTGGACCAACCTGGTCGCTGAGGGGACCTAGAGCGGCCACGCCGTTGGGGGCTTCTAGATCTTCCCCACCTCTGTGCAGACCGTGACCTACGCCACTGAGGGGACCGGGAACGAGAATGACCCCTTTTGGTAGGGGTTCGAGACCGTGATCTCCCCCTCTTAGCAGTGGCAGGGCTGCGTGATCTCCCCATCCTACGGGAAGGAGTATGAGAGTGTGATTTATCCCGCTTTGCTCGGCCATGTGACCGATTCTTGGATGTGGGGGAAGAAGAAATCTCTCGGCGGGGACCAGGAGCTGGCGTGGGTTTAGGACTTTCAGGGGAAGAGCTGGCATGCCGAGAAACTTTGGTAGGCTGTGGGGATGGTGGGCAGCTCTCTGAGGAAGAAGACTGAGGTGGTTTCTCAGGAGACTTAGGTGGTGAAGGGCCTCGGGTTGGGGAGGCCTCAGATGGGGGGTTCACTGGCTCCTGACTTAAGGAGGTTGTTGCAAGGGGCTGTGGGGAGCCGCCATGCTGCTCAGCAAGGAGCGGAGTGGGAACAGGTGGTTCTGGGCCTGTGCTGCTCCTTTCCGGAGAGGGGCTAGGTCGAACTGCAGGTTTCTGAGAGTGGAAGAGAAAGTAGGGATAGGGACACATAAGCACCCAAATTTCCTATCACCCGTAAGATCTCAACACCTTTTCAATTAAACTACTTTCACATGCCCCATCATACCCATTGGTCCTTTCCCTCACCATAGGCAGTCACATTCATTCAATAACAAAACATCGTTAAACACAAAGCACAGTATGAAAAAAGTGAAGATAAGAAAAACCTGTAACTTGAAGTCTTAAAATCTAGAAAATATGTAAATAACTACTGCATTGCAATTAACAATTAATACTACCACAAAATAACAGAATGAGCAGTAGTTAGGGTGGAGAAATTTTTTTTTTTAAATGGATGCTGAGAACTCAGAATGTTAAATACTCCCAGATCTCCAAAAGAGCATTTTTAAATAGAGAAAGCAGTTTTCTCAAGCAGGTGGCACTTGACCTCACTGTCAAGAAACTTCTGTATTAAAAAAAATAGTAAAAACAAAAGCAAAGTACTGGGGCTGTAGCTCAGTGGTAAAGTGCTTGCCTCGCATGTGTAAGGCACTGGATTCAATCCTCGGCACCACACAAAAATAAAGATACTATAAGTTCATCTACAACTAAAATAAATATTTTTTAAAAAAGCAAAGTACTGAGAATCCGATCTGTGTGAAGAAAAAAAGTGACAAGGGGCTAGGGATGTAGCTCAATGCAGAGTGTTTGCCTAGCAAGCATAAGGCCCAGGGTGGGGGTGAGGAGTAAAATTAGAAGATTTGACTAGGATGGCTAAAATATAGGAAAACTACAAAAGCCTTTTAGATACCACTCAAATGTCATAGAAGATGATCACACTCATAATTTGCAAAATTTGCTGAATGAGATATAGAGAAATTATATTACAATAATTGAAAAAAGAGAAGGAAAAAAAAAAAGAGAATACAAAACAGGAACTACAGGGACTACCATTCCTTTTAGTGTTTTCAACCTGCTGGCAAAACCTCAGTGGGTTGAAAATTTTCATGAAATAAATCATATCTTTAGGGCTGGGGTTGTGGTTCAGTGGTAGAGCACTTGCTTAGCATATGTGCAAGGCACTAGGTTCGATTCTGAGCACCACATATAAACAAATGAATAAAATAAAGGGTCATCAACAGAAAAATATATATATCTTTAAATAATAAATTTAAATGTGGCTTAAGGGGGGGGGTTGTGGCTCAGTGGTAGAGCACTCACCCAGCACATGTGAAGCACTGGGTTCAATCCTCAGCACCACATAAAAATAAATAAAAAACAGAAGTATTGTGTCCATCTACTACTAAAAATAATGTGGCTTAAAGAGCTGAACGTAGTGGCATACACTGGTATCCCAGCAGGCTATGGCAGGAGGATCTCAAGTTCAAAGCCAGCCTCAGCAAAAGCAAGGTGCTAATAAGCAACTCAATGAAACCCTGTCTCTAAATAAACTACAAAATAGGGCTGGGATTCTGGCTCAGTGGTGCAGTACCCAAGTTCAATCCCCGGTACAAAAACAAACAAAAACAAAAACCAACAGAGGTTTAAAGAAACTTGTTAGAATTCTATCCACGCACACACATAAACAGGACACTGCTACAAAATCCACTGCAAACATCCAGTGAATTTTGATTCTAAAGGGTTCAAGATTCAGTGCAGTGCATCACGACTATTAAAGTATGTGCAGATATACAAGAAAATATAAGTAGAACGCACACTAAAAAAAAAAAAAAAAAAACAACTAAATTCTCTTATTAAGCTATCATCTCTCCTGTGCACTCCACTGCCCTATCCAAAACTCATAATCTAGCAACCCAATGAACATTCACTACCCTCAGGAACATACCTCCTTCTTGTCTTTGTCCTCGTAAGGACTGCTAGGTTGCTTTGTAGAAGTCTCTGGGCTGCTAGGCCGTTGTATATTGGTGGTACCTGGTTCACTAGAAGGCGCATCTCCCACCCCTCGACGCCCTGGAGCAGGGGAAGGACTTCGCCCAGTCAAAGCAGTTGTATGTATTTTAGCTGCAGCACTTCGAGACCTGTGGGAGTTAATGGAGGATGGGGGAGAGCAGGGAAATCAGCTCAAGGGAGAATAGAAAACCCCCTCCCAGCTCCCATCTACCTTTCCTAACTATACACAGCCCTCTTCCAAAAAGCCTTAGTCACATTTCAAATCATTCACAGAATGCAAATTCAGTCCACTTTGTTTCTTTGCTTCCCAACAAAATCCCAAAGAATGTTCTCCCTCTACCCCTTTATTCACCTCCCCCAAACATCCCCAAACCCTCCACCCAACCCATTCCCTACCCACTTCATTCAAAACTCACCTCTGAGCCCACCTCCTTCAGGAAGCCTTCCCCGATTAAGGAAGCCAGGGTAAGGATTCCTTCCTCCCCCAGACACCACGAACAAACCACCCCCCCTATTCTGGCAGTCCATATACATCATAACGAAACAAAAAAATAAAAAATAAAAAAAAAAAAAAAGAGAAGGGGAAATGTATATGTCTGTCCATCCTGTTGCTTTAGCCTGTCAGCTCCTAGAGGGCAGGGACCGTGTCTTCCGAATGGTCTGTGCAGCGCCTAGCACACCGTGGGCGCTCAATAAATATTAAATTGATTAACCCACCATTCCCTCTCCCTCCCTTCCTTCTGGACTACCCCTTACCGACTGCGAGAAGTGTCAGAGGAGGAAGCAGAATCAGCAGAGGTTGACCGATGGGCCCGGCGACTCTTGGGAGCTGGTGTTGTACTCCGAGACCTGAACGAATACCACCACATACAGCTCAGGAGGCTGTCACACCTACACTGGATTCTACTCACTCATACCTCAACCCTTAACCATTCAGGGACAAGATTAATTATGCCTTCTCCCCCTAAGGGAACCCAATCATCTACTTAGTAAGGAAATTCCCCTCAAATTCACTTACCGCTTCCGTTTCTTGTCTTTAGATTTACGTTTACTCTTTGGAGTGGGAGACCTGGGAAATTAAGTGAGAATGTTAAAAATGTATTTATTTTGTAATATGAAGGATTAAACAAAGGGCACTCTACTTGAGCTAGTTCCTGATAAACCCCTCCCCCATCCCCCCACGGAGGCTAAGAGACCTGGTGTTGGATTTATGATCCTCTCACCCAAGCCTCCCAAGCTTCTGGGATTACAGGTATGCAAGGTCATACTTGGTCCCCTAACCCTATTAAAATTTTGATACAGGGTCTTGCTAAATTGCTGAAGCTGGCTTTCAACTTGTCATTTTCCTGACTGAGCTTCCTGAGTTTCTAGGATTACAAGTATGTGCCACCATGCTTGGCAAAAAAAATACATGAATAAATAACTTTTTTTTTTTTGGTGCTGGGGATTGAACCCAGGGCCTTGTGCATGCAAGGCAAGCACTTTACCAACTGATCTATATTCCCCAGCCCAGAAATAACAAATTTTTAAGGAAAAAAAAAAAAAAAAAGCCTAAAAGTGAAATGGATGGTACTAGAAAGCTTTATTAACAATTAGATCAAGGATTAAGTTTTACTCAGAGATAAAACCTCCCAGAGGCCAAAGCGAAAATAATGCCATCAAGCAATGTCTCATAACTCCCATGTGCCACTATGGGGAGCCACATTGAGTTACCAAGGCCATCAAGCAATAGCTCATAACGCCCATGTGCCACTAAGCCCCTATATGCCAAAGGGCTCTTACCTGTGCTTTCGTTTCTTGGACTCAGATTCCGACCTGTTGGTGGGGAGGGGAGAAAAAAAAATCATTCACCTACTTAATATATACTTAATGCCTGAACTCAATCAGTAATCCTTCTGCAATCACACAATTACTTCAACTTCATACCTGTGCTTCTTCTTTTTTGAGCTCTTTTTTCTCTCCCGTCGAGGAGAGCTACTCTCTGACCTGCTGAAGATGAGATCAGAAGCAAGGTCATTTTGCTTGGCTTCTTTCCTGAATCTTCCACTTACAACACATTCTCATAAATGGTTTTCTAACACAATCTAATAACGCCATCAGCATCAACTCCCCAGACCTCAATCTAGGGCTAATTTCTTTACTCTCCAAGAAATATAGGTAACTCCTTAAATCAACACACTTAAAAATGAAAACAATTCCAAAAATCCCAACTGGCCAATTTTTAACTGTCAGGGCTAGAGACTCAAAACTTCCCCACTAAGAAGCACTGTCAGCTAGGATCTGAAATGATAACTCCCTTCTCCTTGACTTTTTTGAAAACCACCTGCTGCTCCCAGAAAGCAGAATCCTTGACTTCCAGAGACAAAGTACACCACAGGATTGGCCCTCTGTATAACAGAATAACTTTCCAATCAACTTACCGTCCTCTGTCTTTCTTCTTTTTCTTCTTCTTTTGCTTTGGGGTTGGTGAACGAGAACTGCTGGACTCCCTAACAAGGCTAGTAAAAGATAAAAAACACGGGTGCTAAAACAAACTGTCTTTAAGACGTTTCAACCTCAAGAATGAAACCTGAAGAGTTTGAGAAGGAGTTCACAAAAAAAGATAGAACAGAGTGCTTAGAACCAGAAGGAAAAATTGCTACTAGTTTCTTGGTCTTGAGTACCTGTAAGGTTTGGGAGGCTCGGGAGCTGGTTGCTTAGCTTCTCGAGCACGACGCTGAGGATCAAAAGAGCTGCCATCCACATAGGAATCACTGATGCCAAAGGCAGCTCGGAGCCGCTCATTCTTCTTCTCATTCAATTCTGCCAACTGATGGGTCTCAGTTACCCTAGAGGAAAAAAGGTAGAAATGTGAAGGTTATAGGAAGCAAAGAACAGAGCTAAATTCAGAACAAAATTAAGCAGGAGTCAAACAGCCATGGAATAAGGAACATGAAGGCAGAGAGAAGTTCCAAGTAAGGAGGGTGGCAGCAGAGGCAGCAGCAGACAAAGTCCAGGGGGAACCAAGGGAACACTCACGCTGGCCTCTGCCCTGGGGTTTCCTCCTTGCCCCCAGGGTTCACATCCTTCTCCAGCAACATGAGTCGAAAGGTCGCCACTTTCTCTTGGATTTGCTGTTCCTCGTACCTGAAGGACAAATTCCTTCAGGGTTAGAGCTTGACCGGACACTTCCCCAGTCCCAAATTCACATTTCCCTTATTCCCAATGGGGGTCCCACCTTCCCTCTCCATGCACACATAGAACTTTTCACTCACTGTCACCCTAAAATCCTTAAGTCCTGTTCTTTTCCTATCATCTTTCCTTCCTTAATTCCCTATGCCCTCTAGAACAGTGGATTTTAAACATGCTACAATTCAGGAGCCAAGAGAGGAAAGTTAGCTGGCAGAGTTCCCAATGCGCCTCACCAACTTCAACAAGACCCAATCTCTTACTTCCTGGGCTTTCAAAATATAGTACATTGTATTAAAGGGGTGCCATTGATGAAGTTTGAAAACCACTGCTCTAAAAGGTGCCTTAATGTGCTCTTTCTTCAAAATTTCACTTTCCTACCCGCCCATCACACTCTTAATACAGTATTCTACCAATCCTTATTACTCTGGCTTTGCTATTTTCCAAGGCCTCAATCCTTAAAATCCATTTACTTCCTCTTTCCTACCAATGACAACACCTGACAGCTTACCTAGCTCTCCTACCTAACTTCTGCTTTCCCATCTCTCCCTTTCAGCACACTTTTGTTCCTCAATTGTCCCCCTTCCCATGTGCATCCATCTAAATAAATAATTCAGACTCTCTGAGGCTCCCATTTAACACCAGACACAGTTTCCTCACCTCCCACTTTGCATTACCCCTTAACTCTTTTCAAATCTCTAGCTCATTTACCTCCTCCCCTACAACTCCACTCCAGAACTCTTTCAACCAGCCCTAAACTCCGTAAATCCCACCTAACACCCAGCTCTGCACTCACTCAGTGCTCGTCTCTCCCCCAGCCCTCCCCTCACCCCTGCTCTTCCATCATCTCCTCCAGCTCGAGGCATCGCAGCTCCACGCGCCGCTTGCGCTCGTGGTCCAGGATGTCAGGATTAGGCCGCTTCACCAGGGCAGCCTCCAGGCGCCGCAGTTCCTCCTCTCCCTTGTAGTCAGGCCGCTCACCCCGGCGGCCCCGCACCAGGGACAGGTTGCGCTGGACGTAGCCGTTGGTGCCGCTGCCCCGGGGCGTCGGCAGCCCGATCCCGTTGTACATGGCCCTGTGCCCGGGGGCACCACCGCTCCTGAAGGGGAGCGGGGGAGACACGGGTCAGGCCCCTGGCCCCAAACTATCCACTTTCCACCACCCACATCTCTGCTCTCCATCCTCACACTACATCTCCATGAGCTGCATGATACCACCTCATTCTCTTGAACGAACAAGTCCCTTTCATCCTTTCAACTAAATTATAACCCAATTCTTACAGCCTTTTTCTCCCAATATTCTTTCACATTAATCAAAATCGTTCCTCTTTGCACCTAGACTTCCTTCTTTTTCCACCCTAGGCCATCAAGGATTCTGTTTCTCTCAAATATCTCCATAGTAGCATTTTATTCTTCGTTGGAGCCAATACACTTTAAGTAACATCCTCACCAACTACTCTTTAACATCTAACTCTGGTAACCAACCATCCTCCAAAGTGGACATAATAAACAAAACACACATCTGTGCCTAAGGTCCTACAGTCTATATTGAAAGAAACTTCCCAAGAATTTACCTAAGGACTTCAGACTATCCATAAGAACATAAAATAAACTCAACAATCTCTAAGATATCTGAACAGGTAGGCTGCTGTTAACATAAATCAAGTGCCCTATGAAGACTCACATCTAGACTATAACCAGCATACACATCAGAACGCAAGAACCAGGATGTTACACTTCACCTCCAAAGGAAGAGCCATTTCTTTGATTCCAAATATTCACAACTCTTATCAACTATCCTAATTTTGCACTTTCAATTTCCTTCCCATCAGGATTCACGACTTGCACTCCTCCAAATCTCCGTTATTACCCGTTTTCAATTCAATGTTCTAAACATATCAAACCAGCCTCCTGTTTCAACTGCTCCCATAATTTCTCTATATGTTACTCTGAACTTATCTAGTAAATCTTCCTCATTTTCATCAATGTCCAGCTTTTGACTTTCCCTATCAATCCCCTGTTGCACACTTCCTGGGTTTTCTCTCTCAATCCTGCTTTATCCCTCTCACATGTTAACACTATGCCTCCTGTCAGATTCCATCCTCTTGTTTCAACCCAGCATGATTCTGAAAACCCCCAAACCCCAACTTTTCTGGCTAGACTTATTGGCTATTCATACCCTATTCCTTTCTCCTGCCATGTATGGTCCTATCTCTTCAACGAATCCTCTCCAAGATAGTTTCACAAAACACAAAGGTGAGGGAAAATTACCCCAGGGAAAAAACCCAAAAACAGGCAAAATAGTTTAGTCAGAAAAGAGAATTGAATAAGGGGAAGACCCCATGTAGGAAATTCCAGAAAAGCCAAGTGCAATGGCATACACCTGTAATCCAAGGCACTCAAAAAGGCTCAGGCAGGAGTTAGGGGACGGCCTCAACAACTAAGCAAGTTGTTGTTAAAATTAAAAAAGAACTGGGTGGTCCTATGTTCAATTCCCAGTCCCATAAATAAATAAGATCCCAGAATAAAAAAGCATCATACAAATGCCAGGAAGTAAGATATGAAAATGTGTAAAAAGGAAAAAAATAAAAATATGTAGTGATGTTAATAAAAGGGAGCTGTCCAGTTTGTCTCTGTCCCATTCCCAAGCCTGACCAGTCCCTGCCTGAACCCCACAGCAAAAGATTTGAAATAAAAGATAACTATCTCAGGGTAAAAGAATGACAGATAAGGCAAAATTTAGAAAAAGCAAATGGAAATTCAGGAGGAAATGAAAAACTTCTTTACAGCACAAGAAATCAGTTTCTCTACCTTCCAACTCAGTTTAGTTTTCTAAAACCAGTTCTTCCCCAATCTAATCTTAAACCTTGTATTGTCTCTCCATACCCCACATAATTTCTGCTTTGCAAAAAGCTTCTGACCTGCAATTAATTCTTCAGCCCAATCATTCACCCACACTTCCATACCACCGCACACAAAAATCCTCCCACTCCCTAAAAATGGAAAACCAGTAGCTGCTAAGGAAAGGGTATTAAGTCACAACATTTTGGAGAAATTTTATGGAATAACAAAAAAAAAAAAAAAAGGTACTGGGGGGAGGGGGGAACCACAGCATCGAAGGCGTTCACAAGGGACATTACATTTCAACACAAAACTACCAAACAGACGATTCTTAAAAACTGGAGTGCATAGACTGGATATGCTAAAGTCACTCCAAGAATCTGCATAAAGTAAAAGGAATCTCCAAAAACAAAAGACTATTTCCTGTTGGAAAGTTACCAGAGTACCCTGAAATCCAACACTAGGACAATCAAGAAAGGAAATGGCACATAAACGGGGAGAGGGTGTACAGGACAAGGACCTAGGTAGTACAGCAAGCTCGGCGCTGGGGCACCGCGGGAGCCGAGCAGACATATGGAATCCAGAAAGCTAAAATATTAACTCAGGAATGAACCTAAGCCCACGTACTTAAGACGAAAGGCAACAGACTGCGTTTCTGGTTCAGAGACATCTTAGAGAACCTAAACGAGGCTCTCCGAGAGTTCCGTGCCAAATAACGCCTAACACAAGAGACCATAACCTTAAACTAAGTCGAGAATTTTCTTCCTGCTACGAAAACCTGCTACAGCCTCCCAAGCCCTAACACAACTTTCGGGGAGAGTGGGAGAGGGAGCGCAGGTCTACCTTACGTACACAGACCACACACGGTAACTCGGGGACCCGGGGCTTTTCTCCAAGGCCTGGCGGCCGACGCGCGGACCCCGCGTAGGCCAGGAGCCTCCCGCCCGCCGCGAGGACTATTTTCGGCCCGAGGGTGGGGGAGGGGCGGCGCGGCGCCCCGCGGTCTAGAGGCTCGGGAGGCCCGCTGGCCCGGGAGCAGCGGGAAAGGCGGGGGCACGTGAACGCGGTCGGAGACAGGGCCTCGCGGCCGGGCCCTCCCACCCACTGAGAGGCTGACAAGGGCAGCAGCGGGGGCGAAGGCTGCCTCCGCCGCACGCGCGGGGTGGCAATAAGCCGAGCCTGGCGCGCTCCTCTCGCCGAGCACGCGCGCGAACCCGTGCGCAGGCGGCGACGCGCGCCGTTGCCATGGGGGAGGGGCGGGAGTCGAAGACCGCGCGCGTCCGGGACCGCGGGGAAGAAGGGGGCGAGCGAGGGCATCCGCGCGAGCTGAGGGCGGCGGGCGCGCGTGCGTGTGGCGGCAGGGCCGTTCTCCGCGCGCTGGGGCCCGGCGCCGGAGACGCCCCTCCCCCACCCGGCTCGCGCGCTCCCTCGCCCTCTCACCCGCCGCCGCCTCCGCCCGCCGCCTGTGAGGGGGAGAGGTCCTGCCGCTGCCGCTGCCGCTGCCCGGGCTCCCGAGTCACTCGGGGCCTGGAGCCGCCGCCTCGCCTCGCCGGTCCGCCCGCCTCAGCCGACGCCGACGCCTCCTCGCTTCCTCAGGGGCCGCAGCGGGTTCCGACTGCGCCACTCGCACCCCGCCTGGGCCACGCTGCACGTCAGCACGACTAAGTGCGTCAGCACGCAGTCCTTGCGCGCCGCAAGGCGCGCCGGGATCCGTAGTACGGCCCGTGACCTTGTTGCGCAGGCGCGGGAGCCACACCGGGAAATAAAGTTCCTTAGGGTGCTGGGAGGTTTAACTCCTCAGCCGAAAAACTACGAGTCCCGTCAGCCTATGCAGGGATGAACAGCGGAGCGGGCCGAGACCTCAGCGTCTGCAGGAGGCCTTTCGCTGGGGGAGGGGCTCAGGACCTAGCGCCACATTGAACGACCCCGAGCGCGTCTCAGACGCCTGCCTTCGGCCTTGGGCATTCTGGGAATTGTAGTCCGGCCGCGGCGCGGAACCCGTATGTAGCCTTGGCGCGGGGCACGGCGGCCATTTTGACTCCCCATGTTGGGCGGAGATGGCCCAATCCTGGGGACACTGCAGTTTTCCTGTGACCGTTGGCCCGCTTAGCACTCGATCTGTCGTACTGGGATGGAGTCGCCTGAGAACCCAACCCGCTCGCACTGCTGGCGGCGGGGAGCCCAGCCTCAAGCCCTGGGCCTGCAGGAAGGCCAGGCCCGCTGCCGGCCGGTACTGAGCGAGAGGAAGGCAGGCCCCGGCGAGTCGCGTCCTGTTGCTTTCAGGCGGAGGACTGCAAACGTGACTTTTTCGCGGAAGCAGCGCGCGCTGCAGGCGACGCCACCGATACTTGTGGAGGCCGCTCGGGCGCCCTAGCTGCTGACGCCCTGGAGGCCCGCCAGCGGCCGACTGCAGGCCGTGTGCACGAAGCCTGCTTAGGGTGTTAGTAGATTGTTTATTTTTAACGTGCCCACAAAGAGCACTCGGGTGCCTGCGGTGGAGGCCCCCGGGCTAGTGTCAGCTTCTCCCTGAGCCTCTGCCTGCAGCTGAGCCAGCCGGCCAGGTGTCACAGACGTCCCTGAAACCAGACACCCCCCACCCCACACCCGTGAAGTCTCAGTGTTGATGGGATATTTTGTGCTGAATTTTCTACCTGAATCATTCGTGCATTAAATGCTCATAACAACCCCATCACAAGAAATATCCACTTCCCATGATGTTAACAGTGAATTTCCCCCATGAATCCACAGTAATGATTTTTGAAATCAGCAGTGACATTGAAGTAATGCCGCTTCCTCTTGCACGTGCTCCCACCATTGCCATAGGCCAGGAGGTGATACAGTCAAAGGTAGGGGCCCCACAGCAGAGCCTGCACACTGGCTGGTCCAATTTTCAGCCTCCAACGCTGCAACTAAGTAAACCCTCCTGTAAGGAACATTATCCTACCTCGGGTGATTTTACTTATAGTAATGAAAAGCCAACTAATAGACCTTCTATAGTTGAAGTACCCAGTGGGAAATGTATCTTGAAGCCAAAAGCTGAATACTAGGTGAATTTACAGTTACTGGGATATCATTATTTCTAGGCTTTCTTGAGGTGATGAAACAGAACTGAATGGAAATACAGTCCTATATCCGTGACACTGATGTCTAGTTGCACCTAATGCTACTGGGTTTGTTCTGTACTTCCCTTTTTGAATTTCCTTTTCCTCCTCTGAGAAACTTGTCTTGCATTCCACCCCCACCACTTTTTGTTGTTATTGTTTTGTTTTGGTAGGGTCCAAACCAGGACCTCACACCTGCTAGGCAAGCACTCCCCAATGTATTCACTGATGTGCTTCATCCTAAAATTGTAAAAAGTAGCTTCAAAATTGTTTGTACATACTTCCTGTAGGGACAAGGATGGTATACCTACAAATTAGAGCCCAATATTTGTTTGGAATTTGTTTTGTCTTTAGACCGAGGGCACACAATTAAAACACTGTATGTAAAAATTATTCCAGCTGTACACACTTTTATTGTTTCACTTGAAATATAATTTGGTTCTGTTTGTATTAAATCTTGGGATTCCTCCCATCCTTATATATTTTACTTGGTTTACTGTTTTTCAAATATGTGAAACAATAACATGGTTCTAAAAGTCAGGCATATACAAAAAAATACATTCGGAGAAGGGTCTTGTTTCTCATTCCTGTCCACTCCCTTTTGTCAAACAAGTTCGGTCATAATTTTACTTTGCTAGGTTTCTTTTTGCTCAAATGTCTGTTTTCTTACCACTACCGCCACCACCACCCTTTTTTTTTTTCCCCTCAATACTGAGATCCAATCCAGAGCCTCACACATGCTGGGGAAGGGCTCTACCACTGAGCCACAAATTTAGGCCTTCCCTTTCTCACACAAAGAAAGGTAACATACTCTAGATATTCTTTCACACTTTGCTCTTTTCACTTAGCAACAGGTCCTGGCCATCATTCCATATCTCATAGAGATGTGTAGAGATACTGTTGTTTATTCAGCCACTATTTCATACCTGAACATCTAAGTTGTTTCCAGTATTTTCTAATTATAAACAGTGCTGCAATTGTTAACCAAGTGCACCTCATATTGTTGGAGGTGTAGCTTCTGAGAGAATTCCTAGGAATGAGAAAGATAGAGCAAAAAGTAGAAATAAGCAATTTTGTTAGTGATTCCAAATTTCTCTTAAGTAAGGACTATTAATTTGCGTTCCCACTTGTGAATTGAGAGTGCCTGCATACCCACAATCTCGCCAATAGAGGGAGTTGCTATGCTTCTGAATTTTTGTAGTTCTGATAGGCAATAAAGTCAGTGTAGTTTTTCGGTGATGAAATGTAGATAACAAAATTTATCATTTTTGCCTCTTTTTTTTTTTTTTTTTTTTTGGTGTGTGTGTGTGTGTGTGTGTGTGTATGTGTGTGTGCTGGGGATTAAACTCAGAGGGCTGGACCACTGAGCCACATTCCCAGCCCTATTTTATTTAAAGACAGGGTTTCACTGACCTGCTTAGTGCCTTGCTAAATTACTGAGGCTGGTTTTGAACTGGTAATCCTCCTGTCTCAGCCTCCCAAACCTCTGGGATTACAGGTATGCACCACTAGGTCTGACAGATTTTGCCATTTTTAATTACACAACAGTACCAATTAAGTACCTTCACAATATTGTAACAGTGTTCACTTTATGCTTTCAATATAGGCCTTGCTGCTCTGCCACTGCAACTTATTTTTTAAATGGACATGTTTCTTTTTCTTCCTCTCTCCCTGCTCCTCCCTAATCTCTCTCAATCCCAAATCTCTGGGGAAATGGGATTACCTTTCTCCTCATCCATTCTAGGCAGCTATCTCCCAAATTAACAAGTGGATTACAACTCCAGACTTTTGAGTCACCTCTTTAAAAGCCCCTGTTCTGGCTGATGGGCAGAATTACACCCTCTAGAACAGGAGTCCCCTGTGTTTCTCCCTTGCTATCAAAGCAATAAACTCTCTTTTTCCTTTTTCTCAAAACTGTGTTCTTATTTTTGGATTGGCATCAGGGACAAGGACTGAGCCAACAGCAAAAATATCATGCAAAGCTTCACCACCATCCACTTCTAGCACTTTTTAAGTATCTCAAATAAGAATTCTGTGCTCCTCTTCTTTTTTTTTTTTTTTTTTTTTTTTTTGCGGTGCTGGGGATTGAACGCAGGGCCTTGTGCATTTGAGGCAAAAATTCTACCAACTAAATTATATCCCCAGCCCCAAGAAATCTGTACTCTTAATTAAATAATTACCCATGTCTCCCCTATCCCCTACCTAGCCCTTATAAGTTCTCATTTACAGTCTGTCTCAATGAATTTGTCTGCTCTTGTGTTAGGTACTAGCTAGCAATGAGCAGTGAAATGCAGGCAAGGTCACAAGTGTTCTTTAAATTTCTTTAGAGTCCTTCTTTAAATTACTTCCAAAGTAGATGAGAAAGTAAAGGGTGAAAGAAAGTAAAAGGTTTATGATGAACCCAGCCTAATTCCAACTTAAGATTGGGAGACATCTTGTCACAAAATCATGAGAAGTTAATTTCTGTTTTACTATAAATTACTGCAATTTCTAAACTTGTTTGGAATTCCTGCCTGTGCCTTGAACTCACCCATGCCTGGCTTTCCCTGACCAGATAACAACCCTCTCTAAAACCTTAGTGGTGCCTTATAAATTCTGATGTTGGGATCTAAATGTATTCCCTACCTTGAAATGTTAAGCCATGTAGATCATTAGCCTACTATCTGCCTTTGTATTACACTTGTCAAAATCCTGTTATCTGTAAGTTCTCAAGACACTCCCCCTTTGCAACTTTTTGTGCTATAAAACTATGTTCCTAGAGAGCTGGGGGGCTGGTCTCTAGCCCGGGGTTTTAGGAGAATCAGTCCTGGCCAGCTCCTGTGTACACAAATATAAGCTTACTTTAATTTTATTCAAATTGGAGTCCATGGTCTTTTCTTTGCATCATTGTGGTTTAACAGTTAATTTGTAAAAAGTAAAATAAGGGCTTGGGTTGTAGCTCAGCCTATGTTCGAGGCCCTGGGTTCGATCCTCAGCACCACATAAAAATAAGTAAATAAAATAAAGACATTGTGTCCAACTACACCTAAAACATAAATACTAAATAAATAAATTAAATAAGCTAATTGGGAAATATGTCAAGAGAAAAGGATTAATGGGACTAACTCATGGATTCCCCTGATCATTGTAAAGCAGAAAAGGTGTGTGAGATCAGGAACCATAGAACAATAAGGCACCAAAAGAGGATTTATTGGGAGGTGCTCCCAGGCAAGATTCACTGGTCTGTGAAAGGGTGAGGGCCAGAGAAGTCATGCAGAAAGGAGAGCACAATGCTTATAAGGAAAGTTGGAGGTAGGAGGGCTTAGGCCATCTAAACTGCCGCTACCAATAGCAGGTTGGCCAAGGTGAGTTTAGGATTGCGTCTGTCACTGGTTGGTCCAGGCTGAGGTGAGTTGACAGGGCAATTGCTTCAGCCAATTGGAACCCATGGTCTTTGGGGTCTGTTGCCGGGTCTCCTTAGCCTGGTGGAAAATCCCTACCACAGATGCCATGAGGGGGCGGGGGGAGGCTGCTGACCCAATAGTCCATATGGCCCAGAGTCTCAAAGCCTTTAGAGAAGTTCTCTGGGCTCAAGCTGACTCAGAAGTTAAGAGCCAAATATTGGCTATTTTCTTTCCTTGTATTTTTACTTCCTTAACTTTAATCTCTAAGCTTTGGTCTTAAATATCCAGCAAGCCAGTTTCACCAGTATCACTGATGGGCAAAGGCGTGATTTCTGCAGTTGAGGGGAGAAATAAAGAATGTCCACATGCTATGCCCTTTTCAATGCTTTATTCACTCAAAATCACTAAAATCACTCAATACAATTTCACAGTATAGGTTCTTTCTTTTTCTTTTTTTTTTTTTTTTTTGGTGACACTGGGGATTGAACCCAGGGCCTTGTGAGTGCAAGGCAAGCACTCTACCAACTGAGTTATATCCCCTGCTATCACTCTATAGGTGAGTGATTATATAAAGATTATATTTCTTAATCAAGAAATAACAATTCTTTTTTTTTAATTTTTAATATTTATTTTTTAGTTTTCGGCGGACACAACATCTTTGTCTGCATGTGGTGCTGAGGATCGAACCCGGGCCACACGCATGCCAGGCGAGCATGCTACCGCTTGAGCCACATCCCCAGCCCAAGAAATAACAATTCTTAATGCTGGGCACTACAAACACTGCAAAAGACACAATAATTCAAAGCAAACAAATTCTAAGTTAAATCTAAGCACTGCAAACACATTTAATCAAGACAGACCTATTACAGACATTCCCTCTGCATGTTAGGCTTAAGTGCTAGATTTAAAGTCTTAAGTCTTAGGCCTCAAGTCCAGCAGATGCACACCCACTCAGACCACAATGATTAGGTCAGGAACCAATGGAAACTTCTCCTGGTGTGAAGATCTCCTGGTTGAGAAGATGGTCGTACATGGATGTCACCATTCTCACCAGAGTCAAGAGGCTGCTGTAGAGTTTTACAGCAGTGAAGATGATGCAGAGAATCAGGCAGATGATGAGAAGAGTTGGGATGCCAGTACAGGTCCTCATAAGGCTCTCTGGCATGTGGGCATCAGTATCAGTATCACTGGCTTGAATATCTGTTCATTTGCTCCATTATTTATACTAAATTTGGGGGCTTCTGTATACTGTTTTGGTCCTATCAACTGTTACCAGGTTTTTTAGAGACATCTTACATCTTAGAGAGAACACATGGTCTGGTGGTTTCCGCCCTGATATTACCCTTCTGACTCTATCAGGGTTAAGGCAAGTGACATGTTTATATCAAGTGACTTCACTCTTGTGGAAAGTGACTTGTTTTATCAGGCTATGCCCGATGACATATTGGAGGGCTCTATAGGCTTGTGCCTGGTGAGACTGCAGGTTTATTCTAAAATGGAGTTGCTTAGGCTAAGGCCATCCTTATAACCAGTCTTAAAGTGAGAGTCTTAAAGATTTTAACTTTAATGTCAATAAGTTGACAGTTATTTATGGCTGGCTTCCGTTTAATTGGGGTCTGTAGTTAGCCTCACATCCTGTTTGTCTATAGATGATAGCCTCCTATTGTAGTGGCACCCCCTCCTCCATAGAAAATCTTAATTAATCTTCTCCAGAAATCTTCACCATAATTGTTTTTTATATTATGACTATCAGCAAAAGAATCTCTACAAGAGAGTTCAGTTTAGGGGATGGAGATATAGCTCAGTTGGTAGAGTGCTTGCCTTGCATGCATAAGGCCCTGGGTTCAATTCCTAGCAACACACACACACACACACAGTATATATATATATATATATATATATATATATTTTTTTTTTTTTTTTTTTTTTTTTTTTTCAATGCAGTGAAGCTTCCTATTCATTTCAAAGAGAAGAGAAGGTGTTACCAATTGGGCTCCTGGTAATAGCTGGCAGGGGGAGGGAAGAAAAGGGAAAAGCAGCTCTCCCCTTCTCCACGCTATCCTTGAAGGGTTAACTTGCCCAGAACAGTGAAACAAACAGCTGCTTTCAAGTAAACTTCTGCAGATTGTGAACTTCTGAGTCCCTCTCCCTACACACTGGGTATAAAGTTCTGAAACTGCCTGAACTGGGAGTTCAGGGGGATTGATTGATTACATCAAAAGTTTTGCCCTCTGAAAAATAAATTTATTTGGCTGCAGACAAATAACTGTGTTTCTTGCTTTCTTTGCTGTCTTGCCTAGTCTGTCCCCACAATTCTATCTCAAATTAACTCAGGTTGTTATATTGGAAGTTGTACTTCTGTAAGACACTGACAGACAGCAGTTAAAGTTTACAAGAAAAATACAAAATGATATCAACAGTAGTAAAAATATATTGAGTTTGTATAAACTAAGCTATAAACTAAAAAACATAATTTTTTTTTTCTAACAGAGAGGTGAGAGAGAGAGAGACAGACAGACAGAGAGAATCTTTAATATTTATTTTTTAGTTTTTGTCGGACACAACATCTTTGTTTGTATGTGGTGCTGAGGATCAAACCCGGGCCGCACGCATGCCAGGCGAGCGCGCTACCGCTTGAGCCACATCCCCAGCCCGAAACATAATTTTTATAATCCAAAACCTTTAAACATTAATTTGAAGAACACCAGCTTGGTAAAATGTTCTTCTAAATCTTATACTTCAAAGTCTTGTATACTTGGAAGATCACTGGCCTCTTAACATACAAAGAAGCCAATAATGGAACCACAATCACATTAATGTTTTTATTTATTTATTTATTTATTTATTTTTAAAAGAGAGAGAGGCAGAGAGAGGGAGAATTTTTAATATTTATTTTTTAGTTTTTTCGGCGGGCACAACATCTTTGTTTGTGGTGCTGAGGATCGAACCCGGGCCGCACGCATTCCAGGCGAGTGTGCTACTGCTTGAGCCACATCCCCAGCCCACATTAATGTTTTTATATTGGCCAAGTTTAGCTTTTAAAGAAAAATTCAGAATCTGAAATGTAATGTAATACTCTAAAATAACAGTTGTTGTTTAACCAGAGTTATACAAACCCTAATTCCTTTAAGACCAGTTAGCTGCTCTAAGTAAAACTTAACCTTGTTTTCAGTAAAGACACAGACAAAACAATCTTAAACATTTTTCCATTTACCCATTTATGAAAACACACATAATGTTTAAATGTTACCTTATAAAATTTAAAAAGAGTACCTGATTTTATATTTAGCAGTTAGCACCTTAACTTTGTAAATTAATCAGATGTCTATAACAAACACATTTATGATTAATTCCAATTATGTTAAATCTAATTTACTTATTTTTAACTGTAAAATCCAAGCTATCAGACAATTATAGTTAACAGTACTAGCCATGTCTTCCTTGTTGAATAAAAATCCTAGAAGCAATGGATATTATGTTTTAGACATTTTATAGAAATTAACACTCTATTGTTTACCACCTAGAAAATCTTGTGAGTTAGTAATTTTAAAGACATCTTTACTCTCATTTGTTACCTAATTTACATTGAGCTTCTTAAATCATGTGAACTGATCCATTTTTCTTTTATATTTTAATTTATGAGCAATCATATATCTATATGCCAGTTTTGATACCATGTACATGATATATGGACACAGGCACATATAGACATAACAATGCAATACATGTGTTCGCACATACACAAGACAGACAAGGTGCAATATCTTCTAGCTTTTTGTAGGTAGAGCTCCACAGGTAGGAGGTAACACTATATATGTTTATTAAAGCTTCTGTTAGATTTATTTCTAGCATCACCATGTCGAAGTCCTATTTAGGAAATTTTCCCAGTGCATTTGAGAGCTAACCCTTGAAAACTGATCCCTGAACAAAGAGTGCAAAAACCTCTACAGTTAGATAAAATAAGGCTGATTGTAGGATCAAATCATAAAATCATGATTTCAAAAAATATAGAATTAAAAAAAAGAGTTCTTAAAATATTACAAGGCTGTTATGAGATCAGAGTTTACTTTTTGACTCAGAGAGTTAGCTTAGATATTGAAAGAATGGTGATTACATGTCTGTAATCCCATCAGCTCAGGAGGTTGAGACAGGAGGATCACAAGTTCAAAGTCAGCCTCAGCAAAAGTGAGGTGCTGGGGCTGGGCTTGTAGCTCAGTGGTAGAGCGCTTGCCTAGCGTGTTGGAGGCCCTGGGTTCGATCCTCAACACCACATAAAAGTAAATAAATAAAATAAAGACATATGTCCAACACCTAAAGAAAAATATATTAAAAAAAAAAAAGTGAGGTGCTAAGCAACTTAGTGAGACTCTGCTCTAAATAAAATACAAATAGGGCTGGGGGTGTGGCTCAGTGGTCAAGTGGCCCAGAGTTCAATCCCCATTACAAAAAAAAGATAAAGGAATGGTGAGCCCTGAAATTCTTAGGTAAAGATTCTCTAGATAAAGAAGAATTGATCATTTCATTTTTCCCTCCCTGTCCTGTAGTGTTTAGGGAGAAACTTGTTAAGAAAGCAGCATGGGGCACCCGGGTTCAATCCTCAGCACCACATACAAACAAAGGTGTTGTATCTGCCGAAAACTAAAAAAATAAATAAATGCTAAAAACTTCTCTCAAAAAAAAAAAAATCAGCATGGTAAGATAGCCAGCCATTTGGTCCCACAATATAAATAACAAATGATTGGGTCAGAAAGGTGGGGGCTGGCATTTAAAAGTGACATTTTTTTCCTGCAGACCTCTACAATTTACTTTTCAATGCAAGCCTTGGTGAGATAGAGATAGCAAAAACTAAGTGAAGCTGCTGGGTTTTGTTGTTGTTGTTGTTGTTATTTAAATATTTATTTTTTAGTTGTCAGTGGACACAATATCTTTATTTCATTTTTATGTGGTGCTAAGGTTTGAACCCAGTGTCTCACATGTGCTAAGCGAACACTCTACCACTGAGCCACAACCCCAGCCCCAAAGCTGCTGTTTTGAGTAACCTCTGCATAGGGCATTTTAATCATTTTTTTGTTGTTGTTGTTTGTTTGTTTGTTTTTAGCAGTTGGTAGTTAGACCAGGTTGGATGCAGAAAATTATTAGGCATTTCCTTTATTGTCAGGGTTCGCACCCAGCTCTCCCTCACAGGAAGACGATCAGACGCTTCAGGGAGACGATCAGACACGTCAGGGAGACCAGTCAAGACTGGAACTCATTTATTGAGGAAGCACACACAGCTAATATAAGGCACAGGAGCCATCAGGATAAAGGTCAGCAGGGTGGGGAGAGTTCACGTGTACACCCATCCTACAGGCAGGAAGGGGAGACAGGAGCTGTCCACTAGGACATGGACAGAAGGGTTCTAAGCCTATCCTAGAGGTGGTCCGATTTTTTGTCACAACCCATGGTAACGCCTTCTGGCTGATCTCCAGGCGCCATCTTAGCCATGTGCTGCCCCAAGACCAGGAAGTGAGCATCAGTCTGCAAGTTAGGTTTCCTTTTCTCCATCATAGGTTTCTATTTCTCTGATGTGACTGCCCTACACTTTATCTCAACTGTGATTATGCCATCCTCTACTATAACTTTTGAGGATGAGAATCCCCTCTGAAAAAAAAGATTTTTTTTTTTTTTTTTTAAAGAGACATAGGCACCAGTGTCAAGAAAACTGTCTCTTTGGCTAGGAGACAGCTCCCCAAACCCAGAGACTCTAGGGGTCAGTAGTTTCTGCCCTTTCTTCCATAACCTCTGGCTGGAGCCTCATTCAGAGTGATAACTATTTTAATTGAGGGAGGACATTTGTCAGCTAGTTGGGCCCTTAAAATTTCTTACATGTGCCCTTTGTCCTTTTGGGTCCTCATACTCACAGGACCATGATTTCATATTACGCTCCTCAATTTGAAGTGGGAGGCAAGGCTGTTGGAGTTTTGGGTGACATCTCCACGAGAGAAAAAAAACAATTTGTGTTCCTGAACTACGACAGAGAGCTGAGGGGTAGTTTTACTCTAATTAAAAGCCAGATGTTCTGGTCTTTTTCCTGCCAGAGTGGGGAGTACAGAGAGACAATGTGTATTATGAGAGTCTAGAAAATAGTCTAATTTTAAAGCTAGGGAAGCTCTATCTTGAGAACCTCCTGGAATTTCAGGTCACAAAAGTCTCCTCCCTCAGGAAAACTTGAGTTCCTGTTATCAACATTATTTTGGGCCTGCATTTCTCCTGTAGTGAACAGGTAGTTTGCTAAGGAATGTGACATATCCTGTCCTCAGAGGCCAGGCAAGGCTGCAGGTAAATTGCTTCTTGGAAAAGAAAGCATGTGGGGGGTCATTACAGTTTAACCACTTGATAGAATTATTATATACAACATTTAGCAGGTTTTCTACTCCCCCCATCCTACCTACAAGATTACTGACCAAAAGGTGGGCCAAAGGTGGGCAAGAAGCTTTCCAGGGGTGCCTCTGTGTCTGTCCAAATGGGTAGAAAAGGAGCTACCCAGGAGGTACTTCATTAAAATCTCCTACAGCTCCCTGAAGGGAAGAACAATTCCCTGGAGGCAGGTCACCTTGGCAATTGATGGAGGAGGAGAGGGAAGGACTGAGAGGCCCCCAAACCCAGGATTTGCAGCAGTTTTATACACTCAGAGTTCCACCAGAGAATGAGAGGGTGTCCCTTCCTGCAATCCCATTGATAGAGGACACCCAGGGTGCAAATGAACCAAAAGGCAAGGGTCTCAGTCAGGGCATCTCAGCAAGAGACTGGAAGGGATCTTATCTCTCCAAAGAACTAGAAGGCCAGTGTTGCAGGCAGGAACAAAACGGCAGAAATCAGCCTCTGATCCGGAGGTCTGAATATATAAGGGAAGGTGTCGGGAGCCATTCTCACACGTGACTGGGTGACTCCTGGTCAGGGTCTGAGGCGCTCTGGCTGTGTCGGAGCTTTCCCGGCCCTCTCCTGTTGAGAGAACCTGTCCATGTGGGGGTGTAACTGACCACTGACCCCGGAGGCCCAATCACTGACCCTGACCTTGGAGTGCGGCTCCCCCTTCAACCTTCATTGGATGGAATTCTCCCCTGCATTTCTGTTCCCCAATAAAAGGCTACTCCCTGGCGTGCTCACTCTCTCTCTCCTGCTAGCCCTGAGTAATCCTTGCTGCCCTGCCTGGCGGTTAGAGAAGGAAACCAGAGAGGGGAGCTGTCTCGGACCTGGTCATAGAAAAAGGTAACTGAGTCTGTGTGTTTATTTCAATCTCACTAGCTAACTTTTATGCCAAGAACCTCATTAATGAAACCATTGCGCTGGTCGCATGGTAGAGGAAGGAAGGAATTGGATTGGATAGGTTGGAGGAAGATGCTTCTAATATCAATGAAAGACCCTATGTAGGTCCTTGCTCCATCCACACGGCAGTAAGGCAGCAAAAATCTAGCCCAGGATTCATGAAGGGATTCTTTCTTTGAGTATAAGGCAGAGAGAGAGGGAAATGTGGAAAAGTGGTAGAGGTTCTTTAGGACAGTGAAGGGTAAAGAGTCCTGAACTCCATTCTTGAGTTTAGTACCAAATGAAAGCAGATGAAAGGGAATACAAAAAGAAAAAGAAGTGGAGACAGATCTCAATGGATCAGTGATGCTTTATTAAGCAACAGAGGGGCTTGGGGCTGAGTTCTCTGCTCCAGGGATCCGGGGACTCTGCGCAGCCTGTGTCCCTGGGGCTCTCCTGTACCCAGAGGTTCCTCCAGAGGACGCCGGGTCACCACGGGGAAGCCAAAAATGCCTAGGTGATTCTGAGCAGCCAGTGTCCCCGAGATCTCTGGTGTCTGGAGTTTCCTCAAGAGAACACCAGGTCCCCAAGGAAGACAAAAATGAGTGATTATAGTCTTATATAGTACATTAGTGGGGGTTCTCCATTGGAACAGAATTAACAAGAAGAATGAATACAAAAAGGAGATTTATTGGATTGTCCTAGGTGACCAGAAGCTGGAGAGTCCTCCATGGCCATCTGCTGGCTAGGGAGCTGGAGAAGTAGTAGTTGTGCAGCCCAAGGTGCTGAAGCCTCTGAACAAGAGAGATCAATGGTGCTACCCTAGTGTGAGATCCAATGCTTCTGGAAACTCCCTGGAGAATCACTGGCAGATCAGCTTTGGAAGAGTGAAGAAGGCAAAGTCTGATATCCTCAGGCAGTCACAGCAGCAGTGGAAAACCCATCTGTGTAGAATTGAGCTTGCATCTGCAGCTGCTCCATGTTGTTGCAACTTTTATTTCATGCAAACCACCATCCTATTTGATGATGTTACCCACACATATGGAGGTTTTCCAGTTTGCTATCCCACATGTCAATCACTCCTAGACACAGCCTCATGGCCAAACCCAGAAGCCCATCAATCATCAGTCTCTCTTAATCCCATCAAGGTGAAAATTCACATGAACCATCACATAGTATAATACACCCCTTCTCTTTAGCTCATAGTCTCAACTCTTTTCAACATCTTGGACTTGGCATGCAATTCTTTTTAATTATTTTTGGTTCAGTTAAGTAATGTTTGTAGAGGTATTTTGCATTTATGATCATGAGAGTAATTCATAGCTTCCTCATTTTATCAAGTTAATTTTTTTAAAAAAAGAGAGGTGAGAGAGAGAGAGAATTTTTAATATTTATTTTAATTTTTTTAGTTTTTGGCGGACACAACATCTTTGTTTGTATGTGGAGTTGAGGATCGAACCCGGGCCTCAGGCATGCCAGGCGAGCGCGCTACCTACCGCTTGAGCCACATCCCTAGCCCCTATCAAGTTAATTTTGATAATAATGTAACATATGCCTCCAAAGAAATTAGAAGGTGTTTTCTCTGCTTCTGCATTCTCAAAAGAAATGTAGAAAATTGGTGGCAGTTCTGGAGTGTCTGGTAGCAGCCTGTAGGATGTCTAAAAGTCCTACATTTCACTTTTTTGATGGTAATGAGTTATTGAGTCAGTTTCTTCTCTAGGCACAGGCTCATGTGTTTTGTGTATTTGTCCTTCTGTGTATGTTGTAGGAGATGGTCTTTCTGAAATTATTGGGCCACTTCCTCTAAGTTATCAATTTGTGTCAAGTGCATGTTCATGATATTGTTGAAGAGCCCATGGATGGTAATGGTGGGTCTTTTAATTCTAATGGATAGTTTCTGTGTCCTCAGTTTTCTTATTTGTTTATGTTATTGTATTTCTCATAGCTTTGTTTTAATTTATTTACTTTTATGTGTTGACAAGGAATGAACCCAGTGTGTAACTGGTGCTAGGCAAGCTCTCTACACTGAGCCATAACCTCACTCCTGTCCTCTGTTTCCTTAGCCACATATTAGTTTGTCAGTGATGCTGATGTTCAGGAAGAACTTGGTTTTGCTGACTGCTGATTTCTTTTTTTTTTTTTTCTATATTTTTTTCTTAATTTTTAAAAATTGTTCATAGATCTTTATTTATTTATATGTAGTGCTGAGAATTGAACCCAGTACCTCACACATGCAGGGAGAGTGTGCTACAGCTGAGCTCCAGCACCAGCCCCTGCTGATTTCTTGATTGTTGTTTCACCAACACCCCCTCTTACCTGCCTGTGCTTAATTTACCCTTACCTTGCTCTTTTTTCTTTGCTTTCCTTAAGTATTGGGTTAATGATTGCTTTTATCTCTTCTTTTCTAATATGTGCTTTGGATAGTGTAGATACCCCCAGTGCTCCATTTCTGCTGTTTTCCATGTTGAACTTTTTTATTTCATTTTTCTAAACATGATCAAATTTACCCTTGAGTAACCTCATCTTCCTATGTCTGTTTAGAGCCCTGTGTTGCATCTCCCATTGCTTAGAGGTTTTCCAGCTGCTTCTGATCTGATTTCTGCTTTAACTCCCATGTTCTTTGAGCCTACTTGGGATTTCACTGGCATTGCACACTTGTTGAGGTGAAGTTTATGGCTCAGAATGTGGCCTTTTCTGGGGAGTCGTACTATGATCCTGAGAAGGCTGTGTGTTTCACTGTTGACTAATGGCCAGGGGTCACAGACCCAACAGAGTTGTGATGATGTCTCCCAATGTAGCCATGTATTCTTCATTGTCCTGGGAAGTTTTGTATGTCTCTGCCTGGTGTATTTTGACTTTGTTTCAGGTGCATGCATACTAGCAATTCAAGACAGTTACTTGAAAGTTTAGCCTAGAGCCGCCACAGTGGCACATCCCTTTAATCCAAGCAGCTCAGGACTCTTAGGCAGGAGGATCAGAAATTCAAAGGTAGGCTCAACAAGTTAGGCACTGAGCCACTTAGAGAAATTCTCTCTCAAAATAGAAATAATTAAAAATAAAATAGGGCAGTGAATGTGGCTTATTTGTTATGCACCATTTGGTTCAATCCTTGGTACAAAATATAAATAAACAAAAAAATAAATGAATAGAAAAAAATTAATCCCAGGGATTCTGGAGTCTTATCTTACTCAGGCATGGTCAATCTCACGTCTGGTATTTTTCCATTCATGAGTTAAGTTTTCCTGTTCCTCAGTATTCTTTGTGCATTTTTTAAAAGTGAATGAAATTTGTTTCTTGGGGATGGGGTTGTGGCTCAGTGGTAGAGTGCTTGCCTAGCATGCATGAGGCACTGGGTTTGATTCTCAATACCACATACAACTGAAAGAAGTTCCATCAACAACTAAAATAAAAAATTAAAAACAGAAAATATTTTTTTCCTTTTCTCCTATACTATGGTTCCTGTTTGTTGAAGGCTTCATTCCTTTGCTTAGAGACTAGGTGTCTGAGCTATTTTTAGTGAATTATTTTGTGTTCAGTTCCTTTGAAAGATTTCCCTGAATGCTAGGGTCATCTGAAAGAATGGAAACTTTAGGAGTTTCAGAGCTGACAGGCTGTGGATTTGCAGACTGACACCCAGCAGCTGTGCTCTCTGACATTTCACCATGAGGGCTGGCCACAGCTGCAGGTACCTGTAATGCAGTAGTAGAAGCAGCCAACAAAATAGCAGAGAAAGAACAATCCCTCTTCAGGTTGAGCGTAGTAAAAGTCCCTAATGTGTATGAGTCTAGGCCATTGACAAGCTTGTTTCCATATAAGAAATAAAAAATTCAATCTCCAAAAAAAAAAAAAAAAAAAGCAACAGAGGGGCACATTTTTGAGAGGGAAAATGACTGTGGGCTCTAACAAGGTCTGGGTTTCATAGTGTTTAACCGGACCAGATCATGGGAGGAGTTTGGGTGGCAGGCTCATTTAGGGTGGGGCATGAGGGCAGGTAGGGGAAGTTCGTTGGGGCCTCTGGCCCATAGCCTTCACAGAGCCAATCTGTGTCACATGATTTCAGATAAACCATCATCATTTTAATAAGTCAGTTAAGAAAAGAGGAAATAGGGTGGGGCCAGCCGCTCAGCTCTGGTTTTGAGTTCCCAATCTGAGACAGAAAATATTTTGCAACTGAGCAGATTACCCTCTTTACCAAGGTGAGGGCAAGGAAGGAGGAGGGAGGAGGGAGACCCCCCCAGGGGTGGGAGTCCCTCAAGAAGCTCATTACCAGGTGTGGGAGTCCCTCGGGTGGCTCATTTTTGGGTTTGGGAGTCCCTCGGTATTGGTAAGGGCAGGGGTTAGTCTGGGAAGCCAAAAGGTCTCTGGGGAGGGGTGGTAAAGGCTAGAAAGGATTCTCAGTTAACAGGAGGCCCAGGTGGAGCAGGGGCCCTCTTTGCAGGTAAGAGTCAGACCTTTCCTTCTAAAAGGACAACAGGGGCATGGGGTGTCAAGACTGTGGAAGGTTAGAAATGGGGAGCTGAGGCAGGGGTACTGAGGAGGAAGTGGCAGAGAGTGGGTTGAAGACCAGGGCTGCCTCTTTCTCCACACCTACCCCAGGGTGGCCCAGCTTCTGGCTGCATTGCCCCACCCAAGCACAGGCCCGCTCAGGCTTGTGCTACTGCAGGTTCCCAGGACCCACAGGTGACTCAGGGCTCTGCGGGAACAGTGAGGTGGGGGAGCCAGAACAGCAGAGTAAATGGGCTAGGAACAAGCACTGGGCTGCTGCGTGATGTCGAGCACCCAAGGAACAGAGGAAGAGGTGAGGGATCAATCCCTGGGTGCTCAGTGCTCAGGCAGAAGGGGGGCAGGTATCAGAAAGGGGAGCAGTGAGGGGGCTCCTTCCCAGAGGATGGGATGTTTTCCAAGGTGAGTCAAGATGAGAAGCCAGGAGGCCTCAGGGGCTGACACCAAGGGAAGCTGTCACCATCCCAGCTTGCAGAGGCCTTGGGAGAATCCAGACAGGGTTGTAGCTTGAAGGAGAAATGGCAGCGGTTGGCCTCAACCTGCCCCACTAGCAACTTGAGGCTGGAGACAGCTGGGTTCCCTTCTCTGCTCCAACCTTCTGCAGCTTTTTCTCAGGTCCTATGCTGGAAGCTACAGGGTGGGGCAGAGAGAAGGATGAAGGGAGGGGTAGGTGGAGAGTAGCTTCTATGACCACCCCAGTGCACTGAGGCTGGTGGAGGGGATCCTGGGCTGGGAAAGCACTGGCTGGGCTGGGGAGTTCGGGAGGCAATGGCCCCCACCCTCAGCCCTGAACGGCCCTTGAGCACTTTCCCCCAGGCCTGCAGAGGCCTTGATCCTTCACAGATCTGAGGCCCAGGAAATGCTCCAGACACAAGGAGGCTTGGTTGGGACAGCCCAGGAGTCCTGGGCAGCCCACTCTGCCTCTTGTCCAAGTATGGTCCTGGTGAGTTTGGATCTGCCATGGTCTGGGGCTCCAGGGCTCCCAAGAAGATGGAGTGAGTGACAGAACATGACATGGGCTTTCTCCCAGATGGTTGAATTCTTTCAGGCTTACAAAGAAGATGGAACTCGGATCCTGGATATCCTTCTCTGTGGTAAGAGTCAAAGACTGGTCTCATGATGGCCAGCCACTCGCTCCTGAGGACAGGAGCAGGACCTGGTCACTTCCTTAGTTACTTGGGTAGACCCAGGATGACTCAGACCCCAAGACTCCTGAGTTGACGGTGTCCCAAGCCACAGCCCTGAAAGCTCTCAGGAAACCCAAAGGAGCCCTCATCCTTCATTCCCAGGCCTGGAGAGGCAGTGATGGGACATCAGAGGGACCTTGGACACCCAAGCCTTGAACCCCTCTGTAGCATGTCAGCCCTCATTGTGAGATTTCTCACCAGCCAGGCCTGCTCTGAGTGCCTCCATGTGTCTCCCAGGTTCCTGCCAGCCCAGGAGTGGAGGGTGGGATCTCCAGGACCTGTAGGAGGTTGGGCTTAGAAAGGCTAAGTCACTTTCTTGAGGTCACCAGCAAGTCACTGCAGAGAAGGGGGTTGGGGTCTGATGGGGCCCTATTCTTCCCATTGAGTAAGATGGAGTGGGGTCATCTCTACATCACTGTATTTTTCACTGGTCTTACCTGAGCCCATAGTCCCCTCCATGTCCTGAATATGTAGGGTGGACACAGGGTCACTTAGGTCAGCTGACCCATTCTTCTCCTGTCCAGAACATGTTTGGAGTGTCTGCGAATCTGACATGTGGTGGGCCCGTGGTGTGGCTCGTCGGGGCTGTGCTGGTGGTGGCTCTTGTTTTTGGCTTCACCTATTGTTCCATAAAGCAGGTCAGAATGGGCAGCCTCTTGCCTGATGGCATGTGGGCCTGGGCTAGGGTGGCATTGGAGGCAGCAGAGCACGTGACCAAGGGGGAGGCCCAGGTAGGGTCTGGGAGAAGGATGTAACCCATCCATGGCCCTCAAGGCCTAGTCCTGCCAGCTGGCCTCTCTTGCCCACCTCATGGGGCTCTACTGAACTCTCTCTCTCTTCTAGGCGAAGACAAAGGAACTATTTAAAATAAATTGATAGAAATCCTGTCCAGGCACCGGTGGAAGAATAGCACCCCACCTCTGGAATGTGGTGTGGTGACATGCTATTTTACACTTTTCAAATTTTAAGAGTGAACAATGTAAACTTTAAATGATTAAACATGATTGAGCAACAACTGTGTGCCTGACTGTCTTCTAGAAGCAGGTTCTGAATTCCACAATTCTGGATCCTTTGAGACCCAGCTTCAAACCCACCACCTTGGCACCCTCTGCCATCCACCAGTCCTCACCTGGCCCTTCACCAGAGCTGCCTGGCCTGGGCCATCAGATCAGGTAGACTGTCTTTGGGCCCCCCAATCCCCAGGCTTCACACCATGGGCCTCCTCAGGCTGGAAAACGAGCCACAGACCATAACCAGGTGGGGTCCCTGAGGTTTCCCTTTTCTGCTGCCCTTGGCCTGAAAGAGATCAGTGGGAGCTCTGCCCTGGGCCCCTGGGAAGCCTTTACTCTTCCTACAGGGCTCATAGGACAGTTCTATGGGTGGCCTTGGTTGATCAGTTGGGGAGCGGGAGTCTTTCCCTTGTAGTCCTCAAGGGCACCTAGAATGTACTGGGAGGCAACATTCTGAGATAGGGAGGAACTACCCAAAATAGCCAGGCCTTATTCCTGCCTCTCCAGGGCAGGCAGCATCCTGAGTTGGGGAGGCGCTGACCAGGGCAGCCTGAGTTTGTTATGCCTTCCCTTAGAAGCACAACAGGCTGTCCTTGGAAACTTTGGACAGGAGTCTTGTGGCACCTGAGGTATAGAACCCAGGGGAGGCTGCCACCCAGGTTCTACAGTGGTGGTGCAAGTGGGGTACAGGCCACGTTCCTGAGCCTTGGGGGACCAGCTCTGTTGTCCCCTTTTCCATCTATATGTAAAAGCACACTTTAAGTGCCTTGTGTGTGAGTGTGCTCTGACTGCAATGGCTGAAGCTCCTGGACCCCCATCCCTGCTGGCTGATGCAGTGATCATCTCCACTATCCTCTGCCCAGAGGGAGTCATTCCCTGGGATCGGGTATGAGTGACCCCATCTCCCAGGCCTGTCTCCAGGAGACCTCAGCCTTCTGCTGAGCCCTCTCAGGATGGCGAGGTCTCCTCACCTCCCAGTCCTGGAAGTCTCCCAGGCCTGATGACTGCCCTGTGGCACCCCCTTCTGCCCCCCCCCCCCAAGAACTAAGTGTGGGCTCTCCGGGGTGTGTGGGGGGTGGTAAGCTGGCCCCCTGGGATAGCCAAGAGGGGCTATCCTGGCTGCATTGCAAGGTTCTTACAGATGCTCCTTATGGGTGGCTTGGCTTGGGGGCAGGAGAAGAACTCTGGGAGTTTTGACCCCCTCCCACGTGTGTCCCCTTAGTGCCATCCCTGCAGGAGGAGGAAGGAAACAGCTTTCTTCCTGGAACAGGAAGTGCGACTGTGGACAGGGTGCTCACTCTGAAAACTGCCACGCCATGTAAACAGATGGGTTGTTTTCAAAATGTTGTGGGTTGTTAAAAATCGGCCACTGTTGTGTGTGTGTGTGAGAGGCTGGGGATGGAACCTAGGCCCTCCCACATGCTGGGCAGGTGCTCTACCCCTCCCCTGAAAGACCCACCGATTCCCTGTCCAGGAAAGACGCACGAGGCACTGGCTGCAAACGCATGAGGTTTATTCGGACACAGACGCCTGTGGGTGCTCAGCGAAACCTCAGCCGGAGCTTCGGTGAGCTGGCACACCGGGCTTTGGGGTACAGGTTTTTTATAGGGTCAAGGGGCAGGTTTCGCGCGCGCGGTAAGCAACAGGTTTCTTATTGGTTATTTTGAACCCAGCATATAGGTTACCTAAAGGGTAAAGTTATTTTTCATTTTATGTTCCTGAAACAATACCACATGACAGTTACATATGAGCACTCTGATTTTTCTGTTCCTGCTTATTAGCCCCTGTTTATTCAGGCATGCCCTGGAATCTGTTTTTCTGCTCTTTCCCAACCATCCTGTTTTTCCCTTTTCAATCGGTCACACTTAACTGATTATCTGAAAAACACATTGTCTGCAGGTTTGTGACGTGCCCTAATAATTTTGCAACTAAGCCTAAGGTTGCTGGGCTGGGGTCTTTCATTCCCCCCTTTGTCTGGAAACTTGGGAACCAATCATGGTTCCCTCAGTTGGGGGCCTATTTGGGCTGGCTCTACATCTTGGTAAACAGTAATCCTCAGGGGACAGTCTTTAACTTCCCAGACTTACTTAAAATTGACCTCCTAGATCCAACCTGACTCGATTTACCTATCTACACTATCTATCTACTTTTGGCTTTGTTCCCCCCCTAATTTTAGAAACTTTATTGCTGTGTGGAGAAGGGGCGATGACTCGTTCTTGCTGCTTCAGAGCTGAAAAGGGGTGTCGAACATGAGGGGGCTTGAAGACGTTGGGGAGCGACGTGGGGGATGTGAGTTTCCTTTTAGAAGTCAGTTCCATTTGAGGTCTGGTTGGGGAAAAACAGGTTGTCATCTGGGGATGGGTGCTTCTATGAGAGAAACAAAAACCATGAGTACTGAATAAGTGTTGCAGCAGCTGGAACATGTCACTGTACATAAGTTTTTTACCAGGCTTTAACATCCCCAGTTATTAGGACTGTAAACATAACATTTAACTTTTAGGGTTACAGATGTCCTTTTTTTAAGACACAGTTTAATAATTTAATGTCATCTGATCTTGTAAAATCTTTAATTCTGTTATTAGGGCTGGATAACTATACTAGCAAAAACTAAGCCCACCTGTATAGGTTAGAAATAAAGGCCTTAACCTTAAGCTAAAATTACTCTGGCAGTTCCCTTTTGATGGTTATCAGGCATTTCTACATAAGAATCTCTTTTGAAGCCTCCAGTTTATTTATTTATGGAAGTTACATTTAACTATTATTTTATTTAAAATGTCCAGGAATAACTGTGTTTTGGCTTTGACTGTCTTTGCTAAGTGTTTAAGATGAAGCAAGTCAAACTGACTTTTGTTTCCATCTATTGTTAACAGTCAGCTGAGTTTCCTTGGGAGTCCTCGGGAACTTACAGCAGCTTTTCAGATCTGCTAGTGCCATTTGTGCTAGGATGGGTCCAGGCCTTGCTTGACCATGTGGCTTCCCTTGGAAGCATCAGGGATGTCTCCCTTTTCTGATGACCCTCCTCTTCACAGCAAATGCACTGATTGGCTTTCTGTCCTCCACTGGTCTCATTAATCTCCCTGTTCAGGAGGTTATGTGGCCTAGAGTTGCAGAGCCCTTAGGAAAAGTCCCCTATCCCTTGACTCATACTGACTCAGAGGGCAAAAGCCAAATTTTTAATTTTAAAACTTGATCTTAAACATCCAGCAAATAAGTCAACAGCCTTATATTAAGAGCACTGGGCTTTAATGTCTATCTCTCTATCCTGTAAGTGATAACTTTTTATCTTACATTAACCCAGGTTGTGAGTTCTTAAATCAGTACCTCTGCAAAACATTAACAGGCAGTCTTTCAGCCATTTTGAAAACTACAAGATAAAATTATCAAAGAGTAAAAACATATTTAGTTCATATAATAGCTACCTTGAATTTTGGCAGAGTTATACATTATAATTTCCTGTTTGAGATCTTAGTAATCTTAACAAAAACTAACTTTTGAACATAACTTTAAATGTACTGAAATCTAGCCTACTTTTTTATAGTCACTTTTACATATAGTGGGATGGGACATAGAGCTTTATCTCAAGTAAGGCGGGGCTCTTTATAAATCTTAAGTACTGCAGTTCTGAGACTGATCTTTACTTTTTAGACATCATTTTACAAAAGCCTACATAAATTGTTGTGAACTTGAGCAAACATAACATAATATCACATTTAAAACATGAATTAAAGAAAGGCTGAAAGCTTTTAACCTTTTGTAGAAAAGTGGCAAAGTACTTTTGTGTTTTGCAATAAAACCTTTACACAGATTAGGCTCTCATTAACTTAAAAATATATTTAAATTGTATTTCAGTGTAAAAAGTAACATAGAACTTTACATATCTTATTGATAACAAGTCCAGTTATAGAACACAAATGATATAAATAAATTTCTAACATTTTTTAAACCTAAAATTACCATACAACTTTAGGACACCAGTTTGATATAATGTTCTTTTGAAGCTTTTACCTTACAGACTTGTATACCTGGAAGATATAAACATATTAATGGCACCACAATTACATTGATGTTTTTATATTAACCAAGTTTAGCTTTTAAAGAGATAACATAGCACAGTTTTTTTAAAACAACAGCACTTGTTTAACCAGCTGTTTAATTTTTTTAAGATTACTTGTTTAAAAACTTATAAGCAACTTACACAGACCTTTTTTATATTATTTACTTAAACTTTTTAAATTATTTAATCATATAGACTTTTATCCAGAAATTTTTTTTTATTAAATTTATATCTAGAACCTTCTAGTTTTTTTTTTTTTTATCTGTTTACCCAATTTAAATTGAACCATTTTAATCACGTGAGTCAAAGATATTTGGATCCATTTTTAAAATATTTTATGAGCGCTCCTCATCTGTCAATTGTCATATCACTACATGATACACGGACATACACACATACAGACATACTGACATATAACACGTAACAAGTGTAACACAATACAATAGCAAAGGCCTTGTTGCTTTCTCAGGTGATATCTCATTGCAATGTTTAAAAACTCCATAGTTGATCAAAAATAGAACTTATCAGAAAAACATTAACTTGTCTGTAGGATCAAAATCATGAGCTCAAAAAAAAATACAAAATTTAAGGAAAAAGCAAAAATCCTAGAAAAAATTGACTGGCCAGTAATTAGTAAATGCCATACAATTTACCCTCTGGTTTAATCTAGTTTGAGTTCCCATAAAAAGACATTTTTACTATTTTTTTTTTTTATACTAGAAAAACTTGCTCACACAAAACTGAAAATAGGATCTTATTTAATAATATAAAACTACCATCAGAAGAGATCCCTTCAGGATCATTAAGTCACTTTCTTTGTTCTGAAGTTTTTAAAGTAGTACTAAGTTACATTAAATCACCTGGAAAAAAAATCTTAAAAAAGAACCACACACTACCATGTATATCCAAAATTAAGCTTTAAATATTTTCAAGACTGTTGCTATTTAATGTTATTTTAATAAGCCAGACCAACATTTTAATTTAACATTTTTTTTTCTGAATCTTACACACTAAGGGGAACAGATACCAAATCATAATTTACTATCCTTGTCCAAATTAATGCACTGGTTCACCTAGTGAAATCTTTTTAGGCTACCCAGTTCAAAATTGATGGAGAAAATAAAACTGAATGATTGGGAGTTACTTGCCAACTTGGAAGTAGAGTTCTTTTAAATTTTTTTTATCCTAAGTATTTAAGTTTTCTGGCATGAATTATCTGAAATCACAAACTAAACAATTACCTAACCCCAACTTTTAACTGCAGGATTATGCAATGCTTCAAACTTATTTAGGTACCAGATTGTTACAATAAAAAAATTATCTTTAGACACACATTTAACCTAGATTATCCCCAAGAAACAATCAGACAACTAGATAAGAAAATATCTCTCCAGGTTTTGAACTTCCATTTAATTATGACTCCTATCAGTGGCACCATAGATTTTCCACGAGTGGACCAGATGTTTTTACATAGGGGCAACTATAGGTATAAAATCAAGGGTCTCGGTGTGACTGACTTTACTGCATTCAGGTGGAGTAATCCTTGCAGTGCAGGGAAAGAATGAGGAAATTCCCCAGAGCAAAGATGGCTCTGGCAGCTGCTGGGAGTTTCTCAGTCTCTCCTCCACTTAAAGGATCAACTTTTTTGGATAGACCCAATTTCAGGCAATCTGGCATATCTCCTAACTTTCCAGCAGAGTCAGTTTTTATCTGTCTTAGGTCTTAAAGGGGGAAGAGGGTATGTACTTTGATCGGCTCAAATTTCTCTCTTGACTCTTTTTTTCCTCATGGTGGATCTGTGGACTAAAGAAGCCACCTAAGTGTTAAGGGATATCTACTGGTTTTAAGGTCCCATGTTAGTCTTAGATGGAATGAGAAAGTACAAAGGCAAGAAGACAGACACAAATATCAGACTGGACACAGAGAACGCTGCGCGGCTGGAGCACAAACCGAACGGATTAGGGAGAGGAGGGATACCGTCACCTCCGTCACCCACGAGTACAGTGTACTCTACAGAACATTGGAGGCCCCCCCAGATGGGCCTCCCTGAGTCCCTGGGACGTCTCCCAGGGTGGCAGGGGAGAAGTCTGAGTTCGTCAACTCCTTCTCAAGCTGCCCAGATACAGAGCAATTACGCGTAATTGTACAGACGCTGCGCATGAACAAATAACAATCAGACATAGACAGAGACACACAATGACACGAACTGGCCAGCTTACCTCCCAGTGGTTATCGGGTGTTCCTCGGGCAGGGATCCGGACGGGGTTACAGGAGTTCTCCTGGCTGGCTCGCCAAATGAAAGACCCACCGATTCCCTGTCCAGGAAAGACGCACGAGGCACTGGCTGCAAACGCATGAGGTTTATTCGGACACAGACGCCTGTGGGTGCTCAGCGAAACCTCAGCCGGAGCTTCGGTGAGCTGGCACACCGGGCTTTGGGGTACAGGTTTTTTATAGGGTCAAGGGGCAGGTTTCGCGCGCGCGGTAAGCAACAGGTTTCTTATTGGTTATTTTGAACCCAGCATATAGGTTACCTAAAGGGTAAAGTTATTTTTCATTTTATGTTCCTGAAACAATACCACATGACAGTTACATATGAGCACTCTGATTTTTCTGTTCCTGCTTATTAGCCCCTGTTTATTCAGGCATGCCCTGGAATCTGTTTTTCTGCTCTTTCCCAACCATCCTGTTTTTCCCTTTTCAATCGGTCACACTTAACTGATTATCTGAAAAACACATTGTCTGCAGGTTTGTGACGTGCCCTAATAATTTTGCAACTAAGCCTAAGGTTGCTGGGCTGGGGTCTTTCACCCCCCAGCCATGGGGGCTAATGTTTTTGAAAGACCCCAGCCCAGCAACCTTAGGCTTAGTTACAAAATTATTAGGGCACGTCACAAACCTGCAGACAATGTGTTTTTCAGATAATCAGTTAAGTGTGACCGATTGAAAAGGGAAAAACAGGATGGTTGGGAAAGAGCAGAAAAACAGATTCCAGGGCATGCCTGAATAAACAGGGGCTAATAAGCAGGAACAGAAAAATCAGAGTGCTCATATGTAACTGTCATGTGGTGTAATTCCAGGAACATAAAATGAAAAATAACTTTACCCTTTAGGTAACCTATATGCTGGGTTCAAAATAGCCAATAAGAAACCTGTTGCTTACCGCAGGCCAGGCGCGAAACCTGCCCCTTGACCCTATAAAAAACCTGTACCCCCAAAGCCCGGTGTGCCAGCTCACCGAAGCTCCGGCTGAGGTTTCGCTGAGCACCCACAGGCGTCTGTGTCTGAATAAACCTCATGCGTTTGCAGCCAGTGCCTCGTGGGTCTTTCCTGGACAGGGAATCGGTGGGTCTTTCATTTTGAGTTACATTTTTCAGTATTAAGCATTGACTCTTAGGAAAATCAGGGCGTTCCATTTTTTCCCTTGTTAACTTGTTTTGAAAAATTATTTCTATATCAACCTTGTTTATAGCATTCACATATGACCCATGAACAGCATTTCCAAGTCGTCCACGCGAGTGGCACTTGTCCAGGGACCCAGGCTCCACGGGGCCTCTTGCTGAGGGGTTGAAGTCATTTCCGACTGGATTCTTGTGTGTTTGGGTACTGGGGGCTGAACCTAAGAGCACTTAACCACGGTCCTATGTCAGGATTTTATTTTTTATTTTGAGACGAGATCTCACTAAATTGCTCAGGGTCGGACTCGTGGCTCCATTCGTGTGGCAGGGCAATCCCGGCGGGTGGGAGGACGCCACGGGCGTCAGGCAGCTTGGACCCGGATCCCCTTCCCGCGGCTCCGCCTCCGCGCTTCCCCTCGACGCCCCGCCGGGGACCTTCCTTTGTGTTGCTGGCGGACTAGGGCCCCGCGCCGACCGGGAGGACCGAGGGCCGCCCCGCCCCGCGCCGTGCCCGCGCACCCGGGGACCGTGGCGCCCGCGCGGTGGCCCAGCCGCGGACGCCAGACCCGGGCGCGCCGCTCCTCCGCCCGCTGGAGCAGGTCGGCTCGCAAGCCCTGGTATGCCTGTTGGCGCAGCCGGCCGGCCTGTCGCGCGGTGCCGGAGACATCTTCTGGCGAGCTCCGGGGCCAGGCGACCGCCGAGTTGCACCGCCTCCTGGTCCAGTGGCCCTGCACGCCACTGCCGCGCGCCTGACCACCGCCAAGTGAAAACCCACTGACCCACCAGCTCTTTCTGATTCAGAGGACCTTGACCTTGAGCTGAGACTCGGAATCCATTCTTCTTCATCTGGCAAGGCTATGTCCTGACACAGTGAACTCCCTAAGCAGCTTAACTGGCTCTGGTAACTGAAGCAACTGGGATTCTCTGCTGTCTAAAAGCAGAGAAAACTTCTGTGTATTGTCTATGTGTTTTCTCTCTTTTAAGCCCTTGGACTTGGTCATAAATCCTGAGTGTAAAGGTGGGAGGAGAAACATTGGTGTAACACACCTAAATTTCAGTATGTGTGGATGAAATATTGCCACATTCAGAAACATTTCATGTGTGTGTGTGTGTGTGTGTGTGTGTATTGGGGATTGAACCCAAGGCCTGGTGCATCCAAGGCAAGCACTCTGCCAAGTGAGCTATATCCCCAGCCCTTCATATGCAATCCTGAATAGCTTGTTTTCCAGCTTACTAGAAAAACTTACGTATATTTTAACTACTTTACAGCCTAAGAGTTCAAACTGTGAACAAGTTAATTCCAATGAGATTATTTCATCCACACATAATATATCTTTCTCCAAGATGTCCAGTTATCTGATGATCTTATATTTTGATTGTGCTGTCAACACAACTTTATAAATTGTGAATAGCTCCTATCATAGGTAAGTGGAAGAGGATGAAAATGGGAATCAGTGATCTCATGAAGGTGGGTCTCAATCAGAATATATCTATTTAATGTAAAAAATGACCTTGTGCATAGAATGTATTTTCCTAGGGGAACCTCAGAGTCAGCATGGTGATCACTACTTGCTTCTATGTCTTTTCTGTAGGATGTGTGTACATGAGTGAATGAGAATTTCACCCTTGACCAACAATGTGGTGAATCAAATCTGGCTGCTGGATGAACTGATCTATTATGGGAATTAAAAACAAGAGGCTGGGCACAGTAGAGCACACCTGTAATCCCAGTGGCTTGGGAGGCTGAGACAGGAGGATGGCAAGTTCGAAGCCACCCTCAGCGACAGCGAGGTGCTAAGTAACTCAGGGAGGCCCTGTCTCTAATAAAATACAGAAAGGTCTGGGGATGTGGCTCAGTGGTTAAGTGCCCCTGGGTTCAATCCCCAGTACAAAAAAACAAAACAACAACAACAACAAAAAAAAAAGAGGAAGCAAATAAATAAACAAATATTTTAGGGTTTTGTTAAATTGCTGAAGTTGGCCTCCAAATTTCAATCTTCCTGCCTCAGCCTCCCAAGTAGCTCAGATTATAAGCCTGTGCTACTATGACTGGCTGTTTGCCATGCTTCTTTGGTCTCTTTCAGTACATGACAACAAACTAGAAAATTTTACAACCATTAGTAATTTAAAATGTATGTGAAATCTGGGGCTGGGGTTGTGGCTCAGCAATAGAGTGCTTGCCTAACACGTATGGAGCCCTAGGTTTGATCCTCAGCACCACATAAAAATAAATAAATAAAGGTATTGTGTCCAAATACAACTAAAAAATAAATATTAAAATAAATAAATAAATAAAATGTATGTGAAATCCAAATATTCATAAGTCTTACTTTGTTGGAGAGGGGTACTGGGATTGAACACAGGGGTGTTTACCACTGAGCTAATATCCCCAGACATTTTTATTTTGTATTTGGAGTCAAGGACTCATCTGAGATGCTAGGCTTGCCTCAAACATTTGACCATCCTGCTTTAGGTCACTGGGATTACAGTGTCTCATCATGGGCCCAAAACAATGGAGCCAAATGATCTTGGACTGAAATTTAGAGAGGTGCTCAGCAGATTAGTGAGACTCTGTCTCAAAATAAAAAATAAAATGGGCTGGGGATGTTACTCAGCAGCTCTCTTCTGCCCTAGTATTCTGCTTCATGAGTCAGAACTGTGGAGTTGGCCAACCACAGACTGAACCTCTGAAACCAGCAATCAAAATAAAAGAATAAATAAATAAAGCCCTGACTTTAAACTTAAAACATGAATCTCATTGAAAAACATGAATATGGCACCAGAGAATGAAGTAAGTATCAATGCAAAACACAGCAATGATTTTGTCTGAAGTTCTAAGTTTACCAATTAGCTTAACAATTGACAAGCACTTTAAATAATTAATGATTTTAGCATAAAAACTTTATGAAAATATACAGAAAATACATGTCTAGAATTAAAAAAAACAAAGCATATTTTAGTTTTATTTTTTGTTTTTTTAAAGTAAATGTGCTGAGCACAGTGGTGCACACCTGTGATTCCAGCTACTTGGGAAGCTGAGACAGGAGAATTGGGATTTCCAGGTCAACCCGCATAATTTAGGGAGACCCGATTCAAAAAATAAAATAACAATGTGAATGATGCAAACACTAAAAGTACAGGGTGTTCAAACTTGTTATATTAGAATTTGAGTCTAAGAGGTGCTCTTTCCTGAGCTACATCCCTGCCTTTTTTTTTTTAACATTTTTTTTAGATGTTGATGGACCTTTATTTTATTCATTTATTTATATTCGGTGCTGAGAATCCAACCCACACATGCTAAACTAGTGCCCTGTCCCCTCTCTCCCCCACCCCCACTTTTTTAATGTTAATTTGATACTAGGCATTGACCCCAAGGGTGCTCTTAACCACTGAGCAACATCCCCACCCCTTTGTATTTTGAGACAGTTCTTTGCTTAAAGCCTCACTAAGTTGCTGAGGCTGGCCTTAAATTTACAATCAATTGTTCTGTTTGGGGTGAGGGACAGTATTACATGGCAGAGATGCACTGCATTTCATTAATCCATTCATCTTTTTTTTTTTTAATATTTATTTTTTAGCTGTGGTTGGACACAATACCTTTATTTATTTATTTATTCTTATGTGGTGCTGAGGATCCAACCCAGGGCCTCGCACGAGCTAGGCCAGCGCTCTACCACTGAGCACTGAGCCCCAGCCCCAGCCCCTCATTCATCATTTGATAGGCATATGAGTCACTTCATATTTGTGTCACTGTATTTAAAACCTTTGTGGTTAAATCCATGCCACTTCGGGATAATCCAACTGAATGAAACTGCGATAGAACTACTAAGTCGGAGGGACAGACAGGAGTCGATCCACGGTGGGAACGCCCAGCAACCTGCGTCTTGTCCCGCACCGAGGGACCCAGCGAGACCAACAGAGCTCCGCCGCTCTCTCTGCTCTTTCCCCTGGTCAGGACCGACAGCTGACCTTGGTCTCCCCCAGGTTCCCACCTTGGAGACCTGTGGCTGGCGCTCCGGGCGGCAGGGGGCGCGCGAACCCGGCGGCCTCCCGAGCTCGGCAGGACCCAGCGGCTCAGCGCAGCCAGGGGACCGTGGGCCGCGGGGCACCTATCCAGGCCCTTTGACGATACAGAGCCAGCTCTAAAGGAGTGCTGTCTCCCCTTCCGTCATTTCTACAGGTGGGCACAATGTTCCTCCCCCGAGAAAGACACAGCGACAAGGCAGCATCTTGGAAGCAGAGAGCAGCCCTCATCTGACACACGTCCAGAAGCTGAGCTTGAACATCCCAGCGTCCAGACCTGTGAGAAACAAATTTCTGTCATTTATAAATTGTTCAGTCTGTGTTACTGTTAGAGCAGCATAGACAGGGTGAGACAAAGTAAGCATGATATTTCCACCACAGGAGGAAGCTAGGATTAATCGGAATCAAAACCAAAAAATAAACAAACGAAATGAAATAAAATATTTAAATGAGTAAAAAAAAGATGAACTACCAATAGAAAAATGGAGGGGCCAGTAGTCCTCTATCCTTGGTCTGGTAGTTGCTGAAACCTCGCTCCAGTGCCGATCCAATAATGAAGACACGGGTTTGAGAAAATGGAAAAAGAGAGTTTATTGCTTTGCTAGCAAAGGAGAAACACAGGGGATTCCTGTCTCAGAGGCTGCTGTGATTCTGCCCATCAGCAGGAACAGGGGGGCTTTTAAAGAGGTGACTCAAAGGCTACATTCCACATGTTCTCTGTCTGGAGGTGTGATTCACTTGTTAATTTGGGAGATAGTCATTTCTGAGGTCTTCTGGTGCCATCCCCAAAGTCTGGGTTACTTCGTTCCTATGGTGGGTGTGTGCTCAGGGACAGATAATTCTGCCTAGGATGGGGAAGAAAGGTGACCCTGTTTCTCCAGAGATTAGGGAGGGGGAGAGATTAGGGGAAAAGGAAGAGAAAGAAACATGTCCATTTAAAAAATAAGTTGCTGGGCTGGGGATGTGGCTCAAGCGGTAGTGCGCCTATCTGGCATGCTCACGGCCCCGGTTCGATCCTCAGCACCACATACAAAGATGTTGTGTCTGCCGAAAACTAAGAAATAAAATATTAAAATTCTAAAAAATAAAAAATAAGTTGCAAGGGGCCTGGAGTTGTGGCCCAGTGGTAGTGGGCTTGCCTAGCATTCATGAGGCACTGGATTCAATTCTCAGCACCACATACAAATAAATAAAATAAAGGCCCATCAACAACTAAAAAATATTTTTTACATATTTATTTTTTATTTGTACCCAATACATTTATTTTGTTTATTTATTTTTATGTGGTGCTGAGGATCGAACCCAAGGTCTTAGCACATGGTAGGCGAGCACTGTACATCTGAGCCACAACCCCAGCCGCGCCCCCGCCCCCCCCAAAAAAAAAAAAGTTGCAGGGCTGGGGCTGTAGCTCAGTGGCAATGTGCTTGCCTAGCACATGTGAGGCACTGAGTTTGATCCTTAGCACCGCATAAAAGTAAATAAATAAATGTATATTTTTTAAAAAGTTGCAGTAGCAGAGCAGCAAGGGTTATATTCAAAGCATAAAGTGGACCACTGTTACATGGTGACTCCTGGTGTTCTGTTTCATGGTGACTTGTGGGGTGACTCCCAAGAACCTTTCAAGAGGTTCCAGAGTATTTTTAAAAAATATTTACTTTTTAGTTGTAGTTGGACACAATACCCTTATTACAGTTATTTTTATGCGGTGCTGAGGATCGAAAACAGGGCATCAGACGTGCTAGGCAAGCGCTCTACTACTGAACCACAACCCCAGCCCCCCCACCCCTTCCAGATTATTTTCATAGGAATACTGAGAATCTTTTGCCTGGTCCACTGTGTTGATATCTGTGCTGATGATGCAAAAACAGTACAGCTCTTAGTTTGAATCAAGGTGATGATATCAAATTGCACTGTGTTCTTTACCACACACTAGTGGCGGAAAAGCCACTCTGTTTAAGAAGATCTTTTTGAAGTTAGCAAGGTGGCACACACCTGTAATCCCAGAAGTTTAGGAAGCTGAGACAGGAGGATCACAAATTCAAAGCCAATCTCCTCAGCAAAAGTGAGGCACTAAGCAACTCAATGAGACCAATAAAATACAAAACTCAATAAAATACAAAATAGGGCTGGGGATGTGGCTCAGTGGTCAAGTGCCCCTGAGTTCAATTCCTGATTTCCACCCCCACCCCCCCCCAAAAAAATAAATAAATAAAAAGGCTTTCTGGAGCTCAGTGGCCCACACCTGTAACCCCAGAGGCTCAGGAGGCTGATGCAGGAGAATCACAAGTTCAAAGCCAGCCTCAGCAATTTAGCGAGGCTCTAAGCACCTTAGTGAGACCCTATTAAAAAAAAAAAAAAAAAAAAAAAAAATATATATATATATATATATATATATATATATATATATATATATATATATATAAATGGCCAGGCATAGTGGCACAGGCCTATAGTCCTGGCTCATTGGGACATTGAAGCCAGGAGGATTTCTCAGGCCCACAAATTCAAGAGCAGCCTGGGCAACCATAGCAAAACTCCATCACATAAGGGGAAAAAGAAAAGTGTAAAACACTGATTTGCTGATTCTATTTGGTGAAGATAGTTGGGCAGAGGATTTGTACTGCAATTTAATTTTCAGTTTAAAATTCATGTGATAAATTGTGACAGATGGAACTCACATAACCCAAATCTTTTGAGCTCTTCAATGATAAGAATGTAAAGGGCTGGGCTTAATAATCCTAGCAACTCCTCAAACTGAGGCAGGAGGGTCACATGTTCAAGGCCAGCCTGGGCAATTTAGGGAGACCCTGTCTCAAAATAAAAAATAAAAAGAATTTGGGGTGTAGCTTAGTGGTAAAGCACCCTCAGATTCAATCCCCAATATTGGGGGAAAAAGTGTAAAGGGATTTGAGATGAATCATCTGGAATATTGTAAAACTAAGGAATAAAAGCCCAAGTAAGACTCCTATCAGCACACGTGGCAATACTTTGAATTCTCACAGTGACTCTATGAAATGAAATAAATGTAATTATCCCCATTAACCAGATGAAGAAACAAACAAAGCCTCAAAGAGGGAAAGTGATGGCTTAAGTCACATAGCTAGCAAATGCCAGAGCTGGGATTCAAACAGCAGGCATCTGACTTCAAACTTGTGCACCTTGCTGGGAAAAACTCAGCAACACATTTAAAAAGCCTTTAAAAATATTTGTCTCAATGGTGGCATTTGCAGCTAAATGGATGGAGTTAGAGAATATTGTGCTAAGTGAAGTAAACCAATCCCAAAAAACCAAAGGCCAAATGTTTTCTCTGATATGTGGATGCTGATCCATAATGGGGGTGGAGGGAGCATGGGAGGAATGGAGGAACTTTGGAGGGCAAAGGGAAGGGAGAGGCATGGGGGTAGGAAAGATGGTGGAATGAGATGGCCATCATTACCCTAAGTTCATGTATTAAGACAGCAATGGTGTCACTCTACTTTGTACAACCAGAGAAATGAAAAATCGTGTTCTACATGTGTACCATCAATTGAAATGCATTCTGCTGTCATGTATTCAAATTAGAATAAATAAAATTTAAAAATATATTTATCTCACCAGGCATGGTGGATCACACCTGTTATCTCAGCTACTTTGTGGGGAAGGGCTGGGGATGCAGCTCAGTGGTAAAGTGCCCCTGGGTACCTGAAAAAATATTTTTCCCCCCTCGTACTGGGGGAAAAAGAATTACCTCTATTGACCCCTTTAGGAATTTCATATATATATATATTAGTTGTAGTTGGACACAATGCCTTTATTTTATTTATTTTTCATGTCTTGCTGAGGATGGAATCCAGGGTCTCGCACATGCTAGGCAAACGCTCTACCACTGAGCCACAATCCCAGCTCCCCATTTAATAAAGGAAACTCTATTGGTCCAACCCTCGCCATTAGCCTAGCCATCAGAGGTTTAAGTGCAAGGGTACTTATAATCTAATAAACTAGATACAACCAGTAGTCTGTGATTGAATGATAGATAATGACGATTAAAAGCCTTCTTTGAGTGCACTGTAGAATGCCCAGAAAATGACGCTACCCTGAAAAAGCACAGGAAGACTCTGATAGAAGCCAAAAGGAGGGTGCACTGAGGGATCTGCAAGGCCCAGGGCCGGAGGGAGCCTTTCTGGAGGTCCACGTCCGTTAGCAGGGGCGAAGTCTAGACCAATGAGCGAAGACTAGGCTAATAACGAGGTGGACCAATGGCGACGTATCACCGTAGTCAAGATGCTGGGCTGGACCCTCCAGCGGCTTGAATGAACTGAAAGAGTCCTTCCCTCCGCCTGTTCAGTAAAGCGCCCGGGACTTCCTCCACAGGGAGCCAAAGTCAAACACCGGGGAGTTCGGGGGGGCCTCAGTTAAACCCACCCGCCTGCATTGTGAAGCCGGGACAGGGACCTGAAATCCGCAGCGAGGGCCCAGGACGTCCCCCGGAGTCGGATCCTGGACCCGCCAGGTCCCATTCACGCGTGGCGACCACGCCCCCGCACGCCGATTGGCTGAGTCTAGTCGGCCCGGCGCCGCGCGGGGAAGACCCGGAGAAGCGCGATCAGCCTAGGAATGGGTTCCCGCGACCTAGCTGCGCATGCTCGCCCCGTGACCCCTGCTTGAGGTGACTGCCAGAGCCGAGGCCGGAGACCCCCCAGCACCCGCGCGGAGGGACCCGCCGCGGCTCTGTTGCCGGAGAGGGAGGGCACGCTGCGGTCGGTGAGGACGGGTCCCAGAGGCAGAGGGGGGAGGAGACCGCCCTGGAGCATCCCGCCCCATGGATGGACGGCTCTCCGGGGTCCCGGAGCTGCTATGCTGGGGAAGGGGGGTCGCCGACTCTGCCGGGTTTCCGGTGCTCCTTGTCCGACACACGCGATTCGCCTCCTTTCTCCTGGTTCTCCTTCCCCCAAACCTCCCGACCCGGGACTAAGCCTGGCGCCCCCAAATCGGGGAGCCACACATCGCCCGCCTTACCCAGCACTGTGCACCCCGCCCAGTGACTGCCCATCCTGCCAGCACCCCTGTCCGGTCCCTTCTTCGCGTCTGGTGGTCTGTACAGCGACGGCAGCTTGTAGGAGGCGTGAGGTCTGTGGGCTTAGTCGGGAGGTGGTGGCGTTGGTGGGAGAGGAGCGGGAACCTGTCTTTTGGGCCCAGCCCCAAAGCATTTGACAGCGTTTGACGGCACTCAAAGGAATTTCATGAAATCTTTGCCATCAGAAATTTATCTGCATGGGTATTTATAATCTAATAAATTAGATAAAACGGGGAAATAAAATTCTGAGCCAAGGGAATTAGGGGAAGGAATTGCCCTGATTGAAATTCCCATTTTGGGGAAGCTCTGCCCTGCATACTACAGTTTTTGACCTTTTGAGGGGAGTCGCTGCCCGTTGGGTTTTTTTTTTTTTTTTTTTTTTTTTTTGTATCAGGGATTGATCCCAGGGGTATTTAACCACTGAGCCACATACCCAGCCATTTTTATGTTTTATTTTGAGACAGGGACTCACTAAGTTGCTTAGGACCTCACTAAGTTTGAGCCTGGCTTTGAAATTGCTATTATTCTCCTGCCTCAGCCTCCTGGGTCGCTGGATCTCCCTGTGAGGATATGTCCTGCACACTTAGGTATACCAGCATCCCATCGCCATCCAATCACAGCCTTCTATGGTTGCATTGGACAGTGATTGAGGAGCAGCTGTTGGTATTACCCAGAACTTTTGCAAACATCGACTTTACCCTTCACCTATCCATATAAACAAACCCTACTAAATTCACCACTATTCCCATTACAGATGAAAACAACCCAGAGAGGGGAAAGCATTTGTCCCTGAGGCTGCAGGTACTGGTAGACCTTGATATTTCTTTTTCATATATATGAAAGTAATTCTCTTGATCCACCTAAGATATCAAACAAAGTGCCAGGTTTCCAGAATCTCACTGGTAAGGTATTGGACCTTGTATTATTTTCCTATGACTTCCATAACAAATGTAGTGGCTTAAAACAACACATCTTTATTACCTTACAGTTGTAGAGACCAGAAATCTAACACAGGTGTCACTGAGTTAAAATTGGACAGGGCTGTGTCTCTTTCTGAGACTCTAAAGAGAATCTTTTCCTTGCCCTTTTCAGCTTCTAGAAGAAGCAACCTATGTCCTTGGCTTGTGACCCTCCTTCCTCTTCTTGAAAGGCACATTTCATCTAGTGGACTGTGCTTCTGTCATCACCTCCCTCTCACTTCTACTGCCCTCTCCCACTTTTTTTTTGTGGGGGGGGGAGTACAGGAGATTGAACCCAGGAGTGCCACATCCCCAGCCATTTTTATTTTGTGTCTCACTAAGTTGGTTAGGGCCTGGCTGAGTTGCTGAAATTGGCTTTGAACTTGTGATCCTCCTGCTTCAGCCTCAGAGCTGCAATATTACAGGCATGAACCACCATGCTTGGCTCCCTCTCCCACTTTTAAGGACTCCAGTGATTACATTAGGCCCACAGAATAATTTCTTGCTGAGCAACTTTAAGTCCCCTTTGACAAGTGAATTAATATATTCACAGGTTACAGAGATTAGGATCTGGACACAGACTTGAGGGTGTATGACTCCTGCCAGTTCGTAATAGTGCAATCTTGGGTTTGGGTCTACACTGAGCTATCTTTATGCTTCTGGGTCTCCTTGTTCATCACACCATGATCCACATCATGAGAGCTGGTTAGTGTAAAGGGGTGCCTGAGTTTCATAGCAATGTCAAACCATCAGATTGCAGAATTGGGAGGGCATAAAATGAGTGAAGTAAAGCAACTGCTAAGCTTTTTGATCCTTTTAATTTGTTCCTCCTTTTTTTTTTTTTTTTTTTTGTTTTTTAAATACCAGTGATTGAACCCAGAGGTACTTAACCACTGAGCCACATCCCAGCCATTTTTATCTTTTATTTTGAGACAGGGTCTCACTAAGTTGCTGAGACTGGCTTTAAACTTGAGATCCCCTTGCCTCATCCTCTCCAGCCACAGGTGTGTGCCACTGTGCCTGGTGAGAGTTCCAGTTTTTTCTTATCCCTGCCAACACTTATCTGCCTTTTCTTTTATTGTGTCCATTTAGGTAGATGTGAAATGCATTTCAGTATGGATTTTATTTGCATTTCATAATGCCTGATGAAGAGCACCTTATGTATAGGTCATTTGTGTATCTTCTTTGGAGAAAGGCCTGTTCGGAGCTTTTGCCCATTTTATAATTGGGTCATTTCTTTTTTAATTATTGACTTGTAGTGTTCTTTATAAATTTTAGATTCAAGTTCTTTATCAAGTATATAACCTGTAAAAATTTTTCTTCCATTATGAGTTGTCTTTTAATTTTCTCAATGATTAAAACACAAAACTTGCCAGGTGTGGTGGTGCATGCCTGTAATCCCAGTGGCTCAGGAGGTTGAGGCAGGAGGATTGCGAGTTCAAACCAGCCTCAGCAAAAGCGAAGTGCTAAAGCAAATCAGTGAGACTGTCAAAAAAAAAAAAAAACAATAAATTTTTAAAAATTACATTGTGTGGTGGTACATGTCAATGTGGTAGTACATGCCTTTAATCCCAGCAGCTCGAGAGGCTGAGTCAGGAGGATCACAAGTTCAAAGCCAGCTTTAGCAATGTAGTGAAACCCTGATCAACTAGGTGAGATCCTGTCTCAAAATAAAATATCCCCAAAGGGCTGGGGATGTGGTTCAGTGGTTAAATGTCCTTGGCTTCAATCCTCAGTATATTAAAAAAGTTATTTTTTATGTTCTAGGATTAAACCCAGGGCATAAGCACTCTGGGCAAGCTCCTTTCCCAGCCTACAAATACTATTAAACTATACACTTTATTCAGATTTCATAAATGTCCACTAATGTCCTTTTTCTGTTCCAGGATCTTATCTGGTATTCCACATTGCTTCTAGTCTGAACTTCTTAGTCTCCTTTCATCTGTGAGGGAGTCAGTTTTCCCTTGATTTTGATGACCTTGAAAGTTTTGAAGAATATCAGCTGGGCATCTTATAGAATATCCCTCAAGGTGGGGCTGTCTGGGATTTTCTCATGATTAATCAAGGATGATGCTTTTATTTATCTATTTATTTATTTGATGGTGCTGGGGGTTAAACCCAGGGCCTTGTGCATGTGAGGCAAGCACTCTACCAAATGCTGAGCTATATCCCCAGCCGAAGGGTGATGCTTTAGAGGGAAGGATCACACAGATGTAGGGTGCCCTTCGCCTTATATTGCACCGCCTATCATTCACACATCCCGTGACCAATGTCCTTCACCAGCTGGTTGAAGTGGTGTCTACCAGGTGTCTCCCCTGAAGAGTTAACGTTTTTTACTATTCTTTATCTTTGGAAATGAGTCACTAAGGCTAATGACAATCAAGGGAGGGGACTTCAGCTCTACCTCCTGGAGGGGGGAGTATTAGCCTATACTGTTTAAAAATCTTTTTTTTTTTTTTTTTCTCTCTCTTTGCTTTTTGAGATGAGATCTCAAAAATGTGGCCTACTCTCACCAGCTGTGTGCTACTGGGCCCTTCACATAATTGCCTGAGGCCACTATCCTCCTGGGACAGAGCAGGGGTGATGGTGACACTTGGAAGGAAGGTCATTGGGTTACAGCAGCAGAGGTCAGGGCTGATGTCATAGCATCTCACTTCTGACTCAGGTCATTTTTGTTCTGGGTGAGTGGGCCTCAGGAGTGGAGTGTACTCTATCTCTGTCTCTTACCTGCCACCAAGTCTCTGTCAATGTGTCTATAATTTTTTTTTTTTTTTTTTAAGAGAGAGAGAGAGAGAGAGAGAGAGAGAGAGAGAGAGAGAGAGAATTTTATTATTTATTTTTTAGTTTTCGGCGGACACAACATCTTTGTTTGTATGTGGTGCTGAGGATCGAACCCGGGCCGCACGCACACCAGGCGAGCGCGCTACCACTTGAGCCACATCCCCAGCCCATGTGTCTATAATTTTGAAACTTTTATATTGATCTCTTTATTTTTTGTGATGCCAGGGATTGAACCCAGGGCCTCATGTGTGCTAAGCATGAGCTCTAGCTCTGAGCTACACCCCAAGCCAAATATTAATCTTTCTTTTCTTTTTTTGGTATTGGGGATTAAACCCAGGGGTACTTAACCACGAGCCACATTTCCAACCCTTTTTATTATTATTAGTAGTAGTAGTAGTAGTAGAACTGGGGATTGAGCCCAGGATCTTGTGCATGCAAGGCAAACACTCTACCAACTGAGCTATATCCCCAGCCCCAGCTCTTTTTATATTTTAATTAGTGGCAAGGTCTTTGCTAAGTTGCTTAGGGCCTGGCCAAGTTGCTGAGGCTGACTTTGAACTTGCAATCCTTCTGCCTCAGGCTTCTGAGCTGCTGGGATTACAGGCATGCATCACCACACCTGGCCTTAATCTTTTTTTTCTTTTTTTCAAAAAAAAATTTTTTGTAGTTGTAGATGGATACAATACCATTATTTTACTTATTTATCTTTATGTGGTGCTGAGGATTGAACCCAGGGCCTCACACATGCTAGTTAAGCACTTTACCACTGAGTTACAACCCCAGCCCCAATCTTTATTTTCTTGTATGATATTATATTGTATAGGAACAGAGTACCTTTTCTCTGAGTAATGGACTAATGAAAAATTTAGTTTGTGAGTAAATGTGTCTTATCTTTTCAAATGTTAAATATGATTCCATTGTAAAATTAGTTCATGCCCCCAAAAAAGTGACCTCATGAAGATTATAACTTGAGAAAATAATGGATCAGTGAAAAATGAAGTTGGTGGTTCCTAGCTGCAGTTGGTTGCCCCCAGCTGCATCCCAGGTCTACTTTCTAGAGCTCCTAACCCCAAAGGCTACCTCTACTGACTGGACTTTTGCCTCCTCCCTTAGGAGAGAGCCCCTGAACTCCCAGGCTCCTGGACAGGGAAGAAGAGGAAAAGAAACCTATTTGCTGAACGCTGAGCGTGGGTGACCTGAGGGCTAGCCTGTTGGTTCCAGGATGTCGCTGCCCAAGTCCAGTGATCAGGAGGGCAAGAGTGTGAAGGCTGACCAGGAGCCATCTCCGGAGGCGAGCACGGATGTCATTCCGGCAGCCCCCAGGAAACCCAGGAAATTCTCCAAACTGGTCCTGTTGACAGCCTCTAAAGACAGCGCCAAAGTGGCTGGGGCCAAGCGCAAAGGAGTACACTGCATCATGTCCCTGGGGGTACCAGGCCCTGCCACCCTGGCCAAAGCCCTCCTTAAGACCCATCCAGAGGCTCAGCGGGCCATTGAGGCAGCCCCTCAGGAGCCTGAGCAAAAACGCAGCAAGCTGGACCCTGGTGAGGCTCTGGGAGCCAGGGATGGACCCTCCCAGAGACAACCCGTTCCCTCTCCTAGTTGCCCCCACACAGCTGGCTCCTTTTCTAAGAATCCCTGCTGCTCCCTCTGCCTTCCTGGCCTCCCTTCCCCTTCTTCCTCTAAGCAGGTGGCATGAGGTTATGGGTGCAGGCCCTGTATCCATGAGGGGCCTGGGACCCTGCCTTGGCCCCAGTGCTGTGAGGTAGTCTTGTCCCTCCAAGATCTGCACCTTGCTGTACCACAAGTGTCTGAGCTGGAGGTGGGCCTGACACCATGCTGCATGTGGGAGAAAGGGGGCTGCTGCTTGTTCTTAAGACCTTGAATGCAGGGTGAGCATCTCTAATGGCCTGAACTTCTTGGTCCATCCTTCACACATTCTAGAAAGTTCCTTCATTTCTTCAGTCAGCTGCTTCCTTATTATTTCCTGAGCAGCAGCTGAGTGCCCACTGGGTGCTGGGACTTAGGGAGGCCAGCAGACCAGGCTAGGTGGTCTTGTGCCAGCCTCTCCAGCCTGCCTTCCCCTCTTTGCCTCTCTTGCTCCAGCCACCTGCTCCCTGGATCCTTTAGGTAGGACAGCTGAGGGCTTCCAGGGCCATGAGGCCAGGGAGGGACCTTAGTGGCTGAAGCCTGGCTAAAGGGGAGTAGGGCTGACTGGGCAGTCTCACTTCCCTCTTGCTTTGGAGGGACAGGATAGCAGGACAGAACAAATCAGGCCCCACCCCCACCCACCTATGGATCTGCTCCTGTGTGGGTTTTGGACAGAAATAGCAGGCAAGGATATGTCCGGGTGGGGAGTGCAGTGGAGGGCAGGTGGCCTCTTTCTCTGCAGCCAGTTCACACTTGTCACAGTGCAGGTTCCCAGCATCCATGAGTGCTTCAGGACTGTAGGAGCAGCAAGGTTGGGGTCAAAAGTTCAGGCAACAGGAAATTGGCTAGGGTGTCCTCTGAAGAAGGGTGAGAGGCTAATCCTGGGGCACTCAGAATGTAGGGGTAAAGGAGGGGATATTGAGGTGGGCCAGAGGCCATGAGATGCACTTACAGAAATCAGGGTGCTAGGACAAGTTTTGGGCCAGGAGGACCCACCTGTCAGTCCACTTGTCTCCCAATGTCACTGGGGCTGGTGAAGGACCCCAGGCTAGCAATACATGGCAAGGGCCACCAGGTAAGACCCCCATGGAGCTGGAAATCCCCTGGCAACTGGGCAGATAGGCTGGTTAGGATGATTAGAGAGTGTGCCTTTGTCCTGGCACATGCTGGTGCTTGGGCTGAGGCCATTTCTGTGCATATATTGTGTGTGAGTCACTGCCTACGTGAACATCTCTGTGTTTGTCTATTTCTGTCTTTTTGTATTTGCCTAGGGGTGAGTCAGTATGGGTCTATGTTTCTGTGTTAGTCTGTGAGGACTCCAAGCAGATCCACAGCCCCCACCAGGCTTAGTGCAAATGTAAGGACCCAAAGTCATCTTTTGAGTACAAATTTTGAAGAGTACTCCAGGGGGAGTGCCGAGTGGAGTGTTTCTTCTCAGTTGGAAGTGGGGTCTGCCATGCCCTGAGAAGAGGAGAACAATAAAAGCCATAGTCCTGGGCCTTGGTTTGCTGCCTCTGAACAGGTGGCCTTGGGCTCTACTAGAGCACTCACCTGACAGTCAGGCTTAAGGAAAGGGAGGGGCCCTTGGATTTTTATCAGTTACCTGAACAGTTCAAGGAACCGTTCATTGATGGATATTTATGGGAAGTGGCCTGAGGTCAGAGGCTATTGCTGCTGTCCCAGGCCACAGCCCTGGCGGGTATCCCAGCACTGAGGTAGTGCTGGAGAGAGGAATCCTGGGCCCCTGAGCTTCTAGCCCCTCTGCAGCATGCCAGCTCCCATTAGCCAGTCCTGCTCTGAGTGCTTCCATGTATCCACCATATTCCTGCCAATCTAGGTAGAGGCTGGGCTCACAGGGGCTAAATCATTACCCTGAGACCACCTCTTGTCACTGCTGGTACTGGGCTCCTGTGGAATCTGTTCCCACTGAGCTGTGTAGGATGGAGCCATCTTGAGGGTCCTTCCAACCCATTTGAGACTGCTGCTTTACCATTCTCTCCTGTTGTCCAGGCTCTAGGGTCCTCTGTTTTGTGGGAATTGGAATGAAGTCCCATTTCTTCAGATGAAGGGCTGCACTCAGTGGCAGGGCTCCCTTAGGCAGGCATTCTCTTGGGGAATGACCCCTGGCTCCTGACACTCCTCCTTCCCTGCAGACTTCCCCATCTCTGCACAGCCCAGCCCAGGTGGTAAGGATGGGAGTGTCTTACTCCCACTCAGCCCAGTTTCCTGGAAATGATTTTAACAGTTTTTGTGTCCCTGGGCTAGTGACTTTTGGGAGCAGTGGCCCTGAGGTGACAATTATTTCCCTAAGTCAGCCAACAGAGGCTTCTGGCCAGAAATAACTTCTGGATAGAAATAGCCAGCAAGGCCAGGGGCCTCCAACATGGGTAGACCCCTGGACGCCCAGGTCCAGCCCTTCCCATCCCATCCCTTGTCCTTTGCCACCAGCCTGATCACCCACCTCTTTTCCAGACATAGGCGGCAAAGAAGACAGTGGATTTGCAGCCATGGATCCCGCTGGGCATGGGGAGCCAGCTGCCGCCTGCCCTGCTACACCCAGTGCGTCCTTGTAACCTTGGCAACGTGGCTACAGCGGCTGCGTCTTCACTGCCAAGGACTGGGTGGTTCTGCTAGTCCACAGGACTTCCCAGGCCAGGTCGTCGGGGGATTTTCACTTTCAACATTGTGTAATTTAAAAAAAAAAAAAATTTACATCAAGCCTAAGTTACTTTTGTAAGGAGAAAAAAAAATCAAGAGGAGAATTTAAAAGCTGTATACTATTACCCATCATGGACAGGTTTTAAACGTGCCAGGATTCGAGTCCTTGGAGACCAGCTCCAACCCCACCACCCTTGGGCCCGCTCTTCCCCATCAGCCTTCACCTGGCCCTGCCCCATAGCTGCCTGGCCTGGGCCATCAGTCCAGGGACTCTACTGGGGTTTCCAACCCCCAGGCCTCACCTCGTTTGCCTCCTCAGGCTAGAAAACCAGCCACTGACCTTAACCAGGTAGAGCCCCTGAGGTTTCCCCTTCCTGCTTCCTTGGTCTGAAGGGGTCAGTGCGAGCTCTGCCCTGTGTCTGATATCACCAGACCCTGGATGCTGCCTGGCCCTTCCCCCAGGGAACGTCAGACTTCTGCCTGCTGGGTCTTCACAGGATACCCCTGGGTCACTGCCCTCCCTCAGGAAGCCTCCCAGATGTGGCTCCCAGGCACTGAGCCCACCCTTCCAGGCCTGTACTGAGGAAGGGATTAGCTTGCAGCTCCTGGGGTCTGGAAAGGATCCTAACAAAAGTGCAGAGTGGCCTCCTATGATCTTTTCAGGTGATTGGGAGTTGAGGAGACTTCCTGAAACCTGACCCCCTCCCCAAACTCATGGGGGCTGCCCTGCTGGAGGGGAGGTGAAGGAAACACAGTTACCCTCCTCAAGGAAATATCAGACACAGGGCAGACCTCCCACTGTCCCCTTCAGAGGCTCCTAGAGTACAGTGAACAACATCTACCCCTGAGTTAGAGGCTCCTAGAATCCCCAGGGCCAAAGCTTCAGCCTCCAGACCCTTCACCTCATGGTCCTTATTTGAAAATTGCCTCTAGGCGTCAAATGTATGAAAGATGATTATATCATGAGCTTTGTAATGTTTTGAACAACCAATAAAAATTTAAAAAATTAAAAAAAAAAAAGAAAATTGCCTCTAGGCACAAGGAATAATTTTAAAAATGCAGGCTGAAGTAGCCTTGTGTTTGTAAACATTTATTCAAAATCAACTAGCATTCTAGGTGTAGTGATGAAGGCCTTAATCCCAGTGACTTGGTAGGCAGTAGGATCACCACAAGTTTAAGGCCAACCTCAGCCAATTTAGCAAGACTCTGTCTCAAACTAAAATCAAAAGGACTGAGGATGAGCTGAGCCTGATGGTACACTCCTGTAATCCTAGTGACCTGGGAGGCTGAGGCAGGAGGATCACAAATTCAAGGCCAGTCTCAGCAACTTAGCAAGACCTTGCTTCAAAAATGACTGGAGACGCAGCTCAGTGGTTAAGCACCCCTGGATCCAATCCTCAGCACCCTCCCCTGCCAAAAAAAAAAAAAAAATTAAAGAACATCAATTGCCTCTATCAGGAAACACAAGTTACTTTCCATTTTACTTTTATAACATTGTTCGTAACATTTTTATTCTGTTCTGTGACTATAATTTGGAAATTTCTTTTGTCTTCATTCTATATTCAAATAAGAGTCCACTATGGTTTCTCCTTTCCTGGGTGCTCATCATTATCTGGTTTTGTCAGATGATAAGAATGCCTTTGGGGACTGGGGCCAGAGCTCAGAGCACTTGCCTAGACTGTATGAGACCCTGGATTCAGCCCCCAGTACTCCCCCCCCAATAAAAAAAAAAAAAAAGAAGAAGAAGAAGAAGAAAAAGAATGCCTGCAGAAGATCTGGGAGGTAATCCCAGAGAAGCAGGAGGGGGGAGGGGGAAGGGCCAAGGCACCTGACCTCATGGCCAGCCTCCTGTGGCCTCTTGAAAGAGCCATCACCTCACAGTTCAGGCAAGGGCTGGTTAGAGAGAGTGGATTCCCTCACTCTGCCTGCAGGACAGTGATTGCACAAAAGTCCCCTCCTTTGGACTTTGGGAGGCAACAGGGCAGTCTTAGGGGCTGTGTGGAGCACCAGAGCTGAGAGGCACTTTTGATGGTCCTGTGAGGTGCCATTGGGGGCAGCAAGGGCCACATGGGGCCAAAATAGAAAGGCACAGCTGGTGATTAGGGAGTGACCCAGTACTGGGGAGCTGAGAGGAACCAGAAGCTTATGTACTGGGTCAGGCAAAGTAAAATTTGGTTTACTTATGTTTTTACTTTTAAAAAATTGAATATGTAAAAGCTACAGGATGAGTACAGTGAACAATATCTAGCCCTCACCTGGACTCCCTCCCCTCCCACTCCCCTTTTTCCAAATCATTTAAATACAGATTGCAAACAATAAATCCTTCAGTGTACACCTCTGAGCTCCACCTTCCCTGTCACTCTCAGGATCACAATAGATAGTACATGTAAAAGAATCTCCATTGACTCAGTGACATCATCCATATCATCCAACCCCCAGCTCCTACTAAATTCCCTAGGCAGGCCCAGGACAGATCCTTACCTTACCTTTTGCTGCCCCGGCACTAGGCTGCCTCCCAGTCTTATTTATTTATCTATGAATCTATTTATTTACTTTGGGGTACTAGGGATTTAACTCAGGGGCACTTTACCACTGAGCTACATCCCCAGCACTTTTTATGTTTTATTTTGAGACAGTGTCTCACTAAGTTGCTTAGGGCCTTGCAAAATTGCTGAGGCTGGCTTTGAACTTTCCATCCTCCTGCTTTAGCCTCCTGAGTTGCTGGAATTACAGGTGTGTGCCACTATGCCCAGCTCTTCATTTTTCTGCACTGACCTGCAGATGGCTGGCTGCTGGGAGAGACAGAGACCCCTACTCTTTGATGCCCACCAAGATAAACTCCGACACAAGTTACAGCCCTCCTTCCTGCTTTATTTTCTGCATAGCACATACCAGTTTCTAAAACCATGCATCTCATGGTTTGCTATGCCTATTGCTTCTTGGTACCTGGGCCTCTCACCACAGCGCCCAGTAACATAAGCTTAACATCACCAGGGAAAGGATTTTTGTTGATTTTGGTCCCTGAAGTTCCCAGTGTGGAGAGCAGATAGAGAGGGAGCCAGCTGGGACAGAAGTGTGAAGTAGGTACCGAGCTTGCTGGATACTTGGGGTACAGATTCCGGGTCGTGGGGCGCGAGGAGGGGTTGCAGGTTCAATAGGTGTGTAGGTTGGAGAAGACACAAAGGGTGGCGAGGGGTGGGATGGGATGGGTGGGATGGGATGAGGTGGGGTGGAGGAGGACTAGCCCTGAAAATCCAGAGGATGTGAAAGGATGCCAAAAGGAAAGGACCCCACGGAGGACGCAGGATGCGGGAAGACTTGGGAAGTGCGATCGTCTTCCCATCCTGGGACCTGGGCCTCAGCCCTCTTGGAGTCCCTGGTCACTTCCAGCCTCAGCGTTGGAGCCGGGGAGGGGCGGGAAGGAGCGCCGCGGGACCTGCAGCTGGGAGTCTTCCAGGGAGGAGTAGCGTCAGCGCCGGGCACTGCAGAGGACGCGCAGCTTGAAGCAGGAAGCTCTGAGCAATGAGGAGGGACTTGGATGTGGCGCCGCCAAGTGTCCCAGGAAAGCACCTCCGGGAGCCATCCCGGTACCTTGGGCACCCGGCGGCCGGGAGTTGCTGGAGGATGACGTGGGTCGGTGTCGGTACACGGCGGAGGCAGAGAGGACCGATGAGAGACGGCTGGACCAATGGATGAGGGCTGGACGGGTGAGCTAGGGCTGAAACCACGAACGAAGGCTGGCCCAGTGGGCGAGGGCTAGACCAATGGCGGGGGCTAGACCAGTGAGCGAAGGCTGGACCAATGGAGAGGGCGGGATCAAGGGCGAGGACTGGACCAGTGGACAAGGGCTGGACCAGTGGACAAGGGCTGGAGCTGGACCCAGGGGTGGACCTGTGGGCGAGGGCTGCACCCGTGGGGAAAAGGCTTTTCTGCTACCAAAAGGCTGAAAGTCTAGCGAAGGTGATTTTTTGAACTTATATTTTGAACTGATTTTACACCTACCCAGAACATTCCCCAAATGTCAGGAATGACCTCGGACTTAGCAGCAATATTTCTTTCTTTTTTTAATGTCTTATTATTTTATGTGGTGCTGAGGATCCAACCCAGTACCTCACTCTTGCTAGGCAAGCGCTCTACCACTGAGCTACAACTCCGGCCCCTGTAGTGATATTGCTAATAGGAAAATAACTAAATTAGGTAGCCAGTCCTATATAAAATACGTTATACCTCGGAAGGAAGTTTACAATAGAGTTAGGTATAAAAAAGCAGGGACACATAAAAAATGATTTCAATGATCTTAATGATGCAAGATTAGATTCATTCTCAAAAAGATTGATCAGAAAGAGGAAATCTGGAAAATCAAGGTACCCAGAATAGGTAATCTAGAAATGAACAAGGGCTTGGAGGGGGGGGGGATCAGTAGTAGAGTGCTTGCCTGGCATGTGTGTGGCCCTGGGCTCCCATCCCAACACCCAAAAATAAAACAAAATTTTAAAAGAATGACCAAGTGGGCTGCGGATGTGGCTCAAGTGGTGGCGCGTTCGCCTGGCATGCTTGCGGCCCGGGTTCCATCCTCAGCGCCGCATGCAAACAGAGATGTTGTGTCCACCTAAAAAATAAATATTAAAAAAAAAGAATGACCAAGTTGTAGACTCACACTCCCCAGGATATTTACTTATTAATTGGTACTGGGAATTGAACCCAGGGGCACTTTATCACTAAGCTACATCTTCCAGACTTTTGTATTTTTTATTTTGTGTCAGGGTCTCCCTAAGTGATTGAGGCTGGCCTCCAACTTGCAATCCTCCTGCCTCAGCCTACTAAATTTCTGAGATTATGTACCTAACACCTGTGAGGCAATGCTGGGACACTTACATGGGGGGATGATTTTCAACAAATAGTACTGGGACTACTGGAATATCTATGGGAATGTTCTGGGTAGGTGTAAAATCAGTTCAAAATATAAGTCAGGAAAAAAAAAAAAGAATGAAGACCTCCTTCATATAATATACACATGGGTAAATCTTTGTGAACTTGGAGTAGGCAGGGACTTCTTAGGCAATGAACTCTTAGTAATGACATCAAAAAGCACATGTAACAATAGAAAAAAACATAAACTGGACATCATCCAACTTAAAACTTTTATGATTCAGCTGGGCATGGTGGTCCATGCTTGTAATTCTAGTGGCTTGGGAGGCTGAGGCAGGAGAATGGAAACTTGAAAGCCAGCCTCAGCAATTTAGTGAGGCCCTAAGCAACTTAGTGAGACCCTGTCTCAAAATAAAAAGGGCTGGGAATGTGGCTTAGTGGTTAAGCAGCCCTTGGATTCCATTCCTAGTGCAAAACCTAGAAACAAACAAACAAACAAAAAAACTTTTGTGGGGCTGGGGATGTGGCTCAAGTGGTAGTGCGCTCGCTTGGCATGCGTGCGGCCCGGGTTCGATCCTCAGCACCACATACAAACAAAGATGCTGTGTCCGCCGAAAACTAAAAAAAAAAAAAAATAATAAAGAAATATTTAAAAAATTCTCTCTCTCTCTCTCTCTCTTTCTTTAAAAAAAAAAAAAAAAAAAAAAACTTTTGTGATTTGAAAGACACCATCTCAACTGGAGTGCTAAAGTGAAGAGATAACCCAAGACATGGAGGTGAGGGTTGCAAATAATACATTTGACCAGGGTCATATATCTAGAATATATAAAGAATTCTCCCAGACAAAATAACAACCCAATTAGAATATGGGCCAAGGTTCTGAACAGATGATCTGGGAATACCCAGACTAGTTTTGAGAACCCTTCCTCTACTGTAAAATTAGTATTTCCCCATTGTCATTGATGAGTACATTTTGTTAGATACTTTGCATTTTATACATACTTGTTCTTATTAAACTTTCATTCTTGGTGGCCACTGATGATTTTTGCCTAAGTTAGTTATTAGCATAATGAATGTCAAATAGTAATTTTCTGCATTACTTTTTTTTTGGTGGGGAGGAGCACCAGGATTGAACCCATCGTCTCTAGACATATCTCCAGCCCTTTTTATTTTGTATTTTAGACAGGGTCTCACTAAATTGCTGAGGCTGGTCCTGAACTTGCTATCCTCCTATCTCTGCCTCCTGAGTTGCTGGAATTACAGGTGTGCGCCAATGAGCCCGGCCATGCATTATTCTTCCTTCATTTTAAAATTGTTTTTCTGCCATAAGAAAACAAATATTCTCTCCCATTTATTCACCTAGAAAAGCAACCCGTGGATTATTTTATTTAAGGTTATAATCTGTTACTAATGTTATTTATTTATTTTTTATTTTGGGATCTCCTCCTGCCTCAGCCTTCAGAGTTGCTGGGATTACAGGTTTGCGTCACTGAATTTGGCTGATTATTTATTTTGAAGATCAAATTGTCCTGGATTTGGGGTGGGGACTTTTTAGGCTTAAATGAGGTGCATAAGAAATTTCTTTCCACTGGCTCAGGAAAGCGGCAAGCCTAGGTATGTATTTACAAAAACGCCCCACTTTTATCAGCGCAAAGTCAAATTCTGGGAAGATCCAGAGCTTTCAATCAAACCCATTTGCCCCGCCCCTTTGCGTGGAGGGAGCCCTGCCCCTTGGTGCGATCTCCCAATCCCAGGATGGTCACTCCTCTTTTGTGACAAAGGGCCACGCCCCTACACGCCTATTGGCCAGGCCATCAGCTCAGCGGCGCGCAGGGAAGACCCGGAGAAGTGGAATTTGCCCACGAAACGACTCCGTGGCTTTACTGCGCATGATCGCTAGGAGCCCGTTTGGGCATTTGGAGAGGCCGGCTTCCCCGCGGGGTCGCGCACGCGGGCACGGGGCTCGCTCCCGAAGGGGCAGGTTGGGCGGGGAGCGGGCGCTGGGGTCGTGTTGGCCGGAGGGGACTGGGCCGCCAGGTCGACGCCTGCGGCTGCCGCGGCCGAGACCAAGGGACCCGCCGCGGCTCCGTCGCCGGAGAGGGAGGGCCCGCTGCCGTCGGTGAGGACGGGCCCCAGCGGGCAGGGAGGGTCCCGGAGGGTCCCGCCCCACGGTTGGATGCGCCCCACGGTTAGATGCGCCCCGGCCCGGCTCTCCTGGGTCCTGGGGCTGTTGTGCTGGGGAGGGGGGGTGCCGGCTCTGCGTCCCGGGCTCCGGCAGTCTCCTTGTCCGACACCCGCGATTCGCCTCCTTTCTCCTGGTTCTCCTTTCCCCAACCCATCCGACCCCTGGACTAAGCCTGGCGCCCGCAAATCGGGAATCCCCACATTTGCTCGCCTTCCCCAGCGGTGTCCGCCCAGTGGCTTCCCATCCCGCACCCACCCCTGCCCGGTCCTTCTTTTCGTCCAAGGGTCCCAGTGACCTTGCACTTTTTGCTGATTCTTACCCACCTCTATCGGGTTCTGACTCTATAGATTGCCCATTTTGGCTTTCAAACTTTTTGACTCAACCTACACTTAGAAACATGTTTTGTATATTTCCTGTGCTTGTAGATATAGATTACTCAAGCACAAGTTTAAAGGGAGCCGCTTACCCCAGCTCACATGACGCAGATCTATTCTAGCTCTATTCTAATTCATTCCATCCCGCTCCATTCCAAAAGACTGTTGCTAACCCATTGATGAGGGATCTAGTGGGTCTGACAGCTCGAAAGCCTACTTGTTTCTTGCTATTTATTTATTTATTTGGTACTAGGGATTGAATCCAGGGCTGCTTAACCACCTAACCACATCCCCAGCCTTTATTTTTTGTTTCGAAGCAGGGTCTCCCGAAGTTGCTTAGGGCCTTGCTATATTGCTGAGGCTGATTTTGAACTTGCAATACTCCTGCCTGAGCCTCCCAAGCCACTGGGATTACAGGCAGGCCACCACCATGCCCAGCTTGAAACCCTGCTTTAAACCCTCTACTTCTTGCATTCAAAGGATACTGAATTTCCACAATCAGCTAATCAAGTATAAACTTCAATTCCAAAGAAAGGTATATTTTTACAAATTTTTTACCAGGGCCAATATCATTTCCAGTGCTTGATTAAGACTCTATGGTATGATACCATCAGGTTTATCTTATTCTTTTTCCAAAAGCCATAAGTGAGATTTGTGGAAGGGAACAGTGTGTGAAATAGGTGCTACAGAGAAATCTGTGTACTGCCAAGCTCATGATGAGCTAAGCCGTGCCAACAGAGATGATTTTTACTGGGAGATGCATGACATAAGTTAAGGTTTGGGAAGAATAACCTGTCGGCCCTGGAGTGGCTGCAAACTGAAGAAGATGAAGAACATTGCCTGGGTTTAGTGTGGGCTGAAGAGGAGGCAGTAAGGAAGAAAGTTCTCAGGTGATAGGAGAGAAAATGAAATGGAAGATGCGTGTGATAACACATCAGGCTAGGTAAAGAAGATTCTGATCTAGGGTGATCAGGGAATATATACCCAAGATTCTGATCTAGGGTGATCAGGAATATATTAGTCAACTTTCTGTCATTATAACAAAATGCTTGGGATAATTATAAAGAGAAAAAGTTAATTGTGGCTCACATTTTTGTAGGCTCCAGGTCAAGATCGGGAAGATCCGTTGCTTTGGGGCTCTGGTAGGGGTGCTGGGTGGCAATGGCAGGGAGAACATGACAGAACAAATTGCTCAACTCAAGTCCAGGAAGAAGAGTGAGAAGAAGGGTGGGGTCCCACTATCTCTTTGAATGGCACCCCCCATCTCCTAAAGCTCCAACCACCTCCCAATAGGGCTGCCCTGGGAGTAAGCCTTTTGTTGTTGTATGTGGTACTGAGGATGGAACCCAGGCTTCATACATTAGGCAAGCACCTTACCACTGAGCCCCAGCCCCAGGAGTATGCCTTTATCTTTTGGGCCTCTAGGTAATATTCAAGATCCCAAATTTAGCAAGGGATATGGAGCTGATATTATTAGTTCGATTTCCCTTCCTGTACTCTCTGCATTTCTAATTTGCTTTGGATCAGTGACTCTTAGGCATTTTTGCCCTCAGGGGGTATTTGGCAATGTTGGTTGTTATAACTTGTGGGGGAATGATAATAGCATCTATCTGGCAGGTAGAGGCCAGGGGTCTTGCTTAACATTCTATAATAAACAGGACAGTTCTCCATAACAAGCAAGTGTCTGGTTCAGAAGACCCCATCATGCTGGCGGCAGGAACCCTGATTTTAGTAGCAGATCTTAGTCTTTGGGGTCCACCACCTTCAGTATCTCCCAGGAATAAGTGCACCCAGAGTGTGTGCTAATCACAGAGGGCCCATGCACTAGGCAGAGCACACCTCCAACCCTAATGGCTCTTTGGTGGGGAAGCACAGTGATCATCCAGGTGATGTTTTACCTGCAGGGCCTTTCCTCCTCCCTCTTCCACTGCCTGGGACCTACTGAGCCTAGACCAAGAATTTCTTGTTCTTGATGCTGTACTGTTTATTGAAGAATTTCACTTAGAGTATTTCATTTGCTGCTTTTCCTACTTCACAGGTGAAGTAGCCAGAGAAGCAGCCAGAGAAGTCATGGGACTTGAGGTCTCCTCCCTCACAAGCTAGTGCCCCAGACCCAGGTGTAGGTGGATAGTGATGTAGTTTTCTCTCATGTTTGAAAGTAACTGCCATTAGCTTCCAAGAGAGGCTTCTGGCTTTCAGGAACTTAGCAGTTAGAGTTTGGACTCAGGGTATCTGAGAGACACCTGACTATTCCTAATATTATGTGGCTCTGGGGCCCACACTGAGCCCCTTGAGACCACCAGCAGGAGAGCAGTGTCAAAGAAGCAGTGTGAGTATTGCACTTGAGTTGTTGCTCTATACCCTCAATTTGGAAGGAGGGGAGAGGGGATAAGAGAGTGACAAACCATAAACATTGAGATGCTTGAATGTCCTATTTCCATCTGTCTGACCTGAAAAGTCTTTGTAGAATGAAAATTTAATATCACAAAATATATACATTAGGGCCAGGCACAGTGACACATGCCTGTAATCCCAGTGGCTTGGGAGGCTGAGGCAGGAGGATTGCAAATTCAAAGCTAGCCTTAGCAATTTAGCAAGACCGTATCTTAAAACATAAAAATAAAGGGCTAGGGCTATGGCTTAGTGGTTAAGGGCCCCCAGGTGTTCAATCCCTAGTACCAAAAAACAAACAAACAAAAAATCCCAAAATATAGGACCCCAAACAGTGATCAAAGTAAAAAAATGTATATTTAAATCAACCTGTAATGAATATATATGTATAATAAAAATTTTATTAAAAGTAATACTTTTATTACAGTAATGCAAATTGATATTTCCTATGCAATTTTAAAAATTGCTTTCTAGAACCTAATGACTTTAGGCCCACTGACCAGAACATTTGAAAACAGTGCCTTAGACAAGGGGAAATTAAAAAAAAAAAAGGAAATAAAAACTCTTACACAGATGTTTGTGGTGGTGCATGCCTGTAACCCCAACAATTCCAGAGGCTGAAGCAGGAGGATCACAAGTACAAGGCCAGCCTCAGCAACTTAGTAAGACCCTGTCTCAAAAAAAGAAACAAAAAGAACTGGGGATGCAGCTCAGTGGTAAAGTGCACCTGGCATCAGTTCCCAGTACAATACCAAAAAACAAAGAAAGAAAATGCAGATATTTATTAAAAATCTTGATTTTTTTTTTTCAAATCTTGATTCTTGAATCCTTTAGATCCTCAACCAGAATTTTGATGTGGAATACAGGAATCTGTGTTTGTTTTGGCAGTGCTGGGATTGAACCCAGGGCCTAGTACATGCTAACCACTGAGCTATACCCCCATCCCAGAATCTATGTTTGATCAAGTGCCCAGAGAATTTTCATATAAACTCTAATTATATATACTCAAATAATTGAAATAAAAGTTTAATGAAAACTACACTTAACCTCATTATGTGCAGGGCAGCTTTTCCCTTCTTTTTTTGTTGTTGTTCTGGGAATTGAACTCAGGGTCACTCAACCACTGAGCCACATCTCCAGCCCTATTTTGTATTTTATTTAGGGACAGGGTCTCACTGAGTTGCTTTAGCGTCTTGCCATTGCTGAGGTTGGCTTTGAACTCACAATCCTCCTGCCTCAGCCTCCCCAGCCACTGGGATTATAGGCATTTGCCACTGTGCCTGCTTCTACCTCATTTTTTAAATGCTGGTCTTGAGGGGGTTTCTGAGCCTTGGCGCTGTCCTTAGTTCACAGCCAGACACTCCCCGTGGTGAGTGGTGTGGTTGCCATGGCTGCCCTGTTCTGCAACCTCAGCCTCCATGGACTAGACACTAGTCACACTGACCCCACTCCCTACCCTAATATAACAACCAAAAATATCTCCAGACATTGTCAAGTGTCATCTGGGAGGCAAGATCACCCTAGCTGGGCAGTGGGAGCCTTGGCCTATTGACACCAATGGGTCAGAATTCAAGAGGTAGGAACGAAGACAGGCAGGGGAGGTTTGAATGGTGGCCACCCTTATCATCCTGGCTCTTGACCATGGGGACTGAGCTTGGACCCTAACTTCCTCTTCAGTGATAGCACAGAGCCCCAGAATCTAAGTGATGGGTCATCTGGGAGATGAGTAAAGAGCTACATGCTAGCTGCACCTGGCACATGGTTGGTCTTTGGTAACAGAAATCCTGAAAATCCTAAGTCTCAACCCTTTGGATTCTTGGAGGCAGACTTGCTTATGGTCCAGCTGGGAACACACATACTTCTGTGAGATTTCAACTGGGATTTAGTGCTGTTCCTCAGAGGTACAGCTTCTGATAAGCCAAACAAAAAATGTCAAGATAACCCTGAGATTAGCAGTGGCTAGCAGCTGCCACCATAGCCAAGCTGGATGGGTCCAGGTCAGCAAGCTGGTGACCCCACAAAGATGGAGTTGTGCTGGCCAGAGGCTGGACCCTACAATAGAGACGCTGTCTAAGGTGGTAGCTATGGTAACCCTGGCACTTCTTTCAGTCTCCTACAGTGTCCCCCTTGGCCAGATTCATCTTGAGCTCCTGTGGTGCAAAGCTGTAATGAATAATAAAGCATCTAGTTTGCAGGGTCACTGATACAGCTGACCACTTACTTCCAAGGCATGACCCAGCTCTCTAGAGCGGTTTTCTTCATGCCTGGCATTGTTTTACTTTCAGCACCCACCGCTCAGGCCAGAGGAAGGCACATTGGCTCTGGACCTCATCAGCTGTCCTAGACACTTAATTGCCTGAGGCCAACACTTCCCCAGTGGCAGAGCAGGGAAGAAGGTGGCATTTGGAAGGGAGGTTGTCGCGGTTCAGCAGCGGAGGATGGGCCCATGTCATAGCATCTCACTCTTGACATAGATTCAAGTCAAGGACCAATGAGGTGAATCTGGGCAGGTCACTTTTGTGCCCACTGGGGGCAGGAGGACGTGTGCACTCTGTTCTCATCACTTTACGGAAGGTCCCTAGGTTACTCCTTTTCTCTCTCAACTTGTTGCTTCCATAAATTTGAAACTTGGATTTTCAGAAGACTTTTATTTTGTATTAATTTTACATTTTAAAAAAAATTGTAAAAATAGGGCTGGGGTATAGCTCAGGAGTACAGTGTATGTAAGTTCCTGGGTTAGATCTCCAGCACTGCAAAAACTAAAATAAAGAATTACAAAAATATACCCTTCACCCAGCTTCCCTGAATGCCAGCATCTTTTTCTCCCCCAGCATTTTTAACAGTGGACAAGCGAAACCCAGAAATTAATCTTGGAATACCGCCGCCGTTAACCCAAGCGCTGACCCTATTCAGCTTTCAGCAGTGCTTCCGGTGCGTGGCTTCTGTTCCGGGAAGCAGTCGGATCCCACGTTGCCGCGGTGGACGCTCCTCTCTAGTCTTCCCTGATGGGGTCTTTCAAGTGTCCTGGCCAGTGGTTTGGTAGAACAGCCTCCAGAGGGGGCTGGTGTGATTCTTTCGAGGGTGCGTTTGGGGCGGGCATTTGAGTTCGCAGTGCTGATAGGTCCCCAAGCTGGCAAGGATGACCGTGGCCACTGGAGGGCGTCTGCTGGGCTTCTCCTTGCAGCTTCCTTTGGAAGAAATCCAGCCTCTTCGGAGGTTGCACGGTAATGGAATCCACGTTTTTTTCTAAGTTAGAGTTAGAGAAGAAACTAGGAGGTACAGCTTATCTTTAAAGCGCTTAATATTTCCCGACTGTAAAAAGAGTTCATTTATGAGAAGATAAACAGAAGAAATTTGAGAAAATATAAAATCACCATTCTTAACACTTTCAATGTTTTGATTTATTATTCCCTATTTATTTAATTGTTTGAAAGGTATCGACTTATAAAAGAAAAAATAGTCAATAAATAACAAATGTGACCAAAGTGGAGAATAAATAGAAGGGAAGACAAGTGAGTTGAGAGATAGAGGCAGTGTCAGTGTCTTCATCAGTCTGTTTTTTGTTTCTGTAGTTCCAGGGTTTGAACTTGGGGTGCTTAACCACTGGGCCTCACTAAATTGCTGAGGCTGGCCTTGAACTCGATATCCTCCTGCCTCAGCCTCCTGAGGCACTGGGATTACAGGCCTGCAGCACTGTGCCTGGCCTTTCCTGAATTTCTTAACCCACTGCCTCAAGTTTTCAATTCTATGTAAGATGATGGGGCATAATGGGTTTATTGGATCTTGCTTTCTAATTAACATTTTTCATAGACTTTTGGGGAGTTTTTTTAAAGCCCATCCCCGTCCCAGGAAAAATTTCCAGATTCTTTATTTGAAAACATTGTCACCCATTTCATTTTGTCAAGAAAGCAGTGGAAACATATTTTGGGAAACATCGCCATCGTGCGTCCATTTGGAATATTGCTGCTGGTGTGTTTTTGTAGCTGTTAAGGGCCCATATAATGCTTTGGTCCTTTACAAGGGCTCCATATGGTCTTCAGGTGAGGTGTTCTGCTCTAAAGAGAAAAAAAAAGTTGTAAACCACGTGTTTGAACACTGTGTGCTACAGATAATAAAGTGGGCACTAAAGGCACTAATATGAGAATGGAAATTGTTGTGCATTTAGCAGAATTATGGGTGATCTACCAGCATTATGTTCTTAACATTTGTAAATGGGTTCCATATAATTTTTAGGATATGATATTAAAACTTAGAAAGCATCACACACAACAGCCTGGTGTGACTGTAATCCCAGCAAGTAGGGAGGTTGAGGCAGAAGGATGGCAAGTTTCAGGCCAGTCTTGGGAACTTAGCAAGGCTGTCTCAAAGTAAAAAATGGCTGGGGATGTAGCTCAGTGTTAAAGCACCCCTAGGTTTAATTCCCCCTCACCCCGAAAAAGAAAAAAATCATCACAACATATAACATATAATTCATGCCACCTGTCTACTGGGATGAGGAAACCAAGCCCAGGTAGGAGAACTCCAGTAGAGCAGTCTAAGGAGTAGAAAACCTTTTTCATCCAAGTGACCCCCAAAATGTGAGTCATACTTACAAGGATTGGTTTTTAACAGCTTTACTAAGCTACAGTTAATATACCATATAATTCAATGTTTTTAGTGTATTCACATCGTTGTGCAAACCTCACCATTTTAGAACATTTTCATTACCCTAAATGGAAATCCCATACCCTTAGCCATCACTCCCCACTCTCACGATTCCTCTCAGCCCAGGCAACTTGTTTGCTTTCAGTCTCCATAGACTGTCCTGTTCTAGACATCATACATGTATATGTATGTATATACATACATATACATATGTATATGTATGTGCGTGTGTGTGTGTGTGTGTGTGTGTGTGTGTGTGTGTGTTTGGGGGGTGAGGCTGGGCACTGAAGTCATAGCTTTATGCATGGTAGGCAAGCACTGTACCTCTGAGCTACATCTCCAGTCCCTAAGCATTTCATATTAATGGACTCCTACAATACTTGGTCTTTGGTGACTGACTTCTTTCACTAAGCATGTATTAGAACTTCATTCCTTTTTATTTGCTAAATAACATTGCACTATATGGATGGGCCGCCTTCTGTGGTTCATCCTCTCATGTGGGGGAATCTTTCCCTGAAGGTCAGGCATGTGTGTTTCAGAGGGAGTCCTGTGCTTCAGTGGTAAAGTACCCCTGCATTCAATCCCCAGTACCACACACGCAAAAAAAAGTTATTTTATTTTCTATGCCAGGTACTTCGCAACTATTAGGATGATTCCATCTCAACCTCCTAGGTGCAGTCACTTGCCAAGTGTATCAATTATTGTGTAACAAATGACCCCAATCTTACTGACTCAAAATAACAATAGTTTATCATTGATCAGGGTTCTTTGGGTGCACATGGCTGGAGGGGCAGTGGCCTGGCAGGAATGAGATGATCCCCTCTGTGTCTGGCAGTGGCTGGGTGCCCTGCACATGGCCTTCCACACAGCTTCCTCTTATGGCCCATGTAGAGGAGGGCTTGGGCACTCTCACTGTGGGGAAATCACTGAGGACAGTCTAGATTCAAGGATGGATACAAAACCCACTGCAAAGAGCCCTGAATACTTCAAAAGGAGGATCTGGGGTCGTTTAACAGTCTACCACTCCAAGTTCTTTAACAGGAAGAGTGGGAACAGTCCATCAAATCCAAACTCTGGTATGTTGTGGGGCCCAGCCCTTCCCCAAGGGGGAGGTCAACACAGTGCTGGGATTCTTGCTGCCTTGGCGCTTTTCCATATCTTTTGAGGTACCTGGATCTTGGATGCCTTTTAAATAGAATTTTAGTCAAAGGGATTGCGTGGTCCGCTCTCAGACTCCGGGTGTAGGCCTATGGGAACGTGGCGGTGGTTTCTTTTGTCGCACCCACTTTGACTCAGGAGGCCCAGCTTGCCCAGAGGCTGCGGAGGGGTCCTCCTCTCAGTCCACGTGCTGGGTGGGCAGCAGCCACATGGCTACAGTGAATGGGTGGCCTGAGTGGTCAGAAAGGCCTTCTGTGGGTGGGCACAGGAGCCAGTGGCTCGAGGCCCCAGTCATGGAGGACTCTGGTCTCAGTCGCCACAGCCGTCCCTTCAGTCCCTTCACTCCCGGACTGCGGGCCAGGGGAGCCAAGGGATGGGTTGCCTGCAGAGGGACGTCAGCATGGGGGCGGCCGTCATGTGAGCGGGGCTCCAGGCCATGCCACTTTCTGTCTTGGAGGCCACCTTGGGTCTCTGCCACAGATAGCCCCCAGGTCCCTTGTGTCCCCTGTTGCCCCATAGGTTGGGATGGGCAGGGCTTGAAAGGATGCATAGGAGGAGCAGGGGTTGGCTTGTCCAGGGGCTGGGCTGAGGCTGGGGGGATGATGCAGAGGACAGGCTGGAGTGCGTCGGGCTCCCCATCAATTATCTATTACTTGGAAGATTTCCTTCGAGCCCTGTCCCTTGGGTTGGGGGTCTTCACTGCTGCCCAGTGCAGCACCTGCTGATGCGAAAAGCTGTTGGGACTCAGCGCCCTTCACACTCGGTTCCTGGAACTGACCAGGACTTTGGCTGGGGGCTCCAGACCAGGGAGCGTGGGGGCAGAAGTGAGAGGCCAGTGGGAAATGGAATCCCAGAACTTTGGAGGTGAGGTTTCTCAGTAAAGAAGCTAAAAATGACAGGGGTGCTACAGTTTTATTTAGGGGCTCTTACTGAGCAGTGGGAACCACCCCATCAATGCACACTACCCAGCTGCCCCAGTAAGACAGACAGCCAGCCCAGGCTGATAACCCACCTATGGTGGGTCTCCAGGCCAGCTGGGCCCTGCACTGGCTCCTGGTTATCCATCCTGTTTTTCTCCAGGCTGGAAGTCAGAGAGCCCCCCAGTGGCCTGGAAGGATTCTCCAACACCTGCCCTGCTCCAACTGCTGAGGCAGTGTCAGCAACAGTACAGGCACAAGGTCACTGCTCTGGAGGGACACTGGCATCTCTGGAGGACTGGAATGGCCTGGGACCTCCACCTTAGACTAGGGGCTGGCTCTGTGACTCCAGAAAGTCCCACGTCCTAGGGCTTCAGTGCTCAGGTCTGCAAAGTGCCACTGCTGTCCAGGCCTTTGTTCCTTGACAGGTGCAGAGTCAGGGCGATATAGATGAGGTCAGAGAAAGCCAGGAAGGTCCCTGGGCATCTAAGCAGAAACAGTTGGGTCTACCTTCCTGCCTCTTCAGCCTCAGGAATGTCAGGTTTTTGTGCCTCAGTGTCCTCATCTGAATACTGGGTCAATAAGAATGGTTGACTCATAACACTGGGCTGGCAGCTTAAATGGAAAAGCAGTGATGACACTGCATCTGGGCTGGGATGACGAGGCTCCGTAGGTAGAAACTTAATTACTAGTATGTGAGTCACCTGAGGGCCCTGGAGAGAGGCATCGCCATGTACAGTGTGTGGATGGGGAAGGTGCAGCTTGGATGTGCCCAAGGCTACCAGGAGCAGTGTCTGCAGAACAGAAGCACAGGCCCAAGGCCCTTATTTCCATCAGGTCTGCCCAGCCTCTCAGCCCTATCACCAGGGCAGCCCCATCTGCCCCAGCTGCATCCTAGGTCCATTTTCTAGAGCCCCAAGGCCAAAGGCTTCCTCTACTGACTGGGCTTTTGCCTCCTTCCTTAGGACAGAGCCCCTGGACTCCCAGGCTCCTGGTCAGGGAAGAGAAAGAGGAGACACCTATCTGCCAGGGGTGGGAGTACTGAGTGTGGCCTGAGGGCCAGGTCATTGGTCTCGAGATGCCCCTGCCTGAGCCCAGTGATCAGGAGGATGAGAGTGTGAAGGCTGGCCAGGAGCCTTCCCCCGATGTGGGCACAGATGTCGTCCCAGCAGCCCCCGGGAAATCCCAGGAATTCTCCAATCTGGTCCTGCTGATGGCCTCTGACCAGGATGGGGATGGGGTGGACAAGCCCACAGAAGTGCACTGCATTGTGTCCTTGGAGATGTCTGGCCCTGAAACCCTAGCTAGCACCCTCCAGATCCTTCCAGCCCAGGAGGAACAGGCCCTGGTAGTCCAGCCCAGCCTGAGGGCTCCTGAGCAGAAACGCAGCAAGCTGGATACAGGTGAGGGTTTGTTTGTGAGCCTGCATGCTGAAATGTGTGCCTGTGAACCCACCCTTCCATCATGCTGACCTTGAATGTCCTGTCCCTGCTCTTGGCAGAGCCTCCCAATCTCTAATCACCACCCCATCCCAGGCTGAGGTGCAGACAATGTGATGTCACCCATGTGCAGTATAGTGCCTCCTAGGCACCCCATCCTCCTTCCCTCATGGGAATTGCAGTGATGAGCAGAATTCCTTCAATTCATCAAAAACACCCCGCTCCACCACGATAAAAACGGCCTGGAAAGTCTGGGCTTTGGGGCTGGCAGTGGGGTTCTGAGAATGTACCCTCTGCACACAGTGACCCTGCTCCACTCCAGAACCCCCTCCCCTCAGTGGCTCTCATCTAAGCCCCTGGGTAGCTAATCCAGCCCTCCCCTTCCCCCAGCAGCTCCACAGCCCCTGGAGTTCCTGAGGACCCCATTTGGGGGCCGCCTCCTGGTGTATGAGTCATTCTTGTACAAGCAGGAGAAAGCTGTGGGGGACAAAGTGTACTGGAAGTGCCGCCAGCATGCAGGTCTGGGCTGCCGAGGCCGTGCTGTCACCCGAGGCCTACGGGCCACAGTGATGCGAGACCACTGTCACCCTCCTGACAAGGAAGCACTGGAGGCTCGGCGCCAGAGGGAGAAGCTACCCAGCCCGGCCCTGCCAGAGGGCTTGGGGGACCCTCAGGGACCCCAGGGCCCTGTAGGCCAAGTGGAGGAGCCACTTGAGCAGGTGGGCCCATGGCTGAACCCCGAGAAGCTGGTGCCCACACCTGGGCAGGTACAGAACAAGCCAGCCCAAGAGGAGAATGTGGGGTACCGAGCCCTGTCACTGCTGAGCTTGCCACCCAAGAAGCGCCCAACGTTGGGGATGGGTGAGTACATATCACCTGCCCCTCTCTCACACCAAACATCAGGGTCCCATGTGTTTTTTTTTTAATAAATGTGCTTTTTTTTTTTTTTTTTTTTTTAAAAAAAAGAGAGATAATTTTTTAATATTTATTTTTTTAGTTTTCGGTGGACACAACATCTTTATTTTATTTTTATGTGGTGCTGAGGATCAAACCCAGCACCCTGCGCATGCCAGGCAAGCACGCTACCACTTGAGCCACATCCCTAGCCCTAAATGTGCTCTTTTATTGTTGTTGTTGTTCTTGTTAATGGTCCTTTATTTTTCATATGTGGTGCTGAGGATCGAACCCATGCCTCACACATGCTAGGCAAGCGCTCCACCACTGAGCCACAACCCTAGCCCCCATATGTTTTTAAAAGTATACTTACTCAAGAGGGGTTGGGGCTGTGGCTCAGCAGTAGAGCACTCGCCTGGCACGTGCAAGGCCCTGGGTTCAATCATCAGCACCACATAAAAATAAATAAATAAATAAATAAATAAATAAAATAAGGTATTGTGTTCATCTACAACTAAAAATATGTATTTTTTAAAGTATACTCAAGGGCTGGGGATGTGGCTCAAGCGGTAGCACGCTCGCCTGGCATGCGTGCGGCCCGGGTTCGATCCTCAGCACCACATACAAACAAAGATGTTGTGTCCGCTGATAACTAAAATAAAATAAAAAATAAATATATAAAGTATACTCAAGAGAAAAAAGATGTGCTCAAGGTCAACGTGACTAAAAAAATATAAGCATGTCCCAATGATTAAGCCCATGGGACAGCATCTTTGCTCCTGGACCAGCTATGATGTAGGGGTCCCAGCTTCTTCCAGAATTATCTGATGGGGGAGGGTCTTGTAAGTCAGAATTTTAACTGGTTCCAGTGATTCTGGCCTTGTAGTTTGAGCAAATGCCAGCCCCACCTGGTGATGGCCCTATAGCCTCAGAAAATAAGCTTAAATTGTAGCATTTCCGAGATTTATCCTAAGGCAGGTGTGATAACCTGGATGTTATGGAGATTGTGGGCTCCATGCATGGGAAGTGCTCAGCACCAGCCCAGCAGGTGGGGCCCTGGCAAGAGATAGATGTGAATTTTCATGGTTTTGTTACCCCTAACTAGGAAGTGGGCCTAGATTCCAGAAGGCTGAGGCCTCCTGACCCAGAAGGGATTGAAGGAGTGGAGGTGATGCTATACTGCGTACCTGGGACAGGAAAGGGCAAGGGGCTTCTTTTCCACTGTGTATCTTTCAGTATCATTTGAGTTTTATAGCACATGTGCATGTACTGTTCAAAATGTAGATAGATTAAAAAAAAATTCTTAGCCAGGTGTAGTGGTGCATGCCTGTAATCCCAGTGGCTTGGGAGGTTGAGACAGGAGGATCTCAGGTTTGAAACCAGCCTCTAAATTTAGTGAGGCTGTAAGCAACCTAGTGAGACCCTTATCTCAAAAAAAAAAAAAAAAAAAAGATTGGGGATGTTGCTCAGTGATTAAGTGCTTGAGTTCAATCCCTGGTACAAAAAAAAAAAAAAAAAAATTAAACAAGCCCTAAACAATAACCTGTGTCTGGGAACATAGGCTGCTGAGTCACAGCCCAGCTCATCCCCTACCATAGTGATTTTGAGTTGTTGTTTTATAACCCAGGAGCATGGGACACCTCATTGCCCCGGGAGAGGAACTCCAATTCCTCCCTGGGTGGCTGCAGGTAGGATCAGTGGGAACATACCCAGGCTCTGCACATGCCCAGCTCTGGGGAAGCCATAGCACAAACCAGCCATACAGGAGAAAAACACCTTTCAGTCACCAGTTGTGCTGCTAGCCATCTTTCCTGGGACCCCTGGCTCCTTCCCTTCTTGCTATCTCTGTCTCATGACTGCCCTGGGTCCCTCCCGCAGGCCATTTCCGGCCCCTTGAGTTCCTGAGGACATGCTATGGGGGCAGCTTCCTGGTGCACCAGTCATTCCTGTACAAGCGGGAGAAGGCTGTGGGGGACAAGGTGTACTGGACCTGCCGGGACCACGCCCTACATGGCTGCCGAAGCCGTGCCATCACCCAGGGCCAGCGGGTGACAGTAATGCGGGGCCACTGTCACCAACCCGACATGGAGGGCTTACAGGCTCGGAGGCAGCAGGAGAAAGCCATGGAGAAACTGCAGGCCAGGCCAGATGGCCTTGAGGGCTGTGCGGACAAGCAGCTCCCAGGTGTGGACAGCCTGCTCTACCACAGGGGGCCGGGCACCCTGACTCTCACCAGGCCGCGGCCCAGAAAGAAAGCTAAAGTCAAAGATTCGGAGCTTCCTGCCCAACCCCAAGCCCTACAGGGATCCCTTGATGAGGACCAGGATTCGGACCCTGGTGAGTCTTTGTCCTTGAGGATGTTGGCTCCCAGCTGGCCACACCTCGAGCCTTGCTTCCTGAATTCCAGGGAGACGATCCAGCCTACCCAGCCTGCCCAGCCTGCCCCTGCATCTTCAGCCCTCTTACCTGCTCCCTGCCTCCTCCCTGACTGCCCCTCTGATTTTCCTCAGGAGGTCCTGAGTTCCTGAGGACCCCTCTCGGGGGCAGCTTCCTGGTGTATGAGTCCTTCCTCTACAGGCGGGAGAAGGCCGCTGGCGAGAAGGTGTACTGGACATGCCGGGATCAGGCGCGCATGGGCTGCCGCAGCCGGGCCATCACCCAGGGCTCTCGGGTGACCGTGATGCGAGGCCATTGCCACCCACCTGACCTGGTGGGATTGGAGACCCTGAGGCAGCGGGAGAATCGCCCCAGCCCCACCCAGCGGGGGAACACAGGTGCCTGGAAGACTTCGCAGGCTTCCCTCCTGGCCTCGCATGTTGCTCCCTCCTCCTTCATTAGGTGAAGATGCTGGAGGAGCCACATCCGCCACCTCTGGCGCTCCCCTGGCCCCCGCCCCTCAGCCCACCTGTGCGTCCCACTCTCTTGAGTGTGAACTTACCTCCTGCTCCACCCAGCCCGCCCTTCAGGCTTACAGTGCAAGCAGATAAACATACTTCCTGTGACAAGCCCCTCTTACAATCTGGGGCCCAAAGTTGGTATCAGACCTCCCCAGCTTGTCACAGATCTGTTGCATTTGTCCCTATCTGATCACCACAGTCATGCGTGGTGTTTTATTTGGTTTGAAGTTTTGTTGGTGCTGGGGATGGAACTTAGGGCCTCCCGCATGCTAAGCAAGGGCCCTGCCATGAAGCAGCACCCAGCCTGTGCCTCACTCTCCTGTTCTTGGGGTCACCCCATGTGAGTCTATGCCTGTTCTCATCCGTCCTGCCTGCCGAGGAGAGTGAGTTCAGCTCCATCTTCTCATCTTCCCGGCTCGCCCTTTGATGGTCCTTCAGGTGCTTCCTCGCTCCTGCCTCTTCCTATTCTACAGTTTTCGGCCCTAAAACTCTCCCAAACCTGAGAGCCCTGGTTGAATTCTCTTTGACTCCCACTTTATTCCATTTCCATTCACTTTTGGTTCGGAGAGAGGAGACTGTGAGGCACATCCGCACCCATCACCACCCCACAAACACCACTCCACGGGGATCCTGTTGTTTCTTAGGGCATCTGCGGCCTGATCTTGAACTTTCTACCACTATGAATTGGCTTTCCAGTTTCCTTGTCACTGTTGACTTCTGGCCAGAGAAAGCGAGCGTGTGGCCTCTCCAGGCCCGTTTTGCCCATTTCTTTCCACTTTGCCATGGAGGCCTGTCCCAGCCGAGCCGGGGTGTCCTACTGCCCTTCCCTATGCAGCACTCTGTATCCTCTGTGGTCCAGTAACTGCTTTGCCTGGTCTTCTGAGGACCTGCTGCAGCCTCCTTCCTCCTCCCTGCACCAACCCCCTGTACCAGCCTCATCAATAGCTCTGTGTCCTTTGGTGATGGCCTCTAGGCCCTGCTGATGCCTGGCCTGGGGGCTGGGACCTGGCTGGCCACCACCCCAGAGTGTCTTCTACAGCCCCCTGCCCCTGGGCCAGTCTCTTTTTCTTCATTTTGCTCTTGTTTTGAGGCTGGGGAAGTCCCTCCTCTGGTCATTCCTGAGTCTACCTGGCAGAGACTACTTGAGACCCTGCCTATCTGGAGCTGCTGGCAAGCTCCCCTCATCGTGCAACCGTGTGTGGGCACCAGGCTGTGAAGGATCCCTCTGTGGCGGCTGACCCTGTTGTGGACCAGCATAGCAGTTCCCCAGTGTCTGACCCTGTGTGTGATGGCTCTGCTCAAGGACTTGGGGCTTTCTGCCCTTCCCTGCTGTGCCTGGCTGTGAGGGGTCACTGGGGGCCTTTCAGGCCTCAGCTTGTGCCCTTCAATGGAGAGCATCTTCCTGTGTTCCTCATCTGGTTTCTTTCTGTGCCTTCTATTACTGGGATGTCAAGCCTCCTGGGATGACTGACATTTTTGTGATATTGTTCAAGATTTTCTCAGTTTTGTTTTTTAATGCTGTATTTAAGTTTTTTCTCTTATTTCCTGCCCCCCCTACTCCCATAGTACTGGGGATTTAACCCAGAAGTGCTCTACCACTGAACCACATCCCTAGCCCTTTTTATTTTTAGAGACAGGGTCTCACTAATGTTGCTTTGGCTGGCCTTGAATTTGCAATCCTCCTGCCTCAGCATCCCAAGTACCGGGGGTTACAGATGTGCCCACTGCACGTAGCCAGTTTCTGCTCTGTAGTTGAACATGCCCCTCGTGTTCCACAGTCTCAGCAGAGTGATGGCCTCCATTTCTTTCCTGTGGTGGCTGCAGCCTGGTTTCTCCAAGTGTCCTTTCTCCAGTTGTCTGCCATAGTCTTTTCAGAAGCAGCTCCTCTTGGACGTCCAGTTACCCCCAGGGTCTGCTCATGATGAAGGCAGACTCTGGCTAGCTCTGCATGCAAGTGCTGACCAGTCCGAACGTCTGCCACAGGACCGCAGGCCATGCCTCAGTGAGTCTTTGGGCAGGATAGACAGGATAGACCTGCCCAGGGCACAAGCCTGGCTGCCAGTGTTCTGGTCTTGGGCAGGAAAGCGGGTAGAAGTGTGAGCTTTCCAGTGCAGACTTCGACTTCCTCCCTACACACGGCTCAGCATCTCTCCCCAAGACTTCTTCCTGACGTGCTGCTGCATCTTGTTTCCATGCTCGTCCCCCAGCCTGCTGTGTGGGGCCCATGGTGGACCCCATCTTTGTGAACCTCAGGTCTCCAGTTCCCCTCCCTGGGCTCTGCTGAGGGTTCCTCTGGCTTCCTGGTTGCTTCCCTGCCAGGCCTGGTTGAGTTCTCAGTCTGCCATGTCCTTAACTACCCTCCTGCCCCACCCCCCCCCAAGTCTCTTATTCTGTCGGCTCCACTGGCCTACTCTCCCCTCCTCCTCCCCAAGTCTTTGGCCTTCTGTTCTGTGCCTTTTTTATTTCCTGACATTTTAATGCAGTGAGGAAGGCAGTGAACCCATGGCCCATGGTCACATATGTATCTTATTTGCCTCAGGCAGGTGTCCCCACTCCTTCCTGGCTGCTGCCTGTTCCTGGTCCTGGGCCTCTCCCCTTAGCATCCCACCTACTCTACTCCCTGGGCTCTCCAGGTGGTTCCACAGCCAGAAGCCCTGCCCTGGCCCTCACCTTGCTCTCCTGGCTTCTCCTGCTATCTGAGGACTTGAGTGCCTCCAGCCCTCTCTGTGTGGACCCTGTGCCTGGACTGAGGGAGGGTGTCCTCTGTGAAATGGGAAGGGCTGTCCTGCAGGTGATTCAGGCTGTTCCCACCCTCCTCCCCACACCCTTGCTCAAATCTCCACTCAGCCTGGTTCCCAGGGGAGTGACCTTTCCGCAGCCCTGTCCCTCTAGGTCACAAATCCCTCTTTCGCTCCTGAGCTTCTTTGTTTCCCAAAGCCATTACTTTTTCCTCTAACTGAGCAGTACAACACACACCCACCTGCTGGCCCCGTGGGTGCCCTCATAGATGAGCACATATAACAAAGCTGTAGCTACCTTCCGGTGGGCACTGCAGGGTGGGCGCTCCACCTGTAGGGTCCTTGTGGGTCAGTCTCCTTCCTCAGGAAAGGGAGGCCCTAGCAGCTAAAGGCCCAGCTGTTTTGGAGGGACGGTGGGTTCTGTAACCTGGGCTTCAGGGCCACCTAACAGTGAGTACGTGATGCAGATAGGTGGGGGGTCCTCATTCAGGGACCATGCTGTTCTTGGCTCTGAAAACAGGGGCACACTCCACTTCTTCCCTGCTGGGGCCTGGGCTCCAGGCTCCCACTCTCTAACTGCCTCCCCATCTCCGCAGGAGGTCCTGAGTTCCTGAAGACGCCTCTTGGGGGCACCTTCCTGGTGTACGACTCTTTCCTGTACAGACGCGAGAAGGCCGCTGGCGAGAAGGTGTACTGGACATGCCGGGACCAGGCGCGCATGGGCTGCCGCAGCCGGGCCATCACCCAGGGCCAGCGGGTGATGGTGATGCGCAGGCACTGCCACCCACCTGACCTGGCGGGTCTGGAGTCCCTGCGACAGCGGGAGCACTTCCCCAACCTGACCCACTGGGAAGGCCCAGGTGCGGGCAGAGGGGAGCAGGATGGGCAAGCCTGGGCCCCGGTCTCCCTGCCTGGATGCTTTGTCCACTCCAGCTCTCTTGTCTTTCAAATCTGTCTTCCTGCCTTCTCCTGTTCTCCCTGTGCTGCCCCAGCTTTAGTTCCCACCTGGTTTTCTCTGGCTACCCCACCTCCAATATCACAAGACCTTCAGGTCAGCTTCTTAAATGTCTGAGAGTTTGCTGGCTGAAGGGCAGGTGGACAGGGAACTGGGAGACCCCTGGTACCTGGACGGGATCAGCCATAGGTCCCCCAGAATGGCCCAGCTTCTGCCCTGGGGATCTGCCAGCAAGGGCATAGTTCTAGTGGTCAGGAGAGCTCTCCAGCAGAGCTCAGGGTTTGGGCAGCTTCAGGGTCAGCACCAGAGCCCTTGGAAAGGAAGCCAGTCTGCATTTGTGGGTGTCAGGGCTGGTAGGTCTGAGCTTTAGTCCCCGTGGCCCTAAAAGTCAGGCAGAGGGGTGAGGGAGAAGGGACCACAGTGGTTCCTTCTGGGGGGATTGTGTTTCCTGGCTGGCTGCCTGGGCCAGGGGACAGAGCACCCCTCCATTCTGACACAGAGGCACACCCCCTGCCAGCAGGCCTGGGCTCCAGGGCCCCACACCGCTCTCGCTCTCTTTCCCCTCCAGAGCCCCTGGAGCCCCTGGAGTTCCTGAGGACTTCCCTGGGGGGCAGGTTCCTGGTGTACGAGTCGTTCCTGTACAGGAAGGAGAAGGCCGCTGGTGAGAAGGTGTACTGGATGTGCCGGGACCAGGCCCGGCTGGGCTGCCGCAGCCGGGCCATCACCCAGGGCCATCGGGTGATGGTGATGCGTAGCCACTGCCACCAGCCTGACCTGGTGGGCCTGGAGGCCCTGCGGCAGCGGGAGCGGCTCCCCAACCCAGCCCAGCAGGAGGACCCAGGTACACACAGAGGGGGGGGGGGAGGCAGGGAAGGCAGAACAGCTGTGGATGTCATGGTCTCGCCAGCCCAGGAGACAGGTGTCCCTCTGGAGCTTCATGTCTGGCCCTACTGCCTTTCCAGACCCTTCACGGCTCCCCGTCGCCTGAAGCCACCCCACACCCATCCGTCCCTGCAAATACAGCCTATCCCAACTACCAACTTTCTTCTTTCTTTTGTTTTAAGACAGATTTTTTTTTTAATAAAAAAAATCTGATAAAAAAATATAGCCTACCCTGGAAGGCTGTGCTGATGTGTGTGGAGTGTACACAGGTACGCACACACACAGTTTGTCTACAATTAATCATATTGAATTGAAAATGGGTTCCCCGCACTTAAACAAATGTAAAACCAGACCAAACGTTATTTATTTATTTGGTCCTGGAGATTGAACTGAGAGGCACTTTACCACTGATTATTTTTTATTTTAAGACAGAGTCTCTCTAAGTTACTGAGACTGGCCTTGAACTTGGTATCCTCCTGCCTCATGCTCCCACGTCACTGAGATTACAATTGTGCCCCTGTGCACCTGGTGAAAACCAGCCTTTAGAAGGCATCCTGTGGGGCTGGGGCTGGGGCTCAGTGGCAGAGCACCTGCCTGGCATGTGTGAGGCACTAGGTTCGATTCTCAGCACCACATACAAATAAAGGTATTGTGCCATCTACAACTAAAACAAATGTCAAAAAAAAAAAAAAAAAAAAAAAGCCATCATGTGTCTCACATTAATCCATGTGAACAGCAAGAACCAGCTGGTATAAGGTAGAAATGAATCCAAGTTGTAGAAAACAACCAAAAAATATTTCATTTATGCTTAAAGATATAAATTTCCACAAGAAACCCCAGGTTTGTCTTAAACAAGAAGTGGAAGTCTTCAGAGGCTTTGGCACATGACAGGTTGTCGGCTTCTAATGAGCTCCCATTGATGTCGAGGGCCGGAGGCCAACTCTCATGGTCTCAAGTAGTCACTTTACCTTGAACGGGAGGTTTTGGGTATTAGAAAACCCAAATTCCCAATGCATCCCCCAGTCAGAGTCACTCTGCCTGCTTTTCTTTAGCCCCAGGGCCTTGAGTTCATCATTATCAAGGTGGGTCATTTGTTCAGTGAGCTTCTACAAGAAAAGAATTCTTAATTCATCTTTTCAATTTTCTTTCTCAGAAAAGATAAAACTTCTGCCTGAAGTTCAACAGTGCTTCGAGACTTGTTCTTCTGAAAGCCAGCAGATTTGTGGGTAACTGCTTTGGTTATATGATGTCATGTTGCAAATCTCCCCAAAACCTGGAGGTCCTCACAGCTTCTGGTGGGTCCTCACAGGTTGTGGGTGTAGTTGGGCTGGTAGTTCTGACTCAGGGTGGGGAGGCACCTGAGGTTGAAGAAAGGATGTCACTGGGATGCACCAAAAGCAGTTCTTAGAGGACAATTATAGCTACCAAATTATATTTTATTTTTTTTATGGTGCCTTTTTAAAAAAATTTTTTATAAAGTTATATTTTAAAAAGAGGAAAGATCTCAAGTCAACAACCTAAACCTCCATGTTGATATACTAAAAAAAAAAAAAAAAAAAGCCAAGAAGATGAAATTTTTTTAAATATTTTTTTAGTTACAGTTGGACATAATATCTTTATTTATTTATTTTTATGTGGTGCTGAGGATCGAGCCCAGTACCTCTCATGTGCAAGACAAGTGCTTCATCCCTGAGCCACAACCCCAGCCCGAGAAGATGAAATCTAAAACAAGCAAAGGGGAGAAAATAAAGATTAGAAAAAAAGTAATGACATAAGGAATAGAAAAATAATAGGTCTGGGGTTGTGGCTCAGTGGTAGCGCACTTGCCTAGCAAGTGTGAGGCACTGGGTTCGATTCTCAGCACCACATATAAACAAAATAAATGAATAAAGGTCCATCAATAATTAATAAAAATTTTAAAAATTTTTTAAAAAAGAAAAATAATAGAGGAACATAATAAAATCAAAAATTGACTGTTTGAAAGGATCAACAACATTCACAAATCTTGTTGGATGTGGTGGTCATGCCTGTGACCTCAGCTACTTGGGAGGCTAAGGCAGAACTGCAAGTTCAAGGCCAGCCTAGGCAACTTAGTAAAAGCCTATCTCAAAATAAAAAATAAAAAGGGCTGGAGATGTAGCTTGGTGGTAGAGTGTTTACCTAGCATGTGCAATGCCCTGGATTCAGTCCCCAGTACTGGGAGGAGGAGGAGGAGGAGGAATTTTCATAATCTCTTTCCAATGGAGGAGAGAACACTTCCTAACTCATTCTATAAGACCAGTATTACCCTGATACCAAAAGTAAGCAAAGATATCACAAGAAACTATAAACCATTATCTCTTAGAAATATAAAAGCAAATCCTCAATAAAATACCAGCAAACAGAATCGTCAAAATAAAAAAGGATTATACATTATGATCAAGGGAGATTTATCTCAGGAATATAAACTTGGTTTAACATAAAAAAGCCAATTAATATAACACAGAAGGTGCTGAACATTCTTAAAGCTGTAGGTCCAAGGCTCCTGCCTTTGAAACAACTGCTCCAGAGGCAGATGCCTAGCTGATAACCAGTTCCCGGGCTAAGGCTGGCCTTGAACTTGCAATCCCCTTGCCTCAGCCTCCCAAGTAACTAGGATCGTACTCATGTACCACCACGCCCAGCTGTACCTGGAATTTTTACTGAACACCTATTTCTGAGAGGGTGAGATTTCAGTGACAGCAGTCAGTCAACCAGGCAGAAAGTCCCTGTGTGAGCACCCCAATAAAAAACCTGGGACTGGAGCTGGGGATAAGTTCAGTGATAGAGCACTTGCCTTATGTGAGTGAGGCCCTGATTCCATCCCCCCAAAAGAACACTGCACCTCAAAAAGAAAAAAAAATTGAACTCTGGGCTGGGATATTTCTTGATAGAACAACTCGTGTGTGCAATGCCCTGACCTGTGTGTGGGTGGGTGTATAAAAACAAGCTAATGGTTCTCTCTAGGAAAAAAGGATTCCAAGACTCCTTAGCTTTCTTGTCTATTTACACCCTGCTCCAACCTTTGAAATGATGTGGGTTTCTTCATTATCAGGAACACTGAAGATTTAAAGCTGGACATCGAGTCCCAGTGAGGTGGATCTCCACGGAGACAGAGCAGGAGCCCTGTCAGAGGCCGCTGGCACCCAGATGCTCCCTGTCCACGCAGGCATTTCCCATCCACTCAGATTTGCTTGACAAAAACTTGTTTCCCTCTTCTGAAGCATGGAAGGCCTTCACACTTCCTCAGAGGCATCCTGGGAAGGGGCACTTGTGTCAGCAGACAAGTACCCAGAGGTAGGGCAGAGCAGGGCAGCAGCTGCGCCTGCCCCCGGGTTTAGGCTCCTCAGCTCTGGAGAAGCACCTCCAGAGGCCACGCCTGCCCTGCTGCTGCTCATCTTCAGAACCTGTGACTGTGCCAAGGACTTTCCAGCAGGGTGTGGCCCCCATTTGAGTTCAAGAGAGTAAGGTGAAGTGGCCTTGAGCAGAGCAAGTCCCATTCCCTCCAGCTGAGCCACCCACCCTCCAAAGACCCATGCAAGCCACACCAGGTCTTTCTGGAAGGCCTTCCTGGTCTTTGGCCACCCGCTTCCCACTGGGGCGTGGCCCTCTATAACTACTGCAGAGCAGGCCCCACCAGGGCTCGCTGGCCTTCCTTCCTGTGCTCTTTTCCAGCTTGAATTAAACCCATGCTCATGACTCCCGTGGCAGGTGTCGTTCCTGGCAGTGGGGCCAGCCCAGATGTGGCAGGAAGCTGGAGCAGGCCAATGTGTCCGGGCCACAGCAGTGCTGCCCTGGATTGCCCATGTTCACCTGAAGTTAGGTGATGAGAGTTAGGTGGTGGCGAGGTGTGTCCCCTCCTCCTGTTGGGGAGCTTAATAGCTGCCAGCCTTGCAGGTCTGAGTGAGCGTCCTAGGAGGGCACACTGACACCCGCAGGGGAGTGAGAGCCCCCTGCGTGCTATAGACCCTGCACAGCAGGTCCCTGCCCCCACCCCATAAAAGGCTCCCCTGGCTGGCAAGCTGGCCAGAGAGGTGCTACCCACTGTTAGACAGTGACAGCTTGGTACCCCCACTGGCCTTCTGCCCATCTGCTTCCCTCAATAAACCCTATTTTATGCTTCACTGCCATCTTATAACAACAGCTGGCCACCACAAAGCCACACACTCTGAGAGTCTAGGACTGCATGCTTGGGAAGTGATGGCTAACTGGCCCGGATGTGTCCTGGACCAAGAGCAGATGGGGGGCCTGGAGTGGGAATCTCAGGAGGGGGCTGCTGAGGGGTCTCTTTCCAGCCTGAAGGGGAAAGAGCAGCACCTATGGCCTGTCCAGGCCCTGATAGAGTAAGCTACTGAAAGAGGCTTGATTCCCTGCCCCCGCCCCTCAGCCTGAGCCCCCTGTGCACTCGTTTGCATAAACAAGGGCAAGATTGGAGTGGGAGTGGCATCCCACCCTGACTCCCTTCTGGTCTGGTGGCTACCCCTTTGTCACTCCAGCCCATTACCTAACCTCAACTGCCATTGCTTCTGGGTCCCCACTTTCCAGATCTGTTACCAGTCAAGAAGGCTGTCCAGTGACACTGCAGCCACCTCCCAGAATGTCACCATTGTCTGCCAGTCAGCCGTGAACACCCAGCCCAGTTGCTACATCTCGGGCACTCAAGGCTAAGTGAATTGCTAGCACCTGGAGTTGGGTTCTGAGGAAATGGACAGAGCAGCTGGAGCTGCATCCTGTACTCTGTGCACCCTGAGGGAGGCGCCACCACCACAGGAAGGCATGGACAGCTCTATTGCTGCTGCACCAACCGCATCTCCAGTCAGTTCCACCAAAGAAGGTTAGCGCCACACAGGCCTGCAGTGCCCCGCGAGAAGCACCAAGGGTCACAGCAGCTATGGCTTCCTGCAGAGCCTTGCCATCTGTCAGCTCTGCAGCCTCCACAGTGGAGTCTAGTTGCATGTCACATGCAGCCCTGTCATCTTGGCTGGGCTTTGGACACCCATAAGTCAGCATGAGGCTTGAGCAAAGTTAGAGAAAGGAACACCAGCTTCTTCCCACTTTCTAAACATCCACTTTGCTGGCGAGGGCTGGTTTGACCTTAAAGGCCAGGTAGATAGCCCAGGTGGCACAGATTGAGTACTCCCAGAAGGACATGGACTTGCATATGGCTGTGGCCCAGGGCAGCTTCATGAGCCACCCACCCCTGCCCAGAGGTCACTCATCTACAAGGGCTGTCACTCCTGATCTCCAGAACCACCCCCGCTTTTAAAATACCTTTATTATTTTTTATGTGGTGCTGAGATCAAACCCAGTGCCTTGCACATGCTAGGCTAGAGCTCTACCCTGGAGCTACGACCCCAGCCCAGAACCTTCCCTCTCTTAAATTCACTTCCTCCATGGTTCCAGAGCCACAGAGATGTCCCCTGCCACAGAGCAAAGCACACCACAAATACTTCTCCTGGTTGTGGATCATGCAGCCTAGCCAGGCCTTGACAGACAGCAGCAGTTACCTGGCCACCTCCATACCCTGCCCTAGCTCTGTTGAGGGCTCCCTCAGCACCATGGGGCACCAGTGTCTCTATACCCCATGGCATGACATGCCTCATGGATCAAAAATAAAAAGTGGGCCAGGGTTGTGGCTCAGTGGTATGGCGCTTACCTAGCATACATGAGGCACTGGGTTCATTCCCTGGAACCACGTAAAAACTAAAAATAAAGGTATTATGTCCATCTACATCTAATAAATTTTTAAAAATTTAAAAAATAAAAGTAAAAAATTAGCTGGGTTCAATGACACATGCCTCTAATCTCAGCTACTCAGGAGGCTGAGGCGGAGGGTCATTTGAAACCAGGAGCTGGAGGCCAGTGTGGGCAACATAGTGAGGTGCTGCTGGAACTCAGCTGTTGTCAGCACGTCCACTCCCAGAGGTCCCTGTCAATCTGCAGTCCCAGTCTGGCCCTCTTTTGCAAACTGCCTCTGGGCCTTGCCCCAGGATCTCCTGGGGGCAGCAGCAGCATGGGCAGCAAGAGGACTGTGTTTCTGGTCTCTTGATGGCATAAATAAATCAGTGGGAACCTGGAGCGGTCCTCGACACTGCCCTGCCTGTCCCTACATCCCATCCATTGTCAGTGCCTGCCACCTGCCTTGCTCTTTTTCAACAACTTTATTGAGACATAATTCACATATCATGCTATTCACCCAAAGTGTGCAATTTCATGGCACCTATCACCTCTACCTACTTCCAGAATGTTGTCATCACTCTGGGAAGCAACTCCACGGGCTGGAGGTGTAGCTAGGTGGCAAAGCAATCATCTCACATAGTGTAAGGCCTGGGTTTCCATCCTCAGTGCTGGAAAAAAAAGGAAAAGCCGAGCGAGGTGGCACATGCCTGTCACCCCAGCAGCTTGGGAGGCTGAGGCAGTAGGACTGCGAGTTCAGAGCCAGCCTCAGCAACAGCAAGGTACTAAGCAACTCAGTGAGATCCTGTCTCCAAATAAAATACAAAATAGGGCTGGGGATGTGGCTCAGTGGTCCAATGCCCCTGAGTTCAATCTCCAGTACCCCCCCCCAAAAAAAAGAGAAGCAGCAGCCCACACATTAGTCCTCCTCTTTCTCCCTGGTGTGTTCTTTGGTTGAGAAGGCTTGGTGCAGGGCTACAAGGATTGAAGAACCCAGCAGGTCCCTCTATTAATCATGTCCATCTCTCAGCCTCCAACTCTCCCCGGGGCCCCAGCCCCGCTACACACACCCTTGCCTCCAGCATCCCTCTCTATAAACTATCCCCACAGCAGGGACAGGGGCTTTCTAAATGCAAATCCCATCACACTACACCCACCCCAGGGCTCCTCCCTGGTTCCCAATCAGATGTGACTACCTGGACCCAAAGCCAGATTTACCCAAGGGGATTTCTAGAGACTGCCAAGGCCGCCGTGCCACAGATGCTGCCATGGACCTCAAGCCACTGCCCAATCAGACTGCCTTCCTCTCCCCCTGCTGGGCCTAACCTTTCCTTCAGTGCCACTTTGGCCTCCCCAGCCAATGGAAGACATCCACCTCCCCAAGGAGGAGACAGACTCCTGTCCGCATTCTGAAGTCCCATGTGAAGAGCTCCAATAGGCCCAGCTCCACCACCTACCAGTCTTGAGAGTGGCTGCTGATGAGCAGGACCTTTGGGCCCCTTGGGCTGAGCAGGCTCTGCTTGAGGCACTGCCCCTGCTGCCTCTGTCCTACTCAGCACACTCTGCTGCTGCAGAACAAATTACCACAAATTTAGCCACTTGAAATGCCTTTTTAGCCAGGTTTGGTGGTACATGCCTGTAATCCCAGCAGCTTGGGAGGCTGAGGCAGGAGGATCATAAGTTTGAGAACAGCCTCAGCAACTTAGTAAGGCCCTAAGCAACTAAATGAGACTGTCTCAGAATAAAAAATAAAAAGGGCTGGGGATGGGGCTTAGTGGGTAAGTGCCCCTTGGTTAAATCCCCAGAGCCAAAAAGAAAAAAAGAAAAAAAAAAAAAAAACCCTTCATGATTACTTCACAGTTTTAGTAGACTAGGAGGGCTGAGTAGGGTCCTTGCTCAGAGCCTTACAAGGAGGCAGCAGGGCTGGGGGCTCATTTGAGGCCCAGAGTCCCCTCCCAAGCTCTCGTGACTGTATGCAGCCAGGACCTCAAGCCTAGCAGCTCCTCTAGCCGCCAGAGGAACATCTCTGTTGCTCGAAGGCCCACTGATCAAGTCAAGCCCACCTTGGCCTATTTTTTTTTTTTATTTTTGAAATGAGGTCTCACTATGCTGCCCAGGCCGGCCTCAAACTCCTAGGCTCAAATGATACACCTATCTCAGCCTCTGAAGTGGCTGGAACTATTGGTGTCACCACAGCAGCCACCCCCATCTCCCTTTTGATGAACTCAATGACAACTGATTAGAGATCTTAATTACATCTGCAAAAGTCCCTTCACCATTGCCATATAACATGACCCAATCACAGGAGAGACATCCCATGTTTTCACAGGTCCATGCACATTCCTGGTTGGGGGCTCATGGAACAATGTGGACACCCAGGAGCAGGAGTCTCCAGGGATCAACTTAGAACTTTCTGCCTGTCAAGACCCCTAATCTCCTTCCCTTACTAATTTACCCTCTCTTCCTCTACCCCACCCTCTGTACCAGGGATTGAACCCAGAGATGCTTAACCACTGAGCCACATCCCCAGCTCTTTTTTTTTTTTTTTTTAATTTTATTTCAAGACAGGGATTCCCTAAGTTGCTTAGGGCCTCATAAATTGCTGATGCTGGCTTTGAACTTGTGATCCTTCTGCCTCAGCCTCCTGAGCCACTGGGATTATTGGCATGTGCCACTGTGCCCAGCTTCAGTGCCTCTTTCTTCCTGGTAGCTGTGATGTGCCCTGCCATGAGGGCTGGCCTGAAAGGAAACACTATCCCCACTGCAAAGATAAAAAGTTGAAGGAACAAGTACCACTGAGTAGCCCCTGGGTAGAACCCAGGTACTCTGACTCCGCACTGGAGTCCACTCTTTTGCTGACTGGCCCTCCAGGCGGAAAAGGGCTAAGCTCCAATGAGCCCTGGGGGGGGGGTGGGGGGGCTCCCTTGAGACAGTCAAAGCTGAGCCTGCCCCTCTCATTCCTGGGAGTACCTATTGGGATAAAGTGACCTAATTCCTCCTCTTACACAATGTCCCCTACCTTTACACCATCTTCCTCACTGGACCTGGTGAACTTGGCATCACATGCCCCAGGGGAAGGGAGGGCAAGACCCACCTGATCTGGGACTCTCTCCACACTCAAGTACTAGGCTCCTTTCTCTCTGCTGCCCTCACATGGCAGATCTGTGCCTGGGAATCCACTCCTCCGGGAACTGACAAGCCAAGGCTGCACCCGCTTTATACCAAGAATTAGGATATCATGCCTTGGTGACTTTAGGCTGACCCCTGCCTCTCCCTGGTCTCACTCAGTCTCCCCTTCTGTGAAATGGGCTGCTGGAGATCCTGCTTCAGGACCTCAGCTTAAAACAGGGCTGCTGTAATGGCAGTGGAACTCCCAAGCAAAGACAAGGAGGAGCTGATGTCTCTCTGTACCCAGACTTCCCTGCAGAGTCAGGAACCCCCAAAGCAGTGTGGGATGGGGTCAGCACCAGCTCCCCGGGATTGGATCACATTGAAAAGAGTGTTTGATTCCTAGCTTCAACACTTTATAGTCGGAATCAGCCAAGTTCTCAAGGACTTCTGTGCCCCAGCAGTGGGCCCGCAGAGTGGGGACATGCAAACATCCAACACCCCCTCCCCAGGGCCTTGGGAGCACAGACAGGCCACCGCTTGCAGAGTGCTGAGTGCCCAAGGCTTGGAAAGGGATGGTATGCCGGGAGGAGGCTTCTCTTAGTTCTTGAAGGATCCACCACTGTGACCTGAAACTGGAACTTGTGGTGAGGGTACACCATCTCAGTGCCCTGCACCTCTGAACTGAGCACCACTTCCCTTTCCTAACTGTCCTCTTTTCAGAAGACAGGCACGGGGGACCCTTCTTTTAGGCTTAGGGTCCTGACTAGAGGGGTCTGTTCCCTGCCCCCAACCTTTACATATTTCTTGTTCCACACGTGGGGTCCCATTGTCCCAGCTCCCCACATCACCTCTTCCTCCGCCTGGCCACTCGCCCAACCTTCTCTGCAACGGAGCGTTGTCCCGGGCTCTCAGGCAGGAGGGAAAAGGGAAACCCGGTTCTACTGGTGGCCCCTGGTTGCTCCCTCCTTAGTGGGGTCAAGGGGTTTCCAGCACCCAGCCAGCACAGGAGGGCGACGCTCAGCCCCGGCCAACCTGACCACTGAGAGAGCTCCCTGAAGAGGCACACCGGGCCCTGGCCTACAGTCTCAGCAAAGCCATTTCCTTCTTAGAACAGCCCCCCGTCTTGATGTGCCCGCATCCCAAGAGCCTTCACGTGAGGCGCTAACTGTAAGATCTCCGCGTGTTGGACCACTGCCATGAGCACCTCGGCCTCGCAGAATCTTCCCAGCGCCCCACACCCCTGCGTCCACTTGCTCTTCCAGCTGCGGGACTGGGGACTGCACGCGAGGCAAGGGCTAGCCAGGACCTGATGGGTCCATCTGGGCCCGTCCGCCTTTGAGGGCCTGACAGGGGTAAGCAAGCTGGACTGATGGACAAGGGGCCTGGGCTAGGCGTGGCCGCTCTGGGTCCCCCGCCCCCCACCCTCCACCACCACCACCACCCCGCCTCCGCCCTCCCACGCACCTGCGCTGGCCTCCCCCCAAGCCCCGGGGGCAGCGGGCAGGCGGCTCTGGGAGATCAGAGGACTCGGAGGAGTCGGGCCTAGGGGGAGGGGGCGGGGAATTTCCCCCCACGCTTGCCCGGGCCTGCTACCCTCCCCCTCCCTCGCCAGGTGGGGGGCACCGCTGGGGGAATTCCACCGCACAGTGAAAGCACGGGAGAGCCTGGGCTGGGGTCCTAGGGAGGAGGGGGGGAGAGGAGGAAGAGAGGCGGCGGGCTGTGACCAGGGGCGCAGCTGCCTTCCTCCCCAGACACCAGCTGCCCCTGCCTGTCCGGGACCAATCGTCCACGATTCCAGTCTGTCTCGCGGGTGCGGGGGGGGGGGCAGGGAGTGGCACTTCCTCCTTGGAGCCAGTAGCGTCGGGATCTGGGGAGGGAGAAGGTGTGCGAGTGAGCGCGACAATGAATGGGTGACTGAATGAGAGCACGCGTGTACATTTGAATAAGGGTGCTTGGGACCCACGGACTCCGTGCGGCCGCGGGAGCGGGTCTTGTATCTCCCCCTTTAGGGTCCTCTGCTAGCCCAGCCTGTCCCCCTCCACGTCCTCCCTTTAGAACCCGCACCCACCCTCGGAAGGAGAGGGGAGGGGCCGGGAGGCGTCTTCTGGGACGCTGGGGGTCCCGGGGGGCGGGCGTGGGAGGCGTCTGGACCTGCTGCCTGCGCTCCAGTCCCGGGCGGGGCTTCCCGTCCTCCCTCAGGGGGTAGGGAGGAACTCGAGGAGGGACGCGAAAGGGGCAGGAGCCGGCGCGTTAGAGACCTGGGCGAAGGAGAAGCGGAGAGCCAGGCACAGCGAGAAAGGTGGGTGTGGAGGCCGAGGCACCAGCCAGAGCAAAAAGAAGCAGAGACAGAGAACGCCTGCGGCCAGATATCCACGGAGAGACCCCCGGGGAGGGACGGGGCAGAGACACTTCCAAGGAGCAGAGACCTTTAGACACCTCAGGGAGACATTTCCCCGCCGGAGACCGAGTGCGCCGTCCAGAGCGAGACAAGGACTGACAGTTGGAGGACAACATCTCCCGGGTCACCGGGAGACCCCGGAGTTCGTCCGGGGGTGGGCCAAGGTGATCTCTACCCGGTTGGGGGCCATGGGGACACAGGCCCTGCAGGGTCTCTTCCTCCTTTTGCTCCCGCTTCTGCCGCTGCGCGGGGCCTCGGCAGTAAGCCTGTACAGTCCAGGTGAGTCAGGCACGGCGGCCAAGACATGGTCACCGCTCCCTCCTCGGCCTCTTTGCCCAGGGCTGGGGCCCCGAAGCTGGGGAGGCGGCAGAGCAGGTGGCTGGAGCAATTGAGCAGCCCGAGGGCCCCCGCGGGGGCGGGCTCTGGGTGTGCTGCCTGGGGACCGAGGCGGGAGCTGGAGTCGGATGATGAGGATGTCCCGAGAAGGTCCAGACCGCCCCATGTCCCGCGGTTGCCTGGCAGGCTTGTCCGAGTGCTTCCAGGTGAATGGCGCCGACTACCGCGGTCAGCAGAACCACACCGGTCCTCGAGGAGCTGGACGCCCGTGTCTTTTCTGGGACCAGACGCAGCAGCACAGCTACAGTAGCTCCAGCGACCCCCAGGGTCGCTGGGGGCTGGGCGCACACAACTTCTGCCGGTGAGGGGCGTGGCCCGTGAGCAGTGGAGGCAGGACTCTGCTACAGGAGGTGGCTTGACGCGGGGCCTCCGCGTGGGCGGAGCTGAGGTCTGCGCGGCCGACACACGGTCTGCGCGGACAAACTAGGGGCAGAGCCACCGCGAAGCGCATGGCCTCTCTTGTACTTCGGGAAGACTGGGTGCACAGTATTTTTTCACTAAAGGAGTCGGACTTAGGTGCCTTACTTCTGCAAAACTTCAGATCAGGAAGAGCACTCGAAGGGCTAGAGTGAGTGGGGTCTGGCCAGAGGAGGGCCCTGCGGTGATGGGTCAGGCTCTTGCTTCACCACCATACTCTTGGTGATGGGGAAATAGGAATTCAGAGCGACAGCTGCAATCTGGAGCCACAGGGACAGAACAGGAGCCACTTCTCTGTTAATCCGCAAAGCTTAGGGCTCCACACTTCTACTTTTAAGATGGGTTCTGAGGGGAGGGAAATGGCCAAGACCCACAGCAAAGTTCTCACGTAGGAGGTTAAGTCCTGGCCGCAGCCAAAGACCTAAAAACAGCCCTCAAGGGTCCTTTAATGACACCCCACCGTCATCTCAGAAGTTGATGTCCAGAAGCAGGTTGAGAAAACAAGAATTTGTGATAACAGAAAGGAACATGGCCTCCAACATACACAGAGCCATAGTGGGCACATTGTTCACAGGTGATGGGGCAGGGCAGTGGGATCCTGACCACTATCCCCCACACCTACAGGAACCCCGATGGTGATGTGCAGCCGTGGTGCTATGTAGCTGAAACTGAGGAGGGCATCTACTGGCGCTATTGTGACATTCCCACATGTCACAGTGAGTGGGTCAGCTGGACAGAGGTGGGAGTTCTGAGGAACCTGGGTGGAGGGTCGCTTTCAAGGAGGTATTCTGACTCTGCTTTTTCCTCAGTGCCTGGCTACCTGGGATGCTTTGTAGACTCCGGTGCACCCCCAGCTCTCAGTGGTCCCAGTGGCACCTCCACGAAGCTCACTGTCCAGGTGTGCCTTCGCTTCTGCCGCATGAAGGGCTACCAGGTACTGCTGACAAGCCCAGACCAGTAACCCTGACTTTGACCTCAGGACCCCACTCAACTCCCAACACTCTGACGCCAAATCCTAACACTGGTTCTGAACCGCCAGCCTGATTCCTACTTCTGACCCCAGCATTCCACTCCTACCCCATCCCTGCCTTTGGGTTACTCAGTCTATGCTCCCAGCTGGCCGGTGTGGAGGCTGGTTATGCCTGCTTCTGTGGCTCTGAAAGCGACCTGGCCCGGGGACGCCTTGCTCCCGCTACGGACTGTGACCAGATCTGTTTTGGCCACCCGGGCCAGCTGTGTGGCGGTGATGGACGGCTGGGCATCTATGAAGGTTAGGTGTGGATATGGCTTCGAGGGTGGGGAACTTGAGTGAGGGGAAGAGACCAGGTGGGACCCGACGTGTCATGCCCTCATAGGGGCAGAATCTGGGAAGGGGGATTGCTAGGCTGGTGTCCCGGCCTGAGGAAGAACTGGGATTGAGGATTGGACCCCGAAAAGGGGACGGGGCTGAACCTGGGAGTGGAGAACCACCTGAAATGTATTGGTGGAAGGCGTGGACACAAGGAGATCCCGACAGGGCCTGGATTGGGGGTGGGGCCTCTCGAGGTAACTGGCCTGGGGTTAGGCCCAGCTGGGCTTTGCTATGAACTTTGGCGGGGAACTCCGAGCGGTAAAGGAAAAGCCACTGGCTTCAGGATCCTGACAGTAATCCCTGCCTGCAGTGTCGGTGGGCTCCTGTCAGGGAAACTGGACTGCGCCTCAGGGTGTCATCTACTCCCCCGACTTTCCCGACGAGTATGGGCCAGATCGGAACTGCAGCTGGGTGCTGGGCCCGACCGGTGCCGCTTTGGAGCTCACCTTCCGCCTCTTTGAGCTGGCCGACCCGCGTGACCGGTTGGAGCTGCGCGACGCCGCCTCGGGCAGCCTGCTCCGCACCTTTGACGGCTCCCGCCCTCCTCCGCCCGGACCTCTGCGCCTGCGTGCAGCTGTGCTGTTGCTCACTTTCAGCAGCGATGAGCGCGGCCATGCGCAGGGCTTCGCGCTCACCTACCGCGGTGAGCTGGGTCCCGGTCCTCCTACCCCCGCCCTCTACCCCCACCCCTCCTCACACTCCTCTCCGCAGGGCTGCAGGACGCTGCGGAGGACCGCACGCCCCCCAAGGGCTCGGCCCAGACGCCCGCAGAACCCCCCGAGGGGGCCAACGTGAGCTGCAGCCCTAGGCCTGGAGCCCCACAAGCTGCGATGGGGGGTGAGGCGGGCATGAGAAGCGGGAGGGAATCAGGGAGTGGCCTTTCTGGGCCCTGTCCTCACTGCACCCGTGTGCCCGCAGCCCGGGTCTTCTCAACGGTGACGGCCGTCTCTGTGCTGCTGCTGCTGCTCCTGTCTCTGTTGCGTCTGCTGCGCCGACGGTGCGGGCGCTGGGGCAGGGCCTGAGGGCGGACCCCCGCACCAGGCGCTTGACACCTTGGTGCACCAGGGCACGGGAGCCCCGGTGGGGAACTAGGGCCCCAGAGGGGAACTAGGAAGGGATTCCCAGGTTCTAGAGCGGGCAAGACCTTGGGTCCACACCTAGAGTTGAGTGTGGGATAGCAGGCAGACAGGATGCTGGAGGTGGGATTGGGTCGGGGTCCAGCTGATGTCTGCTCCCTCTCTAGGAGCTGTGTTCTGGCTCGGGGAAAAGGGCCCCCGGCATTGGGACCTTCCCGGGGCGCCGGGAGAAGCTGGGCTGTGTGGTACCGCCGGCCCCAAGGGGTGGCCCTACCCTGTCCTCCTGGGGACCCCCAGGCAGAGGGTCCTGCCACCGGCTATCAGCCCCTGAGTGCCTCCAGCCAGAGCTCCTTACGCTCGCTCATCTCTGCTCTCTGACTTCGGACCCCCAAGGTCCATCGGACCTTCTGCCAGTGAGACGGATATCCGAGACGTTATGCCGCATTCTACCTCGGCCTTTTGCCACTTCAAAGGCAGCTTGGTCTCTGGTCATTCCAGGGAGACCAGAAATCGGACAGGAAGCATCTGGTTCTATTCTGGGTATTTGGCCTGAACCTCTAGGTCCAGCTCACCAACCCATAGATCTTGATGTGGGAGGTAGTCTCTGTTTTTAGGAGTCTCTGAGACCCTCCTGGGGTCATCTTGGATTGCTGCCCTCAATGAGAGGTTAGAAGTTTAAAAAAAAGTAGTCAAAATGTCACTGGCATTTGGAGGCCTTCTGGAGAAGGGACATGGACTCAGGACAAGTGGGGTCCTTGATGAACATGTTGTAGAAGAATTTCAGCAGGTGCCAGAGACACAAAAAGGTTTATTTAGGAAAGCAGAGACACATTCAGGGGAGAATGTGAGCCGTGTCCAGAGGAGTGACAACTTCTTGATGTTGGGGTTAATATTTATATAGGAACAATTGCTAGGGGTTGGACTAGATGGATGCAGGGTGGAGTTACACAATTTCTAGTGTTTCTGAAACTTGCACTTCACCCTCCTGTAACTTTTTTGTAGGTAAAGGCATGGGTCGAGGGCATGGCCTGGGTTGGTCAGGAGTGGCAATGGTTCATGGGCATTTTCTGCATGGGCCCTTCCTTTGATAATCATTATCTCCTCCATATGTACTCAAATTCCTGTCTCAAAGAGGTCCATCACTGACTTTAAATAAAGGTCCTATTTTGGTACAGGCCTCGGCAAGTTTTAAATGGTGGAAGGGACTATGTTAATGAGAGTTCAGAATCAGGATTGCATGGCGTTTCATGCCAAGAGTTTGACAGAACCTTCTGGAAGGGAGAGGAGGAACCGAGGATGGATGGGCGGTGCCCTGCATAAGAGTGGGCGACAGAGACTGACCTTGGGCAAAGATATGCCTGACAAAGGGGCTCCTCCCTGGTTGCCGCCCCGGGGGTGGTGGAGCGGGAGCCGACCTTTCTCCCATCGCCTCCTGCCTTGTTTTCTGCAGTTTCCTACCTGGCCTGGGCTGGGCCGAGGGTGCGCCTTGTGAGCGATAATAGCGAGTGAGTTGGACCTCGCCCAAGCTCAGAGAATCCTGGCCGGAAGATCCGGGCCTTGCCGAGGGCTCCTGGTGCGTCACGCATCTCCTTCGAGGCTTGGGTATCTGGGGCCACTTCAGAGATCATCTCCAAAGTGGGGACGCGCCAGCGCTCTTCTGGAACCTCCGGAATGGGCCTGAGCCAGCAGCACCTTGGACAGAGCCCCGACCGCAGGGTGGGGCTGACTGGTGGGGCTGTGAACTTGAGGGTGGATACCCAAAGGTACGACATTTTGGGGGTCACGCGGAAAACCGGGTGCGCAGTGCTGGGAGACACGAGATGCCTGGTCACTACAGCTTAGCACGCGGGACCCAGAACATCAGGTCCTAAGCAAACATGCAAATGAGGCTGGAGCCCCATAGATTATGCTAAGAAGAGAGAAGGCCTGGGCGCTCTCGGGGCGGAGCCTCCCCGTTGGCCGCGCCCATTGGCCCTGGCAGCATCAACGTCAGGAATCCAGCGCGCGAAATACCAGCAGGGTTGACGGGGGCGAGGAACCGGGGCGGAGCCTGGTGTTCCCTCCCGCGTCCGGCCGCGCCCGTCCTTCGAGCTGCGGCGAGGCCATCGGCCGCCGCCTCCAACTGGAGCTATTTCTGCGGAGCGCCTACCCGGGCAGACCCGGCCGCACTGCGCTCGGGTGCCGGGTCTCCCAGCCTCCGCCCCGGTGCGGGGGCGTCAGGCTGGCGCGTGCGCAACACGGGACGCGAGGGGGCGCGGACCCTCTGCTGGCGCGCTCGCTGACCCAGCACTGTGCGACCCGGCAGCCGGGAGGCGGGCAGGGATGAGCTCTCCGGCGCTGCAGCCCCACTAAGGAGGATACCCAGGGACAGGAGGAGCACAAGCGGCCGGCGCTGCGCAGGGCCATGGCGTTCCTGTCCGGGCCGCGCCTGCTGGACTGGGCCAGCTCACCTCCACACCTGCAGTTCAATAAGTTCGTGCTGACCGGCTACCGGCCGGCCAGCAGCGGCTCGGGCTGCCTGCGCAGCCTTTTCTACCTGCACAACGAGCTGGGCAACATCTACACACACGGTGAGCCGCACCCCACTTCGTGCATTCCCGCACCCGCTGCCGCCCTGCCGTTCACTGCCCGGGACCCGAAGGCCAACGAGTGCCCCAGCGCCTAGGTCCTGGTCTGTCCCGTCCCTGGTTTGGCCTGGAACCGTGGTGACAAAGCTGCCATTGTCCTGAGCCGGACTGCCAGCTTCCTCTTTCCCAGCGGGGGCCCCAGGGCTGGCGAGGGGATCAGAATAGGGGGCTGGGACTGCTTAATCCCGCTCTGTCCCTGGGGTAAGAAGCCTAGTGTCAGACCCCTTCGTAATCCTAGTGCTCTGAGCACCCTCCCCCGCCATCACCCGTCCTGGAGATGGATGTTAACTGTGGAGAGGAACGGGCCTGGGAAAAGCTGGCCGCGGTCTCGGCCCAGCCCTTCCTGGCCTAGCAGCCCTTCTGCCCCAGCCCTAGCAGCCCTTCTGCCCCAGCCCCAGAAGCCCTGTCTTGGGGCTCCGCCTGGTGGCAGCTCCTTCCCCCCCCCCCGCCCCCCAGCAGGCACTTGGGCCCTCCTCCGCAGCCCTCTGAGCTCTGCTGACACAGCCCTGGCCGTCCTTGAGCAGCTCCTGGGACTGAGGGGTGGGGAGCCTGCAGGGTTAGCCTTTGCCTAGTGGGGGGCTATTGTGTAGCCTGGCCCAACCCAGAGTGGGCAGTCTGAGCTCTGGTTTGACCCCGTTGAGGGCAATGCCAACTTCTTTGGAGAGGGTTTGTAATTCCAGAGAAGGGCTTGGGCTGGCAAGAATGAAGATCCTGGGAAACACTTGGGAAGGAGATGGGACAAACTCCTTTCAGTCCCACCTGAGCATTCAGGACTTGCATTGCCCTGCCTGGCCTCACCCCTTTCTGGAAGACAAAAAGACCCAAAGCCTCTGTTTGTGTGGACACTTGGGAAGAGGCAAGCTTAGTAGCCCTGGGGCTGGTGGTGTCCACATATCCTGCTCAGAACTCCGGTGATGCCTCCTGAGGCTTCTGTAGACTAGACAGGCCTCATGGGGGCCTCCTGCTCCAGCTTAAAGGGTGAGGGCAGCTTGAGAGCCATACAACTTGCTGGGCTCATCTGGGGTAGGTTACTTGACCTCCAAGCTTCAGTTTCCTCACCTGCAAAGTGGGCTCAATAGTAGGTTTCCAAAAGTCTATAGCCTAAGGCCTGCCTCTGTGTGGATGGCAGCAGCACCCAGATCTGTTCTGCTGTTGCCCCTCTTGTGTCATCCTTAAACTGATCTCCTTAGGGATATGATTCAACTTTTATGCCCAAACTGTATGATGGATAACTGTCTCTCTCTCTCCCAGGGCTGGCCTTGCTGGGTTTCCTGGTGCTGGTGCCAATGACTATGCCCTGGAGTCAGCTGGGAAAGGATAGCTGGCTGGGGGGCACACACTGTGTGGCCTGCCTGGTTCCCCCTGCCGCCTCTGTGCTGTATCACCTCTTCATGTGCCACCAAGGGGGCAGTTCTGTGTACGCCCGGCTTCTTGCTCTTGATATGTGTGGGGTCTGCCTCGTCAACACCCTCGGTGAGCCAGGGCCCTAAGGATGGGGAGGCAGGGGGATGAGCCCTGGGTAGGGAAGGGAAAGCAGACTCAGATTGATGTACCTCCTGTTCTCTCTCTGCAGGGGCCCTGCCCATCATCCACTGCACCCTGGTCTGTAGGCCCTGGCTGCGCCCGGCTGCCCTAGTGGGCTACACCCTGCTGTCTGCTATAGCCGGCTGGCGAGCCCTCACTGCCCCTTCCACCAGTGCCCGACTCCGAGCCTTTGGCTGGCAAGCTGGGGCCCGTCTGCTGGTGTTTGGGGCCCGTGCAGTAGGGCTGGGCTCAGGGGCTCCAGGTTCCCTGCGCTGCTATCTGCGCATGGATGCGCTGGCACTGCTTGGAGGGCTGGTGAATGTGGCCCGCCTACCAGAGCGCTGGGGGCCTGGCCGCTTCGACTACTGGGGCAACTCCCACCAGATCATGCATCTGCTCAGCGTGGGCTCCATCCTACAGCTGCACGCCGGTGTTGTGCCTGACCTGCTCTGGGCCGCCCACCACGCCTGTCCCCCAGACTGAGCTGCCTCCTGCCTCCTGTGCCAGCTTGCCCACAGCCTCCTGGAACCAATAATGCCACCTTCCCTCCTTCTGGTCTGCAAGGGGCTGGCTCCCTTGATGCTTACAACGCTTGAGACTTCCCAGCTGGGAGCCCTTGTCTGTTCATTCTTCCCTGTGGACTAACCTCTTCTTTCACCCAGGCCTTGGAACTCCAACTTCCCCTCCCTGCCTTCTTCCTCCTGGGTACTGTGTCAGCTGCAAGGAAACCTTTCCTTCTCTGGACCTGTTTACCCTCTGTTACCTGTGAGGGTTGGGCCAGAGAGACTCTAAGGTTATATCCTGTTCTGACAGCTGAAGTCCTGCAAACTTGCCATACCTGCCAACCCAGACCCATCATCCCCCGATCCTGCCCTCACAGGTCTCTGGGCTAGCCCCTCTGGCCCCTGCTTCCTGACCTCCATCTCTGCCTTGCATGCCAGCCCTCCCACCTTTCTCCATTTAAAGACTGGAGTAAGGGTCTGGGACAGCAGGACCAGCCCCCTTTCCCAAGACCCAGTGGGTACTGGATCTTCTTGCACCAGCTGGACAAGGGACATGAGGACAGTGGCTGCTTTTCCCAGTTAACAGAGACAGACATGAAGTGAGTGACTCTGGACCCAGGCCCCACTGGGCTAAAGGTCTGCCCCCACCTTCAGTGCCATGATCTGATGGCTCCCTGCCTGCTGGGAACATGCCCACTCAGGAAATCTCTATCCCACACAGTGTGTGGTGCCAGTCTGCTGAGCCAAGGCCTGGGGCCCTGGGATCTACAGCAGGGCTCAGCCTCATAGCAGGATCCTCCCAGCAGCCCAAGACCCTGGGCTACATCAATAAAGGGACAGAATATGCTCTATTGCCACTAGAGCAAGCTTGGGTGCTCCCAAGATTCAAATACTTTTTATTAGACACAGTAGATCCCAAAGGGAACCAGCTTTCCAGGGGAAGGGACAGGGAAGGAGTAAGAGGTTAAAAGTACAGAAGCTGGACCTACAGCTCAGGCTGGGTCCAGTGAGTCCTCAAATAGGCTGAGGAGGTTCCTAGGCTCAAAGGAGGGACAGGAACCCCGAGGAAGCTCTGAGTCCATGTTACTTAGGTCCAGGGCATCCCTGTAAGAAAAGAAGAATGACACTCAGGATCCCAAAACCAACCCTGCCCAGTCCCAGCTCTGGGGCCTGCTTACCTTGGTGTGTACCTGCCCCGGGGGGTGGAAGTACTCCTGGCAGCCCGGGTCAGGATGGCCTCTGGGGAGAGCGAAGGCCTATAGGAAGGTAGGCAAAACAAGCAAGGAGGTGAGAAGTGTAGGAGAGCAACCCCACTCGGGTTCTAGCCCTGACGGAGGGATAAGGGCCACAGTCAGGACCATAAAGATGTGGTACACTTGGACAACCTTCAAGCCCTCCCATGTGACTGTGCCCAAAGGCCATTTCTGTTCATTTTCAGAATATAGGCTTTAGTTGAGCTGGATCTCAGGTGAACTTTTGGTAAATGAAGCTGTGATGGCACTTCCCTTGGGCTACAAAGTGCCCTCAGAGTGAGGGTGACATTATTATAAGGAAGGGATTCCTTCGAGAGCTGTGTATTTGGGACATGGAGCTTTCTTGTGCAGGAGTTTCTTAATTACAGCCTCTCACTTGGCCACCTGAGACTAAGGGCATCCTCTAAGAGTGGAGACTTGCCAGGCTCTGAGAGATTTTTCTTAATCCAGGGAAAGAAAATGCCCTATCCCTGGGCACTTGCATCCTCTACTGAGGTGGGGGGTGGGTGGGTGTGCCCCTGCCTATCCTGGCAGGTACAGTGGCTTTCCTACCACTTATCAGTGTGAAGCTGTGTTATGGGTGGCAGTCACCCCACTCACTGAGTTGAATTCACATAGACCAAGCTGTGACTCCCATTCACCAGACCTCCATTTAGCTATACTATGGGCCCACTCCAGGTGTAGGAGCTCTAACTCACCCTATGCTGTCATCATCCCAGCTGCTGGAGAGGCTGCTATCCAGGAGGCTGCAGGGCGGCGAGCCAGGTGGGGTGGCTGGTGGACCTGGGGGCTGCAGCCAGCTGGCAGGGTGAGCTAGGCTGTGCCAAAGCCAGCACAGCAGGGTGAGCAGAGCCTGTGGGGAGAGGAAACCTCAAGAAGCCAGGCAGGCCCTGGGGTGGGCGTCAGGTAACATGGCCTGGCACTGTGGCAGCTCACCTGCCATAGAGCCCAGCCTCGACTTAGGGCTTCAGCAGCCATGCACCACAGGATGTTCCAGGGCCTTGGTTGCCTCAGCATGGGCAGGGCCAGCAGGGCCTCAGCCGTTGCCCGCAGCTGGGGGTCAGGCTCCAGCATCATGACGAGGACAGAACGCAGCTCAGCAGACAGACCTGCCCATTGGACAAAGACATGTCAAAGATTCCAGGGCACTGACTGGGCCCTGAGCCCAGCAGTACCCCTACCACCAGCTACTCCCTGCCATAGGAACTGGTGGCAGCCTGCCACTGGGCCCTCCACTCACCAGCAGTAAACTCAGGAGGCAGGTAGCCCTGGCGCAGCTGCTGCCAGCCCTCTCCACCATGGGGCAGTTCCATGTTGCAGGCCACTTCCAGGATGGTGAGACCCAGACTGGGGACAGGATAGGGACAGAGTTGACTTTGGAACACAGACCCCAATCCCACTGGAGGGTGGGAAGGGCTGTTATCTTCCACCATAAGCCAGGGAGATGATGAAAGAGGGGTGGGGACTTAGAGTCAGCTGCAGCAGGGCCAATGAGCTCCAGGCTGGATGGGGACCTTGTTGTGAAGGGTTAATCCTACATTCAGTGCAGGATTAACATTATCCTACATGCTGCTCTGGTGGTCCTCCAATACCTCACTGATGGGCACCTAAGTTTCTAAGGTTACTAATGCCATCCTCATTCTGCTGAGATGGTCAGATACAAGTGCTGGAGGCAGGGCAGTGTTGCCAGCATGAAATTGGAATCCAGTGCCTGGGCCCAGTCCCAGCTGCTAACTGTGAATTCAGGGTAAGTCCCTTAACCTCACTGCACTGTTCCCTCCTGTACCAGAGTAATAGCCATTCTTCCCTTAGAAATGTAAGGATATGGTGAGGCTAAGTAAAGCTACTCCAAAGGGCTTGCTGGTTTTAAGCAGCATGCCAAGGAGATCTCTTGACTATAAGGCAGACACAGCATCTCTGAGGCCTGAGGCTAAATGTCTTCCTGACCTAGGGCCAGGATGGAGGTCCTCTTCTAGGGAGTCCCTTTCTCTGCTGACCACCCCCAGACAAGGGCCACACAACCCCTCCATGTCCTAGCCCTCACCTGAACACATCTGCCGCTGTCCCGTAGGAGCCCTGCAGCAGCTCGGGGGCCATGTAGCGGGGGTCTCCCTCCTGGGCCTCACTGGCTCCAGTGGCACCCAGCTCCACCAGCAGGCCAAAGTCACCCAGCTTACAGCGGCCCCGGGGCCCCAGGAAGATGTTGGCAGGCTTGACATCAAGGTGAACCAGGCCTTGGCCATGCAGGTGGGCCAGAGCAAGCAGAGTGTCTCGAAGGTAGCCCCAGACTTGGGTCTCGGGCAGGCTGGTGCCCCAGGCTTCACAGTGTTGCTGAAGGCTGGGCCCGCACAACTCCGTCTGCAGGTACAGGATGCCGCCCTCCTCCCAGGCTCTCTCCAACCGCACGCAGCGCGGATGCTGCCCCACCTTCTCGTGGCCGCCTACCTCAGCCAGCTTGCGGGCCCGGTCCTTGGGACCCCGGAATGGCGACATAGAACGTTTGACCGCATAGAGACGGCCATCTTCCTTGGAGCGCACCTGCAAGAGAAATGGTGCCTGCAGGTGGGGTGGGGGCACAACTGATAGATGCTATTAAGATATCACACATGTGGAGGGGCAACACATCTGTCTTAGAGAGATGGTGATATGCTGGAGACCCAGCCATGGAGGAGGCAGGGCAGACCCATGGACTCTGGCCCAGGAGATTCTCTAGAGCACAGTGCTAAGTGGAAACCATGGCTCCAGAACAGGGGCAGCCTGCTCTGCTATGCACAGCTTTCCTCTGGGTAAGATATCTGGCCCAGGGGACTATTTTCCTTGCATTTAATAAAGATAACAAAATTATCTTCAAATAGTGTTTGTGCAAGGGAAAGCTACCATTTTTTAATTTTGCGGGGTGGGGGGGGGTAGGGTACTAGGGATTGAACTCAGGGTTATCCAACCACTAAGCCACTAAGCCACATCTGCAGCCCTATTTTGTATTTTATTAGAGACAAGGTCTCACTGACTTGCTTAGTGCCTCGCTGTTGCTGAGGCTGGCTTTGAACTCATGATCTCCTGCCTCAGCCTCTCGAGCTGCTGGGATGACAGGCGTGTGCCCTGTGCCCAGCTTCAGAAAGCTACCATTTTAGAGAAAATATAAATAATTAGAAGATGTATTTTAAGGAAAAAAAAAAAGTGGCAGGCAGGGGGTAGCCTTCAAGCCTGCCAGAAGGCAGGGTGGCACTGTACTTGGGCTAGCCCTGGGAGCTGTGTAGTGCTTGCCAAGGAACTCAGCACAGCTGAATCCAACAGAGATGGCAACCAGGGGAACTGCAGATTGTGCCAGATTCTGGACAAGGAGCCAGTGTGCACAGGCAACCCTCAAAGGGCCCTGCATAGAGGTTATGAGAAAGCAGTCAAAACAAAAGCAGAGAAGAGGACAGTGGAGCAGGCTGCTCAGAAGAGGAGAGGGAAGCAAAGTGTCCCACAGATGGACTTAGGGAACTGTCCCGTCTCTTTCCTCACCTTGAAGACCTCTCCATAGGATCCATGGCCCAGGCGGCTGAGCCTCTGGAAGCTCTGCTGAAAAAAGGATTCTGGCCTGCTCGGGTCATACCCAGGGCTCTGCAGGGTTTCTGAAGCCTCATTCCGGAATGACACCCTCCGGGGGTGGGGCTGATGCCAACCCGGGGTCCGAGGAGGAAAGAGACGACTAATTGGGATGCTACCCTTGGCAGGGGGCCGGGGTGGGAGGCTTCGACTGAGCCCCCCAGGCCTCTTGAGGGAGAAGCCAGGCTCTGCATGGCGGAAGTAGGCTGGGACTGGGACAGGGGTGCCACTTAGAGGTGGTGGGGTACCCTCAGCAGGCACAGGCATGGCCAGCACAGGAGGCCCTGGGGGCAGAGAGACGGAGGTCAAGCAGTGTGTCCACTCAAAAAACACCTGGTGCTGTGGCCCCCAAGAGAGCCCAGTCTACACTGCACGCACGTTCTGCTTTCCACATGAAGGCTGCAGGGACCACAAGCACCTGTAGGAAAAGGCAGAGGACAGGCCGTCACACACCTGCATGACATGCTGTCTGCATCTCAGACATGACAGAAAGATGAAATGGAGACCAGAGGCCTATGTCCCTGAGGGTGTCAAGCCCAATGGGGATGTTAAAACCAAAGTGGTTCTGGAGTCAGAACCTATACAGCCACCACATTGGGGTGGGAGTGGGAGGTCCAGCCTTCCTTTCTTTTAAGACCTGAGACAGAAATATCAACACTATCCCTCCCCTCCTCTCCAATTCTAATACCATCCTTCCTCTCAAACTCCAGGGTAAAAGGCAGAGTTCTTTGTTCCTTTCTTTCATTTTCATAGCTGTATTGCCAGAACTGCTCAGTGGAGCTCCACTTCCTAAACAGCAGCTTGAGGCGCTCTGGGGGCCTGTCCCCAGCAACACAGGTGGAACTGGCAAACATTATTCACAAGCAAGTATTGCAAACCTCTGGACATGGTACTAAGTGCATATAGTAAATGAAGAAACATTTATATAAGACAATCCACCAAATCTTGGTAAGAACATCCAGAATGTATGGCACCTAGATGCCTATCAGCACTATGAGCAGGTGTCTCCAAGAAGTTGGAGCTCCTGCAATCCTATCAAAGTGAAGGTATCCACCCAGAGGGGGCAGGCTTTCATATTTATCAGATCCCAGCTCCACAGCATGACTCAAATATTTTGCCCAGGGGTAGAGGCAGGTTGTGAAATAGAAGCCCTAAGGGGACTGAGGGGGAAGCTGAGGGGAAGGGAGGAGGGAAGGAGAAGGGGAGGGAATGTGGAATGAAATTGACCAAATTATGCTATGCACATGTTACCACAGTGAATACTATAAATATATTTTTTAAATTGGTGATATATACATATATATCCCAGCAGTTTGGGATTTAATTAAAGTAAACAAAAACGAACAAAAAAATAACCAACCCTGAAATTGCTCCCCTAAAAAACCTGAAACACTGTTGTGAAGTTGATGCTGTCAAAGTCCATAGAGGCTTTGGTGGTGGGTTATTAAGAGGAGGCTGGGGGAGGCAATGTAGCTCAATGGTGGAAGGAATACATGGTATGTGACGATGATGATGATGATGATGATGATGGTGGTGGTGGTTCAAGAGCCAGAAGAGTGGGGGTGGGGGGTGGGATTAAGGTCTAAATTAATGGAAAGATGTCACATGCTCATAGATCCAAAGATTTGATAAAATGGCAATACTCTTCAAATTATGGGTTAGTGATATATGACTCAGTGGTAGGGTGCTTGCCTAGCATCCTAGCATAGGCAAGGCCCTGGGACTGGTCCCTAGCACAGAATCCGAAGTGATTTCCTTAGACGAAATGAAGAACTGATCCTAACATGCGTATGAAAGTTCATCAAAATAATCAAAAAAAGAAAAATGTTGGAAGACTCACACCCCAATTCCAAAACCTACTACACAGCCATAGTAATCAAAACAGTGTGGTACGCACATAAGGACAAATTGATAAACAGAGAGATAATGAGAATAGAATTGAGGGTTCAAAAACAAACCCTCCCAGGTACAGTGGCATACACCTACAATCCAGAGGCTCAGGAGGCTGAGACTGGAGAATGGAAAGTTCAAAGCCAGCCTCAGCAACTTAGTGAGGCCCTAAACAACTCAGCAAGACCTTATCTCAAAATAAAAAAACAAAAAGGGTTGGGGATATATCTCAGTGGTAAAGTGCCCCTGAATTAAGTCCCTAGTATGGCAACAAATAAAGAAAACCAGCCTTAGCAACAGCGAGGTGCTAAGCAACTCAGTGAGACCCTGTCTCTAAATAAAAATACAAAATAGTGCTGGGGATGGGCTCAGTGGTTGAGTGCCCCTGAGTTCAATCCCAGGAAGGAAGGAAGGAAGGAAGGAAGGAAGGAAGGAAGGAAGGAAGGAAAGGGCTGAGGATGTTTCAGTGATAAGGTACTTGCCTGGCACTTTCTAGGCCCTAGGTTCAATCTCCAGTACCACAAAAATCATCATCGTCAGGATCATCATTATCATCATCATCTCTCAGTGAAAATATTCATATATTTCTTGGCAGAAATATTAATATGTTTGATCTTGGAATGATGTCCCATCAGTGGTGAATGTGCACCCATATTAGCTTTCTAAATCTCAGTTTAATTACTGAAATGCTTCTAGCCTCAGGGATTTGTGGACTCATACTGTACTGAACTTATGGAGGGCTTAGCCCTAAGTCCAGCATAAAGGCAAATTACTACCAAGCAAATGATGCCATAAATGCTATCATAAACTCTGGGTAGTAACTGAAACAACACACAAAGTACAGTCGTCCCACAAGTATCAGTGCCTTGTGTGTTGGGCAGAGGGCTGTTGTGTTCCTATAATGCTGTAATTGACACATACACACACACACAAAAAAAAAAAAAAAAAAAAAAGAGAGAGGAAGAGTCAAATTTGAGAGAAAGTCACAATGGACCAATGGACCACAAGATGCCATACCTAGCAGAGAGTGTGCTGGTGACTGCTCAGGATCAGTCACCTAAAGAAGGGCCTCCCACTGTGTGGGGAGGGATCTAGGGGCTTGGCTGAAAGCCTCACCCTACATTCTGTGGGGACCCTTCCTCTGCCTCTGTTTACCTCAAGAATCCCATCCCACCAATGGGCCTGGTGGTGCACACCTGTAATCCTAGCAGCTCAGGTGGCCGAGGCAGGAGGATCACAAGTTCGAGGCCGCTCAGAATTTGGCGAGGCCCTAAGCAACTTAGGGAGATCCTTTCTCAAAAAAAAAATAAAACATAAAAAATAAAATTCCATCCCAGGAACCATGAAGAAGTACGTGAACAAACAGCCTTAGGGGCGCGAAGGATTGACAGGGAAGCCGGCTTGGGGATACAGCCAGGGTGGCCGGGAGCCACAGCCCCAGACAGAGTGACCTCCACAATTTCCAGGGGCCTCGGGCCTCACCCTCTCACTGAGCCGGACACATCTGCTGACCACCGTCTACCGCTAGACTGTGAGTTCCTCCCGGGCAGGGCGGCGGCGGAATTCTCTCCGTGGGCGTGGGAATACCCTGGAGAACAACTGGGGAGACGGGCTGTCACCGGGAGGCCCGCGGAGAGACCCGCCTGAAAGCCCTGAGAGCAGAAGGGCTTCTCCCAGGAAAGGTCAAATAAAGGAGGGCAGCCGCTGGGGAAGGGACCCCCACAGGAAAGGGGACCAGCTGGCGGGGTGGCGAGAGGAGGGAAGGGCGGCCACCCCGGCGGGCTTAGCGGCGTGGGCGGGGCCGTCAGGGACGGCGTGGCGCGGAGCTGGTCACCTGAGGGCAGGGCCAGCCTCAGCGGGACTGGAGAGGTGGGGCTGTCGCAGAGGGCGGGCTGGCCATTGAGGGAGGGGGGCTGCAGGGTACGCGAGTGGAAGCTGGCCCGGAAGAGGTAGTCCGAGGACCAGAAGCCGCCCGGGAGCGCGGGGAAGCGTGCGGAAAGGTTGCGCTCCCGGGAGCCCTGGGCCGGGGGCCGGGCTTACCTGGGCGGCTGGGCGGGGCGCAGCAACGAGGTCCCAAATTCCAGGTCGGAAGAGGCGGCGGGAGGCCTCGGGGCGGTCAAGTGGGCCAGGGTCTGTGGTCGACGGCTCCCGACGTCCCGGCGGAAGGCTCTCCCAGATGAGGAACGGCCCGTGAACGCGCGCGGAGCCGGCTCGCGCCAAAAATTCCAAACCGGCCTCGAGGCCCCGCCCCGGCCCGCCAGGCCCGGCCCGTCAGAGGCGCCGGCCCGCTGGCCCCGCCCCGCGTCCTGCGTGCGCGCCCCGCCTGGCTGCGCGCTCCCGTGGCGCAGGCGCACAGTGTGCTTAGCGCTAGACGCGGCGTGGCCGCGGTGAGGTTCGATCGGAGGCCGAGCTCAGTGTTGATCCAGCCCTCGGACCCTCCCTCCGGGTTTCCGGACACCCACCAGCCCCAGACCCGGGTCCCGGTACCGCTGATCCGGGTGCGGCCTCAGTAACTTCGGTAAAAGTGCTGGCCGGCTGGCGCACACCTGTAATCCCAGCCACTAGGTTGTCTGAGAAGGATCACAAGTTTGGGGCCAGCCTGGGCAATTAACAAAAAGTAAGTAAGGGAAAAATAAGAAGAGAATATAGCTCAGTGGTGTTGAGAAGAGTTCAGTCCCCAGTGCCAAAAAAAAAAAAAAAAAAAAAAAAACACGGGAGAGGTGGCCACGCAGCGCACCCTGGAGACAAATCTGCGGATCAGACACCCTGGGCTGCTTTCCTCCGGCCTGGCCGTGCTGCTCTGGGGTTGCAGTGAGGAGGACGCACTCCCCACTCCACCAGTGAGTGACTTCAGAAGCCAGGAAATGCCACCTCTTTCAGGGAGCTCTTTATACCTCGGCCTTTCTTGCCTGTTCTCAGCATTCCTGCCTGTTTCAGCCTCTTCTGAGGCATCTTTTTACTCATTCTTTGGGTTTGAACCTTGCGCTCAGCCGCTTCCCTGCTGAACGACCTTGGGAACATACTGGGCTTTTCTGAGCCTCTGATTAGTCTCTCCTATAAATTGGAACCGATGATGCTGGGATGATCCCCTTAAAGCGCTTAGCAGAGGGCCTGTGCAGATTGCTTCTTCTTTCACTTAGGGGGACCTTTATCCTTTTAATGGAGTGGGGGGTAGTCATGCTTAAGGACAAGCCTCCTTCAAAGGCTTATTGTCTCACCTGTTTTCTCTATTTCATTTATCTCTATTTGAAACTTTATTTCTACTTGTTATAGCAAATAATAAGTAGAAATAAAGTTTGCTGGCCACCCATCTCTGCCGCAGTCTGGCTGGGCACAAATAACTGAGCCGCCACAAAGCCTTGTAGGTTCAAACAGCAACTCTTTATTCCCCAACTCTCACCGGCACTGCACACACACTACATAGGAACACACACCTTCCACTGGGCTGTGCTGAGCCGCCCTATTCCGGGAGCAGGGTCCATATACAACTCAATCAATCCAGTATCACAGCAATTATATACAGCTTAACTCAAATCATCATCTCAATGGTTCGCTGGCATCACCTTTCAACCATTCCCTCTGGCAATATGCCAGGCCTCATTCTGACTCGGCTGTGGCTCTCAACACTTCTCCTCTTAGTTCCTGTCACCAGAACCAGTCCTCCAACCTTCCCCTGTCCCAAGTCTGAAAAGTCATAAACTACAGGGCTGCCAGACCATTCAATGCTTGTGCTGTCATTGAACACTCCTGGGTATGAACAGCACTGGGAGAGGGCCTAGTACCTGGTGAGGCCCAACGCCCAGAGCTGGGGGCTGCATCCCACTTCCATGCACCCATTCTTTGCCTTAGAATCTCTGGCAGCCATGGCTGTGATCAAACTGGAACTTTTGAGGTCCTTGGGTTGTCCCCAGGGGGGCCTAGGAAGTAGGCCTTCAGCTGTGGAGGGCTACTTCTGCCAGCCCACTTTCAGGGCAGGCCCCCTTCCAACTTCCAGTTCCTCAAAGTTTGATTCACAATGATTTAAAAACAGAAAACAGCAGCCACGGTGATGCATGCCTGGAATCCCAATGACACTGGAAGCTGCCGCCAGAGGATGGCTTGAGCCCAGACATTGGGGGAGCTCAGGAACCTGGCAACATAGGAAGACTATCTTTAAAAATAAAATAAAATAATAAAAATAAGGCGGAGTGTCCGTGATGCATGCCTGTCATCCTAGCCACTAGGGATACTGAAACAGGAGGATTGCAAGTTTCAGACCAGCCTGAGTAACTTAATGGGGACCCTGTCCCAAATTTTAAAAAATAAAAATAAAAAAGTCTGATGTAGCTCAGTGGTATAGTACTTGCCTACAGCATGAGCCAGGCCCTGGATTTGATCACCGGCACTTTAAAAAATAAACAAGAAATATTTTGAATTCAACAGCATGTTTCTAATGGACATTTTACTGTGTGGAGAAGGGCAATAATATAAATGCAAAATAATATAAATAAGCACAGTTAGCAGATAAACGGTCAGGCTGTGTTGTCAGGGAATTCAGGACTGCAATCCAATCCTACTCTGCCAGCCTCCACCAATGTAAAATGGGATAATAATAACAGCTTCTGTCTCCTTGGGGGAAATAAGCACTAGCTGAGAAAATGCACGTGAAGTGATTAGCCCGCGGCCTACTCATTTTTTTATAGCAGCAAAACACACACACACACACACACACACACACACACACACACGGGGAGGGGGGGGCTCGCTCCTGTGTGGTGTTTGGCATTTTTCAAGGCAGCTCTCTGGGACAAAAGGAAGCCTCTGGAGGAAAAGGGCCAATACTCCCCACCCAGCCAGGGCTCACAGAGACATAACAGCCCACTGAGCTCTGAGCCAAAGCGCTGGGAGGGGCCTCTGTCGCCGAGGAAAAATTCAGACTGGATTCCCGGGGTCGCGTTCGCACTTCCAGGAGAGTGCCGCGCTCGCCCCCGTGCGTCCGGCAGCCGCAACAACACCCAGAAGCGGGCCCCGCCCATACTCTCCCAGAAAGGCGAGCTCACTCTCACAGGGACGCTAGAAAGGTGAGGAAACGACGACCTCAAATGGAAACGTGGAGAACTTAACGAGGAAGAGATGGCTGTGATGGCGCTTCTGGGGAACTGCCACTTTGTGGTTGCATGGTGTTTGCCATATTGTGCATTTACGTCTTCTGTGCTCTTCTCTATGAATGCCGTGTTTTACACTTGCATAAGGTTTTACCCTCTGCGTAAGGCAGGTGGGTGGGGAGAAGGGGTTAATGGGGGTTAGCTTTGCACAGTGTGAGTGCCTGGGGACTGCTCCGAGGACGTCCTAGAAATAACTGAAGCTGAAGCTCATATTTGGGCTAAAGAGCTACCCAGAGCAGAGGAGCTGGTGATCCAAGGGGCCAACAACACAGCTGTGGGCGCAGAAGTGTCTGCCCACAGGCGCCTGGCTGCCCCCACCCCAGCTGTCCTCCCAGATTCACATCCTCACAGGTGCTGCTGAGGTCAAGCAGCTGATTGGGAGTCCCTTAATATTGGCTGTGCCATTTTAGGGAATGCACTTCCAGAACCTTGATCCCGCACTTCCTGCAGCCCAGCTGTCTCTTTGCCCTTGGCTCCCACCCTAGCCCCTCAACATTGCTCCTCTGTTCAGAGGCTGGACTCTGACCCCCTTAGGCCAGGGTACTGGGTCACCCAGGCCAGGGCTCTTTCAGGGATTCCCTGGCCCTCTAGTCCTTGTGTTCTCAAGCTAGCTCTGCCAGGGTGGAGCTGGGAGTGAGCCAGGGCATTGACTGCAGGGGGCTGGGGGCAGAAATTATGGTATTGCAGGTCCTGTGCAGCCCTCAGGCTGGCCTATGGAGCCATGAGGCATTTTCCACAGGCCCATGCCAGCACCCAGGCAGCCTGGCAGTGGCCAAGCAGGAACTCAGTCTGCACCTCCTGCATGGCCCCTACCAGTTTTCCTGCCTGCCTCCTCCTGGGCCAAGATTCCCTGCCACCCTGCGGGAGCCCTGGGTGTCTACATGTCTGGGTGTCTGAGTCTGCACAGGGGGTCCTTGGCTCTCCCAAGTTTGAAGCAGACTGGCACACTGGACCTGTAGCCTGCCCAGAAGAGTGCGGAATGAGGGGCTGGGATTGTGGCTCAGCAAGTGTGGCAAGTGCAAGGCCCTGGGTTCGAGCCTCAGCACTACATAAAAATAAATAAATAAAATAAAGGTATTATGGGGCTGGGGATGTGGCTCAAGCGGTAGCGTGCTCGCCTGGCATGCGTGCGGCCTGGGTTCGATCCTCAGCACTACATACAAACAAAGATGTTGTGTCCGCCAAAAACTAAAAATAAATATTAAAATTCTCTCTCTCTCTCTTTAAAAATAAATAAATAAAGATATTATGTCCAACTACTTCTAAAAAATAATTTTTTTTTTTTAAGAGTGTGGAATGACAGAGAGCAGGGGAGCTGGACCTGGGGGCCCTTGGATTGCCCAGGTTCAGACTCCAGCCCCATCACTTAGGAGTTGTGCCGTCTGAGGCAGATACCGTTTTCCCCTCCCTACCTGTTTCCCCATGTGTAAAACGAGGATTGGTCCTAATAGACCCCAATCCCTGGTGCTCCTGCTGTTTTCATATCAGAGGAGAGTGACAGCTTCAGAAAGGCCAGATTCCTACCCAAGGTCCCTGAATGGATCTCGTGGGTATTTGATCACCACCTGAACCCAGGGCCCAGCTTCTGCTAACCACCAGGCCATTCAGTTGCCTTTCATGGGGAGACTAGGGAACCAGTGCCTGTAGCTACAGCCCAGTGGCCTGGCAGGAAAGTCTCCCCAGGGAGTTCTAGTACATCATTCCAACTGCCCTGGGCTCTTATGCAGTGGTCCCTCCCCATAACTATGGAAGGTTCAGCCTCCTGGACAGCAAGCAGGACAGGAGGAGGGCATGTAGGATACTGTGCTGAGGCTATGGCTGAGGTTGAGCCCACAGGGGGACTGGTACAAAGGTGGTCTGTGGGCTGGGCCTGTAGTTCAGTGGCAGAACGCTTGCCTAGCAGGTGTGAGGCACTGGGATTCGCATGAGGCACTGGGTTCGATCCTCAGCACCACATAAAAATTAACAAATAAAATAAAGGCATTCTGTCCATCTACAACTATAAAAAAATTTCTTTTTTAAAAGGTGGGTCTGTGAGGGGCACAAGCATGGCCACATGAACTCTCGTGGGTGTCAGCCCTGGGTGGGAGCCTCCTGGTCAGGGACAGAGCCACAGTCGGGTACAGCTCAGAGTGAGGGGCAGAGAGGAGGTGAAGAACCAGCTCAGTGCTGGGGCTGGTCTGTGGGTGAGGGGTGCCTGGCACTAGCCCTGCCATCTACTGGCAGCAGAATGAACCCTGTAGAGGAGGCAGGCTCAGGAGCCTCGTGCTTCAGGGCTCCCCCGAGGCCTTTCCTCACTGTAGCCATTCTCCAGACATCCTCCTGCCTGGCTGCCAGGTTGGGCACATGTACCTCCTCAGCCAGTGTGCCAGGCGTGGCAGCTGGCCCGGGGATGGGCTGAGCAGACAGGGTGTGGGGCCTCTGGACTTGGTCTACGGGCTGGGGGCTGAGCAATGCCATCCCCTGCCAGCTCAGTGGGGTCCACAGACTCCTTGGGGGCACCTCCACCCCAGCTCTTCCAGGGTTTGCCTCTGCTGTGTACTCCGTACTTCTCTCTCTGCCAGGCTCTCTATGTCAGTCTGGCTCTAGGCCCCTCTTTCCATCCTCCTCCAAGAATGAGGGCTGCAGCCAGTCCCCAGGCACTCTCTGCAGCCAGTGCTACGCATTCTAAGTAGTAGACCCTGAGTTTGTTCCCCAAGGTTAAAGTCAGTGCTGACAGCTGAGGTAAGACAGGAGGGAGGCCCACCTAGGGATGGGCCTGGGCCTGAGGTCCAGAAACAGCAGGATTCGCCCAGCATAGTGGTATGCACCTACAATCCTAGCCACTGAGAAGGCTGAAGCAGGAGGATTGGAAAATTTTAGTGGGGAAAAAAATTAAAAAGGACTGAGTCTGCAACTCAGTGGTAGAGTACCCTGGGTTAAATCCCCAGAGTGAAAAAGAAAGAAAGAGAAGGAAGGCAGGGAAGGAAACAGCAGGACTCAGACAAGCTGAGCGTGGGGTAACCGGTGTCTGTGTGTCCTGGTCTCCTGAGGCTGTCCATGTAGTCTCAGGATCAGACCAGAGAGCAGCTGGACTCTTGTGGACATGGCTACCCTTAGCTGGGCATCTGATACACTGTTGCCTCCCTGCAGAGTTTGAAACACTCTGTCACTGCCCCTTTCTCTGGGTAACACAGTAACTCTTTCGGCAGCTTCTCTGATAGACATGCCCACACTTCTGATTCTGGCTCCCACCCTGTCCCCAGCTGTGTTTGGGTTGGGCCTAGGGTGTCACCCTGGCCCTTACCAGCTGCCAATGTGGGGCAGGTGGGGGAGACATCTGAGCCCTCCAGGACTGGCGCCAGGACCCAAGTCACTGATAGGGTGGAGGAGCCTGGGGGGCCAGGTGGGAGGCCTCTCCTGTCAGCACCCATGATGGATGAGGGGTAGGGCCTGGAGGAGGGCCAGGGGGCTAGATGCTTGCTGAGGGGGAGAAGCAGGGGGGCTGGCCTCCTGGAGTCTTCAGAGTCTCTGCCTCTCACAACAAGGGTGTTTAAAGCCCCAAAGGGTGCCAAGCCTTCTCACTCCGTGGCATCATGGGCACCTGGGCCTTCCTCGCGGCCCTTTTCCTTCTCTGCCTGACTTCTGAGAGCCTACAAGGCGGTGAGGGCTAGGTGGCTGGGAGGGAAGGGGAGGGTATGGGCAGCTGCAATTGGGGCTGGGGGTCAGGTCAAGTAGGGCATGGGCTAGATGCTGGGGTTCCAGAGCCAGCAAGGGTCAAAGTGTGAGAAGCCTGGGTGACAGGGAGTTTGGATGGGAGATTCAAGGACTGAGGGACAGAAGCCTTGGTCTTGCTCCCCCTCGGCCAGGGGCCAGCCCTGAGCAGCAGCCCCCTCCTCCCCTAGGGCTGCTCCTACTCCCTCCTGGCCCACAGAAAGCTAAGACGCCACTCTTAGTCGGGGGATAGGGCCCATCTTTCCCATTCCATGAGGTCTAGGAGGTCTCTGGGGATGGCCCCAGGTGCTACCCAGCTCTGGGACTCCAGATGTGGGGCTCAGGAAAGCATGGGGTCCCTCCCTGTCTTCCTGGCAGCAGTACTATCAACGGTCAGCTCAAGGGTAGAGAATACAGATGCCGTGGGCTCTGAAGAGTTGAGATTTTTTTTTCTCTCTAAGAACATGACAAAGTTATTTGAAGCTGGTCTTGAGGGCAGGCTGTGACAGGAGAGGGGTGGCGTGTCCCTGGTAGCAAGAAGAGGCAAGTGGGACAGGAGGAGAGGGATTAGGTAAGCTTCAGAAGCTCAGGGGCTGGGGGAGTGGGGCTTAGTGTCATGGACAGGTCTTCACTTCTGGGGTGCTAAGGGTGATGGAGGTGCTCCATGAGACATGGTGCATTCAAGGTGCCAAGGGAGAGGTGGAGGGGCTTGGGACAGGAGGGGGTGGTGAGAGTTCCAGGAATGGAGGAGAGTCCAAAGACCCTCCAAAGAACTGCAATGCACAGTGGCACATGCCTGTACTCCCAGCAACTCAGGAGGCTTATGGGGGAGGGTTTCAAGTTCAAGGTCAGCCTCATCAACTTAGGCCCTAAACAACTTAGTGAAATCCTGTCCCAAAATAAAAAATAAAAAGTGCTGGGGATGTAGCTCAATGGCAAAGTACTTCTGAATTTAATCCACAGTACCCCCACCCCTGCCAAAAAAAAAAGAAAGAAAGAAAAGGAATGAGACCCTCAAAACTAAGATTGGAGGGGAGAAATATACGAACTGATGAGGAAAAGGGCAAAATGGGCTGTCCCCCAGCCCCTCAGAGATACGGCTTAAACACCTTCCTCCATATCCAGGGACCCCAGCTTCAGCTCATCTGCCATCAGACTGCCTACCTGGCTCTCTGTTCTTACCCCTCCTGTGACCAGCAGGCAACTGAGCCCCAGAGAGGGAGGGGTGGCGTGCACATTTGTCCCTCTTTGCCCCTTCCTAAGTTACCCACTTTCTCCCTGATCCCACAGGCTTTGGGAGCCCAAATGGCTACCGACAAGGTAACACAGACTGAGGGGTGGGCAGGGCAGGCTACTCCCTGTCCTCCAGGAGGGTGCACTGCACCCCAGTTCCTGCCTCTCCTGCCAGGCTGGATTCAACCTCTCATTTCCCTCACAGGCTCCAGCACCTCTAGTGGGTGGGAGCAGGGAGGACCAGGTCAAGAGATGGGTAGTCTGAGGAGCAGGGGCAGGATGCTTCCTCCCTCCCAGCTGGGAAAGAGGAGATGGGCAGGCAATCATCTTAGAAACCTAAGGGGACAGAACTGACCTCCTCTTGTCCCCAAGCTGAGAAGAAGGAAGGAAGGAAGGAGGGAGGGTTTGCTTAGAGGCCTCTGGCAAGTGACACTCTACCTTTCTCTGATCTGAGCAGAGTCCCCAAGGCCTGTTGCTCAGAATGGCTATGGGCCCAGAGGTGGGATTCTGGGGAGCCCCTGAGTCAGGGGCTCCTGTGTTTCTCCCCCAGGCTTCAGAGGGGGCGCTAGCTGATAATCCCAGCAGTATGGGAGACTAAGGATCACAAGTTCAAGGCCAGCCTCAGCAATTTAGTGAGGCCCTAAGCAACTTAGTGAGACCTTGTCTCAAAAAAAAAGGGGGGGGGACTGGGTATGTGGCTCTATGGTAAACTGCCCCTGGATCCAATCCCTGGTATCAAAAATAAATAAATAAAAGAGGGGGTGCTAAATGTGAGGATGCAGTTGAGCCCTGCCCTGGCTCAGCTCTCTTTCTCCCCATCTTTCTCTCATACCCCACCTTAATCTGTCTCCTCAGGATTTGGGAAGAGGAACCAGCTAAGATCCCAGCCAGGTGAGAGTGGGGAGTCCAGGGGTCACTCCCAGGGTGTCCTCAGAACAGAGAGACAGCACTGAATGTTTGTGGGGACAGGGAGCCTTTCAGGTGTGCTGGTTTTTGGCTTGGTCCAACCTCAGCTGGGACCCCGCACATCTCCAGCTCAAGTCCCCTTCTCCTCGCAGGCCCTCCAGCTCAGAATGGCTATGGAGCAGGTAGAGGTGGGACCAGGGGCAGCCTGGAGCCAGAACTAAAGGGATGTTCCTGGGAGGGGGGGCTTCTGAGACCATCAGCTGATCCTCATCCCTCTCAGGCACTGGAGGGAGTGTGAAACCTCAGAGGCCAGGTGAGTCTGCCTCAGACACTGCCTGTCCCTCCACACCTCTGTGAACCTCCCACATTCTTCCTGACTCCCCCTTGCCCTGTCTCCCTAGGGTATGGAAACAGGTACAGGCTGGGAGCAGGACCCATTCCAGGTGCTACAGCCCAGCCAGGTGAGGTGGTTCTGGGGGTGTGGCTGGTCCCAGGCCTCAAGGAAAGAAAAACTGGTGGCTCAGAGAAAGAGGGTAAGAGGGGACTCAGGGTTTCTGATGTCCAGTGGGGAGGGGAAAACAGGTCCTCTGCAGGGACCCAGATACCCCCACTTCCCTCAGGCTCTTAGCTCAGAATGGCTATGGAACCGAGACTCTGGGAAGGAGGCCGGGTCTCTGGCCTCCCCTCATCTCTCATTTCTCTCCCCAGGCTTTGGAGCGGGTATGAAGCCCCAGAAGCCAGGTAAGAACCTGCTCCATGCCTGTCCTCTCTCAAGCTCTCGCCACCTTTGTCTCTCTCCCTTTGAAGCTCTAGTCCTTTCCTTATTCTTCCCTCTGGCTCTGACTCCCAGGATATGGAACTAGGATGGCAGCTGGAGCCTTCCCAGGGGTGGGAGCCCTGCCTGGTAAGGACATCTGGGACCCGGAGGGGAGAGAGTTGGGTGGTGGAGGGAGGGCAGGGGCTCAGCCTCTCCATTTATCCCAAGCCTGGGAGCAGTTGGGAAACCTCCAAAGCCAGGTGCAGGGGAGCCCTGCCTTGCCCATGTCTTGACTCCATCCTGCTCATTTCTGTCTGTGCCCTCCTCGTCGGCACACCCCAAGCCTTACAGCCCTCACTTTCTCTCCAAGCTTTGAGGGCACTCGTGCTTTTCCAGGAGCAGAAACCCTGCAAGATAAGGGTAGCTGAGGCAGGGCTCAGGAAGGCACAGGGGAGGAGGGTGCAGGTCCCACCCTCACCTAGTGTGGTGGCACAGGCCTAATCCTAGTGACTCAGAAGGCTGAGGCAGGAGGATTGCAAATTACAAACAGCCTCAGCAATTGTGCAAGGTCCTGTCTCGAATTAAAAATTTTAAAAGGTCCAGAGATGTGGCTCAGTGGTAGAGCATCCTACCATTGAATACTGGGGACTCATTCCCCAGTACTGAAAAAAGAAAAGAAAAGAAAAAGAAAAAGAAAAAAAGAAAGAAATTCTCCATTTTTATTTTTGGGGGAGGGTGCAGTTGGGGTCAATATCAATGTCAAACTCTTTCTGTCTCTCCCATCCTGGGAGGGTGTGCAAGACCTCAGAAGGCAGGGGAGCAGAGGGCCCTGCCTTTGCTGTATTGTCTCTGTGCCCCCATCTCTGCCACTGTGTTACAGGTCCCTTCATTGGCCTGCTGATGCCCTTCCAGAGTTTGGGATGTGGTCTTGGGACTAGGGAGGGGTTTCCAAGCTGCCTGGTAGTCATGCTCCCAGAGGACATGGCACACAAAGGCCTGAGACAGGGACACCACAAGAACTATCTAAACCACCATGGCCTGGCCCACACTGGCCTGGCTCCAGCCTCTGTCTGTCTCTCCTCACAGACCCTGCCTCAGAACAGCCATGCACTTGGTAGGGGAGAGTGGAGTGAAAGGGGGTCTGGGCTCAGGGCTCAGGGCTCCCTTACCTCAGGGCTCCCTCTCTTAAGCAATGACGCAGGTGTGAAATCTCAAAAGTCAGGTGCTCCCTGCTCTGTCTCAACATACCTGTCTGCTGCCCCTCATGTACTTGGCCAGGCCTCCCTGCCTCTTTCCTGCTCCATATCCCAGGGTTTGGCAACGGGAATGGGCTTGAAGTCCAGCCAGTAAGGGAAAAGGGAAGAGGGAAGAGGGAAGAGGCAGACCTAGGAGACGTCAGGACCTGAGAGGTTAGAAACTTGATTTCTAGGGGAAGAATAGTGGGTTGGGTGGGATCTGCCAACCAATCAACATGGCTCAGCCCCTCTGCATCTTCCCCTAGGTCTGGGAGGAGGCATGAAGTCTCAGAAATCAGGTGAGCAGAGACCTGCTCTCCCTGCCCCCTCCTTGGCTCCATCCACCCAGCTATGGCCTTGTCCCACCTCCACCAAGTCCTCCCTAATCCTCTCCTTACATACCACTTTCCTTCCAGGATTTGCTAGTGGAAATGCCCTGGGGGCCCAGCCAGGTAAGAGCAGGAAGGAGAGGCCGGGGGCCTCCCAGCTAGGCTTCTAGAGATTCACCCAATCAATCTCCAGAGCACATCCCTGACCAAGTTGGCTGAGGCCTGTGGATGGCATGCACATTGAATTTGGCCACTTGGAGGCCACCAGAGTGTGTAAGAAAAGGGTTAGAAGGGTAGCAAAAGCAAGAAGGGCCTGGGGAGGCTACAAGCCATGTGTCTCCCCCACCTTCTCACACCTGACCATGTCTGGACCCACTGGGCCCAGCCCACAGGCCAAGAACCAAATATTCAATTGTAGACCATGGTCAGGATTGGGAGAAAATCCAGAGTGAGAGGCAGGTCCAGGGGGCAGGGCAGAGGAAGCCAGAGGCTGGCCAGTCCTAGCCATATTCCCACCTTAGTGCCACTCTGATTCCCTGTGTCTACCCTTCTTTGTAGGTTCTGCAGTTCTGAGTGGCTTTGGAGCAGGTAAATAAGGGATGGGATGGTGGAGGGGAGCCCAAGGCTGGGTTTCTGGCAGGAGTACCAGACACAAAAACTCCTCACCTGCTCATCTCTCCCCCAGGCTTTGGATGGGGTGGAAAACTCCAGAAGCCAGGTAAGGCCATCACTGGGCCTGTCTCTGTCTTACTTTATCTACCTGCACTGCACTCCTCAAGGTCCTGGATCTCCCTTTATGCTCCTTTGCTCTGTGTCCCCAGAATCTGGGGTCAGGAATGGACTGGGAGCTGTGGCCTTCCCAGGAGCTGGAGCCCAGCCAGGTGAGGCACTGTGGTTGTGGAAGCATGGGGTTTCCATAGTAGGGGTACTGATGCAGAGGCATGACAGTCTCCTTTTCCCTAGACCTGTGGGAGGGTTAATACCCCAGAAGCCAGGCAAGGCCCAATCCCTCACCACCCAGCTTCTTCTCATGCAACAAGCATTCACTCAACAAACCAACCCATGGACCACACCTGTTCTGTGCCAGCCAGGGCTGGAGCTGGTCCTCTTAGAACCCGGAGCCCACTGGGGAGGCAGACAGAATAACAATGTGGAATACAGTACAGTACAGGCCAAGGCTGCCCATGAGGGCTGCCTGGGAACTCTGTGTCCCCAGAATTTGGGAAAGAGGGAACCGTAGCCAAGTTGGAGAGAGGTGGCCAAGGCACATTGAAAAATTGGTGAGGGCTTGACTGGGGCACTGAAGAGAGGCCCATAAAAAACGGATACAGGCTCTAGAAATAGCTCAGGTGCATGTGGCAGGAGCTAGTCATAATGAGGGGAGGCCACTTTTCTGGCTGGTCAATGGGTGGTAGTGACACTCAATGAACCAGGAAGTTGGATATGTCATCTAGGATTCCAGAGGGGCTGTCAAGGGCCCACCACAGAAGGCTGGGGACCATCACCTTCCAGGGAATGAGCAGAATAAGGGACCTAGAAAGGGCCTAAGAAGCAGGAGGGAAGACCAGAGAGTGAGGGGTGGCAGAGGTCCAGGAAGGATAATGGTGGGGAGCGTCAAGGGCACATTAGATTTGGCCACTTGGAGGCCACCAGGGATGTGTGAAAAAAGAGTAGCAAAAGCAAGAAGGGTGTGGGGACCCTATAAGCCATGTGTCTCCCCAACCTTCTCACACTACCCTGGACCACAGCTGGCCTGATGAGTTTTGGGGAGGGTCAGGAGTGGCAGCTGGAGTAGAGCTGGAGGGACCAGGCATTGGGTAGGACTTCAGAGACAGGCTGAGATCCTCAGAGCCCCTTTCTCTCCTTCCACCAGGACCTGTAGTTCAAAATGGTTACGGACCAGGTAGGAGCAGTGCCAGGTCCTCCTCTAGGGAGGCCAGAGATGGGGACCGCCAGGGCCCTCACCTGCTGCCTGTCTCCCTTCCAGGATATGGAGGGGGCATGAAGGCCCAGAAGTCAGGTGAGCCCTGCCCTAGCCAGTCTCTCTGCCTCCCCCATACCTCGACTTCCCTCCTCTCATTCACACAATCCTCCCTCTGTGGCCCAGGATTCAGGAACAGGCACAGGCTGGCAGCCCAGCCAGGTACTGGGTGGGGTCTGGGGGTGGGGCCTGCAGGCCCACAGCCTCTGCTCCCCAGGCCTCAGAGGTGCAGGGTTGGTGGTCTCCAGAATCCGTGGTTTCTGGTCTGACTCTGAAGAGGGCACCATAGGTCCTTTGCCCCCTGCTCATCCCTCCTATGTCCACAGGGCCCCCAGCTCAGAATGGCTACAGAGCAGGTACCAAAGGGCTGGGAGAAGCTGGAACCAGGATGCTAGGGTTCTGGGGTGGCTCTGAGATGGTCTCTCCTGGGTGCCTCACCTTCCCCCTTCCCCTGACTCTTGGAGAGGGTATGAAACCTCAGATGGCTGGTGAGCTCACTCCTGCTGGTGTTTCTGCCAAAGTTCAGAGCTCTCTTCCCCCTGTCTTTCCACCCCTACCTGCCCCTCCCAGGGGTAATGGTGATGGGCTGGAGCCCAGCCAGGTGAGTGGTGAGGTCTGGCAGCCTACTGCTCCCATCCTGGACCTCAGGAGGGCAGTCAGTGAGAAATTTAGGGGTCTAGGAGGAAGGCTCAAGAACTCCAAGGCTCTAGCAACCTGACCCCAAGTTCCCCCTTCCTCTCTGCACAGGCCTGACAGCCCAGAACAGATTCGCAACAGGTAGGGACAGGGATGAGTAGGGAATGGGGAAACTGATATGGGACCCTAGGACGCTTACCTGCAACTATGTCTCCACCAGGCTTTGGAGGGGTCATGAAGCCCCAGAAGCCAGGTGAGTCTTGCTGGGTCATCTCTGTCCATGCACCCCCAACGCCATAAGTGCCCCACCACAGCTCCCTCCCTCTCTCTAGGGCATGGGAATGGGCTGGCAACCGGGGCCTTCCTTGCAAAAAGAGCCCAGTCAGGTGAAAAGACCTGGACAGAGCCCCTTAGAGGGTGAGGGCAGGGACCAGGAGGGCAGAGCCTGCTTGGGTTGTAGCAGTTGGGGGTCTGGCCCTGAGCTCAGCCTCCATGTCTCCACAGGAAGGGCAGAAAGTAAGGGATCACCAGGGCCATGGGTGTGAGGGGATAACAGAGGCCTGGGGGGCCTGAAGTCTCAGAGCCAGATGAAGGTGGCCTCAATTAGCCCCTACCTGTCTCTGTGACTGCCTCCTGAATCCCCTACACCAACCCCAAGCCTGTTCCTGTTCCTGTTTTTCCTCCAGGTTACGGCAATAGAAATGGAATGGGAGCTGGCCTAGGTAAGGGCTGCTGGGCCTTGGCCCTGAGGTGGTGTTGGGAGGTGGGGCAGGAAGAGAGAAGAGCTGGGGACAGAGACAGGGGCCAGTTAGGCGCTTGAGAAGAGCTGGCTAGACACATGTTAGTATCTCTCTCCTTCCCTACTTCTCAGAGTCGGGGTGAAACCTTAGAAGCCAGGGGGGAGAGCAGCCTTGTCCCTTTTCTCTCTGTCCCCATTGCCCTTGGCAATAAACAAACTAAGCTGGGTCTGTACCCTCACTCCTGCTTCATGAGTGGAAGGAAATTTGTGGGGGAAGCAAGGGTCACTGGGAGGGAAATTAGAGAGACACCAAGTGACCCTAGTCCTGGCTGCATCACACAGGCTCAGCAGTTGCATTTCCCTCTTCTCCACAGGCCCTGCAGCTCCAAATGGCCATGGACCAGGTAGAGGTGGGGCTGAGGCTGTGGGGAGGCCAGAGACAGGAACCTCATCTAGGGTCCTCACCTGGTCCCCATCTCTCCTCCAGGCTATGGAGGGGGTGCAAAGCCCCAGAAATCAGGTGAGCTCTGTTCTAGCCAGTCTCTCTGCCTCCCCCAAACCTTTTTCCCCTCTTTCACACCTACCTCCAACTCTGCCCTAGGATACAGAAATGGGAATGGGCTGGGGGGGCCCAACTGACCAGTGAGGGGGTTTCTGTCTGGGGTGCCCTGTTACTGTCCCCTTCCAGACCTCCCAAGGGATGTCTAGGGGTTTCTCCAGGATTCTGGTTTGTGTACTGACCCTGAATGGGGGAACCACAAGCTATTCCTGCCCCAACTTAGTTGGGGTATCAATGCCCTGCTTATCCCTCCCTCTCACAGGTCCCCCAGCTCAGAGAGTCTATGGAGCAGGTACTGAGAGGCTGGGAGAGGCTGGGGGCGTGGCCAGGAGAAGGGAGGTGGGTCCCAGGCCCTGTCTGAGGGCCATTTTGCACCTTAGTCTTTCTCCCTCTACCCAGGCTCTGCGGTTCCAATAACTCTGGGCCAGGTGGGCATGGTTGGGCACAAGAAGGTTCCAGGGATATGGAGGAGAGGCCCATAGTGGGGGCATCCTGCATCCCTCACCTCCTCTCCATCTCTTCTCTAGGTATTGGGGAAGGCACGCAGCCCCAGAAGCCAGGTAAGCCCTTTCTCTCTACCTTCAGAAACTGCCCACTGCCCTTAAGGCCCTAGCCCTCCCCAGCCCACCTGACTCCACAGGGTACAGGAATGGGCTGGGCACAGGAGGCTTCCTGGGGAAAGGGGTCTAGTCAGTGAGAGGATAAAGAGAAGGGAAAGAGGGGCAAGGTAGTCCTGGGGAGGGACAAGATCTGCCTATCTGCCATTCGAACCAGGTAAGTCCATTTCTGTTCCTCTTCCTGACTCTCCTATATCAGCCCCTTCCCTCATGGCCTGTTCTCCTCCCAGGGTACACACCAGGGAATGGCCAGGAGCTCCCACCAGGTGAGTGCAGGGAGCCTCAGCAGGAGAGAGAGAGGCAGAGGGTTCACTCCTAGGGAGGGGCTGTTGGTCTGAACAGGCCTCTGGCTTCCTCAGCCCTGGGTGTGGGCATGAAAGCTTGGAAGCCAGGAGAGTGAGGAAACTACCCATCTCCGTCCTGTGCCTCTCCTGCCCCTGCTCCAGACCCCACCCCCATCCTGACCCTCACTTTCCTACTTTTCTTCTCCAGGATATGGCAATGGAAATGGGCTGTCGACCCAGCCAGGTGAGGCCACTGAATGGGCCCTTGGGGGATGACAGGTAGGGTGGGCAGACTGCAGGAGCTCTTGGCCTATGTGACCCTTGGAACTAGGCTTTCCCCAGCCTGGCAGAGGTCTCCCCTTGGATGCTGTGTCCACCTAGCGGCCACCGCAGGTTGGTGGCTTGGTCTGGCCTGAGCCTCCTGGGCAGCCTTTGGCACAGATGCCTCGAGCTCACTCCCCTCTCTCTTCCCTTCCCCCCACTAGGTCCTTGCAGTGGGGGAGTCATTCGACTGCTCCTGCCCAGGCCTCCCACTCCAAGAGTTCCTTCAGATAAAGAGGGTGGCTGGAGCCAGGAATCCCAGCCCCCTCCCCTAGTGCAGAATGGCAAGTTCCCAGGTCAGTGTAGAATATGAGGTGGGGGGCCACAGGGAGGTACTTGTCCTGGGAGGGCCTGGGCTTGGCTCTGTGTCCTGCTCTATCATGTCAGCTGACACCAAGGCAGTGACTTCTCACACAGTGAATCAGCTGAGGAAAAACCTAGCTCTGGTCCTGGGAGTCTGCCTTTGTCCCCTGGCCCATGGCAGGCTGCAGCCTTCTCAAGCCCTGTGCTAGGCTCACTCCTGTTCCTGCCTCCCACCCCAACTTTCTTCCTAGCACCAACCCAGCTATCCAGTGGGGCTTAAAACCTCAGAAAGCAGGTAGAAGTCTCTCTGCCTTCAGGCCCCACTTCTCAAAGGGACAAACCCTCCACTGGGCCTACAGCCCCTGTCTCCAAACCAAATCAGGGTCCTCCTCCATCAATTTTTTTTTTTTTTTTTTTTTTTTTTTTTTTAATGAGACAGGCTCTAAGTTGCTGAAGCTGGCCTCAAACTCCCAATCCTCCTGTTTAGGCACCTAAGGCTAAGGGAGTCCCTCCTAGAGTGGATCTTCCATCCCTCTTGCTATTTTCAAAGCTCTTTTCCCCTGGTTCTGTTGTCTCTGGATAGGGAGATTCCCTTCTTCCTTCTCAGAGTCCCTTAGGTTCATATTTGCTCCTCAAGGAGTTAGGGAAAGTCTCTGTCTTCCATTACTGACTTCCATTCCCCTCACAGGCTACCAGCTTCCCAGTGGCTCCGGACCAGGAGCAGAACAGGGTGAGGAGGCTCTTCAATGCACTCCTGCCTCGATTCCCCCCTCACACTTCCACCTTCTCCCCACCTCTCCTGCCTTCTGTTTGCCCAGGAAGAGGGGAGGCAGAGGCTGGGCCATCCCTGACCCTTAGCTTCCTCTCCCCCAGGCTTTGGTGGTGGTGACCTCCAGCTGCAGGAAGTTGGTGAGCCCTCCTGGTCCGACCCCCAGGTGGAACTGGCTTCTCCCTTATGGCGAGCCCCTTTCTACTCCTCTCTCGTCTCTGCTGCTTTTCTTATTTTCCTTCACATATTTGCTACCTGCTGTGCCATAACGGTGGCTGGAACTGTGAGTGATCCTGTGTCAGGTGAGGGTCTGTCTGAAGCCAGGCGGAAGAAGGAGCAGCTTTAGAAGCTGCCCAGAGGGAAGTCAGAGGTTTCCAGAGGCAGCAGCCGGAATTTGAAGTTGCAGTCTTGTTCCTGGACGAGGATGATGGGAGAGACCAGGCAGTGGAGTAGCTGAGATGTGCCCTCTCCAAGTGGCCTCTGAGTTCTGAGTTAATCTGCCTACCTTTCCTATCACTAAAAGTTGGTCACCTGACTCCCCATGCCATCCCTGACTCCACCCTCCAATCTGTCTCCTGCAGGTTTTGGTTATGGGAATGATGCTCTGGGCCCTGGAGTCTCCCTGGAGGCCCGCGGAAAGCAAGGTGTGGCAGGAGTCAGGGAACTGGGGTGGGGAATGTGTGTGCTGGGCCCAGGGCTTTTCTCTCCCTGAAGTTCTCTCTCCTCCTCCAGGGTTCCCTGAGGCCAACGACTTTAAGAATAGTGAGTCAACCCAAGGGTCAAGATGCAGCCCAGCAAGGGGAAGGGACAAGCCCAGGGGCTGGGCTGGAATAACTAGAATCTCCTCCAGGGCCTGCTGGGGAAGCTCTTGTGTACCCCAATGTGGGAGGCCATCCTGGCGCTTAAACACAGCTGTGTTAAAAACATTCCCCACCCTTTCCCAGGTCCCAGGGCTTGTCGGTGCAGAGGCATGCCTGGCCACTGACCTGAAGACTCAATCATTGTCCTTGACCTTGGGATGCTGTCCCCCTTAACCTTCATTGGATGGGATTTTTCCCTGGAATTTTTTTCTTCCCCAATAAAAGCTCACTCCCTGGCATGCTCTCCCTCTCTCGCTAGTCTCTTCTGTAAACATTAGGTGGCTAGAGGTGGGAGTTAGGAGAAGCCATCTAGAAGCTGGTGTTAAAGATAATGAGAGTCTGTCTCTTTAATTTAAAACTCCCTAGTAATTTCTTATGAACCTACCTTCTTTCATGAAGCCCGCGCTGGTCCTGTGGCAGACCCCAAAGCAGCAGCTTCAGCCCCCTAAGCAGGCAGTAAGAAACAACTTGTGGGAGCCAAGGGTCTGGGAGTTGGTGGGCCTCTGAGGACATGGTGCAATGGGGTCTCCCAGGAGTCAAGCTCTGGGAGGCAGGGGTGCCTATACCATCTCTCCTCCTGCAGAGCTCCCATAGCACCCAAGATAGAGGGCACTCCCCCATCTGGGGGGGGCCCTCTAACCTGGGTGTCGGGGGTGGGGGGAAGCTCGGATACCAAGGCATCCAGGATAGCGGGCACTCCCCTTTCTAGGGGGGAGGTCCCTCTAACCTGGGTGTGTGTGGGGGGAGCTCAGATACCTCGGCACCCAAGGTAGCGGGAATTCCACCAGCTAGGGGGGAGGCCCCTCTAACTTGGGTGGGGGGCGGGGCTTGGATACCTGGGCACCCAGGGTAGAGGGCACTCCCCCCTCTAGGGGGAGGCCCCTCTAACCTGGGTGTGGGGGTTGGGGAGAAGCTCAGATCCCATGGCACCCATGGTAGCAGGCACTCCCCCCTCCAGTTGGAAGGCCCCTCTAACCTGGGGGGGGGACCTCAGATACCATGGCACCCAGGGTAGTGAGCACTGCCCCCTCTAGCGGGGAGGCCCTCTAACCTGGGTGTTCTGCGGGGGACCTCGGATACCCCGGCACCCAGGGTAGCGGGACTCCCCCCTCTATTGGGGAGGCCCCTCTAACCTGGGCATTCTGGCAGGGGAGCTCAGATACCAAGGCATCCAGGGTAGTGGGCACTCCCCTTTCTAGCAGGGAGGCCCCTCTAACCTGGGTTTTGGGGGGCGGAGCTTGGATACCTGGGCACCCAGGGTCACGGGCACTCCCCCCTCTAGGAGGGAGGCCTCTCTAACCTGGGTGTGTGTGTGGGGGAGCTCCCAAGGCACTCAGGGTAGAGGGCACTCACCCCTGTAGCGGGGAGGACCCTATAACCTGGGTGTGTGTGGGGGGAGCTCCCAAGGCACCCAGGTTAGAGAGCACCCCCCCCCCCGTAGGGGGGAAGCCCCTCTGTGGGGAGCCATTGTCACACCTGACTGGGTGACTCCCAGTTTGGGTCTGAGGCTTCTGGCTGTGTTGGAATTTTCTGGGCCCTCTCCTGTTGAGAGAACCTGTCCGTGTGGGGGTGTGACTGACCACTGACCCCGGGGGCCCAATCACTGACCGTGACCTTGGAGTGCGGTCCCCCTTCAACCTTCATTGGATGGAATTATCCCCTGAATTTCTTGCTCCCCAATAAAAGGCTACTCCCTGGCGTGCTCCCCCTCTCTCTCTCCTGCTAGCCCTGAGTAATCCTTGCTGCCCTACAGGGCGGTTAGAGGTGAGAACCAGAGAGGGGAGCTGTCTCGGACCGGTCATAGAAAAAGGTAATTGAGTCTGTGTGTTTTATTTCGATCTCACTAGCTAACTTTTATGCCAAGAACCTCATTAATGAAACCATTGCGCTGGCCGCATGGTGGACCCCTCTAACCTGGGTGTGTGTGGGGGGGAACTCCCAGGTCACCTAGGGTAGAGGGCACTCCCCCCTCTAGGGGGGAGGCCCCTCTAACCTGGGTGTCTGGTCGGGGGGAGCTTGGATATCATGGCACCCAGGATAGAGGGCACTCCCCCTTCTAGGGGGTAGGACCCTCTAACCTGGGTGTGTGGGGGGGAGCTTAGATACCATGGCACCCAGGGTAGAGGGCACTCCCCTTCTCTAGGGTGGAAGCCCCTCCAACCTGGGTGTCGTAGGGAGCTGGAATACCATGGCACCCAGGGTAGAAGGCACTCCCCCCTCTAGGAGGGAGGCCCTTCCAACCTGGGGGTGTGTGTGGGGGAGCTCGGATACCAGGGCACCCAGGGTAGAGGTCACTCCCCCTTCTAGGGAGGATGCTAGGGGAGTGCTCTGCCACAACCCCAGCCCCTCTCAGCTCATTTTTAATTGCATAATTTATAATAATGGGATTGAGGCATAGACCAAACCTCACTACACTATCTAGGTTTTGGATAAACCAGCAGTTAGGAGCTTCTGTAAACATTGTTGGAATTCCAGTCTGATTTCTCTAAATCCAGCACATATAATTTGCTCTAATTGAAATTCATAGGCTTTCAATTAGAAATTCATAGGCTGGAGCTCTGGCTCAGTGGTAGAGTGCTCATCTAGCTCGTGAGAGGCCCTGGGTTCGATCCTCAGCACCACATAAAAATAAATAAATAAAATAAAGGTATTGTGTGCAACTACAACTAAAAAATAAATATATAAAAAAAGAAATTCATAGGCTTTTTTTTTTTACACTGAATTAATGATCATTATGGTTTGGATATGCGGTATCTCCCAAAAGCTCCTGTGTTAGGAGGTGAAGTGATTAGAATAAGAGATTCAGGGCTGGGGATGTGGCTCAAGCGCTAGTGCGCTCGCCTGGCCCGGGTTCGATCCTCAGCACCACATAAACAACGATGTTGTGTTCGCCGAAAAAACTAAAAAAAAAAAAAAAAAAAAAAAAAAAAAAAATTAAATATTAAAATCCTCTCTCTCTCTTTAAAAAAAAAAAGAATATGAGATTCATATCTTATTCAGTGAATTATTCCATTTGATGGATTAATTATTTGAATGGATTACTGAGTTCTAACTGTAGGCAGGTGGGGTCTGCTTTGCATTATATATTTTGTCCCTAACTGCTCCCACTCCCTCTTTGCTCTCTGGCTATCTTGAGCTGAACAGCTCTCAGCTGCCATGCCCTTAGGCCATTATGATCTACCTCAGATCAGGCCCAGAGCAATGGAGTGGTGGCCATGGACTGAGACCTTGGAAACTGTAAACCCAAAACACTTTTCTTCCTCTGAGTTGTTCTGGTTATGTATTTTAGTCACTAACAGTGAATTTGTAAAATATTCAAATACTCTTGTCTTTTCCTGCCCCAAAACATAGAATGAATCACATTCTAAGGCTTGCAGTTCTGGGGAAGAGGTTGATACCACCTCACAGTGCCACTAAGCAAACTGTTTCAGTGAGGGCAGTATGATAGCCACCCTCCCCTCAAGCCTTCTTTCTCAGGATCAAATAAACCCAGGGCCTCATGCATATTAGGCAAGCACTACCACTGAGCTACATCTCCAGCTGGGTGATATAACTTTAATACCTAGAAATGTTCCAATATTATATATATATATATATATTTTTTTTTTTTCAAGAGATTGAACCCAGGGGCACTTAACCACTGATCCACATCCCCAGACATTTTTTGTATTTTATTTAGAGACAGAGTCTCCCTGAGTTGCTTAAGACCTCACTAAGTTACTGATTCTGAACTCACTGTTCTCCTGTCTCAGCCTCCAGAGCCATTGGGATTACAGGCGTGCACCACTGTGCCCGGTTATACATTCTAATTTTGAATAGATTGACCATGTTCTCCTTTATTCCTGGAGCTACCAGAGTCTCATCCATCTTAACATTAATTTTTAACTCAAATGCTAAGTCCTGTCACTGAACTCTGAATTTGAATCATGGTCTTTCTGTAAACTAACTGAATGAAAATCTACATAGACCTTGACCCACGCACCCCCCAGAAGTATCATTCTGGAGTCACTGTGAATAAACAACAGAACCATACACTCTACAAATTGGCCACAGCTGACAGGGAATGCAACCTGTGGGTTGCAGTGGCTCAGCGAATCCTCAGGCCAGGTGGGGGCGCCCAATGAGCATATGCAGCGCCAGGTCTCAGGGATGGGGACCGTGACTGCGGCACCACGGGACACGATGATTGGATGGATTACGGGAAGGCGGGAAATAGAACTTGATGGAGTGCTCTGAGCCTCTGATTGGCTGCCAAGCACAGTTTGAGTCAGCTAGTGGAAGAGATTCTGGGCGCAGCTAGCGCACCGGCCTCTGATTGGATAGAGCGCGGCGGCCCCTCCGATTCCCTGGGCAGACCTCTGCGCTGCGCCGGGCCACGGTCCCGGGGTTCGAGGCTACAGCGGGAGGGCCAGATCCTGGGCGACTGCAGCAGCCAAGCTGGCGGCGCGGCTGCCCCGCTCCCGCTCGCACCCGCGGCTCGTCCGCGGCCGCGTTCATTCCCGGCTGGGCAGTGCTCGCGCATCGCTGCCGCCTACACCGCCGCCTGCGCTATCCCTGCCGCACCCACCGCTACCGGGCCTGCCGCCCGGCTTCAGCTCCAGTGCCCCTCCGCCCTCGGCCCTCGCCCGGGCTGAGCTGCCACCGCTGCCCGCACTCCCGCTGCGACCCGAGCCTCTGGCGCCCTGGGGCCCCGGCGACCACTTAACGCTGCCGGAGCTGCCGCCGGAGGCCTGCGCGCCAGCGCTACCCGCCGCGGCGCTCACCCTGCAAGATTTGCCGCGCCTGCCCGCGCCCGCGCCGCCGCCCGCGCACCTGCCGCTACCTCCGCTGCCCGAGGCCGCGATGGCCACCGCTCCGGGGCCGGTGGGCGCGCGCGGCCGTCCGCCCCTGTTAGATGAGCCGCAGCAGCAGCCGCTACCGCCGCTGCCTGCTCGACCCTCGCCTTTCAACTTGCTGGCGCCACCCACGCCCCGGGACCCCTGGCCGCTGCCAGTCTTCCCTCCGCCCCCACCACCGCACTTTTTCCTGTCACCGCCTTTCTGACTGACCCTCCCGAGGCCGCCGGCCGCAGGGCCAGCGGACAGGTGAGTGGACAGCCTTGCCTAGACAAGGGCAGATTCAGAAGGCGTGAGTCAGAGCCCGGACTGGGGACCGAAGAAGGGTATCAGGGCAGTAGCCCAGGTTTGGGGAAGAAAAGCGTTTAAGTCTGACCATAAAGTCTTTTTAAGTAAATTGGGGGCTTTCTTCCATCTTTCTCTCCAGCCCTGAAGCCTCTTGCAAGGTTATTTGAGAATGTAACTCATCCCAGTGCTGATAACTGGCTGGTGTTCAGGCAGCAAGCAGGACTGCTGCTCATGGGGAAGGAAATGGGGATTAAGGGATGAAGACAAGTTTAGAATGCTTCAACCCATGTCTAAAATGAATCATTTTTTCCTGACAAGGGGTCAGGATGCCATGGCTGAGGCCCTCCTCTGTTTACCCTTGGAAATTCTGATCCTCCCAGGTCTTAATCATACTTTTTCTGAAATAGATCCAGGGGTCCTGCTGACCTCTAGCCTTGATGATGGACAATCGATACTGGGCAGGAGGATCACATACAAGGGCTATGAAGTCATCCTCAGGGGACTGGAGAGCTCCAGGCTGAGTCCTGAGAGGAAACTCCTGTAGTCTCTCCAGCCTTACTGGCCTTCCACCCCCACCTGGCCAGTTTCTGTACAGGCAGTGCAATTCAATGAAGTTCTTTGTTCCACAGGTGGCAGAGGCTCAGGTAACCACCCAGGCGGCTCATCTCCACCGGCTTCTTGACAGCAGCACAGCAGTGGTAACAGGAAGCTGATCTTGACTTTGAGGGACTTGTTAGAGCCCAGAACTCACCAGCAAGAAGGGTAGTGCATTAGGTACCATGCCTGTGATAACACCACAAATTGAGTGGCCCAAGTCGGCAGAGATTTGTTTTCAGTTCCAGAGGCCAAAAATCAGGCCTTGTCAGGGCCTCTCTCCCTCTGAAGGCACTAGGGAAGGATTCTTCTTGCCTTTCCCAGCTTCTGGTGGCTCCAGGCCCTCCTTGGCTTGAGCCTCTTCACTCCAGTCTCTGCTCCCTCACAAGCTTCTTTGTGCCTGTCTCACATCTCCCTGTTTTCCTCTTATAAGGTCATCTTTCCTTGGAAGCTTGGATGCGGGGGCCCACACTCAATCCATTAATCTCATCTTGAGATCCTTCTTGTAATTGCATTTGCAAAGATCCTTTTATTAGAAAAGGTGGCATTCCCTGCTTCCTTTTTTTTTTTTTTTTTTTTTTTGGTACTGGGGGTTGAACTCAGGGGCACTGGACCACTGAGCCACACCCCCAGACCTAGTTTGTATTTTATTTAGAGATAGGGTCTCACTGTGTTGCTTAATGCCTCACTTTTGCTGAGGCTGGCTTTGAACTGGGCATCCTCCTGTCTCAGCCTCCCAAGCCACTGGGATTACAGGTATGCGCCATGGCGCCCGGCTCAGGTTCCACATTTTATTGTGGATCCACCATGCAGTCTATACTGGCAGTGTCCTCTCCCCTGTTGGGCTGGCCCACTTCCCTAACTGTCTTCCCAGAACTTCAAGGTCTTGTCCCTTACTGGCCAGGGCACTGGGTGCCTCTGGAGCCCTTGGGCAGGAGCCAGTGGTGCTCTGGATAAAGCTCTTACTGGCACCAGAAAAAAACAAAGTGACTGTCTTTCTCCTCTGAATTACGGCCAAGTTCCCATTCTGTTAACTTGCTGCGTCTCCACTTTATATTGTGTAGCCCTCCCCTCAACTAAGAAATGGACACCAGAGACAGTAAATACCTTCCTTTAAAGACAGCATTGTGGGGACCCCACCCCCAAAGCTTGGGAGTCATACCTACTGCTGGTTGAAGGAAAACAATCACCACTGATAATAAAGTTAATTGTTACCCATTCAACTCTGTCTGTTCAGGTTTACAAGTGAAATTGCCCTTATGTGCCTGACAAAAGTCTTGTCCAGGTCAGTCCCTATATCCAAAATGTATGGGTGCTCACTCAGAAAATGCCTGAGGTGACCCTGGAGGTAGGCAGAGCCCCACTTCTGTTCCTTTAAGCCTTGAGTTATCTGAGGTCTGGCAGTTGTGACTGCCCAGTGAGGTCCTGGGGCAGACTAGAGCAATGGTGGTTCCCACACTAGAGGCTAAGGCCAGGAGAGAGTGGACCAGAGGCTGGGGGTAGGGTGCTTTCCAGGTAACTGATAGTGGAGAAGGGAACTTTCCACAGTGCCAGTAAAAGCAGGTACTTGAGTCCAGTGAACATGAATATACAAGGCAAAGCTTTTATCTTTGTTTTTGTTTGTTTGTTTTGTTTTGTTATGGGTACTGGGGATTGAACCCAGGGATGCTTTACCTTGAGCCACATCCCCAGCCCTTTTTAGAGATACAGTCTCACTAAGTTGCTTAGGGTCTCACTAACTTGCTGAGGCTGGCCTGGAACTTGTGATCCTCCTAAATTTCTGGGATTAACCATCCCTTGGTGCCAGGCTTGGTATTTTCTTTTTTTGGGGTGGGAGGGAAACCAGGGATTGAACTCAGGGCACTCAATCACTGAGCCACAAACCAATTTTGTATTTTATTAGAGACAAGGTCTCACTGAGTTGCTTAGTACCTCCCTGTTGCTGAGGCTGGCTTTGAACTTGCGGTCTTCCTGTCTCAGCCTGAGCCGCTGGGATTACAGTAATTTCTTTAAGGAGTTAAGTAGTGCTGGGGATGGAATTGGGATCTAGCACATTCTAGGCAAGCATGCATCACTGAGTTACAGTTCCAGCACCCCCATCCCTTTTTGTTATATTGGGGATTGAACTCAGAGGGGTTCTACCATTGAGTTATATGCTATCCTTTTAATATTTTTTTTTTTTTAATTTTGAGGTAGGGTTTTACTAAATGGCTGAGGCTGGCCTCTAACTTTTCATTCTGCCTCAGCCTCCCAAGTCTCTGGAATTATAGGTGTGGCCACCAGGTGAGGCTCACGTGATGTGTGTGTGTGTGTGTGTGTGTGTGTGTGTTTAAGTGCCCAGGACTGAACCCAGGGGCCTTTAACCAGTGGGCCACATCTCCATCTGTTTTTTATTTTGAGATAGGTGACACTAACTTCCTTAGGGCCTCACTAAGTTTCTGAGGCTGGCCTTGAACTTGTGATCCTTTTGCCCAGCCTCCCTAGTGGTTGGGATTGCAGGTGTGTGCCACTGTGCCTGGCTCTTGTAATATTTTCTGGCATCATCCTACAGATTATAGTTGATTTGATTAAGAATAGCCAACCTGGGCTGGGGTTGTGGCTCAGTGGTAGAGCACTTACCTAGCATGGGTGAGGCCCTGGGTTGGATTCCCAGCACCACATATAAATAATTAAAATAAAGGTCAATTAATTGACAACTAAAAATAAAAAATGAAAAAAATAAAAATAAAAGAATAGCCAATCTCTGAGGATGAGGGGGAAAAGGCACTTATACATTGCTGGTGGGACTGCAAATTGGTGCAACCAATATGGAAAGCAGCATGGAGATTCCTTGGAAAACTTGGAATGGAAAAATCATTTGACCCAGTTATCCCACTCGGTTTATACTCAAAGGACTTAAAAACAGCATACAATAGTGATGCAGCCACACAGATGCAGCACATTCACAATAGCTAAATTTCGGAACCAACCTAGATGTCTTTCAGTAGATGAATGGATAAAGAAAATGTGATATATATATATATATATATATATATATATATATATATATATATGAATTCAGCATTAAAAGAATAAAATCATGGCATTTGCAGGTAAATGGATGGAGTTGGAGAATATTATGCTAAGTGAGGGAAGCCAATCCCCCAAAAAACAAATGCTGAATGTTTTCTCAAGGCCCGAGGGCTCATCTACCACTTGTCCCTGTTCTGATCCCGTCTATGGCATAATCAGGTCCAGCTACAGTTCCTTTCTGGAAGGAGGGAATGGCAGGCTCTAGAGGAATGGGTGTTGGGGAGGCTCACTGGGAAGAGCCCTTGCCCACTGTGGTCAGGAGGGGTACCCTGAGCCCTGCCCCTCCCCTGAGGGAGCTGGCTCTGAAGTCAACCTGTGCTGCTTCAAGCTTGTCCTAGTTCCTGAGTGTAAGCTCGGCCAAGGTTTTCCAGCACTCTGGGCTGGTTCTTCCTCTGAGCTGCTGAGAATTACCAGGCCTTCAGGTTTCCTCTGCACTTACAGGTTAGGGACTGGCTTCTCCACCAAGAAATCAGTTCCTCAAACTGGCAGGGGGTGGAGCTGCCCTGGGGACTCTTATTGTGCCACCCAAGGCTACTTACTACTTACACAGTCCCTTTCCCCAGCTTTGGCCCCCTTTTGCCCTACCAAAGCTGAGCTTGAGCTTCTTCTGTCCACCTGATCCTCTCTGTCGCTCCCAGAGGGAACCGAGACAAAGTCATTTTATCACTGCAGTACAGGGCTGGGCCAATGGAGGGAGGCTGAGGCCCCAGCCTTGGTTTCTTCCCAGAGCAGAACATTGTAAGTTTCCCTCCCCCATCTCTTTCCTGCTTGGGTAAGGCAGGGCACGGATTCCTGAGGATATGTTAAAGTGCCTTTTTAGATGGTAACTTTGCTGAGCAGGCCCAAGCTCTCCATATCAATGACATTCCAGTCAGTCCCTGAGTAGACTCCCAATTTAACCCTTCAGTTCCCAGGATCCAACTCCATCCACGTGGACGGGGGAACCTAAGAGAGGGCCTGGGATATTTCCCTTCTCTTCTATGCCCAGAGAGTGACACTTTGTTTTATCATAGAGACATGTGAGACTTGGGTGGAAGGTGACTGAGCTAACTGGGCCACCAGTGGGCAAGCCTGGCAGGCACTGATCACTGGGGAGGTACTTAAGTCCTAACAGTGTGTATTCTTCTGGGGCTGGCTGGTTCCTGGCAGTGTAGGCACTCTGCTTGGCTTCCTGTACAGACATTGAGCCAAAGAAGGCAGGGGGCCTTCCTGGGGGGTGTCCGGGCTCAGCTTACTGGGTATGTGCAGCCCCCCAGCCAGTTATGATGTTATAGACTTAGAGTTACCCAGGAACTCCTGGGCCACTGAGTCAAGGCCAGGTTGTAGGGTAAACAACTATCCTAATTTTTTTGGAAAGCTGGGCTCAATATTCAAACTGCCCAGGGGGTAAAAAGCCTGTTGGGGAGGGGGCACACAGCTGCCTAGGACAAAAAAGAAAGGGGGCAACCCAAGGCAGGTGTACAGCCCAGGACCCCGCTCTCCCAATCAAACTGGGGATACTCAAACTGGAATGTCCCAGGTCAACTAGGTGAGTTGGGCACCTGAGACCTAAGGCAAGAAGGTTTTTTTTCTGGGCCTGGGGAAGAGGAAACCCCCTATTTGGAGCTGCCTAGGGTAGGGTCCTGTCCGTGGGCCCTCTGGATACCCAAGCTTGCTGCTGCCACCTGACAACTGCTCAAACCTGTGCGGCTGGATTCCTGGCAGCCCCTGAAGGCCACAGAGGGAGCTCACAGTCAGGCTTGTCTCTATTTGTCATTCTTTCCACCAGCCCCTCATCCTTGAGATACAAGCCCCAGGGGCTGGATGACCTGGATGAACCCAACACCATCACTGGAGGGCTAGAGACCAGCCATTGTCTAATCCACTGTTGTGGGTTCCCACCCCCACCCCTGCCACTGTGAAAAAGGCACCTCCTACCTCCTCTGGTCTAGAGCTCTAGACCAGCCCCTCATCCTGGAGGGTCTGCCTCCTATGGGGAGACACTGGTCTCGGTCTCCTTTTTTTTTTTTTTTTTTTGGTGTGGGGAGGTTCTCAAGCTTTTGGAGATCACAAACCCCTTTGTCAATCTGATGTAAACATAAACCTCTCTTCCAAAAAGTGTTAAAATTAATACCCAGAAGGAAGGTTCCTGCTCCTGGGTTCTAGTTCCAAACAACCTGGAAGCTAGAACCCTCTATAAATAAAGTCTCTTCAAATTCAAAGCACTGAAGGCCCAACCTCCCTGACACCAGGTGTGCAGAAGGGGCACCTCCCAGTCCTGCCCTTACCAGTTTCTGGTGTCTGTGGCTAGGTCAGTTCCAGCCTCACCCCCAGCCCTCTCTTTCTTGGGAGGAGACATGGAGGTGAGAGACTGTCCAGGATGAGGGCCCACTCTGCATTTTTCAGAATCCACACACATCTTTGGAAATCCTATGAATGCTCCCTTTTCAGATAATTATAGATGGTGGCTGACACCTGTAATTCCAGTGATCCAGAAACTGATGGGAGGCTGGAGCAAGAGGATCACATGTTCAGTATCAGCAACTTAGCAAGACTCTCAGCAATCTAGTGTGAGCCTATCTCAAAAAATAGTCCAGGTTGTAGCTCAGAGGTAAAGTGCTCCTGGGTTCAATCTCCAATACCAATAAGTAAAAGTAATAATAGTCCTCAGGGATTCTTTGTCCCCAGAGAAGAGCTTGAGGGAGTTCCTGAACCTCCCACAATGACAGGCACAATGTGCAGGAGTGTCTTACTTGGAGGATGTAGGTGCCTTAAAGTTTCTCAAATGGGTCTTTGATGCAAGGAGGTTAAGGAGTTGACTCGTCATGATGCATTCCTGGTAGGGGTCAGAATTTGAGCAGAGGTCTGTGTGACTCTCAGGCTGCCCCCAATGAGGAGGCTCCCAGGGCTCTTTCCTGCCGACTGGAAGGTGTGGCTCAGGGATACCAGAATCCTCCAGGTGTCTCCCCAAGGGAGGCCTGACTGGCTGCACCCTGTCCTGGGCTGCCTGCCCTTTCTTGCTCCCGGCCTGTGCGCCCCACCTCACCCCTGCTCGCCTCCCCAGCAGGTTCCTCTTTGTCCCCTGGTCTCTGGAGGCTTTCAACAGCTCAGCTCAGCCCCCCAGATTCGGCAGCGGGGGTGGGGCGGGCACACCTGAGCTGAGATAGAAGGCGGGTAGTTTTCTAGGCCGTTGTCAGGGCAATGCCACCTGAGCTGGGCGCCAGGCACCTGTTGCCCAGGGAACCGAGCAGGCGGGGCCCCTCCCCCGGGAGCCGCCAGGGCCACTGGGCTGAGATGGAAGGCAGATCAGATTCCAGAGAATCTTGGGCAGGTAGGGAGACCGAGAGGGGGTTCGATACTCACTCGGGGGGGGGGGGGGGGCACATTTGCATCATGAAATGAGGCAGGGGGATGACAAAGGTGGCATGGGAGCGGGCAGGCTCAGAGGGCAGGCTGAGACTCCCTTTGCCTTTTCCTCCGTCCCTAGCCAGTTACCTCGGCACCCCATCTCCCCTATTCTTCAACTTGCCCCACCCAGTCTTCTCATTCCTGGTCCCTGAGCTCCAAAGCAGAGTTGTTCTTCCTCCCTAGGTCGCCAGGTCTAGGTAGACCCCCTCCCACTGGCCCTGAGGCTCCCCTACCGCCCCTCCCACGCACCTCCAGCTCTCCTCCTCCTCAACCCTCAGGTCCCACGGCCCAATCAAGGCCTCCCAGCCCTTGGCTCTGCTCCTCCCCTGCTCGATCCTTAAAACCCCGCCTGCAGCCAAGACCGGCAGAGGCCCCAGGTGGCACCTTGGCTGGTGCTACTCTGAAGGAACCAGTGCAAGCTGGGAGAGGAAGCAGCGAGCTGGGTGAGCTTGGCCTCACCAGACTGCAGGAGTCTGAGGGGCGATAGGCCACCAAGGGGACATAAACCCCTCAGCTAAGTGGGACAGAGACTGGCTTTTGTTCCGTGAAGATCTGACACCTGCAAGAGGCCTACAGATGTGAGGACTGTTCTGACCTAGAGGCTGCGACTCATTCTCCCCTCTCCCTGGGCACTGAGACCCACCCACCTGACTCATCTGGTCTTCTCTGTGAGTCCACCAGACTGCTTGGGGCTGGGGAGACTTCAGATGGCTTCAACTGGTCTTGAACTCCTGGGCATGACCCTGGCTGTGCTGGGATGGTTGGGGACCCTGGTTTCCTGTGCCCTGCCCCTGTGGAAAGTGACCGCTTTCATTGGCAACAGCATCGTGGTGGCCCAGGTGGTGTGGGAGGGGCTGTGGATGTCCTGCGTGGTGCAGAGCACTGGCCAGATGCAGTGCAAGGTGTATGACTCGCTGCTGGCACTGCCCCAGGACCTGCAGGCCGCGCGTGCCCTCTGTGTCGTAGCCCTCCTGCTGGCCCTACTTGGCCTGCTGGTGGCCATCACTGGCGCCCAGTGTACTACGTGTGTGGAGGACGAAGGCGCCAAGGCCCGCATTGTGCTCACTGCTGGAGTCCTCCTGCTCCTCGCAGGCATCCTGGTGCTCATCCCGGTCTGCTGGACGGCCCACGCCATCATCCAGGATTTCTACAACCCCCTGGTGGCTGAGGCCCTCAAGCGGGAGCTGGGGGCTTCTCTCTACCTGGGCTGGGCTGCAGCTGCACTGCTCATGCTGGGTGGGGGGCTCCTCTGCTGCACATGCCCCCCACCCCAGTTTGAGCGGCCCCGTGGACCTAGGCTGGGCTACTCCATCCCTTCCCGCTCAGGCGTGTCGGGGCTGGACAAGAGGGACTACGTGTGAGGAAAAGGCTTCCTTCAGACTCTGATTGCACCCTTGCTTCTAACCACCCCTTCCCTTGTGGGAGCCTATTTCTGCACAGCTGGAGCCAGACTTGGCGCTACAGATGTTCTCGGCTGGTCTGGCTGAAATGACCCTTAGTGGGGTCAAAATGGGGCCAAAGCTGTTGGTGCACCAGACCACCTTGTCTCCCTTGTTTTCTTCTGTTGTCCAGGACTGACCTTTCTTCCTCTGAGCCCTCCCCTGCCCCAGGAACAAAGGACAGCATCTCCTTGTCTCCAAAATAAAGGAGATTGTGCTCTCCCTGCTTGGTCCATTTTGGCCCAAACTTCACCTGCATAAATAGGCCCTTTGGGATCAGCCAGCCTGTCAGTTCCCCAACTCTGCCCTCAAGTCTGGAATCTGGAATAAAAAGAGATCTTGTAATCAGGTTTCCTTTGCTTTGTACACCATGGGGTCAAAGCCAGGAAAGGATCTGGGACAAGAGATCATCATTGACTTGCATCCATCGGTCTCCTCCTCTAGCCAGGCAGGACACTCCATCCCCAGCAAAGGCACAGAAACAAAACATACTTTATTTAGTAAAATCTCATGTGGGCCAGACATGGGCAGATGTGTGCAGGGTTAGAGGTGTGGGTGGTGGGGTCTACAGCACAGCTGGGACCAGACTTGGGGAGAGGATGTGGTAATAATGGAGGAGGTAGAGGTCAGAAGACAAAGTGGTGGGCAGTCCTTTGGTAACTCATCAGGAGTCCTTCTTGGCCTGATGAGGAGGGGTGTGGCTGTCCATCAAAGTCTAGAGAAGCCCAGTCCACAGAAACAGTGGGAGCTCTCCTCCGGATAGGCCATCTTGTGGTCCCAAAAGTCACAGCAGCAAGCAGCCTTCACTTTGGTCCCACAGCTCCAGCTTGGCTTCCAAGATGGTGTTGCTCAAAGTGAAGAAGAATCCAGAAACAAATTTATCCAAAGGTGAAATATGCCAACAGCAGAGCCCAAGTGGGAGTTTGGGTCATCTTAGATTAAAGAGATACCTTCCCTTCTCCCATTTAAAAAAAAAAAAAAAAAGCAAAAAACAAGATAAGAACCAAACCCAAAGCTGTCAGGCATCACCACTTCTCAATGGCTCCAGCTCAGGGGCCAAGGCTCCCTGGTTAATGGAGCCTCATTCCCCTGCTAGCATCAAACGTAATTCTTGGTGGGGTACTCAGAGGGTCCCCGAGAGGGGGAATGCGGGGCAGATGCTGAATATCGGGCCATGTAATGGCTGGAGCTCCGGGCCTCTCCAGAGGGGCAGGTGCAGCACAGCAGTCCCCCTCCCAGCATCAGAAGGCCACAGGCTGCCCAGCCCAAATACAGGGAGGCCCCCAGCTCTCTCTTCTGGGCCTCAGCCACCAGGGGGTTGTAGAAGTCCTGGATGATGGTGTGGGCTGTCCAGCAGACTGGGATCAAGGTTAGAACCCCTGAGATGACAAAGATGATCCCAGAGGTGAGCACTAGGCGGGCCTTGGAATCCTGGTCCTCCACACAGGTGGTGCATTTGGCCCCAGCAAGGTAGACCAGCAGGCCCACCAGGGCCAAAAGGAGGGTGATGACACAGAGGGCACGTGCAGCCTGCAGGTCCTGAGGCAGTGCCAGCAGCGAGTCATACACCTTGCACTGCATCTGGCCAGTGCTCTGCACCACACAGGACATCCACAGCCCTTCCCACACCACCTGGGCCACCACAATGCTGTTGCCGATGAAAGCGGTCACCTTCCACAAGGGCAGGGTGCAGGAAATCAGAGCCTTTACCCAGCCCAGCAAAGCTAGGACAATTCCCAGGATCTGCAGACCAGCAGAGGCCATGGCAAGGTTGAAGGGGCTACATTACATGGGAGAACAAAAGCAGAAGAATGTTAAAGGGTGGCTGGCCCAGATCTTATGTCACAGCTGTGACCCCACACAGGATGCCAACAGCAGGAACCCCGGGAGTTGTCCACAGGTCCTGATATTGGAGCAAGCTGTACTCTGTGAGCCTCATTTACTCACTGTCAAAATTAGCATTTAATGCCTCTCTAGTTAATCACCTCTTCCCCAATAATGAAGGTTGCCCAGGTTTCTCCCACTAGGGGCGGCTGTCCAGCCTGGCCCAGCCCTGGAGGGGCAGGCAAGGTGCGGGGGACACAAGGAGTTCCTTCTGGAAGGCCACCCCAATGACTGCCTGGGTTCACCCTCACTCTCCTTTGAGGGGCCAAGGAGTGAGCCCTCAAAGTTGGGGAACTTTTTGTGCGTATTTAGACCAAAAGGCCATGTTAGGGTCCCAAGAGGAGATAAAACCCAAGGGTCTGTTCAGCTGTTTCTCCACCACTAAGCTGGCTGCACCTGTGTTGGTCAGGCCCAAGATGTCGGGCTCACCAACCGAGGGGGATCTGCCGGATCTAGCTACCCGAGGTTTCGCCCCCGAATGCGTCCCTACCCTTCTTTCTTTCCCTTTCCACATACTGTGGCTTGACTCTGTGCGAGGGCGCCCGGGCGGGTTCCACCACCGACCCCCTGGGCCACAGCTACAAGGCACTGAGCGCCGGGAGGGGCTCAATGGCGCGCGGGCCGCAGGATTGCCTCCCGCAGGTGAGGGGGAGGGGAGTCCCGCCCTGGAGAGGAAGGTAGGTGGGGGAGGGGCTCGCGGAGTTTCGGTGCCTTTGTCCCTGGGGAGGGGGAGGGGCGTTTAACCCTTCTGGAACTGCGGAAGGACTGGATCCCCTCAATACAGCCTCATGCCCAGGGACTCGCCCACCCAGGTGGCCCCGCATGCGTCCCCAAGCCCCCTGCGCTAGGCTCCGCAAGGTGTGTCTCCCAAGCCCAATACACACACTAGCCCCGGGCTCACCTGCGTGAAGGACCTGAAAGATCCGTAGGCCGAGTGTGGGGACGGGGGCGGAGACGGGGGTCTTAAAGAGGCAATGACGTCACTCGGCCACCTCCCCCGGGGAGGGGCAGAGACCCCGACCCGATCGGCAGTGGGCGCGAACGCTTCCTAAGCTAGTCAGAGAGGGGCGCTAGAGACCCAGACTGCTGCACCTGCAACCGGTTGGGATTCGGGGACCCGGGTTGGCTGACACCTCAGCCAACACTTATTAGCACTGTGACCTCGGGAATTCATTCAACTTTCCCAAGCCTCAGTTTTCTACTCTGAAAAATGAAGACAGCAAGCATGCATTTTAGTATGTATGTCCTAAGGTATAAATTAAAGAGAACATTATTACACTACTGGAGTGACTCTGAATCATGTACAGCCAGAGGAATGAGAAGTTGTGCTCCATTTGTGTACCATATGTCAAAATACATTCTACTGTAAAATTAATTAATTTGAAAAAGGAACATAATTTTTGCTATTGTTGCGGCCCCGGGGGGCCCTTAAGAAAGCAGCAGTTAGCCTCACGCAGTGGCGCACGCCTGTAATCCCAGCGGCTCCGGGAGGCTGAAGCAGGAAGATCAAGAGTTCAAAGCAGCCTCCGCAACTTAGCGAGGCCCTAAGCAACTCAGTGAGACCCTGTCTCTAAATAAAATATAAAAAAAGGGCTGGGGATGTGGCTTAGTGACTAAGCGCACCTGGGTTGAAACCCCAGCACCAAAAATTAAATTAAATTAAAATTTAAAAACCAGCAGTTACCCCCTGATGAAAAGAACCTTTGGTCATGTATAATTAATTGGAACAATTTTTTTTTTTTTTTTGTAAAGAATCTTTGAGAGGACTGGGATGTAACTCAGTGGTAGAGTGCTAGTGCAGGAGGTCCTGGGTTTGATCCTCAGCTTTGCAAAACAAAATAAAATTTTTTGAAAGATCTGACAGAGTTAAAAATTATATAAGAAATCAGTAATTATTTTTATGGGTTGTTTCATATCTGATTGGCCCTATCCCACAAGTTCCGGATTTGAGCGCCGAATGGGCAGAGCCGGGTCCGCATGCTTGCAGAGTACTGGAGGCCCCCAGCGCTGGGACTGTTTGTTGAAAGAATGACTGAAGGTAGCGGGCCGCACCGGGAGGGGCATCCCGGAGCGGATGGCAGGGCGGGAGGAGGCCAGGGCCCCGCCCCGGAAGGCGGGGGCGGGGGCGGGGCGGCGATCCCCTGTCTCCGCCGCCCGGCGGCCGGTGCAGACGGCAGTGGCCTCCAGGCGCTTACTATGGCTCTTGGGTCCATACGCCCGATGCTGCGGCTCCTAGTGCTGGGGCTCGGGCTGGGGCTGCTACGCGCCGCAACCGGGGAGCAGGCACCAGGTATGCGGGGCACAGGGGCTGGGAGCCAAGATTGGGTGCCTGGAGGACCATCCGGAACTGGGAAACCGGACGGACGTAGAGATCCGGGGTCAGGTGGTCTTCAGACTCCGTGTGTTCTAGTGGGGAAGGTCCATCACACTCCCAGGTTTCATTCTTACTCTGGGCTCTCAGTTTCTCTGCATGTCCAATTGGGGTGTGGGGTCTTCTGCCCCAAAAGTCCGTGCCAGAAGTGGAGAGGAAGTTTAAGGGCGGGAGGTTTCTTCGGAAAGAGGGCACACCCCCAGCCTGGACTTTAAGGGTCTGCCCAGCCCCAGTGATTGAAGAGTCGGAGGGGAGGGTGTTGGGAATTCTGGGGGGTCTGTGCCTTCTATACCATGTGGGGTGCCCCCTTCCATCCGGTGACTTCAGTGCCCAGCTATGCGGGAGGAGGGACCGGGGTCGGGCCGGGTGCCCAGGAGTGAGTCACCCACTGGCGGCGGGGGGGGTTTTGGGGACCTGACCCCTCTCCCCAAAGTTCCACGCTACTACCCCCACCCGCACTGCCATCTCCCGGTCATGCCGTTCGGTCACCTGTGAGGAATGCGGGGGGGAGGGCGCCGGTGACTCACGTTATTCGAGCCGACCGACCCTGACCTCAGCCCCCAGAATAGCCGCGTCCCGCCCCCATGCTAACCCGCTGCCCCCTCCCCAGGCACCGCCCCCTGCTCTAGCGGCAGTTCCTGGAGCGCGGACCTGGACAAGTGCATGGACTGTGCGTCGTGTCCCGCGCGACCGCACAGTGACTTCTGCCTGGGCTGTAAGTGGGGTGCGGGTCCGGCGGCAAGTGGACCTCAGTGGAGCCGAGAGGGTAGCTGGGGTGGGGGAGGCTAGAGGGCTTCGAATCTGGGAAATTAATCCCCAGAAGGCGCAAGCGGGGTGCAAGCTTGAGGCTCAGTTCTAGGGGGCTGGGCTGTTCCGGAGAGGGTCGAAGTCTGATTTGAATCTTGGTCCCCAGGCGCTGCTGCACCTCCCGCCCCCTTCCGGCTGCTTTGGCCCATCCTGGGGGGTACTCTGAGCCTGGCCCTGGTGCTGGCACTGCTTTCTGCCTTCCTGGTCTGGAGACGGTGCCGCAGGAGAGAGAAATTTACCAGTAAGTGTGCCCCGCCAAGCCGCCTACCCCATCGATCTTCCACATTTCAGCTGCTCATGATCCACGTCTTATCTTGCAGCCCCCATAGAGGAGACTGGTGGAGAGGGTTGTCCAGGTGTGGCGCTGATCCAGTGACTGAGCACCCCCACCGCCTGTGCGGCACTCACTCAATCTGTTCATTCATTTGTTCATTCATTCTGGAGCCAGCTCCTGCCTCCCAGACACAGGCCTAGCCAGGTTCCTCCAACCACAGACGGGGCAGGCAGTGAATCACCCCTGAGGCCTGGGCCCAGGGTTCAGGAGAGCCTTCCAAGGAGTCTGATTGTCCTATGTCTGTCTGGTTCCAGGACAGAAAGGGAGCCTCAAGCTGGCTCACACTAAGAAACTGCAGCATTTGCACAAGGGGGGTCTCTTCCTTCCCCTGATGCCCTGGATGCCTGGCTGACTTCATGGACAGACACAACACTAGGCCCGACCCACACAGATGGACTGAAACTCCTCTAGGGGTCCTCATCTTGGGGGATTAGGGCCCTGTTCTTATAGGGGGCTGGCCCTCTAGGAAGGCTGGCCCTAAAATACAGACCCCTGCAACCCAAAGGGGGGAGGAGATATTTATTCTGGGGAGAACTTTAGAGTGGAGGGAGAATTTATTAATAAAAAATCTTTAACTTTAAATGGTTTGGAGTGTGGCATGATCCTGGGCTTGACTCCCCAGAGCTGGAGGGAGGGAGTGAGTCAGGCTGCCGCGGGGGTGGGGGGGGGGTGAGGCTCTGACTCACACATTCTCAATGCCTGGAGCCCAGCCTGCCAGGACCTGGCCAGCCATTTTCCAGGGAAGATCTTGAGGAGAAACTCCAGCATCCAGCACCCCACCCTTCCCAAAGGCCTCAGGTTTCAGACTGAAGACTTCAATTGTTCAGCAATTTTTTATTCCCTTTTTCAGGGCATACCTCCCCTTCCCCTGCTGCTGCCCTCCCATCCCAAGGTTCCATTGAGTTCAGTGTCCTCTTCTCTTGAGGAAAGGTCCTGTTGCCCAAACACCAATCTGGAGGAAGATAAACAAGCAAGCACCTTGTCCCTTCCTGAGGGTTGCAGTCTCCCCTGGGGAAAGACATGGGGAATGATGTTGCCCACTATTGCTTAGAGGTCCATTATGTCCCCAGCTGGGGTTGCAGGATAATGGGGACTAGGAGTATCCCCCAGCCTCAGCAGCCGAAGAGTCTCAGGGATTAAATTCCCAGGATAGCGCCAGAGAAGTAGTTCTGAGCAAGGACTCCTGGAAGAAGAAATGACAGTCAAGATACTGGGCTGAAAACGCCTGGACCTGGTGGGTCCAGGTTTTTCAGAGTCAAGATGTGAATCAGCACAGAAGTTAGCTACAAGTTAAAAATAGCATGATGAGGCAGGATATGATGAGTGGCAGCTCTGAGGACCCGTTATGATCCTCTGGAAGGCTTAGTGGAGATGCCTACCTCAGTGAGGGCAGGGCGGGTGGAAAAGCCATGGGGGGGCTGCAGTAAGGGTGGTCATTATGTAGGCTCAGTCGAGAGAAGTGGGTGGCCATGTTCTCCTCAGACAGAAACTGCTTTCGTAAGGGCTCCCTGGGAAGAGATGGGGAGGAAGGCAGGCAGGGATATTAAGAGGGGAGGTAGATTGGTGGGCATCAGAGGAGACTGATATTGGAAGTCCTCCCTGCCCTCAAACTCACTGCTCCTCCTCCAGGCGCCGCTTGATGCTCATGGGCATAGCTCCTCGGAGAGGGGAGCTGGGAAAAAGAGAGAGCCAGGAACACCCCACCTTCGGCCCCTTCCCAAAGATCTATCCACCTGAGCTTGCAGCATCAGCACCTGAGCACCCAGTCCATTCCTGTGATGGTGGTATCTAAGCCACCCCTTCTGGTCATCAGAATACCTGAAATGTCTAAACCCCAAGCTCCCAGACTCAGCCGTACCTCAGCTTAAGTCCCACAGTTTGCTCCACCCGGTATCAACCCTTAGGCCAGCCATGAGTCCCCAGCCAAAGCTGCGCTCCTCAGTCGTACCAACCCAGGGATCCCATACGTACCTGGCGTCCTGGCCTCGAGTCGCCCCTGAGGCGGTCCGCGGATCGTGCAGGGCCCGGCCTGGAGAGCCCCGCTCCAGGGGCTGCTGAAGGATCATTGGGGTTCAGGGTATTAAGGCAGGAGGGGTAGGATCCGGGTGATAGGGGCGGAGCCTCCGAGGGCGTGACCCACTGCGAGGGGCGTGGCTTTTGGCGCGCGCAGTGGCGAGGCCTGCGCTGCGCAGGCGCGGAAAGGCGAACGGCGCGTGGCTGGAAGGCGCGTAGGTTCGGCGGGGTGGGGGAGGGGTCTCGACGTAACAGGGCAGCGGCGCCACTTAGTATCGAGGGGCTTCGCGGCGCTCTTCTCTGTTTTTGGGGTGCGTGAAGCACGTGGTAGCCACTTTTCGCGCTCGGCTGGCCGGTAGTGTCGAGACACGGTGCCGCGGAGGGTAGCCGCTTGCGCGTACGTCCGGAGTCAGAAGGCTACGTTCCGCGCGGAGCAACTCTGGGAGTAGTAGTTCCTGCGATGGAGCGCGCTGCCCCGCTAGCGGTGCCTCTGGGTCAGGTGAGTGGGTTTTGTGCGCGGTGCCTTCTGGGGTTTGTAGTCCATGCTTTGCTGAATGGGATGGACAAGGAAAGATGAGGCAGCCCTGGTGTGCGTGGGCGGTTTGTGGGATTTGGACTCTAATGGGGGGAGGGACAGGAGAGTAACCCAGAAGGGCCTAACTTGGAGAGGAGTTAGATGTTGGTACCGGTTTTTTTGTGCAGGAAAAATAGAGCCACTTAAAAAACAAAATAGTTGAGGCCTGAAACGGAGACACGCCTGGGGACTCGAGGCTCAGGCAGGAGCATCACAGGTTCGAGGCCAGCCCTAGCTACATAGCGAGACCCTGGCTCAAAATAAAAAGAACTGGGAACCTCTTGAGGCGGCACTCGCGTGTATTCCCAGCTCCTTGGGAGACTGAGGCAGGAGGATTGCAAGTTCAAGGCCAGCCTAACCAACTGATCGAGGTCATATGCAACTTAGTGAGACCCCATCTAGAAATTTAAAAAATAAAAAGGGACAGGAATTTAGCTCAGTGGTAAAGCATGCCGCTTCAATCCCCAGTGCCAATAAATAATAACAACAACAACAATAATAATAATAATAATAATAAAAAGAACTGGAGATGTAGCTCAGTTGTAAAGGGCCTCTGGGTTCAATACCTGGTACCCACCACCCCCAAATTAACAGAATAACTGTAGAAGAGACACTGTTTTGTGATGCTGGAGATCAGTCCCAAGACCTTATCCGCGCCAAGTATGCGCTGCACTGCCAGCCCCAAAGAACCAGTTTTTAAGCACTATCTATGTGACAGCCCCATGTGAAGCTCTTTATATACATTAGCTCACCTAATTGTGATAGACTCTCCTGTGACCTCCATCTGACCACGGGAGAAACTGATAAGAGAGGTTTTGGTGCTTGCTCAGAGGTCCACTAGACATCATTTCTGCTCCTCTTTCCTCACCCTCTTCTTGGAGCCACTCTTGGTTATGCATGGGCAAAGTGCCTTTGTGGTGGGCCACCTCAAAAGAGGGCTGAGAAGTCTTGGCAGTGGGAAGCCAGGCCTGTGGCAGGGAAGGCATGAAGAAGTCTGTAATTGGGGGCCTCATCCAGCTTTTCCCCACAGACAGAGGTGTTTCAGGCCCTGCAGCGGCTGCACATGACCATCTTCTCCCAGAGTGTCTCACCCTGTGGGAAGTTCCTGGCGGCAGGCAACAATTATGGGCAGATTGCTATCTTCAGGTACTCTTGTCCCTTGCTCCCTACCATGTGTGAATCCTGGTATTTGGCTCTCCTGCTTCTGACCTGGCCTTGCCTCCCCCCTGCAGCCTGTCTGCTGCTTTGAGTTCAGAGGCCAAAGAGGAAAGCAAGAAACCCGTGGTGACCTTCCAAGGTGGGTATAGCCATCAAGTCTGGCTTAGAGGACCCTGGAGTGGAAGAGGGGACAGGGTGGGCTAAGGTTCTTCATTTCTTTTCAGCCCATGATGGGCCCGTCTACAGCATGGTCTCCACTGATCGACACCTGCTCAGTGCTGGTGATGGGGAGGTGAAGGCCTGGCTTTGGGCAGAGATCCTCAAGAAGGTAAGGAGTCTAGAGCCTGGGGAAGGGTTGGCGTGCCCCATGCCATGGAGAGCTTTTGAGGTCACCTGGTGTTTTCCCTTACAAAGGGCTGTAAGGAACTGTGGCGTCGTCAGCCCCCATACAGGTGAGCCAGGGCCACTTGGGTGGAAGGCAGGTAGGGTGAGGGCACTAGCCTCACTGATGCTGACCCTGCTTTTTGTCCCCCAGGACCAGCCTGGAAGTGCCTGAGATCAATGCCTTGCTGCTTGTCCCCAAGGTCTGATCCCTTTGTGACAATCTGATCCTTCATCCTCTCCCTGTCTTGATTTGACACTGACTTCTAGCTCTGCCCTGCCTTCCTTTGCAGGAGAATTCCCTCATCCTGGCTGGGGGAGACTGTCAGTTGCACACTATGGACCTTGAAACTGGGACTTTCACGGTGGGTGAGCAGGGCCCTGGAACTGGGGCAGATCAGAGCCAGGGGGAGGCACTCTTCCTGGGTCCCCCTTTACCCTGGCTCTCTCCTGCAGCGGGCCCTCCGGGGCCACACAGACTACATCCACTGCCTGGCACTGCGGGAACGCAGCCCTGAGGTGCTGTCAGGTGGCGAGGATGGGGCTGTGCGACTCTGGGGTAAGTGGGTACAATTGGATGGTAAAATAGTCGTAAGGGAGGCTGGGAACGGTAGGGCTCATAGGGAGCTCTCATGATTCTTTCCCCACAGATCTCCGAACGGTCAGAGAGGTCCAGACGATTGAGGTCTATAAGCACGAGGTGAGGACAGGACTCATACCTCTGTTCTCTATGCCCCCCAACTCCCCAAAGTTGTCTTCACCTTTTCCCTCCCCCGTCAGGAGTGCTCAAGGCCACACAACGGGCGTTGGATTGGATGCTTGGCCACTGACTCAGACTGGATGGTGAGCCTGCAAATTGTGTGGTCAGATGGGGTGGCAGCTCTGGGCCCTGTCAGCTGAGGGCCCATGGCTCTCAGTGGCTAGGGACTCCTGCCTTTCTTCCCAGGTCTGTGGAGGGGGCCCAGCCCTCACCCTCTGGCACCTCCGGTCCTCCACACCCACCACCATCTTTCCAATGCGGGCGCCACAGAAGCATGTCACCTTCTACCAGGACCTGGTAAGTTCCTCTGTTTCACTTCTGCCACCCCTGCCTGGCTCCCCTCTCTAGGCCTAACCCCACTCCCTGTCCTCCACAGATTCTGTCAGCTGGCCAGGGTCGCTGCGTAAACCACTGGCAGCTAAGCGGAGAGCTTAAGGCCCAGGTGCCTGGATCTTCCCCAGGACTGCTCAGCCTCAGCCTCAACCAGCAGCCATCAGCCCCTGAGTGCAAGGTGGGTGAAGCAAGGGACTCTGGAGAGTCACTGGAGCCTTGGGAGGTGTCAGCATGTCAGTCATGCCCTTCTTGTCCCTAGGTCCTGACAGTCGCTGGCAGCAGCTGCCGGGTGGATGTTTTCACCAACCTGGGGTACCGAGCCTTCTCCCTGTCCTTCTGACATCGGACAACATACCCCCACCTTAGGGATTTGGAGTGTTAATCTTTCTTTTTTCTTTTTTTTTTTTTTTCCTACAATAAAGTTTCAGGCTTTTCTTCCATGTGCTTCCTTCCCAAGAATGGAGGCCAAATCCTTATAGTGGTTTATATATTACTCTGTCTGTTCTTGATACATAAATACCCAAACCCACCCCTGCCTTGGAGCAGCCAGAGACTCAGGGAGCCTAGCGCTTAGAAATGATAGACCTATACAGACTGCGAAAATAGAAGCTCTGTTGCACCTGCCCCCGCCACCCACCTGGGGTCTCTAGCCCCGAAGCTGCCCCTACTCCCAAAGAGCCCCTGTCTAGCCTCCTGGGGTGAAGAGGGCACCAACCCCACTTGGAAGACATCCAGGCCCTGTCGCTCCATTGGCCCTTAGAGGAAAGTATGCCCCAGAGTGAGTCAAGGGTGGTCGCCTCGGCCCAGCCCTTAGGTCTTTCGGAAAAGGTTGCTGAGGAAGCCGCCGGCAGGCCCGGAACCCAGGCGCAGTGAGAAGCGTGCTGTGGAGCGGCGTGGGGTCGAAGCTGCCGCGCTCAACTCGTTCTGGCGCTGTGAGCGCAGCTGCTGCCCGATCACCACCTGCATGTCGTCCTGCGGGAGGCGGGGCGGGAGGAGGGTCAGCGCTCAGGTCCCACCTGCCCCAGGCCCGGGCCTCGGCCCCGCCCCCGCCGCTCACCTGCCAGGCCTCCAGCTCCTGCGTCAGTGCCACCTTCTGGCGGATGGTGCGCAGCAGCTCCCGGGACAGGGAGTCCCTCTCCAGGGAAACGCGGCTGAGCTCCAGGGACAGTTCCACTGCCCTGCGGGCGGAAAACAAGTCCGAGGGCGCCGGGGACTCCAGGAGCCAGGATGGTAGTGGGCTCTTGGGCCACGACGGGAGGGGGGTCGCTAACAGCAAGACCACGGAGGGCAGAGGGCCCCTGGGCCGGGGTGGGGTGCCATTACCATTCCGTATCACCAATGGGGTGGGGATAATAACCCATAAAGCGGAGAGCAATTAAGAGCAAAGAAGGACCAGAGTACCGAGGGGGCCTGTCGCCCCGCTGGGGCGGTGGTGAAGGGTGGCAATGGCTCACTTGTTCACAGCCTCGTCACGGTCCAAGAGGGCGCAGCTTAGGGCCTCTGCGGGATTGTCCTCTGCCCGCAGCTCCTTCTGCCTTTGCAACTCCTCCCTCAAGGTCTGCAGCTCTTCCCGCTGCAGTGTGATCTGCACAGGGGAGCAGCAAAAAGATGGGTCCCGGGCAGCCTAGGCTCCAGCTCTCCCTGGCTCCCCCGCCTGCTCCACTGTGCAGAAGGCTCATGGATTCAGAGGCCCTCAGGCTGGTGCACGGTGGGGTGGGGCAAGCCTGGTGGGGTGGTATATGCAGGAAGGAAGCTGGAAGAGGCTGTGGGTGTATGGGAGGGGCAATGCGCCTGTGGGGGCCGTATACATTAGTTCTTTTTGAGACAGGGTCTTCCTAAGTTGCCCAAGGTCTCCTTAAGTTGATGAGGCTGGTCTCCACCTGCCTCAGCCTCCCAGTTGCTGGAATTACAGGCATGTGCCATTACAAATTCATGTATAGGAGGCTGAGTGAGCACAGGCTGGGAAGTGGAGGTGGGAATGAACTGGGGAGCTTATGGGACAATACATCCAGCACTAAGCCCTTCCCCCACCTCATCTTGCAGCCTAGCCACTTCCTCTTCCTTCTCTTCTAGTATCTCCACTGGGCTTAGAGGTGCTCGCTTCTTAGGGGGCTCCAAGCTCTCCTCCTGGGGTGAAGATGGGGGTCTGGATGCCTCTTGGGTCTCCAGGGATGGGGTGATCTGTGGGCCAAAGGAATCAGTCAGTGCCCTAGCTGAATCAGGAATCAGCGCCCCTAGCTGATGATACTGGTTGGGGGCTGGTGGGCTGCGAGCTTACCTGGGTGTCTCCACATACACTGGTGTCCTGGTCCTCGTACTGGTCGCCTTCGAGGCTGTGGGCCAACTCCGATTGCAGTGAGGCACTGGAGACGTTGGCGTCCTGAAGGCGTGACTCCTCTTCCAGCTCCAAGACGCGCCGCTGCAGCCTCCGCAGGGCGCTCAGCACTTCCCCAGCCTCAAAGCGAGCACGTTCCAGCTGCCGAGGGCCAGAGGGCAGTCAGCCTGAATGCCAGCGCCTGCATCTGGTGGTGGCCCACAGAGGGCGCCCAAGCGCCGACAGCCTTGAGCCTCAGCAGCCCAGTACTGCAGTTTCTGGAGCGCAGAACTACTTTCCCTGGACAGATGCCAATTTCCTCCCCTATAAAATAGGGCGCGACGGGCATCATCCTTGCCTGTTCCACCTATCAGGTCACTTCACAGCGCAGTCCCCTCCCCTGTCCAGTCTAACTTCTAATTCTCACTAATTGCTTTGATCCAACATGTATTTCTCCTAAGCCTCATGCCTCACCACAGCCCAGAGGTGGGTGCCATTACCATTCCGTATCACCAATGGGAAAACAGGCTGGGCGCTCCATAATGGTAACGAGACAGTGGGATAAAAAGCCAGGCAATCCAGAGCACATATCTCTGAGGTCTCAAATATCAGAGGTCTTTCCCTTTTTTGTTCCTTTTCTCCATCACTACCACTCCAGATGTGGATAGTCTAGACCAGGCATTTCTGGCCTGAACCCTGGTCTTAGCCCTCTCCCAAGTCTCCCAGCCACCAGGCTCTGATGCATTGAGAGCACACTTCCCCTGCTCAACAGCCCACTGTGGTTCCCACTTGCCCCAGGCTCATGCCCTCGTTTTTGTGACCCAGGTGCTGGGTTTCCTGTGATCAAGGGCCACATCTCCCAGAAAGCCCTGAGGCTGTTGCTAAGGACCCAGCTGTCTCCCTCCCCCATAGTTCACCTCGAGGCTGTGCTCCTTCTTCTCCCGCCTTAGCAGCATCAACTCCTCATGAGTAGTCTGCAGTCTGCCCTGGCCCTTGTCCACCTCCTCACGCAGGCTTCGGATCTGTGCCTCCAGGTCCTGCCGGCGGCTCTGCAGCATCTGGTTCTGGGGGAAGGTCTCAGGGTGGGGTGGGAAGAGTGGGCCAGCCCCCAGCCCAGTCTTTCTGGTTCAAGCTGACCCCCAACCCTTAACCCCCAGCCCCAGCAGGCACTCACCTCCCCCTGCAGACTCTCTAGCCGTGTTCTTAGCTCTGCCCCAGCCAGGGCCTGAGCCTGGCACTGACCCCGAAGGGCGTCTAGTTCTCTCTGGAGCTCCTGCTCAGTTTGGGAGGCCTGGGTGGGGGAGAGGGCAGGGGAGCCCTCAGCTGGCTCAAGCTGATTCCCGCTGGCCCCACCCCACCCAGGCCCAGGGATCAAGGCAGTCCCACCTGGGCCAGCTGCTGGCTGAGCCGGAGGTTCTGCTCACTGAGCTCACTGAGCGCCTGTGCACGCTGGCGGCCGCTGTCCTGTTGCTCTGAGCGCTGCTCTCCCAGCTGGGCCCTCAGCGCCTCCACGTCCCCCTCCAGCTCCACAGCCCTGGCCTCCCACTCAGCACCCCGGGCTGCCAGGCCCCTGCGGAGCTCATGGTTCTCTTGCTGCAGCCGCTGTGGGACCAGGCAGAGGGTCAGACACAGAAGGAGACATAGGATTGGAGCAGACCCAGAGATGGGGATGGAGGGACAGACAACCAGAGACCAGCTGGCCAGGAGGGGGACGCTCTTGGCACACTGAGTGAGACCTGAAAGCTAGAGAGGAGAGTCAGGGAGAAAGCACGACACAGCACAGCCCAGAGAATCAGAAGGTAGCAGAGGAAAGCAAGAGAGAGAAGGGGCCAGGCCAGGCAGGACGGTGATGCTGGCTACGGGGCGTGGAGCTCCCCAGTGGCCACTCACCTCTGGCTGCTGACTGAGCTTCTGGACCCGAGGTCGCAGGCGCCGTTTTTGGCGCCTGATTCTGGCTGAATTTAAGCCTCGGCCCATGGCCTCACACAGCTGCAGTGTCCTGGGGGCTTTGCAGGCCCAGTCTCTGCCCAGCCCCTCTCCCCCAGTTCCCTCTAATTAACTCTGGTCAGCCCCGCCCTGGCCCCACGCCTCTGCCTGCCCTCCTCAAAACCTGTTGGACCAGCGGGGGGACGCGCTTGGCACACCCAGGTGCCCAGCATGAGGAGACAGACAAGTTGGGGGGCTACTCTCTCTAGGTCCTCAAGGCACAAAGGCCTGGGCCAGGTGACAGTAACCATGGTTGTTACAACTATTAGCAAGTATTCCTGCCAGCTGCCTGTCAGAGCTTACCTGGGCCTTTTATTCAATCCACTAGAGAATGCTTAATAGACTCAGGGGGGCTGAATGCCTTGCTCAAGGACACAGTTAGTGGAGCAGGGGTGCCAACAGGCAGCAATGTCTTAACCAAATATTGTGGGGGCAGCCCTGCTGAAGGATGAAGATGGCAGGTTAGGATCCCATTGTCCTGGCCTTGCTGCTGCCGCCATGTGGTCGGGACAAGTCTCTTTAATGTGTCCATGTTTCATCCCTCCCTCCTTCCATCATCCACCATCCATTCTCCATCTCTCCATCCAATATTTCCTGAGTTCCTGTTCTGGGGTCTCTAAGTCGATAGACCACCAAGTCCACTGCCTCAAGCAGCTTAGTGTGCAGAGGGCCACAGGCAAATGGATACAGACTTGAGCCAGGTAATCTGAGAGACAGTAAGGGCCATGAAGAAACCTGCAAAGTGATGAAGAACAATGGGGGTGGGGGGTGGGGAGCTGTCAAGGAGACATTGATTGGGTTGACTCCTGCAGTCAACCAGGAGGAGGGCTGTGAAACAGCAAGACAAGGGCCCTGCAGGAGCAAGCTGCAGTCACTCAGAATTGAAAAAGAGAAGTGGGTGGGAAGGATGGCAAAGCCAACAGGTCAGGGAGGCCAGTGGACTTGAGGGACTCTTAGGCTGTGGCAAGAGTTTCAGTTTCATCTTAAGTGTGATGGGGAGCCATGGTGAGATTCTGAGCCGGGAGAGAAATGATCTGATTTGCAGTGTTTGAAATTCACTGGCTGCCCCTTGGGAATGGGTTCCAGGAGGCAAGAGGAGTCAGTGATAGGGCACTGAAGTGCCTTGAGCAGAAGCAATGCCCGGAGCTGCAGAAGTGAAAGGTGGGACAGATTTGGAAGCTAGTGTATAGGATTCAATGGGGTTTGCAGATGTGGGGACAGTGCATCCTATGGGGAACCAAGTGTCATGTTGAGATGTTATTAGGTTAGCTTGGTGGGAGAGGTGCAGGGCAAATGATTGCCCAGGTCAGCTCAGAGTTGGGATTGGGCCAACAATGCAAGTACACAAGGAAGCTTAGGGGTCCAGATGTGAGCCCCAGCCTGGGCAGAGGGAAGAACTGTTCCCACTTCATGAGGCTGGGCAAAAATAAACTGTGATGATGCTTGGAGGGGACTTGGCCAGGTGAAGGCAGGGAGAGGCTCTCAGCACCTGTTAGGTGAGAAGCCAGAGGGCCACAAGGGTCTGTGGCCTAGATCTTGACTTGTCCTCAAAAGTCTTTTATTTATTTATTTAGTTTTTTTGATGCTTGGGATCCAAACCAGGGTCTCACACGTACTAGGCAAATGCTCTACTCCAACTTAGAATTTTTGTTCTTAACCACTGGGCAACATTGCCAGGACAACAGGCCATCACTGAACTGTTCAGAGGCATCCTCCTGCGCACCTGTTCTCCCCCTGCCACCCACCTGCTCCATGCTCTTGTCCCCTCTCCTTGTGTGGTCCCCTTCTCTGGTCCACCCCAGGCCTGCCTGTTTTCCACCTGCCCTCCGCCCAGGCCCTGCAGCCAGCTCACTTCCTCGTGCTCAGCGTGTTGGGCACTCAGCGTTTCCAGCTGCCTCCGCAGCTCCTCGTTGCGCTCCAGAAGCATCTTGCCCAGTTCTGCCGCCAGCAACAGGTCTTTCTCCTTCTGCTGCAGCTGCAAGGCCAGGTCCTCAGGCTCCTCAGGCCCTGGGCCCCCTCCCAGGAACGAGTCTCTTCGCTCCAGCACAAAGGGGAAGAAGCCATCATCGCCACTGGGGGAGGCAGCCCCGGAGAGCAGCCCTGACCGGAAGCGTGGCCCATCTGGGGAGCTCATGACATCTGCAGCATCTGTGGGGACAGGTGGCTGCATGACATACCACCCCACAGCCCTGCAGGCTTGCCCCCTGCTGGCCAATACCTGACCATCCCAGTCCTGCAACTTCAACCTCCCTGGGCCACCAAGGGTTAATGATCTGTGTTTTGGCCACCCAGCTCCGTTAATGTCCCCAGGGTAGACTGGGTAGACTGAGGCAGAAAGCAGAAATGAACTTCCTTGCCTTCGGCTTTTGTCCCAGGAAGCCTCTTCTCAGTACTCTGGAACCACAGACCACCCCCTGACAGTCCCTGCTTCCTTCTCACAACTTGCTGTGGCTCCCAGCCCCTCACTATGGGGCAAAATTTCCCAAACCCAGCTTCCTAAGGACTCTGAGGGTTGAATACAACTTCTCTCAAGGATGCAGGACCCTCCCCTCACCTTTGAGGACTTCGGTGTCCTGACACCTTTGCTCTAGGAACCCAGTACCCTCCCCTGGCAGAAGCCCAGCTCCCCCCTCACTGCCCTCCCTAGGCCTTCTTCTATTATCTCAGGACCCAGGGGTCTGTTCTCGACCCCTGCCGACCTGGAGTCCCCACCCTCCTGGATTCCCAACACAGTCCTCCGATTTTTGCAAGACCAAGCAGGTCCTGCCCCCACCCCTCTGGATTCAAGAACGCTCACGTCCAGACCCCCAGGTTCCCAGGGCCCTGGCGTCAGGCCCAGGGCAGGGCGAGGTAACAGGTTGTGCCGGCCAGCGCGCAGCCGCCACCACTCCGGGTTTCTGTTTACTTCCCGGCCCGCCCCTGGGGACCCGAGCCCTGCGATCCCCGATGGCCTCCCGGGGCCCAGGGTCCAGGGGCTCAGGTCACACGGGTTACCTGCTCAAGCTCTCTCGATGGTCCCGCCCCCTAGACACACCGGAGCGCGGTACACGCGCACCTGTCCTCCCTTCCCTTGTCGGTGTCCCAGCTCAGCCCTGCCCGCGGAGCCCAGGTGTCGCGGTAGTCCCAGTCCAGCTGCACCAGGATCGCATAGAGGATCTCCCTGACCCCAGCCCCAGGCGTTCGAAACCCGGCCACCACCTTCCTTCCTGCCAGTGTCCCCACTTCCCGGAGGACCCAGGCGACCGCCCGGCTGCCCCGGTACCCCTCCCAGAGACTCGGTCCTGCCCACTCCTGCCGGAAGCCCGGAGGGCCCCGTCTTCGGCGCCCCCTAGGCTCTCACCAGTCGCCGCCCGGGCTACCTCCGAGGTCTCCGCGTCCCCTCTTCCGGAGGCGGCGCCAGGTGCACAACCTGCACAGGTGAGGGGGCGGTACCGCGGGAGGGGCAGGGGCGCCCCCTGGAGGCCGGAATGGACAGGCAGAGTCAAAGGAAAGTCGCCTCCACTCAGAGACACTGGCCCATCTTACTGTTGTGGGAAATGACCACTGGGAACATTAAATGAGCATCTACTGTTATGCAGATCTTATGCTGAGCATAGAGGTCCCTGTGGGACAGGAAATGATTAACAAAGAACATGGTAAGTCCTCTGCAAAGTCCTCTGTTTACCCTCATGACACCCTAATGAGGTGAGACCCACTATTACCTCCACCTCAAGCAATCTGAGGCACAGAGAGGTCGCCTACCTTGCTTGGGTCCCATGCACAGAACTTAACTCTGGTGTTGCTCTCTACTAATTGTCATGCTGCAGATCAGGACACTGAAGCCAGCACAGTAAGGTGACTTGCCCATAGCCACCCCTGAGCTCACATGACTCCAAACTTGGGACTCTCAGTTCCTGTAATGTGCAGGGACTCCTGTTCCAGACAAGGACAGAGGCCTTGGTATGAGGGAGAATTCAAGGCAGGAGAGGGGGCCAACCGTGGTGCAGCTTGGGCATGCACTAATGTCCCAGCCACGGTCTTGTGCCTTGTCATGATTTTCTTCAGACCCCAGGTCTCCCTGAGCTGGATGGGGGCCCCTGGCCTGGAGAGCAGGACATCTAAAGGGCTGGGTGGAGCCTCAGAAATGTTAACAACAAGCTCTCTGGGGAAAACAATAGCCCTGACTTGCATTTGCCGATTTCCATAGTGTAAATGCTCCTTTCTGGACAATTTCAAGTTAGCCATGACTTAACTGAGTATGAAGAATGGTTGATGTGTATAATTGGCCTTATTTTATTTTATTTTTTATAGAACTGGGGATTAATTTAGGGCCTCACGCATACTGTGCAGGTGCTGTACACTGAGCTACTCACCAGCCCCATAATTAGTTTTTGCCAGCCAGTATCAGCGGTGTCCACACACCTCTAGCTGGGAGTCAGGACCCCTGAATCTTGGGACCTAGGAGCCTAGTTATTTGGGACCTAGAAAAATAGGAGGGCAATAGGAGGGCAATAGGACTCTTGGAGAGGTGGTTGGGGAACTAGAATTCTGGATCCTAGGGCTGGGACAAGGCTTCCTGTCAGTCAGCAGAGAAGAGAGGGCACCAATTCTTTCTTTCAAGGAGAGCCAAAGACTGTCATACAGCTTCATTGCCTGGCTGGCCGTAGTGGCCATACCTATCATCCCAGCAACCTCAGAGGCCGAAGCAGGAGGAGTGCAATTAGAGGCCAGCTTCGGCAAACTAGCATGGTCCTAAGCAGTTTAGTGAGACCCTGTTTAAAAAAAAAAAGCAGGGCTAGGGCTAGGGTATAGCTCAGCAGAGCTGAAAAACTCCCAGTCTCCCCTTGGTATTGCTGCCTGACTCCTTGGAAAATATAAGCTCAGTGTCTCCTCCAGGTGTCAGAGTCATGGCGCTGGCCCCACCACAGCACACCACACTCAGCACACCTTTGTTGAGCCCTCTTGCCAGGCAGGGGCTGAGCTCCTCTGGAACTGAAATGGCCAAGGACCTCCTCCCAGGAGCTTACAGTCCACCCACGATGTGGGAGTGGGTGTAGACCTATAAACCAGAAATGAATCAATAAAACAACAGAGCAAAAAGACTTGGCTCATGGGCACTGGCGCCACATGGCTTCAGAGCAAATCCCAGTTTGGTCACCTACCCTATGTATGTGCCTGTGCCATTCAGCCAAGGAACCTCTGAAGCCCTCAGTTTCCTCATCTGGCAAATGTGGGTGATGTTAACTCCCAGCTTATAGAAGCAAAGGCTGAAACACAGGCAAAGTGCCACACTTGGCTGGTGATCCTCTGCAGGGTCACAGAGGTGATTCACCCACATGCTACATTGTTTTCCTCCTCAGAGGAACCTATGAAGTCATACCATTCACAGGTGGAAGCTAGCTCACAGGTAGGGAAGCCAGCTCCAAGGGTTTTGTGTGTGGGCACATGAAGACCCCTCATCCTGGCTTGCCTGGCTCCCAGCCCTACTTATCCTTTGGACATTTGAATCCTATCCTCAGCCACTTCTGAACCCAGGAGTCCTGGCCCCACCTCCCTGCTGGACCTTAGTTCTGACCACCAATGTGATCAGAGCCTCCCAGCACTATCCCCCTTCCTTTACCTCAGGCTCCCTGTTGATAAGGAGGCAGAGGAATAGGAGGGCCTGGGAAGCCCCAGGGAAGCCCTGGAGAGGTTGGGAGTAGTTCAGGGAAGAAGCCAGGGCAGGAGCCCCACCCTCATCTGTTCTCCAGCTTAGCTCAGCGAGCAAGATAGCTTCCTGGAAACTCCAGGCCCAAGTCCAGTCTAAACACCTTTCCCCACCTTTCTTGCCACCAGGTGAGCCCCTATCAATCCACAGGGGTGGAGAAAATTGTCTACCCTGGGGAAGCCTTCCCAGATCTCACAATGCCTTGGCCAGTCTACACGGGACATCCAGAGGCTAGCAGAACCCCACAGCCCTGCCTGAACTTCCACACAGGCAACCCAGCAAGAATGGCTTGGTTCCAGGCCGTGGCGCCTCCAGGCTTTTATGATGCATACAATATATGAACAATAAGTAGTATTGTTTGGATTTGTTTGAAAAAATTTTATACAAAACATTTCACACTGAATGCATTGTTTAGTTACTTGCTTTTTAAAAAATTTAACATTATTTTTCCAAGTATTTTTCACAACTTAGAAAGAAATCAACTCTATTGAGGTAGGTATTAGTTTCCTAAGGCCAATATAACAAAATGTCACAAACTGAGTGGCTTGAACAACAGTATTTATTTCTGCCAATTCTGGAGGCCAGAAGCTTGCGGCCAGGCTGGTTCCTGCTGGAGGCTCTGAGGGTGGATCTGGTCCTTGCTTCCGCTGGCGGAGGGTCCCTGGTGCTCCTGGGCTTGGCAGCAACACTCCACTATTGGGTTCCACCTGACCCTGGCCCTCTGGGTCTCTGTGACTCAAATGTCCCTCTAATTTCATTGATAAAGACACTAATCATCTGATTTAGGACCCACCCTGAATCCAGGATGATCCATGTTGAGATCCTTAATTTATTTGTGCAAAGACCCTATTTCCAAATAAGGTCATATTCTTAGGTACTGTATGTGTCTTTGGAGGCACAATTTTAACACTACAAGAAATAATTTACATATAATTAAACTCACTAATTTTAAAGATTTCTGTTTCTTTTCTTTTTTTTTTTTTTTTTTTTTTTTTTGGTGTGTGTGTGGGGTGTTGCTGTGGATAGAACCCAGGACCTTGCATATGTTATACAAGTACTGTGCACTGAGTGACATCCTAGTCCCTAAAATGTTTCTCAGATTTACTCAGAATGATGCATTTGAATATATTTTGTGCTTATTACCAGTTGTGTAATATTGCATTTAATGTTTAAGTCACAGTCCTCTCTGTCTTTGAACCTAGTGGTATGTACAATATAACTCAGCTATATCCCTAATCCTTTATATTTTATTTTTATTTTTTTGGTACAGGGGATTGAACCCAAGGGTGCCTAACCACTGAGCTACATCCCCAGCCTTTTTTATAATATTTATTTTTCAGTTGTAGGTGGACACAATACCTTTATTTTATTTTTATGTGGTACTGAGGATCAAACCCAGTGCCTCATGAATATTAGGCAGGTGCTCTTCCTCTGAGCCACAACCCCAGCTCCCCAGCCCTTTTATTTTTATTTGAGATAGGGTCTCACTAATTTGCTCAGCGCCTTGCTAAGTTGCTGAGGCTGGCCTCAAACTTGCAATCCTCCTGCCTCCTGAATTGCTAGGGTTTCATGTGTCAGGTAACACCCAGCTCTCCATTTTCCTATCAATAAGCACTTCGGCTTTCTTTTTTTTTTTTTAATATTTATTTTTCAGTTTTTGGTGGACACAACATCTTTATTTTATTTTATGTGGTGCTGAGGATCGAACCCAGTGCCCCACGCTTGCCAGGCGAGCGCGTTACTGCTTGAGCCACATCTCCAGCCCAACACTTCGGCTTTCAGCACTTTTCTCCAATGATATAGACAATAACTTACTGAGCACCTCTAAGGACATGTGGGGGGTGTTCCACTCTGTCGTACACCTTTGGATGGAACTAGTAGGTGGAGGGGTTCTGGTGATCTCTCATTGTGTATTAACTACCATACAAATTCAAGGCTTAAAACAACAGTTTTTGTTTGTTTGAGGTACTGGGGCTGGAACCCAGGGCCTCCTGCATTCTAGGTAGGCACTATACAACTGAGCTACTTCCCAGCCCACAGTGTTTTTCTCCCTCACAGTTCTGAGGTTTGGCTGGGGTCTGCTGGGTGGTTCTTGCTGCTGGGCTTTCGGGAACCTGCAGGTGGATGGTGGCTGGGGCTGATGTCAACAGAAGGTGTCTTCACCTAGGTATCTGGTGGCTGGGTTGGCTGCCAGAAGCCTTGGGATGCAGACAGGATTAGATGCCACATCTCACTGAGAGGAAGGGCAAAGATTTTGAAGCCATCTTTGTCCCCCACAGAGGCTAGGCTCCTTGGCCTTGTTTAATATCATCAAACTGGTTTCCCAAGTGCTCAGGTTTTCTCTTTCTTTCTTTCCTTCCTTCCTTCCTTCCTTCCTTCTTTCTTCCTTCCTTCCTTCCTTCCTTCCTTCCTTTCTTCCTTTCATTCTTTCTCTGAGCTGGAACCCAGTGCCTCACATGTGCTGGGTGAGCATTGTACTACTGAGCCACAACCCCAGCCCCAAGCTCAGTGTTTTTTGTTTTTGTTTTTGTTTTTAGTTACAGAAGGATACAATATCTTTATTTTTTAATATGTTTATTTATTTTTTAAAACAATTTTTGTATCAATTTTATTGAGGTACAATTAACATACAGTAAGATTTGCCAGTTTTCTTTTTGTGTGTGTGTGCATGGGTGCTGGGGATTGAACCCAGAGGCCTTGTGCATTCGAGGCAAGCACTCTACCAACTAAGCTATATCCCCAGCCCTATATTTATTTTTTAATTTTAGTTGACATACTATCTTTATTTTTATTTAAATTTTTTTTAGTTGTATATAGTCACAATATCTTTATTTATATATTTTTCTGTGGTGGCTTAGGATTGAACCCAGTGCCTCACACGTGCAAGGCAGGTGCTGTACCACTGAGCTACAGCCCCAGCCCCATAAAACCTTTATTTTATTTATTTATTTTTATGAGGTGCTGAGGATCAAACTCAGGGCCTCACAAGAGTGAGGCAAGCACTCGACCACTGAGCTACAACCCTAGCCCTCCTTGCTCAGGTTTTCATTTGACACTGTAATAAAGAGTTCGACTCCTTTTTTTTTTTTCTTCCTGGTACCATGTATTGAACTCAGGGGCATTCAACCACTGAGCCACATCCCCAGCCCTATTTTGTATTTTATTTAGAGATAGGGTCTCACAGAGTTGCTTAGTGCCTCACTGTTGCTGAGGCTGGCTTTCAACTTGCAATCCTCCAGTCTCAGCCTCCCCAGCCGCTGGAATTACAGGCTTGTGCTACCCCCGCCCAGCAGACTCCATTTTTTATGTGGGACTGCTAATCACTTCAAAGCCCCTTCCTCCCTCTTCCCCTTTGCTCACATCCCAGCAAATCGAGGAGGCCTTAAGTCTTCTCTTCCAAAGTCTGGAGGGAATTTTAAACTTGGAAAGTCCTGGCCAACTCCAGGGAACCTTTGCCCCAGCCTCAGCCACTCATCCCAATGAAAGCTCCTCTCAAACCATTTCCAGACCTGTGGAAGAGCTTGCCTGTGGCCCGGAAATCCTCAGCACAGGTAACCAAACTCTGCATGTGCCTCACCAGTCTCCAATCTGAACCAAATTTGGGATGAAGGGTTGGTCCCATCCTAAAGCAACCACAAAACATTCCCATCATTGAGTGCTGATTTTACCTTTGCTACACCTAGCTAACACCTGTCACCAGCAGGTTTTTTAACTTTTGCCAGTCATCTGATGGCAAACACAGGATATTTATGAACTATATCCTGTTCCCTCAGAATTCTTGCACTGAAGCTCTAATCCCAGTGACTTACAACAGGACTGTATTGGGAGCCAGGGCTTATAAAGGGTGATCAAGTTAAAACAAGGCCTTTCCTGTGACTCAATGACTGGTGGCCTTGCAAGAGGAAGAGCCATCAGGGAGTGTGCTGGCACAGAGAGATGACCATATAAAGAGACAGCAGGGTGGCCCTCTGCAAGCCCAGGAGGGAGGTCTCAGAGAAAACCAACCCTGCTGGCCCCTTGGTCTTGGACTTCCAGCTTCCAGAACCATGAGAAAATAAATTTCTGTGGAAGCCACAGTCTGTAGTATTTTGTCATGGCAGCCCTGCTGGCTATTTTGCCTAAAATGCAGGTGGGAGCAAGGTGTGGTGACACACACCTATAATCCCAGGGACTCCGGAAGCTGAGGCAGGAGGATCGAAAGTTTGAGGCTAGCCTCAGCAATTTAGCAAGGCCCTCAGCAATTCTGGGAGACCCTGTCTAAAAATAAAACAAAAAGGGTTGGGGATGTGGCTCAGTGGTCAACCACCCCCTGGGTTCAATCTCCGGTGCCAAAATAAATAAATAAAGGTAGGTGGGGCTGAGGATGTAACTCAGTGGAAGGGCCCTTGCCTAGCAAGTGTGAGGCCCTGGTTTCAGATGGATCCAGTATTGCAAACACAAAGAAATAAGATGCGGATGGAGCCCCTTGGGGCTCCCCCTCCTGGCCACTCCCGGGACTGAGCGGTCAAACTCACTCGGGACTCCGCCCCTGGCCGTGAAGCCCTCTGGCTCCAGAAGTCTCTGGGTTCTGCAACAGCCGGCCCCGAGCCCTGGGCGTTCGGGGCGCTTGGGGAGGCTCTGCTGGTGCCCAGGTCTTACCATCAGTTGCCTCCCATCCAGCTCCTCCTTTGTCCGCTGCTGCGGGCACCCGGCAGGGACCCGAGCTTCTGCGTGGAGGTTTTGGATTTAAATGCCTAGTGCCCGGGAAAGGGACCGCGGTCCCAGAGCACCGCCGGCGTCTTGGGTGCCAACACCGCTGTGCATCAAGGCAGAGATGCGCGCAGCCACTAGGGTGGGTGGAAGGATTCGGACCGGCAGCCGCTTGGCGCACAGGGGGGAAGGACACCTGTCTTCCCAGCCTCCTGCTGCCCGGAAACCCCCCGGCCCTCCATTGCGCGCCGCGGGTCCCGGGAATGCTGCGGGCGGAGGAGGGTGGCCGGGTCACCCCTCCCGGGCCTCACGGTCCTGAGAAAGCAGAAGCTAGCTCCTCCAGAGAATCCCACTGGCGTAGGCTTTTAGGAAGAGAAACTTCAGCCGGGGCAGAGGGAGGAGAAGCCTGGGGGCGCAGAGTGCTCCACCCGCGCATCCTGCCTTCCTTTGGCGCTTTGAAGAGCTGGGAGGAGAGTCCCTGGGTCCCGGCGAGGGGCTGGGGGCCACCGCCTGGTCCGCCCCTTCTCGCTGGACGCCCGAAGATTGGGCAGTTTCCCGCACTGCTCCTGGGGGCGATCCCGCCCAGCCCGGCCACACCCCGCCCTCGGACCGCGAGGGTAGAAGAGGGCCGGCCGCCGCTCAGTACCCGAGCCGGACGCGACGCTGACCTAGTCACCGGACATTCACCTCCTCCGGGCCCTCTCAATCCTCTCGAGATCCTCCGCCCAACCCAGACCCCGCGTGCGACCCTGTTCCCCTGTTCCTCTGCTGTCGCCGCCCTGCATCCTCTCCCATCCTTCCCAGGACCTTTAACCCCTCCTGTCCATCCTATCCACCCCGCGAAATCCTCTCTGGGCCCCTGACCTCCTTCCCCAGGTCCCCGAGCGACCTGGGTCAGGCCTCCTTCGGGCCCCCTGGTTGCCCTGGCTGAAGCGCGCCATGCGGCCACTGGCGCTCGGACTCCGATTCCTGACGCCGCTGCTTCTGCTCGCGCGGTCAGCACCTGCCTCTGAGCCCTCGGCGCAGGACGTGAGCCTGGGCGTGGTGAGCCGGGGTCCCCGGTCCTCTGGGATCCTCAGGGAGGCTGGGAGAGGAAAGCCGAGGTCCTGGACTTTTGGGTTTGGAGGATGGAGGGGCCAGATTAAAATGTCCGAAGAGTGACTGGGGATGGAGTCTGGGGACCCGGATTATTGAATCTGTCAGTTTTGGAGCCCGGAATTGGAGGTCAGGAAAGGAGCTGGAATGGGATTCGGGCCTCAATTCCTGGGTCCAAATGAAGACTGGCAAACCTGGAGCTGGAAGATGGGGACCTTGGGGAGGTGGAACAGGCCTGCATCCCAGAACTGAGGGCTCTGGCTCTGGAAGGGAGGGGCTTCCAGGATGGTGGTGAGCTTCTGACTTCTTCCGTCCCCGCTGATCCTAGGACTGGCTGAGACTCTATGGCTACTTACCACCACCAGATCCTGCCCAGGCCCAGCTGCAGAGCCCTGAGAAGCTGCGTGATGCCATCAAAGTCATGCAGAGGTTCGCTGGGCTGCCTGAGACAGGACACTTGGGTAAGTGCTACAGCCCTGCCTCTGCCCTTAACCTGACCATCATCATCCTGCAGTCCTTAAACTTCAACGCTCTTGAATCACAGGAGCTTATGAGGATGCTAAGTTCAAATTCCAGCCACAAGCCCCTGTGGTTCTCAGGCATTTATCTCCCCCATCCCCCAAACACCCTGAGGGATTGAACACGGGACATTTTACCACTGGACTGCATCCCCAGACCTTCCTATTTTTTATTTTAAGACAGGGTCTTGATAAGTTGCCCAGTCTGGACTGGATTTGAAATCCTCCTGCCTCAGCCTCCTGAGTAGCCAGGATTACTGATGAGTGGCACTGTGCGGGGCATTCACCTTTCAGTACACCTTTACTGAGAATCTCTTTATGTTTTCGTCTATTTTAGGCTCCACTGTTAAAGTACTATTGGAAATAGGCCCCTGCACTCCTGGAGCTAACATTTTGGAGGGAGAAAGAAAGGCAGATCAGGAACATAAATGTGCAAGATGGTTTCAAATAATCGTGTTTTGAAGAAAATAAAATGCTAATAATATCCAGAGCTGGGTACTCCCCCCCCCCCGCCTTTTTTTTTTCTTTCTTTCTTTCTTTTTTTTTTTTTTTTTTGTACTAAGGATTGAACTCAGAGGCACTTGACCCCTGAGCCACATCCCCAGCCCTTTTATATATTTTATTTAGAGACAGACTCTCACTGAATTGCTTAAAGCCTCGCTTTTGCTGAGCTGGCTTTGAACTTGAGATCCTCCTGTCTCAGCCTCCTAAGCCACTGGGATTACAGGTGCTGAGATTATAGGTGTGTGCCACCACGCCTGCCTGGCACTTTTTCCCCTCTTTGATGTTGAGCTTTAAGCATTCTAGGCAAACACTCTACCACTAAACCACATGCCCAGCACTTTTTTTTTTTTTTTTTTTTTTTTTTAAATTCTGAGACAAGGTCTCCTAAGTTGCTCAGGCTGGCCTTGAGCTTTCAGTCCTCTTGCTTCAGCATCCCAAGTAGCTAGGCCACACCCAGCTAGGCCTCTGAAAGATGTCACATGATGCAAGACCACAAAAAGGAAGAGTAGTCAAGGGAAGATGTAAGAGAAAATGTCTCAGCAAGTGAAAAGACCCCGACGGGGCAGGCACAACTTTATGTGCCTGGAGTAAAAGAAACCTGAAGGGCTTAGGTAGGGGTCTAATTGGAAACCTTGGTGCATGACTGTAATCCCATAGATTTAGCCAGACCAGCCTCAGCAGTTTAGCAAGACTCTCAGCAACTTGTTGAGACCCTGTCTCAAAAAATAAATAAGAGAGCTTTGTGGTAAGGCACCCCCAGGTTCAATCCCCAGTATCAAAAAAAGAACTTGAATAAAGGGACTCAAAAATGTTTGGGTTTTGATTCTGAGTGATAATAAACAGAAAAGGATTTGAAGAAGAAAACAACTCAGTCTGACTTGCAGTTTTAAACTTGGTTGCTGAGGGTGGAGGTGGGGCTCCTGGAGAACAGGAAGAAGGCAGTTGTAGCCCCAGATGGCCTGGAGTGGGGGGTGTAGCCAGAAGCAGTTGAATTGAGGGCATGCATTTTAGAGGTAGGTGGTAAGGATTGAACCCAGGGGCGCTTAACCACTGAGCCACATCCCCAGTCCTTTTTACATTTTATTTTGAGACAGGATCTCACTAAGTTGCTTAGGGCCTCAATAAATTGCTGAGGCTGCCCTTGAACTCACAATCCTCCTGCCTCAGCCTCCCAAGTCAGTGGGATTACAGGCATTTGCCACCATGTCTGACCTCTGTGGAGTTAAATGGGGTGAAAAGGGAGCTTAAGAATGTTAACTAGGGGAAGATTCTGCCTCATTCACTCTTGGAACAGCCTAGAACAGGGTCTGGCATCTGTATGTTCTCAAGTTTTATTTGTCACCTCAACCAATAATATGTGGTTTGACCTTAATTAGAAAATGAGGAATTTGATCCCCAGCACAGGAAAAAAAAAAAACTAAAAATGAGGTGGTAGCTGGGAATGGAACTGAACTAGAAAAGGGGGTTCCCAGGAGACCTAACCTGGGACAGTGGCTTGGCACAGGGGTCGGAGATCTCTCCTAGTCTGGGGACTTGGGACTTGATCAGCATCCCATGATGACTTTACCTCTCAGGGCCTCCCTTTCCCCATGAATAAGGATAACTGGTGCATGGTTAGGGTAGCCTTTCCTGCTGCTGACCCTGTCCCTCATGGTCTCCCACAGACAAAAGGACTATAGAAACCATGCGCAAGCCCCGTTGCTCCCTCCCTGACGTGCTGGGGCCTGCGGGGCTGGTTAGACGGCGCCGCTGCTATGCTCTGAGTGGTAGTGTGTGGAGGAAGCGAATCCTGACCTGGAGGTAAGTCCTGGGGCCTGCCCGCTGGGTCCCAGGCTTGCATGTCTGCCCTTGCCTCTATCGCCACCTGCTCCCCTCCTCTCTCCTCAGGGTACAGTCCTTCCCCCAGAGCTCCCTGCTGAACCCTCAGATAGTGCGGACCCTCATGAGCTATGCCCTGACCGTCTGGGGTGTTGAGTCAGGCCTCACGTTCCAGGAGGTGAATTCCCAGCACCAGGAGGCTGACATCCTCATCGACTTTGCCCGGGCCTACCACCAGGACAGTTACCCCTTCGACGGGCTGGGCGGCACCCTTGCCCATGCCTTCTTCCCTGGGGAGCACCCAATCTCCGGGGACACTCACTTTGATGATGAGGAGATCTGGACTTTTGGGTCGCAAGGTAAAACCTCCCATCTTTGGAGAGGTCCTCTCCCCAGTTCCTGGGCTGCTGGTGGGAACCTAAGAAGGGAAGGCGCAGCTGGGGCTGGTGACCAGGCTCTGTCAGGAATGACAGCTAGTCAGACCCTGTGTTGATGACTGTGTCCCGCAGCATGAAGCAGGGGGCTTTTTATAAAAAATTTTTATTTTTGTGGTTCTGAGTTTGGAACCCAAGTTAAAGATATGTCTGAGGTTTAAATGAATTGATCAGTTGAGGTTGTATAAGTTGGGAGTCTCCAGAGAAATTACCAAGAAGATGTGTGTGTGCGATGTGTGTGTGTAGAGATTTATTGTAAGGAATTGGCTCCCAGGGATTGTAGGGTGAACGAGGCCAATCTGTAGGGCAGGCTGGAAACTTAGTTGGGTTTCTGTCACAGTCTTGAGGCAGAACTCTTTCCCCAAAGCCCTCAGTCTGCTCATGGGGAGTGACCTGTTTGGACACAGACCACCCCCAACTGGAGTGACTTGCTTTACTGATAGTAGATGTTAGTCGTATCTTCAAATTACTTTCACAACATCTGGACTCGTTTTGACCAAACCCCTGGGCACCATGGCATGGCCAAATTGACACATAAAATTAACCATTGCAGAGGACTACCAGGTGCCTAGCTCTCAGATGGATTGACTTACAGAGCCTAAGCCACCTTTCTGTCAGCAGCTGAGGCAAAAGAATAATAGGCAGTTACTACACACAGTGACCCAATGGCCTGCAGTCACAGCTGAGGAAGTCCTAGAGCCTAGGGCTGCTCAGAGGTGGCCTCCTAGAAGGGGTGACTCCATTCATTCAATATATATAAACATGCACTGAGCACCAAGAAGCATGGCTGCATGGGTAGGCGGGTGGGGTGGGGGGCAGACAGGACTCTCACAGTGAGAAAGTCAAGCCAGTGAGCTAGCAGAGTGCCAGGTACTCAGGAAGGGGTGGGGGGACATAGCCTGAGGCAAGAAGGCAAAAATCTGGCTTTGGAAAGGAGATGGCATAAGATGAACGGTGGGTCGTAGATCATAACGGGCCTTCAAGAGCAAGTGGAAGAATTCGGACAGTGGGGCTCTGGAGGCTATGGGGAGCTATCAAAGGATTTTTGTTAATTTTTTTTTTTTGGTAGTTGTAAATGGACAGAATGCCTTTATTTGTTTATTTTTATGTGGTGCTGAGGATCAAACAGTGTCTCACACATGCTAGGCAAGCGCTGTACCACTGAGCCACAACCCCAGCCCCATCAAAGGATTTTGCATTCTAGAAATATTGCTGGATGTTTGAGGGGGTGGAGAGAGACAGGGAGGCAAAGCTGCTGCAGGGTCCAGGTAAGAGATGGAGGTGGGCCATGGGGTGGGGGTTTGGATCTGAGGGAAGTCAGGAGGGATGGGATGGGCAAAGATCTGGCTGGATCCTGGGGACCAGGAGACAAGGAGGGTGGAATGACATCCAGGATCCAGCACAGGTCCTGGAGAATGGCTGCTATTAGTGCACATGGGGGAGGGCAGCAGGCTGGCCCAAGGTGGGAGGAGTGCAGGTGTGGAGCCTGTTTGCTGTGCACCAGTGTTCCATGTGCATGCTATAAGCACTGAGAATCATGCTCTAGACGTGGCTCCTCTGTCCTAGGTCAGGTTCCCTGGAAGTGAAGGCCTAGATGGAAATTGTTATGCAAGCAGTTTCTCAGGGGCATGCACTTGGGAAAGGGAAGGAAGAGAGAGTGAGAAGCTGAGCAAGGATGTGGTCTCAGCTGGAGAGGAGACTGCTCCCCTGGAGCTCTCTAGTGGGAACAGTCTGGGGCAGGGCTGGCTCTTTCCAGACTTATATTGCCAGTCGTTGTCTGTGAGCTGCTGGGGGGAGCCTGAGTGGGGCAGGGGCAGCTGGAGTTGGTGCTCAGGCTCTGTCAGGGCTAGACAGCTCATCAGAGACTGCATTCATGACAGTGAGGCAATGTCCTACAGAATTAAACAGGTGGGCTTTTAAATTTTTTTATTTATGTATTTTTGTGGTTCTGGATATGGAACCTAGGGCCTCTCGGATGCTAGGCAAGTGCTGTACCACTGGGCTGCACCCACAACCCAAGCAGGTGGGCTTTGAAGCTGAATCAAGTCAGGGTTCCTCCACTTGTAATGTGTACAAGTTACTTAACCACATTGCACTCAGTTTCCTCAGCTGAGAAATGGGGGATGGGAACAGTACCTGCTGGCAGTGTGGTCTGTGGATTAGATGAGTAATCCACCTCCAGCCGTTTACTTGCTCAGAGCCTGGTGCAGAACAGTGCTCTAAGCACTGCCAACCCTTACTAGAGCTGGACCCGGGGGCAGAGTTAGTGTCCTTGGGGTTTGTAAGCTTACCAGGAAGAAAATGTACCATGTAAAGGTTAAGGACAGAGCTGTGGAGAGCCCCAGGGCTAAGAGGTGGATGGCTGGGGAAGAGGAATTAACAGAGATGGAGAAAGAACAGGCCAAAAGGTGATGAAGAACAAGAGTCAAGGAGGAAGTGGTCAGCAATGGCTACAGCAAACAAACCCAGTAAATTACGGGCATTAGATTTGGTCATCCAGGAAACAAATGACATTCTTAGTGTCTGCAGACTCCATCAGTGGGGAAGATCCAAAACTGCAATGGGTTCAGGTATGAAAGGAGCTAAAGAACTGGACTGAGTTTAGATTATTGACTAAGGAACGTGGCTGAGGAGGGACTGCAAAAAGCAGTGTGACTGGGTATCTGCCCCAGGTACACTACAAGTCACAGATTCCATTGGACTTGATGAAACAGGATGTGTGCTTGTTAGCATCTGTCATCTGAAGGTGGGACTTATGACTGGGTTGCAGCTTTGGGGCCTTGTGGACATGGAAAGGAGGCTGAGGGGAGAGAGTAGAGGAGTTGCTTGCTGGGACAAGGGCAGGGATGATAGGAGGTGTCAGGTCCCTTGCACACTACCTATCAGGACTCTGGTGGGGCTAGGCCTGCTCAGTTGTGTAATTTCCCCAGCTGCATAGAGTGAGAAGGGTGCAGGAAGGGGTGCCTGGCTCAGAAACCCCATGTCACCAAAGTAGAGATGAGGCAAGGGAAGAAGGTGAGAGAACAAAGCTCTCGTCCTGTTGAGTCACCAAACTTCCTCCAATTTCTCAGAAAAAGGATTTGGAGCAATAATAAGACCTGCAGTCAATGTGGAAATTGATCAGACATTTGCAGTTTTGAGGGTGCACAGGCAGGGCATTTGGCCTCAATCCCCCCTCTGTAAAATGAGGATAGGAAGTAGAGGTTTGAAAGGTAAATGAGACCTCCTAGGATTTACCGCTCCCATACTTAGGTATCAGCCCTCAGGGGCTTAGAGAAACTTGCTTTTCAATTCACCAGGCCATTTCCAATAATGCTGTTTTCAATGTTGCTAGCCCTAGTTAGAGATTCCCACAAACTAGATCAACATCTGCAGAAATATGTGCTCACTGATGTGTTGCCTGGCTCTGTTACTGCCTCTTCTGGGTGGGGCCTTTGACCGGAGCAGGAGCCAGGCAGATCGATGAGGAAAGGAACTAGGCCCTCAGTCGCTGGAGCTGGATCTCCAGGGAAGAAGTTTCTGTGGTGGGAAGAGGCTGAGAGAGAGGCTGTGGTCTGAGAGTGCATGCTGGAGGGAGCTCCATGTTCCTGTGGAGATGGAACAAGGCCAGGGAGAGGAGGGGCGGGGACCCCAGGGAGGGGGAGGGGGAGGGGAGAGGGGAGCTGTGGGCAGGAGAGATGGCAGAGGGGGGACAGAGGATGTGGGAATGTGGGCCAAGGAATAGGGGCAGAGGAAATGAAAGGTGAGTGGGAGGGACCTGGGTTGGGGATGGGGAACAGGGACCTCTGCTCTTGGACTAGATCTTAGAGGAAGGAATGCTCCAAAGCACAGGTTTCCTGGAGAGAACTACAGGCACCCAGGGTTCTTGCTGCTCTGAGCTTCTATATGCAGTCTTCCCTTCAAGAGAGGGGCTGCACTTGTGTAAGGTCACTCTTCCTCTGTCCATTCTTGGGTCTCTTCATCCCTGTACCCAGTATCAGCACCACCAACTAGGGCAATTCAAAAATATTTGCTGAAAGAATTCAGTAATGATAACATGGTTCAATAAGGGGTCAGGGCAGAGGAGGCTGGAGTCCCCTACCAAGGGTCTTTCGGTGCTTCCTGCAGACCAGCAGGTCCCACTTCCCATGCATTCTTTCCAAGTGTGGGATGCCCTCAGCTCCAACCTTCCTTTCCCCTCCCCAGATGGTGAGGGTACTGACCTGTTTGCTGTAGCTGTTCACGAGTTTGGCCACGCCCTGGGTCTGGGCCATTCCTCCGCACCCAACTCCATTATGAGGCCCTTCTACCAGGGCCCAGTGGGTGACCCTGACAAGTACCGCCTGTCCCAGGATGACCGTGATGGCCTGCAGCAGCTGTATGGTATGGCAATGAGGGACCTACCCTGAGTCGCTCTGCTGTGGCTCTCCCATGGCCTCTGAGCAGGCCCAGGGAGCCCACACCTGTCTGACTCTTCTTGCAGGGAAAGTGCCTCAAACCCCAAATGACCAGCCCACAAGGAAACCCCTGATTCCTCCAAGGCCCTCGGTCCTGCCCCCTGACAGGTGAGTTCCCCACCAGCTGTGTGACCTTGGATGACCAGTTCCCTAGCCCCAGTGTCCTAGGTGAGATGGGACAGTGAGCCCTGCCTTTCAGGACTGTGGTGGAGGGTAAGGGATGAAGAAGCCCACCTTCTGCTCTCTCACCTTTCCTACCCAGCCCCTCGACACCTGTCCCTGATCGATGTGAGGGCAGTTTTGATGCCATTGCCAACATCCGTGGTGAAACTTTCTTTTTCAAAGGTAAGTCCCTTTGGTTGGTCCCTGACTCCCTTGGCACCATGGTTGGCTTCCTGTACACTTCAGGTGACCCCCACCACAGGCTTCAACGTTTCCTCGGAAGTGTGACTTTTAGTGCTAAAAAATGGGAACTCCTGGGCAAGCCAAAAGGAGTCCGTCGCCCTAGATTGAGTCGCCCTTGATTTCCAGATGGACACCCCAGATGGACAGATGGGTAGTGTGCAAGGGACCTTGTGGGGTGGGAAGACCCAGCCCTCCCTCGGCCACACACTCTAGGCGGGGGCGGGGCGTCCTCCTACCATGTAATGACCCCATGCCCTCCCCTTCTTACCCCTAAGGCCCCTGGTTCTGGCGCCTCCAGCCCTCAGGACAGCTGGTGTCGCCCCGGCCTGCCCGGGTGCACCGCTTCTGGGAGGGGCTTCCCTCGCACGTGAGGGTCATCCAGGCCGCCTATGCCCGGCGCGGAGACGGCCGAATCCTCCTTTTCAGCGGTGAGTGGGGCCCCAGGTGGCCGGTCCGAACCGGCTCCGGAACCGTGCTGGTGACCAGGCTGCCTCCCTCCAGGCCCGCAGTTCTGGGTGTTCCGGGAGCGGCAGCTAGAGGGCGCAGCGCGCCCGCTCGAGGAGTTAGGGCTGGCGCCGGGCGAGGAGGTGGACGCCGTGTTCTCGTGGCCATTCAACGGGAAGACCTACCTGATCCGGGGACAGCAGTACTGGCGGTACGACGAGGCGGCCGCGCGCCCGGACCCGGGCTACCCGCGCGACCTGAGCCTCTGGGAAGGGGCGCCTCCCGCCCCCGACGATGTCACTGTCGGCAACACAGGTCCGGGGACGCAGGGGAGGGGGCTGGCGGTCGCCGGCGCCAGGGGGGATCCGGGTGAAGCAGGAGGGGCGCGGCTTGGGGCAGGCCTGGACCAACGCCTGAAAGGTCTCCTCCGCCACAGGTGACACCTACTTCTTCAAGGGCGTCCACTACTGGCGCTTTCCCAAAGGCAGCGTCAAGACCGCGCCCGACTCCCCGCAGCCCATGGGGCCCAAGTGGCTGGACTGCCCGGCCCCCGACTTTGGCCCTCGTACTCCTGAGCCCCCCAAACCGACCCCCAAGCCCGGAACCTGTGATTGTCGGTGCGAGCTCAACCAGGCCTCCGAGAGGCCGCCCGCGCTGCTCCTGCAGTCCCTCCTGCCCCTGCTGGCGGGCGTCCTCTTCTGCTGAGGACGTCCTGAGTGGAACAACGCCCTACACCGAGCAGGGCCGGAGTCTCTGCTGGACCTTTCGTGGAGCTGTGAGTCTGTCCTCTCCGCGTAGCTCCCTCCAGCACAGAACTGGACAGATTCCCTGGGGAGGTCCGGCTGCCGCCTGGACTTTACCTCCAGTGCTCTCTGGGTGGCACCCGCCGCCAGTGGGCACCAGCACGCGGTGACCTCCGTGCTCCGTGGGCACCTGCAAGAGCAGCCGCCTGCGACGGTGCAGACTCTACTCCCGAGCCTGGAGAAGGGGCGGGATGCCGAGGCAATGGGGGCGGGGAGGGGGCGAGAGGCAGAGCTAAGCACCGGAACTGTACACTTACCTGATGACATACTCTGCTGCCCCCCTTGCGGTCATAGGGAGGGGACAGCTTGGCCTCCATCTCGGCCACACGCTGCCCCAGTAGGACTTTCCTTTCCCCAGAACAGCCTGGCTTTCTTGGAACTCAGTCCTTGGACTCTCTGTCCCCCACCACGCAGGCAGCAGTGTCTGGCCTCCCACACACAGCTGCCCAGTTTCCTTGAATCTTCTCACCTGACCTGGTGCCACATTGTCCCACTGCAATCATGATGGGGGGCCCAGACCAAGCCTGGAGATCTCCTTGCAGATCCGTGCCTCACATCCTGGGTGCCATCAGTGGCCACATGGATGGTACTCCCCACCTCTGTCCCCATTAACCTCCTTTCTAGTTGTCCTGACCCCAGGCCACACAGTCTGGACACCACCCTAACCCGGGACTTCCCCCATTCAAATAGACACCCTCCTATCCTGAACATCCTCTCCTGGCCTGCAGGAGTGACTGGAGCTTCATCTAGCACAATTTGGCTCCAGGTGGCCCCTGCTGCTGGGAAGACATGGACAGATCCCTCTTTCAATCCCTCAATACCTCCTCAGCACTCCTGGAGGCCCTAGTCCTAGGCTAAAGAGTAGATGAAATCCAGGATTCCTCTTTCATCCCAATTCTCCAAAGACTCAAGACCTTCATCATTGTCTCTGGAACTAGGCTCCGGAATAGTCCATATCAGAATCACCGGATGGGAATGTAGGTATGTGGATCCCATTCCCTCACTCTGAATCCTCATTCTAGGAGTGAGGTCAGGCATCTGTATTTTAACAAGCTTGTGGGTGATTGCACCCTGATGGTCAAGGAGGCTAGCTCTCATGGCATGGCTAGGTCCCTTCCAAGTCCTCCCTCCCAGGGACCACTCTCTATATTGCCTATAGAGCCAGGCTGGATGAGAGGTGTCCACTCCCCATAGGTGGAGTCACTTAGTGGGTCACTTTGTGATGGTATTTAGCCTTAATGGAAAGTTGTCCCCAGTTGTTCCTGACACCCGGACTAGCATGAGGACAAGAACCAGCCAAGTAGGAGAGGGAAACAGGGATCCACATTCAGGAGGAGAATAAAAATAATAAGGAGAGCTGGGTGCAATGGTGTACGCCTGTAATCACAGCAGCTTGGAAGGCTGAAGCAGGAGGATCCCAAGTTCAAAGCCAGCCTCAGTGATTTAGCAAGGCTCTAAGCAACTCAGTGATACCCTGTCTCTAAATAAAATATAAAAAGAACTGGGGATGTGACTTAGTGGTTGAGTGCCCCTGGGTTTAATCCTCAGTACCAAAAAAAGAGAGAGAGAGAGAGAAAGCCCTTCATTTCCTCTGAGCACTGATGGACCTGAGGTGCAGTTGGTGGCAGAAACTAGGCAGATTTGAATCAATCACTGTTTTACAGAAGAAGTTGGGATCAATGGTTGATGGGAACAGGGCATTATTGAAGTAGGAAACGTGGGAGGAGGAAGCTTAGATGGATGCCTGAAAGTTGGTTGAGGAGGAGCCAGAGGAAAGAAGGCCCCTGTGCAACTGAAATGTTTTCAAGTCTACATGCAAACTTCTTCAGCTGCAAATACTCAAGTCCACTACATAAAAATGTCATATCAAAATGATTACTTATATTTTCAAAATGGTACAGTCCTATAACCAAAATTAAAAACTTTCATGCTTCAGAGGACACCATAAAGAACTTAGAAAGACAACCCATAGCATAGGAGAGGATATTTGCAATTCATATATCTGATAAGGGACTTGCATCAAGAAATATAAAGAACTCAATTAAAAATGGGCAACGTAAACATGATGGCACATACCTGTAATCCCAGTGGCTCAAGAGGCTGAGGCAGGAGATCACAAATTCAAAGCCAGTCTCAGCAATTTAGCGAGGTTCTAAGCAACTTAGCAAGACCCTGTCTCAAAATAATAATTAAAAAAAGAAAAATAGGGCTGTGGTTCAGTGGCAGAGCTCTTGCCATACTTGAGGCACTGGGTTCAATTTTTAGCACTGCATACAAAAATAAGCAAAATAAAGGCAGGCTGTTCATCTACAACTACCAAAAAAAAAAAAAGAAAAGAAAGAAAAGAAAAAAAGAACTAGGGATGTGTCTCAGTGGTTAAGTACCCCTGGATACAAAAAAAAAAGGGGGGGGGGAGGGCAAAGGAACCAGGAGCCAGGAGCAGTGGTACATGTCTGTAATCCCAGCAATTGGGGAATCTGAGGCAGGAAGATCACAAGTTCCAGGCTAGCCAACTTAGTGAGACTCTGTCTCAAAAGTAAAAAGGGCTGGGGGATTTAGTTCAGTGGTAGAGCACCCCTGGGTTTACTCCTCATAGAATGGAATGTCATTCAGCAGTAAAAATGAGTGAAGCATTGATTCAGGCTACAATATAGATAAGACCTTGAAAATCTGATGCTTGGTTAAAGCAGCCAGACACAAAAAGGCTACATATTGTATGATTCTATGCATATGAATGTCTAGAACAGGCAAATCTATAGCCAGAAAATGAATAATTGATAGAGATATTGGGGGATGGGGAGATAGCTATTTGGAAGTGATGGTTCAGGGGACAGATTTCTTTCTTTTTTCCTTTTTGTGGTACTAGGGGTGGAACCCAGGGTCTCATGAATGCTAGGCAAGTGCTCTATCACTGAGCTACACCTCTAGTGGAAAAAAAAGTTTTTTTGTACCTGGGGTTTAACCCAGGGGCTCTAGAGCACTGAGCCACTTCCCCAGCCCTTTTTATTTTTTATTTTGAGACAGGGCTTTGCTAAATTGCTGAGGCTGGCTTTGAACTTGCAATCTTCCTGCCTCAGCCTCTGGAGTCCCTGGGATTACAGGTGTGTGCCACAGTGCCTGGCAGAATTTCTTTCTTCTTCTTCTTTTGTTTTTCCTTGTACCAGGGATTGAACTCAGGGGCACTAGACCACTGAGCCACATTCCCAACCCTATTTTTTTTTTTTTTTTTTTAATTTAGAGACAGGGTCTCACTGAGTTGCTTAGTGCCTTGCCATTGCTGAGGCTGACTTTGAACTTGTGATCCTCCTGCCTCAGCCTCTCACACAGGCATGTACCACCATACCCGGCCAGAATTTCTTTTTAAGATAATAGAAATGTTCTAAAATACATTGTAATGATTTCCCAGTTCTGTGTATTGACTTGTACATTTTAATGGATTAACTGTATTGCATGTGAATTCTATCTCAATAAAGTTTTAAAAACAGAGCATCTGGGCTGGGATTGCAGCTCGGTGGTAGAGCTCTTGCTTGCATGTGTAGGGCCCTGGGTTCAATCCTCAGCACCACATAAAAATAAATAAATTAAATAAAGGTATTGTGTCCATCTACAAAAAAAAATATATTAAACAAAACAAAACAAAACAAAACCAGAGAGTCTGCTGTGGATGGGGGCCCTAGGGGCAGCCATGGAGGCATTCATGGTATGAGGCAGACCATCTTCTGGAGGTGACACCCAGAGGAGAGGCTTCAGCTAAAGTAGGAGCAGCTCCCTTCTCCCTCTCCCTCTCGAACTCAAAGAAGGCTCAGGGGAGGTTTTGGCCTTCCTGGGCGTGCAAAGGGGGTTCCAGACAGTGCTGTGGGCTCCTCAGCAGCAGCCGGTGTCAGACAACTAGTCTAGTGAGCACAGGGGAACCTCTCACACATCCTCTGTGAGCTACAGAGGTTGTCTCAAGTTCCCTTCAAGGGTATTTTGGGATCCATTGCATCCCCCTCAAATTCATATATTGAAGTCCTAAACCCCAGGACTTTAGAATGTACTCTCATGTGGAGAGGGTCTTTGCAAAGGTTACCAATTAATAAGGTTACCAAGTAATAAGACCATTAGTGTGGGCCCTAATCCATTAGGACTGGTGTCCTTATAAAAATTGGAAATTTAGCTGGACACAGTGGCACACGCCTATAATCCCAGTGACTCAGGAGGCTGAGACAGGAGGATTGCACGTTCAAAGCTAGCCTCAGCAACAGCGAGGTGCTTAGCAACTCAGTGAGACCCTGTCTCTAAATAAAATACAAAAAGGGTGGTCAAGTGCCCCTGAGTTGAATCCCCAGTACCAAAAAATAATAAATTAAAAAAAATTAAAATTGGAAATTTGGGCACAAATCCCTGATGCCAAGTGAACCGGAAGGTGGCCCTCTACAAACCCAGAGAGAGGCCTGGAACAGCATTTCCTCCCAGTCCCTCAGAAGGATCCCACTTTGGACACACCAAATCTGAGACTGCAGCCTCCACTCTGTGAGACGATTGAGGCCAGTGGCACATTGACCCACTGGCCTGGAAAATCCCACCGAGGGCAGGGTAGAGCTGTGCTGAACTGGCCAGGAGAGAGTAACCAGGGCAGCTAGCTGAAGTCTGGCAGAAAACTGTAGAGGAACCTCATGCTGAGAGGCCACGATGCAGGAGGGGTCAGGAGGGGCTGGCCAGCCAGGCAGAGAGTCACTGGCAGAGAGTCCTGAGGACTGGTCCTATCCCCTGAGGGAACAGCATTGCTGCAGCGCCCGTGCCATCTACAAGGCCCCTGGCCTCACAGGCCCACCCCAGCTCCTGGCAGGTCCTATCTTCCTGTGACTCAGCAGCTGCACCAGAAGCTTCTCTGGAGTTGAGCTAGGTGCAGATCCCTGCAGGCACCTGGTCAGCATTCCATACAGAACATTACCTCACTGGGCTGCCTGCCCTCATCTGAACTCTGGAGCTTCCCACCTGCATCCCAAGTCCATACTGTTATCTATGTGTTTATTTTGCATGCTGGGGATCGAACCCTGGGCCTGGCTAAGCACATCTATGTGCTGAGCCACACCCTCAGTTCCTCTGCTCCTCTCTCTCAGGTTGGGGGCTGGTGAATATACCTATCCTGACTCAGACAGCCCATCCTAGCTCTGAGAGTGCCTAAAGCGGAGGTCGGGGGATCAACAAGGGACAAACCCCTACTCCCTGCCCCAGGAGACTCAGGCTCTTCTGCTTCTCCTTCTCTTTCCATCTCTTTGAATCTGAACTACTGACCCTTCTTCTTGTCCTAGGGGAGGCTCCACCCTCCAACCTTCTCTCTCTTCTGCTCTTAAAGCATCTAGGGCCTCCCTCCTGGGGTGGCCCTCAGCTGATCTTTGAGCTAGAAGAACAGGGAAGAGAAGGTGACTGCTTCACTGGGGGTCAGACCCCTGGGGACAAGGCCAGACCAGATGGTGGGGTCATCCTGGGGAGACATCTGGGGTCTAAGGCCAAGGACTCTCTGGGGAGGTGGCAGGTGGCAAGGAAGCTTTCTGAGTTTTCCCCTCATCTGTTCCTCTCTAGCAGGCCAGACCCTGGAACCCTGAGTCACTATGTGCTACTCTAGGGTGAATAGGAGCAGGCAGTGGGCTGGGCTCAAGGCCTGTCTCCCAGGCCATGACCCTGCTCAGTCCTCCATGTTCACCCTGCTCTGCCCTGTTCTCCCTGGGCCTTGGTGGAGTAGGACTGCAGGGAGCAGGGCTCATGGGAAGAACAGGCCCCAACTCAGGATGGCTCAGCTCAGCTAAGAAATTACTGTCCAGTAGACCCACAGCTTCCTTGGGCTCCCAGTCCTTTAAATGACATTAGCAGGCCAGGCAGGAGGCACATGTCTGAAATCTCAGTGGCTCAGGAGGCTGAGGCAGGAGGACCGAGAGTTCAGATCCAACCTCAGCAACTTAGTGAGGCCCTAAGCAACTCAGGGAGACCCTGTCTCTAAATAAGATATTTTTAAAAAGGGCTGGGGATGTGGCTCACTGGCAAAGTGCCCTTGGGTTCAAATGCTGGTGCCCTCCCCCCTCAAAAAATAACATTAGTAGGTCCTGGTTATGGGGACCTGGGAGGTAAGTTGTGGGCACCACTCTCTGGGAGTGTGAAAAAAGGTAATCAGGGCCCCCAGGAGCAAAAAATAGAGTTAAGTGATGGACAAATGGTCAACCTGCCCTCAGGTCCAGCCAGGTCCCTGTCCTATATGCTGTGTGGCTATAGAAGCAGTGGCTGGAGGAGCTGTTTCTGACCTCTGCCTAGCCCTAGCAAAGTTCTTTCCTGGCCAGCTCTTACCCAGTGTTGTAGTTTGTGTGGATCCACAGTCTGGGGTTGTCAGGGAAGGATGGACACTGCATATACTTCCCGGTCCAGGACAATGTCGAGATGTCGCTCAGTGGCCCATCTGGGGTTAAAAATCCCACCTAAATGTCTGGTCAATTAGGTTTGTTTATGGTGCCTTGTCTGTGTGTGTCTCACTGTTGGTCTCAGTCTCATTATGGGTCAAAGTCAGCCCACTTCATATTCATTTTGTACACCCCTTAAATGTTCTTTTGTCTAAAGAGTTTTCAAAGAGAACAACTAATGATAAAACATCATGTAATGCTTCTTCTCTCAGAAAACTCTGTGAATTAGACTGGCCAGCCTTTAAAGTCGGATGGCCCTCAGAAGGGACCACCAACCTCTCTACGGCCTATCAAGTTCACAGAGTCATTTCCGGGCAGCCTGGCCATCCAGATCAGTTACCCTGTATATAGGTTTGGATTAAAATCCTCCTAGAAGAGCCAAGATGGTTAAGATTTTGCCTTATAGGAACAGCTAGAAAACAAACCTGAAACTCTCTTGCTAACAAAACCTTCCTCCCCAAAAAAACAGGTTCTGCAAAAGAGCTCCGAGAACGTGGATCTTCCTCCTCTGGATCCCTCTGCCCTTCAGAAGCCAAGTTCCCCCTCGATGCCTAAGCCTTTCCATTTTATAATATATACATATATTATATACATGTTCCTTTTTCTACTGGTAATTTCTCTGTTAAAATCAGAAGAAAGGGCTGGGGATGTGGCTCAAGTGGTAGCGTGCTTGCCTGGCATGCGTGCGGCCCGGATTTGATCCTCAGCACCACATACAAAGATGTTGTGTCTGCTGAAAACTAGAAAATAAATATTAAAAAATTCTCTCTCTCTCTCTCTCTCCCCCTCTCTTAAAAAAAAAAAAAAGAAAAGAAAAAGAAAAAACAAAACTATTTATAAAATCAGAAGAAAAGCCACAAAAACTACGCTCAGTGTTGATGGCCAACTCTCTGAAGGTCCAACTCAAGGGGAACTCATTTTCCCTTCAGTTTGTCCCGATTGAACAAACACGATTGAACAAACACAGGTAAGAAGGTGACTAACCGGTGTGCCAGGCTCCACCTAGAGAAAGCAAAGCAGCCGCTAGAATACCCACCAATTTGGTAAAGATAAGCAAGACAATTCAAGGACCAGATGAGCCCCCGGCTGCTTTCCTGGAGTGAGGCTTAATGTGTGTACACACTGATAGACCCAGAGGCTCCAGGGAATAGAAGTGCTCTTAATATTGCTTTTGTGACTTAATCAGCCCCAGATATTAGGAGAAAGTTACAGAGACAGGAAGGATGTAAGGGAAAAATGCTGTCAAAATTGGTAAAAATAGCCCAGAGGGTCTACAATAATAGAGACTCCCCCCAAAGAGAAGCAGGCTAAAAGGTTAACAAGAGTTGGGGTAGTGGCTATGTCAGAATCTCAAGGCGCCTTAAGGCCTCAAGCTCCTGGACAACAATGTCCAAGGGCTTCACTCCCTAAACAGCAATAGCCCCCGGGAAGAAAAACTAAAAGGCCAATTTCTAATGAGAACAGACTTTAAAAAGGGGACAATAATTTGTTCCTTGTGAGGCACAGCCAACCTGTCATTTAAAGGGCCAGAAGCTATTATATATACTTGTCCAATTGGAGAAGAATACCTGCTCTCTCTTTTTTTTTTTTTTTTTTTTTTTTTTAGTTGTAGATGGACACAACACATTGCCTTTATTTTTATGTAGTGCTGGGGATTGAACCCGGGTCCGCCTGTGCTAGGCAAGCACTCTACCGCTGAGCCACAATCCCAGCTCCAGAATACCTGCTCTTAACAAAAGACACCCCACCTTCCGATCTCCTCACAAAATTCCAAAAAGAAATCCCAGGGGTCTGGACAAAACCAATTCTCCTAGCGGTACACCAGCCACCTCTTACAGTGCAGCTCACCAGCATTGGAAGGCTTAGGCATTGAGGGGGAAACCCGGTGTCTGAGGGGCAGAGGGATCCGGAGGAGGACAGTGTCCTATCAGACAGTATCCTATCAGACTGAAAGATAAAAAAGGCTTAGCCATTCACATCCACAGGTTATAGAAGACTGATATCCTGATCCCCTTCCAGGAACACACCTGGAATACACCTGGAACACAGCCTGGAACACACCATTGCTGCCTGTCCAGAAACCTGAGACAAAGGACTACCGACAAGTGCAGGACCTAAAAGAAGTCTGTCACAGAACAAAATTAAAACAATCATGCAGATTCCTTGCCCTAAGACTAAGCATCAGGTGTGATAGTTCCTTGGAGCCATTGGGTATTGCCGCTTTTGGATTCTCGGTTTTGTTGAATTAGCTCAACCCCTGTATGTTACTACAGGGGAAAAGGAGGACTTGAACTGGGAAAGAACAAGAGGCATTTGTCAAACTGAAACAAGCCCTAGTCTCTGCACTTGCATTGGCCTTCCAATGTTCTAAAGCCATTCCAACTGTTTGTACATGAAGTCAAGGGAATAACAAAAGGGGTGCTTACTTAGACTTTGGGGCCATGAAAACATCCGACGGTATATTATCCAAAAGACTGGCCTATGTTACGGCTAGATGGCCAAACCGTCTCCAAGTCATCACTGCCACAGCAATCCTGGTTAAGGAAGCAAATAAGTTTATGTTGGGGCAAGATTTATAAGTGGTAGCCCACATACTGTGGAAATCTTGCTCCAAAACCCTCTGGAGTGCTGGCTGTCCAAAGCTCGTATCACCCAATACCAGGCTCTTCTTTTAAACCAGCCCAGGATAAAATTCTTAAAAACCTCAGCTTTAAACTCAGCCACCCTTCTACTTGATGATGATCGCTCCAAGCCACTGCACAACTGCCAGGAAATCTTGGAGCTGCTCCAGAATGTCTGGCCGGACCTAATGGACACATCTTGGCCAGATCCAGACGAGATACTCTACACTGGTGGCAGCAGCAACATTCAAAATGGAATCAGGTATGCAGGGGCAACTATAGTCACTTTAAATAAAATTATCTGGGCTCAAGTTCTGGGACATAAAACTTCCGCACAAAAGGCAGAACTAATTGCACTTACCCAGGCTCTCAGACATGAAAAAGGAAAGACTGTTAGTATCTATACTGATAGTAGATATGCCTTTGCTACTGTTCATGTACATGGAACTCTCTATAAAGAGAGAGAGGACTGTTAACTTCAGGAGGTAAAAATATCAAACATACAAAAAAATTTTGGCTTTACTAGAAGCCCTCTGGTTACTGAGAAAAGTGGCTGCTTGACATTGCAGAGGCCACCAAAACACAGAGACATCAGAGGCAAGAAGAAACACCTTTGCTGACAAAATAGCCAAAAAGGGTGATTTCAAAGCCTGTGGAGACTTTACAAATTTTGCCTGTGTTGCCTAATCGTGTTCTACCCACTTCCCCTATGTATACAGAATTAAAAAAAAAAAAAAAGAAAAGAAACCTAGGAAAAACCTTAAAGACAACTGAGGACCAAAACGGATGAAAGATTCTACTGGACAAAAGAATCCTGATGCCAGAGACAATAAAAAACTGTTCATTAAGTAATTACATCAAGAAACACATAATGACTAAGTTGTTACAAAAATGACTAAGTTGTTACTAAAAGACTTTTACATTCCTAAATTAACTCAATTAACACAGCAAGTCTCTTCCAGGTGCCAGTCCTATGCTCAAGTAAATCCTAATCCAAAGGTGAGCCAATTTACAGACTGCAAGGAGAAACACAAGGAGAAAGATGGGAAACGGACTTCACTGAAGTAAAGCCTGGACAGTGTGGTTATAGATACTTGTTGGTTTTTGTGGACACGTATTCAGGCTGGGTGAAAGCTTTCCCCACCAAGGCGGAGACAGCAACTGTTAAAAAACTTATCCAGGGGGCTAGGGTTGTGGCTCAGTGGTAGAGCACTTGCCTAGCACGTGCAAGGTCCTGGGTTTATATAAAATAAATGAACAAAATACATAAATATAAATAATAATAAATAAAATATAAATATAAATAAATAAAATAAACAAATATAAAAATAAATAAACAAAAACAAAGGTATTATGTCCAACTACAACTAAAAGATAAATATTAAAAAAAAAAAAAAAAACTTATCCAGGAGATAATTCCCCAATTTGGCCTCCCAATAGCCATGGGGGTCCGATATAGCCCAGCTTTCACAGCTAAGGTAACTCAAAATTTATCTAAAGTCTTTAAAATTAAATGGGACTTATATTATATATAGGCCTTCAAGTTTAAGACAATAAAAAAAGATAAATAAAACTGTAAAAGACACCCTTACTAATTATACTTGGAGACTGGCATAAACTGGACGGGCCTCCTTTTGCCCTTTATTCTAAGACCGTCGCCACTGGTTCCCAGACTAAAAGATTAATAAATAAATAAATAAATAAAAACTAGCTGAAATAGGTAACCCCTCACTTCTTAAGTCCTTACAGGCTCTCCAGCAAGCCTCCCAACAGACTCAGGCTTTAACTAAGGCAGTCCGGCAGCTGGTAACGGGAGAAACTTTTGCCCACTCCTTCCAGCCCGGAAAGCTGATATGGGTGAAACGCCATCACCCGTCTACCTTGAAGCCTTGCTGGCACGGACCCTTTCCAGTCATCTTGACCACCCCAACTGCTATGAAAGCCGCCAGAAAACAACATTGGATTCATCACTCCAGATCAAAAAGGCAGCTTCAACAGAAGGCACATCCCAGGACAACCAACGATGGACAGTACAACCAACAATGGACTGTACAACCCATGGACAGTACCTTAAAGCTAAGATTTACAAGGTCGTCTTTGGAGGACTCTTTACTTTTACTTTCTGTTCTGTTTCACTTTCAGACATGCACACTGCACACAGCTCTCCTCCGAAACTCTTGAGGCCAGAAAAAGACAGGAAGCCTGCTTCTAAAGATTAAACTGCTGGTCCTTAAAAGCATATGATTATGGCTTGGTAAACTTAGTTCAAACTAAAACTTAGATAAATCAAAGATTTGATTTAGTCCCATAAAACCAGTGGGGAATGTTGTGGTGTGAACTGATAAATACAATCAATAAGAGTGTAGGTTATAGGTTATAGATTATAGATACAAGATTTTGTGAGATAAGACAATTATAAAGCAAAAACTGTCATAGAAACAGGCCTAAGACTCCATTTTGCTGCCTTCTATAAAAAAAAACTATTACAAGAGCTGTTTCTGAGAAACTGAAATGAAAGCTGTTTTTTTTATAAAAATTGTCTTTCTGTACTTTTTACCCCACAAATTGTACCCCTACTCAGGATACAGTGGTGGTCATGGTGGGCTACATCCTGTGTGTGAGTGCCCTCGTGGGTCTACATGACTGTGAAGTAGATTCTCACCCCACTGACCCCCCCACCCAAATTCAGGATGCAACTGTCACCTGCTTGAACGCAGGAACGTGGTCAACTGAACTGCAAAGCTAATGCTTTTTTTTTTTTTTTTTGCTTCTGTTTATTGATTGCAGTCCTGCCTAGAGCCCACAGATCTCACTTATTAATGTTTTAATTTCTATGATTGGCTAGCTTACATGATGATAAGCAAGTCACTGAGGTGTGGGTTTTGTGCTTATATTCTCTTTGGATGGACCAGGAAGCTGCTGTCTTCCCACAGAGCTTGAGTCTCTGTGGTGGGTGACAGTCCCTGGTCAGGTAATTTAAACTCTCTTTTGATTTGAAATTCAGACTTAAGAGTGCTTTCTGAGGCATCTCTCCGTAACACTAGGGCCAGGGGAACCAAACCCAGGCAAGGGAAGCAGAAAGGAGTCACGTCAGGAAAAGGCCAAGGAGAGCTTTTGGTAAAAGGTGAAAAAAAATTTTAAAGATATCCTGCAAAGGGTGCAGAAGTGGTGTCAGGAAAAGCTGGCCTCTGGCAGCTCCATGGAGTTCCTGTGGAAGGCTCTCCGAGGTCGTCTGCAGCTATCTGACTGTGAAGCTGTGATTCTAAGGAGGCCAGGTCTACCCAGTAGCACAGGCTAGACACCCTTACTTGCTTTACTGGCCCTTGATTCAGTCCCTCAGCCACCTTGTGCCCTGCTGTGTAATAAAAGTTGCTTTAACAGAACCAAGTCCATCTTGTCCATCTTGGTCCATCTTGAGCCTGAGACATTGTACTCATCTTTCCTCCTTCCCTCCCTCCCTCAAGCAATCCTCCTGCCTCAGCCTGCAAGAGTGCTGGGACCCCAGCCTTGGCCTATCTGTTCTTTACTTCCATGGAAACTAAGAACCGTAACCCAAGATCAAAGTGTCTGGGGGTGGGCAGTGCGGGACACCCACTTGATCCAGGATGAAGCAGAGGATGGAGGGGGCAGTGGTAAGATTTCCAAGCTGAGAGATAGCCTTTCTTTCCATTTCTGAGAGACCCTGCTTGCCCCCACCCCTGCTCAGCATCTCCTGCAGGTGTGTGGGAAGTGGCCAGGGTCTTCCTTGACCATGTTGGCACTGCCCATTCCTTCCTGGGACGAAGGCAGCCTAATCACTGGGCCTCCCCCCAGAGGTGATCCAATTCTTAACCTCTTGGATTTTCATCTTATGTTCCTTTAATCTGAAGGGCCTTGCCTCACCTGAGTCCCACTCTTCCCAGAACCCCCAGCTCCAAGGTGCTACCCACCACCAGCCTTTCCTTATTTGTGGCCCTGACCTTGAGTCTCCTGGCTGCCCTGTTCAAGGTCTTCTTTAATACCCTTGCCTGCACTTCTCAAATGACCCCTTGCCAAAACCCTACTTACCACTCCTTCACGTACTCCACTTGGCTTCTTAACTACAAAATTCTCCCACAGGTCACAGGGTCTTTTGTGGGTCCCATTACCACACTGAGGGCACACTCCCAGATAAGTACAATGGCCCCTGAGCTGGTCTCTTTGACTTTGTCTCTTCCAAACCATTTCCAGTGGTTAACACCCAAATTATTTTATTGGTAGAAATGAAATCACCCCCTGTCTATAAACTTCATCATGAGGTGGGAACAGTGGTGCATACCTGTAATGCCAGCTACTCAGGAGGTCGATAGGAGGATTGCAAATTCAAGGCCAGTGTGAGCAACTTAGTGAGAACCTGTCTCAGAATGAAAAGGGTTGAGGAAATACATTGTCCAGTGTCCTGGCATGCAGGAAGCCCTGGATCTACCTCCAGTACCACAAAAACAAGGTGACTCATCCTGTTTTCCCATCACCTTACTCTGGCCTGTCAATGTCAGCCCCTTCCCATCTCTTATCTTGAACAAATATGGTCTAGCCAAGTGCTCCCTTCCCAGGGCCTTTGCACATGCTGCCCCTGCTGCCTGGAACATTAACATCCTTGTCCTTTTGAAACTGCCTCCCATCATATCTCAGCCCCATTGTTTGATAACCCAGCACATTGCCTGACTTATATGGATGGTGCTCAATAACTAAAGTTTTAAATCCTGTGGGCTTCTCTAATTCCTTAACCCTCAGTCTCTTAGTTGACGAAATGAATTTGTTCTGTGACATCTGGTGAATTTGTTCTGTGACATCTTCCTCCCAACCCCCAAAGGGCTGGTCCGTCCCTTGGCTCAGAGCTCTTCTGCCAACTGTACCCAAAATCATCTTAGCTCTTGGGGTACAGCTTAGTGGCACACTGTGTGCCTAGCATGTGCAAGACCCCGGGTTTGACCTCCAGCTCCACAAAAAATTAAAATAAAAATCATCTGTATTTCCCCCCAGATCTGGTCCCTTGAGCCACTAGTGAAAGCAGTTCCTCTCAGTTACCCAGCAGAAATACTGTGAGATGGGGGCTGAAGGGCAAAAATAACTAGGTTATGATATCGATATCGCTGCTGTCCTTGAAAAGCAGCCAACTAGAGAAACAGGAAGGGCGTGTGCTCTGAGGCTGGAGGGGTTCCGCTGGCATTTTTAAGAGAAATCAGCTGACTTCCTAGCAGCAGGCTGCCTAATGGGCAGCACCAGGGCACAGGGCCAGTGTGCTGGATTAAAAGGATTGTGGGCGGCTAGTGGGCCCCCAATGGACAGCCTGCTTGGCTCGCAGGCAAATTCAGTTCACCTGCTTGCATTTTCAGTGTGTAGTATTATCAAGGTTACAGAACAATAATCCAGAAGCTAGGATTTAACACTTTATTCTATTATGATGAATTTAGAGAGCTACACATGGCTTGGGACTGCTGTATTGGACAGCACAGGTTTGGGGGTAAACTCTGGAAGAGAATAAGTTCCATGGTGAGATTCCTGGACCTTCCAACAAGCTGCCTGTCATAGATGGCAGTTTGGTGGATGTAAATAGAAGGACTGGACCTAGTGGGGAAGGGATGGGGTTAGAAAAAAGAAATAAAAGAGAACCACTTTCAAGAAGGCCGCTTTACTTTGTGTATATGAAATACACTTTTGAGGCCAGGAAAAGAAGCCACAGGAGGGACCAGGTGTGGTGGGCCTTGCTGTAATCCTGTTGGCTTGGGAGGCTGAGGTGGAGGCTGGCCTCAGCAACTTAGATCTTGATGGGGGTGTAGCTCAGTGGTAAAGTACCTCTGGGTTCAATCCCCAGATCAACAACAACAAAAAAGCCACAGGCGGGGAGAACAAACACTAAGGAGTCGGAGGAAGTTGGCGTCATGGGGACGTAGAGGAAGGCCTCGGGTGCTATCCATCCACAGGTGCCCGGGTAGTGCTGCTGGAACCTTGATGATGCTAGTACAGCGTCTCCCGGGCGTGGGTTCGCAGGTGGCGCAGCAGGTGGGAGTTGCGGCTGAAGCCACGACCACACTGCACACAGGAGTAAGGCCTGGCACCCGTGTGCACCAGCAGGTGTCGCAGCAGGTTGCAGCTGCGGCTGAAGCTCTTACCACACTCCGGGCACTCCTGCGGGGCTTCCACCTCCTGCACCACTCCCGTGTGTGTGACCAGGTGGCGTTGTAGATGGGCATTGCGCCGGAAGCTGCGGCCACAGGTCGGGCAGCTGTAGGGCCGCTCCCCAGTGTGGCTGCGGCGGTGACGGGCCAGATTGGAGCTATTACGGAAGCGGTGGCCGCAGGTGTCGCAGGCATGGGGCTTCTCCCCAGTGTGGATGCGCTGGTGGCGCGCCAGGTGGGCATTCTGGCTAAAGCCCTCGCCACACTCGCTGCAGCGGCAGGGCTTCTCGCCCGTGTGGCTGCGCAGATGGCGGGCCAGATCCTGAGTCTGGCTGAAGCTCTTGCCACACTGGGCACAGCGGTGGGGCCGTGGGCCACCGTGTGTCAACAGGTGGCGGGCAAGGCCGGCACGTCGGACAAAACGCTTCCCGCACTGTGGGCAGGCGTGGGGCTTCTCACCTGTGTGCACTTGCTGGTGGCTGACCAGCTGGGAACTTTGGGTGAAGCTGCGACCACAGACCTGGCATGAGAAAGGCTTCTCACCCGTGTGCACGCGCCGGTGGGTCACCAGGTGCTCGCTGCGCCGGAAGGCCTTGCCGCAGTCGCTGCAAACGTAGGGCCTCTTCTCGCGGCTCTGGCTCTGACTACCTGAGTCTTCAGAGCCCTTGTGGTCCTTGCCCTTGGCATGGATCCGCAGGTGACGCTTTAGGCTGGAGCGGCGCTGAAAGGTCTGCACGCAGTGGGGGCACTGGAAGACGGTCGCCTCTCGCCCTTCTGACTTGGCCTCTGGGACACACGTGGGCTTTTGGTCCTGGGTGTGCGCCAGCAGGTGCTGCACGAGGTTGGAACGACGCTGGAAACCCTGGCCACACTCAGCACACAGGAAGGCAGGCTCAGAAGAGTGCGTGAGCAGGTGCTTGGCCAGGTGGGAGCTCTGGCGGAAGCGGTGGTTGCAGAGGTGGCAGGCATGCGGCCGTTCGTCAGTGTGCGTGCGCATGTGCAGCTTGAGGATGGAGCTGCGGCCAAAGCTCTTTCCGCAGCAGAGGCACTGGAAGGAACGCGAAACTGGGTGAGAACGCACCTGGTGTGCCTTCAGGCGGGACAACTGCCGGAAGCCCGCGCCACACTCGGTGCATATGAAGTGCAATTCTTCCTCTGATCTAGGGCTGTCCTCGCCCACTGTGACCTCCAAAACTTCAGTGCTGCCAGGAGGGGACCCTCCTCCACCAGTACTGCTGGTCTCAGGGCCTGGCCCCAGCGTCTGGGCAAGAGGTTCTCCAGCCACCCTCAAGCTGTCTGCTTGTGACTCTGCTGAGATGGCAGAGGACCAGGCAGCCCCATTGGGCTCTTCTGGTTTAAATTCCTCCTTGTCTGGGGTTCTGCTTCCAAATCCTGGGGAAGAAACAAACAGGGATATCAGACCTCTTCGGAGGGGCTCCTGGGCATCACCAGAACCTGATGGGCCTAGAAGAGAAAAGAAACCCAGGATCCTGCAAAGCTGGTGGGTAGGTGAGGCTGGGGGACAAATGAGAAATGTGCATTTTCTCTACCACCTGTTTTTAAAATTTTCAGTAAAATATAGATGACATAAAATTTGCCAAAATAGCCTTTAAAAGTGTACATTTTTTGTGTATCAAATACATTCACAATGTTGATCAACCATCATTACTATCTCCAAATAGAAACCTCATACCTATTAGCAGTCATTCCCTTGGCCACCTATTTTATCTTTCTCATCTAAACTGTTCATTTTTTTTCCTAATGGTGCATTACACTTATACCTGATAGTGGGATTCATTGTTACATATATTTGTACATGCCCATAACATAATTTGATCAATTTTTTTTTAAAGATTTTTTTTTAAGAGAGAGAGAGAGAATTTTAACATTTATTTTTTAGTTTTTGGCGGACACAACATCTTTGTATGTGTTGCTGAGGATCGAACCCTGGCCACACACATGCCAGGCGAGCGCGCTACCGCTTGAGCCACATCCCCAGCCCAATATGATCAATTTTTAAAAAATATTTTTTTAGTTGTAGTAGACACAATACCTTTATTTTATTTATTTACTTATATGTGGTGCTGAGGATTGAACCCAGGGCCTCACATGTAGTAGGCGAGCACTCTACTGCTGAGCCACCACCCCAGCCCTTGATAAATTTTTTTGACCACCTATTTTATTTTTATATTGACTACCCATTTTAAAAGCTCAAAATTAATGGGTTAGTGGTTAGACCAGACAAGAAGCTGTTTAAAAAAGACCAGGCTTGGTGGCACACACCTATAATCCCAGATCTTGGGAGGTTGAAGCAGGGGGGTCACAAGTTTGAGACCCATAACTTAGGACCTGCCTCCATTTTTTAAAAAAGGAGGAGGAAAAAAAGACATCAAAAAAAAAAAAAAAAAAAAGACAAAAATTCAGGCAGGGTCTGGAACTGCAAACAAAAAGACTGTGGTGGTCATGAACTTGGAGAAGGGCTGCTTACCCACAAGATGCTTGGGCAAGGCCTTCTTCACTGGGACATCCTCGAAGGTCAGGGATTCCTATAACAAGAGTAGATAATCCTGTGATTGAGGAACAGGATTCTGGGACCTAAATGGAAGGAAGCACCTTCTAGAATTAAGATAAGGAAGACCTAGGGCAGAGGGGACCAGCTCAGCTCACCAGCACAGCTGCCAGCTCCTGATCTTGGGCATTCTCCTCCTGACACAAGGCGCCCTGTGGGACTGACAGCATCAGGACAGGAAGAAAGAGCTGTCAGGAGGCAGCACTGTACCCCAAGGCTCTCAGGGCATGCCCCCCATCGCCCACACCCCATGAAGCCATTCCAGCTCTCTCCCACCAGGGCCCTCCTATTCCCACCCACACATCTAGTCCACTTTCCAGGGCACCGGCTCCTCACTGTTATCTTGCAGGGGCTGGAGTGTCCTCTGGGGCCCCGGGCTCAGGGACTGGCTTGAATCTGGAGCAGGTTTCCACTCTCCAGGCTCAGCTGGACCAGGAGGCTCTGGCTGGAATGGGGGCAATTCATTTGATGGACACAGAGCTGGAGGTTCTTCTGAGGGCAGTTCCTTTTTGGGGCTGTGGCTGGGGACCTGAGAAGGACCCCCCTGTTCCTCCAAGTTGGTGGCTGCACGGGATCCATTCTTGCCAGTATTGAAACTAAAATCCTGTTGGAAATATGTCCATGTTAGGAGGCAAACAGGAGCAGTCTAAGGTCTACTGCTTCTACAGGGATGGGATGGAGGAAGAAATGGGATGGGGAGTCTCACAGATAGGAGGGTAAGAGTTGGTGGAAAGTGAAGATTCCTGTTTCTTCCAGGGGCCATCAGTCCCTGTCCACACCCCTGCTGCTCAGCCTGCTGCTGCCCACCCCATCTCACCAGTGGCCCCACGTGGGTGACATCCCTGGGCACGCCCTCCAGCAGTAGCACCACCTCCTCTCCATCCCTGAGCTGCTGACCCTGCAGGCGGCCCAGCAGGTGTGGGGGCAGCACACTCAGGAACTGCTCCAACACCAACAGCTCAAGGATCTGTTTCTTGGTGTGAAGAGATGGCTGCAGCCAATGGTGGCAGAGTTCCCGCAGCCGGCTCAGGGACCCACGTGGTCCCATGTCTTCCTGATACTGGAAGCATCTGAAGAGCTGGTGGGCCACCTCAGGCCGAGGCCTGGCCACTGGTTTCCTTGTATCCTCCTGGCCAGCGGCCTCCTCCTCCTCCAGCTTGACAGCTCCGAGCTGCTCTCGCTCCTGTGGAGTCGGGACTGGCTCCGCAAGCATCCTTCACTGTGGGGGATGCCTCTTGCAGCTGGGCCCACTCCAGGTCCCTTTCCTCAGTTCCTCCCACACCTGTGGAGCTGAAGACCCTGGGTTAGGATCTGCTGCAGGGAAGCTGACTCCACCTGGTCATTAGTGTTAAGAGATGCTGGGGTGTGGCCTCCTCAGAGAAATCCTTTTTCCTAATGGTCTGGGTCTCTGCTTAAGCAATGCAGAAAGGACAGAAAAATTGGACAGGTCATCCTACAGTATCTAAGACCTCCTATCACTCTGCCCCCGCGATTAAAGTGAGGAACAACCTGACCTTCCCTCCTCCTGATGCAACCCCTGAGTACACAAAGCACTATGGAGGACAGACCCTGGCTACAAATGTTTCATTCAATCCAGTCTGGTGTGGAGAGCCAACTTCCAGTTCACAGAGCATTGCTGAGAATAAAGAACAAGTCAACCATCACTCGAAGGAATAATTCAACAAATCAGAATGAAAAATAACTGCTATAGAGGGTGTTGTTCTACAGGAGACTAAATGGTGGTTAAAATCAAGTGGGCAGACCTTGACTGGATCCTGATTAATTCACTTTTCAAAGGCTCTCAAGGACAGTTTGGGATCAGTTGAGGGAATCTGAATATGGATGGGATACTAGATTAATGACTCCATTATAGCCTTTTGAATGTAGGCAATGTCTACCAGTAAGAGGATGCTATTGAGTTTTATAGGGTTTGGACTTGAAGGACTAAGGGATCACCCCTGTTCATGGTTGGTAAGATATGTAGAGGAGGTTCACTGACCTGCTCTTTCAACTTCTCTGAATGTTTGAGAACTTTCAAAGTAAAAAGCTGAAGGGAAAGTTCATGCCTGCACTATCTCCTAGACCAGGCACGCGGGCCCTCACTTTATGTCTCTGGAGATATCTCATGGGGGTCAAGGACAATGGCACTCAGCTGACCAGTGCTGGGCTGACCAGGGTGGAGCTCTCACCTTGTTTTCCAGTCTCTCTCCTCCCACAGTTCCAGTCCCAGAGGTTGAGGCCAACATGAGCTGGAGGAGGGTGGAGCAGAGGGAGAGAACCCAGGGCAGCGCAAAGCATAACTGGAGTCCAGTAGAGGCCAGTTGTAAGTGCATGTCACAGCAAAGAGACTGGGGACAGATCAGGGCAGCCAGCGGATGTGGGCTCCAGATGTGAGTGTAATTTGGAAAGTTTTGTGACAGGTGAGTCCTCAAGGCAGAAAGATAATGTTACCTGGTCTGAGAGCCCCTGGTGGACGTACTTTGGGAGTCAGGGCATGGGTATGTGAGGCAGTGATTTTACTTTCTTTTCTCCCCTCCCCAATTCTGGATTTTCCTTGATTCATTCCATCACCCCTTTTGGGGTTCCCACTCTGACACAGAGGCTGGCTAGCCATGGAAAGTATTCCTAGTTGGCCACCAGGGGGCACTGGTTCTGCAGAACCAACCACCTCTCTTGTCTTCCTAGCCCAACCCATGGGGTGGCTACTCCCTTTTTTGGGTAGCCCAAAACTATCATGGGGAACTGCCCCAAATTCAGCCCCAAGCACTAGGGACTCAATTTGGTCTTGTCTTGTTCAATTCGTTCTTCAGTATTCCAGGAGGCTTAAACTTTTCTGAACCCATTCTACTCTTCTATCCTCCCACTCTGAACCCATTCTACTCTTCTATCCTCCCACTCCTCAGGGGGCATCACAAGCGGGGGGGGGGGGGGGGGGGGGGGGGGGGGGGGGGGAGGGAGGGGGGGGAGAAGTAAGAGCACCTTGAGCATTACTTCCCCAAAAGCACAGAGCAGTGTCCCACATGGGGAGTGGCACATGGCAGGCACACTTCAGTGCTAGCTGTTATGTTCTCTCGTTACTGGTTATAGCACCAATGATCATGGCCATCAGTGTCGGACAGTAGCATCTTTGCCCTTTTTACAGCTAAAGACACTAAAACATTTGCCCTAGTGGGTAACCCAGTTTTGGTAATGTTAGCCTAATTTTGAGTTTGGACAGTTTGTTGAGTCTCCTTATAGGAGACAGGGTTTTCTAAATCTCCTTCTTAAGTGGGGTGACTAGAGTGGGGAGTGGGATGGTAAAGAATACAGGAAACCTGTGCTTCAAGCCTGGCCTCAGGGAAACTGACTCAGGCCTTGTTTCTTGCTTCTGCTCCTGCTCTGCAGCCCCCCTTTTCTCCCTCCCACAACCTGGGCTCTTTCCTAGACTTCTGCGTTTTAATCTCTGGAGGCTTTTCCTGTTGCAGCCACTCCTATCCCCCATTGGTGCCTCCCTTCTGGGATCCCACAACACAGTCCCTATGGGTCACTGTGCTGCAATCCATCATGGTTGAGTGTACTTTGTCCCCTGGCTTACAAATAGGCACTGTATCTAGTTCAGTCTGTATTCATCCAGCATTAAAAATGCTGATGACTTCAAATGACTGTTAGTAGTTGTAACAAAATGGAAATCTTACCTTGATGTCCTAAGAATTGGTCAGGAGCAGTGGTGCACGCCTGTAATCCCAACAACTCCGGAAGCTGAGGCACAAAGAACACAACTTCAAGGCCAGTCTCAGCAACTTAGTGTGGCTCTCAGCAAATTAGTAAGGCCTGTTTCAAAAAAAAAAAAAAAAAAAAAATGGGAATGTAGCTCAGTGGTTAAGTGCTCCTGGGTTCAATCCCCAGTACCCTCCCACTCCCAAAAAAATTAGTAATTGAGGAATACATGTAACAATTTTTCTGGGGCAGAAAAGGTCTGATAAATGTTCAAGAAAAAAAATTTTTTTTGTAGTTGAACAGAATACCTTTATTGTATTTATTTATTTCTATGTGGTGCTGAGGATTGAACCCAGCGCGCCTAAGCACGTGCTAGGCGAGTGCTCTACCACTGAGCCACAATCCCAGCCCACGTTTTGTTGTTTTAGAAGCAGCATTTTCAAACTAGAGAACTAGTGACACACTAGTGGCCCTACAGTAGCAGCTGGCAGGTGATGAGCACTTATCTGCCTGGATGCCGTACCCAGAACTCACTTCATCCCTCTGCATTCATGTGCTAAATCATTTCTTTATCTTACAAGAGTGACTTGCTCACAGTCACACCAGGCACAGCTAAGAAAGTGAGAATGTGGCTCTAGGCCCACAAATACCTGGAAAAGAGAGGATAGTTTTGCCTGGGGCCCAGTGTGATTTTCCTTGAATTGGCCAAGATATCACAACATGAATCAGAAATAAGAGGATTTCAAAGCCCTCAGGCCTAGCCACACAGAGTGGCCAGAATCTCCAGGTGAACCCCCACCAAAAGGTTTCAAGGAGGTGGAATTCAGGCAAGTTGGCCTTGCAAAGTCTGTCCCTTCCCCCAGGTCTCTCTAGGACAAAAGCTCTATTAAAATGCACATCTGCAGGGGGTTGGCTAGGTGGGGGTGGGGACACAGAAGCAGAGCCACGAGGGTGGGGCAAACCCAAGTGGAGGTGCTGCCCAGAGACCTCCAGACCTCCGGAAAGCCCAGAGTCTGGGAGGGGCAGAAGATGGGATCCTCTGCTGGGATCATCCCTCTCCCCGCACACAGTGGCAGGTGCCTGATTTGCTGGTCTTTGTTGGTCAGGCTTTCCTCCCATTGGGCTTCCCTCTGGGTGCTGGGCTGAGTGAATGAGGCTGATCAATCCACCAGAGCACATATGGAGGCTGCCTTCTTCAGGTCACAGGACATCGGGGACTCTCCCTCAAGCCCCCCATTGCCACAAGTCCATCAAGCTGGCTGGCCGTGGCTGCACAGACCACCCACATTCTCCAAAGATTTCCAGTCCCTCGCCCACCACCAAGACGTGGAGCCCCCCACCCCCCACTGTCTCTCCAAGCTGCTGTGAACCTCACCCTAGGACTCCCAACTCACCCACTCAGGATCCTCAGTACAGAGGAGAGATGCTTGGGGTTTTCTCAGTGTTCCAGGGCCAAAGCCACCTTCTGCCAGCCTGGGGAAAGACTCCAGCAAAATGGGACAGGAAGTGAGTTCCCTCCCCAATCCTACTCAGGTGCTGAAGGGGCGTCCTCGAGTTAACCCTTAACCTCCCAGTCTGGGAACAAGGTGGGGGGGGGAGGGCGGGGCCAGAGAAACAAAAGTGATGAACCCAGATTCCAAGCCTGCCCTACCCGAGAGACTATTCTCTCAACTGGAACTACCCCTCCAGCCCACTCTAAATCAGGACAGGCCCATACTCCTGGGGGTCTGCCAGTATGCACCTTTCTTTTGGGACAAGAGCAGTAGCTTAAAGTGCCTGCTGTGTGCCGTCTTTCTTGCTAGTATTTTCATGCATGTGATAAAACTGCTATGGGTGTGCTGTGTGCCAAGCACCGAGGACTTAGAACTAAACGTGAGGAAGGAGTCCCTACCCTCGGATATTGCAGTCCAGGGCACAGGGTGGCAGTGATGGTGCCAAAATGGAACAGGAGATGTGTTGGAAAAGAGAGAGAGCTCTCGGTCCACTTAGACCCCTAAAATCCTGCCTAGAAACCCGAGCTCCCCGGGAGGGAAGTGACCTCCTCAACCGCATTGGAGCCAGCTCCAAAGTCGAGCCCTTTCCGTTGTACTGAAATGTTTTTTTGGGTCCTGTCCTTGGCCGCATCCCGGAGGGTGCTCCTAGCGGGGAATCGGTGTTGCCTCCCGGGCCCCTGGGCACGCCCCACCGCACCGCCTGCCATGGGGAGCGGGAACACCCTCGGTGACCGGGGCTGCTGTCGGTAGGATCAGACCCCACGGTCAGTCCGGACCAGAAATTGCCTCCCTCGACCTCGTCTATCTGGTCTTAAGTTTTCCTGCACGCACCAGCAATGAGCTTATCTTTAACTCTAGCGTCGGCCTCACTGGACCATGCGCTATTGTGGACACTATCTCCTTGCGGCTCTGCGTCCCTCGCGCGCAATCCAGAGCCTACACACTGGCATTCGCCGGTAATCCTGGAGACTCCGGGGGATGTGGCAGGAGGATCGGAAGTTTGAGGCCAGCTTCAGAAATTTCTCGAGGCCCTCAGCTATTAACTGGTAATGTAGATCACAGGCAAAGAGTCCCTACTTTCAGTACCCGCCCTCAAAAAAAAGAAGGAAAGAAAGGTTGATCAGCCCCGTGACGCCGCCCAGCCCCCAGCTCTCCCACAAACAGCCCCAGGTGTCCAGTGCGCCCCCTGCGGAGCGCCCAGGCACAAGGCCCCTCCTTCCGCAGCCTCGACTCGCACTCCGCCCCTGAGGCCGGCCCTGGGCGGGGCCAGGAAACCCCGCCTTGTTGGGGCGTGTCTGTAGGCTGGGGCGGGGCCGGGAGCGGGAGCGAGAGCGGTTTCTCCGCAGGTCTGCAGCGCTATGGCGCAGGACCTCTCTGTCCCTCTGTACGCAGAAGGGGAGACGCCGTGCGTCAGTGAGGCGGGAGGGAGCTGGAGTTTTTGCGGGGCGGGTGGAAAGGGACTCCCCTCGCTCTTGCTGCTCCCCAGTCCGCCCCAGGCTGAACTCGCACAGGCGCGCCCCTGGCTTGATCCGCCCCTCCCCCAAGGCTTTTTGGCATCCTCCCCCATGTGGCCTTGGCCTTTGGGACAGGGCCGAATACCTGGACCCTTGGGGGCTTAGTGAGTTGGCCCAACCGTGGACGCTGCACCAGGACATGATGCCGGCCAACTGAGGCAATCAGGAACCCCCCTCTCCCATGAAAAAAACAGGACCCCTTATGAGTAAGGGAGTAAAATTTTTCAGGGAGACATGAAACAGTTAAAATAGTTCCGTTTTATGAGGTTTTACAGACATACCAGAAAATTAGGAGTTCAAAAGTAGACCAGTCTTCAAGGCTACAAAATTAACACACCAGTTGAGGGAAATTGGAAAGTTAGAAATACCCAGAAGCCAGATCCAAGAAAAACCAGATCATTAAACTTAAACCTACTGAGGCACGGTGGTGATTTCTCCTGCTCCAAACCTAACTAGGAACTTTCCCAGACATTAAGGAGCAAATTCCAGATGTTGAGGGGGAAGACGCATGTTCCTGGTCTTTGAAAAGACATCCCATATTCCAACAAAGTTACCTTTAATTTATTAACATAATAAAATTCCCACCTGGGCTGGGGTTGTAGCTCAGTGCTAGAGTGCTTGCCTGGCATGTGTGAGGCACTAGATTCGATCCTCAGCACCACATAAAAATAATTAAATAAAAATAAATATCCCACCCTAAGATGGAGACTAAGATGGTAATGAGACCTGGTCTCCTGAAGAGGAGTGCAGGGGCAGCTGAAGCTCCACCTCTACATAGGGTGACTTCAAGAGACCAGGATCCTGCCCACTGGATGCCATAAAATCTGTGCACCTTTGTCCTCTTTTTGTGTCAGCCTGTTATTTCTGTCTCCAACTTACTGCCTCCCCTTGCTCAAAGGTAAAATTGAAGAGTCTTGTTCCTCTGCCAATGTGTTTTTTTATCTGCTTCTTCTTCTTCTTCATTTTTTTTTTTTTTTGGTGTGTGTGTGGGGGTTACTAGGGATTGAAACCAGGGGCACTCCACTACTCAGCCACTTCCCCAGCCTTATTTTGTATTGTATTTAGAGACAGAGTCTCACTTTTGCTGAGGCTGGTTTTGACTTCACATCCTCCTGCCTCAGCTTCCCATGCTGCTGGGATTGCACGTGTTTGCCACAGTGCCTGGCTATCTGATTCTTCTGATAGCATGAGCATTCCACCAAGTCAACTCCACAAATACTGTAAGATAGTCTCTGGGTAAGGGACTGATCTGGCATCTGGAGTTGACAGCCTGGAAGAACTGACTGGGAATGCAACCAGAGGGATTAATGTTACTTGTAAACATGAATTTCCAAGGTCTCTAAATCTGGAATGTCACCTTTCCAGGGAATCTTCCAGAAAAGCCAAAACCAGTTTGGCTCAAAAATAGCCTTAGGCAGAAAGCAAAAACTCTTGCAAGCTTTTGACCTTCTTCCTTCCTAAACCTCCTTGCCCCCAAGGGCTCAGCTGACAGGCTGTTTCTGGCTCTGTGTGCAGGTGCCACTCATTCTTTCAGGAAATATTTGCCTCCTATTATTCGCCCTTTTGAAGGACCAGGGATGCTATACTAGTGTGTGCTGCCCCCTGAGGTTCACACATCTGGACAAGACCACTACCCAAGTATTCTTTTTTTTTTTTTTTTTAAGAGAGAGAGAGAGAGAGAGAGAGAGAGAGAGAGAGAGAGAGAGGAGGGAGGGAGAGAGAGAGAGAAATTTTTTAAAATATTTATTTATTTATTTATTTAGTTTTTGGCAGACACAACATCTTTGTTTGTATGTGGTGCTGAGGATCGAACCCGGGCTGCACGCATGCCAGGCGAGCGCGCTACCGCTTGAGCCACATCCCCAGCCCCCAAGTATTCTTTTTGACACTTATTTTTTTTAAATATATATATTTATTTTAGTTGTAAATGGACTTTTTTTTATTTATATGTGGTGCTGAGACTCGAACCCAGGGCTTCACACATGCTAGTCAAGTGCTCTACCATTGAGCCACAACCCCAGCCCATTGACACTTATTAACTTAAATTACTTTGCAGAAAAAAAGTCTTAAAGCATATTAAAGTCTCTTCAGATTTTTTTCTGCTCTTGGAAAACACACTCTCCTATCTCAAAGTGCTATCCATTAACAGACTCACAGAAGTCACTGGCTTGTCTCATCCCCATTGAGTAAGGGCTAGTCCCCTCAAAGGACAGACTTTTTTTTTTATTATTTGTTTTTTTTAATTTTTTAATTTTTTTTAGTTGTTATAGACCTTTATTTTATTTATTTTTATATGTTGCTGAGAATCGAACCCAGTGCCTCACATGAGCCAGGCAAGTGCGCTACCGTTGAGCCCCAGCCTTTTTTTTCCCCCCAGTACTAGGGGATTGAACCCAGGGTCTCTGCATGTGCTCTACCACTGAGCCACATCCCCAGCCTTTGTTCTTCTTCTCCTTCTCCTTCTTCTTCTCCCTTTACCTCTCCCTCTCTCTCTTCTTCTTTGATACTGGGGATAGAATCCAGGGGTGCTCTTCCACTGAGTTACATCCCAAGCCCTTTTTACTTTTTATTTTGAGACAGGGTCTCCCTAAATTGCCCAGGCTGGCTGGAACCTGCAGTCTCTTCCTCAGCCTCCTCAGTAGTGGGCATTACAGATGTATGCCAGTGCACCTACCTGAAGGAGAAACTTTTAATGTAAATCTACATATTTGAAATATATTTCAATGTCTGTCTCCTAAGATTATCTTGAAAATACAAATTGTTCTAGTTATTACCATAGATATTTGGGGAAGAGGGACCAACACTTGTAATTCCAGCTACTCAGGAGGCTAAGGCAGGAGGATCAAAACTTCAAGACCAGGGTCTGGGATTGTGGCTCAGTGGTAGAGCACTTGCCTCACATGTGTAAAGCCCTGGGTTCATCCTCAGCACCATATAAAAATAAATTAAAAAATAAATGAATAAATAAATAAATAAATAAAAATATTGTGTACAACTACAAAAAAATATTTTAAAAAATAAAGCTATTATGTCCATCTACAACAACAACAACAACACCAAAGGTTCAAGACCAATTAGCAAAACTCTAAGCAACTTAGCAAGACCCTGTCTCAAAAGGGAATATAGCTTAGTGGTAAGATGCCCCTGGGTTCAATTCTGATTGAAATTGGGCGGGAAGCAAGGGGTGGGGGGAAAGATGAGATATTCTGAGAAAACTATAATTTAGGGACTTTCAAGCACTATGTACTGATCAGATGATGAAGACCTCATCAGCCTGAGGATCCTAAGACTGACCAGACCACCACAAACTTTCTTGAGATCACTGAAGGATATGGAAGAACAAGCCCCAGGGAGAAAAGGAGAATAGGCCCCAGAGAGAGAAGGAAAACAATGTGCTCTGGACTTTCACCATTTCCCAGCAACAACAGGCTTTGAACTTTCACAGCTGCCCCCCACCCCCTCGCCCACTGCCCCACTGATACATTCTGCTATGATTCAAGTCTAACTGAACCCTATAAAGCTCAGACCCCCTGTTGTAACCAGTTGTCATTTTCCTCCTGAAAATGTGCCCCTCTGCTGCTTAACAAAGTTTTGCTGATCTGTGGAGGTCTGTCCCTTTTTTGTTTACTTTTGCTTTCAATTGCCAGAGTTATGTTGTGCCTACATACCTTTCCACGTCCACCCTTCACAAGTTTCCTTTAAAAGAAGAGCCTAGAATCCCCCAAATGCTCTCTCACTCTGGAGATGACCCACATTTTCCCTAGAATATGCATTCTTTGCTTTAACCCTTAAGGGCCCACCTTCTCATAATAGCCCTTATGGGGAGGGGGTTGTGGCTCAGTGGTAGCACCACATATAAATAAATATATATTTTTTTAAAGAGCATTAATGAGAAACTGACCAAATTTGAATATCTGTAGATTAAGTAATATTATATTAGTGTTAATTACAATGCTCAGACTGTGGTTACTAAGAAAACCTTTCTTAAAAAAAATAAATAAAAGTTCTCCTTCTCCATTCGTGTATCTTCTTTCCTAAATAAACCTCTGTCTATGCCTCTGAATTGTCTGTGCTGAAATTTTTTTCCATCACATAAGCCAGGGACCCCACTGATCCTGAGTCGAGTTGCCCCTTCTTTCCAGGAACTCCTGGGACCCTTCTTTGGGGACACCTCTTCTCCTGGGACAAAGGGAGAACCCCTCCAGCTCTGGGAAGAATTACTGTTAAACCCCTATGACTTGCATTAGTCATAATACAGGAGGGAAGAGAGAATCTGGACACTATGGCAGGTTTGGGCTGAGACAGGCTGAACCCCAGCTCCAGACTGTGTTGGTCAACCTGCATGTGACTGGTCATTTTTCATTTGGAAGCTACAGTGCCTTTCATGGTGAGGACTGCAGATTATGTTTGTGAAAGCATCAAGCCCAAAACCATAATAAAAATGTTTGCATCTGCACCTGAAGCAAGGGGAAGCCAAACAGAGTGAGGTACCCAGGGGTGGGAAGAGGGGGGAGGGCACCTTTGGAACAGCATTCTCCAAGAGAAATATAATGTGACCCACACTTATACTTTTAAATTTTCTGGTAGCCACCATGAAAGCTGTAAAAGGAAACAGGTGAAATTAATTTTAATAATAGTTTATTTAACTCATTAGATTCAAAATGTCATCATTTCAAAATGTGATCCATACGAAAAATTATTACTGACATGTTTCACATTCTTTTTTTCATGCAAAGTCTTTGAAATCCAGGTTGCATTTTACACTTGGGGCACATATTAGTTTGGACAGAGCACTTCCAAGGGAGCACTCAGTAGCCAAGAATCCTTTTTTTTTTTTTTTTAACATCACAACTTTGGCACTTCCTGCAGGAAAAGCCCCATCCTGGCTGCTGGAGGGTGAGGAAGAATAACAAGAGGGATCAAGGAGAGTTGAGGTCACTTAGGAAGGCCAGGGGTCTCTCCTGAAAAAGACTTCACTGCTTCCCAATTAGGAGCCTAGAGTTGCTGCAGGGATGAAGGAGAGACAGGAAGTGAGGAAGGAAGGGAGACCCAGAAACTGGATTTGCAGCTAGCTTGAGGAGGCTCTCTCCAAAGTTAGGCCTCTCCCCTTAACTACCTGCCTGCCCAGGAAGACTTGAAGGTCTGTGAGGGCCAGCAATTAGAAGCATGTTGTGGCTGTAAGTGGGCTGAGGAAAAACAAAAAAGGGGAGGGGAGGGGAGGGGAGATGTATCGTGCTCACCTGGCAGGCCTGTGGCTGGGGTTTGATCCTCAGCACCACATACAAACAAAGATGTTGTGTCTGCCGAAAACTGAAAAATAAATATTGAAATTCTCTCTCTCTTTCTCTCTAAAAGAAAAAAAAAAAATTAAAAAAAAAAAAAAAAAAGAGAGAGGGAGGGAGGGAGGGGAGAGAAAGAAAAGAGGAAAGAGAGGGACCTTTAAACCCAGGCCCAAGCACACTATTTGACCATTTGTCCCATGGGTGTTTCCAGAGTGGTTTGCTCTGAACCATATTGGCCTTACCTCAAAACTCCCTGTAAGGAGTTAAGGCTCTTCTCATAAGGCAAACATCTGGGTTAAATACCTTAGTTTTCTTATTGCAAAGGGGGCTTATGATTCTTATTTATCACGCAGCATAAAATATTTGCATGCATTTCTTATCAAATGATCTTGAACTTTCTGATTTCTCAGTCCTTCCAAAAGTTGTGTTGCAAGAAATAATATTCATGGCAGCTCACATAGAACTGAGATTTGATTTGTATGATTCCAGTGAGACCCGCTGAGTTCCATGCTTGGGCCACTGCTCTTCTGCAGATGTTGAATCTAAAAGACCCAGGTGCTGAGAGCTTTGTGAGGCAGTGTTTAGGTGAAATCTATAGAGCCAACTGCGTAAAGGATGTTTATTTGGGTAATTCTGCTAATGCTTAGGAATCTGCTTAATAAAAAATGAAGTAGGTTTAGTGACTGTGGCCACATCATCACACATTTGTTCAAACCTATAGAATGTACAATGCTAAGGGGAAACCCTAAAGTATAGATTTTTCTATTGTGTCTGCAAACTTATCTGGAAAACATGAACAACACAGAAGTGTTTAGCAATTTATGTTCAAGAGTCAGTGCCCTCTCTATGAGGTGAAGAGCTGTCATTGTAGAATCCTGGGAGCCCTCCTCCTTCTGGGCCAGGTCCTCCTGCAAAAGACCATCAAGGCTGCAGTTTCCTGATATTCCTAGCCTGGACAAGGGACCCAGGAAGCACTGGGCTGGGTCCTTGAAGTTCACCCAGCTCTGGGCAATTTCCCTTGGGCTCTGGGTCCCAAGGAGATGTAAGCATAATACCAGGGTCTGGTGCTTGCCCAGGTGGCTGTAGCAGGACCCCTTTTCAGGCTGTAAAGCCAGGTCAGAGCTTGACATGCACCTCCCCAGTCTGTGGCCCCAAATCCTCAATTTAGTGTCTGCACCAGCTTCAAACCCTCACCCCAAGGACCAAGCTGTGCTTGTAACCCACTTGGGGGAGCAGAGGTAGCCAGGCCCCAACAGAGGGTCCTTCACCAGAGGACAAGCAAGAGAAGTAAGGAGCAGATGAGCGAGGATCCCATCAGGCCCCTGTGCAGGGAATAGGGGACTTTCTTGGGACAGCAGAAGCCCCTCCTTGTAGGCCTGCTGCTTAGGCCCTGGAGGGCAGGCAGGCAGCCACTGAGAACATAATAAGGTGCTATGAGGACAGGGTCTCACTGCATTTGCCCATGTTGGTCTCCAAGGTGTGTAGGGCTTAAGATGCAGAGCCATGACTTCTTGGGGATCCTCTTGACTGTGGCAGTTTCTTAGACATTTCTTATTTCTGATGACCTGAACTTTTTTGGTGGGGTACTGAGGATTGAATCCACGGGTGCTTTAGCATTGAGTTGCATTCCCGCCTTTTTTTTTTTTTTTTGAGAGGAGGTCTTGCCAAGTTTCTGAGGAAACTTGATCTTTCAATCCTCCTGCCTTAGACTTCTAAGTTACAGGTGCACACCAGTGCACCTAGCTGACTTGGATGATTTTGAGGAGAACTGTTCAGGTATTGTAGGGTGCTCCTCAGCCAGACTTTAATGTTTTCTCATGATTAGACAGGGGTTGTTGTTTAGGGGGGAAGACCACAGAGGTGAAGTGCCATTTTCATCACTTCCTATAAAGGACATGCACTGTCAACCTGTGATATCAATGTTGGTGGTGACTCTGATCACCTGGCAGAGGTCTTGTTTGTCATATTTCTCCACTGTGAAGTTACTCTCATTTGTATTTCATACCTGTTCTTTGGAAGGAAGCCACTACACGCAGCTCACACCTAAGGAGCAAGGAGCTTTGTTCCACTTCTTGAGGAAGGATCTGCATCACTTCAGTTTTCTTCCTTCCTTTTGTACTTCCACTCCCCCCGCCCTTTTAAAAAAATATATATATATTTTAAATTTTTTTAGAAGTTGATGGATAATTATTTTATTCATTTATTTATATGTGGTGCTGGGACTTGAACCCAGTGCCTCACACGTGCTAGGCAAGCGCTCTACCACTGAGCCATAACCCCAGCCCCTTTTTTGTTTGTTGATGGACCTTTACTTAATTTATTTATATGCAGTGCTGAGAATAAAACCCAGTGCCTAACACCCCACCCATTAGGGAAGTGCCCTATCACTGAGCCACAACCCCAGCCCCACTTTTTTTTTTTTTTTTTTTTTTTTGAGACAGGGTCTCACTGTATTGCCCACGTTGGTCTCCAACTTCTGGGCTCAAGCAATCAGTGCTCCTTTCTCAGTCTCCCAAGAAGGGCAGGAGAAACTATGGGTGGGCACCACTATACTTGGCTCCCTGTGTCTCTTTGAAATCATGTCCTGTCGTTTTGTTTGTTTTTTAGCATTTTCTTACTTTCTGGTCTACTAGATACTTCAGGCTTTGTGCATTTCGTGCTTACCCTAGAATCAGTCATTTTTCTAAGGAACCCTAGTCTTATCATTAGCTGATGTTTTCTTATATTATAAACATCCACAAAAATACAATTTTTTAAAAGATGAGAGAGTTGGGTGTGGTGGCACACACCTGCAGTCCCAGTGGTTTGGGAGGGAGGCAGGAGGATCTTAAATTCAAAGCTAGTCTCAGCAACTTAGCCAGGCCCTAAGCAACTTAGGGAGAACTGTCTCCAAATAAAATATTTTAAAAAGGGCTGGGAGGGCTGGGGATGTGGCTCAAGCGGTAGCGCGCTCGCCTGGCATGCTTGAGGAGCTGGGTTTGATCCTCAGCACCACATAAAAATAAAATAAAGATGCTGTGTCCACAGAAAACTAAAATATTTTTTTAAAAAGGGGGGGGGGCTGGGAATGTAGCTTAGTGATTTAGCACCTGGGGTTCAATCCTAGTACTAAAATAAGAAGAAAGAAAAAAAAAGAGAGAGCAGAGAGAGATAAAATAAAAATAAAAACTAATGGAGCAGGACATTGTGGTACACACCTGTTAATTCCAGCAATTCAAGAGCCTGAGGCAGGAGGAACAAAAGACCAGCTTCTGTAACTTAGTGAAGGCCTCAGCAACCTAGTGAGACCCTGTCTCAAAATAAAAATAAAAAGGGCTGGAGATGTGGCTCAGTGGTAAAGTACTAAAGCACCTGTGGGTTCAATCTCCAGTACAAAGAAAGCAAAAAAACAAACAACAACAACAAAAAAACTCTACATTTTTTTTTCACAGCCATTTAATTAAAAAAAAAAAAAAAACAGAAAAGAAATTTGTGTTAAAGAAATACACCAGGGCATGCAGAGGAGGGCTTCTTTGGGGTGGGGTGGGGAGAGGGCACACGGAGACCTCAGAGATGGAGATGAAAGGCTGAGGACATCAGCTGAAAACGATATCAGGGTAGGTTCGTGTGCACCCCTGCCATTTGCTCCCAGGAGGCACCTTCTATGAAGTTCCTCTAGTGCTGAGCCTGTCAGAATGTCCTCCATCCCCTCCTACTACAGTATCTTGGTTGATGTGTGAAAGTACAGCCTGAAACTTTACAGCAGCAAAGTATATTTTGGGATGATGACATGTCCTGGTTTCCTAGAAATGCACCCACCTCTAATGGAAAGTAACTTAATTTATCCTAACTTCCACCCCAAAGGACCAGCATCCAAACCGGAGTGAGACTTTTTTTTTTTTTTTGGCAGTGCTAGGAATCAAATCTAGAACTTTGTGTATACTAGAAAAGCCCTCTAACACTGAGATACACCTCTATACCTTTTTTAAATTTTTATTTTGAGATAGGGTCTCGAAAAGTTGCCCAGGCTGGTCTTGAACTTGTGATCTTCCTGCCCCAGTCTCCCAAGTAACTGGATCACAGGCATGCTATGATCTTTCTATGTTCTTTATACTGAAAGATCTTTAACATGTATGTCACACAGACAAGCACACACACTTAACATGCAGGGACGCAGGTCATACCTCCTATGCATTGTGCTGGGACTGAAACCCAGGATCTCATGCATGCTTGGTAAGCATGTAACAGTCACTTTACCTTTTGATATAGCCCTCCTTGCTCTGGGGCTGCTGCTGCTGCTGCTTCTTCTTGTGCTGGGAATTGAAATCAGGGGCACTCCACCATTAAGCCATATCCTCAGCCCTACTTTGTATTTTTTTATTGATCCACAGGGTCTCACTGAGCTGAGAAGTGCCTCACTGTTGCAGAGTGCTGGCTTTGAACTCGCGATTCTCCTGCCTCTACTTCGGGAGCCACTGGGATTACAGGCGTTCGCCACCTCGCCAGGCTTGAGGCTTATTTGTTTATTTTTTAAAAAAAAATTGTTAGAGGTTGAGGTTGTGGCTCAGTGGTAGAGCACTTGCCTAGCATATGTGAGGCACTGGGTTTGATTCTCGGCACCACATAAAAATAAACAAATAAAATAAAGGCACTGTATTCATCTATAACTGAAAAAAAAATTAAAAAAAATTGTTAGAGATTGATGAATCTTTATTCATTTATTTATTGTGCTGAGATTCGATCCAGAGCCTTGCACATGCTAGGCAAGCGCTCTATCACTGAGCCCCAGCCCCAGCTCCTTGAGACTTAGTTTTAAAAGTTCATGTTTTCCCTTCCTCTTCTCCCTCTCTCCTACCTAACCTGGGGGCGTGGAAACAAGATCACCTGGAGTTACCCAGGCTCCACAGGAAGGAGATGTCTGCCTGAGGATCTAGGAAGTGACTATCTCCCAAATTAACAAATGAATCCTAACATACCCTCAGGGCGCCCTGGGAACTCCCGTCAGGGCACACGGACTGTAGCCTTTGAATAGCTTTTTAAAAAGCCCTGCTTTCCCTAATGGGCAGAATCACAGGGACAGGAGTCCCCTGTTTCTCCTTTGCCAACAAAACAATTTAAAAAAAATTCCTTTAACTTAGAACCGTGTCCTTATTATTAAGTTATTAAGTTGGCATGAATTGGCATTGGGGACAAGGATCGAGCTTTCGGTTACAAGGGCTCCACCACTGAGCTATAACCTCAGCACCCTTACTTCCATTTTTAAAAACAAAACGGCACCCAAAACAGGTGAGCGAGGGAGATGCTGGATCCGGAGGCGGGACTGAGCGCCAAGGTCGTAAGGCTTTATGCATCTTGATCGTGTCCTCACGGCTCGGCTCTCTTTAATAAGACCCCTGAGCCCCAGGCCCCGCGGCGGCCGCGGGGCTTTCCAGCGGGCCGTCTTAGTTTCCCGGCGGGTGGAAGTCCAGTCCAGGACCGGCGTGCCCTCGCCCAGCGTCCTCACCGCCCGGGCCGGCCAGGTAGATCGCCGGGAGATATCTGGGCAAACCGGAAGTTGCCGTGGGGCAGCGGGACAGGAAACGTGGGGACACCAGCCAGGCCAGGCGCGCACAGGGTGACCCTTTCCCCCGCGAGTAGGACTGTTCTCGGGAGCGCGCAGGCGAGGGCCTCGAGACGGTGGCTCAGTGAGGCGGGACGGGCGGAGGGGGCGGGACCATCTTGTCTACAGCCAATCACTGGCGTCTTCCGTGGCGTGTGGTGAGGGGCGAGGTGGCGTCGTTGCCTGGGAGACAGCTCCTGGCGTCAAGTTCCTGCGGGCTGAGGAGCTCGCGGGGCCGGAAGGTGTGCGCGGGACTCCCGGGCTTCTGCGGCCTCCTGCTGCTCGGAATTTGCATTCCTGCTGCGGTGTCAGCTTCACTGGAGCGGGTTGCGGGGTCGCCTTCATGCCTCTGGAGGTCTCCCTGGCCTGGGCATCCTTAGTTATTTTTCTTCTTTTAAAAATTTTAAACCCTATGAGCACTTCTGCTGATTACCTTTTCTTCTTTGTTAACGTTTAGAATTTTCTCTGCTATTTATTATTTTTACTTCCCTTCTCTAGTGTTCCTTTATTTCCCACATTGGTTGTCTCTTTCCTTCACCAGGCCGCATATCTGCATCGTCCTGTCTCTAGTTAGCTGCTTTAGTTAGTGTATTATTTTGTTCTTGCTTTAAACGATGTTGTTTCTAGTTTTCATTATTTTTTAAGACTTAAGTTAACTGTCAGGCTGATCTCTGCGAGTAGATGGGGATTTATTTACCAAAGGTGGTATCCTCTCCTTACTCAAGTTCAGGGCAGCCACCAGGAGTTGACGTTTGTTGAGGGTTTCCCAAACCTGAAGCTCCACTAAGCGCCTTTCTCCATGGTAGTTAATACTTGTGACAGACTCTGAGGTAAGTAGGTAAGTAAAGCCCTGAACTGGTGGCCTGTGAGCTGAATGCAGAGAGGCTGGACGTGTACTGAGTTTTTTTTTTTTTTTTTTTTCCTTTGTGATACTGGGGCAATTCTAACATTGAACTATATGCCCAGCCCTTTTTATTTTTTCTTTTAAGACAGCGTGTCTCCGGGCTGGGGATGTGGCTCAAGAGGTAGCGCGCTTGCCTGGCATGCGTGCGGGCCGGGTTCGATCCTCAGCACCACATACAAACAAAGATGTTGTGTCCGCCGAAAACTAAAAAATAAATATTAAAAATCTCTCTCTTTAAAAAAAAAAAAAAAAAAAAAAAGCGTGTCTGGCTAAGTTGCCCAGGTTGGCTTTGAACTTGTGGTTCTTCTGCCTCAGTCTCCTAAGTAGCTGGGATTGTGGGTGTGCAGATTTAAACGTTTTGTCGTAAATTTAAAACTCAGGAGATTTCACATAGAAATCAAATTCTTGCGAGGTGTGGTGGTACAAGCCTATAATCCCAGTTAGTTGGGAGGCTGGTAAGTTCCAGGCTAACCTGGGCAATTTACCAAGACCCAATCTTTTTTTTTTTTTTTAAGAGAGAGAGAAAGAGAGAGAAAGAATTTTAATATTTATTTTTTAGTTTTTGGCAGACACAACATCTTTGGTTGTATGTGGTGCTGAGGATTGAACCCCGGCTGTATGCATGCCAGGCGAGCGTGCTACTGCTTGAGCCACATCCCCAGCCCCACCAAGACCCTATCTTAATATAAAAAATTTAAAAAGGACTGGGAATGTATCTAACTGGTAGAATGCTTGTCCTAACATATGCAAGGCCCTGGTTTCAATCAAGGAGAATGAGAAGGAGATGGAAGGAAGAAGAAGAAATCGAATTTTTTTTTTTCTCTTGAAAAATATTTGAACTTTGGCAATACTGGCCCCCAACTATTCCCTCTAAACAAATATGGTTTTGGATATCCCTGAAGTCCCTTGTACTCTCTTCTTATGTCCAGCCATTGGTCATTTGTGGTTGTTGAAGGCATTACATTTTTGATGTCTGCTTTACGCCTTTCTGAACTCTTTCAGAGGCTGCAATTTCCACACAGAAACTGTGGTAACCCGCTCCCCCAGACCTGCTCTGATCCTAAAACCAGCTGTGGAATGCATTTCTCTCCTTTCCAAGAAAGGGTTAAATGGTTAATATCAAGCATATAGTAGGTGCTCAAGGAATTTTCTATGAACAACCAAATGAATGCTCAAACTTCATTTAGTCTGTCTAGGAGATCTTATGGCAGGATTCAAGCCTCTAGACACCCTTTACCCCTGCAGTATTCCTAAACCAGTACCTTTTGCTGGTAAAGAAATTTTGCCCTGGGGCTTGGGGTTGTGGCTCAGCAGCAGTGCAATAGCCTTGCATGAGGCACTGGGTTCCATCCTCAGCACCATATAAAAATAAATAAACAAAATAAAGGCATTGTGTCCATCTACAACTAAAAATACATTAAAAGAGGCAGAGGGAGAGAATTTTATTTTATTTGTTCCCTGAAATTGGGACACATGCACTGATTTTGAACTTTGTGCTCTTTTGGGATTGCATGGGGTGACATGGTCCTTTCCAGCAGTAGTCCTTGTATACTGGAGACTCAGTTCTGCTCCTCATGGACACACTGAATGCAGTTGTGTCATCTTTTCAGGACCCTCTTTGACTTTGTTCAGTTCATAGCTACCTGGATTGAAAACAGTATTGACTTTGATTACAACTTTGTATGTCCCTCTTCACCCTGGGTTTAGAATGACTGGAAACACTAACTAGAGGCAAATCCCAGGGGTAAATTTTCTTCAAGTTGACAGTAGAATCAAGCCAAATCCAAGGACTCCTAAAATATTAGACTCCAAGAGTGGAGTTGCAAAAAGAATGCTACAAGGGACCAAGTGTCGACCATGACCACCTGGGAGTCAGGTTGTGGGTAAAACGAATATAGGTCTAGTATTGCCAAATGTTCTGATTTTTTAAAAAAATCAATTATATGAGAACTCTGCTGATTTTTAAGTGTTAGAAATTAAGTTTTTAAAAAATTAAATCCTGTGAACCCACAGAGTACATCTGTGAACTAGTACAGGGCTCTAACACTGATCTTGCTGTGTGAAGCAGGGGATCTCAGAGATGAGTCAAAGGAGGCAAGCACAGGATCATCTCTGGAAGGAACATTCCTGTAGGCAGACTCCAGGACTGGGACCCCACCTCTTTCCTGACACTCCCATGCTCTGCCTAGAAGACATGGTTCCTTACCCCAGAAAGTAAAGTACAATCACTCTCCTCCCCATTTGGGGCTTTAGTACCCAGGGTCAGAAGGCAAAGGGAACCTAAGGGGTGGCATCTGGAACTCCTGTACAGTTGGGTCAGGCCTCTTTACCACTGTTTCCGAGCTGGAGTAGGTTTGGAAAAACCAAATTTATCCCACATATTGCCAGGTGTAGGCATCAGGATGGGCTACAGGTGGTCCCAGCCTATTTCCTTAGTTCACTCCTAGGGAGAGAACTCTGCCAGTATTGGAGGGACCCAGAGGACCTCCTGATCTGGGGAGGCTTAATTGAATCCAGGGGCCTCAAAGAAGTGCTGTGTACTGAAAAAGAACTTCTTCCCTCCACTCAGCAAAGCGCCACTTCTTCAAGGATGACTTCAATGCTCTCTTTGAAACATTATCAAAATCTTTCTAAAAACGCATCGCCCTATTTTTTTGTTTCGGTGCCCCTGCTTGGCGGGCATCACAAATACGTGCTTGGTAAAAGAATCGTCTTTAGCAGGAATTGCTGATCTGGGAATTGCCTTCCTGCCAAGAGCAGGTGCAGCCAAGGCCTGGGATCCCAGACGCGGAACCCTCAAAGCTGGGAACCCTGTAGGGCTGCCGCTGCGTGGGGAACGGGATCTGGAAGGGACTTCCTGTTGTCCCTAATCCTGGTCTCCGCCCGATTCCCCCGCCCGCCCAGCGCTGGCTGCAGAACCTCCCTTCCCTGGGGAGGGGCCCGGCTGCCCCTGGTGCCCCCTCTGCCATCCTGCACCTCGGTGAGAAGGGAATGCTGGGGAGGGCGCCTGGATCCCGGGACTGGTACAGGTGGCCAAGATTGCAGGAGGGGACAGGGTCAAAGGTGGAAGGCTTCGGGCTGGCAGGAGAGAAGGGGGCCTGGATCCGGGATTGTTAAGGAGAAGGACATAGTCCGCCGGAACTTTGAGCAGGATGGGCATCCCAAGGCCGGAGGTTGCATCGCAGGGCAACTGCTAAGTGGACAGGTTGATTTCTGGTTTCTAGGCGGGCTTTAAAGCAGACGCGGGGCACAGGATACATGCCTTGGGGTCAGCGGGGCCTGAATTCTTCTATGAGAAGTGGGACCTCACCAGCACTTGTTTTGTAGGATCTCTGCAGAATTTTCTGCTCTTGATGACAGGAACTACCATTTCAATTTTCCCCCATTTTCCCTGAACTGTTTGCTCTGAAATGTGGGGCTCAGCAACAAAGCATACGATACACAATATCTTTGTACCTTTTTTTTTTTTTTTTTTTTTTTAAAGCAGGAAACTAAAAACATGATAGAAAAGTAGAACTGCTGAATAGGATCTAGCAGACTTTATTTCCAGGTAGGACCAGGAAACTCTGGTCCAGCATGGAGATTTTTCAGGGCACTTGAAGATGACTGATTTCTTTCTGCTCTTTCAGGCTCATGGCCAAAAGCAGGAGGGGGCTTGGCCAGCAAGCAGGAGAAACAACTTGCTGTTCTTCCTAGCTCTCAAATAGAAAATGTCTGCAGATGGTGGAAGCATCCAGGCTGCTGAGAACAAGGAGAGAGCCCAGGAGGTAAGAAGTTCTCGGGGCAGAGGCATGCCATGAAAGAAGCTGGGACAAGATGATTTTTCTAAGCAGGGTATCTGGGCAAAGGAAGAGTTAGACTCATTGGGGGTGCAGGGCTGGTGGATGGGGGAAGTGGGTTGGAGATACTGGAGAGAAGGTGGCATGATGGGAAATACCCTCTATTTGGCATTTATGGTGTAACTGTTCTGCCTTGTTCAGTGAATAAAGGTAGTCAACAGGCACATGGAATAGCAGGGGTGTTCTGTGGGGTCCTCCAGTGAGGTTTTTTCTGAATTGTGCCTACTTGTTCTATGCCCCACTTCCTTCTCCCCAAGACATTTCTCTTCACCTCTCTGGGTCTGAGCTCCAGTCCTGCCTGCACCACCTGCTGCCTGTGTGTGTGTATGTAATTACCATTTGTGGAGGACTGGGGTCTCTTGGCCTTGGGGTTGGAGGACTCTGAGTCACTTACAGGCAAGGCATGTGACTCAGGCCAGTCCTCTGACCTGTGGGAACCAGCTCTGTCCTTTGTAAAATGCAGATTCTGTACCTGTCATTCCCTCCTATCTTGGAGGAGCTAATGGGATGAGATTCATCTAAGCAGTGTCAGCTCATAACTGATCATAATTTTTGATAATGAAATGATAACTCCCACAACTAGAGCTCAAGTAAGAGAAGCCTGTGTCCTCTGGCCTAGTGTCGTAGTGGTTATAAATAAAAATTCACATCCAGTATTAGTGCTTCCGTGTTGTTGTTTTTCTTGGGGGAGGTTACAAGGATTGAACTCAAGGGCACTAGATCACCGAGCCACATCCCAGCCCTATTTTATATTTTATTTAGAGACAGGGCCTCACTGAGTTGCTTAGCGCCTCACTTTTGCTGAGGTTGGCTTTGAACTCACAATCCACCTGCCTCAGCCTCCAAAGCTGCAGGGATTACAGGTGTGTGCCACTGCGCCACACTAGTGCTACCGTTTTTATGCTGTGGAAGTTCAAAGAATTATTACCATTGTTTCATAACAGCTTTTTATGTGTGCCTTGAACCTGACAAGCCTTGCTGATCGACATTCTCCGTTAGTGTTGAATTCAAGTCTACACAAAGTAATAATAATAAAAATTACCCATACTTTGTGTTTATCCAGAAATTTCTAGAGTGGGTGGCTTTCTCTCATATATGTATGCCCCTCATGACTGTTCTAGGCAGGCAGCAGAGCAACTGAGTCTCAGAGGCCAGTCAGGGCATTGTTAGGTCTGCCCTGGACACTCTTGACAGCTGGTCTTTCCCTTCAGGACTGACTGGAACACACACACCGGGGAGGGTGAGGCAGGGATGGGTGTGACTCCCAATAGAAGGCCAGCCTTGCCTTGAGTGACATGAGAACCACCAAGGTTCTCTCAGTGAGAGGATATATATGCCTTGCCCAGAGTTTTTGAGAGGCCTGATTGTGAGCCTTTGTCTAATTCCTAGGCTTTGGTGTGTTAGTTTCCTGTAGCTGTAGAAACAAGTTCCCACTGACTGGGTTGCATAAGACAACCAGGATCTGTTCTCTCCTGGTCCTGGAAGCCAAGCTGTCAGCTGTTCCAGGCCTCCTCCAGAGGCTTTTGGCCTTGGGAGAGGTTCTTCCCACCCCTTCCAGCCTCCTGTGACTCCTGATGCTCCTTGGCTCAAGCATTGCTCCATCTCTGTTTTCTTCTCAGTGTTTCTGTGTTTTCTATTTACCTATTTTTCTTGGGGTGGGGAAGGAATTGAACTCAGGAGTGCTATGTCTATGTTTCTGAGCTATATCCTAGCCCTTCTTCTTTTTTTCTTTTTTAAACCCTATCCCTTTTAATTTTAAATTTGTTCCAATTGGTTATACATGACAGTGATTAATTCTTATTTTGAGATAAGTTCTTGTTAAATTGTTAAATTTCCCAGGCTGACCTTGAATTTGCCATCATCCTCCCTCAGCCTCCTGAGTTGCTGGGATCTCAGGTGTGCACACCACACTCAGCTGTGTCTTCTATTCTTTTTCTTTTTTTTTTTTTTTTAATATTTATTTATTTATTTTTAGTTGGACACAATATCTTTATTTTACATTTATGTGGTGCTGAGGATCGAACCCAGTGCCTCATGCATGCTAGGTGAGCACTCTACCACTGAGCCACAATCCCAGTCCCTGTCTTCTATTCTTATAATGACCTCACTCATCCAATTTAGGGCCCACCCTAGGGGCACTTAACCACTGAGCCACATCCCCAGCTCTTTTTATTTTTTATTTAGAGACAGGGTCTCACTAATTGCTTAGGGCTATGCTAAATTGCTAAGGCTGGCTTTGAATTTACAATCCTCCTGCCTCAGCCTCTTGAGCCGCTGGGATTATAGGAATGCACTACTATGCCTGGCTCATCTTGAGATGTTTAGCTTGATTATCTCATTTTCCATTTTCCAGCCTCATTTAATCCCCAGTACTACAACAGCAACAACTACCAAAAAACCCTTTTTCCAAATAAGGTCACATTCTGTGCTTCAGGGTAGATGTGAATTTTGAAGGGACACTATTTAACCCAATCTACTTGATTTTATCATATATTAAAAAACAGCCAGGGCTAAAGATATAGCTCAGTTGGTAGAGTGCTTGCCTCAAATGTACAAGTCCCTGAGTTTGATCAATCCCCAGCACCAAAAAAAAAAAAAAAAAAGAAAAAGAAACAAACAAACAACAACAGCCAGGCACAGTGGCACATGCCTGTAATCCCAGCAGCTCGGAAAGGTAAGGCAGGAGAATTGCGGGTTCAAAGCCAGTCCCAGCCCAGCAAAAGCAAGGCACTAAGCAACTTGGTGAGACCCTGTCTCTAAATAAAATACAAAATAGTGGGGCTGGGGCTTGGCTTAGTGGTAGAGCGCTTGCCTCTCATGTGTGAGGCCCTGGGTTGGATCCTCAGCACCACATAAGAATAAACAAAATAAAGGTATTGTGTAAAAAATAAATAAACAAACACATAAATAAATAAAATACAAAATATGGATGGGGATGTGGCTCAGTGGTCGAGTGCCCCTGAGTACTATGTGTACTATGGCAATGGCTTGACAAGTCTTTCATCTCTTGCCACTCCATCCTTGCTGGGAGGTGAACTGGAGGAAGAAAGCGAGGTCAGCCCTTCAAGCTCTCTTGCATGTGGGTGTGAGTTCTGCCAGCCGGGTTCTGATGCGGGTTATCATTCCCAGGTTCTAGGTCATGTGCATTCCTGTCAAGAAATGCTCTCTGGGCTGGAGAAGAAGATACCACACATTAAGACAGAGCCGGAAGAGGTGCACTCTGAGGGGACCTCACAGGAGGACAGGGCTCCAGGTGCACAGGACTGGGTGCCTCTAAGTCCTGGCCCTAAGGAGAAAGCTCTCTTCTTGCCTGGGGGAGGTAGGAGAGGGATGTGGACAAAGGTGCCTGGATAGGCAACTGTGGGGAAGGTGGAGGCCCAGCCTGGGTAGGGCTGAGGGTCCTTAACCTGGAAATGGACCCAGATGTCTACCTGTGCATATGCCTGCCTATCTTCTTGGTTTGGGGTGGGGTGGAGTTTGAAGTGGCTGGGTGAGCAGTAGCGTCCAGCAGTTTGAGTCAGTCACCACTCTCCTCCCATAGCCCTTCCTTCTCGGATCCCCATGCTTTCCCATGAGGGGAGGACCCGAGATCGGCAGATGGCCGCAGCGCTCCTCACTGCCTGGTCCCAGGTGAGTGTCTTCTAGCTGCCCAAGTGGAGGCAGGGCCTTCCCAGATCCCGACTTGGTGCTCAGCCCTTCCAGATCTGCTGGCTCCACATGTAAAGTCATGGCCTCACTGACCTTCCCACTTGGATCTGGAACCTGCTGCTCAGGACTCTCACTGAAGTGTAGCTGGAATCTGAATACCATTTTCCAGGCTTAGGGTCCTCGGTCACTCTGGCCACAGCTGGAGGAAAAGCAGAGGGAAGTAGAGAGATGGGTCTCTGATGTGTGAATCTTCCTTTAGGGTCTGAGCTGAGGAAGGAGATCCTGAGCTTTGGCTGTGGTCCCTAAGTAGTACTGCTTTGTTATTGAAAGAACTCTCCCCCAAAAAGGTCTCTTATATTTGACCATCAGGTCAGGGTAGCTGGAGGCAGCAGTTGGGAGGCTGCAATCTCACTGTTTGCCCCACTGTGTCTATAGCATACCTTGGACAGCATGCTTCATGTTGTTTCAGATGCCAGTGACCTTTGAAGATGTGGCTCTGTACCTCTCCCGGGAGGAGTGGGGACGTCTGGACCACACCCAGCAGAACTTCTATAGGGATGTGCTACAGAAGAGAAATGGGCTGGCCTTGGGTGAGGGCTCACCTGTAGTAGGGTCATTATCTCCCTGCTGGCTCCCCACATCAGTTCTGCTCCCTTTCCCCACTTTGTTCATTTAGACAGTAGTCTTCTGTAGAACTTTCCACAGGGATTGAAATATTCTGCATCTGCACTAGAATGGTGTCCCTAAACCCAGTGGCTGTTGAAATGTGGCTAGAGCAAGTGAGTTTTTAAACTTTGCTCAGCTCAGATTGGAGCTTGAGTAGCCATGGCAAGTGGCTGCTATTTTGGACAGTACTGATCTGGGGATTCTGCTTTTCTTCCAATCTTTCATTGCTCTAATTTATCCCAGTATTTCTGTCTTCCTTCTCCAAGCCCTAGCTTTGTAGGTGTTTGCAGAGAGCTTGACTCTAGGTCTGTGGGCTGCTCTGTGGGTGGCATCAGCTAACCTCTCAGGCCCTATAGGCTCTAGGGAGCCCAGGAAGCATGTGCTTCTCAGAGGGGCTTGGCTCCCTTGGTTTCTCTGATGGCAGGTAGTTAAGTCCCAGGTTTTTACTCCTTAGTTGCAGACTAATTTTTTTTTTTTTTGGACAGAATTTGATGAGGTCTTCATTGTGATTCATTCATTCAGTAAATAGCCATTGCATACCTGCTAGTCCAGGTGCAATCTGGGCCTTTGACAATTCCACCCTTGACTTCAGTGGTAGCCTTGAGATCTCTGTGGGATCATACCACACCTATAATTATCTTAGGCTTGCATACTACCTGTTGTTAATATTCCTCAGGGCCAGACCAACAAGTCCAGGCAAATCCTGGGAGATCAGAAAGAACTTAGTATCTATTTGCAGCCCCAGGGCAGGCCTCAGAGACGCTGTAACCCACTTCATTGATCCAAAAAATCCCTTTTCTCCCACAAGTCATGCCAGGCAAGACCCCTCTGCTGTCATACTGACTTAACTAGAATTCCCAGGGCCTCTCACCCCAGGGAATTGGCAGATGGGCCCTTTGGTCTCATGACTTCTTGGTTGTCAGTGTACCTGGCCTCTTGTTCCAGGCCCTCCCACTTGGTCTTTCTGTAGCCTCCAACCCTCCCAGCCACATGCAAGTTCAAGAGTGAGATAGCCCTTCCAATGTCTTAGGCTACTGGGCCCACTGATTGGAGACTGTCAAGGGAAGGGAATTGCTGTCCTCACCTGACCTCAGAACCTGGGCTCCTCCCTTTCAGATTCTGAGACTTTATTCTGGGAATCAGGAGTCAGTTGGCTCAACATTGGGAGGAGTATAGTTGGGTGCTACCCTGAAAGGGGATGGGAAGGAAATTTTTTTTAAGGTGCTGGGGATTAAACTAAGGGTCTCTTACATATTAGGCACGTAGCTTACCACGGAGCTGTACCTCAGGCCCCCCACACACACCTTTTTTTTCCTTTGGTACTGGTGATTAAACCCCAGGTGGTCTGCCACCGAGTTATGTTCCCAGATGCCTTTTAAATTCTTTTTTTTTTTTTGGTACTGGAGATTGAACTCAGGGGCACTTGACCACTAAGCCACATTCCCAGCCCTATTTTGTATTTAGAGACAGGGTCTCACTGAGTTGCTTAATGCCTGTCGTTGCTGAGGCTGGCTTTGAACTCAGGATCTTCCTGCCTCAGCCTCCTGAGCCGCTGAGATTACAGGCATGTGCCACTGCCTCCAGCCCTTTTAAATTCATATATATATCTTTATTTTATTTTTCTATGATGCTGAGGATCGAACCCAGGGCCTCGAACATGCTAGGCGAGCGCTCTACTGCTGAGCCACAATCTCAGCCCCATTTTTCATTCTTTTGTGTTTTGAGTCTTGCTAACTTGCTGGGGCTAGCCTTAAATTTGCAATTCTGCTTCAGCTTCTGGGTCGCCGGTATCATGGGTATAAGCCACCATCCCTGCCTGGCCTGAAGCAATTTTTGAGCGCATGTTGTTTTGCCTCATGTTTCTGGAGCCTCACTTGCCCCTCTTTTTTTTTTATTTTTTAAAATATTTTTATTTTTTAGTTTTTGGTGGACACAACATCTTTGTTTGTATGTGGTGCTGCGGATCGAACCCAGGCGAGTGCGCTACCGCTTGAGCCACATCCCCAGCCCTCATTTGCCCCTCTTGCCCCATCAGTTTTTGGAGGGATGATGTCTACAGTTGGCAGCTCCAGAAGTTCTTTGCTGAATGTGTCCTCTTTCTGGATAGGGTTTCCCTTCAGCAGGCCTCTCTGGGCCCCCCAAGTGCAGGGAAAGGGCGAGGCTGCCAGCTCCAGCCGGCAGATGGGAGCTGAGAAGGAAGAGAAGAGAGGCCCTGGTTCAGGTGAGGGACTTGGTGTGTGCCTTGATCTGGGGAAGGACCGTTTGCCCAGTCATTCCCGGGTACTCCTTGTTGATATGAACTTTCTATTTTTTGTGGGTGCAGGGCCACTAGATGGCTCCTCCCTAAAGGGTGGAGCTCCAGATTTCCCCTACTTACTTTTCCCCTTTCCTATCTCCCAGAATCCATCCCCTGGATTTCCTGTGGGTTCCCCACCCTCTGGGGCCCTTCCAGAAGCTTGTCTCTCTGGAAACCCTCTCTCTTTCTCCAGGAACCTTGGAGGTGGGGAAGGAGGTGCCAGCTGCACCCATGGGAGCCCTAGGGGATGTGAATCCCTTGCCAACCAAAACCCGGTGGGCCCCAGGGGGTGTCCTGCAGTGTGGGCAGCAGGGAGCCAGCGGTCAGAACGCTCTGTCAGCCAGAGATGCAGAACAGCTGGCTCCTTTGGAAGCAAGAGAGCCAAATCCAGCCCCTCCTGTGAAGGCACTGGAGGGCCATGACCCAGAAAAACCCAACAAGGACGAGAAGGGTGCCACAGACAGCGGTGAGGAGGGCCTGGCCCCTGATGGTGATCTAGGCAAGAAGACCTACAAGTGCGAGCAGTGTGGCAAGAGCTTCAGCTGGCATTCGCACCTGGTGACACACCGGCGCACGCACACGGGTGAGAAGCCCTACGCCTGTACGGACTGTGGCAAGCGCTTCGGCCGCAGCTCGCATCTCATCCAACACCAGATCATCCACACCGGTGAGAAGCCCTACACCTGCCCCTCGTGCTGGAAGAGCTTCAGCCACCACTCGACACTGATCCAACACCAGCGCATCCACACTGGTGAGAAGCCCTACGTGTGTGACCGCTGTGCCAAGCGCTTCACGCGCCGCTCGGACCTGGTCACGCATCAGGGCACCCACACGGGTGCCAAGCCGCACAAGTGCCCCATCTGCGGCAAGTGCTTCACACAGAGTTCAGCCCTGGTCACCCACCAGCGTACCCACACTGGCGTCAAGCCCTACCCTTGCCCAGAGTGTGGCAAGTGCTTTAGCCAGCGCTCCAACCTCATCGCACACAACCGCACGCATACTGGCGAGAAGCCCTACCACTGCCTCGACTGCGGCAAGAGCTTCAGCCACAGCTCGCACCTCACCGCCCACCAGCGCACCCACCGCGGCGTGCGGCCCTACTCCTGCCCACTCTGCGGCAAGAGCTTCAGCCGGCGCTCCAATCTCCACCGGCATGAGAAGATCCACACCACTGGGCCCAAGGCCCTGGCTATGCTGATGCTGGGAGCGGCAGCTGCTGGGGCTCTGGCTGCACCCCCGCCTGCTCCCACCTAGGGTGGGGGCAGTGCACCCAGGGCAGCTGGGACAGCCCCATTGAATTTGGGCCCTGTGTAGGAGCAACAGCCTTTGCTCCTGGCCTTGGTGGAGGTGGTGGGAGCCAAGGGTTGAGGGAGGGGAGCTTGGGAGGTACAGGCGCAGGGTGGGGCATGGCAACGTGGGAGGGGCTTGGGTGAGAAGGCACAGGCACTTAGGGCAAATTAAAGACCTTGGAATTCAAGCTGTGGACTACTGCTCTGTCTTGTGGGCACTGCTGAACCCCGGGGAATGGGGGGCTTCTGGGTCAATCATGTGTCCTCATTCATCCCTGACTCACCTGCTCTTGTTTTGGACACCCTTATCTTCTTCAGCCTTGACTACGTTTGAGGTCCCTTTTGCCAGAGCCCATTTTAGAACGTTGGAATAAATCTATGAACAGAGGCTTCTGAATGCAGACAGGTTTCCAAGTCTGAAGCCAGCCACTCCTGTAAATGGACCCCTGGTGGGGATGTCTGCTGCTGCCATCATATCCCAAGAAAGTTCACTGCACACTAATCTCTGGACTCTTCTTTGGCTCCTCTCTTTGGGAAGTGGGAGTTGGACATAGCCAGTCTGAAAACTTCTGCTCAGTGTTTCCTGCTGTCCCCATCTCCTTTCAGGCACTGTGGCTGTTTTGTGATTGGCCCTTTTCTTCCGTTTCCATTGGGGCCACTTACCAGGTACCACTTTGCTTCCTGGTCCATTATGCATCTACTGTCACCTCTTCTCTGTTGCTTCTTACCTAGTTGACCTTTGTAAGTTCTTTGTAATTTATCTTACCTACCTGTCCCTGCCTGATTCTACTTTAGTCCTAGTCTTCTGTTTTAACCTCTGTGGCTTCCATTTCCCACTGTCTTTTTCCTCGAAGGAGTAGATTCTGCCTATTATGCTATACTTGTGGCTTAGCTACTAAAGTAACATTCAACTCATACCAGCTGACTATGAGAATGTCTGCATCAGGGAGGCCACAGAGACTCTACTTGTTCATAAAGCCACCAGGATACCTGCAGCCCTGGTTGGCTCCAGCTCCTAAGGATTGTAATGGCTTGAACAGGATAACTGGGAATAGTAACAATAGCTGCCAGTTGTTAACTGTTCTAGGCATGGGGCCAAGCCCCCATATATATCACCTCTACTCTCTGCAGTTGAATGGATTTTATTATCTGAGTTTTATAAATGAGGAAACAGGATAAGAGAAAAGTCCAGTCACTTGCCCAGAATCATACAACCAGAGAGCTGGAAATTGGTGTCATATTTGCATCAGATGTCTCATGTTTTTTTTTAATATTTTTTAGTTGGACACAATACCTTTAATTATTTTTATGTGGTGCTGAGGATTGAACCCAGGGCCTTATATGTGCTAGGCAAGTGCTCTACCACTGAGCCACAACCCCAGCCCGTTTCATGTATTTTAAAAATTCCTTCTGCAGTAGGGTCCTGTGCATACTAGGCAAGCACTCTGCCACTAAGATACATCCACAGCCCTTTTTAAAGATACCTGTGCCAAGCTGGTCTTACTGGATTGCCTAGGCTGGCCTTGAACTTGTGATCCTCCTGTTTCTGTCTCTGGAGTAGTTTGGATTATAGGCTTGGACCACTACTCCCAGTTTGGTGTTTTATCCTGTAAGAAATATCCTTATTTCCATGTGCCTCTGTTTACTGTCTAGTAATATTATATTATGAGGCAGGACTGTCTAAAAAAAGTAGAACAGTCAATGGTCTTGACCACCAGGGACATTGGATTCAACTGAACATGGGGGTGGTCTGGGGCATACAGTCAGCCGGACACAGATGAGCTGCTGACTAGTGGAGTCAAGCAAGCTTTGGTGGAGTCTTGCTGAAAGCAAGCAGATTGCTTCCTTCAACTTATCCTCATAGTTCTAGTCAGCCAGAAATGGGATTCCTCTGCTTGACTTAGTTTGAGAGGCTGAGGGGGGCTGTCACTTGTAAAGCAGTTGCTGTCAGGGAGGTTTTTTTGGTAGTGGGGATTGAACTCAGGGGTACTCAACTACTGAGCCACATCCCTAGGCCTATTTTGTATTTTATTTAGAGACAGGGTCTCACTGAGTGAGTCTGACTTTGAACTCAAGGATTCTCCTGTCTCAGCCTCCCAAGCAGCTGGGACTAGGGCATGCATCACTGCACCTGGCTTGTCAGGGAGCTTTTTTAGTGAAGGGGAGACAGGTAAAAAGGAGGCTTGTTAAAATGACACTGGAAGCGTCGGTACTTGTCACAGTGGCTTAGCACAGAGGTCCCATTTGCACAGTGAGTATTGCCTACTTTGATTTCAGTTCCTCAGACTGTGTGGCTGACCCATTGGAGACCAGGTGTCAGGACTTGAGCCAGCCGGAGAGTTGTGGAATGATTCAGGCAGTCATTTATAATCTTCACTCTGGCTTCTGGATAGCTCAGATCACAATATCCAGGAGAAACGTTTCCCCTCTTACGGCAGAGTGCAGACGGATGTGGTTCCAAAGGCCCCATGGATAGTAACCTGCACAGCACCTCTACAGGCTAGGTTCACTTCTGCCCATTCGCCTAGAAGCCACCATTCTGGGACGGGTCTGGCAAAAGTATGTTAACAATGGAAGGTGGCACTTTGGAAAATATTTTATAAGAGCAAATAAGACTGAGGAAGCAGTTGGGGTTGGTTTGTGGAAGGGCCCCTAGTATCAGATACAAGCGTACTCATAATTGGATGGGTGATGGGTGGGAGACTAGGGGAAGAAAGCCAGAGAACCATCTTGGTGTCTGGGTAGAGGGTGAGGCGCTGAGAGGCCGGGCCTGGCCTATGCTCACATCCTACATTCCAGCTGCTCCGCCACTATAGAACTCAACCGGAATGGTTTACCCTTGACCTGCGCCGCCAAGAGAGGTTGGAGAGCGAAGGGAGCAGGGGGTTTCCGTCTGAGCTTCCCATTCTTTCCCTGCGGCCTGTATTCAGGGCCCAGCTGGCTTCCCCGTCTTGCCTGGCCGGCCGGGTCGTCGGCCTCCGCTCATCTCTAGCCGGGGACCATTCCTCGGAGCTGATGAGGTTCCTCCTGGATCTCCCCCGACAGCCGGACCTCTAGAACCGCAGGCCCCGCCCCTGATGCCCTCAACCAATCAACTGTCGCGGCGGGGCGAGGGCGTCTCCAGCAGAACTGGCCAATCGTGGCTAACGTTTGTGCCCACTGCGGCGTTTCCCCGGGCAAAGGTTTGAGGTTTTACCTTTGAAGCGCTCGGGTTTCATGCGTTGGATGTCAGAGGAACTAGCGACCCAGGTGCTGGGCTTCCCCGTGAACCCCTGAGTCTTTACAGCCCTCCCACCGCCCACTTCCGGAGTCCAGCGCTGCGATGTCTAGGTGCCGGGCTAGGCCCGGACCACTTCCGACTTCCCTCGGCCACTTCCGGTCCAAACGACCGCCTGCAAGTATTCTGCTCCGAGGGAGTGCTGGCATCTGCACCGAACTCGTGAGATCCGTGTCTCCCGCTCGCGGTTCTGCATCTTCCCAGCTCCCAAGCGGTGGTCCAGGGTATTGCCGCGGGAGAGGCAGGCGTGGGTGCGGCCAGGAACGATATGTAGGCATCTTCAGGGAAGCTGCTGAGGCGCGCGGTGCTCTTGATGGACTTGGCTCTTGATGCTGTGATAGGTTAAGGCGGCAAGAAACGTGAACAAGAAGGGCTTTGCTGCCTTCTCTCCTCCAGATTTATTTGGTACCGGAGATTGAACTCAACTCGACCACTGAGCCACATCCCAGCCCTATTGTATTTTATTTATAGAGTTGCTTAGCACCTCGCCATTGCAAAGCCTGGCTTTGAACTCACGATCCTCTTGTCTCGGGGGTCCGGAGCCACTGGGATTACAGGTGTGCGTCACCACGCCCGGTTTATCTCCATTATTTTCAAATATGAAATGAACGGTTGCATTCCAAGTCTTTTGCTAAAAGTTGAGGACGAAAAAGCCAGGCAAGACCTTTGCGTTTGTCAGCGGAGGAAATTGACAAATAGAAATGACACATTAATTACTAGTAGTGGCGAATGCCAGAAAGAAAGGAACTAGGCGAAGCAGTAGAAGATGGTAGGTACTAACCCTTTTAGGGAAGGAGACATTTAAACTGAGTCTTGAAGGCTGAGAAAAAGCTGTTTTGTAAGATTTTGGAGGAAGAACGTTTCAAGCAAATGGAATGGGTGTTCCAGGAGCTGAAATGACATTCCTGTCTCCTGAGACCACTTTGTACTAATTATCAGACAGGTCCAAACAGAAGAGAGAAAACAGTGATTTGAACAGGTGTGCATCACCACACAATTTGAACAGGGAAATTTTTATTTATGGAATTATTAGCTGTGAAAGATTGCATTCAGAAAGGGTTGACTAGTGAGAAGACCTCTAGTTAAGTCATAGGGTCACAGCAGATAGCAGCAACAGCCACAACCTAGGTTGAGTTGGAGCACTCATAGAAGACGGTTTCCCTGTCCCTGTCCCTGTCCCTGTACTGAGACCCAAACAGTGGAGTAGGCATGTCTGAGGCTCACTGAGTTTCAGGGAAATGGCTGTTGTATCCACAGGTGAAACTTGCTAGAAATCCATCTTGAAGGATGATCACAGAGCAATGTCTCATCAGACACCTGTTGTCTCTGCTACAAATCTACCCGGAACTGTGGGATAAGCGTCTAGCTTCTAGGTGCTGCTTGCTGAAATGTGTACTGGAAGTACATGTTTTCGTACTGTGGGAGTTCCTGCTACAGACACCTCCCAGGCTGCAGGAGCTTGGGCTGGGGAGCCCCTGGGTATTGCAGAAGTCTTCCTAGTGAACACCAGAATCTGGAAGAGAAACCCCATCCTCTTACAGTGTTTCTCTAGTGCCCTTTACTGACAAAGCCTAACATCATGCCAGTTGGCAAAGGAAAATGAGGCAGGGTTCACTTTATTTAGCAGGCAACTGAAGGAAAAATTTGGAGCTGGGACATATCAGTAATTGGAACAGGTTTATATTATCATTCATCTATAGCATCCTGATAAGCCCTCTATATAACATTCCTTTACCAGCCACTGGTACTAAGCTCCATTATGTCTTGGGTTATATGGCCGACAGAGCAGATCAACCAATCCAAAACTGGAACTTTTTTTTTTTTATATTATTTTTTAGTTATCGGCGGACACAACATCTTTGTATGTGGTGCTGAGGATTGAACCCGGGCCCCACGCATGCCAGGCAAGCACACTACCGCTTGAGCCATATCCCCCCGGAACATATTTACATTATTTAGAAATGGGTCACTCAGTAGTGCCCCATGCCACAGCAAACTGTGGCCTTGAATCATTGCCTGGCCTCTGCCTGTATTCTACAGGCACTGAAATGGGTTGCATAGTGGAAAAACAGTGTGTCACTCAAGCAGTCCTGTAGGGAAGCCCCCATGGAAAACTTTGGTCTCCTGCCAATAGCTATGTGTGTGATCCAAGGATGACTGGGGCTCCCATTGACATTGTGATAGCAACATCTGAAAAGATCCTGAGCCAGAACTTAGAACTGAGTGAGATAATGTGGGTTTTTTTCCCCCCCCCAAGGATTGAACTCAGGGGTACTTAACCATTGAGCCACATTCTCAGCCTCTTTTTATTTTATTTGTGGTGGGCTTTTCACAGTTTAATTATGACAAATATTCTGCATCTACAATTATCTCCAGTCAATTTTAATTTTTTTTTTTTTTTTGTGGTTGTAGATGGACAGAATGTGTTTATTTGCTTATTTTTATGCAGTGCTAGGAAGGAACCCAGTGCCTCACACATGCTAGGCAACTGCTCTGCCACTAGCCATAGTCCCAGCCCCACCTCCCTATCCTTTTTTTATCTTGAGACAGACTCACTAAGTTGCTTAGGGCCTCACTAAGTTGCTGAGACTGCCTTTGAACTTGCAATCCTCATGCCTCAGTTTCTAAGGCCATTGGGATTATAAGCATGCACCATCACATCTGCAGATAACAATTTTTTATTTTAAACCACCAAGTTTCAGAGGAATTTGTTACACAGCAATAGATAACTAATACATTGAACATTTATATTATTTTGTGTTTCTATCACATTTGAATCATAACACAAGGTCTTCATTAAAAAGTATATCCTCTAGCTGGGCAAAGTGGTGCACACCTGTAATCTCAGCAGCTGGGGAGGTTGAGACAGCAGGGGATGTGGCTGGGGATGTAGTTCAGTGGTTGAGTGCCCCTGAGTTTGATCCCCTGAACAAAAGAAAAAAAAATATATATATATGTATGTACTGGGACTGAGGTTGTGATTCAGTGGTAGAGTGCTTGCCTAGCATGTGCAAGGCACTGGGTTTGATTCTGAGCACCGCTATAAATAAATGAATAAAATAAAGGTCCATCAACATCTAAATTTCTTTTTTAAAAAAGAATATATGTACAGAGTAGCTGGGAATGTAGCTTAGTGGTATCACACTTGGCTAGCATGTGCAAGGTCCTTGATAAATCCCCAGAACCACAAAAGGGGAAAAAATACAAACACATAGGTATATACACAGGCCAAGGGAAGAGGATCACAAGTTTTAGGCCAGCCTCAGCAACTTAATGAGACCCTGACTCAAAATAAAAAGGTCTGGAGATAGAGCTCAGTGATAAAACAAACTGGGGATATATATTTGGGTAGCTCAGTGGTAGTGGTGCTTAAAGATGGAAACTCAAGTGCTCATTAGTTTGCTTTCAGGGCACATTTTTTTTTTGGGGGGGGGGCTGGGGATTAAACCCATGGGCACTTAACTGCGCCACATCTCCAGCCATTTTTTGTGTTTTATTTAGAGACAGGGTCTCACTGAGTTCTTTAGAGCCTTGCTAAATTGCTGAGGCTGGATTTGAACTCGTGATCCTTTTGCCTCAGCCTCCCAAGCTGCTGGGATTACAGGTGTGGGCTACCACACCTGCTCAGAGCTGCAATTTTAATTATTCCACTTGAGGTTATAAATTGAAGTACTATCCATGCAACTTGAAAAGATCCTCTTTGGGTTTACAGTAGGTTGAGTAATAACCCCAAAGTATTCCTAATCTCTAGAACTTAAAAATGTTTTCTTATTTAGAAAAATAATCTTTGTAGATGTGATAGAGTTAAGGATTATAACATGATGAGATCATGCTGGAATGTTAAGGTTTTTATAAAAGGGGGTCAGAAGGAGATTTGACTACAGGAGAGAGGAGAGGTGCTGACAGAAGCTGAATGAATGATGCACTTTGAAGACAGAGGATGGGGCCATAAGCCCGCACCTCTACGAGCTGGAATTCATAGTTGAATTCTCTGAAAGCTGCCAGAAGGAACTAGCCCTGCAGACATCTTGAAATGGACCCAATGAGATAAATTTCAGTCTTCTGGTCTTCAGATTTGTCAGATAATAAATTTGTTTTGTTGTAAGACACCAAGTTTTTGGTAATTAGAAAACTAGTGTGCTTGATCCCTCAAAAATAGCAATTTGGAGCTGGGTGCAATGACGCGGGCCTGTAATCCCAGCAATTCAGGAGGTTGCAGGAGGATTGCTAGTTTGAGGCCAGCCTCAGCAAATTAGTCAGCCACTATCTCAAAATATAATAAAAGGACTATGGATATAATCAGTGGTAAAGCACCCTTGGGTTCATTTCCAGTTTTAAAACAAAACAAACACCATTCAAAGCCAGCCTCAGCAAAAGTAAGGTGCTAAGCAAATTCATGAGATCCTGTCTCTAAATAAAATACAAAATAGGGCTGGGGATGTGGGGCTCAGTGGTCTAGTGCCCCTGAGTTCAATCCTGGTACCCTCCCAAAACCAAACATCAAACAAACAAACAAAACTTGGCTGGAGATAGTTCAGTGGAAGAGCACTTGTCAAACATGTACCAGACACTGGGTTTGATTTCCAGCACCACCAAACAAACAAAACAAACCCTAAAAAACTCCAGCAACTTGCCATTAACAGGATGCAGCAAGTAAAATACTATTTTGGTCATACATATGACAAGCAAGAAGGTAGTCATGTAGCCAATGGCCATGTAATGCTTAAGGCTCTCTGATTGACACAAAGAAAGCCAGCAAAAACAAAAGGGGGATTTTTTTTTTTGTAAAGAGACAAGACAGTCTCATGGAACATGTAGGTCTCAGGCAGGGCCTGGGACCAAGGAAGCTTTTCCAGTCTCTCTCTCTTTTTTTTTTTTTTTTCTGTGACCTCCCTCAGGCCACTCCCATCTTCCCCTGTTGATGCATTCTTATTCACTGATATTTTAAATACTTATTTTTTAGTTATAAGTGGATACAATATCTTTTTTAATTTTATTTTTATGAGGTGGTGAGGATCAAACCCAGTGCTTCACGTGTGGTAGGCAAGCACTCTACCTCTGATCCACAATCTCAGTTGATCTTGCATATAGAAAACAAGAGGAAAGAACACTGTCAGTTCATGAATCTACTCTACAGGGCAACAACACAGAAAAGTGACTGGAATCTCCCTTAGTCCCAGTTCTCCATTCCAAGTAGAGAGGAGCTAGTGAACTCAGTCTGAGTCAAACAACTATCTCTTTCCCCATGTCAGTCCATTTGGTGGGACAGATTCACATAATGCAAACATGGCCACCAGGGACCTGGGAAGGATGGGGTGAGCAGTGGATGGCTCATGAAGGCTGGATAGGCACTATGATAAATGCATTACAGCTTGTATTTGTCAACTCAAAACAGAATATTGTTCCTAAATTTGCAACCCGTGATAGCCTCCCATCCCAGAGACACAGGGCTCCAACACTGCTCAGTGCCTGCAGTTTTGGAGAAACGCCCATGTTTCCTCACAGGTGCTTAATGCCTACCTGGGAAGCGCACTTGGTCACCTTCCACAGCACATGATGCATTGAGCCATGCTCTCCCAACACGTGCCGCTCAAGCCAGGGCCTCTACATCGTCCAATGCGCTAACGCAGACACACCCTGTTGCTTTATAGTGCAAAAAAAAAAAAAAAAAAATCTGCCCTTGGTTAAGCCAGGAAGGACCAGGTGATTGACTTGTTGTCTTCTCTAAATTATTGAATGGAAATTTAATGGTTCTGAAATGCTGGCCCATTTATTAGTCTTTGCCAGTAGAGGGCGTTAGAAGAACGCTGTAAGGCCGGAGCTGGAGAAAGGGACTTCCGTCTTCCCAATGCAGGCCGATAGAGAGCAGGTGAGGAAACCTTGGGCATTCACTTCCAGCAAGTTTTCCCTGACTGCCAGCTGTGTCCACTTGTCACAGCGGTGGGCTCTTAGAGGTCCAAATTTCCGCCTTGAATTGAAAAGGGGGTAAGTTTTGAGTTTGTGCCCTCAATCCTAAAAGCAGAATTTGCTTTCTGCAGTTGCTACTTCTGAAACTTTTAGAGACTCTCTTAACTCTTTTAGTAGGTAACATTTTTTTTGTGTGTGTGATTTAACAAATCTTTGTATCAGATTTTGTTCAAATTATTGAGGTGGTTTTTTTAGAAAAATATTTTTATTAGTTATTGATGGACTTTATTGATTTGTTTTATATGTGGTGCTGAGAATTGAACCCAGTGCCTCACACATGCCAGGCAAGTGCTCTACCACTGATCTACAATCCCAGCCCTACTTACACTTTTTTTTTTTTTAATATTTTTTAATGTGGAGTTGACACGATACCTTTATTTACTTATTTATTTTTTATATGGTGCTGAGAATTGAACCCAGGGCCTCGCATGTGCTAGGTGAGCACTCTACCGTTGAGCCACAACCCCAGCCCCACTACTTACATGTTTTTAATCTCCTGCTTGAAGTAAATAATACAATGGGGAAAAATATTCACAACCACAAAATTATAAATGAACTTGAAAAAAAGAAACGACCTATTTTTAAAAAGAACAAATGAGGAGACTATAAAATTTTACTAAAATATATTACAAATGTATATTTCTGCATGGGAAAACATTATTGTAAAAACATAGTTTCTCCCCAATATTAAGCTACAGACTTAAAAATTCAATCAAATGTCAGCAGGGTGTTCAAGCAAATGCACTAAGGTATATATATAGGTTTATCTGTAAATTCCAAAAATTGTAAATGATCTAAACTCCAAGGGTACTTTGTTCTTTGTTTGTATGTCTGATCCTATTTTTAAAAAATATTTTTATTTAGTTGTAGATTAAAACAATGACCTTATTTATTTTTATGTGTTGCCTAGGATTGAACCCAGTGTCTCACACATGCCAGGCCAGTGCTCTACCACCAAGCCACAACTCTAGCCATGTCCGATCCTATTTTTTAAATTATTTTCTCTTTCCAGACCTTGGTGCATTATAATTATGCATAATAGTGAAATGCATTGTTACATATTTGTACCTGCACACAACATAATATAGTTTCATTCCCCAGTACCTTGCCTTTGCCTCCCCTCCTCCCTTCCCCTATCCTACTGGAAGGAGAGTGCTTTAAATAAAATATGGAACTTCCATGCTATGGAATACTATGCAGCTTACAAAACTGATACATTTTATTTGAACATACTGACACTAAAAGATATCTATACTACTGAATCAACAGAATATGACTTAGTGATTCCTGATTTGTCTTAGAAATATGGTCATAGATATACAACTGTAAGAACACACTACAACATTAATAGTGCTTACTTGTGGATGGTTGTATTAGGGATTTTTGTTTAAAAAACAAACAAACAAAAAAACAAATTCATTCATCCCACCAGTGTTTCCTGATCACCTATCACGTACCATGTACACTTTCAGGTGCCCGAGGCAAGGTGGTAAAAAGTGTCTGCACTCATGTAGCTACTTACAGTTGAGTACTGACAGACAATTACACAAATACGTGATGTCAAACAATAAACATCAGGAAGAAAAATAAGGCAGAGTAGAGATTGTTCAGAGTTAGAGAAGACCTTTTTTGAGGGGGTGACATTTGAGCAGAGTGAGGAAGCTAACCTCACGCAAAGGGATACCTTTATAATTTTCCAATCTTTTTAATTTTCTACATCAAGCATGCAATACGTGCATGACCGAAAAAAGAAAGCGCTTTTCACTTCTGAAAATTTTAAGCCTGAAATCTCGAGGCATGGAGAGGGTGCGAGCGGGTCCAAATGTAAGGAAACAAAAACCTCGAGATTCGCGGATACGGTCCCTCAGCTTTGGACGCTTCTGGGCCCCAGGTCCCCTGTAATGGGAGGGTACGGGGATCCGCCTGGGACACCGCAGGGCAGCGAAAGACTTGGGAGAAGTGGGACCCAGGGTTCCAGAAGCGTGTCTAGGGAGCCGCGGCCCCCGGGCCCTGCACCTACTCGTTGGAGCAAAGAAACTGGAGCGGAAGGAGGAAACCTCCCCAGCACATCCCTTCCGGTGGAACAGGCGCTCCACTCGTGGCTGGGCCAGGTGTGGTCTCTGCTCGTCAGGCCAGCCCTACCTTCCTCTTTCCACTGTTCAAGGGCCGGAGGCGCAGAGAAAAGCAAAAGGAAAGCGCAGTCGAAGGAAGGGAAGGCAAACCTAAAAGCACACCCAAACCCTTCGCCTCCGGTACCTGGGTATTGACGCGGCGTTGCTGCCTGCTGATTGGCCATCTCTAGGAATTCTCCCTGTTCATTGGCTGTTCATCGGAAAACTTCCGGTCCCCGGCTTGGTATAAATGGTGCGACTCGCAGTGGCGCATGCGCTGCGTGGTTTCCCGGGGAGCCCCGCGCGGGCTTCCGGCGCCTGGGACTGGCAGCGGAACTGGGGACACCAGGGCGGTTGTGGGCGGTGTGTCTCGGGGGCGGGGACTGGCGACGCTGGCCTCCGGGCTCCAAGGTCGGAGCGGAGCCTTGGGTGGCCCGGGCCCGCGCCCCGAGGCGTAGGCCGAAGGGGTTGTGCTCCGCTGGGAAGTGCGGGTCGTCCTAGCGCCCCTGTTGCCCTCTTGGTCTCCGGGCAGACGCCCCTGCGCGCCCGCTTTCCTTCAGCTCCGCGCAGGCAAGGCTGCTGGGGGACAGCGCGGGGCTCTGGCCGGGTCAACGTACCCGCCTGCCGCGTCCTGCCGTGCGACCCTGGTGAGTGAGTCCTGGCCTCTCCTGGGAGGCCTCCCGTCAGTGGAGGACGAGAATGGCGCGCGTACCTTTCAAGAGACTCGTGAAGAGCAGAAGAGTGAATAAAGTGCTTAGTATGTAATAGAGAAGAATTGGAAACAACTCGAATGCATTACTTGGGTATTGGTTAAGAAACCCAAGTACACCCATACCACGTAAGCTCATAGTGCTCCTAATGAAAGAAACCTTCTCATTTATGTAAAACAACACATCAAGCACTTTTTTTTTCGTTTATATGGATAACATTTCTATTAAAAGCACAGGAAAAGACCTGAGACGTCATTTGCCAGCCTGTCAAGGAGGGAGAGTTGCAACCACATCGAGAAAGGGAGTTTCTTTTCTATGTATTTGTATATTTTTAAAATTTCTCCCTTTTTTAGATGTTTGTGTTTATTGCTTTAAAAAATTCAGAATACACTTATCAGAATTTTGAAGGGTAACAACATAAAATCTAACTTGGCAGTTTAAGTGTAAAGAGTAACAAAGTCCAGTATGTCACACATTCATCTATAAAGCCTTTCTCTGACACCCCCAATGCTAGATATGTTTTGGGATTCAGAAGTTTTCAAGTTTGAGAAAGATAATACAATGTCCCTATGGTATATTAAGTAACACCTACAAAGGGATTGGGGGCAACACTGAAATACAATAATTAAAAACTTTAATTGAAATATACACATGGAAAAATGTCCTAAGTATAGTTCAATGAATCTTTACAAACAACAAATACATTCGTATTTTTTGCCATAAAATGTGAACATTTACATTAAGTGCTATAAATATAAACATAAATATGCTCATATCAGTAGTAGGTCTAGTAGTACTACAAGTGAGTGAGATTAAGTTTTGTAATCAAGTGAGTCAGAAAAAACCCAGGGTTTTTATTTCAGGTTGGCGATAGAGGTGTGGACCTCTATTAGTAGGAAAGATTGTTACATACAACAAAACATAGCCAGGCACCAAGGTACATGCTTGTAATCTCAGCCACTCTCCCACCTACTAGGGAGGCTGAACCAGGATAATTGCAAATTGAGGCTAGTCTGGACAAGTTGGGAGACCCTGTCTTCAAAAAATAAAATGAACTGGGGATGTAGTTCTGTGGTAAAGCACCCCTGGGTTGGATCCCCAGTAGCTACCCCCCTCAAAAAACAAAACAAAACAAAACAAAAAAACCAGAATAAGGCATTAGAGTAAAGCCTAAAAACTGCTCCAGGGCACCAATGGATGGGTACTGGAGTCCCTGGATCTTGGATGTCCCTTTAGCTGATTGTTTGCTCATGTATTCCACCCTTCCCCAAATCCTGCTGGTTTGCTCTTTCCCCAGGAGTGTGTGTCTAGATGCCAGCCCAGCCACCACAGGGGATCCCTCTGGGAGATTGAAAGGGTCAGCTGAGGCCAACCAGCCCTGAGCCTTAGGCCAGGGGAATGGCATCCCCCTGGGAGCACCAGGACCAGGCTCCTGAGGAGGGAGAAGGACTTCTGATTGTGAAGGTGGAAGATTCCTCCTGGGAGCAAGAATCTGTCCAGCAAGAAGACAGCAAGGATTCTGAGGCCTGCCGCCAGCGCTTTCGTCAGTTCTGCTATGGGGATGTGGGTGGGCCGCATGAAGCCTTCAGCCAGCTCTGGGAGCTCTGCTGCCGTTGGCTTAGGCCTGAACTGCATACCAAGGAGCAGATTCTGGAGCAGTTGGTGCTGGAGCAGTTTCTGACAGTGCTGCCAGGGGAGATCCAGGCCCAGGTGCGGGGACAGCTCCCAGGGAGTGGCGAGGAAGCTGTGGCCTTGGTGGAAGACCTACAGAAGCAGCCAGTGAAAGCCTGGCTGCAGGTGAGGGGCCCCTCCCAGATCCAGATGGTCTTGAGCTGAAGAGAAGTGGCCATAACCATGGAGATGAATCTCCAGGAGGCTCACAGGGTAGGGGAGACCCTAAGCCCGAGGGAGTAAACACAAAAGCATGATATAACACATATTGCCTTTCTGAAAGATGAGTCCAAAGTAAATATGATTGCTTTCTTTTTGGTGGTTTCACTGGGCAAAGTGGGCTTGTTCCAGAAAAAAGGTTTCAACTTCATTAGGATCTGCAAATGTATATTCATGTTCTGCTCTAGGCCAGGCCCTGGGGATACAGTGATATGCATGAGAACTCCAGAAGGGTATGAGAAGGTAGAGCTGTCTGTGAACACCCTGCTGTCTTGTGGTGTGTTGGGTCCTTGAGACTGGAAGCATCTGGGGAGGTGTTGATGATCTGTTGGTGTGAGGCTCTGACCTGGCAGTAGGGCTGGTTCTTGCATCATGATTGATGGGGAGTATCTTTGGGCACACAGCACTGCCTGGTGTTACATTCTCCTCTGGGGTTTTCATGGGACTCCATATTGCTCTCCTTTTCAACACCCCAGCCTCCTGAGGGACATGTCCTGTGTCTCCTTCCCAGGGATTAAACTCTGTCTCCCCCGTCTGATCTCGGTGCTGATGAGCATGTTGTGGTTCCTGCACAGGATGTGCCCTCAGAGGAGGTGGAACCTGAGTCTGCAGTCCAGAGATCCCAGGCCAGGGGGCCTCTGCTGATGGTGGGGGCATGGAGCCAGCCGCCTGTACCCCAGGAGCAGCATAGCCACAATGGTAAGTGAGCCTCTACAAGAGTAGGTGGCAGGGCTGGGGTTGTGGCTCAGCGGTAGAGCACTTGTCTGGCATGTGTGAGGCCCTGGGTTCGATCCTCAGCACCACATAAAAATAAAATAAAGGTATTGTGTCCAATTACAACTAAAAAAAAATGAAATAAAGTATTTAAAAAGAAAAATAGGCGGCAGAATGGCTGGCCAGGGGCCTTGTTCCTTCTCAAGCATTGCCCTGAAGGTAGCAGCCAGGGGTTTCTGTTTTCTGAAGCCCAGTCATATGTGCACATGTATATCTGTATGTGCGTGCATGTGTGTCTGTATTCATGTGCACGTGTGCAGGGGAGACTAAGATCTCAGTCTCAGGCCTGAGGTGGCCTCCTGAGGTGCCATTCTTTTCTTTTAGCCCAGCTTCCTGCTCTTCTTAAAGAGGATAATACCAGAAAGACCACAGAAGCCTGCTTTGCCTCTGGGGTCCATGTGAGTTACAAGTCCCTTTGTCCTCTCTGAGACCCTTGGCACTGCTGAGTTTATAAAATGTTCCTTGCTTTCTCCTGTAGCCCTTTTTCATCTGATTCACCCTGTCCCCACCCACAGCTGCCTGGGAGACTTGAGCAAGGCAGCCTGAGCCCAATCTTCCTTCCTCATTCCAGGGACCTGTGGCATTGGGAGACATTCCCTTCTATTTCTCACGGGAAGAATGGGGTTCTCTGGACCCTGCCCAAAGGAATCTCTTCTGGGACATAAAGCGGGAGAATTCCCGGAATGCTGCCCTGGGTAAGTGGGTCTTGGTGGGCCCCTCATCCTGCTGCCATTCCCAGTCTTTCTTCCCACTCTTCCCTTGGCCAGTTCCAAAGTGGGCTTTTCCTGGGTCTCTTCTAGAGCCCTATATGATTCCTTTCTTGTGCTGATGTTCAGTTCTCTATACCTGTACAGGTATATCATGTGACAAGTGCTTGAGATGTGCCAGCCTGTGCTGAGTGCTTATAAGGACATTTTCTCCTTTGATTCACACAACATGGTGCATTGAAATATTCTTCCCATTTTATTGATGAGGGACCTGAGACTCAGAGAAGTCACTGCACACTAAAGGACAGAGTTAAAAGAGGCTTTGTTGTGCGGCCACCTTGGCTCACCAGCTGCAAGAATGTTGACAGGGCTGGGCTGCACTCCAAGTCCAAACACCTTGCCATTTGAAGCCACACACTTGGGGTCCCTTTCCAAGCCAGATACTAACCTGTGAACCTGGCTGAGATCCTTCCCTGACTGAAACTACTGTGTATTTTTGAATTTGGAGAACTGGAACCTGTAAAGTGAGGGGACCACATTGCTTAATACCTCCATTTCTACCAGTTCAAGAATGGGTGGTTCACAAAATCAAGCTGAATCCATTCAGTGAGCTCTGAGAGTGGACCATTAGTTCCAGGTATAGAAGCAAGGTACTTGGATGGGTTAAGGACCTGGTTGGGTAAGGGACCTAGTGGAGGGTCATGATTAGTAGGCATCCCTGCAGATAGGATCTGCCCAGAGGGTCCACCCTCTAGGGCTCACTCGTAAGCACTCTTCTACTGGCTTTTCATCACTATCTCGTTTTGTAGATGAGGGAACTGGGGCTTGTATGTCTGACCCAGGTCTGAACCTCAATGCCAGGGAGCTTTCTTCCTTGCCTCAGCACTAGCTCTAGAACCAAGTAGGACTGAAGAGGCTGCTTCCTCCCTCTTTGCAGGTTTGGGGCTCAAAAGCCAGAGCTCGAAGACCCAGCTGGAGGAGGCAGTGCTGGTGCTTCCGCGCCAGACAGGCAGTGAGGTGTCTGTATCCTGGAGCCCGGAAGAGGCTGAGGCCTGGGAGAGTGAGAACCGGCCAGGAACAGCTGTAGGCCAGTTGGTAGGGGTACGGCGGGGTCGGCCACCCACTCGCAGGCGTCAGTTTCGGGACCTAGCTGCAGAGAAGCCTCACAGCTGCGGGCAGTGCGGTAAGCGCTTCCGCTGGGGCTCAGACCTGGCACGGCATCAACGCACACACACAGGTGAAAAGCCACACAAGTGCCCCGAGTGCGACAAGAGCTTCCGCAGCTCCTCTGACCTGGTGCGTCACCAGGGTGTGCACACGGGTGAGAAGCCCTTCTCCTGCTCTGAGTGTGGCAAGAGCTTCAGCCGCAGTGCCTACCTGGCAGACCACCAACGCATCCACACGGGCGAGAAGCCCTTCGGGTGCAGTGACTGTGGTAAGAGCTTCTCCCTGCGCTCCTACCTGTTGGACCACCGGCGTGTTCACACTGGCGAGCGGCCCTTCGGCTGTGGCGAGTGTGACAAGAGCTTCAAGCAGCGTGCTCACCTCATTGCCCACCAGAGCCTGCACGCCAAGATGGCCCAGCCCGTGGGGTGAGTGGCCAGTGGGAACTGGATGAGCAAGGCAGGTGCTCCCTGTGACCCCTCCTTGTCCACACTGAGGATTCTCCACTGGTTTTCCACCACTGCCAGGCCTGCATAGGGGCAGGGGCATCCCTCAGAACTAGCCGGCCCTGCTCCCATTGAGTGGAAATTCTGCTACCTTGTCTTCCTCTTCTTGCTCTGTTCCCCCCCCACACCTCTAGTTTCCTGGAGTCTGAAACTTTCCTGGCTGGGGCACAAAGTAATTGAGGACTCAGGCAGGGCCTAGGGCTGTGTCCTAGGACCCCCTCAGCCTTGCCTGGCCAGTGTCTCTTTGTTCCCTACCTTCTCAGGTGGGTCTGTAAGCCAACTCCTCTGCCCTACCAGCCTGTGCCTTCCAGTGGGTATGGAGAACCCACCTTGGCACCAGGGGCTGCTGGACTTTGGGAGGGACAGTCAGCCCACACCTAGGAGAATCTGGGTCTTAGGTGTACCCACAGGAGCTTTTCAGCTTTCATCACCTCCTGCTTCCAGACCTGGCCTGGCCACAGAGGCTGCCTACCTTTGCTCTTGGCAGACTCACCCTTCCACAGCAGGCCCCTGAGAACCACCCATCTACTTTTCTGGAGGTGGTGGCAATGGCTCTGGCAATTGGAGGCCAACCAGGAAATCAAGAACAGGGTGGGTAGAGGTTCCCTACTGTCCACTTTTCCAGAGGCATGTTCTTTGTGGTACTTAACACTAATGCTCCATCAGCACTCAGCACCTTGTTGCTGACTCTTCAAGCACTGCATTCCATTCTGTGGTCTGTATCCTGTGTAGGTCTGTATGTGTAAAAACAGACAGACTAGGGGCTCCCAAAGAGCTCAACTTTGAGGGTTGCAGAAGGGTTTGAATAAATGTGGAAACTTCTCTCTAGTCTGTGTGTCTTTTTTTTTTTTTTTTTTTTTAAGTACTTGGGATTGCTAGGCAAGCACTTTACTCTTGAGCCCAGCCTGTCTTCTCTTTAGGTGTCTGCTGTGGGAATGGGGTACCTGGAATTCTACCCTTGGCCTCCTGGCCTGGTCATACTACTGGCTTGTGTTGTGTAGTCAGCAGGTGGAGCCACATCCTGGGCTGGTAGGTGGGTCTGATCCCTAAGGGCAGTCATATACCCTGGTTTTCTCATTCCACTGTGTCAGCCAGTGCCTGCCCTGGTCTAGGCCACCTCTCTGCCCTGGCAGAGTGGGGGGCCAAGCAGGACATGGGGTGTTTATCAGGCCCTCTTCTGCCCGACTGATGAAATGGGCAAGGGGCTGGAAAGGGACTGTCTTGGTTGCTTGAAATACTCCTGCTGCTCATTAGGTCCCAGAAGCTAAAGCTGTCTTGTGCTTAAGGGTCTTAGGGGAAAAGGTTGACAGGGCAAAATGGGCCCTGCCCTTGTTCCCCAGGCAGCCCTTGAAAGCCAACCTCCCCCCTGCCCAGGCCCACACTGTGGCCTATGCAGAGCTGGTGGCTGCCTGATCAGAGCCAGTGGTCACCAGAGTACAGCTCCTCCTTCTACCCTGGTCCCTTCCTGTTTTCCTGGTGCTGTCTCAGGCCCATCTGAGAGGTGAGAGCAGGTAGGATAAGATGTTCCTGTCCCTCACTAGCTGGCTTGCCTGTGCCAGCCTCTGCCCTGGGACCCTTTCTCAGCCAGCCCCCAATTTAGCACATCTGTGGTCATGACTGTCCCCATTTCCCAGATGAAGCAACCAGGGTGGAACTGTAGACAAGGCTGATTCCAGTCAGTGATATTGGCCTCTGGGGGCTCAGAGCTGTTGTCTGCATGTGTATGTGTGTGTGAGGGATGTAAGGAGTGGTGGGGGTTGTATGAGAACATTTTTAGAGTGGTGGCTGTCTCCAAAAGGAGACACTGGTGTAACAAGATCAGATAGGAATGTGAGCCAAGTGCTAAGAATAGAACTGGGCACAGGTTCCTGGCTCATGTGTTGCACATCAATGTCAGCCAGGAAGTCATCAGCTGGAGCAAGAGAACAGAGGTGGGCTGGGGGAGTGGAGCCCAAGTTTCCAGGGGTTGGGGGCAGAGTCCAACTCAGGTCATAAACAGAGCTGATAGGAGACAAGTCTGTGGAAAGGGCAAGAGTTGGGACCCAGCATACTGTGAGTCAGGACCAAGGAGGTGAGCTGGTGCTTAGACAAAGCTCCACCTGACCCCCATGGCCTTCCTGGTGGCTGGGACCCTGCAGGTGGCCTCACAGTTGGCTGATGCTCAAGACAGCCTGGGGAGAAAGGTAATGGGAGGCTGCACCTGGCCCAGCCTGCTCCTGACACCCAGCAGAGCCCCAGCCGGGCCCAGCTCTGGCCTTACCTTCTCAGGGGGAATACAGCCTGCAGGGTTCAAGAGTGGCCCTGACACTCAGCAGCCATGGGGTGTCCACTGCTACCGTTGCTGCCCTGGACTGTGTGTTCCGGTCCCTGGGCTTTGAAAACTGTGAGAAGAGGAAGACCTCTGTTCAGGTAAGCTTCATTCCTCATCCCCACCCCCAGCACCCATCTCACTTGGGACCTTCATGGACTCAGGCTAGGCCGTGGCTCTTGCCCTAGTGCTTTCTTGAGGAGCTGGTGTGGTTTCGGGAGCAGCTGGATGCCCACAAGGGACCTGTGGGCTGTGCCCTTGTAGCCTTAGTGGCCCCCAGTGGGCAGCTGAGGCACGTACAGCTGCTGGTCCGGGAGCTAAGTCGCTGTGGGGCTCTGAGGGGCTGCCCCAAAGTCTTCCTCCTGCTCTCAAGTGGCTGTGGTGGTGTCTGGGCAGGGACCTTGGTTGGGGGTGGACAAGTTGGGGCAGAGGATGGGCAGGAGAGCTCCCCACTCTGGCCAACAGGATGCCCCTGTGCTGTTTCTCCACCAGCTGCCCTGGAGCCCGGAGTCTTCCTCACTGGCCTGAGGGAGCTCTGTGGCCACTCTCCTCACTGGTCCCTGCTGCGACTGCTGACAGAGGTGGAGGCCTTAGAAGGCGATGGTGGTCCTGTGGTCACCCTGGCCCTACTGTGCTGTCCTGAGCTAGTTCCAGTTAAATTCTTTCACATACATGGCCCCCATTTATTCTACAAACCTTTATTGCCTACACATTGTATAGGCCTTGGGCACAGCTCTGCCTCACGTGGGACCCCCAGACATCCAGGCTGCCTCCCGTTCCATACCCTTGCCCAAGCAACTCTCTCTGTGTGGCATGCCTCCCTGTCCCTCCTAGGCTATCAGCAGTGGCCTTCCTTGTGGTCTGGGCATCCAAACTGGTATTTCCAGCTGTCCATTTTGACACTCATCCAGGTAGTGATTAATGTCACTGAGGGACTGGGACTGATTCAGGTCTGGTCCTGGGGTCTAAAGTTCTCACTGCGCAGTTGGGTGGTGGCTGGGTGATCCTGTAGGTGATCCTTCAGGCCTCAGCTCTTCTCCATAGCTCTGACAGGAAAATGCCTATGGAGAGCCCTCCTCCTTAGGCCTGCTCCATTCTAGTGAGGTCCCTGCCTTTGTGCACACTAATCCCTGAAGCAGGGCAGGAGGTAATGATATAGCCACTGTCCACTTGAGGCCAAGAAAGTCAATGACCTGGAGCCTGAACTAGATCTGAGGTCTTGCTTAGGACTATCCTTCCTCCTCATACTCCTCCCTCCCTTCTGGCAGTTAACCCCCAAGAGCCTGTAGTAGCCAGGAATCTGCCAAGTCTTCCCCTGGAGTCAGGGTCCCGTCACCTGCTTGGGTTGTGCCCCTCCCCTGAGATCCCTCACTGAGAAGCCCTCTGAGGTATCCTGGGGCTCCACACTCCCAGCTGTTCTGCAGGGTAGCTGAAGAGTCTACTGGGGACACCTACTGCCCGTTCTTTCAGAGCTCCTTGAGGGGAGCACTATGCCTGGGAGGTGTGGAGCCCTGGATGCCTGAGGTAAGGCAGGATTCCTTCAAACAGCTGCCATTGCAGGTGGGAGGAGCCTGAGCATGCCCAGGTAGGGAAGGCTAGGAGTTTGGAGCCCCCTTAGACCACTTTGAATGTGCCTCAACCCTCTCTATAGCCAGAACCCAGTCCCAGGGCTCAGTATGACCTGTTGGGGGTCAAGGCTGCCCTCCTCCTGGCTGTGATCCAAGACCGGCCCGGAGCACAGCATGATGTGAAGGCACTGGGGGACCTGTGCTGGTCCCTGGGTTTCGAGATCACCTTGAGACTGGACCCTACAGCTCAGGTGAGGGGAAGCCCAGAACTTCTGGTGGTACCTTTGAAGAAAGGACACCCCTCCCCTAGGACTCTGGGGATCCCCTCCTGGGCCTTTCCCACATCACCCACAGGAAGTGCACCCATAGGTTTATCCTCTATCTTTCCTGCTGCATGAATGGCAGTCACTTTCCTGCCTTGGAGAGGCTGGTCTCCCTTGCTGACTGGGTCTCTGCTCCCCAATTCAAAGCTCTGTTTTTTTTTTTTTTTTTTTGTGTGTGTGTGTGTGTGTGTGTGTGGTGCTGAATTGAACCCAGGGCCTTGTGTATGTGAAGCAAACATTCTACCAATTGAGCTGTATTCCCACCTTCTGTGGTTTTGTTTCTGGACATTTATCATCCTGCTACCCTCTCCTCATGCCTTTGCACTTCTTCCTCACTAGGACAGGAGGAGAATCAACTCTGGGAAGTTAGACCTCCACATCACCTCTAGTGAGCCCATGCCAGGACTTGCAGCAGGGAGTTAGGGCTTCCTCCCTGGGCCGAGGTTGGAGGCAGATGGAAGTTGGGTGGGCAGACACTGGAGAAGACATCTCAGCCTCCTGGAGGATAGCCAGGGCCTGGGGAGGCTGTGGCCCAGGGCTCAACCTTGTCCCCACTCCAGGGGTTCCAGGCAGAGTTGGCTCAGTTCTGAGAGAGGCTGGACACCTGTAGAGGCCCTGTGAGCTGTGCTATTGTGGCCCTGATGGCCCATGGGGGGCCACAGGGGCAACTGCTGGGGGCTGACTGGCAAGAGGTGCAGCCAGAGGCACTGGTACAGGACCTGAGCCACTGCCGAGCACTATGGGGCAGACCCAAGATCTTCCTGCTACAGACCTGCCACGGGGGTAAGCCTGTAGGGGGTGAGCAGCGGCCTCCAAGTTGTCTTCTTCTCTGGCTTTCCTCTGTCAGCCCTCAGCCTCCCATGCTTGCTGTCTACCTTCTCCAGGAAGCCTGAGCATTGTTTTCCTGTCCTACAGGACAGCCTACAGACTTGAGCCCTTGACCTCAGCCTGGTCTTTCATCACTCTGAATACTTCCAGTTTAGCAGGCCTGACACGGGGCTCTGGCCATTGGGTTCTTGCTTGGCCCCACTATTAACATCAGGTCTGGATGCTTGGTACCCACTGAGTGAAGATATTTGACCACCCCTCTAGGAAACAGGGACGCTGGTGTGGGGCCAGTGGCTCTCCCCTGGTATTGGCGCTGTCTTCGGACACCTCCAGCTATCCCTACACAGGCAGATGTCCTCCAGATCCATACTGATGCCCAAGGTGGGTCTTGCCTCCCTCCATAGCTTGGGTTTGATAGGTCTGGTACCAGGGTGGGAACTGTTCAGAGAGCATTTCCGGGGCTCTTAGCTGGTGTCCTGCTCTCACCTCTGCCCACTCTTTGCCAAGAGAAAGGGAGGAAAAAAATTGCAAAGGCCTTTGGGAGGTGAGTGCTACTCCCCTTAATTGAGCCTGGCAGCAATCTTGAGCAAGATGAACTAGCTTCTCTGAGATTATAGTTAATAAACAAAGGGCTGAAATTTAGATTTCCAGCTGTCTTTCCACTGCCCTGTGGTGCCCTTGATGGGGAGATGGGGAGATGGGGAGAACCTGGGCCTGCGGGAGCCTACGATGCTGGTGGTTGGAGATGACTTCTCTTGCAGGAAGCCCCTCCAGGGGCCCCATTTCAGGAAGCTCTGATCAAGCAGACATCCTGACAGTTTATGCAGCCACTGAGGGTAAGAAGTATGTAGTTACACTGGGCCCAGCTTCCTGCTCTGAGAGCTGGATTGGCCTTAGTGGCAGCCAGGGTTGGGATGTAGAGTAACCAGCCCAGTTGCAGTTAAGACATCTCCTTCCCTAGTTTCTTTTTTTTTTTTTTTTTGGTACCAGTGATTGAACCCAGGGACACTAGACCACTGAGCCACATCCCACCCCTTTTTAATATTTTATTGAGAAACAGGGTCTCATGAGTTGCTTAGGGCCTCACTAAGTGTTAAGGCTGTCTTTGAACTCTTGATCCTCCTGCCTCAGCCTCCCGAGCTGCTGGGATTACAGGCATGTGCCATCATGCCCGGCTTCCTTTCTACAGTTTTTTGCTCATTAATAGCAATGATGGTGAGCATATGTCAAATGCCATCTGTGCAAGTGCACCATTTCCTCCAGGCAGGAACTTCTGTGAGGGCAGGGAAGATCTGTTTGTTTCAGGGCCCTGCCTGACACCTAGTAGATCCACAGCAAATGTTCAATATTGAATCTGTATATATAGTCACTCAGCAAACACTGAGAAACAACTTGGTCCAAATGCAAGAAGTTCCTGCCCCACACCTTGTTCTCTGGCCTGATCTCTGGATCCTCTGTGCTTGCTATCTTCCATGTCTGGTCACAGTGGGTCCCTGGGTTTGAGAAGCAGAGGCAGGGGCCTGAGCCTTACGCTGACCCTTACTCCCTGACCTAGGCTGTGTGGCCTATCGGGATGAGAAGGGCTCTGACTTGGTCCAGACGCTGGTGGAGGTCCTCAGAGCCAACCCCACGGGAGACCTCCTGGAGCTGCTGACCGAGGTGTGTGTGGGGGGTGACCAGGAGATAAGGGCTGATTGACTTTTCTCCTGAGCCCCTCCCATCAGCCCCATTGATGAAGGGGGGATTCCCTGCCCTCAACAGTCTTAGGTAATGAAACTCAGGACCTCTGGCACTGGTCAGATGCGAGCAGCAGCAGTTGGTACTCACACATACTAAAATCTGGGGGAGGAGGACACTGAATGCCATGCAGGGCTACAGGAGATGCACTGGGAAACAGGGAACAAGCAGGGACTGTGGGAAGCAAGCTTCCTAGAGACAAGAGGTGAGATGCTCCTGGTTAAGCAGGAGCATGGAATTGGCTTATTTGAATATTTATGCAGGAAAAAAAAGTTATGTGGGCTGGCAGAGAGGTGAAGCCTAATGTGTTTAAGTGGGATTCAGCTTGTCTGGCTTAGAGGGGAACTGGAGGGTGAGCAAGGAGCACTTGAAATTTCAGGCCTTACAAAACAGCAGGCAAGGGCTGCAACGGGAGCCAGGCTGATCCCCATAGTGCCTAGAATCCTGGGCATAGGCTCAGTGTGGCCCCTCAGGTCAACAGGCTGGTGTGTGAGCTGGACGTGCTGGGGCCAGACTGCAATGAGCTCCGCAAGGCCTGCCTGGAGATCCGCAGCTCCCTCCGGCGCAGGCTCTGCCTGCAGGCCTAAGGACCCTGCTACAGCCGCCCGATCCACTCCTTGACTTCTTCAGGACAAAGGGGCGGGCAGCTTGGGCATGGGCGTTTAATTGGCGTTCAATAAATACCTGTTAATGATTGCTTTGCGTGGGCCAGTGCCTGCTCTCGGGGATCTGTGAAATAAGTGTTATGATGGATGTAAAGTGCTGGCACTTGGTAAAGGTGCAGTTGTGCCCCTCGGAACCAGAGGCGGGACTGGAACCTGTGCCCTGTGTCTCGGAATTAGGAACCAACGTGGGCTGGGCTGGGCTGGAAGTAGGACCAGCCCGGGAGTACATCCCTCTCTTCCTGGCGCTGGGGCCATGGAAATGAAGGAGAAACCGCCTCTGCCTTCCTGCCGGACTCACATACTCTTGAAAGAGACGATTGCAGATTCACCAGTGAAGTGACGGGGAGAGCGCAGAAGAGCGCAGAGCAGAAGGCGGGCAGGTGCGGGAAGAAGTCAGAAGGGTCTCTAGGAGCCAGAGAAGATAGCTGGGAGAGGTTGGGGACCTGCAGGTTCATCCTGACTCGAACTCTCGGCGGGGTGAGAAACCTGCGCAAGTCCTCACTGAGAACTCCGCCCGCATTTGCCACGAAGGGCAGGTCTTTTTCCACTCTGAGCATGCGCGTGGGCACAAGGCGCAGGCGCTTCAACATGCTTTATAGAAAAAAACTGAGGCCCTGAAAGCAGTGGGGCCGCGTGGCCTAATGGATAAGGCGTCTGATTCCGGATCAGAAGATTGGGGGTTCGAGTCCCTTCGTGGTCGCTGCGGGGAATCTTTTTCTAATCAACGGAAGATTAGAAAAAGGGAGGAAGGGTTTCCTTCCCTCGGGACACTCTCTACAGTCAGAGGCTTTGTCCCCAATCGCCCCTAGCCTGCATCTGCAGTTGAGGACCGGGGTCAAGGTTGCAGCACGGGCGACCAGAGGCGGTTGCCGGACCCCCGCGCACTGCCGAGCAGAGCCGCGCAGAACCGTGAACAGCGAGCTCTGCGGTTCACAGTTCAGGCGATGAAAACCGACAGGCGAGGGAGGGTTCGGGTTCCTTGCCGGGTGCGGTAGGGAGTTGCTCCAGGGGAACCAAAGGATATGTGCATTTGAAAACCTAGTAAATTATGTGATAATGGTTGCACAACAATCTGAATCTAATTAAGGCCACTGAATTGTACACTTCTAAATGACGAAAATAACAATTCTATTGACGTACGCTCACTGTTCTAAAATATGTGGGACGAAAGCCGATAGATCATCTCGGTTTCTGGCAACGAGGGGATCTTATGGTTAGTGTAAATGTACACCCAACATTTTAAATATTGACCGAGGTTGAGCTGACATTTCGCTTGGAGAATTTACCTGCTGAGCCCGCGTTCTTTCCAAGGACTCTGGCTAACGAACCCTCCGTGGCCAATGGCGGGTGCCCCACCTCGAGGGCAACGCCGGCGACAAGGCCGCTTCAGCCCGAGTGCAGAGGCGCTCGCGGGCGACCTGGGATCGTTCGGAGTCACCTTCTCCGCGGGCGGCTGTGACGTCGCAGAGGTTTAGTAAGAACTCCCGGTAGAGGAACTTCCCGAGGTTAAGAGGCGATGAAAACTGACAGGCGAGGGGAAGAGAAGAGCCACGCAAAGGCAGCGGGTGGGGCTTGAGCCCCCCGCCCCCGCCTGGGCTGCGACGCCCAGATTCCACCGGCCGGGCCAGAGGGAAGCTAGAGGCTTCGGGCTGGCGATCTGCTAAAACGACAAAATAAGCAACAACAACAACAACAACAAAGGGGCCTCACCAGGTAACATGCGGCCCCACCAGGTAACATACAGTCCCAGGGACAGTGGGAGAGGAGGACCGGGGCGGAGACCCCCGCGGCCCCCGCACAGGACGCTTTGCCTTTCCGGGTAGGTGCTGGTCTGTTGCCGGGCACTGGACATTCATGGTGCCCGCCCTCCCGCGTTGGGCCTCACAGACACCTTGTTTCCTGTATCAGCCGTCCCCGTTTTGCAGGGGTACCCCTGGATTAAAGGGCTGATCCTGGTTTGAACCTGGGATCTCTGGCTCCCCCAGCGAGTTGCATACCACCTAGGCCGAAGGATAACCCTAAATAAAACTCAGTGTAGCATGTCTTTGAGCTCCTGCACAGCTGGGTCCCAAGGACGTCTGGGAATGGGCGAGATGATGAACTGGAGCGCAGATCGAGAATCGAAGTCGGGGGATAAGAAAAGGCCAGAATGAGGTCACAGAGCCGAGCAAAATTTTGCCGGAACCACCAAAAATGAGGAAAAGACTGGTTCGAGAACAGAAAGACATTTAACTTGTCAGCCCCGGTGGCCTAATGGATAAGGCATTGGCCTCCTAAGCCAGGGATTGTGGGTTCGAGTCCCACCCGGGGTACAGAAGTTGCCTTTTTAGGGCTCTCTCCAAGACAAGTAGCAAAGAAAGTGTAGATAATTGGCTCTCCCTGTCTGCCCCCGGGGGGAACACAGCAAAGGCAAAGACCGGGGGTTTTGGACCCTTGGGACACAAGGGATGTTTTCATAGAAGTGTGTATTTTCAGTTTTGAGAGAGGAGTGCTTGTGTCCTTTACACTATTTCAAGAACCATCCATTCTACTTGATAAAAAAAGAAGTTCAGTACCAACGTGTACTACTGTTGTATTATAGTTACATATATTTAAAAAACTCCTTGTCTTTTATAAACGCATAATTTTTTAGAGATTAAATTGCAGGGCAACTGGTTTGCTTTAAAATCGTGGGCTGAACTCGGGAGCCTGAGGCAGGAGGATCACAATTCCAAACCCAGCCTTAGCAAACTAGGGAGGCCCTAAGCTATTCAATGAGACCCTGTCTCTAAATAAAAATACAAAGAAAGGGTTGGGGTTGTGATTCAGGAGTTAAATGCCTCCAGGTTCAATCCCTGGTATCCACCCCAACCCCCGCCCCCCCCCCCCAAAAAAAAAAAATCATGGGCTGGATGGAAACAGATCAACAAGTCTATCTGTGAGTTGATAATGGTGTAACCTGGGGTCAGGAGGGCACATAATACTATATACTATTTTCTCTGTTTTTTTTTTTTTTAATAATTTTCCACCCTGATGTCCCCAAGCATTTGGCCCTGCACTTTCCTAACTAATGCCATATCTTTCACACAAAACAGCTCCTGAAGTTGCAAATTCAGTTTTCTTTGTCATTCTGCAACATGAGAATTTAAATGTGTGTTTGATTTTTAAAAAAAAACAGTATCAACCCTGTAGCTGCAAGATATTTAACAAGGCCCTGGATCTTCTGAACATGATTTTCTACAGCTGAGGCTCAACCTTGTAAATAACAGAACTCTAGATGGCACCCAACTGGCTTTACTTCTTGATTTGGCCTGTTAACCACTGCTGGGATAATAGAACTTTCAAAGAAGTCCCTAAAAGCAGAGTCCCTGTTGGGGCAAGTACTACAACACTGACAGGGTCCTCCTGATAGCTCTGTGTACCTGAAGATTTTTTTTCTTTTTTCTCTTTCCACACTTTTTTTTTTTTAATTGGTGCATTGTAGTTGTGTATATGTAGAAATTTATGTGAATTTCAGCTTCAAAATATATGAAAAATCATGAGACAAGAATGTGCGGCCCAAGCAGGGCGCAGTGGCGCAGACCTGCAATGCCCCCCTGGCTGGGGAGGCTGAGGCAGGAGGATCCCAAATTCAAAGCCAGCCTCAGCAATTTAGCGAGGATGTAAGAAACTCATCAAGACCTGTCTCTAAAAATAATACAAAAAAAGATCTGGCGATGTGGCTCAGTGGTTAAGCACCCCTGAGTTCAATCCTTGGTTTAAAAAAAAAAAAAAAAAACGTGTTTCGTGGCCCAAGAGAGATTTTGGGGCCGGCGGTAACGTATGTGTCTGTCTTCCCCAACGCGGCAGTTAATTTCGTGTCTGGAACGGGAATTAAATGCAGTGAACAAGCCGACATCTGGAAGGAGTATTTAAGGTGCAGTCGGCGTTAGCTTCTCCCCGACAAAAACTACGCCCAACGTGGGGCTCGAACCCACGACCCTGAGATTAAGAGTCTCATGCTCTACCGACTGAGCTAGCCGGGCGGTGTCTCCACGTCCCTCCCTACTCGCTAGTTGGAGTTCTACACGATTTCCAAGTCAACTTATGGGGGATCGCCCGGGACATAGACAGGCCGCACCCCAAGAACCAGAGCGTTGAGTTGGTGGGTCCACTTCGTGTGGCCTGGGCTGTGCCGCGAGGCCCCGGTCTGTTGTGCGTCCGGTGTCTGCGGCCGCTGCAGCTCCGGGCAGCTGGAAGGTCGGGGGCCAGGCGATCCAGCAGGGAGCGCGGTGAGAGGAACCCAAACCGGGGTCAACCCACCCGCGACGCCTCCTTTTCCACCTTCCCTGGGGCGGCTCAGGACCTCGCCGCGGGAGCACGCCTCGCCCCCCAGGGCTGCGCTGAGCTGCTGACTCCAGGGCGAGAGGAGGCCTCGTTGGGAGGGTCGCACGGCCGCGCACTGGAGGAAACGGCCCCTGACCCAGCTCTGATCCCTGCGTCGGGTCTCGGGGCCACGCCCAGGCCAGCAGGGGTCTTGGTCCAGGGGAGGGGCGCAGTCGTGGGGTCCGGGGGGACCCCGGCTTCCTTCCGTTGCTCGAAGCTCGCCCATGCCGACCGGTCGGGTGGTGGCAGTCCCTTGTCCCCTGCTCAGGATCCCCGACTCGGGTGCCCCGTGAGGTGAGGTGTCTGGGTTGGGGTGTACCCAGAAAGACCCCAGAGCTCACGCGGGACTCGCTGGCTCCTCTGTCCCACAGGCAGCTGCCCTGGTCTTTAGCTCCCAGCCGAGACCCGGAAGCCCTGCCTGCGGCAGGGCGCAGGAGCGTGGCGGGGCCGCCGAATCCGGCCTCCAAGGACCAGCGTCAGAAGGTCCCGACGCAGCGGCTCGTTGGTCTAGGGGTATGATTCTCGCTTTGGGTGCGAGAGGTCCCGGGTTCAAATCCCGGACGAGCCCGGCTTTTTTTTCCCCACCCACAAATCCTGTGCCCAGGGGACGCTGACTCTTTCAGGCACAGCACATTCCCGAAAGCCTGCGACCTCTCGGCGTTGCCACCTGTCCCTGGCGTGGCCTGGGCCTCACCCAGTCTGATTCTTGGACCTAGATGTTCTAGATGCCCCTGGGGAAACGGAACCGAAACCGGGGCAACCGAGCGGAGGGCAAACCCACCTCCCCGCCTCCTGGACGGGTTCCCGTCCTGTGCCAGACCATGTGTGGGGGGGGTCTAGGGATGGCACTTACTCTGGGCGGGTAATTTCCTTTGGGTACCATAAGTCAAATTCCGGCGGAGCCCACGGATGTGAACGTCCTTTTCCTCTTGAGAGGCTGCCTTGCACAACCAAGGGGAGGAAACCGCGGCAGAGTCTGAGAGCGCCGAGGCCTAGAGCTGCTGGGTTGGGGCTGCCAAGAAGAAGGGGTCACCGTGGAAGTGCAGGGCACTCCTGCCTTTGGTCTCTGAAGAACGGCAGCAGTTGAGTAGGTTTTGCTGTAATTCGGGAATAGTGCAACCGGCAGAGGAGACAACTGCCATTGAGAACATAATGGAGAAGGGGTGAGATAACTAGTCAAGAGCCCGTACTGTGGATTTCATGGGACTATAAAGATAAGCAGGTTAAAATTGACTAGCTTGAATATTTCAGGGGGCACCGGGGTGTGGAGTCTGTCCCTAGTTGTCTGATACCCGACCCTGGGTGACACAGGCTGTGAGTCCTGGCCCAGAGTACCAGAGCTCAATAAAAGAGGTGATCAGTGTTGTGGCCTTTGTGTGGGTAGGTTTGTATTTGACGTGCACAATCTGGAAGGAGTTGTTTGCTATCTCCAAGAATTTGCTAGCCTGGAAGGAGAAGTCCCTCCAGGATGAGTGAGGCCCCAGATGTCCAAGTTTCAGAATGCAGAAAATAGGAATGGCTAATACAGGCAGGGACTAAGGGTTTTCATGGAAACTGGGGTATCCTAAACTGGAAGAGTGACCCTCTTGTACTCTTGTACACCTAAGGATTGATTACTGCCCTAGCCAGGTGAATTGAATACAGGCAAGAGGTGCAGGACATATACTGCCCACACCAGTGTCCCTTCTTTACCTCAGGGTTGTGTGTGTGTGTGTGCTGGTGGCCCCTTTCTGATTCTGGTTCAAATACCAGACTAGCCCAATTTTTAAGGTCCACTAGTGGTAGTCCCTGTAAGAAGACAAAGCCTGGCACTTTCAGAGGGAGCTTTGTGGTGAAGGCTGCTCTGTAACTGAAAACAAGTGACAGGAAAGAGATGCGTGGAGAGCTGGCCAAAGGGAACCTAACATGGGACTAGAACCCACGACCTGAGATTAGGAGTCTCTTATTCTACCCACGGAGCTAGCCCGGCTGCTCTAACTCTTCAAAATGACGAGTCAGGTCACTACCCCCGAAAAAGGAGACTGCATACGTAGTCACTATTGATATCCCCCCGGGACACACTGGGCGCCAAGGAACTGCCAGGAGCCAACCTCCCGGGGGATTTCTGACACCCGGCCACACCGCCTCGGTCGGAGCGGGCGTGCGGACCGTGGAAACCCTACAGTCAGGGACTGCGGGATCGTGCCAGGCAGGGAAGGGAGTGGGGCGGCGCGCCGACCTAGGGACAGACGGTAAGACCCAGTCCTGCGGCGTGGACAGGACGCGGCGCGGACCTGCGCGAGCTGAGCCCACGACGCACTGACCCCGGCCTTAAAGGCAAAGGACTATCCCCCCATATATGATCTAACAAACCCTCCGGATTCCACCTGTTGGCATGTAAATGTCACATGTGCTTCCTTTGAGCTGTCTAGAGTCATTTTCTTAGTTTAATAATTAAAAACCATCTGTGTCGACATGTGTTGCCTTTTTCCAAGTTTGGGCTCTCCGGGTTCCTAGTATGGCCAGGCCTCTGCCGACAGCCCCCGGCTGGGAGGGGAAGGGTGTTTTTACTGCTCCAGGTGTGGACAGAGGCAGTTGGGCCACCATGGATTGCGTCCACCCTGGGGTCATGCTGGACCTCGGAGGCACTGGGTCTCACGCCCGGGTGGCCCCCGTAGTTTCTGTTCAGATCCCAGGAAGTGAGGAGAAATCAGATTTTCTGGGGCCAAATCGGGGGACCATTTGAAAAGACGTCCTCTCAGGACAGGCCCACCTCTGCGGGCCCGGTGGGAAAGGGGTTTTAGGGACCCGCCCTGGTCCTTGACAGAGGCGACAACGTAAGACCGGGCCAGATACAGGCTCGCTCGCGCGCCTCCTGCAGTACCTGCCCGCGACGGAGCCGCTTCCCAGCACCGCAGCACCGCCTGGCGGCCGAAGCGCGGAAAAACAGCTTGGGAGCCTTCGAGTGATGCGTGGAGTGAGCGAGTCTCCAGCCGAGGCTGCGCCCCACGTCCCTCAAACTACTCATGCTGGAGCTCCCACTCAGGACTCAGAGATTAGGAAAGTCTGGCCCTACCCGAAGGGACAGTGGTCTGGGTAAGGGGGGGAAAGAGGCGACAGCACATCAGGAGTCAAACTACACTCCGGCGGGAGGGTGGACCCAGCGCCCGCACAAGTCGGGGTTCTTGCCCCTATATGGATCACCCAAGGTTTCCACTGAATTCTACCCTAATGCCCGCTGCTGAAGGAAAAGAGGAGGAGTCGTCTGGGATTACTTTTTAAGGTAGAAAAAAAGAGTTTTATTCACTTTCCAAGAGAGAAGAGGAGCCAGACTCCAAGAGCTGTGTCAGCCTGAGTCCTCAGGGGTTTGGGGTTTTTATGGACTTGCAAGAGTGGGTTAGGGTTAGCAAGTTCTGCAAGAAACAGGATGTGTCGCAGGCTTCCAGGGTGTCTCTGAGGTAGTAGTAGGATGCATGTGGGGGTTCTTTCAGGATGTGAGTTTTAGGGAGCTGCTTGCTGGGGTCTCTTACATTTTGTTTCTGTGGGTGTTGTTCAACTTGTTACCTTGCTGTAGTTTTTACTGACCTCTGTGTGCCCTTCAGGCAGGCATTCCCTGGACTGCCTAGGCCTTTGAGTAATAGAAGGATTATTTCTATCTTTTTTTTTTTTTTTTTTAGAGAGAGTGAGGGGGGGGGGAGAGAGAGAGAGAGAATTTTTTAATATTTATTTTTTAGTTATTGGCGGATACAACATCTTTGTTTGTATGTGGTGCTGAAGATCGAACTCGGGCCGCACGCATGCCAGGCGAGCGCGCTACCGCTTGAGCCACATCCCCAGCCCGGTTATTTCTATCTTGTGTCCCTCTTGATCTTCATCTTAAAGATCCAACATCAGCATAACTTCTAACACTGGGCAAGGAGTAACACACAGTCAAAATCACAGGGGTCAGGGCATCCTGAGTGCAGCGGGGAACCTACCTGGGAACACCACCATTGTGATGGTGATGGTGGTATCTCACTTGCCATAGTAATATCTCCTCTGGGATTTGAACCTGTGACCTCCCTCACCCTAGAGGGAATCACACTCCTTGGCCTGTTTGTTTTTGGTCACCTCCATGCTCCTTTTGAGCATGCAACGGTGGATGTCTGTTTGTATAGTGTTCCCCTCTCAGTCCTGAAGCGGAGGAGAAAATGGTACAGTGTCCACTTCCCTGTCAGGGCGGTTCTGCGGGTCTCGGACTCTATTCAGCCTCCCCCAGTTCTGGGCACAGATGGCCTCTGGATACCCTCAAAGAGGCCTGCACCTTTCCCTGCCTCCACTGCCCCAGGCCAGAGACACCTGGAGGGCCCAGGACTTTGGTCCTTGGATTTTCCTTTTCAAAGGGCCAGGCGCAGTGCAGCTGCCGCTCTCCTCTAGGTGGGGAATTTGGAATTCATGTGTGAGCCTGAGGCTCCAGGTCGGGCGCACTGGTGACTACAACCAGAGTGGCCCAGGAATTGTGGGGGTCTTTCCTGGGCCCTCCTTTGCCTTCACCCCTGACTGGTGTCCTTGGCCCCAGTCAGGGACTATTCCTGCTCAGGAGCTTTGGTCTTTCCCAGATCTCTGTAGCCTACCCCCAACCCTTCTTCCGTGCGCTGTCCAGTCCATGCCCCGAAATGTTTAAAAGTGCAAGGCTAGATTGTTCCAGCTTTCTCACAGGTGAGGCAAGAAGGAGGCCCATGACCAACATCCTCCCTGCTTTCCTCTTGCTCCTGCTGCCTGGGAGACCTTCCCGGTGACCTTACCCACTGATTCCATTCTCCATTAACCCAAAGCTTGTGGCAAGCAGGTTCTAATCCAGGCAGTGTGTCAGAATTCTGCAGGCGGCAGGGCAGGGAGGCCAGCCCCACCTTGGGAGGACTCACACCGACTACTGACCACCGTGGGGCTTTGGAGGGCAGGCTGGTGGGGTTGTGGGAGTGGTGTGATGGTAGGAAACCCGGCTGGGGAAGGAAAGGGAGAGCCCTGGGTACTGTGTGTGCAAACTCCTGGCCGGTCCCACGTTTCCCCTTCCATCTAGCTTTGTGACTTTTTCAAGGGTAACGGCCTTGAGGCTGGACTTCAGGGGAAGCAGAGGGCAGGGGCAGAGCTAAGGGAAGAGGTCCCTTCAACGTCTTGACCCAGCTTGGTGTGGGGAACTTCCTCAGAACCTGCTCTCCTGACTGACCATTCTAGATGGCCAAGTCCCAGTGGGGGGCCTTCCCACTGTTCACCCTGCACACAGGTGAACAGGGGAGTAGAGGGACTGATTTTTAGAGCCATTTTAAATGATTTGGAGGGTCAGGTGTGGTGGTACACATCTGTAATCCTAAGGAACTGGGACACTGAAACAGGAGGATGGCAAGTTGTCCCCAACACTTAAAGCTCAAGACCCCAGTTAGCAAGATATTATAGCCAGGCCTCACACTGCCTGTCCAGAGGTGGCCACTTGGGTGGAATCTGGGATTGTTTATATGGTACCAAATATTGAACCCAGGGGCCCTGAACCACTGAGCCGCATCCCCAACCCTTTTTTTGTATTTTATTTACAGACAGGGTCTCACTGAGTTACTTAGGGTCTCACTAAGTTGCTGAGTGGTTGCTGAGGCTGTCTTTGAACTTCAGATCCTCCTGCCTCAGGCTCCCATATTGCTGGGATTACAGGTGTGTGCCACCATGCTGGGCGACAATTTACATTTAAAGCAAGGAAAACCTCTTTAAGCCAAACAGTTCCTTTTGCTTGTGGTCCTTATGACCTTTAACTTCTGCCCTCAGTTGCCTGGCACAGTTTAGATTTCTCTTCCCAGGAGAGATACAGCATGGCCTGGGAGTTTGGGTTAACAAAAATCTGCTTTAGTTTAGGCCCGTTCTCTAGGTTGTCCCCAGCTTTGGATATCTAGAAGTACCCTAGGACATGGGAGCCTGCAGTACAGGGAGACACCCTTCTCTCCTTGCTTCCCTCTGGGCAAAACCAGTGGGACATTTGGTTAAAAAGAAGTGAGAAAGGACCAGGGCAGCTCAGGTCTGGAGTCTTGCTGATGGGCCCTAGTTCTTCCCTGGCTCTGTGTCAAAGGGTCAAAAGTGTGGGACTTGTCCAAGGTTTGAACCTGGGAACTCTTGCACCCAAAGCAAGAATCATACCCCTAGACCAACAAGCCAACACAAGCAGCATTCTTGACATTGGTTTGGTCCAGTTGCTGTCCACTCTCGCCCAGCTAGGACTGTACTAGAAGCCTTGAGGGGAAGAGGCAGAGGAGGACGGGTCTGGAGCTCAAGTGTCTATTTTCTGAGGTACCTTGATGACCGGGACCTCCCTCCAGTCCAGTGGAGGCACGGTAACTTGCATCACAACAGAGCTGGGCACGGTGGAAAAACCGCAGGGGATTCCCTGTGCCACCCACACTAAGGTTCTGCCTTTCTGACTTACCAACCCCAGCCCTGAGCCAAGCCGAATCTCATCTGCCCCAGCGAAGGAGCCAGAGTTCAGGGAGACTCAGAAGCTCTGTTCTCTGCAAAGCCTGCCCTGCCCTGGGCTGGACTTACAAATCTCCCTGGAGGCTCCGAGGTCCCTGCATTGTGCGGCAGTCTTTACCGTGCAGGGGAATCTCTGGGCTGGACCAACTCCAGACTCCGGGGCACTTGCCCTCTTTCATTGGCTGGTGGATGTTCCAAAAGCTGGCTGGAAAGGAAGGCCCTAGTTCTACCCAATGCCGGGGTACCACCTTCCTGGTTCACTCCATGCTGCCCACCCTAAAGCAAGGGGGTGCGGTGGGGAGAGTGGAGGCGGGTGGGACAAGAAATTAGAGATTGAAAATGAGAGCTGGTGTTGGATTTGGACCCAGAACCTGTCGCAGACCTAGAGGAGACCCAGCACCTAGGAGCCGATACAGGGAGTTCCATCTGTCTCTAGTGACCTGGACCCTGTGACCCTGACCTCACTGGCTAAAAGTGGCTCCCAAGTTTCCCGTCTGGAGAAGGGAGAAGTGCTTGGAGGGGTTTCATTTGACTTCCAGGGGAAATGCCCATTTAGCTCAGCCCCTTGGGGCCTCAATGCACAAGACATTGGCAGTCCAGGGAGGCTGTACCTCTTTGTACATCTGTATCAGACTGCCTTCCTTTCTCCCTAGGGGATTTTGGGTAGTTTCCCAGAGGAACAATGTAGTCTACGTACTCTTAGGAGGGAGGGTGTAAGTCGCCCGGCTAGCTCAGTCGGTAGAGCATGAGACTCTTAATCTCAGGGTCGTGGGTTCGAGCCCCACGTTGGGCGCGGCTTTTTGACTTTGTCCAGGGCCTGGAATCAGATCAATGGGAATTCATGTTTGATATGAGGCTCAAAAAGTAGCATAACTAAACAACAGTGAGATTCACACCACAGGGCTCGTCCGGGATTTGAACCCGGGACCTCTCGCACCCGAAGCGAGAATCATACCCCTAGACCAACGAGCCTCCCATTTATACCCCTTTCCTAACCCTTCTTTCACAAATGTCCCCGTCTCCCCTGGACTGATTTCCAAAGAAGCTGAGCCCATCCTCACAGCCAGGTCCTGGATGGAACTCCAATTTCCCTGTGAACCAGCCCAGGAGGAGACAGAGCCATGCAGTCCCAGAAAGAGCGCTCCCCGCAAACCGGAGGAAGGGTAAATTCCTGCTCCAAGCGGGTGAGCAGCAAAAACGCGCGGGGCTGTTGGGTGAGCAGAAGGCACTTTGGAGGAAGACGGCTCTCCTGGGGAGCCCTCCGCCTGATTGCGGTGGGGCGGTGGTTTGTGGCTAGGGGAGGAGTCAGAGAGGTATAAAGAAAGTCCCTCGCCCCCATCCCCAAGCCCCAAAGGTCCTACTGGGCCCTCAGCGCAGAGGCTGGTCCGGGTCCGAGGCCGCAGGAGGAGGGTACATGTTTTGGTCGACTACATTTCCGGGATTCGAGGTTCCCCTCCGGCCTCAGTTTCCCCTGATTGCAGCCCCAGAACTCTGGCTGCATCTGGAAGCTCAGTCCCCAAGGTCTGGTCCTGTGCGGCAGGGGTGATGTTGGGGATCCAAGAAGTCTCTTCAGGAGCAGCCACGTTACCCTGAAGCCTCGGATCAAAGAACAGATGGACCAGATGGCGCCATCCCCCCCACACCCCTTGGTCGGTAGAGCACTGAGGTTCAACCTCCTGGTCATGGGTCGGGATGGCACTGGGAACTCCAGGCCCACATGGGTGATCTACTGCGCCAGTGGAAGAAGTGGCCTGTCCAGCTCAAGGAGAAGCAGGTTTGTCAAAGCCAGGGCTTGCTCATCCGGGGTGTCCTACCGGGTCCGGGCCGCTCACGCCCAGGCCCGGGAACTTCTCACCAGGGGGAGGAGGGAGTGCGCTCTGCGCTCCAGGGGAGGGGCGGAGACCCGCCCAGCCCACTCCTGCCGGGTTGGACGCGGGAAGGACAGAGCTGCAGCACGTCGCTGGCCCGCCTTGGGAGCGGGGTAGGTGGCGTGACCCACCTGCCCCCGGGACACCCCTTCCGGAGGTGGGGCGCTGTGCGGCTGGTCCAGTCGCCCTCCTGTGTTCTGGGCTCCTTGTCGGGGCTCTATTCTTGCCGCGCTGGGGCGAGAGAAGGGTGGAAAGGAAGCGGCGCCCGGCGAGGCACTTCTGCACCCAGGAGGAGTTGGCTGCGCACTCTCGGCTGCCACACCGCGGGGGCCGTGGCGTGGCCGAGGCGGGTGTCCGGGTGGTCACGGCCCGAGGACCCTCCACGCAGCCTTCCCGCTCTCGGCAGTTGCGATTTCTCCAGCGTAGATACCAGGCGGGACTGGAGCGAGGGCTGCGGCGCGGGGGCGCGCGAATCCTTCGCTCTGAGCGGATCCGCCAGGACCTAGGGGACACCGCTAGGCGAAGGGACTGCTCCCTACCTGGTGGATATCGAAGAGAGGCTGGGGTTTGGGGCGCCCTCTGTCGCCACCTCTGCTGAACTTGCTTTTCCTCGCAGCTCTGAAATCCAACTCGCCTGGCCCCAGGGCGCACAAGGGTCATATAGAGTATCTGACCACGTAATTCGTGTGGCTCGTTGGTCTAGGGGTATGATTCTCGCTTAGGGTGCGAGAGGTCCCGGGTTCAAATCCCGGACGAGCCCACCTTTTTGACGCCCTGAGAGCCCAGTGCTGGATTTGGATATTAAAATAGGACTTCTAGAAAAGTAGTTTAAAAAAAAAGACCTGAAACTGAACCTGCCCCACTCCCTTTGGCTTGAATTCGAGGCAGTGAAGAAGCGGCCCTTCCTGCACCATTAAAGGCCGGCTCTCCGCATGCTGTCTCTTGGATTCTCCCGGGTTAGAGCGCTGTTGCCTGGTGGCTTCCTTCCTGTGGTCTGGTGGGGTCCAGGGCTCCTGGGCTTTTGTCTCCCTGAGGTGTAGAGCCCTAAATTGTGGGTGTGGGCTGGGATCCTGGGGGTGAAATCCAGGCTCTGCGGAAGGGGAATCTTGGGATGTTACCCCTGGACCTACCCCAGGTAGGGCCCTGCGTGGGCTTATAGGGACAGGTTGTGCACATCCCCAGTCTTAGGTTTCACCCTTGTGTCCCTTTCCTCAGTGCTGCATCTTGGTGGTGGGTGGCTGAGGGGTGGTACTAGAAGGTGCAGAAGGGGCATCAAGGCGAATGCAGCTGGGGACTTCAGGAGAAGACTGGCCCAAATCTTCAGATCCACTTGTTAACCCAGCTGGGCTTTCAGCAACCTCAGGCCATTGGGCCAATTTCTACAGCCAGCAACGTTTGCTAAGGAGGCCCGGCTAGCTCAGTCGGTAGAGCATGAGACTCTTAATCTCAGGGTCGTGGGTTCGAGCCCCACGTTGGGCGGTAGTTTTTTTTTCGTATGGAGTCCTAAAATACTCAGCCCGGAGTTTATATCCCCAGAGTCTGGGGGGCAGATGTCCCAAGTGTCTTGGTGTCACTGCTCTGTTCTCAGTTGGGAGTCCCTTTGTAACCCCGGACAGGTGAGATATTTTGTGGCAGGGAGCGAGTTTAGTGAAGTGACCGAAGGGCCGACCCGGAAGCGGCGTACTTGCGGTAGCGGCTGTTGCGAGGGACCTGGATGACATCGGATTGGTGGTGGTTGTGGGGGACACAGGGGACTCCACTTTGTGTAACTGGGAGAGTCCCGGGAGCTGGGCTCTTCCGCGACCTTGAACTTCTCGCTAGGCCGATCTGAAACCCTGCTGGCGGCTGGGCTGCCCCAGGACACCCTGGGTTGTAAGGAGCAGTAGAGGACCCTGTCCTGGAGGCTCCTTGGTCTAGGGGTATGATTCTCGCTTAGGGTGCGAGAGGTCCCGGGTTCAAATCCCAGACGAGCCCAAAGTTTCCTTTTCAGGATGCAAACGCCACGGAATCCCTGAGCACTCCTTCAAAGGCCCAGGTCGTTTTCTGACAGTTGGACTTTTACTGGTGCTCCTGGGACCTGCAGGAGGGCGCCCAGGCAGGGGTGGCTGTCTTCCAGTCCCTTCCCTCCCCTCTCGCCCATCGCCGGCGCCTCCCAGTTCTGCTCTGTCTGTGCCCCAAGTCCTGAAAGGGTCTGCGGAGCCAGGTTCTGGGGAGAGTCCTAGAGCTCCGCGTCGGGTGGTGTGAGTGTGTGTGTGTGTGTGTGTGTGTGTGTGTGTGTGTGGAGTCCAGCGTCCCCAACGCTACTCTCCATAAGGGGCGAAGCCTCTCGGCTTTTTCCGAGGGCAGCGAGCTACCTGGGATTAAGCATTTCCGTTCTAAAATTAGTTTCCTCTTAAAAACTTTTATTTGTTGGTTTTAAGACTTGTCAACAAATCAAATGGTACACGCTTGTAATTCTAGCCACTCTGGAGGCTGAGGTAGGAAGATCACAAGTTCGAGGCCAGCCTCGCCAATTTAGTCAGCCCTGCCTCAAAACAAAAAAAACAAAAACAAACAAACAAACAAACAAACAAACAAACAAAAAGAACTGGGGATGTAAGTCAGTGGCAAAGCACCCTGGGTTCCATTCTCCAGGGCCAAATAAAAAATACAAATAAAATTTGTTAACATACGTGAAATACTTCAAGACATTGGTTTGGGCAAAGGTTGGGGGCGGGTTGTGAAAGCACAGGTAACAAAAAGCAAAATGTGACAGAGGATTACATCAAATTGAACACACTGGGCACAGTGGCACAAGCATATAATCCCTGAGATTTGGGAGGCTGAGGCAGTAGGATCACAAGTTCAATTTAGTCAGACCCTGTCTCAGTATAAGGGTTGGCTTAGCGGTTAAGACCCCCCTGGGCTCAACTTCTGAACAGCAAAGAAAGCAATAAACAGTGAAGAGATGACCTGCGGACTGGGAGAAAATATCTGCAAACTATTTGTTTCATAAGGGATTAATTTCCAGACTAACATAAGGAATTCAAACAACTCAACTGGGGAAAAAATATCACCAATCATTATGGAAATAGAACTGTCATGTGAATCAACAATCCCAGTACTGGTATATATCCAAAGTAACTGAAATCAGTATTTCTCAACGTTTATTGCACAACCATTCACAAGAGCCAAGATTTAGAATCAATCTAGGTGTCCATCAAAAGGTGAATGGAGTTGGTCTAGTGGTACATGCCTATAGTCCCAGCTGCATGTAAGTTTGAGGACAGCCTCAGCAATTTAGTGAGACCCTCAGCAACTTAGGTCCTGTCTCAAAAAAAAAAAAAAAAAAGAATGGATAAAGAAAATGTGGCATATATACACAGTGGAGTATGTTTGGCCAAATAATGAAATTCTGTCATTTGCAGCAATATGGATGGAACTGGAGGAAACTATGTTAAGTGACATAAGTCAGCACAGAAAGACATCTTCACTTACATGTGAAGCTAAATAGCTGCTCTCAAAGGAACTGAATAGAATAGAGGTTACCAAGGCCTGGTAAGGATGTGTGGGAGGAAGGGATGGAGAGAGGATGGTTAATGGGCACAGGGGTGTCCTAGATAGAAGGACTAAGTTCTAATACTCTGCAGCACAGCAGAGTAAATATATTTAACAACAATTTATTGGATATTTCAAAATAGCTAATGGAGAGAATTTTGAATGTCCCCAACACAAAGATATGACATATGTCTAAGGTGATATGCCAATGACCATGATCATTACACATTGTATACATGTATTGAAATGTCACAGCATATCTTAGAAATATGCACAATTACTATGTATCATTTAAAAATAAAGCTACATAAAACTACATAAAAAAGCAATGACCCACACTCTAAAAAAATGTTAATATTGGTGGCTCATGTCAGTAATACCAGCTATTTTGGAAGCTGAGATAGGAGGATCACAAAATCTGAGGTCAATTTGGGCAATTTAGTGAAACCCTGTCTCAAAAGAAAAAATAAAAAAGGCTGGGGGTGCAGCTTAGTGGTAGAGCACCCTAGTTTAATTCCCAGTACTGAAAAAAAAAATTGTTAACAGCTTTAAGGAAACCACAAAAGAAAGCACTCTCAGAGAGTCTCAAAGTTTTCATTGACATGAATGGGTGGGATTATTGCGACCAATCCTCTTGCTGAAAAAAATAAAAAATGCTGGATATTAAAAAAAATAATAAACGGCTATCTCTCCCTCTGGAGATAGCCAGCATTCTTCCTTAAATATGTATCTACTTTCAAAAAAAAAAAAAAAAAAAGAAAAGAAAAAGAAAAGAAAAGAAAGAAAAGAAAAAAAAAAACACCTGGCTATATCTTTGAAAAAAAATTAAAATACAAAAAACAAAAACAACAACAAAAAAACCCAAAGCCTTAAGAGTGATCCAGGACCTACTTCAGGTGGCCAGGGTCCCCTTGAATAGGTGCCTGGAAAAGATGAGTGTCCACAGAAATACACTCCAATAGGATCTGGCCACCAGCTTTTTCTGGAGTGTCTGGCCTGGGGAAAGGGGGTGTCCTAAAGCGTTGGGTCCCTCAAGTGTCTCTCTAGGACTTATGCAGAACGTAATCACATCTCAGGCCCACCTCCACTGCACTGTCCCAATGGATTCCAGGGGAAAACTCCTTGCCCAGCATGTTTCCGTTGGGGTTTGATCCTTAGCTAAACCACCGCCCTCACCATACCCCATCCACCCCCACCCCACCCCCACCCCCCAAAAAAAGAAGGAGAGAAAACAAATGTGTAAGAACCAACCTGGTAAAAATATTGTAGGGCACTTGAAAGTATACCTTAACCAAGGGATCCCTCTGATTATAATGTAAGGCTGTCTGTCTTCAAGACAACTGGTATTCTTAAATAGAAGTTTTGCCAACAATACTGACGTTTAGGGAAACTGACATTTAGGGAACCACTGAACCACATTCCCACATCTCCCCTTTTTTCCCCTTGACACGATATACCTTTACTTTAATTATCTTTAATATGGTGCTGAGGATTGAACTTAGAACCTTCCACGTGCTAGGCAAGTGCTCTGCCATTGAGCCACAGCCCCAGCTCCCAACCACTCCTGATTGTGACACAGTCTTGCTAAATTGCTGAGGCTGGCTTATGAACTGCGATCTTCTTGCCCTGGAATCCCTGATTCTGAGCCACCAAACCGGGACAATTTTTTTTTTTTTTTCAATAATCTGTAAAGACAGATGTGGCTCACGATCGCCAGCCTCTAGTTGTTTTGTCACCTGTTCTTTTGACTCAGAGTGACCCGTCAGCTTAGGTCAGCTTAGGGATCGCTCGTCGTTCTTCCATCTTCCGGGCCCGGACAGGAAAAAGAGGGCCCCGACTTTGAACCAGCTAGTGCTCAGCTTTACCTTCAGCCACCCGAGCTTCCTTTTTCTCCCGCCTTCTGCTGAAACGCAAAGGACTTTAAGTGGTGAGCTGCTGCTCCCCAGATCTCGCCCTTAGGAAAGGGAAGCGCGCTCCAACAAGAAGCCAGGGCCCTGGTCCCCTTAAGGACGCCCCTCGGCCTCGCAGGCGCGTGGGTTCTAAACCGCCAAGGCTGATTCTTCCCCAGGGTCAGAAATGTTAATGATATTGGGGTGATGCGAGGAGTGGTCCCTCTGAGGTGCTCAAAAGTCCCTTGAGGCACGCGATCTCGAGCAGCTCCAGATTCTGCTCGGTTTTCACCACTGGATAAATTACAAGCCACCGAGAGTAAAGAAGGGCAGGTTTCCAGCAGATTTTCAGGAGTCGTGCCCACGATGTCGAGGAGATCGCTTTGGGCAACCGCAAGGGGAAGGACTTTTGTCTGGAGCTCCGCAGCCTCTCGAGCGCGGGTGCCTCAACAGCGAGGTCCGAGGTCCGAGGCACTCCCCCGCCGGGTGTCCCGGGTCAAGCTCTGGGTGTGGCGTCCAGCCTGGGGCTGCGCGCACCCCGCGGCTGAGAAGGCGCCGACATTGGCCTGTGCTGGAGGCTCAGGGGATCCGGGGGGGTCGCCTCCCTATTTTTGTTCCGTCCGTCCTTCCTAGCGGGGCGCTCTGCTGGGTCTAGGTCAAGCGCTGGACCTGGGGAGCACCGCCCGAGGGCAGCCTAAGGGCCACTGTCCACCGACCAAGCCGGCAGAGACTCTCATTGCTCGCCGGCTCGTCATCCGAAGGAAAATCCAATGGGCTCAGGAGCCTGGGAGGCCCTCGACAGCGGGTGTCCAGCGGGTGTCCGTAGAGCGGGTGTCCAGCGGGTGTCCGCAGGGTGGAGGAGCGAAACGCACCCAGGGAGAGGAGAGCGCGGTCTGCAGCGGAGCTCGGCGGGCGCCCGGCTTCATGTCAAGTTCTCTACTGCATCCCTGGCGACTTGATTTGAGGCTAGAATGTTGTAGGGACTCAGCCAGATGTTTTTCAATAAATATCCAATCCTGAGCCATTTTAACCACCGGTATGGGTTACACCTTTCAATATACTCTGAAGATCCTTAGCCAGCCGCCCCAGTGGCCTAATGGATAAGGCACTGGCCTCCTAAGCCAGGGATTGTGGGTTCGAGTCCCACCTGGGGTAGTACAGTTCTAGTACAGTTCCTGGTTCCTTTAATGGACTGCTGAAGTTTTGATTTACAAAAACAGGCGAAGAATATGACCTCGAGATTGGAGTGAAAAAGCAGATAAACCTCCCTTTGAAAAGGACCATTAGAAAGGAAAAAAATCTTCAATCCGAAAATAAACGCAATGAAGGGAAGAATAAAAAACGATGTCCCAATCACAACAATGGCAAGAAAGCAAGCTGGGGCAAAAGCATTCAGTTACAGGTCCCTGCAGACCAAGCCTTTAGACCAAGCCGCCAACCTGGGGGCTTAGGGTTTAGTTTCCTCAGTGGGGATGCTTCACTGAAGGAGTGAACCTTCAACAGGTGAAGAGCTGTTTCATTAACATTGTTCATCCTCAGAAAGGAGCGTCAGTGCGTCTTGGTTGACTTGGGTGAACGTAACTGTAAGTGCTTGCTGTGAAAGGCTCTTAAACCTCCCTGCGAGGGGGAGTGGAGATAGTGGAAAAGGAGGTCAAAGATGGTCAATATCTGTGGAAAGCAGGTGTTGGTGTTGTTCCTGGGACTTTATAGTTTCTGTGGGATGGGAAAGAACTTCCCTGGGGGAGTCTTGGTGGCAGTCGGCATGTGACTCAGTGAGAACTCTGGTGTGAGAAAGCCAGGAGTCCTCCCTGAAAGAGGCTCCTGAAGCTCTAGGAAGTGGGTTACAGAGTAGAGTCTAGGACCAAATTTAGACCAGGTGCCTCTGGGCCACCCTGCCCTGTTTAGGGAGGAATTATTCCTTGGAATAGGGAAAGAATTCCCTATTCCTTGGAATAGGGAAAGAATTCCCTATTCCTTGGAATAGGGAAAGAATTACCGACCCTAAAAGGAGGGTTAGCACAGCTTGTGGTTGGGTGAAGATTGTGAAGCCACCTGCTAGGTTCACCTGAAGGCCTGGAGCTCAAGGTGGGAAGGAATGGAAAGGACAAGCAGTGATGGCCACTGACCTGGAACCTGCCCCTTTCTTTCTACACCCCTTACTAAGCAAGTGCTATACCACTGAGCCCCCTCCCCCTTTCTGCTTTCTTTTGGGGAGGTACCAGGTGTTGAGAGCCACAGCCAAAGGAGCCCCAGCAAACTTTCAGACTGCCAGCTGATGATTGGCTCACAGCGGCCCCAGCAACATCTAGCTGATTGGCTCCTCTGCGGTGAAGCTCATTGGGCTGTTTCCCTGCCCTTTCAGGCCATGGAGCTGCTCATTGGGGGACTTTTTGGCTCTGCCCATGCGACCCAGCCAATCGGCCTCAAGAGGAAGAGGATTGTGGGAGGTGTGGAGGCTGGTGGTTGGGGAGTGTGGCTTGTGGGAAGCCGGTGGTGGCAGTTGGGCTCTGAGGGTTTTTTCCTGAGGAGCTGTTTTGTTTGGCTGTGTGGCTCTAAAAATGAAGTTAGTTTCTTTTGACAAGTGGCTCCTGAATTGTGCCCAGTCAGACTGCGGCATTTGGTGGCTCGCACGGGGAGCAACTGAGGGTAAGTAAACTGCTCGCCCCTGAGGGCAGGGCGAGAGGATGGTAGCCATTTTCCTCTTTTGTTTTGCTTCACTTTTGTTTTAAGTTGCCTGTCCCTGGAGATGTGTAAGATGGAAGAAAAACCGCTCGCATCTGAGGAACAGATAGGGAGAAAGGACGGATGGACATTTCAGGAGGATAGAAAGGCTATAATGATTTTCTGTTGTTCCAATTTTGTTTCACTCTGTTTCAGTTTTGTTTGGCGTTATCTTCTTGGGTTGTATTATAGTTATAGTAGAAATATTAAGTAAAAGAGAAGGTCTCTCGAGCTAGTCAGTCAGAGAAAAAAATTCCAGTAAAAAAGAAGGTCTCTCGAGCTAGTCAGAGGAAAAGATTCAAGTAAAAGAGAAGGCCTCTCAAGGTAGTCAGACAGAGAAAGAAAGTGTAAAGCAGAAAAAGCCATCAGGGGGAAAGTTACAAAAGGAGACTGCTACTAACACCTTTCTATCACCAGAGGGCGTAAGTGTCCAACCAACAGCACCACCTCTACAGGAGACTGCTACTAACACCTTTCTATCACCAGAGGACGTAAGTGTCCAACTGACAAGGCCACCTCCATATGCTGGGAGGCCCCCAACCCTCGCAGTTGATAGTTCGGATCCTGAGACAGGATCTCAAGTATTAACATGCCCTGTATTTGAGGTAGGAGGGCAGCGAATTTACCATGCTTTAAATTTCAAAACAGTGAAGCAGCTAAAAGAGGCTGTAACAACCTATGGTCCTCAAGCACCCTTCACTGTAAGCTTGGTCGAATCCATTACCAACTTGAACATGACGCCAGCAGATTGGGCTAATATGTGTAAAGCTGTGCTAAATGGAGGACAATACCTGTTATGGAAGGTTGCCAATGAGGAATTTTGCAAGGAGATGGCTAGGCGAAATGCAGCAGCTGGTTATCCTCAGAGAAATCTAGATATGTTGTTAGGAAAGGGACCTTATGAGGATCAGCAGCAACAAATTGCATATGATCCTGGTGTATATTTACAAATTGCTGTAGATGCAGTTAAGGCATGGAAGACTTTACAAGGACATGGAGGTTTACAAGGTCAATTATCTAAGATAATACAAGGAGCTGATGAATCTTACGCTGAATTCATAGATAGGCTTATTCAAACTTTTACATTTTTAGTACCCAAACAATCAGCTCAAAAGGTAGAGCTTAATGCAGTATTACAAGCTTTTGTGATGTTTAAAGATTCTGTATTTAATTTATTTTCCGATAGTCAGTATATAGTTAATGCTATAGTATCCCTTGAAGATGCTGGTAGGATTTCCCCTTCCTCTACTGTTTTCTCTTTGCTTTCCACTATACAAAGTCTAATCTGGGACAGAAAAGATCCATTCTTTATAGGACATATCAGGGCACATACAGGATTGCCTGGAGCCCTTAGTTTGGGCAATGATTTAGCAGATAAAACTACACATGACATACATATTTTCTCTACACTAGAAGAAGCTACAAATTTTCATAAAAAGTTCCATGTCAATGCTAATACTTTACAAAAGCATTTTAAAATAACTAAGGAACAAGCTAGACAAATAATAAAACAATGTCAAAATTGTGTGACCTTTTTACCACAAGTTAATCTTGGAGTCAATCCTAGAGGACTGATACCTAACCATATTTGGCAGATGGACGTCACACACTTGCCAGAATTTGGAAAATTGAAATATTTGCATGTTACAGTTGATACTTCTTCTGGATTTTTGATGGGCTCCCTTCATGCCGGAGAAAAAACTAAAGATGTTATAGCTCATTGCTTACAAAATTTTGCCATTGTGGGCGTTCCAAAACAGTTAAAAACAGATAATGCCCCTGGTTATACTTCAACCTCTTTTAAACAATTTTGCTCATCATTTGGCATTACTCATATAACAGGAATCCCATACAATCCACAGGGACAAGGCATAGTTGAAAGAGCTCATCAAACTATTAAAATGTACTTATTAAAGCAAAAAGAAGGAATTGGGAAGGGGTATATATTCCCCAAAGATAAACTTAAAATAACCCTTTTTACTCTAAACTTTTTAAATTTGGATTCATCAGGGCTTAGTGCTGCGGAAAGGCATATGTGTCCAAAAAATGTACATAAGCCCAAGGTACTTTGGAAGGATATTCTAACAGGACAATGGAAAGGTCCTGACCCAGTAATTGTCTGGAGTCGGGGGTCTGTTTGTGTGTTTCCACAGGGAGAACAGTAGCTGATTTGGATTCCAGAGAGATTAACTAAGGTTCTGACCCAGTGCATGAAGACAAAGATAAAACCAATCTACAGCTTCTGCAATAGCCATCACTGAACTGCTTGCAGAACTTGCCTGGACTATGTATCACTTGTATGCATTGTGAACTCACTTGTATGCATTGTGAACTATCTGTTGGTGCAGTGACTTCTGGTAGTGTTGGGGTATTTATGCTGATGGTGTCATCGGTGGTACAACTTTTCCAAAAGGAGCCATCAATTGGCTTGGTGTATCTTCCTCCCTTCTGCTTGTCATGATCATTCAGCTAAAATTTGGGGGCCAACAGAGTGAGGCAAAGAACCTCACCCTCCCGCTGGTACGAAGACCTCTACACAGGTGTGGCTGTATACTGGACTGGTAGTCAGTGACGGGTAAGATCCAATTACAATGGTACCAATCTAAGACGGGAGGCTGACGCCTTGAGGTCAGCTCATCCGATAACGGGTAAGGACCATATGTATTATTGGACAACCTAAGGCAGGCATGGTCCCTAAGCCACATGCTTGTTGTTTAAACAGAGAGGGGGAGATGTTGAGAGCCACAGCCGAAGGGGCCCCAAACAAACTTTCAGACTGCCAGCTGATGATTGGCTCACAGCGGCCCCAGCAACATCTAGCTGATTGGCTCCTCTGCGGTGAAGCTCATTGGGCTGTTTCCCTGCCCTTTCAGGCCACGGAGCTGCTCATTGGGGGACTTTTTGGCTCCGCCCATGCAACCCAGCCAATCGGCCTCAAGAGGAAGAGGATTGTGGGAGGTGTGGAGGCTGGTGGTTGGGGAGTGTGGCTTGTGGGAAGCCGGTGGTGGCAGTTGGGCTCTGAGGTTTTTTTTCCTGAGGAGCTGTTTTGTTTGGCGTGTGTGGTTCTAAAAATAAAGTTAGTTTCTTTTGACAAGTGGCTCCTGAATTATGCCCAGCCAGACTGCGGCAACCAGGGATTGAACTCAGGGGCACTAAACCCCTAAGCCATATTTTGTATTTTATTTAGAGACAGGATCTCACTGAGTTGATTAGCACCTTCCTGTTGCTGAGGCTGGCTTTGAATTCACAGTCCTCCTGCCTCAGCTCCGAAGCTGCCGGGATTACAGGCATGTGCCACTATCCTTGGCCCCATAGCTATTTCTTTTGATATCATTTTCCTTTTCAGTTTGAAGGTCTTCAGTTATTTCCTCTGGCCAATGACTTTCAGTCTTGCCATGATCATTTTGACATATGTTTTTCCAGATTATAGTTAGGCAGACTATACATGTCAGGCTACAGTTTGGCTCAGTCAGTATTCAGTCTAGCCCTCCTTCCTTCTCTGCCTTTCCTATGGAGCTTTACAAGCTAACTATGTGCTTTTCCAGGTTCCCTTGTAGCTAATGACACAACATGACACCATTTTTCAAGGAATGACATTTAGAAACCAAGATCTTGGTGTTGAGGGTATTCATTGATGTTGAGTTGTCTTTCAGTATAGGTTTTTCCAAGTTCCCTGAACAACTTTCAAAACAGCTTACTAGTTTTTTATCTCTCTGTGCTAAGTTCCTTCTCCAACCCCTTTGCTCAGCCTTGCTGATGAGCTAATGCTAGTGGATTGTAGTTCTGAATTTGGGTACATGGACCTTCCTTCCCATATCCATTCTTCAGACCTGATTGGGGAGGCCCTGTCCTCACCCACTTAGTTCTGGTGATAATGGACTGTATTTTCGCATGGAATATGTGTTGATCAGCTTTCCACCTCTAGAGTAAATACCTGAGATAGTCAACTTACAAGGAGAAAAGGCTCACAGCTTTGGAGTTGATGATGTATATTGGCTGTGGTGAGGGAGCACATCATGGCAGCAGTGTGTGGACTGGATTTATGACCCAGGAGGACCAGAATATCCCACTCTCCCATTCAAAATGGTTGATTCAGGATTGGTCACATGACCCAAGAAGAGATGATTACAGCATTACCTGAGGTTAATAGGTCAACGTTGGTAGAGAGAAGTTCTATGTGCCCTGTGATTGTTAGTCTAGGAGGATGTAAATTTGAAACAGCTATCTTGCTGCCGCGTGGAGAGAGTCTACAGAATGAAATAGAGCAGAAGAAAACAAAGTGGAGAGAGAGAGAAATACAGGGTTTTGGTGTCATTATTCAGGTCCCTAAATTTAACCCTTCCTGAAACACAAAGGCTTTCTAAGAAGACACTGTACTTTACAATTACGTTAACCAGTAGATTCCATTTCTCCTAAGGCTGATATGGGTTGGTTTTGTATCACTTGCAAATAATGCCTTTGCTATTCTCCCCACTTTATCTTTCATAATTAGTTTTATGGGTTTGTTTTGTGGCCAATTCTGGAGACAGGATAGACAGAACTTGATGTCTAACAGTTTGTGTCTGATGAAGATGTGAAAGCTCATTAAACCCTGATGTTTTAGTCTTGAGTTATTGGGAGCCACCGCAGAAGATTAGTCAGAGGAACACATGGTTTTCAGAAGACATTACTTAAAGGATTTGACGGCTACTTCTGACTCAAGGTGTGTGTGTGTGTGTGTGTGTGTGTGTGTGTGTGTGTGTGTCTTGGTACTGAGAATCGAACCCAAGAATGTTTAGCCATTAAGCCACATTTCCAGCCCTTTTTAGATTTTATTTTGAGACAACGACTTGCCGTTGCTTAGGTCCTCACTAAGTTGCTGAGGCTAGTCCTGAACTTGTGATCTTCCTGCCTCAGCCTCCTGCGTAGCTAGGATTACAGGAGTATGCCAATGCACCACAGCAGGGATATGGTTTTTATGACTGACTCTTTAGTTTGTCAATCCAGAAATTTATGATGTATAAGATCAAATGTCTTACGGACATCTTACAGTCAGATCTTGCCTTCAAAACAAGTGTAGAAGAAAGTTTGTGAAGAGTAATACCTATTGAAATCAAGAATTCTCATTTCTTCATTGGAGTCCACGTTTCACCAATTTATAAATAGACCCAACAGTGATTCCCAGTTCTCATTTATCCCAATTTAAGATATAGAAGAAAAGACTTATCATGTGACCCCTTATAAAAATGACTATTGGCATATGAAGATAAGTATATGGCACTATTCCCAAATGGTACATATTTAGCAGAGAGTAAAGGATGCATATATGATTTAATATCTGCAATCTCTGCTTAGTGACTGGGTCCTAGCCCATCACATTGATGAGGTTAGGAGTTATGAGATGTTCAACAAAAATTATCTCATTGAGTCATCCCAACTCTATGAGGTGAATATTGTCTCTCCACTCTACAGGTGGTGAGATTTTGTAATACAGAATGGAATAGGTGAAGTCACATGTGGTGGTGCATACCTGTGATCCCAGAGACTCAGGCGCTAAAACAGGAGGATCACAAGTTTGAGGCCAGCTTCACCAACTTAGAGGGGCCTGTCTCAAAAAATAAAAAGGGCTGGGGATGTGGCTCAGTGGTTAATTGCCCCTACATTAAATACTCAGTACCCTTCCCTAAAAGAATGAGATAGGTGGGCTCTCAGGGAGAGAGGAAGAAACTTTTATCAGATGAAGATGGGATCTATGAGCATGACCAGCCATGCTTGTCTCTTCAGTTAGCTGAACAAAACCTGAGCATGTGCTTGCACCAGATCAAGCAGGACAAAAACATAATCTGTTTAAATGTCACCAGATTCAAAGAGCTACACAGTGTTCCTGTGCTGACTTATAGCTGGACTGCTTAACCAGGGAGAAACCACCTGAACCCCCAATATGAAGTGGTCAACATGGGATTGATCTTCATGAACACTTGCCTGGGAACCTGCACTTTGCATCCTGGGGAAGCCTCATGTGGAGTCAGGGAGCACAGTGCTGGGCTGGATGCTCATCTCCTCTTCCCTAAGAGGCGAGGGGGCATCTGTTCCCTGCCTTTGGCATGTGTATAACTTTGCTTAGCTAAACTTGAATACATCTTTGCTTGCCTTGCTTTTGACACATCCTGAGATTCTTTTCCGTGGTATAAGTCAAGAATCTGTCTGGGCCAAGTTGAGGTCCCACTGCCTCCTGGAAGGGACCTCCTTGGACCCCTGTGCAAGTAGAGGCTGGTTGCCCAATGGCATGTAATAACTGGTAATGATGGATCTGGAAATTGCACATAGGTCTATGAAAATACAAAAGATATTCTTTTAATCTCACGGTACATTTCCCAATAAGGATACCATCCCGGCTTGAGTGGGAGATACAATACAGAACTGTGAGTTTTCTTTAGCAGAAGGGTTTCCTCCAAGATTGCATCATTTTCAACGTTGCCAACTACGAGGCAGAAATTACACAATGCAGGTGACACGTCTTTATTGATGGTGTTGGGCCACAAAGAGCCCAAGAGGAGAAGGGACAATTACTTTCCACTTGTCTCTAACAAGGCTCTTAGGGAATATGGCCCTAGTGGCCATGGAGATTCCTGTAAAGCACTTATCCTGTGACTGTCCTGCATGTCCTTCTTGCACTGGGGCTCAGTGCAGGCTCTCCAGCAGCTTGTTCATGCAAACTTAGCCTGAAAACCCCAAGGACAAGTCCCCCTCCCTCAAACCAGTAACTTCTGTCCAGGTCTGAAAAAACAAAGCAAGACCAGGACGTCTGGTGACCGTGAGGACAACCATTCTTTCTGGGTAAGAGTCAGATTAGTGGGCCTTCATCAATAACTGCTTGTCAGCAGTGAAGCCTCACAGGACACTCCTCAGTTTCCTTCTTTCCTTCCCCTCTGTCCCTCCCTCTTTAATCCTGTCTCCTTCCTTCTTTTTTCACTACAGGGGATTGAACCCAGGGGTACTCTACCACTAAGCTAAACTCTCAGCCCTATTTATTTCTTGTTTTAAGACAGGGTTTTGCTAAGTTGTTGAGGTTGTCCTTGAACTTGTGATCCTCCTGACTCAGCCTCTGGACCGAGTCACTAGGATTCCAGGTGTGTGCCACTGTACTTGGCCACTTGTTTAAAAAAGTGGAGCCATAAAAATAGCCCTGAGATCATTGGCAGTACCTTATAATCACCCATCATGATCAATATCTGTCTGTTTTTTTTTTTTTCTGAGATCCTGACTGGGGAATAGAAATGGGCTGTTTATGTCCATTCCTCTGGGTCATTTCCACTTAAAATTTACAAGTCAGATTCAGGGACATCAGTGGAAATAGCCAAGAAAGCCTGATTCAGACCTCTTTAAAGTGCTCTGTAAATGTGAGTTCAGAAAGAAGCAGCAATATTATCATTATTACTCCGGCAGCAGTTATCAACTGCTCCTGATCTAATCCTCAGAGCACATGTCAGGAATGTTCAAATATCAGAAGATAAAATGGAGTTCTTTTCTCTAAGGCAACAGCACTAATGATATTGATGACACTAATACTCAAAGCTAAAAGTTTGGTACATGATATTCTCTAGGAAACCACTTTACATCTTCTCTAGAACTCATTATAAATACTAGAAATTCTATTAATATTCCTCTATCTGTAGTATTTTATCTCACTTCTTAGAAATAAAAGGTGTTGGTAGAAAGTTCAAACAGTACAAATGCTTCACAACAAATCTACAGTCACAACCCCCTGGTATCCTTCCAGAGATGCTGTCCACTGATCCACAAGGAAATTATTTCATTATTCGAACAAAGGAATAGAGGCCCAAAGAGAGTGGTCACTGGACAAAACCTAGGGAGCAAAACTCTAATGTCTTACTTAAGTTCCATAATCTCTTCCTGCAATCTTTCTTTCTGTGTGGTTTTTTTTTTAAGTTGTGGATGGACCTTTATTTATTATGTGTGGTGCTGAACTTTGAATCCAGTGCCTTACATATGCCAGGCAAGTGCTGCACCACTGAGCCCCAGCCCCAGCCCTGCAATCTTCTTAATTGCCTCATCTTAACAACCATGTCCCAAGCTTTGGGATTTATCCATCTTTGTCTCCAGGTCAAGGTTTCCAGCCCCATGAGAATCACAAACCAGTCGAGCGTCTCCGAGTTCCTCCTCCTGGGACTCTCCAGGCAGCCCCAGCAGCAGCGGCTCCTCTTCCTGCTCTTCCTGATCATGTACCTGGCCACTGTCCTGGGAAACCTGCTCATCATCCTGGCCATCAGCACGGACTCCCGCCTGCACACCCCCATGTATTTCTTCCTCAGCAACCTGTCCCTTGTGGACATCTGCTTCTCCTCCACCACTGTCCCCAAGATGCTGGCCAATCACATCCTAGGGACGCAGACCATCTCCTTCTCTGGGTGCCTCACACAGATGTATTTTGTTTTCATGTTTGTGGACATGGACAATTTCCTCCTGGCCGTGATGGCCTATGACCGCTTTGTTGCTGTATGCCACCCCTTACATTACACAACCAAGATGACCCATCGGCTCTGTGCTCTGCTGGTGGCTGGATCTTGGGTCATTGCCAACCTGAACGTCCTTTTGCATACTCTTCTGATGGCCTGGCTCTCGTTCTGTACAGACAATGCCATCCCCCACTTCTTCTGTGATGTGACTCCCCTCCTGAGACTCTCCTGCTCAGACACACACCTCAATGAGCTGATGATTCTCACTGAGGGCGCCCTGATCATGATCACCCCATTTGTGTGCATCCTGGCTTCCTACATCCACATCACCTGTGCTGTGCTGAGAGTCTCCTCCACAAGGGGGAGGTGGAAAGCCTTCTCTACCTGCAGCTCCCACCTGGCTGTGGTCTTCCTCTTCTATGGCACCATCATCGCTGTGTATTTCAACCCTTCCTCCTCCCACTCAGCTGAGAAAGACACTGCAGCCACCGTGCTGTACACAGTGGTGACCCCCATGCTGAACCCTTTCATCTACAGCCTGAGGAACAGGGACTTGAAAGGGGCTCTAAGAAAAGCGGTGGGCGGGAGAACATTTTCTTTGTGACCAGAGAATCAAGAATGAATCTCATTCCAAGCAACTTTGCTCTTTACCACTTGAGTGTGATGCAGCGGTGGTTTGACGCCCAAGCCAAGCTTTTCCTTTTTAGATGGTCTATTTGGAATGTCATGCTACATGTGCATTTGAGATCTGAAATCACTCAGGAAGCTTTTACAGTATCCCAAACCCAAAACTGTGCCAATCAACCAGAATCTCTGGGATGGGGCCCAACAGTGAGATTTTAAAAAAAGAAAATAAATCTCTTGTGATTCTAGAATGCAGGCAGAGTGGAGGGTCTACCTCAGCGTCCTTGATTTGTACTCTATAATGGTCAATCAGAAAGGTTGGTCACAGAAACGGTCACAGGATTAGTTCTGAGATATAGACCAAAGTCCGGGGAGTGAACTATTAGGACTAAAGGGGGTGATAGCGTTTTGGATGAGACTTAGAGGCCTGATTTGGGGCATGGCTTGAGCTTCAAGGGGTGCAGAAACACGCTTGGGAACCCCAGGCAGCGTCCTGATTGGCTGCCTGACCTTAGAGGCGGGTTTAGCTGTGTGTTCAGGAACCTGCTGAATGGCTGCCCGACCTTAGTTAGGGGTGCTGTGTTGTGTTTGATGTCGGGGAAATAAGCCTATGTTTATTGCTCCCTCTGCGCAGCCCTACAGCCCCGCTCTCCTCTCTAAGTAGCAACTGCAACCCGCTCCTTCAAGAACTAAGTCAAATGGCACCTGCTCCCCTGTGAAGCCCCCTGACTCCCTCTTTCGGTTCTCCCAGCTCAAGTTTTCTTTGACTTATTCTGTCTTCTCCACAAGGGCTTTCTGTGGATTCCGATTCCCTCAGGCCCAAATGCACCTCCTGCGCCCCTGGTATCTCCAAGTGTTGATGCGGCTCCTAGACCAAGGACAATGATCATCTTCAGTTGAGAAACAAAAACAAACGAATGAGTATTGTCAACTTTTTTTATTGTGGTGCTGGGGTGGAACCTAGCGTCTAGCATGTGCTAGGCAGGTGCTCAACCACTGAGCTACACCGCCAGCCCTTTTTATTTTTAGACGGGTTGGTGAGTTGGCCAGGCTAGCCTCAAGCTTGCAATCCTCCACCCTTAACCTGAGCAGTTGGGCTATAGGCACCAGGCACTGTGCTTAGCCTGCCTTAACTTTTATTTATTTATTTTTAATATTTATTTTTCAGTTTTCAGTAGACACAACATCTTTATTTTATTTTTACTTGGTGCTGAGGATCGAACCCAGCGCCGCGTGCATGCCAGACAAGTGCGTTACCACTTGAGCCACATCCCCAGCCCCCTGCCTTAACTTTTAAAATGGACATTCTTTAAAAATTTTTAAATTCTCCTCATTGAAAATAGAATTTTTGATTTTTGAAAGGTAATACTGGCAGTGGCTGGAGTCTCAGTACTTGGGAGGCTGGAGGCAGTAGAATCATTTGAGCCCAGGAGCATTCTAGGCTAGCATGGGAATACTAGCAAGACCCCTTGTCAAAAATGGAAAGAGTAGAGACAAGAGGAAAAGAAAAAGGAGAAGAGAGAATGAAAGGAGAGGGATGGGGAGGAAGGAAGGGAGAAGGGAACAGAGGAAAGGAGGAAGCAAACACACACTGAAACAACAAAGTCATAGCATGAATTTAAATTAAACTGGCCCCTATTGCTCAAAGAATACTGAAGTTCTATACTGGGAATATAGTTGAAGGAAGCCGAATGCAATTTATCCACATAATTTTGGGCTCTTATTCTCCACTTCCTTCTTCCTTCCTCAGTAAAGCTTTAGGAATGTGATTTTGGTGGAGGTGGTATTCCCTCGCTTGGACACATTGTAACCTCTCCATTCCCAAGGGAACAATTTCATCTGTTTCTGGAATATCATGATGCTGCTGCATGCTTCCTTGTGTGAGATCTCTGTGTTCCTATTTGCCACAGGAAGCCTGAGTGACCTATTTCTTCAGCTTGGAGCAAAAATAAACATCACCATCCTTTCTTGCTTGTTCTTTATTTCTGCCCAACCTCACTTGCCATTACTGGCAGGGAACCAGTGCCTCCCTCTTGGAATTAAAGCACCCAGAACTCAGGCAAGGGAGTCAAGAGCACTGCTTTATCCCACCAGGGGGAGAGAGGAAGTCGGGTAGGAAAGGGGGAGGGAGGGGAGAGAAAGGGACACACTATGAATGAGAGAACACTGGAAATTGGGTGCACCTACTGGTTTGGTCTGATGAGCTGGTAGCACATAGGGTAGCTCCTGAAGCTAGATCTTGTTGGGTCTGCTGTGTCCTGTCCACTGCAGTGTTGATGTCCATGACTTACATTCCTAGGAGCCCACACAAGACCCACCTAAGGTTCAGGTTACTGCTATCTGCATTCAAATTCCCTTTATCCTCTATTAATAACTGAGTAGGGGCCATGGTGGATACACCCACCCATGGTGGATAACCCCACTGGGTCTCGGCAGCTCTCCCCATGAATGCTAACTTCAGGGTTGCCTTTCTTCCTTTGCAATCTCCTCTGTGTTTTGGAGGTCTCTTTATGTGGAACAGACATCTATCAAACTTTTTTTCCCCTGTGATAAATCTATATCTATAAAATAGAATTCAAATAGGTATCTGTGAAGATTGGAAGATTCAGAGAACTTGTTTTCTCTTGATTCATTCATTTGTAAACTCTAATAACTAACATTCAGTTATGTGTTCATAGCTTTTACCTTTTGAGTTACTGTTGGTTTTGGACGGCATAGGAATTCATGAATGTTATACACTCACTCTGGGTTTGACCTTCTCGTGGTGGAAGATCTTTGTCCTCTGTCATCTTTTTTTTTCCTCTGAAAGCACGCTTTGTTTAGTGACAGTATTCCTAGCTCTACCTCATTTGGCTTGTGTTGCTTCTTAGACTTTCTGAAAGAGATTACTTGGATGAAAGGTTCTTTCCTGCTGAATCAGGATCTTCTTTTTCAAAAAAGCTTTCAGGGGCTGGGGTTGTAGCTCAGTGATAGAGTGCTTGCCTTGCATGCGTGAGGCCCTGGGTTCAATCCTCAGTACCACATAAAAATTAAAAAAAAAAAGAATAAAAATAAAGATTAAAAAAAAAAGCTTTCAGTGCATGAGAATACACCGTACTCCTAGAAAGAGCAGTCTGTAATGGACGCCTCTGTTCCCTACTACAAACAAACAAACAAAAAAACCCATAACACTTTGTGAGCGTAAATTGCTACATGTTTGGTGGGAGACAGTTCTCCAGGTTCTCTGGCTTTTCTGTATGTTTTGTGAACAGAGGCAACAGTTGCTTTTAGATGTTCTCTTTAAGGATGTTTGTGCAGTGAATAGAGTGTGGCGGAGCCTCTAAGCTGCTGGATCTTTTCCACCTTAATTCCAGATATATTACTTGCTTTTCCCCAAAGAGGCAAGGCTATTTTGTGGGCTCATCTATTTCCCTTTGCCTAGAACACCCTCCCCCATTTTTCTCCCTTCCTCATCTCCCCTGTATGAAAATCTCCCTTTCAAGTTTAAGACTCCACTCAAGTCCTTTCTTAACCTTCTGCACTTACCCCCAGTGGGGACAGTTACCCTTTGTTTTTTGCTAACGAGGAGCCCTGAAAAATGCTGCTGGGCAGATGCCTTGGGCAACGCTATTATGTGTTGGATCTTAAACATCCACAAAGGCTCATGTGGGGAAGGCATGATTCAGCAGATGGCACTGTTGGACAGTGGTAAAATCTTTAGGGGAGGGCCTCATAGAAGGAGGTTAGGTCATCAGGGGCATGTCCTTGAAGAAAATATTGGAATCCTGGCCTCTTCTTCTCTATTTCTCTTCCCAGATACCACAAAGTGACAGGCTTTGCTCTGCCACATGCTCCCTGTCCTATAGGCTGAAAGCAGCAAGACAAAAAGACCATGGACATGAATCCATGAGCCAACATAAATATTTTCTCCTTTTAGTTGATTTTATCAGGTATTTTGTTACAGTGCCAGAAAGCTGACTAGTATAGCAAAAAAAAAAAAAAAAAATCTCTTTTTGGGCTGGAGTTGTAGCTCAGTGGTAAAGCTCTTGCCTAACACATGTGAGGCACTGAGTTTGATCCCCAGAGCCACATATGAATAAATAAATAAATAATAAGGACATTGTGTTCATATACAACTAAAAATATTTTAAAAAGCTATTTTCATGAAAGACTTTCTTCCTAGATGCTAGGATTTTTAGTGGTAGACGATTCTCAGCTTTCAGACTTATCTGGATATCATCTTGCAAAATCTAAGCTCACAACTTCCTTCCCAGGTAGATCAATGCCAAGGTTCAATTGCCAGTTTTCAACACCCCAGCTGAACAACTCCACAGTGCCCCCCTCACCCCACTGAGCCGGTGTTGACCAGGGGTTTCCATTACAAGTAAAGAAACTATGAGACATCCGAAAGGCATCTACTCCAGAAGCCTGAAGTTTGTAAACTATATTGTGCTGTGTTATCACAGAGACAGCCTGTCAGGGTTAGGCTGCCCTTTATCTCAAACATGTTCAAAGACTAAGCCCATCTAAGTCATGTGTTCTTACTATTCCCATTTTCCAAGTGGAGAAGATATGGTGTCAGTAATCTTCCTCTGAAGGTGTACAGACATAGGAAACAAGAATTGCAAGAAAATAGGAATACACCCATGACTGAATGAAGAAAGGGGATAAACAATTAATTTGCATATCAGTGGTCACAGACTCACATCACCCAAGTAATGAGGCTTGAAGTCCCAAGGGATTTCATACAGATTTGTCTATATCTTCTGAATTCATTTCTAATATCTTTAGTTTTTGACCAAAGAATTGCATCTAAATTTTTTTTTTGATACTGGGGATTGAACTCAGGGGCACTTGACCTCTGAGCCACATCCCCAGCCCTATTTTGTATTTTCTTTAGGGACAGGGTCTCACTGCATTGCTTAGTGCCTTGCTTTTGCTGAGGCTGGCTTTGAACTCACAATCCTCCTGTCTCAGCCTCCTGAGCCGCTAGAATTACAGGCGTGTGCCACCACTACCATGCCCGGCTACCTCTAAACTTTGATGATAATCTTTGTCATCATTGTTGGGTCCAAAGGGGCTGAGAAAGTAGGTGGCACAATTATTCTCTGCTTGTCTCTAACAAGACTCTTTGGGAATCTTGTCCCAGTGGCCAAGAGGCTCCTGTAAATGCTTGCCCTGAGATTGCCCCACACAGCATTCCTGCAGGGAAGACTAAGTCCACGAATATCTGCTCCTCACTCATTCAGGACCTGCTGACATTTCCAAGACGCCAGTCCCTACAAAACAGAGCAGCACTAGCCAGTCATGTCAAGGTAAAGAGAAACAGGTAGCCATAGCTCCAAACTCCCTGGTAAGGTTGCAGCAGTGGAGACATAAATATTTGTTTAAAGACATGGACTTCTTTCAGGAACCTCATTTGTCACATCTGACAGAAAAAGGAAGTAGTAGAGTCGTCCTGACTTCATTGGCTGTCACTTGAGAGAAACTCATTAATAACAAGCCATTTCTTTTGCTTCTTTATGAGCTACGAAGGGTGGTGGACAGAGAATGAGAAATGTAAGCAAAGACACACGGTCTGAGATTCTGTGCTTTTTTGGCGTTAAATATACAAAACAAGGGGATGGGGCTATAGTTCAGTGGTAAAGTGCTTGCCTAGAACCTGTGATGCACTGGGTTCAATACTCAGCACTGCATAAAAATAAATAAAGGTATTGTGAAAAAAATTCTTTAAAAACTATACAAAACAGGAATCAGCAAGTCAAATAGGAAGAGCATTGGAGTAAGAGTGTTGGAAACTGTACATGCTGGGTGGGGTTCACCCTATTTTAGCAACTCTGAACAGATTTGCAAATGTGGGCCTGCCTGGAAACTGATCACATCCTAAACATCCTTATGTAGGTTTTGAATTTGCTGTTGTCTCTTTATCTGGGCTCAGACCATGAGAGGCACAAACCAGTCGAGCGTATCCGAGTTCCTCCTCCTGGGACTCTCCAGGCAGCCCCAGCAGCAGCGGCTCCTCTTCCTGCTCTTCCTGATCATGTACCTGACCACCGTCCTGGGAAACCTGCTCATCATCCTGGCCATCAGCACGGACTCCCGCCTGCACACCCCCATGTATTTCTTCCTCAGCAACCTGTCCCTTGTGGACATCTGCTTCTCCTCCACCACTGTCCCCAAGATGCTGGCCAATCACATCCTAGGGACGCAGACCATCTCCTTCTCTGGGTGCCTCACACAGATATATTTTCTCTTTGGACTTACTGACATGGACAATTTCCTCCTGGCCGTGATGGCCTATGACCGCTTTGTTGCTGTATGCCACCCCTTACATTACACAACCAAGATGACTCATTGGCTCTGTGTCCTGCTGGTGGTCGGATCTTGGGTCATCGCCAATCTGAATGCTCTGCTGCACACTCTGCTGATGGCCTGGCTCTCGTTCTGTACAGACAATGCCATCCCCCACTTCTTCTGTGATGTGACTCCCTTCCTGAGACTCTCCTGCTCTCAGACACACACCTCAATGAGCTGATGATTCTCACTGAGGGCGCCCTGATCATGATCACCCCGTTTGTGTGCATCCTGGCTTCCTACATCCACATCACCTGTGCTGTGCTGAGAGTCCCCTCCACAAGGGGGAGGTGGAAAGCCTTCTCCACCTGCAGCTCCCACCTGGCTGTGGTCTTCCTCTTCTATGGCACCATCATCGCTGTGTATTTCAACCCTTCCTCCTCCCACTCAGCTGAGAATGACACTGCAGCCACCGTGCTGTACACAGTGGTGACCCCCATGCTGAACCCTTTCATCTACAGCCTGAGGAACAGGGACTTGAAGGGGGCTCTAAGAAAAGCGGTGGGCGGGAGGATAGGGTCTTACTGATGAAAGCACCATGGAGCTATCTATCATTCCCAGGCCCAGAGATCTTTGTCAACTCATCAAAATGTAGTGATCTATTTCTCAAAGTTTTTTCAAAGAATTTAGTATAATACACTCAGTGAGTTCTGATTTAACTACAACACTGCTACCCTACATAGGTAAAGATATGTTTCTAATTCCTGTGCTTTAAATGCTTTTACAGAAAAGTCTAGCATTTCCTTGCTAATTGTTTGTCCCTCTGACAGTCTACACAGCACACACATATTTTTTTACTCCCTTTTAAAAATGCTCTCAGAATCGACAACACTGTTTTCAGTCCTGGCTGCATGTTAGTAGCATCTGAGGAGCTTTGAAAATATCTATTTGATGCTTAGCCAAACTTCAGCCAGTTAAATCGGAATCTCTGGGTGAGTCCTGGTGATGGTGTTTTCCTTCCAGTTCCCCAGGGATTCTAACATGGTTTTTGAGTTGATCATCATGCTGCTGTGGATATCTCTTAGAATCCTTGTGAGAAAGAGTGAGTCCAGAAACCCTCAAGGTGAGGTCTGATGTGTGTGAACCCAACAGAGGTAAAAATAGAGCCCTAGAAGAGCCCACTGTGTTAAAAGGCTGGTAGTTTGGCCATAGTCACAATCCTGATTCTCACTTAGAATCTGAAGCCCCCTCACAATAAGTGTCTCATCCTTCAATTTGACCGTCTTACTCAGTGGGGGCATATTTAGCAAAATATAAACTTTGATTTGAGGGGAAAAAGCATCATTTGCTGTTTTGCCCATCCAGGATGTCTTCCTTTCCATGGAGCAAACCCTCCCTGGACCTCCAGGACCCAAGCCACTGCCTCCTGTTCTTTGAAGCCTCTGCCAGTTCTCCTAGGCTGAGACTTTCATTCCCTTTTCCAACTCCCCAAGAAAACTACTCTTTGAGTTACTGTACATGTGAGACCATCTAGTCTGCTATGGCTCCTTCCTCTTCCCTTTCCGCTTCATCTTCAAGGTCCTCTCAAAGATGTAATCTTAGGACTCAGACACACTGTGCACCATGGGTGCCCCATGCAGCGCGTGGCTCCAACACAAATCACACATGCGACCTATTTTTAGTGAATAGATGAATGAACAAACACCATTTTTCAATTTGACATACTTAAGTGAGCAAGAGGCTTTAAAATTATATGTGGCAATTGAAATATGATATTTGCACATTGTAAAATATTTCAGAAAGTGTAAGGAAGAAAATTAAAGTAACTTGTAAAATACTGTTAAAAGTACATGAAAATAATTTTCACTTAAGTTGACTTCAAGTTGGCTACAAATTGTCTACTGTCTTGCATTCTGATTTTTTACCATTGATCACTTCCCAAGTCATCTAACACCTTAATAATGTGATGTGTATGGTTGTCTGGTATTTCATAAGGTGGATTGTATTATAACTTGTTTGGCTAATTCCCAACTTTTTTTTTTGAGAGAGAGAATTTTTTTTAATATTTATTTTTTTTTAGTATTTGGTGGACACAACATCTTTGTATGTGGTGCTGAGGATCGAACCTGGGCCGCACGCATGCCAGGTGAGCGCGCTACCACTTGAGCCACATCCCCAGCCCCTAATTCCCAACTTTGAGCAGATTCAATTCCCCACAAGTGTAAATTACACTGCAGCGAACATCAGGCTTACAGAACTCTGTATCTATTAACATTTCCTTCCTTCTGAATACTGGGAATTGAACCCAGGAGTACTTTATTGCTGAATACAACCCCAATCCTTTTTATTTTTTACCTTGAGACAAGGTCTCTCCATATGTTGCCCCGGCTGACTTTGAACTTGCAATCCCCTCTGCCTCAGGCTTCTGAGTAGCTGGGATTACAGGAATCTGGTTCCTTTACTATTTCCACAGATAACTGGTGTGATCCACTTCAACAGCAGGGGAGGAAATTGGGTCACATTCCTGTTATTTCCATGAAATCACACTGGCCTTTATTATCACAGAGTCCTATTTCTTCCTCTTGTTGACAGAGGATCTCATGTGTCAGCCATGTCCAAAGTTCACAAATGTCATATATTCATTCTCTTGTGCATATACTGCCTTTGTCTTTTTAGTCCATTCTCTGCTGGAATTCTAATATTTCATAATAAAGTCTCTGCCTGGGCTGTCGTGGTTTGGGTTTGCCCGGCATTCTCCTACCTCTTCTACATCTAATGTTGCTAGATTGTGTGACTTGAGAAACTGGTCTTTTCCCAGGGTGTGGGGGTTAATGTATCTACTTCTATTAGAGGGGTAAAATTGGATTCCAGACCCTTTTCTGAAAATAAGATTCCTCCAAACCACACATAACACCATCTTTCACAGTACTGCTGGCTGGGAATCCCGACATGGAGCAGGGCCTCTGCTCTACAGCAGGTGGCTCTGGTTCTTTTACCCTGAAGAGGCATGAAAAGGCACCATGGGGCTGGTGCCCACCAAACCCAGGCACCTGGAAGGTTCCAGGAGTCCTCCCCACTCCACTGCTCTGGGTCCTTTAGGTATCTGCCCTTTCTAGTTAGGACAGGTCATGGAGGTATTCTGGACTCCTATTTTCTGTTTTTCCAGAATAGTTCCGAAGGAACTGAAGGCCCAATGTCCAATCTGGATATCCTTCAAAGGGTGAAATTGGCCAGGAGCTGGCAGTGCATGAACCCAGGTTGTTGGGCTCTTCTTGGATTAAGGGCTCCTCTTGCTCTCTTGCTTCCTCTCTTACCACATGAGCTCTTTCTTCTTCGTGTGCTGTGCCTCACTCTTCCACATTCTCATCTCTTATTCTGGTGTGTGTGTGTGTGTGTGTGTGTGTGTGTGTGTGTGTGTGTGTATGTGCTTGTATATTATGCATGTGTGTGTGTATGTGCACGTGTATTATGTGTGTGTGTGCGCCCGCGCGCATGCATGTATTTTGCTCTTATCTATGGATTTTGCTCCTTCAGCTGTGAGTCAGCCAGGAGAAAGTTGCAAGCATCTGGATTTACATGTACAGCCCAAACTCCACTGATCATGACCTGGCAGCCCTCAGTCCAAGTCCAAGGTCCCCCAGTCCAATCATCAATCCCCACTGGGGAGGGTGTGAGGGAGTATAAATCGGGCTGCTGGAGTCCATGCCTCTGAAGGCCTGTAGATTAGGCTGGGAAGTCATCTCAAGAGAAGTTTACTCCAGGAGCATTGTTATGGTCTGGATATGAAATGAACCCCAAAGACTCATATGCTGAAGGTTTGGTTCCCAGTGCAGCAATGATCAGAGGTGGGACTTTTGGGAAGTGGTTGGATCATGAGGGCTCTAGCTTCATCAGTGGATTAATCCATTAGGGGATTAAATCTGAATGGATTATTAGGAGGCAGTGGACACTTTAGAAGGTGGGGGCATGCGTTGGAAGAAGTAGGTCATTGGTGGCATGCCCTGGAAGTGTATTTCGTATCTTTAGCCCCTTCTTCTCTTTCTCTCTCTGCTTCCTGGTGCCATGAGCGGAACAGCTTTCTTCTGCCTCATGCCCTTTCACCACCATGTTCTGCCTCATCTCAGGCCCAAAGCATTGAAGTCAACCAACCATGGACTGAAACCAGGAGATAAAACAAACCTTTCCTTCTTTGAGCTGTTTATGTCAGGTATTTTGGTCAGTGAGGAAAAGCTGATTAACACAAGCCTGGGGTTCCTCAATTATAGCATGCTATGCTCTCCTGATAATCTCCCCCAAATACAAAAAGGTTACCCTTTATCCCAAATGCTTTGAAGAACCAAGCCCAATTCTGTAATGCTACCCCTCCCACTCCTGCAAGTCCCTTATCTGCAAATGTGTTACCAACTTTACATAGTAAAGAACCAGATATGAAAAAAATTTAAAAGGGCATTTAATTCAGACAACATTGCAATATCTTATTCAAGATAAGAAAATAAGTAGAAAAATCTATTAATTATGGACTCTTCAGCAAGATGATGAAATTTGAGGTCCCAGGGAATTTTTTCCACCCAGATTGCTGTATCAAGTTTCAGGAGTTAGATGGTACACTTTGTCACTGTTTTTGGTCCACAGAGGCCAGGAAGTAGATGGGCAATTACTTTCTGTTTGTCTCTAATGAGACTCTCAGGGAGTCTAATCCCAGTGGCCATGGATGCTACTGTAAATACCTGTCTGGTTTCCCCATATAGACTTCCTGCATGCAGGGATAAGCCTATGAATATCTGCTCCTCACTCACCCAGAACCTGCCTGTATTTCTCAGTCTTTCTAATTCTTAGAATAAAGAGAAACATTGACCAGCAACTCCAAGGTGACTTATGGGATAGCAATTGCTTTGACCCCTCTAGGTACTAGCCTAACAGGGAAGATGTTAATATTTCTTTACTAATGAGTGATGTTCTCTGAGGCCTCCCTTGCTAAATGTTCCATTTAGGGAGAAATAGCAAGGACCACGTGTCCATTGGCTGGAACTTGAGGTAAACATAGTAACAATCAGCTGTTTTTCTTGTCCCTGTGAGCCACCAACCTGTGGGAGAAAGCCTGGGAACATTAACAGAGACCAACCTAAAAGCAGAGAAGGACTGTGAATGTTGTTTTTGTTATATTTTGTAAAACAAAAGGAAGAGTCCAGTGGGAGCAGCACCATGTAGGACTGAGAGTTGGAAGCTCAGGGTGTAGAAACAAGATCCGGAATCAGCAATTTTAATACAGGTTTCCTTAACATGACCAAGGCTGGAGCATAACTTGTTATATCTAACCCTCAGCTTCTGTTTCTGACCTGTTTCTCTTCTCTGCAGCTAGGCTCAGACCATGAGAATCACAAACCAGTCAAGCGTCTCCGAGTTCCTCCTCCTGGGACTCTCCAGGCAGCCCCAGCAGCAGCGGCTCCTCTTCCTGCTCTTCCTGATCATGTACCTGGCCACTGTCCTGGGAAACCTGCTCATCATCCTGGCCATCAGCACGGACTCCCGCCTGCAAACCCCCATGTACTTCTTCCTCAGCAACCTGTCCCTTGTGGACATCTGCTTCTCCTCCACCACTGTCCCCAAGATGCTGGCCAATCACATCCTAGGGACGCAGACCATCTCCTTCTCTGGGTGCCTCACACAGATATATTTTCTTTGTGTGTTTGCTGACATGGACAATTTCCTCCTGGCCGTGATGGCCTATGACCGCTTTGTTGCTGTATGCCACCCCTTACATTACAAAACCAAGATGACCCATTGGCTCTGTGTCCTGCTGGTGGTCGGATCTTGGGTCATCGCCAATCTGAATGCTCTGCTGCACACTCTGCTGATGGCCAGGCTCTCGTTCTGTGCAGACAATGCCATCCCCCACTTCTTCTGTGATGTGACTCCCCTCCTGAGACTCTCCTGCTCAGACACACACCTCAATGAACTGACAATTCTTTTTGAAGCAGGGCTATTAATGATAGCTCCATTTATTTGCATCCTGGTGTCATATATTCTTATTGTTTACGCTGTGCTGAGAGTCCCCTCCACAAGGGGAATGTGGAAAGCCTTCTCTACCTGCAGCTCCCACTTGGCTGTAGTTTTTCTCTTCTATGGCACCATCATATCTTTGTATTTCATCCCTTCCTCCTCCCACTCAGCTGAGAAGAACCCTGCAGCTGCTGTGATGTACACAGTGGTGACCCCCATGTTGAACCCTTTCATCTACAGCCTGAGGAACAGGAACTTGAAAGGGGCCCTTAAAAACGTGGTTACCATGAAACTTTTATCTACTCAAAAATAAGAACTTCAGGCTGCTCTCTTCCTCTCCTTTTCTTCCCCTTTGGGCACCCCCCCCCCCAATAAATCTCTTGGTTGAAAAAAAAATAAGAGCTTCAAAAATCATGGAAGGAACAAACTTGCAAGAAAATCCTTTCCATTTTTTTCTACTGTGGGAAACTTAGTGTTTGTCTTTTGTAAGTGAAACATTGACTATCTTGGAAGAATAAAAGCCTTGATATAGACTTTTTTCTTTTTTTTTTTTTTCAATACTGGATGAAATCCAGGAACTCATGAATGCTCAGCAAGTGCTCTATGATGGAATTAGAGCCCCAGCCCTTCTTATTTTTTGAGACAGGGTCTTTCTAAGTTGCTGAGGCTGGATTTGAACTCTTCATCTTCCTGCCTCAGCCTCCCAAGCTGTTGGGATTAGGCGTGCACCATCATGCCCAGCTTCAGTAGTTACTTCTTTAAATATTTTCTCCCTCCTTCTAGTACTCCTATGCATATTTGGTGCATTTAATGTTGTCTTCATTTCTTTGAGGCTCTGTTCATTTTTCTCTGTTCTTCATCTTGCATAATCTTTATCACTTCACCTTCAAGTTTGCTAATTCTTCCTTCCATCAGTTTGTTATGGTTTGGATGTGGAATGTCCCCCAAAGGCTCATATGTTGAGGGTTTGGTCCCCAGCTCATGACACTATTAGGAGGTGGTAGACTGTAGGTGGGGCCTACTTAGAGAAAGCAGGTAACTGGGAACACACCTGGGAAGAGTTTATTTTGTCGTAGGCCCCTTTCTTTTCTCTCCCTCTGCTGGCTGCCATGAGGTGAGCAACTCTTCGCCACCATGTGCTCCCTACCAGGATGTTCTGTCTTACCACAAGCCCACAGCAATGGGACCAGACAACTATGAACTGAAGCCAATGAAACTGAGCCAAAATAAATCTTTCCTCCTTTAAGGTGATTTTTTCAGGTATTTTGTCACAGTGATGGAAAACCATCCAATATATAGTCCAAATTTGTTGAGCCCTGTATTGAATTTTTAATTTATTATACTTTCCACCTCCAGAATTTCCATTTGGCTCTTTTTTTACCTTTTCTATTTCCTTATCCCATATTTCATGTGGTATTTTCATTGTACTTTTATTTACTTATTTAATCACACTACCCTTTAGTTTTGTGAACATTTTAATAATTATCACTTTGAAATATTTTTGGTAAATCTGATACCAGGTCACTCTCACAGGCAATTTCTGGTCCTGCTCTTTTGGTGTGTGGGTCATAATCTTCTGGGGTGTTTGTTTGTTGGCATATTTTCTACTTTCTTTTGTTGTTGTTGGAACTAGACATTTTGAAAGATATGTTATAGTATCTCTGGGTACTTCTCCCTTCTCCTCAGGGATTTGTTCTTGTTATTTGCTTGTTTATTTATTTAGCAACAGCTAGGTTATTTTATGAAATCTAATCCTCCAACCTCTAAATTGACAGCACTGAGCCTCTGATGTTACTCCTCATGGAAGTGCAAGTTTGAGCATGCCAATCACCCTGGGATGACCTAGAGTTGGGTGGGGCTCTCTTACATTCTTGATGACCACACTAGTTGTTAAATGCAGTAATTTACAGATGATTGCAGTACTATTTTAATAGAGCATAAATTCCTCTACAAAAGAGTTTAACCAAATTAGACTCCTTTAAAGGAATAGTTTCTGTGGTCTTTTTTCATATTTGTTCTGACCCTGTGGAAGGCTCCTCCCAGCTATCGTATTCTCTAGCTTTCCCTGGCAAACTAGCTAGCCTATACAGTCTGGGCTGTACCATTAGATCCAAGAATGTCCTCCCAATTCTTTCAACAAAACCTCCACTGCTCTTGAGAGTGCCCTTAGGTTTAAACTTCATGCACTGTTGTAAATTAAGATAGTTTCTTTGGAAAGAGATTAGGAGCTGTTTATGATCTGCTTTTCCTCCCAGTCAAAAATCTCCAAGTCAGAACTCTGGAGCTGGAGGTGGGAACAATGACAAGATGCTTTCTGAGTGACACTCCCTCTGGGCACTGAGAATTTGGTGGGTAGAGAGAGATGCAGCAGCCTGGGGTCTTCTTAGTTTGCCTCTCATTGCTTGAAACCCAGTCCCTTGATCCAAAGGAAGGGCCTTTGGGGCTACAGTATTCTCAGCATGCCATGTGCCTGTGGGAGTTGAGTGGAAGGAGGGAACTGTTTACTGTGCTCCCCAGGGACTTAGCAGCAGGCAGCTAGGGGCAGGAGGAGGAATGCTATAGCGCAGAGCTCATTCTGAGAATGAAACCCTCTAGCTTGGAGATGGCAGGAGAGATTGTCCTGCTTTGTTAGATGCTGTGGCTCAGGATGGAGTTTCTGGCTCCCGGAGCTGTTAATGTAGACTGCTGGAATGGTCTTGGTTCAATACCAGTCTCACCTTTCTCATTGAATTTTCATAGTTTTTTTTTTTTTGATAGATGTTTTATTTTGCTGCTGTTTGCCACTAGGACCATTTTCAGAGGCTATGGCTGCTTTTTAAGCTAATTTGCATCAATTTCACTGGGTAGTGGGCCGGCAGAGCTCCTCACACGTTAGGCTATCAACATCCCATTCATTCTCAATATTTATAAATAATATGTCCTTAGTCCAGTCTTCAAAATATATTCCTGCAGGCGTCCTTGATTATTTCTTGGAGATAAATTTAGACTGGGTGATACTTGACACTAATACATATTTACAATGCCTTCCAAAAAGTTTTGATCAATTGTTTTCTATCAGGGAGTGAGGTTGCTTTCTTAACTCCTGGGCATTTTAAGTTTTTTGAAACTCTGTCAACTAATAAAACAGTACTGATTATTTTTGCAGTGCTGGAGACAGGATCCAGAGCCCTATTTATGCTAGGCAAGCCACTAACACTGAGCTACATTCCTAGCCAAGTACTGAATTTTCAACAAAAATACTTCATTGTGGAAAATTTAAAATATACACAAGACAGCATAGATAAGTTGATCTACACACATACACATTACTTAAGTGCAGTAATTCTCCACTCACAGAAATACTGTTTCCTTTCTATGTTTCATTTTTTTTTAAAGAAAGAGTGAAGAGAATGAGAGAGAGAGAGTGAGAGAGAATTTTTTAATATTTATTTATTTAGTTTTCGGAAGACACAATATCTTTGTTTGTATGTGGTGCTGAGAATCAAACCCGGGTAGCACGCATGCCAGGCGAGCACGCTACCACTTGAGCCACATCCCCAGCCCTTAATTTGTTAATATTTCCCCCCATTTTTAAAATCTCAGGCATCATTTCATTTATAATTATTTATCTGTGTATCTTTAATAATTATAATTATTTCTCTGTGTATTTCTCTCCCTTTCAGTCTTCTAGCAGGGCTGATGTTTAAACCCAGGGCCATGCACAGAGTGGGCAAGTCCTCTACTACTACATCCATAACTACGGGACTCTCTTTAAAAAAACAACCAGGGGCTGGGATTGTGGCTCAGTGGTAGAGCGCTCCCCTGGCACCGGCGGGACCCAGGTTTGATCCTCAGCACCATATAAAAATAAAGGCATTGTGTTGTGTCCATCTACACCAAAAAAACAAAAACAAAAACAAAAAACAAAACAAAAAACAAAAAAAAGATAGCCTTATCAAGCCTTAGAAAATAATAGCAACTATTTAACCTTATCAAAAACTTCCAATTTTTCTCACGAAAGTCTTCTTCTAGATTTTTGAATCCAGATTTTGAGCCTGCACAATACAATCAGTTGTTACGTCCCTTAACTATCATTTAGATTCTCATTTAAACTATAAGTTACCCTTCTATCTCTTTTATCCTTGCAATACATTCATTGAAGAAACTGATCTATTTGTTCTGTAGAATCTCCCACAGTCTGGATTTTAACAAATGCATCTTCATCATAAATCTTTCCTCTCTGTCCACTCTATTTCCTTTAAATGGGATTTGGATCTAGAGGCTTGATCAGATTCAACTGTAATTTTTTGACAAGACCACATCACAGAGGCTGGTGTGTTCTTCAACTAGAAGGCATATAATGTCTGGTGGTCCTTCTTTTCCAATGTTAGCAAGCACTGATGCTTAAGGCTAAGTCTCCTGAATTCATTAAGGGTTCATTGTCCTTGCATGTCTATAGGTCTTCCTATATTCAGTTGAATAGGGGTGGTGAGAGGCATATCCTCATTCCTGATCTTTGCACAGTATCATGTCAGAATTAAGTTCTTGTGCATGTTATTTATCCATTTAAGTTTCCCTCTGTGTCTGGATTGCATTTTTTAAATTTGCAAATGAATGTTGAGTTTTATTAAATGTTTTTCTACATCTATTAATATTATCATGTGATTTTTCTTCATTAGCCTGGATAACTACAGGACTCTCTTTAAAACTCATTTTGAAACTTTGTCAACTAATAAAAATATTTTTCTTCATTAGCCTGTTCAGGGGATGGATAACATTCTGTTATGATGTTTTTTTGTTTTTGTTTTTGTTTTTGTGTGTGTGTGTGTGTGTGGCGCTGGGGATTGAATCCAGGGCTTTGTGCATGCAAGGCAAGCACTCTACCAACTTAGCTATATCCCCAGCCCGATAAAATTGATTCTGAATATTGAATAAATCTTGCAAACATGGACTAGATCCTTTGTCTTGGTATGTAATTATTTTTAAACATTGTTAGGTTTAATTTGCTAATATTTTGATGAAAATTTTTTTTGCACGTTTGTGGAAGACATTGGTCTGCATCTGTTTTTGGTATTTGGTAATACTAGCCTCATAGAATGAGACAGGAAGCATTCCTTCTGCTTCTACTTTCTAGAAGAGATTGTAGAGAATTGGCATGATTTTTTTCCTTAAATGTTTTGTAGAGTTCATCAGTAAAACCATCTGGGCCTTGTTCTTTGTTTTGTAAGGCTATTAGTTATTAAATTTATTTTATAGATATAAGCCTATTAAGATTATCTATTTCTCCTTTTGAGTTTTGGTAGGTTGTATTCCAAGGAATTACTCCATTTCATTTAGGTTATCAAATTTATAGCCATCAAGTTTTTGATAATATTCTCTTTTCATCCTTTCCAAAGGATCAGTAGTTGTCTCTAGTTCATTTCTGATAGTTGTGATTTGAATCTTCCCTCTTTTCTTTTTCTATACCATCTGATTTTATTGTGAAAGAACAAGCTTTCATTTTTATTTACTTTCTTTTTTTATTAAATTTTTTTTTGTAGTTGTAGATGGACACAATGCTGTTATTTTATTTTTTAATTTGGTACTGAGGATCGAACCCCAGTGCCTCATGCATACTAGGCAAGTGCTCTACCACTGAGCTACAGTCCCAGATCCTCCTCTATTGTTTTTAATTCATTTATTTCTGCTCTTTTAATAGTTATTTTTTCTACTTATTTTGGTTTTAATTTGCCATTCTTTATCTAGTTTCCTAAGGTGGACGCTTTCTGCTATACTTCGAACCTGGAGTGTACCCCAAAGACTTGGCCACTAGCCTGTGGTGCTATTGGGAGACGGCAGAACCTTTAGGAGGTGGGGCCTGGCAGAAGAAAGTTAAAAGTATTGGGATCTCAGTCCCTTCCTCTTTGCCTCCTGGCTGTCATGACACGAACAGGTCTCCTCCAGCACATGATATACACATGATATACTCTTCCCACCATGATATACTGTGCAGCCACAAGCCCAAAGAAACAGGGCCAAATGATCATGTAATGAAGTGAGCCAAAATAAACCTTTCTCACTTTTAAGTTGATTTTCTTGGTCTTTTGTCACAGACAAAAACTTTAATGTAAAACCATACAAACAAAATTTAGAACTTTGTATTTCTAATATGTACATTCTTTGTTATAAATTTCCCTATTACCACTGCTTTTGCTCTATCTCACAACTTTCATTTGGACTTTGTTCAAAATATCTTTAAATTTTCTTGACACTTTGTCTTTGACCCATTTGTTATTTGGAAGAATGCTGTTTAATCTTTAGACATTTTGGGATTTTCAGTTATCTTTCCCTTATTGATTTTTCAGTTTGATTGCATTGTGACCTGAATGTATGCTTTGGATGACCTCTATTCTTTTAGATTAGCTAAGGTGTGTTTTACAGCCTATAATGTGGTCTGTCCTGGTGAATGTTCCACATAAGCCCGAGAAGACTGTGTGTTCTGCTGTTCTTAGATGAAGTATTCTGAATGTTAATTATATGTACAGTCCTTGGCACTATGAAATTGGGTGAGATAACTGACATCAATTCTCCATCTGGTTCCAGACAAATGGAATAATATCCTCTGGGCTTTGTCCCAGTCATTGGTAATTTTGGAAACTATCTTGATAATTCTATTGTGCTCTTAGTGTTGAAAACCTCACAGAAAAGACACTTAGTGGGCTAAGGACTGAGGCCTGGGGCCCTTCAAAATTTAGAATTGTGTCTCCTGGTTGACCACTGGTATTACCTGGAAGCTGACAATGACTCTCTGCTTAGCCAAACTTTAGTCAGACTTCTCCTAGGCCCATTTTTTTTTTTTTTTTTGGTAAAACTATTATAACAAAAGAACCCTGCTAAATCAGTTTACCAAGAATATCCTATCCTGAATGTGATCAGGTCCCTCATTCTACACCATTCCCAGGAGATGTCTGATCACCCTGGTTTGTTTTTGGCAAGAATCCTATCAAGTCAGTCTAGTCAGAATGTCCCTTGCCCCTGACACTTCCTCTTAGCGAATTTTCATCTACTGAACCTGACCATACTACTTGGCTATAAATCTCCACTTGTTTGTGCTGTATTTGGAGTTGAAAGCCATTTCTCTCCCCTATCATGATGGTAATAAATAGCCTTCCTTACTATGCTTTGGCAAGTATCATTAATTTTTACAAATACAGCCTTAAAAAATATCAATGTCTGTGCCCATCAAATTCCAATTTAATTGGTCTAGTGTGTTCTCTGAGCTTTCATATATTTTTTAAAAGCCCTCCAGGTAGTTTCAATGGGCAGCAAAGTTTGAAACCACAGATTAAAGGCTTCAGTAAGGGCTGGGGATGTGGCTCAAGCGGTAGCGCACTCGCCTGGCATGCGTGTGGCCCGGGTTCGATCCTCAGCACCACGTACAAACAAAGATGTTGTGTCCGCCAATAAGTAAATATTAAAATTAAAAAAAAAAAAAGGCTTCAGTAAATGCAGAACAAATCCGAGTGTGGTGGCACAGGCCAGTAATGCCAGCCACTTGGAAGACTGAGGGAGGAGAATTACAAGTTCAAGGCCAACTTCAGCCACTAGAAATACCCTGCCTCAAGATAAAAAATAAAAAGGGCTAGGGATGTAACTTAATGGTAGAGCACCCCTGAGTTTGGTCCCTAGTCAAGAAAAAACAAAAACAAACAAAAAACAAAGCCAGGGGAGAATAGGGTCCTGTGAAACTAGTGGGGGAAGTTTCAGAAAGGGTATGATTAAGAATGTCAAATGTCAGTCTAAAATAAACTGATATTTGGATGTTGTACTAGGGGAAAGCGGATATCTTTGGTGACCCTGACAAAAGCAGTTCAGGGAATGGTGGGTTGGAGGTAAAACTGATGTGAATTCAAGAGAGAATGGAAAAAGTGGAGACCCACCCTGTCAACTAAGGTTAGTGAAAATTTTATTAGCTTTGTAACTTTTTATATTTATCCAACCATTTGGGCTTCTAATTTTTTAGAGTTATATGTCATAATTTTTCTTAGATGACATAGATGATAAATGGCTGAGATAAGGAATAATGGTTTTTAACATTATCATAGTGTGGGTGGATTCAGCTGTCAGCTATATTTTGCCAAAACCACCCCCCCAAGACATCTTGTCTTCTTCAATTTGTAATTCTTAGCTACTTGTAAGCCTGAACATTTTTTACATGTCTTGTAGCTATGTTTTCAATTTGTAATTCTTAGGCTACTTGTAAGCCTGAACATTTTTTTCATGTCTTGTAGCTATGTTTTCCTCTTGGAAAACCCACCCGTAACTGCTAGAATCTAGTGCTCATCAGTTTGTAGCTACCTATGCACTGTTAGATCTCCTGGTCTGTCCTCCCACCTCTGCCTTACAGGACACTCCAGCACAGCATCTTTGGGAATGGATGTTTTCCATTTGTAGTTGCGTTTGGAATTGGATCTTTGTTTCTTCACACTCTCTAGTGCTTGTGCTTGCAGCTATATTGGGAAACTTGTCATGGCTGTGTTCACCTTTTTTACTCAAGTGTTAATGAGCTCCTTACTGAGCTAATTTGCTTGATTTCCAGGGACCCAGGCCAACACTGGAAGGTGTCAGGCCAGGTACCCTTGGAGGAGCCCCAGGTTCAGCAGGCCTGCCCCACCAGCACCAGGCAACAATGGCCCAGGAGACCACGTCCTAGTGTGTGGGGATTTCCAAAGAATCACTAGAATGTGTGGGTAGCCAGTTTTGTCCCTTCTTTTAAAGATCACTGATGACTTGATATAGGAAGTATATAAAGGGCAATTTTTCTGTTTTTAAGTGTTTAGGATTTTTGTTTTGTTTTGAGAAATTATGATTTCCTACGATGAACTGAATCATAAAGTGTCCTTTTTATCAGAATCCTTTGTACCAACAAACCTTAGAATCATGTTAAAAAAATAAAAACAGGGGCTGGGGATGTGGCTCAAGTGGTAGCGCACTCGCCTGGCATGCGTGCGGCCTGGGTTCGATCCTCAGCACCACATACAGACAAAGATGTTGTGTCCGCCGAATTAAAAAAAAATTCTCTCTCTCTCTCTCTCCCCTCTCTCACTCTCTCTTTAAAAAAAAATAAATAAAATAAAAACAGAAACAAAAAAATACCAATAGGCAGAAAGGAACAAACTATTATTTATAGATGGTAAATGTTTACCACAAACAGAACTAGACAACTTTTCCTGAGAAATTATTGAAAAAAAAAATTCAGTGAAGTGGCACACAAATATTTTTTAAAAAACTTTCCTATATAAGAGAATTAACCAATTTGAAAAATGAAAAATAACAAAACTGGATAGAACTTAAATGAAAAAATAGAAAAATTTGCACAGGAATACTGTAACTAAGTAAGAAGGCATGTTTCTGGGTATAAAACAAAAATCTGTGAAAATTAATAAATCTTCCCACAAATGGCTTATAGGCTGAACGCATTCCAGACAGAATAACCAAGTAAAACTTTGGGGAAAAAAACCCAAACCGACCAAGAATCCCTAATCAAAATGCAGGACAAGTCCCATTGAGGCACCACTGTTCTTGACTCCAGGCAGATCGCACAGGAGGGCCTGGCTATCAGGAGGAAGGACGACGACCATCCACTACAAGAAGACCCATAGAATCCCATTTCTTGAGGGACAATGGAGCTAACCACTAAAGGCATAGTCTCTAAACACTTTGCCTTGTGAGGTAGTGACCATTCAAAGGTCTGTTGACTGTGTAAAGGGGAATTAAGCCTAAGGGAGGTTATGCCTAGCTGTGGATCCAAGCCAACTTTTTCCTGTCTGTAGGTCTGTTACTTTTCTTTAGCTTCCAGGTTTTCCTTCCTAGCAGTTAAGACCTTGGATCACAAAGGGAAAAGATCCTAAAGAGCTTTCCCAGACAGCAGTGGTGCTAGATGGTCAGACCTGAGTGATCTGAACCTCTTTTGGCAAGGGAGAGGCATGAGACAGCTGTCTGAGATTAACAGCTGTAAAGAATCAAGAATAGTAGAGAGACCTTTAAATTATGGTGTGACAAGGATTTCTATAAAACAGCCCATTTTAGCCCCAAATTGCAAATGTTTTTGAAATTAATAATTATTTTAGATCACTATTACAAATGAGGGTCTTTTTGACATTCAAATGCTTTAGTTTTCCTATATCAAAGAGTAAACAATTCAACACTCAAGCCATATCAGGATGTTATGCAAACGTTATAGGAACTGTTATTAGAAGCTGTTGACTTAACAAACCAGTAGTTTGGTTCTTTCTGGGAGATCAATTCCAGATAAAGACTTTTGTGCTCTCTTTTCTCAAGTGTGAATTCCCATGCAAGGGAAAAGAGATCTATTTCAATAGATGTGACTGTCCAGCTCACCTTGCATGTAAGCAGCCCCAGACTCTTTCAAATTTAAATTCTTGGGAAAGGGATCTGTGACCTACATATTGTTGTACAACTTCACAAAGAAAGCTCCTTAGTCCAGGAAGTCTGGATGCTAACTGAGGTATAGCCCTTGAAGATATTTCCCTCTCTGTGAATTTTCTAATAACTGAGGTTTAGCCAACATGGGTATTTATCCAAATTTGGCTATAATGAGGTTTTCACATATCTGTTTTTAGGCAGCCTTGTGAAACTTCTCAGGCTGAGGAAGGATGATTCCCAATCTCATTTCTGCTTTCGGATCTTACATGCAGAGTGGGTCCTCTCATGCCGGGTACAGTTTGACAGCCGACCAAATCTTCTCCCACATTTTTTGCAACCATACGGCCTCTCAGTCTCATGACTCTGCAGGTGAAACACAAATTCTTCGTTTTTTGGGAAGGTTTTCCCACATTCTGGACACTTAAATACCTTCTCCCTTACATGGATTCCTTCATGGCGACTCCGATGAGAATTCTGGCGAAAATTTTTCCCACACTGAGAACAGGAATAAGGCTTCTCTCCTGTGTGGATTCGCTCATGTTTATTGAGGTTTGTTTTATGATTGAAGCTTTTCCCACAGTGGCTACAGTCATAGGGTTTCTCTCCAGTGTGAGTCCTCTGGTGGGAAATAAGGTAAGAGCTTTCATTAAACTGCTTCCCACACAGTGGACAAGTGTACCATCTCCTTGTTCTCCGACTCCGAGTAAGTGCAATAACATTGATGTCCACAAATTTCGAGAGCTCCTCTAGTGGAGTGTCATTTTCAATGGTAACTAAAAGATTTCTCATTTTCCTTTGCTGTGGAATGGATGTATTTAGTATTTCTTCTTGGATACCTGGAGGTTGCTCAGAGACCAAGGAACAATCCACTCCATCGCCATCCAAAGACTTCTCTCGGCAATTTCCCTTCTGAAGATCTTCACTTGTAGGACTGTCATTGGCTGTGGAAACAGAGAGAAACTGTAATAAGTTTGAGGGACAGAACAATACCAGGCAGGAAAAGACAAGCTGGGTATCTTATGAAATAATAACCTTGAAAGTCAGATATTTGAAGTCTGGCAGATAACCATCATTAACCCTCTTTTTCTACTCTTATTGAGCACATGATAGATGACTGTCAGTCTGTCACCCACAGTCCTCTTTTCACTTTTCTTAAAAAGTGAGTGGGAATGCACTAAAAGATTTCACATATTTGTTTCTCAACTGGCACAAAGTTCATACTGACCTTATATTCTGTGTAGGAGCACTCAGCTAAGGACACGGCCCCCCTCCCCCACCGCAGGGGTAAAGGATATGCATAATAAAGGGCACGGTTCATAATCTTTGGAGTCTAGTGCTAGAATGAAGTGCTTCAGGTTTTTACTGTGCTAAACAGTGCAATATTATACCAATTTTACAATATTATATACAAGAAAAAAACTGGAGGGCTAGGGATATAGCTTAGTTGATAGAGCACTTGCTTTACATGCCCAAGGCCCTGGGTTCAATCCCCAGCACCACCACCAAAAAAAAGGAAAGAAAGAAAAAACTGGAAACAATTCAAAATGGCCAAAATTAAAGAAGGCACTGCATATTCACACAAGTGATTGGTATTTGGCTATTAAAGAATTTACAACCAATAAAATGCAACTATGGCATTAGAAATCAGTTTTTCTTTGGGAAGGAAGGGGAGTAATGACTGGGAGATGACAAGAGAAATTTCTGGGGTGCTAAGAACAATAACTGTGGGTGTTAGATAACTGTGTGCATTTTGTGAAAACCTGAGCTGTATACTTATGATATATAGCCTTCTCTTTTTTTATATTATAGCTCAAAATAATGTCTGTATAAAATAATAGATTATAAAAAGTAGGTAGCAAAGTGGGAAAAGTCTATTGTGAATAGGTGGGGTAACAAGTAAGATCTAAATTCTGGAGAATAGATGGAGGATAAAGTAAAAGGTTGAAACCAACCCCTTCATGTGACTGATCCATAAGATGGGATATAAATCTCTGCTACATTATAGCAGTTTCACTTCAATAGATTTTTTTCTTTTTAATTATTTTTAAATTACTATCTTAGAATAATGAAAATGCTGGGTTAAAGCATATGTCAATTTTTAAAAAAAAATTAAAAATACGTTTATTTATTTTTATGTGGTGCTGAGGAGCGAACCCAATGCCTTACGTGCAGTGAGTGCTCTACCGATGAGCCACAACCCCAGCCCTGCATATGCCAATTTTTTTTTTTAAAAGAGAGAGAGTGAGAGAGAGAGAGAGAATTTTCATATTTATTTTTTAGTTATCGGCGGACACAACATCTTTGTTTGTATGTGGTGCTGAGGATCGAACCCGGGCCGCACGCATGCCAGGCAAGCGCGCTACCACTTGAGCCACATCCCCAGCCCCGCATATGCCAATTTTTAACACTGTTTTTTCTCCTTCTTTCCTTCCTTCCTCCCTTCCTTCCCTCCCTCCCTCCCCCACCCTTACTTTCTTTCTTTTTCACCTCAAAGCCACATCCCCAGCCCCTCTCCCAAAAAACTCCCTATGACCACCCACACTCCCTGCCTCTGGCCTGCGCTGCCAGCTCCACCTGCTCCACGCTTTGGTTCCAGCTCTTTTTTAAAAAAAAAATTGAGACAGGGTCTTGCTAAGTTGTTGAGATTGGCCTTAAATTTGTGATCCTCCTGCCTCATCATCCAAAGTCACTGGGATTATAGGCATGCGCCCACAGGATCTAGCTCATCACTGCTCTTGATATGAATTACCATACTACTTTCCAGCACTGTATCAATGTCAATATAACCATTACTGTGTGAGTTATCAGTTTTACTTCATCTTGCCAATATGAAATTTAAAAATGTTTAACAGGTATAAAGCAATGCATCACTGTAATTTTAATTATGCAAAATATACTATCCCAAGGTTACAAAAGAATTCATCCATATTTTCTAACTGTGGTTTTGTTTTTGTGTTAGTTTGCTTGAAAGACCTTTGATCTCTTTGGAGTTCTTGGTAATGTTAAGTAAGGTAATGATTCACTAGTGGCTTCTCACCTGTCGCAACACCTTTTGCCCAAAAGTCCCTCTTTGCTGGGGGGCAGCGGTGCATGCTTATGACCTCAGCTACTTGGGAGGCTGAGGAAAGGGGGTTGCAAGTTCAAGGGTAGCCTACAATTTAGCGAGACCCTGCCTCAAAATAATAAAAAAGGGCTTGGGATATAGCTTAGAGGTAAAGTGAAGCTGGGTTCAATCCCAGATACTACAAAACAAACAAACAAACTCATAAATAAAAAAATTATAAAATAAAATTCTGTGTTTACTTTGCTGGCATGAGATCTGACTTTATATGTATTTGCAGTCATTTCTGGTCTTTGTATTCCATCCCATTGGAATCCATCTATTCATGTGCCAATATCACACTGTTTGAATTATGGAGACTTTGTGGGCTGTTTTAATATCTGACAGAGTGATATGGTTTGGGTCTTAACTATCCTTCAAAGGCCCATATGCTAAAGACTTGGTTTCCAGCCTGTGGTGATATGGGAAGTGGCAGAACCTTTGGGAGGGGGGCTAGTGGAAGTACCTTAGATGATTGGGAGTGTCCCCTTGAAGGGAATATTGACACCCCAGCCTCTTCCTCTCTGCTTCCTGCTGTCCGGAGGTGAGCAGCTGTGCTCCAGCTTCTACTCCCTGCCCAATGTGCTGCCTTGCCACAGGGCCAAGAACAGTGAGAAGAGCTAACCATGGACTGAAACTTCTGAAACCATAAGCCAAAATGAACCTATTTTTTCTTCTACTTTTGTGTCCTTTCCAAGTTTCCTCATATATTTTGCAAATAACTTTATTCCTAGGTAGTTAATGTTACTATTTTAGTAGAGTCTTCCACCACACCTTTCAAATGATTTTTTTCTTTTGCATTACAAAATCTGATGATTTTTGTTCATTTATTTCACATTCCTTTGCCTTACTGAATGCTCTTATTATTTGTAGTAAGTTTTTAGACATTCATTGGAGGTTTCCAGTTACATAATTATACCATATAAATAGAGGTAGTTTTAAAAAATTAATTAATTAATTTTGGTACTGGGGATTGAACTTAGCTTTTTTTTTTTTTTTTTTTTTGAGACAGTTGCTTAGGATCTTGCTAAATTGCTGAAACTGACCTCAAACTGCAATCCTCCCACCTCAGCTTCCTGAGTTGCTGAGATTACAAATATTCTCCACAATACTCAGCTGTTTCTTCAATTCTTAATAGTTTTATTAAGTTACTTTTGCATTCCCAGACTAAATATTACTTGGTTATAGCAATTTTTTAAATCAAGTTTTGGTATTTTTGTTCTACTAATTTTATAGAATTTGTAAATCTTTCTTCTTTTTCTGTACTCTGGGAGTTTTAGTGAAACCGAACTGCCTGAAATCTTCTGTGAAACTGTTGGAAGTTGGTGTTCTTTCTTGAGTCGGGGGCTAATTTTTTGATAATTCTAATTTCCTCTGAAAATTTTACATTTTTCTTTTTTTTTGGTAAGAGAGTGAGAGTGAGAGAGAGAGAGAATTTTTTAATATTTATTTTTCAGTTTTTGGTGGACACAACATCTTTTGTTTTTGTATGTGGTGCTGAGGATTGAACCCGGGCCGCACGCATGCCAGACGAGCGTGCTACCGCTTGAGCCACATCCCCAGCCCCTTACATTTTTCTACTTACTCTATTTTTCCAGGCTTTTCCCTCATTTTAACTCATTAATTTCTAATCTTCTATTATTTTTAAATCTACCCTACTGTTGTTATAACTTTGAATCAGAGGCTCATCTACTGTCTTTTTTCTAAATTAATACACATTTAGTGGCCATGAATTTTCTTTTGAACATCATTTTAGGTTACATCATAGATTCTGATAGTGTCTTTTAGAAAAATTATGCAATTCTTATTGTATTTCTCTCTTTAACCCAAGTTTGCTTAATAGTTTTAAAATTTCTGGCAGAAGAAACTTTTATTTTCAGATTTCATTATTAATTTCTAGTTGTAAGTTATATTAAATTGTGATGAATTCTAATGTACTATTTCTACTTTTTGGAACATACTCAGTCTTCTTTTGTTCCATAGTATTTAGCCAACGTGTTAATATGAAAAAGGTGTATTATTCTCTTACCATAGTGGAAAGGACCCATAAGAACTAAGAACTCTTACTGAGATCTGTTTAAATGTCCTACCTTTTTCACCTATTTTTATGCGGTTAATTTGGGGTTAGTGGTTTTTGTTTTTTTGGTGGTGCTAGGGATTGAACTCAGGGCTTTGTGCATGCTAGGCAAACACTCTACTAACTGAGCTATTTCCCCAACCCCCTTTATGCAGTTCATTTGGACTGATACACATAGTCTCTGAATTCCTATGTTAAGGACTCTCCTTTGAACTCCTGTCTCCAAGAGATTCAACCATTATACTTTTCCCTTTGCAAATGATTAAATATGACTCAACCATCACTTATATGCTGATTGATTTCCAATTCTCTATATCCTTCTGTCTTCCAGTTTCCAATTTACAAAGATACAGAAGACGATCATTTTATTTCCTGCCGTAGATTTAATCTCATCTAAAATCAAATCCATCTTCCAAATTCCATCACCAGATCTAAATCCTGCCTTAACCTTGTGACCGCTCTTCATATCGATACAATTCCACACTGCTTATTTTTTAAAGTAATCAACTTGTCTGACAAACCACATTGGAGGAGGGTGGTAGAAGGCAGGAATGGAGCATTACATATCTTTGTAACATGCTGAATATCAACTCCAACCCTGCCTAAGGAAAAAGCACGTAGCATTTATGAAATGTTGGTGAATGACTCTAAGTTTAAACCTTCAAGGTATGGGCAGAGAAAGGGAGGTGGGAAAGATGAAGATTAGGTTTTAGGGCACCAAAGTACATGGATAAAGGATTGTCAACATACCTGATAATCAGTCATACAAAATAATATTAGCTTTGCCCAAGACCCAGGAAAAACCCAGAGTAATAAATCTAATCTTTTTATACTTATCTCTACAATAAAGAATATATTTGAGAAAGCATCCAGTGGGAGGCCCATTATACATCACTGGCCCTGAGCAGACAGTTCAATGCAGCTGAGGGTTCTACAGTAATAATTGATTTGTGTGACTCCAGGCAACTCCCCCATCTTACTCTCTGCTCAACTTCAGCCTCAGATGAGGGAAAAGTTAAAAGTATTAGGCACTCAGGAAAACAGAAGGGTAGCAACATATTTCTAGAGGAAAGTTGAAGCATGTCTAAGCAGGTTACAGCAAGGCTGCTTCCAAATCAGTTCACATGTAGCACTGGGGATATTTGGAAAATAAGGACAAATAAAGGCAGTCCCATTAACAGACCTTACAGGAAACTGATAAAATTATGAGAATGTGGCCAAGAGGCCACATAGCTCTGGGTCATGACTACAAACTCTGATACTAGATTCCCCTAGTCCACATCCCTGCTTCAGCTGTGGGTGGTGGTACACGCCTGTAATCCTGACCAAATGGGAGGCTGAGAAAGGTTTGCAAGTTCAAGGCCAGCCTCAGTAACTTAGTGAGGACCAAAGCAACTTAGTGAGAATGTCTCAAAATAAAAAATTTAAAAAGGGTGGGAGATATAGTTCTATGAGTCTCTGGAAAATTTCTTAACCTCTTCTTTACTCCAGTTTGTCATCTATATAGTAATAACAATTCCCACAGTAATAAAGTGAGAAGTACATAAAACAATAAATGCATGCAAAGTATATGGATCAATGCCTAGCATATAAGTGTTCAGTACAGTGTTAGGTATTATTTTTATTGAAAGTGAGCTACACTTTCACTTACACTAGTGAACTTCACACCTACTAAACATAAAAAAAAAAGAGAGAGAAGAGAGGGACTTAAAATAGTGATGTATCCAATGAAAACACTAATTCAAAATATACTTGGGAGAACAAACTCCAGAAAAAGGGTTCAAAAACAGTCTGCCCACATTTTCCATTGGTTTGCAGATCTTGCTTACTAAAAGAAGTCCTTTCTTCCCTCAGTGCCTTCAAGTACAGGGAAAAATGGCCACCCACAGCTGGAATTTTGTGGCTAGGATCTGCCACAAGGAATAAAACAAAAGTAAAACACAAATGTGCTTGTGCTTTAGCAAGTGTGAATAGTACCTCAAAGGTTTCAGAAATGAAGGACACACTTTTCCTATAGCACACAATCTGAATATGCAAAATACTTGATTTCTTACTTAGTAACATCATCTCTCCAACACTGTCCTTCTCTGATGTGGGCTGTTGAGCAGGATCCATGCTCACACATTCCTCTTGGGAGTGAAATACATTCAAATCCTCAAAGACCACCAGCTCCTGAAAGAACAAGAAGCCCCCTTCTTCTTAGTAACTGAGGCTCCTTAGCAGCCTTGTGGCAAGGAAGACTTAGGTACAAAGATCAAAGAAAAGGATGGCGAAAGGGATCTATAAACTCCACACAGAGCAGTAGAGATAGGACAGCTAGGCTAAGAGGAGCCAGAAGAAAGCAGAAAAGAAACATCCAAGAAAGCTGGCTCCCAAGAAGGTTATGCATGGGTTGGCCAAGAAGGGAAGGCTGCAATAGCAGAGAATGTGATGCACTCAGACAGTGAGTGGTAGAACTAAACCCACCTCAGAGTCAGCTTTAAAACACAGAGACACTGTCTCCTGTTTCTGCTGGACTCCTTCTCTGGGCAGAAGCTTCACTAAGGGACGAGGTTGCACTGGGAAAAGAGGAAGCTATAGTTAGTGAAAAACTCAGTGACTCTAATATAGACATGTGGCCTACACATTCAAGCCAAGCTGTCCTTGTTCCTTTGGCAGGCAATTCACAGCCTTCTCTTCTCCAGTGAGCCCTGAAAAAGTTAAGCCATAAACCCCAGGTCTTGAACCTTTGGTGTCTTCTCATTATGAAAAGAATTCCCTTAAACACCTTTCAAAATCTCCAAGAGAGAGTCACTACAGAAGAGGTTGGGGTTTTCATCAAAGTGAAAAGATGCCCTAAGAAAGCACAAAATCTCTAAAATCACACATAAACTGAAGTCAAGTTGATAATTCATCTTATTTCCTTATTCTTAAAAAGATATTCCCCCCAGATTGTTTGGATGAAATTGACAATACAGAAAGATATACACACCTCATACTCTGTGGTTTTACACACACTTGTCATATCACTTAATCTCTAGCTTGAGAAGAAAGCAAGTACCCCAACATATTAAAATTAGCTCCCTTTTTAACACCCATCATCCTCTTCTTAATTCTGACTAACATAGAAGTCTGTCTCAGCCCCCAGTACCACCCACCGTCTCTTCTAGTGAAACAAGCACATGCTCCTCACCTCTGTTCTGAAGGCTTGAACTCACATCCTTCATAATAACCAAGGTTTCCTTGACTTTCTCACTGGGCTGGACCAGGCTTGGCTTGGGCAAGAAGGTAAGGAAGTGCTCCAGCACCAGCTGGTGGATGGTCTTGGGCCCACTAGTGGCATCTTGAAGGAGATCTTGGCCCAGCTTGGAGTCTGGAGGAACTCTCAGTATAAAGGACTGCTTTGGCTTTGGGGATATGGGAACCACTTTTGCAGTCATCATGCCTTGCAATAAAAGACCACACTCGTTTCTGGGGGATTCTAAAGCCACCTCTTACGGAAGAAAATCTGCCAGAGAGCAAAGCTGCAGACAGAGAAACCATGGATTACCCACAAGACAAAGCAGGGCATGACGATGCTCCAATATACAGGTTGGGTGGTGAGGACACACGAGATTTAAACCAGAAAACAAAAACATCGGGAAAGGGAAGTCGTATCTGAAACAGAAGGTCCCTGAATAGCATATTTTTAAAGACGGTCTGAAAGGAAGACTCAAAATTAAAAATCAAAACTCAAGAACCAAAGAGAAGTGGGTAAAGGCGGCCGGCAGGCCAAGGGACATCTTCCACAGAAATATGAAGTGCAAAATCCATTGGGAAGTAGTTTAACTTATGCTTGTACAGAGAGAAATGGGCTGGAAGACAGAAAAATCTGGAGTCCAACCCCGAGGGCGAATGGTTAGAAGCAGGTTGGTGGTTGGCCCCTCAGGCCGCAGCTCAGGTACTCCTTGGAGATGGCTGATGTCTCCCAGGGAGCAAACGAAAGGCCACAAGACTGCTCTGCCAAATCCCTGTTGAGAGTGACGAGGAACATCACCCCGGGGCCGACAGGGCCAGGCCCACTCTGGGGTCTCTCCCACCGGCCGAGGAACAGCTCGATGGCCAAGTTCGGCCGGCGGCACTGCCGGGGGCGCGCACCGGCTTCCTACACGCCTAGATCTTTGCAATGGATCGCACTTGGCGCTTCCGCCTGCCTCCCGCCCCTCGGAGCCCTCACCTCTCGGAGCCCTTTCGCCCCAAGGAGCTTGCTGAGGACGGCTGACAGACCAGGAAACCAGCAAGAGAAGAAGAGACGCCGGCAACTATTGGAACGCGCCGCCTTCAGTTGGGAGGACAGCCCAGTGCGGTGCCTTCTGGGAGGCCGGCTGCCTCCTGCTCTGTGACGCCACGTCCGGTGACTCGCTTCCGGCGGGGAAGCCTGGTCTCCCCGCTCGGAGCGCGCAGTCTGCGTCCGGTAAGGCAAGGCTCGAGGCCAGCCACCAGAGCCCTCAGGGCGCGAGGCGGAGCCAGGCCGGCGAGAGCCGCTCTCTCCGCGGTTCCGCTCAGAAATCGGAAAGGAGGGGGCTAGCTCCGATCCACCATGACAGGGTACACCCCTCGCGTTTCAGCCAGCATGACTCCACGGCCTACTGGGAAACGTAGTTTTGCGCCACACAGCCAATGGGAGACCACGAGGAGGCGGTGTTTGGGGCGGGACAAGGCGGAGGTCCTACCGGAAGCCGGCTGTCTTCTGCACCGGAAGGTGTGGGCGGGGGCGCCGCAGCTTCCGGGCAGGCCGGGAACTGCGGAGGCGGTCCGACTGTGGCGGGTGTGGGTTGGCAGTGTCTGGGTGCTGTGCGGCCAGTAGAGCAGACCTGGACGTCCCTCCCCAAGCCCGGCTTGCCAACTTTTTCTTTTTTTTTTAAAAGAGAGATTTTTTTTAATATTTATTTTTTTCAGTGGACACAACATCTTTATTTTATTTTTTTAATGTGCGGAGGATCGAACCCAGCGCCCCGCGCTCATGCGCGTTACCGCTTGAGCCACATCCCCAGCCCCTGGCTTCCCAACTTTTACTCTGCATTTGGACCTGCACCTTTTGAGAAATCCTAGCCTCACCTTCTCAAGCCGTTTCCGTTTCCTTTCTCAATTTCAGCCTCCCATAGAGGTGGAATCGCAACTTTTCTTTGTGCATTTTTCCGTAATCATTTTATTCCCAGTGAGGCACCGGGCAGAGTCAGGACAACTTCCATGTCACACCAAGCCTTCAGCAGGATGATGAAGGTAAAAATAAAAACCAGTGCTTTTCTTAGCTAGCTATAGCTGACTCACTGTCGCCAAGGGCAAAAGTGTGACATCTGCAGTTGAGGGGAACGAGAAAGAATTGGCATGTGCTTCTACCCTTTTCAGTGTTTTATTCACTCAAAACTCAAATCACTCAATACAATTTTACTGTATAGTAATTATGATTTACATATATATATAGCTTTGTTTTATTTATTTATTTTTATGTGTTGCTTAGGATTAAACCCAGGGCCTCATATGTACTACAGGAGTGCTTTACCGCCGAGCCACGACCCCAGCCCTGTATAGGTTCTTTTTTTTGTTTTGTTTTGTTTTTTTGTATAGGTTCTTAATCAAGGAAATGATAGTCTTTAATGCTGGGCACTTCAATATACATGATCAATTAAAAGCAAACAATTCTAGTGCTAACTCTAAGCACTGCAAACACTTAATCATGACAGACTTGTTACAGACACTCCCTCTGCATGTTAAGATTAAGTGCTAGATTTAAAGTCTTAGGCCTTAAGTCCAACAGATGCACACTCACTCAGATCGCAGTGATCAGGTCAGGAACAGATGGAGGCTTCTGGTGTGGAATTGACTGCTGGATGAGGAGATGGTGGTAAGGAGAAATCGCCTTTCTCACTAGGGTCAAGAGGCTGCTGTAGAGTTTGAGTGCGGTGAGCAGGATGCAGAGGATCAGGCAAATGATGAGAAGAGTGGGGATGCCAGTCCAGGTCCTCTTCATGCTCTCTGGCATGTGGGCATATAGGTATCTGCTGGCTTGAATGTTTGTTCATTTGTTCCATTATTTATACTAAATTTTGGGGCTTCTGCATGCCCTTTTGGTTCCTAACAGCTGTTACCAGGTTTATTAGTGACATCTTACATCTTAGAGAGGACATATGGTTTGGTGGTTTCTGCCCTGATATTATCCTTCTGACTCTTATTAGGGTTAAGGCAAATGACATGTTTATATCGAGTGACTTCACTCTCTTACCAGAGTTGTGGAAAGTGCTTGTTTTATCAGGCTATGCCTGATGACATATCAGAGGGCTCTATGACTTTCCCGGTGAGACTGCAGGTTTATTTTAAAATGGAGTTGCTTAGGCTAAGGCCATCCTTACACTCACTCATGGCTTAAAATGTTATGAAGAAAAGGATGAAAACCACGTGGCACTAAATAAATTGTGAAAAATAAATAACCTGCTTTTCAGACATCAAAATTTATCAAACAATAACAAAACCTTTGATCAAAACAGTATGGTTTGAACTATGAGTAAACCAATGGAATAGCAGGAAAGACTTGCATGTGCAAAAATTGAATACACACACACACACACACACATGGGGTAGGTTAGCATTTTAACTTATTGGGAGATAAATGATGCTAGCAAAACTTGTCTATCCTGAGAATAAAAAAGACACCCCACCCCCATTGATATATTGCTAGAGATTAAAAAAAGCATTTCACTAAAGCTGGAGAGGCAGAGGTTAGTGTAGGAAAACAGGTTTATTCAAAGCTGGTATGTGAGGAAGATATAAAAACATTTTCTGTCTCAAATCTCTGTCTTCTGGGAGTGGGGGGAGTTCCTCAGTGTCTCAAGATTATCTTTATAAAGAGCGGAGGGGGTATAGTGGGACAAAAGGCATACACAGAGACATACCCACACATACATACACATATACATATATAACTGGGCTGTGCTAGTCAGAAATATGTCTCATTTTTAGTTTCCTTGGTATGCATTTGGAACAGGGGTTAGCTTCTCAAGTTTCTTTTTTTTTTTAGGTGTAGATGGACACAATAAAATGCCTTTATTTTTATGTGGTGCTGAGGATGGAACCCAGGTCTCGCCCGTGCTAGGCGAGTGCTCTACAGCTGAGCCACAATCCCAGCCCCTAGCTTCTCAGTTTCAAAAGCAGTTACCAGGAAGACGGAAAGCAAAAACATTAAGGGTTTTTAATTTCAAAGGGGTTCTGTTATACTACATATAAAAAATGAAATTCTAGGGCTGGGGATGTTGCTCAAGTGGTAGTGTGCTCGCCTAGCATGCGTGAGGCACTGGGTTCGATTCTCAGCATCACATAAAAATAAAGATATTGTGTCCACCTAAAACTAAAAAATAAATACTTAAAAAAATGAAATTCTATAAAAGAACACTGATGAGAACAGTAGAGTTCAATGTGAGGCAAACATAGAAACTAGAGTGTAAGTAAAATGTAAGCTTGTGCATATTTTTCTTTCCCCAGTGTATGGGAGTATCTTTATATGTGGGCTCTGAGGGAGATAGAAAAAGAGGCCCTCACTAGGTAGAGACCTCGAGTCTATGAGCATGATCAGCCATGCTTGTCTCTTGAGTTGGATGAACAAAACCTGAGCATATGCTTGTACCCAAATCAACTAGAAAAAAATTAAATGTCACCAAATTTAAAAACCTACACAATGTACCCATATCTGATTTATGGCTAAACTGTTTGACCAAGAATAAACATCATGAAACTCAAGTATCAAATGATTGACATGATATTTGATTGTCACAAAAGTTTGCCTGGGAACCTGCACCTTTCTTCTCAGGAAAATTATGTATGTAGTTAGCGAGCTCAACCTTGGGTGCATCACTTATCCTCTCTGAGAGGTGAAGGGCATCTGCAACCTGCCTTTGTGAGGTGTGTACCTTTGCTGTCCTTTAATAAATATTGGCTTATGCCTGCTTTTGATGAATTCTGAAATTCTTTTCAGTAATATAGGTCAAGAACCTACCTGGACTGAGTTCCCACTGCCTACTTAGAGAGATCTCCTTGAACATTAGTCCATTTTCTTCTATATATAGTACAAATAGAAGTGGTGCCTCCCCTTCCTCTGTTTCTTGTTCAGCACCACACATCCCAAACTTTGCCTGCCTTTGCACCGAGATGCATAGGAAACGGTGGCTGCTTTGTTTTTGGATTCTCAGTGTCCTAGCACACTGAGAATATAGTATAGTACCTCTCTGGCCCATCCCTGTTACTGCACTTGTGTTTTAATATCTTTGTCTGATTGTGAGTATATTGTTAAACAGTAAAAAACAAAACAAAACAAAAAAACTGCCAACAAAGTCAAACACCTTAATAGACTGCAAAATAATTGTAAAACAAAAGCCAAAGAGTTGGACTTTCCCAACAGGAAATGAGTCCCTGCCAACTGACAAAAGACAAAGGCAAATAACTATTCACAACCATTTAATTGAGGAGGAAAACTCAAGTTATTAACATTTGAAAAGATGCTTAACTACCAAATTGTCACCAGTCAAGAGTCTGAGCAAGTCTTTTGGAGCAGAGTAGAACTGAACTTCTCTTAATGGTCTTCATGGAAAGGAATTTCAGGACATGTCAGGTTTCAGTAACAGAGGAAGAGGTTATTGCAAAAGACACATTAGGGGGAGTGTGGGAATACTCAAGAGCCAAGCGGTGCCACATGTGGGTTGTGGTTTATGTTGTTTAAGGGAATTAATATAAATACAACCATTTAAAAGAAAGAAATGAAGCAGGGGTTGAATATGGATCAGTTCTCTGGAATTGGGAGGTCCCTTAGTAGAACCCTTCTCAGCTTTGTTAGCAGTTAAGGGGTGTGTGAATATACATGCTAATCCATCTTAATGAGCCCAAAATAAAAAAGGTCAGGAGATTCTAGTGTGCCTGTGAGAGAAACCAGCTGGACCTGCCTCAAGAGTGTGGACACCTTGTGGTTAGGTGGACTGTTGGTTTGCCCAGTCAGACGATGAAAGAATACTTGTGATTGAATCAGAAGCATCCTCTGTGTGAGCCTAGCTCATAAGCTGTCTGCCTGAATTGTTTCTCCACACCTATTTTCCTCTATTCCCTATCTCACTAGTAGTCAAGATTATCACTTTAAAAAGGGACTGCCATTTTCACCTGTCAAACAATGAAGAAGATGAAAAAATAGACACTCTGTTGGTTGTGAGATGTGAGAAGTCATCTTGTAGTATATGTTAAAACTAAAAGTACAGATACGTGCCCTATGACTCTGGCAATCTCATCTGTGAATCTAGTCTCAAGAAATTTCATGTAGAATTCTTGGTAGTGACAGAAACTGGAACAACATGCAAGTTCATCAGCAAGGATATAGTTGGATAAAGTGGAGTATTCATACCCCAGAAACTATAGCTATGAATAAGAATGGACCAGAACTTCATATAGACCTGGAGGAGTGGCACGGGACATTAAATGAGGGATACAATTGAAATTCCAGTGACTCGGGGCTGAGTCAGGAAGATCACAAGTTTGAGGCCAGCCTGGGCAATTTAGTGAGACCTTGTCTTAAAAAATAAAAGGGATGGGGGTATAATTCAGTGGTAAAGTGCCTCTAGGTTCAGTACCCCAAATAAAAGATATTAAATGAAAAACAGCAAGTTCAGAAATATGTATATAACACATATTTACATTTTTGGAACAAACAGAAAATACCCTGTGTATGTTTGTGTGGCAGGATACACATTGGACTATTATTAATATGGTTACTAGAGGGTAGAAATAGAGGGGAATAAACTTTTTAAAATTGTCTCATTTCATTTAATGACTATCAATTCAGTAACTAAAAATAAAAAAATCTGAAAATGAAAAAAAGATAAATAGAATGATAAATATTTTTAAATTCAATGGCATCCTGTTCTTAAAAACTGATCAGTAAAATAGATACCATCAATGGTTTTGAAATAGCACCAGATCTTAACCTTTTAACATGAAAAGATGCTCATTGTCATATACAATTAAAGAAATTAAAGTTAAAATAATAAATGGAAAAATATTTTTTTAAATAAAATGAATTATTTAATTTTTTTGGTAATCTTGTATTTTATTATTTTTAGTCACATTTCCTCATAAAAAATAACATTCAGGCTGGATGTGTTGGTGTACATCTGTAATTCCAGCAATTCAAAAGCTGAGGCAGGAGGATTGGAAGTTTGAGACCAGCCTCAGCAATTTAGAGAGGACATCTTCAAAAAGGAAAAAAGAAAAGGGCCAAATAGCAACAATAATAATATTCAGTGTTCTGAAAGCAAACTAATACAATTATTTAAGAGGAAAATATGGCCCTTTCTATTCTTAAAAGTAGCATGTCCATAATTTTTGTCAAATATTCAATTCTCAGAATTTATTTTAAAGAAACCTATAGGGGGCTGGGGTTGTGGTTCAGCGGTAGAGCCCTTGCCTAGCACATGCGAGGCCCTGAGTTTGATCCTTAGCACTCATAAAAATAAATAAATAAAATAAAGGTAGTGTGTCCAGCTACAACTAAAAAATAAATATTAAAAAAGAAGCCTATAGAGATGATAAAACCTTGTTTAAAATGTCAAAATGGTTAAATTATTATATGCTTAGTCTGTGGAATCAAATACAACCATTTAAAAGAAAGAAATTAAAAAAAAAGGCAAGTTACAAAACTGTGTAAAACATAATGTCATTTAAAAATAAAATGGGCTGAGGATATAGCTCAGTTGGTTGAGCGTTTGCCTCACATACACAAGGCCCTGGGTTCAATCCCCAGCACCAAAATAAAATTTAAAAATGCATTTTTTTTTAAACTGAAAGAATATACAGTAAGAATTAATAGTGGTCATTCCTAAAGGGTAGGATTAGAGGGGATTTTTTTCCCCCATTACTGGGGATTGAACCCAGAGGCTCACTACCACTGAGCTACATTCTCAGTCATTTTTATGTATTTATGTTTATTTTGAGACAGGGTCTCACTAAATTGCTTAGGACCACGATAAGTTGTTGAGGCTGGTCTTGAACTTGTGATCCTCTTGTCTCAGCCTCCCGAGTCACTGGGATTACAGGTGTGCACCACTGTGCCCAATTTAGAGTTTATTTTTTTTACTTTTTGTTTTATAAATCTGTAAGTTTCCAAATAACAAGCATTACTTTTGGGGGGCTGGGGTTGTGGCTCAGCGGTAGAACACTCGCCTAGGAAGTGTGAGGCCCTGGGTTTGATCCTCAGCACCACATAAAAATAAATAAAAGTATTGTGTCCAACTCCAACTAAAAAATTAAAATATTTTTTTAAATTATTACTTTTGTCATTGGAAAACTCCAGATATCTGAAGGTGAGTTAAGAAATTAATATTTAATCATCTAGCAATAAAAGTGAAGAAAGGAAATTCTATTTAAAATATATTAAATGCAAATCAGAAACACAATAATACCACTTCACACATACTGGAATGATTGTGATTTTAAAAAGACAACAGAATTATAGCAGAACACCTGGACGCTGTTTAGCTGCCAGGGAGCCTGGGCGGGCGGGGGAGTTGCCGCCCCTGGATTTCTTGAATATATCTTGAGATTTATTCTTTGTGATTTTTTTATTCCGCCCCAGCTGATGTTTGAGCCAGCACGTTACGGAGGAAGCAGGCGAAGCCTCCACATTTCCAATCCGACCCGAAGTGGACTCGCCCTGCTGCGAGAAGGCACACCTGGGCTCACACAGGTGGAGCGTCACCCCTGTGCGTCAGGTCGCTGCTCTCTGTGCATGGCCCCTGACAGTTCTAGCAGGCAATCCTGTCAGCTCCCAGAAACGTTCCAGATCTGGCAGTGAGGTCAGGAAGCGGAGATCCTTCTGATTTCTAGAATCTGTGTGCAGAGCGCTCTCCTACCACTGTTCTGAATGACAAAAGCCGTCATTCAGAAAGGTGTCATCAGGAGCCGCTCACTTATTAGGGGACTGAAGGGAGATCTGGAGAAGTTCCAGAACTCGGAGACCAGTGCTCCCCTGGCCTCCCTAGAGAAGATGGCAAGCAACAAAAACCGAACCAGCTTCTGCTTCACTGGCTTTGGGAAGGACAGCAAAGACGCTGTCACAAGTTAAAGCAGCTGTGTACTAGAGACATAGGGTTCCTTTTCAGAATGCGACCTATGGTGGCCTCCTACCCCTTGTTCTGTCTCCCTACCTTTTGGTCCCCGAGGATTATGAACTACAATATTATGAAGACGTACTTTTGGGCCTTGTTCAACTTCTAGAGTTCTAAGAAGTCTTATTTATTAGTGATATAACATTGCTTTGAGAACAGAATGCAAGCATTAACTTTGGTCCTTTGTATTTTGAACTAAATACTAATTGACAAGAGTGCTATAAACTTGCTGTAACATTTATAGCAATTGCAAGTTTCCCTGCTAGATGGTCTTAATCTGGCATTAACCTATTTTATGTATCTAGTTTACTATGAACCTGCCATGCCTGTGATGCATTAGGTCTTTTCAAAAGTCTGTATATAAATGTACATTTTGATCCTGCTGCAAAATTTTATCAGCAAACACATTGTCCAATCTTTTAAAACAAATTTAAGGAAAGAACTGGAAGTACAGACTGAACAGTCTGGTTCTTCAAAAGGTTTGGGTTTTGTTTTGATTTATTTTTTATTCTAAAATTTAACCTCCTTTTTTTTGGTTTGTAGATTTAATCATTTCCATTTTGAACTGCTCTTTGTATTGTGCTTTTTACTTGAGTCTCTTCAGTGTTAATACAAGTTTCTGTAATATAATAGCATGCAGAATTCTTTTTTTTTTTAAAGAGGGGGGAGGGGGGAATTTTTAATATTTATTTTTTAGTTTTCGGCAGACACAACATCTTTGTTTGTATGTGGTGCTGAGGATCGAACCCAGGCTGCACACATGCCAGGCGAGCGCGCTACCGCTTGAGCCACATCCCCAGCCCTCATGCAGAATTCTTTATGGAAAAAAAATGGAGTGTTGTTTTGGTAGTTGAAACTGAGACATAACATTTTGTCTTGTAGGTATATTCACCATAGAAAAATGTGTGCTGAAATTTCACAGTGCTGCCAAGTATGGCATCTGAACAACCTTCAGTGGAGAAAATGATGATGCTCTTTATATACAATAAGAAATATCACTTTCATTAGAAGAGCAAATGCTGATTCTTGATCAAGAGAGCAGGTATAGTGTTTGTTTATTTTGTATCAGGTATGGAAAAAAAATTGGACCACTACATGCACTTTCCTGGAAAGTTGAAAAGAAAGAGGGACCAATTTTCTTTAACATTTAATAATTACTAACAGCAGAGACACTGTAATTTTACTCAAATAATCAAATACATTTTTTTTTGCAACAGAAAAAAAGACAACAATGTTTATAATGGGGTCTGTTTTATTTCACAGCCTGTAGATGATGTATGTTGCATCATATGTATGTTACATACATGGCAGGGATGTAAAATGGTCCAGAGGTTTGGAAAACACTTTGGCAGAACAAGCAGTTTCATCTGTCAATATCAATATAAATTCAAGAGAAATGAACACATGTGTCCACACAAAAATGTAAACAAATACTTGCATAATTTATATCATAGCTGAAGAGTGGGAATGACCCAAATGTGGTATATACATATAATGGATTTTAATTTGTCAATAAAGAGGAATAAAGCACTGATACATGTTACAAAAGGATGGATGTTGAAAATGCTATCCTAAGTGAAAGAAACCAGTCACAAATTATGTCAATCATGGGGAACAGCATAGTGCTCGTGAGCTGTGTGGGCACGTGGATTCCATAGGTGGAATAAACTCCACTCAGAAAGCAGAGGGTGTGCTTGCAGGCTGGGGTCCTAATGATGGAGAACCTGTGGGTCCAGTCTAGACTGTAAGGGTGAAGATAGAGGAGTTGAGATAAGAGGAGTTTGAAGTTTGATCTTCATTTGAGTTTTTCTTCTTTTAAAACTATTTATTTAAACAAATTTTTAAAAAGAAAAAATATTTATTTATTTTAAGACAAGGTCAAATTGTTAGCAGCCAGGCCTCGAACTCCTGGGCTCAAGTGATCCTCCTGCCTTAGTTTTCTAAAAGCTGGTTCTACAAGTGTGAGCCACCATTTTTCTTATTAATCCTTTTTCTTTACATCTCTCTAAATGGGGGGTGAGTTGGGGACATATGTAACCAGAACATCTACTATTACATAAGCTCACAGATTTTCTGTTAGAAACCAGTCAGAATAATTTAGCACTTGGAATATGTATTAAGTGTTTTTCTACTATAACAGCATCATCTCTTTTATGGTATGCAGTAGGTGAATGGGACCCCACTGTGATCATCTGAGTATCAGATGCAATTATGATCTAATTAATTTATTAGGTCCACTCAATACTCTTAAGAATCATACATAGTTCATTAACCCAGGTACACATGTACTTTTGTAACCATCCAGTCTGCTTGGTTTTCTATATTCTCAAGACAGGGGAAGACTGAAAGAGGGACATATCCTTGTCATGAGGAGGAAAAGGAGAGAAGAATATTAGAGTGCAAATTCATCCAAGGACTTAACATACAATGGCTATGTACTTTCTTCTCTGATATCCTCTGTACATCATTGGTACTTTGATATCTTCATCCTTGATTTGCCAGTATTTGCATTCCTAGTTTAGTTCTGCTGTGATTTGGCAAGCAACTTGGACAAAAGGACTGTTTTTTAAAATTCATTACATTCCCTGCAGTAACTGGCACCCAGTGGGTATATCATTAGTGACTATTGAGTGCATGAGTGCAAGACACAGGCCAAGAGCTGGAATTGAAATGCAGTGTTGGGCAGTCAGTGGGGCCCCTGGCCACTCACTGGGCAGATAGTCAGAGGACCCATGTTCTTCCCTCCATCATGTTTCCCAGGGCAGAAGATAGGTTGAAGGGGTCCAGAGGAAGAGAAACCAGTAAATATGTAGATGTGTGATCTAGCTGTTACATTATAAAAAGAAATATCTCCCTTCTTCCAGTCCAGGAAGATGCCCACACGCCTGGGGGTCTTTCTCAGTTGCAGACGGGTTGGAGGACAGGTAGAGGCCAGGTACTCATTTTGCTTCATCATCACTACCCAGTAGCCATTCTCTGGTGACAGAGTCATGCTTCCCTTCCTGCACACGGATGCCTCACACACTCCCAGGATCCATGCTGTCTTATCTCCAACCTCCACCTCCCAGTAATGGCAGCCAGAGAAGAAACTGGGAGAACCCAGGGTGATGCAGTTATCGAATCTTTCTGGGCTGTCAGATTGCCGCTCATCTTTGTTTCCAAGTTTCACACTTTTCATGTCATCAGAGAAGACAAGGTTGGGGTGGGCAGTGGCTGGATCCAGGATTACACTAGCTGTGGAGAGAATACTAAGCTGGGGGTGTGTGGGCAACATCCCCTCAGGTTCTCCACAACTCCAGGAAACAGGGACAGGGCTGCTTTTCTAGATTGTAGTGGAGGACAGACAGGGACTCAGCAGGCCAAGGCCACTGGCTTTGACTTTGGACACTTACCAGCATGTGCCTGAGCAGCCATCAGTTCTGTAACTACAGAGGAGAAAGAGGAGAAAGCGTCCTGAGTCTCCCCCATTCAGAGGGCCTGAATTACACTGTTTCCACAGGAAAGACAAGTATCCCCTTGCTCCAAACTCTGAATCCTCTTCTTGGGTGTAACCCGAGGCCTCCCAGACACCCATACCCACCTGTTAGACTGGTCTGGTGAGCTAATTTGACAATGAGGCAGGTACAAAGGACTGTGCAGAGCTGTGAGGCCTACCACAACTTTTCTCCCACCTTTGTTTCAGGTGTTTTTCTCTCTTCTAAACAATGCCCCTAAGCTGGCAGCATAAGAAACTATCACAATAATCCCTGGTCAGCACACACTTCCACCACCACACTCACCATTGAACATTTCCATTTCTGATCGCAGTGTTTCTAAAAAGGGGGAATGGGAGTAGAGAAAGGTTTCAGTTAGGTCTGCTGTCTAGGAACAGATGAGGAGAAATTGAAGGCAGAGTCAGAAAGGCCTTGGGAAATGGAGAAGAGAGGATCCTGGGAAGGAAGTGGAGCCCCTTTCATCTTCCTCCAAGCCCACCTACCTGTGAAGTACCGTGTGCTCCTCTTCATAAACTCTGCTTTCTGATAAAGCAGTTGTATCTTTTCTTTCACTTCTGGAGGAGCAGCCCATGGCTCAGGGACAGTCATCATCTTGGCCCTAGAGACAAGAGATTGTTGGGCAGAGAGGACTGAAGCAAGGGGGTGCCCTTGGTCCCCATGAGCTGGAAGTGAGGTGTAATCTTCATGGGGCATACGCAGCCCAATCTGTGCTATGCAGAGTCTTCCTTGGACTTAGATTTCTGATACTGGTCCTCAGTTTTGGCTGCAAATTGACATCTACTGGAAAGTTTAAGAACCACTGATATCAAAATCACAAGTGTAAATAGAGGCCTTAAAGTGGTATTGATATTACCAGAATTCAGACTGCTAAGTCAAATTAATTATATTTCTATATGTTTTGTATTGAAATAGAAATAATAGATAAAAACCCAACTATAATGTAATACCATCTCATAGCTATTAGGATGGCTGTTATAGAAACATCAACAATTTCAAATAACAAGTATTGGCGAGAATGTGGAGAAATTTTAAATAGGATGACCACCAACTGACAAGTGGGTAAACAGGGTGTGATACCCACATATAATGGTGTATTATTCTGACATTAAAAGGGATAAAATTCTGACAAATGCCACAATATGGATTGACCTGGAAGGCCCTATGTCAAGGGGGAGAAGCCAAACACCAAAGGTCAAAAACCATATGATCCCATTCACATGAGATTTCTAGAGTAGTCAAATTTATAAAGACAGAAAGCAGAATGGTAGTTGTCCAGGGCTTAAGGAGGAGAGTGAGGAGTTAGTGTTTAATGGCATGGCATTTTTGTGTGGGGAGGTGAAAAAATTGTGGAGATAGATGGTGTGCTGTGTGTGCAAATGCAAATGCACTTAATGCCACTGAACTGTACACTTAGAAGCGGTTAAGATGGTAAATTTTATGTACCACAAAAGATTTTTTAAAACCCTTCTAATGCCTTGGTCCCACTCTCAGACACCTGGATCTAAGTGGTGTGGCTGTGGATACCAGGATCTCATAAAGCTCCCAGGCTGGCTCCAAAATGCAGCCTCCTCCTTGTTCCTCTCCCCTTCCCTGCCTGATGGGCTTTGCCCACCTCTAAAGTGGCTCCTCAGAGACTCTTGGAAAGTGCTTCCCTCCTTGAGGTCATAGGTGGCTCTGCAGGGGCACTTTATGTAAGGTGGATTTCATGGGACACAGTTCATCCGGGAGTTTTCTTAGGAAGCCACCATCTTGGTTCATCAGGACTAGGCTCAATTAATCTCCTCAGTCTTCCATTCCATTCCTTCCCTCCTGTCCAGGCTCTGGTAGCCCCTGTGCAAATCCAGGAAGGCCCCAGGAATCTGCAGGCTTCCCAGGTCCCACCTAGAGTTGTCTTGCCCAAATGCTTCCTGCAAGATACCCCAGGGGACACCACAGAACCTGTCTGTACCTGTGCAAGGTGACTCCGATGTCCTAGGAGAGAAAAGAGGGAAGCTCTCCATTACCAGTCTCCTAGAGGCTGTGCTGACTCTTAGCCTCTGTTTCTGGACTCCTAGATTTTAAGCTGCTCCCTATCCTTACCAGACTCTCAGCTCCGGAGTATCAGTAAGCTGGAATATTTCTCCTCAGTCATAATTCTAATCACTTGGTGGCAGCCCCACTGCAATGCAGTGGAATTGCACTTCAGCCTTTCTCATCTCTTCTGGGCAATACCAGGATTACCCTGGGCTCCTGAGAGACCTTGACAGAGGGGAGCCCATGGCATCATGGGTCACCAAGACGATGTCCCACCCAGGCCTCAAGGGCCTTACTCCCTGGCTTGGGCAGAGCAGATGGGATTGATGGGAGCCTGCATTCCTATTGGACACTGGACAGGGGAAGGCCAGGCCCAGATGCACTCACTTGCATGATCTCCCATTCTGACTGGCTTTGCTTGGCTTCTAACTCCCCAATCAGCTCATCGAGGCAGGAGATGTGCTGGGACACCCGAGTGCCAAAGGTCTCTCTGACCTGGCCAATGGTCTGGCCCAGCTCCTCCGTCCAGGTCACAAATAGCTGCTCCTGCCGCTCCAGAAACTGGCACAGCTGCTTCATTTGGCACCGGATCCTCTGCTTCTGGGTTTCAGTTTGTTTCTGGGGAACAGAGAAGAGGGAGGTATAGAAATCTATATTATGGGTGAACATGTGTATCCAGAGAGTCCCTAGAAGCCCACCTTGGGGACCAGAGCAGGAACCTTTCAGAACCTTCTAGAACATTATAGGTTCAATTGTTTCCCCCTCTAAATTTATATATTGAAGTCCTAACCCCAAAGTACTAAAGAATGATTTTATTTGTAGGTAGGGTCCTTGCAGATGTACTTAATTAAAATGTAATCATATGGACTAGGGTGGGCCCCAATCCAGTATGATTGTGTCCTTATAAAATGGGAACACTCAGACACAGACACACACATAGATAGAACACCAGGTGGGAAGATGGCCATGTACAAGCTGAGGAGGGAGGGAACCAATGTTCCCAACCAACCTTCATTCCAGACTTCTGACCTCTACAACTGCATGAGGGAATAAATACCTGTGTATAGTGGCCATGGGAAACTAGGACACCACAGCCTTGAAAGCCAGCACAAAAATGGCACAGGCTGTGGGGTCATAAATGGTCAAGGCACTGACCCCCATACCATGTTCCAGGGTGGGGGCCTCTCCCCTCCTCCAAAGTGCTGGAGCATAGGCAGTCTCAACAGTGGTTCTGTTTGGATGTAGGTGAATTTGGCTTCCATGACTGTTGCACAGGGTCCGTGGAGACAGCCCCTCTCTGTCGAGGTAGTTTACCCTTCTAGGGACAAACTTTCCCTTGAATACCATTACCTTCCTGCCCCCGAGGAGTGCCCATCCTTTTACATTTATTTTTATGTGTTTTTTAGTTGTAGATGGACACAATACCTTTATTTTATTTACTTATTTTTTTAAAAGTATTTTTTTTCAGTTGTAGGAGGACACAATACCTTTATTTTATTTGTTTATATGTGGTGCTGAGGATCAAACTCAGGGCCTCTCACGTACTAGGCGAGCACCCTACCACTGAGCCACAACCTCAGCCCAGGACTGCCCCCCCTTTTTTTTTAAACTTTTTAAAAATTTTTTAATATTTATTTTTCAGTTTTTGGCAGACACAACATCTTTCTTTGTATGTGGTGCTGAGGATCGAACCCAGGCTGCACGCATGCCAGGCGAGCACACTACCGCTTGAGCCATATCCCCAGCCCAGGACTGCCCACTTTTGCTGCCCTGTGAACCAGAACAGAATCTTGGGGACCCCTGCTCACTCCTTGTCCCCTACCTCCTTCTGCAGACATGAAGAGGCAAGGGCTGACCATAGGATGCACCTGGCTTACCAGGAGGCTGTCTGTCTTCTTATTCCCCTGGGATCTCTGCTCCTCTCCAGATTTCCTCAGCTCCTTCAGATGCTCCAGCTGCTTCTGAATTTTCTCCTGGAGAAAGAGTACTTCTTGAGATACTTACACTTGGCTCCCGTCATCCTTAGCTGGTGCCAACTCTAGCAGGGTGCCAACTTTGCTTCCAGGGGCAAAGCTAAGGGTGCTGCAATCAAGAACATGAAGAAGGGTGCTCAGGAAAGTGGAAGACTGAACCTGTTGCCAAGGAAAACAGAGCCAAGAGGTGGTGACAGAGAGTCCCAGTGACTCCCTGAGAAAGCCCCTGGATCCAGTCACACCTGAATCCCAAAAGATCCCCTTGGACTTCCCAGCAATATAAACAGGCTGATTCCTTCTTTGCTGTCCTGATTTGTATATTTTTTGCCGCACACATCCCAAGAGTACTGGCTTATGCACCCATATCCCTGAGTGGTTAGGAAAATGAAGCAAGGCCCAAGATGTCCAAGTTCCAGGTACAAAGCACCTACCCTGTATTCCAAGGCAGCCTCCTCAATGGGGCGTACCCGGTGACCTTGGTGCTCCTGACTCAGCCTGCAGATGAGGCAGATGGGCTCCCTGTGATCCTCACAGAAGAGCAGCTGCACCTGCTTCATGTGGCGCTGGCACTGTGGCAGGGGCTCAGGGCTCAGGCCTCCAGAGCTGTTCTTGTTGAGTGAGGCCTGGCACTGCTGGCAGCTAAGCAAGTGACTTCTAGGGGTCTTAGGCTCCCCTGAAGCAACTGGACAGCTGCAGGAATCCAGCACACAGGTACCAGCAAGCAGATCTCCTTTTGGTGTGTGGCAAAGGGGAAATGCAGCCTTGTCCTGTGGCCTCCCTGGGGACATGGCAATGGAAAAATCTCCTGAGTGGTCAATCCAAGTTTATGAGAGAGTGAACCTGTGCCGAGGATGCCTGAATTCTCAGATCTGACCACTTCCTTGCACATCTTGCCCTGCCTTCCATTCAGTGAGGCAACCAACAGACCCCTGGAACTGAGAACAAGGGCTAGGCCTTAGGTTCTTTCTGGTTCTTGGGATTCTTGGGCATTCATTCTAAGAAAGCCCCACATCCATTTGCTACAGATTTTTCTGCACAGATATGGGTCTAGTGGGTGAAACAAGAGAGAGCAAGAAATCCTGGACAGTATTTGCTTTGCTACTTGAAACCTCTCCAGCTGCCTGTAACTTGTGGGGGATGTGGTGCCTTTCTTGTGGACAGACTCCACATCTGCTGCAGAGTGCCTGGAGGCTGGAATGTGTTATGTGAAAGAGCAAACAGATCACTGCTCACACTCAAGTTCAAGAAGCACTAAATGAAAGCAAAGAAGGGGACTTTTTAAGGCTTTGGGGCATATATTTCACCATGAAGAATAAGTTATGAGTAGCTCTGAGACAGTTGCAGTAACTCCATAAAAGCAGAAATGACAGGAGACACAAGAAGAAATAGGAACATATGCAATACATAAGTCTATCTCTCCCCCTACTCATTGTCCCAGGAATTCACATCACATCTGTAAACAAGACTTCTAGTGACCCTCAGGAAACACATCCCCTCCTCCCTTGTGATAGAATTGATGACTTCCTCCAACCCAAATAACCCCAGATTCTTAGCCTCCCTTGCAGTCAGGAGTGATGATCTGAACATATTCTAGCCAAAGGGATGAAAAGGAGGTGTCCTGAGCAACCTCTAGAGATTTCTAGAAACCTTCCCTAAGTGATGCTATTCTCCTGGGCCCTTCTATCCTGCTACTTGGAATGAGGATGTCACCATCTGAAACCATGAATTTCAGAGCAAAGTTGGCAAAGTTTGGGGGTCTGGCTCATGTATCTGTCACAGACAAATGTATGTTACTGTGTGTCATTTGTGTGAAAGAAGAACAAAGTTTGTGTTGCTTAAGCTACCATGATTTGGGGTTTTCTGTTTCTCATGAATAAACATAATCCTGATGACTAACTCCTCAGAAAGAGAGACCTATGGTTTTGGTCAACTGCTCTCCTCCTTGCCCAGTGAAAGATAAATGGTAGAATCCAGCCACATCACAAACAGCCCTGGGTATTTGTGGGAAGGGAATATTTTTATCCAATTTTCTCTGGATCCTCAATCTGGGGCCCATGAAGCCTGTACATGCTAAAGAAGAATTTGTGAGGGTCCAAGAACAAGTTGAAATTTGATGCAACATTTTGTGATGATGTGTGCATATACATGTGCATTTTCAGGGTTTATGAACTGCAAAGATACCCCAGAAGGTATCCATGAATCCTCTAGTGATATCACTGTAGGAGGAATAAAAAGAAATTCAGGAGGAATACCTTTATAGGCCACCATTCCTAAGGATGTCAGGTCTTCCCAGGGATCCCTTTTTACCTAAAGACGAAGGTACTTCTGGATTTGAGGACTCATGGAACACATGGTCTTTCATCTTCTCCAGGGTCTCATGGGTCGCTGGACCTCCAACTCCACGCTCCTCCCAAGGTGATATGGATTTCTCCTCTCCGGCCAATAATTCATTGCATAGTGTGTTCATGACTGTTTTCCCTTCTAGGACCCTGGAATGCTCTGGGTTTGTGGAGCCCTTCTCCAGAGCCATAGTAGCCTCTCCATCCAGAATGACTCTTCCCCTGGGGCTGGCTGCTGAATCTGGTTTTGCATTTTTCATTTTCTCAAGAGAAGTCAGAATAGTTTCTGCATTTGAGGATTCTCTGTTTTCTGAAGGAATGATAAATTCAAAACTTCTGGGTCGCGGCTTCACTGAATGTAAATATACTTCAGATTTCTTGGATTCTTTCCTTCCTGGAGCCCCGCTGGATAACCCCTGGAGTCTTCCTGCAGAGCTGGCATTCCTGCGGAGCTGGGCACTCTTCCTAATCTCCTTTTCCCCTGGCAGCTGGGCAAGGGCCAGGCTTCTTTTGGAGGGCAGCCCTGTGCTCCTGGCCAGAGGTTTTCCCTGCACGTCCAGGATCTCAGGGCCCTTCTGATCCCTCCGTTTGCTCTGAGACTTCTTCTGGGGCCCCCTCCCTGCCTCATGCTGGCTGGACGGCAGGCTGGCTGCCCCCCCACCACTTTGCTGCTGCCCATCACCTTCTGGGCCATCTGGTTCCTTCTGGCTCTTGAGCTTATTTTCTCCAGGAGAAGACCCTGTGGATGTGTCAGTGCCACTGTCTTGTGCTGGATATTCTGCAAAGACAAACCAGATGCAAGAATGAAGTTGTCCCACCTTGAGGGCCAAGGGTTAGTGGGTGGAAGAGAGAGAGGGGATCCCATTCAGCATCACAGAAGGCAAAGTGTTGAACATGCTGGACAGCAGTAGTCCAGTACCACTAGTAAGGACACTCACACGATCTGCTGTGTTTTTCTCAATACTACTTTTCAAACTTTTTAAGCAGAAGAATTTATTTCAACTAAAATCTTACATAAAACTCCAAAAACACAGAGAAATAAAAAACTATGGTTTATTGGTATAAGATTGTGTTACTATAGATGTACAATATTCACTTTATGAAATCAATTAATAAAAAAGAATTAAGGTATTTGGCACAAAAATTTGAAATCAGAACTTATAAGAGAGCCTGTATTTTTCTTTTGTTGCATAAATTAAAGAAAATCCTAATTCACACAGATAAGTATAAATGGTGATTTTAAAAAGAGTTTGCCTAGAAATTTCAGGATACTGTTAACTGTTTATAAATGATGAGAAAGCCTTACTTACAAGGTCTACATAAGGAAATAAAGATAATATGAACTCAGCACCTTACTTTTGGCTTGAAGAAGATTTTATCAAAATTAAAGTTTCTTGGGGGCTGGGGGTAGAGCAAGTTCTTAGGAGCCATAAGGCCTGGGTTTGATCACCAGCACCACACACATGCACAAACACAAATTTAAGTTCTTTATAACAGTTTGCTGTGGCTTTCTTGAAACATTTAAGTTTCTAAAACTGGCTCATGAACAGGTAAGAAACCACAAAGATGCTAATACTCAGATTTTAGAACATGAAAAAGTAATTTAAAAATTCTACTGATTAAATTCTACCAGATCATATTATAGTTTAAGTTGTATTACTCTTTCAAAGATTAGAGAAATTTTATGTCATTTAAACTGTCTTCCTCATAGAAATACCTGGAAGGGATTTCTGATGTAGTCTTGAAGTTTAGAAATAGAGGAAAAATTCAAACACCAAAAAGTATTTCTTTAAACCAATCATGTATTAGGCCTTCTCCTATCACAAAAAGTCTTTAAATGTAGAAATCAAATAGGCCATATTATTAGATCATAATAAAATCAGAAAGTTACTATAAAAGAATAGCAGGAAAGAGAAGAAAGCAAGAGAGAAAAGGAAAAAAGGAAGAAGTAAGGAGAGATGGAGATGAATTCCTCTTGAGAATTTTTTTTAAAACCCTGTGTTAAAAAAGGGAATTAGCAGGGGCTGGGGATGTGGCTCAAGTAGTAGCGCGCTCGCCTGGCATGCGTGCAGCCCGGGTTCGATCCTCAGCACCACATACAAACAAAGATGTTGTGTCTGCCGAAAACTGAAAAATAAATATTAAAAAAATATTCTCTCTCTCTTTCTCTCTCTCTCTCTCTCTCTCTCTCTCTCTCTCTCTCTCTCTCTCTCTCTCTTTAAAAAAAAAAAAGGGGAATTAGCTGGGTGCTGTGGTGCATACCTGTAATTCCAGCTTGGAAAACTGAGGCAGGAGGATTGTGAGTTCAAAGCCAGCCTCAGAAACTTAGTGAGGCCCTAAAAAACTCAGTGAGACCTTGTCTGTAAGTAAAATACAAAAAAGTGCTGGGGATGTGGTTCAGTGGTTAAGCAGCTCTGGGTCCAATCACTGGTATAAAAAAAATAGAAATTAGGAACTGAAATTAGGTGGATAGCAATGAGACTATTATGCATGAACCTTATTGGCATGATTGGTTTGCATGCCCTTCCTGCTATCCCAAAGATACCTGTCTGCACATGAGTGCTAACTGCAAATGGATTGAAGAGTTCTCCAAGAACAGGTACTCCAATGCTCTTTCTCCTGATTCTGACCTAGTCAGAATCTCAATCTTTTTTTAGAGCCATTAATAATCTGAGGGCACTTTACCAACCCAGCTACAGAGGCCAGAGAGGGACAGGATATGATTGACCCAAGTTGCCTAGGCTGCGGTAGATCAGGGTCTAGTCTCAGGCCAGAGAACTTTGGTCTGAAGGCAGCTTCCCTGCTCCTGCCAGCAGCCAGCAATCAGCACTGAGCCAGGATGGGGCCTGGATCACTTACCCTGGCCAGTGGCCTTGTGCAGCTCTTCTGCCAGGAGGCGCTGGTTGATGGCACGCAGGACCTTCAGGGTCAGTTGTACAGCGTGTTTCTCCCCGTAATGGATGATCAATAGGTTGGCCAGCTTCACTGGCCTGGCCATCTGAAGATGGCCCCGGGGGATCCGGGAGTGCTCCTTCTCCAAGTTGGTATTCTGCAGCTTGAACTTGAACTTCTCAAAGTCATAGGGCACCAGTTCCTCCAGGGTGTTCAGCAGATGGTCACTAAGGGTCTTGTCCATGGCGCTGATCAGAAGAGACTGGAGCCAGCTGTCTGGTTTTTGGTAGTAGAAGCAGCCCCCTGACCTGGAACCTGAGGATGAGGAAGTAGCAGCTTGTGAAATAACCGAAAGGCACAGGAAATGCTTGGTGTTTTCGAGGGAACTGAGATTCAGGATGAGGGTGTGGCCAGTGTCTAAGCTGTGGCGTCCTCGCAGACTCAAAGACTTGTCCAGTGCAGAAGGTTCCATCTTGCCATCCATGTGGCGCCTAGACTCTCAGCTTCACTCCATGATAGATGGCAGAGAGGTGGACAAGTCTATCAGGGAGCCTCTGGAATTAGAGTTCAGACTCTGCATCTGTTTTCTCTTGCTCCAGGACCTCAGGATGGAGGCAAGGTGGGGACGAAGAGCCAGGCTGAGGGTCAGCATCTCTGGCCAACGGCTCCTGTCCTGACTCATGGAGTTCATGGACCCTTTGGGGCCAATGGAAAGGGAGGGAGAGGTAGCAGGTATAGCACTGCAAGCTTTTCCCTGGGTGCTCAAGAAAGCTGGTGAGGCTGGAAATAAATATTGAGGTTACCAATAAATATTGTAAACACTATCACCCCAAATACCCTACATACCATAAATACTAAGAATGCAATATTATTCTAAGTAATTTCAGTAAGATCATCACATCCAAGAAAGCTAACTTTGTTTTACAAGAATCAGTCCATGATTCAAATTTCCCCAGTTGTCTTGATGAAGTCCTTTGTAGCATTTCCCCCCAACTCGGGATCCAGAGATCATGCACTTTGTTCAGTTGTCCGGTTTTTCTATTTTCCTTTTACCTGCAACATTTCCCCACTTCCTCAGTCTTTTTTCTCTTTTAAGACATTGATTTTTAAAAAGTCTGTTTTTACCACCAGAAGAATGAGAAATTATACTCCATTTATATATGATGTGTCAAAGTGCATTCTACTGTCATGTATAACTAATTAGAACAAAATTTTAAAACTTAAAAAAAAAGTCAATTTCAAGCAAAACATCCATAAGTTTAGATCTGTTTGCTTTTCTTTTCAAAAGTGTGCTAAGGGTAATATCCAAGCACCTTCAAGATCTCTCCCATGTACGAGGATATTTTTTCCTTATGATTAATAAGTGACCTGAGTGTGTGTCTTCTCTTACATTCTTTCACCCAATAACTTTTGTAGTCATTGAATGTCCCTTCCTAAATCAACTTTTATAATGGTATTTGCAAACAATGACTATGACTTAATTAGCATTATTTGCATATTTTAGTTTAAACTTTCTGTCCACCCCATGAAATTTTTGGATTAAAAATATTTGTGGCAACAGGGGATGTAGCTCAGAGGTAGGGTTCGTAGCTAGCATTCCCAAGACCTTGGGTTCAATTCCCAAAACTGAAAAAAAAGGATGTTTTGTGGACAATTTAACTAATCTTTCAATAGCATTTATTCTGTGCCAAGCACAGCTTCTTCAAAAACACTATCTGCTAAGACCTCTGTGGACCCTGCAGGGTTGGGTTCATCTTCCCACTTGCCACCAGAAGTAGTGAACTTGCTCAGAAGTAGAATGCAAACTCACTCTGTTAAACCACCTCTCAGCATTGTCTCCCTGAACAGTAGTAGCTTAGTATTTTACTATTTGACACTTCTCATAGATGTCACTTTTTCAACTGACCACTGAAGCTCAGAATGAGCCATCCCACAGGTCAGTTTCAATATCTGACACCTTCCCAGTTTGTGAGCACCTCTGGGTGTAACTCTCCTGGCATCAGGCTCTGATGGGTGTTGGCTGGCAGAATTTGCCTTTTTGCTCAATGGTCGTCCATGTGCTTCACACTTCATAGACTGCTCAGTGCTTCATGTTAGCCCTTGGGTTTGTCACACCTAGTCCAGTGGATCCTAATGAGAAGGAAACCCCCAAACACAACATTCTTCCTAAAAATATGGATGAATTCCAGTGAAAATATAGGGTGCCGATAGCAGATGTTCAAAATCCTCAGGTTAGTCCAGAGGGTGTTGACTGTCTTGCTGGGACCAGTGCCCTGAACCAGAATTTGGAAGGCTGCCACCCAGCATCTCCCAGGTATCCTCCTACTGCTAGACAGAAATGATGAGGTTGTGCAGTGACATGCAGGGTGTGGTAGGTTCCTGGGATTCCTGACCCTATCCTGATGGGTCAGGAACTCCTCTGAACTGAGCAGGGTAAGGAATGGGGGTTTCCAGCCAAAAACAGGATATTTTGCAATTGCAACACCACTTTTTGCAACAGGGGCAATTTTGAGGCAGACTTCTGAAAGGCAACATTTTGATGACATTTGGGCCTTTCTAGATGAAGAAAGGCTACACAAAAGTTGTTTTTGAAGATAGAATTATAGCCCTTATAATGTATTTTATTTGATTTAGCAGTTAAAATGGAGTGATAACAGGGTCATTTCTTGCTCCTTTTCACCAGATGTGTGTCCCTTTTGGAGTTAACATGATAAATCTAAATTCAACACGCCTGTTCAAAGGATCTGCCTTCTGCTCATATTCCTAAGCAATGCACTGCTCAGACAATCTGACCTTGTCACTTTCTATGGCATTCATTTCTATATCATTTTAATTTTTTGTGGTGTTGGGTTCAAACCCAGGACCTACACCTGCTAGGCAAGCATTCTACTACTGAACAATATTTCTAGCGCCATTTTAGGATTTTTTTTCAAATGAATATTATATTACTTTTACTATAAGAAAAATATAGTTGTTAAAAGTCATTTATAATTAGCTTAGCCTCTAAGGGAATATCTGTCCTATCCCCCAAAGCATCATGATAAAGAAGGTTTATGGTATTTAAATAAAACAACTGTTATTGACAGAATGGAAAAAAACAGTTGAGGTCATAGAATATTTCTTGTATTGATCTGGAGCTGAGAATAATGAGTCCCACTATGGTTCAAATTTTCCCTCTCATGATATATTTAATTTTGGGATTCTGAGAGGGCAACCATTCAAGTGTAAGGTAATTTCTAGGCCTTGCTTAGAGTTACTCAACAGCTTCTCAAGGGTGAGAAAGCTGGTAAATGCTCTGAGGTCATTCACAATGTGTACTAGCTGGCTCCTTACCCCCCAACACAGTTCTTCACTTTAGCATTGAGGTTGTGTTTTGCACAGTGCTTGATAAATAAAAAAAATTCAGAACCTAAAAGGTTAATGAGTTTTTTTAATATTTATTTTTTAGTTTTTTTTAGGTGAACACAATATCTTTATTTTTTATTTTTATGTGGTGCTGAGAATCGGACCCAGTGCCTCACGAATAAGCGCACTACCACTTGAGCCACATCCCCAGCCCCAGTTAATGAGTTTTTAAAAGACTAAATTTCTAAATGTTTCTGTGCCAAAAGGGATTAGTCAAAGGTCAAAATATGCCTATCCTGTACAAGGTCCTGGGTTCAATCCCCAGGGAAGAAAGAAAAAAGAAAGACAAACAAAACACAAATTGATACTCTCAAACAGCCAATTCAAAATGGCCAAAACAAAATGGTGGTCTTTAAATATCCAGACCAGGTGATAGGGCATGGGCAAGGGTTCAGAGTTAGGTGGGTATATAGGCCATTCACTGCAACTGAACCTGACACAGGCTGTCAAAACATAACTACAACTCTCATAGTGTCTTTGATGTAGTAAACAGTAGGCCTTGCTTTCTTCTAATTTCCACTGAACTCTATAAAGAAGATACTTTAATTTTTTTTTTTAATAGACAAGGAAAGGTTGGCTTAGAGGTGGTGTGACCAACATATTTATATGGGACCAAAACATAGTCTGCCCCATTTTAGCACTGGAGGGCCCTCATTGTAGGAATTCCTCCCAACCTGAGAAAACTAGAACAGGCAGCTATCTCTGGAGAAGTTAACTAACATGCTTAAAACATAGCCAGAAGGGACAGTCACCGCCATTCACTTCACTCATATTTATTGAGCACCTGCCATATGCCAGGTACCATTCTAGATACTCTGGACACAGAAGTAAATAAAACCAAGCCCCTTTCAGAGCTCACATTCTTACAGGAAAGTATGAACAGACGATAAACAAACATGCTACACATTAGATAGTTATAAGGAAGCTGAAAAACTAGACAACAGAAACGTCACGAACCAAAAGGATGGGATAATGAAAGAAGCCCCTGTGCACAGTAAGCTGTGACCCTTTTGTAGCAGAGCATGTTGCTGCTCTATTCTTGTGCAAGTTTCCACAAACCCCGCCATGAGATCCTGATAAACCCACAGAAGCAGAACTTTTACACAAGATGGAACTGTTACCAGGGGAAAATCTAAATAAACCCTCCAGCTTCTTATTCTTAATCAATTTAAAATAATCACCAACTTTGGAGGTCCCAGAGTTAGGCAATTATCATATTCACAGCCCAGTTGTGCTATGGCAGTGGGGTAGGGAGCTGGAAGGCTAGAGAAAGTGCCAAGAGATGGCATGTGAGACATATGACTTATTGGGGAAAAGCTTACAAGAGACTAGCAATTGCCCCAAGGAGAGTTCAGTGGTGACAGATGGAACACACAGCACTCTTGTCCCTCCCTATAGGTGCTTTGCCAAGCAGTGCCTTCTTTACTTCGTGGAGTTTTGTCCAGTGATGCCTGGCTGGGTGAGTGACACATATTGTTTCCACAGTGCCCTCAGTTCTGCACGTCATTTCTGAGAGAGGAGTTTTATACATTAGGCTGCAGAAGCAGTGACATCATCAGCACCACCTTGCTTAGTTTACTTGTGTGACCAGTATCCTAAGGAGCAATTGTCCTGATGTACATGCAAGAAAGTAGCTTTCTGCAGATAAAGCTAACTTGCCTTAGGTCCCAGAGTGCATAAGGGAAAGCCAGTGTCCTTCAAGATAATATGTATCTAGATATTCTAGTCCAGGCTTGCTCTCCCTTATTTTGACTGGATTATTGAGAACAGAAAGGGACATTCACTGATATGGTGTTTTACTGTCCCCCTTTTCTTTAAGGATGATATAGCCATATATTAGTTTCCTATCAGCTTGGTTGTGATTAACAACCTCTGATGTATGGGTTGTGACGATAATGGTTGCCTGGGTTACTCTTCAGGGATCTGAAGGTAGATTTTGCTGAAAACATTGACTCCTCACTTGGACCTGCAGATGTCTGATGGGTGAATGAAATGAGATCTCTGTGTTCACATTATGTCTCTCCCCTTTGCTGCCCTAACTTTTGGGTCAGATTCTATTTGGCTCTGCATACGGATGTGTTGGCTGTCCATTGGAGCAGGGGTGTGTTTTCTTCTACTCCATTCTTCTGCTTTTTCAGCAGCTTGAAGTGGCCAAAGCACCCAAAGTCTTTCATCCTTATTATAAGGCCCAGACCTTGCCACATGGACAGGATGTTTGTACAGGGTAATGGGCCAGCTGCAAGAGTAACTCAGGAGTTCCTAGGACAAACTGACTGACATCTGGTGATGAGAGTCTCACACAAGAAGAAATATATTTTGGAATCATGCCCCTGGCCAATGGAAAATTACCAGATCCTAATCTACCCCAGAAAAATCATAAAAAGCTCTCATTTCCCTTTGTCCAGGGAGCAGCTGGACCCTCAGTCAGTACTATTCCCTTCAGTGGAAGCCCCAATTAAAGACTTGTCTATTTCCACTCACTGAACTTCATTTCTAATGTCACCTAGTCAAAAGTTTTCCTCTCTGTTATCAGAATAAGGGGGTTAGTGAGTGTAGGGAAAGCCCTTTGTGCTTCAACATAGACCTAAAGGAAGTGGGGGAGAGTGAGTCACAAATTCAATTTGGGAATAAGCAGTCTTCATCTATTCATAGTGATTGCAAAGGCCCTGGGTTTACAGTGTGCTTAGAGTTTGAGGAAGTGTAGTATGGCTCATGAAGCAGGAGTGAATGCAGGGGTTAGAGATGGAACTGGAGCCAGTTCAATTAGGGCTTCCAGGCCACACTAAAGATTTGGCTTCTCCTCTTAGATGAAGGAACACTGAAGAGTTTCACTAGCAGTGACATGATTTGACATGTTTAAAAGAAAAGCTCTCACTCTGTAGGAAGAAGAGACAGTAGAGGAGAAAAGATGGAACAGAGAGAGGAAAAAGCAACCTACTGCCATAGTGTAAGACAGGGGTTGTAGGACCTTTAACCAGCCTGGTAGCAGGAGTCAGATTCTGGATAATCCTGAAGATGGAGCTGACATGATGTGGATGGTTTGGATTAGATATGAGGGATGTAAAGAGGTATTGTGAAACCATTTCTTTTGGGAGGATCATATAAAGGATCTTTTATGCTACCTTAAGGAGTCCCTGTTAAAACCTGAAGGCAACAGGGAGCTTTCATTGATCTCATTCCCAACCCAGGTCTTCCACCAAGGACTCTTCTCACTGAGAAACATGTTAGTAATTGCACTTCCCGAGGGACAATCTAAAACCTGAGAAGGATAGATGGAGAGGCAGGAAGCTAGCCTCCCAAAGCAGGTGCTGCCGGTGGGCCTGACCCTGCTGAGGGGCTGCAGTAACTGGACTTGGAATATGTACCCCCTACACTTTCATCAAATGAGGGTTCTCTTGCAATGATAACGTCAAGCAAGGGGCTTTATAAAGTTATACACTTTATATGACTTATTCTGATTGTTACATCTAGGTAGAGATTAAGTGTTCATTTTACTCATTCAACTTACTGTTTCAGAATTTTATAATAACTTTTTTCCTACCGATACTTATAGGGACCACTCCAGCCAGGTTTTGGGCATACAGTCTCTGACACCTAAAGGGCTTCCAGTTCAGTGAAGGAGGCAGAAAAAAAAAAAAAAAAAAAAAAACAATTGCTCTCTTCCTTTGAGGTTCCTCTACTTAACCTTGTCCTTTAAGATGCTTCTCCCTGTCCTGTGCTTCGGTCATTGCCACGCATCATCCTGTTTCGAAACTGCTTGTTTATGGGTCTGGAAGCTGCGCAAAGTGGTAGGAAAAAAGATTTAGGAGCTGTGTGACGTGAGCTGGGTAACCGGCTCCTTTGAGCTTCCGTTTTCTGTCAAACGGGTTGATTCAAGAGTTTAGAAAACAGTAACAAAAGTGACTGACATCTGGGGAGTAGTCCCTGCCTTGGCCCTCGGAGTCCGTGGGCTGGTACAGAACCCAGCCCTGAGATGCCCCCGCCTGCACCTCCTGAGCAGGCGTCAGCCCAGACAAGCAAGACCCAACCCACGCATGGTCCATGCCCGGCTCCTTTAGGAAAGGGGAGGCCTGGGCATCTCCTGCCCAGCGGGGCGGGGAGCAAGCTGGCGGTGCGAATGGACCAGAACTCGCCTGGTCCGCGCAGCACCTGTGCTGGCGACGCAGAACTACTTCTCTCCAGGGGCGCAGACCTCGATCTGATTGACAGGCTAGATAGCCAGTAGCTGCTGCTTTCTAGAGCCGCCTCGCAGCGTTTGTATCCCGGGCACCAGGCCGGAAGTTGAGGGAGTTTGGCATTGGTTGGGAGGGTTCGCGGAGAGGGACTTCCCGGGCTGTTGGAGCCCGCCGGCCCCCAAAGCACTCCAGCCGTAAGCACCCTCCTTCCTTGGCCGAGCACCCAGCGGAGGACGGACGCGCCACGCAAGATCCTGGCCCCACGGCGTTTAACTGGTAGGGTGGAGAGAAGCATTAACCATAAAGAGGAAAGAGCTGTGAAAACAAATGGATCATGAAACTCAACAACAGCCCTGCAGTGTTCTCCCAAACAGAAAACAGGATGAGAAAGCAAGGGTTCTCAAACTCTGCCCCTGAGAACCCTAGAGCAGAGATGCTTAAATTTTCTTTCATAATTCTTTTTGAACAATCTTTTAAAACGCTTTTAACTGTAGACCTAATGGTTTTTCCCAGGAAAGGGCCGGTGCAGCTGCAGCTGCAATTTTTAATACTAGCTTGGAGAGTTCATGGACTCCCAGGATTACTTAGGGGTTTCTAGCCATAGGACCCCACCCCCTAATATGTTAAAACCAAAAGAGGCACTGTTTAGCCCCCTGGCCAGCACAGGCTTCATAAATGAAGGTTCAGCTCCATGACAAATCCAAAAAGGGAGTTTGAATTAAAGAGACAAACTCTAATTACCTTTAAACCAGCTCCAGGACTGCTTCTCCTACCTCCAGCCTCAAGCTACCTATTAGAGTAGTGAGGTTTACTGAAGAGGCCAGAGAGAGAGAACACGCCAGGGAGTGGACTTTTATTGGGGAACAAAAAATACTGGGGAAAAATCCCATCCAATCAAGATTAAGGGGGGCAGTGTCCCAAGGTCAGGTGAGACGACTGGGTCTTCAGGGGTTGTGGCCAGGCAGGCCTCCACACAGACAAGCCCTCGGACCTGAGAAGCGTGGGGAAAGCTCTGGACACAAAGATGTGTCTAGGTGCCTCTTGCTCAGCCAGGGAGGTAACTCGAATCACCTGCCAGATGGCCTCCCACAGCGCTGCTGTTTAATTGCTTTACTTACTGGATCTTTAAGGACAGTAAAGCCTACTTGCCTGGTCCTGGGACACAGCATGTTTCTAGATGCAGACAGTATTGACTAGTTCTGAGAGAAGCTGGTTTTGAGGGCTGGTTGTAGGCATTTGGAAAATTGATTGGAGTAACTAGGAAACAAACTTTTAAAAGGAGGATTCTATGCACAATAGCAGCAAAACCCATAACTAGAAATAAATCAATACGAAATTCACAAGACTTATGGAAAGAAAAGCACATAGCATTACAGAATAAAAGAAGTCCCAAACCATTGAAGAAATATATCATAGTTCTGGATGGAAGAGCCAGTATCATAAATATATCAACCATTCCTAAAATAATCAACAAATCTTTGCAACCCAAGTTAAAATCATAATAAGATTTTTAAAAATAAGATTTAACAAATTGACCCTAAATTCATAACCAAAAAAATTGTGAAAAAGATCAATGGTGGGGTAAAGTATCATACCAGATGTAACATACTGCAAAAATACAGTAATTAAAAGTGATGCATTTATAAGAATGGATATACAGGTAAATGGAAACAAAAGCATCCATAAAATATGTGTGAATGGATTTATCTTATACCAAAGATGATATTTAAAAGCCCAGGGGAAAAGGAAGCCAAATTTATAAATGGTTTTGGGACTGCTGATAATCCTTCTGGAATATACACATTTCTGTCTCACCATGTACAAAAAAGTTGACTAAAATTATTAAAGAAATAGAAAGTGTATTGTGTAAATTTTTTTATGATCTTGCAGTGTGGAAGATATTTCTAGGTGGACGTGGAGGCAAAGGCCTATAATCCCAGTGACTTAAGAGGCTGAGGCAGGAGGATTGCAAGTTCAAGGCCAACCTTGGCAATTTGAGACCCTGTTTCAAAATAAAAAATAAAAAGGGCTGGGGATGTAGCTCAGTGGTAGAATTCTTGTCTAGAATGCACAAGGCCTTGAATTTGATCCCCACTACCACAAAAACAAATTAGTAAAGCACTCTATTTTTTTTTTTAATGTTCAGAGGACATAAACAGGCGATTCACAAAAGAAACACAAAATGCCATTAGGTATTAAAAGATGCTAAGTCTCCAAGTAATCAGAGAAATGAAATCTCAATAGCAAGGAGATATATTTTTTTTACCCATGGTATTGACACAAATTAATAAGGTTGATAAACATAGCTTTCATGAGCATGTGGGGATACAGGCACTTTAGTATCCTATGGTAGGAGTTAAAGTTGTGAAGCTTTTTTGGAAGGCAATTTGGCAATATTATTCAAACTTGAAGATGTATATGCATTCTGGTTTAGTTTTTTTCATTTCTAGTACTCTATCCTAAAGAAATTACCAAATGAACACTAGTATGCGTATCTGAGGTGTTCACGGAAGTGTTGGTTATTAGAACAAAAGATACAGAAACAATCTAAATACACATCAGCATGGAATGGTCAGTACAACCATGATTCATCCACACTGCATATTGCACAGTTGGTAAGAGTAAAAAAGTCCTTGATTGGGCCTAGATAGATATCACAGGCACACTGTTACTTTTTTTTTAAATATGGAAAATATGCATAGGCTGATACATACATATAATTTATACATATAGCTATGTTAAGCACATCTGAAGAGATTAATAGGATGCACAACCAACAAAACCCTCTAGAGAGGGGGAATTTAGGTGTCGGGGGGATAATTTCTCATCTTATTTGTGTCTAGGATACTTAATAAGTTTTGTCAAATATAAGTCTACAAGGAAATATGAATTAACTTTTCAAAACAGAAGCAGAATGAACCTCATTTTCTAGTGAATGCAGTTAAAAAAAATCTATAAGGAAAAATTTCTTCAACATCTGGACCAGTTGAACAATTCTCTAATACAAGCAAGACTTTATAGCCTGTGGAGGAGTTTATGCTTTATTATTAGGGCAATGGGGATCAAAGAAGAAATAAAATTAAGAACTGCAATAATAAACTATTTTGAAATAGGAGAATATTACATAAAATAATTTAGGGATGTAACTAAAGTTACATAGCATACATGCTTTTTTAAAAAAAAACATCAAACAACAAAGAATAAAAATATACCAATTTTTGAAAGTGTATTATGTTTAAGACCTGCATTTAAATATATTTCAGTTAGTGTGTGTGTGTGTGTTTCACTGGGGATTGAACCTAGGGTCTTGTGCATGCCAGTCAAGTATTTTACTACTGAGCTATGCCCCTAGCACCCTCATTTACTCTTTATACTTATACTACTTTATGAGGTGGGTACTGATGTTTGCACTTTTTAAAAGTGATCAGGAATATATCTATAATTATCTATGCAGTGTTCTATGTTCCTGGTTTCCAAGATCTATTTGATATCTTTCTTTGATTTTGTAAATATTAATTTTAAATATTTACTATACATAAGGCATTTTAGGGTGAAGAGATGAATTATAGATGTTCTCTACCTTGTGAAAAATCCATTCATGTGAGTTGCTGATGTGTGTACATTGGAAGGGCAGGAGAGGATGCAGGTTGGAGTCTGATTGCAACCCAAATGAACCATGATGTTAAGTGTCAAAAGCAAGATATAAACAAAGCACCATGGGAACACAGACTAAAGTGATGCTGACTTGGGATGCAAGAAGGAGTTAATGCAGTACTCATTGCCACACTTTAAGACCATGTTGTGAAGACCTTTCCAGCTTGAGAAATTTATGCTTTATTATTATGATGGTGGAGAGCCCACTGAAAGCTATGTGTGTGCATATGTGAAGATTTTAATTTTTTTGATTGCTATTTCATTTTTCCCCTCAGATAGGGAACTCCTTGACTAAAGGGGAGAAGACATTGGGCTGGGGTTGTGGCTCAGTGGTAAATTACTTGCCTAGCACGTGTGAGCCACTGGGTTTGATTCTCAGCACCACATGTAAACAAACAAATGAATAAAGGTCCTTCAATAACTAATAAAAATTATAAAAGGAGAGAAGACACATTTCCAAATTGCTTTCCATAAAATATAGAAATTCTTAGGTTCTCTCACCTGTGTAGGGATATTGGTGTCTATAAAGGTCTTAACTAAGGAAACTTTTTCCACAGCCAGGGTGCTTGTAAGTTTTCTCTCCTGAATGAATCTTCTGGTGCTCAATAAGTTACAGCTTCTTATCAACAGATTTTCTACCTTGAGGGCACTGGTGAGGTCTCTATTCTGAACTATTTTTCTTATGGGGAATTCTAAGCTTGAGAAGTTCTTCCAGTTGGAGTTCTGAGGCTTCTCTCCCTATAAAGGAGAGAAGCAATCTTTGTTAAGTCAGGGGTTTTTCCTGATTCCCCAAATGTTTTAATAGTCTTTTGTGTAAAATGGGACTATGAAGAGCATTCCCCTCTAAAGCAACAGTGCACAGTCCCCAGTTTTTTCTGCGTTGAAGAATCTTAATTTTCTCTCTTGATCTCAAAACCTGAGAGAAGAAAACCGAATAGCATATGTCACGCTCTTCAAGAAGAAATAAAGTGAGGGGAAAAATAAAGATGTGCATTGTCTAACTAAAGGGAAAACAGAATCTCCTGAAGAGAATCCCAAATCTTTTTACTCTAAGAAGTCCTAAGAGAGGAAAGGTAAACGTGGTCATTATGAGAGCAGTACAGAGCACTTGTCTAATGTGTGAGGCCCTGGGTTCCATCACCAGCACCAAAGTAAAGTTATGAAACTATTTACCCTTATTACTTGAAGAGATTTTTTAAAAAATTAGGTTCTGAACTGAGTTGGCTGATAAGCAGCAAAACAGTCTTTATGTGCTTGTTTTAGTTGAAGTCTAGAAGTGGATTATCTTGATAAAAAACAAAACTTACCTGTTTCTCTCAGTCCAAAGACCACTAGTAGAATTTCATCCAGTTAGCTCTCCTGTTGCAACCTATCACTTCCTTCAGGTTATCATTTGCATCTTCTTTTCATGTTTCTTCCTCTTCCTCCTCTTCTCAGAGAAAGTTTACTGTCTCTAATAAAATATGGGTTGGCAATAGTGACTTAAGATCAAAATAGAGGAAACTATTTAAATATTAACATTACCAAACAATATTAGCAAGATAATTTGGTTATTGTTAATCCAAAGGAAAATATAAATTCCAGAGTATTTTATCAAAATATAGGAAGTGAAGCAAGATGCCTTATATTTTCATGGAGAAGAAGAAATTTTGTTTTCATTAGTAACAAAATGTATTTCAAATGAAATAACTAGATTGATAACAAAATACATTTCAAATGCTAGATTTCAAAGTTGAGTGGGCTGGGGTTGTAGTTCATGGGTAGAGCACTTGCCTAGCTTGTGTGAGTTCAATCCTCAGCACCACATAAAATAAAAAAATAAATGTATTGTGTCCATCTACAACTAAAAATATTTTAAATAAGAGTAATGTGGTATATGTAAGAGAAAACTTAAATCATAGATTAAAGGGAAGCTGAAGACATCTAAAAATGGAAAGAAACAAATTGGTGGAGAGTGGCAAGTAACAAAGGCTTGGAATGACTGAAGACTGGAGAACCAGGGGATCTTAATATAAGAAGGAAGAGTGGTGTTTCAGAATGCTCATGACCCACAGAGCTGACTTCAAAGTCTTAACATTGAACAGATGTCACTCTGAAAACCAGGTACAGACAACTGACCCCCTGAGAGTCAGGGAATCTGTAAGACCTAGGCAAAGCCTGAGAGCATTCCTAGAGTCCAGTACCCCTGTGATCTAAAACCAGGAGTGGTAGGAGTTCTTTGTCTGAGATCCAAATTTTTCTCTGTAACAGGAGCCATTTACAGGTGAGGAAAGAAAATATAAAAAAGGTAGAATGTGTGATTATGAGAGCATACTTTTTACCAAAGCACTAAAGTAGCACTTTAAAAAAATAAATATACCTCTTTAGCAGTCTTGGTAAATTTTTTAAAAAGGAAATAGTCTTCAAACATTCTTTTATTTATTTGTTTTTATATGGTGCTGAGGATTACACCCAATGCCTCACACATGCCACACAAGTACTCCACCACTGAGCTACAACCCTAGCCCAGCATTTCTTTTTAAGTTTGTTCTTTTTAGATATACATGACAGTAGAGTATATTTTGACACATTATACATACATGGAGTACAACTTCCCATTCTTGTGGTTGTATGTGATGCTGAGTTACACTGGTTGTATATTCATATATGAACACAAGAAAGTTATGTCCAGTTCATTCTACTGTCTTTCCCATCCCCATCCCTTCTCCCTTCCCTTCATTCTGCTTTGTCTAGCCCAACTAACTTCTATTTCCCACCACCTCAATTATGAGTTAGCATCTGCATATCAGAGAGAACATTCTGCTTTTGGTTTTTTGGGATTGACTTATTTTACTTAGTCTCCAGTTCCATTCATTTACTGGCATATGCCATAATTTCATTCTTCTTTATAGCTAAGTAATATTCCATTGTGTATATATACATTTAATCCATTCTTAAAGGGCACCTAGGTTGGTTCCATAGTTTAGCTATTGTAAATTGAGCTGCTATAACATTTATTTGGCTGCATCACTATAGTATGCTGATTTTAAGTCCTTTGGGTATATACCAAGAAGTGGGATAACTGGGTCAAATGGTGGTTCCGTTCCAGGTTTTCTGAGGAATCTCCATACTGCTTTCCGTAGTGGTTGCACCAATTTGCAGCCCCGTTAGCAATGTATGAGATTACATTTCCCCCACATCCTCATCAACATTTATTGATAATTGCCATTCTGACTGGAATGAAATGAAACCACAGAGTAGTTTTAATTTGCATTTCTCTAATTGCTAGAAATGTTAAACATTTTTTCATATATTTGTTGACTGATTGTATTTCTTCTTCAGTGAAGTACCTGTTCAGTTCTTTTGCCCATTTATTGATTAGATTATTTGGTTTTGGGGGTTAGGTTTTTGAGTTCTTTATATATCCTGGGGATTAATACTTTAAAAGAGGTGCAGATGACAAAGATTTTCTCTCATTCTGTAGGTTCTGTCTTCATACTTTTGATTATTTCCTTTGCTGTGAAGAAGATTTTTAGTTTGATACTATCCATTTATTGATTTTTTTTTTGCACCAGGGATTGATCTCATGGGCACTCAATTACTGAGCAACATCCCAAGCCCTTTTTTAAAAAATTATTTATTTATTCTAATTTTTTATACATGACAGCAGAATACATTTCAACTCATAGTACACAAATGGAGCACAACTTTTCATTTTTCTCGTTGTACAAAAGTAGAGTCACACCATTCGTGTCTTCATACAGGTACCATCTCATCATACCCCCTTCCCTTCCTCTCCTTCCCCTTTGCCCTATCCAAAGTTTCTCCATTCCTCTCATGCTCCCCTCACCCCCATCATGGATCATCATCCACTTATCAGAGAAAACATTTGGCTTTGGGATTTTTGGGATTGGCTTACTTCACTTACCACAATATTCTCCAACTCCATCCATTTACCTGCAAATCCCACCCTTTTTTGTATTTTATTTCTAGACAGGGTCTCACTGAGTTGCTTAGGGCCTTGCTAAATTGCTGAGGCTGGCACTGAACTCGAAATCCTCCTCCCTCAGCCTCCCAAGCTGCTGGGATTATAGGAATGAGCCACTGCACCCTGCTCCACTTATTGATTCTTGATTTTACTTCTTGCACTTTAAGAGATCTTGTTGAGGAATTTGGTTCCTAAGCTGACATGAAGGAAAGTTGGGCCCATACTTTCTGGTAGTAGGTGCAGGGTCTCTGGTCTAATGTCTAGGTCCTTGATCCATAAATTTACACTTCTTAATACTTTAGTGGATTTGAGAACTGGATAGTAACAGACACACTTCCTGGAAAACAGACATACACATGCTATTTTGCAAAGAATATCAAAAGGTTTCCAAAATCACCAGACCCATCCTCTAGAACTGTGCTAATGTGGTAGCCACTTGGTAAAACTTAGCAACTCCATTTTAAGTATCCAGTAGTCACCATCCCAAAACATTCTACTGGAACAGTAGATTCTAAGATTTTCCTGATCTCAGGTTAAAAACCCCCACACCCAGATGAACCCTTTTAAAAAGATCTGCTTGCTCATAATCCTATTCCCAAACACTAGCAACTCTATCTTTGGCATATAGGTAGGCCATTTGAAAGAAATGGAGGAGGAATATTAATGGTAATAATCCTAAAAGTTCATCCACCTGTAAGAACCCATTAATAGCCTAAAATCAAAGGGAACTTAGGTAGAAATCATTCTTACTATCAAGGTATATGTAATTCTGCCAACATTTCTACACCAAATATTCTGCAATAGTTATTTAAGTGACTTTATTAAGTTTAATTAACTTTTTGGTTCTGGAATTGAACTTAAGGCCTTCAGTATAAAGTGGCCTTTTTGTGAGATTTGATGAGCCTTCAGGAATTTATTCTGTTTTACTAGTGTCTAATAATATACTGAATTCATACTCAGACTATGAGCCAGGCAATGTTCTATGCATTCTGCTTACCTTAGCTAGTTTAATCCATTTATGAGTTGGGCATAACATTACACCCTCAAAACAGAAAAGAGAACTGGCTTGGTGAGATTAAATAAATTGCCTGAGACCAGGGAGTAGTGGTTTCGAGCTTGGAATTTATAGTCATCTTAAATAGAAACTGTCTAAAAACATCGAAATGGCCTAAGGGACTCAGGTCACAAGTCTCAACAAGGTTTTCCTGAAATGGACTTGTACGTGCTCCTGTGCTATGTGGCCTCTGGGTAGGCATTTATCATGACAGTTTGTGGAACTATAGTCACCTGAAATGAAACAAAGCAAAATTCTCAGTACTCTTCCACACAAACCCTATGCTCCGCAGCCCCCAGCATCCTTTACTCAGGGCAGCCCGAGCAGGCGAGCCGGGTGACCCTGGGCAAAAGGCTAAAAAAGCCGGGTGTGCGGTGAGCAGCTTGGAGCGCGGGCGACGCCCAGCGTTCCTCTAAGCCGACCCGCAGCGCAGTCAGACACTGAACGTATCCACTACCTACGCGCTGCCTAAACCCGCAGCGCGCCAGTAGGCGCAGGCGCAGTAGCGGTGCTGCGCCACGGACTGCATCTCCCGGTAGGCTTCGCTGGCTGCTGCGCACCCAAAAGGGTGGTGACCCCAGGCGGCCGAGAGCAGCCCAGGAAGCTGGGGACTCGTTGGGAAAAGATATCCCGGGGCGCTTGTTAACGACTCAGATTCCTGGGTCCCGCCCTGACCTAGCTTGTTTCTAGATCAAGCGTGGCTCGAGAATTTACATTTCGACAAACTTTGCTGGGGAAACCTGACCCAGGTCACTCGCCGGCCACACCCACCTCGGGCTTCCAACTCGCAGCCCCGCCCACTCCCGGCCCAACTACGGAGTTCTACGGAGATCTCCCGGACTCGTCAGGTGGCCCAGCTTATCGTCCCCAATTGGCCCCTAACTCATCCCGCCTCCACGGGCGAATCTTTATTTTCTATTGGTCAGTGCTAAGTCTGTGCGAGACCTGACCCAATGGACGGTAGAGTATGCAAAGCATGACCCGTGCTTCGGCTCGAGGAGGGGCCGTTGGATTGTGACGTATAACTCGCGCGCTGAAACTTCCGGCGTGGGAGTAGAGGACTCAGTCTTGCGTGGGTGTGTGAGGGGAGAAAAGCGGTGGAGCTCGGGACCCGCTGAGGTCAAGCTGGGGGCCTCCCCCAGGATTCGGAGACTCCAGCCCCTTGGCTTCTGCCCACGCCATTTATCCTTGCACCCGGCCCGTCCAAGGCAGGCATAGCTGGTTTCGGGGCCAAGACTTTCTGGGGGAACCGCGATGGCGTCGGTCCCGGGCTCTCAGGAACGCGAAGGGCTGCTGATAGTGAAATTGGAGGAAGACTGCGCCTGGAGCCAGGAGCTGCCCCCGCCTGACCCAGGGCCCAGCCAAGAGGCTTCCCATCTCCGCTTCCGACGATTCCGCTTCCAAGAGGCCGCTGGTCCCCGGGAAGCGCTCAGCCGGCTCCAGGAGCTTTGCCATGGCTGGCTGCGGCCAGAGATGCGCACCAAGGAGCAGATCCTGGAGCTACTGGTGCTGGAACAGTTCCTGACCATCCTGCCCCAAGAGATCCAGAGCAGGGTGCAGGAGCTGCATCCGGAGAGCGGCGAAGAGGCAGTGACCCTTGTGGAGGATATGCAGAGAGAGCTCGGGAGACTGAGGCAACAGGTGAGAGAAAGGGCTGTTTTATCCCCGGTTTGGCCCCGAGGACTGGGACATCTCGTTTGCCTAGTTCCCCAAATTTACTTGGTTGCTTTGGGTAGACCTTACATGGGAAAGAGGGGTTTTTGTGGTTTAGTCCGGAACATTCATTCTTAAGAATTCCCCCCTATGAACATGGTGAGCAGTGAAAAGTACCCTTTTACCACACGAAGGCAGTGCCTTGGCAGTAGTTTGTTAGAGTGCCATCGTTCAAATCCTCACTCTGCTGTTTATTAGCTTTGCGAATTTAGCAAGTTATTTGATCTCTTTGGGCCTCAGTTTGCCCCCTGATAAAATACTTTTGGGGGCCATTTTGAGGGTTACAGGAGGAGTGGCATGTAAAGTTTTGATGACACTGATGGCTACCAGCGTATTTTTATTATTATTACTTATTTTTAGTTGTTGATGGACACCATATCTCTATTTATTTTTATGTGATGCTGAGGATCAAACCCAGTGCCTCACCCGTGAGGAGGGTGCTCTACCACTGAACTACAGTCCCAGCTTATTAATGTCTAGTACCCATTAGTTCTTGTTCTATTAGGGTGGACAGAGTGATGTCCTGCAGAGCTGGATGTCTGTTAATTGAAAAACAATTTGGCCTTGAGGCTCTGAGGTCACTGCCACTACCCCCATCAAAGTTTAGCTTATCCAGTAGTGAGAAATAGGGCAACTAGAAAAGGTGAAGGAGAACAGAAGGAGCCATGTGAATAAAGAATGTGGGGAAGATGTACAGTGGGAATGGACACTGTCCTTCCCTCCTTTAGTCTTCCCTTCCCAATTTCACTGATGTACAAGGGATGCACATGCCTTTAGTGTAAACTGCCTTCTTTTGCCAAGTCCAAAGGGAATCTTCTGTAATCCTCTGTTGAAGACCTGCACTTAGAATCCTGTAGTGATGTCCCTTTCTGTCACCCTGTTGTGATGATGAGTGATGTGGGTTGGTTCCCAGGTCACAAACCAAGGGCGGGGAACAGAAGTACTTTTGGAGGAGCCTTTGCCTCTGGAAACAGCAGGAGAGTCACCGAGCTTCAAGCTGGAGCCAATGGAGACTGAGCGAACCCCTGGCCCAAGGCTGCAGGAGCTGCTAGGCCCCAGCCCTAAAAGGGACCCCCAGGCTGTAAAGGACAGGGGTGAGGAACAGTTATCTGGGTAGGTGGGAGGGAGGAGGGGCTTTGGGATTGCCCCCGATACTAGCAGAATGTAGCACAGGTGCCAAGGAAAAGGAATTTCTGAAGTAGAGGTTCTCGGATGTGTCTTGAAAGACCTAGAAGTGGGGTGTGGGTTCTTCTGGGTGTGGGAGAAAGAAGGGGAATCTTTTTGAACCCTTTTGTATGCAGGACAGGCAGTATAGAGCTAGATGAATGGTGTGGGAGGTTTGGAGTGCTGCTGACAGTGTGGAAGACTGCTAGCATTCCTTTACTCTGGCCCCATCATTCTGGATATCACTTTATTATGCCTGTTGCCACCTTTGGTTTAGTGTCAATCCTAAAAGCAAAGTCTGGGTGTTCTGGAACACAAACTGTTTTGTAGTAATGTGTGGGTTGACAAGATTTCTGTGTTGCCCCACATTTTGGAATGCCATTCTCATTGTGATTTCTATCACCTTCAGCATTATCTACTCCCTGGCTTTCTCTCTTTCCTCCTGAAGGGAACATGGAAGACAAGGAGATGACTGGGCCCCAGGTGATGTGGCAGTTCCCCTTGTTTCCCCCATCAGCACCCTCCTTCCTTCCCTGGAGTGTTCCTTTTGGGATAAGAAGGGGTCCTTTGGCCACCTGGAGGATCTTTCTCCCTAACCAAATGGTGAAGCCTTCTTTGTCTCTACCCATCATGTATAGTTCTTTGACCTTTCTTCCTTGTGTGTTCTTGGCACCCCTGAGTTTTGCCCCTTTAATTCATGACTACTCTCAAATTTTTCTTGGTGCATTTGGGGCTAAAAGAGATCTTGTGCTGTTTCAGTTGCCTGAAAGCATAGAGGATGTGGCCATGTACATCTCCCAGGAGGAGTGGGGTCACCAGGATCCTAATAAGAGAGTCCTCTCCAGGGACACGGTGCAGGAGAGTTATGAGAATGTGGACTCTTTGGGTAAGGACTTTCTTTCTTAGGGATGACAACTGTGGCATTTCTAACTGGGGTCTTGCCCTTCGAACACGTACTCCAATTTTGCCAAGAAGCATTCTCAGGAGATCTCCCTTTTTCTAAAGATCCCCACATTAGGGGGATTAGTTAGATATCTACCAAGTAGACAGTTGGCACTCTAATGGACAGCCCTGGACCTAAGCTCTACTGCTGAACTCTCTACTAAGGCAGAAAGTTTGAATATAATGTACTTCCAAGGGCAGCACAAATCAAATCCAATGATTAGTGCCCACAGCACACATATTCAGTCCCCCAGGATGCTAAGGAGGCTCAACGTTCTTAATTCTTTGTAAATTTGAGATGCTTATTCTTCAGAGCTTGCTTGTTTCCTGTCCTCCATTAGTATTTCTAGGCTCCAAAGACAAAGCACTGGCATCAACATTGCAGCTTATTAGTCCTTATAGTCTATAGAAATGCAGGGAGGTGGAGGGCCATGTGGAAATTTGGGGAAAAAAGCAGGTTAAGTAATGCATAAATTATAATGCATCTATGTGTTGAACTATTGTGCAGAGATTAAAAATGATGCATATGAAATGACAAACTGATAGTTGGATTAGAAAGAGGATATACAGAAAATTATTATACAGTTTCCTCAACTTTTCTTTGAAGATGAAAATTTTTATAATAAAGTTGGAGGAGGTCTTAAACACAATTGTATAATTAGCTATATCGCAGCACACGCCAGTAGAAATCACACTGCAGTTTATTTTCATCTATCAGGTTTGTATAAAAGAATCATAGTTTTTTGGACTCAGATACATTATTTCTGCAAAGGGCTTGTTACTGGCTTTTGTTTCTTTTCATTGGGACCAACTCCAGGTTTTTCATCACTTTTCCACTGCTCTGTTGCCCAAAATTGAACAAAGCTCCTTTAGTGTGTGCTAACTAGGAAGAGAAAAATCAGATAACTTGTTGGAATTAATTGTTTGGGTCCATGTTTGCTGGAGTTGGAGTGAGGTTTTTGGTTTTATTTTTTAGCATAGCACAGAAATAGCACATTTGGGTTTTAATCTCATCATCCTTTCAGAGCTGTGGGTCCTTTTCTTATTGTCATATTTTCTCCTTGGAGTTGTCAAGTCAAATTATATTTATATGTAAGAGTCAAGGTTCTTTTGATATGTTAAAGTGATTTTTCAATGAGCTAACCATCCTGAACATGTTAATTTTATTGTTGTTTTAATTTCAGAAGTGTACATTCTCATGGGGAAAAAAAAAATCCCAAGTGTGTTGAAAGTCTTAAAAACAACCAAACAAAAAAATAGTCTCCTCTAATTTCTTTCTGTAGAGGTAACCACTGGGAATAGTTTAGTGTGTGTATTCCAAGTAATCGATGTCACACTTGTTGAGCATTCATCTCCCCACTAAGAGCAGGGAATAAGGTTATCTTTTTTCCCTTGCTTGGTAGAGGAGAGTGGTGATATAGCAATCTATTTCTTTTCATTGTAAACAGAATCTCACATTCCCAGTCAGGAAGCCCTCAATACCCAAGTGGAACAAGGAGGAAAACCATGGGATCCCAGTGTCCAGAGTTGCAAGGAGGGTGTGAGCCCCAGAAGTGCAGCTCCAGGTAAGAAATGAAGGTGAACATCTACCCAGCAAGACATCTTGAGGTTGAACACAAGATAGATGAAAGTTGGGTACAGGGCCTCCTACTACTGCTGGCATGGAGGTACATTGTTTCCTGTGTCTCCACTGCTCACTTTCCATGCCTGTGAGGCAGATGAGGAAGCACTCACTCTTATGCTCACTTGGCCCATCCTAGCCTCACTCCAAATCAACCACTCCTGGAAGGCAGAAGCAAGAGGCCCCGTTGGAGGTGAGGTGGAGACCTTAAGAAGGGAATTCCAAGACTGGTCTGAGCTCTGATTCATTGAGCATCTGCCCTATCCTTTATTCAGATGCTTTTCTAGAGTGCTGTACTTATAGGGAGAGGATGGGAAATGGAGGTAGAACTAGCCCTTTAGGGCCTCTGACCTGAAAGATAGTTAGAGACGTGGGGTTTTCTTTCCTCCAGTGTCAAAATAATATAGAGGTTTGGCTTTAATTTCTCTACCAGGGGAAGAGAAATTCGAGAACCCAGAAGGAAGTTCTCCATCTGTTTCCCTTGAGAACACCCATCCTCAGGTGCTGTTCCCCGGCCAGGCCAGAGGGGAAGTACCCTGGAGTCCAGAGCTGGGAAGACCTCGTGACAGGGCAGAAGGGCATTGGGAACCTCCCCCAGAGGACAGAACAGAGCAGTCCTTAGCTGGAGCCACAGGTTGCAGAGAACTGGTGCGACCAAAGGAACTGCAGCCAAAGAAACTCCATCTATGTCCCTTGTGTGGCAAAAATTTCTCTAACAACTCAAACCTAATTAGGCACCAGAGAATACATGCAGCAGAAAAACTGTGTATGGGTGTGGAGTGTGGCGAAGTTTTTGGTGGGCATCCACACTTTATGTCACTACATAGAGCACACCTAGGAGAGGAGGCCCATAAGTGCCTGGAATGTGGAAAATGCTTCAGTCAAAATACCCACCTGACCCGCCACCAGCGTACCCATACAGGTGAGAAACCTTACCAGTGCAGCGTCTGTGGAAAAAGCTTCTCTTGCAACTCTAACCTTCACAGGCACCAGAGGACACACACGGGGGAGAAGCCCTACAAGTGTCCAGAGTGTGGGGAGATCTTTGCTCATAGCTCCAACCTCCTTCGGCACCAGAGGATCCACACCGGAGAGAGACCCTATAAGTGTGCTGAGTGTGGGAAAAGTTTTTCTCGGAGTTCACACCTTGTTATTCATGAAAGAACCCATGAGAAAGAGAGACTTGACCCCTTTTCTGAGTGTGGGGAGGCCATGGGTGACAGTGCCCCCTTTCTTACAAACCATGGAGCCCACAGAGCTGAAAAGAAACTCTTTGAATGTTTGACTTGTGGGAAAAGCTTCCGGCAGGGAATGCACCTCACCAGACATCAGAGAACACACACAGGAGAGAAACCATATAAATGTACCCTTTGTGGGGAAAACTTCTCTCATAGATCCAACTTAATCAGGCACCAGAGAATTCACACAGGTGAAAAACCCTATACCTGTCATGAGTGTGGAGACAGTTTCTCTCACAGCTCTAATCGGATTCGTCACTTGAGAACCCATACAGGTGAAAGACCCTATAAATGTTCCGAATGTGGAGAAAGCTTCTCTCGGAGTTCACGCCTTATGAGTCATCAGAGAACTCACACCGGTTAAGGACAGTGGGACTTCTCTTAGCCCCAGAATCAGTGGCATATTCAGAGGTCTTTCCAAGAGCCCAGCTGGCTAAATGACCTGTCTTCCAGGCAGTTAATATAAAGAGAATATGAGGCTCATTTAGAGGGAGGTGCAGAGGCAGCAGAATATTAGCTTAACACTAAAAAGGAGTTCAGTCTGCAGTAGTAAGGAATATAAGTCTTTGAAGTGACCTGCTCTGGGTCACTTTTTGTCTGAAGGTGCACCCACCTTCTTGGTGCATTTAACCAAGGTGTGGTTTGGGTGCCTTACTCTGTCCATTTTTAACCCCAAAACTTTGGGAGTCTGTGATCTTTTTCTACTCCTTCCTTTGGAGTCAGTAGGAGTGTTTGGGCTCTTGGGAATGTTTGAGAGCACAGAAGAGTGGCCAAGTCTCCTAGGAAACCAGCTGGAGGTCAAACAAACCTGGTTGTAGGTTGCAGCTCTCTTGAAGGCTCTGGCTAGAAAGCTGTGGGCAGTCTTGGTCAACCATCACAGACCACATAAGCAAGTATGACTGGAGACAAAAAGGAACCAGAGGTTTGAGAGAAATTCTGAGGTGGAAGTTGCAGGTAAGCCCAAAAATTGGCAGATGAAATGGGTGAGTGATTACTCCACCCTTTGCAGAGATTGAAACATTCCCTCACCTTTGTCAAAAAACGAAAAAAAAAAAAAAAAAAAAAAAAAACAGAGCTCTGGAGTCTTGTTCCTGGACGGAGGGTTCCATCAAAGTGGATCCTACAGAAGTTAGGGATTATGTTTTCCCTGTTGAAAATGTTTGAATGGTAATAAATATCTTTGGGAAACATGAATGTGTGTGAATCTTGATTAAGGGCCTTTGTCTTAACCTCAGTGTTGATCTGTATCCAGCCTCTTCTCAGAGGCCCAGCTTTCTTCTTGTGGACTTCCTGGGTTGGTCAGAAAGGTTTTGACAAAGGTGGCAGCATATAGGCTGCGGGAAGGTGTGGGCTTGATGGGTTCTGGGCTGGATTCCACCGACTAACAAGGTCAAGCTGAATGGCTGCTTGGTCTCCCAAAGTTGTTCTTTCTTTTTGTTGCACAGCACTGAAAATGTTTTCCATTCTTTGTTAAGAAAGTTTATATTCTTGGGCTGAGGCTGTAGCACATGTGAAGCACTGGGTTCGATCCTCAGCACCACATAAAAATAAATGAAGATAACTGTGTCTACAACTAAAATATTTTTTTTAAAAATTATATTCTTATAAAGTAGCTTGAGGCAGGTTAGGCTTTTCAAAAGACAGGATAGATGGGATATTTGGCTCTTGTAGCTGGTTCCTAGGAAGGAAGCTAAGATGGTCCTGATGTCACTGAGTCATTGATCATTAAAGGTGGGAAAATACAGGGGAGGGGAACATTATTAGGGGAAATCATGTATTAGAATAGGAATTCTAGGAGTGTGCATCTATAGGAAAGAGTACCAGCAGTTACTCTGGGAGTTATCAGAAGGACTTATATGGCCCTGAAGAAAGGTATGGAACTTGCTGTTCTCTGGGAGAGAAAACAAAAACAAACAAACAAAAAAAACGATGGAACAATCTGTTAGCAATTAACTATCAAATAAATATCACTCTTAAGTGATGGGAATAACTGTGTCCCTTCTCACTTTATCAGTCTTGTCTGAGCCCAGCCTCAGTGTGAGTTTTCCCTTGATTTTCCCCCTCTTCCCTGCTCTCTCTCCCTCTCCCTCCCTCCTTCTCTCTTTTTTTTCTTTGTATCAGGGATTGAACCCAGGGGTGCTTAGCCACTGAGCCATATCCCCAGCCCTGTTTTTGTATTTTATTTATAGACAGGGTCTCACTGAGTTGATTAGGGCCTTGCTGAATTGCTGAGGCTGGTTTTGAATTCATGATCCTCCTGCCTCAGCCTCCTGAGCTGCTGGGATTACAGGCATGTGTCACCACACCTGGTTTTTCCTTGGTTTTCGGAGCCAATTTAAAAATATGTGTTTCTTACTAATCTCCCTTTTTCTTATATATCTTGTTAATGGGAAGAGAGCAGTGGTAGTATTGTGATTGAGGGACATTGGACTGGGTGAGGATTAGAGAAGTTAATGTGGGATCTACAGCAGATGGAGTCCAGTGGAGCAGGGCAGGGCTGATATGGGTGCAGTGGTGTGAAGCCTGTGTTAAGGCTAAGCAAGCTGTTTAAGATGGCAGCTTACATGGATTGTACAATTCATTCCTGTTCTTATATTTATGTATATATACACACACATACACACACACTATCCATGTATATAATATAGAATCACCCATGCAGATCTTATGATTTTGTTCAACTAATGTTGCTTTACTTAGAGTCTGAAGCTAGAATAATGAGGGCTTCTTTTCTTCCCCTAGGTGTTCACCCCAAGATTAAAAGGCTTTCCGTTGGGACTCTTCACCCAATCTCCAATCTAGCTCCCCTTCTAGCAAACTGTACATGTAACTCAGCTTTGTTTTAATGAGATGATGTCACACAAAATATTATATATGAAACAGCACAGTGCCTGGCATGCAGAAGATATTCATATTCGGTTCATAAAAGATTTCAGACAGATCTTCCAGTTAAAGTTCTTAGTTTGTCACTGAGGCACCTTGAATGCTCCAAAAGATTGTCAGAAATCACAAGCATCCAAATCTGCTTCAAGATAATTTTACACTATAGTTACCTGGTATTGACCAATGGAACAGAATTTGTGATTACTCTCAAAAACTGAGTATGAGTCCTGGTCATTCAATTCTGGGAATTTATTGCCATTGAAAAAGAATAAAGATATTTACACAAAATACCCCAATTAGAAGAACTAGAGAGCTAAGCAATATCCTCAAGTGCCATTCTCAACTTCTTCCAAAAACCTATGGTTTGAAAAGTCCTCCTCAAAGGAGGAAAAACAAATTGGGGACAAATTTTAAAATCAAAGTCAACCTTCCAAATGTCATAGGTCTCCCAACTCCCAGTAGGCTTAAAAGAACCATAAAAGCAAGCCTAAATTGAGTGAAAAGGAGTACACAGTGGCATGTTTAATTTTTCTGTAAGTTCTGGGTAATAGACATTTAAAAATACTGAATTTACACAGTAAGAATATATCAGCAGTAACTACTTTTTTTTTTTTTAACCCAGTGGTACTCTACCAGTGAACCACACCACCACCACACTTTTTAAAATAATTTTGTTGTTGTATATGGATACAGTATCTTTATTTTTGTGTGGTGCTGAGGATCGAACTCAGTGCCTCACATGTGCTAGGCAAGTGCTCTACCACTGAGTCTGACATCCCCACCATTTTAAAATCTATTTTGAGATGGTCTCAGTTGCCATGGCTGGCTTCAAACTCTCCATCCTCCTGCCTCAGCCTCCCATGTGCCACCCTGCCTGCTTAAAATAACTAATTAAAATACAGGACTCCACTCAGAGTAACAACAATACTACCTAGGAATAACAGTAAAATAGATGAAGACTCAACTATAAAAACTATACACTTACCATTCAAATGGAGAGAACTAAGTGTAAATTCTTACCAAACTAATTAAACTAACTAAATGCAATATATTGCATAAATTCCAGAGGGAACTGATGTGTGTTTGGAGGAGGCTTGAACAGTTTAATGACGAAGTTGATTTGAAAGAATAGGTAAGAACAGCTTAAACATTTCTGAAGATAGTAAGTGGGTACTTGCCTTATATTAAAAGTCTCATTTGGGCACTGTGGCACATCCTGTAATCCCAGTAGTTCGTGAGGTTGAGGCAGGAGGATCTCGAGTTCAAAGCCAGCTCAGCAAAAGTAAGGTGCTAAGCAACTCTGTGAGACCCTGTCTCTAAATAAAATACAAAATAGGGCTGAGGATGTGGTTCAATGGTCAAGTGCCCCTGAGTTTAATCTCCAGTACCCCCCAAAACAAAACAATAACAACAACAAAAAAACCCTGTCTGATTAAAATGATAAGGTAATAGAGCAAGAGTAGATATCAGCACTACATTTAATCGTTAATTTTACACTATAGTTATCTGGTATTGACCAATGGAACAGAATATAAATCTCAGAAACAGACCCTATGAGAAAGGAAATATTAAAAGCTAATAAGGACTTAATTATCTTAGCAAAACTTGTTATTTGCAAATATCAATCTAAATGTTCACCTGACATCTTGTGCTAAAATGGAGAACAGTAAAATGTGCCAATCTTTTATTATAAAATTAGCAAAAACTAATAGCAATATTCAATGCTAGGATTGGTGCCCAGGGGGTACTTTCAAACTCTGGGCCTGAACATGAAAACAATACCTTTCTTTAAAAAAAAAAAAAAATCACACTCTTTGACTTGGTTTAAATTAAAAAAAAAAAAAAAATTTAAGAGATGGAGTCTTGCTATGTTGCCCAGCTGGCCCTAAGCCCAAGTTGTTGGGACTGCAGACATGTACTACTGACTCAGCTCAGAAGCTTAATTTCTAAAAACCTTCCTTAAAATAATCACTTGAATTTTTCTACAAAAAGGTGTTCACCATTTTACTTACTTCAAAAAATAAGAAACAAACACTTAACAGGAGAATGGTTCATTCAGTGATAGGATATATCACATGGTGGAATAGTAATTAACCATCATGTTTGAGGTTTGTGAAGAGATTTTAATGACAAGGGGGAAATTTTCAAATAGCATAATAAAGTCTGACCTTTGGCATTAAATAGAATTTAAATCTCATTTATAAGCTTCTGTGGCCTTATCAAGTTACCTAGCTTCTATTTGTTTCCTTACCTATTTAAAAAGGGATCAGAATATACACCTCTACTTTCTAAGCCTTGGAGAGCATAGGACAGGTTATGAGTATAAAGATTATGTAAATCTACATATATACAATCCTATATAATCAACAAATGTTAATCCAATGCATAAAGTGTTAAGATATAATATTTTATTTACATAGCAACCTTCTAATTAAAAATGACTCAAGTTTTAAAAGGATATTATTGGTCAATAGGACTGGGTATTTTCTTTTTATATACCTTCAATAATCAGCATGTTACTTTAACTAAGAGGAAAATAAACACTAAATAGGTGGTAAGAGTTAAAGAAGAGTGTGGCATACTATTAAATTAGAAGCCAAATCTAGCTTTATCTTCGTAAAGGTAAGAATTAATCTGCATACAGCTTCTTTGCTTTAGGCTGGGAATACGTGAGTTTTTGGTTTGTTTTTGGTGCTGCAGGTTGAACCTAGATCCTTGTACATGCTAAACATGTGCTCTGCTACTGAGCTACACAGTTGAATATAAATTAGTGCTTTTCCTTACAGCCATTTTATCTTTGATAATCTGGGACAGTAATTCCTCATTATTCAGGTCTTATATATATTTTTATTTTTTAGTTGTAGTTGGACACCATACCTTTATTTTATTTATTTTTACATGGTGCTGAGGATCGAACCCAGGGCCTTGCACATGCTAGGCAAGCACTCCACCACTGAGCCACAACCCCAGCCCCAGGTCTTATCTTAAATAGAAAATAATAATATATTCATACATTTAAAGAAACGAAAGTTTATTATTTTCAAACTGTATAGTTTATAACCAATATGTAAATGAACACTGATATGCAAAATAATGTCAGTTGATAAAAACAATGACAATTACAGTAGGCTTACGTCAAACATGATCATGTAACTGCAGAAATCTTTAAACACAAAAATTTAATTACTAGAACCAGAAGTTGAGGGCATATTAAAGGTATCTTTAATATTATGAGGCCTAGGTATCAAAAAACTACCAATTCTTGAATGGATTCTACTCTGGAACTGTTTCCTGACTACTTCTTGTTGCATCTCTTTCAGTGTGGAATGAAACCTTTGAAATTCAGGTGTGGCATCCACAAAGTCAAGAAGGTAGTCCAAACTTTCTCTCACAGCAGATAACTTAAATTCAGTAGCCTGCTTCTCAATTCCTTCTCTTTGGGCAACTCCCTTTGTAACTCTACCTTTAGTTTTTGGAGGACAACCCTTTTCTTCATCCACTCCATTTAACCACACCTTATCATCATATACCTTAGTTTTTAACTCACCACATTTTTCAAGAATCTCTCTGTAATCTCTACTTTCTAAGCCTTGGAGAGCATAGTCAGGTTCCTTTTTGTAAAGAAGATTTTCCCAGGCATTTACTATGGTTATTTGCTTTACTTCATCCCAACTTCTTGCCCAGTTAAAAACTGCATTTTTTATATTGTAGATTTTAATCTTGGAAATCCCGTTTTCCCCTTTATCTTGCTCATCTTCATTTTCTTCAAAAATTACCAGACTCTCTTCAAGTTGCTTCCATCTATAAAGTCGTTTGCAGCTCAAGGTCACACCCTGATTCATTGGTTGGATCAAAGTTGAAGAGTTATGAGGAAAGAACATACATTTTATTCGACCATCCTCACTGGTTAGTGATTCAGCAGAAGGGTGAGCTGGGGAACTGTCCAGAAGTAACAATGCCCTGACATCCTCTTCATGGAATCTTAGGACATTAATTTGAAAATGCCGAACCTCAGGAACAAAGTTTTGAAAGAACCATTCTGAAAACAATTCCCTGGTGAACCAAGCATCTTTACTGGGTTTATATATCACAGGTAATGAACTTGTGTCCTCTCTCACACTTTTGGGCAGCTTTAATTTGCCAATAATAATTGATTTTAACTTATGAGTTCCATCTGCATTTGCACATAAAAGGGCAGACAACCGTTCTTTGTTTATTTTCCTCCCTGGCAGGCAGATATCTTTTCTACTTGCCTGAGTGTTTTCTGGCATTGACTTCCAAAAGAGGTCTGTCTCATCCCCACTGTATACCTGAGCTAGATGCAGTTTCTCCTCTTTGATTATCAAGGACAGTTTTTGTCTAAACGGCTCAACATTTTCTGAAGCTGAACTTACGATCTGTTCTCCACATACTTTTCGGTTCCCAATTGCATGCCTATTTCGAAATCTAAAAAGCCAACCAGTGCTGGCTTTGAAGTCTGTTCGTCCAAAACATTGCGCAAATCTCTCTGCAGCAGCCTGAAGCTCCACGCCTCTAACAGGGACACCAGCTGAGCGTTTCTGTTGGTACCACATGTATACTGCGTCATCTATATCACTATATTTAGCTCCTGTTGTCCTCTTTCTCTTTTCAGCTCCTACTAATGGCATGTCCTGTTTCAGTACAAAATCCAAAATCAATTTCTTATTCTTTTTAATGTCATAAAATGTTGATTTACTGATTCCAAATTCATCCATTACATTTTTAAGAGATCGTCCAGCTTCAATCCTGCTGAGAACCTTCATTTTTTCCTCCAAATTCAATGTTGTATATTTCCCTCTCTTATTCATAGTGATTTTGATTTCAAACAGCCAAAAAAATAAAAGGGAAATACCTTACTGAATTGGGAAAAACATTTTAAAATAATAAAAAGCTAGTGGAGAGTCCTGGAAGGTTGCAGCATTTGTATTGGAGGGTAATGGGCTGAAAGGAATAAGGGCTCATGATTGAATTGTTAGTCTTACGTACTCTCAAAATTGCCACTACCAAAGACACAGGAAATAAGTTTTTGGAACCCCATTGTTTTCTCTCCCTGATAGGGGTACCTGCATATATTCTCTAATTCAACAGAGGAAAAGGGACAAAATGAAGAGTAGAGGCATTGAGAGACATGTGCTCATAAGAACAGAACCAGGTGGATTAAATCTGTAATACAAAGTTGATGCTTGAGAAAGGAGTATGAAAAACTCAAAGGTAATGACAGGGTTATCTTGTATAGCAGAGATGCAGTATGGGTTCTTCCAAAATGACCTGGTTTTACCTCACTGCTGGAACAGAAAACTGTGCTCATATTGCTCTGTATGAAGCCTTCACTGGGCAACAGTTCATCAAGCCTCAAGGACCCTGACACTGGAACACCTGAAGAGCTAGAGCTTGGGGACAGTTATATAGAATTTCTAAGTGAAGAAAAGTCAGTAGGTTCTGTTGCACATATGAATGAAATTCAATCTTTATTGTATTCAATATAGCAGTCTCAAACTGAGCTTTAACCTGAGTGTGAATTTTGTTGCCAAGATTATATGTAAACAATTTGTTTGTAGCACTTTTTCACTCTCAGGTCATCTTTCTTGGGTATATAAGATGTATTCTAAATTATTCTTTTTCATTGAAAAGGTTCCACATTTGGGATATCAAGCTTCAGAATCACGGAAATTCTCAGAGCTAAATCTGAAGTTTTACAAATACTTAACCATAGTTTTAAAAAAAAGTCTACCATTTCTCTTTTTTTCCTGTTTACATTAGGATGTCAATATACTTTTCATATTTTTCTTCAGTATAGATTTTACTTAATTTGCACCAAGAATCAATTGTCTGAAGAATTCAAAAGATTTCTCTAATGGTATTTCTGATCAATTGCTTCTCATAGTTCCTTCTGTTGCCAAACTTTTCTATACTCTCAGATAATCCTTTTAGGAGCTCCTGGTGTTGCCCAAAGCCATTGTAGGTCTTGAGAAATGTTCTACTCTAATTCCATGGTTTTCATTCCAGAAACAATTTCATAAGAAACAAAAACTGCCACTTGTATCCACTCCAGGTGCTATGAAGAAAAAAATATGTCAGAAATGAGGAGAATGATTAGTATTTGTTCTTTTTCCTTCCCATTACATCAGAGTCTGACTGCCCCATTTATTCCCCAACTATATAGATTTCTCAAGTCTCTCATCTAAAAACCCAGAAGAGTCAGAGCAACAGTCTTCCTCAAACATTTGTTGCTAGATATGCCAACTCTGAGTTACAGAACACTAAGAAAATCATGAAAGAATATATTTAGATGGTAGAGCCAATGACAGGCTAAAATCAAGCAACTACTAAGTGGTAACTATTATAAATGATAAAAGAGTATATTATTTGTTAGCCAATAGTAGCACCATTATCTCTAGTCAGTTACCCAGAAAAAACATTGTCCACTATGGCAGTTGAACAGATATCCCCAAATTAATTCATTGTATTTTGTTGTTTCCTAGCTGTACATTCATCACTTCTAAAAGAGTGCACAAGCAGGGAGAGATGCATCAAGAGCCAGGGAACTTTTATGGGCTCAACAGGAAGGGTAAGCAACTGTGGCACCAAACCTCACACAGTGAAAAGCATTAGTGGCCCTCATTTGCTATTCATCATTTTGCTTTGTTTCCTCCTTCTCTCCACAGTTTCTCTTTCCCCCTTCTTCTCCCTTTAACCAACTAATGAGATATAAGGGCACTGCTGGCATAAGTTTCCGTTATTCAACTTAATAAGTTCTAGTTATATGTTCAGCATTAGGCCAGGTGATGAGATTCTCAATGCTAAGTTATTACTAGTTATGAAAGGCTGAGAACCATACTTACTTTTTAAAGAATTAATTCTCAACCTGATTAAGATCTAAGGAAATGAACCTTCTTTGATACATATCCAAATGATTGAGGCTAATGCTCATTACTATCTGTTTAATCTCATTTAAAAAGGTTCAAGATCTGGGGCTGGGGTTACAGCTCAGTGGTAGAGCACTTGCCTCACACATGTGAGGCACTGGGTTTGATCCTTAGCACCACATAAAAGCAAATAAATAAAATATTGTGTTCATCTACAACTAAATATGTATGTGTGTGTATTTTTTTTCAAGACCTCTGCCTCAGATGATTATAATAACATTCTGTTCCCAAACAGAAGTAGTATAATGGTCCCTGTCTTCATTCTGACTTTAAACTTACCTCTGGTTGAACTGCCCTAGAAAGATGTGCCGTCAAAAACCCTCCAACTGGAGCTCCGTTATTGATTTTCTCAAATGCAATAAGGTCCATATAAGCCTTTTAAAAAAACACAACAAACTACTTCTGAAACTCTCCCTCTAAACATAGCCTGACTCTGAAAATGTACTTCCCATCTTTTATTCTAACTTTTTCAGTTTTCAAGCCTCCTCTTATACTTTTCTGTACAAGTGTCCCCACTCTGCTGTGGGCAAAATTCCTCAAGGCCTTTTATAATTTCCCCCAACCCCAAATCAACTTTCACCTCCTTGGAGTTCTCACTAGTGATGTTGCTGAAGTTGCTTCGGCCCTCCGGGTTTCTCGCGGACTCCAGCGCCGGCTACACACATTTCACCGAGCATGCAACCTCTGACTGGCACAGTCTGACACTGCGAACGCTGGGGAACCTCCGGCGCGATTCTGTCTCGTGCAGAGCTCAGGCACTGCCAGGACCAGACCAAAGGCCCGGAGCCCTGCGGGGAGGCAAGCTGCGGGGAGCGGCAGAGCCCGGAGGCCCGCGGAGGCGGAGCTACCTGCCTCACAAGCAAACAGCGCCCCCAGCCGCGGGGCAGGCGCTGCGCGGCCCTTCCAGAAAGCCTTGCGGACACGTGGGGCGCGCCCCGCCCTACCTGCAGGTGGGACCCCTCCCGAGCGCCGTGAGCGCGGGCTCGCGGCCGTGGGGCACATCAACGCGAGGGAGGGGAGTGGCTGCACGTCATTTCCGCTTCCCGCCGCGCGCGGCTCAGGGACCACAACCGAGACGCTGCGGGTGGGCGTCTTGTCCAACGAAGGCCCGGCGGGTGTCCGTGGCTTTCGGCCGCCAGCGCGCCTGCATTGGGGCGGGCGGAGCGCCGCGATTCGTAGGGCGGCGGTGGCTCGCTTGAGCCTGGGGCAGCTGGAAGCGGAGCCGAGCCGTGCGAGGTAACCGAGGAGCTGCCCTCCCGGGAAGACGGGTGTTCTGTAGGTGGCGGCATCCGGCCCGGGCGGCCAGAGCCTGCGGCGGGTACGGCCCGGGCGAGGCCACCGCCCAGCTCTGAAGGCTTTTCTGGCGCCCTTTGCGTGGGAGCGGGCCTCAGCGGGGCTAGCTGGGGCGTGTGCCGCTGCTCCCGGAATGCTTCCCTCTGGGTCGCGGGAGGGCCGGCGGCACCTCCCGCAGCAGTTTCAGCCCAGGCCAAAGGAGGACGAGCCCCGGGCTCCACAGCGGGGACGGCTGGGTAGCATGCTTCACTGGGGGCTTTTCTTTGAATGCCTGTGGCATTTCGGCAGAGCTTTTCTTAGCCTCCCCTAGAGATTTAAATAACCCTTGAAGAAATGAGTCGCAGAGGGTCACACCCCATCACCAACTCCCCTTCTCTCTCTCTCTCTCTCTCTCTCTCTCTCTCTCTCTCTCTCTCTCTTTTTTAAGTTTTGGGTGAAAGAATTCCTCCACGCAAGACGCTTCCCTGGGAGAGTTCCACTTTATTACAAAAGGCTATGGGCTTATATAGATCTAAGGAGAGATGGCAGGGCTTAGGTAAATGACGGGTTACTCGTTTATTGGTAAGGTCTTCCAGATGTCAGTTCCGGAGCCCACGAAATTAGTTCTTATTGGGGCTAAGGTTTCCTGCCAGCGAGATTTGAAATTGGCGCCGGCGGGGGGTTTTTGGCACCGGCAGGAAAGGCAGAGGCAGGAAGAGAAGCTTCTCAGGCGCCATGTTGGGGTGTTTTTTGGATGTAGCTGCCATTATACCTTTTCCCAACATTGGGGATTGAACCCAGGGGTGCTCTACCATTGAGCTACATCCCAGCTCTTATTTATTTTGAGACAGGGTCTCAGTAAGTTGCTAAGGCTGGCTTCAAACTTAGAATCCTCTTGCCTCTACTTGTGGGAATATGGGCATGTGCCATCACATCTGCTCTTTTTCAAAAACTGGATAATTTGTAAATAAAAGCCAGCTGTGGGGGGGGGGTTTCTAGGTTAAAAATTCATTTAAATCATTTGCATAGCGTCCTGTGTATGTCTTGCAAAAAATAATAATGAGCATTTAGTTGATTAGTTGGGAAATGCTTTTGGAGAAGAATATGGCTGCCTTTCCCCTTAATTATTTTCCTTTTATTTTGGTTTCCTTCTCTTAAGCTCTCCTGCCATCATCCGTACAATGGAAAGGGCACTATCAACTGTTCCATGAAGTGAAGACTTCTATCTTCACAAATAAATGAAGGTCATTAGAAGTTATACCCCCTTACTAAAGACAGACTGGGTTGACCTGTTAAAATTTAAGAGGAACTCAATTTCTCCTAATCTGATTTTCTCTTATTCTTCACTTGTGAGAAACATGAGCTAGGAAGCACACCAATTGTCCTAGGATAATCCTAAACCAGTAGATGCCAATTTTCTCAACTACCAACCTTTCCTGAGTTGTTAAATGTTATCTACTCTGAGCTGGGTTGTGCTTTGAGTAATAGAAAAGGAGAGAAGTAAAGGACCTGGCTATTGATTTTTAAAGGGAAGGTAAGATAGGACCTTTTCTGTCCATTTTCCTCAATAAATAGCAAGTATTAAGGTTTGTGTGACTTTCTTATTGACATGTACTTTTTTTTCTGCCCTCAACATCTGTAGGAAGAAGATACTTACATTGATTTTTATACCAGAGCAGACGGGCCTAATTTATCAAAGGTGGCACCAGCAGGGTGCCAAACACAGGAGCAAAACTGGTGCTAGGGCAGAATGATGATGTTAGATCTGAAGGTGGTTGAGCATTTGGACCCTCAGATCAGAACTCTGTGGGAGACTAAGGGGCCTGTGACACAGAGCTCCAATCAAAGTAAGCAATCTGCACAAACAGACAGTCTGGATCCCAAGAGTTCTTGCTGGCATTTCCGGAACTTCCATTATCCCAAAAGAGCTGGACCCCGTGAAGCTGTCAGCCAGCTTCAGGAATTATGCCGTCTGTGGTTAAGACCAGAGATTCACTCAAAGGAGGAAATCTTGGAATTGCTGGTGCTAGAGCAGTTCCTGACCATTCTGCCCAGGGAGATGCAGGCCTGGATGCAGAAACACCATCCACAGAGCGTTGAGGAGGCTGTTGACTTGGTGGAACACTTACAAAGGGAATCTGGTCAAAGGAGGAATGGGGTGAGAAGGAAGATTTCTAACATGTATAGTGAAATAGGATGAGGGTGGATATAATAGGGATGGGGGAAGTTAATTGAGAAATGATGAATTAGTTCTACTGTACTGTGCTTTTAAGGCATTTACGTTGGGACTTGAAATCATAAGCATACAGGAAAGGAAATGTCCACTAGTTCCATAGACCACAGTAGGGATTTCCTTGACTTTACAGAAAAAATAATTGAATTTTGCTCTTTTTTGGACCCATGATTAATGGGGTAATCTTGCCTGAGGAGACAGAACCTGAATTCTTAAAAACAAATAAAAGCCAATGAGGTGAGTGAGGGTAGATCCAAAATAGGGAGGATGCCTAGAGACCAAAGGAGAGCAAGGATAATAAAGGAGGAATTCAAACAACTAGGGGAAACTGCAAAGGGAAAGAAGAAAATAGAGAAGAGGGAAGCAAAAATTTGGAAAGAAGGAAAATCCCAACAGAGTAGCTACAAGAAGAAAGACATTGAGGGATAGTTGCTTCCTTACCTTAAGGGTCTCCATTACCATTCCTTTGTGGCTTGTTCTTGGCTTTGCTGGTGAGTGAGAAAAAAGGGTATACCCTTGGCAGGTGCCAAACACCTGCTGACCTTAGACCTACTAGGAAGTTTACAGGGCAGGACTTTTGGTATCAATCATCTGGGTGTGGGAGCCGTTCTCCCTCTCATTTTCTTTAATTTATTCACTTTCCCTATGAAAACCTCCCCTAGTTATGGGGTAAATGTGGTTGACAGGAAAACTTTTATTTAATTCCTTAATTTTTATAGAAAATGAGAAGATAGGAAATCACCCAGGAAAGGATCTAAGGCAAAGGAAAAAGCCAGACCAAGTCAGTATAAGAATAGGTTCAGTGCCCAACCTTGGTAGTGGCCTGAGGTAGATTTGTATGCGGTTGCTGTTTTGTTTCAAGCTTATAGTTTGGAGTATACATTTGTTCCACTGTCTGTTCCACTTCCCAACCAAAAGAAAGTTCTGCAGTAACAAGGATGGGGATTATTTCTAGGTTGAAATCCATGAGCTGGGAAAGGAGCCAGTACTTTTGGGAGAAACAGCAGAGGCCCCAGGCTTAAAGGTGAAGCCAGCAGAGTCTCAATCAGAAGGCAAGTCTCAGGATGAAGAACTTTGGAATACATACCAGGGTATACAAGAACATCTGAGCAGGAGTATTTGTAAAGAAACAGAGTCTGTATTTGAGAGTGGTAAGGAATTTCATGATAATTTCTTTCTGAGAAATGTGATAGTAATTTGTTAAACCAAAATGTAGTGGTCATATTTTGGGTACCCAGTTCTGTAGATCTGTGAAAGCAGTCATGATTAGCAGTTATGATGTCCCTTCAGACAGTGGCAAAGGTAGGGGTTGGCCTGGGGTGTAGAAACATTCAAACTACAAAACCCTGGTAATAACACCATGAACTCCATTCCTTAGAAAAGTGGAGAGAAGGAAAAGAAACAAAGCAGGAAGGTTGGGGCCACTCATATTCATAAAATACAAAAAGAATTACAATCAGAAATGGACTTTTACCCTCTGGGCATAGTGGCACACAACTGTAATCCCACAGCTTGGGAGGCTGAGACAGGAGGATTGCGAGTTCAAAGCCAGCCTCAGCAAAGAGCCAGGCACTAAGCAACTCAGTGACACCCTGTCTCTAAATAAAATCAAAAAAAGGTCGGAATGTGGCTCAGTGGTCAAGTATCCCTGAGTTCAATACCTGGTACCAAAAAAGGGGGGGGGGTGCTTTAAGCAAAAGCAAAGGGGCTGTTAGTGGCAGAATGTGAAGACAATTGTGCACCAGGAAAAAAATAATAAAAGACAAGTTCATTTCTTGTATACAGGAGTCCCTGAGTGCTTCATTTTGGAATATCTTTAATTATTGCCTAACTCAGAACAATTTGTGAATGAATGGAAAATGAAAAGGGATTTTATTAATTTCTCATGACTAAGTTAACAGGCAACTGGGGAACTAGTTCTAAGAATTTGGTAGGTACTTTGTTCTTATTTATGAGAAGCCACTCTGTCACCACAGCACTTGTAAAGAGGATCTGTATTTCAGAAATAAACTCAAGAGGTTTACAGACAAGAGAAATTTCCTCTGGTTCTTTTTCCACCCACAGATGTACCTGCTCAGCAGAGTCTAGCCTTTTCTGAACAGAAAAACACCAAAGACTGGACATTGGCACCTGATCTTGTCTTGTCTGAATCCCAGGTGAGCTTTGGTTTTTAGCTGTTTAGAGTTGCCTTTTCCTGCTATCCATTATTCATACTATCCAGGAGGAACTCAGAAGCATGTTAGATCCACTCTTTGTCACTTGGGGTACCTCTTAGGCTGTTTGCCAATCCTTTCACCCATTTCTGGCTTCTTTCTTTTTATAATGCAGTCAGGTGTTGCATGATGGTGGGGATACTTTCTGAGAAATGTGTCGTTAAACAACTTTGTCATTGTGCAAACATCATAAATGGTGCTTACACATCCCTAGATCATGTAAGTCACTTATTCAGTGAGACCTGTTGATGTAGTCAAGAGACATGGTAAGTACAAAATGTATGAAGCTGCTGCTATCACAACATTGGGATACTGTTTTCTAGTAAACTTTCTTTTTCCCAGTATACCAGGAGTACACTCCTAACAATTAAAAATATGGTAAATACATAAACCAATAACTTAAAAAATAAATGTGTTTTTAATCAATATGTACTGTACATTACTGTATGTTATACTTTTGTACAACTAGTAGCCCAGAAGGTTTATTTATACCAGAATCACTACAAACACATAAGAAAGGCATTGTTGCATGATGTCATTAAGCAATAGAAAATTTCTAGCTTCATTATAATATTACAGAATGACCTTCATATGTGTGGCCTATTGACCAAAACATTCTTAAGTGGCACATAACTATAATCATGTACTGTTAATTCCTTCATAGCCTGGCCTACCGTACAGTTCTTATCTAGGTGTTTGGGCTGCTTCTGTAGTAATGTAAGTACTAAACTAAGTCCATTATTTTCCTTAGAGCTTGTTGACATTTGAAGAAGTAGCCATGTATTTTTCCCAGGAAGAATGGGAATTATTGGATCCCACTCAGAAGGCTCTCTACAATGATGTAATGCAGGAAAACTATGAGACTGTCATCTCGTTAGGTAAAGATTTTTCCTCCCATGTGTAGAAATCAAGTAACCTGACTCATTCTTGGCTTACTAGGAATGAAATCCCATGAGATTTCTCAATAGCTGGTTGGTTCTCAACTAGATGGTGTGGGAGCTTTTCCCAAATGTACATGGAGATTTCTTATCATGCATAGAATTCGTGATCCATTTCCTTTCTTTTATCCCAAATCTGCTCGTACACATCTTTCCCATCTTGGCAAAGGATTATCTAGATGGTTCAGGCAACAACAAAAAAAAAATAGTTATTCTTTAATTTTGCCATCATATCCCATTAGTAACCCATAAGCAAGTTGTCTTAGCTCCACTTTATTATGTACTGACTTCACCTATGACTCAACCTCTTGAACTCTGTTAGCATCCTCATCTAAGGCAGCATCATCTCAAACCAGATAGCTTTCTAACTCTGTTGCCTTGCCTCTACTCTTGCCCTCCCACTATCTGTTTATCACACAATGTCCAGAGTGATCTTTTAAGAATTTCTTTGGATTATAACATTTTATTGCTTCAGAATTATGCAGTGATTTCTTAAATTCAAAATAAGCTTATTATCCTTATCAGAGCACTCAGACTCTCCATGATCTGGCCTTGCCTCCTGCCACAAGTACCTTTGCTTAATCCTCTTTAGCCACATTGGTTTTCCCGTGTTTCTTGATTTTGCATACTCATTTCTGCTTCTCTTTCTCCTCTGCTTGGCACACTTTTCTACCACGTTGTAAAATTCTCAACTTTTATGTTTCTGCTCAAGCAATACTTTGTCAAAGAATGCTTCCCAGAGTAGAATCATAAGACTCTTTTGTAATCAGTATTCTTCAAAACATTTATTGCTTCTTGACATTCTTTGGCTTGTTTTATTTACTCACTTGCTTTACTAGTATACTAGAATATAAGCTTTCTAAAATCAGGACATTGAGCTTCTTTACCACTATAGCTCCAGCCCATAGAGCATTATATCCACTCAATAAATAAATAAATAAAAACAAGATATTAACTTATTTTTGGTACTGAGGATTGAACCCAGGACCTTGTGCATGCAAAGCACATGCTATACCCTGGAGTTACATCCACAGTTCCAATAAATATTTCTTGAAAGAATGAATGATATATAGTTCTCATACTGGCCAAACTATTTAGAAAAGGTCTACCAAGTGTTCTTGGTCCATTTCTTCTACCTGAATGTAGAACTGTGAACTATAAGAGGGGTAGAAATCCATCCTCATCCATGGCCTGGTGCTAAATAAGTAAATCTAAATAAACAGTTATAAGTATAACAGCAGTTATTTGTGGATATGATACTAATTTACAGACTTTCATATTGGCTCCACTATACATGGTCTTATCCAGTATGAATTTTCTTGAGTTATTAAGACCAGCCTGTATTTCTTGTAACCTCTGGAATTTGGTTCCCTTTTGGTTGAACAGAGTGTATTCTTGGTAACAGAAGAGGGAAAATGTACACTGAGTTTCTATTCCCTATATCCTTTTCATTGATCTACCTTGGGGTTTATTTCTTAGCCTCTGCTTGCACATCCAACCATGAATGCAGTATGATATAGTGTAAACATGATACCAGATCATGTTTACATGATCATGTCCTTCTGTCTTCCTGAGTAGTCTGAAATTAATAGATCAATTCATTGTGAAGTTGAAGTCTTTGACCTCATTTTACCCATTTCACAGCATTATTTGTGCTCCCCAAACCCAAAGTGATCTCCCGTCTAGAGCAAGGGGAAGAGCCATGGGTTCAAGGATCATCAGAGTTCAAAGACTATCCCAGAGAGTCTCCTACAGGTAAATATACCATGGGAGGAGGAGACTTGTACCTTGATGTGATCCTTTACATGGACTTAACAGTCTAAGGTTCTGCTGGTCTGATTTTTTTTAACCCATATTCATTTTGTTTGTTTTAATAAATCACCATTGAATTTTTCCTTCCTTGGGTTCTGTTGTTCTAGGACACAGATGCCTTATTCTTATGTTTATTCCAGCAGGGTTAAAACAAAAAAAGGACACTGAAAATTATCAGCCTGTATCTCTTTCTGACTTGGAAATACAAGCACCAAGAGATACAGTATCAAAAAAGGCCAAAGTGAAAGTTCCCCAGAAAACAATGGGCAAAGAAAATCATGGTGATACCCACAGAATAGGAAAATGGCACCGAGATTTTCCAGTAAAGAAAAGAAAGAAACTTTCAACATGGAAACAAGAGCTGCTAAAACTTATGGACCTTCACAAGAAAGACCGTACAGGAGAAAAGCCTTTTAAATGCCAGGAATGTGGGAAAAACTTCAGAGTTAGCTCTGACCTTATTAAGCATCAAAGAATTCACACAGAAGAGAAGCCTTATAAGTGTCAACAGTGTGATAAGAGGTTTAGATGGAGTTCAGATCTTAATAAGCACTTAACAACACACCAAGGAATAAAACCATATAAGTGTTCATGGTGTGGGAAAAGCTTCAGTCAAAATACAAACCTTCACACACACCAAAGAACTCACACAGGAGAGAAGCCCTTTACATGTCACGAATGTGGGAAAAAATTCAGTCAGAACTCCCATCTCATTAAACACAGGAGAACCCACACAGGTGAACAGCCTTATACCTGTGGTATATGCAAGAGAAATTTCAGCAGACGGTCAAGCCTTCTTAGACACCAGAAACTCCACCGATGAAGGGAAACTTGTCCAGTGTCCTTATTCTGAAGAAATTCATCAAATGGAGTTTGACACTGAAAAAATGCAAAATCATGAAGCATGAAGAATTTTTCCTCATCAGAAAATTGGGTACATATATCATATGATTCATAGAAAGATTGACCCAGCCATGGATACATTAGTTGTACTACTTACTGTTTTTACTTTTAACTGTCAGGGAATTCCTTAGCATAAGAGATGTTCTAAGAGCATCTGGATAAGGGAAAGGGCTCTTTTGGGATTGTACACGGAAAATAGCAATTTCAGCTTTAGATAGCAGATGCAGCCAGTTAGTAGTTCTCAGTGATGACAGAAATAAATACAGATGGTTTTGCATTGATCTCTCCAGTCACTTCAACATAGTAGAAACATTTGTAATATAGTCTTCCAAGATGAAAAACAGTGAACATTTATCTATATTTAATTGAAACCATTGTCTTCAGGGTAACAGGCTTAACATTTTCAATAATCTTGTGGGGCAGAAATTAATTCAAATGGAAAGTTTTTTCCAGGAGCTAAATTAGATTTTTTTCCTTTCTCTTGTCATTAGACACTGTTCACTAGAGTGGACATCATTGGAGTTTCTTGAACTTTTTAGCAACTTAAGCTCTTGAATCCTTCCTGTTAGCAGATTTATTTAGATTTATCACAAATTTTACTGTGATAAAAAAATATTTACTTCACCACTAGGGAATCTGCCAGGTGGACTAATAATGCACTATTTATGCCTCGCATTGGTGGTGTTTGAAAAATGGAAAACATTTTTAGTGAGAGCATATGAAAACGGGTTGGAATTTGTAGCCATGAATATATATTAGATGTAAGGATTTTCTGTGATAAAAATAGACTGTTTCCTTACCTCAAGATGTCAGGATAAAGCAGTCATAAAAATTAGCACTTGTCCAAGGATGAAAGAAAGTTTAGGATAAACTTCTTACAGTTTTTGTTTACTTCTTAATTTGGCTTTTGTTTCTTAAGAACAAAAGAGTTTGTATGAGAACTGGAATGTGTGTGTGCTATATGAACATGTATTCTGCAGAGTTTGGGTTCCTAAAAGGAAAGTTTGATAACTGATGATTGGTGTTGGGCAAGTATAGGTAGATCTACATCCATGTTGTTATGTCTCATACTGAAAGTTCTTAAGCAGGGTCTACCTGTCTGTTCTTTCCAGCACAGTATAGGTGATAAATTTGATGGATTGCTGTCAGTCTTCATAGCCTATGGATTTTCTTAAAACTGACAAAACAGTAACTCAGGTTTGTTCCTGGTATGGCTTTTAGGTATGTCAAGAAAGAGATTAAGAAATTATCTCTTCCAAGTCTCTCTTAAATGAGAAGTTGAGATTCAAAGAGATGGAGGGCCAGTATGGTGCATATCTGTAATCCCAGCTTCTTGGGAGGCCAAGGCAGGAAGATCACAAGTTCCAGGCCAGCCTGGGCAATAGGGAGATGCTGTCTCAAAATTTAAAAAGGGCTGAGGATGTAGCTTAGTGTTAGAGTGCTTACCTGGCATAGGTAAGGACCTGGGTTCAATCCCCAGTACCTCTCCCCCAAACACACATACACAGGCTTAAGAACTCATTGCTAGAGGGTCTGTGGACTATCACATAGCATCATCTATCATATATGAAGGCTTATTATTACGTTATCCGCACACAGCCAGCCTGAATAATGTGTTATATTGAATTCTAGCTTGTAAAACACTTATGTTTCTTGATTGGCATTTCTTGGTTGGTTTGTGAAACACTCTTGTCTCCATTTTCTCTCTAAAATAGAGATATCATTCAATTCAGGGTTGTTTGGGGATTAGATGGATTGATGAAAGTACAGCACCTAAAACAGTGCCTTGCCCATAGAAACATGGTGAGTATATGTTCTTTCCCTTTCCCCTGCTTCCCAGTGGTAAGTTGGACTGGCCAGCTACATTAAGGAGGCAAATGGCATTTGTGGCAACTCCATTCAGAAATTGAGCACTTACGGTTATTAGGCTAAGATGACTTGATTCTTGGCTTTAGTGTTTTATTGTGTACATCACGAGAACCACCTGAGCTATTGGTCAGGAGCTCTTGGCAGTAATTCTGTTTTATCTCTGAGGTCAGTTGCACCAAGTTTATTTTCTAAGCACAGCCAGCTCTGAGGCTGTGGTCTGCCTAGTCTTTCAGCCTTAGACCCTTGGGACTTGGACCATTCTCTCAGGACATACATGTATTTCTTACGGATACTGCAGTCACTCAGCTCTATTGTGTTCTGGACGCTGTCCTAGACTCTGAAGAGACAGCAAAGGAGAGAACACATCCTTTCATGGAGATTGTATTCCAGTGAATTTAGAAGAAAGGAGGTAAAAAGAATGGTTTAGCTTTCTTGTTTCTTGCAGTAAGGTAGGATCATGAGAGATTTGGTCAGTGGGTCATGGGCAGAAGCCTCACTTCTGGGCTGACACATTTGTTTTCTGGTGCAAGACTCTAGTACTCTCCTTTCCTGCCTTAATCATGGAAACACATGAGTAGAGGAGCCACAAGATCAAAGCCATCAGTAATATTGAGTCCCAGCTTAGAGGTCAGGTTTTCTGAAGCCCCCAGACCTGTAATGTACTTTGTGGGAATGAAAAATAAATTTCATGTTAAAGAATGGACATACTGGTGCCGTGTGTTTCTGCAGCATAATCTAGCCTGTTTAAGCAATTGTTTGGTGGGTACACTTGTAGAAATCAAGAAAATTTCCCTTTTCATTTCTCCTGACTTTGGTCCTTTAAGAATCTAGCTTCTCTTATATGCTTGGCAGCTAATGCAATTCCAGTTGAAACAATTAGGCACTCAAGACTGTAGGTTATAGGGAAGAAAGAAATTGCTGTCTGGGACAGTGATATCAAGGGGAAATTAATGGTTCAAGTGGACAAGGCAACCCTTCCTTCCTCTCTAGCTTTATTCTGTTCTCCTCATTGTTTGTCTTCCTGTCCCCAACCCCTCCCCTGGACCTCACCTGTAGGTGATGTGTCTATTGATGTTTGGGTTGGGGAGGGAATAGGGGTTACCTTCCTTTTTTTTTTTTTTTTTTTTTTTTTTTTTAGAGATTTTCTTAATATTTATTTTTTAGTTTTTGGTGGACACAACATCTTTATTTTTATGTGGTGCTGAGGATCGAACCCAGTGCCCTGCTCATGCTAGCTGAGTACTCTACCGCTTGAGCCACATCCCCAGCCACCTTCCATTCTTGATGGAATAGTATAATTTGGAAACTGCCTCTGTTATACTTACTGTCAGTTGTATACCTTAGAAAACAGAAGAGAGATAGGGCAAAGCACATTTTCTCAGACTGGTGTAGAGAGGAAAGTGGCTGCTCTGAGCTAAGAGATGACAGTTGGGGAGAAACTTGAGCAGGAAATTAGGACACTTGCAGTTCTCCAGTGAGAAGCTGCCAGTGGGAAAGTCCTGGCTTAGACTGTAGTGATCAACACAGTGTCTCACATTGTCTTAGGCTTGAAATTTGGGGTAGAATTTGGAAGAAAGGTTTTGTGAATCTTTGTTCGAATATGAAATATGAGAGACAACTGTAGCTTTAGCCTTAAACATTAAGCACTAAAGTTCTAATGAATATGTCCTTCAAAAACAGCCAGATGATTTCCAGCACAAACCAGAATGGTGCTTTATTTTCATTTGTTTAGATAGCAGTATTAACAAAGTTGTTTCTGAGAACTGTGTCATTTCTTAGTCTAGACTGCCTTCATCTTCCCCTGCTAGTCTAAGTGGCCAGTTGCTAGAATCAGCCCAGATGTAGAGTTCTTGCCATTGAGCAGACTATGTCCAGAAACTTGAGCTCATCTTGAGAACTTTATATCTTGTAACTACAAGGGAAGGACAGGAGGACTTAGATCAAACTTCAAAATGAAAACTCCTAGGGTTTCTATCAGCTTTGGGCTGGGTTCCCTGTATAGTTTCCGAAGCGACCTGAAGTGGGAAGCCTGAAGATTTTCCCACACTGTTTCTAGTGTTCTTCCCAGTAGAACTACACCCAAATTGCTGTAGTGTGGATCTGAAATATCCCCCAAAGGTGCATGTGTTAAAGGCTTGGTCCCCAGCTTGGTGCTATTGGAAAATAGTGGAAGCTTTAAGAGGTGGAGCCTAATGGGAGGTGTTTAGGTTATTGGGGGCATGCCCTTGATGAGGATAGGACTCCATTTCCTTCCTCTTTCTTTTTGCTCCCTGACCACAATGTAAGCAGCTTTGCTCCCTTACCACATACCCAAAAGTAATGGCCAAGTAATCATGGACTGGAATCTCAAATTGTGAGCCAAAATAAATCTTTTCTTTTTTTAAGTTGATCATCTCAGGTATTATAGTAATGGAAAGCTGATACATAAGTATAAAGCCATATTTTTGTTACTGAATCTTTCTACATTTGTTACTTGTATAGTTTTTTTGTGTAGGTTCACAGGGGAGCAACGTTGGGCCACTGTTTTAAGCATCTACCAAACATGCTTTATGCATAGGTTTCCTTCATGTGCGAATGAATCCTCCACTGGGCAATGCCATGGGGACTATACTGAAATATCTTCAGCAGCCAAGATTCTAGTCCATGATTCAGTCCATGGCACAGGCATCCTCTAGACTATTAGAAAAGTGGAAGCTTCAGGTTCAGATTCCCTGGCTAAATATTGCTGATGGAGTAGAGCTACAAGCTGCACATCCTCCTCCACAGACTTCTCTCTTGCAAGGGCTTACCCAGGATTTACTCCTCCAAGATCAAAACAAACAGTTCTGTTTAGCATCTTCTGTACCTAGTGGAAAATCCAGGTGTTTTAACAAGAACAGTCTTGAATACCCTCTAACACTTGCCATAGCAAAGAGTAGTTTGAAAACAGGATTGCAAAGTGGCACCTCACTTTCACAAAACTGTCCATCTTGGTATCTTTCAAATTCAAAATTTGCTTTTAGGATCTCATCTACCATCCCCAGGAGGGGCAAAAGAGTAGGGATCATTCATCGCATTTGAAAGATCACTTATGTAAGGCAGGCAAGTGGCAGAAAGTGGTTGCCTTAAAATGTGCCAGAAAAGGTGCAGAAAGAAATTGAGGTTTCCTGGTTCACAGTTCAGATATAGCAAGTTCCTTTGACTATGAGAGCCCTAGGAAGAATGCCAATTCTTGTCCATGCATGTGGAACAGGCTTTAGGAGCCATTCCCTCTGCTTCTGACTTCTGGAAGAGATTTTAGAGAATTGGTATATTTGCTGATCTAAATGTTGTGTTTTGGAAGATTATGAATTACTGATCCAATTTCTTTAATAGATAAAGGCCTATTCAGATAGTCTATTCCAAAGGTAGTTTTGGTGCCCTTCACAATGCTAAACCACTTACACCAATTCCTATTTCATGTGGTGACATTATTTCCTAAACTATTTCCTTTTTGTTCAGGAAGCAACTGGGGGAAAGTGGGAAAGTTTCACTTTATTAATTCAAAATTGTACAAGAATCTGTACATTGGCAACTTTGAGACACCTTCAGTAGATTTATTTGAAATATTTTTATCAGTGGTTATGAGGCAAAAATGATTACCAAGACATGATAGAGAATATGTGGCTGGGCACAATGGTGCACACCTGTGATCACAGAGGTATGAGAGGCTGAGGCAGGAGGATCACAAGTTCAAGACCAGCTTCATTAACTTAGGAAGACTCTAAGCAACTTAGTGAGATCTTGTCTTGAAACAGAAAATGAAAAGGACTAGGGATGTAGCTTGATGGTAAAGCGCCTCTGGGTTCAATCCCCAGTACTTGGACCAGGTACAGACTGTGGCAGATTTAATAGATTGGCAATGGTCATTTAGTTGAAGAAAATACATTATGGTGCATTAGCCTCATGTTCTGAGACCATCTCAAGGGCTCTCTCTACCAAATTGACCATGAAATCATGAGAAAAGATACCTAAATAAACTGTACAATATTGTGTTGGATTTTTCTCTGTGTATGTTTGTGATACATACATATTAACACATACACAAATACACTTTGTGGGTAGCTATAGAGGTAGATATATTTTTAAATATGCTTCTGAGACAAATAGCCATGCTAAATGAGGCATGTTGGTATCAGGAGATAGTGATCACGACTATCTCCAAGGTATGGGAAAAATGTTATGAGGCATGACAATATTCCTCTGACCACAGCCTGGGACAGCCAGAACAAACCCAGCACTCACCTACAGTAGGTAACATGATGGGGTATATACTCCCTCCAGAATGGAGCACATTATACCCTCACCACCATTCTCTGTACAAGATGCTATCCATTGTGTTCATTAAGGAAATTTCCACCACTATAGACCATCCACTAGTCTTTGACCACAGCTCCACATGAATCCTGTACTTTTGGAAGGTAGTGTTCAGTGCCCTCTGTTCTATTCTACGAGGAGCTTTATACATGTGACTGATATTTGTTGACTGCCACCAAACACCTATTTTACCTTTCCTCCATTTAATCTGAGAGGTTCCTGGCCCTGGTTACCAGGAATGGAGAGTGTGACCATAACTAAGTTATTAAGAGAAGGATTCTACCTCTGGTTAGGCATCTGACCTTAAGCCAACCTTCTCAGAACTTTTATTAGAAATGCTAGAACAAATTCAGCTTTTGCCATATAAGTAACCCAGTAGCTATTGCCAGTCTTCTTGAAATGAGAAGAGATATGAGCTTTAGGATGAAACCAACATCATAAAAGGCAAAGCAGAATGATAGAAATTCAGGCCTTGGTACCATAATGGAGCTGTAGGATCAAGTATCACCTGACACCTAGAACTGCTATGAACATTTTAGCTACATCAATCTACACCTTCCCTTCATTGTTAAAGCCAGTGTAAATTGGGGTTTCTCTTTATTATAACTGAAAGAAACATAAAGATATATAGTAATAATATATCTAGGAGATAGACAATTCTTTTATATATACCTATCTAAAAGATTTTTAATGGAAAATATCAAGCATACATTTAAAAAAGAGAATAATATAAGTAAAAACCCCATAGGCCTCAAAATTGTGACTATCTTGTTTCATTTATCCCTTTCTGCTTTTTGTGTTTTGTTTGGGGATGGTTGTTTGCTTTGAAGGGTTTTAAAGCAAACCTCAGACATAACATTTCCCCATAAATAGTTCAGTTTGTAAGAGATAAATAATTTTTAACAATCTCTGCCCTAAATCACCTTTGAGGGAAAAGTTCCCACTCAGCAGAGCCCTGTCTCCCCCATTGAGAGCCAAGGAGCTACCTATTCCTCCCTCAGCGGGCAACCAAAACTTGACCAAGGATTTCTCAAGATGGCTTTGTAAGAGGACCCTCTTGGCCGCCTGCCTGGGGCATTCATTTATGAGAATACTAGACATCCCAAATGCCCCATAATGAGGGTGGTGCAGAGGGGATACCAGCTCTTCATAATAATCACCAAAGCAACTTATTAATTGGAAACTTACTGATCTACTGTAGCACTTTTAATGAGCCCCATAGTGATTTGTTAATTAAAAGTTCAGTGGCATAGGTTAATTGTTGGTTTCCTGGAAGCCCAAAGAGCACAATAATAATAATAATTACCTTCCAACATATGTAGAGCACTTCCTCATTTATTGAGTATTCAAAACATTAAAATTTCATCATAATTCACCTCCTTAGCATTCCTGCTTGATCATACTTCTTTTCAATTATCACTTGACCATCACTTTTGGTTAACTTCTGAGAAGAAAAATGACCAAGAAATTTAACATTTCTATTCTCTTTTCCTCCTTATTTGTTATATGTATCCTCTTGTCAGGGAATTTTCTCTCCTTTCCCTTGGTTTATGCCATTCCTTCCCTTCATCCTCTTCATCCCAATGCCCTGATAATCAAGAAGTGTGGTACAAACTATTATGAAAGATCCTTTATGGCTGATTAATACTTGTCATATTTTATCATGTACCATTAACCTGTTTAGCCAACCAAGAGTTCTTTGCAATCAGAATTCCTGATTGATCCTTATCACCTTCTGCAATTCCCAGGTTGACTTGCTGTTAAGCTATTGACAAAAACTGATCCTGCCTAAGAATGTTTGTTCCCTAGAATTTTAGAAAGGTGAGTACTCTGTGTTGAGTCACTCCTTCAACATTGTGAGCATATTTACTGGGCACTTCTTCTTTGATACTGAGGATTGAATGAGGGGACACTCGACCACTGAGTCACATCTCCAGTTCTGTTTTGTATTTTATTTAGAAACAGGGTCTCACTCAGTTGCTTAGCACCTCACTTTTGCTGAGGCTGCCGTGGAACTCACCATCCTCCTGTCTCAGCCTCCAGAGAGATTCAGGCCTCCCGAGCTACTGGGATTACAGGTGTGTGCCACTGCTCCCAACTTACTGGGCTGGGTACTTTTTTATGTGCTAGACATTGTTTTAGGTGCTGGAATTATGTCTACACACTTTGGGTGTGTTTTTTTTTTTTTTTTGGTTGTTGTTTCTAAAGAATTTGAGATTCAAGATAAAGATTGAGCATCTCCTTAGCTCATTCACATTGTGTAAATAATTGTTATCATATCTATATCTTTTTCATTTGGTCAGTTGGTTGGCTTTCCATGGTCAATTACCCATGCTGCCTTATCTTCAACCCACAACTCTCCCAAAATGGAATGAGAAAAACACCTATCTCCAATTTTACATAATGTTACTTTTTAAAATGGGTATAACTGAATTGGCTTAGACTCTCCACTTTTATGAGAGTGGATTTTGAGTATTCCTATTTGGGAAACATCTCCAAATATTTGCAGGGACTTTCTTTTAATCCTGAAGACCTTGTGAGACCTTGAAACATGAAGCAAACTCTGAAGGAAATTGTAGGCACTTCAGTATATAAGCAGTTACCATCAAGGGTCCCTTAATGATGAGGATACACTCTGAGAAATACAGTATCCAGCAACTTTGTCATCGTGTGAACATCAGAAAGTGTACTTACGCAAACTAAGATGGTCATGATACTACAAGGTGGAATAATCTTATGGGACCACCATCAAATATGTGGTCCTTCAAGAAACTGGTAAAAGCTACTTTGAAATATCATTAATGGCCAAGTACTACTTGCCATGCACCACATTTACATGGCCAAAGTGTTATTGGGTGGTACATGACTGTATATTCTGATGACTTGAATGTGTTCCCTCCAAAATCCAGGTGTTGCCAATGTGATAGTATTAAGAGGTAGGGCCTGTCAGAGGTGATTAGGCCTTGAGGGCTCCTCCTCCTGAATGGGATTAAGGCCCTCATAAAAGAAGTCTCATACAGTCATCAGCCAGCTTGCTTTTCTGCCTTCCACCATATAAGGACCTGATGTTTCTCCCCTCTGGAGGATGCAACATCAAGGTGACATCTTGGAAGCAAAAAGCAGCCTTTACCAGACACAGAATCTTCAGGCACCTTAAATCTTATACTTCCCAACTTGAAGATTATGACAAAATCAATTTCTGATCTTTATAAACTAACCATACAAAACAGACTAAGATTGCCTATTTACCAAACGATTTTTTACAACAATCAAATCATCAAAAACTTCTAAACAATTAGCATTCTTTAAAAGTATATGAGGGCTGGAGTTGTGGCTCAGTGGTAGAACACTTGCCTGGCATGCAAGAGGACCTGGGTTCAATCCTCAGTACCACAAATTAATTAATTAAATATACTACAACTAAAAATATTTTTAAAGTATATGATAGAAATTCAATAATAAAAATATAAGTCAATTTTCAAAAGGGAAAAGGATCTGTAGACATTCCTTAAAAGAAATTATATAAATGGCCACTCAACACATAAAAAGAAACTCAAAATCATGGGCCATCAGGAAAATGCAAAATCTCATGAGATAATACTCTACACACTCTATGATGGTTATAATAAAAAAAGGTAGTGATATATGTTGGAGAAATCAGAATTCATATACACTGGCAGTGGGAATTCAAAGTGGTAAAAAAAGTGTGTCAGTTCCTTAAAAAATTAGAGGAGTTGGGGATGCAGCTCAGTAGTGGAATGCTTGCCAGACACATGTGAAAACCTGAGTTCAATACCCAGCAATGCATTAAAAAAGTTAAATATAGATTTGCCATGTGACCTCACAATTCCACTCTTAAGAGAAATTAAAATATATACACATGAAAACTTCCCCACAGATGTTTTTGTGTTTTGTTTTGTTTTTGGTATCAGGGATTGAATTCAGGGGCACTTAACCACTGAGCCATATCCTAGTCCTTTTTTCATATTTTTTATTTTGAGATAGGGTCTCACTAGGTTGCTTAGGGCCTGGCTAAGTTACTGAGGCTGGCTTTGAACTCATGATCCTCCTTGCTTCAGCCTCCCAAGTGGCTGGGTTTACAGGTGTGTGCCACGACACCAAGCTCCACAGATGATTAAGCAGCACTATCACATTAGCCCATAACTAGAAAAAACCCAAAGTGTTTATCAACTGAGTGGATAAATAAAATATGATCAATCCATATAATGGAATATTATTCAGCAACTATCACTATGAATTTGATATGGAGACAGCCTATTTTAAACTTCTACCACATATGTGTATGTGTATGTGCATTCATCTTCAAAGAATAGTCATTATATTTTATACATAGCTTTTGCAATTTTCCATAAATGGGCATATTCTATGTAATGATCTGCAATTTTTTTGTCTGTTATTTTTTAGATTTAATTATGTCAGTACCTACATGTCAGGTCATTATTTTAATTAATGGCACCATTTGAATATGCCCCAATTTACCCATTCTTCTATTTACTTGACAATTTGTGATATTTTTCTTTACAGTGATGCAATGATGTTTACAGAGATCTACCCATGCAAATATGAAATATGAAATAAATGGCTCAACAATTGGTCCAATTAGGAAAAATATGCTATCAAATAAGGAGTTGCTAAGCTGCCAATCAGGTAGAGTAGCTACTCCAGAAGGCATTAGGAAGGGAGAGGAAGGAAAAAAACATAAAAATGTAGAAAAAAAGTTTAAAGGAGCCAGGGGAGGTCATGCATGCCTGTAAACTCAGCTACTTGGAAGGCTGAGACAGGAGCATGGCAAAGTTCAAGGCCAGCCTGAGCAACTTAGCAAGACCCTGTTCTCAAGATAAAAAATAAAAAGGCAGTATCCCTGAAGTACGCTCTTTTAAGGTCTTCAGGGAATAGTCCGAGAAGGGCAATGGCTGGGTCAAATGGTGGTTCCATTCCCAGCTTTCCCAGGTATCTCCATACTTCTTTCCAAATTGGCCACACCAGTTTGCAGTCCCGCCAGCAATGTACAAGAGTACCCTTTTCCCCACATCCTCGCCAGCACTTGTTGTTGTTTGACTTCATAATGGCTGCCAATCTTACTGGAGTGAGATGGTATCTTAGGGTGGTTTTAATTTGCATTTCTGTGACTGCTAGAGATGGTGAGCATTTTTTCATGTACTTGTTGATTGATTGTATGTCCTAGCACAATTCACAATAGCTAGACTGTGGAACCAACCCAGATGCCCTTCAATAGATGAATGGATAAAAAAAAAATGTGGTATTTATACACCATGGAGTATTACGCAGCACTAAAAAATGACAAAATCATGGAATTTGCAGGGAAATGGATGGCACTAGAGCAGATTATGCTTAGTGAAGCTAGCCAATCCCTAAAAAACAAATACCAAATGTCTTCTTTGATATAATGAGAGCAACTAAGAACAGAGCAGGGAGGAAGAGCAGGAAGAAAAGATTAACATTAAACAGAGACATGAGGTGGGAGGGAAAGGGAGAGAAAAGGGAAATTGCATGGAAATGGAGGGAGACCCTCATTGTTATACAAAATTACATATAAGAGGTTGTGAGGGGAATGGAAAATAAACAAGGAGAGAAATGAACTACAGTAGATGGGATAGAGAGAGAAGATGGGAGGGGAGGGGAGGGGGGATAGTAGAGGATAGGAAAGGTAGCAGAATACAACAGTTACTAATAGGGCATTATGTAAAAATGTGGATGTGTAACCGATGTGATTCTGCAATCTGTATTTGGGATAAAAATGGGAGTGCATAACCCACTTGAGTCTAATGTATGAAATATGATATGTCAAGAGCTTTGTAATGTTTTGAACAACCAATAAAAAAAAATAAAAAGGGCTGGAGATGTAGCTCAGTGGTAGAGTGCCCTGGGTTCAATTTGCCAGTATCCTACACACACACACACACACACACACACACCAACAAAACAAAACAAAAATCAGATTATTAATAAAACTGACATCAGACTTCTTTCTAAATAACAATACAGAACGCACAAAGATAATTTCAAATTGTTAAAAAAATATTCAAACTGAGACTGTTATATGCAATCAAACTATCCTTCACATCTGAAGGTTAAATATATCTAGCAAAAGGACTCCAGAAAACTTATACATATATACTCTTTATGAAAACTTTTAGAGGAAGTGGTATAGCAAAAATAAAAACATTGAGGTGGATGATGTAAGATATATGGTAAGAGTAATGATATGCATTAATAAAGTTTTCTAATGTCTAAGAAAGCAAGACCAACACCACAAATAATAACACACACATGCACACACAATTATATAATAACAACTAAGAAATAACTTAATATATAATACCAATGAGGAGGAGAGGCATAGATTAAAGAGATATAAAGATATGCAAACAGATTTTCTTTCTTGGAAGGGTGGATATTGAAAAGTTTAAGAAATTGAGCCAGCTGCAGTGGCACATGCTTGTAATCGAGGCTGAGGAAGAATTGAAAGTTCGAGGCTAGCTTTAGTAATTTATTAAGACCCTGTCTCAAAATAACTTAAAAGGGCTGGGGATATATCTCAGTGGTAGAGTGTCCTGAGTTTAATCCCCATTATCAAAAAAACAAAAATAAACTTAATAAATTGAGAGAAAAAAGTAACATTCTTGCTTTATGAAGTGTGATTAATAATCAGAAAGAAAAAATGAAAAGAATTTCAGTCAATTCCCCATAAGAAAATTAGACCCATTTAATGAAGTCAGGAAAAGAATAAATGAATGAATACAGTGTAGTAAATAAAAACTTGAAAAAAATAGATTCAGGATTAAGACCTAATAAGACAGTAATTACAATAAATGAAAATGGTTAAGTTATTTGATCAAAGAAATCTGAGGCTAATAAGATTTAAAATAAGATATATGGCGCATCAGTAAGATTTCCATCACTGTGACAAGAAATCTGAGAAAATAAACTTATAAAAGAAAAGCTGTATTTTGGCTCACAGTTTCAGAAGGTCAGACTATAATCACTTGTCCCTATAGTTTTGGACCTGGGGTGAGGTAGGACATCATGGTGGGCAACATGTGGCAGAACAAAATTAATCATCTCATGAGGTTAAGACAACACAAAGAGTCTGGAAAGGGCTGGGGTCCTAATAGCCCCTTTAAGGGCATGCCCCAGTGATCTAACTTCTTTCTACTAGGTTCCACCTCTTTAATGTTTCACTACCTTCCAGTAGCATCATTAGTTGGAGACTAAACTTTAAAAACATGAGTCTTTGGGGGACATTAATTATTCAAATCATAGTACATAAGGATACAGAAAATAATTTAAAAATGAGAAAATATGAAATCAGAAAAATATGAATCAAAGAAATCTTGATTATATATTGACTACTAGTCAATTTATGATTCAAGGCCAAGAACTCCTGTCATAGATTTTAAAGTTACATTGGGGATTCTAGAAGGTATACTAACACCTGAAAAGAAATAAAAGATACAAGGAATGGAAATGCAGAAAGAAAGTTATTCATATTAGGGTTACAGTTCCAGGTAAAATAGAGTGAAATGCTTTCTTCATCTTTGCTGTTATATTGAACTGACTATGAAATCTAGATAATGCATAGAGCAGTTATTAGATAATTCTGAAAAGTTAACAGGTAATTTAGGAAAGAACATCAGAATTGGAAAATGTTACTGAATTGATTATGAGTTCTGTTTATTTTCCTCTGGTGTCTCTTCAACTCCAACTCAACACAATTATAAACCTATAAGTGGGCTTGGGTTGTAGCTCAATAGTAGAGCAATTGCCTAGGATGTGTGAAGCACTGGGTTCGATCCTCAGCACCACATAAAAATTAATAAAATAAAAGTATTGTGTCATCTAAAAATAAAAATAAAACATTTAAAAAAACCTGTAAGAGAGAGGGGCTGGGGTTGTGGCTTAGTGGTAGAGTGCTCACCTAGCATGTGCAAGACCCTGGGTTTAATCCTCAGCACCACATAAAAATAAATAAACATATTGTGTCCAACTACAACTAAAACATAAATATTTTTTAAAAAAAACCTGTAAGAGTACTATAGTGAAGACTGAGAAAAACAACCATTTTTTATGATAGAAACTTTCAGCAAATTAGGAATAAAATAGAATTCCTCAAGCTGTAAAAGAGCACCTATGAAGAGCTTACAGCTAATATTACTAATGATCAAAGACTGGACACTTCCATCTGAGATCACGAACTTTATTAATGCATATCATTACTCTTACCATATATCTTACATCATCCACCTCAATGTTTTTATTTTTGCTATACCACTTCCTCTAAACGTTTTCATAAAGAGTATATATGTATTAAGTTTTCTGGGGTCCTTTTGCTAGATATATTTAACCTTCAGATGTGAAGGATAGTTTGATTGCATATAACAGTCTCAGTTTGAATATTTTTTTAACAATTTGAAATTATCTTTGTGCGTTCTGTATTGTTATTTAGAAAGAAGTCTGATGTCAGTTTTATTAATAATCTGATTTTTGTTTTGTTTTGTTGGTGTGTGTGTGTGTGTGTGTGTGTGTGTGTGTAGGATACTGGCAAATTGAACCCAGGGCACTCTACCACTGAGCTACATCTCCAGCCCTTTTTATTTTTTTTATTTATTTTATTTTTTTTTATTGATTGTTCAAAACATTACAAAGCTCTTGACATATTTCATACATTAGACTCAAGTGGGTTATGCACTCCCATTTTTATCCCAAATACAGATTGCAGAATCACATCGGTTACACATCCACATTTTTACATAATGCCCTATTAGTAACTGTTGTATTCTGCTACCTTTCCTATCCTCTACTATCCCCCCTCCCCTCCCCTCCCATCTTCTCTATCTCATCTACTGTAGTTCATTTCTCTCCTTGTTTATTTTCCATTCCCCTCACAACCTCTTATATGTAATTTTGTATAACAATGAGGGTCTCCCTCCATTTCTACATTGACCATCATGTCATTTTTTAATAGGAACATCTTTAGCTAGAACTCTTAGCCATTGAATAATGCAAGAGGGAGAAATGAAAACATCCAAACTATTAAAAAATGACATGATGGTCAATGTAGAAAATCCTAAGAACCAACAAAGAGTTCTATAATAAGTAATTTTAGTAAGAATATAGAATACATGGTCAGTAAGCAAAATTAATTATATTTCTATAGACTTGCACTTATAACTTCAAAAATGAAAGAAATCTAACATGTACAGGATATTTATAATGAGAACTATAAAACACTGGTCAAAAGACACCATAAATAAATGGAAAACACATACTGTGTTCAGAAATTGGAAAGATTCAACATGATATACAATGTCAGTTCTCCTGAGACAGCAATAGATTTAATGCAAGGTGGAAAAGTAAGCATCTAGAATAGAATAATAGTCTAAACTGTTTTGAAAAATTAGAATGGATGTTAAGGGCAGAGGGTATGACTCTGTAGTAGAATGTCTGCCTAGCATGTGGGAGGCCTTGGCTTAGTCATCAGAAACAGACACACACACACACACACACACACACACACACACAGATTTTTAGAATTATACAACTTTCTTTAAAGCTGTATTACTCAAAACAATGGGTTATTGGTAAAGAACAGACACATAGACCATTGGAAGAAAATGAAGAGTCCAGAAATAGACCCACATAAATATGGCCAATTGATTTTTTTTTTTTTTTGGATGAGGGATTGAACCCAGGGGTACTTTGTCACTGAGCCACATTCCCAGTCCTTTCGATTTTTTTTTATTTTGAAACAAGACCTTGCTAAATTGCTGATGCTGGCCTCGAACTTGCAATCCTCCTGCTTCAGCCTCCCAGGATGCTGGGATTGCAGACATGTGCCACTGCACCCAGTGCCAGTTGATTTTTGTAGGCAACTTTTTAATGACATGGTATTCACATAAAACAAAAGTCACTATTTTAAATCCAATGGCATTTGTACATTCACAATGTTATATAACCAACCAGCAGCTCTATCTAGTTCTAAAACATTTTTCTTGTTGGCCTTTTCTCTTCTTTGGAAACTGTTCCAACTCCTCTGCCTATTCAAAATCATGTTTTTTGTCCTTTTGTTTTTGAGTTGCAGTATTTAAAAATATATTTGGGATATTAAACTCTTATCCTACCTGGGAGCAACTACTGTTTCCCTCTCTGTAGGTTTTGTTTTTCACCTGTATGATAATGTATTTTGATGCACAAAAGCTTTTAATATTCATATAGTTTAATCAATCTAAGAATCAACTGCCAAATTCAAGGTCTAAAGATTTAACAGTTTTCCGTTAAGTATTTCAGGGTTTTATCTTTTGTGTTTAGGTCAGGAGTCCATTTTCAGTTAGTTTTTGTGTTTAGTGTGACTTGATTCTTTTGCATGTGAATATACAATTGTCAAATCACTAACTGGTGAAAAGGTTATTTTTCCCCACTGGATGATATTTGTGTCCTTATGGAAAATCAGTTGACCATAAATATGTGGGTAAATTCCTGGAGGCTCATTTCTATTCCAGTAGTCTCTATGTCTATCCTTATGTCAGTATTTCACTATTTGATTACTATGGATTCACAGTAAGTTTTGAAATTAGAAATGTGAATCCTCCAGCTTTGTTCTTTTCCAAGATTGTTTTGGATAATCATGGTACCTTTCAATTCCATATGAATTTGAGGATCAACTTTTTCATTTCTGCAAAATACCATTGGAATTTTATAGGGGTTATCTTTCCTTTTGTTTGTGTCTCCTTTAATTTTTATCAATGTACAGATCTTTCATCTCCTTGGTTAAATTTCTATAAGTAGTTTATTCTTTTGGACGTTATTATAAATTGAATTTTTAAATTTCATTCTTTGATTATTCATTGCTGTTCTACAGAAATACAATTGATATTTCTGTGTTACTCCTGTATCCCACAATTTTGCTAAACTCATTTACTGGCACTCATGGTTTATATGTGGATTTTTGGAATTTTTATATATATAGGATCATGTTATGTATTAATAGAGAAGCTTTTCTTCTTCCTTTCCAACTTGGATGCCTTTTATTTCTTTCACTTGCCTAATCACTCTCATTACAACTGAATATTGGTGGTGAAAGTGGGCATCCATGCTTTGTTCCTGAATCCAGGCAGAAAGTATTTGGGCTTCTGACCACCCAGCTGTAAGTTGGAGGTTCCCACACCACCTCCTTTGATTCAATCATTTGCTATAATGGCTTGCACAACTCAAGAAAATACTGACTTCCCTTTACTGGTTTATTGTAAAGGACATTTCAAAGCATGCAGATGAATAGCAAGATGAAGAGGCACATAGGGTGAGGTCTGGAAGGTTCCTGAGTGTAAGAGCTCCCATCCCTGTGGAGTTGGGGATGTGACATACTCTGAGCAAACAGACAAGTTCAACAACCTCATGCTTTAAATGAATATGGAGGCTTCATCAAATAGGCATGATCACTTATTACTCAGTCTTCAGCTCCTCTCCCTTCCCAGTGGTATGTGGTAAGGATGAAAGTTTTAAGCTTCTAATCATGTTTTTTTCCTCTTATCATGCAGCCCAGTAATTGTACTTTGGGCATTTATCACAGAGAAATAAAATTTGTATTCACACACAATCCTGAACACAAATGTTCATAACAACTACATTCACAATAGTCAAAACTTAGAAACACCCCAGATGTCCTTCAGTAGGTGAATATTTAGACAAATTGGTATTTTCATACTACGGAATAATACTGACCAATAAAAAGGAATGAACTATTGATTCATGCAACAAGTTGGATTTCCAGTGAATAATGTTGAGTGACAAACACCAATCCCGAAAGGATACATACTATATGGCTCTACTTAATATTGATTTTTGGAGTGACAAAACTTTACAAATTGCAAAGAAATTAGTGATTATCAGTGTTATGGGAGTAGGAGGTGGGTGGAAATGGTTCCAAAACAGCAACATGAGGGATCCTTATGTTGATGGAATTGTTCTCTATCTTGTTGTAGTGTCGGATATGTAAACTTACACATGCAACAAAATTTCAGAGAGCTAAACACATGCACACACAAGTGCAAGTAAAACTGGGAAAATATGAATAAGATTGGTGAATTATATAACAATTACCTGGTTATGATAGTAAACTGTGGCTCTAGTTTGGGATATCAGGTGAAGGACATATGGAATCTCTGTATTATTTCTTATAACTGCATGTGAATTTATAATTACCTCAATAAAATTTTAATTTAAAATGGATAAAATTATGAATGTACACTTTACCAAAAAGGGTGTAAGGATCGTAAAAATGTTCCTTTTCCTCCATGTCCTTTCCAGCATTTATTATTCTTTTTTTTTTAGAGAGAGAGAGAGAGAGAGAGAGAGAGAGAGAGAGAGAGAGAGAGAGAATTTTTTAATATTTTTTAGTTTTCGGTGGACACAACATCTTTGTTTGTATGTGGTGCTGAGGATCGAACCCGGGCCGCACGCATGCCAGGTAAGTGCGCTACCGCTTGAGCCACATCCCCAGCCCTATTATTCTTTTTTAATGTTTATTTAGTTGTAGATGAACACCCAGAATCTTTATTTATTTTTATGTGGTGCTGAGGATTGAACCCAGTGACTCACACATAAGAGGTAAGCACTTTACCACTGAGCTATAGCTTCAGCCCCTATTCTTTGTATTCTTGATGGTTGCCATTCTAACTAGAATGAGATGAAATCTCAGTGTAGTTTTGATTTATATTTCCCTAATTGGTAAAGATTTTGAACACTTTTTATTTTTTAAATTTGTTCTAATTAGTCATACCTGACAATAGAATGCATTTTGACATGTTGTATACAAATGGAGCACAACTTCTCATTCCTCTGTACATGGTGCAGAGTCACACTTTAATTCTTTAGGATAAATACTGAGGAATAGTATAGCTGGTCATATGGTGGTTAGTGTAGTCATACATGTATATGGGGTAATAATGTTTATCTTTGAACATTTTTTGTATATTTTTGGCCATATGTATTTCTTCTTTTGAGAAGTATCTGTTTAATGCATTTGCCCATTTACTAATTGGGTTATTCTTTATTTGGTATTAAGATTTTCAGTTCTTCATATATTCTGGATATTAATCCCTTTTCTTGGAAGAGTGGTTATCAAAGATTTTCTCCTTCTGTAGGCTCTGTCTTCACATTATCATTTCCTTTGCTGTTCAGAAACTTTTAATTTGATATCATCCATTTGTTAATTCTTAGTATTATTTCTTGAGCTTTAGGAGAAAAACTGACAGTATCAAAGGGAGAAATAATTCTACAATAATAGTTGAAAACTTCAATACTTCATTTTTCAGTAACAGAACATCCAGACAGAAGACTAACAAGGACACAGAGTTTTTGAACAACACTAAAATCCAACTAGTCCTAAAAGACACAGAACATTCCACCTAACAACAGGAAAATACACATTTTTTTTAAGGATAGGCCATATATTAAGCCACAAAACAAGACTCAGTGAATTTTAGTAAATTGTATTCTGACCACCGTGGAATGAAATTAGAAATAAATAAAAGAAGGAAAGCCAGATAGTTACACTTTTAAATGACCACTGGGTAAAAGACGAAATAAAAGGACAAAAATACGTGAATCAAAAGAAAACCACAATATCCCATATCTTATGTGATGCATCAACAGCAGTGCTCAGAGGAAATTTAATATCTGTAAATGTTATAGAAATAAAAGGAACTATAAGAACCAGGAAAAGTAGCATGCATCTGTAGTCCCAGCTACTTGGGAGGCTGAAACAGAAAGATTCCTTGAGCCCAGGGGTTAGAGACCAGCAAGACCTAGTCTCAAAAAAAAAAAAAAAAAAAGTCATGGGCTGGGGTTGTGGCTCAGTGATAAGTGCTTGTCTTGTATGTGTGGAACACTGGTTTCAACCCTCAGCATCACATAAATAAATAAATGTATTGTGTCCATTTATAACTAATATTTCTTTTAAAAAAGGTAAATGCAGTGGTGCACACCTGTAATCCCAGCAACTCAGGAGGCTGAGGTGACCAGGAGGCTGAAGCATGCAAGTTAGAAACCAACCTCAGCAATTAGCCAGACCCTAAGCAACTTGATGAGAACTTTTCTCAAAATAAAAAATATAAATGGCTGTGGGTACAGCTCAGTGGTAAAGTGCCCCTGGGTCCAATGCCTAGTGGCCCCCCCTCACCAAAAAAATGAGAGAGTACTATAAACAACTGTACATTAATAAATTGGTAAGTAAATGAAATGAATGTACACCAGATTTCTTTCAAAAAATAAAAATAAATTGGTAAGTAAATGAAATGGAAAAATTCTTAGGAAAAAAAGTATCAAAATGAAGAAGAAATAGAAAGAAATAGAAAATCTGGATATATATGTCACAAGGAAGAAAAGAGTAAAAAAACCTTCCAATAAAGAAAATCTAAGACCCAATGGCTTTACTGGTGAATTCTACAAAACATTTAAAAAATAATTAACACCAAACCTTCTACAAATCTTTAAAAAAATTGAAGAAGGCAGAAACCCTTTCTAACTCAATCTATGAGGCCAGCATTACTCTGACAACAAAGACAAAGACAACCCAAGAAAACAAAACTACAGGCCAATATCCCCTTTAATATAGATGCAAAAATCCTCAAAAAAAAAACACTAGCAAACTTAATCCAGCAGTTTATTAAATGATTGTGCATCATGACAAGTAAAATGTACCCCAGCAGTAAAATAGTGGTTCAGTATATGAAAATCAATCCATACAATAGGGCATATTAATTGAACAAAGGAACCAAACCATATGATCAACTTGATGTATGTATAAAAACCTTTTGACACAATTCAACACCTTTTCATGATTAAAAAAATACTCAATAAAGTAGAAAGAAATTTCAACATTGTAAAGAACACAAAAACCCACAGCTAACACCATATTTCCTGATGAGAGACTGAAAACTTTTCCCCTAAGATCAAAAACAAAACTAGAAGAAGCCCTTTATCAATTCAACATTTTACTGAAAATTTATCCAGAACAATTAGGTAATAAAAATAAATAAAAATCAACCAAAAGGAGGATACAAAACTTTTTTTCTATTTATAGAGGGAATGATCACATACATAGAAAATCCCCCAAAAACTCACAAAAACTCAACTATTTGAGTTAATAACTGAATTCAACAAAGTTGCAGGTTGTGTACTAAATATATGAAAACAATGAACAATATGAAGTGGAAATTAAGTAAATAATTTCAATTACAATATCAAAAAATAATAAAAGATTTGGGAATACATTCAATAAGGTAATAATTGTACGCTGATAACTATAAAATATTGCTGAGAGAAATTTAAGAAGATCAAAATAAATAAAATGACATCCCATATTCATGGACTGAAAGATTTAACAGTGTAAAGATGGAGGTACTCTCTAGAATGACCTAAGATACAACGTAACCCCTATCAAAAAACCAATAGCTTCTCTGGCATAAATTAAAAAGCTAATCATAACATTCATGTGGAATTGCAAGTGACTCATAAATATTTTAACCACTTGCTTGTTCTCTTTCTTTTCAGATTCCTCTTTGTATGTATGTATTTGCACATAGTTATTCCTCAAAAAATGAGATTATACACTACACATTGTTCTGCAGCTTTTAACTCTTCACCATATGCCTAGGATATTCTTCTGTCATAATCTTCAGATCAAATTCAGATGAATTTTGTTACAGCATTGTTTGTAGTAGCTAGAAATTAAAGGCAAGATCTATGTTTTCCCCTAATGAAATAGAAAAAATATAATAGGTACGTATTTACCTTTATAAACACCAAATACATACATAACAACATAGATATCTTAAAACAAAGTGAAAAGTTATAAAAAGGGCATTAAAAGGGAAGAAACAGAAAGAGCTATGGCACAGTACATTGAGGTAAATTTTAAAACTTGCATGCACAAAGCAGTATTTTGTATTTTATAAGGATACATATATATCCAAACATTGGTATATTAAACACATTAGAGTAGGTACCTATGGGAGTGTGGAGAAGAATGTCAATGAGATTGGGAATAGAGTAAAAAAATTAACAAAATATTTAAATAAGAGAAGTCTTGCAGGAACCAATGATAATGACGTGTGAAAGAATTCATAGAGGTGCCATGACTTGCTGAATTTCCCAGCGGCTAGACATTGAGATTCTCCAGTCTCTCCTCAGGATGGATTTGAAGTCAAATAGACCCACTATTAGAGGCTCTGCATTTACTAGCCTTTTGCCTTTGGTCAAGTTAGTTAATGCCTCTCAACCTTATTTCCTCTCTTGTTTATCTGGCATGGTGGTTGTGATCATGTTTGAACTGCTGAGTACAGTGTCTGGCATGCAGCACAAGCTAACAGGTGGTGCCCCATCATGAGAGAATGTTTGGAGTCTGCCCACTGGAAGGAGAGCCCCACTGGGCAGGTATCAGGCCAGTCTTGCCAATCAATGCCTATGCCCTCTCTCCAGCACCTGGCACACTGTATATTCTTTGGGTCCAGTTTTTGTTTGTTTGTTCAGCACTGGGGATTGAACCTAGGGCCTCCCACATCTAGATTCTACCACTGAGCTACATCTTCAGGTAAGTATCTATTTCTCCAATGAATGAGGTTTCTAAGTCAGCTATTTAGGGGATTACTCATTTTCTGTAACATCTAATGCCCTACCAGATTGCCAGCTTCCTCCTATGCATTTGTTTAGAAGTGGTTGTAAATTTGCTTTTCATACAGCACTGTATGATAATATCTAAGTTTCATGTCCCTGTTTATGGTTTTGTTAGGATCAAGATAGGGGGCCTCCTTTCTCTGCCCTCACCCCACAAAAAAGAGCTAAAATTCCAAGAGATATCTTATAGATGAAGAGTCAAAACAGTCTCTCCCTTTGCACAGGACAGCTGGCTTCTACCTGGTGCAAAGAGCCACCTCTGGGCCACACCTGTCTAACACCAGTCAAGTCACATGGTCACTTCATACTTGGTCCACTCCTGTGCATGGGGGATGATAGATCTGACCCCTCTGCTGTAAAAAATGTTTTAAGAACTAAGTTAGCTAGCATGTAAACAGGTGAAAAGAATAAAATTATATACATAGTGAGTATTTAATGAATGCAACTATTCTTACTTCTAGTTCAATTAGTGCTCTGTGTTCAGGGAGGGAGTCCAAGTAGAAGACAAAGTGTGTTCTTCAGGGACACCATTTTCCTGTGTCCTGGCCACTAGGGCATTTTGTGCTAATTGCATGGTAGGGGTGAGAGGGCTGAAATACCCGCCTTGGGCCCTGCTGAGAGCCAGGCATCTGGGCAGCAGACCCAGGCTGCTCAGAGGGTCAGGACCAACGAAAGTAGCTGCTCGGCACAGGAGGACAGTGCCCACAACACCTGCTCCAAGTCCCACACTTGCCTTCTCCATACACCGAGCATTGGGCAGAGGAACAACGCGGGAATCCTGAAGCCAAAGGTATAGTTTCATAAACACTTCCTAGATTTCATTATTGAAGAACAGAGAGCATAAGGGAGAGTGAATACAAGGAAAGGGGAGTGAAAGGGAGAGTGTTAAAGGTCTTTAAAATATTCTGCTTTGTGTTCTTCCTTTAGGAGCAAGGCAGGGCCGTGTGATATTAGAGCCGCAAGCTCTGATAGACTCATGACCTTCTTCATCAGCAAGGAGGCAAAATGGGAAGAAAAAAAAATCCAACAGGCGAAAGAAGTTTTATAATATCTTAAGAACCCCTTAACAAAAGTCACTTGTAAGAGAATCCAGGAGACAAGATGGGCATTTTTTGTTGTTGTTGTTTTAAATATATTTTTAGTTGTTGGTAGACCATTATTTTACTTATTTACATGCAGTGCTGAGAATCAAACCCAGTGCCTCACACATGCCAGGCCAGTGTGCTACCAGTGAGTCACAGCCACAGCCCCCAGACAAGATGTGTATTTCTTAATCTGACTTTAAAACCCCAACCTGCCTAGCACAGTGGTGCATACCTGTAATCCCAGTACTTGGGAGGCTAAGGCAAGAGATCACAAGTCTGAGGCCAGCCTCAGCAACTTAGCAAGATCCTGTCTTTAAATGAAAAGTAAAAAGGACTGGGGCTGGGCTGGGGATGTGGCTTAAGTGGTAATGTGCTCGCCTGGCATGCGTGGGGCGCTGGGTTCAATCCTCAGCACCACATAAAAATAAAACAAAGATGTTGCGTCCACCAAAAACTAAAAAATAAACATTAAAAAATTCTCTCTTTCTCAAAAAATATATATTTAAAAAAAAGGACAGGGGCTGTAGCTTGTGATATGTCCCTGGGTTCAATATCCAGTATCAAAATAAAATAAAACCCAAACTAACCATCGAAAAAACCCTTTTTGTATGCATAACCCTGCCCTAGGAACAGAATCCTCATGCAGAAAATCTTAAGCAGAGTTCAGTGCCTACAGGCAGGTCAATTCCTAAGCAGAAAGAATTTACCACTATGTCATCAAGTCAAAGTCTCACAAAGTTGTAACAGCTTCTCCTGGTTTCTAATTTTAATTATTTATTTATTTGTTTGCTTGTCTATTTATTTATTTATTTTGTTTGTTTGTTTCCAGCAAGCTCAGGTGTTTAAAATCATATCAGAACAGTGAAAATATTAACTGGAAGGAACATCCCAAACTTCCCAAGTAAACTTACAGACAGGTAAAGGTTAGAGCCATCTGTGTACCAGGTGAGTGATTCCTAAAGATCCTCCACCTTGGGCTTCCATGCCCAAACTGCATGCCCATGCAGGGTGGAAAGTTCAGTATCACCCTTTCTGAACTCTTTCTAAAATGCCAATGCTTCTGGGTTAACTGAAAACTCCCAGATGATTAGAGAGAACCAGGAAATTTCAAGAAAAAGAAAAGGCCCCAAAGGTCCGTGGAATTGATGAACACAAGCTTGTGGTTATCATTGTGTTTGCTCGGGGATTTGTCCAGCTCAGGCCAGGAGTCCAGTTGGTCTGGTGCTTCCTCTAGAGCTCATGGAACAGCTTCTCCACCCTAGAAATGGCCTTTCTGTTCCCATTTTGGCATGTTTATTCCTTAGCTAAAAACTGCTTGGAAGACACAAAGCAGGGACTGACAGGAATTGTGGCACTGCTGGACAACCAGGGAGCACAAGCCATGCAGAATGAGCAACGCGGGGAGGACGGGCAACAGTGCCTGTCTTTCTTTCCTCTAAAGGGATTCAAAGGGCTGGGCACCTCAACCAGCAGGAATTAGTAAGACAGGCATCAGCAAGAACTTCGGAACAGAAAGATGAGTTGATTATAAGGCTGGTTACTTAATCCATGGCTCTCTTAGGTCCTGGATGAAAAGAATAAGCAATCCTCTCTTCCTTTTGGGGGGGTCAGAGGGAGGTTGGAACACCCTCTGTCAGTCATTATCCCTGACTCTGTGGAAGTACTCAACTACTGACTTAAAAGCAAACATTTGAAAGGAATTTCCTAACTCCTTTGGATTCTAGCATCAGGATCTCCACTATTTTTGCTGTGTGTTGATGAAAAAGAAAATTCCTGGGATTCTTAGCCAAGAGGTATGGCCCAGTGGCCCCTGCCTTGTGTACCAGAAGCAGCTAATTGCAACCTCACACTGCTTTAAGTAGCATCTCTTTTCTTTGGACCACAAAAAGCATTCCCTCCCAGTTGTCATATCCAAATGACCCTCAAAACTATTTCTGTTTTATTCTCAGATCATTTGTTAGTCAAAAGAAGAGGATGGACCTTGGTTTATGATCTTCAGGAAAGCCTATATCCTGTCCAAGGAAAGAGACACTAATTGGTCCATTGTTAACAAGAGCATATTTGTGAGACATTAAGAATTATCCCATGGTTTAGAGGTGGGCATAGCAGTCATACATGGCAAAGGTCAGGAATTTCCTCTGACACATTTTTGTTTTCCTTATTGATTATGGATATGTATTGGCTGATTTAACTCTTTTTGGGGTAACCCCCATTTATATCTTCAACCTGTTCCACTTAAACTTTTGACTTTTTGTGAAGTTCTACATTTGCCTCTTTTAACTCTTATATTCATATCTTCTGTATTTGGTGAAAGAGTCTATCTTCAATGTTACCATTCTTTTCATGATTTTATAGATTCATCATGTTGTTCCTCCAACTTCAGCTTTCTAGATTAGGATTTTTCACCTGAGATGAGAGGGACAGCAAAGAAGGGAAAGGAAACTGATCAGAAACTTCTGGGGAGCTTTTCCAAATTCAGTGTGTCTGCTTTCCCTTTCCTGAGCATATCAAAGCTTGGCTGGGGAAATTTTTATTTTGAGAATTTCCATATGTTTTTATTTCTAACAGCTCCCTCTGATGTGTTGTAACCATTGTTCTGAACTGAAGAGCCCTAATCTCATTGTTCTGTCTTCATGTCTGTGCCAGTTCATATTTGACATTCAGATGTAATGGACAAATTATTGGGAGTTACAGTTAAAGACTGCAATCAAAGAAGTTGGGCTGGCCCATAACCATAGAGCCCAGATAACCAATGGAACTTTCCTGAGCAGACCCACCAGTAGCTTCTTCTTCCCTTGCTTTTCTCGCAGCAGTTTTCCCTGAACAGAGTCTTCCAGTGACTGAAGGCAACCAGTGATGGAAGGGGGCAGCAACAGCTCCTCAGAGCGCTTCATTCTGATGGGTCTCTCTGACCATCCCCAGCTGGAGATGATCTTTTTCATAATCATTCTTTTCTCTTATATGCTGACCCTTGTTGGGAACTCAACCATCATCCTGCTTTCCCGCCTTGATGCCCGGCTACACACACCCATGTACTTTTTCCTCAGCAACCTCTCCTCCCTGGACCTCGCCTTTACTACCAGCTCAGTCCCCCAAATGCTAATCAATTTATGGGGACCAGACAAGTCCATCAGCTATGGTGGCTGTGTGACCCAACTCTATGTCTTCCTTTGGTTGGGGGCTACTGAGTGCATCCTACTTGTGGTGATGGCATTTGACCGCTATGTGGCAGTTTGCCGGCCCCTGCACTACACAACCATTATGAATCCTCGGCTCTGCTGGCTGCTGGCTGCTGTGAGCTGGTTGGGGGGCTTGGGTAACTCTGTAATCCAGTCCACATTTACTCTGCAGCTCCCATTCTGTGGACATCGGAGGGTAGACAACTTCCTGTGTGAGGTGCCTGCCATGATCAAGCTGGCCTGTGGAGACACAAGTCTCAATGAGGCCGTGCTCAATGGTGTCTGCACCTTCTTCACTGCAGTCCCACTGAGTATCATCCTGATCTCCTACTGCTTCATTGCTCAGGCCGTGCTGAAAATCCACTCTGTGGAGGGACGGCGAAAGGCCTTCAACACTTGCCTCTCCCATTTAGTAGTGGTGTTCCTTTTCTATGGCTCAGCCATCTATGGGTATCTACTTCCGGCTAAGAGCAGCAACCAGGACCAGGGCAAATTCATCTCCCTCTTCTACTCTGTGGTCACACCCATGGTGAATCCTCTCATTTATACTCTAAGGAATAAGGAAGTGAAGGGATCCCTGAGAAGGCTGCTGGGGAAAGGAAGAGAAGCTGGCTGAGAGACGAGGAAACTCCTTTGTTATTTATTGTCTCTTCATTTCTGCACACTTTTTCTGGTTATTTCTCTGGACAGATGAGCATGAGTACTACTAACCCCAGTAAATCAAGGCATGTCCCTGACAGCCCTGAACTGTTGGTTCATGGTTAGTGTTATTTGATACAATCTATATTTACCAGAAATCCCACTGTGGGCTACAGATAACAGGGCAGATGTGTATTATCGAAGGCTTAGAAGGTATTGACTTATACAGTTCTGTCTCACTCTCTTTGTCCCTATTGTCCACATATTACTTATTATGCCTCGTATTTCTGCAAAGTACTGTATGATTCAAAAGAAAGCAAATTTACTTGCATTTTCTTAATGTTTCTATAATTTGATGAAATAAAATCATCTATTATTAACTGCATATGAAAACCTGCCAGAAGCTATCCATGAACTGTACATGAACCAAATCTGCAAAGAAACCACTGGGTAGGAAAGTCTGGTATCCAAGAACTCACAGCGGAACTCCTGCTGGTCTGAGATGACCCAGTACATGTGATATCCTATCTAGCTCTGCCAGTTCAACACTTCACTGGAGTTGGCGTGACCCACTGGAGCCACATAGACACATAGCCTCTCAGAGATGGGTGTGGCTTGCCAAGATGCCAGTCAACCTGTTGACTGCAAGACACCATGAAGGAAGACTCCACCTGCTGAAATCTTATCCCTGTCTTTGATGTACTCTCCCTTAAATAAAGGACTGGAGCCATTTTCTAGTTGTTTGGTTCCAGCTCCTATCAGGACTGGAGAACCATTCAGGTACTCCATTAGAACCTATTTTTTTTGGCTCTTAATTCTTAACTGATTATTTCAGACTTTCTTTTTCTCAGGTGACTCATCACCTCCTGAACAGAAAACTACCCTGGCAGGGTGCTGGCAACCCCACAATAAAAACACAAGCAAATCGTTTTTGTATCGTACCTATCCATCATATCCATCCCCCTCTCTTAGTCTCTTCTCAACACTATGTCTATTGAATTATGCTTCCCATCCACATATATCTCTATCATTTTATTTTTCCATACGTCTACATTCAAATTTCCCTTCTGTCTAGACTAGTATTTAATGAGAAAAGGCAGGCAAAGTATTTGCCTTTCTGTTCTAGCCAAAGTATATGCCTTGATATGATTTTATCAAAATCATCCTACCTGAAAGTCCTAGCCATCAGGTTTGCCCAGTATTTGGATATGCTGATCTAGTTAGTGGGTTATAGAATGCCCCAAGATTCCTTAAGCAAGTTTAGGAGCCCAAGAAAGATCCACTGATAAGCCATGTCCTCTGCCTCAGCATCTAGCTTTTTAATCTCTTCAGCTTGTAGAACTCAGCAACTGATCCAGCACACAATGACTCAAGGAACTCATGTATTGGAATCAGAATGCCAATGTGATTCTGCCCCTTACTAGAACTTGCAAAGTAATGGTCATGTGCCACTGCTGTTCATGTATTACCTCCCCCACAAGAAGCCAGGTTAATATGAGAAAGTTGCTTAGCAACTACAATACCAGATAAAAGGAAATTGATAGGTTTTAGAACCAATTTCAAAAGGATATTCAGTTGTTTCATAGCGCTTAAATACATGCCTCATACCTAGTAGATGTTCAATAAATGCTTAGTCAGTTGAATTAGCAAACTTCACCAATCCTCATTTTCATCCTAAGAACCGTTTGTCAAGTAGACCATTCTCATGTTTGCCAATTTGGTGTTATACTATCACTTTGATAGCATCAAACGAAGAATGATAGATTTTTTTTCATTTCTACATTTCCATAATTCCAAAGCTAATTGGAATAATCACATTCTCCTTTCTTGAATTCATTTTTTCAGTTACAGATCAAATCCTGCTTTTTCAGTGTCTTACATAGCAATAGTGAAGAATGTCTCTAGGACTAGCAAACTAGAAGCATGATTTTGGTGAATTCATCAGTTTAAAGTTTTGCATACTCAAAACTTGTATTGATCATCACATTTAAATTACATCAAGTTCTCAGGAGGTAGGGTTATAATGACCAAGCTTGTAAAGCTGTTCTATAAGCCAGACTGCCAGATGATTAATTTGTAAGAATAGTTAAGTACCAAGAAGACTCAACAGTCCTATCCTCAGGTCAGTTCATCTAAATTATGAAATATTGACAGGCATGATGGCACTCACCTGTAATTGCAGCTTCTTGGAGCAGGAAGATCATAAGTTCAAGGTCAGCCTGGGCAACTTAGTGAGACCCTGTCTAAAAATAAAAAGTAAGCCAGGCACAGTGGTCCATACCTGTAATCCCAATGGCTCAGGAGGCTGAGACAGGAAGATCAGGGGTTCAAAGCCAGCCTCAGCAACAATGAGGGGCTGAGAAACTCTGAGACCCTGTATCTAAATAAAATTCAAAATAGGGTTGGGGATGTGGCTCAGTGGTCAAGTGACCCTGAGTTTAATCCCTGGTACCAAAAAAACAAATAAATATAAAAAATAAAAGGGCTGAGGATGTAGCTCAATGGTAAATCACCCCTGAGTTCAATCCCCAATACTACAAAAGAATCAATTGATTTTGAAATACCTAGCATTTTCTCAAAATGCTCTCAAATAGCTCAGTGGTAAACCACCCGAGTTCAATCCCCAATACTGCAAAAAATCAATTAATTTTGAAATAACTAGATAAAATACAGAAGGGGAAAAAAGCATTCTTGAAACATTTTGGAGTTCTGCAGGGCCTCCCTAGGGGAAGTATGGGAGTTATAGAAGCTGTGAGACACAGGAATGAGGAGGAGAAAACACTAGCCTAAATTGGAAAGTGAGCACATCATGGGGTTTTCAGAGAACATATCAAGATGTGCACATTTATGTTCCACCCCCAATGCATGAAGCAAAGTCAAAAATAGAAGGGAGGGGCTGGGTTTGTGGCTCAGTGGTAGAGTGCTTGCCTAGCCTGCATGAGGCACTGGGTTTGATCTGATTCCCCGCACCACATTAAAAAAACTAAATAAAATAAAGTTATTGTGCCCATCTACAACTAAATATATATTTTTAAAAAAAATAGAAGGGAGACAGGTACTGTGGTGTACACCTGTATTCCCAGCTACTCAAGAGATTAAGGCAGGAGGCTTGCAAATTCCAGGCTAGCCTAGGTAATTTAGTGAGACCCTGTCTCAAAATGAATAAGTTTCCCAGGCTAGTTAGGAAAGGCTAAAATGTTAATTGTAAGAAAAGAAAATAGAAGCCATGTTTTGAAGACTTCTATTACAGCTCTGAATTGCATGCAGTTACTTGGGCAAGTGGGTCAGGGCCCAGTCCTGAGACAGGCAGAAGGGGAAAATCCAGTAACAATATTTTCTCTATCAACGAATGAGAGTGGCAATCACGGGAGAGTGAAGAATTCCAAATGGGTAATATCAGTTAAAAGACAACATGGCATAGAATATCAGTATTCAGCTAGGCCTTAGAGATATACCATATCAGTATGTGGAAAAGGGTTCTTAAATTTATGTGGAAGGGAAAGTAGACTATGGTGAATCAATGAATAAAAATAATGTGAGGTGACAAGCAACAACAATCATAGATGATAACATTATATTTCTGAGTTACCAGACAAAATAAAAGGCATAGAATGGATGATTCTTCTTGGCTGTTGTTTGGTACAGTCCCATTTCTAAATCATGTATAGTCTTTATAGTTTCTAAGGACAAGAATAAAAATGCTCTTTTATATGATCACATACAAATAAAAATGGCTGTAACATAGCTCAGTGTTAAAGCACCCCTGGGTTTAGTTTCCAGTGCTAAAAAAAGGACAAAAACACAATTAAATATGAGGCATGCTTTTTTATTGAGGATATTAAAATCCTATTCCTATATCTAGGGTTCCAGAAGAAAAAGAATGTCTAATCTCTTATTCAGCTGGAAATTCAGAAAATGAAAACATTATCTCCAAGACCTATATAAGGTACTAATAAGGTTGATACCTTAGTAAAACAGAAGTTTAAATACACTTGTCTAATCAGAAGGCTTAAGCAGTTTTAATAATCAATTTCATAAAGCCCATCATGGAGTCCACTTATGCCCCATGTCATGCCCTGTGAGATATCAATTGCTGTATGAATACCTGGATCAATTGAGCAAATTTTAAACCATTCAATGAAAAGAGAAAGAGTCAGCCCCTTTCTTGAATTCCATGGTTGTTATTAGGAGAGGTTAGAATAAAGGAGTTGGTGAGAAATAAACAACCCCCAATCAACACTGTTCATGCAGGGCTCCTGACTGAGCTCCATCCTGACTTTGCAACCTGTTCTCCAGGTTGCTCTTCCCATTTGCACCACCTTTTACTTTCTCCCTATTTCCATCTCCAACATTGTAAGTGTGCTGAAGTAACTCCAAGGACATAATTTAATGTGAAGTACTCCATATAGGGTGACATTTTAAAAGTTTTCACATATTTATTACTCAATCAACCTACTGGGACAGAGCATAGAAACAAAAGAAATCAGATCCCCCGCCCCCCCCCCCCAAAAATATGTCCAACTTTCCAGGCAGTGGTATCACTTTCAGATTAATCCAGTAAAATGTTAGTGACCTCAATGCAGCATAAAGATGTATGCCATTTCATGTGCAATTCCTTGTAGATGCAGCCTGGTTCTTTTCCAAAGACTCTGCTTGGAGTTTTTCCTGGTTTTATTACTAGTTTTTTTCTGAATCCATTAGAGAAGGGGCAATTTTGCTTTTGTTTATTGGCTGGGAATTATTTGATCTGAAATGTCTTCTGAGAAGACATAGCAAGGAACAAAGTCAAGTGCACATACCAAGATGGCTGAGAAAAAAAGCCAGGGAAATTTTTGTAATCCTTTCACAAGCAAAATGTATACATTCTATAATAAACTTAATAACTATATTTATAATAAACCTCATGTGTGAGGTAGAGAAGAAAATTGGTGTAGTGGGAAAATAAGAAGAAAGCACCACTTTTCTTCAGACATTTTCTTGGAATAGGTATTTTAGAATATGAAAAATGAGAAGCACAGAGAAAATAGGGTAGGTTTGAGCAAATTGAGTGATGTGGATGGTAGATGTCTTCTCAACATTAACTTGAACCCAGTGGTTCAAGAGGGTAAGCATTAGGATAATCAGGAAAGCCATCTAGTTGGGTGAGGTGGTGTACTCCTGGAGTCCCAGCGACTCAGGAGGCAGAGGCAGGAGGATCACAAGTTTGAGGCCGGCCTCAGCAATTTAGTGAGACCCTGTTTGAAAATAACAAATAAAAAGGGCTGGGCATATGGCTCAGTGGTAGATCACCTCTGGGTGCAAGCCCCTGTACCACAAAAAAACAAACCACACTGAACTAAAAAGATTATTAAGATAAAGTGTGAAGGTTGAAGTCCATATGTATGTATGAATCAGTGGGCGCCAGTCCAGACAGTTGGGAGAGAGAGCAAAAGTGTGGATTTCCTTGATGACAAGACAATCTTAGCAACAATAATAAGGTACCAAGTTATAGGTGTTTTAAAATGGGCCTGCGAGTTCTTTGATATACTATGCCTGTCTTCCTAAGGTAGAGCCCAATTCCTCTACCCCTGAGTGTGAACTAAATATTGTAACTGACTTCTAAAAAAAAAAAACAGAAATGATAGTGTGTGGCTTTAGAGATCTAGTCCTAACAAGCACTGTGGCCATTTCCTTACTTGGTTTGTTCATTGTATATCTTTTTACTGGTTTCAATTGGCTTGATCCCTGTCACCTATGGCCACATTGCCATAGATGACTGAAGATCTGATCTTATAAGGACAAATAGGAGCACAGACTTTGGAACACGCAGGTCCCACAATGTGGTAGTGGTCTTTCCTTGGGACAGTCACCTCTGACTAAATCTAGCATAAGAACAACTACTTCCTTGATCAGATCAAACTCTCTATTCTTATTGGTTACACCCATGTTTCATACTCTCATGGACAGCATGAGGAGCAAAACCCTTAGGGGTACACTGAAGAAGCTTCTAGGTGGTTCAGAGATGCAGAACTATGGCCATCAAAAGCATGGTTATGTCCTTGCTTCTCCCCACACAAAGGCTCTTTCTGTCTCTTTCCTGTCAATGCAGCCATCTATTAGCTTACCATCCGAATAGAAGGCAGCAAGGTAACTTAAAAAGTCATAACACTGGGAGTAGAAATATTTGAGTATTTGCTTTACTACTGATTATTGGAAGGGCCAGCAGATGGCAGTGTAGTGACCATAGGCTGTCCCTAAAACCAATCTGCAACCAGTTCGTTAATAAACATACTTGGGAACCCTCTCCGTGCTATTTTAATCAAAGATGAAATACTTTATCAGTCCATTTCACATCCCACTTGCCTCAGTCTATATTCTCATGGATTACTGCTCTTTGTGCTACCACTACCTTTATAAACCATAGATGGATGAAGAGGAGCAAAAATGAAGGCAGAAAACCATATTTAGTCTTAATATTGTCCTCCACTCTTCCACTTGCACTCCAAATCCAAATCCTCTTCAAAATAAGTCCAGAAAATCCCAATTCAGAATAAGAGATACATGAAAAGCAGAAGAGCATTTGAATGTCCATCAAAAGGGAAATGACTGAAGACTGAATATATATTGTGGTACAAGCCTAAATGCAGTTTTAGAATATGAGGTGGACATACAGAATCAGAAAAAAATTAAGACACCGCATAGATTATATATATTTAGTTAATAAAGATATAGTTATCATAGTTATTTTCTCTAGGGTCTAGGGTAGGAATGCACTTCTGGAGGTAAGTTATGAAGCTGATTTATTTGTAAGTGAGAACTGTCATAGGAAGACTAGGAATGTTGCAGGGAGAAGCAGGTCCCTCAGTTTCTTGTGTCCTGAGCAGGCAAATTACTGATAGCATAGACATGTCCCCCCACACACACACACCCCAAAGATTTATTTAAAATGAAATTACATTCAGCATGGACACTGCTCAGTCTCCAGAGTGAGAATGACACCTGTGTTCCCCGGAGGTCCTGTCTACACATCCTTTAGTTTCTGGTTTTGTCAGGCCTGAGAACCTAATTGAGACCAACCAAGGTGGTACGTTGGTTTTCTTGCTTTGCTCAATGGGGATATCTACTGATCTGTTTATGTTTAAGGTCTGTTCTGTATGTGGGGAAATGGGGGTGGGGTGTGGTACTTGTTCTGTCCTTATGGTCTGTGGGCGCCCTGTGATCAGGGCTGACATCCCGTTCTCTTGAGAGGCTGAATGTACACCCTGCTTCTTCAGAAAACTGATTTCCTCTCCCTGGGAAACTGTATCCCTGGGGCCTCCCATCGTTCCAGCTGATCCCCAGCTTTTCTACCGATCAAGAATGTTTTGTGGTTCTAACGTAATATTTAAAAACAAAAACATCTTAGGAATAAAGTAGATCAGAAATGAATTTTAACCCTACTTCTGTCGTTAGAAAGTCATCTGAACTCTGCCTCGGTTTCCTGTCTGGAGGGCGAAAGCAGCTCCGGTACTGACGTCCCGGCTGTTGGGCGGGGTTGAGGTCGCGGGGTGTGAGGCACTGCGCCGAGCAGAGCAAGCCCCGAGGTGTCAGCACAGTTTCACCACCTCGTCCGTGAAACCGGGTTGTGAGCCTCGCGTCGCCGGCTAACACAAGCGACAAAGAGAAGCGCCTCACAACCGGTGCCTTCGTGGACGCACGGAGGGGTTCTCGGACGTTATGATTGGTCCCAGAGTATGAGAGAAGGACCCTCACGGGTGAGAACCCAAGTCGATTAGCAGAGGGCGGAAACCAGGAAGAAGGGGGCGGTCCTTGAAGGCGAGCTTTCGGATTTGACCCGTGCGCATGCGTCTCCAGCCTTCAGATCCCGGCGTGCCGCGCGGCAACTTCCGGCGTGCCCGCGGTAGCTTCCGGCGTGGTAGGTGAGTCTCGCTGGGCTGGGCTTTTCGTGGCGCGTGTATTTAAGGGCTGTGTCTTCGCCCTCTGCCCCGCTGCTGTCAGCTCCTGGGTTCCGGGACGCAAAACCTCGGTGGCGGAGACAACTGGGCCTTCTATCTGGGAGGCGTAGCGTCACCGAAGCCTTCTTGCAAGGGGACTACATAGAAGCTACTTGCCCTCAGTGAGCGGTAGATAAACTGCGGTAGATAAACCCTTCCGAAACCAGTTCTGGTATTAGGTGGGTGCAGATAAAGCGCCCTGAGAGTACCGGGCAGGGGCGAGGCTTCGAAGGATCTGGAGGCTTCAAGAAGGTGGAGGTGGCTTTGTTACAAATCCTCATCCTCGTTTTCTTGGTGCCCCTCTTGAGGACATAGAATTTTCTTCTACATTTGTAAGATCTAGGCTCAAGTGTTCTTTCCTGGTTGGGAGGGGTGGAGAACAGCCATTCCTAGTATTCACTGTCTATGGAAAGAATGAATTAGGACTTGGGGAAAGAGTGTTTCAGGCAGGAAAAGCTTGGTGGGTGAAGACGTTAATCTATTTCTAGACCAGGGATTCTCTACCAGGGGCGATTTTGCCCCACAGAGGATATTCCCAGATATTGCCAATGTCTGGAGATAATTTTAGTCATCACTGGGATGGTGCTACTGGCATCTAGTGGGCGGTGGTCAGGGATGTAACCAAATATCTTTCTAAACAGGTTGCCCACCTACCCCAACCTAAGATCTATCTTACCCCAAATATCAGTCGTGCTGTTTTAGATGCCCTGCCTTAAAATGATAGTAGTGGAAATGGAAGGGGTACAGATGTCAGAGACATCTCAAGCAAAGATCAGTTTTGCCTGTGCATTAGCTTTTCATCACTGTGACAAACAACAAAAAAACAACTTTGAGGAGAAAACATTTGTTTCAGCTAAGAATTTTCATTCTGTAGTCATCCAACTCCATTGCTCTGGCCTGAAGTAAGGTAGAAAATAATTGGCTGAAGGATGTGGTGGAGAAAAACTTCTCAGCTCATGTTAGCTAGGGATACAGAGAGGAAGAGACCAGGGACAGATACAGTCCATAAGGGCACATCTTCAAGGATTCACTCCTTTAATTATGTCCCCCTTTCACCACCTCCCAGTAGTCTATTCAGTTATCAATGGATTAATTCATTGATGAGGTCAGAGCCTTTATGAATGTGATGAGAAAACTGTACATTCTTTAGTTCTTTTTTAGAGTGAGGAAATGAAGAGAAATAAATTCTCACATGACCTCTTTTCCAGAGCAAAGATTTTATCTGAGAGACCTAGCTGGAGGTGATTCTTCAGAGTTGTAGGAACTGAATTTTGAGCTGCAGATTAGCTTATGCAGTTGAACGCCTCACCTATCCTTGTAGTCTCTCAGGTGGTTGATGGTGAAGCTAACCTCTCTCAAAGGGATTGGCAATTTGGAGATCTCCCATCAGCCCTCCAGACTGTAGCAAGTATCTGGGCTTCTCAGGGTCTTCCACCAACTCTGAGAGCTCTGTTGTTAAAGGCAACAGCTGACATTGCACTTAAGAGAGAACTCTGGAGCTAAAGCAATTCCTGACCATCCTACACAGGGAGATTCAAGCTGGGTCTGAGTGATGGAGCATCACCCAGAAAGCAACAACCTTGGTACAGGATTTGGAGTGAGAACCTGGGGGACCAAAGTAATGGCTTTTTTTTTGTTTCTATTTTTGTTTTTGTATTGGGGGTTGAACTCAGGGGTGTTTTACCCCTAAGTTACATCTCCAGACCCCACCACTTTTCTGGTGGTGCTAGGAATTGAACCCAGGGCCTTGCATATGCTCTCCTGCTCTCCCAGTCCCATCTCCAGTCCTTTTTATTTTTATTTATTTATTTATTTGGGGCAGGGGGCTGGGGATTGAACTCAGGGCATTGTGCATGCAAGGCAGGCACTCTACCAACTAAGCTGTAACCCCAGCCTCTCCTTTTTAATTTTTTGTTTTGAGATAGGGTCTCTTTAAGTTGCCAGAGCTGGCCTCAAACTTGTGGTCCTCCTGCTTCAGCCTTCCAAGTGGCTGGGATTACATGCATGTGCCACTATATCAAGGCAGTGGGAGGGTAAGGGAGTATGGTCAGAGAAAATGGATAGCAGGTTGTAATGGGCTTGGGTATGGGACAGGCAGTGGGAACAGGTGGAAAATCTTGATTTTGTTGCTCTTCCTTCTTTATCGCTTCTTTTTTTCCCCAGCTGGTGTCCATGTCAGCCTTCCTAAGAGAATGCTGTTTTTCCTTTCCAGGTGAGTGGGCCAAAGGCAAGACTGGATGTTCTCACCAAACACTGTAAGCTTTCAGTAGGTCTCTCCTTCTCAATAATGAAAAGAGACACATATCCCCTGTAGAACACAAACTTTTTCCTCTTCAAGTTATAGTCAACTGAGCCAGCTCTGAATGAAAATCTTCTGATTCTTGAAGTGCTTGCTTTGTGATGGTTCACAATGCACAGCAAGGCAGAGGAATTTTAGTTAAGTCTTCTATTATGGTTTAAATATCCCCCAGAAGCTCATGGTGTGAGACAATGCAAGAAAGTTCAGAGGAGAAATGATTCGGTTGTAAGAGTCTTTAACCCAGGGCTCAGGTTGTGGCTCATCAATAGTGCACTCTCCTAGCATGTGTGAGGCCCTGGGTTCAATCCTCAGCACCTCATAAAAATAAATAAATAATAAAGGTGTTGTGTACAACCTCAACTAAAAAATAAATATTGAAAAAAAGAGTCTCAACCCAATTTGTGAATTAATCCCCTGATAGGGATTAACTGAGTGGTTACTGAAGTGGTGGGGTGTGGCTGGAGAAGGTAGGAATTGGGTCCTGGTTTGGGGGGTAAATATTTGTATCTGGCAAGTGGAGACTCTCTTTTTCTTTTTGCTTCCTGATTCCATGTGAGCTGCTTCCCTTTGACACACTCTTCTGCCATGATGTTCTGCCTCACCTTGAGCTCCGAGGAATAGAGCTGGCCTTCTATGGACTACAACTTCTGAAACTATGAGCTGTAAATAAACCTTTCCTCTTCTACAGTTGTTCTGGTCAGATCATTTAGTCACAGCAGTGAAAAATCTGACTAAAATAGCCTCAATGTGAGGGGGACACTTCTCTAAGCAGATTAATACAGCTAGATTTGTTATCAAGAGATGGCCAGAATGGGACCAGCAGGACTGGGAGTATGCTGCATATATAACAGAGCTCAGGAGCTCAGGGTGGGGCTGCACAGACTCCCTACACTGCCCTGAGCAAACAGGACTCTGTTGTGCTCTCTGCTAGTGGTAGTTGTGGCACTGGGATATGACTTTCCTCCTGGTCCTGTTTTACCCAGCTGCACATACCCGACTTCTCATTCAGTGTTTTAGCTTTGGCTTTCCAGAGATCTCTATTCCCATACTTCTGTCCTGAGTCCACACGGTGATCTGTAGGGGTGAAGCTGGGTATCAGTGATGGGGTTTTTGTATTCAGACAATAATGTGTGAGCTCCAAGAATAGCAACCCTGCAGTGATGGAGGAGGGTGTTGCTGTGCTCCAACTGAAGCTAATGAAGCCCCATCCCCAGGAATTTTTCCAAGAGAAGAGCCAGGAATCATACTTAGGATCTTGCAGACCATAGGGCTTTAAAGGAGACCCCAACTACTTTGAGGAATGGTGAGACATAAAGTCTCAGGCTGGAAAGAGAAGCAGAGAGTGTCCAGAGATGCAAGTTTGTCAGTGTCTGTGACATCACAGACATGACCTCATAGTTCTTTCAGACCAGAATCAGTAGCAGGTAAGGTGGGGGTGCAGCTGTCAGGCTGAGGCAGCTCTGTTCTTGATCTGGATTTGCTGTTTTCTCTGGCCATCTCTTCAGAAAGGCTCATTCCACGGTAGTTTTGGAAGGCCCTTGTGTGTCAGTTCTGTGTTTTGAATGAAATTCTTCAAGTTTTTCTTTTAGCTGGTAGTACCCTTCCCCAGCAGCCACTAGACGTTCAGACAGAAGGGCATGTTCTCCTGCCTGGGTCCTCTGGGGCTATCAGAGGTTGGGCTGCCTGCATGCCATCAATAACACAGCCAGTGGAAAGTCTGAGTTTGTATTTGTGTTGATTTCCTGAAACATTATTCAGACATGCTGTGGATATCTCTTAGGTTTTTAAAAACTACTCTTGAACTCACATTTCCTTGTAGCTACAATCTCATCTCTCCACATGTTCCCCTCTTTGTCTTGTCTTCTCTAATCTGGCTTCTGCTACCACTGTTTCACTGTTACTCTTGTTGAGGGGTCCATTGATCTCTGGGTTGAAAAATCCAATAAACTTTTCTTGGTCCCCAAATCATTTGACATCTCAAGAACCTCCAGCCCAGGGCTGGGGCTGTGGCTCAAGTGGTAGCACTCGCCTGGCATGCGTGCGGCCCAGGTTCGATCCTCTGCACCATACAACAAAGATGTTGTGTCCACCGAAAATTAAAAAAAATAAATATGAAAAAAAAGAAAAAAGAAAAAAAGAAAAAAGAAGAAGAAAAAAAAGAACCTCAAGCCCAGTTGATCACTCCCCCCCACCTTAAAATTCTCCATTCTCCTGACATTCCAGTGTCCTCGCCCTCTGCCTTTCCTTCTCCTTTTCAGATAATGCTCTTCTTCCATGCCTCTCGTTATTATCTCAGGCTTCAGTTTTAGGTCCTCCATTTCTCACTCAGCCAAGGATCCTAAAAATTAAATAGGCATAGAGATCATTTTAGAAGTTTATTCCAAATGCAAATTATTGGGATTCCCCCGCCCCCAGAAATTGTGTGTATATGGGACAGCCTAAGTTTTCTATAACCAACATCTGAGGGTCATACTCATGCAAGAGGTTCACAGACCACACTTGTAATCACATTGCAATTTTCTTACTCTCAGCTTTAAATACCCTATGAAGATGGTTTCCCATCTGGTTTCTCATCTGAGCCATAGAGTTTAAATCCCGTGGCTTAATTTACTGCACCATTTGAGTTTCTTGTGCATTTTCTAACTGCAAAGTATCAAAAACTGAACCTCTGAATTTTCTCCCCAATACCTGCTCTTTTAGCATCATTTCCATCTTGGTAAATGGCATCTCCTTCCACTTGGCACCCTCTTTAAACAAGAAATCCAAAGGTTATCCTTGATATCTTCTGCCTCATCCCCTAACTAATCAGTATCATCCAATCGCTTAAACTGCCTTCCTTGCCCTTGTTCCTTTTTTGATGGTACTAAGCTACAAAGAGCAGCGATCTTCTGCCCTGAAGGTAGCAGCAGTTCATAACCCTGAGTGCTTTGAGGTCAAATACCGGTTTAAAAGAGATCCAGGCTTTTAATTTCTGGCTTGCTCCCTATGAGGGAAGCCCTTTCTTAGCCCTGTGAGGGCTATTTTTGCCATAGTAACCTGGCCAGGAACAGCTCTCAGACAACTTCCAGACCACAGGGAGGCTCTGGTTTCCTGACAGGCCTTACAAAAACTACAGCTTTCTCCTTGTCAAATAGCCTCATTCTCAGCCAGGTGTCTGCAGAATAGGCTAACATCCTTATCCTGATTCTTGTTCCTGGAGGTGATTCTGAAGGTCTAGTTATAGCAGGTCTACAGTTAAGTCAGGGATGGCTAGACCTCTCCAAAAGCAGAAGGCAGCTCTAGGAAATGCCTAGCCTGAGGAATCTGTGAATCTGTGAGGTAAATATCTTCCTTCCTGTAATGTAGCAACTCTTCTGTGTGCACTGCCTGAAGGCAGATGAGTGTACTACTCTCAGTGGAACTTCTCTCACAGACAGCACACTGGAGGCTCTTCCCTCAAGTGGGAGTAGCTATGGAAGCTTCATCCACAGTGCACCCAACCATGGGGCTCCATGCAGCATGGCCATGTCATGAGCACTGTTCTGGGAGTTGCCGAAGCTCTTCCTACAGACAGTGTACTGATAAGGTCTCTCCCCAATATGCATCCTCTGTGGGGCAGTGAGGCTGGAGCTCTGGTTGAAGGTTTGCTCATACTGAAGGGGCCTCTCCAGTGAGTTTGCTGATGGGCACTGAGGTCAGAGCACTCACTGAGGCCCTTCCCACACTCACCACCCTTGTGAGACTTCTTTCCTGTGTGGATGCTAATGCCAAACAAGGTAAGAGCCTCTACTAAAACCGTTTCCACATTCAGAACCATCAGAAGCCTTTCCTACTGTGGGCTTAGCTTGTGGGGAAAAGGGTGCACTCTGAGTTGTTTTTCCCACACAGGGTGTGAACAGGCCATGTCCTGGTACAAAGTCTCTGGCAACTTTTCTTCCCCAGGCTGAGGGTCTCTCCTCACCTGCCCCAGAGACTGTCTGTGTAGGTTTCTTGGCACTGGGCTCACTCTCCCAGGCTTTTTTTTTTTAGCTCAGAGTGGTAAAATCTTTGTCTACTAGATGTTCTCTGTAAAGGCTTGCTCATTTCTACTTCTGAATCATCTTTTTAAATCACTTTCTTGATTTCAAAACCTGGAAAAAATGCATTGGACTATGGAGAAGGAAAACAATGGAACAAGGGCAATAAGAAAGAAACACCCAACTGGAATTTTCCATGAGGTTAAGTCTCCTGCTAATCAGAAGCCTAAGTTTATTTTCCAATTGTAATATTTTTGAGCTCCAAATTCTGGGGTCACAGGCAAATTATACACTAAGCTCTACAACCTTTCTTCTACCCTGTCATTTGGATGTCCTGACATGATGACAAAACTAAGGCTAACAGTGAGTTCTGTGTCCTCTGTCAGTATGTACATAGGTACGTTCTTAATCTCAAATGGCCTGACTTCTGGTAGCAGACCAACAAAAGGCCGCCCTGGGTTTGGCCAGCTCAAAGTGGGACAAAGCAAGCTGTTGAGCCCTGTCAGCTCAGGGTTGACTGTGCTGGAGATGATGGAGTCTGGCCTGCAGGCTTAACTAGCAATCTGAGTATGACAAGCTGTGGAATTCCATGGGAAAAGATGTCACGGATTCAGTGAACGAGGTCAGTGAGTGCTCCCTCTAGAGAACAAGGGAGATAAAAGCCAAGATTTCTGGCCTGACAGACTCACACAGGGAGATGACAACAAAGGCCAAAGCAGTGCCCACTCCCTCTAGTCTGCTAGGCTAATAGCCTTCAAGTAGACGTGCCCAACCTGTCAGGGCTGAAAGTCCCACCAGGTCTGTGTGGGGACAGGACTGCAGGCCTAGTCTTCTAACTTCTGGGCCGATATTTCTGCAGTCCTTCTGCACAGTTCACAATGCAACTTCCACAACCCCTGTGGGCTCCTGTTCTGGCTCCTTTGTGCCTTAGCAACATTTCCTTCTTATCCAGGAACAGCATCACTTGCATAGGAGGTCCAGGAGCCTGAAGGAACGTTCATTTCTTCAGAAAAGGTACAAGACTCGGGCATAGGGCCTCTTAATGGTTTGTGGTAACTCAACTGTAGGCTTTTTTTTTTTTTTTTTTTAAATCTGGAGACAGGATCTCTAAGTTTCTCAGGGCCTCACTTATGCTGGAACTGGCTTTGAACTTGCAATCCTCCTGCCTCAGCCTCTTGAGCTGCTAGGATTACAGGCATGAGCCACTATGCCCAGCAGACATGGTTGTTCCATGAACTGAGAGAGGGTTTTCAGAAAACCGAGAGCTACTGAGGATGGCCAGGAGTGTCCTGGTCTCCTCATAGTCCCAGTGCACACCTGCCATAGTGCACAGTGATCAGGTTGGGGAGGACCATCTATCCTTAAATGCAGGGGTTCAGTAGCCTCAGAAGCTGTATCTTAGTTCCCCAAACTACACTACAACTGCCTACTGTTATTCTGGGAAGATACCTCACTGGCTTTTCCCATAAAACATAAGAATGTTCAGGGTAGTATAAAGGCATCCTCTCCCAACTGACATGGTCTGCAGAATTCTCCACAAAATCTGCCCTTTCTGTTTACTCATCCTGAGTCCCACTCATTTCCCCAGGAGAAGAGACTCATTGTCTCCACAGTTTGGGACATTGAAGGTACCACTAAGAAGAGGGTGAACAGGAGAGACTTGAAGGGAAGCCAAGATTCATGGGCAAAAAGCCTGGTTATAGGATGTACTCCCCTATTCCTTATCTAAAACAGGAACACCTCCTTATCTGGCCTGTTTATGTAAATTACAAAATGAGAATAAATAGTGAAAGTCGGCCATCTGATGGGGAGCAGGATAGGTGAAGAGTCATGAAGTCAGAGTGGGCAGTGAAAAAATACTCTGAGCAGCTCAGTGGATGGCATGAAATCTTTCCAATGTCTCTAGATGAGAAGGGGTTCGGGGTGAAAGTAAATGCCAAGGTGAAATGGGAATCTCAAAAGAGACAGAAGGTGTCAACTACAGCTCACTGGGGACCCAGCTGTCCAGACCCCAGCACCTATCTCCTGTGTCAGAGCCCCTCCTCAGGCAGATTCCTGAGAGCTAGAGGAGCAAATCTAGCTGGAGGAGAAAGAGCCACTGTTAAGAGGGGAGCTTCTGCGCAAAGCTGAGGTTCTCATGGTAGGCTTCCCAGGAACCTGTCCAGAGTGCAAATTCCTAGGCCCCACCCCAGAGCCTCCAGGTTCTGTGGGGACCTCAGTGATTCTCTGGCTGCTCGGAAAGGGGCCATCTCCTTCATGAGCACTTTCAAGTCTCGGAATCTGAGGCCTGAAAATACCAATGACATTCTTCACAGAGCTAGGAAAAAACAGTCCTAAAATTCATTTGGAAGAATAAAAGACAGAATAAATAGCCAAAAAGCAATGCTGCAAGCATCACAATACCTGACTTCAATAATCACAAAAATCATACTACAGAGCTTTAGTAACAAAAACAGCATGTACTGACTTCAAAACAGACAGACCAATGGTATAGAATAGAAGTCACAGACAAACCCACCCAGATGCAGTCATCTGATCCTTGTAAAGGTGCCAAAAACACATTGGAGATCCATTTTAACAAATGGTGCTAGAAAGATGGGTTATCCATATGTAGAAAAATCAAACTAGACCCTGTATCTCACTTTGCACAAAAGTCAACTCAAAATGGATCAAAGACATAGGAATTAGACCAGAAGATATGCAACCCCTAGAAGGAATATAAGACAAAAACTCTAGCATAAAGGATAGGCAATTGCTTTCTCAATAGGACCCCTAAAACTTAGGAAATAATGCTAAGAGTTCATAAATGGTATGGCATCAAATTAAAAAGCTTTTACACAGCAAAGGAAACAAATCTGAATGTGAAGAAAGAAACTAGAGAAGAGAGAAAATCTTTGATAGCTATTCTTTTTTTTAAGAGAATTTTTTAATATTTATTTTTTAGTTTTCGGTGGACACAACATCTTTATTTTATTTGTATGTGGTGCTGAGGATCGAACCCAGAGCCGTGTGCATGCCAGCCAAGCACGCTACCGCTTGAGCCACATCCCCAGTCCTGATAGCTATTCTTATGACATAAGATTAATCTCTAGAATATATGAAGAACTCAAAAAAACAACACCAAAAAAATTCAACCCAATTAATAAGTTGGCAAATGAATTAAACAGACACTTCTCAAAAGAAGAAATATAAATGTTCGGGGCTGGGATTGTGGCTCAGTGGTAGAATGCTTGCCTAGCACCTGTGAGGCCCTGGGTTTGATCCTCAGCACCACATAAATAAATAAAATAAAGGTACTGTGTTCACCTACAACTAAAAAATAAATACTAAAATAAAATTTTTAAAAAAATATATAAATGTTCAACAAATATATGAAAAAATGTTCAACATCATTAGTAGATAGGAAAATGCAAATCAAAACTATACACTAAGATTTCTTCTCACACCTGTCAGAATGGCCGTCATCAAAAATACAAATAATAGCCAGGCATGGTGATGCACACCTGTAATCCCAAAGATGCAGGAGGATCATGAGTTTAAAGCCAGCCTCAGCAAAAGTGAGGCACCAAGCAACTCGGTGAGACCCTATCTCTAAATAAAATACAAAATAGGACTGGGGATGTGTCTCAGTGATCAAGTGCCCCTGAGTTCAATCCCGCTACCAAAAAAAAAAAAAAAAAAAAGAATACAAATAATAATAAATTCTGTAAAGGATGTGGAGAAAAATGAACACTTCTACACTGTTGATGAGAGTGTAAATTAGTACAACTACTCCGTACTATGGAAATCAGTATGGAAGTTCCTCCAAAGACTGGGCATGGAACTACCAAATGACCCAGCTATACCACTCCTTGGTATTTATCCCGAAGAACTGAAGTCCTACTACAGTGATACATGCATACCCATGTTTATAGCAGCACAATTCACATTAGTCAAACTATGAAACCAGCCTACGTCTCCATCAATGGATAAATAAATGATATATATATATATACACAATGGAGTTTTATTCAGCAATAAAGAAAAATGAAATTATGTCATTTGAAGAGAAATGGATGGAAGTAGAGAACATTTTGTTAAGTGAAATAAGCCAAAATCAGAAGGTTGATGTGTGGAAACTAGAAAAAAGGGAAGAGAAAGGTGTGGGGGGCAGGGATCTCATGAAAATAAATGGAAGATCAATAGAGGTAAAGGACAGCAGGAGAAGCGAAGGGGCAAGTGCTGGGGAGTAATATTTGTCAAATTGTTGTATTGTATGCATGTACAAATATGTAACAACAAGTCCCCTCATTATGTACAAGTACAATGCACCAATTTCAAAAACAAACTGTATAAAGAGAGAAAAAGAATATGGGGCCTGAGAACAGACCCCATTATCTGTCATCACAAATTTCTGCCAAAGTTGGACATATAACCTCTAAGAATGGCACTAAATAACAGTGTGAAACCTAAGGAAGCAGGGAGAAACAGTCCAGGAGCCAAGGTATTGTTACAGGAATAAGCCAGGCAAAATGGGACACAACTGTAATCCCAGCTACTCGGAGCTAAGGCAAGAGGATTGCAAATTCAAGACTAGCTTTGGCAACTTAGTGAGACATGTCTCAAAAAAGAAGAGCTATGTGTATAACCCAGTAGTAGAGCAAAAGGGCCTGGGTTCAATCCCCAGTACTGTGTAAATAAATAAATATTAATAGAACATGGTCTTGGAAATGATGAAGTAACATCACTTAAATGAAAGCATCCAGCAAATAGCCTAATAACACCAACACTACTAAAAATGGTGAATAAGTGTTGGAAATGGGAACTTTGGCTTTTCCTTTAAGAAGCCTCTGTGAACCCAGTTCTAGGCTCTTTTCTAAAATCCAATGTCAATTCTGTCTTCAAAAGATACCTCACACTGGTCCCCTTCTCTCCACCTCCACCAGCCTTCATCTGGTCCAGGACATTCTCATACATCTACATTAATACTGACACCCCAAAACTGATCACCCTGCATTCTCCAAACCATGCCTTTTACAAAAAAGATTCTAGTGTGGTCTTTTTAAAATTTAAGATCATATCATTCCCTGGTAATATTCCTCAGGGCCTTCCTGATGCCTATAAAATAAAATCCCAAATCCCTTCACAGCCTAAAAGGCTTCTTCACCTTATCTCATGTTCTCTTTCTTCCTGTTGATCTCTAAGCTGTCCATGAATCCTCCCTCCTCTTTCCCAAACACATCCCCTTGCAACCCAGGCTCTCTTCCTGGAATACTCTCTTCCCAGTTCTTGGTACAACTGGCTCCTTCTCCTCCCTCACCCTAACTCAGATGTCCCAGGAGAGGCCTAGCCTTACCCCCTTTCTCATTATCAGATCACCTGTTCATTTCCTTCCTAGCACTTAACTGAAACTATCTTTATTCATTTGTTTCTTATCTGTCCCCCAAGGGCAGAGGCCTGTCTTTGTCACTGTAAAATCCCCCCATCTAGCATATCATAGCACCAGTCAGGTCTGCAGATTAGGCATTCTCCCAGACAATATGGGCATTCTGTGGGGATGGTCTGTGTGCTATCATCTCTCTAGGTGCCTCTCAAGAAACAACTTCTGTGCCCCATACCCCACTTCTTCATAACCAAAACCCCAAGGTTCCAACTTCCTTTTCTCATCTGTTTTTAGAGAATATTCTGTGCATCTTCAACCAGACACACAGCTTCCTCACCAATGTGGGCATCTGGCAAGATGGTCAGGAACTGTTCCTTGGAGTGTGTTTTAGGCCTCAGCCACTGACAACAGAGTTACCAGAGTTTGCTAAAAGCTTCATGGGGACTTGCTACCTCCTGTTATCAGAACTGCCTGAAAGCACTAGTGGGAGGCCTTGGGGTCAGGGTGGTGTCCCTGAGTGGCTGTTTCTGTTCTGTGTAGAGTCCTTGTTTGAGGATGAGTGTGTCTGAGGAGTCTTTGCTGCAGCCATCATTTAAACAAATTGATTGACACTTCTACCTGGGGATCAGATTCCATCTTTCCCCAAATCACTAGGCAGCCAGGTTCTCCAGGAAGGAGGATTTTTCTGGAATCAATGGGACATGAGTGTCACAGATATACAGAGACTCATGGCTGAAAGAAAAGGCTCTCGGTTGAAGGGGGCCAAGGAGAATGACAAAAGATAGCATAAACCTAGTCCATCTTCCTTCACTCTGCTTCCTGTGATTCACTTTCCATCCCTTTTCTCCCCCTCACAATAAACACTGAGGATTCAAAACACTAGAAATAAAAAAAATAACTTTTCTCCCTAGCTGTTGAATCATCCAAACTATTTCTCACAATCAGTCCACCTGTTCTTCCTCTTCTTCTCCTACATACTGAGTCTTTTTCCTGTCCCTCCTGACCCCAAAGAAGACTGGACTCACCAGTTGCCATCTTATCTTGAGATAACTAGTATGTGTGCATACTGAATAACCTCTTCACTATTATTACACACACACACACACACACAAACATACACACACAAACATACACACACCCAGGCCACGTACATACATGGTAACAATGGTGGTTCTGATTGTATGTTTTTAGCTCCCAGCATTCCCTCATGGTCATCTGATAGTGTCTTCTTCCTTTGTGAAAGAGCCCCTCTCTGTTTCATTGGCTCTGGTGGGGCTGTTGATTACAGTGCCCTTCACTCAACCCCAGGAGTGGGCATAGGACAAAGCTGAGCCTATCAGATTCTTCTGTGAGATTTTATTTATAGGACAGTGGGGAAAGTTCCCAATTTCCAGGGAAAGGCTAAAATGGGTAGATGTAAGACTGCCCCTCTCTGCAACTATGTCCCACTCACTCTTCCACTCCTCCACCACAGGGATGAGCCTGATAACAGGAGGTTACCAATACACCAGAGACTAGACTACATACTTGGATTGCCAGGGCCAGTTTAGGCAAAGCAGTATCTTTTAGTTATTTTGAGTGGGTTTCAATTATTTAAAACAGATCAAATGACAAACGCTCCAATGAGAAAGATAGTATTCCTTTGGATTTTATATCGTAGCTTATATTTCCTCAGCAGGCAATATTAAAATGGATTCATGTTGCACATGTGAGTATACTGAACGCTACTGAACTGTATACTTAAAAATAGTTAAATAAATAGTAAAATTCTTAAGTTTTACTGTGGCAGGAGGGCTAGAGATAAAGAACTCAAGGGTGTTATGATTAGCTTTCCTTTTTAGCAGAACATCAGAAACTGAGCGATTAGGTATCCTGCCTACTGTTACACAGCATACTCCCACCAGAACTTTGACAGGTTTTCTCATATCCTGCACTTGGAATAGCTGGACAATGTAGTAGATGCTATTCTGGTTTCATGCTGCAGGAGGAGCCTGTACTCCCCCAGAGCCCTGACAACCAATTCATTGCTAAATGTTTTCATGCAGGTCTCTCAAGAACTTGTTCCACTTTGGCCATGGCGCACTCGGAGAAATGCAAACTGAGATGGGGAGCAAGCTGGTTCATTCCCCACTCAGCAAGCATCTGCTGGTCGGGAACTGTGGTTCAGACCCCGCGAAGCAAGCAGGGTAAAGGGGAGGCCCCGGCGCCGGCTGCGGGTCCGGGACCCGCTCCAAGCGCCTAGGAAAGGCTCTGAGCGGCGAGGGGGTCTGGGGATGCTATCCTTCCCGGCCGCCAGCAAGCAGAAGACTCACCCAGCCTTAGCACTGGGGACTCCAGACTCCCTCGCCGCGGGGCCGGAAGTCAGCGGCTCAAGCCCAGCAACACGCCACCCATTGCGCACGCTCCGGGGCCGAGCCCAAGACTACGACTCCCGGGGTGCAGTGCGATAGTATGACGAACTGCTCAGCCAATGGGCGAGGGGTTTGCCCCGAGGAGCCAATCCCTCGGGGCGGAGGCGGGCCCTCCCGCGGAGTGGCAGTGTGTGGGCGTCGCCACGGCCCGCGCCTCGGCCCCGCCCCCGACCCGTGCTCCTGGGTTCCGGGTCCCGGGTCCCCAGAGAGGTGAGTCGGCTGCAGGTGGGCACGGGCACCGCGCTCCTCCGGGCGCTGGTGTCGCAGGCGCCGGGTCGAGCTCACACCCCGCCGAGCTGCGCGCGTGATTGCGGCGGCTCTGCCGGGCCGGGGCCGGACTGGGCCGCGGCCCCACGCCACTCGGCCTGCCGTGCCTCACCGCGTCGCGCTCGCGTGGGCAGACTCCGGGCGCACTGGGCACCCGGCCAGCGCTGGGGCTTCCCGGGGCCTGCGCCGCCACTCCCCGCAGAATGCTCGCCGTCGGCGTCAGCCGGGATGCGGGAGAGTTGGAGCGAGCTACCTGTAAGACGGCTTGAACTTTTCCTGGGGATTCCAGTCCCTGTCCGTTAGATTATATTTCGCCTCTCGTCGGAGACTTGTGTGCTTATTTCCGAAATAAAGGAAATATTTTTTCCCAGTGCCCTTAGGACGTTATGACTTTTCTCCTTTGCAAGACAGTTTTACAAACTGACGGAACCACAGACCCCCTCCCAGGACCTGTTGTGTTAAGGTTGTCTGGAGAAAGGGTTGGCAAATAAGGCCTTGTCTCTACAGTCGTCCTTCCCAGCATCTCAGAGGAGCTTCGTTTCTACCGTCTTTCTAGCATTCAGAGAGACTTCTCCAGGTCATGATCCCAAAGGCTTGACCAGTTTACAAGGAGAGAGAAGTTGTTTTCTTGAGCCCCCCAAAATGGCAGCTAAAATGGAGATAACTTTGAGTTCCCAGACTCAGGCTTCCTCCAAGCAAGAGAGACACATAATAACAAAGCTAGAGGAGAAACGAATACCTACTCTGCAAAAAAACTTCCCGGATCCTGAGCTCTCCCGACAAAGCTTCAGAAGGTTTCGTTATCAAGAGGTGACTGGACCCCAAGAGGCACTCTCCCAGCTCCGACAGCTCTGCCGGCAGTGGCTGCAGCCTGAGCTGCACACCAAGGAGCAGATTTTGGAGCTCCTGGTGATGGAACAGTTCCTAATCATCCTGCCCCCGGAAATCCAGGCTCGGGTTAGGCATCGATGTCCAATGAGCAGCAAGGAAATTGTGACCCTGGTAGAAGATTTTCACAGAGCATCCAAGAAACCAAAGCAGTGGGTAAGAAGAGTCCTCTGTCATGGTCCCCTGTATTTTTTTTTTTTTTTGTCATCTTTGTACTGTTTATCTCTGGATCCCTCCCTATTTAAGAGTCCAGGAGAGTTTTAAAAGTTACTTCCAGCCTATCTGGGAACCCCCTGCAACTTCTAATAAGTTTCAGAAAACCTAGCTACTGACATCCAGTGAGGAAGTAGAGCACCAAGGTGCTCTGCTTTTTCATTCCATTGTGGGCCGCAAGTCCCAGAAAGTAGCTTTAAGGTTCAAAGGCTGGGGATATGTATCTCAATGGCAGAGTGCTTGCCTAAGCATGCAAGGGACCCTGGCTGGTTTCAATCACCAATATGGGGTGGGGGGGAGTTAAGGTTCTTGAATCTCTGCTGATAGATCTAATCCCCATTCATTCCTACAATCAGAATTATTGGAAAGATCAGCTGACCTGGGGGGAATTTCAATTAATTTTTTTCCAGTGGTGTGTCTGCCCTGTTGTCTCTGAATCAGGAGGTTACAGCTTACTTGCCTAGTGTTGCTATTCTTTCCCATCCCATTCCCCAAGCCAGACCCCAGCCAAGGCCTAAGCAGGAAGCAAACATATATACTCTGGAAAGTGGGAACAGGTGGGGCAGTTCTTTTAGACCCCTACTATTATTGGACCTCCCTGATAGGAGAGTCTTTGGCAGAAAAAAATATTAAAATGATTTTTTAATGTCCCCTCACCATACTGATTCCTGTTCCTATATGGCCTGTTTCCAACAGAAGTTGAGAGGTGAGTGGGGTGTGGGGAGAGAATTTGATGGGCCAGTGTCATGACTGACCTATTGGTGCCAGCTCTCTTCTGATGACTTTCAACTCCAGGCCTTGTTAAAGGCCCATGCTTGAGGATAGGCAGTCAGAAAGTACTGTATGCTGTGAAGCTGCCTCATTCTGTGTTCCCTTCCCTTGCTTCCTGTGAACATTTAGTTGACCTCTGGGCCATGAGCAGAAGTTCCCAAGGTAAAGGGGTTATTGTACAGCAGTGGGCAAGAAAGCTGCTCTCAGTTGGTCCTAACTGGAGTGTTAATGGATGGGGCTTGTTCCTAGGTGGCCGTTTGTATGCAGGGACAGAAGGTGCTGTTGGAGAAAACTGGATCTCAGATTGGAGAACAGGAACTGCCAGACTTCCAACCACAAATTCCTAGGAGAGATCTCAGGGAGAGCTCTCTGGTGGAGCCTTCCCAGGAAGGACCTCATGATCGGCTGAGCCCCCGTCACTGGGAGAAATCCCCACTCCCCCAGGAACCAGCTCCCATATTGACTGGGACAGGTAACACTCTGCCTTCTCTCTCCCTCTCATCTGCTCTTTCCTTCCATGAAAGCTTCTTATCATTCTGCAAAGTTATAGACTGTGTGTGTGTGTGTGTATTGATATTTATTCCCAGGTTTTTAATGTTATGTGTATTGATATTTATTCCCTAAAAGACTCCACTAATTACAGTGGTAATGAAACTACAAATAAGTATGCGTTTATCATTTTTGTTAATATTTGGCTATCCAATGCATAGTAGGATTATTCTAGTATCTACTTTTCTGTCCCTTTCAGAGCTTCGTAGGATAAAGATAGATCTAGATATAACCACAGATGAATTTCCATGGTCCCATGCTAAAGAATGTTTGCCCAGTAGAGAAAAAGCCCATCTCCATATTATTCCTTTTCCTCCTCCTCTGTGATATCCTTTGTGCTTTAAACCCTTGTGTCTATTGCCCTATCTGCCTCTGGTACAATACCAGTATAATTGCTGGCCCTGTTCTACACAGTGCTATTACAACAGTGACATTCTGGTCAGTCTTGTGTGACTCCGGGATACCCAGGAGATTAGAGAGGGTGATTCCAAGAAGACTACAGCTCTGTTTCTTTAACATTTGCTGTGTTTAGGGAGAAACTTTGTGTTGTAGTCTGTTCAGGCATCTATAAGAAAATATTAGAGAATAGGCAGCATAGAAACAACAAAAGTTCATTTCTCACAGTTCCAGAAGCTAGGAAGTCCAAAACCAAACTGCCAGCATGTTTGGGTTCTGATGAGGGACCTATTTGGGGTGTGGACTACCAATTTCTCTATGTCTTCACATTCCATTGCAGAGTAGGCAAGCAAACTCCTTCAGGCCTCTTTCATAAGGGCAGGAATTGCATTCCCGTGAGAGCAGAGCCCTTATGATCACCTGCAAAGGTCTCACCTCCTAATGTTACCTCCTTGGGAGTTAGGGTTTCAATAGATGAAATTGGGGGAACATAAACATTTACTCCATTGCGTTTTGTTTTGATTATTTTTGGAACTTGGGAAGAAAAGCTTTTGACCCTTGTGGAGGTCCTGCCCCATAATGTAGCCTTCATGGTGGTGAACAAGGTGGACCACACACTCCCTTCTCTCAGCAGAGACAGTGGGTATGCATGTGCTGGCTTGTGTCTCCTTTCATTTTATCCCTAGAAGGATGGAATCCCATGTTCCTCATGTCAAAGATCCTTCTGAGCTGCACTGTCTAATATAATAGTAGCAACTAGCCACTTGTGGCCCTTTAAGTTATACTATTGAGATATAATACATATATTATAAATTCACACTTTAAAGTACACAGTTCAGTGGGTTTTAATATACTTACAAAGTTGTACAACTGTCACCACTGTGGAATTCCAGAATATTTTCATCATCTCAAAAAGAAACCTATTACCCATAGCAACTACTCTCCACTTATACATCCTCATAGCCCTGGCAACAATTAATCTTTTTTTTTTTTTAATCTCTATGGATTTGCTTATTCTATGGATATTTCCTATAAATGGACTTATACACTACAAGGCAGTTTGTACTGACCTTTTACCATGATGCTATCAAGTTTTGTCCGTGTTGTAACATGGATCCTTACTTTTGTATGGCTGAATTATATGCATTGTATGAATAGGCCACATTTTTATCTAAAACTTACCTGTTGGTGGACTTTGTGGTTCTCCTTTTAGCTATTAAAAATAATGTTGCAGGCTGGGGATACAGCTCAGTTAATAGAGTGCTTGCCTTGCCTGCATAAGGCCCTGGGTTCAATAACTAGCACTACCAATAAATAAATAAAGTTGCTGTGAACATTTGTGTACAAGTTTTATGTAGACATATGTTTTTATTTTTCTTGGATGTATATGTAGGAATAGAAATGCTGGGTCATAGCTAACTCTGTTTTTAACCTTTTTGAGGTACTACCAGGCCATTTTTCCAAAGTATTTGTGCATTCCCACCAACAGAGTATGAGGTTCTAATTTCTTCTCATTCTCATTAGCACTTGTTATCATCAGTCTTTTTTAATATAGCTATCTTAGTGTGAAGAGGTATCCTCTTGAGGTTTTGATTTACATTTCCTTAACGAATTATGGTGTTGAGAAGCTTTCTGTGTGTTTATTGGTCAGTTGTCTATCTTGTTTGGAGAAGTATCTTTCAGAGCCTTAGCCCATTTTTAACTTAGGTTGTCTTTTTAATGAGTTTTTAAGAGTTATGTATTCTGAATACCCCCATTGTTTCTTCCCATTTTGTGGGTTGTCCTTGCTATCCTGTGAAGCACAAATGTCTTCCATTTTGATAGTATAATTTCTGTTTTTCTTTGCTTGTGCTTTTGGTGTCATATCTAAAATACCATTGCCTAAAGCAAGGCTGCAAAGATATAGATATGCTTTCTTCAGAGATAGGATTTAACTCTTATATTAGATTGCTGGTCCATTTCAAGTAAATTTTTATATATTGTATAAGATAGAGGTCTATTAGTCCATTTAGCCTAAATTCCTTAGACTGAGTGATTGATTTATAAACAACAGAAATTTATTGCTCACAGTTCCAGAGGCTGGGGAATCCAAGGTCAAGGCACCAGCACTTAGAATGTCAGGGAGGGCCCATTCATCACAGATAGCAGTGTTTCCTTACATGGCTGTAAATGGGGTAAATAAGTTCCCTTTGACCTGTTTTATAAGGACATTAATCCCATTCACAAGGTCCATCTTCATAACCTAGTTGCATCCCAGATGCCCATGTCCCAGCACCATTGCACTATGGATTGTTGGCATGTTAATTTGGTTATGGGGAGACAAATAGCAGAATCCAACTTCACTCTTTTGCTTGTGGAAATTTAGTGCTCCCAATGTCGTTTATTGAAAACACGATTCTTTCTTCACTGAATTATCTTAAGAACCTTGATGATCAATTGACTGTATTTGTTTGAGCTACTTATTTAAACTTGAATTTAAGTTAATTAAAATTAAATTAAATTTAAAAATCCAGTTCTTCTGGTATATTAGCCACATTTCAAATACTAGCAGCCTCACAGTCACATGTGGCTGGTGGCCACCCTGTTGAACAGCACACACACAAATTCTCCACCTCAGAAGAGCTCCTATTGGATAGCCCTGCTCAATATCCGCAGCTTCCCAAGAGCTGTGCCAGGGCACTTCCATCCTGATCCTCAGTCCTGGCAGTCCATGGTGGGAAGTTTCTGTGACCAGAATACACATCTAGTCCATATTCTAGTCATGCTATCACCTTTGTAATGACAGAAACCAGTCACTGGATTAACCATCCTCTGAAGAGGGTTTTGATCATGTTCATGTAAATGAGGAGTATTTGTCCAGATAACTGTTTGCAATGCTAAGATTGCAACTCTCAGCCAGGCACATTGGTACTCACCTGGAGTCGCAACTACCTGGGAGGCTGAGGAAGGAGGCTTGCTCCAGTTCAGGAGCTTGAGGCCAGCTTGGGTAGCATCCATAGCAAGACCCCATCAAAAGAAAATAAATAAATGTCAACTCCCTTCCTTCTTTCATCCATTAGCTGATGCTCAGTTCCAGTGGGTTTCCTTTTCCCTGTTCCTTTTTTTTCCTAAATTTAGGAAGGAGGAAAAGAATTGGAGAACTTGGTTTCTAATATAAATCAGAATACCCCAGGAGCCTATTACTGTACAGATTTGCAGGTCCAAGCCTCAGAGATGCTGACTCAGCAGGGGGGTGGCTGGGAGCCTGCTTGTTAGTGAGTACCCAACCTCAGGAGTCTAATGCAAGTTGCCAGCAGAGGCATCTTTGAGAATCCACACTGTACATTTCATATCTCTTTTACTGACATTTTTTCTTCTAAGTGCGAAAAATGAAGAGTATTCTTTCTAATTATAGAGGCCCCCAGAATAAGGAGTGACAACAAGGAAAATCCACAACAGGAAGGAGCTAAAGGAGCAAAGCCATGTGCAGTGTCAACTGGCAGATCCAAAGGGAATGGTCTGCAGAGCCCTGAGCCACGAGGGGCAAACATGAGTGAGCCCCGGTTGTCTCGGAGGCAGGTAAGCCCCCCAAATGCTCAGAAGCCATTTGTTCACTACCAGAGACATTGCAGGGAATTGGAATACATCAGCAGCCCCCTCAAAAGTCACCCCCTGAGAGAGCTGAAGAAGAGTAAAGGAGTTAAAAGAAGCTTGAGCAGTCGCTTGCAGCGTCTTGGTCACCAGCCAACCCGCTCCGCGAAGAAACCTTACAAATGTGATGACTGTGGGAAAAGCTTCACGTGGAATTCGGAACTGAAGCGACACAAGAGAGTGCACACAGGAGAGAGACCCTACACCTGCGGAGAGTGTGGAAACTGCTTTGGACGGCAGTCGACCCTGAAACTGCACCAGAGGATCCACACTGGAGAGAAGCCATACCAGTGCAGCCAGTGTGGGAAAAGCTTTCGCCAAAGCTCAAACCTCCACCAACACCATAGGCTCCACCATGGGAACTGAGGAGTGTTTCAAGCTTCACAGTCACAGGGAAGGGCTTCGTGTACCTCCTTCCCTACTGACATGTAAATCAGATTACATGACTTAACAGGGAAACCAAGTGGCCCTTGGGGAGTGATGGTGTATGCTTGGCTGGTGAGGAGTCCCAGAAAGGCTGTCCAGGACCCACTGCACAGAGTGACAGGGTGAAGAGATGGCAGGTCTGGGTACTGGAGCAAAGAGTACTGCAGTATCTGTAGAGAATGGGGAATAACTACTGAGGGAGAATCAGGATGACCCCATAGGTGACCCCCCCACTGCTGTTACCCCCCACCCCCGTGGCTTTACTTATCCTCTAAATATGTTAAAGGTGAATTCCATAGAGTTGTGCATTTGCTGCCATTCCACACCATATCTTCATCTGCATAATTGAGCAGTTCTCCACAATTTCAAGGTAACACTCATTGGAAAATGAATCCCCTAGTACTCTTTCTGTAAATGCCTAGCTGATTATAACAAAGAACCTGAGTATGTGCCTGTGTGCGAGGAGCACTTCCAAGCCAGCACATGGTGCTTTTATCAAAATAAAAAAGGGATCTTCTATATCACATACCTTTGATTTAGAAAAAGAAATTCCACACATTTGCAACAACCCTAACCCAGAAGACAGGGAAAAGCCATGGTGAGGAGGAAGTGATGGATTAAGTGCTCAGAAATGGAAGGGGGGTTCTGTCTGCTCTCCTTTGTTACCTAGGCCATAAGCTTTAAAACTGTCAGAACCAGTGAAAGGAAAACAGTATTTAAAACTGGATTACAGTGATGGCTGCACAACTCAGCGACTTTGCAAAAGTTATCAAAATGAATTAATTTTATGATATATAAATTGTCCCTCCATAGCATTTTTTTAAATGACAAAATATATTTATATAAAATGTTAAGAGTCCCAGAACTAGGCCTGGGAGATCATCTAATTCCACCACTTATTTTCTCAAAGTAGAAATTAAAACAGTGTATAATTCAAGGTCACCCCAGGCAAGCCAGCCTGCTCCTCAGTTTGAGGAGCCTTTTGGCAGATTGGTGCACTGCCTCATGCAGAAACAGGAGCAGGTAGCAGTCTTCCTGAAATGTCAGTATCAGATAACTACCATACAGGATTCTGCCCCAAAGAAGCTTATGTTCCTCTCAACTGCTATGGGACCAGAGCACACTTGAGGGTCTTCACTCAGCACCTTTGCACACACTGTTTCTTTACCTTTTATTCCTGCTGCCTCCCACTCCATCTTCCCTCCTCCATCTCACAAGAGCTGCCTATGCAAATCCCAGGGAAAAATTGGTTTGTAATCACACTAGACTCCATAAGCTGGGCTTGCTCAACCTGGCCGCATTCTTGCCCTGCAGGGGACATCTGGCAATGCATAGAGACATTTCTGGTTGTTGTGACTCAGGGGAGGAAGGGTTCTCTTGGCCTCTAGCAGGTGGAGCTCACGAATCCTCCAGGGCACAGGACAGTGCCCACAACAGCCACCTGGCTGAGCATGTCAGTGATCCCAGGATAGGGAAACTGCCATTCACTCTTAGCAGCCCTTTCAAGACAAGAACTGTTTTCCATCATTTCAGCTTTTGAACTTGGCCCATGCTTAGTCAAAAGAAATAAATGTTCAGTAGTTAGGGCCCCAACCTCAGGGCCCATACTTCTACCTGAATTCAGAGATCCTGATGATAGTTTATCCAGAGACTTACAGAAAGTCCAGCTTTTTTGGCCCTGAAGGCTCTAATCACAGATCCCCTTCCCAACTGCTATGTTAAGTCATGGAAGGATTTTATCTTCAGCATTCAGCCTGCTGCAGCCTGTCACTAGCTAAAGGCTTTGCGTCTCACATTCCCTCCTTTCCCTGCCCTTCTCCAGGCCAAATATATGTTGTCTATTAATAACTTCCAAGTGCTGTTCACATTTGTATTAGTTACCCATTGGAGCTGTAACAAACTTAGTGGCTTAAAACAAAAGAAACTTCTATAGTTCTGGAAGTCAGAAGTCCAGAATTGGTTTTACTCAGCTGAAATCAAGCTGTGGTTGGGGCTGGGTCTTCCTGGAGACGCTGAGAGTAAGTCTGTTTCCCTGACCTTTTCAGGTTCAGTAGTCACCTGCATTCTGTGGGTTGTGACCTCTTCCTCCTCCTTCAGGATGAATCCCCCTCTTTCATTGTGTTGCCTTCTTGGACACTGGCCCTCCTTCCTTCCTCTTATAAGGATCGTTGTCATATTGGGCCTACCAGGATGATTTGAAGATCCTTAATAATATATTCAAGGTCCCTTTTGCCATATAAGGTAACATGCACAGGTGCCAGGGATTAAGATGTGGATATATTTGGGGGGCTGTGTTTCAACCTACCACCCACCCATATCTGTATTGAGTAAACTTGATTGGTCAAAAAGGATTTTCTGAAAGAGAAGGAACTTCCAATTCTCTTATTTATAAAGGTAGGCATAGGGATTGTTCTTAAAAGAGTTTCTGCTGCTTGGCATTTTTCCTCTCTTCAGATTACCCATTAGTAATTGTCTAATCTTCATGTCTTTGGGTACCCGTTTAGTGGTGGACCTTGAATAAATGTGTCAAAATCACTGCTCTGAACACTATTCTTTTCCAGAGTATGTCAAGTCTGATGCTGACTGACTTGTCCCGGACTCGTTTTCCTTTGGTATAAGGTTCACCTCCAGGCAAGCAGTGGCAGGAAAGATCAGGTGGCCTGGAAGAAGGCCCCTGGGTACTATATTCATATGGAGGGCTCCCCTTGGCTTCCTTGCCCATGTATAGTGCCCCAGAGCCTCAGCAGGACTCTGGCCCACTAGCATGCAACCAGCTTCTGTTTATAGCACCCCCGAATAATAAAAGGGCCTTTTTCCTCCCATATGCAGCCCTTGCCATTAGGTTCTGCTATCTTCTCCAGGCCCTGCCTAGCACCTACCTGTGTCAGGGTGGAGGTAACTCCTACTCCAGATATGTGGTCACTGTCACCCTCAGAGAGATGAGGAGAGTGTATGGCCATAACTCATGATGTGGGGTACCCACATCATAAACCTTTCTGAAGAGGATTTTCCATCTATAGCAGATGAGGACTTGTAAACCCATCCCATAATACCATTATCACTCCCATTAAATTAGCAGCAACTCCTGACTATGACAGACATGTTGAAATTTCCTTCTTTGTTTCTAAAACAGAAATGCTATCTTTCTGCACATACCAGAAAATTCATGTAAAGTGTACAGTTCAGTGATCATAGTGTATTCATGAAACTATCACCACAGTCTAACTTTAGAACATTTTCAACAGCCCAAAACAAAACCCTAAGCCATTAGCATTCACTCTCTGCTCTGGCTCCATCTCAAGACCCCCCTCCTTCATTCACTGAGCATAATGTCTTCAAGGTCACCCATGTTGTATCATTAGGATTTTATTCTTATTGCCAACAATACTCCATTGTATGAATGGACCACACTTTGTTGGTCCATTCATCATTAGTGGACATTTGGGTTTCTACTTTGTAGCTGCTAAGAACATTGATACATAAGCTTTTATGTCTTTATTTCTCCTAGGTGTATATCTAGAGGTGGAGTTTCTGGGTCATGTGGTAATTTTATGTTTAACTCTTCTTGAAAGTACCAAATTTTTCCAAGTGGCTGCATCATCTTACATTCCTACCAGCAGTATGTGAAGAGTCCCAGTTTCCCCAATACTTGTTGTTGTCTTTTTCATTACTGCCATCCTAGTGAGTGTGAATTGGTATCTTGTGATTTTGATTTTCGTTTCCCTAATAATTCATGATGTTGGAAATCTTTTCATATGTTTACTGGCCACTTGTATACCTGCTTCGAAAATATGACTATTTAAAACATCTTCCCGATTTTAATTGGATTGTTTTTATTGTTCAGTTGTAAGAATTCTATAAAAATTCTGGAATCAAGTCCTTACAGATATGACTTATAAATAGTCTCTTCCATTCCATTGTAATATAATTTTATTTATTTATTTTTTGCCATATGGGGGATTGAACCCAGGATACTCTATCACTGAGCTACATCCCCAGCCTATTTATTTATTTAGAGACAGACTCTCACTAAGTTGCTGAGACTCGTCTTGAACTTATCATCCTTCTGCCTCAGCCTCCCAAATAGCTGGGATTACAGGCATGCACCACCACACCTAGCATATTGTTCTCATTTTAGAAGAAAACCATGCAAGTTCAGAGTTGAAAGAACTCTACACAACTATTAAACAGCCTTTGAATTAGGAGTAGGTCTGATTTCAATGTTTGTGGGGCTTTTTGTTTGTTTTGGATTTGTTTTGATTTGGGTCTCACTATGTTGCCCCTGCTTGCCTCAAACTCCTGGGTTCCAACAGTCTTCCTGCTTTAGCCTCTTGAGTAGTGGGACTATAAGTGTGTACCACTGCATCCAGATATGTCTGTCATTAATCACTGGGCTGGGAATTTGGGAATCAAGGGTCTTGGGTGGTTGCTCTTATTGAATCTGCTGAAGCCCAAAAGTATAGAAGGATGTAGGATAAGAAAGATGAGGATCTGAGGAAGCAAGGTCCTTGAGAAACATATCATTGGAGAAGAGGTGACTCAGTTGTCCAAAATTGAGGAGTAACCCAGATTTTTTTTTTTTTTTTTTTTTTTTTTTTTTTTTTGGTATCAGGGATTGAACCCAGGGGCACTCAACCACTGAACTACATTCCCAGCCCTTTTTATATTTTTATTTAGAGACAGGGTCTCATTAAGTTGCTTAGGGCCTTGCTAAGTTGCTGAGTCTGGCTTTGAACTCATGATGCTCCTGCCTCATGATCCTTCTCCCAAGCCATTGGGATTATAGGTGTGCACCACCACACCCAGTACCAGGAAAAGAATTCTAGTCAGGCTTTCCTGATTTAGATCTGCATCCGAGTATGCTACAAGCAACCTGACTGTTCCAAACTGGAAAAGGAACACCTAAAAGATTTACAGGGGACATACCCCAAGAAATAACATGGTAGAATGAATAGACAAAATGCCATCCAGCCATACAATGGAATACTATTCAACCATAAAAAGAAATGGTATATGCTACAACATGGATGTACCTTGAAATCACTAGGCAAGAATCCAGAAGTCACATATGGTATGAGTTCATTTATGTAAAATGTCCAGAATAGGAAATGTGTACAGACAAAAAGTAGATTAGTGGTTTCCAGAGGCTCAGGAGAGAGAACTAGGGGATGACTGCTAGTAGGAATGGGGTCTCTTTCTAGGGTGAAAGTTGCACAACCTGTGAATATACAAAAACCCACTGAACTGTGCACTTTAAAAAGGTAAATTTTGTTATGTGGATTATAACTCAATTTAAAAGAATGGACAGCCTCCATTGCTGGCAACATAACCAGTTGATTTTGCCCAGGGCAAGTACTTCATGGGTCCATGCACCTCAAGTCAGAGCAGTGGAAGCAGAATATCCAAAGGTGATAGTTACAAAGTAGAATTTTAGTGTATCCAACTTGAAAGTGTTGAGGACATACATGGTAATATCCGTTGTGTGAGTATGGCAGGAGGACATCTGTACCAAGGACCTAGGTTGTCCTGAGAGAACAGGAACAGTGTCCTGCGAACACAGGACAACAGAGGGAAGACCAGAGTTGGTCAATTCTTAGGACTCTGTTTTAGGAAATGGTGAAGCCCCAAAGCTGACACTGTGGAGCGTATACCCAAATGGAGCCAGGATCTTTAAGCCAAACACAGTGTTAGGGGGAAGTTTTAAAAGTTACTTATCTTTTAGAAATTTTAAGTAGAATGTTGGGATGCTGTTCAGCAAGCCAAGTATGTGTGCACTTTGTCTTTGGACAGACCTAGACTGGGTCCCAGCTCTTATCCTTTCAGAGCCTGTTTCTCCAACTGCAAGATGAGAATACTACTTTCTGCCTTATGAGGTGTAAGTGAGACGATCTGACTTTATGCCTCCTGCATAGAGAGTTCCCAACCACCCCAAAGCAACAGTTCCAAGGGCAGAAGTGTCTGGGCCCTCAAGAGACACAGTCATCATAGGGATGGCTCTCCTAAGACTGGTCCAGCCACTGCCAGAAGTGCAGACCAGTGGGCAAGGCAAAACATAAGCAGGTTATCAAATCTGCCTCTGACTAACCCACACTCTTCTCTCCAAACCTTTCCAAAAATCACAGTGTGTTGCTAGAAGAAAAACTGACATTGTCCACATTCTACCTGATGCATAGATTCCTCTATACCTGCTGCACTAGCACCCAAGCTTTTGTTAGAGATTTTCATAGAGAGAGAACTTCACACTTTACAATATTTCATTTTGGGACCCTTCTAGTTTTATTTTCTAATATGCTGGGCAAACTGGCCTTTGACCCTGGAGCCCTCTTTGCCCCTGGAGCCCTCATTGCCCCATGAGTACAGTAGAAAGGGAATGGATAGGGGTGACAGAATAGGAAGATGAGGGGAACTGTACTGGGCCTCCAGAATACCCAACAAAAGGTTAAGCCTTCGTAAATCTGAACTGCTCTGAATGTAGAGAGGGAACCCACCAGGGCCATGTATTTCAGAGCCAAGAACAGGCACAGCACCTGGGGGACCCAGAAACCTCTGGAAAGTATGCTCCTGGATGTCCAGCTTTGAGGCACAGACCACATTGGGCAGGATGGTTCCCTAGGGGAAAAGGGCTGTTCTATAAAAGGAAAGTAAGTCCCCCTGATAGAAACTTTTGAGGAATCATAGGTTAGGTCAGGTCAACCAGAAGTCAGATATGTACTTCAGGGAAGGAGTAACAAGAGCTGAGGGGGAAGTTCTTTGATGACGTTTGTTCTGAGGGAGAGTAATGGGACCTCCTGAGGCAGGAGGTAATGGAGGTTGCCATTACATCCCAAAGAATTATTTTCCCTGGAGGGCAGAAGAACTGGGAAGTGCGCCCCCAGAAGGCAGGCTCACGCCTGCTCCTTTTCCACCTTGATTTTCCACCAGGGCTGCAGCCCTGACCCAAGTCGCGAGGAGGGTTCTGTGAGGCTACCTTCCCATTAGTGGGCTCTATGGGAAGAAGCAGCGCCCCCACAACAGGCCCTCCTCCCTGCTCCTCCTGTCACTGTCAGATCGCTGGCTGCATAATAGCAAAACCCTGCCCCTGCCTTCGCCTCACACGCCCCCTTTCGTGGGGCCACTAGGTACATTCTGTGGGAATCTGCTGCAGCCGGTCCCCACCAGCGGGATGAACCAGGGAGCTCTTGGGGGGGGGGGGGCGGCAGTGTGGGTAGAGAACCCGCCTGCAAGGGCAGAGACCTCTGCAGGAAGTACAGTCAGTGCCCGTCCCCCAGGAAGCTCCGCCTCCCACTGTCGCCGAGCTGTCAATAAGAAGCGCGGGCAGCGCAGAGCCTCCTGGGAAGTGTGGCGCACAGCAACGGGCTTGCGCGCCTTGACGCATGCGGGCATACGGCCGACATAAAAGGTGTCGGTACTTACTGGATGCCAGCTACGTGCCCGCACCCTTCTGCGCTGGCTGGCCGGCGGTACAGTCGTAGAGGGGGTAAACAGTCGACCCAGAAAGCCACACCAACGCCAAACCGCAACCGCACTCCTAAGATACCCAGGATCGACGCGATGGAAGTACCCCTGACAAAGGAGTCGGGGCGACTTTCGCCGGCCAGGGCAGCCGCGGGGTGGCAGCAGCGATTCCCCAGAGGCCGCGCACACTTGCACACTGTGGGGTAGACTATGACTGTGCGCTGGGCACTGCGGAAACAGACTCGGTCCTCCTCGGGAATGGTGGACGCACCGTTAACGCGCCTTGCATCCGTCTTCCTACACTTCTCAGAATACCCTGTGACCCAACCCTTTCCGACCTGTAATAGGCGATGGTGGTGAATTCAGGAAAAACGCTTAGCACGACCGGGCCTGGCATGTAGCCAGCCGTTTAGTTTTATTCTAATTATCTGATTCACTACTCTGACTTCCCTGTTATATTTAGTCCAAATACCACCCTCTCTTTTGTAATAGTATCCCAAGCATACCTTGCAGTCACCTCTTTCTTCACATTAAATCTGTGATTTTGGTGGGGCTGACCCCAGTGGGGTCTCCTGGGCCAGGTCTCCAGGAGAGCAAATGAAAACCAAGTCTGGCCTATCAGTCCACTCCATCTTCTTGGCCACGGGGCTGGTTTAGGAATGGGTCCATGAGCCAAGTAAATAAAACTTTTTAAAATAAATGTAAAACAACACATTCAAGATAGACAGCATGATTCTGTATGATTGCTACAGTCAGACTAACATCTTATGCAGTTACCTTTAAGCAAATTTCCAAAACTATTAACTATGGTCATCATGCTGTATTTATTCATCCTACATACTGAAACTCTGTACCCTTTCACTCACATCTTCCCTTCCCTACTGACCATCATCTACTTTGCTTCTATATATTTCATATTTGTAAGGTTCCACACATAAGTGAGATCATGAAGTATTTTTCATTCTGTGTTTAGCTTATTTCACTTAGTGTAACATCCATCAGGTTCATCTGTTGTTGAATTTTTTTTTTTAAGATAGAATTTTTTAATGTTTATTTTTTTAGTTTTTGGCGGACACAACATCTTTGTTTGTATGTGGTGCTAAGGATAGAACCCAGGCCGCACGCATGCCAGGCAAGCGCGCTACCACTTGAGCCACATCCCCAGCCCTGTTGTTGAATTTTTTAAGGCTGAATATTATTCCACTTTATGTGCATACATACACGTTGGGTGTGGTTGTGTCACAATTTCTTTATCCATTCACCCATCCAGAGACAAAGATTTGTTTATTGTTTGAATATTGTTATATTATTTCCATTATTGTTGAACATAGGAAACTGTATCTCTACAAGGTGTTGGCTTCATTCTAATATCATATATCCAGAAGAGTGACTGCTGACTCCTGTGATAGTCCTATTTTTTAATTTTTTGAGTAACCTTCATACTATTTTCATCATGGCTGCACCAATTTATATTCACATGGATGGTGTACAAACACTCCCTTTTCTCCACACCCTCATCAACACTTTCATCTCTTCCCTTTTTGAGAATAGCCATATTAATAGTTATAAGGTTGTTGTTAGATGTGCATTTCCCTGATGATTAATGATGTTGAGCACCTTTCAATATCCTACTGGCCATTTTTTTTTTTTTTGAGAGGAAATCCTGCTGTATTGCCCAAGATGGCCTTGAACTCCCAATCCTCTTGCTTTAGCCTCCCAAGTACATGGGAGGATGTGCTTGTCTGCCTATTGGCTATTTTTGTTTCCTTTGGAAAGATATCTATTTGAATACTTTGCCCATTTTTCAATCAGGTTGTTTTTTGCTATTGAGTTGTATGAGTTCCTTACACTTTTATATTAATTCTTTATCAGACATATGATCTGCAATTATTTTCTCCCAGTCCATAAGCTGACTTCATTTTGTTAACTCTTTGCTTGTCTGTGAATCAGCTTTTTTAGTTTAAGATATTTCAACATGTGTTTTGTTGTTTTGCCTGAGACTTTCGTGTTATATAAGAAAAACAGAAAACAAAAACACTGTCAAGGTTAATGTCATGGAGATGCACTGCTTTCTTCTAGGAATTTTATAGATTCAGGTTTTACACTCTTGGATATCTAACCATTTTGGGTTGATTTCTGTGTACAGTATAAAGTAAGGATCCAATTTAATTCTGGATATCTGGTTTCCCTAAAACCATATATCAGAGAGACTCTCATTTCCCCATTATGTATTGTTGGTGCACTTGTGTAATTAGTTGACTATACATGTTTAGGTTTATTTCTTGTTTTCTTTTCTGTTCCATTGATCTGTGTGTATGTTTTGATTTTATATTTCAATTTATATTTTATAGTTTGATTAGGATAGCTTTGTAATGCAATTTGAAATCAGGAAGTGTAATGCCTTCAACTTTGTTCTTCCTTCTGAAGATTGCTTTGGCTATTCAGGGTCTTTTGTGGTTCCTAACAAATTTTAGAGTGTTTATTTATTTATTTATTTCTGTTAAATATACTGTCCTGCAACAACCTGGTCCTAGTACATGAGAACCAGCACCAAGTTGCTATGAAACTGAAAAAAAAAAAGAGGCAAAAAATATCCAGGATTATATAGACTGCAATTTATTTTGGGACTTACTTACTGACAGAAGTGTGGTTGTGAGTGGCAGCAAGATCAGTGGATCCCCACAATTTGTGCCAGAAGTAAAGGTATACATAATGCCAGGACAAAACTGACTGCACATAGTTTATCTCAAGCTAAAATCAAAGACTTCAGGTACTGAAAAGTCCCAGAGTCCAATCACAAAGCTTCACATGATAGATTAATGATTTTCTTTGTTTACAGTACGCTAGGGAAACTATAGGGTTGGAGAATGAACAGGGTTATTCAGGGGCAATCACGGTGGTTCTAATTTAAGAGGGCTACAGTGATGTCAAGCTGAATCCCTACACATGCTATAGGAATTTTGATAAGGACTGTATTGAACCCAAGCCTTTGGTGGTATTCACGTTTTAGCAATTTTAATTCCTTCAACTCATGAAACATAGGATGTCTTCTCATTTATTTATGACATCTTCAATTTCTTTCATCAATGTTTTTGAGTTTCAAGTGTAATTTATTCCTAGGTATTTACTCCTTTTGATGCTATCATAGTGGAAACTTTTTTTTTTGTACCAGGGATTGAACTCAGGGCCACTCGACCACTGAGCCACATCCCCAGCCCTATTTTGTATTTTATTTAGAGACAGGGTCTCACTGAGTTGCTTAGCACTTTGCTTTTTCTGAAGCTGGCTCTGAACTCATGATACTCCTGCCTCAGCCTCCTGAGCTGTGTCAATGTTTTTTCTGCATCTGATAATATGATCATGTAGTTTTAATCTTTATTTATTTTGTACTAGGGATTGAACCCAGGGGCACTTTACCACTGAGCTACAACACCAGCGCTTTTTACTATGAGACAGGTTTTTGTGAAGTTTCTAAGTTGCTGAGGCAGGTCTCAAACCTGAGATCCTCCTGCTTAGCCTCCCAAATTGCTGGAATTACAGGTGTGCAATCCATGCCCAACTAGTTTTAATCTTTCATCTGCTAATGTGGTGTATCACATTAGTGAATTTGCAGATGTTAAGCTAAACTTGCATCCCACTTAGTCACAGAATTTAATATTTTGAGGTGTTGAGTTTCTGGTATTTTACTGAGGATTTTATATCTATGTTCATTAAAGATATTGGACTATAGTTTTCTTATAGTCTGCTTATAGTCAGTATCAGGGTAATACTTTTATTTCTTAGATGAGTTTAAGAAGGAATAGTATTAATTAATTCAGCTGTAAAGTCATCATGTCTTGGGCTTTTCTTTATTGGGAGGTTTTTGGTTACTATTTCAATCTCTTTTCTTAGTGGGCCATTCAGACTTACTCTTGATTTGCCCTTGGTAGGTTGTGTTTCTAGAAATTTACCCATCTCCTATTGACTGTCCAATCTGTTGCCATGTAATTGTTCATAACAGCCCCCTTGTGATACCTTTTTTTAAAAAAAAAATTAGTTGTAGATGGACACAGTACCTTTATTTTATTTTTATGTGGAGTTGAGGATTGAACCCGGTGCCTCATATGTGTGAGGCAAGCGCTTTGCCACTGAGCCACAATCCCAGCCCCTTTGTGATCCTTTTATTTCTGGGGAATTCATTGCAGTAGCTCTTATTTTGTTTTCTAATTGAGTCTTTTTTTCTTCTTAGTCTACCTACAGGTTTGTCTATTTTAATTTTTCAAAAGACCAAGTAATAGTTTTATTGGTTTTTTTCCATAGATTTTTCTATTTTTTTCCTGATTAGTTCTGATTCTTATCATTTCTTTCCTTCTGTTAATTTTGAGTTCTGTTTGTTCTTTTTCTAGTAATTGAAGTGTAAAGTTGGGGATTCTTTGTATTGTGCTGGGGATCAAATTCAGGGAAGGAAAAACAAAGTTGAAGGCATTACACTTACAAATTCAGGGCCTATATATATCCCTAGTGCTAAAGTGAGATTTTTTCATTTGAGGGTGATAAACTCCTTCAGTTTTTGTATGAGGAAAGTCTTCTATCTTCCCTTTATTTTTGAAAGGAGTGTTTGCTACGCATAGTATTTTTGGCAGTTTCCCTTCCACCCCAGAATTTTGTATATATCATCCCTCTGGCCTGAAAGGTTTGTGCTGAAAATATGATAGTCTTAAGGTGGATCTCCTGTACATAAGAAGTTGCTTTTCTCTTTTTGATGCTTTCATAATTCTTTTTAACTTTTAACAGTTTTGATAATATGGCTTGGTGTGTGACTTGAGCTCACCTGAGCCACATCCCCAGCCCTTTTAATTCTGAGACAGGTCACACTAGGGCCTCACTAAGTTGCTGAGCCTGGCTTTGAACTTGTAATCCTCCTGCCATAGCTTCCCAAGCCACTAGGTTTACAGGCATGTGACCACCATGCCCAGCTTCTATTTTGATTTTTGCACATTAGACAAGACAACCAGGATGGGGTTGTGGCTCAGTGGTATAGTGCTCACCTAGCATGTGTGAGGCCTTGGGTTTGATCCTCAGCACCACCTAAAAATAAATAAAAACAAAGGCATTGTGTACATCTAAAAGAAATAAATATTTTTTAAAAAGACAATCCATTCTCCCAGTCTTAACAACTGGCCTTGTATAAGAGATGAATCTCACCAATGAGCCTAGCCAGAGATTCTGGGTGCCTCTCAATCTTCTGTGCTTGTCCAATCTGCTTTCTGTTTTCAGTAGCCCCAAAAGACTAGAGTGCACCAAATGCCATCCTTATGCACCAAGACAAGTGAAATAAAGTCCAATTCCTGGAGATGCAACTAGGAAAGCTGTGGTGGCAGATGTATACTCCAGTTCTTCTAACCTCAGGGAAAAGTTGGGAGCTGGAGTTTATCTCCTACTCACTCTGCACTAAGTTGGAGAGAAGATCTGTGGCAAATTCCTAATCATTTTTAAACTGTATTCTTTAACCCATTGTTTTGCTCTTTAATGTTTCCCAAGGCCTAGCAAATGCCAAGTCCCATTTGCTCTCAGAGGCAGGTGGGTTAGTTGGAGACCTGGATTTATCTCTGGAGTTAGCTAGCAAGAGGAAGTGTAGGAAGTGCCTGCACATACACCGAGATTCCTAGAAGACTACTCATTGCCTGATTTGTCAGCTCCCAAATACAGACTACTTAAAAGCCTTACCCATAGAAGCAGCTATGAAAAATTGATGTTAGGTATGCAAACCCTTTCTAGGGAGAAACTGAAAGCTGGGTGTTTCTGCCTGCTTGTTTTGGACTGAGCTAGGAGAAATAGCTGATGACGTTTACATGCCTATACAAAACCACCTGTTTGTTTTCTGTGGTCTAGGGGGACTCATCAATGCAGAGCCCCCTCAATTCCCAGAACTAGGTGATTCAGTCCTTTGGTGGGATCTATAAAAGTTTAAGATACTCAATGTGAGGACAAATTCCTTCCAGGGAGAAGCTGGAGACATGGCTTTACCTCTGAAGCAAACTGTAGGAGTATGAGGTAAGGGGAGAAGTGAAGTGGCCACATGCCTGTTCAGGCTTCCTGAAGTTTGTTGTTTACTTCCTCCATCAGCTCCAAGACACAGGCTAGTTAGAAGCTAAATCCTCAGGCAGCAGCCAGGAAAGTGTGCAGACTAATCTCTTCTAGGAAGAAACTTGGAATTGGGTATATTTGCATGTTTGCTCTACACTGGACTCTGGAAGTGCTCATGTGCAAGTTGAAATCTTTCTTTTTTCTCTTTTGTCTTAGGCAACTCACAAATACTGAACCATGTCTACTCTCAGAGCAAGGTGATTTAGGCAGGGACTATATAAGTTGGAGAGCTATGTGTGGCCCAAATCCATCAGTCCTCAGGAAGTTGGGATTTTGTGATTCATTTTCAATTGTATGATGCTATGCCCAGGTTGGGATTTGTGGTGCACGTGTCTTAACTTTTACTACTCATTTTGATGTGGATATTTTTTTCAGTTGCCTAGTGTGAAGGAGTCTTTCAACCAGTTTCTGGATTTCTCTGAGAAAGAAGTGACCCATGTTTAAAAGTTTATTTGACACATCCGTGGAAGAAAGGAAAGTCAGGAGTTTTCTATTCTGCATCTTTCTGAAGTTCAAGTCCGTCAACTTCTGTTAGAAGTCAGAACTTCTAACAGAAATGTGGATCTAGAAGCCAAGTGCATTTGTTCCATAGTTTTCAGGTTATCAGCAGTTTACCTTCTCAGAATTCCCTGAGTGTCCTATCCTTCAGGTGTAGCATCATGTTGCCCACTCAGGATGCTTGTTCCACTCCCACTAGGGGATCTCCTAGGATGGGAACAGAACAAGCAACAATGCTATTGGACTAGATACAACTCTTATCCTGTTTTCTTGCAAGTAGAGATGTGAGCTACTTTAGTAACTAACACTTTACTCTCTGGAGGTTCAAGGCAGTCAGGTGAGGACTCAAATTGTTCAAGTGGCCTTCTCTGTTGTACTAGCTCAAAACCAATTCTGCTTAAAGCACAAAAATAATTTTAACTCCTTTCTTTAAATGTGGCTTAAAAAATGTGTATTTTTGCTAAATTATGCCCTTCAATCCTACACAACTTCATTACATCTTGATCCTGGGTATTTCTTTAGTCAACTTTTTTCCCCTAAGCACCTTACAGCTTCTCTGGGTCTGTTCAGTCTACTTAAAACTGGCAGCACAGGTTACCTGTTTCCTTTTCACTTCTGACAATCCCTTAGCTGCAACCATTGGTTAAAAAAAAAAGTGAGAGAACACAGAAAATTCATTCATTCACTGAATAATTGTAAGCACCTACCATGTGCCTGATCCCTGCCATATAGAGTCAATTAAACCATAAGTTTTAATAACTACAATTCAATTACAAGTTCAGTAAGTGCTATAAGGAAGATGAAACAAAAGAAGGGATGGAAGGAAAGCTTTAAGTAAAAGGGAAATTATAGGACTGGGCAAAACTGAGTAGTACAGCACTTGCCTGCCATGTGTGAGACCCTAGTTTCTGTCCCAACCACTGTCAAAAACAAGTATGTACATGGTTGTTGAAGAACTAGAGTTGATATATTTGAAGAAATGAAAGAAAGTACAGCTAGAGAAGGGAGGAAAAAGAAGAAAGAAGGTAGAAGGTGGAGTTCAAGTTAGCAGGGAAATCCAACAAGAAGTCAGTGGATGGTGACATTCTCAGTTGTTTTAAGTTGTGCTGGGAAAGAACAGAATATGAGAGGGGTCAGCAGGCTATTTCCATCAATTGAGGTGAGTACTGTTGGATACAAAGGAGGTAAGGACAATGGAAAAAAGTGCTCAGGTTTAGGAGGTATTTTAGGGTTTTATTTTTGCAGTGGTGGGGACCAACCCAAAGTCTTCACACATGCTAGGCAAATGCTCTACCAATGAGCTACATCAACAGAATATTTGAGAGATTTCTGAGGTAGAATTCACAGGTCTTGATGACTTAATGGATGGTCTCTCAATTCATTCTGGCTATTACCAATTACCATAAACAGGGTAGCTGATGAACAACAGAAATTTATTCTGGTTCTAGAAGCCAGGGAGTACAAAATTATGAGGCTGGCAGATTCCATGTCTGTGAGGTCATTTCATAAATGGCCAGTCCTCACACTACAGAAGGTGCTACATAGTTCTCTGCATTTCTTTTATAAGAGCACTTATGGGATCCATCTTCAAAATCGAATCACTTACCAAAGTCCTGTGCCTCCAAATACTATCCCCTTGTGGGGTAATATTTCAACACATGTTTTTGAAGACACAAACATTCAAACTGTAGCAGGGCAAAAGAAGCAAGAGGGTGTCTGTTTATAGCATGTGTAATCATGTAGGTAGGTACCACATATTGGAAGCAAACAGATCAGAGCTAAAGTACCAGTTCTATTTTGGGTCTATGTGTGGATTTCTCAAAGACATGCCAAGGATGATCTCTCCCAGGCACCTGCAATTCTACAAGGGATCAGTTAAGTTTGGCTGACATCAAATGAGGTATGAATGTTCACAGAATTGGCTAAGATAACTTGGGGCAGCATATTTATGCAAGATTAATCAATTCTCCAGAAACAAGTTAGAATATAGCAGTAAGAAGCCTATTCTGGTGGTATATTACTATAATTATAGCTAATTGGGAGGTGAAGGAAAGAGGATCACCATACCCTGGAGTTCAAGACCAGCCTGGGAAACACAGCCAGACCCCTAAAACGCAAAAAAAAAAAAAAAAAAAAAAAAAAGGCTTCGGGTCACACCTAAAGTCCGAGACTGGCATTGGTTCTAGAAAGAATATACTGCACCTAGAACGATTTTGAGACGCATAAAACACTCCTTTCAACAAGCCAGAAACATTGGCTGGACAGTTCCACATCTCCCATATTGGGGTAGGGGCAACGCTAGAAGGGACAGGCTCCTTCTCCGTCCAGTGCCTGGAATCACAGGATGGAGACTCGCGTTGTCTCCCACCGCTGCCGGCTCCCGCGGGTGCAACGGAGAGTCCCGAGGGGCCTCTCAGCAAATACTCGCATCCCCACTGCCCAGTTTCTATGGAGGCCCGTGGTGTTCTGTGGATTTAGAACACAAGCCTACTTAAACTCCGCTTCGGGATGCCAGTCGCTGAACACCCAAGTGCGCAGGCGCTGACGGAAGCAGGCACCGGAAGTGACCAATACTTCCGGCTTCCGGTCAGCAGCCACCTTGGAAAACCCCAACTGGTTAGCATTTCCGGCAACCTGTAAGGTAGTGGCCAAGCGGAAACCCAGGGTCTCTCCCGCGCCATACTAAGCCTTCTGGGAGAACTACTCACCGCTTTCCTACCCCCGACTCCCGGCACTGGGCGGCATCCCGTGATGGACAGCTGCTGCCCGGTAGAGCTGGAGGTACCTGGCCCTGTACTGCTGCTATGCAGCAAGACTGGAAGGCGAGTGGATATCTAGAGCTGTCTTCCTGGAATAGCGCTGGAACTTTGTGTCGAATTCCGGGGAGCAAACGACTTTACTTACTTTATTAGATGGCACAAAGTCATTCATTCAACCCCTTCAAACCATAATCCAATGAGCTTCAAAAATAATTATTACCATTTAAAATCACTGGAGTACCAAAAAAAAAATTTTCACTTCCTTGCCATCCTCATTAAAAAAAAACCAAAACATTTATTAGATAACAAATTGCACATCAGATACACATCACCACTGCTGAGATATTGCAATCTAGAGCTAAGACCAATGAGAATGCACCAAAACAGTAAAATTGAAACATTAAACAAACAGTAAAGTGCATACAGCAAACATACTCTGAGGTATCCAAAGGAACTAAAGATTACAGCATATTCTTAGGTTTATATATGATATACGTTGTATCCCTCTCTTTCCTAGATTATTCATGCAGGGAGGGTTATCAATTTTAAAATAAAAACACCTGAATTCAGATGGGCCTTCGAAACATGGATAATGGCCATCAATAGCTCTCCTAATCGACAAGACAAATACAGATAAATATACACATTTCTAATAAAAGATCATTTACTTTTTAAACAGATGGTCCAAGAAAAAAGCACTTCCTACTAAGGTCCCACAGCAATAATGACATTAATAAACATTCAACATGGACTTTTTATTCAGATAAACTACAACCTGCTATGTCTCCCCTTGAACACAGACACAGTAAATTGCAGCTTATTTTGAGCAAGAGCTGCAGTTTCACATTGTATTGCATCTTCTGTTGCAGTCACCTGAATACTGCCACTTAATTATATGGAATCTCAGGAATCAAAGACTCAAAATTGGCATTTACTAAGAAATGTCATTTGTTCTTAGTTTTAACACCCTGAATAATTGGGTTAGTCATTTTCAGTGTTACAAAGGGGAATGTGAAGAGACTATATTACTTGTATCAAAACAACTCTAAAACTATTTTTAGCTCAGCTGCTTTAAGAAAAACACCACAATTTCACAATTTCTTAAATTATATAACATGTAAACTGTTCGCATATGAATTCCATTAGGAAAATGTTATTTTCATCAATGATGACTGTTTAACAGAATCTGATATTCCAGCCATCATGTTAAGGAACTGTAGAATATACATTTTCATTACTGCATCAATGACCAAACCAAGGAATTTGTTCAAAACCACCTTCCAGGTACTACTTTCCATCCAACTGCTCCTCAAAGAGGCCTTTATGTCTACTCATGAGATTTCCCAGCAATAATTCCAGTTTAGTAAGGATTGTACTTTTATACTATTTAAAGAGAGTAAGACCATTCTTATATGCCAATCAAAAGATCACATATAGTTTTGCTGATAGGTATATAATCAATTTTAATGTAAAAAGAAATTCTGTTTGTATATTTATAACATCTCTGCTTTATAACCACACTATTTAATATTTTGCAGCAATATTTATCTGTTTAACAGTACCTAAGGATCTATGTTATGAAGTGTCTTGGTTAAAATTCTAACCATTTTTATACGTATTTGTCTTTTGAGATGGAGAGGAAGTGTTGTGATTTTTTTGGAAACTAAAACCTTATAGAACTTGAAATCTCAAATCTGATTGTAGGGATGGGAATTAACACTAGAAGTCCCAAAGGGTCTTCTATTGCTTTATGAGCATACTTGAAATTCAGGCTTTGGATAAAGTGCAAAGAGAATGAAGGAGTTCCAAGATGCAAGTACGCAGGGTGGTCTTAATAATGACCATCATCCCTCCATACCTCAGACTCCCTGGTTGCTTGCACTGCTAATACTTGGTGGGAATGCCAAAACATAACAAAGTATCACAGAATGCAAAGCGTTTAGAATTAGAAGACACCCAAATTTTTTGGGGGTGGGGGTGGGTTCCAGGGATTGAACTCAGGGGCACTCAACCACTGAGCCACATCCCCAGGCCTATTTTGTATTTTACTTAGAGACAGGTTCTTGTTGAGTTGCTTAGCATCTTACTTTTGCTGAGGCTGGCTTTGAACTTGCAATCCTCCTGGCAAGCCTCCCCAGCTGCTGGGATTATAGGTGTGCACCATCGAGCCTGGCAGAAGACACCCAAATTTAAATGGCAGCCTCACTACAGTGTAATGCTTTGTGTGCTTGGCAAAGTACTGACTTTAACACTCTAGGAGCTTCAGTTTCTCATTTATGAAACAAAGACAGTCCTTTCTCTGTCACATATTTATTCCTAAGATTAAATTAGATAACATACCTAAAGTATTTAGCATGCTCAAAAAGTTATGATTATTCATAACAAGTCAGGGAATGTGCTTCAATAGGGATTTGGAGGCAAATCCCCTTAAAGTGTATCAAATACCCACTGGAATTAAGTCTAACCTCCAGAAGAGGGGTGTAGTAAGACTGCTAAAACTCCTACCAAATATTTGAGTCAAAAATGCCAAGACTTTCCCTTGACATCAGATCTGAGAATGGGAACTCCATAGATAACAAGTTGCCATCAAAATATCAACAAGTCCCATTCATTTGGGAATTTTAATGCAGGGGGAGGATATTCTAAACTCCTCTAGAAATTCACATGTAAAGCAATTATCTCCATACAAACATTACATTCAAATCGTTATAACAAAAAGTACAAAACAGATATAAAGTGATTCGCTTTTCTAGATATTATATGTGCAAAACTGGCAATAAATAAATTTTCCTCTAAAACTTACTTAGAAACCACATAAACAAAAATTTTAAAGAAATCTAACAATAACCTTCATTTTCATGAAAACTGAATTTTTTTAAAAAAGATACTTTGTTTCTCTGGCTCATACAAATGGAATGTGAACAGTAACTAAGTTCAAATTCTGGCTTTATTCACTAATTATGTGACACTGATGATGTTTCCTTATTTAAAAACTTGAAATAATACTGCTGAAATCAAGGTTGTGGTGAAAAATCAGATATTAAGCGGAATGTGTATAAAGTGCTTGGCACAGTGCCTGGCACAAAACAGTAACTGTTTCACCATACAGATACTGAAAAACCCAAGCATTAATGTAAACTTGTGTTTACATGGTGTTTTTTCTATGGGTTCGCTTATGAGTAATGAGATGCATATTCACTTTAAAACTCTTCCCACACACGGTACATTTGAAAGGTTCCTCTCTTGTGTGGCTCTTCTGGTGGCATGCAAGTTCTGAATCCAAAGCAAAACTTTTTGTACATGTTTTACATTTATGGGGCTTTTCCACTATATGAGTGTTTTGATGAGAAACAAGCTCAGAGAAACAAGGAAAGGTCAGGTCACAGTCAGGACATTGTAAGGGTTTGAACCTGGAAAATGAAAAAAAATTTTCATCATCAATATGGCATTTGTGAGAGACCTCCTTGTGGTCCTTCTCAGGGAGGTCAGTGTATAGGGGCTGCCTAAAGCTCTTCACTCGCTGGGTGTACTGGTATGGGGCGGTTGATGTGTGTGTTTTCTCATGCAAAGCCAGATTTGTTTTCTGATCAAAGTATTTACTACCATTAGCACTTTCGTATGCTTTTTCAACAGTATGGCTTTTCTGATGCTGTGCCAATCCTGGGAGCCACATAAAACCTTTCCCACATATGTCACATGTGTATGGTTTTTCCTTTATGTGGCTATTCATGTGCCGGGACAGATGTGACTGCTGGCGGAAGCTGGCACCACACTTGGTACACTTATAAGGCTTCTCACCAGTGTGGATTCTCCTGTGTGTCCTCAAGTTGGCTCTATGATTAAAGATTTTCCCACAGTCACCACATTTGTATTTGTTCTCTGCTGAATGAATTTTCTGATGTAAAACAAGGTATGAATTATCACTGAAGCTTTGGTCACATTCAGGGCACTTGAACACATTTTTGGCTTCTTCCCAGGGAAATTCAAGAATTTCAGAAAGTGCTCTGACTCCTAAACATTGAGACAATTCTACTAATGGGGTGTGGTTGTCAATGGTAACTAAAAGGCTTATCATCTCTTTCTTGCAAGTGGAAGTTCCATCTGAGAATTTCCTTTCAGGGACTCCAACTCCATCCTCAGAGGACTTTTCTGGGTAATAGACAAGGGGTGCAGCAATGGAGTACTTTTCTAAGGAAAGTTCTTCAAGTTCCATAGACTCTTGGCTTAATTGCTGATTAATCTCAGTCTTCCCTTCCCCTCCTGTTGATTAAAAAAAGCAAAACACGAAGAACACCTTCATATGATACTAGGGAAAGCAGCAGTTAAGAAGCAGTTACACAGAGGACCAGGAAACTGCAAATGGATTACCTTATAACCTAGACACTGACACATAAATAAAATCAGAAACCAAGAGGCTTTCCTGGCTTCCTCAAAGATCCAGGTCCAGGTGAATCTGTAAGGGGAAGGAGCAGAGAATGGCTCTAACTAAGTCAAAGTTGAGTGGGATAGGTACAAAGGACAATCTTGGTATGCACTGTCTAGAGATATAGATGTATCTATTTAAAACTCAAGAGCTTTTCATCATTTAAGCTAACTCAAGTGACAGCTGAGCAATGAAAACTGGAGTAAGATTGGGGTTTATATTTATCAAAAAATAGGGCAAGTATTTTTCTACTATAACAGAGAAACAGGTTACTAAAAGTAGTTTCGTTTCACCAGGAGAAGTCTCTAAAACTTCTGTGCCCTGAGGAACCATGGAAGTAGGGCTGCTATGTGTACAGCAGGTCAATGATGGCCAGTCTTACCTCAAGGATGGCTGACAAACTTGGGCCTGCCAGAAAGAGTTCCTTTTGAATATTTTTGCAAATATAACCAGCTCTCACATAGTTATGGGTTCTGTATGTAAAGATTCAACCAACCACAGATTGAAAATATTCTAAACAAAAACTTCATCAATACTAAACATGTACATTTTTTTGTCATTATTCCCAAACAACATGGTGTAACATCTATTTATATTATACTTACTTTGGGTTAGGTATTATTAAAATCTAGATGTGATTTAAAGCACATGGAAGATGTGCATGGATCATATGGAAATACTACCATACTTTATATAAGGGACTTGAGCATCTGCTGATTTTGGTACCCTTGAGTGGAGGGCAGTGTCCTGGAACCAGGCTCCTGCAGGGACAAGTATATTCTTCATTTATAAAGCTAATATATTAATACAAAAAGGACTCTTCCTTCCAAAGAACTAAAGTCCTATGACTGTTCCAAGTCACTGACTATAAAGGGTTTCTGGTCTATAGTATAATGCATGGAATCCAAACAGTACCACCAGTTTTTCTGATTTTTCTGAGTTCACTCTGGGATACCAGGGTCACTAGGATTTGAGAGCAAAATAGTAAAGAAGGAGCAACTTCTTAGAGAACTTAAGCATCTACAAAAGTTTCCTTAAAAACTTTTGCTGAGTATTCATCTCCATATACATGGAAAAACTATCCAAGGCCATGGAAAGAACCACCAAAAAGGAAAACATAGAACAGTACACAAAGTTCACACAATAGTTCATACTCCCACCAGCCAAATTGGAAAGACCCACTAGCACACAGGACATCAAGCAGTCTCCTAAGGAAAATAACTGCCTCACAAGTATGACCAATCATCTCTAGCCTAAAGGTTGATCTGAATCCACACAAACAAAGCAAAAAAAAAAAAATGCAACCTTGAAAGAATCAAATTGACCCCAAGTAACTTAACTGCATCCCACCACAAAATCCAAAAATATTTTTATACAACAAAATCAAGTGACCAACAAAATAAAATTTACAATGCCCAAAATCCAATCAAAACTTACCAGGCATGTAAAGAAACAGAAAAATATGATCCATAACAAGGAAAAAAAACTATCACTAGAAACAGACCCAGAAGTGACAAAGATAAAAAAAACTAGCAGAAAAAAAAATACTAAAATAGCTATTATAAATATACTTCATATGTTCAAGAAGGTAAGGAAAAACACAGACATGATAATGAGAGAAATGGAAGATATAAAACATAAGTTCTGGGATAGTTTAGATACTCAACCCAGTTCAGAGGTAAAATATACTCACGCATAGGAATACTGCAAAGATCCCCCTTGGATGAGAAAGGCATAGCACCCCCCTTAAGAGCAAATCACTTTTCTATCTTTAGTAAATGACAATAATTTATAGTAATGGGGTTTCCCAAGTGCAACTATAAACTGACTGCAACAAATATTAGGGAAGATTACCAGGAACTGCCAGTGTTGTGTGAAACCACAGGTACTATACTAGACTGGATGTCTGTCTCTCAAAAATCATCATACACTTTGAAACTTGTTCCTTCATGCAAGTTTTCACCATATCTGTATAAATCATTCAGCAACAGGTCCTGCACCACCATATCAACATGTGGACAAGAAATTAAATCCTCATCCTAGAATTAACAAAAGTCCGAAAATGCAGGAAAAACAATTGCCTTACCCATCAAAGCCACATCTTCGAAACACTCCTGTTTGATTTCTTTTTTGATTTTCTGGGCAGGGTGCAGGCTCACACATTCCTCTTGACAAAAATACACAGCTAGGTCGTCATACAGGGTCGATCCCTGAAACAACATGAGAACCCATCTCAATACAACAGTGTAGTGGGTCAGCCCCTCAGTCTAGAGAGGTAGAAAATAGCTAAAATTATCAGATGCAAGGGGTAAAAGGGTTTGGCCTAAAAGGTTTCCAAATGCTAGGATGGGATATAAACAGGGTCTAGGAGTGGGGCTGGAGTTAGGAAGGAGAGAGTAAATATGGACATAAATTTTGAGGCAGTGACTTAAGGGTCAAGAAAGTATGTTGTGAGAATGATGGAGTCTCCCCTTCATTTAGAATGGATACTGTAAGAGAAAGAAGATTGGCCAGCTAAGGAAGACTCACGAGAGAGGTTTTAAAATTCTCCCAATATCCTTTCCTTTGCTGGTCTCTCTCTTCCTTCCCCATGGCACTCATTGCTCAGCTCCTTCCATCACTACATCCAGGCCCACTACTCCTCCTCTACGTTTACAGAATTTTGTTGTGATTAGGAATCAGCTGGGCATTATCATTATTGAACGAGTGTGGAGTGAAGCCTAGAAATTTGTCATTTCCACAGGCATTCCAGAAAGACACTGACAAACTGCTACAAACCCCTCCCAAGGGCTCTGCTCCCTAGCTGGTGGTTCTGAAAAGAATTTGGTAAACCACTTCTCATCTGTGACCGGTCTAGGAACGAAGGGCAAAGGGCTATTCGGGAATCGGGTATCCTCCCATCACTACAGGCGTACCTAGCCTTTCTCCGAGGAGGTCAGGCAGAGGCCGGAAAATAACCACTGAACTTGGATGGGAAAAAGGTAGCTCGTCTCACCTGGGCGTCGGATGACGCGAGCGCAGACGCCATCTGCTGAGTGGGGGGCACCTCCTGCAATCGCTTCGGGGACGTCAGACAAAGCTTCGAATAGAAACAAAGGTCCCTGGAGGGGCCCACTCGGCTGCCAAGCTCCTCGTGCCCTCAGCCTCCCTCAAGCTCCCTGGAAAACCAGGGCCGCCTACTCCTCTCCCGGGTCCAGCCTCGAAAGGGGCCCACTCAGCTCCGGAGCAAAGAGCCTCGCCCTACCCCGGCCCAAGCAGCAGGAAGCCACGCCCGATTGAGACGCGACGACCAAAGACTATGCCCCCGCAAAACTCCCACGCTCCCATGCTCCCCACGCAGGCGCCGAAGGGAGCCTCAGGAAGCTGCGCGCTGCAGCACCTCCCCTCCCCTCCATGCCGCGCTGTGATTGACCAGTATTTTCCGAGGGGGCGGATCCTCTTCTGAGTAGACCAATCGAGCAGCTAAACTGAGGCCTAGAAGAGTGGGGCAAGTGGGAGACGTAGATGCTCCTGCGTTTCTACCAGTAGGTATTTCCGGTTCCGCTGGTGGGGTCTCCCCGGTGAGCTCCTGGCCTGCTGACCCTGAGAGATGTGATGTTTCCTAGAAGGAAAGAGCGAACACAGGAAGACTCTGAGACTTGAAAGACAGTCGGTAATGAGATCTGGGAGCGGCCAGCAGGGCCTTGTGTGCCTCAAGTGCGGGTCTGGCCGGGGCCAGGGAATGCGGCCAGGGGCCGGCCTAGTCGCAGTTGGAGCAGTGTGCGGTCTTCGGTTGGTTATGGGGCCATGGGATGTAGAGGGGTCTTCCTGGCTCACAAGGTTCAGTTCAGGGTAGGCCAGGTCGCTGGTCCCCACTGCACTGTAACCTGCAGCTGTAACCCAACCAAGTGACTCAAAGCCACGGTGGACCTTAGGCAGGAGTAGAGCCTCTGGTTTTCTGCACGGGACATCGATCCATCCTCATACCTCCCATTCAACCCTTTCCAGTGCCAGACATGTCCCATATGATTGACACTGGGTGCTGTGGTTAGAAACTTAAGTTAGAAAATCGAGCCCTTTCCCAAACTCTGCCAATGATTGCTTCATTCATCTCGACCAATTTGTAACTTGGCTTTCCTTAGCTTTTTAAAAATTTTACTCTTTGCTCTGAACAAAGAGCTAAGGATGTCTGTTATCAATAACTTAGAGGGCAATTTCAAAAGTAAGATAATGTAAGGAAAAGGAATTGTAAGTTTATGAAGGTGTTTCAGGGGACAAAAAAAAAAAAAGGAAAGAAAAAAACAAGAATGATAGGTACCATAAAAATTCTAAGTGAATCTTAGCACAATTTCTTATTCTAGTACCAGGTTACTTAGGGAATGATTGCATACTCATTAAAACAATATCACAAGAGTTGACAAGTAGCAGGATTTAGTGGAATATCAAATAGGATAATTTCAGCTGCAAGTAACAGAAAGACCAACAAAATGATGTTCAAAGATAGGACAGTTGATTAATTTACTGGCTCAGTGACAGCATCAAAGTCCCAATGCCTCCATATTTCTTCTCTGTCATTCTTATCCTGTTAGTGAAAGTGATAGTGCAACCCAGATAACGTACACAGACATGTATTGTGAAATGTACTCATCATAAACCAGTAATTTTTAAGGTAAAAAGACCATCATAATTTGGTTTAGTATATCAGCTTCATGCCCTGGCATCAGAAGCAGGACCCAGACTTCCCTGACCATCTACCTGTACAAAATCAGGGCTCTATTAGAAAACAAAAGGAAGTAGGACAGATAGCTAATAGTTAACATATTACTAGTGACATCTATTGACAGCTAGGAAAATATTTTTGTGGAAATGGGTCACAAAAGGGTAGCTGAAGGCCCCAGGAGAAGGAGAAAGGTGCTTCAAGGACAGATGGAGGAATAAGAACAAACTCCCCTATAACATAGATCAGTCGAAAGCATATATGAAGAAGAGCAGACAGCCTGATATATGGAGGACTAAACTACAGGTATCTTCATTATGTAGTCATCTTTCTCCTCTTCATTTATGCTTAATGTTTTTTTTTCAGGGATGCCTTGTTTGGGGGCTCAGAATCTTCTAATCTGGATTTGCAGCTGTGTATATTATCTGGATTGCATTGTCACTTTCACTAATAGGCTAAGAATGACAGAGAAGGGTCTGGGGATGTGGCTCAAGTGGTAGCACGTTCGCCTGGCATGCGCAAGGCACTGGGTTCAATCCTCAGCACCACATAAAAATAAAAAATAAAGACATTGTGTCCACCTAAAACTAAAAAATAAATATAAAAAAAAAGAATGACAGGGAAGAAATATGTAAGCATTAGGACCTTGATGCTGTCACTGAGTCACTAAATTAACAGTAAGCTTGCATGTCTCTTGCGTTTGAACCCTATTCCCATTATTATAGAGAGATAAGCACAGTTTCCGATGACTAGATTTGAATCTTATAATATTAACTTGTTATATAAGAAGAAAAAGAGTTATTCCTGAAATGGGAGAAGAAACAAAATCTTCCCTGACCCTTCTAGCAGCAAACTACCAAAACTATAAATACGTGGACAAAGAAAGAGGAAACATGAAAGTTTGATGAGATAAAAAGCCTAAACTACATTAAGATTGAAAGAATAAGACTGAATTATATACCTAACTCAATTTTTTAAAAATCGGAAATATTTGATTGTATATATATTAAATGCTCGAGTGATGTATTTTAACCATTAAAATTAAAAATCCACAACCTCCTTTTAGAGGAGTCTTCATTTCCACCTTTAATATACCAAGAATAATAATAATAGTCTCTATGTATTGAAATGTTTTTGGTAGATGAACACCAGCTTTCTCTCATAAGATCACATTTTTCTTCATTAAAAATAACTTTTGCTGGGCATTTTGGTGCACATCTGTAATCCCAGCAGCTCAGGAAGCTGAGGCAGGAGGATTTCAAATTCAAAGCCAGCCTCAGCAATTTAATGAGGCCCTATGCAACTTAGCGAGACCCTTTCTCAAAATCAAAAATTAAAAAGGTTGGGATGTAGCTCAGTGGTTAAGCACCCATGGGTTCAATCCCCAGTATCCCCCCAATTTTTTATTATTATAAAAGCAGTATGTGTGTGTTTTAGAAAGTTTGAAAATAGAAATAAGCAAAAACATTGTCAAAGCACCACATTCCTAACACGAAGAGATTACTGCTGTTACTCTTAAGTACATATTTTTATTTGATGAATTTCAAAATAATTTCCAGAATTAATTGCTCATTAGATTTGATATGGTTTCCATTCAGAGATAATACTACTCTTTAGGGCCCACTATCTAAAATTAAGTACATCTCTGGTTCTTAGGGTATGTCTATTACTCATCAGAAATTGGCACAGGGCCTTCTCATGATGTACCAAAGGAGTATATGTAAACAAGATTATCTTCCTCACAACTTTAGAGAGGCTCTTCTCACAGGTGTCCAGCATACCCAACTAAACAGTAAATAAAACATGTATTCTTGACTCCCAGTCTCTTATGGGAATGATGGCTGCACCTCATGCTTGCAAGTTTTACTTTTACCAAAAACAAGAAGCTTTCATGATTTCAAAACTAGGATTACCTCTAACTGGATAGGAATCTCTTCATCAGAGATGTGGTGCTATAAAATGTACCTCCAACATGTTAATGTCATTATTATAAATTAACTTTGCTGTGTCAATTCCAGCCAAATTGTTTTTCAGTTACTGAAGCCAGAGAAGCTTCCATTTACAGATTCTAGACCTGCTGATACTGATTTAATTTTTTTGACACAGTACCTTTATTTATTTATTTATTTGTTTGTTTATTTGTTGTAGGTGGACACAATACCTTTGTTTATTTATTTTTATGTGGTGCTGAGGATCAAACCCAGGGCCTCGCATGTGCTAGGCGAGCACTCTGCCACTGAGCCACAACCCTAATCCCCCTTTATTATTTATTTTTATGTGTTGCTGAGTATTGAACCCATGCCTCACATGTGCTAGGCAAGCACTCTACCACTGAGCTACAGCCTGAGCCCCTGATTAATTCTTGTTAAATAGAAGCTTCAAACAAAGACTCCTGGAGGGTAATGGGACCCACAGAGAATGCAGGTTAGACACAATGAGGACAGAAAAGAAATGACCGAATGGGTAGTCTGTTAGAAGACTACATGTTTAAGTTATTGCCCCCCCCAAAAGGGTTCATCAAATTAAGACTTCTGAGATCCAGGATTTAATTGAGACTTACTAGCCTAGGAGTTACAGAGATGGGATGGCCAGGAGTAAAATGATGGCCTTGCCTCTGATGGCTGGGCATGGTGGTGCATGCCTTTAATTCCAGTGACTGGTGACTGGGGAGGCTGAGGCTGGAGGATCACAAGTTCAAGGACAGCCTGGGCAGAGTAGTGGGACCCTAACTCAAAATAAAAAAGGGCTGTGGATGTTGCTCAATGGTACAGTGCTCCTGGGTTCAATCTTCAGTACCCTGCCCCCCCACACACATACACACACAAAGAAGACTTTTTTTTAATTATATTATTGTATTTTAATACCTTTTTTTAAATTTTTATGTGGTGCTGTGGATCCAACCCAGTACTCTACCACTGAGCTACAACCACAGCCCCCAAAAGATTGTTTTTTACCTTGAAGGATGAGGCATAGATCCAGACTTAGTAGGGAAAAGAGTTCCAGGAAAGGAGTCAAAGCCTTCTCTATCCTGTTTGGAATGTTGCCATTGTATTCAGAGGAAACTTACTTATGTGAAATCCATTTTGACCTGTCAATAAATACTTTTTAAATTATTACTACTGAATGATTCAGGGGGGTTTAGTAAAATAAAGGCTTTCACTTAATTCATAGGAGGATAAATGAGTATATTCTTTTTTAAGTAAAATAGAGTATTCCAGTCACTCTAACTGTATGCAAATAAATATTTAGTTTAAGCAACAGTCCCTTGTGAGTCTAATTAGTAAGCCAAGTCTTAGAGTACACTGACAGATAAATGGAGAAGCAGACCCTCTGAGACAGGAACTATGTAGCCGCATGGTCCTTTTCTTTCTCTGTTTTGGTTCTAATTGCAAGTAGTCTCATCCTTGATTATCCATCTTATACACATGCATTATTTCACACCAAGGGAGAATTTCCAGATATTTTGGAAACCCCAAATATTTTTTTCTTGTTTGTCCTGGTTTTGATCTATGCGGATACTAATAAAACCCTTAGAACCATCCACTCTATTTCATGCCAATCTCATGTAATCTTTCCACTTTCCTGGGAGTGCCCCAAGGATGGTCAAGAGCCCTTTCAGGCAGAACAAGTACTGATTAACAAGCTTCAGAGCTTGCCATGAAGTGACTTATTTTGTTTTTTCTCCTGGACACTAGGAAAGAGGTCTTCCTGTAAAGGCTGCTTTTGTAAACTTGTGACTTTCCTCCTAGGTAAGTCAGGAAAGTTATGGTTCGTGGCTTTAGTGAAGAACCGGTCCTTTCTTTCTTTTCTTTTTTTTTTAATATTTATTTTTTAGTTCTTGGCAGACATAACATCTTTGTATGTGGTGCTGAGGATCGAACCCGGGCCACACGCATGCCAGGCAAGCGCGTTACCGCTTGAGCCACATCTCCAGCCCCAGAACCGGTCCTTTCTAATAAAGAATCCATTTGTTTCTTGATTTTCATCCTTCGTAGTGAGCACTCAGAGCTGCCACTTTGGAGAGGAGCTTCATTCATCCTGTGTGCCGTAAAGGCCTTGGGTGAGTATTTCATTGTAAGATGGGGACAATACCTATCTTTCAGAGTTGTTGAGGAAGGAAAAGAGAACTTACCAGAAGGACTATAATGGTGTGTAGCACATAGCAGATACAGTAAATCTATATTTACTCATTTCATTCTAGATATTGCACACTTGTTTGCAATCATCTGCATTGAAATCCTGATCAAACTATCAGTTAATCACACAAGGCAGATTGTTTCCTGGTCACCATTTGAATACCCACAATGCCTGGCCTTCTTTAAGTGAGGAAAAAAGAGAATTTAATTTCAAAGTTTGGCCCTCATCTCATATTTGCTTTTTATTTATGAAAATATAGTGCTTGTCCATGTAAATATCTCTGAAAGAATGCCAGGAACCTGATAACCTTAGTTCCCTGGAGAACTCTGATACTCAGAAACAGAGGGAAATATTTCTCACCTTGAATCCTTTTGTCCTTTTAAAAAATTTACCATAGGGGCTGGGGATGTGGCTCAAGCAGTAGCGCGCTCGCCTGGCATGCGTGCGGCCCGGGTTCGATCCTCAGCACCACGAACAAACAAAGATGTTGTGCCTGCTGAAAAACTAAAAAATAAATGTTAAAAAATTCCCTCTCTCTCTCTCTCTCTCTCTCTCTCTCTCTCTCTCTCCCCCACTCTTAAAAAAAAAAACAAAAAATTTACCATAGGCATGTATTACCTCAAAAAAGGTTTAATGTCAGAAAATCTCCCCAAGTTAAACCAAACTAAAAATATCTTGTTAGACACATTTGTAAAAATGTATTATGTAAAGGTGAAATATACTTAATAAAAATTGAAAAAAATTTTCAAACAGACTAAGAAATACACATGAAAACAATGACATCTTTGTAATTTCAATTGCAGAGAGGTAAAGAATAGTATTCCAGGGCAAGGGAGGGAGAAGGGGAGGTTCACCCAATTGGACAGGGCAGAGTGCCAGGAAAGGAGGAGGAATGGGAATGGAAAAGACAATAGAATGAATGGGACATAACTTTCCTGTATTCACATATGAATACATGACCAGTGTAACTCCACATCATGTACAAGATGGAATAAGTTACTTACTTACACAAAAATGGAAATTTATACTCCTTGTATATACAGTATGTCAAAATACATTCTACTGTCATGTACAACTAAAAAAACCAATTTAAAAAATTTTAATACAGTGCAAAAAAATAAAAAAGAATAGTTTCCCATGTTGGCAGGGGTGTGGGCTGTTTGTCTTGGTGTAGCAAATGTAGAGTCTTCTTGCTCTTGGTATGACAACACATTAGTAAAAAAAACCTTTCTGGCAGGCATTCTGTGATTTGTTTCCAAAGTTAAAATATGGTTAATTAAAATCATTTTAACCAACATTCTAGGAATTTTTCCTACAGAAGTACAGATGGTCCCCAACTTACTATGGTTCAGCTTAATGATTTTCCAGCTTTACAATAATGCAAAAGCAATACACATTCAGTGGAAACCACACTTCAAATCTTGATCTTTTCCCAGGATAGCAATATGTGGTACAATACTCTCAAGATGGTGGGAGGGACTAGGGAAGAATAGAAGTTCATTGGATTAGACAAAGGGGAATGAAGGGAAGGAAGGATGGGAATAGGAAAAAGAATGAATTGGACATAATTTTCCTATGTTCATATATGAATACAAGACCAGTGAAATTCTACATCATGTACAACCACAAGAATGGGAGCTCAATTAGAATAAGTTATATTCCATGTATGTATAATATGTCAAGATACACTCTACTGTCACGTATATCTAAAAAGAACAAATTTTAAAAGTTGAGGAAAAAAAGATGTTGTGCAATGAAAGCTGTCACAAGCCACAGCTCCCAGTCAGTCATATGATCAGGAGAATTAGCAACCAATGTGCTACAAGAATTGAATATTGCCAGCATTTTTGTGGACATAGGTATTCAATAAATTACATGAGATAGTCAATATTATAAATAGGTTTTGTGTTAGAAGATCTTACCAAACTATGGACTAATGTAACTGTTCTGAGCATATTTAAGGTAGGCTAGGCTAAACTACTATGTTAGGTGGGTAAGAAGTGTTAAATGCAGTTTTGACTTAATATTTTCAACTTATGGGGCTGGGGATATAGCTCAGTTAGTAGGGTGCTTGCCTAGCATACACAAGGCCCTGGGTTCTAATCCCCAGCACCATATTAAAAATATATATATATGAACAGATCTCTCTCTCCCCCTCCCTCCCTCCCCCTCCCCTCCCCCTCCCCCTCTCCCTGTCTCTCCCTCCTCCCTCCTCCCTTTGCTTTCCCTCTCCTTCATGCAATGCCTGAGTCTCTTTCCTCCACCACCACATTCTTCCACCATGATGTTCTGCCTCACCTTGAGCCCTGAGGAATGGAGCCAGCCTTCTATGGACTGAGACCTCTGAAACCATGAGCCCTCAATTTATGGTGGTTTTTTTTCAGGACATCTGTAATCAAAAAGTGTGCAGGTTGGGGCTGGGGTTGTGGGTCAGTGGTAGAGTACTTGCCTAGCATGTGTGAGGCACTGGGTTCAATCCTCAGCACCACATAAAAATAAATAAATAAAAGTAATTGTGTCCATCTACAACAAAAGAAAAAAAAGTGTTCAGGTGTGTGTAAATGTTTGTGAGCTGCAGTATTGTTTACCACCTGAATGTCCAGGTGTTGGTGGGGACTGGATTGCCAGTCCTTGCTGTCCTCCCTCCCCAGCTATAGGTCATCTTACTGACCACTCTTTCCAAATAGAGCAAGGGGTCATAGGTGGGTCGCATCCAGAGAAGGGAGGCTTTGGGATCACCCAAGCTTGGAATAAGAGCAAAACTGGACTTTTGTTCCTATATGGGCCAGATAAGTGTATCAGGGCCATGAAAAACGGTGGGTGAACATTAAAGTACCTCATTTTCTAGAGATTCTGGTCTTGGAGTGTCTTCAGAAGGGAAGGGCAGAGCTTGTCCATGCAGGTGATAGCTGGCTGCTCTCTTTAGGTCACAGGAACCTGATTACATTCTTGTCTCCAAGGCTAGGTGAGAGCTGGGGAGCTGAGCACGCAGGAATCAGGGGCTTCCTTTTAAAGGCCCTGCTTGACAGCTTGATATGTGACCAGACCATGGGAGCCTGCAGCTTTTCCCCACCAGTAGAACCTTTAGGTGTCTCTCTACTCGACCCAAGGCCAGAAGGTGAAATGGGCCATGAATAGCCAAGAGAAAAATAGTGATGTACCAGATAGTACACTTAGGGGCAGGGGAAGAAGAAACAACTTTCCAGAGAACTCCTGATGAAACAGAACTTCTAGAGGAGAGAGGTGGCAGCTCTGCCTAGACTTCACAACTGGATGAAATTCAGTTATAGCAAAACTTTCAGTTCAATAGATTAACTGAAGGAGGAGATGATCATTACAAAGCTAGTAATCTGTTGGATTAAGAAGTAGAGTACAGCAGTGCAAAACCAAGAAGGCAGAGACTTGGAGGATGGATTAGAACTACACTCCCTATGATTAGATTGTTCCTGAAATAATCCCCATGACCAGGAGATGCCCCTTGCCCTCTCTTGCTTAGGCCAGGGTCATCTGAACTGTCACCAAGCCAAGGGAGAAAGGGTTGATCTTAATTGATTAAACCAGTGAGGGACCACTTTGAAACAGTATGGGGCCAAGGCCACTCAGTGGGAGAGAGTGGAATATTTTCTTAGTAACAACACATGGTGCCCAAGTTGTCCTGAGGATAATTGAGATCTTGTTTAAACACAAGGCTTGGCACATAGGAAGCCCTGGAGAAATTGTAATCATTTTCTCATTTGAGTTTAAAAAGAGTGTTCTCAAAGTTTGGATGTATATGCCAAGTTCGTCTTATAGTGCAATACACAGAGCCCTGAAAATAACAGAATGTCCTCATTGTGCAATTACCTAGGGCATGCTTCTCAAATTTTAACATGCTTACCATTCTTCACCTGGGGATCCTTTCGAATGCCAGTGCCTGAGCTAAATGCCCTTGGATTCAGTTGATCTGGATGAAGCCTGAGGTTCAGCAGTTTTAACAAATTCTAGGTCAGATTCTGAACCACAGCCCAGGCTGGGGTGCAAGGACCCAGGTCGGGTTTTGCCTCTCCTGTGTAACTGAAGGGGTTTACTACTGTTTCCATGTCCTAGCAAATGGGAGAGTGGAGAGTAGGCAGTTTTCTTTTTCTAACCCACCTTTTTACTTTGAAAATTTCAATATTCCTGAATATCTAAATAACGTAACCACCTATGCACCCTTCACCTAGCTTCACCAGTTAACATTTCAGTAATGGCCTTTTAAGGATGTGACACAGAAGTTGCCTACCTCACTTTCCCTCTTGGTCACCAGTAAAAACTTTAGAACAGAGCCCGCCCTTGCTGCAAAGAAGGCCAAGTATAAGCTTATCTTGACAATGATTTGGCCTGCTGTAAGGAGTGGGATTTTATCACTACAAGAAGATAGTGTGGTGACAGCTCAGTGTGGTGGTACATGCCAATAATCCCAGTAACTGGGGAGACTCGGGGAGGGGGATCTCAAGTCCAAGACCAGCCTCAGCAACTTACAGAGACCCTGTCTCAGAATTTAAAAACAAAAAGGGCTTGGGGTGTAGCTCAGTGGTAAGGAAGTGCCCCTGGGTTCAATCCCCAATATCAAAAAAAAAAAAAAAAAAAAGGAGATATGACAGACAGATTAGAATTCCTTCGGATTTCTTTTCTGAAAGAGGAAGAAGTATGGGACAATGGAATCCAGGGAATACTCTCCTAAACACTGGTTAGATGAATCTTGTAACCAATTGTCTTTTCATATTGGATTCTGAAAAGCTTGCAGTTAAAAGTGCGGCACATGTTTAAAAAGTAGGACTTCATAATGTGCATTTTATTACATGCCCACCCTCATTTTCCCTTTATTTTGCCATATTTGTGTGAATCTTATAATCAATCTTAATTTCTGTAACATGATTAACTAGAAATAATTCAACAATAACACACACTAAATATAATCGGATGCTCAAAATGTCTTAAACGGGTCCAAGCACTAACCACACCTGCTGCTAACAACAGCATATTTGTGGTGCTTAAAATGTAAGTCTACAGAGTTCTAAATAGTAGTATATGGATCTTCATCTGACCAAGTGATTTTCCAGCCTTTTGAAAAAGAATCTTACAGAAACTGTTACAAAAAGAAAACACACAGGGGCTGGGGATGTGGCTCAAGCGGTAGCGCGCTCGCCTGGCATGCGTGCGCCCGGGTTCGATCCTCAGCACCACATACAAACAAAGATGTTGTGTCCGCCGAAAACTAAAAAATAAAATATTAAAAATTCTCTCTTTCTCTCTCCCCCCCCCTCTCTCACTCTCTCTTTAAAAAAAAAGGGGGGGGGGGCTGGGGATGTGGCTCCAGTGGTAGCGCGCTCGCCTGGCATGCGTGCGGCCAGGGTTCGATCCTCAGCACCACGTACAAACAAAGATGTTGTGTCCGCCAAGTACTAAAAAATAATAAAAATTAAAAAAAAAAAAGAAGAAGAAGAAAGAAAAGAAAACAGAGATTGCTATAAGGAGATCAAGATTCCGCTAGCTACTACATGGACAATAGACTCAACTATTCACTCTTGATCTAGTTAAGCCCAGTTACCTTTAAAACTTTAAAATCTTTAGGAACATTTTCCATCTCGAAATGTTTAAAGAATAGTTTTAACTTTTCTAAGTACATTTTTACAGTATTGTGGGCACAAAAGTGTTTGCGATGACTTAAATCTCTTGGATAGTAATTAGATCCTTTGAGGTTATTCGTTTCAACGCCCGGCCGTACGCAGCTTCTTGCTCCATCCTTTGGATATTTGAAGCTCTGTCGTTATTTGAAAGCAAGGTATGCGTTCCCGTAAAGTCTTTGCTCAGCACGTGTCCCCTAACACCAAGCTCTGGGTGAATTCCTCGGCGAACCGCCGCAACCTGAGGCCACCTCCCGTCTGCTACTGGAAGCCACGACTTGCCGGAGGGCGCCAGCGCCGGGCTCCGCCCTACGCGCTTGCGGTTCACCACCGCCGCTCCTCCACCCTGCCGGTTTCTGGGGGACCTGCCCGCTCCCAAGATGGCGGCGCTGGCGTCAGGGGGCGGTGCCGCGCGGGGCGGCTTCCGGGCTGCGGCGCGGCCGGGCGCGGGAGGCGGAAGTGCCGCGGGCCGCCGCCTCCGTCCCGGCTGCGGCCCCTGCCGGTTACATAACTCGTTGCGGGCCCCGCGCGGTCTCAAGTCCGGCTCCCTGAGCCCCCAGGATGCGCTGAGCCCCGCGACGCCCTCAGCTGCCACCGGCTCCCGCCCGAGGTGAGGCGCCGGGCTCTGGCCTGCAATGTGGAAGGGAGGCGGCTGCGGGCCGGGCCTGTAGGAGGCTGGGCTCTGGGGGCCAGCGCGTCCTCGTTGCTCGAGCGTCCAGCCCGCGGGCCGGTTCCAGTGGCGGCGAGAATTTGCGCCGGCCGAGAAGCGGGCGAGGGTTGCGGGTGGCCAGCCGTCGCCTGGGGTCATTTCCGCGCCGGGCCCAGGGCGAGTTGTGGCGGAATTTGAGAACTAAAAAGGCGGTGCGCGGAGTCCCGCCCCCGGGGTCTTGGAGGCGGAGGGTCTGGCCCGCGCGGCCCTCGCCTCTGGGTACTTGTTGCGCAGGGCTGGTTGTTGGCAGACTTGTTGGCCGTCCGGTGGGCTCCTGAAAGCCCAGGGCTCTGCCTTGGTCCCCTCGCGACTTCCCTTCCCAGCCGTAGTTTTAACACTAAGACAAATGCTCGCCTTCCGGGGAGCTTACGGACCGGCCGTGCAGACCCTCCACCACCTCTACAAATTGGGCACTTGCTAGGGAGATGAGGGGATCTGTAGCTTGTGTGGTTTGCCCCCTGACAAAATTGAGGGAAAGCTGTGGGCCTTCTGTGAACCTCCGACAAATAGCTGTGCCCTGCCTGGAGGTGAGACAAGGAGGTATTCTGCAATAAACATGAACTTTGGCTGCTTCCTTGATCTCTGTTCCCTTTGCCAAGTCCTTGAGCTGGGTGAGCTTTTGTGCCACTCTTGTCACTCATTGGTTCTGAAAGAAAAGAGTAACAGCCCAACAGAGTGACACTCCATGATGTACCAAATCCCTGGAGAGGTGGTTTCCTGTTACAGAGATTTTCCCTTCTATCAAAACATCTAAGACATAAAACCCCTAGAAGACGCATATCTGATGGAGGAGGGCAAGTTGTGTGGCTCAAAATGCAAATCTTGTATGACACTGTGAAGTCCAGGGAAGTTGTAGAAGTTCTGTGGTGATATTTCTGACTGGACAGCAAGAGGGTCACCTTCAGTATTGTTGAGTTAAAAGGGGCCTGGAGCAAAAACAGCTGTAAATACTCATGTGTGTGCATACATCAGTGAATTGGCCTAAGCTATAGAAGAGCAGATGGGAAAATCAAGCAGAAGAAAATCAAGGGCTATCTTCCAGACCAATAGATTGATCACAACAGGGAACAGAGGTCTTCATCCTCCTCTTGTAGAATTTTGTACCCATCAGAAATAAGGTGCAAATCAGCCCTCTGAGATTGTGGCATTCATGGACCCCTCCACTGGGCTGTGGTTTGCTGGAATTTCATCTCACAGAGCTAGCAGATGTGCTAGATTTGTGTTGCAAAGTCAGGCATGATCTGGTGTCAACATGCCAACATAAAGCACTGGTTTTTTTGTTTTTTTTTCTTTCTTTTTTTTCTTTTTTTTAAGGTCTGTATGTGTCCTATCTTTAGCCTCTTCCAGTTGTAATTTGAAGTGACTTTATCACCCCGTTTGTTTTAACCACACCCACGCACAGTGTGGGGAGTAACTAAAGATGTGACTTGTCCAAGTTGCTTAGCAACAGCATGCTTCTGACTGGAATGGAAGAAAATTCCTGGATGTCAGGAGATTTGAAAATAAAAGATAGACCTGAAGCAAGACCAGGAAGGGTGCTGGTGTTCATGACCTGGAGGTCACAGTGTGCTGATGACTTGGTGCCTCAGTGTACCTCTTAGCAACATTGTGGCATCTGGCAGCCTCAGAATTGTTTAGATCACATAGATATAGAATCCTTACCTTGCAGTCACAGGACACACATGTAGACAAAATCTTCAGAACAGTTCAGAGCAGTGACTGTCTTTGCTTGACCAAAATGGGCCAGAGGTCCCACTTCTTGGTAACAACTCTCCCCATTGAGTTGAATGTGGCTGCTTATCAGGCATGTCTTCTCTTAAATGGTGACTGCAGATCTACATTTGATATCCATTATTGCCTCATCATCCCCTGCAAGGAACTCACAAAACCCTCACGGTGGTTTTGACACCTGTGTTTCTCCTTTGCAGAAAGCAAGGCTGGGGTGTGGACTCTGTACTGAAGTGTATGTTGCTGGAACTGCTTTCAAGCCACATGCTGGTCTGCAGAGTGAAGCTGAAAATGCTGGCTCTTTTAGGCTAAGTTCAAATGCTGACTGTGATTCAGAAAGGGTTGTATATGCCTTTGGTACTCCAGAGTTGGGCCTCCTTCCCTGCAGTCACTCTTTTCAGCATGGCCTCTGGTAAGAGCTAGCAGAGCAAGCAGTTCAGGGCCTGTCAGGAGCCCAGCAATCACATTGCTGATTTTAAAATGTCCTGTATGTTTGACCCAGACACACACGAAAGAGTTCATACTCTGCTGCGCACAGCATAGTATGTGAAGTGCTTGTGAAGAAGAGGTCTGAATTTGGAACCAAGGCTTTCTGCAGGAAGTGGTTTGGAGTCCAGGTCAATGTCGAGCGGTGGGGCTTAATGCAGCTGGAATGCCCCAGTGTGGAAGCTGGCAGGAGAATGACAGTCACCCTGAGGTAGCCACAGCTCTGAGCCAGGGGAGAGACATCAAATGAGGATCAGCTCCCTCATGTCTCTTTACCTCAGTCAGGATCTATGTGACCAGGAGGAGCCAAACATACCAAAAATGATAGTGAAAGCAATCATGAGTGTGACAGTGTAGATATTTCAAATGTCTCTTCAAATTATAAGGAGAATGACTACTTATTTTGCTCTAAAATAGACTTTCAGTTCTGGCTTTTAAATCTGGTGCCCTTGGAATAGCATGGCATTTGGGGCATTGATGCCAGAAATAAACCTTCTAAACACAGATTCAAAGTTCCAGCAAAGTAAAGATGTGGTCTTGGATAGGGACACGTAACAAATGTTGGAGAAAGTCCTTGTTCCTTTTGCTTTTATAGAAAGACAAAAGAAAGGTATTCTGTCATCTTTAGCAAAGCACATTTAAAAAAATATTCTTCCAGCTCTATTTTTTGTGATATAATTATTGTTATTAAAATCAATGAAGTTCTTCTTTTTTGTTTATTCCTGAAGTAGGATCCATTAGGCAGCAAAGTATTGACATTTGAGCCCGGCTTGAAAATAACTGTTAGAAGAAAGCAATACCATTTTATAAAACAGCAGGTAGGTAGTATTTCCTTAAGTACTGAAAAGGACTCTTCTGGAAAATATTGATGCAGCACTATTTCCATCATTCCCTTGGCATTCGTGGATTGCCCTTAGATACTTTTCCCATGCTTGTTTTTCTGGAAGGTGCTTGTTCTACTGCCCTTGTAACCTGTTTGGGGATGATTCACTCCTGTTTTTTGTAGCATTCAGCACATCTCGCCAGTCAGACATTTGCTGCTCCTCTTTTACCCACAGTTTCAGATTACTTTGCTTACCCTCAGGACACCCCATATAGCCTTTTATTAAAGTCTGCATGCAGAAAAGGGCACTGTCTCCCCAGGCAGCATGACTTAGACATACCTGTGCAGCCTGCAGGCCCCTCACCAGGCAAGACCTTGCCTGTATCAAAACTGTTTTTCTCATACAAACCACAAGAAATCTGTGACTATTATTTTGGGGGATGAGTACAAAATTCTTTATTGTTGCTTATGAATTATTTTTTAAATATTTATTTTTTAGTTGTAGTTGGACACAGTACCTTTATTTCACTTATTTGTTTTTATGTGGTGCTGAGGATCGAACCCAGGGCCTTGCACATGTGAGGCGAGCATTTGACGGCTAAACCACAACCCCAGCCCTTGCTTATGAATTATTAACTTTACTATTAACACAGATTAATTTTACACTTTTTTTTTTTTTTAAGAAAGAGTGAGAGAGAGAGAGAATTTTTTTAATATTTATTTTTTAGTACTTGGCGGACACAGCATCTTTGTTTATACGTGGTGCTGAGGATCAAACCCGGGCCGCACGCATGCCAGGCGAGCGCGCTACCACTTGAGCCACTTCCCCAGCCCAATTTTACACTTTTATACTTTAAAAATGAAAGATTCCATTCTCCAAAAATAAGCCCTTTTGGAAATGGTTGTCTTAAAACGTCAAAATAATTTTTCCAATTGGATTTCGAATAGCCACTAGAGTTGCTCTTCCGAGGTCACAGGAACCCTGCTTGGCCACCCTATCTACAGACTCCTCTACAACTTGCAGTCTTTTTATTTATTTATTTTTATTTGTCAATGGACCTTTATTTTATTCATTTATTTATATGTGGTGCTGAGGATCGAACCCAGTGCCTCACACATGCTAGGCAAGTGCTCTACCACTGAGCCACAACCCCAGCCCCTACAACTTGCAGTCTTGTTGAGAACTTTTATTTATGGCACCAGTATCCCAAGTGCCATGAAAGTCAGTGCTTAGTCTGTCTAGATCAGGGCACAGGGTTTAAAAGTCAGTGCTTAGTCTATTTTAGTATCATAGGTACTAGTTCTACACATAATTTGAAGAGATGCTGTAAAATTTCCCAGTCACTACTAATTTTAAATATCCTATATGACTATTTTAACAAACCATCTAAAAGTATTTATTTGATGATAAAAACAACCCAAGATTGTTGCAGAAAACTAAGAGGGAAATGAGTGATAAGACACAAACATCTGCCATGATTCCAGAGACAAATTCAGACATGAGTTTGAGTTCCTTCTGAATATCATTTTAGTTAGAAAAGTTAACCTCAGCTAACTATAACTGAGGTTATAGCTTAGTTGTAGAGTTCTTGAGTAGCATGCATGAGGCCCTGGGTTTGATTCCTCAACACCCAAAAGGAAAAAGAAAAAAATGATCAGAATCAAATAGTAATTTATGCCAAATCTGACCTAATTTCATATTTAACATGTATTTGATTCTGGAGGATCTTAAATGCAAACCCAGAAATGGAAATATTAAAAAAAGAAAGAAAGGGGGAGAGAGAGAGAGAAAGAAAGAAGGAAAGAAAGAAAGAAAACACAATAACCCCCAGTAGAAATCGCAGCAAAAGAAGCAAAGAGTGATGGGCCCCAGCCCCCTGCACCTTGTTTTCTATGCCAGGAACGTGAAGCTTTCAGGTGACTTAGCCATGGGGTCTGGTTTTGGCTCCACACTTTCTGGCCCCCAGTCTCCCATTCTCTTCCTCCTGGGTCTTGTTCTCTCTGTTCTTCCTCTTTGTCTTTGTCATTCTTCAGTTCTGATGCAGACTGAGGGGGCATCAAAGGTGAATCATCATTCCTCCAATCTGACTTTAGGGCACAGTTTGGCCCTAAACTTCATTAGTGGAGACCCAGAGACTGGGGGATTCAGCTGGTTGGTGAACAGGAAAGCACTGCCAGCCCAGCCAGGCAGATGCACAACATAGGCAGAGGCATCTTCCGCCTGTTGTGACCCTGTGCACTTCAGGTGTGGTATTCAGGAAGGTGTGAGGGGATAGATTTCTTTGTCCCTGTGGGGGAAGAGTTTCCCTTTCCAGATCAGGTGACAGCAGTGTTTGCTGGTCTGCTGTTCACCATGGAACCCTCTAGCCAGAGCAGCAGTTTCTGTACTTAGGTCACAGTACAGGACAGCTCTGCAGCTCCCTGTGGGTGAGATTCCCACTGCCCACAGCTAATTCTCCAGTCCCCAGAGCAGGGCTTGACCTTCAGTAAGTTAATGACCCAGTACACTGGGTCACAGTATGAAGTGGAGGGAATGTTCCACCAGAGGAAGGACTGGGTCTGGACCTGGGACCTCACCAGAACCATGTAGTGCTATTTTTAACAGAGGCATAAAGAACATGGGGCCAAACCTGCAGTTTAAGGGAACAGATCCACGAGGAGTTTTTTGTTTTGTTTTGTTTTTTTGTGATACTGGGGATGAACCCGGCAGCCCTCTACCGGGTTCATCCCCAGTATATGAGCTTATGCTAAGTCCCCCTCTTTTATTTTCATTGTTTATTTTGGGACAGAGTCTTCTGAGTTGCCACAGCTTGCCTCAAACTTTTGATCCTCTTGCCTCAGCCTCCTGAGTGGCTGGGAAGTGTGTGCCACCAGGCCCAACTCCTTGTGGTTTTGATAACCACAAGATAGGATGGAGCAGCTTCCCATCTCCCCTTCTCTAGCCCTTTCCCTTGACCCCTGCTTTTTGTTTGCTGATACCATTCCTTCATTTAGCTGGTCCTAAACAGAATTTTAAACAAACAGAATCCTCTGGTGTCATTAGTTACTGCTTAAAGATGTGTAATGGGGCCGGTATTATGGCTCAATGGTAGAGCACTTGCATAGCATGCGTGAGGCACTGGGTTTGATCCTTGGCACCACATAAAAATAAACAAAATAAAGTCATTGTGTCCATCTACAACTAAAAAAATATTTTAAAAAATGTGTCTCAAATTATATGTGGTCAATATATGGGCTCCCCTGAGAGCATGAAGATTTGAGTAAGAGGCTGCTGTTCAGAAAAAGAGAGGTGGGTGTTTGTTTCTTGTCACCCTGCAAATGACTCATCTTCCTACTACACTGAAGTCTGGAAGAAGCTCAGGCTGCTGTGGAGGCGGCTTGCTCCGCCAGGACAGCTGCTCTCGTGAACACAGGAGCTGTGAATGGTGCCGTTGCCTCCTCCACACTCCGCTTTTAGCCCTTCGCCTGTCTCACTGCTGTGCATGACAGTGTCCTGTGGCTGTCACTGGTGTGTTTTTCCTTTTCTCCTCCATCCGTCCTAAAGGCAAAAGCTTAACATTCACCATTGTGGGGTTTCCCAAGCCAGTGAACCTGTGTCTGCAGAATCTCACATTCCCAGGGGCCTTGTAGTCCAGCTCCTGTTGGTGGAGGAGCTTGTGTATCTTCCTTCATGCTTTGCTTGGGAGGAAACCTGGTGTGCCCAGGGTGAGGGCAAGGACAGTGCTTTGTCATGGAACAAAGGGACATGAGGATCTGAGAAAGAGTGACCAAGAGAAGAGCTGCACAGAGTTTGGGGAGGGATTTTTCTGAGGGGAGGCTGCTGGATCTCAAAGAGGGGCAGCTGGGATGGATTCCCATGAGCCACGTAGAAGTTGGTGAGTCTAAGAAGAGAATGAGGGAGGAAAGCAGGAGGCTGACAGCAGGTCCTGGTATTGAAGGCCAAGGAGGCATCAGGGAGGCCTGTAAAGATGTTTCTTGCACAAGGGTATCTATGGTCCCTTAGAGGGAATTTTGTGCAGCAGTGAAGATTGTAAAATGCAGGATGGGGGCCTGTGTGGATCAGGGAGGAAGGAGACGTAGAGCTGGCTGGGGTCTGTGAAAGTAGCCATCTCATGTCATCATCTCATGTCATCTTCCCGGAAACTTGGAGGAAGGTGGTAGAATCCTCTTAGAGTCACAGGAAAGAAGCTGAAGCACAGAGCTGGAGAGCCATCCTGGGACTCATGGTTGCTGGGATTAGCCTGGGAAGCTGGGACTCTAGATTTCAGCAGGATCTGGAGCACAAGGGGCACAACATAGAAGGCATGTGGAGGGCCAGCCTAGCACTGGCAAAGATGAGCCATGGTAAGAAAGAGATGAGCCATGGTAAGAAAGGTCCATGCTGGCTGTACCCGATGGCTGCTCCAGAGGTTGAGGGTGGAGTCCAGTGCACCTCTCAAGCAGTTAAGAGAGCAGGGTAGGCTTTCAAAATTCTGCTGATTCGTCTGGTAACAGAAGCAGCATCTCTGAAGAAGGGGGTGGCCCCTGTGGACTTGGGGCATCAGGACTGGGCCTGCCAAGGAAAGCAAACTCCAGGAAATAGGGTTGCCCCCACCTTCTTACTCCGGGTGTGAGCGAAGTGCTTCTGTGTCACCAGGAAACCCTTCCTCCCTAAACTAGAACATGCGGGATTCTATGTCCCTCGGATCCTGAATACCCTAGAACTTGGCAGTGATGTGTGGCACAGGATGTGCCTGTGCCTGTGCCTGGGGATGTTGGGGTATCTTGCAGCTCTGTTTCCCTATGTGAGCCAAGCACATGGAAGCCCTGGGAAGTGGTGTTGGTGAGGGGGTGCCCTGCCTGGCTCTGCAAGTGGGGATGGTGACAAGTGGAGGTGCCAGCCTCTTCCTACTGCCACAAGACCTCAGGGAAAAGTGGCCTTCAGTCCTGTGACTGGAGGGATTATTTCAGTATAAAAGGAGTGGGGGGTGGTTTGCAAACAGCCTCACAAAATTGAGGTAGGAGGAGTGAGCAGTGAGGAAACCAGAGCCAGTTGGGTCCAGTTCCCAGCAGGGCGTGTTCTTCATTTGGGTCTTGGAAGATCCTTTGTCTGCCCCTCTTTGGATTGCTTCAGTCACCCATGTCCTGACGACAAAGGGCCAGGACATCCAAGGAGAAAGTCCCCAGCTCATGTTCTGCCTTAAAAAGTCAGGTGAATTTCTGATTCTCCTCTATACTGTCTCTGTGCTTATCATAGAAAATGTATCTCATGTGTCTCAGGCCTTTTTAGGCAAACATACCAGAAGATGGCTCACATGTCTGTGACTTTGGTGCCCCCATCCCCCCAAGCACAGCCATAGTACCCATTCTATTTAGAGGGCCTGAGACAGTGCCAGTCTCCATCTCCCAGGGCCTCTGTGCTGACTTCGCCCTGCTGATCCCTTTGCTGTAGCTGAGTCATTGAGATTCTTGGCTCTGTCTCGTAGTAACCTTAGAGCAGTGGGGCATAAGTATTTGTTGGAAAGTTCCAGATGGGCACATGAGGGTCCCCATAGGTGCCAGCAACAGAATGTTGGTCATGTGAATGGCACATGAAGTCATCTAGGGCTCAAGCCTGGCTCTGCTCTAAGCCTTAGTCACTCACTTAGTCTTTCCAGCATTGGTTGTGCTTCATCACCTGAGAAAAGCCTCTCAGGTGAATGGAATGCATTGTCATAGGCCCAGTGCACTCCTGCGGGCTGCTGTGGGCCTGGAGAGTTCTTTGACCAAGCCCTGTGCCAGGAGATGGCTCAGAGGTGGGTTGGTTGGAACATTCTTTGCCATCTACTGAGGCTTTGGCCCTGCCATTTCTAGGGGCCCCACACTTACCTGGGTTAATTCACAGTTTTGTTTAGCATAGGAACTGGCTACCAACAGCATTGAGAGCCTGGGAGATGGATGTCCCTGCATGGGCAGACAGCATGGCCACCTGAAGCTAACCATGGCCCAGAAGAGAAGCTTCCTGTGTGGTCTCAGCCTGTCCAGATAGAGGTGTTTTGGTGTCTGTTCTCACTTATGTTCATAGGCACAGACCTCCCACAGAGCAGGTTGGGTGGCAACAGTGATCCTCACAGATTCAGGCCCCTGATCCCCAGAAATGGCTTGCCAGACCTGAAAAGAGGACCTGCTTAGTCAAAAGACCTCCTTTAACCAGCTCCATGTTTTCTTCCCATAGTTGTCCCAGGCCAAGGCCAGCCTTCCCACAAAAGGATGTGTGAGGTGGGAGCAGGGTGAGGAGACATGGGGCTGTAGCCCTGCCTCTGGGAGTCTCGGCCTCTAGATCAGCACAGACCCCTGGTCTAAAGGGAGGCTGGTAAACCACAGGCCAGTGGTCCCACATCTCCTCTCATGGCACAGTGTGGCCAGCATCTCCTACCTCATTGCTGCCAGTCAGATCAGACACTGTGATCACAGTGTTCTCCCTCAGTCGAATGTGACTTGTTTTTGTTTTTACACCAAGGCCTCTAAAGAATTGGTCTTTGGAAACGTGGAAGTACTTTTAATAGGAAGGGAGAGTCTACAAAGTTGTGTGTCTCACAGCCTGTTTTTTCTTCAAAGTGGAACTGGGAAGAGCCTTGTCCCAAGAATACTAAGGAAAAAAATGTGTAAATCCCAGGACATAAGAGATTCTAGTTTAGTATGGATTTCTCTCTTTTCTATCAGGCCTCAACAGAAATTTGTGTTTGTTTGTTTGTTTGTGGTGTTGGATTGAACCCAGGGCCTGTGCATGCGAGGCAAGCACTCTACCAACTGAGCTATATCCCCAGCCCTCTCAACAGAATTTTTTAAAAAGCTTTTAAATCATCATTGATGTTTGTATACACAGACAATGTCATGTACCGTAGAGTTCAGCTTGTTTGGACAGGTGTGTATGGAGGTAATCATTACCACCACAATCAGTGTACACTTGTATCCCCCAAGAAGTCATTCCCTGACCCCCAGGACCTTTGTGGTCAGTCCCCTGCCCCAGGCAACCACAGAGATCCAAGCCTTGCTGCTTCTGTTTCCTATGTGTCAGCCTCTCGGTTCTTGAGTTAGGTCTGCCTATGGTCACCCAGGCCATGGCTCTGCTGGTTGGTGTCATTTGCCCATGCACATATTGCTCTTTCTGGGGAGAGCTAAGCAATGATTTCCTGTTCAGAATCAGCTATGTTGTGGAAGCTTAGCTGATAGGACTTCTAGAGTTCTGCCTGGGATGAAATGATGGGTAGGCATCTTGTTCCATCCTTGACTGGGGCCTGCAGGCTGTTGAAGCTGAAGGCGGACTCAGACATAAGCCATGGTCAGGTTGCCAGGCACAGCGACCTTGAGCAGCTGGTATGGCTGAGTGTCCAGGTCCCTTAGCTCTCTGCACAGTGCCTGGACTGAGGCAAGTAATGATAGTCCTTCCCTGACCACATTTATCATGAAAAGTTTCAGATATAGAAAAGTTGCACATATAGGGTGATAGATGCCTGTGGTGTGCCCTGCTACCCACTAGGTTCAAAAGTTGATAGCTTTTTGTCATACTCACTTCATAGGTAAATTTTTTTTTGAGCCATTTAAAACAGATATCATGGTTCTTCACTCCCAAGTATTTCAGCGTTCATCTCCTAGGAAAGATGTTACCTCTCTGCCTTATGGCATGTAAGAAAATTAGTAATAATTTCATAACATTCCCTCCTGACCAGGCTGTTTGTCTCCCCAAAGTGTTGTTTCAACTTTATTTCTCTGGTAAGGCTTTACTTATTACATCTAGTTCTCCTTGTCTCTTCTCATTTACTTTGTATGTTTGACTTTGACTTCCTGAAAAGAATTAATGTGGAATGTCAGACATCTGAGTTTCTTGGATCTCTTTTCTCTTGTTGTTCTGTGCTGAGTGTCATCTGCAACTAGGAAGTTTGGTCTAAAGGCTCCATTGGGTTCAGAACCAGTTTTGGGCAGGAACCCCTGAAGCTTGGACCAAGCTTGAAGCACTGGTCCCAACCCAAGGCCTGAGAGGCAGGGCTGACCTAAGGCTGGGGAGGGCCCTCCGCTGGATGCCTGTCAGCGGGCTTTTACCTCCCTGCCTCTCACGTGCTGGGTCTAACAGTCTGATGGCGACTGGGTTCTGAGATTTCCTTTGGTAGTTTCAAAATAGCGACTTTATGATTCTGTCATTATTTCTACTTTTACTGAATTTTGTTCTTTTGTGATAACTTTTCCTCAAAAAAAGAAATAATAGACTTTAACACAAAAAAGAACTTTTCCTTGGCCATTTAAGGTGAGCTGCACAGTTCCTCCTAGGAAGACAGGATGAATGTGTAACCCTTTCCATTTTGATTACTATTTTTCAACTTGAAAAAGAGGAAACTGTTTTCCCTTTTGTCAGAGCCCAGCTCTTGGCCTCCCTCCCTCACTTGCCTTTTCTTCCTTTCTTCTTTCTTTCCTTCCTTCTTTCCTTCCTTCCTGAGTAAAACAGGCGGCTGCTCAACCACTAGCCTGGGCTGAGTATACTTTCTGGGTTTAAAAGTTGCTAGCAGTTGATTTGAACTCTGGGTGCCTGTGTTTGCTAGATGGAGGAGAAGTTGAGTATGATCCACTGTGGTGCTAGCTAGCACTGCTTGCCTGGGACACCCAGCCATTCCCTGGCCCCAGGGGAATGAGCCCCATATCTGTGTTTGGTTGCTGCCAAGCCATGATTGGAAGAAGTCGGGCTGGCTGGGACTGTTGTGCTGTCTGAAGTTGTGGGACGCAGTCATAAGACATGAAGCCAGGCCACTGTGAGGAGCTGTGGCACCTCAGAACAAAGAAGAAAAACAGCCCACAGACAGCTTGCTAGCTTTTCCTCATCTGCAGAAAGGATGTGACTGTGACACCTGGAGGCTATGTGGGTGTGAGAGAAGACACTCCATCATGGGAAGCCCCAGGTCCCCTCCTGCCTACCTGCCTGCCTGCCTGCCAGGGTCAGTGTACAGAAGAGAACAGGTGAACGAACTGTGAGGTAATGCTGCCTCCTCTCCCTGCAGGTGTGAATGACAGAGGTGGTGCCATCCAGTGCCCTCAGCGAGGTCAGCCTGCGTCTCCTCTGCCACGATGACATAGACACTGTGAAGCACCTGTGTGGTGACTGGTTCCCCATCGAGTAAGTGTTGGGCACCTGTGTCCCAGCTGCAGGATGCAGGGGTGAGGGGAGAACATGGATCCACAAGTGCTGAAACTGGAAGAGGACCCATCAGCCCATGTTGTCACAATGTACAGTTAGGAGCAGGCCTGGAGGGGCCATGGCAGTCCAGAGTTACCAGGTGGGCAGTGGAGCTCAGCCCCTGTGTCTGTCTGCTCCACGGCTCTTCCCACCTCGCCTCCTTCCTCATGTGAAGTTCCCCAAAAGAAATCTGCTCAGAAACTTTAATTACAGATATGTTCAGTGAAGTGCTATATGTAATGCAGAGGTCTCTTCTCACTTGATGGGCCTAAGGCCTCAGGCTCTCAGGAGGTGGAATGATGGTCTGCGCACTGTGAGATAGCAGCACTTCATTCTGACCACAGGGCCAGCTGTGCACCCCTGGAGCTTGGAGGAGCTTGGGTAGTTCTCAGCCCTATGAGGAACTTCTCACTGAATGGTTGGTGTGGCCTTTGCAGAACTGAGTAGGGCAGAACGCCACGCCCCTATATCACGTCCTCCTGCTCTTGGTCTGAAGAATGTGTCCAGTCTAACCTGTTAGGTCTCTCCCATCTTTAAGAAGGAAAACGCATGAATCCCAATGCCTTCCCCCGCCTGACCTGTGCTGGATCTGCCTGACATGACCACATCCTGGGCCTTTGCATGAGGTGTTCTCCATGTTCCCCTGGGGGTGGGGAGTGCATCTTGGCTTTCTTGGTGAGCAGCCCTAAGGATATGTTGCCCTTGAGGTTGTGTTCCCCCCCTCCTGCCCGTCCAGGGAAGTATTGGAAACTCAGAGCCACCCACCTGTGAACTTGGCTCTTCCTCAGATCACTTCCACAAGTTTTCAGTGCCAAATCACCCAGTGTCCTGGGTTACCAAGGGTCCTAAGATCTCAGCTTGCCCAGATGAGAAATAGGCCACCTTGTGCTTCCCTCCATGAATTGCTCCATGGAGGCAATTTTATTGGAGTTTTCTTTCCTTTCTCATATCTTACATCTAGTAAAATCATTTTTACATCAGCAGTTCCCATTCCTGCCTGGAATGTCGGCTGCTTTTTAGAAGAGAGCTGTGACAGGTAGTTAAGTGATGGCCAGAGCCCCACAGGCTCACCTGAGTGTGTCTTTCCCCAGGTACCCAGACTCATGGTATCGTGACATCACATCCAACAAGAAGTTCTTCTCCCTTGCTGCAACCTACAGAGGTGCCATTGTGGGAATGATAGTAGCTGAAATTAAGAGCAGGACCAAAATACATAAAGAGGTACGTCTGTGTGGTGATAGACACGATAGTCACCGGACATGGCTGCAGGGGGCTTGCGATAGAATCGCACGAGTGCACTGTGGCCCTGTGTCTCAGGAGCCTGTGACCTGAGGGTTCAGAGCAGCGCATGAGACTCGTGTCCAGTCGGCTTCTGTGTGTACCTGACATAGGAGTACGTGTGCCTTCACACATGCAGCAAGTAATAAGACCTCAGCAGGCCTAACAAGGACAATCATTTTGAAGCAGGAATGATACATTGAATATCTGCACAGTTGTCATGTGATACAAAAATGTCTGATTTGTGTTGGTGGCAATGCCATAGAAACTGCCAGTCCTACTGTGGTTTGTTCAAGGAAATGCTAAGTTCCAGCTCAAGTCTAGTGAAAGTAAAGATATACCCAACCTCACAGATCCCCCTCAGGCCTCCCTACCTACCTCAGAATGCTGAGCATCTGCAGCACCCTCAGGTTAGCATGCCATGCTCTAAATATAAGCTGTAAGGCCACAGGCACACACCACATTCCACCTGACTGACTTTGATAGATTCTGCTAGTAATTATGGTCATAGTGACCCAATAGTGTTTACCACACTGGTATTTACTCCAAGGAGGGGGAAAGGGGGAAACCTGAGAGCCTGCCTAGCCTGCATGAGGCCCTGGGTTCTATCCCCAGCACCAAACAAAAAGCAAGGAAGGCGACATCTCTTCCTCTTTAAGGAGCCAGGACCACTGATGTCTACCCCATTTCGTGTGTGATTGTTTTAGTGCAGTTGTTTTCATCTGAGAGTAGCTTTTTCTAGCCTAGCTCCTCCTGAGCCTCTTCTTCCATTGTTCAGTGCTAAGATATAGCAGAGAGAGAGCAAGATCAATATTCTTTTGATCTTTCCTCTTCTGTGGGACACTGTCCCACTTTCTCCTACCTTGTTACCTGATTCTCCCTCTTGTAGATTTTTCCTAGGTGCCCCCAGGCCATCAGCCAACTTCCCCAAAAGAGTGACTAGAAATTTCTGGAATGTGTTTGTTTTCCCTCCAGGCAGGCTTGGGGACCATTTTGCTCTTGGACTTCAGGAGGGGAACCTCTACACTCCAGCACTCACATGGGCCTTTCTGAGAGACTGGGTGGGTTCGACCCTGGGGAAGGCAGGGCCACTTAAACACCGTCAGCCAGGGCTTCAAGCAGAGTCTACATCTGCTGGGTTCACTGTGGGTGGGGTGCTGACTCAGAGCAGGGCCCAAGCCTACCCCACCCGACATGATTGGGGAGCAAAAAGGCTGTGTCACCCAGCGTCCATCTTTAAGGAAGCAAACCACACACCTGGCAGGTCCTTCCTGTTCTTTATGAAGTGGAAGAATTAAGAAGCTGTAAGTGGCTGGATTCACCATTGTCCCATGCAGGACTCTGCGTGGAGTTGCTGGTGGAGCCCTGCAATGCTCTTCCTGGCATGGGTAGTGGAAGAGGGCATGTGTTCGCCTGCACACCCTCCTCAGGACCACCAGGGGCATATTTGTCCATCTGTGTCATTGCACCGTATTGAACACCTGCTACACGTCCCTGCTGGACAGGTGTGCCTTTGTACCTGCCGTAAGCTACCTAGTTCTGGCACGAAGCAGCCTCTCATCCTGCAGGAAAGCCCCTCGCGGTGCATCTTCATAGTAGCCGCCCTCTGCCAGGAGGGCCCAAACGCTCTCAGTTCCATGGGCAGGCAGGGTGACTTTCCCTTACCCTCTTTGTTCTTCCCTTCCCACCCATGTGGCTCCAGGTCTCAGGGCCAGGGGAGTGGGCACGTAGACCACGGACAGACTCTGCCATGTACTCTGTGCCTTATCCTGACTCCATCTCTTTCTCTTTAGGATGGAGATATTCTAGCCTCCAACTTCTCTGTTGACACACAAGTTGCGTACATTCTAAGTCTGGGAGTAGTGAAAGAATTCAGGAAGCATGGCATAGGTAAGGGGCAGTGGGCTTATGTTTTGGGCACCCTTCCCCCCCCAATTTTGTCACTTTCCTTGTCCTGATGAATCCAGCTTCTAAATGATCCTCAGTCACCTCCTCCTGCCTATCTTGGGTCAGACCCACATTATCCCTCTTCTCGGCACGTCTCCCACCCCACTGGCCTTCCCCATACTCTTTCCACACATCACAGGCCTTTCCACAGTAGCTTCCTTCCCAAATCTGTCACAATTAGATCAGCATCTGCTCCCAGGTGGCCTCACAATAGACCAACCCTTTTGCCCCTCCTACTACCACACACAACAGCTCTGTCTGTTGGCTAGACGCTCTCTGTTGAGAGCAGAAAACATAAATGAAGAAATAGAACACAGCAACATTCATCAGATGCCATGTCATCAAATTCCCATTCCACTCGGTCACACCAGTGAGCAGCAATCTTCATTTTGAGCTCAGGGCCTCCAGTTTATTCTTATCATCTGAAAGATTGGTGTGCCTCCACTGTCTGTCCAGTCCACAGGAGGGCACCTCCAGGCCACGCAAGTGGCCCACAGTGGTCTGCAGCTCACAAATTCCATCTGGCCATGAGCTTTCACAGTGGGAGGTGACGGGAGGCTGGGATCTGATCTGAGCACAGAGACCTTGGACTCTCACAGAAGTCACAGCCCCATCCTCATTGCCCTTTCTAATTGGCCTGCCATGCCAGGTGTAGTGGCTCACACCTGTAATCCCAGTGACTTGGGAGGCTGAGGCAAGAGGATCATAGGTTCAAGACCAGCCTGGGTCTTGAACCTATGTCTTAGCAAGACCCCCAGCAACTTGGACCATGTCTCAAAATAAAATAACTGCTTTACTATGTGTAACCCTCATCTCCTCTCTTAAGGTTCCCTTTTACTTGAAAGCTTAAAAGATCACATATCAAACACAGCTCAGGACCACTGCAAAGCCATCTACCTGCATGTCCTCACCACCAACAACACAGCGATAAACTTCTACGAAAACAGAGACTTTAGGCAGCATCACTATCTGCCCTATTACTACTCCATCCGAGGGGTCCTCAAAGATGGCTTCACCTATGTCCTCTACATCAATGGCGGCCACCCTCCCTGGACCATCTTATATCCTTTGCTGCTGGGGGAGGACACATGACTTCCTGGCTGGGGGCTGCTGAATCCGTCAGTCAGCTCCATGCTCGCCTTCAGATGATAATCAGGTGTGCTGTGCCTGGGTCTGGTCACGTGAGGAAAGGAGGTCCCCAACTTCAGCCTGGCAGGAGGGATGGATTTTAACCCCTTGGGCCCAAGATCCATCCATCTGCTCCACAATCACTGATGGGCAACCTCCTGTGCTGGGTGTGCTGGGTCAGTAGTGAGCAAAGCAGACCAAAGCCCCTGCCCAGGCAGCCTGTGTTAGCAGGAGAGAAGAATGAGTGAAAAAACTTTTGCTTTCTTTGAACACCTGGGTTCACATTTTCCTCATGGTAGGGGCACAAACCCAGAAGTGTTCCCCACCCCACTGCCTCCTCTAGCTCTTTGTCCAGCCCTGGCAGGAGGAAGACCAGGAGATGCCACAGCAGTTGTGGGGTTGGTGCAGGGGGAGTGGTGTTCAAGTGAGTAAGTCTAGGGTTCATTCACCTCAAAAACAAGCAAACAGGGAAGAGGGAGGTGACCAGAACCAGGGAGGCCACGGAGCTCATGTGAAGTTAGGCCCCTGTGGGCATCCAGGCCTCAATACCGTTGAGCCCCATCTTGAAAGAACAGGGCTCTGTCCCTCCTGTGCTAAGGTTTGGGAGTCTGGGGAAGGATTAGGAACAATTGTCTCCTGATAGACCCCTGCCTCATTCCCTATGTATCACCTTAGAATGGGCATCCTGTCTTCGAGCTAAAGGCTTTGCCCAAAAGGTGCTTTTATCATCATTCTCTACCATTGCTATTATTCAAAGTAGAAGGCTCCTCTATCAAGGCTTTCCAGTGCTCTTCAGTGCTCAGTGAGAGCTTGGACCCCCACAAAGTGCAGTGTTCCGTCTGCATGCCGACTGTGTGTCAGCGTGTGCAGGCAGGCAGGACTGATGGGGAAGTCATTCTTCCTTGACAGAGTCCACGGACTATATCCAGCACCTGGGCTCAGCACTAGCCAACCTGAGCCCTTGCTCCATCCCACATAGGATCTACCGCCAGGCTCATAGCCTTCTCTGCAGCTTCCTACCATGGTCAGGCATCTCCACCAAGGGTGGCATCGAGTACAGCCGCACCATGTGATGCCAGCTGGGTAGCTTCTGCCAGACCGCACCCCTCAGCACCCTGCAGAGCCCACTTTCCTGTCCATCTGATTTTTGCTTTCCTCTGCAAGGAGCTGGCGGCCACCTGCCAGCCCATTGGCCTGCCCCAGCTGCAGGCCCGGTGCTACGCGGGCTCAGGAGCAGAGCGTGCATCTGGTCTCCAACAGGTAGGAGGAGATGGTAGGGCAAAGAGATCCTGGCACATACAACAGCAAAAACGGAAGTCCCTAGACAGGCATGAGTGTTTCCCATCCAACTTAGAAGCTTTGTAAAAGAGAGCAGGAAACCAGAGAGAGATGCCTCAAGCCCCTGACCATAACTTTATCTTTTCACTTCCTGAACTACTTTTTGTTGTTGTTGTTGTTAAAATAATGCAATTAAATGGTTCAAAAATTGAAAAGGTACAAAAAGATCAAGTCCCTCCTATCTGTGTCCCTAGTTGCTCAGCTTCTTTCAAGCAGTGCCCGGTGACCTGTGTCTTGGGTCTGCTTCCAGAAGTTCCACACACCCTCAGCTTTAACACAGCACCACTGCCAGCATCCTGCCTAGTGGCCTTTCCAAGCCAAAGCCCTTCCCAGGGTAAGCACCACATAGGTGAGGCTTCTGCTCAAATGCAGCTGCTCTGATAACCCATGTTGTTTTGAGGCTATACTCAAGGCTCCAGAGGACATCGGAGCTGGAAGGGACATAGGGATCTAAAGCCCACTCCCTGTGTACACCCACATGGAGGGTTGGTGACTTAAGCAGGCTTTGTGGCTATCTGGTTGTATACCCAAGTATGGAGCCATTGGTGCTTTTATTTGTACCAGGACTGAGGGGAGCCTGGTGGCCATTGGCAGGAATGATGGACCTGAAGAAGAGCTCATGCTTTGGGGGCACTCTGGCCCCCACCTGCAGGTTATAGGCCAGACAGTGGGGATGGGCAAGAGTCCCACACTGCCTTCACCCTGCCCCGCTCTCCTCTTCCCTGCAGGCTCCCTGGCTCTCCTGTTTTTGGAAACCTCTGCCTCCACCGGGTGCCCTGGTCCTGCCTCCATTCACTCTCACCATCCCCTCGGCCCTGCCAAGTGTGGCTGCATTCACCGGGAAGGGGCTGTCCTCACCAGCCTCTCCCACTCCACTGCCTGTTCCTTCAGCTCCTTCCTGCAGAGCCAGACTGAACTTTCTGCTGTGAAGAAGAAGCATAAGTATTGTGGACACCCTTGACCTGAAGACATAGGAGCCTCAGAAGAAGGGGGTGCAGTAAAGAGAATTCCAGGCTTTTATACAGGACCCGCCCCAAGAAGCCTAAAGGGTGGGGGTCACCCCCTACCCCCCCCAAGAGGCTATGGAGAGGTGGGCAGAGTAGGGTTGGCTGTTCGGGAGAGTAGAGCTCTGGCACAGTGGTCAGATAATGGGACAGTTCCTTCTTCCTCAGTGGCCTCCTGCTATCTGTTTCCCGTTTCTGGAGAGATCATCCTGCCTGCTGGATTGTGACATGCTGCGTGCAGCTGACCTTCCTGGGAGTGGGACTGAGGAGAGGCGCCCATGAGGCACTTGCCTATCCTTCCATGTGCTGAAGCTACGAAGCTTGGTCAGATGCAACATGAGGGGGCTGAGCTCCCCGCTGGGCATCATGGCTGCCGAAGGCTGGTGGGGCCTGGCCTTGGGGTCAGGGGCAGTCGGTGCCTGAGGCGCCTCAGCCTCTGAGGGCTGAGGCTATGTCAGCAGCATGTGTGTCCCACACCTCCAGCATCCCTCACCTTGCACCCCCAAGCTGCCAGCGTCTTGACTAGCATTGCTGCAGTGTCATGGGAGCCAGTGCAGAGGGTCCTCATGCCCCTTGCTTCACCAACCCTCAGAGGAGGGAAGAACTGCTCAGCAGACAGGGCCTTGGTGACTGTGTACTCCCCTCCTTCAGCGTTTCCCAGCCCAAGGCCTCTGCTTGTCCTCAACAGTTCAGGCAGACCCCAGGCAGGAAGAGTCCCCCGCTCCCTGGACAGCTCTGGCCAGTGGGTAGCCCCTGATGTGCTAACTAGTGTCAGCTGTGTGCTGAGGCCCCAGCTATGTGTCCTCGTTCCTCTCAATCAACGGTGATCATGTGATTTTTCATTTCTGCCCCATGCGGTCAGGGAAGAGTCTTCCAGAAGGTTCTGCCTTGGACATTCATAATCTAGCTCAGAGGCCTTGCCCTGTACCTCCCTCCTTCCCCGAATCACTGCAGTGTCCAGCCCAGTGTTGAACAGATTGTAGTGTTTTATCTCATTACAAATAAATAGATTTTATCTGGTCACATCCTGTTCCCAGTGCCTAGCTTGATGCACTCTGGGCTCTTCTCCTGTGTCTTCATCTGGGAGAACTGCTTGCTACTGCTATCCTGAGGATGGCTTCTGATTCTGTTAGCCTTGCCAGGGAACACAAGCCAGTGAAGAGCTTCCAGACTTGAGAGCCACAGCTGGACTGTTTCTTAAAGGACTTCAACAGCTACCCCTTTCAGTCTGGTCTGGCTCCCTGGCTCTTCAGCTGGGGCTGGTCCACATGGGTAGCTCCCCTGAGGGCTCTCTCTTAGTTTGGAGAAGCTTCACAGAGCAATTCTGCACCATAGCAGAGGCTATGGGCCAGCCATGGGAGTCTGTGACAGGTGCCCACCAGCTTGTCCTTGAAACCTTTGGCCACCCCCAGCAGGATTATGTTTGCTTCCCCATTAAGCGGGTGAGGAAAACTGGCTTGAGGCTGAGAAGTTACCTAAGAGCTGCAGTTAAGTAACGGGTAGACCCTCTGAAGCCCAAGTGTGCTCCTCTGTTACCATACCTCCAGTCTCTGCCAGCAGCAGGGATATGCTGCTTCCTGAGGGCCCTCCCTAGGAAATGTCCATCGCCTGTAGAGTGGATTTGGGAGAGGGCTGGTATCACTGCCAGAGCAGGAGGCCCTGATGGTGCCCAGGAGGTCAGGCAGCTGGGCACAAGTGCCCGAGGCGAGTGGAACCAAATAAGACTGTTGAGCTTGGCCCCACCAGAGTGACATGCTGCTGAGGCTCAGCCTTGGTTATTTAGGCAAGGACAACTATCATCCTTGCCTAAAGTTGCTGAGGGGTCAACTTTGAGATGAAGGGGTGACTCCAGAGGCCCTTGGTCAATTGTGTGTCCAAGAATTCAGTGATTCTGCTACATCCCACCCTGAAGGCAGCCATTACCCTCTCAGCTGGCCTCCTAGCTTGTCACAGAGACTGCAGGGGCTGCCCTCATGGTACCTGCTATAGCAGCCCACCCCTCAGACCACAGTCTGGTCATCTACCTCCCAGGAAGCAAGAGGTTCACAGTTACCCAGTCTGAAGAGAGCCACCTCTGCCCCTGGCTGAGGGGGGGATTTCCCAAGAAATGGCTGCATTTCTCCCTCCTGGGAGGGCTCAATATCCTCAATCCCTGTGTATATCACCCAAGGATCTTTTGCAGGGCCAGCTTGAAGAATCTTAGCAGCCCTCACAAGGAGCCCCATGCTTGTAGAACAAGTGGGACAGGCTTGTCACTCAGATCCCAATCTACCAACATTCAGGAAATCACATGCAAAGGGTATGCCCACAGTCACATTTCCCCAAATGTCTGCTTGTTGGGGACATGTGGGGTGCTCCTCCACATGAACCTGTTTTCAGAACACTATGACAGTGAAGTTTTCATACTGTCATCTTAAGTTGAGTGTTTTTCAAGAAAGCTTGTGCAAAATGTGTTTTGTTTTTTGGTACCAGGGATTGAACCAAGGTGCTCTACCACTGAGTTACATCCTCAACTCTGTTTTTTTTTTTTTTTTTTTGGTACTGGGGTTGGAATCCAGGGGTACTTTACCACTGAGCCACATCCCCAGCCTTTATTATTTTTCATTTTGAGGCAGGGTTTCACTGAGTTGCTTAGAGCCTCACTAAATTGCTGAGGCTAGCTTTGAACTTGCAATCTTCCTGCCTCAGCCTCCTGAATGGCTAGGATTACAGGTGTGTTCCACCGTGCCCAGCCTTGTGCAGGTTTTAGAGAGCAATTGTCTAAAGGCCAGTTTGGAACCAGCTCTCTTTGGGCCAGCACGTGGCAACAGCAAATATCTTTCCTGGGGGAAGACATGGGCTAAGGCTGCAGCACTGAGCATGGCCTAGACTGGTTTCCCACTGTGTAGCGGCCTCAGAAGAATCAGCTCTACATGACCATTCATCTTTACAGGATCTCTCCCATAGCACATGGGGAAACAGCCAGGCCTTCTAACCACCCAAACGTGACATCATGTCACTTTCACATTTTACTGGTAAAGCAAGACCCAGAGCCAATCCCTATACAAGGGGAAGGGACTGTACAAGGGCCTTAACACAGGGACACATGGCTCATCAGGAGTAACCCAAGTGGCCACTTGACTGACAACAGCCTGAGCATCACAAGGTCTGAACTCTGGGGCAAAGTGCTCCTAAGCCTACACTCTTGTTCAAAAGTGAGGGGATCTATTCCTTGTTGGTTTCCAAGGATCTGGGATTGCCAGTTTTTACCTAGCACCCTTGACAGCAGCCTCACAAAAGCTTTGGCAGGTAGCAAGGGCAGCTGACTCTTGTGTTTCCTCAGCTCCTTCCTAAAATCTGTCTTGGATAGTTCTCTCTCAGGCCCATCTGGCCTCCAAGTCCAGGAAGAGTTGTGGGAGAGGATGAAGGCAATGGCCCTTCTGTCACTCAGTGGGTGACCACTGGAACCAGGGTCCAGGGAAAGAGAAAGAGACCTTTCTGTCTCCCTGATACCACCATGTGTGTTCCGGCAGGAATCTGAGGTGGGCTAATGCTCAATCCTAGCCTGACCTGAGCTGCTCAGACTGAAAGTGTGACAGATAGGCAAGGGCCACTAGACCAAGTCCCTCTCCTCAAAGTACTGAGCCCCATGGTGTAGAGCAGGGATTCCCAACCAGAGCAGGTGTGTCCCCCAGGGGATGCTGAATGATGACTGGAAACAGGGTCGCACCACAGCAAAGACCAATCCAGCCCCAGGCCCAGCAGCCTGTTCAGATACCCAGGTACAGAGGAATCCCACACCCAGTGCTTGCATCCAGGCCAGCACAGAGAAGGGTGGTGCCTGTCCTGCTGGATCCCAAGTTCTCAGTGGGGATTGTGCAGGTTCCAGACCAACATTCCTGCCTTAGTTGCTCTCCTCTCAGCACCTTCCTGAAACCCAACCTCCTTTCCTTGCCCCTTGACTTGGAGTTTACACATGGCTATTTTTCTGACTGAGTTAGCCTGATGACAGATACACACAGACAAGAAGGTACAGGCCTTGGCTTTTACTGAGCTTAGACCTGAGGGCTCCCTGGCCTCTCAGGAACCCGATTCTCTGCTCGGCCTGGCCTCCCAGGTGCAAGTGGCTGACTGGAGTTTGAGCAGGCTGCAAGGGCAGGGCCGTGCTTCTATTTCTTCTGTCCCTCCCTTAGGACCTCTTCCTCCCTCCCCCTTTGCACTCTCCTGAGCTGGCCCAAATCTGGTGCCGGGCAGCTGTGGGGCTGTCTCATTGGGCAGGGCTACTGTGCAGTCTGAGCCCTTCCTCTTTGGACCTGCCTCCTCTTCCTTGGCTATCCTTCCCCTCTGTCCCCAGCCCTGGAATTCAGGATCCCTATGGCCTCTCCAAGGCCCCAGAGCGGGTTCTCTTGCACAAGGGACACATGGCCTCCTCCAAGGCTCCCCAGGACCTCTTGGGCCTGAGCCCCAAGCCCTCAGGGGGACCTGGCTGGGCAGGGGCACCCTTGGCTGGGTCCATGCTGGAACTGGAAGCTGAGGAAAGAGGAAAGAGAAGAGTCACTCAGACCTCAAGGGAGACTGGCAACCCACCCTACAGTTCCCAAAACAGAAGGGGATAAATGGCATTCCTTCCTTGGGAGAACTGGGGGAAGGAAGTGGGAGGTGAATGGTTCAATCTGGAAGGACCCTCACCTAACCTGAATGCCTCATTTGACAGATGGACAAACTGAGGCTCAGGAAGACAGGGAGTTGTCCAAAGTCCCTCATCAAATGCAGAGCTGGAACAGGAACCCAGAACACTAAGTCCCCAAGCCTTCTCTTTGCTTCATACCCCCTTGCCCTGATACACTCCATCCCTGACCCAGCTGTACACCACCACCACCACACCAAGACCCCATGGGCCCAGGAGTTTTGTGACCTGGGTACATTGATGGCCTTAACCCAATAATAGGGTACAGGGATGGGGCAGATTCACCAAGATCTGAGCCTCTGAAGCATAACATCTTGGTATCCCACCCCAATCCCTGAAGAAGCCCCATTTGAGTTCCTGGGATCTACCCCTCCTGTCCCCAGTCTTGCCTTAGCAGAGCTCACCTGTATCTCCCAGGCTGTCCCTGGGTAGTTGGGCTTCCAGAAGGGCTGAGCAGTGGTTGTTACCTGGGCCCAGAGTCCCCTGTGGAAGGTCCAAGGGCCAGGCTGAGCCCTCAGGCTGTGGCAGGTACCCCCCAGCCAGAAGCCGGCCCAGCCAGTGGCTCTCGCACTGGCCAGCAGGCTGCATATGGCCTGGCAGGTAGAGAGCCAGGCTCCGGAGGTGGCGCAGCCGGAAGTTCTTGGGCTTGTTTCCCTGGGCACTGGGGCACTGCTGCTGCTGGGCCCCCAGGCCCCCCTCGTAGATGTTGGGTGGTGTGTCCTGGTGACTGGGGCGTCCTCGGGCCCAGCTCACTGCATCTGCAGGGGAAGGGCAGGAGGGTGGTGGCCAGCTGGTCCAGCATCCATGAGGGGAGAATGCAGGCACCTGTCTCTAAGACCAGCTCATATTATGGGCTCCTCTCCCAGTCTGCCAAGCTGCAGCTTACTTGTCTGCCAAGTGGGCTTGGTTTTCTGCCTCTGCCCTGCCCATTGCCCATTACTCCTCTTCACACCCCTAAACCAACAGAGAGGCCTAAAGCCTGGGACTGAAATCCCTTTTAGCACTTCAAGCCCTTTGTGCCCCCTACCCTAGAAAGAGAATTCTGGTCTCAGTATGGAAGTTGCACAGTGGGTCCATGAGGAAGTGACCAGCCTAAAGTCAAATGGCTTGAATCAGTGCACATTTTCCTCTCCCAAGTATGCATGTCCCTGAGGCCACCCCAGTGGCTTTGAGCCCCAGCTGGGACAAGAGGGCATCTGACCTGCCACTCTTCCCCACAGCCCAGCACCTTCTCTTATGCGCAGCTCAGAGAACGCACAGACCAAGGCTTCCATGGAGGGCCAGTATGGTGGGGAAAGAGTGGCCAGGCCTTGTGCAGGAGGGCCCTGCTCTGCCCTGCCTGAGGGGTGGGTGTGCAGGTCTCCCATGACAACTGGCTCTTATGATGTCACAGGGAAGACTCCAGCCTTCCTGGACCCCTAGTTTGGGAGAGGATAATGCCCAGGGCAAAGTCAACATGGGAGGAGGGAATGGGAGGGGACTAGAACCCCATAGGAAGTCCCTGTTTGCTCTAGCCTGGCAGACTGGAGAGTTGTTCTCTGGGGTGACCTTTGGGGAACTTAGCTTCCTCATCTCTGGATGGGAAATGAGGACTTGGTGAGTCCTGGATCAATGCTTTGACTGGGCCAAGAAAGTGGTTATGGGTGACTGGCAAGTCACTTCACTGGTCTGTCCATTTTCTCTTAAGTTTCTGGGTAGTGTGTAGATAATACCAACTGTTTATAAGGGTGTGGAGAAAGAACTTGGAACTCTCATATACTGCTGTTGGGAATGTAAAATGGTACAACTACTTTGGAAAAGTGCTTATTGGTTTCTTGAACAGACTGGGCTGGAAGCGTAGCTCAGGGATACAGCATGTTCCTAGCATGTGTGAGGCCCTGGGTTTGGTCCCCAGTACCACAAAAAATAAATAAATAAATAAAGCACAAAAAATACACATTCACTTTTCTCTATTGACAGATAACACGATCTTGTGTATGCAAAAAGCTTATGGATGTCATAGCTAACTAAAGAATCCACACACACTAGAAAGAAAAAAAGGAAGAGGAAGGGAGGAAAAAAAGAAGGAAGAAAGACAACAATCTAGGGTTGGGGTTAAAGAAAAGTTTGGCAAAGTCTTAGGAAAAAGGTCAACACATAAAAGTCAGTTGTATTTCTACACATAAGCAGAATACAGAAAGAATAAAACAGGAGCAAATTTAATCAACACTACATGCTAAAAAACACTGCTGAGATAATTGACAGAAAACTTAAATAGAAAAGTATTCCATGTTCATAGATTGAAGACTTGATATGGTCAAGACAACAATATTCCCCTAAGTATTCAAGGCAACCCTTATGAAAATGTCAATGGGTTTTAGATAGTGTATTAGGGTTGCCAGAGAAACAGAATCAATAGTGTATATACAGCTATTTAAGAGAAAATTTATTAGGGGAATTGGCTCATATGATCATCAAGGCCAAGAAGTCCCACAATATACCATCTGCAACCTGGAAAACCAGGAAAGCCAATGGTCAATTCAAGTCTAAAGGCCTGAGAGTGAGGGTGGGAATAGAGATGGCATTTAGTATAAGTCTAATATCCAAAGACCCCCAAACCAGGAGCTCCAATGTCCAAGGACAGAGGATGGATGTACCCACTTAAACTCTTCCTTCACCTTTCTAACTGGACCCCAGTGGGCTGGATGATGTCTACCCATTTTGGTGAGGGCCACCTTGTATTATTCAGTCTACAAATTCAAATGCTAATTTCTTCTGGAACCACGCTCACAGACACACCCAGAAATAATGGTACACTAGTCATCTGTGCATCCCTTAGCCCAGTCAAGATGACATATAATATTGTTACAGGAAATGGAAAAACACCCTAAAATTTATATGGAATTACAAGGGAGCCCAAATAACCACAAAAATCTTGAAAAATGAAAAAGCAGATTGAGGACTAACAGCTTCTGATTTCAAGACTTACTACAAAGTTACAGTAATCAAAACAGTATAAAACTGGCATATATCATTCATATATACACACACACATACACACACAGATGGGCTAGAGAATCAAAATTAAATCTATATATCTATGGTCAATTGATTCTGACAAGGATGCCAATATCTTCTTTTGTGAAGCATCTGTTTATATTTTTTAATTATATTATCTTCTCACTGAGTGAGAATTTACATATTCTGGATATGTCTTTTAAATCAGGTATGTGTTCTGTGACATTATTTTCTTCGAGACTGTGGCTTGTCTTTCTGTTTTCTTAATGGTTTGATAAATACAATTTATGGGGGGGTTATGTTAATAGACCAGATCAAGCCCAAATGGAGTCATTAATGCTAGGTGCCACATAATCAAACTGAGTTTGGAAATGAACCTGGTTTTCCAAAAAACAGGAGATTCACAGCAACCAATCATAAGCAACCCAGTTGACCTGAGTCAAATTGATAAGGAAGTGCTCTTTGCTTTAACCCACACAGGGAAAGCAACCTGCTGCCAACCAGTCCTCTCCTTGCTTTATGTCATTTCCTCCTTGTTCCTCAAGATACCTTAAAAACTCCACTGTTCTGCCATGCCCATTGCAGCATCTAGCTCAGAGAAGGGGTGCTACCCATTCATGAATTCCTAACGAATGTCAGTTTGATCTCTAAACCCAATTTGATGAAAAAAAATTTAACCATTCCTTTTGAAGAGCAAATTTTATTTTGATGAAGTCCAGTTTATCCCAAAGAAATTTTCTGAGGTTGTACTCTTTGTATATCTACGGAATCTTGCCTACCCAGACACAAAGCTTTTCCCCTAGGTTTCGTTTTTACATATACATTTGTGATCCATTTTTAATTTTTTTGGGGGGTGGAGCACTTGGGATTGAACTCAGGAGCATCCAATCACTGATTGGGCCACATCCCCAGCCCTATCTTAGGGCCGATACCACAACCCACAGCTTACTTATTTGCCAGAAGTTGCTTAGCACTTGGCTTTTGCTGAGGCTGGCTTTTTCTTTTTTTGTAACTTATTTTTTAGTTTTAGGTGGGCATAATATCTTTATTTTATTTGTATGTGGTAGCTGAGGATCGAATCCAGTGTCCCACGCATGCCAGGCAAGCACTCTACCTCTGAGCCACAACCGTAGCCCCACTGAGACTGGCTTTGAACTTGCCATACTCCTGCCTCAGCCTCCCAAGCCGCTGAGATTACAGGCGTGCGCCAACGCGCCCGACTCATTTTTAATTTTCGTATATTGTGCAAGATAAGAATGGAGGCTTACTTATTTGCCATGGGTTTACAACTGCTCCAAAACCATTTGTTGCAGACTATTCTTTATTCACGTAAATGCAGGTTGGACTGGCCACAGATGCGAGGCTCTGGAGTGGGCCAATACCACAACCCACCGACAGAGGGCGTCCTTGGCCCGGCGTCGCCTCACTTCGGGGTTTGCCTTCCTCTTCGTCCACCCTACCAGACTCAGCTCAGTTCATCTCCCCAGAGCTTCTTCGTCGCCTCTCTGCCCCGTGGTGGTCGCCAGGGAGGGATCCCTGCGGCGCCCCGGGAAAACACTGCCGCGACACTCTGCGTCCTGGCAGGGCCTTGTAGCCTCCTTACGGTCGATCCCCGAGGAATCCGCCAAGGTTGTCACGTCAACTGCCAGACGATTTCCGGCCGGTCGTAAAAACCGAGGCGGCTGCGCGTGCGCTGGGTCCAGGATAGTCTACCCCGAAACCTCCACCCCTCCGTGCTGCAGACGCTTTTCGATGGCCTCGGGCGCGGGCCCTGTGTGTATGTCAGAAAGGAAGTATGCTGTAGGCAGGACCCAGAAAGGGCACCCCGCGTCATGAGAGTACGCTCTGTACAGAAGTGAGGAAATCGAGGCGTGTGGGAAGCGCCTAGAACTCTGTGGAACACAGAGTAGGCATTCAGAACACATCAGCGGATGCCAGGTGTTCGGAAAGCGTGTAAAAGGACTCAAGTCGCCGAGCCCGCGGCCCTAGGCGTCTCCCGTGGCGTCCCCTTCAGACTGCCCTCCCAGTGCGCATGCGTGCGTCACCACGCTTCGCCTCTGGTCCTGTTTGGCCCAGTCCGCACGCCGTCTGGTGACGGTGTGTTGCCATAGAGACCAGCGAGTGCTGAGGGGAGGGCGACGGCAACCGCGGCTCCCGTGAACCAGAGCGCCATGTCTTTCCGCGACCTCCGCAGTAAGGTTGCCCATTCCCCCCGTGCCCGCGGGTCTTCCCCGCCTAGTCCCCGCGCTACCACGAGCCCCCTCCCCGAGAGCGCCTTGATCTGGAAAGTTCGGTGTGCCCTGCCGCGTGTGGCTGCCGAGCACCTGAAGTGTGGGGAGCGGCCGGGAGACCGGCCTTACGGTTCCTCGTGAACTCACTCGTTACCGAACAGCCGCCTCGGAAGGTGCCTGCGAAGCGCAGACTTCCGAGTCGGGTCCACTCGGCGCTGTGCGGGGAGACGCGGCGACCGCAGGAGAGGGCTGGAGGATGGGCTAATGCGGTTGGCACTTTTTTGAGTTTTCAGGTTCTGCCTGGTACTTTTCAGTGTATATGCATGATTTCCTTAGCCCTCTGGACAGTTCTGTGCCCCTCGTTTAGAGATGAGGAAGGCGGCACGGAGAAGGCCGGTAGCTGGGACGAGTGACAGGTGGTAGCAGGTCGCGCGGGGATGGGATGCAGCGTGTGGGAACTCCAAAGCCCGCGTCCTTCTGAAAGGGCTGGCGAGAAGGGACTCTACGCCTTTGCCAGAAGGGCAGGGCGGGGCAGCCTGGGGCAGGGTGAAGCGCGGAGTGGGTCCCTACCCCTTGAGGGGCGCCTGTTATTCACCAGGAGTTTTCATTCACTGATTTGCTCTAGTCCTCACTTTAGCGGTGATGTGGTTTGGTAGATGAAATATTTTGAAGCATAGAGAGGTAAAGTAGCTTGCTTTAGGTCACACAGTTAGAACTGGTTGCAACAGAGGATTAAGACCTAGGACTGTGACTCGGAAATCTCGGTTTTGGTTTTTTTTTTTTTTTTCTTTTCTTTTCTTTTTAGATGTAGGTGGACACAATATCCTTATTTTTTATTTATTTTTTATGTGGTGCTGAGGATCAAACCCAGGGCCTCACATGTGCGGGGCAAGCGCTCTACCACTGAGCCTCAATCCCAGCCTCTTGTCTTTTATACACAGTCATTTTCTGAATCTGAAGCCGTTAAGCTAACTGGCCTCACCTGCAGAGGAGTACTAGGTGATTGTCAACCTGCAGTCTCTGGACTCTTTTTCTCATCAAATTGCTGGTGCCTGTAATTTCAGCATTAGAGAATACTCTTTTCTGTTATGAAATTCTCTTTCTTTGGTGTACATATACAGGAAGACTAATCACATTTCATTGACGCACCTCTTAGCATTGTGGGATCACATCTTCTGGAATGAGAGAGAGTCTTTGGTGACTACATTGTAAAGACAGGTGTCTCCTATTGTGTACTTTTTGGTGGGGCCACCACTTTGCTAGGGGACATTGAATAGGGTTGTGCTGGGGAAAGTGTAAAAGAGGGATTCAGAATAAAATTCTGAATGTTCTGCAATCATGCAGTGTATGGTAACAGTCTCAAGTTAGTCTCCATTTGACAAGAAAAATGCAAAATTAACAGAATTCGACCACTACTAGTAGTCCTTAGCAAGAAGAAGTATTTCGGCAATGCCTGTGATGAGAAAGCTGCTGCTTTATTTTCTGTTTATTCAGATTTTCAAAAAAGAGTCACAAAGTGACTTCTTTTCCCTGTGCTCAAACCTTGTCTTCCACTATCTGGTAGAAGCCGACCTGACTCTCAATACCCAGGTAGGTAGGTTATTTGTGAATGTCATTGGGACATTTGGAACATCCCTCTTCAGGAAGAATGAGGACAAATATTACATAGTCAGGAAGCACATGAAAAATTGGTCTTGGCACACTATGGAAACTCAAAAAAATGTTGTTTGTGTTTGTTTCCGAATCTTGTTCTGTTCTAAGTACTATGGCTTTTCCTGAGGCATTCCCAATCTAGGAATAACAACAAGTGTTAGCAATACTATTTCTTAATCTGTTTGATAATCTAAATATTGCTCTAGTATTGAACTGCTCTCTTTAACATTTTTCTGAATACAAGGAAATTAATTAATCTTTAAAATTTGTGTTATTAAGATCCTGTATATTCACACACAAAAAGACAACTCAGAAACATGAAGTTACCCTACCCTACCCCCCATAACTGCTGTTAACATTTTAAAATATTCTTTCCCTGTTAAATTTTATAAGGCCAAGTATTTCTTATTTTGATGGTAAAGAGATAATAAGAAAAAAATTAAAGCCGCAGCTAATCCCTAAAGCCCATTTTCCTGTATAGCATCTTCTCCCATTGGACTTGAGTAGATGTTTTTCTGGTAACAGATTAGGTATTTTCAATTTTATCTCCTTTTTTCCTTCCCTCTTAAGAATTGCTAAATAGCCCCTAAAGCTGTTAGTAGATTGAGAGTAAGAAGGGAAAGCAGAGATAATAGCTAAGGTAATAAACAGTTGCCATTTGGTGAAGAACTGACTGAATTATGTTTTTTCTTGGACAGATTTCACAGAGATGATGAGAGCCCTGGGATACCCACGACACATTTCTATGGAAAATTTCCGAACACCCAACTTTGGGCTTGTGTCTGAAGTGCTGCTCTGGCTTGTGAAAAGGTTAGGACCACACTTGAAATCTAAGGATGAAGGCTAGATTTTATTAATTAGCCAACTGGAAACCAGGTACTGTTGTGATGCAAAAGAGTTTAGTACAATTTGAATTTGTGACCTGTTGAGAATTGGCTGAATTCAAAGAACACTCCAGGAAGGGAATGTTTCTCAGGCATTTATGTAAGCTCCTCTTCATCCCTTCACCACAGAATGTCATGAACCTCCCTGCGTACTTGGGGTGTACTGGATTAGGAGTATCTTAGGTTTCTTTTTGTGTCAAAAAATCTGAGATGATTCATGTTAGAGACCTTTTGTCTAAAGGCCAGATAATAAATACATGTTACATAAGCTCTCTTATGTATAGGATATATATATTTATGTATATTTACACATGTCTATTCCCTGTGTATAGATAATATACTTTTTTGTCTTTAAAATGTAAAACACATCCTTAGCTTGCAAGCTAAACAAAAACAGGTTGAGGGCTGAAGTCTCCTGGCCCTGGTGAATTATCAGTAACTCAGTGAAAGTAACTTCAACAACTCTGCTCCTTCTTGAGGTGAACTGTTTAGTCCTAGTATCTATGGTCAGTATCAAGGGCTGTTAGCCAGAGTTGCCGTTCTGATTATTTTCACCAAACATTGAGATTTGACATAGATTTGATTTTGTAAGCTGAGCCCCGTGTTTAATTTTTAAATCAATTAAATGTGTTGTTAGGTGGGAGTTTGCCCTTTAGGTATTTTGTGTTGCTTTTGAAGTTTTTCTTAACCATATGACCTTATCTGAAGACTTGGAGAGCCACTGTCCTTTCAGTTGCCCACTTTCTCTTGAGGGCTTCTGTTGGACCTATTTGTTTATTCTCTGTCATAGGTATGAGCCCCAGACTGACATCCCTTCTGATGTTGAGACTGAACAAGACCGAGTTTTCTTCATTAAGGCCATTGCCCAGTTCATGGTTAGTTCACAGTTATTTTGTGGAATTAAATAAATTAGGGATAAATTTTAGTTAGATTTGCTTTCAAATTGAGTTTACTTTCTAAAACCATTCCATTGCCAGGGTTCTGTGGAGCCAATTCACAATGAAGCTTTTTGTTTTTTAATTAATTACTATTTAAGATTTTTGCTTATTTTATTTTTAAATTTAATTAGTTTGATACTGGGGATCAAATCCAGGGCCTGCTGCATGCTAAGCACATGGTCTACCACTGAGCTGCACTCTCAGCCCAGTTTATTTTGAGTAGATAATGTATTTCATGGTTTAAAATTGCTAAAAATCATGAAATTACATAGAATACACTGACTTTTTACCCTGTCAGCATGGTTCCATTCGCATTCCCTGTAACCACTATTTTAAATTTCTTCCAGAGTTTGTTTCTTCAAGCAAATGTTATGTGTTATTATTTTCCTTCCTTTTACACATATGGTAGTATGCTGTATTCCCCTGTGTAGTATTCTGCTGTCTTCATTTAATAGTATGTTTTATAGAACTTTCCAGACCCATACAGAATTTCCTCATTCTTTCTTACACTTGAGTGCCCCCCCCCATAGATACACCATTATTGATGTAATTTATGTAGACAGGTATTTAGTTGCTTCCAACTTTCACTCTTTGAAGCAATGCTGTGAAGAATAGCCTATGCATATCATTTGGTGTCTACGTATATCCCTAGAGTAAGTTCTTAGTAATGAAACTGCTGGGCCAAAAGATATGTCCATGTGTAATTTTGGTGTCATACTAAATTGCTCTCCATCAAGGTTGTATCAATTTATATACCAGATCACAATGCATGAGTCACTTAGATGTTTACTCGTAATACTATTAGGTTGTCTCCCAATTCTCAGCAGAGACATTTTCAAATTACCTGCATAGGATTTGGGTTAGATTATATAGGATTATTTAGAAAGGGCCTTAATATTTTTTTTTTTTAAATAGGCCACGAAGGCACATATAAAACTCAATACTAAGAAGCTTTACCAGGCTGATGGCTATGCAGTGAAAGAACTGCTGAAGGTCACATCTGTCCTTTATAATGCTATGAAGACCAAAGGGATGGAGAGTTCAAAAATAGGAGAGGAAGATGTCAGCAAATTCAAGTTTGATCTCGGCTCCAAGGTAAGGATTAAAGGAGTGCTTATTTCTTGGACTTGGGAGTAGGATGTGCATGGCACTCAGAGCACCACCACGTTCCTTACTGCTTGACCAAGGGCAGTTGGCCAGTTTTGTGCTCATCAGCATTCTGATAAAAGGAAAGTCACAGTGAATTAATGCAATTCTTTACTGAAAGCCTCATATTTAATAGGAACCGTTCAAGTGCTAGGGATATAGGTGTAAACAAAGAGGATAAAGTCCTCTGTCCTGTTGCTTAGTTGAGGGAGTCAGACTGTGAACCCCAATATTAAAAGTACCACCATGGAGAATAACAAAGCAGGATCAGGATGGAGAGTGCTGGGGAAGGTATTTTTCCTAGTGTGACCAGGAAGGCCTCATGGATTGGGTGGCTTCAAAGATCTGAGGGAAGGAAGGAACAGCCATGCAAATGGGGGTGGGGACGTGTGTCCTGAGATAACAGTGTGCTTTGTATGTTTGAAAAGAGCAAGGGATCTCTGTAGTGAGAGCCAGGACGGGAGGCCCTCTGGTCCCAGGAAATAAAACCTTTAATTTTTTTACTTGAGCTGGAAAATGGGATTTTGAGCAGAGATTTTTAAGCTTGAATTTTCTGTGCAAAGGATCCCTCTGCCTGCTTCATTGCCACCAGACTGAAGTGAGAGTCGAGCATGGAAGTTAATCATTGATTGCCGTGGTCTGAGCAAGACTCTAAAGCCAGAGGAAAGGGATAACTGTCTGTTTCATTTTCCCCCATAGAATGATGCATTTGCCAGTTAAGGGCCAGAACCCCCAACAAAAGATTCTGGTGGTTTTATGGACCCTGAAGTGGGGGGAAGGGAGGACCAGAAGTGGAAAAGTATTAGATACTGCCAAGGTGGGGAAGGTGTTTTTGAGTCCCATGCTCCAGGAGAGGCACCTGAAGAGACTTCGGCCCAAGGCTCAGATGAGGAGACTAGAGTAAAGGCAACCAGGCTAGGAACACAAGACTAGAGCATGACTGGCGAGGGGCCTGAGTCCTGCCTGCTGTGCCCTTCAGAGACCAGTGCATCAGCTATGCCCCTCGTCAGAGATCAGGACAGCTCTCCTCTGTGAGGCCTGCCAGGGAAAGCCTTCTAATTATCATGGTCAGGCCTGAAAAATCATGTGTTTTTTTATTTGTTTGTTTGCTTTTTACTTTTATTTATTATTAGTTTTTCACACATTGTTTTATAACCAGGAGCCAGGCCCCTGGTAAAGAAAAGTAGCTACAGGTGCAGACATATTTTGAAGGTAGATTTTATGGGACTGACTATGGATTGAGGTAGGTGAGATGACACAAGGAAGATCCCAAAGTGGCACAATACTGTCAGACCTGCTCTGCTGATGGTTTGTATCTGTGCTGTGTTTCTCCAGAAGCCACTGGCCAAAGTGCTAGCACAGCTGGGGAGATGAGCTCTAAATTATACTTTATTATTAAGTCATTTAAATGTGAAAGTGGCCATATGTAGCTAACAGTTATAGTATTAGACATTCAGCTCTGAAGTTTTTGGTCTGAGCACCTGGAAGGATTTAGTTGCCATTAGCTGAAGTAAAGAAGAGTGTGAAAGGGCAGAGGTATGGTGGGGAAGATGAGTTTGGTTCTGGACATGTTATATTTATGATGTGCCCTGGATGTCCAGGTAGAGATGCTGAGCAGGTAGTTGGCATGTGAGGCTGGAGCTGGGGTTAGGAGCACATAGGTAGAATTAAAGTCATGGGGTTAGAAGGAGTGCCGGTATCACTGTCAAGAGGTGGGGAAGGTGAGGAGAATCCTGCAAAGCAAGTTAGAAACTTGTTGCCAGTCAAGTAGGAAAAGCAGCTGGAGCTGGAACAGACCATGTCCCCAGGCTCTTGCTAGTGTGTTGGAAATAAAAGAGCAGTTGGGGATTCTTTGTTTTGGAGAGAGAGAATGACCTAGCAGGTAGATGTTTATGTTTGGATCTTTGGGAAATATAACACACTCAAGGAAGAGGGGAGCACACACATACCCTAAGAAAGAAGACTGGTTGCTAAATTGGCATCATAGTCACTGGCATTGTCTTCCTGGCAGTAGCCCCCATGCTTGTGGGAGTTGAGAACTGTTGTGAGTACTTAGAGGATGCTACCACACCTGAGCCTCACAGCACCCTATGGGGGAAAGTCAGAGGCAGGGAATGAGGAGACAGGGTAGGTTGAATATAGGCCTTGAGGATGCTGCAGTAGGGCAGGTGTCCCTTAGGTTGTCCCTTCATTTGGTCACCCCACTGCTGTTGCTGGACCCATTGTAACCTATTCAAAACTGGAAGCATGTCAGGTTTCTTCTTTCTGTTTCTCTGGATTTAGATTGGCTTGAGATTTGGTTTTTGGAGACACCAGATATTCTGGAATTGGTCTTATTTGTACTTAGGTCAGTGTTTCCTAAGCAGATGTCCTGGGAGTGCTGTCCTACAGCATGTAATTGTGGGACTGCTAAAAACATATTCTCCCTAAAGGTAGCAGTTGATAATATGCAACTGGTTGTGGATGCCTGTTAAAAACTGAAATTCGGGGCTGGGGATGTGGCTCAAGCGGTAGCGCGCTCACCTGGCATGCGTGTGGCCCAGGTTCGATCCTCAGCACCACATACAAACAAAGATATTGTGTCCGCCGATAACTAAAAAATAAATATTAAAAAAAAATTATTAAAAAAAAAAAAAAACTGAAATTCATGCTTCTGATATTTACCTTCCAGATTGCAGATTTGAAAGCAGCCAGGCAGCTTGCTTCTGAAATCACCTCCAAAGGAGCATCACTATATGACTTGCTGGGCAAGGAGGTTGAATTGAGGGTAAGCATTGTTCAGAGAAAGAATGCAGATTTTTTCCTTCCAGGTTTTCTTTTTCAATTATGCTTCTTGCTTTTTGGTGGTTCTTATTGTATTAAACTTTACCTGTGATTACATGAGGTAATATGTGGAAAGTGATGTAAAATGTTAGGTCCTGGTTTTAATCTACTGGTTTTAATACCTTGAACTTCTAATTCAGGAGTGGCAAATATTGGCATGTGGTTGAGATTGTCCTTGAACCTGTGCCTAACCTTGCTGATCATGGTGCTCTTTTCCCCATGAACTCAACCTCAGAATTCTCAGCAATGCTCTTCTCAGCCTATGGATCCTAAACGTTGCTCCTGTGGCCTCACTTGGAGAATCTTTACAAACTCCTGAAGCAAGCTTTTATTCTGATGTCTCTGTTATGAAATGTGACCTAGGCATTGAGTTTCAAGTCTTCCAGGTGAAACATACACCAAAGTTTAGGACCAGTGATCCAGGCAGTCACTCCTAAGCAGTTGGAATCAATGTTACTTTTTAAACTTATTTATAATCCTTTATTTCAACTGGTGCCAGCCAAGGAACAGGCATGCACTTGTCTGTTATAAATAATGTGGTTACTAAACTTTACTGAACCTTAGACTCACCCTATGTCCAGGTTGTCCTCATACCAGTGAGTTGGCCTATCAGAGGCTAAAAACCAGATCAGGGTTTAAAGTTATCCAGGCTATTCCAACAAGCAGCAGAATTGGAGAAGTACTGGTTCAAGAAGAAACGAAGTACTGTTGAATCCTTACCTGTAACGATTGATGGCATTTGAAGCATACATGTCCAATCTAGTGTTTTTACAGTAAATGAACTTCATTCCCTCGCTTTCTATTAAGTATGCCAGCCTCAACACCTCTCTTACTGTCTTGCCTGTGTTCTGACATTTCTGCTACAGTGTAAAGGTATTTGTCCCCCTACTTTTCACTGTAACCCAGGAACAAACTGGAAGGTAGATATCAGGGGTGAGGGCTTGGATATCACATTACCATCCTGGCTCTTCATGTGCCAACCTAGTGTTGCTACCAGGTGAAGTGGTAGGCGTAACAAATCTGCCACTAACATCTGACACCCATTTCTGGTAACTGGGGAGTCAATTCCAGGTTTTCTGTGTATAGCACAATAGTGCCTGTGTGTCTATACACCTTCCTGAGACCCAGAGACAGAGCTGGTGACCTGCTGAGCACCAGGGGAACTATGGCATCATTGTAAGACTTCACCAACATCCACCGGACACTCTTTCAGCACTGTCCTTTAGGGAATAATAAATAATCAGTGACTGAACTGTTCCCAAGGAAACCATGAGCTCTGAATGTAGTACTTCTCTAATGTGGTATGTTAGCCAGCACAATGGTGCACGCCTGTAAGCGCAGCTATTTGGGAGGCTGAGGCAGAAAGATCACAAGTTCGAGGCCAGCCTGGGCAACTTACTGAGACCATGTCTCAAAAAGTAAAAAGGGATGGGGAGGTAGCCCAGTGGTCAATTCCCAATTGCCACCACCCCACAATGTGTGTACACACACTCAGGAAACTTACATTGAGAGCCAGTGCCAGCCACAGGCACAGCATCAAGCTCTGCCTTCTTAAGGAAGCCATAGCCATGATCCCTGCCCTCCCTCACTGCTTCCCACCAGTGGGGTAGATGAGATGTACAAGAGTAACAGAAGTGCAAGGTAGAGTGTGATAGGAGCTCTAGGAGCTGCATCTTAATCCATTTGGGCTACTACAACAAAATATGATGGACTCAGTGGTTTGAAAACAATAGAAATTTATTTCTCACAGTTCTGGAGACTAGGAAGTCCTAGATCTAAGTGCTGGTGTATTTGGTGTCTGGTAAGGGCCCCTTCCTTATAGATGGTATTTCCTTGCTATGTCCTCATCTGGCCAAGGATGAGGGAGCATTCCAGGTCTCTCTTACAAGGGCACTAATTCCTTCATGAGGGTATCACCCTCATGATCTAACTCATACTAAAGATCTCACTTCCTTATACCACCCTTTGGGTTAGAGTTTCAACAGGATCCTCAGGAATGAGACAAATATTCAGTCTCTAACCAGGTTAATAACTACATCCACATTAAAATCCCATGGTTCCAAAGTTCCCAGTACTGATATGATAGCCACAAGGCCCCCTTGTTTGGTTTATGCTTAATACTAGCGGCAGGATCAAGGTGACCATTCTCATCTGCATTTGTCAGTAATAGGCAACTTAGAAAGACTTAATCATAAAAAAGGTTATAGCAGGGATTTAGACAGCAAGTTATGTTGTGCTTAGTTTGAACAGAAATGTAAGTCATGAAGTAAATTTGGGAGAAAAGGTAACAGATGCTAAGTTCAGGTTTGCACATAGAGCTAAGGGCATGTTGGGCCTTGAACTGAAAAGGAGAATCTTGAGATCTGGGGAGAGACAAGGTTGGCATCAGAGGACATTTATAGGTCATGGGCAGAGGTTTTTTTACATCAGAGATCCACATTATAATGAGACTTTTTTTCTTTTGGTGCTGGGGATTGTACCCAGAGCCTTATATGCGCTAACCACGTGCTCCATCATCAAGCTGTGTCCCCAGTCCTGTAATGAAACTTTTGAGAATTAGTCCATAAGCCAGATGTGGATCTAGGAACACTGGTTTTGAATACTCCTTTTTTGAAAATATATGTAAATGATTTTATTGTTTCTCTTAGGAACTGAGAACAGAAGCCATTGCCAGACCTCTGGAAATAAATGAAACTGAAAAAGTAATGAGAATTGCAATAAAAGAGATTTTGGTAAGATTAGTTTGGTTTTTATTTAAGTTTTTTATGCCTGGGACTCAAAAATATGTATTTTATACCTGCATAAGATAGAACAAACTACACCTAGTGATGGGTATTTCAAAGGGATTTAGAGGGTATTCTAGGAGCCTTAGGTTACTGACTGCTATTGTTTTTCTCCTCATATGCATAAGAACAATTTCTTCTGTTTAATAAAAATTCATCAGTTTAGGCTGGTGTTGTAGCTCAGTGATAGAGCACTGCCTGGCACATGTGAAGCACTGGGTTGGATCCTCAGCCCCACATAAAAATAAATAAATAAATAAATAGATAAATAAAGGTATTATGTCCATCTGCAACTGAAAAACATGTTTTAAAATTCGTCAATTTTGGCCAGGCATAGTGGCACACACCTGTAATCCTAGCTGCTCGGGAGGCTAAGGCAAGGAGGATCATGAGTTCAAAGCCAGCCTCAGTAAAAGCAAGTCGCTAAGCAACTCAGTGATACCCTGTCTCTAATAAAATACAAAATGGGCTAGGGATGTGGCTCAGTGGTCGAATGCCCCTGAGTTCAATCCCTGATACCCCCACCCCCAAAAAATAAATTCATCAGTTTTATGGGGGCTGGGTGGTTCCTCAGAGCTGGGTCCAGAGAAGTACAAGCTTGTGTGTCAAAGTAAGGAAGTGTTCGAAGAAGTACAGGGATCTGGTAAAGGGCCACAGGGCCAGCTTGATTGGCTTTTTGCTGGCCAAACCAGAGTTAGTGTAAGCATCTAAGTAAATAAATTATAGTAATTGATTTTACAGTGCAATTGAATGAAATAGAAAACCATGGGTTCTTATATTTAAGAAATAAATGTTCGAAGTATCTCCTAACAAAATACTTACTAATTACAAAGAGGAGAAGAGTACCTTCTTAGAAGCCTGGCATCACCCCTTAATCAAATGACCAAAGCAAACATCACCACAGTGAAACAAATCAAAACTGTGGTCCCTGATAGCAGGCAGCCCTTTCTGCAGTATCCCTGCTCAGGATGCATGATCAAAATCTGATCAGACAGACCGGGGGGCATTTCATAAATGAGCTGGCCTGTCCTCCTCAAAAATGAGGCAATCAAAGACAGAGCTGAGGAACCCTCCAGATTGAGGAGGCCCCAGAGAAGTGACACCTGTGTGCCATGGGGCTGCTGCCTGTAGGGGATGGGTGGGGGGAATCCTGTGGATGAGAGGGGAGACTAAATGGGCCTTTGCTTACATATGCTGTGCTGATGGCATTATGCTTGTAGAGGAGGAAGTCCCTGTCTATAGAAGTACTGGGACTTCAGGGCAGCACCATTCTCCCCTGGGTAGAAAAAAAATGCTATTATTATTATACTCTAGCTTTTCTGTGAGTTTGTGACTTTTTAAATTTAAAAAATACTAATTCATCCTCATGCTTGGCAACACTCTGACCGAATCAAGTGAATGTGGCATGAATGTGCCTTTAGTTCTCATATGTTAAAAAATGAGCTGGATCATGTTTTTTTTGTTTTTTTTTAAGAGAGAGAGAGAATTTTTAATATTTATTTTTTTTAGTTCTCGGTGGACACAACATCTTTGTTTGTATATGGTGGTGAGGATCGAACCCGGGCCACACGCATGCCAGGCGAGCGCGCTACCACTTGAGCCACAACCCCAACCCGGATCATGTCTTTTTTAAAAAATATTTATTTATGTATTTATTTTAGGTGGACACAGTATCTTTATTTTTTTATTTTTATGTGGTGCTTAGGATCGAACCCAGTGCCTCATGCATGCTAGGCGAGCACTCTACCACTGAGCCACAGCCCCAGCCCCTGGATCATGTCTTATGATCTCCTTTCATTGTTGGAAAATACCTGTTATGTTTTATAATTCTAAAAATAAAACCAAAACAACAATATGGATACTTAAAAGGGGATATGAAGTAAAGACCAGTTATTTCAGAAAACAGAAAAATTGTTTGTGTTTACAGATGTCTGTCTTTCATATTTGAGGAACAGATACCTTTAATAATTTTCATTTCTGAGGTCAGATAAATTCACTAGGCTTTAGTCTAACTGATTCAGAGAACAGTTGATACTAGCTGAGTTGTTCAGGAGGGACCTACCTTTCCTCTGACTGGAGCAGACTCACATTTCTACTTGGGTTTTTAAAGTATTTGCAGTTCATGAATCATTAATGATTTTTTTTTTTTAAAGAAAGCATCTTAAGAGTGGTTAATGTAGTTAGACCAAATGGTTAATGAAAGTTAAACCATAAATTCATTGACAGTAACTGTGGTTGCTTCCAAAAACGCACTTAAATCTCTGAGAATCATGAAGAGTATCTGGGCTTCTCAGGTGAACTCCGTAGCTTTTCAGTGGCCTGTGGGTAAACTGTCAGGAAACCTTTGTGAGACACTGACACATGGGGACTTACTGAAGGGAAACCTACCTCACCTTCAGAAACCTGATGTAGGGTTGTACAGTCACAGCAGTAAGGAGGGCGTCCACAGTTGCGTCTAGATTCCTGGTGTGGCTCACTGGCACTCTGAGCCATGGGGCACTTGCCGCCCAGCTTCCCAGATGACACAGACATCACTGGGCAGTTGCTCCCACAGAACTTGCTTCAAGCCAGAGCATAAGAAGGTCTTTGGCTGTCAACAGTGGTCTCTGCCCCTTCCCTCCTCTCCTCAGGCCCATTGCCCTGGGCCTCTGTCCCTTTCTACACAGGTCCCTTCCAAAGGGTGGAGCACACCAGCACACCACTTGACCTTCCATGAGGTCACGCTGCTTTGATGCTGACTTCACCAACACCGTGGTTTTTCTCTTTTAGTCTATCGTCAAGCTTCTGTTACATCAAGAGGAAAAGAGACCTTTTTTCTATCCTAGCAGGCAGTTGGTTAGAATTGGGGCCAGCTCATATTTCTTTTTGTCCCTCCTGAGTACAGCCATACTTTTGTGTGCATGTTCTATAAGTAGATACTTGTCACCAGGGGAGCAGCCTAGTGTTGGAAGGCAAGCCCACAGTGCAAGCGTAGGCACCCAGTTCTAGCCAGGCGAGCTGGACAGGTACACCATTAAGACATTTCTTGTCATCTTCATTTATTTCCCTGGGCAGAAATGCCTGCTTTTCATGAAAATAATAATTTTTACTGTGCACAGTGGCACATACCTATAATCCCAGCTATTGGGAGCCTAGGGCAAGAGGATCACAAGTTTGAGGTCAGCCTGAGCAGCTTAAGCGGGAACCCTGTCTCAAAATGAATAATAAAAAAATGGGGGCGGGGGACTGGAAATGCAGCTCAGTGGTTGAGCACCCCTAGTTCAATCCCCAGTACTGCTGAAATAAAAAATCTGTGCATGATTCTTCCTGGAACTAGGTGGTGAGGTGCAGCATTGCTTGGGGGAGTACCTGTGTTGTCTGTGCTTTTGTTTGTTCAGTGTGATTTGCTGGGTCTGAAGAACTGAGAAGTTGCCATCTTCAAAGAGTCCACATGGTCTCATTATTTCCTGTTAAATGTAGGTGCAGGTTCAGAAGACTAAAGACCTGCTCAATAATGTGGCCTCCGATGAAGCTAATTTAGAAGCCAAAATTGAAAAGAGAAAATTAGAACTGGAAAGAAATCGGAAGCGACTGCAGACTCTACAGAGCGTCAGGTAGGTGTGAACACTTGAGTAAGTAGAAGGGTGTCTTGTAAAGCTATAACAAAGGCTCAGAGTTCACTGGCTTTGACTTTTCCAGTAGCAAGCAGAACCCCCTGCGAGGTGTCACGCTTGGGGTGGCATGCTGCACCCAAGTCTCAGGGTCTAGGAGACAGCTGAGTTCTTCAGCCACCCTTTTAAATGTTTATGGCTTGGATCGTGAGGTAGAGCAGGTAAATCCAGATGGTGGGAGTTACACTAGGCTTCATCTCCTAAGACCTTGCCTAAATTAGGTAGAAACAGAACATACTCCCACCTCTTGGTTTGAGTAGATTGTAGACTTTTTAGACTTGGACGATTCCTCACGTTTTAGCAACTCAGCTTCCTTCTGATTGGATCTCACTGGAGTACGATTTTGGGGAGCAGGGTAGGAAAGTACAGGACAGCTGCTGTATCAGTGTGCTTCTGTTTTCTTGGAGCTGCTGCCCACCTTTTTCACTTGTTTCCGACCTTCACTCCTTGCCATTGCTCTCCACTGCGTGGGGAGCAACTCTCCTTCCACTCCTGAAATAGCACCACCAGCTCCGTTGGCCTTTTTTTTTTTTTTTAATATATATTTTATTTATTCATTTTTATGTGGCGCTGAGAATCGAACCCAGTGCCTCACATGTGCAAGGAACGCGCTCTACCACTGAGCTACAGCCCCAGCCCTCAATTGGTCTTATTAACAAATTCTGTCTTAAGGCATAAAGTCATTCTGCTGAAGCCCAGATCCTTTAGTATACAAGTTTATTTGTTCTATTTTAAGAGATTATAAGTTACTTTTAGTTTGTGGGTATATATATCATGTATTTTGTGTGTGTGTGTGTGTGTATGTATTACTATTATTTTTGGTACTAGGAATTAAATCCAGGGCCTCATGCTTCCTAGGCAAGTACTCTAACACTAAGTTATATCTATTCCCAGTGATGTGTGTGGATGTGTATGTATTTACTTATTTATTATTTTTTAAGATATGGGGTCTTGCTGTTTTGCCCAAGCTGCCTTTGAAGTCCTGGCTGTAAGCAATCCTCCTGCCTTAGCTTCCTGAGGAGCTGGGACTACAGGTGCACACTATCATGCCCAGCTCTATGTTTGTATTTTTGGAAGAACAAAATTTTCCCTTAAGATCAAGAATAAGAAAAAGTTTAACCAATTAGTTGAAACAGAGTTAGCTTGTTTTTGTTTGCAGCATTGGGGAATCAAACCGAGGGCCTTAGTTCTGAACAGATTTGTTTTTTGTTTTTGTTTTTTCCAGTACTGGGCATGGAACTTAGGTTCTTTACCACTGAGTACACCCCCGGTCCTTTTTACTTTTTTTTTGGCAGGGGCAGGGAGATTGAACTCAGGGGCATTCAACCCCCATCCCTGTTTTGTGTTTTATTTAGAGACAGGTCTCACTGAGTTGCTCAGCACCTCATTGTTTCTGTGGCTGGCTTTGAACTTGCAATCCTCCTGTCTCAGCCTCCTGAGCTGCTGGGATTACAGGCATGTGTTACTGCATTTGGCTTCTTTTTACTTGTTATTTAATTCAAAGTCTTACTAAGTTACTAAGGCTGATCTTGAACTTGAGAGCCTCCTGCCTAAGCTCTGGAGCTACTGGGGTTGTAGGCATGTGCCACTACACCCTGTTGAAACAAGTTTTTATGTAATGGTTTATCTGTAAGTCTTATGTTGTTTAAAAACTGCATTCATTTGCAGCAGCCCGTTAAACTTTGGTATATCCCAACAGTGGAACATTATATTTAGCCAAGATAACAATGCATATATTTAATTTATTGGGCTGGGGATATAGCTCAGTTGGTAGAGTGCTTACTTCACATGCCCAAGGCCCTGGGTTGTTCAATCCCCATCACACACATGAAGAAAAAAAATTGTAAAATATATTTAACTTTATGATTTTTAAGAGTTGTATAGGCATATAATTATTTTTAGCTCTTTATTGAAGTCAGCAATATATTAAAATAAACTACAAAGCTTCATTTATGGCAACATTTAATTTTTGTTAAAAAAATACATTCCAGGGGGCTGGGGATGTGGCTCAAGCAATAGCGCGCTCGCCTGGCATGCGTGTGACCCGGGTTCGATCCTCAGCACCACATACAAACAAAGATGTTGTGTCCGCCGAAAACTAAAAAATAAATATTAATTTAAAAAAAAAAAATACATTCCAGGAAGGAGTTGTGGCTCAGTGGTAGAGTGCTTGCCCTGGGTTTGATTCTCAGCACCACATAAAAATAAATAAATATAGGTACTTTGTCCAACTACAACTAAAAATAAATGTCTGTCACACATACTTGGTGATGAGATTATGAATAATTTTTACTTTGTTCTTTGTACACTCAGGATTATTTCAAGTTTTTTTTTTTTTTTTTTTAATAAACATCTTACTTGTAATTTAAAAAGAAGTTTGTAACAGGCATGTTCCACCTGTAATACATACCTGAATCCTGGCTACTCAGGAGGCTGAGGCAGAATTACAAGCTCCAGGCCACCTCAGCAACTTAGCAAGGCCCTGTCTCAAAATAAAATTAATAAGGGCTTGGGATGTACCTCAGTGGTCTCTGAGTTCAGTCGCAGAAAAGAAAATAGGGAAGGAAGAAAAGAAGGGAAAGGAAGGCTTATTAAGTGGGTAGGGAGGAGAAAAAGGACATGAGTCTTGAGCACTTATCAAGAGTAAAGATCCTTCTGTAATTAAAGGTTTCCAAAGAAAGCCATGGTGGAGTCTGGATATGAATAAAAATTTCAAGTCACTGTATATTAATTAACCTTTCATTTTTAACTTCATGTGCTCATTTTAGACCAGCCTTTATGGATGAGTATGAGAAGATTGAGGAAGAATTGCAAAAGCACTATGATGTTTACCTAGAAAAATTTCGAAATTTGGCTTACCTGGAACAGCAGCTTGAGGATCATCACAGGATGGAGCAGGAGAGGTTTGAAGTGAGTCTTTGGCCTGTTCTCTGCAGACTGCTCCTCCTGGCATGTTGTTTTGAGCTTGGTGAAATGTCAGTTTGTAGATATCATTGTGAAAAAAAGTGTTAATCTGAGTGTTGCTCATGTGATTCTTTTGATGTTGTGGTTATGAGTGTTTGGTCAGGAGTACAAACTGGAACAACATGGACCTGTGCAGTCATGTAGCCCTGTGTTTAAAAAGGGCCTGCACTTGCTCTGCTATCACCATCTTGAAATACATCATAATTTGCAAGTGCATTTTATTTTGCACTGATCCCCACAAATTATGCAGGTGGTCTTTAGATCTAAACATTCTTAGTGCACTTGAAGATTTTCAAGCCCTTATTAATTGAACAACCCAAACTAGCTCATTGGGCGCTGCTTTATATTGGTTGATTGTGACCCAGAACTAAACAACTGTCTTATGTAGGAAAGAGTATTTTAGATATCAGCACAAGTTGATCAATGTGAAATTCAGAGCTTCAAAGCAAAGGAAAATCGAGTACACAGTGATCACTTTTTCTTTTTCTTTTTCTTTTTTTTTTTTTATATATTTTATTTTGAGACAGGGTCTTGCTGAGTTGCTTAGGGCCTCACTAAATTGCTGAGGCTGACTTTGAACTCGTGATCCTCCTGTCTCAGCCTCCCAAGCCACTGGGATTACAGACATACATCACCACACCCCAGTCCTTTTTTAAAATTTATTTTGAGACGAGGTCTCACTAAGTTGCCCAGGCTGGAATTTGCTATCCTCCTGCCTCAGTCTCTCAAGTAGTTGGGAACACAGGTGTGTGCCACTGGGCCAGGCTACAGTCATGTTTTCATTGGACTTGACTCTTAGAAATATTCTGTTTAAACTGAGAATAGTCATTTAGAACTTATGTTCAAGGTGAAGTTGGTCTATAGTCTGCCTTTCTACAGTCTCCCTGATGACTTTTGGTACTAAGGGAATGCTGACCATCTTACAAGCCTGTGCACATTGTCTGAGATTGCTGATTGGGAGTGTGTAATACATTTTTTTTAGATTCAGCTAACTCATTGCCACCACTGCTATGTGGCAGAGGGGCAGCCATTCAGGAACAGTATAGAATGGGTACATTCTGAAGTTCAGGACATTATAAATATTGGCTATCTGGGAAACCACAATAAAAACCCTGTGAAAATAAATTTTGACTCAGTACCACAAAAAAGTAAAATTAAATTGAAAATTTTTAATGGCCATTTTGTTTTATCTGGATTCAGAGAAGATACTGAAGAATATGCCTCAGAAGGAGAGCCCCTGGCCCACATTGCTTCTGAGGATGCCCTTACCCCTTCTTCCAGCAAGTCCTCTCCTCCCATTCTGCATTCACTCCTGCTGTGGGTTCTTATGGCACCTGTTCCCTCAATATATCTCATACCTGAATGCCGTGCTTTATTTTTTTAAAATACTTATTTTTCAATTGTAGTTGGACATGATACTTTTATTTATCTATTTTTATGTGGTGCTGAGGATCGAACCCAGGGCCTCGCACATACTAGGTGAAATTGTAGTTGGACATGATACTTTTATTTTATTTATCTATTTTTATGTGGTGCTGAGGATTGAACCTAGGGCCTCGCACATACTAGGTGAGTGCTCTACTGTTGAGCTGCAACCCCAGCCCCCACTGCTGTGCTTTATTTTTAATGTTTAGAACATCAACAACAATAATTTGAAAACTAATTTCCAAATCAAGGCCACAGTTTTTGTATTTTTTTTTTTTTTTTTTTTTTTGAGATGGGGTCTTGCTTTGTTACCTAGGCTGGCCTTCCACCTGAGCCTCCCAAGAGCTGGGATTATGAGTGTATGCCACCAGGCCTAGCTTAATCAGGGCCAGGAATTAAGATTGCTGTTACCTCCTGTCTTTTCAGGTCCTGACCTGTCCATTGGCATCTCTCAAAATGAGTGGTGGAGGTGGCACAAGGCAGGAAGACAATAACGTTGGTGCCACCTTTTGTGAGCAAGAGGCGTATGCCTGTCAGTCCTGGCTGCCAGCCCACATGGCACCTGTGATGGCAGCAGTTGTATTGCTTGGTATAGCAGGAGGAGTGAGAGGGCGTGGGGCCCAGTACACCTCTCAGGCCCTTTCCATAGGGCTGCTGGGTGATCACAGAGAGGAAGGGCCCCTGGTTTGGGGACTATAAGGGTTGCTCAGGAAAGTTTAGATCTTTCCCAGTTCTTTATCACAGACCTAGCAGAGCTCACTCCATGGTAAAGGAGAAGAGGACTGTCTACCAGAGGGTCATGGCTTCTAAGTATGGTTTTTCCTTTCCCTCAGGAAGCTGAAAATACTCTCCGCCTGATGCAGAACAAGCTAAAGGAGGAGGAAAAGCGGCTGCTCAAGAGTGGAAGTAAGGCCGAGCTGGGAAAGAGCTGCTTGTTCTGCACTAGCATTTTCAGCCTTGACACATTTGCATTTACTTTCTCTAACATTAGTTTTTATTTTGTAAATATTTTCTTTTAGCACTTTTTAAAAAAATATGGTAAGAACGATTTATATGAGATCTACCCTGTAAACTTTTTTTTTTGGGGGGGGGGGTACCAGGGTGCTTAACCACTGAACCACATCCTCAGCCCTTTTTATTTTTTATTATGAGACAGTATCTAAGTTGCTTAGGGCCTAAGTTGCTGAGTTTGGCCTTGTAATTGGGATTCTCCTGCCTCAGCCTTAAGATAATATGGGGTTACAAGCATGTACCACCACACCAGGCTGTAAACTTTTTAATGTATATAATCTCATTGTTGATAGTAGGTACAAAAATATTTTCAGCAATTTGGGAGACTGAGGCAGGAAGATGGCAAATTCAAGGCCAGCCTATACAACCTAGACCCTGTCCCAAAATATAAAGGGTTGAGGATGTAGGTCAGTGGAGGCAGCACCCTAGGTTTCATCCCTAGCACTGCTAAGGAAAAAAAAAGAAAGGCAACTACAAACCCCATCAAAATCCACATCATTCCCTAGATATAGAGAAGTCAGGTACTGGGGGAGAGCTTTTTATTCCCACCATGGAGACTTTCCTTCTGTAGTTTCCATTTAGGTAATGTTCAGCCTGCAAGATTCCAGAGAAGTATTTAAGAATTAATATAAAGACGGGCATTTTCAGCCTTGACTCAAAGGTAGAGCATCTTCCTTGCACGTGTGAGGCACTGGGTTGGATCATCAGCACCACATAAAAATAAATAAAGATATTGTGTGCATTCACAACTAAAAAAGAAAAAAAAGAATTAATATGAAGAGCTATTTCACTGAAAACGACCTTTTAAAAATACATCTTTTTTTTTGTCACTGGAAATGGAACCCAGGCCCAGGGATTGCTAAGCACTGCTCCTGAGCTGCTCCTCTCTCCAGCCAAGATGTGTTTTTATAAAGGAGTTTCTTCAGTGAAGCATTGTTATGGGGCAGACCTCTCAGAAAACGTACCAAGTCCATTTTGTCTGAATTGGAGAGTCTTTATTTAATAGCCAGCCAGCTGGTGACTACTCCCCACAAAACCCATAAGTGTCTCTGTAAGGAACAGCCTCAAGTCTGAGCATTTCAGGGTCTTTATAGGCAAAAACCACATCCGGGTTGATGTAGCTACAAGCAAGCAGGGGTATGGAAGCTGAATTGAGCAGTTAGTGAAATAATGCAATGGGTACACTGGAATTTCCCACAGATGTCCAGGCTGGCATAGAAGCAAGCAAGCAGAAGAGAAGTGGGTTCAGATGACCCTAGCTGAGTACAAGTTAGAGAATGGTTACTAACATCTAGACAATCTCTTGACAGGGTACATTCCCAAGAAAAATGGGAGTCAAAGAGAGAACAGTTTTACATTGTGTAAGAATTGGCATTTTGTGTTATCAAACATGCTATGCTAAGCAACTGTTGATAGGTACAGAGGCAGAGTGTTCCCATGGGAGAAGTATTTTATACGACATGGAGTCTCAGCGTAAAATGGAGTCTGTTTGGTCATTGCCCATATAGCCTGGCCCATAACAGCATTATGCACACCAGCTCACATTGCCAGTCATCACATCACCAGCTTTCTCAAGACAGCCCACTCTGCCACTCCTGGCCTGACTCCTCCTTCCTCTGGTCTTGTTTAGCTGTCTTTTCAGTGGGCTCCTCTTCTTACTTCTCCTCATCTTCATATGATTAGGGAGCTGGAGTTGGGGTAATGGCCTAACACTGAACAGAGAGTGTTTTTTCTCTCAGTGAACCAAGAATTTCACCTTCCTTGTTAGGTGGCTGCTCAGTTTTTAAAATTTCAGACTGTTAGTGTTTCTAACTAATACATGTGACCCACTTTTTTCTTGCCATGGAAATTGCTTAAAACAAATGTGGCACATTATTGTCTGCATTAACTCTGCACTAAGTTTACACAAGTGGATCCAGGGAGTCTCATAAAATCTAATGAATCCAGAGAAAGGATAGGAAGGGCAGAAAATTTTTGTGCATGACCCTTACTAGACAAAAGCTGTTCAGTTGTAATGATGGAGTTGCTCTTTTATTCTGCCTGCTTGTGTCCCACCAGGTAATGATGACTCAGACATAGACATCCAGGAGGATGATGAATCCGACAGTGAGTTGGAGGAGCGGCGGCTGTCCAAGCCACGGACGGCTATGGAGGTGCTCATGCAAGGTAGCATGGCTTCTTTCACATGTGCCACTTCCTGGGTCTGTTTCACAGAACACCATGGCCAGGATTGGATCGGGGCTGCTTAATATTAAGGTACACAGTGGACCATGAATGGTCCCTGGAAGCAGTTTCTGGCCCAGATTTGTTCTTCTCTGTTGTCTGTCAGAATTTGGCTCTTAAACTGCTCAGTGGTCATGGTTGCTTCTAACACTTTTACCTGCTGTCCTGAGAGCAGATGATTCCTATTTATAGCCTGGCATTTCTCACAGAGGCCATGGGAACACACTGCCTCTGCCATTGAGCTCAATTCTTCCCATGTTCAGTCCTAAATTGCTCTTAGTGCAATTGCACCCATTATAGTTAGTAAGTTAATGCAATGAGAAGGGATCACATGACCACCTGAGCCTTTAAAAATGTTCTTCTGTTTTCTGCCTTCTAATTGCAAAGATCCAAGCAACAGGATTTTTGATGCAGATGGGATGCTCCCCTGGGGTCTTCTTCATGCCCCATTCCCACCATAGAGGGGTCACAGCTAGTGGCTGGGGTTCGTGTCTTTACAAATTGCCTTTCTGTGCCTACACATACACATACAAGCTTGTACATACATATACACACATAGAATCAAATGTCGGTGCAGAGATCACCTCAAAAATTCTTTGTCCTAAATGGGACCAGACCTTATGTATGATTCTGCAAGTTGCCTTTGTTTTTAAGATTAAATACATTGTGACTCTCCCGACTCTCCCCATGTCTTCATTTTTTTTTAATGACTGCATCATATTCTGTAGTATGACTACACTCCTAATTAATTTGGGCATACCCTGTCATTTACTTGACACTTATTTCTACTCTTTCTTATGTATACTTCTTTCTGCAAGTATTTCTTCAGGCTGCATCATGAAAAAATGGAATTCTTAGGCCAAAGGTTCTGTAAACTATATATATATATATATTTAATTTTAAGTAGTCACAAACCTTTATCTGTTTTTATGTAGTGCTGAGGATCGAACCCAGTGCCTCACTCATGCTAGGCAAGTGCTCTACCACTAAGCCACAACCACAGCCCCATCTATAAACTAATTTTGATAAATGTTACTAAATTGACCTGTATTTGCCTTTAAATACATTTCTTATCTACCACCACTTAATGTTTGGAGTACAGTTGCATTTTTATACCTAATAAATTTAAGGGTGAATCATTGTCCTTTCATCATTTTACAATTAACTTTGGTTGTCAGCTGCTTTCTCTTATTTTTAGCCTAGCTCTGTTCATTTATTATTTCATTATATATTATATTATTTCATAAGATAATTTTTTTAAAAAAAAGCATTTGGGCATAAGTAGAGATTAGAGATTATGACTCCCACTTGATGGATAGGAGCCAGGGCTGTAAAAAGGCATGTGTAAAGCATTGGTTCTCCTAAATTCTGTTGACCACTTTACCTACAGAGTAAAATCACAGAGTTCAGTTCTAGAAGCTAAAAAAGGGCTTTGAGAAAGATTTTGCATTTTGGCTGTAAATAGTGCTCAGTCATTTCAACCTGTCCCAAGTGTACTCCCAATGCACTGCCCAAGCTGCCTTTCACATGGACCTGGCTGGAGGTCATGCTTGCTCCTTTCCCTTGCCCCACCTCCTGATAAAGGACAGTCCCTGAGTTTTTGCAGGTTTCACATCTAAACACTGCTGACTTCTGAAGAGAATCTCTGAGATAATTATGATGTTTGAAAGATGAATTACTAATTGTAGTGCTTAACTTTTTTTTTTAACTTTTTCATTTCAAAGCTCAGACCTAGATCCAAATACAAGGGGCATTGGTTTCCTTAAAGGAAGATATATTTCAACAGCTAGCATGCCAGTTCCACTGCATGTAAACTAATAATGGAATTCAGTAATTTTCCTAAAACACTCAGGGTGCTTTTTTAAAATTTTATTTTAATTCATGATTAATGGTTATTTTGTGTTTTGTGCTGCTGGGATTGAAGCCAAGGCTTTGAACATGCTAGGCAAGTGCTCTATTGATGAACTATACCCCCGGCCTTCCTGTTTTGTTTTTTATAAACAGACACATACACACACACTGTATACATATATATATATATGTATACAGACACACACACACATTTATACACACACACACACACACACACACACACTTGTGTGCCTGGTTATATATTTTTTGTTGTTGTTACTAGGGATTGAACCCGTAGCACTTTACCACTAGTTACATCCCAATCACTAGCTTTTTATTTTTTTTTATTTTTGTTAATTTTTTTTTAGTTGTAGATGGACAAAATACCTTTATTTTATTTATATATATTTTATGCAGTGCTGAGGATCAAACCCAGTGGATCACACATGCTAGGCAAGAGCTCTACCACTGAGCTACAGCACCAGCCCCTGTTTTTTTAATTTGAGACAGGGTCTCACTAAGTTGCTGAGACTGGCTTTGAAATTGCAATCCTCCTGCCTCAGCCTTTCAACTCACTGGGATTACTCATGTTTATATTTTATTGCCTTTCTTGTTTCCTTCAGAGTAGAAGTATGGGGTATCCATTACTGTTTACTGACTGTTCTGGTCAGTTGGACGCTGATTAAATGAGTTTTTAGTGTGCTTCTTTTTCTCAGTTTTCTAAGGGAGAACAAATTCTGAATGCCATTTCCTTCCTTACTTGCCAAAGTTTCATGTTTCCTGCATGCCTTTGTTGTTCCAGGAAGACCGGGCAAACGCGTCGTGGGCACAATGCAAGGTGGAGACTCTGATGACGATGTGAGTCCCAACCAACTCCCTGCATCCTGCCCCCCCAAGCAGTTCTATACTTTCTGGTCTTGGGCTGTCCTCAGAGACTAGTTTAGCTCAGGAAGCTGCTGGCAGCCAGGGGGCTGTCTGTTCCCAGCCAGTATATTGCTGATTGGGGGCAGAGTTTGGCCTACTAAGGGGCTAAGCTCCTCTTTGCTTGTTGATAGCTCATTTCTCATTTCACACAGTTTGCTTGCCCTACTTTTTTCGCCTTCTTACTGTTCTTTCCATTCTCGCTTTCCAAAGATGGAAGCAGCACCAGCTCTCTTAGGTAAATGCAAGACTCCCAGCTCCAGGAAGCAGGTTGGTTTTCTTTTTTGCCTCGTCTGTTTGTTGGTGTATGTCAGCCCATTCAGCCAGCAGAGCCTCTCCCAGGGACAATGCTTCCTCTCGGCTGGCCAAAAAGCCACTCAGAACAGACCCCACAGTGAGAGGCAGAGAGGCCTCAAGTTCCCTGGGCTCAGTAGGAAGGGAAAGTGCCAAGGCCAGACATGGGAAAGGTTGTAGCTAGGAGTCAGCAGGCCCCTGAAATCAAGGGACAGTGCTGTAGCCAAGACCAGCCCTGTCTTCAGCTCCCTTCTGGGTAAGGAACATTATAAAAATGCTCTCTTTAGACCAGGGCTCAGGCCGGGCAAGAGCTAAGACATCACCTTAGGCTTTACTGGGTTGATAACTGACTGGGGAAATTAACTAGAAGGGGAAAGCAGAGGAGGGTCCTAGAGGTATCAAGTCATTATGGATGCCCTACCGTCACCCTGGGCCTTCACCCTTTGAGAGCCCCTAGTAATGCTGCTTGGCCCAAATGGCAAAGGTGTCAGAACTGACTTGGACCCCAGACCAGCTCTGTTGCGAAATCCACCTGTATCTGGGCACAGCACTGATGGCCATTCAGAGACAGAAGTAGAGGCTTATGCTTCTGTACAAAGATTCATTTGGGCTGGGGTTGTGGCTCAGTGGTATAGAGTGCTCGCCTAGTACTTGCAAGGCCCTGGGTTTGATCCTCAGCACCACATAAAAATAAATAAACAAAATAAAGGTATTGTGTACAACTAAAAAATAAATATAAAAAAAGTAATTAAAAAAAAAGATTCATTTGTTAAGTACCTGCAGTGTGCACTGTTAAAACATTCACGGGAGAAAGCCATTGCTCAGGTGTGCCAGGCAGGATGCACATGGAGGATTAGGTCTTGATTTCCTAGGAAGCAGTCTGTAAAGAAACAGGGAAAGTACCTCAAAAATAACTTTTAACAGGTAGGGCATAGAGGGTGAGGTAGCTTCCATCCATCTGTCCTACATACCTGAGTCTGAAACTGAGTCTGACTTGGGAGCCAGTAGTGCCAAGAAGGCAGGGGATTTTGTCCCTGTTAGATTTGCTTGTGTCCTTTTCAGAATGAAATTTCAGTTATAGCTCAGGTCTTTCCCTGCCTTGTCACTTGTCATACAGCCCCCAAGCATGGGCTTGGTCCTTCAAGTCAATGCTCAGCTACTCAACAGCCATATTTTAGGTGCCTGTCATGTGCCAGGTACTGTTGTGGGCTCTGGGGGATACAGCAGGGGATACATGCCTTAGGACGTACGTTCCAGTGATAGAAGTCAAGCAGATATACCACAGTCATAGGTAAATAAACAAAATAAAGGTATTGTATACAACTAAAAAATAAATATAAAAAAATAATAATTAAAAAAAAAATTCATTTGTCAAGTACCTGCAGTATGCCCTGTTAAAACATTCATGGGAGAAAGCCATTGCTCAGGTGTGCCAGGCAGGATGCACAGGAAGATCAAAGCAAGTTCCGGAGATGGAGTGACAGAGACAAGGTGGGAGGATGTCCCCCCATGGTCAGGGAAGGCCTCTGGTGCAGTGACATTGGAGCAGACGCCTGAATGAAAGGAGGCGATGAACTGCATGGGAGTGGCATGTGGACCTAGGGAGAATGGCCGTGGAATGTGATGGATGGAGGGAACTAGCTAGGAGCTGAAAGGGGTAGCAGGGGTCATGAGCTTCACAGATGCCATGAGAACCCAGTCTTTTCCCTGAGTGGGACCAGCAAACACTACAGCCCCAGAGAGCCAGGAGTTAGCTCATCCATGAGAAAAACCGGTAAGGAGGTGAGCATTGGTTTTGCAGGTCAGAAGTGACAGTGGCTCAGCCTCAGGGAGTGGCAGTGGAGGTACTTAAAGGAGGTCAGGTTCTAGATGTTTCTGAGGGGGAGCCATCGTGTTTTGTTAGTGGGTTAGACATAGGTGCTAAAGAGAGAGGAAGCCGCCTCGGTTGTGGTTGAGTCAACTAAATGCAGGGTTTTTTGTTTTTTGTTTTCCTGAGATAGGGCTGTTGAGGAGCTTGGAGGGCAGATCAAAAGTTTGGTTGTGGATGTTCTAAGGGTAAGCTGCCTATTAGACACCTATGTGTCAGTGTGGAATAGACAGTTGAAATTCAGGTCTGTTCAGGAATAGGTCTAGCTGAAGATGGAGTTGGGGAGCCACCTATATGGTATTGAAGCCATGATAGCAGATAAATTTGCTTAGCAGGGGAGCAGGAAGAAAAGAAAGGAAGCAAAGAGGGTAAGGCAAGGGAGACAGAGTAAATGGCACTAGAGCTGGGGGAAGAGGCCAGAGGAGTGGGTTTCAAGGAAGGAGTGGTGATCCTCTGTCAGATGGAGCCCATAAGTCAAGCAAGGTGAGCATTGTGAATCCGTTGAGTTGGAATCCATTGATGAGAGCAGGGTAGGGTTTCTGAGAGCCTCATTAGCCGGCCTGTCCATTAGAGAGGAATGAGTGGGACAGTGAGCTCAGCAACTCTCCTAAAGAGTTCAGCCAAGAGGAGGGTGGAGTAACATGAGAGGATGGTAGTGTAAGGTTTCTGTCTTTTTGTTTTTGTTTTTCTTTAAGAAGAAAATGTGTGTGTGTGTGTGTGTGTGTATCCGCTTTTAAAGTTGGCCTGAGTTGGTCTCCCTGGGTCCAGATGATGGAGGTACAGGTGTGCCTTTCACTTTGCTCTTTGCGCCCATTTTCTGTGTTGCTTTCCATCACTAGCTGGAAGGAACCAAAACAAGCCTTCCTTCCCTTCCTCCTTGCTATCCATTGGATCTTTGGTGCCCCAGGAGCCAAGCAGTGTCCAGGACTCTTAGTGTGCAGACAGGGGTGCTTTGTGACCATTGGTGAGCCAACCCCTGCAGCACCAAGCTCAGCTGCATATTGTGTTCAGGTTGCTGGTAGGATGAGGAACCTGGTGGTGTCTCCCAGCCGCAGGGTCTGCTGAGGCCCCAATGCCTGACTGCAGCACTGCCCTGCTCCTCCGCTGTGTCAGCTGTTGCTGGTTACTGTGCTCTTAATCCTGGTGCTACAGTGAAGTGAGGCAGGGTCTCTCAGGACAAGGTGGGCTCCCCAGTTGCATTTGTTGCCTTTTTCTTATAGGAAGACTCGGAGGACAGTGAAATTGACATGGAAGATGATGAAGAAGATGACGATGATTTGGAAGATGAGAGCATTGCTCTCTCACCAGCAAAGCCCAATCGAAGGGTTCGGAAACCTGAGCCCCTGGATGAGAGTGACAATGACTTCTGACCCTCTTGCCAAGGGACCCAGGCAGATTAAAAGCCTCAGATTTGTAGGTAAATGGGAAATTAGATAGCAAGGAAGTTAACGTGTATTTTGTTCATTACGCCAGCTTGGCTCATTGTTAAGAAGCATTACTTCTTTCTGCTTTATCATCTTGTATTTGCATTCCACAAAGTCTAATCAACAACTGAAGCAAACCCCAAAGATGTTTTTCTTTTGCCTTCTTTATTTCCTAAACCTTGGGAAATGCATGTGTTCTTAGTAGTTCAAACCCACAGGACAAAACCAGGCTGATAGTGTGTAAGTCTTGGCTGCTGCTGTTATTACACATTCCTCTCAGAACCCAGCAGATCTTGGGTTGGAACTTGGCACAATACTTGTTTTAGGAGTAACAGGGGAACATCTGGCTTGTTAATCACTTGCATAGTTTAGAACATTTACTATATATCAGCTTTTAATTCTTGCCTTTATTTATTTTTTTCTTCTCATAATTTCTTACTCTATCACTGAGCTCCATCTCCAGCCTTTTTAATTTTTTTATTTTTGAAACAGGTTCTTGCTAAGCTACTAAGGATGCTGACATTCCCCTGGGAGTCAGATCCACCTCAGATCAAAAATCCCCTCTGTTTCCCCAGTTAAATTTGGGAACCGCAGACCTGGGCTACCCCTTCAGAGATTCCAAACTCCTGCCACAGTGGCGGTCGGGACTCCACTCTCCTTCCTTGGTCTTGTCTAAAGTGTGGCAAGACATTTATCCATAATATAGGGACAAAGACAGTTTCTCTGAATCTCCCAACCCACATGTCTCTTTAGGAGAAGGAGTCAACTAAGGAAAAATTGCCAATATACATTCATGTTTCTCATTTAAAAAAAATAACCCAAAATCAATGGGCATGGTGGCACACACCTGTAATCCCAGTGACTCTCAAAGACCAGGAGGATTATAAATTCACAGACAGCCTCAGCACCTTAGTGAGATCCTGTCTCAAAAAAGGAAAAAGGCTGGGAATGTAGCTCAGTGGTAGAGTGCTCCTGGATTCAATCCTCAATTTAAAATAATAATAATTAGTTAATGAATTAAGAAAATAAACCAGAATTAAATTAAGTGGAATAGCACTAGAATTTCCCTGTTTGTGAAATAAAAAATGGCAGGTGGAGTTTGTTTTTTGCTTTATGGTTGTGGATTTGTTTGTTTGTTTTTGTATTGGGGATTGAACCCAGGGATACCTTGCCATTAAACTAAACTTCAGCCTTTTTTATTTATTTTGAGACAGGGTCTCACTAAATTGTGAAGGACCTTGGTGAATTGCCCAGGCTGGCCTTGAACTTGCAATTCTCCTGCCTCAGCCTCCCAAGATGCTGGGATTACAAGTGTGTGCCACTGTGCCACCGTAGAGTTAGCTTAATATGAAAATCATGGAACAGCTTTCATATATTTTATAATCATAAAGTTAAGATTTCTAAAGTTATTTATCCTGTAATACAATGCATTTAATATCATATTTTTGTATTATTTTTACTTGAAAGTATTATTATTTTGTTTATTCATATTTATATATTCAAGAAAGTTTCACAGGTTAATATGATACATGTAAGTTTTAGGATACTGTGTAACAAATATTTTTGTCATCTTTGCTCTTTTTTCCTCTCTTCCTAAATTTTATGTATCTTTCATAAAAAACACTTAGCATTAAGCTAATTTACCTTAATTTGAAATGTTCTGCATTAGCTTGAAGAGGAAATGGATGGGCAGAGAGCCTGGTGGCTGCTCAGACCCCATGGCTTCTGAGAGGCAGAAGAGTCACTTGTTTTCCAAAATGTCACAGATTTGGCTTACCTGATGACCTGACTTATGTCAGGAAAATTCTGTTTTCCTTCTGGGATATTTCCTTATAATGGGCTTTTTTTAACCCCACATTTTTTATTGGTGCATTGTAGTTGTACGTATTGGTGGGATTTATTGTTACATATTCATACATGCACACAGTATTACAATATAATTTGGCCAGTATCACTCCCCAGCACTTCCCTGGGCTTTTAATACAGATGCAAGCAGCAACTGCAAAGGGCAGTTTGTAGTTTCACCTCTTCCATGTCATCCTTCATCAGTCAGTTCGCTGACTTCATGCAGAGCCTCACCATGGTGCAACACCACACTGTATGAGCAGGTTCTATAACAAAGAGAACTGCATGTGTAGATCCTTGTCGTTAAGTGTTTCAGTCACTGTGACAGATCCTGGAGTCAGAGATGTACAAGTATCTTGTGGCCTGGTGCTTTGAGCATACCTCAGGCCCTGAAAAAAATGGTGAGATTAGGTCAATGAAAAATTAGCATTTTGGTCATTGCTGGCAATTTTTTTACTATATGATTAAAGGACCTCTTAAAATGTTTAAAATATGTGCATTTGCAGAAAATATAAAGAAATTTTCAAATCCTCTATTTTATTTTACTTTTTATTGGTGGTAGCCATTAAGAACAAAATCAGGGCTGGGAATGTAACTCAGTGGTAGGGCACTTGCCAAGATGTTTGAGGCCCTGGGTTTGATCCCAGTACCATGCAAAAACAAAAAACATAAGCAGGGACTCCCAATGGGAAATGCAAAGAACTGTTTCCATTTTATCTGGGACATTAAGAAATATGAGATTTCTTTCATTATCATTTTAAATTAATCGATGTCAAATATTTGAAAGAAGGGTGTGCCCATTTAGGATAGCAGCACTCAAGGTAAATATCACAGCTGTTAAAGGGACCCAAGGGCCTCTCAGGTGCTAGGATCCAGGACTTATTGAATTAGAAAGGAGCCAAAGCTTCTACCTCTTACCTAAAACAGAAATCCATTCTCTGGGTATATGAATTAATTCTCTTCTCTACTATTTCTGATGGGGTCTGTGTGGGCCAGCTGGCTTTGGTGTATCTGTGATCACACACTGAACCCCAGCTGTTTCAGATGGCTTGAGAAGAGGGTGTGGTCTGCTTAAAGAGTGAAAGGAGGAGGGCTGGTACAAAATGTAATCAGTGACCCTGTCAGTTGGGCCAGTTTGTGGTTAAAGGAATGGCACATTTAAATGATTCCGAGGTAATATTTGTTTTCTAAGGATGTGAACATATAATACAGAGGAAAGAGTAGTAATAATGTAGCAGTTTCAGGAACGCAATACATGGTCACATGGACTCTGTCCAGCTTTTTGGCCTTGGGATCATTTTGCTTTGGATGAGCTTCTCGGTCCTTGTTTCCTCTATGCACCAAACATTTTTTTAGCACTTACTGTTTTTAGCTACTTTGCTAACACTGGAGAATTCAAATATAATTAAGTCTTAGCATCTGACAACCTAGAAAGAAAAAGGATTTAATAATTATAATGCAGTATGTTGCATGCATGTTAAGAATATTATATACTGTCATGGGAATCCACAGTAAGGAGCAACTATCCTTGCCTGGAAGAGTTGACACAAGTTTTTTGTGAATGTCAGATTTGGACTGCATCTTGAAAGCTGAGTAAGTCTCCATCAGACAGACAAGTCAAATGTGGCATCATAGTGAGCCTGAATGTACAAAGGCACAGAGTGGTCAAAAGGCACAGCCTTTCTACAGAGTGATAAGTATTACATTAAGGCTGAAGAGTAGAGCGTATACTAAGGAATAGGTTGTGTTTTGTTCTGTAGGCAGATGGCAACCTGCAGAGACTAGATCTTTCCCCAAAAAAAATCACTCTGGCAAAAACTGGAACAGAAGACAGCAAGATGCTTAGCAAGCTCTTAGTGATGGTCTCAAGAACTAGGTTCATTTTTCAGAAGGGACCTCAGGAGAATGGACAGGCTTTGAAGCCTGTTATCTAGGGAGGGCTGGTAAAGAGGAGAAATTGAAGGTGAAGGGGAGTTTGTTTTGGATGCTTGTTACCTGAGAGATACAGGAAGAATAGCAGGTAAGGAAGGTACATCTGGGTGGTAATAGCATATAATCACTTATGCAATGGGAAACTTCCAGTTAAACATGATGGACAGAATACATTAATTTACCTCTGTTTTCCTGAAATTCCACTAGAATTTTATATGAGAGAAAAAGAAAAATTTCAAAGGAGGCAAAGTTAACAAGAACCAGAATGGAGTGGATGAGAACATGAAAAACAGAAGTGTTAGAGCTGAGCTGTGACCCAAGGGTCACCTCAAACAAAACTTCCAGAGATTAAAAAAGCCTGAGATGAAAATGTGTGAGATGCAATTAACAGCAGGTGACATGCTGACCCTGAAAACACAGCAGTAGAAACTGCCCAAAATTGAAAATGGGAAAAGACAAAAAATAAAAAAAAAAAAACTTTTTCTATTATCCGTGTATTGCCTCAACTCCATATTTACCTTTTCAGCCTGCTCTGTGGTGATGTAATAGAGCCAGACTTTGTAAATGGTTCTCTTTTGCAGCCAGTATGCCATAAAGCCTTATCCGTGGGGTGCTGGGGAGGCTTGGGTGGAAAAAGGGGTTTGCCTTCTAATTTTAAGTTAGGCTTGCTTCAAGTCCCTAGAGGGGCACCCTTTTATTCTCCACAGCTTTGGCCTTTCCGACTTCTCCAGTGCTCAGCTTCTGCAGGGAGTGGCTTTCTCCAGCATTTGGTTGCTACCTTCTTATCTATTCTGCTGAGCTCTCAATTGAGGTAAAAACAGGGCAAACAAGAGGCAATAGAGCAATCTCTTAAAAGTACTGAAAGAAAAAACGGTCACGTAGAATTCTGTACCCAACAAAAATATATCTCTAAGACAATGTTCACGTCTTCAATTTCCAAATAATGTTCTTTATAGAGAATTTTTTTCCTACAGTCTAGGATCCAATCAAAGATTTTGCATTAACATTTGTTAGGCCTCTTTAATCTCTTGTTTAAAATAATCTCCAGCCTTTTGTGTTTACCATAACAGTGATATTTTTTAAGAGGTTGGGCTGCTTTTGCAAAATGGCCCTCAATTTGGATTTTGTACCATCATTCCTTCATGATTAGGTTCAGATGAACATTTTTGGCAAGAACGCTACATAAGCTGTTATGTCCTAAAGGCAGTGCATCAGGAAATGTGCTGGCCATTTGTCCCTTGATTGTGATGTTAAGGTAGCATATGTCAGATTTCAAGTTCCTAAGGCACCTCTTCCCCTTTATAAATAGCAGCATTGCCTCTCAGGGTCAACATCCATGACGACTCTGGATGCCCTTGCTTTTTTTTGGGTATGAGGGATTAGACTTAGCTACTGAGCCATATCCCTAGCCCTTTTATTTTTTTATTTTGAGATAAGATCTCACTAAATTTTGCATAGGGCCTTGCTAAATTGCTGAGGCTGGTCTTGAACTTACAGTCCTCCTGCCTCAGCTTCCCAAGTTGCTGGGATTACAACACTGTACCTGGCTGGATACCTATATTTTAAAAATAAATAAATAAATAAACTTTTTTTAAAAAATATCTTTATTGTTTAGTTGTAGATGGGCAATACCTTTATTTATCTTTATGTGGTGCTGAGGCTCAAACCCAGTGCCTCACACATGCTAGGTGAGTGCTCTACCACTGAGCCACAGTTGCATACCTATTTTTAAATAAATATTTTGAATGGCAGTTACATCTTCTCACAATTATAAGTGATAATCACTTAATGGTCTTCATAAACATTTTTCTTGGTTGGTTAGTTTTTGAGTGCTATGATGTTTGTTTGGATTTTCCCTTTTCAATCCAGACAGATAGCTACGGAATTCTGCCGCATGGAAGCTCAGCTTGCTTATCTCTGTAGGGAAGCCATACCCACAGGAGAGGCTTTGGAAGCCTAACACAGGATAACAACATCAAGGAATCAGCATTGACTAACAAGTGTGCCAGACTTCAGGTAATGTGGCAGACATCATCCTTGTCCAAGAGATCTTACATAGAGTGAATCAAAACTGGCAGAACCCTTGGAGACTTCTGTCTCCATCTCCAAAATCTTAGAATTAAATTCTTCATTTATCTTCACAAATTTAATTTTTCTATATCTATAAGGATCACTCAAAAGTCTTTCCTTCTTAAGAAAGGGAAGAAAGGTCCCCACTGTCACCCCTGCCAAACTTATGTCCTTCATGGACTTGAAGATGGCAACTCATTCCAGAGAAATGGATGATTTTTTTCATCAGATGAAGGGGAAAAAAGGGTGTAATTTTGGTGGGGGGTGTGTGTTAGTACTGGGAATTAAACCCTGGGCTTCACAGTTCTAAGTAAGTGCTCTACCACCAAGCTACCTCTCCATCCCTATTTAAATTTTATTGTGAGTCAGAGTCTTGCTGACTTGCCCAGGCTGGCCTCAAACTTGCCATCCTCCTTCCTTAACCTCCCAAGTAGCTGGGATTACAAGATTATACTACTGTACCCAGCTAAATTTGTTCCAAGTTTGGATTTTTAAATACTTTGTGCCGACTCTGACCAGTAGAGTCGAACAAAAGAAAAACAAGGACCCGGCGGAACTGTGACAGGTTTTATTGAAGGCGCAACAAGAGGAACCCAGTACCAAGAAAGTGCGTAGTATATATAGGACATAGGAGCCAATCACAGAGAAGGTCACATCTCAACCTTGTGGACACATAATAGGGAAGACAGGAAGCATTTACTGGGCCCGAGCTCTTGTGGTTTCTACCGGCCAATGGGGTGGACTTCCTGGTACAGGCACAAACTTGTTTACGCCAAAGGCGGCTGATTTGGCCCAAAACCAAGCCCCATCTTTCCTTGGGCAGGGGACAGCCCTCGGCCACAGGAACTGTCCCCGACAGCTCCCCCTTCTTTCTTTTAAAAGAAAAAACAGGAGCTACGAGATGGTACCTGTCTTAGGTTGCCAGTGGCGCTCGCAAGCCTTACCCGTCGTTGGTACAACAGGCAGCATGGTGCGTTGGTCTGTTGCCCTGTCTTAGGTTGACAAGCGAGCCCACCAGTTTTATTTGTCTTTGGCTACCCATCCAGCATCAGTAGCCAAACCTGTGGGGAAGTGCCAGCCTCAAGAAAGGCCTGCACCATGACCTGGCGATGACGCTGGTTTTGTTGATGTAAGTGGCAAGCAGCGAAGAATGCCTAGAAATCCTAAGCATATAAATCTTCCCATGGCGATAAAGCTAAACCAGGATTGTCCAAATGAAAAAATCCCACATTTAACCAGCAGAAAGCACTTGGACTCGAGTATTATTAACGTTAACAATTTTTAACCGAAGTTGTTGGGTAAGATCTTTTAACTGTGTAGACCAAGTTTTACAAAGGCATGTGGATTATTCTTTGGAAAGACTGGCAGTTTGGGAAAGGTTTACAAATTTGGAGCTAGTGACACAAGATCTTGGGTAGGAGTGAAGGTAGCTGAAGACTAAGACATCAGCCAATATGTCCACTTGTTCTTGAAGGAGATTTGTTTTTTGGTTGAGCTAAATTAGGACTAGGACTAGGAAGAGGGTGAGTCCAAAGCAGAGTCATCTTTGTGAGCATCAGGAACATCAGGAGCGTTAACTTCTTGGGAGGTATCATGGTGATATTTGCGAGTCAATCTTTCTGGTATCCAGATTGGTGATTGTTGGTCCTGGGGAAAAACACAAATAGCGCCTCGGTTCCACACTAAAACTGGATCCGGGCCGAACCATTTGCCAGTTAGAACATCTTTCCACATCACTTGAGGGCGCTTTGTAAGATCAGGGGAGGCATGCCGTTCAGCAGCCAAGTGTCCATGTTTGTCTAAATTTAAAAAATTTAGGGTAAATAAAGCAATAGAGAGAAGGTCTTTAGGGGAGCGGAAGGACTCCCCTATTACCCCTATCTGTTTTTATAAAATGGTCTTTAAGGTTTGATGGGCTCTTTCAATAATTCCTTGACTTTGAGGATTATATGGAATGCCAGTGACGTGAGTGATATTAAAACAGGCAAGGAACTGCTTGAAACTATTAGAGGTGTAAGCGGGGCCATTATCAGTTTTAAAGGTTTTAGGGGGGCCCCATGCAGCAAACGCTTGTAAACAATGGGATATAACATCATTAGCCTTTTCTCCAGTATGGCAGGAGGCAAAAATCACATTAGAGTAAGTATCAATGGACACGTGGATGTATGCCATACGACCAAATGGGGGGTAATGAGTGACATCCATTTGCCAGATGCAATTAGGGAGCACACCACGGGGATTAACACCTAGGTTGCGTTGTGGTAGGAAAGTAACACAATTTTTACAATTGACAACAATATTTCTGGCTTGATCTTTAGTAATATGAAATTTTGTCTTTAGAGTGTGGGAGTTAACATGAAACTTGGAATGAAAATGTTGCGCCTGTTCAACAGCAGACAGAATAATGACATCTTTAGTAGCGAGATTTGCTCTACGATTGAGAAAATTGAGAGGACCTGGCAGATTAGTATGCGCTCTAATATGTCCAATAAAGAAAGGTTGGGTGCGAGCCCAAATGACAGTTTGGAGAGTTTGAAGAATATTGGTGATAGTGGATTTGGAGGATATAATGCCAGCGCATTCAAGCCTTTGGACGGCATTGACTACATAATAACTGTCAGATAGAAGGTTGAAAGGGTCATTTTCATAAATTTTAAACGTTTGTAAAACTGCATATAATTCTATATGTTGAGCAGAACCTGGAGGGAAAACAAAAGCTTCTGTGTTTGTCATGGTTGCAATAGTGCCAATGCCTCCATGTGAACCATCTGTGCATATGGTTAGAGCCCCAGAAAGAGGTACAGAATGGGTGACACGGGGGAAAATGACAGGATGGTTTTGGAAGAAAGATAATAATGGATTTTTAGGATAGTGATTGTCTAACAAAGCATTGGTAGCAACTCTAAGAATGGCCCAACTGTCAGTGGTATTAATCAATATTTCTATTTGTTCAGTAGTATACGGGGTAACGATAATATCAGGTTGTTTTCCAAAAGCAGACAAGGAAAATTTTAAAGCTTTTAGTACGACATCGGCTACTAAGGTAGGGTAGTAAGATATAACTTTACCTGGAGAATGTGCTAAGTAAATCCAGGCGATGGGACCAGTTTGCCAAAATACTCCAGAAGGGATGGCTTTATCAGGTAGAACACAGAATAAAAGGGGCTTACTGTAGTCTATTTTGTCCACTTGAGCCATCTGTAAGGCCTCAGTAACCTTTAACAGAGCTTCTCTAGCCTCTGGTGACAATGATCTAGGAGAATCAAGAGCTGGATCTCCTTTAAGAATGTCATAAAGAGGTTTAATTGTTATGTCAGGTATTTTGCAGTAAGGCTGAATCCAATTTATGTTTCCCAACAGTTTTTGAAAATCATTAAGAGTTGTCAAATGGTTAACTCTTAGGGTAATCTTTAAAGGACGTACAACCTGGGAAGACAATTTAGTGCCTAAATACGTCTGTACAGAGTCAACCTGAATCTTTTCTGGGGCTATATATAGACCCCAGTTTTTTAAGATGCTTTGAAGTTTAGCCAACGATGCAGTTAGTAATAATTTATCTTGGTGGCACAGCAGGATATCATCCATATAATGGTAAATCAGAACATCTGGAAATTTATTTTTAAAAGGCTCCAATGCTGCATGAACAAAAAGTTGGCATAACGTGGGGCTGTTAGCCATTCCCTGAGGTAAAACAGTCCATTCATATCGTAAGGAGGGTTGTGAATTGTTTTGAGAGGGAACAGAAAATGCAAAGTACTTTGTATCTGTAGGATGTAGAGGAATAGAAAAGAAACAATCTTTAATATGTATGATAATAGTTTCCCAATTTTTTGGTAGTGCCGATACGACTGGCAAGCCCATTTGAACTGGGCCCATGGGTTTCATACAATCATTGACTTTTCTAAGATCATGAAGTAACCTCCATTTACCTGATTTCTTTTTGATCACAAATATAGGCGTATTCCAGGGAGAAGTAGAGGGTTTAATATGACCTGCATCTAACTGTTCTTGAACCAATTTGTGGGCTGCTATTAATTTTTCCTGAGATAGGGGCCACTGAGAGACCTACATTGGTATATTTTTATTCCAAGTAATTTTAATAGGAGAGTAATTTGGAACATCAGTGGCCCCTAGGAAAAACCCAGGCCTGGTCCTCCCATGCCATTGTGGCCTACTACAGGAAAAGGAACCGGCTGTTGTCGTCCTTGTCTTTTATTTCCTAATCCTCCTGATGTATAACCTTGTTGACTCATAATCTGTCTTGCTTGGGGTGAATAATATCTTTGGGTAGTTAAGGTTACATCCATTTGAGTCAAGATGTTCCGTCCCCAAAGATTAACTGGAATAGGGAGGACATATGGCTGAATAACTCCCGAATGTCCCTCTTCATCAGACCATGAAAGGGTAGCGGCCCTACAATCAGGATTTTCAGTTGTTCCCAATCCTCTTAGAGTCTGAGAAGCCTTTTGAAGAGGCCAGGATTTTGGCCAGTCTACTTGTCTGATAATGGATCTATTTGCCCCTGTATCAAGTAACCCAAAAAATTTTTGTTCATTAATCATAATAGGATACATGGGCCGTTGTTGCATGTCAATATTGAAAAAGGCCCAAGGCTTGTTTTTAAACTTATTAATTTTAGGAATTAAGGCAAGGGAAGCTATAACATCTCCTGGGGATATGATGACAACTCCACGTGGAGAAGATAAAAGAACCTTTAGGGGACTTGTACTTGCTTCAACTAGCAGAGGATAGACTATGATGCCCTTGTGTGCCATATTAGGATGTCCTAATATTAATCCTTGACTATCCTTTGATAGAGGCCCTATAAAGTTTGTCTCTACTGGCTGTGTTCCCATTTCTGGAGTCAAAACGAGTCGAGCTGTGGCTCTGATGTCTCGTTGCTCACAGGAATTGTCCCTTGGCTCGTAGGGGGCCAATAAGTGCGTGGGACCTGTTGAATCACCCCGTACATTTGAGGGCCCCGAGGTGATGGGCCCCTCTGCCTGTTTTTTGACTGTTGTTGTGTGGGTAGAATGGGTTGTCCATAGACATCAACCACAGATCTACACTCATTAGCCCAATGATTTCCTTTTTTGCATCGAGGACAGAGGCTAGGTTTTGGTCTCAGTAATGTTTGAGGTTGATTTTGTAACATAGGGCAGTTTCTTTTTATGTGCCCAGGTTGCTTACAATGAAAACAGGTGCCTGGAGCACCAGTGTTTGTTCTACTCTTTTGTAATCCTTGTACAATGGCATTGGCTAATACTTGTCCTTGTATTGCCACATCATTAACATCTCTACATAATTTTATATAAGTAGATAAATCTCTCTTGTTTTTCCAGGGTCGAATAGCTTCTTGACAGTATTTGTTTGCTTGTTCATATGCCAATTGTGTCACAAGGGGCATGGCTGCCTCAATGTCTCCAAAAATTCTATTAGCCGTTTTAATGAGGCGGTCCACAAAATCTGAATATGGCTCATTAGGCCCCTGCATTATTTTAGATAAATGTCCCTGAACATCACCCGGTCCAGGTACTGCCTTCCAGGCTTTAACTGAGGTAGAACCAATCTGTAAATAAACGGCAGGATCATAGCCCACTTGATTATCAACTCCTGCATATTGACCCTGACCAGTCATCATATCTACATTCCAATGAGGGTTCCCTGCCCTGGCATTACGTCTTGCAATGTCTGTACAGATTTCATGCCATGTTGCTTTCCATAATAAATATTGTCCTCCAGATAGGATTGCCCTAGTTATAGAGACCCAATCATCTGGTGCATAATACTGACTTCCCATGGATTCAACCATGGCCAAGGTAAATGGAGCTTGAGGCCCATATTGACTAGTGGCCTCTTTAAGTTGCTTAACTAATTTGAAATCCAGCTGTTGATGGTATCTTGCATTATTTTGGTCTTGGAGAACGGGGAATGTTGCCGCTAGATTATGAAAATCAGTTCATCCTTTATTACTCTCGTGACAGCATTCAGGAACTTCCCGTCGTCCGCAAGGAGGCGGTGTCAGAGGTGGGGCAGAGGGCTGAGCCTTATTAACATTACAATCCTCCATTTGCTGGACCACTTCTTCTAGTTCGTCTCCGGACATTTCACTATCACTCTCTTTATCACCTCCTAAGGAGGCTTGAGACCGTTTTTCCTTAATTTCTTCTAAGATTTTGTCCCCTTCCTTAATAGCTGTATGATTTTGTAAAGTTTCTGAATTTAAGCAAGTTTGTACAAGACTCCATATCGCCAGGGTGCCGGCAGGCAATGCCTTTTGTGTGTCTGCCTTTTTTAAATTTTCCCCAAGATGCTGCCACTGGGGAATATTAAAGATTCCTTCATCTAAAAACCAGGGGGCGCATTGCACTACTGTCTTAAGGAATTTGCGAGCAGTACCGGCTTTTAACGGTGTACCATTAGCCTTCAGTAACACTCTCAGAGGAGTTTTTATTTTCTGCCTCGATATTTTTGATCCCATGGTTACTAGCTAAATATATTTGATAACCCACAAAACACAAATGAACAAGAAACAGAAACAAAATACACGCAATACACAACCACGAATTAGACTTGAACACGGACACATAGATATGCTCCGACGCTTACTGCGTACTTTCGATTTGTTGCACTTCCGTGAACTTTTTGATTGTCGCTCTGCCGCAAACTTTCTCTGATCGCCGCTGAGATGCGAACTTGAATTGCCGCCTTCCGTGGACTTTTTTCGTTTCACTCTTGTGCGAGAGGTTCCCGGGTTTCGGCACCACTTGCTGACTCCGACCAGCAGAGTCGAACAAAAGAAAAACAAGGACCCGGCGGAACTGTGACAGGTTTTATTGAAGGCGCAACAAGAGGAACCCGGTACCAAGAAAGTGCGTAGTATATATAGGACATAGGAGCCAATCACAGAGAAGGTCACATCTCAACCTTGTGGACACATAATAGGGAAGACAGGAAGCATTTACTGGGCCCGAGCTCTTATGGTTTCTACCGGCCAATGGGGTGGACTTCCTGGTACAGGCACAAACTTGTTTACGCCAAAGGCGGCTGATTTGGCCCAAAACCAAGCCCCATCTTTCCTTGGGCAGGGGACAGCCCTCGGCCACAGGAACTGTCCCCGACAACTTTGGATATAAATAACGTGGAACCAACTCCCCACATTGATGAACTTTGAGACTTTTGTCCTCAAGTCCCTTGGTAGCAGCTCCTTCTCTCTGCCATTGCAGAATTTCCATCCACCATTGTCAGGACTTGCCCTGGGCTAGGAAAAGGTGCCTGAGACCTTCTTTGTAGCACCCTTTTTTCCTCTGTGCAGGAGACCAGCTCTTGTACTGGGTCAGCAGCATTCCCAGAATGCAGGATTGTGCCCAGAGATCACTTTCTGTTCAGAAGCTTTCATTCTCTGGAGTCTGTCCATCCTCTCCACCAGTGACTGGCTTTGCTCACATCTTCACAGTGCATGAGGGAGCTTTGGTCTTGATAGCTTCTGAGATCATCCTGGCACCAGAGTTCCCAACTTGATTTCCCTGGAGACTAGAAGAGAAGGGTTAGGACAGGGCTCAGCACCCACCCATTCCCTTGAGTAGAGCAGTGGTCACCATAGCAACTGAGGAACCTTTGTGCTTCCACAGTCCCTCCCACAGATGAGTCTGTAGCTGGCTCCTCCTTAGAATGCATTCCCCTGTGGTGCTGCTGGGAGGCCTGGGCACTGGTTCCCAGAATTGAGCTAAAGGCAGGGCCTGACCTGGGATCAGTTCTGAAGGTGGGGCAAAAGTGGAAAGAGCCAGTGCTAGTGAAGCTACTCACTTGATGTGCTGTAGCCCATGGTTCCCAGACAGAGCACTGGCAATGCATATGGCCCCATCCATCCCCAAGGAGTTCTCTTGAAGACTAGGCAGAGAAAAGATAGAGTCACTACAGTGAGTCATCAGGACCAGAGAAATGCCTAAGGAGACATTACCTTATTGGGGGCAGGGAGGACAAGCAGTTCTGGGTTTGACTTGTTTGTAGGTGCCACAACTGTGAGATGGCATTTGACCATGATAGTGTCTGTCAGCAGCTGGGTTGCCCCACCCAAGACCCTAAGTGCAGATTTTAAGTGATTTCTGACTTAAGCAGAAGGAACAAAGCCACCGACAAAGGGTATGGACTTTAATAGAGGATTAGCTAGAGGAAATCAGGAGCATTTTAGCTCACAGGGAAGATCCAGCACAACAGTATGCTGCTCCAGGACACAGGCAAGTTTGACAGCCACTCACTTAAGCCTTCGGAGACTGGAGTTAATCTTCAGTGAGCTGGCCAGGGCCTTCGCTCCTGCCACTCCAATAGCATTTCCTCGTAAGCTGTCAGGAAAAACAGGACACCTAAGGTACAGGGACAGGCTGAGAAGTGACAATGGCACCTCTCCAGGTGGATGTGGGGTTACTTGGACTTCAGCAATCACTGGAGGTGAGGGTTGCGCCTTCCTCACTTTTAGGCACTAGTACCAGGCTGGGCTCTAGGGAGCAGGACACACGAAGGGGGTTGAGGCCAGCCCAGGCTTGGGTGCTTCGTTGGAGTCCTTTCCTTTTCCATTTCCAAAAATGGCTGGGCTGAGATGGGCAATGCAGCACTCCATCCAGCGAGTGACCAGTACACTTAGCCTCACAGGGAACCATAAGAGCAGGGATGACCTGGACACACCCAAGAGCTTCATGGTGCTTAAGCTCCCTCACCAGGGGTTGGACCTTCTCAGAGACCAGGATCCATGGCCACTGCTACCATGGAGACCTAAACAGGGGCTCCACACATGTTTAGCCTGGGCAAGGCCAACCCAAAGAGCAGGACAAACTAGTGACTCCAGGAAAAAGGCAGGGAGTGGGAATAGACACGCTGGGGTACACATGACCTGAAATACTGAAGATCATCTGTGAGTTTCCATGTCAATTGGTATCCACTATGAATCCATAGCTTGATTTCTTTGAGCAAAAGACTTGCCGGAAACAGGAATACTCACTCAAGAATCTCCAGCGTTCTGTTCACAGCCAGGGCTTCCCCCAGTGCCTGGGCCCCTGGTGCACCAATGGAGGCCACCTGGAGGCTACAAGAGGAGGGGCAATCAGTGCAGGTAGGCAAGGCCTCCCTCCAAAAGGTTCACCCTTCACGGGGAGTAGAAGTGGAGAAACAGTATTGCAGATTGTTGGTCTATGACCTGTCCACAGAGTATACTACTGTGTCTCCCACCTACACCCTGATGCCTGAGACGGAGGTCTGGTCACAGGGTGCAGAAAGCAGAGCAATCTCCTGGATTTACTGGAGGAGGACACATGGTACCCCTAATTCATGCCTCTAGGTGTTTGATTTCCCAGTTACTGATATCAAACACACCTTTTTTGACTGTAAACAAAGATGGCGGGCAGCATGAGAGGATGGTGAAGGAGCTGGACTCCTGGGCTCCTGGCACCACAGGGACTTACTAGAGAGCAGTGAGGGCTGTGTTTGCCTTTAGCGCACTGGCCACCGCAGAAGCTCCCTCATCCCCAATGGCGTTCTCCTGTAAGCTGAACAGAGTGACCTCTTCAGGCACAGAAGGACGGGCCAGCACTGTAGCAAGGACCTGCTGTGTTCGGGCCCTCCAGATTCAGTTCAGACCACACACCAGCCACGAACAAACCATCAGAGTCCAGGAAAGAACACATGGGAATTGCTGATAACAAGGGTTCTGGACCAAAAGGGGAATACTTTTCAAAGCCAACCAGAAACTAACTCAAAGCTCTCAATCTCCAGACCATTCTTGCTGATTAGGGTTTTATAACCACCACTCTTCAAAATTCAAGGAAAATAGCAGGCACTGGCACGATAAATGACTTGAGTTTAGGTCAAGTGGATATGGCATGTAAAGTGATCAGTCTGCATTCATTATATTTGAGCATGCCCTGTGTGCTGAATATGTGCAAAGCAGGAAAGGCAGTTCTACCCTGTTGGAACTCAGATTGGAATATGCAATTAAATGAGTAGTTTAGCTAAGTACAGCTGCAGGGAAGGCCAATGGATTCTCCTATCCCAGTGTGGTACCCAGAGTCAGATCTGAACCAATACAGGTAATGAGGGGTGGGGAGGGCCTGGCACCTCTGAGGAGCCCAAGGAAATTGAGCTGAGTTCCTGGAATGGTGAGAAACAAAAGACTGGGGAGAGCTGAGGTTGTGGCTCAGAGGTAGAGTGCTTGCCTAGGACAGGTGAGGCAGGTGAGGTCCTGAGTTCGATCCTCAGCACCACATTAAAAATAAATAAATAACAAGTAAATAAAGGTTAAATTAAAAAAAAAAGACTGGGGAGTGTGAAGGAAATAGATCTTTCCAGGCCTTGTAAGCCATGCTGCAGGGTAACACTTCACTTCAGGCACTGGACAGCACTGAAGGATCTCACCCAGGTGGGTACACTGTTCAGCAGCCTGAGGGGATGGCCTGGATGTGGAGGCTGCCAGGGAAGCAGGTGAGTAGGGATGTGGCCTGGATGCTGGCAGTGGAGGGAAACGGGAGGGACACCACGAGGGAGAATGGTCAGGACTTGGAGATGAGCTGGAAATGGAGGAAGGAGCAAGTGTGGTGCTCTGGCTTGCACAGTAGCTTGTCCCAGGAGCCGGATGGGAAAACAAAAAGGCTTGTGGGAAAGAATGCACCATCCTCCTCTACCTGTGAGACACTGAGGGGATAGGCCAAGGTGTGAATTCCACAGGGTTTAAGAGAGAGCTGGAATGTTGATGTGGAGGTCATTGGAATTCTCAAGGCAGTGGGAGCCCTAGGAGAGGAGGCAAACTCAGAAAAGGAATGTCATTACAAGGGCCTGGGCCAGAACCCCAAAGAGCCCCAGAATCAGAGTGGAACAGAAGAGAAGATTGAGGAGGACCATCCAGAGAGAGAGTATCCTGGAGGCTGAGGGAGAATTGTCAGGGCGGAAGCAGATGGGGCTCAAAAAAAGTCACAAAAGATCACATGTTGTATGATTGGATTTATGTGGAATGATGAAACGTCTAGAATAGGCAGATCCAGGGGACAGATAGATTCATCTATGAGGGATGCCGGGAGGAGAATGGAGAGTGCTGATGGGTATGGGTTTCATTGTAGGATGAGAGAAATCTTCTGAGATGATCTTGGTACTGGTTTTACAGTTTTGTGTGTGTGTATGTGCTGGGGATTGGATCCGGGGTCTGGATCATGATAAGCACACTACCCCTGAGCTCCCCAGCACACCTATGTTTATTGTACATTTCCAGGTTCATCCATGTTGCTGTTGCACCGTGTGTTAGTACTTCATTCCTTCTCATGGCAGAATATATTTATGTGCATGTACACATTTTATTTTGTATAAATAAAATGGGCAAATTTTATGGTATGTGGATTATGTCCCAGTAAAACTGCTATATATCTCTATATAACAGATACACAGATATTTTTAAACAGGTGAGACCTGAAACAAGCCCGCTGGTCTTAGGGCAGAGATAGCTCTGTACCACCAAGGGTCATCCATTCAGCAGCCCTGTGCCTGGGGACTCTGAGGTTTTAGACCTCGCTGCTTACCCCACCTCCCCTTAGTCCCTGCAGGCCACACTTACTCTAAGCTGGTCAGGCTGCTGTTGAGCAGAAGTGCTTGTCCCAGGGCCTTGGCAGCACTGGCCTGGATGAAGTTCCACTGCAGGCTAAGCAGACACACACATGAACACGTGGCTCAGGGGCAGAGCCAAGGAGGCTCCAGAAGCTTCTAGAGGATCTGATAGCAGGGTGAGTCCAAGAGGATTCCTGCTGCTCCCCTCAGGCTTAGTTCCCAAAGGGTCAGCATGTATTCTATTAGTTGTGACCACAGGGACAAGCTTAAATATTCTCCAGACAGTCCCTGCATAAAGCATGGCTGCCCAGGGCATCATGGTGGCACCCATCTCCCACCATAGTTCTGTTGTCTGAGGATCAGCCTCAGGAATCAGAACCATGGAGAGGGGGCACATATTACTTGAAGATGGGCAGCCTGGAAAGCCCCTGAGACCCAGGTGAGGGTGTCCCGAAGCCAGGCTTGGTCTGTGGCCCTTTGGGAGTAGTCCTGCAGCTCTACAGAGGGGCATGGGGTGCTGGGGTGGGGCACAGACTCACTGAAGGGACTTGAGGGTGTGGTTTTTTCCCACTGCTACTGCAATGGCCTGGGCACCCTGGTCATGGAGGAGGTTGGCTGTCAGGCTGGGAAAAGGGAGAAGAAACGAGTGAATGGGAACCTGTCCTCAAGCTGCCTGTCCCTGGTCACTGGGGAGTTCTACCCACTCCTCCTCTTCCCAAGGACCACCCAAGTCTGTGCTGATATTAGTTATTTGGCTCATATCTGTGAGAACTTTGGTGTCCTGGGGAGTGTCGTACCAAATCCTGAAAACAACCCAGGGGCAGGTCCCAGGCTCAGCTCAGTGGGTGCAGTGACAGGTCACCTGGCCAGAATGTGGTGGAGCTGCCCTGGGGGTTGCTTCTCAATACTATGACCCCACATCAACTCTTGAGTCCCCTCCCTTCGGCTGGTTCATCCCCAGTGGAGACCAGCAGAGTATCTCCCTGTCGTCAATTGTGTCATTTATACCACAGTGTAGGGGAGGGCTCGTGTGAGGGTTGCCACCAGTCACCAGGGCTGCCTCTTTCCCATCCAGGTCCTTCTTCAGCCTTGTAAAATGGTGAGGGTACTGAGGGCCTGGCCCATTATAATGGTGCCCACCAGCTCTGAGCTCTGTGTGGGCGAGGAGGCTGTGGCACAAATGATCCCAAGGAGGCACAGTCTCTACCCCCTTCCCCACACCCTCCCTGACCCCATCACGTACTCCAGATGTTTTAAAGTGCTGTTGATGCAGAGAGCATGAGCCAGGGCCTGGGCTCCCTCAGGACTGATGGAGTTTTCTCGAAGGCTAAGAAAGAAAGGGAAGACCCTGAGCTTCCTACGAGGCAGGTGAGACCCCTAGTGGCAGATACACCCAGGTTTTTTGAAGCTTAAGAAACCTCAGGTGGATCCTGGGCCAAACTAGAGGTAACTCCAGCCTTACTATCCAGAGTCATGGAACTGCTGGACAAGGTGGATGGAGGTCAGAGACTGAGAGCAGAATGCACTCGGGGCTGGCATTAGCGGGGTTCTGGCAGGGAAGAAGTGCTGGCTGAGGTATGAAGGAGCCAGTTCTAGCAAACCAGGGCTCCAAGCAAGGGCTGCCAGCCAGGTGCCCCCCACTCAGGACTAATGACCATACAAGAACATCCAGGAGGAAGAGGATAGGATGACAGGACCTCAGAAGTGTGAAGGGCAAGAGGCAGGTGAGCATGCTGGGCACCTGAAGGGCTTGCACACGGGTAGGGAGCAGCAGAGCAGCCCATAGGGCCATAACTATCTCCTGACCTCAAGAGGAGCAGGGTGCCCAGTTTTCAGAGCCAAGCCTGCCCCAGCCACAGATTTCCCCATAACATGCTTCCCAGCACCAGCTCTTCTTTCCAAATCCCAGAGTTCCTGCATAGCCTCTGGTCAAAAGGACACCCTGGGTGGGGGGGAATCCAGGACTTACTTGAGGCTGAGGAGGGTCTGGTTGACACCAAGGGCCTCCATCAGCATGGCCACTCCCGCATCACTGATGGAGTTGCTCTGCAGGCTGCAGACAGAATGTGGCATCATGGCTGTCCCAGGACCCAGAGAAAGCTGTCCAGTCCAGCCTGAGGCCACAGGCTCTGGGTTGGGGAGGCCTGGAGATTGCTGCTCTCATCCCTCTTTCCTCCCATTGCCCCACCTTCTAGCCCCTGCCAGGTCAGGGTAGGTAGGTTTAGCACAAGCACCAAGGTCTAGACTCTGCCTTAACATGGGTGGTTCCACATGTCCTCAGAGGAAGGCACGTTGCTTCTGCGGCCCAAAGAGTATGGTACAGCAGCACCCCCTGTCCAGTCAAGGCTGTGGCAGCCAGCTCCCTCCTCATCTGTGCACTTATCAAGAGCACTGGGAACTTGTTCTGGAAACTAGAGGTAACCCCAGCCTTACTGTCCAGAGACATGGAGCTGATGGACAAGGAGAGCAGAATACACTCAGGGCTGGAATTAGCAGGATTCTGGCAGGGAAGAGGTGCTGGCTGGCAGCCTTCTTCTGGCACTACCAGCCAGCCATCTGCTAGATGGAGAGCCCAGGAATGACTATCACCCCTGGAAGGTGTTCAGGCAGACTCACTCCAGGCTCTCCAGGCCCTGGTTCACCTTTAGGGCCTCAGCTAGGGCCTTGGCACCTCCATCACCAATGCTGTTACTGGAGAACCTGCAAGAGAGAGACGTGGGTGAGCCCGCCTCCTGCAGCAGCTGCGCAGAGCCAGACCTGGGCATCAGGGCCCAGGGAAGCCTTCAGGGAAAGCAGCCTCTTCTGTCTCAAGGGTTCCCAGGGCAATTTGCTCTGCTTCGGTTCTGTTAATCTGTAGTCTTTGCAAGTGACTCCCTATCCCTGTAAAAGATCAAGGTAGCAAAGTCCTTCTTGACTCCCTGGCAAGGGCAGGAGGTCAGTGTTGACCCTTAGTGAGAGGTTTTGGTGGTACTTTAATGTGAAGTTTACTAAGAAATGTACCAGCTGGGAAGGCAATAAGCATGAGCCTGAGAAGGTGAGCAGTCACCCAATCCTGGACATCTGGGTCTCCACTCTTCTGGCCCAGTGCTTTGTAATCAAAAAGCCAGCTGTCCTGCATCTATCCATTAGTCCATCCATCCATCCATCTATCCATCTATTCACCATCCTCCCATCTTCCCTTCCAATCATATTCCCATCTCTCTATTCATGCCTGTGCCCACAAATATTTAGGATGGTTGGTCTTGTGCTGGGCATTGAGAATACCAACTTGGCCCTTCTGTGTTTCTCACATGAGCTCCTTCAGACTCCTGTTCTGCCTCAAGGCTTCTGCCATCCGCTGGGCTCCCGTGGGCCCAATGCTATTTTTCTGCAGGCTGTGGGAGACAAGAGGGATCCATCAGCAAATCTGACCACAGCTATTGCCAGGCCAAGGACAGTCTAGGTTCAGGGCAAGAGGTAGAGAAAAGTTGGAACATGTCTCCATTTGTACAGCAGTGGGAAGGGGTCTCAGAGGGTCTGGTGATGTTTTTATGTGGGAGAACAAGGGACAAGAGCAGCTGGGGCCTCCCATGTAAGTTGCCTGCAAGTGGCAATCAGTGGCTGCTGATAGAGCCAGCACCCTCCTGCATGGGGGACCTACATGCACAAGACCTGCTGGGCCTTCATCTGTCAGTCTTCCATCTAGACCAGCCAGTAGCCTGCCTCCCGCCTTGAGAACCTCTGAGGAGAGGGACAGGAGGATCAACAGGACAGAGCCTCCTACATGAGGCCGAATACTAGCCTTAAAAAAAATGTAATCTTCCAAAAAGAAAAGAGACAACCCCCACTCTCTTAGAGGACACATGAGGTTGCAAGTACTCTCTGTCCTGTTGAGAAATATGCAAGTCTCTTTAAGAGCTCAACCTCCTGCCCATTTCACAGCCTAGGAATGTCTTTCTCAGGGTCTCTGTACAGGTAAAAATCTAGCAAGGGATGGTCCCTGTCTTCCTGCTTCTATGGGAATTAGCCTGGGCACCTGTTGTGAGTACCTGCTTGTCATAAAAGACAGAAAAATTTTATTTTTCCCTTAGATAAAAGCAACTGGGGAAATAGATGATCACCCCAAATTATTTGGTGACTGTAGGAAAAGCTATAAGTGACAAATGGCGTCATCAAGCTACTTAGGAGACTGAGGCCAGAGGATTACAAGTTTGAGGCCAACCTGGTCAACTTGGCAAGACTCTGTCTCAAAATAAAAATAAGAAGAGCACTTACTTGGGGCTGGGGCTGGGGCTCAGTGGTAGCGCACTTGCCTGGCATGTGTGGGGCACTGGGTTCGATTCTCAGCACCACATATGAATACATAAATAAAATAAAGGACTATCAACAACTAAAACAAATATTTTTTAAAAAGGCTAAATGAAAAAAAAAAAAGAGCACTTGCTTAGCATGCATGAGGCCCTGGGTTCAATCCCTAGTACTACAAAAAAATAATAATAATGTTGTGTTTTCTTATAAGTTGTCATTTATCTTGAGAGTATAAGGGATGGGTCCTATCTGCTGGGCTATAGAAATGGGCTGCAGCAGAGTGCCTACAATGTGCACTGCAGTCCTGAATGCTTATTCAACAATAAGACTGTTGTGTTCGTTCCTACGTTTGTGGAGAGGGCTTTCTGGTTTGACAAGAGGTTTTTATTTCTAATAATTTCCCCACATCTATTCTCTGGAAAAGCAGTGAGCATCAAGTTATCCTGGGGCCATCCAGAGGGGTCAGAAAGCTTCAGCCTCACCCTATCCATTTATCCTTGCAGGAAAAGAAGAGGCCAAACAGGAGAGAAGGGAGGTGGGAGAAGAGAGGGGAGGTGTGTCCACTCACTGCAGCAGGGAGAGGGTCTGGTTGGAGGCCAAGGCCTCCGCCATGGACCTGGCACCATCATCCTTGATCATGTTGCTCTGGAGGCTGTGGAGGCAGGAAGGAGTATATCGCTGATGGAGCACAAGAGAATTCCTGGTGTGGCCTGAATTCCCTGCAGTGGAGGCACCTCCACAGGGTACCTGCTGAGAGGGCAGCAGCTGGCCTTAGTGAGAAGAGGCCCTGACCATTATGTGCCCTCCTCACTGCCCACTAGAGTCAGCCCTTCCTTCACTGGTTCAGCCCATGCTTCTGACAAACAATGACAAAATCATCAATAGCCCATTGCACCTAAAAGCCACAGTACTCAATTACCGGCAAGGATAATGAGAAACTGGAACCCTCACACTGCTGTTGGGAATGTAGATGGCCCAGCCTCTATGGAAGAGAGTCTTGGCAGCTCCTCAGAAGGTTAAATAGAGTTAGCAGGTGACCCCGCAATTCCATTCCTAGGTATATACCCCAAAGAATTGAAAACAGGCACTTGAATATTTGCACACAAATATTCATAGCAGTATTATTGATTATGGCCAAAAGGAGGAAACAGCAAAATACTCATTGATGGGTGAATGGGTAAACCAATCGTGGCCTCTCCATTCAACAGAGTATTACCCATAAAATAGAATGAAGCACCAGTGCATGCCATTACTTGTTGTAGGGCCTATCCAGATGGGTCAGAAGTTTGAGGTTCACCCCATTCATTCCACCTTGCAGAAAAAGACAAAGGAGCCAAACAGGAGAGAAGAAAGAGGCATGTCATCAATGGACCTGGCACCATTGATTCCATTCAGATGAAATGTCCAGAATGGGTGAATCCAGTCAGACAGGAAGGATTGGTTCACAAGAGGGGCTGGAGAGAAGGAAGAATGGAAAGTGACAGCTAATGTGTACGAGGATCCTTTGTGATGATGAAAACATTTCAGAACGAGATTGAGGCATGGTGACATAGTGCTGAGTGTACTAATACCAGTTACCCGGGTACTTCAAAATGGTAGTATGTGAGTTTCACCTCACTAATAATAAACAAATGGAAAAACAACAGAACAGTGGTACCCACTCAACTAAGGATGGACACAGCCACAGGCTCCTGAAAAGGACACAGTCAACCACACCAAATGTTGCCCTTTCAAGAAGGCAGCTTACAGGGGAAGCCTAACACCATGACTGGAGTTACAGAGGCACAAAGAGGAAGGAAGAGTTAGAACTTGAAGCTTGCTTAGGATACAAGCTCTGGTACCCAGTGAGTGAAAGCTGGTGTCCCATGCCCACCATTTTGAATCACCTCCCACTCCATAGGTGCCTCCTGAGGCAAGAGTTTTTGCAGGCCCTCTCCTGGAGGTTGGGAGCAGGAGACACGAACCTCAGAGAAGTCAGAGTGCGGTTAATCTTCAGAGCTTCAGCCAGTGCCTTGGCTCCCTGTGGTCCAATGGTGTTACTGCGGAGGCTAACAGAAGAGAGAAAAATGACTCTCAGGGAGGAGAGGAGGGACAGAAAGTACAGACCTTCAGATCTGGGATCTTTGAAGGGAATGTGTGAGGGTTTAGCATTTCACACCTGGTGGAACCAGGGAAGGGATCCTTAATAAGTGAGCAAGGAGGGAGTGTCTCTCCAGAAAGCTGACACGATGGGGAAAGGAAGCAGGACTGGTAGCCCAGCGGGCCCAGTTCCAGTGTGGAGATGAGAACAACTAGCTGAGTTGAGGACTGAAAACTGGCTGCTATTAAGGGTGAAGCTCAACAGCTGAGGAGCCATGACTTTGCAAGCTCGGCTGTCCTTCCAGCCATCCAGGAAAACATGTGGGCTGCAGGGAGATGAAACCTGTTCTAAATGGGACAGGATGCCATGCCCAGAGTCTACCAGGGCTGAGTCTGGGGCATCAGGGAAGGACAGATAAGACCCAGTCACTTTATAGGAGGAAGATGGCTTAAAACTCTCCTTGTTCCAGTGGCCTTAGGTGTCCTACTTACTCCAGAGCTGTCAGACTTCTGTTGACCAGGAGGGATCTGGCCAGAGCTTTGGCCCCTTTGTTACTGATCTGGTTCTCAGCCAGGCTGCCCGAGGAGAGAGACAGGAGTGATTACTTCAGGTGCAGAATCTCATCACCTCCTCCTTAACGCAGTGCCCGTGATTAGCCTCAAGTATCTGAATCATCAGAGCCCCCAAATAGGCAGAAACCAGGTGACTGACTCCTGGAGCAGAAAGCTGATCACAAGAAAGCCCCTGAGCCTAGACAAGTATGGACGGAGAGGCCCAACAGACCCTCACCCTGGCAAAGAGTCTTAGAGGAAAGCTTCTACCCAAATGAGAGCCAAGACTTATGGCAATTACAGAAATCTGCTATATGGCCCCCAGAGAGAGGTATTGTAAACTGACCCTCAGGAAGAAAACTACACACACACACACACACACACACACACACACACCCCTGATTTATTTACTGTTGTTTCGACGGCGGTAAAGAAGTCTCTATAGTTCTATAGGATCTTCAGCTCATGGGATATGGTGTTCAACTAGAGTCCCCAGGCACTTTTCAAGCTATTCTTCTAGGGCCCCTCCTGACTCTGGGGAAAGCTTCAGTAGCCAACAGGAGGATGAGGGGGAACCAAATGGGCCAGGCTGTGGCCCCCCACATCCCTTCTTTCAATCATGAAGTTCCCCTTTTGTCTGGTTTATTCATTGGGGTTCTGCCTGACATGTCATTTTTTAAAAGGATTCTATTGCTTAAAAAAGAATTCAAGGGGGACTGGCTGTAGCTTAGTGGCAAAGCGCTTGCCCAGTATGCATGAGGCACTGGGTTCGATCCTCAGCACCACATAAAAATAAACCAATAAAATAAAGGCATTCTGTCCATCTACAACTACAAAAAAAAAAAAAAGTTAAAAATTAAAAAAAAAAAAAAGATTCAAGGGGCTGAGGATATAGCTCAGTTGGTAGAGTGCTTGCCTTGCATGCACAAGGCCCTGGGTTCAATCCCTAGCACCACAAAAAAATAATAATAATAATAAAATAATTCAAGGAACATCCATCATCCAGGCCTCCTCCTACGTAAAAGTTCTCAATTCTAGACAGCCTAGGGGCTACATAATGTTTTATAAGTAATATTTCACAAGCAGTTGTGTGTTTTTTGCAGATTACCTTGGACATTGGAAACAAGGACGTGGCATTGAGGACCAACTGTAGAGAGGAGCAGAGGGGAAAGAGAGTGTGTGGCAGTAGTAAAATGTGTTTAGCCCTTCACTTTTTTTTTTTTTTTTTTTTTTTTTTTGGTACTGGAGGTTGAATCCAGGGAAGTGCTCTGCCACTGGGCTCCATCTCCGGACCCTTTTTATTTTTTATTTTGAGACAGGATCTGGCTAAGTCGCCAAGGCAGGCCTCCAACTTGTGAACGTGCCTCAGCCCCCAAGTAGCTGGAATTCTAGACAGGAGTCACCATGCCCAGATGCATTAAATTTTAATTAAAATTAAAACTTTTTGAAATTGAGTTTTTTTATTTTAATTCAACATGCAATCCTGTGCCAAGAGTATAGCTTGAAAGCAGACATTTAAGGGAGCTGTGAGAACCTCGTGCCAGGAGCTATGATAGCACACACAGTGCCCGAGCCTCACCGGGACATTTCCCTCTTCTTAAAGAGGAGATACCTGAGTCTCTGGCACTTTCTAGTATGCGCTAAAGCAAACAGACTGCATCCAGAGCCACACACTGCAAAGATCCCTCTGCTCAAGGGCACCAGTGGCCAGTTGAGTAGAAAGGATAGTGGGAAGGGGATCCCAAACCCCATGACACAGGTGGGCACCCCAGGTGAGGTTTCCCAGGTCAGCGTTACCTGATCTTCTGAATGCGACAGTCCTTCCCACTCAGAACGCTGCCCAGCAACTCCATCACAGGGTCCTGGAACTGGTTGGTATCCAGCCTGGCCAGGGGCAGCAATAGCGGGGGGTGGGGTGGTGTGAATGGCCCAGGGCAGCCCCCATCCCACAGCACCATGCTGCAGCTCAGAGAGCTACCTCTATGCAATGCTCAGACCTTCCCTACAGGGGGAACCCTGGGGCCATTGCCTGTGATCCCTGGGGTTCCTACTCAGGGGGTTCTTCCAGGGCCTACTGTCCCAATAACCCCATTCACAGGTGCCTCTAAGAGACAGAGCTAGATCTTCTACTTTTTTTTTTTTTTTTTTTTTTTTTGGTTCCCAAGATTGAACCTAAAGGCGCTTAACCACTGAGCTTCATCTCACATTTTATTTAGAGACAGGTCTTACTGGATTGCTTAGGGCCTTTGAACTCACAATCCTCCTGCCTCAGACTACTGAGCTGCTGGGATTACAGGCATGTGCCATTGTGCCCAGCCCTAACTCTGTTGAGGATGCATGAGCGAGTGTCCTCAGGGCTTCATCCTTCACCATTTCCTCCCCACTTGCTGAGGCCAGAGCAGTGAACAGAGCATGGGCTGAGGGTAGAGTCAGTGGGTGTGGCTTCCAGCAGCACTGGATGGCTCACCCGGTGTTTATTAAAGGGTAGGATTGTGTTCCCCCAAAAAAGCATTTGTTGAAGTCCTAACCCCCAGTGCCATAAGAATGTGGCCTTATTTGGAAATAGGGACATTGCAGATATAACAGTTAAGAGGAGGTCATACTGGAGTAGGGGGCCTATAATCTAGGGTCATAGTGTCCTTACAGGAGAGGCAGGACCATGTGAAGACAGAGACACAGAATTTGGCCACTTGACAAAGGAGGCCGAGTCTGGAAGGAGGCAGCTACAAGCCAAAGAACACCAAGGATTGCTGGCACATGCCAGGAGCTAGAGAGGTAAGAAGGGTCCTCCCTACAGGTTTCAGAAGGAGCACGGACATGCTGATGCCTTGATTTCAGACTTCTGGCCTCCAGGACTGTGACAGAATGAATTTCTGTGGTATTAAAACTGGGTGCAGGGCTGGGGTTGTGGCTCAGAGGTAGAGCACTCGCCTAGCATGGTGAGGCACTGGGTTCAATCCTCAGCACCACATAAAAATAAATAGAGATATTGTATCCACCTATAACTAAAAATACACCTTTAAAAAAAAAACTGGGTGCAGTTTTGGAACTTTGTTATCGCACACCAGGTGACTAACCCAGGGGACACAGTGGAAGGAGGAACCATTCCAAGTCCTGATCATTCCTTGGCCCACAACCCATGCCCACCTGAGGCTCCGGCAGTAGAGCAGCTGGGGCAGCAGGCTCTGGAGGACACCCTGGCTGAGGCACAGGGACAGGTTGGCCTCCCGGGCGCAGGTGTCAGACACCTGCAGGAGGTAGGCCAGGGCAGCACGGTGTGCAGGGCCGGTTAGCCTGGCTAGGGCCCCACTCTCCATGGCCTCTGCCATGCTGCGGACCAGCTCCGTGTGCTGCAGCTCGTTCAGGCAGTGCAGGACATTGACTGCACGGGAACAGACTGCAGTGTCACGGTGCAGGCACCCCTGCAGGAGCTCAGCCACCTGGGCCCTGTAGCTCTGGTGCTCACCCTGGGCCAGCAGGGAGCCAGCCAGCAGGGCATTAACCCTTGGAGACAAGAGGCCAGAAAGGAAGCGCAGGAACACGTCCAGTCTCCCGTCCTCGGCCTGCATGGCCCGTTGGGCTGCACTCCTGAAATGCGTGAGGAAGCCCAGCCTGGGCCAGGACATGCCGCTCTCAGTGAATAGGTCAAAGATGGCCTTCCTGGAGGCGCTGTAGTAATACGCGGCTGCCACAAACTCCTGCAGGGACAGGTGGGTGAAACAGTAAGCCACCGAAGAGGCCAGCGTCTCCTCCCGCTGCAGAAAGCAGCTACACAGGGCACCCTGCAACAGAGTGAGGTCCACGCCAAACGCCTTCATGTCTTGCTCATAAAACACGTACTTCCTCTTGACCAGCCCGTGGAAGGCCAGCCGGCCCAGCGTCCCCACCATCTTGCGACCACCATGGGCTACCTGCTCAATCCGAGGGCTCACCTTGCCCTTCTCCTGCCCTTCCCTGCTGAGGGCCATTCGAAAGTACCAAGAGTAGAGCTCACACAGGGTCCGTGGAGGCCACAGCTCTGCATCCTGGAGTGCTGGCCTGCTGCGACACAAGTGGCCCAGTGCTGTGCCCGTGAGATTGCAGAAGGCTGGAACGGTGCACATCAGATACAGGGCCCTGTCGGCCTGCACCTGGCTCAGGACCTGGCCCAGGAGGGTCTGTTCCTCAGGGAACATCCGCTCCAAACACACCTTGATCTCCTCCTCAGTGAAGCCTCGGATCTCAGTCATCCGGTCTACCAGGCCCCCTGGGATCTGGCCAGCCACACTGGGACGGGAGGTGATCCAAACAGAAACTTTTGGAAAGAGGTTGCCTCGGACAATGTTGGTGATCAGATGGTCCACCTGAATCTCCTTCTTGGGGTCTGTGCAGGCCACAGTGTTGGAGAAGTCCAGAGGTGTTTTACACTCGTCCAGGCCGTCCAGGACCAGGAGGACTCTGGCTTGGGTGGCCACATCCAGGCCAGCCTCCCCAGTATTTGGGAAGACAGAGCGGAGGAGTCTGTCCGCAGATAGCTTCTCGTGGATGTTGAGATCCCGGAAGGTCAAGGGCAGTACCAGCAGAAAGTCCCTGCCCACCTGCCCTTGGGCCCAGAGGCGGACAAAGTGCCTCACCAGGGTTGTCTTCCCCATGCCAGCCACCCCAACGGTGATGGAGATTCGGGGCGGAATGGACACCCGGGACAGAGGCAGGAAGAGCCTGTCCAGCCCGATGGGCCGAGCAGGGCGCTGCTGGCCACGTGTGGCTTCCACTTGTGTGAAGTCGTGCTCTCTCAGCTGCAGGTCTGTCAGGCCCTCCACCAGCAGGAGGCTGGCCAGCCGGGGCGGTGGGCCATTCAGCTCTGGGCCGCCTTCCATCCTGCTCAGCAGGGCCTCGCGGTACCTCCGGATCCTTGAATCTGCAGGGCCAGGTCAGAGGACAAGGTGAGGGCGGGGGCGAGGGGAAGAACCTGGTGTGCCCCCGGACACCCGCCTCCCTGCTGGGGCTTACCATTGCTGCGAGGACCCAGTGGGGAGTCCGGTGTCCTGTCAGGAACCTGAGGGGTCTGACCACCCTGACTGCCCTTCCAGGCCAGCAGGTCCACAAGGGCTTTCACCTGCTCAGCTGGGGAGCCAGTGCTGTGGGCCTGGCTGGCCTCCCCACCTGTCCACACCTCCTGCTTCCTCATGAGTCCAGGATTGCAGCCAGGAGCTGTGAAGACAGGGCCCAGACCTGTTGCCTGCTGCCTGTTGCCCCTCTGTCCAGTGTCCTGGAACAGGTGGCTAGCCCAGGCAGGGACAGGATCCACTCTCACCTTCCCCAGTGGGGGCCCACTGGCCTGGCCTCTAGGAAGAGGCTGGAAGGGCTGTTTGTTCCTGGACAGTGGGAATAATCATATGGGGACAGGGGTAGATGGATCCTGGGCCCTGGATCTGCTCTTACCAGCTGGGTGACCTGGGCAGGCTGCCGTCACCTCTCCTCACCTTGTTGTCCTCATTTGTGACCTGGAAATGATAAGGTTATGAGCAGTTTTCTCCAAAGGAGGGAGAAGAGGAAGTGGCCTGCCCTGTCCTGTGGGAAGGACACGGACTGTGTGACTCCAGCTAGTTAACATGGTAGAACTATAGACTGGGAGATAAAGAGGCAGCCAGGACTGGGGGTGGAGCACAGGCATGACAGTGCTCTGTGTGACACTGCGTTGTGGGTACAGGTCATTTTGCAGGTGTCCAGCCTCAGAATGTCCGACACCAAGAGGGAATCACGCTAGACTAGGCTGTGGGGTCGTGGGGTGTAGGGCATCATCAGAGCAGGCGGAGCCTCTGCAGGGGTACATCTGTGGAGGAGGCAGAGGCACAGCTGCTTGTCTTGGTCTCCTAAGCCTCCTTGGAAGCCCGGGCTCCCAGCCCTCAGGCAGCTCCGCTAGCAGCAGGAGATGATGATGCAGAGGCACCAGGAAGCAAAGCCATGCTGAGACTCAGTCTCTGGCATCGCTTGGCCCTCTCTGCAGCCAGGTGGACACCGAGGACTCCAAGGCCACCCCCACCCTCTGTCCCTCCTTGCCAGCCACAGGGCTACAGCAGTCCTTCCAGCAGGGGCCCAGGGACTCAGGGGGTGGGGACCAGCCACCATCATCTATGGTTCTAGGAGAGAAAACATGATGTGAGGTCAGCAGAGAGCAGGGCTTATTGCTGCTTCATTAAAAATGGCCCAGGTGGGGGCTGGGGTTGTCGCTCAGTGGCAGAGCACTTGCCTCGCACGCCTGAGGCCCTGGCACCACAGAATAAAATAAAATAAAGGTATTGTGTCCATTTACAACTAAAAAAAAAAAAATATATATATATATATATATTTTAAATGACCCAGGTGTTGTCACTGCCAAAACATTAGCCAGGGTGAGGCCACCCTCATTGTGCTTCAAAATCCCATTGACTGGGGCTGGGGATGTGGCTCAAGCGGTAATGCGCTCGCCTGGCATGCGTGCAGCCCGGGTTCGATCCTCAGCATCACATACAAACAAAGATGTTATGTCCGCCGAAAACTAAAAAATAAATATTAAAAATTCTCTCTCTCTCTCTTTCTTTAAAAAAAAAAAATCCCATTGATTCTCCTTACTCTTGTTCTTTTGATGCAAGCAACAGTGTGTACATAGATTCACGTGAGTGTCTGGAGGTTTTTATTTAGTCCTTTCAGTAAGACTTGGGATTTTCTTCTTACCTAGATCTTGCCAAACAACAATTTCTCATTTGTGTAGAGGTATTTTTTTAAAGTTTTTTTTTAAAGATGTTTATGGACCTATATTTTATTCATTTACATTGGTTTTCATTTGTCAATTCATTTTCTTTGAGTTTTCAAATTTCTTTCACAGGAATAATTTTATATATTCATTTCTAAACTGTCACTCTTATTTTGAACAGTTTTACTCCATCACCCAGCCCCCTTCCCGGGAGCAGTGCTGGTCTCAGCCACTGTGCTGTGCTCCTGCTGTATCCGGGCAATACCAGGAGTGGTTCTAGCCCACACTGTTGGGCATGGCAGATTTTTATGACAGTTAATTTTCTTCTTCCATTGAGAAAGATCCCTGCTCTCCTGTTACCATTCAAATAATGCCCCATACTGTATATCAAAGTCGACAGCGTCACAGACATTCTGCTGAGCACCGTTTTGTTATTTAATTTACTTCTTATGAGAAATCTCATTACCCTTATTTTTCCCATTTTATAGATGAGGGCACTGAGACTCAGAGAGCTAAGTGACTTGTCTCAGGATACATGGTGGGAAGAGGTTGAGTTGAGATAGCACTGACCCCAGTGTTGTGCTGTATTATCTCTATCACTTGTAAGAGGTTTACACATCCTTTAAAAATTAGGAACGTCTGTTAAATTAGCAAACAGCTTTTTTCTATATATTGATATCATCACTGATTTATTTCCATCATTCATTCAATGAGGAAAAAAATTATTAAGGGCCTCTTGTGTGTTCTAGGCACCGGGGGTGTGAAGCTGAATAAGTTAGGTAAAGTCCTTATCCTGTGAGAATGTGGGGCAGGGTAACGGAGAGTGACCACAGATCGCAGCCCAGGTGCAGCTCAGTGGAGAACACAGAAGAAGACAAGTGAGTAAGCCAGGGCTTCTGACAGTGACCAGGGCTGTGATGGAGGAGGTGGAGGGCAGGGGCGGGCACGGCTGCTTCAGTCACAGTGGCCAGGGATGGCCTCTTCGAGAAAGCTGCAGAAGACAGAGAAGGGAAGGAGTCGACCGTGCAGAGAGCATTTGAGGCAGAAAATTGCAAGTGTCCTGCGCTCGAGGAGGAGGCAAAGGCCAGAGCTCCTGGGGCACAGTGAGTGAGCAGGTGGCCCACCCTCGGGCCGGAGACAAGGACAGAGGGGAGCAGAGACCAGGTCACTGTCACTTGTTTGGCTTTGTGCTAAGCATGGGGGGAGCCACTGGAGGAGAGATGTGATGAGTGTCCGTAGACCTCCCTGCCAATCCACGAGCTTCACAGGAAGACTTGTGGCTCTTAGGAAGCCTTGCATCTAGATTATGGGACGGTATAAGAATAAACGCATGAGCCAGGGGAACAGAAGAGAGTCGGGGAGAAAATACGTGTGTATATCCTTTACACATGAAGGAGTTTGGTAATGTGAGAAAAGTAGCATTTCAAATCAGTAGAAATGGAACTGGGGCCATTGACCAGCATATGAAAAAAAAAGTAAGAGCTTTTAGTTCACATTAATATAAAACTTAATTTTAGAGGGCTAAAGAGTTTTTAAAAATATGAAACCATAAAGTTCCATAAGAGAATATGAGGAAAATCTTAAAATAGTCCTTGAGCAAGAAAGGCTATTTAAAGTTAGTCATAAAACCCAACATTCTTAAAGAAAAAGACTAACAAATTTGCCTTAAATTACTTAAAATACTGAATAATTAAAATATTTCCAAATAACAATAGGTGCTGTAGGTAAAGCTGGAAAAAACACATAAACCAGGAATAATATTTACAAAATACATGAAAGAACATCACTGTCAATATGTAAAGAACTCTTACCAAGCAACAAGAAATAAATAGTGAAAAAGAAGTATGGACACAAGGGTTACCATAGCAATTCCAAAATCCAGTGAGTCATCACATGCTTCCAAATTTCCCGCTCTGCAGAACAATGTGGGAGGGAAGTTTTGTTTGTTTGTTCAGATATTTTAAATTAAGGAAAAGAATAAAATAGCAAGTTTATGGATAAAGATCCATCTTAGAAAAAAAAAAAGAATAATGGACATAGAAGTAGAAAAATATATATAATTCACAGGTGGCGCACGCCTGCAATCCCAGCTGCTCAGGAGGCTGAGGCAGGAGGATCATGAATTGAAAGGCAGCCTCAGCAAAACTGAGGCACTAAGCAACTGGTGAGACCCTGTCTCTAAATAAAATTCAAAATAGGGCTGGGGATGTGGTCAGCAGTTAAGTGTTACTGGTTCAATCCCTGGTACCAAAAAAAAAAAAAAAAAAGAGAGAGAGAGAGAGAGAGAGAGAAGAAAACATACTAGGCTGCCTTATTGAGAATGTGGTAGTAGTAGGAATCTTAATACATAGTTTGTGTTAAATATAAATTATTATAAAAATTATGGCTGCCTTATTGAGAATGTGGCAGTAGTAGGAATCTTAATACATAGTTTGTGTTAAATATAAATTATTACAAAATTATGGTTTATTTTCCAGTGCTGGGTATTAAGCCTGGGGTCTCATGCATGCTAGGCAAGCTCTATCACAAAGCTCCATCCCTAGCCCTGATTGTGGATCTTAATTTGTCATTTAGTGCCACTAAATAACTTTTGCTCTAGAAATTCCACACGTGGGAATTTATCCTAAAGAAATAACCAGACAGGTGTTCAAAGACAGGACTAGGAGGGTGACCACAGAAACATTGATTGCAGCAGCAAGAAAGGGAAGGGGTAAAAGAGTAAGTATCTACCCAGAAAGGACTGGTAAAGTGAATGACTGCCCTGTTCTGCTGTGCTGAACCATGAGATCACACAGAGCACAAGGCCTGTGTCACACTGGAAGAATGTCTCTTACTATCAAGGTTTTAATCACTTCCTTGGGTTACAGAAAATGGTTTGATTTTCTATTGTGTGAATTTGCAATAGAATGTGCACATTTTGGGGCTGGGATGTGGCTCATGCGGTAGCGCGCTCGCCTGGCATGCGCACGGCCGGGGTTCGATCCTCAGCACCATATACAAACAAAGATGTTGTGTCCGCCAAAAACTAAAAAAAATAAAAAATAAATAATAAAATTCTCTCTCTCTCTCTTTAAAAAAAATATTAAAAAAATGTGCACATTTTAAGTATACAATAGATGAGTTTTGACAAATGTATCCTCTAAGTAACAATTGTCACAATCAAGACATTAAATATTTTTTTCTCCAGAAAGTTCCCTCCGCCCCTTGGCAGTCTCTTCACATCCCATTCAGGCCTGTGGCCATTAGTCTATTATTTTGCTATAGTTCTGCCTCTTGTAGAATTTTGTATAAATAGAGTCCTATAGAATCTCCAATATATTTGTATGTGAAAAAAAAACAAGGTGCATAAGACAGTTGTGATAAGATGCAATTTTTGTACACCTATAGGAAAAAGATGTAGAAAGAAGTATATGATAGTGAATTAAGAAATTTGTGAATTTTAATCACTTAAGTTTTACTAACAAACATTACTTCCCCTCTCCAATTTAAACAGGTTGTTAGCAGAATTATAAATGTAATAATGCTCATTAACAACATTTATTTTTTATTTACTTATTTATTTTTGTGGTGCTGGGGATTTAACCCAGGGCCTGTGCATGCAAGGCAAGCACACTACCAACTGAGCTATATCCCCAACCCCTCATTAATAACATTTAAATAGCTGGGTGTGGTGGTACAGCCCTGTAATCCCAGCTGCTCAGGAGGCTGAGGCAGGAGGATCAGAAGTTAAAGGCCAGTCTCAGTAACTCAGCGATAACTTGTCTTAAAATAAAAAAGGCTGGGGGTATAGTTCAGTGATAGTGTACCCCTGGGTTTAGTCCCCAGTACCTCAAAAAATACCATAAAAGTCAAATGTCTATGAAACAATTTAATAAAAAATTATAAAACCTGCATACTGAAAAATCTTAAACATTTCTTTCTTTCTGGTATTGGGAATTGAACCCAGGGGTACTCAACCACTGAGCCATATCCCTGAGTTGCTTAGGGCATTGTTGTTGCTGAGGCTGGCTTTGAACTTGTGATCCTCCTGTCCCAGCCTCCTGAGCCACTGGGATTTCAGGCATGTGCCACCAAGGCCAATAAAAAATATCAAACATTTCATTTTTTTTTTTTAGAATTTTTTTTCACAACACCTTTATTCTATTTATTTACTTTATGTGGTGCCAAGGATGGAACCCAGGGCCTCATTAGTGCTAGGCGAGTACTCCACCACTGAGCTACAGCCCCAGCCCCAGAATATTAAACATTTCTAAAGGAAACTTTAAAATACCCGTGGAGACATGGGCCTTCTTTAAGTTGATGGTTTAGAGGACTCGATATTATTAAGATGTCAATTCTCTCTAAATTGATCTATAGATTCAATGGCATCCCAATCAAAATCCCAGCAGCTTTTGGGGGAACAGGGGCTAGAAATTGACAAACGGATGCTAAAACATAGCTGGAAATGGAAAGGGCCCCAGAATTTCCAAAATATTTTTTTCTTCTGGTAATGGGGATTGAATACAGGGTGAGGAGGATCTACCTGAGCTACAACCCCAGCCCTTTTTATTTTATTTATTTATTTGGTACCAGGGATTGAACTCAGGGCACTGGACCACTGAGCCCCATCCCCAGCCCTATTTTGTATTTATGTAGACAGGGTCTCACTCAGTAGCTTAGCTCCTCACTTTTGCTGAGGCTGGCTTTGAACTCACAATCTTCCTGCCTCAGCCTCCCAAGCCACTGGGATTACAGGCGTGCGCCACAGCTTCCAAAGTGATTTTGAGAAATGACGAACAAAGCTGAGGACTCCCAGTAGACAGAGTCAAGACGCACTGTGGAGGAGTGAGGAACGGGCACAAGGTAGACGGATAGACCAGGGCAGTGCACTGAGAGCCAGAAGCAGACCCACATCTACACGGTCACCTGGCGGATGACAATGCGCCACAGTAATTCAGTGAGAAAGGATGTTCTTCGCAGTATATTGTGCCAGCCAATGAAATGCGCACATGGGCAAAATAAACCTTGACCCCCAACTTACACCATACATAAAAATTAATTTTAGGGCTGGGGATGTGGCTCAAGCGGTAGCGCGCTCGCCTGGCATGCGTGCGGCCCGGGTTTGATCCTCAGCACCACATACAAACAAAGATGTTGTGTCCGCTGATAACTAAAAAATAAATAAATAAATATTTTTTAAAAATTCTCTCTCTCTCTCTCCTCTCTCACTCTCTCTTTAAAAAAAATTAATTTTAGCTGGACTATCGACATAAATGTGAAGTCTAAATAATAGATCCTTTAGAAAAACAGTGTAGGAGAATGTCTTTATGAACTTGGGCTAGGTAAAAACTAAACACAAATAACACTGACCATAAAAGAAAAGGAAATTGGGCCTGAGGTTGTGGCTCAGCAGTAGAGCGCTCGCCTAGCACACGTGAGGCCCTGCGTTGGATCCTCAGCACCACATAGAAATAAATAAAATAAACATATTGTGTCCAACTACAACTAAAAAATAAATATTAAAAAAAGAAGGAAAAGGAAATTGGGTGGGAGTATAGTTCAGCATGCATAAGACCCTGAATTTGATCTCCAGTATTAAAAAAGAAGAAAGAGAGAAAAGAAAGCTAGAAACTATATTGGAATTAATTCATTAAAATTAGGTCTATAGCTGGGCATGGTGGTACAAGACTGTAATACCTGCTACTCAAGAGGCTGAGGCAGGAGGATCTCAAGTTCAAAGCCAGCCTCAGCAATTTAGCAAGGCTCTAAACAACTTAACCAGACCTTGTCTCTAAATAAAGTACAAAAAAAGGGCTGGGAATGTGGCTCAGTTTTGGTGCCCTGGGTTCAATCCCTGGCACCAAAACAAAACAAAAACAAGATGTGTATTCTCTCTGGTTCAGCAGTTCTCCTCCTGAAACCCAACAGAAATGAGCATTTATGACTGCCAAGAAACAGTTACCACACATTCTCTTTTAAAAATATGTTGTTATAGATGGACACAATACCTTTATTTATTTATTTATTTATTTAAATACCTTTATTTTATTTACTTATTTATATGTGGTGCTGAGGATCAATACCCAGGGCCTCACACATGCTAGGCAAGCACTCTGCCACTGAGCCCCCGCCCCAGCCCTCCAGGCTTTCTTTTTTTTTTTAATATTTTTTTTTTAGCTTTTGGTGGACACAATATCTTTATTTTATTTTTATGTGGTGCTGAGGATCGAACCCAGTGCCTCATGCTTGCCAGGCAAGTGCACTACTTACTTGAACCATATCCCCAGCCCCCCACCAGGTGTTCTTAATAGCTTCATTCATAACCTCCCCAAATAGTAGGACCAACCAGTTTTCACCCACAATCACCTGGGGTATGTTCATACTATCAAATACTATATAGCAATGAAAAAGGGACGAACTGGGCTAGGATTGTGGCTCAGCGGTAGAGCGCTCCCTTAGCATGGGTGGGACCCTGATTCGATCCTCAGCACCATATAAAAATAAAGGCATTGTGTTGTGTCCATTAAAAAAAAAGTAAAGAAAAGAAAAAGGAACGAACTCTGGACACCTTCACCCATGTAGATGATTCTCACATTTTCATACAAAAAAAAAAAAAAATGCTCCATCTAGGATTCTGTTTATGGGGAGTTTAAAATCAGGCAAAACCAATCTTTAGATGCCAAAACAGTGGTTACCCCTGGGGGACGGTTCTCACCGGAACCCTCTACGGTACTGAGTGGTATTTCCACAGGTGTATAGGTGTGTACAAAGCCATTGAGCTCACCATGTCATGTGGAAGTTACACCTTGATTTTTAAGCTAGCAACTATCTAAAAATCCAAAAAAGTAGAGTTCAAAAGGAAGCAGTGACCATTAGTGCCTCAGGCCAGGATACCAGGGGCCCCTTGTGCTCTCAGGCCAGGCAGTCAGGGTGTGGCCCTGGGGTGGATTCTCAGGTGTGCCCACCAGGTGACAACTCTGCTGCTATTGGGGACAACTCTGCTCAGCTCTGAATGACATTATCTAGAGCATTTTTTAATTCAGTTTTTAAGTTGTTACAAAATATGCATAATATAAAGTTGACCATTTTAAGCATTTAAGAATGCAGTTCAGTAGCATGTATTACATTCACATTGTCAAGCAACCATCGCCCTCACCTGCAGGACCCTCACCTTGAAGAATCGAAACTTTGTCCCCATTGAACAACTCCTTGTCCCCCTCCCCAGCCCCTGGCGCCCACCAATCTGCTTCCATCTCTATGAGTGTGGCTGCTTAGGGACTTCACAGGGGATCATGGGTCTGTCCTTCTGTGTCCGCTGCCTTGGCTCAGTGGAAAGCCCTCTCTCCGGCTGGCTCCTCTCCCTTTCATGGTTGGATATGGTATCTGGTAGACCACAGTTTCTCTACGCATTCATCCAGGAGTGCACACCTGGGTGGTTTTTACCTTTTGGCTATGTGAATTATGCTGTTGTGAACACAGGGTACAGACATCTTTTTGAGACCCAGTGTTCAGTTCTTTGGGGTGTGTTACCAGAGGGGGGATTGCTCACCACATGGTCATTCTATGGAGCGTTGTCTTTAACACTCCACTGTTCAAGCCCAACCACCCTGGGATTCCACTGTGAGGCAGGGCCCCAACATGGACCTATTTTAAATCCCCTAGGTACCTGCAGGACCCCAGCAGGAGAGAGTAGCAGGCTAACATGGATGCGGAGCAGGGTCGGGACCTGCATGCACCTGAGAAGGGGTCCCAGCGAGCACCCTGCCTCTGTGGTCTTCTGTGGTCCTCTGTGTTGGGGGCCAACATTCTCTCTTGATCAGCCACACATCTTTTTTACCCCACCAACCTCAGGCCTAGGGTTGCCAAATTAGGAAATCACTTGTGAAATTATAATTTCAGATAACAAATAATTTTTAGTACAAGCAAATAATTTTTAGTACAAGTATAATCCTCGTGATATATGACAAAAAAATTATTGCTTACCTGAAATTCAAATTTTACAATGTCCTGTATTCGAGCTGACACCTCTGCCCAGGCCCTACTCCAACAAGACCCTAAGCCTCCCCAATCTGGCTTTTCCCTGTGGACACTTTCTCCAATAAGGACAAAGAAGGAGGCGCAGGGGGACCCGCAACCCTTCATCTCAACCCCACCCCACCCCAGGGCGTCTACCTGGCTGCCTCTGCCTGCAGGCCCTGAGGGCCCCAGAGCCTCTCTGTGGGCTGGAGCCTCCCACAGACCTCTGAGCTGATGAGGTCAGGAGACCACAGATGCCATCACAGTCATGCTGCAATCTGCCCAGTGTAAATGGCTTCCAGAAAAGCTGCAGGGGCCCTGCAAGCCCAGTTACAGAGGGGAAGACTGGGAACATATGGGCTTCCGGTGGTCTTGGGGGATCCAAGTTGTAGCAAACAGGGCAAGGCTATAGGGACAAGGGGTGGTCACTGCCATCTTTGGGAGCCTTCCAGGTATCCCCATGGCCCATCTCCTGAGCTCTGAGTGGGGAGGGTGGTTCTAGGGACCTCCCTGGGGTTGGTGTGGCTCAGACCCCGCCGCTCAGGCACAACACCTGAGCTTCCACCCTCAGAAGGTCTGGTTGGCTGGGCTCCCTGTTTCCACCAGTGGGTCCTGGGTCCTTCAGCCCTGGGGCTGCAGTGCTACCTGAGCCTGCTGGGCCCTTCCTGAATGGCCAGCCTCCACTCTGCCCACCTGTAGCCCTGGACGGGTGCAGCCTCCCTTACTGGCCACTGCCTGGATGCCATGTGTCTGTGGCCACAGCTCCTTAGGTTCACCTTTCTTCCGAATCTCTCCCTCCCCAGGCCTGGAAATTTAGTACTTTAGCCCCCCTGAGATGGCCCTAGCGCCATGGCCAGCTGCCTAACCCCCGAGTGAAGCCTCCCCAAAGGGAGGAAGAAGTAGCACCTGTCCTCAGATAGACCCTACTGTACTGACCCTGGAGCACCAGTGGGAGGGCAGGCCTGATCCTGGGAGCCAGCACCCCTGGGTAGGAGAGGGGTGCCCCACCTGCAGCCTGGGATGGTCAAAGCTGAGCTCCAGGCTGTGGGAAGCACACGGCTCCAGAGAGGGAACTGGGAAGAGACTCAGGACCTGGGACCCAGGAGCCTGTCCAATTGGGTGGGCCTGACAGCCAATACTCCAGCATGGCCAGCACCCACCTAGCCCAGCTTGGCAGCACTGTTCCAAAGAAGGCCCTCAATGGGTATGTATCTCAGAATGCCAAGTGTCGATTTCCCTGAGGGTGCAGCTGGGAGAGGCCCAGAGGCTGCACACCAACACAAGCACAGCATTTATGGGGCAGGAGCAATGAGCTACACCCAGAGCCACTGGGCACCTCCTCCCTTGACCTCATGACCCTTAGGGAAGGTGCTGATGGTGTTACCTCCATTTGCAGGTTGGGAGCTGAAGCATAGAGAGCAGGTGGACCTGCTTAGGGTCCTCATCTGGGGGAGGAGGGACAGCACAGCTTTCAGCAGCACAGCCTGCAGGGTGCTCCGCTGCCTCCTACCTTTCCCACCCTTCATTGGTACCTGTGGGGACTGGGCTTCCTCCCCTGGGCCTGTCCCTTGGGCATGTTTGTTTATTTCACACTTTGAAACTAGTCTGGCCTCAGCAGCTCCTATCACTCAGGGGAAAATTAACTGGAGACTCCTCTATGCCCAGAGTAACTCAGTCCTTAAAAGTCACCATTCCAGGAAAGCACAGTGGCTATACCTATAATCCCAGTGACTTGGGAGGGGAGACAGGAGAATTACAAGTTCAAGGCCAGCCTCAGCCACTTAGCAAGACCCTGTCTTAAAGTAAAACATAAAAAGTGTTGGGGATGTAGCTCAATGGTAGACCACCCCTGGGTTCAATCCTCAGTACATAAAAAAAAAAAAGAATGAAAAGTTACCATCCTTCCTGCTAGCTGCCCCACCTCCCCGCCTCGTCTGTCCCTCACTGAGGTGGCCTGGACTCTGCTTACCTCCTGGGCCAAGCTGCTGCTCCAGAGATGACAAGAACGGGGAGCCAGGGAACTCCATCTCCTTGCCACTGGGCTTTGCCCTGCCCCAGTGCTGGGCAGCAGTGGGAGGCCCTGGGTATCCCTGTGGCAGGCTATCTGAGTCCTTGGGCTCTGTCCGAGGCTGAGGAAGCCTGGTCAGAGGGATCCGGGAAGCTTAATGCGTGCCGTCACCTGTCACTACGGCCCTGGCTGCTCACCTCTTCCTGTGCCGCCAGGCTCCACCTCGGCCTTCCTTCCTGTCTGATTTCAAAAGCCAACAGTCTCACACAGATCAATGAGCTGGGTTTGCCTCGGGCTCACCTCGCTTTGTCATCACCCCACAAGTCTAAGAGCAGGGAGTGACACTGGAGCCTCGATTCTGGGACCAAGTATCCCTGCAGACTGTGCTTGGCAGAAAGTGGTACAGTGTCAAAGCTGTCCTCATGTCCCTTCCTCCCGCCAAAAAGGGAGACAGGCCATCAACAGATGGCAGGTGGTGGGGAAGGTCAGTGACTGGGTGCCAAGACCTCTGGGGCTGGACTCCTCCCACCTGTGGTGAATCCTCCCTTTCTCTCCCCCTTCTGTCACTCCACAGACACTTTCAGACTAGCTGGACCCCACAATATCTGTGAGTTCAGGAGCCCCTGACGCCAGGTCCCCTGCACCTTGAAACTGCAGAATGTGGCTGTTCATGGCAGGGATCACCCAGGCCTGCAGGCAGACCCCCCAGGTGGTGGATCCCGGCAGGGAAGGGCGTGGGAGGGAGGAATGTGGCCCAGAGTGAACATCCTGAGAAAACTTACAAAAAGGAAAGATGCGGAACATCCTCCTCTGACAGGGAGCCAGCCACTTAACACGTGGACACCGTGGACACCGAGGGAAGTCGGTGACAAGGTGAAGGATGGGGGCCTTGGGGATGCATTTCCTCAGGAAGCAAGCTGGAGCCAGCAATGGCTGTGGCGCAGAGCAGTGAGTCAGGTGCACACAGCAGCTTGTCGCGGGGGCAGGGCACGCACCAGTTCTCCGCTGGTTCTCCAGGTGATGGAGGGGGAACTGGGTTTCACGACACCCTCCATCTGCCTCCCCCGCTCGTTTCCAGTAGTGCTTTCTGAGCACCCAGGGATGTGCCTGGTGCTGAGAGGATGCGACTTTGGGCCCCCAGAAGCCCTGTGAGCCTCCAGGCAGGCAGAACCCAGAACTGGTGGCTGTGCCTAGGCCCTGGGGTGCAGCAAAAGCTGAAGCCAAGCCGCCTACAGGATGCTGGAAACCACAGGGCCTTGGGTCTGTCACATGAGGAGGACACAGAGGCTCACTCTGCCTCCTTCCTAGGTTCCTGCGGACAGATGCTGAGCACACAGGAGAGGAAATGATCTCGAGGAGCCTCCCAGAGCTACACCCCAGCTCACAGGCATGTCCTTCAACCTACACAGAGCTGATCCCTGTTCTTGGCAGTTAACTTGGCGGGGCATTCTGGTTCCTGGGGGTTGGGGATGGATGGGGGATGAAGAGGCTCCTGAGTCTTTAGTGGTCTGGGGCTTTCTGTCCACTCAGCAGCCGCATGAGACATCCTGCCTGCGGAGCCCAGGGCCCTTCCCTGTGAGCCTCGTTGCTTGGGCCAGTGGTTCTCCTCTGACTGTTCTCCTCTGAGTGGATGAACGCAGGCTGTGGCCAGGACCAAGGCCACAGGAAGTGGGCAGGTGTGGCAGTCTGGTCACATTGCATCAAGATTCAGGCAATCCAGCGAACATTCTGCAGGGGCTCAGGGCTTTTTTTCCTGTCAGGGACAGGAAGCCTTTGGAGGGGATGCTCCCTGACTTGGGCTTGAAGCAGCCCCTCACCACCATTTTCAGCTCAGTAACTAGGCCCCTCCATCTGCACTGTTCCTTGACGGCAGCGGCCCACACTACCCCTCCCCTTCTGGAAGCAGCAACCTCCTCCTCAGTTACTGTTTCTGGGTGCCACAGCAACGTAAGCCAGGTTGGGGTCCCTCCTTCTGGTGGCCACCAGCACACACACTACATATTTATGAAGCCCCATTTTCTCCTAAGTGCTATCTGCCCCTAATGCCCAGTTCACAAATCCCTCTTCCAGGAAGCTGTCCCTGATGTCACTCCAGGCCACGGATCCCTGACCCCCATGCTAGGCAGGGGACAGGCCAGGGGCTGCCTTTTGTACTAGGCAGGACAGGATGCAGCCAGGGCCCAGTGTACAGGCCAAGGCAGTGATTGACTGTACAAAGGCAGGTTGACTGGCAGGTCTAAGCACCCCGCTCCTGAAATAACCCCCAGATAAGGCTGGGCACAGTGCCCAGGCCTCCTGAGCACAGCCAGTGAGGGCTCCCTTCAGTGTGGGGACAAGTGAGCACCTGTATCTGTTATCCAGAAACCAGAAAAAGGGGAGACGATGGCCTGGAACCCAAGAGAACAGGCACAAAGAAGTCTCTGCCACCTCAGGTGGGCAGCAGGGGCTGGGGCTCAAGCTCCTGCAAATTTTTCCAGGGCATAGCATTTGGCTTTTAGTCTTTTTTATGTTTATTGCACATCATATAAAACCAACTGTGCTGAATTTGACAGACGAGGTCATTCACAGGATGTGGAGGCCCAAGCTCTGCTCCCCTCCAGCTACGCCGGCGCTCCACACTACTCCCAGGCCAGAGGCAGCTTCCACCCATGGACGGAACCCACTAACAAACAGGGGTCTGCAGGGGTGTGCCGGGCCCTGTGTACTGTTCAGTTTGGAGACTGCTGGTGACAATGACAAGTCTGGGCAGCTGTGCCAGAAGTTGCCCCTGAGGCATGGTGGCGCAGGCAGCCTGCAGATGCCAGGGTCTGCTGGTGGTGACTGGGATTCGTCTGAGTGCAGAGAAGGAAGACAGGCTGGCCAGCTGGGGCAAGCTGGACCTGACAGACACCTTGGGACACACTCATGGGGCAGTCTGCCTGGACCTAAAGGACACCGAGTGGCAGAAGGGGCAGAAATGGCCTTCCCTTGGCCAGCTGGGGTGGTTTACTGCCCCTCTGGAACAGACTGGCAGGGCCTGACAGGCACTATGACCCTCTCACAGGACCCTAACTAAGTGGGCACCATGCTCCAGCTACTGCAGCAGAAGCAGGTCAGGAGGAGGCAGGTGGGCTGATGTCCTGAGGCCCAGGCATGCCTGTGGACATCTGATCCTGGGTACCCAGGCCCTCCTGGAGATGGCCAGAGTGGGTGACTGGTGCTGGGCACAGATGCCATAGGCCACTGGCAGTGGGGACGGGGCAGGGCCCTGTCAATCCCACTCCCCTCTCTTCCTGCCCACACGCCGTCGCCCCTTCTGCTTGAGCTTCTCCTTCCGGGCTGCAGCGGTGGTGAAGGTGATGCAGTGGGCGTCCAGGACGTCCAGCAGCTTGCCTGTGGCCACGCGGATGCCATTCTGCTTCAGTTCGGCCTGCAGCTCTGCCAGCTCAAGGGGCTGGTACGTCAGCACCTTCCGGTATAGGGCTGGTGTGGAGTGGATGTAGCGTCTCACAGCCTCCTCTGTGTCCACTGCCTGGACGGCTGCCTGTGATGCACTGACCGCCTCCTCACCCTCCGCGTCTTCACCTGCAGACTCAAAGGTGGCTCCAAACTCACAGGAGGAAGAACTGAAAAGAACACATGATGTTTTGGAGTGCCCTTCCTCTCTAGCCTGGGGCCAGAAGCCCCTCTAAGGGAAGAAGTGTGTTTCTGTGTCCCTGTGGGGCATGGCATGGCAGAGATGACCACCCCCCAGGGTGGCAGGATCTCCTGATGGTACCCCACAGCTGGGCTGCCTGAGCTGGATCCCCCGTAAGCCATAAACTCTGGGCGTGTGGGCAAGAAAAGGTCTGCCACACGGGCTTCCTACAGTTCAAGCCCAAGACAACGGGCTTCTGAACATCACCATCAGGCCGCGCTGAGCCCACCCTCAGCCCTGCTAGTCAGAGGACACATGAGGCAGCCTTGTTACTTCCATCCAGTTACCTCTGTGAGCTGAAGGAGCTGTCACTGCCGTCCACATAGGTGGCCACGGATTCCTGGGAGGCTGGGAGCTGAGCGTCACCATCAGGGCCTGGAGATGGCTCCTTAGCTGCTGACTTCCTTGGGTGCGGAATGCTTTCACCAGGCTGGTGCTTTGGATGTCGGGGGCCCTTGGCCTTAGTGGGACCTTTGGACCTTTGGGTCCTAGGACCTGTAGTGGCCTTGGACTGGGTGTGGCCTGCCCGTGAAGGCCTATAGGTCTCAGTGGTCAGGGTCTGGCTGCAAGGTGCCTCCAGTGGCACTTGTGAGGACTGGATCTCATCCTCAGAATCAGACTCCAGGGTCTGGTGAGTGTACTGGAAAATCTCCTTCAGTTTCAAAATCATCTGGCGTTTAGGGAGAGGGCGGACTCCAAACCTGGATGGGGAAACAGGTAAACTTTGACACAGCTCTGCAGCCTGCCTACACACTCCAAGCTGTTCCATGTCAGCACAGAGCAAACACCAACGGATTCAAGGAACGTTTCAATGGGACTGACACTGGAGACACCTGTCCTCCAAGAACACTCATGCATCAAGGAAGCTTATGCTGCACAATACCCACGAGGGCATTCCTATAGTGCTCTGCAGCGAGTTTCCCAGATGCCACTCACCCTGTGGAGCATGGAGACCTGTTTCCTTATGGTGACACAAAGGAGTCTCATTGGTTGTCTTCTTTTGGGCTCATGTAATCTGGGAGCAGTATGCAGATAGTCCCAGGCCGTTCACCCCACCCCAAGAGCCACACACTTCCTGCAGAGCTGATGGCACAACTTCTTCCCTGTCCTGGCCCAGCAGTGCCCATCAGATCTGAAAGGCCACCTGTTGGACAGTTTCACTCCCAGTCTTGCTGAGCTTGGTAATGTGCAGGAGGGAAAAGACTACATGCAAGCAAGCTTTCAAGAGCACCACCAACCTGTCCAGCTCTTTCTTCAGCAACGGGGTCTCCATGATGGAATACCTTGGCATTGGAGTTATGGGCACTTTGGGGGGCAAGTTCTTCTTCTGATTAACACCTTCTGGGTAAAACAGGAGAAGCAAAAATCTCAGTCTGAGATGTGGATCTGTGACCACTTCCAGTTCTGCAAGTGTCACCAAGAGAAATACATCTCTCAAAGACTCCAAGCAGCACTTGGCCCCATGAGAGCAGAAATACCCACCCTTGTTTGGAGTCACATCTTCCCGCTGGAAAGCAGCCTAGAGCACAACCTTCTATAGTGCTGATGCCCAGGAACTGGGCCCCTGGGGCTGCTCAACCCAACAGCCCAACACCTGATACAGTGCTGGCTTCTGATAATGGGCAGCACTGACAGGCTTAGACATTAGTACTTTTTAATAATTCAACAATAAAGACAAATAATTAAAAATGAGCAAAAACCTGGGCACAATGGGGTATGCCTGTAATCCCAGCTACTTGGGAGGGTGAAGCAGGAGTTTGAGGCTAGCCTAGGCAACTTAAATCCGGTCTCAAAAAGTGCTTGATGTATATGAAGACACGAATCGATGTGAATATACTGTGTATACAACCAGAGATATTATATGTAATAAGAATTGTAATGCATTCTGCTGTCTTTATATATATATATATATATATATATATATATATATATATATATATATATATAAAGTGCTTGATGTGGCTCAGTGGTACAGCACCTGCCTAGCATGTGCAAGGCCCTGGTTCCTCAAAATCCCCAGCACCTAAAACAAAACCAAACAAACAAAAAAACCAGGCAAAGAATCTGAGCTGGCGATTCTCCAAAGATATATGAATGTCTAAGAAGCACATGAAAAGACACTCGGCATTGTGAGCCATCAAGAATATACAAACCAAAACCACAATGAGATGCCACTGGGAACCCACCAGGCTGGATGAAATGACACAGCAGTGAGTGCTGGCAAAGGCAGGGGAAATCACAACCCTCACAGCAGCTGGTTGAGAAGGATGGAAAATGGAGCAGCCGCTTTGGCAAACAGTCTTGCACTTTTTTCTTTTTTGGAGGGTACCAGGGATTGAACCTAGGGGCACTCTATATGAAGTGTGCAGAGCAGTCAATTCAAAGGGACAGAAAGTGGATGAGCAGCTGCAGGGCTGGCAAGGTGGCTGCTGATGGGCTTTGGCTCTGAGGCGGTGAGAACCTCTGGAACTGTACCACGGGGCGGCTGCACAGCACGGTGACTGCTGCAAACTACCCAACAGTACATTTTAAGAGGGTGAATTTTATACCATATAAATTGTATCTCAATAAAGCCATTGCTTTTAAAAAGAGAGACAAATGAGGGCCACGCAGACTCTCCCTCTCATCCTTCTGTGGCCACAGGGCCTCTCCGAGGCTCTGCCTCTTATGGTTTCAGAGTTTGTCTCTGAGCCTCCCTCAGATTCCAACTGAGGTGTCCAGGTCTCAAGCTGCTGCAAAAGTTCTCATAGCACCACTCTGGGAACTGGTAAGAAATGCAAATTCTGAGTCCCCAGGAGCCTTCTGAAGCAGAAGCTCTGGCATGTTAAAATGGCACATGCACTTTTTTTTTTTTTTTGGACCAGGGATTGAATTCAGGAGCACTCAATCATTGAGCCGCATTCCCAGCCCTATTTTGTATTTTATTTAGAGATAGGGTCTCATTGAGTTACTTAGCACCTCACCTTTGGCAGAGGCTGGCTTTGAACTTGTGAGCCTCCTGCCTCAGCCTCCTGAGTGGCTGGGATTAAAGGTGTGTAACTGGTGACACATGCATTTAAGGAAAAAAAAAAAAAAAAAAAAAAAAAAAAAAAAATATATATATATATATATATATATATATATATATATATATATTGGTAGCTGGACACAATACCTTTATTTTCTTTATTTATTTTTATGTGGTGCTAAGAATCAAACCCAGGTCTTTCACATGTCCTAGGGGAGCGCTCTACTGCTGACCCACAACCCCAGCCCCAGTGACACATGCATTTTAACAAGCTCTCAGCAACTCTGAAACCACTGAAGGGTAAGCACCATCAATGGCCTGACTGATCTGGGATCTTGGAGAGAAGGAAGCACCAGGCTGCAGTGCTGCGTGCTGTGTCCGTCACGTCTCAATTCAGCAGGCCCTTCCTCCCTTCACTCAAAGTGCCTGGCTGGGAGCCGAGGCTTTGAGCCTCCTAGGGTGTCTGAGATGAGCCCCACTTCCCAGAGGGGGTGAGGAAGAGCAGGGGGGCTCACAGTCTCCCCATTCCTTTTTTTTTTTTTTCCTCAAGTCCAGGGGATTAAACCCAGGGGCACTTTACCACTGAGTTATGTCCCCAGCTCTTTTTATTTTCCATTTGAGACCGTCTCAAGACCTTGCTAAATTGCTGAGGCTGGCTTTGAACTTGCAGTCCTTCTGCCTTGGCCTCCCAAGCCGCTGGGATTATAGGCGTACACCACCAGACGCCACCGCACCAGGACCCACTCGGGCTCGAACCAGGACCTCATGCATACTAAGCATGTGCTCCGAGTTGCCCCTAGCTCCTCTTTTGTCTAACGAGAATGGAATTCACATTAAAAATGTGTCACTATATTCAGTGTTGGGCAGCCACCCTCTATCTGGTTCCAAAACATCTGCATCACCCCAGAGGGAAACCCTGTACCCAGTAAGTAGTCACCCATCCCTTGGCTCCAAGCATCTGCTGGTCTTCATTCTATCGCTCTGGATTTCTAGGTATTTCATAGAAAACGAAATCATAAACCATGTGGTCTTTGCTGTCTGGCTTCCATCACTTAGCATAACGTTTTCAAGGTTCATCCACACTGTCGTGTTTTTTTATGGTTGAACCTTCTACAGTGTGGATAAAGCACATTCTGCTTGCCCGTTCGTCAGTAGAGGGACATCTGGGTAACTTACACCGTCTATCAACACTAGTGCTGCTGATGTGCCATAAGCAGCTATCTGAGTCCCTGTCCTGGAGGACTGTGGACACACCGGTGAGTGTGGAATTGCAATTGTGATGTTTGCTGCTGGGAGCTGCCACCTCTGGGGATGCTGGTCCAGGGCTCTGGAGGGGAGTTCGTAAGGTACAAAGCTTTTTTTTTTTTTTTTTAATGGGTACTGGGGATTGAACCAGAAGCATTTAACCACTGAGCCACATCCCCAGCCCTATTTTATATTTTAGAGATAGGTCTCACTGAGTTGTTTAGTGCCTGGCTTTTGCTGAGGCTGGCTTTGAACTTGTGATCACCCTGCTTCAGCTTCCCGAGCCACTGGGATTACAAGCCTGCACCACCACGCCCAGCTGGTACAAGTTCCCAGGTGAGCACTAGTGAGATCCAGGTCAGCTTAGGAACGCTGTCCAACTGGCCACGGAGAATGAGCTCGACAGCCTGCCAGCTTCCCAGCACTGTGGAAACGGTCTGTAGGCAATGGAAGGAAGGCCCCCAAGGTGAGCTCACCCCCCCAGGTGAGCATGCCTTCAGCATCATCAGCCCCGTCCCATTACTGCTCTCCACACCCCTGCGGGGTCAAACAGCCTACAAGACAAGATCCCTCCCCACCTCATGGCCACTCACTTGGTGTCTCTGGCCCTTCTGACCGCTGAGCTCGGTGGGCACTTGGTGTCTGGGCCACAGGCGAAGCCTCTGGAGACTTCTGCTCTTCCCCATCCCAGTTGTCCCACAGAGCTGTGTTCAGGAAGCTGCTCCCTGAGGAGCCGGCCTGTGGGGACTGCTGCTGAGGTTCTCTACGGGCAGCACAGCTTCCTCCAACTGGAGTGGTGCTGGGGAGTCCTGGGGAGTGGCAGTCACTGCTGTCTAGAGCCCCATGGGCCCGTCCGCTGGGACTGCTGGTGCTCAGGGGGCCAGTCCGTTCGAGGTTCAAGTGGTCAATTGGAATTGGTGAGAGGGGCTCAACATGCCAACAACAGTCATCCACTGGAACTGAGGGGTCACTATCCTGCAGTGGACTGCTGTTTCCCTGATGGGAGGCCATTTCCTGCTCATCTTCACTGTCCCCAACTTCCACCACTTCGCTTGCTGCAGCCTGATTCAGCAGGAATGGCCCCAGTGGTGAGAGTTTCTGGAACCTGCTGGTGACATCGGTGAGGCCTCCTATACCCGGCTGCTGTGCACGTGGAGAGGAAAGTGAGCAGTACCTGGGGCGGGGACCGGAAGGGCTTCTGTAGACCTGCCTTCCACTGTCAGAGGCTCCTGGGGTGACAGGTGACATCTGGGGCATGATCACTGAAGACTGTGCAGCTTCCTGAGCGGCCCTGTTTTCTGAGGCGGCATTGGGCATGTGCTGACCCGTCTTGTCCCCTGGAGTCCTGGGGACAAGGCTTGTTATCTGGGTTTGTGATGAGCAGTCACGGCTTTTACTGGCCAGTGGGGTGGCAGGCACCAGCCATGAGGTGTCTGTGCTGTCCTCGTGGAGGCTGCTCTCCTGGTCACACAACAGCCAGGGGACCATTCCACGGCCCAATGCATCCTGATTTTCCAGCTCTCCCTCTTCTTCCTCCCGCTGTATCCCAGCTCCTTCCTTCAGTGGGCTGCAACATTCCTGATCTGCATCAACATCAATGACTGAAAATAGTTCAGAGGACCTGGGGCTGAATTCTAGAACTTTCCTTTCCTCTGGGAGATCATTAGAAATGGACTTTGTTTTGGTCTGTTCCAGTTCCAACTCTTCATCTGAATCCAGTAAAAGGATAATCTCATTCTCTTTGCTCAAGTGGGATGGGAGGTCCTGGGAGCTGGTACTCAAGTGGTCAGGCTGTGACTGGGTCAGGTCAATGGGTGAAGATTTTTCTGGAGAAATCGGGACACCCTTGGTTTTGCCTTCTAACATGGAACTACATCCTTTGCCTTTCCAGTGACCTGGCTCTGAGAGTGAAGTGAGAAAACTATTGTCCCTCTTCTGCCTTAAAGGTACAAGTGGGGACAGTGAGCCTGGGGAGGCCACCCGGGAAGCACCACCGGGGGGCTGTGACAGGAGGTAGCACGGGTGTGGCAGGGATATCTGCTGTGGAGCCAGAGGACAGGCCATCTCCACCTGCCTCTCCCTGACAGTGCCACTCTGCTCCTCAGGGCTGCTCATTATTTGGGACAGTTCAGATCCTTGAGTTGATGAACAGGCCTGTTGGTGATTGTGGATCTTGACTGGATGCAAAAGGAAACCTTCTTTTCCCCCTGCCTGGCAGCCCCCAGAGGGGCTCGGGCCAGGTGCCCCTGTTGGCACCTCTTGCTCGTGGGTCTCTGCCTCCCCTGTGCTGACTGAACGCAGGCCCGGGAGCAGCGGAAGGGAATGTGGTGCGTTTCCCCAGGTGGCCGAGGCCTCCTCTTTGCCAGGCCCAGACAACTCCGATTGTTCTTGCTTTTCTAACTGTTCGTCACTCTGGACCCTTCCCAGCACAGGCCCAGCCACTGGACTGTCCTCCCTGGGGTAGTCACTGTCTTCCTCTGTGTCTGCTTCTCTCTCCCACTGGAGTAGCTTTCGCTGAGTAGCTGCAAATTCATAAATTTCTTCCATCTCTGCTTCATTGACCTGCACTCTGTCTTCTTGGTGGCTCTCTGCTTCCTCCTCCTCCTCATCCGCCCACACTGCCCTCAAGAGCTCTTGGAGACTCTCCACTCTGCTGTCACAGTTCTCATCTTCCTTCTCCTGCTGTTCGCCCTCGGAGTCCATCAGGACAGGCACCTGCTCACACAGGTGAACGAGGTCATTCACACCAAACCTGCAACAGGAAGTACTGTGTCACCACCACTAGGGTGGTGGCCCAAGCTGTCTTCAGGAGGAGGAGCAGCCAAGGGATTCGGCTGTGGCCTTCCCCACTCTCCTAAGATGGCGCCCACTCTCCTGCCCAGGACACCCCAGCCACTAGCTCTAGGAACCAGAGACCTACCACATTTACTGGGCTGCTACAAACACAGGGGTGTGTAGACAGAGTACGGGATGGAGGGGTTGGCAGGGCTGCAAATCTGCACAGTGCAGGCTGCCCTGAGAGGCCCCTGGGACAGTCAGTCAGAGACAGACCAGAGCAGGCCAGTCAGCCACTGCCCCGAGGCTCTGGGACTCAGCATTGCCTCTTAAACACGGGGGCTGAGCTGTTCCTTCACAGGCACTGAGGAATGGGGCAGCCTGGGAGGAGCAAGGCTTCACCCCCAAGGCCCTTGAGGTGGCTGGGAGGCAGGATGCCTGCTGCTGCTGCTGAGCTCACAGGGGATGATCAAGAGGCTGCAGTGTGGGGATGCTGAGGCCGCAGGCCAGCCTCTCACCATGCTTGTGGCCTGGCAGAATCCTCCCTATCCAGGGCTTGGCATCCCAATTTTCAACTACCATACTCTATTCAGAGTTGTCACTGGTCATAAACTTGGGATTAAAATTGGACTTTCAAAGTTTTTGGGGGGAAGGGAGTAATGGGGATTGAACCCAGGCATGCTTAACTACTGAGCCACATCCCCAGCCCTTTTTATGTTTTATTAAGAGATAAGGTCTTAGTAAGTTGCTTAGGGCCTCACTAAGTTGCTGAGGATGGCTTTGAATTTGTGATCCTCCTGCTTCAGCCTCCTGAGCCACTAGGACAATAGGTGTACTAACAGACCTGGCTAGGACTCCAAGTTTTGACAGCCTCAGCCCTGACATTCTTGCAGTACAATCTTCCCCTGAGCTGTTAGTCTGCCAGCCCTCACCACTGACTCAAAGACTGCGAAGCTGTGGAAGGAACAGTCCCAACCTGAGGGCCAAGGAGCTCAGGGCAGGGACCAGGCACGGAGGCAGGCTAGCATCTGCAGTGTAGAGATAGTGCAGGAATGCACAGGCAGCCTCGAAGCTCACGTTGCTCAGTAGGACACGCTGGGTCACATCACCATCTTCTACAGCAGAGAAGCCTTCATTGTTCACCTGAAAATAAAACAAAATACAGAAGGTTAATTGACTGGACAGTTGTGACTTGGAGTGAGCAGATTGTCCAGATGTCCGTGTGTCTTGAGCCTGGGCCTTTGCTGTGCATTTAGTTGGCCACAACTCTGGAGGATGGGCTATAACATTTCTCTTTATTTTTTTTGTACCAGGGATTGAACTCAGGGGTGCTTAACCACCGAGTCACATCCCTAGCCCTTTCTATTTTCTATTTTGTGACAGGATCTTGATAAATTGCTAAGATTGGCCTTGAACTTTCAATCCTTCTGCCTCAGCCTCCCAAGCCACTGGGTGCCACCATTCCTGGCTTGGGATATAACAGTTCTTATTTTCAAAGTCACATTATGGGTGGATGTTTAAGGAGCTAGTTCATTTTCCTTTGACAGGGTCTAGAGTTTTCTGACACAGACTAATTTCTTGGATTCCTATAAGTTAGAAGATGTCTGAACAGCAACTCAATCTTAAAGAGACTGATGTAAGACTTTTTTAAAAGAGTACAAATGGAGGAAAAAGGGAAAAATTCTGAGGGGAAAATAAGGAATTGAAAATCTGGCTAGTTGCAGTGGTACACGCCTGTGATCCCAGAAGCCCGGGAGATTGAGGCAGAAGGATTGTGAGTTCAAAGCCAGCCTCAGCAACTTAGCAAGGTCTATAGCAACTCAGCAAGACCCTGTCTCTATTAAAATACAAAAGGGGGACTGGGGTTGGATCAGTGATAGATCACTTGTCTTGCATGTGTGAGGCACTGGATTTAAAACTCAGCACTATATAAAAATAAATAAATAAAGATATTGTGTTCATCTATAACTAAAAAAAAAAAAGTACTAAAAAAAAATACAAAAAGGGACTGAGGATGTTGCTCAGTGGGATGTTGCCCCTGGGTTCAATTCCGAGTACAAAAAAAAAAAAAAAAATTGACATTTCCCAGCTCTGCAGTCCTCCCTTCTCCACAGAACCACAGAAGCAGACCCTGCTGGCAACCATCAGGAAGCCTGCTCTGCGACAGGACAGCAGTGTGGGGTGAGACGAGGAGTGAGGAAGGGAAAAGGCTGCATGAGACATAAGAGAGGACCCGGTCGGAGAAAGGTGGCAAGGGAGGGTGAGAGGTACATGCTGGCCACTGCCCTGCATACTTACATACTGAATGAGAAGTGGACATCGGGCATAAAGCACAAACTTGTGGGCATAAAGCACCTCCCCACTGTCCATCTGGAACTGGACGTCACTCAGGTGTGGGTTATTGACCATGGCACTGAAGTCAGCAGCCAACAGCCCCAGGGAGACCTGCAGAAGAAGAAAAGGAGGAATCCTAGCTTTTCTAACTGGGCCTTGAGGGCCCCAACAGCGGGGGCGCTAGGGTGGGCTGAGCCAGGACGCTTGCTCTCCTTTCTAGAACATGCCTGCACCACCTCTGGGTTACCTTAAAGCCCTCAGTGATCCAGAGGAGCAAAACACTACTTCTGTCTCAGGTTCCCTAGCATACTGTGCTCCCTGATCCACAACGGGAGGGACCTGCAAGTGGATTATGATAAGATGTCCTCACAGCCTCTGGGATTGTGTGTGCACATGCTGTCACACCCAAGTCCTCAGAGCAGCCTGATGTAGCAGACCAGAACCCTGAGCTCAAGGTGCTCGGGGACCTGCCATTTCCTGACTATACGTGGTGACATCACCAGGCTGGCCCATGGCATGAGGTGCTGGGTCTCCTGGGATGATGTCCACTCTAAAAAGTACCCAACTTCTGGGGCTGGGGTTGTGGCTCAATGGTAGAGCGCTTGCCTAGCATGTGCAAGACATCGATCCTCAGCACCACATAAAAATAAATAAATAGGGGCTGGCGTTGTGGCTTAGTGTAGCGCGCTCGCCTGGCAAGCGCGGGGCCCTGGGTTCAATCCTCAGCACCACATAAAAAACAAATGAGGGTATTGTGTCCAACTACAACTAAAGAATAAAAATTTAAATAAATAAGTAAATAGATAGATAGATAGATAAATAAGTAAAGGTGTAAAAAAAAAAAAAAGTACCCAACTTCTAATGCTCTCTGCCAACAACATGGGACACTGGACCATTAGTTGGAGCCCAGGACCCACACACAGAAGGGTCACAGCAAGTCCCTACACAATGAAGGAAACGAGCATGTGAGCAGATGCCAGGATGAGAAAGCTGCAGTCAGCAGTCCCACTGGGCTCCCAGGACAGAGAGGCTCCAAGGCTTTGGTGCTGAGGTAACCCACAGCATCCAAGGATGAAGGGACAGAAGCACCAGGAGGGGACTCAGGAGGGCAGGTGGGCTCTCTGATGGCTCCATTCAAGGGCCAGTCAGGGTGTCAGTCATCTGGGAAGCAGAGACCAGTATTCGAGCACCAGTCGCCAAGACCATGGAGCTGGAGCAGAGCCAAAAGCCTGGCCTGTGGCACAGAAGCCCATCCTTACCGAAGTGTGGTCACCTCTTTCAGGAGGCTTCTCCTTGAATGGCAGGACAAAGCCAGTCAGTGGAAGGCTGCTGGGCACCGAATCTATCCCTGAGAGAAGGAGTCACTCATTAGAACATCACTTCCTGGCAACATCAACCACCAAGCAGGCAGCACCACCTTAGGCTGGGCTGCACCAGCAGTGCCCTGGCAAACTGCCAGCCAAGGCCACCTGCACTTAAAGCACACCCCCCCAAGACTATTCTCACCACCTTCCTGAGGGGGAGGTAAAAAGACAGTAAAACAGACAAAGTTAGCGAGGATGGCTCAGTCTTTGGTTGAACTTCTTGCAAAACTGTGACAGACAGAAGTGTCCTACATCACATTTCCCTCTAAGGAAAACACCCAAGGCCTGACCCTCACGTTGAGCTGGGATGAGCCTCAGGTCTGAGCTACCTCACAGCTCAGTCTAGCCTGGCCAGCCACATCAGGTAGGGCTGGCCCAAAACCCCACCCAGGGCTCACCTGCAACTCCACTGCAGGGCCATGGGCTGCCACTCAGCCCCTCCTCCGCCAGGTCCATGAGGTCCTGCAGGGCTTGGTGCTCCCTCTGGCTGGCAGAGAGCAACGGGTTCCTGGGGCCAAGGCCTGCAGGGTGGCTGCCGTGGAGAGCAGGTGACTTTTGCACGCTTGGCTCTGGCTGCTCCCACAGCACCAGTGGTAGCTCAGGTTCCTGCCTGGGATCCTGCAAGAAGGTGGAAAACAGCAGTTTGATCACTGTCACGCACTGCAGCAGTCACCTCCCCGCCACATGGCTGGACCTAAAACTGCATAGCAGGAAAAGGGCTGTTCTGAGGGTGGCCAGTCACAACCAGGAGCAGTCCTGGGAGGCTTTCTCCTATCCCTGTATCCTGGGCTCTGTCATGGCCCGGCTGGGCCATGGCATCCATGTCTGCAGTCCATCCCTGGGCTGGAAGGGGGCCTAATGTCATCTAAATGGCTGCATGCAGTGAGTGTTGACTGAGGACCTCCTACAGGAGGATCCTCTAAGGAAAGACTTTACTAGTCCCCCTGGGGGTGGAGGGCACGCTAATTTTTGGAGCCAAAGTCCTTCCTTTCTTATCAAGAGAACCACTTAGTTGCTAGAAGGAGAAATGAGTGACAGCTGGTGCCCCTTTGGCTTTCTCCCCTTCTATTTCCTGTCCATGTGCTAGGAGGGACAGGCTCACCTTGGCTGGCTGCTGGGGCACGATGGGAGGTACCAGGCCCATGGTGTAAAAGGACTCCACAGCCCAGGCCCCAGTCAGGGCACTTCCCTCCCACAGAAAGTTCCTCTTTCCTTCAGGCAGCTGTAGATGCCAGCCTGCCTCTTCCCATTCTTCCTTGAAAATCCTGCTGGCAGGAAGTGGTGGCGTGCTGGACAGCTCAACTTCCTCTGAAAGCAGCTGGGCCACGCGGTCCTCAATCTGTCTACCTGTGGTCTCAGAATCCTGAACTAACAACTGTGGGGGGGATGCCAAGGGTTTCTTCTTGCGACTCTTTTTCTCTAGAGATAAACAGAAGTGTCTCAGTCAGTGATGGATCTATCTCCTTGTCTGGAAGCCCCCACTAAGAGGAACTTAGTCATGGCACAGCAGCGAGATCTCCCGGGGGCCCTGCTCCCAGCCACTCATACCTGCTCCTGGTCTCATTCTCTCAGAAAAAGCGTTTTCTAGTATGAGTGCAGGCACAGCTGGACACTGCTCTATCTCAGATCGGGACAGAGCCATGGCCACCAGCAGGTCCTCGGATGGCATGCTGGGCTTGCTAACTTTCCGCCTCTTCTGTGGCTCCTTCTTATTGGTGGCTCCTTTCCGTTTCAAACCCCTAGTGTGACTGCCGGAGCTAAAAGGCACAGAGAAAGGCTGGTGAGGGCATCCCCAAAGCCTGGGCCTCTTCCCTTTTAGGGGTGACAGGAAAAGGATTGATATGCCATCAGTCACCTCAGATTCCACTGTGCTGATTCTGTTCCTCCTGAGCTCACGCAATCCTAGCCAAAAGTTCAGCATGGGTGGGACACAGAAGGATCTGGGCCCTTTCTATGACTGTTCAGTTGGGTTCTTAGCAGACAGACAAAGCCATTGGTGGTCCCTGTAAACCCTAGTTGTGTCCAAACCTTCTGGTGTAGTCAACACTTGATGGCTCTGAGCTGGCTCCCTAGATTTGCATTGAAACTTCAGGTGGCTCCAAAGCAGCCCTTCCTTCAGGGGCTCCAGGGCAATGTCTCTACCCCAGGCCTAAAGGAAGGGCCTCCTTTCCGTCAACAGTGAGCAGCCTCAGCCAGTGCAGCACCGCTGACATTGGCAGTTAGTGTGGAGGGGTCTCTGGCTGGAGGGAACCTGCCTGCCCTGGCTTTTGCAAATGCTGTGTTCTTGCTGGGTGAGGAAGGCTGGAGATTCCCAGGGGTGGCCTTGGAAGATCAAAGCAAGCCTAGTTAGGACTCAGCTCCAGCTTCCTAGGAACCATAACTGCCAAAGGGAAAGGGGCCAGCTTGCTCCTATGAGGGCAGCAGGGCCTGAGCTCCAGGAAAGCAAGTGAGGAGCTCAGGGGCTGGGTGCCCAGTCAATATAGGCACCTAGGCCAGCGAGCCTGCCAGAGAGCCACATGTCCAGGCTTGGCCTCAGGAGGGTGAGTTCAAAGACCCCTCAAGGGTATCCAATTCCTGTAGCTTTCTATTCAACCTGCCTTCTAGGACCCACATATGTCTAGTTTCACTACTTGGGAGAATTTTAGAAGCAGACATTTAATCTGATTGGCAAGCAATGGGTGAGACAGTCTATTCACAAGCCTCAGGCTGCTCATCCTATAATCTAGTGTGGATGTCTAAATATAAATGGGCTTCTCAGCTAAGAGAACCCTTCTGCCTCTGCAATCTCAGCTTGACCAAGCCCAGCTGCCCATGACCCACAGGCAAGACAGTGGTATAAACAGTCCCCAACCTTCGTCTTCCCTATACTCCTACTAGCTGTCAAAGAAAAGAAGTCCCAAACCTAAAATAGTCTGAGGTCCACAGTGCCTTTGTTCCCTCTAAAGTTGGGATCAACTTGGGTGTCCTGAGCCCCAGGGCAGTATGAGCAGAGCTAACCTGTTTGAGGCACTGGGTTTTGATCCTTTGCACCACATTAAAAAAACAACAAACAAACAAACAAAAAAAAATAGATAAAAGCATTCTGTCCATCTACAACTACCCCCCCCCCAAAAAAAAGTACAAACCACATTATCAACACTATCATTTGGCTCCTTTTTTCTTCATCTGTCTCACCTGGGTACAGGAAGACTGCCGCCTGCCTCCAACTGAGCTGTCTGCAGCCGCGCGGCCTGCAGCAGGAGCTGGGGGCCCACCTCCATCTTCACTGCACACTGCTTCAGGTGACTGATTCTGCTCTTGGAGCTGAGAAACGGTTTGCCACAAATCGGGCACTCAGGGATCTGAGGTATGGAAGGTTTTAGTGCCTTTTCAGCCTCATCCAAGCACCTGAAGGAAAACAGTAAATAGGGGAGAGCCAGCCTACCCAGGAACATAGAAGGCAGCAAATGCTGGTTCATGTCAACATGGATGTGCTGTGGTCTAGGCATGTCCCCAAAGCCAGTCCCCCACAGTCTCCTCATCTCCCCGGCAGTTGGCTCCAGAAACTAAATTTAGACATCTATTAGAAAAGTGGCTAAAGAAAGTAAGGAGAGACCCAACAGAGTTACCTTGGGATCCAGCAACTCCACTCCCAAGCACAAGCCCTGAAGAACTGAAAACAGGTGTTCAAACAAATACATGAAACCTCAATCAGAGCAACTCTATTCACAAAACCCACGAGGTGGGAAACATACAGGGATGAAAAGATAAATATGGGATGAAAGGATAAATATGTGGTGGCTCCATACAACGGCTGTTACTCAGCCATGAAAAGGAATGACACACTGATACATGCACCACACAGATGACCTTTGAAAACATTATGTTAAAGGAAAGAACACATGAAAACATGTAAGTGAAGGAGGAAAACAAAAGGACCAAGTAATGCCTGACTTTACATCTATGTAGTGTCCAGAGTGAGCAAACCCACAAACCACGATCTGTGGTTTCCAGGGGAGTGACGGAGGGGCAATGGGGTAGAGACTTCTTTGGGGTGATGAAAGTAACCCACAATTGATACTGGTGACAGCCGCACAACTGTGTGGATGTAACAAAAGCCTCAGGATTGTACACTTTTATTTTCTTGTGGCACTGAGAATAGAACCCAGGGTCTCAGAAGTGCTAGATAAGCACTGAGCTGTATCCCCCGCCCTTTCTATTTTTATTTGGGGATAAGGGTGTTGCTAATTTGCCTAAGCTGGCCTCAAACTTGTGATCTCCCTGCCTCAGCCTCCCAAGTAGCTGGGATCAGGGGTATGTGCCACCACACCCAGCTGGAATTGTGCCCTTTAAATGGGTGAAAAGTATGATATGTGATTATATCCCAATAGAGTTGTTAGGTGGCAGGGCATGGTGATGACACCCAGGTGCTAGTCTCAATTCCCTCTGGAGTGGGCTGTTCCCCACTTGGGTCGTTTAGGTGGGAGACAGGACGGTCTGTGTTGTTTCTACCTGTTCACGTGCTGCTCCCTCCGGGTCACGTTCATGGCTGAGAGGTTCTTCTGACACATTTGGCAGAAGAACAACCCATTCTCCTCTAGGCTACCATTGTGCGCAGATGCTGCTTCCCTTCCAAACTCCTGCTGCAAGGCCAAGGCCACAGCAGCATCATTGTCTGTGGCAGGGAGCCTGGGCTCATACCCTGTGGAGAAGCAACCAAGATCCATGAGGACAGGGCCACCACCAGACTCTGCCATGTCTATGCCTCTCACAGAACATGAAGAAACCAGAACCCAGCACCACTGTGCAGGCTTGGTGATGGGGGTGCGGCCCACTGAGACTGGGCACGGGGACACTCCTGGAACAGCTCTCCCAAAGTCCAGTATGCACACGAACCACCTGCGAGGCTTGTTAAGATGCAGGCTCAGATTCAGGAGGTCCAGGTGGCACCTGGGACTTTGCATCTCTAATAGCCACCAGATGGGTGATGTGAGTGGTCCAGGCCACTCTGAGTAGTCCTGCAGAAGCTGTCCTTCATCTTCCACTAAATCCTGCACCTCGGGCACTACAGGGTCACATGGCTCCTAGTCCAGCAGAACTAGGTTTTCCTAGTCCAGCAGAACAGGTGCCCATGACAGAAAAACCACAGCAAAGTAAAAGGCCTTCAGTGGTTAAAGGCAGAGTCTCCAACTTAGAATTAGACCAAAGGAGGAACTGATTCTGACCCTGAAATGGCTGCCAAGTGGCCCATCTGATATTACTGGAGCTGAGCATCACTGTGGCCTATCACTGCAGCCACAAAACCAGGAAGCAGCAGCACCCCTTCATTGGCATCCTGTTTTCCTTTCTTCCTGTGGTGCTGGGATCCAAACCTAGGGTCTCACCCATGCCAAGCACATGTTCTACCACCAAGCTTGCTCCCAGGTACCTTCCCTTTTTTTTTTATTATTATTTTTGGTACTGGGGATTGAACTCAGGGGCATTTAATCACTGAGCCACATCCCCAGCCCTATTTTGAATTTTATTGAGAGACAGGGTCTCACTGAGTTGCTTAGCACCTCACTTTTGCCGAGGCTGGCTTTGAACTTGCCATCCTCCTGTCTCAGCCTCCCGAACCGCTGGGATTACAGGTATGCCCACCATGCCGGGCAGCCCTCCCTTTCTTTTCTTTTTTTTTTTAAATAAAGAGGTGGAGCCAGGCACAGTAGCACATACCTGTAAACCCAACACCTAGGAAGACTGAGGCAGAAAGAGCTCAAGTTCAAGATTTGACTTGGTAACTTAGTGAGAACCAGTCCCAAAACTTAAAAAATAAGAAAAGGGGGTATCTGGGGACATAGCTCAGTGACAGAGTGCCCTGGGTTCAATCACCAGTACTGGGGGCAAGGAAGGTCTATCCCTTCCTGAATCTTAGTTGGGCATAATGTGAAAACACCTGGCAAACAACTGAGTCAAATGTATAGCAGGTGCCAGGCTTAGGCAATTGCTGAGTGACTCCTCTGTCCCCCACTTGTGTCACAAGGATCAATGCCTCTGTAGGACATCAACTCACATGCTGTAGACCTTTGTGGCAGCCCAAGAATCCTCATGCTCTTAGGTGAAATCAGGAAATATATTACCAATCTGTATTTATTAGCTGTAGTTCTATCACAATGGTTTCTTTGTACTTCTTTTCCTGTTGTTATGTACTTATCAGAGGATCCATGCTTTTTAGGCGATAAAGAGGACCATCTGACACTACAACACTGACACACTTGCAGTGGCGCAATACAAAGCACACAGCACTGTGCAGTGTGGCTTCACAGTGTTTAACCTGGGCCAGTGGAGCCCGACCCACCCACAGTGCACCACAACCCAAGCACCAGCAGAAGGCATGAAATGACACCAGAGGAAAGAATCAAACACATCCAGAAAGTGGGAGATCTCATAGGACAATTAGCCTGGACTCCTAGGAAAGTTAGTGTTAAAACAAAACAAAACAAAATACAAATAAAAACCAGGGCACTTGGGGCTGGAATTGTGACTCAGCGGTAGAGCGCTCGCCTAGCATGGGCGGGACCCGGGTTCGATCCTCAGCACCACATAAAAATAAAGACATTGTGTTGTGTCCATCTACACCTAATAAATAAATAAATAAATAAAACCAGGGCACTAGTCTAGAATATGACCTTAAGATACCACAGAGCTATAACAATACAAAGTGTATTACTTATACTGAGTCCTCACTAGGAAAAAACAGTTATGAGAGACAGCCTGAAGCAACTGGGAAATAGGACTATGAACTGCATATAAGTTTAATTGTGGAATCAGATGGACGTTGGTGGTGTGGTTATGCAGGAGAATCCAGCAGTGAAGTATCATAATGTCTATAACATTTTCAAATAATATAAAAATATACATTTTTAAAGAAACATACAACAGGAACATTCTGCACCAACTTTGGGACTACTGGCCAATTCTAGAATCACAAACAAAACCAATTAAGATCTGAAAAACTAAAAAAAAGGGTATATATGTGGCAAAATGTTAACATATTGTTGAATCTATATAAAGGTATAGAGAATTCACTGTAATTTTTTATCAATTTGTTGTGTTTTAAAAAACTTTTCTGTAAGCAAAGACTTATATAATGAAATGTCAAAATAAAAAATTTTTTTTAAAAAAGGTACTTTTGTCAAGGAAGCCAATTGAAATGACCAAGGGACCCTTCATCCTTTGGCTGGAAAAGTTTAAACAATAGGCAGAGAGCCTGCCTACAACAGAAATGGAATGAACACTGGTTCCTTTCTGCCCCCGTACTCCAGTACTATAACTTATTTCTGCTTGGAAGAAGAACATGCTTCTCATACCGTTTCCTGCCACCATCTCCTCTTGAGGACTTTGTGGGCTGTTCTCTTCCAGTGCGGCTTCCACGGAGCACTCTCCTGAAGCATGCCTCAAACGCTCAGGGTCTGCACGCTTGAACTGCTGCATCCTCTGGAGAACCAGCTCTGCAGTGCGGGGTTTGGAGGGACTTGGCACAGCTGCTGTCAAACAGGTTGGAGCAAGGTGGGAGTCACCACTGGGAGCATTCTCTGGCAGAAGAAAATATTCAGTGTCTGTACTACTAGAGAAATAAGACTTTCCCCACCAGAGGCAAGTGACCCAAGGTTCCAAGGGATACTTTATCAACCAGTTTAGGTTGGACCTGCAAGTGTGAGCAAGACTGTTTGCTGGGAACTTGTTTGTGGCAATGACAGGAGGAGGGATGTGACTGCTGATGAGCTTGGGGTCTATTTTTGAGGTGTTTAAAAATGTTCTAAAATTAGGTAGCAGTGGTGGTGGCACAACTCTGATTATACCACTGAACTCTACACTTTAATAAGTGAATTAAATTCCAATACATTTCACAGGAAGTGAATTATATTTCAATAAAACTTATTATTAATGACAAATGTTTCTCTCTTTCTAGATCCATTCTCCTTTAACTTGGAATCCACAGAAGGCCTTCAGTGGAGACCATGAACCCTCTGAAGCTGGGTCAATTTTACAGGCATAGGGTTTTCTGGGAACCATGAAGAGCTTTCATTAGATACGCAAAAGGGAGCATGAAGGGCCAAGAGTGTCTAGGCAACATTACTGCTGCCGTCTACAGTCTCTGAGCTAAGGTTTGACTACCACTCCTTAGAGGAGCTTCTGCCCATGTTAGGGGGAAAAATGCTATTTCAGGTCAGGAAGTGAAGGTAAGGAAAATTTAGAAACAGAACAGTAGCTCAGAGGACTTGTGGTGCATTATTCACACATGGCTGGCCTTCAGTTCTGCATGCAGAACTTATGCTGAGGCAGGCCTCAATGTGCTGAGGGCAGCAGGACAGAATGGCTACCTTAAACAAAGAGAAAAGGAAAAAAATAATTAAAGGTCTTTGGAGAAGAGTTAAGACCTGAAGATGCTCCTGGGATCTAGACTCAGCACAACTTCCTCAGCCTTCTCAGTAACCTAAACAAATTGGCTGGCCATTCCAACTTACCCACACTGGAATGAATTCAAGAAAATCACAGCATTATTTTCAGGTTGTGTAACTCCCGTTAGCTACGTAACGTAAACATTCATGAGCAATTCTCAAAGAGCAAAGGGCTCCAAAGAGAACTGCATGGGAGATTCACAAAGGGCTCATGTTTTCTATAGTTACAGTTTATAAGTTGGCAAACTCTGGGCCTGGGGCTGGCTGCCTGTTTTTGTACATGAAGTTTTACTGGCACATGGCCACACCCACTGATTTCCATACGGTCTATGGCTGCTTTCACACTATAGTATCAGAGTTGGGTACAGTGATCCCTCTAGGGAACTGGTTCCAGGACCCCCTACAAATATAAAAATGTACAGATGTTTGAGTCCCTTATATAAAATAGTACGATATTTGCAAAGGACCTTTAAGTCATATCTAGATGACTTATGACACTTAATATAATGTGTTAGGTAATTGTTACACAGTATTGTTTAGCAAATAATAAGAAAAAAAAGTCTGTACTTGCTCAGTACAGATGCAGTTGTTTTTCCTCAAATATTTGCTATATGAAGCTGGCTGAATCTTCAGATTCGTATCCCACCTATAGGGAGGGTCAATGACAGTTCTAACAGATTGTAGGGCCCACAAAATCAAAATATTACTATCTTTGGCCTTTTTCAGAAAGTTTTCAACCCATGGTTGGAGATAGTGCAAATCACTTCTGTGGTCCTCTCTGAAAGGTGTGGCCATGGTTCTTGCCTGGTTACCTGTCTGGATGCTCTGTGCTCTTTCGCAGAGGTTGGGCTGATTCAGAGCAGGAGCAAGCACTCCTCCCTCCCCATTCACAGAGAGAGCTTGTTCATTTTCTTGCAACTTGGTTGCCTCTGGCTTTTTAGTGCTAAGGTCCTGGCTGCCTAATTTAGGTTTCTTTCTTGCAGGGCCAGGAAGTGTTTTGCTCTTGGTGGTGGATTGTTTGTTTTTTTTCAGTTTGTTTCTGATCTGAGTGCTGTTTGAGGCCTTCTGGGTCTTCTTTTCTCCTGACACTTCCTTGGTCCCATTTTTTTTTACCCTTTGGAAAAAGTTGGCACAGAGTTCCTTAAAATCATCATCTGACTCATCCATCATCTGACCAGTTTTGAGTTTTAAGGCTTTGGGGGGGGGGTCTTCAGGGGAGTAAGGACTGATCTGAGGGCATTTCCACAGTAAGAGAGAGAGAGAGGCTGCCTACAAGCCCAGCTTCAGTCACACTTTCAGCTCCGCCAGCTTCTTCCTCGCCTCACCAAGTCCCGTGGAGAGTGCACAACTGAGCAAAAAGTATTGTTTTCCTCTCCGTAATGATTTAAATATCTTTCTTCAAATTGGGCCCATGGTTAAACCACATATTTAAAGCTTCCTTCTGCTAAAGTTCACAGCTGAGAAAATATTCTGCTGTCCAACAGAGGCCTCTGACATAAAACACACATGAACTCCATGCTCAGGTGAATCTCCAAGATCTCCATGATAATGAAGCACATGGGTTGGTTTGATTTCATATCTGTGGAAAACCAAAAACAGAACTGTAATTCAACAAACATTACCATCATATGTCATTTCTTCCAGGAAGGTAAAAACCATGCAGGGTGTGGGAAAAGTCTTCAGAGTAATAACATTCTACAAATGCTCTGTATGGCCTTATTAACATAGTATAATCATCCCACAGGACATCACAACACATCAGGGTATCTAGAAACCTGCCAATGCAGTCTTCCATAGGCAGGAAAAAATATGTGCATCTTAGGAGAGCTTTGCTTTTACTGAAATTTGGAGAACCTTACAAAGGACAGTTGCCAAAGAAATTGGGTAAGCCCAAACCTAGGGAACCTATCTCCCTACACAGGCCTAAAACTACCAGATTTATTAATGGATTGGGGCTCCATGAATAAATGCTGCATAAAAGAAAAAGCATATAACCCCAAACATGTAGCAGAGAAAAGGCCACTTCTCTACCTTCTCAGCCCACAAGAGCTCTCCAAACCCAGAGAACCAGAATACTGCTTATATGCAAAGGCTGAACCAAAGGGCATTATTATTTACTTCAGCACACTATTTAGTGTGGTTCAAAAATCAAAACTGAATTATCAGATGGCAAAGTCCTTCATTTCGAATTCAACAAAATCTCCAATGCCCAGTCTAATTAATCATTTAGTTTTCCAGAACTGGGCAGATAAAGCTGCCCAGAATCTCCTTTGTATGGTGGCTGGCTGAGTCTCATCTTCCATGTTATCTCCTCAGAGCAGCTTCCTTTGATGTTTAAGTGAACACTCTCCATATATTGTCACACATGGTTTTCAAAATGGCACTTATCAAGGTTATAGTCATATACAATGAAAAACCTTTACTGAGTGCTTACTGTGTGCCAGACTGTTCCAATTGCTTTTCAAGTCTTTAACTCATTTAATCCTTACAACTCTAAACAAGAAAATCAACCGTCATCTTTTCTTTACAGCAAGGACCTATGCACAAGCTGAATAAGGAACTAGCTCAAGTCATACAGCTTTTCAAGTGTCAAGGCAGAGATCAGACTCAGGCAGTGTGGTTCCAGAGTATCACTCTTATGTTTTTATTCATTGACTTATCTGTCCCCAACTTAAGTTCAACACTTCAAAGAGGGCACAATGAATTCTTTCTGGCTAATCCAGCACCTGAGCTGTAATAAGGTGCTCAACAACCATTTGTTGATCATGAACTGCAGAGAGTTTGATATAATCGAAGTGAAGGAAGTGGTAGGGAGAAGGTCTGCAGGGAGCAGCAAAGATCGGTTCAGGAGAGCGAGTAACATCAGGCTAAAGCAAACTGATTTCGTCTTGTTGGGGTGGGGGCGGCTAGACCAAATTCCACACGCCACAGTGAGGAGCCCCCACGCCTCGGTCGGTGAGTGTCAAGGCGGTCGGTCCCCGGTGGGTGCGCAGTCACTACCTGCCGGATGACAAACGGACAGGGGCCGGCAGGACAGGGCGCTCTGCGGGCGCGCTCCCAGCAGGCGCCGGAAGAATGAATGAGTCGGGGCAGGGGGACGCCTCCCCATCCCGGCCACTACAGGCAGGGGCTGGGGGTCCGTCTGGGGAAGAGATGCCAAGGGCCCTGAGAGCCCTAAGGCCAGAGAAGGACCCCGATCGCTGGCCGCATCCTCCCGCCCCGCCTCCTTCCGAGCGGCCCCCGGTGCAGCAGGCGCGGCTCCGGCCTCTGGGCCGCGAATGCGGCCCTGCCGAGGCCAGGAGGCCCGCCAGAGGCGGGTGAGTACAGATCGGCCCGCAGAAGAGCGGGAACGGCTCGAGGGGAGAGGCCTTCCTCCTCCCGAGCGCGGACTCCCAGCCCCGAAGCCGGCTCCTCCTACCTCGGGCGCCGCCGCGGCACCTTCTCAACGGAGAGCCTTGCGCTGGCGCATGCGCCCCCCGGCGTCCCACGGAGCACGGCTTGTGCGCAGGCGCAGAGCGGTGGCGTCGGGGATGTGGAGGGGGGGTCTTCCCGTCTTCCTTTGCGGCCTCGGGGGCGCGCTACGGCGTGGGGCAGGGCGAGTGGGCGGGGCGAGGCGCGGCTGTACCGCTCCGAGGAAGGCTGCTCAGGGTCGGGGGCAGAAGCCGGGTGCGCCCCACGCGTCGTGGTTTTGCGGGGACGCTTACGGGTGCAGCCGCGGCCCCGTCGCAGCACCTGCCGCGGAGCGTGAGCGCCGGGAAAGGCGGTGGCGCGGGCGGGAGCCTCACCCAGGGTAGCCCCGAGCCCCAACCTGTTGCGCCGGCAGGACCTGGGGGGACGTCGAGGCCCGCGTAGGGGCCCCGCTGCAGCCCGAGGCCTGGGCGGCAGTGCGGACGGCCGCGCTCAGAGGAGGGGAGGCGCGGGGCGCGAAGGGCCGATGCCAAGGGCTTGGAGCGGCCCGACCCGGTCGCTGTCGGTTACTTTCTGGCCGAGCATCTGAGTTAAGTGGGATCCCAGGCACTGTACGAGTGACCGCTCAAGGAGAAGGAGTAGGTTTGAGGAAAGATAATGTTTGCTGTTTTTTTAAACGTGTGATGCTCATAATGTAAAAGTCACCCCTTGAACCTGTGTGATTCCGTTGTTTTTCAGTCACAAGATTGTGCTTCCATTGCCCCTCTAATGACCCCAGGTGGAAACTGTCTGCTCTCCCTCCCCGTTTCCTTGTGTTCCGTCTCCCCTGAATCGTAAAACCAGGAGTTTTCTGTCTGGCTTTTACTAATTAAGGTTCATCCATGGTGTAACTGACTTAGCACGTCATTCCTTTTTGTGACTGAATAAACATTCCCTGTAGGCATACACCACATTTTGTTAATCAGTTAATTGACTTATGGGTGCTTCCTTTTTTTTTTTTTTTTTTGGTTACTCTAAATAATCCTGCAAGATTTTGTGTTCTAGAAGTGGCCTTACTTGGGTAAAACTATTTCTGGATTTTTTTGGGTAACATTTAGTTTTGCGTTTGTGGGGGGCAGACTCAGTGCCTCCTGCATACTAAACACGCATTCTGGGCTGGGGATGTGGCTCAAGCGGTAGCGCGCTTGCCTGGCGTGCGTCTGTGCGGCCCAGGTTCGATCCTCAGCACCACATACAAAGAAAGATGTTGTGTCCGCCGAAAACTAAAAATAAATAAATAAATAAATATTAAAAGAAATTGTTTAAAAAACACACACACACACACACACACACACACACATTCTATCACTTAGCTTCATCCCCAACCCTAGCTCTGACTGTTCAATTTCAAATGGTAGAAAAATTCCAAGATTTTTTTCTGTGTGATTGAGCTAGGAGGTATTACTTGGTCTCTGGGTTTGGAAATCTTAGTTTGTAGTATGGTTCCCAACTGGACTAGTTAAGTAGATAGGACAAGCCTGGAAGGCAGCAGGGAAGCATGGGTTGTCTGGAGGTTTAGCCGATGGAGATGCCTGCCTGACAATGTGTAGAGGTCAGTGCCATCAAAAGAGGAACTGAGTAGTTTCTCTAGAAGAGAGAGCATGCCAAACCAGTCAGGGCCACAGGGGAAGCCCCAGGGTTTGCTCAGGAGGAAGCAGGAGCAAAGGGAAGCCTAGGTGAGCACTTCCATGGGGCCTTGGCAGGAAAGGCACCTGGGACAGAGTGGACATAGGATTGGCTGATTTTAATAAGTTGGGGGTAGGGGTGCTAGGGCTGAAGCTCAGTGGAGAGCACTTGCCAAGCACATGTGAGGCACTGGGTTCGATCCTCAGCACCACATAAAAATAAAGATGATGTGTCTACCTTAAAAAAAAAATCTAAAAAAATGTATTGTGTCCATCTATATAACTAAATATGTGCAAATATATATGAGATACATTTTATGAATAAATAATTCCAGGGGCTTTGGGCTAGAGAGGGTTGTTCCCCAGATGCCTGGTATCTGGCCATGGGATGGTTTAGAGGAAGGAAAATAATGGTGTGTGAGTTAGATAAAGAGGGCAGTGGCTAGCCTATGAGTCGTACACTCCCTAGTTAAGTCTTGTACTCCCTAGGAATTAGCTAGTCCTGAGAGAGGCGGTGTTTTCCCAACAGCAAGATTAAATATCATAAGATACAGAAAATTTTTAAAAATGACTTGTATTATCTGGACATGGCTGGGACAATGGGAAAGTCAATTATGAGAGTATTTTTTTCCTCCAAACAGATTGGAAATGAAGTACTTCAGTTGCTTTTGGGATTTAACTCTCTTGGAAGCCAGGTGAAGAAAACCCTTTCTACCTCCCCTCCCTAAACCCATGTATTTAAGTAAAATGGATCAAAATGTGGCTTAAAGAAGAGAGTGCTTTAAACTTGGGATTCTCAACTGAATCACCATGTGATTTTCCGCACTTAATGGGTGGTCACTATCTTTATGCTTGAGAAACCTTGAGGGAGGAGCCCTGTTCTCAGATGATTCTGGTGGCCTCTAGATTAGGAAGCACTGTGTTTAACCACAGATGCTGAGTAGATTCTGGAAGCTGAAAGACATGCCAGAAGTCTCTAGGAAAAGGACAACTGGAATTTAATTTTAGGCCTAATCCTTTGAGAAGTGGAGTTATCCCTAACTGGGACAGCTTTCTCTTTGACCCAGGGTGAAGGATGTGAGCCTATTGACCAAGACCCTGTTGTGATGAATCTCCAGCAGAAACACTGGGATTAGGCAGAAGTCATCCACTGTGACTAAGCTGAGAGACAGTGTCCAGAAACTGATACTGGGTCCGTGTTATTTCCATGGGAATATTACTGTATATTTCCTGCTTTGCAAAACCCATAACCCAGGGAGGTAAAGGGACACTTCAAGTATTAAAAAGTGAGGCTTGACCTTGGATGGATGCAGAAGTGTGTGGGAGAAGCCTGTTGTTCCAGGTGTGGGCTCTGTTTTTCTAACCTACTGGAGTAGGTAATTTTTTGAGTCCAGGGGAAAAAGCAAAGAGGTTGAATGCTCTGATTATCACAGCCTAACTGTCCTGGAATAATTACTTTTTAGAAAACTTTTGGCATCTTCCACTGAGTTGATGTTTGAAGCAGTCCTGTGGAAGAAGTGAAAGCACTTGTCTCAGTTCTGCAAAGCCAAAACCTGTCCAGCTCCTCCTCGTTTATCTGGGCAGGGGTCAAGGAGAGTGCAGATTGAGTAAGCAATAATTGTCTTCTCAGTTTTTTTGGTTGTATGTAGTAATTTTACTTTTTCCTTTTTTTTTTTTTCCCAGTTGTACTGGGGACTGAACCAGGGGCACTTTACCACTAAGCTACATTCCCAGCCCCAAGGAGAGATGTCTGCTGGGTTCTTTTGAAACTTGGGGTGCTTCGTTTACTCTCTGCATAAGCAGCCTGTCCTCAGAGGCTCTGTTTGCCTGTTCTGAATAGGACCCCCCTGTCCCTCCAGGCTAATGATTCTCTCTCCTGGGTCTGTAGCTGGGGTGCGGGTTGAGGATTCACAAACACCTTTGTAGCAGGGGGAGGGAAACAGTTGGTCAGGAAAGGCAAGAAGTGTATGTAGAGATTGAACCTGGTAGAGCATTTATATTTTTATTTGGTGGTACTGGGGATCGAACCCAGGGCTGCTCTAGCACTGAGCTACATCCTCAGCCTCCTCTTTTATTTTATTTTGAGACAGAGTCTCACTAAGATGCTGAGGCTGGCCTGAAACTTTCCATCCTCCTGCCTCAGCCTCCCAAGTAGCTGAGATTACAGGTATGCACACCTGGCTGGCTGGCTTCTTTTTAATGATTTGCAGTACAGTAGGTGGAGCCCAGGGCCTCCTGCATGCTAGATAAGTCCTGTGCCCTGAGCTGCACTGCAACCCTCCTCAGTAAATAGTATACTTTTTTTTTTTTTTTTTTTTTTAACCAGGGGATTGAGCCCAAGGGTGCTTAACCACTGAGCTATATCCCCAGTACCCCCCCCCCTTTTTTTTTGAGATAGGGCCTCACTAAGTTGCTAAGGCTAGCCTTGAACGTGTGGCCCTCTGAGTCTCTGGGATTACAGGTGTGCACCATGTGCCTGGCCGTAGTGTGCTTTTTAGCAGGGCCATCTTTAAGATTTTATTTTCTTTGCTAGACCCAGTGGCACAGCCAGTAACCCCAGGGACTGGGGAGGTTCAGGAGTTTGAGGCCAGTCTTGGCAACTTAGCTGATAAGGCAGTGGCTGTGTGGTGGCGTCCCCTTGACTGAGGTCTGTTACAGCAGAATTGGTGTGTCACCTCCACTAAAGGCCCCTGTGGTTGCTGCGGGTGACACCCTCCTTCCTTGCTGCCTGCTGATCTGCTGGGGCTGGAGGAGCATCCTCTGTGCTGCTGCTCTGCTTATGCCTGTTGTGTGATAGGCTGGCCTGTGGGAAACTTGGGTGCGTTAGGCAGGTTCTGTGGCCCCAGCTGGCTCCTGGCTACTTTCTGGTGAGTTTGTGCTTCAGAAAAAGCCAGTCCCAGTGTTTGAGAACCAGCTGCCAAAGGTGGAAGGCATCACAGACCAAAGTAAGAGGACGACAGATCCAGTAATGCACCGACTGCAGTCTCCTGGGGACTAGAGGACGGAAGGTGTCTTGGGTGGTGGTGGCAGGAGGACGGGCTTTCATGCTGAGCTGGACGGAGGTGGGCTGTGCTGTCTGGAATGCACTCGGCCTTTCCCATGAACTCTGAACATGTCCACACAGTAGTCAAGGAGCAGTCCAAGCATGGGTCAAGGGCACAGCCCACTCAGCTGATTGTCTTAATGATCTATTTGCCCTTTAGGAGTTGTGACTCGTGCCAGGGTCTCCTGGTGGCAAGACCAAGATGGCTGCACACTTGAAGCTGGACCCCACACAGCACCCCCACCTCAGGTTTTCCCATCCCTTCCACGGAGAGCCTGCCAGCTGGGTTCAGCACCCCCAGGGGTTCTCGACCCTTGGTCTGGGACACCATGGCAGGGCACCTGTGACACACCCTCCCTAGGTCTGGATCCTTCCCTTGGTGCCTCTCTGCCCTAGGGATTCTGTGGAGTTCTCTTTTGTTGGTTCCTAGTTAATTTCTGTAAGTAATTAATTGTTCTCTGTACTGAACGGCCCTTGTCTCCGCGTTGGACCCACGGACAGACCTGGATTGAAGATATTGTGGATTTTAAATCGCTGGCTCTGGGATTCTATATTTCCTTCAGCAGTGTCGAGTTAGGATCTAGCAAAGCTTGTTCGACTCGGGGGTCTTTAGAGGTGTGCTTCTGGGCTTTGCTCACAGCTGCCTTTAATCCAGCTTTAATTTTTTTTGTTATCAAGGGCCATGCTCCTCTGAGGTTCTACCCAGTCTCCTGTGAGTTAGGAACAGTGACCCACGTGGGTTCTGGGGACTCTTAGTCCACTCCCTGCAGGGTCCTTTCCCTTGGGTCCTTTCCCCCTCACAGGCATTGATTGACTAGTCCCCAGCTGCAGGCCCCAGGGGACCCTCTGGGCATTGTCCTCTTCTCTACCCGCAAATCCTCATCTGTGTTGTCCATGTGTTCAGGGGTCCCTGTTGTCCCACTTTAAGCCTGTCAGGAGCTTGAAGAACAGGTGGCACCCACTTGCCAAGCTGGCCGTGTCAACACCCCTCTTCCCTTCCTTAGGACCCAGCCACCTGGGAATGGGAGCAGCAAGATGGCAGAGGCTGTGAGTGGTAGCCAGGAGGCAGCTGGAATCTGCCACCCCAGCAAGCTTGCACTTCTCCAGTGTCCCACAGCTATGTCATTGGTGACCTGAGGCCCCTCAGCACCTCCGCACAGAGCCTAAGTGAGGAAAGAGCCCGATCACTTAGGAGTTTATTTTGGTACCAGGGATTGAATTCTGGGGCCCTTGACCACCCAGCCCCAGCCCCAGCCCTGTTTTGTATTGTATTTAGAGAAAGGGTCTCACTGAGTTGTTTATCACCTCGCCTTTGCTGAGGCTGGTTTTGAACACACGATCTTCCTGTGTCAGCCTCCTGAGTCACTAGGATGACAGGCATGCCCCACTGCACCCGGCTCACTCAAAGCAGGGTGCTGGTGTTGGCGGCACATGCTGGAACTCTGAACAGGGACGCAGGGAGAAGTGCTCACCCCAGTGGACACCTGTGCTTCCTTGCATGTCCAGGAGAGGGAGCCTAGGAAGTCACCTTCCCAAGGTGAGGGGACTCTGGGAATGGTGCTGCTTCTGGGCCCCCTGATGCAGATGTCTGGCTGCTACATTTCCCCCTCGGTCAACCTTTCCCTTTCCACAGCCAGGCCTCTGTGTTTCAGGCCCTGCCCTGGACTGTTGCCTGTGCTAAGGTGGGAATGGAGGGAGGGCCTTGGGGAGCCCCTCATGCCAGTGGGGGATAGGGACAGGAGGGAGCATGGTGTATTAATTGCAGCCTCAGAAGGCATGTGTCCTAGAGGCCACCATGGGGCAAGGCCTTTCCCTGAGCACTGGCTCCCCACACTGCTGAATCCCCTGGCTCTCAGGGAAAACAAGTGTGCTTCCTGCACATGTCCCTGCCCCCAGAGGAGAGGTCAGTTGTGGAGAATGTAACAGCACATGACTTCTCCTGGGCAGTGCAGGTGGGGGAAAGACCTGGGTGAGCTCGGCACCATGGCCTCCTCACAACTGGAGCTGGGCTGCCCTGGCAGGGTCACATTGCCCCAGTGTCCTGTGCTGAGATCCTGAGGTGCCTGGGAGAGCAGAGGCTGGGTAGGAGCAGCCGCTCTGGCAGCTGCAGAGGGACATGCAGCCCTCAGAAGGCCAAGAGGGCAGAAGCCATCTTCACACCCTGCACCTGTGTCCAGGAGGAGGCCCGAGGACAAGCACAGGCCCTCTCGCTCACTTCAGGAGCCAGTGGGCAGCTTCTGGTGGGAGGACTGACCAGCTCCCGGCACATGCCATCCTTGTTAGGACGAGGCTGCCATGGATGCAGAGGCCACTGTCCCAGAAAGGTACAGCTCAGTCCCTGACTGCCCCACAAAATGGGCTTGTGTCCATCCTGATTCTCCCTCATCTGGCACTGTAGACAGGACATCCGTAACTAGGGCTGTTCAACCGCTACTGGTTGGACCAGCCCCACTGGTGTCAGCCCATCTCAAGTGACTCGGGGTGTTGCTCACAGATTAGCTGCTCCCGTGGAGCAGCCTGCAACAGACTAGCGCTGCCAAGGACGCGAGGCCCCAACACAGGACAGCCACCCCAGTCACAGGAAGGCTCCTGTGTGGGGTCCCTCCCCCCAGGGCCCTGGCCAGGCAGGATGCTGAGGCGTGAAGCCGAGGGCTGTAGGCAGTATCCCAGGGTGGGCCCCAGCTGAGCAGCAGTACCCCAGGGCCAGGATCCCCAAGGAGGAGGAGGCCAGAGAAGAGACAATCCCAAGCACCAGGAAGAGAATCTGGAAGTGGAGAATCTGGGAGAGGTCAGGCCTGTTGGGAGGAAGGGCCTAAGGTAGAACACAGGCTTTTGGTCAGGACAGGTGTGGGGCACGTGGAAGTGAGCAGGTCACAGGGCAGCTGGTCTTCACAAGGTCCCTGAGTGCCCCCCAGTAGGCTGTTCCTCTGGCCCTCCAAGGAGGTAAGTCTTTCGTGGAGGGGACACACCCAGACACTGCCTTCTGTCACAGTGGCTAATGCTTAGTCGAAAGTGACGAGGCACACTAGGAAATGGGAGCGTGGGAAGATGACTCACAGATGGGCTTGGGAACAGCTGTGGCTGACCCCTGAAGAGAAGGGGTGAGGGGAGTTCAGGGGCATTGGAATTCCCAGAGAAGATGAGGAGAGGGTTGTGGCTGGAGTCTACCTTTGGGTGGCTCTGTCAGCAGAGCAGGCCAGCAGAGCAGGACTAGGGAGCTGAGGGGAGGTCAGTGGAAAACACTATGGCCTGAGCCTTGGGACCCTGGACCTGTGTACCTCTCTATAGCTCCAGCCCCAGGGTGGACACAGGGAGCTGCCCAGAGCACTCCTTGTGCCTGTGGGAGGCTGAAGTGGCTTTGGAACTAGGGGATTTGAGAGGCATTTTCATGGTAGCACTTGGGGCCCTGCTGCATGCCCAGGAAGTGCAGCTTGTGGCTTGCACCCCAGAGGCATGTGCTGCAGGGGTACCCACGTACCCAGCATGCACTTTAGAATGTAGCTTTTAGGCAGACGACCTGTATTTGTGTTTTCCTGAAACCAGGGTGCAGAATAGTGGTGTGCTCAGGCTGGCAGAGCCCTCCTGGGAATGCTGGCTCCTGGCCTCCAGATGCCGTCTGCCCCCTAACGCACTGGGTTTGGCATGACTGGCCGAGCATGACAGAGCAGCCGTCACGAGTCTTGGCATTTCATGTGTGTTGTTCTGAGGAATTTTCCACCCTGGGTGGAAATGAGCAGAAATGAACTTGGGCTGGCAAGTGCAGGCCAGTCACGGGCCAAGGGCAGCACACTGTGCTGAGCGAAGCCTGTGACCTCCTCAGGGATTACAGTGACATGGCAAAGACAGGGCCTTTGTCCTCCAAGATGTATGGGGGCAGTGCATGTGCCTCCTGAGGTACGTCTAGCCCATTGAAGGGAGCTATGCCTTGGATGCCCACAGTGTCCCCTGTGCCCAGTGTCTCTGAGGACAGGCTTTTCTCTGGAGGGTCCTGGAGGAAGGGACATTCTCTCAGCCAGGAGGAGCAAGAAAGCTGAGTGCAGCTTAGCTGTGGGTGCCCTGGGCCTTCTAGGTGTTGCTGTGCGCACGGGGGACCTTACATGGACAGAGAGCCAGGGTCTCTGCCACAGAGCTTTCTGCTTGAGAAGTCGGCCATCTGGGAGTGTCAATGAGGAGCATGTTACAACCACTGAGCAGCAAGGGCCCCGTGGGCAGGGAGGGAATGGCCTCTCTGGGAGAGGTGACATTTAAGCTGAAACTGGGATGACATGACAAAAGGCCCCAGATGCTCAGGTGAGCAGAAGCTCTGAGCTGGAATTGCTTAGGTCATGGTAAGCATTGATTTCTCCTTAAGGACAATGAGAAATTGGTGACAGATTCCAAGCAGAGGAATAACGTGTTATGTGATCTGATTACACACTTAGGAGATGTTCTGGGACCGTGTGGACCATGGAGGTGTTTCTGGAAGCTGGGAGGCCACACAGCAGTGGTGAGCGGGCCAGTGTGGTGGCTACAGGATTGGAGAGAAGTGGACTCTGGATGTTTGGGGGAGGGCTGGGGACGGCAAGGACCTGGAGTGCTCTCAGGAATTTTAGCATCTGCATATGGTGGGGTCACTGCATTGGGTCAAGAAGGGGATGTTCCTGGGTTCCAAGCTAGCGCTGCAGATACTGGATAGCATAGAAAGGAATAAAGTGGGATGCAGCTTCAGGACCTTGGACTTCCCTGAGCAGCACACGCCTGATCTGAGAGTGACTTCGCACAGCTCCTTGCACCCTGCCTTGACCCATGTGGCCTGTGCCACTGCACATGTCCCTTTGAGGTCCTTTTATTATGGCGAGATTGCATTAAATCACTGAGTAGATCTTAAAGCAGGACATGGAACCATCTTTATTCAGCAGCCTGTAGTTGGAATCCACCAGCTGGCGGGTCAAGGGGCAGGCTGCAAATCTACACCCTTCGACTCCCTCCTGGGGTTAGAGCACACCTTTACAGTCCAAAACCACATTAATCATAAGTGGCTGTTGCTGATTCAAGACCATAAGCAAACATCAAGAGATCATAAGCAGAAGGGGAAGTAGGTCAAAATGATCCTCATTTGGTACAAGTTAAAGAATGGTTACTAATATCTAGACAACCAATCTGACAGGGTACATTGTCCAAGAAAAATGGGAACCAAAGAGAACAATTTTACATTGTATAAGAATTGCCATTTTGTGGGCTGGGGCTGTAGCTCAGTGACAAAGTGCTTTAGCATGCGTGAGGCCCTGGGTTTGATCCTCAGCACCACATAAAAATAAATAAAGGTATTGTGTCCAACTACAACTAAAAAATATTCAAAAAAAAAAAAAAAAAAAAGAGGGGCTGGGGATGTGGCTTAAGCGGTAGCATGCTCGCCTGGCATGCGTGCGGCCCGGGTTCGATCCTCAGCACCACATACAAACAAAGATGTTGTGTCCGCCAATAACTAAAAAATAAATATTAAACTTCTCTCTCTCCCCCCCCTCTCTCTCTTTAAAAAAAAAATTATAAAAACAAAAAGATTGCCATTTTGTGTTGCCAAACATGCTATGCTGTTTGATGGGCACAGAGGCAGGTATTCCCATGGGAGGAGCATTTCTTACATGATGTGGAGTCTCAGGGCAAAATGGAGTCTGTTTGGTCATTGCCTATAAAGTCTGGCCCATAACACTGTTCCTGATGGCGGTGTTTATAGGATTTTCTTTACACTTTGTTCCTGACTGCGGTGTTTGTAGGATTTTCTTTATCCTGTGACTTGGTTCATACTTGAGACCATTGTCAGGAGCTGCTTCCCTTTGTGTTTCTGTGGAGGAGACAGGAGAAAGCTGCAGATCCTTGTGGCTGATGTAAAAACAGCTCACCCTGATGTAAAAAAGGGGCCAGCTTCCACACTGTGGGCACTGGCTCTCGGCACACATATCCTTGCTGATACGACTGGAAATGCCAGGAATGCCATGCCTCTCTCTTCCCTGGTGCCCATCTCTGCATCTGCAAAGTAGGGGCCTTGAGAAGAGTGTACTTCACTCCTTTCCGCTCACCTTGGCTTGGCGTACTGGCCTGCCAGGGCCAAAAGAGTGGGCAGAAGAGACAGCACGGAGTCCAAGCCTAGGCCTCAAGGAATGTCAGGTACCCTGCTTGCCCCTTGGGACCTTCCAGCCCAGCCCCAGCAGCCCCAGCGTCATCCCCACTGGTCTGCAGACCTGCACACAGGAAAGGAAATGCATGCTGTGCACAGAGACTTGTGTTTGTACCCCCCCATATCTGGGGTTGAACCCAGGGGCACTTAAATCCCCAACCCTTTTTAAAAAATTTGAGATGGGGTCTCACTAAATTGCTCAGGCTGACCTTGAATTTGCCTCAGCTCCCAGGTTGCTGAGGTTGCCAGCATGTACTGTTATGCCTGGCTGTGCACACTCGTTTTGGGGCAGCTTGTTACACAGCAACAACTGGCTGAAACAAATGGAAATACCCAGAAGGGAAAGGTAAGATCATTGGTGGTACAGCATCTGAGAGGGCTTGTCCTCAGGGAGCGGGGGACTTTTTGAAGAGCTGCAGTGATTCTGTGGGAATGGTGTTGTGTCTACTGCTACTTAAACCTCAGGACAGCAGTGGAGGTGGTCCCACCCCTTCTGATGGTTGGGACCACCAGTGCTGAGTTGGGGGCTCACACTGAATAGGAGCCCTTGTTCTGAAGGCTGTTACATGCAGTGGGTGTCCAGGGCCCAGTCGTTTGTATAAGGCCTGAGTCCCAACCTTCTTGGTGGGTAGGAGGAGGGTGAGGATGGTGCCTGGGAGTTCCCAAGAGTAGGGAAGGGATGAGAGGCCCCCAGGCACCCTTGTCCAGTGTGCTGCAAACCCGAGCTACCTTTGACACACTGTGTCAATGGTAATCGGTGCCCCACATCCACCTGGAAACTGAGCAAGTCACCTCTGTGGAGCACAGTGACTTGCTAAGCCTGCTCCTGAGAACTCTGGTTTCTGACCAGAAACCAGACCTTTGAAAAAGTCTGATGGGGCTTCTGGTAGCTGGAGCAAGTTGGTGACTCCCATCTCTCAGGTGCCATAACAAAGTCCAGTGAACCTGTGCTGATGGCCAGAGGCACTTCTCAGTGCCCTTTGATTCCTTAAAGTTCAGGTTTACCCTCTGTTAACCCTCACTGAGCCTGCACTTAGTTCCTGGCCAGCAGGCCAGATCTGTAGTTTCCTGACTGACCTTAGCCCCTACTGACTCCTGCCCTGGAGGCCACCCTGCTCCCTGATCTCCCATAGCACCCCCTCCCCCAAGGTTCTTGAGCCTTGATCCTACAATTTCTGCCAGGCCCTCCCATTTCCCAAGGAGGGACCAAGGCCTCCCACATGGTTGTCCTTGGAGACGCAATAGCTCTTCCCACATGGGGCAGAGCCCCCTTAGATGGACTGCCTGAGCATGGTACCTAAGAAATACCCATGTCCTAAGCTTATGTGGCAAGAGGACTTCACAGATGAGACTAAGGATGGTGAGGTGGGGACATTATCCAGCTGACCTGGGAGGGCCCCCAAATGCAACCATGGTTACCTTTCTAGAAGGAGAATTGACAGACTGACAGGCCACATGATCACAGAGGCAGAGTGGAGAGCAGCACCCATGGCCATGCTGATTCCAGGCCTCCAGAACATGAGAGGATCAATTCCTATTGTCTTAAGCCACTGAACCTGTGACTTGTTGCTGTAGCCTCAGGACACAAACATGCATGGGAAGGCCAAGGATTCTGAAATGACTGGACCAAGGTGTGGCCTTGTGACCTCTTCACTGAAGGTCCCTGAGGCTTAAGCCTCTCCTGTTTCAGAAAGCTCCCTGCTGCCTGGCCCTGCAGTCCTCACCCTTACCCAGTGACACTGTCATGCCACGGCCTGCACCCCCATTCACAGCCCTGCTGCTGCTCAGCTGCCAGCCTGCCGCCTGTGATGGCTGATGAATTGGGAGGAACTGGGGTGCCCTGAAGGTCCTGGGCCAGAGTGGTGGGGCTCCGCTGGCAACATGCAGCTGTGTTCCTGGCTTTGGCCTTAGCTCCAAGGTGACCTCCAGGATCCTAGATCTGAGGCAGACGGTGGGTGAGAGCAGCCCTGCCCTCCAGCACACACCTGTGCCCATCCCTGGTGGGGAAGATACTGGATGGGCAAAGGACATTTACTAGATAGACACTTTACAGCCAAGTGCAAACATCATTATCAGCTGCTGTGTTCACCTCCATGATGGAGCCGGTCTGTCAAGGGCCACACAGGTGGTGCCATTGTTCTGCTCAGGTGCAGGCGCACGAGTGCCCTGGGGGCGGTCTCGCTGCCCGAACCCTTAAAACCCTGGCTGGGACCAGCAGTGTCTGGACAGAGAAGGAGCCTTGGCAGATCTGCAAGTCCTCGCTGTGTTGTTTCTTCCAAGAGCTCCCTCTGGAAATTAACTTTTTCTTAAAGCAGCAAAAGGAGAAAATTATCATCAAAGAATATTCCAAATTCTTAGCAGAAATCCCATCATCTCTGCAGACATCACCTTGGGTGAGTGCTAGGCTTGGTCATCTGTGGAGTCCTTCTAGGTGACCAGCCAGTCCCTGAGCAAGGAGGGGAGGCTCAGCTGTGTCCCACCAACAGAACAGGTTCTGCTTGGCAAGTGCAGGCTCTGGGAGGCTCTGGTGGCCCCAGTGGCTCAGGATGGCATGTTTCTGGGGCTTGTTTCCCCTGGTGGGTGAAGGAGGAAAACCAGGGACTTCTGTGGCACTGGGTGCTTGTCCCTCTGGATATGTGGTGAAAGCACTGAGGGTCTCCCTGGCCTGTGCTCTTGTAGCACAGCCATGAGGGCAGATGCCCTTGACCTTGGGGAGGCGGGGGCGAGGACGACAGGTGATGTCCCACTGTTCCCTATAACTCAGGTTCTCCCAGGATGAGGGGCACAAGGCCCATGATAGTGCTGCTTGCCTTGGCCAGCCTGCAGCTCGTGGTCACATCTCTGAGAATTGCAGCCTTCAACATACGGAGTTTTGGGGAGACCAAGATGTCCAATGCAACCCTCTCTAGCTACATTGTGCAGGTAAGTCTGCTCCCGAGGGCAGACCTCAGGGGGAGGGTGTCACAGCCCCATGAACACAGGGCCAGTGGTTTGGGCAGGGCAGCTCCGTGGGGCAACAAAAGCCCCAGGACCCTGGCAAGGTGAAGACGGGGCCTGCTGCACCATGAAGAATGTCCCAAGGAGCAGCCACAGCTCTGGCTGCGACCCTTGAGATGGGCAGGACCCGATGCCCCAGGCAGCTAAGGGCTGGAGTCACCACCCAGCTCCTGCTCAGTACCCGTGCGGCCCTGTCCCCTAGATCCTGAGTCGCTACGACATTGCTCTTGTCCAGGAGGTCAGAGACACCTACCTGACAGCTGTGGGGAAACTGCTGGATGAACTTAACCGGTGGGTGACAGTGGTAGGGTTCTGGGAGAAGAGACTTCCATGGTACAGCTTCACTTCATTCCAGTCCCAGGGACAGGAGGCAGAGCCCTGCTGAGGCCCTGATGGACCTTTGTTTCCCCCATCCAGAGATGCAAAGGACAATTACCACTATGTGGTCAGCGAGCCACTGGGACGCAGTAGCTATAAGGAGCAGTACCTTTTCGTGTACAGGTAAAACCTGGGCCAGTGCAGTCTGTGACTGCCAGGACCAGGACGAGAGAAGGACCCCGTCTGTACCCACAGAGCACCTCGCAAGTCTCAGGGGTAGTCCAGAGTCCAGTAAGCCCCTCCCTCTCCTGGGAGGATCCTAGGAAAGTGGGAGGGATAAGAACCCAATAAAAGAGAGCACTCCAGGTGGAGCCGACCACCCCTGCTTCCAGCCCCAGAGTGAGCCGGTGGCTGGCACCTGCTCCTCCCCAGGGCCACCTGCTAGTGCAGACCTGGTCCCTCCTGTTGCCCCAGGAAGCAAGTTCATTGAGATAATGTGAAGGAGCTGGCTGGTTCACCAGCCCCAGGGTCACCTCCTGCCTGGCGCTCCCACAGGCCTGACCAAGTGTCCGTGTTGGACAGCTACTACTACGATGACGGCTGTGAGCCCTGTGGGAATGACACCTTCAGTCGAGAACCAGCCATTGTCAAGTTCTTCTCCCCATATACACGTGAGTGTTGCTGAGCCTCAGCCCTACCCAGGCCGTCCCCACACCAGTTGGGATCTTGTTGTCCTTAATTGTTCAAGTCATGCAGGGGAAAGTCCACACCCTGGGGCACCATTGCGTGTCCTTTATCCCAACAGCTGAGCCTGCTTCTGCCTGTCAGGCGCTCAGTGTGTCTGTCTCCTCAGATGTCAGGGAGTTTGCCATCGTGCCCCTGCATGCTGCCCCAGCTGACGCAGTGACAGAGATTGATGCTCTCTATGACGTCTACCTGGATGTCCGGCAGAAGTGGGGCCTGGAGGTGAGACGGTCCGTCCTGTGGGCAGTGGGCTCTAGCAGCCCAATCAGTCCGAGGGCCAACAGGCAGGTGTCTCCCGCAGGACATCATGTTGATGGGTGATTTTAATGCTGGCTGCAGCTATGTGACCCCCTCCCACTGGTCCTCCATCCGTCTGCGTACAGACCCTGCCTTCCAGTGGCTCATTCCCGACACTGCGGACACTACAGTCACGTCCACACACTGTGCCTACGACAGGTGAGTAGGACACATCATGGGCGCCCAGCCTCAGAATGCATTACCAAGCCTCTGAAGCCCAGCCTTCACCTCCTGTCCTGTGTCACACAGGATTGTGGTCTCTGGAGCTCTCCTCCAAGCTGCCATTGTTCCCGACTCGGCTGTCCCTTATGACTTCCAAGTGGCCTACAGCCTGAGCAACAAGCTCGTAAGTGTGCACCCTGCCAGCTCGGGGTTGGTAGATGATGCGCCTCCTCCAGGGGAGGGGTGGGGCTAAGTCCCGAAGCCCTGTGTCTCCCTTCAGGCTGAGGCCATCAGTGACCACTACCCAGTGGAGGTGACGCTGAGGAGAGCCTGACGTCATTGAGTAGCATGGCTGTGCAGCCTCCAGCCAAGGCGGCTACCTCACTGGACATCTCAAAGCCTAGACAGCCCAAAGGTGGATTAAGAAATACTTTAATGGAGGTAAATAAAGCTCAAGAAGGTGGTGGTCTCTTGTCCTTACTGTCTCTGCTTGGGGACACTTCCCAGGCACATATCTCCTTTGTCACCTGGGAGGACCATGTCATCAGTGTCTCTCCAGGGCCTTGACGAGAAGGTCATTGAGGCGGCCAACCATGGGCCTGGGGTCGTCCACTAGCCCTGCTGCTATCATGGCGTTGTCATAGATCTGAAAGGCAAGGGTGGAAATGTCATTGGGCAGGGGACCCAAAAAACAAAGACAAGAGAGCAGCTTCCCACCTTCCAGGTGGGGCAGGGGCTGTCCTGGGCGGGCCCGGCTCCTCTCACCTGGTTGGCCAGCAGCTGGGCCAGCTCTGGCTCCTGCTCTCTCAGCTGACTGAGCTTCTTGATCAGCATGTGCCTGCAATATGGGAACCACAGGAGCTGTTGGCTCAGACCTCTACCTGCATACTGCTGACCCTCTGAGGGGGTTAACAGAACATTCCGGAAATGGCCAGTGAATCCCCAAACAACCCACCAATTTACTAATAGACTGTTAAAAACCACAGAAGAGCAAGTAGCCAAGAGAGCCCCTGGAGGATGCTGATGCACGGCAGGGCTCGGGGAAGGCAGATCAGCTGGCCTGTGGTGTTGGGCTCACCATCAGCCAGCCAGAGAACGACGAGACTGGATTCCTGCCTTCTTCCTTAGACCAAAATTAACTGGGATCAAAATAAAAAGCACAATTCAAAAAAGCTTAATCTCGGGCTGGGGATGTGGCTCAAGCGGTAGCGCGCTTGCCTGGCATGCGTGCGGCCCGGGTTCGATCCTCAGCACCACATACAAACAAAGATGTTGTGTCTGCCGAAAACTAAAAAATAAATATTAAAAAAAAAAAAGCTTTATCTCAGAAGAAAACAGGTAAATTAAAAAAATTTCATAAACCCAGAAGCCCAAAACAAAAGAATGACAAAAACATTTTTCCTACAAAGAAAAATAACTTTATAATAAGAAACATACATCAAACTGATGAGACTTCACTTAGGTAAACTGAGTGCACAGGGGAAATGGGAATTAACTATGATCTCTACAGAGACCTGAGGTCCACAATTATGCACAGATGGTGTCCCAGAGCAGCAGTTCCATCTGCAGACTGCACTGTAGCAGGAAGCACCTCTAACGTACGTCCTTACAACAGCATCGACACAGCTGGACAAAGGAGGAGGGCATTTGGGATGCTCTAGCACGGGGGTTCCCTCGTTACACCACTGAGTGAGAAAATCCAAGTGGCGACCTGCACGCTGCCCGGGAGGAGCCCCAGCTGCTCCCTAGGACAGGCACTTCTGGCTGCACTGGGGACAAGGCCAGGAGGGAGTGTTTTTCCTATCAACTCCAGGTACATTCCAATTCTGGACCACGTGGGAGGGTGTCCAGTCTGTTTAAATCTCATGGGGTACAGTTCAATGGTGTGAATCTTGTGTGGTTTGGGTCTTAAATATCCCCCACGTCTCCTATGTCAAAGGCTTGGTCCCCCATGAGTAGCACCACTGGAAGGGGATGGAACCTTTAGGAGGTAGGGCCCAGCAGAAGGAAGTTAGGTCACTGGGGGCATGCCCTTGAAGGGACACTGGACTCTGGTCCTTCCCCTCTCCCTACTTCCTGGCTGCCATAAGTAGCTTTCCTTACCGCATACCCGTGCCATTTTCTGCCTTGCAACAGACACCAAGTGACCAAGCCAAATCAATGCTGGCTAAAAACTCTGAAATCATGAGCCAAAGTAAACTTTTCCTCTTTTTAAGTTGAATTTCTCAGGTATTCTGTCACAGCGACACAGGCCTTCTCCTTATAAACAGTCGTCTGAGTGAAACCTTTGTGTACTTTCCCATGCCCGAGAAGGATGCATGCTCCTGTAGGATAAAAACCCCTCAGCAGGTCAGAAAAGCGCCTGGACTGCACCTGGGGTTGATCTCCAGTGTGGGCTGTAGGAGCTGAGCACGCTCCTCTTGTGTCTTGGCCAGCTGCTGCATGCGCAGGAAGTGCCGGGCGGCCCCCATCTCTAGCACAGTCACCATGGCAGGGTGGGTGTCCAGGCGGAGAGTCACCTGCAAGCAAGGCCAGGGTGGAGCTGAGGGGGACTGCAGGGGCAAAAAGGCCAGGCTTGGCAGGGTCTAAAATGGGGGGATGCTCTCCCACACCACAGGGTAGAAGGCAGGGTCTCAGGGACAGTCCCTCATAGCCTGGAGCCAGCCTTGCTTGCTCCCCCTCCCCACTGCCCACTAAGAAGGGGATCACTGAGGCCCATGCCGCCTCCCTGAAGCACCAGGCCCTCGTGTCTCTGAGGGCCCAGCCCCAGGGCAGGTCCTTCTCGGAAGTTCCTCCTTTGCTCTGTCCTACAACCCTACTCTCCCTCCTCCCATCATAAAAAGACACCCTCCCAGCAAGGCACCCCCTCCAACGTCTGGAGTGGCTGGGACCATGGACTCTTGACTCAGGCTGAGAACCCTCCTACCTGCCAGCCTGGCCACTGGGGAACAGGCTCTGAGCTCCAATTCAGACTCTGCCCGCTGATGTCTAGCTGTGGTCCTCTTTCCTCACCACAGACCAGGGACAATAGTTGCCCAGGGCTTAAGGACCTGGCATTTGTGAAGCAGGGACACAACACGCACCACAGAAGCAGGTGCCACATGTAACCCTGTCTGCACAGGTTGGCCCCAGTGTCCTGCAGAGGTTCTTTCTCTTCCAGCCAGGGCCACCCTCACCTCACTGCCTTTTGCTTGAGGTCACTCCTGCACACCCTGAGCCAATGGCCCTGCACCAGATGCCCTTTGCTGCTGGTTGTCTCTCTCCTTTCACTGAGCTAGCCAGCAGGTTCTTAGCTCTATGAAGCCCACCAGAACCCCATTAAGACCCCAACTGAGAACATGAACTCTCCTCAGGCAGAGGGGAGGCACTTCCCTTCTTTGGAACCCCCACTTTAACCATTACAGCTTCTACAAGGTCCAGAACAGGCTGGCCCTGGGGTACCTGCTGGGGACCTACTGCCTTCACCTGTCCTCCAGGGCCCTGGCTACTCCTTCCACTTCCTCAGTTCCCATGACCTCCGCCATATGCTGTAGGTTTCCACCACTACCAGGGCCGATGTCCACCAGGCCAGCAACTAAGAACCACAGGGGTAGAGGGAAACCCGCCCAGGAGGGCCTGACCTTTACGTTGGCAACTCGAGATCCCAGTGCGTTCCTCATCCAGGCCATCAGCTCCTCTGTTTCCTTCTCAGACAGGCGGTCACTGGCTGCACAAGAATGAGCATGAGCAAGCCCAGGGGCCACTGCCCACAGCACTGCTCCACGGACTTCTTCCTTGGGCTCTCCCCACACCTGCCCCACCGACTGCCTGCTGCTCCAGAAGACTCATTTCATCTACAGTGAAAACCTCAGGAGGGCACTTTGGTTGCCTGAGGCCCAGGTTTTGGTGGTGGAACCAAACCTGGTTCTCTTGGGACACTTGGTCAACAGTAGAAGCCACCATGAAAGGAGCATCAGAGAGGCCCTAAGACCTATTTTCCATGAATTACTAAGGTGTTCCCAAGCACCTTCTTTCATGGGTTGGTGTCCCCAAACCCAGGTGAAAAAGAACATCCCAGGTCAATCAACAGACAAGACAGGAAAGGACCTATAGGACCAAAGCATCAGTCCCAGGCCACCTGCTACTTAGGCTACAACCTGTGCTAGCCCTGTGCCCTGGAGAGGAAAGCAAGCTCACCTGGTGATGTGTCCTCAAACTTTTCCTCCTTGTACTGATCGACAACAATGTCTGTCTCTACAGAGATTAGCTTCTTCTTGTCAAACTCTCGAAGGTGCAGCAAGGTGAGCTCATCAAACTGCTCATAACAGAAGAGGACCTGCCGACGTCACAGAACCTCAGTGGATATGCGACACCTCTTAGGTCCTGAGGCTAACTCTACTCATGAATGAGTTCCCCTGCCATGTGCTGGTGAGAAATGCGCCACAGGGCAGGAGAGGGTCACTGAGGAAGGCCTGGCTTATACCATGTGGCCTCCCAGCCTTGGGCACACTGGGCTGGGACATTTGAGACCTCTGCTCAGGGGCTCTAACCCTGCAAGGGAGCCTGGCCAGGACAGCGGCCGCAGGGCAGCCCCACTGCTTGCCCACCTCTGTGTGCTTCTGTTTCATAGCCTCGTAGTAGGGCGAGTGCTCTGCCAGGTGCCGGCTGGGTGCGCACAGGTAGTAGATGTTGCGGGTGCCAGCCTGCATGCGGCTGGCATAGTCTGACAGACTGGTCAGCTGCCCAGCAGGCAGTGCTGAAGACTCGTAACGCAGCAGCTTCGCGATGTCCTCCTGTGGACAGACATGGGCAATCACTGCTTGCTGCAGGGCTACTCCCTGAGCAGCTCCACCCTGCAGGTCACAGGCCTCCCTCTGCCCATGCACCCCCACCTAAAGAGGGACAGGGACCTTGGATTGGACCTAGATACGAAGTCCACATTTCCCAACCTCCTTCACAGCCAGGGATGGCCAGTGACTAGCTCTGGCCAGTGGGGTGAGAGTTAGAGTGGGCCTTGGAGAAGGCCCTTAGGAGGGCTAGGTGGAGTGTGACGGCTAGACTCCATGTGGGCTGCATGTGAAGAACAGGAAGGAGCAGCAGCAAGCTGGGAGCCTGGGCCTGATGTCCCCAGCCCAGACACTGCTGTACCCAAGCTGCTGTCACCACTGACAGTGCAGCAGAAGGGTGGCAGGGAGTGTGGGACCCAGGAAAGGGTGAAGAGGACACCCAGGGATAGGTCCAAACTAAGTGCCAAGCCTGGGACTCAAGGTGGACAGACACAGACAAACTGAGGGAAAGATGAAGACCAGGAACGGCCCTGGAGCGGCCACAACACAGTCCTGCGCATGGCAGGCATGGGGCCCTTCCTGGTAGGCACAGTTGCACATTCACAAAGCACTTGGAAAAGACCAAATCTACCAGGTCTATGAAGCAAAGGCCGGACCAGCAGGAACAAGGGGTGAACTGGACAGGGGAGCGCAGTCTGCTGCCTCCGGTGGAGGTGTCAGAGGCAAGCCACTGAGCCCATGCCCCAGTGTTTAGCCTTCTTCCCTGGCCTTAGGGAGGATGCCGTGGGCAAGGATGAGGACGTCCTGGGACAAAAGGGTGCTGGAGCTAGCACAACACTATGGCTGTGTTGGATGCCACTGACCCGTGCATTTCAAGAGGGTGACATTCATGGGTTTAAGGTATGCAAATGACACCTCAATAAACAATAGCAGTGTTGAGGGGCTTCCACTGTCACGAAAGGCAAACTCCTGGTTAACACCAGACCCCTTCCTTAGCCTGCCCTGCCTTTCTGTGCCTGCTGAGCCCCCAGCAAGCTCTCAGAGAGTGTGCATCCCTCTTCCTGCAGCTTCAGAGGCCAGGGCCTCAGGAAGAAGAGGCTCAGCCCTTGAGCTGAGCGCCATGGTGCCTGTGGGACCAGGGACGGGCATGCAAGCAACATGTGCTCGGCCTGCTGCGTCTGCCAGCAGAGGCCCAGAACCCAGCATTTAGTGCACTGACCCCTGTGGCAGTGGCCAGGTGCTGGCTGCCCCATTGCTGCATTCACAGAAGCAATACCTCTGAAGGAACCAATTCCTCTGAAGCCCTAGTGCTGAGGCAGACCAGAGGAAGGCCCAGAAAGCCAGTCTCACCTTGACCTCCTGCTCTGCAGTGGTCACAATGCCTTCTCTCATGAACAAGCCATAATCTTCAAAAAACTTTGCGTACTTCTCAGCATCCCTTTTGCTCTGGTCAACGAAGAACTTTATCAGCCTCTGCTGTAACACGTCCCGGAGCTTCCTGGGAACAGAATTTACTCACGGTGAATGACAGCTTCTGTGACACATTCAGGTAAATGACTAGCCCACCCTCAAAAATGTGAGAATAGCAGAACCACTGGGCCTCCTGATTCTCAGCAGAGGGTCACCCTGGAGGCCCAGAGCTGACCATGCTGCCCCTCTGCAGGCCCAAGACACCTGAGAACATGACCCTCTGCGCGGGTCATTCCAACTGCAGGGCAATGGGCAATAAGGGGAGCACCAGACTGTGTGAGCAGGACCTCACCTGGCACACAGATGCAGAGCTGCTATAAGCAAGGTCCTGCAGCAGTGGGAAAGAACAGCACAAGTGGTGTGCTGCCACACAGCCACCAGATCACCTGAGTCCCAGCAGCCTGAGACATGCCAAGGAGAAATCAGAGCCATCCCAACAGGACAGATCATAAGACAGAACAGCTCCATCTGTCCACATCTGTTTGGAACCAGGACCAGTAGTGTCCAGACCATAGTGTACTCTATAACTTGGGATTTATTTCCTCATCAATCCAAGGCAGGGGACAATAATGTCTAAAGCTCATTTAATCCCCCTCCTGTACTCCTGTCCCAAACACTCATCTTCAGCCCCTGAGCAGAATGGGACAGGGTGGGAATCCTCATCTGTGAGAGCACTCACAACTGCCCAAGATGGGGAGGGATTGTGTGGAGTGTCCAGGCCTGGGAGGGGAACACCCAGAAAGGAGGGTGGGCAGGCAGGGGGTGTCATAGCCAAGCAAGGTGATGTGGCCCCCACAAGGAGGGTGGGGACTATGCCAGAGCAGTTATGTGGAGGAGATCCGTCAAATAAGGAACCACGTTAAGAATAATTAGAAGCAGATTTCTCATGTCAAAAGGGCGTTTCCAACATGGAGAGGGCCAAGTCCAGAATACACCCATACTACTGGCTTAGCACTGGAGGTATTGGTATGGGCTTCACAAAACAAGAGGGAAACACAGATGGAATCATGTGCGAGCTCACCCGCACGTTCACACGCTTCTGAACTCTCTCCCAGGAGGGCTGGGAGCAGTAACACCTCACTAGCCACGAGCTTCCCCAGTTCTCAGATCTCAACCAGGGTTCTTAGGGGAAGCAAGGAAGGACTTGGAAAAGAGGCATCGAGGTACCAGAAGGCCTGGAGCACCTCGTGCCAGCAGAAGCATCCAGAGCTCAGTGGAGATTCATCAAATGGACAGGAGCCTCTCACCTGCCTTAGGGGACAATCAGAGATCAAATCAATGATGAACAGATTATTACCCTTTGATGAAAATGGAAAATCAGACCAGAAAGAAATTATGAACATTTAAGGATCATAAACGAATACGCTAAAGTTTGAAGATGGTATGACACTGCTTCAAATCACCTGAGTTGATATTCATTAACAACACGGTCAAGAGACACCATGTAGAGACACCTGCAGACACCCCTGAGCCAAGTGTCACTGTGAACCTCACCGGCATGGGACAAGTCAAACCAATGCCACACCAGACAGGACTGTCCCCGTGTGCTTTCACCAGAGCATCAGTAGCAAACACAGGGTCACTCCACAGAACCATAGACCTCCTCTCCAACAGTATCCTGGGAACTGAAGTCAAAGAAAGCCCAGGTGCCCATCTTCAGTGGGACAGCATGGGGACCTGGACTGGTTGGAGGACAGACGGTGATAGTGACATGGCAACACTGAACCCTGACCCTGAGGCTGCACTGGAGCTACACAGGACCCCAAGGTATCTAAAGGAAGGCGAGGCAGTGAAAGAAGACTTGAATGAAGAATTCAGGGGAAAAATGTTCTTTGCAGACTTTGCAATTCTTTCCAAATTTTTCATAAGGTGGGCTCTTGAGCTGTCAGACTGGCAAACTGACAACCACGATCAGAGACAAGGGGCCTCTGCAGGTGGGGCACAGTGGGCTGTTCGGCAGACGCTGGGGCCATGGCAGTCAGAGCTGCAGGTTTGCTGACGCACATGACCTCTCCGTGACGCACGCAGGAAGGGGCTGTGTGACAAGGCCCACGCAGTTCTGCTATGGTCAGCCTGGGGTCACTTCACCAGTCTCCTGGTTCTAGGGTTGCTCTTGTCTCTCCATCTCCAAGATGTGGTTGGGGCCTGGAATCTCCCTGACTGTGGTACCCTGGGCTGAGAAGTAGGGATGTGCCACAGTGGAGCCCCCGACCCTTCCCATTAACGAGGAGCAAAGCAACAGACTCACCAGCCCCCAGGCTCACTTAGCACCCTCATGCAAATGTACCAAAGCACTCTGCCCTCAGCAGTGGAAACTGCCCTGCGGCCACTGGCCAAGAAGCAGAGGCCACAGCTCTCAGGAGGATGGCATTGCTGGCATGGACTGGAACAAGGTACTGAGGTCTGTTTTTTATTTATTATACCTTGTGTTTTTTTTGTTTGTTTGTTTTGTTTTGTTTTTTTAAGACAGAGAGAAGAGAGAGAGGATTTTTTAATATTTATTTTTCAGTTTTCGGTGGACACAACATCTTTATTTTTATGTGGTGCGAGGATCGAACCCAGCACCCCGCGCATGCCAGGCGAGCACATTACCACTTGAGCCACATCCCCAGCCCATTGTGGTTGTTTTTTTTTTTTTTTTTAAAGAGAGAGAGAGAGAGAGAGAGAGAGAGAGAGAGAGAGAGAATTTTTTAATATTTATTTTTTAGTTATCGGCGGACACAACATCTTTGTTTGTACGTGGTGCTGAGAATCGAACCCAGGCCGCACGCATGCCAGGCAAGCGCGCTACCACTTGAGCCACATCCCCAGCCCCATTGTGGTTGTTTTTAATAGGAAAAATAACTGGTTCTACTCTGGGGGACTGGATACTATACATATCTGTGAGACATACTACTACGCAGTTATTAAAAGAGCCTCCCAGCAAATTAATAGTGGTTGGAAATAGCCAAAATAAACTACTACATAAGGAAAATAGTATAAATATGAATTATGTAAAAAACAAGACAAAAGCATCTGCATGGTGACATCTGCTCCTAAAGGGCAACCCTCGCAAGTGGGAGCCAGTGGCCCTGGGATGAGACAGCCCTGGCTCCTCTCCAGGCAGGTGTCTCACCAGCAGAGCTGCCCCTTCTCTACGCAGGGAGCACATCCTCTTGAGGATGGAAGAGCAGTCCCTTGCTGCGAGCTCTTGCAAGACTCAGTGAGGCACGCTGCTGCTGCGTCTCATTCTATAAGGGCAACCTGGAGACTCTTGAAGGCCACGTTCCCAATTTGGTTTATTATTTATTTATTTGGGGTGGTGTTGGTATTGGGGATTCAACCTAAGGGCACTCTACCACTGAACTACAACCCCAGTCTTGTTTATTTTTTGAAAAAGGGTTTCAACTCAATTGTCCAGGCTGGTCTTGAACTTGTGACCCTTCTGCCTCAGCCTCCTGAGTACCTGGGATTATAGGTGTGTGCTACACCACATCTGGCCCCGATCTGGTTGTTGTGCACTCTAGCTCTAAAACCTCTGCTCCTCTATTCTAAATCCTAAAATGCCAACCATGGCCATTTCTGGGTTAGGATTACAGGTGAGACATATGTCCAATAAAAGCAAACAGAACTTTCACTAGGAAAAAAAAAAAAACAGTGAATGCAGTTTGAAAAAACTATCTGGAGAGCCTGGAACCAGAGTGGGTGCAGTAAAGATGTTGATGGAGAATCCTGCACTGGAGTTCCACCTTTGCACAGGGCCTGGCCTGCTGTAGCCCACTGCCAAGAGCCTTGGCCCCGTAGCCCCTGTCCTCTCTAGACTCAGCCTAGGTGATGATCAACTACTCCCAAACTCTTTCAGATCACAGCCTGAGTTGTTCAAGAGTAGGCCAGGCCCAGCTTTCTGCTCTTTACATCGCTCTGGGTTCCTGTAACCAAGCTCAGGCCTGAGAGGCACAGCCTAGCTGGAGTGCCTGGTCCTCAATTAGGAATCCCGCACTGCCCCTTTCCCCCAGGCTCACCGGATGAGTGCACTCTCCTGCAGGAGCTCCCGGCTGAGGTTCAGAGGGATGTCCTCACTGTCCACCACACCTGCAAGAACAGGACATGTCAGAGCTTCCCTGCGCCTGTGGCCCCTCAACCACTACCCAAGAGCTCTTAACTGGCCCTTTGCCTTATGTGGTGAGAAGAGCAAGGAAGACAGGAGGCTACAGACAGCCTGGGGACAAGACACATCTGAGACAGGCCCGGCCTGGGCTGGGGGTATGCCTACCGCCTCAGAAGCCCTTCAACGCTTGGCAAACACACTCGGGATTCGACCTTAAAAATTCTAGCTGCATCAGGTGCAGTGGCACATGCCTGTAATCCCAGTGACTGGGGAGGCTGGGACAGGAGGATTGTGAGTTCAAAGCCAGCCGCAGCAATTTAGCAAGGCTCTAAGTTACTTAAGAGAGACTCTGACTCTAAATAAAATGTAAAAAGGGTTGGGATGTGGCTCAGTAGTAAAACACCCCTGCTTTCAATCCCTGGTTAAAAGGGAGGGAAAAAAAGGTGAAAAAAATCCTAGCTATATCAGGGACAGTAGACACCTTTGTGCTACAATGATATAAAGATCTAAGCACTGAATTCTTTACTCAACTTATGATCTCAAGTTCAAGGTAATTCACGCATGAATCTGAAACTCACATGATAGTTCTAATCACTGAAAGAACTCAACTCAATCTCCCCTGCCCTCTTACCCAAATCAACTACAACTAATGTGGAGGCTGGAAACAGTCCTAGAGGCAATGAGCTATATTTCTCAGCCACTCCATAAATACGGCCAGTGCACTGAGGCATGCTTAGGAAAGCAGATCTGAGAGCCAGACCAGCAGCCCGCTTTTGCAAACAGTGAGCAATGTGAGGCCGGGAAGCCACTCACAGACTCAGGGCCAAAGTCCAGCACAGTACCTCGAACGAAGCGCAGCCACTTGGGTAGGATGTCTGCAGCCTTGGTCTGGATGAGGACTTTGCGACTATACAGTGCCACACTGGAGCCCAGCTCCCTGCTCACGTCAAACATGGAAGGTTTCTGAGAACAAAAGGACAAGGTCAGGAGCAGTGGCAGAAATCCACGGTAGACACAGGGAGGCAGAGCCCAGTGGCAGGATGAGAGACAGCGCTTCTTAGGCTGCCCTGGGCAAAGAACCCAGAAGGCAAGGAAGGCCAGGGGACAGTTCCACCAGAGGCCCCAGTCCAGGGAGGACACTTCCATGACACTAACACCAGGGTTCTGCAGGGTGTGGGTGGCATTCTTTGGGCAGCTGCTACCCTCCCCAACCCACTCCCACTGGAGAACATAAAAGGACATGCATGTCTCCAAGAATGGAGCCAAACTTGGTGATAAATCTGGGGTCAGAAAACCACAACCCAGAGGCCAAATCTGGCTCACTGCCTATCTGTATGACCTGAGGATGATATAGTTTTAAATATCTGGGGGGAAAATTAAATAATTAATGACATGTGAAAAGATCTGTATCTTTTTTAAAAAAATTTTTGTGGTTGTAGATGGACAGAATGCCTTTGTCTACTTTTACGAGGTGCTGAGGATTGAACCCAGTGCCTCACACATGCTAGGCAAGCGCTCTGCCGCTGAGCTACAGCCCCAACTCCTGTAACTATATCTTAACATCTACAGGCCCAGAGGCCCTGCTGAGTGGTTCCCAAGGCACTGTCTATGGGGCTCTCTCACCACAGTAGCAGGGTCAGTGGCCACATAGAGACCGTGTGGCTGCAGGGCCAAACCCAGTGCTCTCTGCTCTTACAGTAATGTGTGCTGGGGTGAGCTGGGTGCAGTGATGTACACTTGTAATCCTGGTTACTTGGGATGCTGAGATAGGAGGATCACAAGTTCAAGGCCAGCCTCGGCAATTTAGCAAGACCCTGTCTCAAAATTAAAAGGGCTGGGGAAGTGGCTCAGCAGTACAGCACTCCAAATATTTAAAACTATATAAATCATCCTTAGGACACACATCACCAGTACTGCCATCTCCAAAAATATTTAGAAAAAGAAAAAAAAAAAGGCTGTTGGTGCCCACTCTGCCTCAGCACTGGGTCCTGCTCATGTGGGCTCTGATCTAGGAGGTCTTGATAGGCTAAGACTCTCAGCATTTGTAACAAGTCCAGGAGATGCTGAGGCTGTAGTCCATGGACCTCACCTGGAGGGAGGACACAGTCCAGCTCTTTCTCAAAGGGATACTAAGAAACCGGCACTATTACAGTTTGGTCAGGTGAAGGCACAGGAACCTATATGCCCACACGAGCCAGGCTGAGGGACGAGTGGAAGCACACAGTGACCCTGTGGATCCACCAGAGCCCTTTCTGCAGCATCCTGGGGAAAGCCTCACAAGACCTGCAACACAGCCAGCACAGCGGCTCCAAGGGCCCCTCACCATGCAAGCACCTGAGCCCAGGCCTGCTCCGAAAGATGTCACATGAGACAACCTTGCATGTGGGAGACTGAAGAGACTGCATTCCCCACCCAGAGGCCTCTGCTTTTCTTCTAATCCTGCCAATGTGGTGGCATGTCTGCATGAAGAGGTGCCCATTTGGGGCCATCATTGTGGCCACAGGAACGTCCTGGCTCTGAGAGCAGAGGGGTATCTCTGCAGCTGTACCGTGTGAGGGCCCTGCAGGCCTGAGCCAAGTGCCTCACCATCTCTGGCACATAGAAGAGGCTCCGGATGTTGAGGGGTGCGTCTGTCCTGTAGTGCAGGGTGTAGCGGGGCTTATCATATGCCTGAGCGATGTAACGGTAGAATTCCTCATGCTGCAACTCGCTGACATCCTTGGGATCCATCGTCCAGAGGGCCTGGTGATGGAGATGGATGGGGAGCACATAGAGCTGCATCTCCACCACAACCCCATAGGTTGGTGGAGGAGTACATGCCCCTCGACAGCCTGGGGTGGGGAGGGGCCTGCCCTCCACCTCCAGCTCCATCCCCTCTAGTACCTAAAAGGCTCTGGCACAAGCGTCCCTTCCCCAGGGCAGTGAAGTTGGGCAAGGGCCAACCAGGAGGCTGGAGCAGAGTATGAGGGAGAATCATGCCATCTACCAACACAGAATGTGGACTGGGTGCACTGGGACTGGGGACCCTGCCAGCACCACAATCTCATCTCTCCACAAATGATGCCTCGTCCTGGGATTCTGGGCAGTGACCCCCTGTCATCTCTACCCTTCCCTCCATGGAGTAGGCACACCTGTCTCCAGGGCTGCCTGAGCCCTGCAGGCAGCTCAGGGCCTCACCTGCAAGGTGTTAATCCGCCTTCCATTAAGGTACAGAGGGAAGCTGACGAAGTTACTGTACTTGGTCACCACATCTGCAGGAGGTGGAGACAGAGGAAAGCAAAACTGCTCCAGTGTGAGGACAAGGCTTGTTGAGTTGCACCCACCTCACAGGTGCAGGCCAGGGTCCGACAAAGACACAGGTCCTGCCCACCAGTTGCATGGAGGCGGTGGCAGAACCTGGAGAGAGCAGACTTCCCAGGGCCTGCTGTGAGACCATGTGGGCTAACTGCATCAGAGACTCAGCGCTCTCTGTCAGACCCACCAAGTTTACAAAAGATGGGGGGCTACACTCCCTGTCTACCAGCAAGCCTTGCCTTTGGTTCTCTGAAAGAGTCAGTGAGAATTTTGTCCTCCGCAGACCTACTGGCCAAGCTGGAAGCCCAGTCCTTGCCCAGCCCTTCTCAGCTATGTCTGCTTCACCAACCCACCTGGCTACCACACAAGTCCCAGAGCCCAGCTGGGGCCCAGGTGCTACTCACCTTGAACCCGGGCTTCACTGGCAAACTCTCTGCAGTCTGACTTGAGGTGGATGACAATTTTGGTTCCAGTTCTGACTCCTGAAGCTTCAGCAATTTCAAACACTCCAGAGCTAAGACCCAAGGAAAAGAAAGGCAGTGTCATTGTAGGGCAAAGGTAGTTGCTTTCCTGAGCAGAGCCCAGGCCAACATGTGGGAGACCAGATGTGCCTCTTCTGACCTAGTCAGAACCCCTCAGGTCACAGAGTGCACACCAAATGAGAACCTCTGTGCTGGGGTGCAGGTACAAGCCCCCAGGCTCCCTTGGAGAATATCCTGGGCTTGAGTGACCAGAAAGCAGACCCAGGGCACCAGTGAGGCCTGGCCCAAGTATAAATCAGCATTAGATACCTCTGCTGTTTCTGAACTGCAGCAGAGGCCAGGGGTCCCTGAGAAAAGCAGAAGCCACCTCAGAAGTGAGGGAGGAGGGGATGCCCTCAGACAGGGCCTTGATGACGCCTTGGCCATGTTCATGCTGAGCAGCCGCTTTCATGAAATTTAGAGACCTCAATATGGACTAAGGGAGGAGGCAAGCTATGCTCCAGCCAGGTCTCCTACCCCTGGGGCTGCTATGCACAGCCAGAAGGTCAAACTCAGAGTTTTGGGGTAGAATGAGACGAACATCATTACCCTAGGTACATGTATGATTGCATGAATGGTATGACCCTACTTCCCGTACTACCAGAGAAGTGAAAACATGTGCTCTATTTGTGTACAATGAATCAAAGAGCATTCTGGTGTCATTTATAACTGATAAGAACAAATTTTAAAAAAAGTTTATATATAAACTGATTTTAAATTGTACCCTAAAAAAATACAACAACAACCTTTCGGGGCCAGCTGAAAACAATGCTTAAACTTGGCCAAGATCCCACTCTCCTCAAACACAGCTGAAGTGCTGCTAAAACACCTACCTAATCAACTCGTCACATATGGGAGCAGGAAGTGAGCAAGTGGCTCTTAAAGAGTGCCACCACCTGTTGCACAGAGGCATCCTAGAACCTGTGGATGGGGTGGAGTACTAAGGAAAAGAACCTAGAGGGTGGGGAGAACCAGAGGAGACCCCATAGAACTCAGGCCAGAGAGGCTGTCTACAGGATGGCCCAGGAGGAAGGCCCATCCCATACCCAGCCACCGAAGGGGCTCAGCCTGGACGGGCCAGCACCACAGAGCACAGTGATTGGTGTCAAGTCACATAGACTGTTTGGAGCCACAAACTACTTTCCCAGAGTAGGAGAGTCAGGTTTCACACCCATAAACCTGTTTTTTGCATTTTCTCAATAAAGTCTCTTTCCAAACTCAGTGGTCAAACTCAAGTGTTAGGTAACATTGACTCCAAGTGTTACCAAGGGCAAAGACACTGCCCATGTGATGGAGGCTTGCTTCCTAACTTACCCATCTGATAGCCACTGATAACCTGGGTTCCCAGGGGCCACTGAGCGGGAATAGACTTCAACTCTGTCAGCCACCATGAAGGCCGAGTAGAAGCCCACTCCAAACTGGCCGATGATCTTGCTGCTGGCCTCCGCCTGGTTCTGCAGTGCTTCCAGAAAGGCCTGAGGGGACAAAGGCTGGTCATAGGTAGGCCGCCCCTCTGGCACCAGGAGCCGACATTCTTACTTTCTGTGTAGGTTCTCTAGCATAGTCAAGATCTCAGTAAATGCTGAGGCGACCATGCTGAGATGCCCTCTTCCCATGCTATACGTAAATAACTAAGAGGTGGGACAACCCACCTAAAGACACACAGCTGGGCCAAAGCGGGAGGGTCCTTATTCATCATAAAGCTCACACTTCCCCTTGTCTCAAGGCAAGGGCAGACCTGCAGGTCACACTTGAGTGGGCAGAGTAGTGCCTCCACCTATCAGGTCACTGAGGAAAGAATGAAGACTCTCCTCAGTTTGTCTTTTGCCCCGTGTCTCCAAGACTTGAAGCCTTGGGGGAGACAGCGCAAACCCAGCACAGCTGTCCCTCAGCACCAGGGGGTAGTCCCAGGACCCCCACAGATACAAAAGCCCATGATGCTGAAGTCCCTTGTATAAAATGGTGTATCATCTGCTTATAACACATCTTTCCCTGTATTTTAAATCACCTCTAGATTACTTAAAATGCCTAATACAATGCAAATGCTGTGTAAATAGTTATACCATACTGTTTAGAGAACAATGACAAGAAAACTGTCTGTACATGTTCAGTACAGACATAATTAAAAAAAAAAAAAACAAAAAACTTTTTAAGATTGGCTGAATCTGTAGTTGCGGCACCCCCGCACACAGTAGGCTGACAGTGATTGCAGAGCATTCCTTGTTCTGAGCTATCAACATTCTGAAGGCTAAACAGGAAGCAAAATGCACATACTCTGCCGCTCTGCCAACTCAGCTCAGCCCAGTGTCCTGCCAAGATTCGGACATTCTACACCTGCACCAAGGGGCTGTGGAGCACCTGGAGTGTGACTGAGGAACTGAACTTGACATTTTATCTCCTCTTACTGCATTTAAATGTAAGCAGCGGGGCTGGGGATATGGCTCAAGTGGTAGCGCGCTCGCCTGGCATGCATGCGGCCCGGGTTTGATCCTCAGCACCACATAAACAAAGATGTTGTGTTTGCCAAAAACTAAAAAATAAATATTAAAATTCTCTCTCAAAAAAATAAAAAAAATTAAAAAATAAAAGTTTTGTGTTTACAACTAAAAAAAAAAAAAAAAATTTAAACAAACAAACAAATAAATAAATAAATGTAAGCAGCCACACCTAGCTCACAGCTGCCACACAGGGCAGCGCATACTATCCCTGCCATCATGGTCACAGAAGTTCTTTTTCCCCCCATTTATTTATTTATTGATTTACTTATTTATTTTAGTTGCAAGTGGACACAATATCTTTATTTTTTTTAATGTGGTGCTGAGAATTGAACCCGGTGCCTCACACATGGAAGGCAAGTGCTCTACCTCTGAGCCACATCCCCAGCCCCCTCACAGAAGTTTTAAAAGCAGAAATTTCTGAGTCGATTTGGACTGACAATGGTACCACTTAGGCCAATAAAAACAAACAGAAAAGCACTCAGTCACCAGGAGAGGCAGCAAGGGCCTCCAGCCCCTGTGTTAGGCTGGAACAGACACACTGAGAGGACTCTTGGACCACTCATCTCTTCCCAGCATCAGATTGTGCCACACTGGTGGCCACATGATCCCCGCGTGGCTGGCAGAGCAGAATTGCTGTACCTGTAGACTGTGGCCCGGGCTGCCTGGGAGGAGGCAGTCCACCTCTGCTGTGGTGTCAAGCCCACACAGCTCAGGCAGGGGCCCAGTAGCCGCCACAGAAAGGCACCAGGAGGTGAATGGCACCCTCAAAATAGACTGACAGCTGTGAACCTGCCATCCTGTTTCCCACTCTGGGCAAAGTGCTTGTCTGAACCCTTCCTGCCCAGCAGTGCCTGGGACCTGTGACGCTAAAGGGAAACAAAGCTGCTCTCACAGCGCCCTCTGGGGGGCCCACCTGACCAGGCCTCACTAGCCTGGCACCCACGCCCGCCCTGTGGAGGAGAAGCAGTGACTGCGCCATCTTACCTTTGACCCTGATCTGGCGATTGTGCCCAGATTGGACACCAGCTCCTCCTGTGTCATCCCGATGCCAGTGTCCTAAGGAGAGAGACACTAAGTGCCAAGCATGGCCCATGCAGCACAAATAGCCTCAGTGATGGGGCCCAGACGGGATCTGGGAAGTACACTTCACACACATCAGAAAAGCCCAAGTCCAGTTATGTGAGCCCTGCGTCCCTGGACAATTCAGGGGGATGGGCAGAGCGCAGTGGGGCTCCATCCCCAGCACAAGCAAATGAAAACCAACCAAGGAGGAGACGCTCCATCAGTAACTGGAAGGAAAACAACTCTTGCCCTAGATGTAGCCAGCTCTGCACCCTCGGCCTGGCACACACAGGCTACGGCCTGCACTCCCCAATGCCCCTACCCCCAGGTGGTGATGTCATGAGGAGACTGGTCAGTGGCCACCAGCGGCTCCCCTCAGGAAAGGGGACAGGATTCCTCTGCCTCATGTGTACACACAGAAACACACCACGTCTGCTGGTGTGGCTGTGGACTGCCCGGCCTCATAACTCCAGCAACCATTAGTTCTGCTCATCAATGTAACAGCCCCAACAGACAGAGACAAGCGACATGCTAGTGAGGCTGCCACGGGCCCTCCCTCTTCCTCAGACCTCTGCTGGCTGGCCTGCTCCCACGTGCAGACACCCCACACAAGGCACAAGCTGCCTTGCCACCATCAACTTGGGAAGTGGGAAAGCATGCAGAAGCAGCTTTTGCCCTCTTATAGCAAGTCACTTCTAGGTGTTCTTCCTGAGAACAGCCCATGGGGCAGCTGTAGCCCACTGAGTGCCGGAACCTCCTGGCTGCCGTCAGGGTGTTCTTGCACCTGTTACACAGGCCCTGAGACCCACCAAGAAATGGGACACTGAGAGGCTTCTAGTAAATTCTGAGGTGCTCGTAGAAGAGTCCAAAACCTGGCCTGATCCATTTATTGAGATACATGTAATAATTACAGATAAAGAGCTGATTTAAATTAGCTTCTGGTTGGTATTAGTCATTAAATATAAAATTACACTAAGATGCTTACTTTCATGCACTAAAACTTTCTTCATTTTGGGTGCTGGAATTGAAGCCAAGGCCACCTGCAGGCCAGGTAAATGCCCTACCACTGAGCCACACCCCAGCCTCATGGCCCTTCCCCTAAGGATTCTGTTGAAAGTTCTAGTATAGGACTGGGGGTGTGGCTCAAGCGGTAGCGCGCTCGCCTGGCATGCATGCGGCCCGGGTTCAATCCTCAGCACCACATACAAATAAAGATGTTATGTCTGCCGATAACTAAAAAATAAATATTAAAAAATTCTCTCTCTTTAAAAAAAAAAAAAAAAAAAAAAGAAAGTTCTAGTATAGAGCTGGGGATGTAGCTCAGCAGTAGTGTGTTTGCTGGGGTTGATGTTAAGGAGAAAAAGCACCTAATGGTTCCTGTTTTCAGCTTACAGTGATTTCTTCTGAGATTGATCTATAGATTCATTGAAACTCAGTGAAAATTTTCACAGGTTTTGTGGAAAATGACAAGAGAATTCTAAATTCTATATAGAAACACAAAGAACCTAGAATAAACTGAAAAAGAACAAACCCGGAAAACTTACACTACCTAAATTTAAGCCTTACCATAAGCTACAACAGTTATGTTGCCAGGACGCGGACACTTAAGGACAGACACACAGATCACAGGCACTAAGCTGTGGTGCCCCCAATTTCTAACCAAGGTTCCCAGACAGAGCAGTGGGGATGAAAGTACTTAAATAGACAGTGCTGAAGCAACTGCACACCACACACGTGAAGCCAATGGCAGTCTCAAACCACACCCAGATTCAGTGGAAATGGATCACAGACCTACATGTAAGAGCTAAAGCTACAATCCTTCTAGAAGACCATGCAGGAGAAACTTTTGGCTTTGGAAGAAGCAAAAAAGTCCCAGACAAGCCAGGCGTGGTGGTGCATGCCTATAATTCCAGTGGCTAGGGAGGCTGAGGCAGGAGGATCTCGAGTTCAAAGCCAGCCTCAGTAAAATAAGGCACTAAGCAACTCAGTGAGACTCTGTCTCTTAAATAAAATATAAAATAGGGCTGGAGATGTAGTCAAGTGCCCAAGTTCAATCCCCAGTACAAAAAAAAAAAAAAAAATCTGTCCCAAACAGATCACTAAAAACATGAAGTATAATAGGCAAAAGTCATAAACTTGACTTCCTTAAAATTAAACAACTTAAGGGGATGGAGGTTAGCTTAGTGGCAGAGCACTTGCCTAGCATGAGGGTTCCATCCTCCGCACTGTAAAAAAGAAAACAACAACAAAAATCATTTGCTCTTCAAAAGATAATAAAGACAAGCCACAGACTGGTGATTTTAAATTCTCTTCAGCTTTCTGTGTGTTCCAAATTTTGTATGATGGGCATGTGTTAATTTATAGTAAATTTAAGGCAGGAACCCTCAGAACAGGAAGGACAGTCCATGTGTCACTTGAGTCTAGATGTAACTGGAAGGCAGGCATGGCCTCCCTGTGTCAGCATGTTAAGCAGGGCTGCTGCCCACCAGACCATCCTGGTCAACTCTGAGAGGTGGGAAGTGGATCTGGGCATCAAGAGGGAGGTACCTGGATGGTGATGGTGCCTTTCTCAGAATCTGTCTGCAGGTGAATTTCCATTTCTGGCAGGGTCTGGCCATCAGACACCAACTTGTGTCGCAGCTTTTCCAAGGCATCGCTGGCATTGGAGATGAGCTCCCGTATAAACACCTACAAGACAGAAGCAAGAGGAAGGACAACAAAGGGCACTGACTCTGTGGAACCTGCCTGGCTGGCTGCATCTGCCCTAGCTCCAAGTTGAGACCTGATACAGATCACTCAGCCCCCAAACACAGATGGTCAAGGCAGGCCCACACATGAAGGGTGGGTCGCTCCTCCCCAGCACAGCTTTCTGTGGCAAACTGACTTCTACTGATCTTTCCTTTGGGGTTTTTCAGTCAGGCCTGATATTATTACATGTCTATTAACTCAAATTATAGTCATTTTCTTTCCTGTCTCTTGCACAGCGATGACAAAATATTGTCCTCAACATCTTTCTCTCCTACTTAAGAGGGTCACTGCTTCATTTCATCTAGTGGGGTCATCAAACATCAGAGCCCTCCATGGTCTGGAGGAAGAGGGCCCCAGGCCCAACAGTCCTCTCACAGTCTGGGAGGTACCTCTGCCCCACGCAGAGCTCCCACTCAAACTATACTAGAGCACTCAGGGGAGGTGGGGGAGGCAGCTGGCCAGGCAGTAGGAGACCTGTGAGCATTCCTGAAAAGCCCCTTCCCACTTTGATTAGCATAGAACCTACAGCTTATTTGTTCTCTGCTTTATCCAAGTCCCGTCACCCTTAAATGTGTTTTAATCTCCTTGAAAAGTTCTTTTGTCACCCTCCCTGCTCTATGCCACACAAATAGTGTGTCCTCCAGCCGCTGTTGCCCCACTAGTCTTGCATGTAGTCATGCCAGCAAAGAGGTAAACAAACAGGGGCCCCAGGGCACACCAACAGCACCTCAAAAATGGACCTCAGCACAGCTCATGCCAGCATTTGAAAGATTTTTAAATTATCAGCAGAATTCAAATAACTCCCAGATTGACTCTCCCAGAGTCAATCTAGCCCCTCCAAAATCATCTGGATACACTTATCCATGAAGCTGAAGCAGATTTTGGTGAAAATACTCCCTGTGGTAGATTAGGATCAGGGCCTACCTGCAGCCTAATGCATTCTCACAACTAAGACATATCCCAGAACCTCGGCAAGATGGTGTAAGAATAATTCTGCCACAAAACATGTGAGACCTGAAAGCGATAGATGGCACCACACCTCTTTTTCTGAGTATAGGGAACGGGCCACGATATCCAAAAGCTTCTTTGTCTCCGCCTGGAACTCGTGTCTGGAGATGGACCCTGGTAATCAATCACAGATGCAGCCAATAAAGCTATGTTTCCATCTCTGTGCAAGAACATGCTATAATACCACTCAAAACAATATTTAAGGGCTGGAGTTGTGGCTCAGTGGTAGAGCACTTGCCAGGCATGTGTGAAGCCCTGGGTTCAATCCTCAGCACCACATATGAACATATAAACAAACAAAAGATCCATTGACAACTTAAAAAAAAAAAAGTTTAAGGTTCTAAGTTTTAAATATTCCTTTTTGTGTTTTTGGTAGTAGGGACTGAACCCAGGAGCACTTTACCACTGACCTGCATCCCCAGCTCTTTTTATTTTGAAGACAGGGTCTTGCTAAGTTTCTCAGAGCCTTCCTAAGTTGCTGAGGCTGTCCTTGAACTTGTGATCCTGATCCTCCTGCCTCAGCCTCCCATGGTGTTCCACCATGCCCAGCTAAGTTTTAAATATTCTTCAAGAGTGAACAAAAAAGAAAAGTGGACAGAAAATAAAATCTCTCAGGTAAGGAGTCTCAGGAGCAGGACATCTTCCACATGACTCTTGTCTCCACGGAAAGAAGCGTGCATGTGGAAAAGCTCTCCCACATGAGGTCAACACACTTAAGTGGGCTGTGGAGGCCAGCTTCTCAGAGCTGCTGGTCATGAGAATCAGGCTGGCCCTGACAACCAGATCCTGCATCACGGTCTCCAAAAAAAGTGGCATTCTATTAAATTACTTACAAAAGGAAAATGACAAAAACTCAGTTCTCTCAACATCAAAGATTCTGTTCTTGTTGCATCATTTAAAAGTCAGAAACAGAACCCCTTCAGGCCTGGCTCTGGAGGCTAACTTGCCGTACCTCAGAGTTCAGTCGTGTGGAAGCTGGGCCAATACTCTGCTTCCATGGTCATTAGCAGAAGTGAATTGCCACTCGGCACACTCCCGGGTGACCACCAGAGGGGGCAAGGCGCAGCAGGAGAAAGCCAGAAGTTGTTTACTGGGACGGAAATGGACACTAGTCTAGGGATCGCTCCCCACAACTGAGACCTACATGGGGCTGTAGTCAATAAGCAGCTCTGTCAATCACTGCCTCTGCCTCAAAAACCTCCCCTACCCTGCCACCAGTGACCCAAGAAAGACTCCCCAGGCCACATCACCTTGCACGGTCTCAGTGCTGCTAATGATGGAATGCAGGGGCTCCTCCTTCTTGTCCTCAGCAGCCTGCGACGTACTATACAGACGTCCGGGGTAGAAGCTGGAAACCAGGTTTTGCCTGGGGCTCCTGAACTGAAGTGGGGTCCTCTGAGGACACAGAACTGACTTTCCTGAAAAGGCAAATGTGTGGAAAGGATGAAAATTAATACTCAGAAGCAGAATACCCCAATTTCTTCACATCTCCTCTGTCCAGCAGAGGAATGAGGATTTCTCTAAGGCAGCCTGTTGCTCTGGAGGAATGAAAAGCGACTGAGCATGGTGTGGCTGCAGTTTTGGTGACATTTCCTCACATGTACCACACAAGTGTGTTTTAATGAAAAACAGCGAAAGATATGTTCTATCTCGCAGCCAGGGAGTCAGCAGCTCACCACTGGGTGCTGATGTCTCCTCCAGTCTCCTGTTCACAGACTCCTCTGCCTTCATTTCCACAGAAACCTCACAGGCCCAGTGCTCTCGCCAGCTGGGTGGACCCAGGAGCCAGTAGGCCAGGGCACTGGAGTTGCTTAGATGTTCGACACAGAATGGTCAAGGATATGTAGACAGTTAACATGACAGTCTGCAGGAATCCGGGCCTAAATGAATGTATCTGCCCAGTCAGGTACTCTCCTACTTTTTGGAAATTTGTAACAAATAGAAAGGAATGGGGGCTGGGGATGTGGCTCAAGCAGTAGCGCACTCGCCTGGCATGCGTGCGGCCCGGGTTCAATCCTCAGCACCACATACAAACAAAGATGTTGTAACCGCCAAAAACTAAAAAATAAATATTAAAAAAATTCTCTCTCTCTCTTAAAAAAAAAAAGAAAGAAAGAAAGGAATGATGTAGAAGGTACAGAAACAAGGAGACAGGTTTTTTTCTTTGTTTTTGTAGTTGTATATGGGCAGCATGCCCTTATTTTATTTATTTTTATGCAGTCCTAAGGATTGAATCCAGTGCCTCACACATGCTAGGAAGTGCTCTACCACTGAACTATAGCCCTAGCCCTGTTTTTTTCCCTCCATTTATTTATTAATTTTTTTGGTACTGGGCGTTGAACTGAAGAGTATTTACCACTGAGCTACATCTCCAGCTCTTTTCATTTTTTAAGACAGGGTGTCACTAAATTGCTAGCCTGGAACTTGCGGTTCTTTTGCTTCAGTCTCCAAAGTCGCTGGGATTATAGGTGTGGCCACCGTGCCCAGCCCATCAAACATTTAAGATGCCAACACTCCTGCATGGTCAGACCATGCCCTGGGTTCTCTCTTCCCACCGTCTATTTGGCAACCCTTCCCCACACCTCACACAGAAGGCCACCCCAGCAGCACTCATGGCCCTCCCCTCCTCTGGCCCAGTGCTGCATCCCTTCACAGCAAGAGCTGCAAAGCTTTAACTCTACATGGTCACCTCAACATCGCCTGGTTCCACCTTGTTGTTGAAATTGTGGGGCACTTGTGACCCCAACCACATGGATGCAGGCTGCTCTGGGCTGGGACTCCCACACTCCAGTCACAGCCTGCCAATTGCCTCCTGCCCCGCCCTCCAGCAGGTGTGTGATGCCCCTATACCCACACTTTCACCTGAGCCCTGATAGCACATGAAGCACTTGCTAAGCTTCTGTACACGTACATGTGTATACACACACACACACACACACACACACACACGCACACACGGTGCTCCAGCAGGGGCTGGCATTCCACTCTGGTGGGTCGGACCTGGGAAGAGCAAGCCTCGGTCCACTCCAGCCATGGAGCACACTTCCCGAGACCACCACCTCCCTCCACCCGACCTCTTGCTCTGCTGGAGGCCCTTTCCTCACCACTGGGGCTCCTGGTCCCCTCAGCTCTTCTTCTGCCACCTTGCTCTACTCCAAAAGAACACCTGAAATCAGAGGCATCTGTTTCAACTAGTTCACAGGTATCAGTGGTCAGGGCCTGAAATGTCTTCTTGGGGACACAATTCAAAACCACAATAGACTGGTTACCTACAAGGAGGTGTGTACTGTTTCCTGTGGCTGCCCTAAGAAGTGCCGCAAACCAGATGGTTTAAACAACAGAAACTCATTATCTCAGAATTCTGGAGACCAGAAGTCAGCAATCAAGGGGTGGGCAGGGCTGGCTCCACCTGAGTTTTCTGGATGGCCATTCTCCACATCCCCAGCCCTATAAGGATGCTAGACTGGGGCCTGCCCTAGTGACTTCAGCATAATTTGATCACTGCAAAGACCCTATCTCCAAATAGGTCACATTCACAGGGACTGAGAAGACTTCAGTTTTGTTTTTTGTTTTTTTTTGGTGTGTGTTGGGGATTCAACCCCCAACTGGTATATGTGAATGGAATGGAAAGAGGGAGGGTATGTGACACTCCTAAGTATACCTCTTTGTATATCTAACTCTTCGAACTATAGCAATGTTTTAAATGAGCCATTAACCATGCAGGGCATGCAGGAACACAGAAGGAAACACAAACAGTAGCAAAGGTGTTACAGATGATACAATGAGCCTAAGAGGAAACAAGAACTAACCTAAGTGATTACAGAAATTGGTGTTTATTGTGAAGCTAAACTCAAAAAGGACTGCATATAACTACTGTTTCCTATCCCTGTATTGTTTGGTGTTCCTCCACCCCAGCTGTTGGGGAGCTCCGTGCTGCTTTATTCTCAGCACTGCATGTAAATAAATTTTTTAAAATAAAGGTGCAGCCAGACACAGTGGTACCTGCCTGCTCGACAGGAGAGTTGAGTGCCCGCCTGTAATATCAGCAGCTTGGGAGGTTGAGACAGGAGAATTGCGAGTTTAAAGCCAACCTCAGCAATAGCAAGGCACTAAGCAACTCAGTGATACCCTGTCTCTAAATAAAATACAAAATAGGGCTGGGGATGTGGTTCAGTGGTGGAGTGCCCCTGAATTCAATCCCAATTTCCCTGTGCTTAATCCTGAGTTACTCCACATTGTAAACCAGTAATTTGCCATAAGTTACTCCTTTTTTAAGTCCAAGTACCAAAGTGGGATAACTCCATACCTTGTTTTTACAAGTCAACAACCACCATCTACCTGGCACAACTATAAGGTGCAAAGTGATAATTTGTGCCAACTTATCAAACTAAATCAGAAGCAATCACCTGGACACCCCAAATCATATCAGAAACACTAGACACAGGAGCTTATCTACCTCAGAAGATGTAACACCTTCACCTAAGATCCGTAAATGAAGGAGCCCCTGCAAACTGGACTTAGCAGCACCCTGGCCCAGGTCACTCACCACAAACTCTGGAAAACTGTCACAGTGATGAACCTCATCTTCCATCTCCAGACTTCAGCAGAGCTTGGGTTTTCCCATCCTCATGACCACCCAAGTGTCAGCCCGCTCCAAGCTGACACTCTGAAACTGCCTTCTGTATTTCCAGACCCACATTTTGACAACTCTGCAGAACTGGCTTGTTAAAATTCTTATGTGACCACTTATAGTGACTCTCCTTATCTGTTCTCAGCCTGTGCTCTTGGCACAGTATCCTGTAACCCTGTGACTGCCTTAACCCTTTCTTAGTCTTTCTGTGATCTGTGTGTATGTATATATATGTGTGTATATATGGTATATGTATATCTATCTATCTATCTATCTATCTATCTATCATTGTGTAAAGTGTGAGCACCACAGATATCAGAAATTTAGATTAGAACAGAATAAAGGAACTTGTGATTCGCCAGCTCTATCAGTGGTGTAGCTAGTGAATCTGTTGTTCTAATAAACCCTGACACTGTGGAAAGAAACAAACGTTTGGTATATGTCAATAGCACTGCTCACTCACAACAGCCCCAGAGAAGGCTGCCAGGTTAAAGCTACTGCAATGGAGGATAATAACTCCTCAGTACTCAAGACACAGTTTTGGTATGGAGGCATTTCACAGATGAAGTGTTCTTCAAACTCAAAGCCCTGCAGGGGCCAAAGCACTCAATGGAAGACAAGGAACTGACATCCAACAATACCTGGAAACCACCAAAGAATGGCTCAGTTATGTCCCAACTAACCAATAGGTCTTTTTGAAAGACTTCCAATCATATAAAATAAAATATTTAGGTTGGGCACAGTGGCGCCGACCTGTAATCACAGAGACTCAGGAGGCTGAGGCAGGAGGATGGCAAGTTCAAGGCCATTCTTAGCAACTTAGTGAGACCCTGTCTCAAAATAAAAAGGGCTGGGGATGTAGCTCAGTGGTAGAGTGCCTATAGGTTCAATCCCCAGGACCAAAAAAATTAATCAATAAATTAATGTTTAACTTTAAAAGTAAGCTTTATGGAAAATTTACTTGCTAAGGCTAGACTACTGGTGGATGAACTAAAACAGACATGTGCCTTAATTTCTCCTTCTGGGTACTATATCACATTCAGGTACACTAGGAAGATGCACACTCTTTATTTTGTTCTTAATAATATTAATATCTAATTTTCTGCCTTTTTAATATGGCATTTTGGCTATCTCAAAATTAACTATATTCTAATCACAAGGTTGCTAAAGGTGAGCCATTCTCTTAAATCAGTTACACCCATGACTAAGTTACACTTGCTTTCAATTTCCCTCATCTATAGGCATCTACCCAGCTAAAAAGCATATAGAGAAAAGCCCCACACATAGATCCTGGATCTGCAAGCTATGGCTTTCATGATCTGTAATTCCTAGTGGGTTCAGCAGAAATAACCAGCCACCCCAGAAACAAATCTCCTGAAATCTGTCTTTACTAAAAGTTGCAAAACTATAAGAAATCCTGACAGACAAAGAAAAGCAGCTTCCTTGTGGAAGCCAAGTCCTCAGTATCAAGACTAAGTAGGACGGAGTGTGAAATGGATACAGTTCACTTACTATCAGAGCACTTGTCAGTATTCCAAGAAGCAGAGGAGCACTGCTGGGTTCAGTGCAAATCTCCCTTACAGAACTTACCTCTGCACCTGGTATTTACTGACATTCAGGGTATCAGAATTTACTCTAGTTTTCTCATCAGCTCAACACACACTCCCTCCTCCTTCAAGCCATATTCCCTCTTCTCGTCAGGGGGCAGCAAAACTCAGCTAGGGACTAAAGAGGTTTTAGCTACTGTGTCATCTGGGTTGATTTTTCCTTTCTCAGACAGCTCAGATATTTTGGTCCCCTTGGTCTTCACCAAGCCAAGGCCCACTCAATATCTTGCAAGTAGTTGTGCCACATCTTCCTCCTCTGCTTTTGTCTATGCCCTTATGCCCCAGCACCCGAATCACACAGATGGCAAAAACATTAGACACTAAACCTGTACTATCATGTCATCTTAGGAACATAAAGCTGTTTCACAGAGAGGGTAAAATCTGACAGCAAGCAGCAACCCCACTCCATCCTGAGAAGTCCAGTCTGGGAACACCACGAATTCACCTGGATTCTTGTGAAGGCCGCAGCACAAGAGGGATAAAAATTAAGCAGCACAGATTCCAACCATAAGCAGAGAAAGAAAACAAAATAAATCAAGGAAATAAAGTATGAAATGGGAGGCTGCAGCCAGGCAATGCCACCCTCAGGAGTTGTAGATGGTCACAGTGTCTTTATTTTTATGTGGTGCTGAGGATTGAACCCAGTGCCTCACACATGCCAGGCAAGTGCTCTACCACTGAGCTACAACCCCAGCCCTTTTTATTTCTTGTTTCTAAAAAAAATAATAAGTTTTATTTAAAAAGGGGGGGGCGCTAGGATGTGGCTTAGTGGTAGAGTGCCTCAGGGTTCAATCTCCAGGACCAAGGGAAGGGGGGGGGAGTGCTCACTGTACTCTTCACTGTAATAAAATAACCTGAAATAATCTTTATTGCATCTAATAGGACGTTAAGCGAAGAAACACACATCCACAATACAAAACTCTGTGTTGCCACTGGAAACACCCTGGATACCTGTATACTGATATTTTCATTTCAGTACAAGGAATGCCAGGAGTATAAGGATATACGTGAGTGTATATAAAGATGTACAAGGGGACTGGGGATGTGGCTCAAGCGGTGGCGCGCTCGCCTGGAATGCGTGCGGCCCGGTTGATCCTCAGCACCACATACAAACAAAGATGTTGTATCCGCCGAAAACTTAAAAAAAAAATATTAAAATTATTATTAATAAATAAATAAATAAAGACGTACAAGGAATACTGGAAGCGTTAAAAAATTCTGGAGCAGGATGCATATTTGACTCAGGCCTTTTTAGGCAAAAAGTTATACACGTACACGTGCGTAGCGTGAGTGTGCAGAGCCCACCAGGAACGCCAACACCTGCACCGTGGTTATCTCCCACTGGCAGCAGGAAAGCGGGGCTTAAGGTCATTCTGCATTCACTGCTCCACCCACCGATTCCTGGCCCTTGGATGTGGTGGTCGACAGCCCAGAGCCCAACCCGAGGGCCAGGATGGCCTTCGGGGCCCCAGAACCCGAGCCGGGCTCAACCAGCGTGCGGCGGCATCCGACGAACCACACGGACCCAAGCAGCGCGGAGCTCCTGAACAGCTGGGGCGGAGGAACACCAAATCAGCGCCCTGACGGGCCCCGACGCGGCAAGCGGCTCCGCTCTCCCGAACCCTGCGCTTGCCCGCTCTGGGTCCGGCCGGCCCGGGACCTCCAGCCCGCGACCCCACGTGTCGCACGCCGGCCTGCTGAGTGGCCGAGAAAAGAAGCCCTACCCTGCGCCCGGAGGGACGACCCGCTTCCCTCACCTTCCGGAGCGGCCGCCTGCGCGGGAGCCCGCAACGGAGCCCGAAGGCGGCGGCCCCAAATCAGAAGCGTCCGCAGCTCCCTTGCCATGTTGTCCTCAAGCTCCTCACGGGGAGGAGTCGCGGGGGCGGGCCTACCTTGGGCGCGGCGCGCTGACGTCACCGCGCGCGCCGGGATGCCCGGGGCGCTGCCTGCGCGGGCACGGGGGCGGGGTCGGCTCCGCGCCCGACCCGCGGACTTGCGGGCGGGACTTCCTTGACCTTGGGTCGCGTAGTCAAGGGCGAGGGCCCCCTACGTTGATCCCCGGGAGGTGGTCGTAGTTGGGCCCGCGCCGGCTGCGAGCTGTTGGGCGTGCGTCTGTCTGAAGTGGGACGAGGTCGGCGCCCGTGCAGGGCCGAGGATGGGAAGAAGCCGGTAGCATTTCTGCAGCCCCCGACTAAGCCGCTGGAAAGTCTCTCCTGAACCTAGCCGACCTAAAGCTAAGAAGAACCAATAGCGGGGTCTACAGCAAAACGTGAACTCCACCACCGGCACAACGGGATGATTCGTATACTCCAGCTCTCTCCCTCCCTCTTAGAAGTTAGGAGTCTGGGTAGAGACCGTGAACCTGGTCTCTAAGGTTTGGTCCTAACCCTGCACCACTTCATATGCAGATTGCCTTGCACCACCTGTACCCAGGAATGGAGTCCTGACAGCTCTTTTTACATAGATTCTCAAATGATCCTGAGGCACGTTGGAGGTCTGCTGCTGTGACCAAATAACTGCACAAAAACATTTACTTGAGGGCTGGAGGGGTTGCTCAGTGGTAGGGTGCTTGCCTAGCACGTGTGAGGACCTGGGCTTATTCCCGCCGCTGCTCTCTACAACCGGACCCCGCCTGCACAAAAACAAAGCAGAATAGAGGGCTGGGGTTGTGGCTCAGCAGAAGAGTGCTTGCCTAGTATGTGTGAGGCACTGGGTTCGATCCTCAGCACCATAAAAATAAAATAAGGGTAGTGTGTCCGCCTATAACTAAAAATATTTTTTAAAAAATTAAAAACCAACCCATAGTTCCTTGAAATTGGTAACAGGAGCTGCTGCGAGAAGTGAAGGTCCCAGGACAGCTCCTATATTGATCTTGGACAGAGTTGGGGTGTTGGGAGACAGTGTGTTTGGGAATGTGTCAAGATGGAAAGCATAGGGGATGACTCTCCACTGTACTGGTCTAAGCAACTGAGAAGGGGAGTATCCAACAAACCTGGTGGACACTGTTGCATAGAAGGCAGAAGCCCTCTCACCTGGACACTCTTGGCACCCCCATCCTCTGAAGCCAAGTCCTATTCTTTTTACTCAGTCCTCAATGGTCTCCCCCAAACTTTTTTGAGTGGAGGTATTTGGGATTGAACTGAGGGGCACTATATCACTGAGCCACATCCCCAGCCCTATTTTGTATTTTATTTAGATTCAGAGTCTCACTGAGTTGCTTAGCACCTTGCTGTTGTTGAGGTTGACTTTGAACTCACAATCTTCCTGCCTCAGCCTCCTGAGTCGCTGGGATTATAGGCCTGTGCCACTGTGCCTGGCTTTTTTTTTTTTTTTTTTTTTTTTAATTTTAAGAGGGGATCTTGCTGGCCTTGAACTTAAGATATGGGCTTAGCCTCCTGTGTCACTGGGATTACAAGATGTGCCAACTATGACTGTACCTTCCCTCAAACTTAAAAATCAATTTCAAATTCTTGTCTCAGCCCACAGGCCCTGTATCACTTGCCCCTGCCTCTGCCTGTTTCCCTCCCCATCACCACTCTCCAGAGTGGTCTCCAGGATGTTCTCACACAGCTACTCCCAGGGAAACTGCGAGGTGTTTGCTTATTTTATTCCTTTTTCACACCATTTAGGAAATCATCTCTTGTGTAAAACCAAACACATTCATCTACAGGCACTTCTGGCTTGGAAATCCTTTCATTTCAGCAAGGGGAAGTGGTGTTTGGCAAGGGGAGGAAAACCTGGGCTCCATTTAGGATGGGACATGAAACAGCAGGACCCAGGTCCCCTGGAGGATAAACCTACCAGGTTCAGGACAAGATATCTAGGGCTCTCTGTCCACTCCCAGCTGGTTTCCTTGCTCAGGAAACCAATGCTTGGAACTCATGTTATCTATTGAGGGTCAGAAGTAACTTCCCACAAAGGTCTGAGGTTCCTCTATGCTCCAGTCCTGGCTGCCTTCCAGTGCTTTCTGGTGACACCAATTCTAGCTGCCTAACAAATACCTGTCAGCTTCAAATGTCTCTTTGACCTATGATCTTTTCTTTTCCTTGTTCTACCTCCCAGCTTTGGGAGCATGTCTGGTTCCCAAGACTTTTAGCAGCATTTATCTACTCTCCCTCCATTCCTTCCTCAGGAAGCACAGGAAATAACCTTCCTCTTCTCAGGGGCCCACTCCTGTGTCAAGGTCTGAGGCATCCTTGGTGGGGTCAGAGGCTACAAGGAAGGAGTCCTAGCAGCAGGAAGCCTGGCTGACTGGAGAAACAGAGAAAGCACTGATGGCAGAATACACCTTCAGTCACCCTTCCCAGATTCGGTGGGCTTCCAAAGACCTTCAGATGTGGATTCTCATCCTGGCTTGGCATATTCCCCAACTATCTTCTTCAAGCCTTCTTTCATCTGAATTTCATGGACATACCTGGATTTTAAAAATCATTTTTTAAACCGGGCATGGTTGTGTACGTCTGTAATCCCAGTGGCTTGGGAAGCTGAGACAGGAGGATAGTGAGTTCAAAGCTAGCCTTAGCCATGGCGAGGTGCTGAGCAACTCAGTGAGACCTTGTCTCTAAATAAAATACAAAATAGGGTGGGGATGTGGTTCAGTGGTCAAGTGCCTGAGTTCAATCCCCAGCACAAAAAACCCAAAAACCCAAAACCAAAAAAATAAACCCCAAAATCAGTTTTTAAGAGGTTTCTTTGTGAGCCCAGGGACATGGGATGCAAGATCAGACTACAAAACTCATTTCAGTTTCAATCCTCTCACAGGCATTGGGCAGAGGATGGGCCAGAGTCACCTACACCATAATCTTGTTGCTACGAACACTGGATTGACCACTAGGATGTAAACATTTTCCTGATTCCAAAGTTAACCAGCAACTGTTACCACTTACTGTCTGAGGGGGTTACTATATAAGGTTGTTCTCCTAGTTCCCCAAACACCCCCACGGTGGGTTCAGGGTAAACCTGGGTAAGGATGGCAGTAGGAGCTCCAAAGACTAGAAGGGCTCCTCTTCAAGCACAGGGCAAGAGCAGAGCTCAGGGCCCAGGTGCCTCTGCTCTGCTCTGCTCTGCTCTGCATGCTCTATGGACTGGGCTAAATCACTTACCCCACTTACCTTTTTCTACCTTACAGGCCAAAGGAGTGAATCCATTTAAACTATTTGCATATATTATAATGCTTTTTCTATGTCTTCTCTTTATTGTCTATATCAGGAAGGCAGAATTTGGCAAGCTCACTTGAGGTCAAGGCTAAGGCCCAGGGCTTCTTGCTGGGATTGTTCCTTAGTGCCCCCAAACCTCAGAGGCCTTGTGCCAACACTTCTAAGCCCTCTCCAGGTTCTTCCTGATCCCTTAAAAACCTACCACACCAGGTCCTCCCCATGCTAGGCAAGCACTCTACTAAGTTGCACCCCCAGCCCCCTGACATTTTCTAAATCAAAGTGTTCAGTAGCCATGAGCTCCCTATGAAACTGTTTAGTGAAATCAGTCAATAAGATTCCTACTAACTCCTAAGATTGAAGCAAGCTGAAAGCATTGTTTATGGACAATATAGGTAAACTGCAAAGCATCCCCATCACTCATCAAGGTCCTTTGGAGTCTACTTTGGGTGTTAACCTTCACTCAAGTTATCTTTCATTCAACTAATTTGTTTCCCCATCCTTGACTTCTTATTATTCATAATGGAATCAAACAGGATTAAAAATGTGTAATTAACAGCAACATCTGTTAGGAGGCCACTACATCTTTTCAGGCCCAGGTGAACAGAGTTTATTCTCATTCCTACATGCCCCCACGTATGAGTCTGCTACAGTATTGAAACTGTACCTCCACTTCCCAGCACACTATTCTGTGTCAAAAGCATTTCCTGGCTACACAGTGGATACCAAATGTACAATCACTGCCCTAATGAGGTGTTTGTTCTAAACAGCAGCTTATTTTGCAGTGCAGTGCTAAAACTACATTGTTGTTCAAATGAAACCTTTGGTTTAATTGTACAGCAATCAGAAGACACAGAAGCCAGGCACCAGGGCACATGCAGGTAATCCTAGATGTGGGAGACTGAGGCAGGATGAGTTGAGAGTTGGAGGCAGCCTGGGCGACTTAGTGAGACCCTGTCTCAAGTTAAACCTACCAGAGAGCTCAGGAGAGCTCTGGAGAAGCAGCAGCTTTGGTAAAGCATGCCTTCCAAGGCATGTCATTCGATTCCAGCTCTTTAAGGGTAGAAGTTCAAAGAGAGCATCAAACACATATTTAGTCCAGACAATTTCAACTGAGCAACTCCAGTCTTTCAGTGACGAGCTGCTGAGCTAACGCTAAGGATCATTAGCCAATCTGAACCATCTTTGAATCCAAGCAGTTTTACCAGCTTTTATTATAAACACCAGCACATTTTAAGTTCCCTCTTTTTGATCACAAATATAGGACTTTTTTCTTCTCTTCTTAAGTATACAGCATGAGACACAGCATCTGGGCTCTCCAGTTCTTAACAGAAATTTCTTTAGGATTAGTATCCACAGCCCCACACCCTTGACATTGGTTGCTCGGGACAGTTGCATAGGATGCAGACTCCAAAGAGGATGAGGTTGATACATAAGTTTTAAATTCCAGGATAACCTGAAAAAGATAACCCCATTGCCCATTAAAAGGCTGCATGTCAGAGAGCACCACCTTCTGAGCAGGGGCTGGGAGTGGCTCCTCCAGGTCTCCAGATCCGCTTTTTGTTTGTACACAGGGCTCAGGTCTTCCCCCTCTGATGGAAAAGGAAATCTGAAGAGGACTTTGAATGTGCAAGGACCTAAGTAAGTTGAGCAAGATGGCAGATCTCCACAGGAGGGCGTGCCATCACCATGGTGGGGGGGTTGGTCAGGGGTGTTGGATGGGTGATTTTATCCTTACCTGATTAATTCACATCATTAAAACTTAAGATTGAAACCTGTATGCTATATCTACATTGCACTCTTCCAATTTCTTTGAAATCTTCAAATTGAGGTTCCCAAGCCAAAAGTCAAGTATTTTGAAAATACTTCTGTGAACATAAGGGCCACAAAAGGGAACCTATCAGGGCCACAATTTCTAAATCCAACACCACAAACCCTGCTCTTCTCATCTAGACCACTCTTTGATGGATTCCTGGGGGAGAGGGCAGCAGACTAGGTGGTTAATTTTGGCTCCCCTGGGGTTGGTCCTCCTCTTGGATGAGATGTCATCCGAGAGCTCATGTCATCTGCTCAGTAAGGGCACAACTGGACCTCGGAGAGGGTAGGACCTGGCCTGTGTAAAGAAGGCTCTGCTGAGGCCAGATGAGACAGGCTGAAGGAGGTATCTGCCCTATGAAATCAGGATTTTAGAGCGGGGCAGGGAATGGGGTCAGGAACCACCCTGAGTCCCTTGAGCACCCTTTTCACCAATTCTGGGATTTGCAGATAGAAACAGGTGGCTACCTGAAGGGCAGGAAGTCCTCCCCATCACCAGGGTGACTGGCTCCAACAGAAGGCAGGACAGGGGAAGTGGGCTGGAAGCAAAGTGCTGTTTCAGACCCATTGGTGGGACCTCACAGCACAAGTGAAATTCACCTGTGAGCATCAAAAGTTGAGGCTGAGGCCAGGCTGTTGTCTCAGTCTCTGGGAAGGAAGCCCCAAGAGGCTGTTGGCCTGGGATGTTTCCCAGCTACCCACCACATTGCCACCATGAGCGCAGCCCCAGCCTCTCCACTCCGAGTGAACAATCAGAACCATATCTTACAAAGAACAGACTCCAAAAATATATATAAATAAATAAAAACCTTAAACATTCTTACAGGGATCTTAAAGAACAGAATACATGTTAAAAACTTCAGTAATTTATATCAATTTTAAGCGATACTTTATATACAATGGGGGAAAAACACATGCATAGTCCAAATACAATGTTGAAAACAGCATTTTCATAACAAAAACCCCAACACCAAGTGTTAATACCATGTACATGAATTCAAGAAGGACCACCCTTTTTGTCTGTTGCACACAGTTTATTTAACAATATGATATAAGAAATGAGTTGGTACTTTACCATTCTATACAGTGATTGAATCTTCTTGAATTTTCTTATTTATAGTAATTATAGCGCTTGCATGATTTACACTAGAATTGCTTTTCCTCATTTCAAGTTTCACATAGAAGAAAGAAAAGAATGCTTCTTCTCTATTAACATTAGCATGGTCTAAGAGAGTGATCATCCCTATTTTTGTCTAAAACCAGTTTTATCAGAGAAACAAAGCAACAATTTCTACATCTGCAAGACAAGAGTTTGGCTTAGGCCAGCATGTATAGATAGATGTGTGTGGGTGTGTACGTGTGTGCACGCCGAGTCAACTCCTATCGTCCAGGGGTAATACTTGGAGACGCCCACAGAGTTCACTATAGAAAAAAAATCTTCCCGCAACGTCAGTTATCGGGATACATTATAAGATGCATTATTTCAGGAACCAGTTTCTGAATATTATTTTTCTTCTCACTTTTAAACATAAATGTTTAAAGTCTTGAAAATACAAATAAAAAATATGAATATAATGAACTTGCTTTTCCCATTAAAAAAAGGCATGAGTCACCAGTAATGACGACAAAAAGAATCCAAACAAGCCCCCCTCCCCCCAAAATAAAAACAGAAAGAAAAAAAAAAAGAATGGAAAAAAAAACCAAAATAAACCAAAAACAGAGAGAGAGAGAGAGAGAGAGAGAGAGAGAGAGAGAAGCGAGAGCGAGAGAGACAGACCAGATATTTAAATCAACTGGTTTTTAACAAAAAAATATATTCTTTGTATTGTTTCTTTAAACATCAATCCACCCTTCCATGGCCTGGAAGTTGCAGTTCCATCTAGGAATAAAAAGAGCCCAGATGCCTGGATTTTCAGTACAAAAGGTCCAAGAACATGAAAGGGACAAAAAGTGATGCTCTCATAATGCTACAAACCCTCCACAAACTTTTCTAGCGTGTCTCCCGTGGTGTCACCAACCAGGGAAAGTTCGCTGGATAGTGCGCTCCTGTTGGGGGTGTTCAACTGGGGGAGCATTGCACTCTGTTCGGGGTTCCCCAGGTGTCCCTGATCCATGGAGCTGGCCATGGTGACTGCGAGTCCAGGGTGGGGGGAACCAGTCTGGGGTGAGACATGGTGTGGTGAAGGCTGGGGCTGTATCCTTGGTGACGGGCTGGAATGTGGAGGCTGGGACTGGGGCCGCGGAGACTGGACAGGGGCTGGAGACCGCACCTGGTTACTAAGGGACGTGGCGATCTGCTGGCCAGGGAGATGCGAGGCCTGTGGCTGTCCTGAGAGCATGTGCTGCTGGGGGCTCATGGGGTTCGGTTGGCCTGGGGACCCAATCTGCTGCTTCATCTGTTGCTGCTGTAGAATCCGCTGCTGCAGGGCCTGCTGGATATTCGGGGTGCTGTCTGCCCCCAGCCCAGGCTGCCCCATCTGGCTGAGCTGTCCCATCTGAGCGGCCATCTGGCCCATGGAGCTACCCTGGATGGGGAGATGTTGCTGCATGCGCTGCTGCTGCATGGCTGGAGTGTAGCCTCCGGGTCCTTGTGGCTGCTGGAACTGGCCATGCCCAGTCATGCCCCCAGCCATGGTGGCATTGCCTTGCTGCTGCTGCTGCTGCTGCTGCTGCTGCTGCTGTTGCTGCTGTTGTTGCTGCTGCTGCTGTTGCTGCTGTTGTTGGAGCAACTGCCGCCTCAGCATCTCTCGGTACTGTGGATTCATACTTGCCATGTTGGGGTTGTGTCCTGGGTTCATGATATTCAGAGCCTGGCCCTGGGGGTTCAGGCCTCCCATTGCCTGCTGCTGCGGAGGCACACCAGGCCGTGGCACACCAGCTTGCATTGCGTTCAGGTTCTGCATGCCAGGCTGCTGGTGCATGCCGGGCTGGGGCTGCATGCCAGGCTGGGGCTGCATGCCAGGCTGATTTGCCACATACTTGGCTGTGCGCTGTTTGATGAAAGCTGCCATTAGCTGGGGGTTCGACTTAAGGATGTTCAGCACCTGTTGCTGCTGCTGAGGGGAGCTGGGAGACTTCAGGGTCCGCAGTAGGTCTTGCAAGGCGCTGGGAGAGATGCTCCTGGGTGGCTGCACACTGGGCATTCGAGGCCCGGCTACAGCTGCCTGAGCCTGCATGGACATCACAGGCCTGGGAATGCCTGGCATTGGCTGCTGCTGGGGGATGGGTGCCTGTTGCCACTGCCCAGGTGGCATGCTAGGCATGACAGGCCCACTGACCTGGTTGGGTCGGGGCACATTCAAGCCTACAGGGGCCATTTGGCTCCCTGGGGTTCCCATGCTTGTGCGCCCTGGGGGCATGCCATTGTTGATGTTCACTCGGTATAGGTGTTGCTGCTGTTGGGCCTCACGTTCAATCTGCCGGGCTGCTTCCACTGCTGCAGGTGGGGGCTGGGCTGGGGGTGGGGGTGCCTGTACTTGGTTGGTGGGCTTCCCAGCAGATACCGTTGTAGGGGGCTGAGTCCGGGCCACACTGGGGAAGCCAGCTGGTGACATGCTCACAGGTGAGGGCTGGGGCTGGGCAGGGGGCTGTGGTGTCTGGGGTGTGCTGGGCTGCTGTGTGGGGGTCCCAGGTGGTGCTGAGGTAGGAGAAGGCAAACTCTGCTGAGGCACATTGCGGGTGTTCATGGTGGCCATCCTCCGGCGCATGAGCTGGGCCTGCTGCAGGCGGTGCTGGATCTGCTGCTGGCGGAGCTTGTGTTTGATGTTGAGGCAGAAGGGTACGGGGCATTTGTTTTCTTGGCAGTGTTTGGCATGGTAGCAGCAAAGAGCAATGAGCTGCTTGCACACTGGGCAGCCTCCATTGGTCTTGCGCTTACAGCCCTTGGTGTGCTGCACGACCCTCTTCATCTTCTGGCAGGATGGCAGTGAGCAGTTGGCATTGCGGCACTGGCAAGCATGCACCAGGGACTGGATGCAGCGTTGGATGCTCAGACGCCGGGACTCCTGGGGACTCTTGGACTGTGGCTCACCCTGGCTGCTGCCCTCATCATCCAGGCCCAGGCCCCACTTCACCATCTTGTGGGTGTGGCTCTTTGTGTTGTAGCAGTTGATGCAAAGATCATAGTCCTGCAGACAAGGAAAGGAAATAGGCTGGCATCAACACAGGGCCCACCATGACCAGACATTCTGGCTGTCCCTCCCCACGCTAGTGTCTGCATGAGGTTCCCAGGCAGTGGACACCTGTCCCCTTCCTGTCTTGCTTCCTCTGCTGTGGGAAAAACATCAGGTCCTGCTACATCCCTCCGACTCCCACACCCAGACTGTGAACGCTGCAACCATTTCTTCCACACTCCACCAGAGACCATGGGACCTCTTTCCCAGGAAGGCATGAGTGCCAAAAGGTCCTTCCCCAACACAGAAGCCCAAGTGACTGAAAAGTGCATGCACCTGAAAACAGAGAATAAAGCACTAAATCTGAAGAATATAGCCCCAGGATGGGTATGAAAACTGCTCACAGGAAGAATATGAAAGCCCCAGTATTAGGAAAGTAGAAAGAAGGTGAGAAGGTGGGAGGAGGTTGGTAAAGAGAGGCACTCAGAGGTGGGCAAAGGAGGGGCCAGGCATGCACATGGGTAACCCCAGCCCTGCCAAGGCAAGCTGCCCACATGGCAGTGACTGTGGGCCATCCTGGGAGGAAGTGCAGGTGGAAAGCATGGCATCAGTGACTCTTTAGAAAGGGAACCAGAGGGCCCAGCACAGTCTGACCTACCAGCCCACCAAGGGGCAACCAGTGAGCCTGTCCATGGAGTCCATTAGGGACATGAGAGGAGGGGCTCACGTTCCTGACCCAAGGTGCCCAACCTGCCAGCAGGGCAGAGGACATCCCTGATCTCTTAGCAAGACTAGAGCTGGAGTCACAAGGAGGCAAAGAGATCTGAATTACCATAGGACCAAAGTACCCCACTGCCCCTTCCAAGCCTGCCCAACCAAAACCATAGGCTGCCCTGGGGGTACTGCAGCTGTACTAGACATAGAGTAGGAGCCAGTGAAACACAGGGAAGAAGACAGCATCCCGACAGGCTCCTTGTGCTGAAAGGGTCAGCAGAAACACAGCTGGGCAAAGATACCAACAGTGACCTGTGTGTGCTCAGTTGGAACTCTGTGTTAGCTGCTGGAGAAGGGAAGGAAGTGGTGGGGCCTACCTCACACACAGTACAGTGCCAGCGGGTCTCCACATGGTGTTTGCACTCGTTGCAGGTATAGACAAAGCGGTCCTGGCCCTGGGTGTGCAGCTCCACCAGCATGCACAGTGTGGACCACTTGGAGCGGCGCAAGGAGGAGAACTCCCAGTGCTTGTCTCTGGCCAAGGTAAGGAAGGCATCACGTCCATCCATGAGGTCACAGCTGAGCAGGGGGTCAGGGTCCACGATGGGGGGCAGGGTGTTGATGACAGGCCCAGCATGCAGGTGAATCACAAAGAAGACCTGCAGAGAGGAGCTGCATTAGCCTCCCCTCCACCTGCAGAATAGGCAGGCAGCAGAGCCCAATGCCTGCTTAAGGGCCCTAGCTTCATGGGATGGAACAGAATTGATGACAAGTAACAACCAGCCAGTTCTGCTCTCTATGAGTAGCCCTCCTCCCTTCCACTGTAGACCTACACAGGGTACCTGGAGATAGCCGGCCTTGAGCCCTCTCCATCTCCTGGCTAGAGGCAGAGCTGCTGCTTCATCTGGTCCCTGAGCATAACCAATACCACACCCACAGCCTGTGCCACTACCTCTTTTTTTTTTTTTTTTAGTTATAGATGGACAGACTGCCTTTATTTTATTTATTTTTATGTGGTGCTAAGGATAGAACCCAGTGCCTCACACATGCCAGGCAAGCACTCTGCCCCTGAGCTACAGCCCCAGCCCTGTGCCGCTACCTCTTTGTGCTTCTCCATGGTAGCATAGAGCTTCTGGGACAGGTCGTTGGACACATTGGGCATGCTGGGCTTCTTCTTGTTGGCGCGGCTAATGCTACTTTTGTTCTTGTTCGTCTTCTTGTTGTTCTTTTTCTTGGCATTCTTGCTGTCACCCTGACTGCCCTGCAACCACAAACAAAGTTGTCAGACCAGCTTCCTCTCCCACACTTGGTACTAACACCCAACTCTCAGACCATAGGGCTCCAGGAAACCCAGCCTAAGGAGGGAATGCTGGGCAGAACCAGTCTTCAGAGAGAAAGGTGGTGAGGATGGGAGCAGAACTTATACTCAGCCAGGCCTGGCCATGTCACCTGTAGTGCCATGTCACCTCTCAAGGGAAAGTGGACCGGGAAAGCTAGTTCAAGATCTAACAAAGGAGGAGGGAGCATTTCCCACTGCTCCCCACTGTTCCACTGGACACTAAATTGCTATACCCCAGCTTGCACTCCCCAGTCTTTTCTGTGCCTGCAAAAGGGCTCTGAACCACTTGGAGCGGCGCAAGGAGGAGAACTCCCAGTGCTTGTCTCTGGCCAAGGTGAGGAAGGTAAGTCAAAGCAGGTAAGTCTTCAACAGAAGGATGTGAAGAAGGAAAAAAGCCATGCTGGAAAGAGCAGGAACTCTCATGAATCTCTTCCAAGTCCCATTTAAGGCCCAATGTTCTATCACTGAGCTTCATCCCCAGCCCAGAACCTTCATTTTTTAACAGGTGGGAGGGGATGGAGAGTCCTCAGGGCCTCACTAATTTGCCAAGGCTGGCCTTAAACCTGCAAGGCTGTTTTTGAACTTTGATCCTCCTATCTCAGCCTCAGAAGTTCCTGGGATTTCAGGTGTGCACCATTGCACCCAGTTTCAGAACTTATTTTGAGAGCAAAGCAGCATTCCACTCTAAGGGTTAGTCATAAATAAAATTATGGACATCCTCAGGATGTCCCTGAGGAAGGCAAGTCCTTGCCATCATGTTTAAACTCCACATAAAGAGAACAGCAAGTCCACGCTTCAGCACCTGTGGCACCTTGCCCTCCAACCATGTGTGCGTCCCTGGTACATGGCCAGGGATGGCCCAGGGATAAGCCCCTCTCTACCTCCACGCTCTGAACAATTTTGCTGCCATCAAACCAGATGCTTCCCTGGCTGGGATAAAGCTTGGCCTGCGATATTCCTCAGAGCCTACCTCCTATGGCAACAAGGCTCTCCTGCAGGAACTCAGCAGTCAGGGCTCTGATTCTAACCAGGCACCATAACCTCCCAAAGTTGGGCCCAAACCAGATCACCTGGTTTCTCCTGCACTGAACTTTGAAACCTGCCAGATTTTCTAAGGTCAGCCCAAGTATAGGCTTCACCCTAAGGTGAAGGGACTTCTAAGAACCGAGTCACCAACCCCTGATGTGGACCAACCATGCTCCAGAGAAAGGCCATCCTCTGTCAGTCTAGTGTCAGGAGGTCAGAAAATTACAAAAGTCCTAGAGCTCTTGTTGGGAATCACCAGGACAAAAGCTTGTGAGTCTCCTGGTCAACACTCTCTGTTCTGTAGAGACTGAGGGCTGGCAGGCCAACAGCATAACCAAGTTGCACATGGCCTATTACAAAGCATCCATGCAACTGAACACAGTACATTTCCTTCCCTGTCTAGAAGGCTCTTCCTCTGCATCTTGTGTGGTGGGGGTCTCTGAGCTCCCATGTCACCTGTGTGACAGCACCCCAGACCTCCTACCCCAGCCCCTGTACTTTGACTGCTTCTCAGAGCTCTCTCACCACTGCAGCAGGAGCCACGCAGCTACCCAGGCCCTTCCTGTGTCTCCTACTAGAACACACCCCGGGGCAAGGATGGAATCCTGCTTAGTTTGTGCTGTAGTGCTGGGTACAGAAGGATAATTATCAGTGAACAGGCTGAGCACAGGAAGGCAAAGGAAGAGCTGCCACAAAATGCAGGAACAAGGTTCTCCTGGTTAAGTAACTTCTGTTTACCTCTGCCTGCCTTCCTAGCTCCCCAACAGGACACCTTCCCTTCTCCTCTCTGGATCTAACTCCCATGCTCCATCCCTGCTCCCAGCGCATCCTTTGTGTAAAGACCCCGGGCAGATCCCCTACCATAGGTGGTGACATCCTGAGCCCATGAGTCGAAGACACCATCACATAAATAACACAATTGCAAATGTGTGCTTCCTGGCCTGCTACTTAGCATGCCTGGGGCCTGCTAGGGCTGGGGTCTTGGGGAGGGCCTGCACCTCGGGGGTCTCGCTAGCTGCCGTGCTCTCCTCTTTCTTCCTCTCTTCTTCTTCTTGTTCTAGTTCCTTAATGCTCTCTTCCAACACATTGGGCCAAAAATCTCCTTCAAAATAGGGCAACTCCTTGGCACTTGTGAGCCTGTCTTCGGTTGCTTGTTTGAAGATGTCCTGGGAGAAAGCAAAGCACAGCAGTGAGAGGACAGCGCTTAGGCCCCTGGGAACCAGGCACACCAGCCACTGATAGGAGCAGACTGCACTGCCGAGATCTACTATAGACACCTCTGCATTTTCATTCTATACTGCCAAGTTTTTGCTTTTCAATCTTTTTACATGTGTCTGTGGTGCTGGGGATTGAACCCTACTCGCTACCACTGAGCTAAATCCTCAGCCCATCTTATTTTGAGACAGGGTCTCACTAAGTTGCCAAGGCTGGCCCTTAAACGTGTGATCCTTTGGCCTTAGTTTCCAACAAGTGTGAGTCACTGTATCTGACTTTGTTTTCTAATTTTAATTTACTTTTTTGTGGTACTGGGGATGAAACCCAGGGCCTTGCACACGCTAGGCAAGTGCTCTACCACAGCAGTATATCTCCGGCCCCATTTTCTTTTCTTTTTTTAAAAATATTTATTTTTTAGTTTTAGGTGGACACAATATCTTTATTTTACATTTATGTGATGCTGAGGATTGAACCCAGTGCCCCATGGATGGTAGGCGAGCGCTCTACCACTGAGCCACAACCCCAGCCCCTCCCATTTTCTTTTTTAAAATTTTTTCTTCTGTTTATTTTCAGTTTCCTGGCCCCATTTTTCTAATATTTTTATGTGAACACAATTATAATGCACATAAGCAAAAGAGGAAAACACAAAAATGAATTTCAATCAGCTATGAAAAGCACAAAACCATTGGTAGCTACCTTATAGTCATGAATGATCCGCTCTGCAAATGCCTTGTCCAGCATCTTCTTATACCACTCCTGTAGTCGTTTTGGTTTGGGGATTTTTTGATCAGGGGGGTGGCAATGGAAGATGTAGTCATCTCCTTCACTTGGGGGACAGGCCCAGATGTGTCCTGTTACATACCTGCAGGACACAAGCATCAATGTAATAGGCCCTACCTTCAAGGAGTCATAGCTAAGGATCAGGAGCCAAAACAAGGAAAGAAATAATTACAAAGAAAGAAGAAAATAAAGAAATTACCATAATGCTTATGGTGGAACCTGTGAGAGACCTAGGTTCCAAGCCAGTGTGCTGGGGGTGGGGTGGGTGGTGGGTTATCACTTGTGAATTCAAGCCTGGATGTGGCCCTGAAACACTTTGCTCTCAGAGATGCTCACAGGAAGAGGGCCAGTCATGGCCCTGATCACCTCATCACAGAGCCTCGAAGCGAGTCAAGGCACAGCAAAGGAGTACATCACGTGTGTACTGTGCTTTCTGCTTATGTCCTTAGCGCACCAGAAAGGCAGCTCAGTTGAGTATTTCTAACGGGTTATGGTCAAATCACATTTGTTCTAAGACATTATTTTTTAAAGTTGTAGATGGATACATTTTATTTATATTATTTTATAAGGTGCTGAGGATTGAACCCAGTGCCTCACACTTGCTAGGCAAGCACTCTAACTGAGCCACAACCCCAGCCCCTGTTTAAGACATTTTGATCATCTAGAGAGCTCTAACCTTTTCAAGTTTGGGGAAGGAATGTGATAGATCTGTAATGTAAAAGTCAAAGTACTGCAGAAAGAAGTCAGACATAAGGGACACTGTACTGTAGGGTACCATTCCTATGGGATATCTAGAAAACACAAATTTACAGAGACAGGAAGTAGATTAGTGGTTGCCTAGGGCAGAGGTGGGACAGGGATTAACAGCAAAGGGGCACAGGGATCTCTTGGAGGGGATGGAAACATTCTAAAACTGATTTATGATGGTAGCTGCAATATTCAGTAAAGTCACCCAAAGCCACTAACTTGTAAACGTGAAATAAGCAGATTTTTGTGACATATAATCATGCCTTGATTAAGGGGAAAGAGAATGAAAAGCAAGCGAAAGCAGGCAAAGAGCTTGAATTGTCTCCTCTTGAAGTCAGACATACATGCTTCCAAAAGCACTTTAAAGAAGGCTTGGAAGACTTCTGAATTGTGATATTAGAAATACCACACACACACACACACACACACACACAAATTTAGGTGAAAAAACTCATTATTTCACAAGATAAACATGCAGGAAAAAACAAAAAGTTTTTATTGGTTCTGAATAATTTAATCCTTACCCCAATTTCTTCACATATTCTAGGTATCCAATAAGGATCTCGTGGTAAACAGCTGTCCGGAGGCATCGTGGCCGGAAGAAATGAATACTGTCCAGATAAGATATGTAAACACGCCTGCAGGGGTACATTTTAAATTCAGGATCGCAAAGAAACACCAGCATCCAAAAACATTTTCATAAAGGCTTTGTTTTGTTTTGTTTTTGCAGTACTGGGAATTCATCAGGGCCTTGTGTATGCTAGGCAAACACCCTACCACTGAACTATATCCCTAACTCTTTTTTAAAAAATTGAGACTAATCTAATGCCCATGCTGGCCTCTAACTTTGAGATTCTCCAGAGTCAATGGGATTATAGGTGCATATCACTACTCCTGGTGATGCTATTTTGACAGAATGGGATAAAATCCCTACCATAGACCCTGCTGCCAACCAAGGAAACAGTTATCATTTTCTGCTGCCAACAGAAAGGATGGCATCCCCTACCCAGGCAGAGCCAAGGAAGGACTAAGGCAAACTTGGGAGACAACTTGCAGGTTCCTCTCACCAACATTCTTTTTTTTTTTTTAAATTTTTTCGATATTTATTTTTTCAGTTCTCGGTGGACACAACATCTTTTGTTTGTATGTGGTGCTGAGGACTGAACCCGGGCCGCATGCATGCCAGGCGAGCGCGCTACCGCTTGAGCCACATCCCAGCCCTCACCTACATTCTTGACTAAACCTGTACCAACTTCACTTGAACAGGTGCATCCAGGTGACCCCATGTCCGGGTAGGATAGAGAAGACAGTAAGACAAAGGCCCATGTGCACTCACAACCCAGACACATGCCATGGTCATCAAGACCCTTTGATTCCCACTAGTTTAGAGGAAAACAAAACTAACTGGTTTGGTTAGTTAACTGTGGCTTATTTAAATCTAGTACTGAAGAACACATGCTCTCTAAGGAACCTGAGCTTGGTCTGTGTGCATACAACATGCGAGCGATGCACTTCTTTAGAAAGGAGATGGAAGGCTACCTTGTGTTTGGTGGGGGACAATCAGAGCCGTACTCCTGGACGTGCATTCCAAAAAAGCACACATCCACGCCATCGATCTCCTCGAAAGCAAAGAGTGCTTTGGTTCGATAGGGAAAAGACTCAGACATTTCTCCAGAATCCACAAACCTAGAAAGAAAGTCAGACCTGGTGTTTAAAGACATCCTTGTCTACGAGATGCTGCTGATCTAACCTGGTCAGGAGAGTGAAGGTCCAACCACCTCTGGGACTGGTCAGAGAACCCCCCTGACCTGACCACCTCAGGGCTGTAAGCCAGTTCTTCCCGACCCTACTTCCTGGACCAGGAGACCCCTTCCATGGAGGGAAGCCTGGCCAAGCAGATGTGAGGACTGCTTCAGCAGGGTTTAGGAAGTGAGCACACAAACCTTGACTTCATCCCAGGTTTGACCTCCACAGTCTTGTCTGAGCTGGCCACTACTCTGACAAAAACCTCCCCAGCTTCAGGGTGATTCTGGCGCCGCAAAAACTTGTTCACTCGGTCTTCTAAGTGGTTTCCCAATCTTGTGGTCTGCAGTCCTAGAAGCCCAGAAGGAGCAGGTAAAAGGATCAGAGAGCAGCTGAGACCACAGATCCACTTCTCCCAGCACCACCTGAGGTTCTCCAGGGTTAACATCTTATTTGAGATATATGTGCTTATGAGGGAAAGCAGACTGTGAAGTCTTAGGGTGTTTACCTTCCCAGATGTTTGTTTCCATTCTTTTCTAAAAGGCAAAGAATCATAGACACAGCCTGAATCTGTTGAGGACTGTGAGGAGAGGATGGGGAGAGCCAGACCTGAGAAGGAGCGAGGCTGCACCCTCCTTGTCTCCTACCCCAGGTGCTGGGAGGCTACAGCTTGCATGACAAGCCCTGCTCTGGCATTGTGTGGAAGGCCAGCTTCAAACTTGTCTCCCATGGATGTCAACAACAGGCTGCTTCCTGCCCCAGAATCATACTTGAAGAATTCTTAACAGCAAACGGGAACACGGCACACCTTCCGGATAGGAATGGTGTTAAGTATGTTCAGTAACTAGGCCTCCCAGCTCTATTACAGCCCAGTTCACTGCAGTCTAAACAGGACACCAACATTCTGGGGCCTGCTAGTCAAGCGTCGGTCAAGAAATTGTTTTATGAGTGCTCCGATTACTTAGAGGGAGGCAGGATGGGCACCAGGTCAGAACCCACTCTGGTCCCAGTCTACAATCTCCACGAGGAAGCCTGTACTGGGTGACTTCTCTCCTTCCCTCTCCACACCAGGGACACCCCTCATGTGGCCACCGTGATAGGAACAACCAGAGGTAAAACAGCAGTCAACGCAATTAACACAGGGGAACTGGTCAAGAATAGACAGAATAGGACCAGATAGTGAAACATTCATGGTGATTACTTATAGGTGATGAATTTTTTTAAAAGTTTTTTTTAGTTGTAGTTGGACACAACACCTTTATTTTATTTATTTATTTTTATGTGGTGCTGAGGATCAAACCCAGCGCCTTGCACATGCTAGGGGAGCACTGTACTGTTGAGTCACAACCCCAGCCCCAGGTGATGAATTTTTTTGTTTTGTCCTGTCCACGAGTACTGCGGATTGAAGCCAGGGCCTCATGCATACTAAGTGTGTACTCTACTACTGAGCCAAGCCCCTGAATGATAAAATTTTAAAGCTTTCTTCTTTACTGACTTTTCAATATTTTCTGCATTAGTGAGAAATGTAAAAAGTAAAACCTATTTGGGATCTTAGAAGGTTTCTTGCTAAGAACAAGAAATACCTGGAAAATTTAGACTATTTCATTTTTTTTCTAAAATAAGCCTATCAATAATGGTGCTTTTTAGGTATGTAAGTTATATATGAATTAAAAAAGCTCGGGGTGGTGGCACACAACTGCAATCCCAGCAGCTTGGGAGGCTGAGGCAGGAGGAGTACAGGTTCAAAGGCAGTCTCAGCAATTTAGCAAGCTGTAAGCAATCTAGTGAGACCCTATCTCAAAAAAATAAAAAGGGCTGGAGGACTGGGGATATGGCTCAGTGCTCCTGGGTTCAGTCCCTGGTACTGAAGGGAAAAAACAAAACAAAACAAAACATGGAACAAGAGCTGGGGTTGTAGCTCAGTGGTAGAACACTTGCCTTGCATGCATGAGGCCCTGGGTTCGATCCTCAGCATCACATTAAAGAAAGAAAGAAAGAAAAAAAAATATGGGACAATAAAAATGTATAAAGTTATAAAAATGAGGATAAATGGCTTGAAGGTCTATTTTATTCTTTGATGAACTTCTACACTTCACATGGGCCGTGAGAGCTTGAGACCCTGTACTTGGCATCCCCTAGTGGTTGAGAACCATCTGATAGGTTGAGATGTGAGTACAAAGGAACTCAGCCAACTGCCCATACCTGCTGAAGCCCTTGAAGGAAACCCACAAATTCTCACACTGCTGCTGAGCAAGATAAGTCCCTCATGAGGCAGACTCCAGGTCAGACTCACAGCAGCCCTTTCCTAGGAACGAGGACTCAGAATAGCTCTAAGCTTCTGGAGGAAGATCTGCCAACAAATCTCTCAGAATTTACAAAGTTTACTGTCTAAGCTTCCTTAACTTTTGTTGAAAACACAGACTGGTCATAAATGCTAGTATTCATGTATGGATCAAGCCAAATGACAACTGAGCTCTAAAACCAATGTGTTGAGAGGCACCAAAAGAAGACTAGGGGAATCCATATAAGCTCTACTCCATACAGCCCTGGAGAAAAGTCTCCCATAAACTTACGCTTAGCGCTGAATTTGTTTTCTTTCCGAGGTCTGCCAGTTTTCTTCAAGCAGTTGTCACACACAAAGCTGCAAAACAAATAATGGTGTCATCAGATCACATTCCACAGTACCTGTTGCTGGACCAAAGAAACGCAGCATCAAAATACACTGATGGGGACTGGGGTTGTGGCTCAGCGGTAGAGTGCTCGCCTCACATGTGTGAGACCCGGGTTCGATCCTCAGCACCACATAAAAACAAACAAACAAACAACAACAACAAAAAAACATTGTTGGTGTTTTAAATCCTGTGATTGTAAAAGATGAAAGAGACAGAAGGCGCTGATTCTACAACTCTTAAAGCAGGAAAACACTTAGGTTTAGAACCAACTGCCATCTCCCTTAGTGAACTCTTGCTGATAACAATGAACACAACAGTCACTAAGCTGCATTCCCATCAGCTCCATGCAGAACTGCCCTCCCTTCCCCAGATCACAGGAAATACTCACCCTGAAGGCCAAATGATGTCATAGTGCAGGACACAAATCTGATGCATCTTGCGGCCACACTCCTTGCAATCAACGAAACTGGGAGACAAAGAAACAACAGAGTCACACCAAGCCACACAGCAGTCGTCTTGGGTATGACCCTATGTGTGCACCCACACCCTCCCTAGGTCACTTTGAACATCCAACATTGGTGCATCTGTCAACTGATCCAGCTGTATTTTACATTCTATGTGATATTTTCTACAGAAAGAAACAGATTGTGTCCCTTTCTTTGTACAGTGTTTAAGTCCTCTTTTCTCCTAGTCTCCCTTTGCAACCAGAAATAAAATATTACTTTTAAAAGTTACTATGATAAAGGCGTATTTCACAGGCCAGACATTCGGACATTAATATGCATTTTCAAGATTGACACCTTTTCTAGGTAATTTCACAATATTTAAACTGATACAGGAAATAGAGAACAATATTTTCAGTGTTATGAACACTTGCTCTTAAGAATTTTGTGGATACAAGCTGAGTGCAGTGGTGCACACCTGTAATCCCAGTGGCTCAGGAGGCTGATGCAGGAGGAACATGAGTTCAGAGCCTAAGCAACTCAGTGCGACCCTGTCTCTAAATATAATACAAATTAGGATGTAGCTTTGTGGTCAAGTGCCCCTGGGTTCAATCCCTGGTACCAAATAAATAAGTAAATATATATATATATATATATTTTTTGATGGGGGGGGTGCAGATATAAACAGGAAAGTAGACATATAAGAGCAGCACACTGGCATGGAAGAAGGCTGGCCCACACATTCCACAATATTCTATGCAGCCGCTGCCATCAGAATTGGGCTCCATCATCTCCGGGAGCTGCTTCCTAAGGAGACCTCTGCAACAAGGTGCTGGGAGGGCAAACCTTCAGGTTTTTCAGGTCTCTCTCTCTCACTGCCACCCTGGGAGGTCTCAGGGCAGCACAAACTATCTCCAGGCTCTTCTGGAATATGACCCACGCCCTTGCCCATGAACGTTAGGCTCCCATCCTTCATTCTGCCACTGAGTGTGCTGTGTAAGCTTGCAGCCATGGTCTACCCTAACCCTGCCTCTCTATCCCCATTTTCTTAGGGGGAAAAAGGTCACAAATGCAATGTGCAAGAGTGGCAGCACTGTGACAATGCTGAAGGCTCCCACCCCACCCCACAAGGCAGCCGTTCTGGGCCTTCACTACTTTCCTTCAGTGCAGCATCACCATGGCCAGCATCTGCAATCTCCATAACTGAGTTCAGTCCCACACTGAGGCGCAAGGGGAGGCACAGTAGTAATTCCCTCAATGACTGGGTCATCTCCATAGACACTCCACTCTAAACTCTCCCTCCCACATCAGGAAAAGAAATATTGAAAATATGCCATGTATTCTTGACCTCAGAACATCACTGTTGAATTTCATCCCCCCATTACTATAGATTGCCTGGACAGCACCCCTGCCCTTAGCCCCACAGTGTGGTCTCTCCCACCTGCAACAGTTCCTGCTTTAGTTCAGGACTTGACTTGTTGCCCGAGTTGCACGTGAAGTCTCTTAATGAGTTCCCCTTCTAGAATCCTTTCCAGTCAATTCACCTCCCAGATCCAGGTGATCTTTTTGCACCAGAAACCAAAATTTTTCTTCAAAACCTCCCCAGCTATACGGTATGAAGTCTAAATGTCAAAAACAGTGTAAATGGCCCTTCTATAAGGACCTTTGCCTCTGCATCCCATGAGGGTAGGCCTTCACTCCCAGGGCACCAACCAACCACTCCAGGAGACCTGCAGTTGTACTGGACATCCTGTGTTCTTTGGTTCCTTTGTGTCTAGAATGTTCTGCCCCTCCCCCCAGCACCTGCTTCCATATGACTGTCACCTTTTCCAGGAAGTAGACCCTAACTGTGGTGGTGCCACTCTGCCAGACCAGTGCCCCTCACCTTTGACACCACTCTTCCTGCCTCCTGCTGCCTGCACTATGATTCTCTGCTGCTAGACTATCAATAGTTGAAAGGAGGAGCCCCTCTGTTCATCCACACAGTCCACTGCCTGGCACCTAGCATGTGAATATATCTGAAATTGAAAAGTGAATATAAATTGTAAAGAACTAAAAAACTCTGCAGGGAAGGTAATAATGTGAAAAGGAGGTGGAGAATAAGAAATAACCACCCAGTTACGAAGGTCTTCAAGGGAAGTCTCCACAGGTACCAGCATTTCACCATGGCTACCAATCTGGGTTTTATTTATTTATTTGGTGATAACAGGATTGAACCCAGGGGCACTCTGTCATTGAATTACATCTCTAGCCCTGTATTTCCAAATGCCTGGATGGGAGGTCTCTTTCACCGTAGTAACTGAGCTCCTAGGAGTGAGGAGATCAAGGGAGGGCAGAACCTGTTTCTGGGCCTTGGATGTGTCTTTATTCACACTTCCCAGAGAATGAATGTGCCTGGAGCCAGTACTCCCCAAGCAACCCCAGACACTGTCCACCCTAGGGTCAGAAAACAGTGGGTATCGTTAAGGCCCTAGGGTGCCCCTCAGCATTCAACTCTGAGTACCTGGGACATATCAAAGTCTTTTAAAAAGCTATTATAAAGCAAATTTTGCAGATATAGCATTCTTTTTCTTTCTTTTCTTTCTTTTTTTTTTTTTAAGATATAGTATTCTCATTATCAAAGACAGTGATAATGACAGACACTCAGCTTCCCATTATATTTATTTGTTTATTTTTAGGTACTGGGGATTTAACCCAGGGGTGTTTAACACTGAGTTACATCTTCAGCCCTTTTTATTTTCTGATTTTAAGACAGAGTCCTTGGGCTGGGGATGTGGCTCAGGTGGTAGCGCGCTCGCCTTGCATGCGTGCGGCCCGGGTTCGATTCTCAGCACCACGTACAAAGATGTTGTGTCCGCCGATGATTAAAAAATAAATATTAAAAAAAATTCTCTCTCTCTCTCCTCTCACTCTCGCTTAAAAAAAAAAAAAAAAAACGCCTTGCTAAATTGCTGAGTCTATACTGAGCTTGGGATCCTCCTATCTCAGCCTCCAGAGTCACTGGGATTAACAGGTTATTTTTAGAAAGTGGTTTCTAAGAGGTTTTCTTTCTGAAAACTTCCTAAGTAGTTTTCTGCCTGTGGTCTCTAAAGAATCACACTCAATGTATCCTTTTTTCTTCTTTGCTCATCCCCCCCCCCACCCCCGCCACCCCATACTGAAGATTGAATTCGGAGTGCTTTTACCACTGAGCCACACTACGAGTCCTTTTTAAACAATTTAAATTTTGAAACAGGCCCTCACTAAAAGTTGCTTTGGCTGGCCTCGAACTTGCAATCCTCCTGTCTTAACCTTTGGAAGTATCTAGGATTAAAGGTGTGTGTCACTCTGCCAGCTTGGTTTCTTGAAGACAAAAATGACCAAATTATTATAGAGCTCTAACAGAACCAAAACATCCATCTGATCTTATCATAGTTAAAATTCAACAATTGGAGAACATGTGACAGAGGCATATCTATTTTGTAAGAGTTAAAAAAAAAAAAAAAAGAAAAAGAACTTATTTCTAAAAGATAACTGTATACAAAAATTCTACTTGGGGCAATGTATCTTTAATGTTTTCTCCCTCAACTTAATCATAAGGAGTAACTTGCTAGATCTGAAATCAAAATTAAAAGTTAGAAAAACAAAAACAAAGAAAGAAAAAGAAAAAGAAACAAAAAAGGTTATATACTCACGGTTCAGGGTCTAAGGTATCATTTTTCTTCTTTTCAAACTGATCCTTGGAAATTGTCCTTGTTAAAAAAAAAAAAAAGAAAAAGAAAAATGTGAATCAACAAACATTTATCTGTGGAATGTAAACTATTGGGTCTGTTCAAATACTAGTGAGTGAGCTAAAATCTTAAATTTTTTTTTTTTTTTTTTGTGGTGCTGAGGATTGAACCTAGGGCCTTATACATGAGAGGCAAGCACTCTACCAACTGAGCTATGTCCCCAGGAGTGAGGAGATCAAGGGAGGGCAGAACCTGTTTCTGGGCCTTGGATGTGTCTTTATTCACACTTCCCAGAGAATGAATGTGCCTGGAGCCAGTACTCCCCAAGCAACCCCAGACACTGTCCACCCTAGAGACAGAAAACAGCTGAAATCTTAAGCAGACATAATAAAAGGATGAAACTTCCACAGAAGTACTGCCCTTTATTTCCCCACATATTCCACTACCACCTACCCTCCATGTATTTTCTTTTTAGGGACTATTTCCTTCCAACTACTATCAGCTTTATTACAAGATTTAATTAAGACTAGTTAATATATGACAACAAAATTGTGTTAAGATTCCAACCTGTTAATTTTCAATCAAATTTGCATAGTGAATGGCTACTGAATTGGACTGACAGCAAAACCACAGTTAAACTGAGACATTTCCTCAATACAGCAAGGTCTGTGTGAGGTATGTATCTGGGTTTCTACTGTCTTGCTACTATGATGACTGCATATGTAGGTTACTTCTGAGTCAAAGAATTATATGATCTAATTATTGTATTTTTGCTGGTTATTTTATTTTTTAACTGATACACAAAAACTTAAGAGTTGAAGGCAAAAACAGAAGTCATACAAATTATTATTATTTTTTTAAAGTTAAATTCTTTTTTAAAAAAATATATTTATTTATTTTTTTAGTTATCGGCAGACACAACCACTTTGTTGGTATGTGGTGCTGAGGATCGAACCCGAGCCGCACGCATGCCAGACAAGCGCGCTACCACTTGAGCCACATCCCCAGCCCAGTCATACATATTAATGGGGCACCATGGTACAGGGGATTGAACCAAGGGCCTTGCACATTCTAGGCAAGCCCTGAGCTTCATCCCCAACCCTTTTTTATTTACTTTATTTTGAGAGACTGTCTTCCAACTTGTGATTCTCCTGCCTCAGTCTCCCAGCTGGCTAGGATTACAGATGTGCACCACTATCCCTGGCAACTATGCAAATGTCTGATTGACATACACTAAATGCTGCTTAAATCAGGTTAAACATGTTAGTTCACATTTATCATTTCTTTGTGTGGAAAACTTCCAAAAAAATATTTTTAGTTATTTTAAATGTATAGTACATAACTGTTATCCACAGTCACCATATCATGCAATAATACCCCAGAGCTCCTTACTAACTGTACCTTGGTACTCCCTCACCCTATAATCCAATTGTTCATCATGTAATTAGACCAAAGAATTAACACAGCAAGGGAAGTAAAAATAAATTCAATAAGCAGAATTGTAGATGTTTGGGTATCTATATGGTTTGAGTGGTTAGGCTTGCTGTGTGTGAATAATGGCAAGTCTGCATCACAGTAAGTTGCCTCTGCAATGAAGCCTTCCAGCTTGTGGTGCACAGCCACTCTGCAGCCAGACTTCCAACATGGCCAGAAGCATGGAGGACTAGAGGAGAGAGAACTACAAAGCAGTGGCAGGCTATTTGGTATTTTAAGCACAAATGAATTGATCATCCATTTGTGGGCTTCCCCTTTTCTTCCATTTCTGGCTATTCTACCACTACTCAAAAACACTGGGGAGGAAAATGTAAACTCAGTACAGGAATGAATTAGAAAACTCATACCTGTCTACGTTGGAGGCAGTAAGCAACAAACCACTAACAGGGAAGGACACACGTTTATATTTTGAGCCAGAAAATGGGGATGAAAAGCAATGGACTCTTGCTAATCTGCATTAGCCCAGTAATGTAAAAAAATGGAGGTTTCAGTGGAAGATAAAGTCCAAGGCACGCCTTCAAAACTCACTTTTTGCTACTGCATATAAGGCTGTCTGATTTCTTAGGCAAAACTGGAAACTTACAATTTCCAAAAATGGACCTTGTCAATCATGAGGGGAAATCAATTTCTTCTTCTTCTTTAAAAATTTGTTTAGTTGTAGATGAACACACAGTATCTTTATTTATTTTTATATGGTGCTGAGGATTGAACCCAGTGCCTCATACATGCAAGGCAAGCACTTTACCACTGAGATATAGCCTCAACCCCAATTTCGTTTTTGTACTGAGGATTGGTCCCAGGGGTGCTTCAGCACTGAGCTTTATCCCTCGTCCTTTTATTTTTTGAGAAAAGTTTTCGAGGCTAGCCTCAAATTTGCAATCCTCCTGCCTCAGCCTTCTGAGTTGCTGGGATTATAGGTGTGTGCGACCAAGTTTGGCTTTTCTTTTTTTGACATAGGGTCTTGCTATATTATCCAGTCTGGTCTCAAACTCATGTGAGCTCAAGTGATTCTCCCAACTTAGACTTCTGAGCAACTGGAATTTCAGGTGTGTACCACTTGCTTGGCTCAAGCAATTTTCTTTACCAGAAGAGATGTATGAAGGTCAAGAGACCACTGAAGTAAGTGGGAGGCTGCAGTACCCTTGCCTTGAATGGAGGAAGAATGTTTATGGCTGTTTATGAAAAAGACCCTTCCATCTTCAAGTATAAATGTCTACACACACACACACAATTAAATGTGGGCATAGTTAATATGAAAAAAACTACACTGAAGTCAAAATGGCACACTCTGATTTCCCTTTTAATCACAGGCAAGAGGAAAATATGAGAAAATTGTACTTACGTCTGGGGCTGTGAAGGGTCGTCACCCAGGGTCACATTCTCGCCCTGGATCTCTGTGAAACACTTCTCACAGAAATGATACCTGTCAGCAAGAAGGCCATACTTGGGTGAACTGGTCCATCATAACACACAGCCACCCAAGCAACGAAGCCACCAATCAGAGCAGGGCAGAGCACCACGACGAAGGGGGGGCGTTGTTGGTTGATTGATGGGTCAGTGAGGACAATGGAAGGAACAGGGGCAGGTGGGGAAGGGCAGGATTAGAGAACAGGGAAGGGAACAAATAGCACAGACACAGAGGTAAGACGCAAACACGAGACAACACAGAGCAGAAAGCCAAGGCAAAGCATTGATTAGCATTCGGTCTCATTGCACACGTCACAGGCCATCATCACTAACAACGACAGGTTGTCCGGCTCCAAGATGCAAATGCTTTAGAGTTGTTAATGCTAGGATTGCATGGAGCCTAAATTTAGGAATCTGAATTTGTCATAAAATCAAATATAACGCCAGGGTTTGAGATGGAGCAAAATAGTCTGACAAAAGGCCTTAAAAAGCAATTTAAACTGAAATACTTTATTTTTCAAAATAAAAATTTATGCTTCACAGCAATTCAAAGGTTTTATTTCTGATATTAAGCCAGCTCTTGAAATATGTGATAATGTTGAGCACCCAGAACTGGTTTTAATTTATTCCTGTTATTTTTCTCAAGTTAATCACTCAGTTTATTGTATTCTAATACAAATGAAACCAAATCCAAACTCTAGACAAACATTTAACAGAAATGCAGTCAGGGTCAAAGACTTTCCAGCCATTTATTAATAAGTATATAGAAAAGTGATATATTGTATAAATAATACAATATATGTAAATACATGAACAATCTTAAAGACTTTTAAAATTCAGTTCTAAGCTCTGATTTGAAGTTTTGGTGCTGGGACCAATCATTCATCAATCTCAAATACTTGGCGAATGACTGTTCTGACTTGGTGACTACCCAAGTTAAGCAAATTTAGAGTTTATTGTTAAAGCACAATCTGCATTTGAGAAATTATCCATCACCCCAATTTCTTATACAATAATAACACAGAGCCTGGGCTCAAGCTATCAAATAAAAACAATTAAAATAAAAACTATTAAATGTTTGGAAAGGACATGAATCAGAAATCAACAAAAATGCAGGTGGATGTCACTTATACAAGATGAGTACACAAGAATACTATAAAATAAACAAGCTGAATGGAGAATGACACAAGCAAAAAGAATGAGTGTAAGATAGTGATGGCAGCACGATAAAATGCAGTTTTAGAGCTCAAAACTACGTCAACGAGATGCCAACAAGGATTAGTAGTAGAAACACTGTGACAAGACACCGGGCGTCATGCTGACCCCGGGGCAGAGGGAGGCACTGATCCTCATCACTCGCTCAGCTACAGATGGAGGCACAGCCAGGAGAAGAGGCCCCAACAAGTCCCAGTGCCCACTTCAGTCAAACACACCCAACATTTGTCTGCTGGGTCTCACTAACTGAAACACACAGCAAACAAAAAAATGAAACCTGAGAGCATGCAATATCTCAAGGTTATTCAATTTCCCACACTCAATCGATGAGCACAGGGTGGAATTATTGCAATTAACAACTGTATTAATAACAGTTTCTTGCAGGGACTAGTTTATTTGGGTCCAATTCAATTCATAAATTCTGCCAAGATTAAAAACTCTGACTAGCAACAGACAGATTAACAGTTTTTAAATATACACATATATTTATATGTTTCTGGATGAACTATAGCCACATCCTGGACATTCACTATTTTGCAAATATTCCTATGGAGACATTAAATCATATAAAACAATTTCCACATGTAGGAGGGCATGATTATCGCTGGCAAGAATTAAAATACAAAACTATAGACCGATTCAGTGGAAAGAAAACAAAATTCGAAACAGATATTCCCTCAAAGCAAGTATTTCCTTTTTAAAAATAAAGCTCAGAATTAATTGCATCACTCCTTATACAAAATGCAGCTCTGTGGGCCAGTGAGAAGACTACCACTGGACAGTTAAAAGTGAAATTACCACCACAATTATAAGCAAGTTCAAATGGCTTTAAAATCCTGGGCAAATTCTTTGCTTTTATTCAAGAAGGGCATCAAGCCCCACAACTCTAGGAAAAAAGAACCATGAACCCATCCATGTAGCAAACTGAGGCGGAATGAAGTATTGATAGTTAGATGGCAGCCTCCTGAGACATCAAGGAAACCTAAGTAAGTCTCTGTGTGACCCATGCCCACCCCTGGGAATCTCAGGTCAGTAAGTGGGAAGGACAGAGTGTTAACAGACTCTCATGTCTGTCCCAAAGCACTGTCTTTCAAGAAATCACAGAATTTAGCCTCTTCATGTTTAAGAAGGGAAGAGGACATGGATCAGGCACGCCTCTCTCCTTCCTCACCGTTCAGAGAAACGAAGACAGTGAACAGAATGGGGAGGGGCTGCCCATCAAATCAAACCAGCTAAAACCACCCTGACCATGGGTAACAGATACTAAAACAGATAGACTGTCCCTATCTATTACCTAGTCCAAACTTTATTCTCCCTGGAAATAAAGGTTCAGAAGTCCACTCTTCAACCATAACAGCCTAGGTGGCATTTTGCTTGTGTGAAAGAAGCAGTTTGATGAACATGGAGCTGTGAAGGAGAAATCCTTCATATAATCTGATGAGGATGTACATCTGGGTGGCTAAAGTAGCACAACGTGACTGCACAGTCTATTTGAAAGGGTAATTTATCACATGGAGTAAGTTTTCAAATGCAGATTGCTTTAAGTATTCTATCTAAGTGTGTAACTGAGGTATCTATAAATAATCCCCATATTATCTATAGATAATTCCTGGAAAAGCTGCAAGTTTCCCCAGCATGAGTTAGTTCTAAACTTTCAAAGCTTAGCAACAAGTGAAAACAGAATTACATACTAGTTTATACATTAGGGTTTCACTTGTTTAAATGGTCTGTAGAATTTTCTATTGTTCTAAGTGCCCAAATAGTTTAGCACAGGTGATAAAACAAATATTTAAGAACACCACAGTGTTCATAAATAGTCGAAGTTGAGAACAAAAATGCAGTTAGAATGCTCATCACAGAACAGGGCCATTGCTTTCTTAGAATAACAATGTTAATCTACTCAAGTACAGCATTCCAGAGAGCAGAGGTACATCTAAAGCTTTTAAAAGCATCATTCATAGGATACAACTATTTTATTTGCATTTTACTCAAGAAAAACATATTATTTTTATTTGGTAAAAGTGAATTTCTATGTAGAAATAAAACTGGACATTTCAGAACTTTCCAGAAAGTTCTATGTTTGTGCTCCATTGATGACCTTCCCTGAGAAGGCATTAGTATGCCCTGATCCCATCAACTCTATCTTTAATTGCTCTCAGCATCTGTGGCCAAAGTCTGTTCCTATCAGCAAAGGCAGGGTCCCAAGGACCCAGGAACAGTGAAAACAACAATGAAAAGGCCCCGACCACTTAAAGATAGGAGCAAGTACTCTTTTCTTCCTTCCAGACCAAAACCGTGCTGGGTGACAGAGCAGTAAACAGTATTTCTCAGGGCTTAACATGTGGCTTTCAGGGAAGATGCTACTGCTCCTGTGTTTCAGATAAGTTTAAGCTTGATATATCATGACAAGTGCTAAGGACCATGGGGCTAAATTGTAAACGGTGGGGCCAGACTTCTGAAACAATGCCTGGTCATTAGGGAGGGATGCCATGACAAATGGGCTGTGGTATAATTTTAAAGTTTGCTTTAAAATGATAAAGGGGATGCTGAGACAGAAATCAAACTCTGTTAAACTGGTTTTGGCAAGACAGCTGCACAGGCCGCACTTTCAGGAGAGCTGACCTTATATTGTACAGGAAGCCAGTGAAGCCTCTCAAACCATTTTTGTGTCAACAGCCCCCACCCCCCACTTCCTGTGGTACTGGGGATTGAACCCTGGGGTGCTCTGCCACTGAGCTACATCCCCAGTCCTTTAAAAAAGTCTTTTTTTTTTTTTTTTGAGACAGGGTCTCAGTAAATTAAATTGCTAAGGCTTGGCTCAGCCTCCCAAGTAGCTGGAATTATAGGCATGTACAACTGGGCCCACCAACAGTTTTATTTTATTTTTTAAATAGGATTTTGAGCCCTGTGATATGATACAATCCTGTAATCCCAGCAGCTTGGGAGGCTGAGACAGAAGAATTACAAATTCAAGTCCAGCCTTACCAATTTACCAAGGCCCTTAAGCAACTTAGACCCTGTCCTAGATAGATAGATAGATAGGGCTGGGGATGTGGCTCAGTGGTAAATTGCCTCTAAGTTAAGTCCTCAGTTTTTGCAGTATGAGGACTGCCTTATAAAAGGATTGTGATGAGAGTTATTATTTTTAAAATAGTCATATTTTCTTCAAAAAACAAAAAAACTGGAGGAAAAATAACCTCAAAATTCCATATTTGTCAGGCCTGTGTATATACCTTTGAACAAATAACAAAATCCCTCTTATCTTTTTTGAGCTATCATAACACATGTGATTACTCTGACCCAAAAAGAACAAAGTAATCAAAACACCAAACTCTAACACCAACATTTAATACTCGAACCTCAAGACAAAGCATAGGCGCAAAACTCTACCTTGGTCTCATAAAGATTCTAGCTGCCAGATCACAAAATGAAGCTGCTGTTACTAACTCAACAAGACAGTTCCTGCTATGGCAATGTGAGGCCACTTACAGCAACGCATACAAAGGAGTTTAACCTTCAACACAACCTCAAATTGTGGAAGCTCAATTTGTGTGGGGAATCAACAACAAACATTATTTTCACTTTCCCTCTGTTTAAAACAGGAGATCTCTTCTCTAACCACCTTCATATTCCAAAAGGATGGCAACTGCCACTTCCAAGTAGGACTACCACTCTCAAAACCCTGAAGTAGCCATCCTAAACAGGAGGATCATTTTTGAACTCAATTTAAAAAAAAATGACAGATCTCATTTTCTATTGTGCTTATAATTTAAATTAGATAATAAAATCCTTAGACTTTTTTTTTTTCATAAAGGAAGCAACACTAATGCAAATCTTTCCATCAGATCAGCCAGGCCAAATTACCTAAGCAAATGTTAGCCTGCAGAATTCTATTCTCTGAATATCTTGAAAAAGACATTTCAATCTTTATCAGAGTCGCTCTCAAATTCAGTCTCGTTTTGAGTTACATTTTATTTTTTATTATTATTGTTTTCTTGTGTGTGTGTGTGTGTGTGTGGTGTGGGGATCAAACCAGGCCTCATGCATGATGGGCGAGGACTCTACCTCTAAACTACACCCCAGCCCCAGGGTTATATTTTAGAAAGACTGTGACTTACAAGTGAGTATGTCTAATCCAAACCAGTGTGGCCAGTGGCTCTAAAGTTTAATCTTTACACTATACAAGTGTGATTTTAAAATTAGGAGACCATGAGCCCGAGTGACCAAAAACAGCTGAGACTGTGTAACTTTTCTTTGGAACTTCATTCAAAAAAAGAAGTAGCGTAAAGTAGGCTAAAGTGAGATGAGCACACCTTGCCCAACCCTTTTTTCTGCCCTGTAGTGCAGGGAAACTACTGAGGCTTACCTATTCTGATAGCTGTAGTAGGCTGCATCTCGAGGAATGGTACACAGCTGCTTTCCATAGCAGCACAAAGTCTGTGGGGAAAACTCATACTGCAAAAACAAAGAGAAAACACTAAAAATAAATTCCACTTACCATCCTGAAATATTCTAGTCCATTGTGGAGAGTTACAAAAAGCCATTAAATTATTTGTTAGCATATTGAGTAATTTCTAATAATTTTCATAGCTATTTTAAGAAATTTTGGGATTAAATATGACCATTAGTGTAACCTGGCTCTGAAACAAGTATTACAGACAGAGGAAATGAGCAGCAGGCAGACAGAAAGGTGTCACCCAAGGCTTCCTCACAACCAAGCACTCTAGCCTTGACCATGTTATCACTTTAGGCAGTCATCTGTGCTACAAAAGACCAGGTGCTCCTGTGAGTTTCTAGCACATGTGTGGTCAGAATGCCAAGTCTCCTCAGTATAACACCCTGGGCTTAATTAACCAGGAAAGTTTATTTTCTGAAAAACCTAAGACTGTACCTTGCGTCCACAGCAATATCCAAGGGACTGCATGACAGGGTCAATTTCTTGCTCAAAGACCTCTGCAAGTTTACTGCAAAACTTATAGACACGGGACGTCTTGCGGTTGTAGAGCCAGGCATTATTGAACATGAGCCAGACATCATCCACATACTGCCAGGGCTCCTGATACTGCCCTGTGTCCAGCTTCCGCTTGATAGTAGAGAGGTCCATGGGATTCTTCACAATGTCAAAATAATCCTTAAAAATAAAATGTTCTTAGTCTAGTGGATCCTCCAAATTTTAAGTGCTAGCCTCATCTGGCAGCTCTATCTATCTATCTATCTATCTATCTATCTATCTATCTATCTATCTTTCTTTCTTTCTATTTTTTAGCTGTAGTTGGACACGATACCTTTATTTTATTTATTTATTTATATGTGGTGCTGAGGATTGAACCCAGGGCCTTGCACGTGCTAGGCGAGCGCTCTATCGCTGAGCCACAACCCAGCCCCTTGTAGCTTTTTCTTAAAATATAATAAATACAAATATGTACCAGAATAACTTTCATTCTCAATAGTAAGAAATGAAATGTTAATCAATTCCTTCAATATGATTCATTAAAATCATACATATTTGAAGTGTAATCAAATCACTTAAAAGGAAAACTTAAGAAAAAAAATAAAAGGATTGTTTAATAAAAGATTTTTTAATAAAAAAATTTAAGTGAAGATTTTTAACTCGCTGAATTAAAATGATGAACAAAAGTGTACTTCTAGATGTTCACTAGGTCCTAGCACATAGAATGCAGTGGTAAACTGATAACCATAGTTCAACATAACCTGTTGGATCCCCATGACCTTTGGGGGGCTTTCCAGGGACATCAAAGAGGGTTAGGTATATATTTCATAACTTATATCCTCCAATTCCTGTGTTTTGTGGTGCTGGGGATTAACTCAGGGCCCCACACAGGCAAGGGGACACTCTCCAACTAAGTGGCACCCAAGCCCATATTCTCCAGTGCTTTAAGACAAAGCTTACACAAAGCCCCAAATACAAAGCAAGACCTTGGGCATCTTGAGGTAGAGTGAGTGGATTGGGGGCCCAGTGCATGACTTCCCTGACCCAGACCTGGGATTTCATGGATAAGTGAGACTGTATGAAATAAACACTTCCATAGATAACTGCTGACAGGTAACAGTTTTCACTATTAGGAGAAACATCTTCAAAGCAAGGAGGATATTTTACCCAACTATCAGAGATAAAACAACAGATGCTCAAAGATATAACATATTTTTATTGTGTTAACTTACTGGAATTCCTAGGAGCTGGGGATCTACAGGCTGCCGAAAAGGTAAGGACTCTGGGTCCTGTCGATAGAGTGCTTCTAGGGTTGGCATAAGTGCCTGGCGTAGCTCCTCAGGTTTGAAAACTGCAGGTAGAACACCAAACAGACATATGTAACAGCTGCCCAGAACTCTCTGAGATAACATTTTAAATGGAAACCAAAGCAGCTTCTATCTCCCAGCCATACATCTGAGGCATTGTGGGAGCTCCCAGGAATCAACCTAAGAGTCCATGGACAAAATGTCAAACTCAGGGCTTCTGGAAATATAGTAACATTAGGGTTTTAAAAAACTGCATTCAGGTTGTGAGGCAAAATACAACACTGGGTGGTTTGCTTCTTTAACAACAGGGTTTCTAATCTTAAAATTTTTTTTGGAATAGAAAACAAACCTACTCCCACATCTGTTTCATTGATCAAACTGATAAATAAAGCCAATTCATTGAAAGAACCTTTAAAAAAATCCTGATGAGACTTTTCTATCCTTGGCTATATTAAATTGAGGCCACCTGAGACCAACAGTTCTGTATTACAATCTCATTTAAAACATGCATACAGTAATTGGGCTACAAAACCAAGTATTCTCTCAAAAAAGTTCCATACTATTCTAACCCACATTTACCAATGCCCACTGCTCCAACCCTATAGCCACTGCATTCCTACTGTACCTTTTGGTATTGGGGAATGAATTCAGGGGCACCCTACTGAGCTACATCCTTCAGTTCTTCTTCCTCCTTGCCTTTTAGAGACAGGATCTCATTAAGTTGCCCAGGTTGGCCTCAAATTTGCAATCTTCCTGCCTCAGCCTCTGGATAACACCATGCCCAGCCCTACCTCAGCTTTTGTTGTCACCAATACAAGAACAAATACTGCCAAATACTTTAAGGTGGTATGTTCATACAAGACCCACATGGGTCTGAATACTACAGGCAACCAAGTGCATGAGGCAGATGAGTAAACAGTAAGCAAGTCATCATCCTGTCTGGATCACAGAACCTCTTTTACATAGAAAAATGGTCAAAGGCAACTGTGTTGAAAAAGTTCCGAGGAAACAAGTTCTTAAGTAATGCAAATTTTCTTCTTTGTGTTTTCTGTATCTTGAAAATATTTTCTAGACAGGTACAATGGCATGTGCTTACAATCCTAATTGCTCAGGAGGCTGAAACAGGAAGATTGCAAATTCAAGGCCAGTCTCAGCAACTTAGCAAGACCCTGACTCAAACTAAACAACCTAAAACCACTGGGGGTGTAGTTCAGTGATAAAGCAACCCTAGGTTCAATTTCTAGCACCACCCCCCCCCAAAAAAAAATACCCAAAATATTTTCTACAATAGATACATGGTAAACTATAATTTAAAAATCCAGTGCAAGTTACAAAGATCCACTCTCTGTGCTCACAGTCAGTCAGTCAAGAACACCATCCAAGTGCTCATCAACTGCCACAACAAGAAGAAAGCCCCGGGTGGTGTGAAGGCTTTTGATAGGCATTGCAACGTGGTGCCAGAGAACATGAAGGAGATGTGGACCTAGGTCCCCAAGAATGGCAAGGGCAAGAAGTCCAAGCCAGTCAACAAAGACTTCTACATCTCCAAGATGTTTCTGCACTGGGACTCTGTCATAGCGGTCCTGCGGAACCCTCTCATCACTGGCAAGTAGGTCCTCCCCACTGTCAGAACTTGCTGCCCCGTACTGTGAAGGTCTGCCCTTTGTGATCAAAATAATAAAGTCCTATGTTTAAAAAAGAAAAAAAAATCAGATCTAAAATACTGTAAACATTTAAACTTCTAGCGAGGCAGTGGCACATACCAGGTCCAGGAGTCTATCATTTTTCTGAGGGGAGTCTAACTTGTTAATTCTGGAAAGCACCACCTGATTTCCAACAAGCGAAAGTCAAGGCAAAAGGTTAAAGGAAAAATCCATCTCAACACCTCTCATTTTAGAGATGGAAACTCCATGATCTAAGAGTTTACCCAGAGATGATTCCCTGGGGAGCCAGGGACCCACTAGTCTCCTGAGCACCTCGGCAAATGCTGACTCCTCTCCAGGACACCGCTGTTTTAGTCCTTGGACTGCTGCTCAAGGACTAGGTGAGCATGGTAAAGGCCCAACTGCAGCACTCCCCATGCACATACTGCCAAGCGCTCTACCACAGCATAAAGGCCTGATCTAGTAAGATTTGCCATCCAGCAGCCTTGGAGACACGTGCACATCTTTGCTCTTCACTAACCCTTTTGTTCTATACTGTTTTTATATGGAAATAAGGAAGCAATTGGTATTTTTTGAACAACTCATAATTATTAGGACACAATTAATAATTTTTTCATTCTTCTAGTTTCAGGGTTGGCAAATTATGACCAAGAGGCCTAATCTGGCCTGTTGCCCAATATATGTGAGTTGAATGCTAAGAATGTATTTGCCTTTTTTAATGACCAGAATATTTCCTGACGTGAAAATTACATAAAATTCAAGTTTTAGTCTCCAGAAGCAAAGCTTTATTGGCACAAAACCACATTCTTCCATTGGTATGTTTTCTGTGGCCCGCTTTTGTACAATAGCTAAGTTCAGTAGTTTTAGTAGAAACGCTATTATATGCAAAGCTGAAATACAAAACTTTTTTTTTTTTTTTTTTGAAACTAGGGATTAATCCCAGGGGTGCTTTACCACTGAGCCATATCCCAAGCCCCCCGACCCACATTTTAAAAATTCTCAGATGGGGTTCTCACTAACTTGTTGAGGGCCTCGCTAAATTGCCCAAGTTAGCATCAAACTGGTGATCCTCTAGCCTCAGCATCTTGAGTTGCTGGGATCAAACATGCATCACTACACCCAGCACAATGTGCCTTTTTACAAAATAAAAAGTGTCTTCTACACTTGACTCTGGACCATGTCATCTCCCTAATGGTGATTTAAAAAGTGATATGGCCTTGCTGGGCAAAAAGGCGCAAGCCTCTAATCCCAGCTACTAGGGAAGCTGAGGAAAGAGGTCAGCCCTGCAACTGAGCAAGAGCCTGTCTCAAAAAATTAAAACAGAGATAGAGCTATAGCAGAATTTGCTTAGCATGTGTGAGGCCCTGGGTTCAATTTCCAGTCCAAAAAAAAAAAAGGCCTTCACTGGGCAGCATTCTGGTTGATCATTCATTCCATAACTATATAAAACCTATACTGAGGAAAACATTTGCACACTCCTGTCTCCAAATGGGCTGAATGAGAAATATCAGGAGGACTTATTAGTTTGTGTGTCATAAATGAGTCATTGTGCTTCTCTGGCCTCAAGCCTCCATTCAGTGAGGATGGTGCACCATACCCAAAGTTCTCACATGTGGCTGCTGGCCACCATAACAAAGAACACAGATTTGTAACACTGCTGTTAATCCAAAAAGTTCTAGCATTGCCATAGGTCCTTTTAGGTGTCTGTGAGATCAAAACTATTTCTTTAACACAAAAGTGCCCTGTGTTGACATTCACACAAGTGAGTCAAACTCAACAGAGAATAAAACAGCTAACATTAAAAAAAAATATTTTTTCAGTTGTAGATAGACACAATTTTTTTTTTTAAATTTACTTTTATGTGATGCTGAGGATTGAACCCAGTATCTCACAAATGCTAGGTGAGCGCTCTACCACTGAGCTACAACCCCAGCCAAAAACAGCTAACATTTTGGCAAGGCCAAAAAAAAAGAAAAAGAAAAACCAAAAGTAAAAAAGGCAACAACACCAAACTCAGGGGTCACTACATTCTTTGTGGCCACCCTGCACTCACAGGAAAAAGAATGCCAGCCATTCGAGATTACTCTGGATGAGGCAGAAAAGTGATTATTCTTACTATATCTCAACCTCTGACACACCCTAGTTCTGTGTGATGTAACAGGAAGTCTGCACAACATAAGTGCTGCTCGCAGGCCAACTTCAGAGCTGCACCTGTGCCAGTGGCAGGCTGAGCTGAAGGAGCTGCTTTTTCTCATAGACATACACACCCTGCAAGAGCAACAGATACACAAGCTCTGGTTATTGGGTTCTGGTGTGTGGCAGACATTTTCTCAAAAACAAACTAAGACAGCCAGTTATTTCAAGGATAAGTGACAATATTGAGGCTTTCATCAAAAGTTTAGAATTTTGAAAAACTGTCACATGAGCTTGACACTTCCCAAAATTTATAAAATTTGAAGAGTTTGGTGACATTAAAGAATGTGGTCTTTTGCTTTTGTGGGTTTTTTTTTTTTTTTTTTGGTGTGTGTATATACACACCCAAACTACATTCCCAGCCATTTTTAGTTCTTATTTTGAGACAGAGTCTTGCTAAAGTTTCCCAGGGTGACCTTAAACTTGCAATCCTGCCTCAGTTTCCCGAGACATGGGGATTATAGGGGTATGCCACTAAACATGGCCTTTTTTATTTTTTAATTATAGAATGAAGTATGTCAAAAATTGGAAATTCTACACAATGAACCAATACTTCTCAGGGGACCAGAGGATGATGTCACACACACAAATTGAATGTGTATTCTTTGAATACATAGACCCCATGAATCCTGATGGCACAGGCAGAGTTCAAAAAACCCAGTGCTATGGATTCCACACTGCAACTCACCTTCAACAAATGTCCACTTTTTGGTGTAGTGTTAAAAGATACCCACCATTACCTGAAAAAGCTATGAAAACTGAGTCTCCCTTCACTAATGACTGATCTGACAGGGACTGAATTTTCTTCACACAGTTCATCCCAACCATGTACCACAGCAGTGAACACAGGGTACATCTATGAATCCAGCTGGGTTCCTTTAACCCTTTTCAAAACATTGCAAAATTATAAAATAATGTCACTTTTCTATTTGTATTTTTCATAAAAATGCATTGACTGGCATAGGTTATCACACACTGTTGGATGGGAATTAAAACTTTCATAAAAATGCCAGTCAATGCATTTTTATGAAAGTTTGAATTCCCAACCAACAGTGTGTGATAACCTATGCAATCTAAAACTCTCTGGGGTAAGAGATACAGAGGCCTAAGGTCTGCTGTCCTCCACAATTCAGGTCCCTTCCAGCCGTGAAGCTCCATGGTTTCAGCTGCTGACACTTCTCTGCAGTTTTTCCCAAATGTGACATTCACCACCCTCAACTATCTCCCATGGAGAAGGGTCACTTGCCAATTTTTCAACTCCCTGTTACCTCCTTGCTCTGGATACATCTGAAGGGGGTTTCATCCACCTTCCCCTGCATGGCTGGCTCATCCCAAAAGCTTCTTAACCCCTCCCACCTTCCCATCCTGCAACACCAGGTCCCTAGGGCTAAGCAGCCCCTCTTCTCCACTGCCCCAATACTGTGTATGCACTTCCCTCATAAAGTCAGCAGAAACCTGCCATCTCCAGGCCACACTTGTGTTGCCAGTAATCATTTTCCTAAAACCATAGCTATTTTGCCATTTTTCTAGATTCTTCATTGGTTTAATACCTTGCCAAGAACCCATACTCATTATCCTGCTCAAAGACACAGAGGCATTTTCAACTTTAACCCCTGTCTGTAACACATCACCTCAGGAGACAGTTCTGTGCTCTGAGCTGCCTCCACGGCAGTGTCCTGTCTTGCATTCATACCATAAACCCTGTGCATTCTCGTGGCTCACTGTTGCTATTTCTCAGAGGTAAAACTTAGGGAACGGGAAGCAAGAAGATAAAAGGGGACATGGAGTTATTCTGCTCTAGTTCTCAGTCCTTAATATGGAAGCTCAGTGTAATGGAAGGCAGCATAGTCCAGCAATTTAATGAAAACACAACCTACTCTTTTTGCGTGGCTGTGAAGGGGATGTTGACTGAGAGGAGGCACCATTAGCGCTGCTCTCTTCTTCCTCTTTAACCTCCACTTTCACTTCGGGTTTCTTCTCATCTACTTCCATTGGTTCTGGCTTCTGTTCTGCTGTGTCTGTTTCTTCTTTAATTTGGGAAGACCCTTGTAAATCCTCCTCCATCATCTTGAGAAAAACAGAATCACAGCTGGTAGATCAATCCCCAACCTCAATCAGATCTCCTGATGTCCATGGCTCAATGCACCCTTCCCAGGCCCAGGTGCATTCAGCGTTCCTTTCCTCCCCCAAGGAAGTGTTTGGTTTCTACTGAGTCCCTTCAACACAGGACCAGTGCAATTATAGTCCTAATTGAAAAATTTTAAATGTGAACAGTACTTGTATTTTCACACATAGGTATTTCTAGCATAGAATAAGTATCTTTGAAAACTGGGAAGGGGTCAAAAGCTCTTGCTCAGAGGTGAAAGGTGTGGTATGAGACAGCAAGGAGCAGTGAAGACCAGCTAGCTAGAAAGCCCATGACCCACACAAAGGGTTCATCCAGATCAGGGCCCACATCCAGACTGTTGCCACACGGCTGTAAGCACAATGACAACATAGCTAGCTGCTCAGTTCTCAAGTCAGCAAGCTAGAATCTTCTTTGTAATTTCCTGATTTTTAAAATACTATAGAGGCTAAACAAAACTCACAAACAGACTAGATTTGGCCCACAGCCTGCCACAGATTAACTAGTAAGTAAACCCCCACCCTTCCTGCAAAACTAGAAATGAATGAGGAACATCAACAAAAAGGTTGGATAATTCAAATGTTTAAAATGTAAGCCGGTGCTCTTCATTTCTGGGAAAGTAAGATAAACCCACACCTCATATTTTAGAAAGAACAACCAATCTCTTTTGAACTCATATTTAAACAGATTAAAACAAAATCTGATCTGGGGATATAGCTCATTGGTAGAGTGCTTGTCTAGCACGCATAAGAGCCTGAGTTCGATCTCAGCACTGTAAGCAAACATAACAATAGCAAAATCCAGAGATACCGATGAGGAAGGCTTCCTGCTATCTCCCCAACAAGAACATGTGGGATTTAATTCTAAGGAAAAACACCCACCTCAGACCGAGGCTCCCCCTTGGATTCACCAGGATCAGGTTCAGTGTCCTCAGTTTGGACCTCCGTCTTCATTTCCAGCACAGGTACATCAGGTCCTGGCTGCTGGGAGTTTGTTTCAGCACTGGCCACCGAAGACGGGGTGGGGACCCTGTTATCAATGCTAGTTGCTGCCTGAGAAAGCTGTGAAGAAACCAAAATCATTCATCTCTATAAAGCAGACAACACAAATGGCCTTCAACCCTGTTGCTCATCTGATCCCCAACTTCTTGTTACCATTTCTCACTACTAACCTAAGAGGCACATAACAAGAGAACTAAGAGAAGTTACCAGGAGGAAGCTCTGGTTAGGAAGATAGTGACAGAACAAATCTAAGTTCTAATATAAAATTATTTTCTCCAAATTTTTTTAGCCAGGTGCCAAAAAAAAAGGCATAAGAGCCTGAGTTCGATCTCAGCACTGTAAGCAAACGTAACAATAGCAAAATCCAGAGATACCAATGAGGAAGGCTTAATCCCCATATCAAACAAACAAAAATTTTAAGGGAGGGTAATTTGCCTATTACAAGCAGGATATCCAATGGGCCTGTATTCATTGTAGAATGATGACAGTGGTGGAATAGGAAAACACTAGGAAGGAACCACAAAGCATTCTAAATTTTCAAAATCTTGGGGCTAGGTTGTAGCTCGTTGGCAGAACATGTATGAAGTATATATGAAGATAGTATGTGTGAAGCTCCAGGTTTGATCCCCAACCCTTACCCGACAAATGAATAATTTTTTAAAGTCTTACCCCAATGAAGTTGCAAGTAAACAAGCAAAAGACACCAAAAAATTTATAAGGAGATTACTTAGGAATTGGGGATGGCATTCATAAGCCTCTGGGCTCAATACCCAGAACCACAAAAACATAACAAAATTAATATTTTTTAAAAAATATTTTTTAGTTGTAAATGGACACAATATCTTTTATATAAAAATATAAAAGTATATATATATGTGTGTATGTGTATATATATATACACATATATGTTTGTTGTTGATGGACCTTTATTAATTTACTTATATGTGGTGCTGAGAATTGAACCCAGTGTCTCACATGTAATAGGTAAGCACTCTGCCACTAAGCCACAATCCCAGCCCCACAATATCTTTTCATATATTTATTTTTATGCAGTGCAGAGAATTGAACCCAGTGCCTCACAAGTGCTCTATCACTGAACTGTATTTTGGAAGGTGACAGGTTTAATTTAGTCTGTAAGAAAGTGATACTAAGCTTTCAGTGAAAACTTGAGAGCCAGATGTGATAATGACAAGTGCCGTCTTGAGGCACCCAGGTCAGTGGAGGCAGCCTTGCCTGGAAGGGCACCTGAATTGGCATTTTCTGAGGCCTGGGATGCAGCAGGCAGACATAATCATGCCCCTGCCACCTCTGAAGATGAATGGGAAATTCTGAGCCATAAGAGGTACAAGTTTGGCTCTGCAACTTTGTTATGAAAAAGAAAAGCCTTCACTAGACTGAAAAAATTTGATGGGAGGATGCAAGGTCATAAAATTAGGAGTATGACTTGCTTATCAAATCCTCAGAACAGCAGAAAAACTCTAACAACTCAGAAGACAGTAATCTAGGACAGACAAGGGGAAACACTCTGGATCTATGTATTGTTTAAAGATTCTACATATGACCTGGGTATGGTATCTCAATCATTAATGATTTCTACAAACTCCTTTAATTACGGGGGGGAAAACATAAGTCTTGTTCTGCATACACAGCGTTTGGTGCCAATGCTGGAAACAAAGCACAGCTTGTGACAGTTCCATTGGGGTACAGGTGCTTTCTGGTACTGCACCAAGATGGAGTAGCAACTTCATGACAGAAAATTCTTATGGGAGAGTATCTTCTAAGATTCTTGGCCTTAAGACAACAGATTAGAGAGGCTCACCGGAGTGCCAGGAGGCTGAGCATGCACAGGTGTTGGTTGCTGCTGCGATGACTGAGGGGTGGCCACAGATGGGGGCTGAACTGGGGTCTGAGGCTGTGGGGTCACCTGGGCCTGGGCTGCTGCCTGGACTGTAGGGGTGCTTTGGGTTTGGGCAGCACTGGGTACTGAGCCAGGAGTTGGGGTGGGAGTCTGCCCAGAAGATGACGCGGGAGTGGATGGTTGAGTGGGAGCTGCTGGCTGGGGAGGCGTCATCCCAGGTGGCGTCGGGTGCTGAAGAGATGGCATGCCAGCAGCTGTGGATGCAGGAGGGGGCGTCGGGTGCAACGGTGACTGCGTCACTGGTGGGCAAGGCAGCTGGTTGGCCTGCGGCCCCAGCATGTTCAGAGCATTAGGGATAGCAGCACCAGGCACCTGGCCCTGAAACAAATAGAGAATGTTAAAACCATTGGGACAACAGACTGAAAAATCGCTTATATAAAAATTTAATCATGGTTTCTTAACAAGGCCTGCAAGCTTCACAGGAATGTTCCATTTGTAAAAATTTATCAAGTTGTATACTTATAGTCATATGTCCTTTTAAATAAAATTAATGCTATGAATGTTTCTCATACTGTAAAATTTTTGGCTTAAACAAACATACATACAATCACTCAGTTTATTAGTTTCATGCCCCGTAACAGCTACTCATAGCTTAGAACATGGAAAAGTTAATCCTCTTTTTTTAAAAAAGTGAGTTATTTAAACACTAAAACTTTTTTTTTTAATCCATCCCTCTTTTTTTTTAATATTTATTTTTTAGTTCTCGGGGGACACAACATCTTTGTTTGTATGTGGTGCTGAGGATCGAACCTGGGCCGCACACATGCCAGGCAAGCGCACTACCACTTGAGCCATATCCCCAGCCCTAAACACTAAAACTTTTGTGTAGCGGCTCTCAATTCCTCAACCCAGGAGACACATCAGAATTATTTGTAGATGAAGGAAAGAAGAAAGAAAGAAGAAAGGAAGGGGGAAAGGGGAAGGGGGAAGGGGGAAGGGGAAAGGGGAAAGGGGAAAGGGAAGGGAAGGGAAGGGAAGGAAAGGAAGACAAGAAATCTAATCACTGTTCTAGAGCAGAGGTTAGCCCAAATGCAGTTGGCTGCTTGTTCCTGTAAGTCAATTTTTAATAGAAAGAACCATAATTGTTCATTTATGTGCTTTTTTATGGAAGCTGCTTCACTACAATAGCAGAGATAAATAATTAAAACTAAGACTATGGTACAGAAAGAGGAAAATATTCACTCTCTGGCTCTGTACATAGAAAAGGTTTATTGAGGGCTGGGGATGTGGCTCAACTGGTAGCGCGCTCCCCTGCGTACGTTCGGCCCAGGTTCAATCCTCAGCAACCACATACCAACAAAGATGTTGTGTCCCCCGAGAACTAAAAAATAAATATTAAAAAAAAAAAGAAAAGGTTTATTGACCTCTATTCCAAAGCAATAAGATGTTATGAAAATTTTTAAAAAATGGTCATTATATAGTAAATATATCTACTGTATTCAAAGACTCATTCAACATTACTTCATATTAAAAAAAAATAAGATGTGAATTTTATCTAAAAGATAAAAAGATTTGACCTGTTTAAACACATCCAAGTTTTGTATACAGTAGTAATCTGATGCACTACAATTAACAAAAGGGGGAGAGGAAGCAGTAAAAAGAAAACAGTTGTCTTCAGCTTTAGATTAAATAATTAAAAACATGTTCAGCAAGAAGTGAGCTACTCCAATGATTCTGTTAGCGTGACATCCCCCAGGCAGTGAGAGACAGGCAGCAAGATACATAAACTAAAACACTAAAAGTAAACTCATCCCTTTAAAAAATCCCAGTGTCTCTCAGGATCACATGTTAATCTTAGATTTTAAAAACCACAAAACAAATAAATAAAACCAAGAAAACCACCCCAAACTCAAAGATCAAAACATAAAACACATAAGACAAAAAATCACACTCCAATCTACTATTTGCATGAAGTTCACCAAGAAAGGACAAGAGGAATTCCAAATAGATTAAAAATTATTGGATAAACTAGGAAAAAATGAAGAGATGCTGATACATGAAAACTAATATTCTAAAATTTGAATTTCCATTAAATAAGACTGCTTCACACTGCAGGGAAGCTGGAGCTATATGGATGCCAACAGCCAAGGTCCCCACAGTAAACATACCTGTGACACGGCTGTCTGGGCAGCTGGCTGCCCCATGCCCACACTGTTCACACTCATGGCCCCACTGGATGATGGGAACTGGTTTTGTGGCAGAAACTGGTTCTGAGTGGGTGTCTGGGCCATCATGTTGTTGGCGTGTGCACCCATCATGTTGGGGGGCTGAGGCATCCGGGAAGGAGAAATGGCCATCTATAAGATAATAAGCATTCAGAGAGCTACAATGCAGACGGTATGGAACACGGTTTTCCAGACAAACAAAGCAACCAGAGAACCAAGGGCTTACAGAGTGCAGAGCACATGGCTTCAGTGCTGGAGACTGCCACTAGAAACCCTCCTAGTTCACAGACACTTTTCCTCGCCTTCTCAAGTAGTCTCTCAAATGAGCCAACTTCAAATTGTCCTACGAGCAGCAATCAATAGCATGCCAAGCTCAAACATTCCTTTTATTAGTTCAGTAAAGTGTTTAGAGAGCAGCCTCAGGAGAGCAAGCTCAAGTCAACAGACATTGGCAATCTCTGTCTGGCCACCTATCTGAGGATGGCTGCCTGCTCACTTTCAGAGCACCTTCCTTCTTACAAAACCAGGTATTTCTATGAATGTTATTCCAATAAAAATAAGTAACAACCAAATAATCTTCAATGTCATAACAAAGATTTTAAAAGAGAGAGAGATGTACGAAGTAAAGAATAACCCAAACTCCAAGGAACAGGTCCCACCATGTTCTCAGATGACACTTAGAATTCCCTGCTCAGACAGCATTCCTAAAGAGACAAGGGTTGAGAGGAGCGGAGAAGCACTCACCCCTGGAACTGAGGCCATGCTGTTCATCTGGACAGAGTGGTTCATTGGGGAAGCTGCACGTGGACCCATGGGTGCTTGTGGCAACTGGACACTCCCCAAGGACATTGGGTTAAATGAATTCATCCCTGTAAACACACCCACAATGCACTCTCAAGAAAACAGAATTACAACTTCTCAAGTAAAGAAAATAGAACACATAGACAACATAAGACAACCAAGAACAACTCACTCAGCTAACCAGAGAAGACAGTTAAGCAAGCGACTTCTCTACACTTAGGGAAAATGCACACATGTGGCATGAGAGAGTGGGATGGTAGGGAGAGCTGGGCAGAACAGGAGATGAGAATAGAAGGCCAGGTAAAGACAACAAAGGAACAAACAAGAGCTGATGTGCACTAAGCAAAAAAGCAGGTGAGGGGCACCGCAAAGGAATCCATCTATGTAGGGAACATTTCCTGAATCCAGGGCCAGCACCTGAATGTAGCCTCACTTGACATCACTTGGAGCAGCTGGCTCCCATCCTCCCAAGATTTCAAGTTTCTTGGCTGGGTTTACATTTATTGTTAGAATCTACGCTAAGACTAAAAGCACTGTTTCAATACTTTATAAGCACTTTTAGTGTTCAGGAAGTGCCCAAGGGCCAGCAGGTCTTACACCAAGGCTCTGTCAGTTTGTAGAAACTCCAAGCCACTGACAAAGACTTCATTAGGCAGCAAGTATCTCCAGATCACAGTGGCTAGTTCTTACTAACATCCAACAAAATTCTGCAAATTGTGAGCTCTAAGTAAAGGTCAGCTCAAGAGATCTTCCACCAAACAATGGGATCTAAAAGAAACCTTGGAGGACTTTCTGCAAGCACTGCCTTGACACTGGTATAGCCGTGACAGGGTCAAGAACATCTGTGTCTTGTAAACTATCTTCAGCAACTACCCAAAAAGTGCCATCAAGGCCCATGAGGAACTCTAAAGGAGCCTATCATTTAAAAACAACAACAACAACAACAACAACAAAAAAAAAAACCTTCCTTGACAGAAATGAGAGAGAGAGAGAGAAAAAAAAAAAGTTGGTACAAAGAAACAACCTCTAAAAATCCACATTTCCACAGACCTGGGTGTGCTGGTAGGGAGGCCAGTGGGTGCTCACGTAGAAAATGTCTTTCTCAGTAACCTTTAACCAGTGCCTCATGCGTGCTAGGCAAGTGCTCCACCACTGACCCACAACCTCAGCCCCCTTATTTATTTTTTAATTTTGACATTTTGACCAACAAGCTGTACCATCATATCCAAAGCATTCAGACCAAAGGCCAGAGCATCCCAAGATGGCACATAGAGCTTCCAATTTTCTAAGCTCTAATTTTCAACTTTTTGATTTGATTCACTTTCATATCTAGTGCATACAAATGGGTCCCTGATGATTCTATCCTATGTCTATTTCAGTATGTAGTAAGATTGCCACAGCTTTAAACAACCTTTCTCCTCTTCCAAACTACTCTGAGAGTAGTTTGCCTTGTCAACACTGCAACAAAGCCTCTTCCCTTAGAATCCAGATAACGTCACCACCTCATTTCACAATCTAGAGAAATAAGAACTGAAAGGCTTGCAAATGACTCCGGGCTTTGAACTCCCAAAAAGAGACCACAGAATCCTCCTGACTTGAGAAAGAGCCTATAAGACTGTTTAGAAAGATGCAACTATCTAAGCCTGCTGGGGCTTTCTGCACACAGGCTGCCGAAGCCAACATCCACCAGCCCACCTTAAACCCCACACCCTGGAATGGTCAGTGCACGTCCCTACCCGGCCTGCTGCAAGTACTCACCATCCCAGGGCTGGCTCTCACATGCTCTCCTGAGCATTTGGAACTGCCTCTTCCCCCATGTAAAATGCTTCTTTTTTGTACTATCCCTAAGAGCAATGTCTGACCCCCCCGACCCATTCATTTAAAGAAAGTTCTAAATCCTATAAAATAAATGATTTTTATTTTATTTAGTTACTTTTATGTGAGGTTGAACCCAGTGCCTCATACATGCTAGGCAAGTAAATCCTACTTTTGATCTCTTTTGAGATCTTTGCTATAATTTCCAAACTTCCAACCACAACGAATTCACACTACCTGTAGAACTGAATTCTCATCAACAAAATGAATGGAAAGAGTAAGAAAAGGTTACAGAGACATTGACAGAGAAAACAGAATAGAAAAAAAAAAATGTGGCTACTAAAATATGATATGCACCAAATAGTTAAATACCTTGAGAAACCTGCATGCGATTCAGGGGTAGGGGTCCATCTATAATGGCAAAAAAAGACAACTCTGGTTACTTAAAATAACCCTTGATTTAGGAGTCAGGAATTTTCTATGGAGGACTTCAAACATTAAGAGAAATAGTGAATGGGTCTCACAACACTTGCATTCTGATGCCAGGGCACCCTTTAAAGAGCCCTCCCCCAAGAGAAACTCAAATATCCCCACAGGCCACTGCCATACAAACAATATCTGAAGTGAAAGCTTTTGGAGAACATAATTCCAGTCTTTGAAATATATCCCAGACACAGAAGAAAAGCCAAGTGAACAGGCTAAGGGCTGGTGGGAGGAAATGCAGTCCTTACTTGGAGGTCTCACAGACTGGGCAGGTGGGATCACAGGGGGTTGAGCCCCAGGGGCGGGTAAAGCCGGCTGGTTACCCAAGATGCCTTGTTTATGTAAACGCGATCTCCGTTTTTCCTCGAGTTCTTTTTGTATCTTATAGATTTTCTCTGCTAATAAGTGATAGTATTCATCCTAAAAGGCAGTAACATTCAATATTAAGCATAAAAATAAATAAACAATCTATTTTGTTTTGGTGCTGGGATCAAACTCAGGGTCTTGTATATGCTGAACAGGTACCACAGAGCTACACCTCAGCCCAATTTTGGTGTGTTGAGGGGTGGTGGAAGGGGTACTGAGGATATAACCCAGGGGCACTTTACCACTAAGCTATATCACCAGCCCTTTTTATTTTTTGAGACAGGGTCTCCCTAAGTTGACTAGGACCTTGCTAAACTACAGAGGTTGACATTGAACTTGCAATCCTCCTGCCTAAACCTCCTGAGTTGCTGGGATTACAGGCATACTCAGTTCCTAGCCAATTTTTTTTTTTTTACAAAATTTATTTATTTATTTTTGAGAGAGAATTTTAATATTTATTTTTTAATTATCGGTGGACACAACATCTTTGTTTGTATGCGGTGCTGAGGATCGAACCCGGGCCGCACACATGCCAGGCGAGCGCGCTACCGCTTGAGCCACATCCCCAGCCCCCCAGCCAAATTTTTAAAAGTATATTGACAAAGATAACTGTTTAACATGTCTGATAAATCACAGGGCCAAATTCTTTCTGAATTTCTAGTGATTGATTTTATTGGACTTATCAAACAGTAGGTACTAAATGTTGTTATATGTCATTGTACAATGGAGCTTCCACTTGGGTATTCATTGATTCAGGCAATAAAATAACACAAGCATTATAAAGAACACCCACTATGAAAAGTATGTGCAAGGGATATTCTGTGATTGCACCCACCCCTTGAACCCCTGTAGATAAGCACTTGCAGTTAACAAGAGTGTCATGCAGGAATCTCTTATCTGGATCTTCAAGGCACAGGGTCCCCACACAAGTTCCCTCACTTCTTGACAATAACCAGACAGATGTAGCTCTCCCCACCGAATGTGCTATGCAGGCATGGCTACTAACTACATGGTGACCTACCCTGCTGTTAGCAGACTCATACATGTCTCCCTCCACTTTCTTGGCATAGGCAACCAGGTTCTCCATGCGACGATCCTTCAGAGCTGCAGGGTCAGGGGTTGGGAAGATGGCTTGGACACTGAAAGAATAATACACTCTATCAACAACCTACTTTCTTTTTTTTCTTCCTGATGGTACTAGGGATGTAACCCACTGAGTCAATTTTTACCCCCACTGAGTCATTTAAAAAAATTTTTTTTTTTTTTTAGTTGTAGACAGATACAATACCTTTATTTATTTATCTTTATGTGGTGCTAAGGATAGAACCCAGTGCCTCATGCGTGCTAAGCAAGTGCTCCACCATTGAACCACAACCTCAGCCCCCTTATTTATTTTTTAATTTTGACATAGAGTCTTGTTAAATTGCCAAGGTTGGCTTCAAATTTGCAATCCTCCTGTCTCAGCCTCCTGAGTCACTGGGATTACATGCATGTGCCACATGGATGCCCATCCTCAACCTACTTTCAGGGTCATCACATGAAAACTACAAAACCAGGATGGGCTACCTGTGAGGGTGACACAGTGCTGAGAAACACCCCAAACTCTCACCTCATACATGAACATGGGAAATAATCCTGACCTTCAATTTACTACATGTCAAACACACCACTATTTTGCTGCACCAAATATGTGCAGAGTCATTTCAAGAACAACATGATTTCAAGTCAATCCCAAATAACCAAAGGCCAATGCTCTCTCTGATATGTGGATGCTAAATTCACAATAAGGTGGGGGTGGGAATAGAGGTATTTTGGAATAGACACAGGGGAGGGGGCATAGGGGTAGGAATGATAGTTGAATGAATCAGACATCACTACCCTATGTGCATAAATGATCAAATAACCTGTGTAATTCTACATCATGTACAACTAGAAGAATGAGAAGTTATAGTCCGTTTATGTATGATATGCCAGAATGCAGTCTACTATCATGCATAAATCATTAGAACAAATAAAAAACATTATATATATATGTTATATATATATATATGTTATATATATATGAGAACAACATGATTTCAAATTCCCAAGCTTTAACACCTATTTATTATAAAAAAACATGATCAAAATAAGAGAGGAAAAACATTCAAAGAAATCTAGTTGATTAACTTCACCTTCAACTTAAATTAACTAGCTTTAAGATAGTGGATGGTCATGCTGTCTATACTCAGCAGGTCCAAATTCCCCCCAATTCTCAGGGGTCCTTTTTTTTTTGTACTGGGGATTAAACTCAGGGGCACGTTATCAGTGAGATAAGTCCCTCCTCTTTTTATTTGAAACAGGGTCTCCCTAATTTGCTTAAGGCCTTGCTAAGTTGCTGAGGCTGGCCTTGAACCTGTGATTCTCCTGCCTCAGCATCCCAAATCGCTAGGATTACAGATGTGTGCCATTCCACCCAACTATAAGTTTAATCTGAGCCACAAAAAAGGTAAAGCTCTTGAGCTAATCCTCAGAGCTCAGAGGTAAAGAAGCCGTGCTATAGTTTTTGCCCCTCTGCTATCTGATGCTTCTGCTCACTGGGGACCAAGGATCTGTGAAACCCAGCATGCCCAAGGAAGCCTGGGGTGGGGGGGTGGCTTTTTAAAACAAGCATGTGATGCTTCTATAGTTCTGTCACTTGAGACCAATGGGAAAATAAGAAATAAAAACAGACATCTATGAAACTGCAAAATTACAATGTTGCCTTCAGCCACAAAATGTAAATGGGGTGGTTGTGGCAGGGGTGGACGGATGGATGGATGGATACATACAGTTTATGCACTAGATGGCTCCGAAGGTCCTGAGTGACATGTTCATGCCAGCCTTTCCGAACTCCAGTGCTGGAAGGAGGTGCTGCTGCAGGTATCGTGCTGAGGTTTCCGATATTGCCAGAGTTTGAGCCATCGTTCATCAGTGGGCTAAGGAGGACACACATCTAGTTATTCAAGAGATTCAAAGGCTTTCCATCTCAGCAAAATATAACTTTAAAGTTAGGAGAAGCAAGGAATGTATAAACAAAACTCAATTTATGCTTAATTGATTCTGTTCCACATTTATAATTTTAAAGGGAGAGAAAAATGCCATTCACCCCCCCACCCCATTAAACAATCTTCCTCTCTACCACATGCTGAGGAAGGCCACAGAGTTGTGTGTGAGCCCTGCTCACTCTCGTGCCCATCTGTCCTTCAGATTAAGAGCTAACCGAAACCTGGGTCTTACTTGGTGGCCCCCAGGGAAGCTGGAAGAGCAGATTCTGAAAGCAAATTTGGTGGCTGCTGATCTGTTGTTATTCCTCCTGCTGGAATGTTCATCGGGTTATTTCCTTTAAAGACAAAGAGAAAAAAAGTCAGTTAACTTCTAGATTATAACATACATTTCTAAGTTCTGAAAACAAACAAGTCACCACATCAACAAGTGATTCACAAATAACAAATATAATGACAGGTACGCTGGGAGCTATATTTTCAGTAATGGTGAGCAACTCCTACAAATTCTGTTATTTTCTCACTCTGTAACCAAAATAAGACACGTTCAGAGGCTGGATGTTGTTCTAAGTACACTCTATGGCTGTAGGGAAAAACTATAAATGGCCCATTTGCAGACTCCAACTTTGATGTTTTATTAATGTTACACCCTAGACAATTAAGATAACTCAGTCATATCTTTGGGTCATTTTCTTTTGGGGGAATTATCAGAAAATAAAATCACAAATTAAATATAGGAGAAAAATATAGAAGGCCAATTTAGCTTCAGTCTTCACATGAAAGTAAGAAAAAGTTGAGATTCGAGAAGAGCAGTTAATAAAATTGTCAAAAATTACACTATTTGCAGGAGTGGGATCAGAACAGAACTTGGGTTGTTCTTGAGTCTTTTATCTAGTCTCCAGGCCAGTATTATATTTGATAGTCATTAAGGAAGCTGTTTTCCAAAATGCAACATAGGAGATGATTTTAACTGGTCATGTGGAGAATCATTTTTTGAGTCTCAAAACTCTTGTTCTGGGGCTGGGGATGTGGCTCAAGCGGTAGCGCGCTCGCCTGGCATGCATGGGGCGCTGGGTTCGATCCTCAGCACCACATAAAAATAAAATAAAGATGCTGTGTCCACCGAAAACAAACAAACAAATAAATAAATAAAAACTCTTGTTCTGTTGGGAAGAGGCTAGCCCAACTGCCTGCCTTCCCAGGCAGGACTGCTCATGTAGCCTAAGCCTGAGATTAAAAGCACTGTGGTCATTTGGAGAAAAACAGTAAGGAAACAATATGCAGAAATGGTAAAAACTGAGCAAGATACTGAAGGCTGGCAACTCATAGGCTGGAGTGACAAGAGCTGGTAACAGGAGATCCAGTCAGAAGTTTGACTGTAGAGTACAATTTCTGAGACGCCTATTGCTGACCAGTCCAAGTATAGATTGGTTAATTCCAGAGGTGGGTGAACCATGGTTAAGATGTGCCAGGAAGTGTCCATAGTAAGTTAGTATCCACCTAAGTGATATAACTGTAAGTATGATTTGTGAGATTTTTGCATCCTGAGCCACATGGCACACCCTTTATGAAAACTATTCAGGCAGAAGCAGCACAGCAAGCAGCAAAGCATTGCTTCACTTGTAAATGGTGTTCGTTTTACAAGCATGGTACACCTTCCTTGCATCAGATACCTTAGCTTTTTCTTAGAATTTGTTATTTCAACTATTGAATCTGAAGTAAAAACAAGAACTAAAAAGCCTTGGGTTCCAATAACAGTTATCATCCATTCACTGCATTTAAACAAAAGAAGGTCTTGAGCTCCTTCACATACCCAGGGGATTGAGAGTCCTCATCTGCTGGTGGGCTGGAGGCTGTGCTGGTTGCTGGCCAGGAACCTGAGGCTGCAGCTGCGTCTGAGGCTGGTTCATGTAGGGGAGTCCAAGAGCAGCATAGGCCCGCTGCATGGAGCTGGGGTCTATGGGATTTGGGTTACTTAAAGAAGTGGCATTTTGCTGCCCTGTGCCAACAGAACCAATTGTGTTTTGAATTCCACTAGCTGGAGACCCCAGGATGGCTAGAACAACAAACAGACAGGCAAAAAAGGTAAATAAAAGAGAGAAGCCCACATGGTATTTAAAAACGAATGAGAAGCAAATAAAATCTTACCAAAAGACTATACATACATGTCATAAAGTGTTAAAACAAGGCTATTGAAAAAGGAGCTGTGCTGAAAGTAAGAATCCTGTTCTATTCAGCTATTCTGGCAGTAGCTGAAGAATAAAAAGCTAAAGAAAATTTATGCTTCTATCTCAGAAAGCAACAGACCATAAAAATTGCAGAGATCACTTAATAAATATTAGCAGGAGGGAGTGCAGCTCAGTAGTAGAGCTCTTGTGTAAAATGCACAAGACCCTGGGTTCAATTCCCAGCACTGCCCACCCCCACAAAAAGTATTAAAGTATTATCTAGTAACTCCTAATACGACGATTCAAGAAAGTGGCAAGTGTGTGACAGGCAAAATTCCACAGGGATTGGCAGCCATCACTGAGACAACAAAGGAGTCTTCTTGTTGCCACCACCCCACATCCCTCATTGCTTCCATGCACAGGTACAGAGAGATTAGCAGAGGTAACACCTGGTACTTTCCAAATAACAAAATTACAATTTCTCTAAACTTACTCATACAATGACAAAACTAACAATAAGCCTTTCCTGTGGGAATTGTACAGAGAGCACAATGCTGGGCTCTCTACCTATTTGAAACTATTCAAGAACTACTGCTCCCCCCAAAACAACCCAATCAATAAATGGGCTAAGGAGCTGAACAGATACTTCTCAGAAGAAATGCATTCAATCAACAAATATATGAAAATAGGTTCAACATCTCTAGTAATTAGAGAAATGCAAATCAAAACAACTCTAAGATTTCATCTCTTGCCATTCAGAATGGCAGTTATCAAGAATACAGACAATAAATGTTGGCGAGGGTATGGGGGGAAAGGCACACTCATACATTGCTGGTGGGACCACAAATTGGTGCAACCAAACTAGAAAGCAGTATAGAGATTCCTCAGAAAATTTGGAATGGAACTACCATTTGACCCAGTTATCCCACTTCCTGGTCTACACCCAAAGGACTTAAAATCAGCATACTATAGTAACACAGTCACATCAATGTTTATAGCAAGTCAATTCACAATAGCTAAACTGTGGAAGCAATCCAGAAGCCCTTCAATAGAAGAATGGATAAAGAAACTGTAGAATATTACTCAGCATTAAAAGAGAATAAAATTATGGCATTTGCAGGTAAATGGGTAGCATTGGAGAATATCATGCTAAGCGAAGTAAGCCCCCAAAGGCTGAATGTTTTCTCTGATAAGTGGATGCTGATCTATAATGGAAGGGGGGGGGCATGGGAAAAATGGAGAAACTTTGATGGGGCCAAGGGGAGGGAGAGATGGGAAGCGGGAGTGGGAAGGGGAAATGGGGGCAGGAAAGATGGTGGAATGAGATGGACATCATTACCCTAGGTGCATGTAAGACTGCACATATGGTGCGATGCTACATCATACACAACCAGAGAAATGAAAAATTGTGCTGCAATTGTGTACAATGAATCAAAATACATTCTTGTGTTATATACATCTAATTAAAATAATTAAATAAATTAATAATAATTTAAAAAAGAACTATTGCCCTTGACAGACTTAACTGATGTGGCTGAGATTAAGGAATGGAATGAGCTCTGAAGATTCTGTTCTGGTTTTCATTTATCCAGGTACCACCCACCTCAGTACCCCCTGATTTTCAGGACCTGGATCTGTCTCACCACCAGTCCCACAAGTGCCAGGTAGACCAGTTGCCCCACTTAGTGGATTAGCCCCAAGGGACTAAAGGAAAAGCCAATGTCAGAATAAGAAACTCTGGTGGCCAGAGTTGTGGCTCAGTGATAGAGCGCTTGCCTAGCATGTGCGAGGCCCTGGGTTGGATCCTTGGCACCACATAAAAATAAATAAAATAAAGGTATTGTGTCCAACTACAACTAAAAAATAAATATTAAAAAAACAACAACAAGGAACTCCACTCTAAAAGGCTTTCAAATTAATTGAGAGATGACCTTAAACTTTGATTTCCTTGGTCACTGGAGGTTCAATTCCATCTATCCATCCACCCATCTATCCATCTGTCCATCCCAATGTCCTCATTTGGTGAGTATTTACCACATGACAGAAGTTTTATGTCATACTATTTACTGTTACTCTTTATCTTTACTTTTGGAGGTACTGGGGATCAAACCCAGGGCCTTATGTAGGCTAAGCAAGCAATCTACCACTGAGCTACAACCCCAACCCCAACAGTCCTATTTGTTGTAACTCTGGAACTTCAAAGCCATGTTAAAAATAACAGCTTAGCCTGGTGAGATGGCACATACCCATAATCCAGTGACTGGGGAACACCAGTTCAAGGCCAGTGATGGCAACTTAGCCAAGACCCTGCCTCAAAATAAAAAATAGAAAGGGTTGGGATATAGCTCAGTTGTAAAGTGCCCCTGGATTCAATTCCCCAGTCACACCCTGCCCACCCCCCCACCACAGCAGCTTACAAAATTAATACATCTACATAATATTTTGACATCATAAAACACTATCACAAAATCTTTCTTTCAAATTCAAACCACTAATGTATAAGCACTATTCTGTCATTCAACTACCAGTGCAAGTATAAACATTTATCAGAGCAACTTAATTAAATCAAAACATGTGTTTAAAAAAAAAATAAATCTAGGTAATTACCCATTCCATACTATTAACTTTTCTAATAAGGATAGTCAGATCTCAAACTCATTAATGTTCATTAGACACAATTATACACACTAAGCACCTTATTATTATAAAGGAGAATCAATTCCCAAGATTCACCTTGCCAAGTGTGTAGGTGAAATAGTCATATACCTTTAGAAGTATTTTGTCCAATAGCTAGTACTCCTGGAAACTTTAAGCACGTGTCTATCATGCTTCTGAAACTGACGTGCTAATTTTTTAGGAGGGTGGTGGTGGGGTATTAAAGATTAATCTGGGGACCCACTACATGCTGAGTTAGATCCCCAGTTGTATTTTATTTATTTTTTGATTTTTTAGAGACAGGATCTCACTAAATTGCCCAGACTGACCATTATCTGTGATGATGCTCCTATCTCAAGCTTTCTGAGTAGCTGAGATTACAGGTGTATACCTCTGCACCCAGCTCTTGCTGAACTTTAAAAAAAAGAACTATGATATAAAAAAAGAAAGTAATAATGGTTGGCTGGTTTACTCTGGAGGTGGGAGGGTTCTGGGGATAGAACCTAGGGTCTCATGCATGCTAAGCCCACTTCCATGCCCCAACCCAGAGTAGTTCACTATCACCTTATGGTGAACAGATGCAGACTGCATTCATATACAGAGTGGTGAATTGTGGCCAGGAATGTGAAGAAACAAAGTTATCTATGTAGCCTTCTACATCTGGGTGATAATACCATAGCTCTACTAGATTCCTCTTTCATTCACACTTTCCCAAATGACATCCATTTAGCTAAAATGCTCAACTAAGGGTGAAACACCATTCTTTAGCCTAAGGCCACCTGCCAGGCCATCAGTGACTCATTTACAAAAGGCCTCCCCAGGGAAGCTGCTGACATGGTCACTGTATTTTGTGTTTGTATTATAAGCGTTTATTTCCTAAATGTCAATGTTACCGTATTTTTTGAAAGAAAATATATCTATCAGAAGACAGGCACATGTTTGGAACTTAGCATTTCTAACAATTCAGAGCAAGGAAAAGAAATTACACAGGCCTCTGGGTTTGGGGTTGTGGCTCAGTGGTAGAGGGCTTGCCTAGCATGCATGAGGCACTGAGTTCAATCCCTGGCACCATATAAAAATAAACAAATAAAATAAAGGGGCTGGGGATGTGGCACAAGCGGTAGCGCGCTCACCTGGCATGCGTGTGGCCCAGGTTCAATCCTCAGCACCACATACAATGTGTCCATCGAAAACTAAAAAATAAATATTAAAAAATTCTCTCTCTCTCTCTTTAAAAATAAAATAAAGGTATTGTGTCCACCTACAACTAAAAATATATTAAAAAAAAGAAAAGAAATTATAAAAGACTGTGACATTATGGCCACAACATGTGACCCAAATGATGCTGCTGGATAAAAGGGCACACACAACTTTAGGATAAGGGACATGGGGCTTCCTGTGGGGTGATGGCTGATTGTCAGGGGAGTCATGTAAAACAACATCAACTGTTTTGCAACTCAGGATGCCACCAGAATCTGTGAAGGTTTTCCTAAGCCTTCTCTAAATTCCTATAGGGCCCACTAGGCCTCTGCTTAAGGCACTTATGTGTGTTCACTCACTCACTCAAGCACAAAATAGACTCAGGAGCATATTCTACCAGGCTCCCAAGTACAGGTTAAGCACCAAGTCTCTGCACTGTCTGAGCTTAGAATCTGCTGGGAGAAACAGAAAAGTAATCCAATCACCACGCAACTCAAGTCAAACTGAAGCTTTTAACAATACTTGAGTAAAACAAACAAACAAACAAAAAAAAAACATGTTCATATCATTGTCCCTGGACATCCCTGAAAGGTAGGAACCCATGTGAGACTCAAGCTTATTCTTCACCTGCCCCATGGAACCCTATGAAATGCCATGTAGACTCCAGGGGATTGGCAGCCCATATAATGCAGTGAGTAGCCATATCCATGCTGTCCTGCACGCAGCACGCTGGGAATGAATAAGAATGGATGGAGTGCTACAGAGAACAATGCATCTATCTGTATCCCCAAGAATGAGGTGTTCTATAGTCATCAATTTTTCATATTTGGAAAATCTTGGTCTTTTTGTCATTTTTACATCTTTTTTTTCCTTTCTAGAGCTTAATGCTATAGGATGTCACATCACAAGCCACAGTGTCCCAAAATTTCTCTGTGTGCTGAGGATACCCTTTTGTGCATGAAAGCTGATCAGTGTCAACCTGTAGCCCCTCTCAGGAGGAGGGTCGGATACATGAGAGAAAGTCAGGTGGGCTACACTTGAACTCCATTCCAGGGCACTCTCGGGATCTAAGTGCTAGTTCACCTCTCCCTGAGCCACTCACAGAAAGTCAGAAAGAAAAGCAGCACATGTTCCCCAAGCAGCAGGAGCCCAAGGAAGATGATGGAGAAGACTTAAGAATGAATATTTGGGGTTCTCCCTGGCATATCTTATAGTGTACCTGAATTCACACACCGTATTTGCTTTCTTAAAGAGATCTCCAACATCCTGCATCACCACACTCCTTCTGTTGTAGCTAAAATAGAGACCCAATGGCTTATGAAACAAAAGGCCAAATTTACCATCATTCTTCATGTCGGGATAAGGCAGTCTTTTCCCAGTGAGCACACTAAGAGGCTCCCTATATAGCACATAAAGCTTACTAGAAACATTCAGCAAACTAGTCCCTGATCATTTTCAATAAAACTGAACTTGATGTAGAAATTTAATGAAAATTACCACAAATTAAATTTCAAAGCTTTGTCAGGATGATGGAAGATATGTCACTAAGCAGACAAGGAAACTACTCTATTTGTCTCTTAGATTTCTATAGGAAAAGTGGTGCTAGAATTTATTCAGACTTGCAGATCTCTGCCAAATTTGCAGGAATCACCACAATGCCTTTGTGAGTCCTGTGTAGGTCAGCACTTACCTGTGACACAGCTTCTCTCTGTGCATAAGACAGAACTCCAGAACCAAGAACAATGCTCAAGTGTTCAGGTATCACCCAATTGTTCAGACCTGTCCTCACCACTGACACTATATCATATCTCAACAGAAGCCAAGAGATGCAGAAAAAATGATTCTACATAACCCAAAAGGCCAAGAAGCAGTCATTCTGATGAAATCTTTCACCAGAATCTGATGCTGAAGCCAGGGACAGCAAAACCACTGCTTTGCTATAGTCATATAGTCCCAATTTCTGGTACCTCCATCTCCACCACAGTCTGTTAAACAGGTGTCTAGAGACTACGAAGGGCTCAAGTGAAGCAAAGGGCCTGGCCAGCACCCAAGTAAGGCACTGGATGAGGGCAAGTTTTGAGGAGGAAGATTTTGACTCAATGTTAGCAAAGGAAGATATCTCAAACAAGCAGAGGCACAAAAACAAAACAAAAAACAAATAACCAGGCCACGCAGTGAGGGCCAAGGCAATGGGAGGTATTGGAGCAACAGGCTGGAGGACTACTTAGGTCTAGGGCTGGGGTTAACCTTTGAAGCTCTCACCTAATAATTCCTTGTGGGATTCAGAGTTGAGAAACCAGGTTTCGTTTAGAGAAATGCCTCTTCCTTTCTCTACAGCTTCAGTATGCAGGCATCCTGAGCAGAACATCTCAGGTTTTTTTTTTTTTTTTAAGTTTTTGGCGGACACAACATCTTTGTTTGTATGTGGTGCTGAGGATCGAACCCGGGCTGCACGCATGCCAGGCGAGCGCGCTACCGCTTGAGCCACATCCCCAGCCCTCAGCTTTTTTTTTTTTTAACATTTAAGTTTTTAGTGGACACAATACCTTTATTTTTATTGTTTTTTTTTTTTAATGTGGTGCTGAGGACTGGAATGCATGTGAGACGCGCACTCTTCCTCTGAGCCACAATCCCAGCCCAACATCTCAGATTAAAAAAAAAAAAAAAAAAAGTTTATTTTTTAGCTTTAGGTGGACACAATATCTTTATTTTACATTTATGTGGTGCTGAGGATTGAACCCAGTGTCTCATGCATGCTAGGCGAGCGCTCTACCACTGAGCCACAACCCCAGCCCCAACATCTCAGATTTTAATGTACACGTAGACTAAGTACCTGGGAATTCATTAAAAATGCAGATTCTAACGGGGTATGGTGGTACTCACTTATAATGCTAGTGACTCGGGAAGCCGAGGCAGGAGGAGCAAAAGTTTCAGGATTTGAGCTGGGGTATAGTTCAGGAGAAAAGCACCCCTGGGCGAGGGTGGGAGCGGGCCGGGAGGGGGGGAGAGGGAGGGGGGACGGGAGAAGAAGGGAAAAGGAAAAGAGAAAAGGAAAAGGAGATTCTAATATAGGAGGTCTGGGATAGGGCCCAAATCTCACCCAGGAGGTCACATGGATCCTAGCAAAGGAACTGAGGCACATGTCCACTCAGAGTTTTACTAAAGGTCAGATGCCAGGGTTGACAGTAGAAAAAGACCTAATTATTGAATAAAAGTTGAATATCTCTATAATAAATGTATAACTCAAGATCAGAGATTACAGAATTTCTAAAAAAAGTAATTCAAAGAAAAAAAAATCAAACAAGAATCTCAGCAAAAAAACATTCTCTGGGTAGAGACACCAATTACATGATAGAAGTTAAGAGTGGAGTGTGTGCCAACCACAGAGGTGTGTGTTAGGTAAGCTCAGCATCTGTGGGAGACACTGCCCAGAAGGCAGAGCCCCAGGTTTGCCTGGTCACAATTCTACAGAACAGGTTCTAAGGGGCCTCAGTAGAGCCTGGTCTTCAGCAGCTCACCACAGCCCACGTGATTCCAACCAACCCATCCTCACAGGCTTCCACAGTGCCAGCACTGTTCCTGCCATCCAGACTGTGCTTCCATTGATACTTTGTTTAAGTCAGTCTAAGCACACACCAAATCTCACCCCACCCATGGACCACCAAGAACCTGGCTTGCTATCACTTGAATCCTGAGTGAGGAAACCATAATATAATGATGGTGGTGGTAGTGATGATCAAGATGTGTGTGGCACTTGGGATTGAACCAATAGGTGCTCTACCACTGAGCTGTTTTTTTTGTTTTAGTTTTAATTAGCTTTAATTTTGAGACAGTGTCTCCAAGTTGCCAAGCCTGGCCTTGAAATTGCCATCCTCCTGCCTCAGCATCCTAAGCTGCTAGGATCAAAGGCATGCACTTCCGTGTTCTGTGCCTGGCCATCATGTTCTTTTTTTATTTTTATTTTTTTATTATTTTTTAGTTGTTGATGAACATTTTTATTTATTCATTCATATATATGGTGCTGAGGCTCAAACCTAGTGCCTCACACATTCTAGGCAAGCGCTCTCAGCCGCAGCCCCAGCCCCATCATGTTTTTTTTTTCTTACATACATGACAATAGTGGCCCATCACGTTCTTTTTTTATGCATATGTTCTGTCTCTAAAATCCAATCTTAACCTACTGAAGGATCAGATTCTCATTTATCTCTCAGTTCCTACAGCAGGTTCACACACTATGAGTTCAATTTGCTTTAGAAGACAAAAATAATAACAAAAATCAATATTGCTAAAAGCTTTCCCACTTTATAAGCAACTCTACTCATAAAACTATAGTGCTAGAGCCAGCTGATACCTAATTTAAGAAGCATTTAGAATTTTAAAAGTATTAGAATTCTCTTTTTTTCCATAGTAAACTACCAACACCTTTTGTGGAGCTCATCTGAACCTTCCCTTAGACTCTGCAGTAGGAAATGACCCTGGCAACACCTCCCAGTATGACTAGTAGGAAGACTGCGGCTTACCACTTGAGAGAGCATGTACCAAGTCAGCTTTCACAACATTTAAGAAGTTGTAAGGATGCTAAGAAAAATAAACCACATACACTTCTTTTCTTTATTTGAAACAAAAACCACATAAGTGGTTCTTAAAAAGAGAAATCATAAAAGTTTACAATTGTTATGGCAGTACATACTACATACACCTATAAATTAAACAACTATAATTTCAACAATGAGTATTGGACACTTAAAAAAGCCTTATACTGAAATGTGTCTTAAAGTACAAGATATTTAAACAATACAATATACTTAAAAAAATGAAGTTTTATAATAACTTAGAGGAAAAACAGACTATATTCCACAAGACATATTATTCTAAATATAGGAAGACCTATGATCTCAGAACTTTACTTTATGTAAGAAATGTCTAGGGCAATTGTGCATTAAAAATTCAAATTTTGTTCAATCAAAGAAAAATTTAACAGATTCAGGAAACTTTCAAAAGAAATTTATTGTGATTCCTCTGTTGGGAGGAAGGATAACAGGCTCCAGCAACCTGGAAATTTCTCTGTGTGCTGAGGATGACCTGTTGTGCATGAAGGCTGTTCAATGTCAGCCTGTAGCCCCCTCAGGAGGGTGGGATGCATGAGAGGAAGTCAGGTGGGCTGCACTTGAACTCCATTCCAGGGCACTCTCAGGATTCAAGAGCTAGTTCACCTTTCCCTGAGCCACTCAGAAAGTCAGAAAGAAAAGCAGCACATGTTCCCCAAGCAGCAGGGGCCCAAGGAAGATGACAGAGAAGCATTAAGAACCATTCTCGGAACAAAATCAGGGAGGAAGAAAGATGGCACAGATGAGAGAGAGTAAGATGAAGACTGCCACGCTGAAAGATTACTGAGCGGGGGCCTGAGGTGCATTTCCTAGCTGTCTGTAAGACAAAGACCACAGTTTCACCTCTGAAATGACAGGGCAAGGCCTTAGAAATGGGAAGAGATATTCATCCTTCTTACTGTTCTGAAGCCTACAAACAGCAGGGACCCTGGAGACCACATGCAGGCCTCTTGATGAACAGATATAAGCATAAAACTAAATGTACCAAGGGTTACAGAGACAGCTTCAAAGATGACAAACAATGGGAATGATTAAGATGTGCCAGTCCTGGGCTAGTGGAAGCTGAATAAATTGTTAGTTATACAAGTAGGTCTGGGAATTCCATTTCTATGTAGAAGAAAAGGTTCACAAATGCCTGCAGGTGGGATTATACCGACCCATCCCGGGTGACAGGGCCTTCAGACATACTTTTTAGAAGGGGATTCAATTCCAAAAGCAGTGCCTATTTATATGTCCACTGATGTCACCACCATTAAAAGGGACATGGCAGTGAATTCTTAATATTTGGTGATACTCAGTGAAATCACTTAGTATCTGGTAGAAAATACCATGTCTTCAAGTCAGCTCTTTGATCAAAGTGACCTTGCCGTTTTGCGCTCCATCAAGTACATGTACGCAAGGCGGGGAGCAGTGAAGATGAACGAAAGTCCAACGGCCATTGCCATTCATGTTTACTGGCAGCCCATCTACCCTCTGAGCCTGGCTGCACCTGGGTCTCTGTCCACCCTGCCTCACCCCTGTGCTCTGTGGCTGAAAACCCCTGCCCACTCCCTACCTACTCTAGGCACTCTCTAGAAACAGCTTCTAATCTCATCTCCGAGCTTCTCTGCCCCCGTGCTCACTTACTTTGTTGGTTTCGCTTGTCACTGGCATTTTTCAAAGGGAGGCAAACAGGACAGTCATGTCGTGTGCAGTTCTTCCAATGAGAGATGATTTGTCGTGAAGATGCACAATGGGCAACTATGACCAGAAAAACAACGAGATGTTATTTTTCTATCCAAATCGTCACACTTTCAATTACACCTAAATTATAATGCCAGATTCCATAAGAAAATGGTAACAAGTGTAACCGTAACACAATATAGGCAGTCCTCAACTTACAAACAGGCTGTTTTCCAAAAGGTTTGTAAGTTGACTATTGAAAATTCCAAACAAAAACTTCCCAAGGAAGCAATGTTATGAATGATGGGTGATTAAAGTTCAGCCCACAAAACAAAAGCTATTCAACCTAAAATACATAACAACTGCAATGAAAAGTAGAACAAATGTAGTTCTGTAATGCCACTATTTAAAATAAAAATATTAATTATGTTTAAAGATGAAACCACCTAAATACAACAGCTGAAGACTTACAGCTGGAGAAGCAAATGAGAAGACTGTGGAGATTCCAGAAGGGAGCGTAGGTGTTTGGAAAGTACTTGAGAGGGCACTTGACCCTGGTGATTTTCAGTCTTCATCTTCTAGCATCTAACCTTACCCTTTTTTCTGTGCTTCTATCATAATCAGGGTTACTCTGGGAACTCACAAATGTGAACATAGATAGAGAGGGAGACCAGGGAGATATTCTCCCCAGGGTTTATGAGCACAAGAAAGAAGAGAAGCAAAGAGAATAAAGATACTAGGAAAGTACAGCTGGTAACAGAAATATCTGGTAAAAGAGGGGAAAGGGGGCACATGATGTGCCTGATTCACTACCTCCCTAGGGATGACAAGGTGAGTTCCCTGTGTGACTGCCAGTCACTCAGGACAACCTGGTTGTCACTGAAGTAGCCTCAAGACCTAGGGCAGAGGAGCAAGGCAGTGGGCCACTGCTGGCCTGAGTCTTTGAAACAACCACAAGATAGACGCCAGGGTATGGGAAGGGTTCGTGCCCGACTGTGCATGTGCTGTGTTTGTTGCCCCAAACCGAACAGTCTAGACATTTACATCACGGATTACTCAAGAAGTGACAAAAGTCTTCCATGAAAAGAAGGAGGAAAAGAGCAAACTCGGGCATAGCCTCAAGCAGAAGGTTGCAGAGAAACAGAAAACCAGGCTGCCTTTCTCCTCAGCAGGTAAGCACACATCCTAAGCTACATCAAGGATGGGACCTTGGCCACAGGAGTCTTCTGACCTCAAGAGTGCTGAACAATAACAATGCCACATTCCACCCTGGTCACTGCCACCAGTTCAGAAAAGGGCACTTACCTTGGCAGGCCTTCCCAGCCTGACAATGAGTCATGTGATTCAAAACGTTTTTCATGGTTCGACAATGTGGGAGAGAGCAGGCCCGAACCTCTCCATTGGCTTGTTCTCGTCGCTGACATTTATGAGCATGAAGCAGTAGAACCAGCTGCTGCTGTATCAGTTTGCGTTTTTCAGGGTCTGCTGTGGGGCCTGTTGCAATTGCTTGTGTGGGTACAATTCCCACTGATGTCTGCATTTGAGACTAAAACAAAACAAAATAACAAAAAGTATTTTATTAAGCTTTTAAGAGTTTCAATTCATACTCATTTCACAAATGTGAAAGTTGTCAAATAAAACCAACTACAGAGAGGAGGTTGGTGTGTTTCTCTTATCCATCAGTGACTTTAAGAAGGTCCAGAAGCCAAGAACTCTATCCAACTCAGACGTAAGGCTGATTCAAGTTCCATCATTCAAACAAAAAAATGACACTATGAATGGTAGCAACCCAAACCCAACTCACTCTACACCACATACAACTACTGGAAAAGCTGCGTATTAAAGCAGGCTAAATTCACAAGAAAATTCTGCTTTTGTAGGTCTCCAATGGCCAAACAGTGGCAATTTCACAGGCTCCACCAAATTAAGAAGTTTGCCAGGGCAGGATGAACTACAACATACTACAATATCTGAAGTCACAAAGAGAATTACCATCACCTTCTGTTTTTTGGATTTCATTTGCAGTTTGACAGTGGTCCCTGCCTTACAGTACCTATCCTTAATACAACCATCCTGTATGAGTCTTGATGCTTTTTAAAGAAATGCTTTAAAAAAAATTTTATTTTTTAGGTATAGATGGACACAACACAATGCCTTTGTTTTTACATGGTGCTGAGGATCGAACCCAGGTCCCGCCAGTGTTAGGCGAGTGCTCTACCGCTGAGCCACAAAATCCCAGCCCCAAAGAAATGCTTTTGACTTTCAAAAAATTGCCATTCTGACATTTGAAATCTTTTTCAAAAAATATTTGATGATCTGCTAAAAATACAGAGTTTGCTTGTCTTTATCTTTCTGAAACAACAAGCCAGACCAAACATATCTCTTTAATGCAAAGAAAATGGAAAAAATGACCTGCAGAGTCTTATTCTTTACCAACTACCAACATTCTTCAGACAAACTTACTGCAAAGACCAAGTAAGAGAAATATAATCCTCCTACTATGTAGTGATAGCATCCACAGTTCAGAGGTTCTGAATATTCTCTAATATTCTGATACACCTACCCTGAGTCCACCGCACCTACTATCTTCCCTAAATCACACCACCAGTATGATGTTTTTGTATAAGAATCAAAACTATACAATTATGAGAAAGAAACTAAAAATGTTTCTTAATCAAGACTCATTTGCTAAAAGTTGTGATTTTCTATCTGGGTTTTATCCTCATGAGAATTCAGAAAATAAGTGTGCAGGAAAGCCACGTGGTTTTGCTAAAGAGCACAACCCCTAGAAGCCCAAGAACAACCCAAAGCAACAGCGAAATTCTGGCTATGGCAAAAGAACCTGAATGCAGAAGCACAGGAATTCTAGGAGAAAATAGCCTCTATTTCTTCTGTTTATCTTTTCCTGGTTAGGTATAAAGGCAATAAACATATACTGCAGATTTCATGCTCAGGATATAAAGTGCCCCTCAAAAGATTTGTGCTGAAGGCTTGTCCCCAATGCAGCAATGGGGGTGTGTGTGTTAGGAAATGACTGGATCACGGGGCTCTAGCCTCATCAGTGAATTAATAATTTGAATGAACTACTGGGAGATGGTAAGAACTAACAGGTGGGCTACCGCTGGAGGAAGTCCTGGCCCTGTCCTCACTCCCTCCTCATTGTCCCTGGCTGACATGAGCAGTTTTCCTCCAACATGCCTTTCCATACCATGTGTTCTGCCTCACTTCATACCCAAAGCAATGGAGTATTAATAAAAAGTATAAATAGGTTTTTGTTTCTTCTAATCTTTTTCTATATGTAGATGCACACATATGAACCATAATTAATACTTTCATATCTGACATGTAGATATGTCTGGTAAACACAAACATGCATATGTCTTGTTTCTCCAGGTCCTACCCTATACCACTGTGTTGTCTCATAGGTGTTGGTATGACCTGTAATGAAAGCACAGCATCTTACAATATAACCGTATGTTTATTTAACTAGCTTCCCACTGTGTTGTATAAGCTGGAAGCCCTTTCCTCTCCAAGGGTTTTTGCAATTTTAAATAGACAGTCTATAAGCAAAGTCTGTGACTGCACCCCTGTGAGCATTCAGTGTCAGTGCTCAAAGTCCAATCACAAGTCACTGGGAATGGAGACATGAACAAAAGTGAGATATGTATGGCCCTTGTTCAGGTATCTTTCTTTTGCATTTATAATTTCAAACATGCAGAAAAGTAGAAAGGACACCATCACCGGTGAACAAGTAACTGTTCTTCCCTATCAGCTAATATCCAGTCATATTCCTTTACCTGCCCACAAGATGTCCTCTACATCTGGTTTGCACAAACCAAGACTTAAGGCCCACACCCTGTATCTGCTCATCATCTTTAAGGTTCTTCATCTATTGATCTATCCCTTCTGTACTCTTGACAACCGGCTGGCACAAGAGATCACCCAACCATCTTTCCACTGCTGCTTAAACTACAGAAAAACCACACATAGGAAAACATAAAACTTAGGTACAAATTCTAGTAATTTGTAAATTATAAGCAGATTTTGTTAAATTACCAAAAATGATCTCAGGGCCTTTCATTTGGGATGTTTTTAATAGCATCTTTTACACCATACTTGACCATATGTCAACACAGTTGGAAACCATATGACAAATTAAAAACCTGCTCTACTATTTGCCTACCTGTGGATGGAGGACATGACTCACACAACATGCATCTTTAAAGCAGCCTGGAGGGTGGAGCTGAGCCAACAACAAAATGGAACAGAACATTTGTCTTGTGTCCTGGGTTTTGCTCTCCCCATGTAACTTGCTATGTCCAGTGCTCTGGTTTTTGCCAAGTACTCACAAATATAAGAGGTACATTTACTGCTCACCTCTCCCAGGCTAGTGTTCAATGAGCTAAAAGTGCTATGATGAACTGCAGGTGGCCTGCAAAAGCACACTTCAGACTCTCCCAAAGTCCCAACTGCCCAGGTAGGCACCAAGAACAGAGGGAAAGTGCTTGGACAAAGAACTTCCCTTTAAAAGACTGGAAAAAACTTAAGTGTTGTAAGTTCCCCAAAAGCCATCAACATTTATACAATTTTGTTTTGGCAATAGCCAAGAAAAAATTTTAAAACAGTGAGAATAAAGAGGACTCTATATTGCTAGAGTCTAAAACACACTCTAGAGTTCTTTGAGTAAATCCAGAAACAGACACGTGTGCACATGAAACCAGCATCTGATAAAGATGGTGCTCCAACCTGGGGAATGGCAGGCATCTCTGACTGCTATTTACCTGAAATACAAAAATAAACTCCAGATGGAATAAAGTATGTAAAACACACTAAAATTCATAAAAGGAGTATCTTTAGAATATGAGGATAAAAAAATTTCTTAACACAGGCATACAAGAATAAAGAATAAAAAGGGGAAAAACTGAGAAAAATTTTGTTGCTATTCTCATACACAAACAGCCTTTAAGAGATTAAAAAAATCAAACTATCCTACTAGAAAGCTGGGCAAAGAAGATGCACAAATACTTCATAAAATATAAAGAAACAACAAGCACAAAAAAATCTCCTCCTTGCTGCTGAGACAATACAGAGGAAGAACAGTCTTTTCAACTGGTGGCGAAAAAAGGATGACAACAGGGGCTGTAGTGCAGCTCAGCACCACCTGCAAGAGGCCCTGGGTCCTACTCCCAGCACCCCCACACACAAAGAAAAGAAAGGAAAAGGAGCCTACTGCAGTGGTGAATGCCTGTAACCCCGGAAGCTCCAGAGGCTGAGACAGGAGGATCATGAGTTCAAAGCCAGCCTAAAGCAAGGCACTAAGCAACTCAGTGAGACCCTGTCTCTAAATAAAATACAAAACAGGGCTGGGGATGTGACTCATTCACTGGTCAAGTAAGCTGCCACTTCATGCTCACCAGGATGGCTATAATAAAAGAGACAGATGTTTAACAACAATAGTGACTGTGGGAGAGAATGTGGAGAAGGTTAAACACTCATGCACTGCAGGTGGGAATATACAACTGTGTACAGAACTACCATATGATCTCATAATTCCACTCAAAGAGAATTAAGAAGACATGTTTGCACTTTAATTTGTTGAAAGGAAAAAAAGAGCAAACATTCATAGCATCATTATTTATAAGTCAAAAAATGCAAACCAGGGGCTGGGGATGTGGCTCAAGCGGTAGCGCGCTCGCCTGGTGTGCGTGCAGCCCGGGTTCGATCCTCAGCACCACATACAAACAAAGATGTTGTGTCCGCTGAGAACTAATAAATAACTATTTAAAAACTCTCTCTCCCCCCCCACCACTCTCTCTTAAAAAAAAAAATGCAAACCAGTCAAATGCTCATCAACTGTTGAAAAGATAAAATGTGGTATAACTAAAATGGAATATTATTCAACCATCAAAAGCAAATACTGACAAATGATACAACATGAATTTTAAAAACAGTATTTTCATGGAAAGAAGTCACAAAAGAACATTTGTTGTTATGATTCCATTTCTATTAAATAATAGGGGCAGAAAGTAGGTTTGTGGTTGGCTAGAGCTGGGGTTCAAGAGAACCAGGGAGTGACTGCAAGTAGTGCAGAGGTTCCTTCTGGGGTGATGAAAACTGCTATACAAGTGACTGTGAAAATGACAAACAATGCCATTTGAGCACTTTAAAAAAAGGAATTGTATGATACATGATCTACATCTCAATGAAACTGCTGTGAAAAGTTCCACTTCACTAGTTATCAAAGAAGTGAAATAAAATGCTGAGCTATTTTCCATCTATCAGTATGGTCAACATCCCCCCCCCCACACACACACACAAAGAAAACAATCAGTGGCGTAGTTAATGAGGGTACCGAGAAATGGTAATCTCAAGTACTGGTGAAACTGCAACTGGTATGCCTTTGGAAAAGAATGTATCACAAGGAAAAATGTGCATTTCTTTTGATCCAGTAGTTCTACTTCTTATAATAGATGATTAGAGAAGTAACTATACCAGGGTGTGCTAAAATGTCCATGCAAAAATGAATATCACACCCTGACTAAATACTGAAAAACTTAACGTCTATCAAATTAAACAGATCTATAGTAAGGATCTACAGTGAAATAATATGCAGCCATAAAGAGTAAGGCAGAACTCAAATGACCCCGGTTTTATAAAGTCATGTAGGTGGAAGAATGGCATGCCTAAACTCCTGGCAGGCAAACAAAACAAAACAAAAAAACAAAAAAAACTCAAAATGGGCAGTAATACAAAACAGCTATTTTTGTTTTGGGAGGTACTAGGAATTAAACTCAGGGCCCACCGAGTTACATTCCCAACACTTCACATTTTTTACTCTGAGGGGGTTTTACTAAGCTGCCAAGGCTGGCCTCAAACATAACTGTGATGCTTCTGGCCTTAGCCTCTCAGCAGCTGGAACTTCATGTAGGTGCCACCATACTTGGAAAAATAATCATTATTTAAGACAACAAATAATAACAGCATTGTTTTTAAGCCTTAACAAAAAGTTACTAATTATATTTTAAGTAATTAAAATATATTAAGTCAAAAAAGATTTCAGAACAGTACTATAAAGTAATTCAGTTTTTTCTTACTGACTTTATTTTTTTTAATATTTATTTTTAATTGTAGTTGGACACAATATCTTTATTTTATTTATTTATTTTTATGTGGTGCTGAGGATTGAACTCAGCACATGTGAGAGCTCTACCGCTGAGACACAATCCCATCCCTCCTTACTGATTTTATTTGAACTGGTTCTTAGAAAAACCTCAGTAAAGCTCTCTGCTGGTTATATCATGGGGGAGGGTCTTTCACAGTTTACTTTTTAATAATTCTGCATTGTGGAACCCAAAAGCATTCCGCTTTGAGGGAAAATCCTTAAATCAAAAGAACCAGTAGAAAATTATCAAGAATATAAAAAAATAAACCTGTACAGGTACTAGAAGACAATTAAGATGAATATTCTGTAATGTAAGGTCGTAAAGGTCTTAGTCATGAAATGTCCCCAACCATCATGGTCCCCAACCATCATGAGTAAAGCTTTTGTGTGTGTGTGTGGGGGGGTGCTGGGTATCAAACCCCAGGACTCCTGCATGCTAGGCAAGTGCTCTACCACTGAGGTACATCTCCAGTGAAACTCTTTTTTTTTTTTTTTTAAAGACAGAGAGATAGAGATAGAGAGAGGGAGGGAGGGAGGGAGAGAGAATTTTTTAATATTTATTTTTTAGTTTTTGGCGGACACAACATCTTTGTTTGTATGTGGTGCTGAGGACGGAATCCGGGCCGCACGCATGCCAGGCGAGCGCTCTACCGCTTGAGCCACATCCCCAGCCCTCCAGTGAAACGCTTAAAAACACAGGTCCCCGCCCCCCCACATCTGCCAAGGGGCCACAGCCATTTCTATTTGTTGAAGTTCCACAGGGGATGTATTATTATTTTGATTGATGTTTTACCAAATTTTCCAAAATTTACATGTATGTACCTTTACAGTGAGAATAAAACAAAAGATTTAAGAGGAAAAAAGTCCAAGGCCAATTATCATACAGCAGAGCACAGTTCCCTAAAGGGAAACTATGAGGCCAGATTACGTAAAAACTCATGCTCGTTATGACTAAACCCACTGGGAGCAAACAGGACAAAGGTAAAGACTGATAAACCAGGGGAAAGACCTGAAACACACAAGGCCATACAAACAGTACTGCAAAAAATACTCTTTTCCTCTTGGCCCATCTTCATTTCTCAAGTACCCTGTGCCAGGCTCTGAGTTCCAGGCCCAGCAAGCAGTGCTCAGTTAGGGGCTGTCCCTCCCAAAGCACTCAGGACCAGTCCCAGAGCCCTCATGCTGAACCTTTCTGCTCCCCTCCTCAACACAGGGTTGACTATCTTGCTAAAGAGTTCTGAGCAAATCTAACAGGATAGGAACTAAGCGACTTAAGTAAGTAATGACCATGTCTCTAAACATAGCACTTTAATTCTACTAGTACTAAAAAAAAAAAAAAAAAAAAATCAAAAATCAAAATAAGATGACATCATTTTCTCCTACCAAGAACAAGGTGAGAGCCCCCAGATTTGGGAAGATGGTATGATGTAAGCAACCTGATACATGGCTCTTGTTGAAAGGCAATATAATAGCATCTATCCAAAGCATTAAAATACACATACTAGGTACTTCATGCATGAGAATCAGTTCATGCCAAATTCATAAACACAGAAGAAGGAGGTCAGTAATGGCCAGGGAGTAAAGCTGGCTAAACATTCTGAACTACTGAAGAACTGCTTGTGAACAAAAGCTCACCAACCCTCAGGCTTCAGGGTGCAGCCCACTCACCTACCTTGGTCTTCTTCACTCAACTTAACCACATGCTCTTTGCCTGGGTTGCTTGTCACCATAACTTACTAATCCCAACATCAGTCACATTCCATTCATCAGACCACGTGTAAGGGCAAACACTCACTTGCCCTTGCATTCATTAAATTTTAGATTTCAACATGCATTTTTACAAGGATCGTTAGTAGTACATAGCTTTGTATAACTGGTCCCAACTGTTTCTCCCATATACCTTGTATTCTACCCTAAGGAAATAGAGATGTGCACCAAGAATGAGCATAATAAAGTTTATTCTGGCATTCCTCATTAAAAAAATGTTATTTTCCAGTAAGTGCCCAAGTATACATTATAATGCCTTCAAAACACCCTATGCTCCAAACACTGAGAAGAGAGACCAAGAAAGAACAGTAAAAAATGCACTACCTCCTTCCAGAGCAGCCCTCGAGACCCAGCCAGCGCCCACCTTCACATCCCAGTGAGGTCCCAGAACCATGCTTCTTGGATACTCCCTCCCTGACTATCTAGAATGTGTGACCCTCCATAATCTCCATTTAGTATTAGAAAATGACACCAACATCATCAGGTAGGACAACACAGCTCTGCAGTATTGCCTTTCTGATTCTCCCAGAAGGACCCTGCAACAGTTGACTATGCAAGCTCTGGAATCACAAAATAGAATGTTCCCCATAAGAGTTCACCGCTACCAGTGTAGGAAGAAGGATGATCATGCTGAGATGATGAAGATCAACTGGTAAGAAATGGAACACAGCTATTCATTCAGATGGATGGAATAAGTTCTTGAGTTTCTGTATTCTTGATTGGTGTTTACTGATTTTTTTTTAAAAATAACATTATCTTAAATTTTAAGATCTCAATTCAATAGGGAAATAACTTAAAATGAGCAAGTGGGACCAGAATCATTTCTAGGTAAATCTTCCAGCTCAAAAAAGTTGGAAAGAAAACAGAATGGCCACAGCAAAGTTGAGGCAAGTAGTTCTGCTACTCCCTTTACCTGTTCCATGGTCACAGCCTCCAGAACTGGAGAGCAGGTCTAACCAGGAGGGGTTCACACAAATGAAAATCAGACAATGCTCAATCTAGTCCCATGGGGACAAGGTGATGGACCAAGCCAAATGGCAGGTCTCAACACAGTTACAGGGTCTTATCAGGCAACAGTCATTTGCCTACGACCAGTTTAAGGATTACCAATTGACTAAAAATTTGTAAAGAAACAGTCTTCAGGAATATTGACTATAGACTGGCTTCACAAAGATCAACCTGGCTCAGAACACTTCAGACACTGAGGCACTGTGTGGACATGGCTGACTATGACTATCCTCATCCTGCATCATCACACTTATCATCTACTAAGTCCTAACGATCACTAATTTCTCAGAAATGCCTGGTAAACACCTCTTCTGCTTGCTGCTAACAGACAGGCAGACATTGTGGTACTAGTTCTAAGTAAGTACAGAGCACATCTCCTTTAGTCTTTTTAATTTCTTTGTGTGTGTGTGTGTGTGTGTTTTAGATGGACACCATGCCTTTATTTATTTATTTATCTATTTATCTATCTATCTATCTATCTATCTATCTATCTATCTATTTATTTATTTGTGGTGCTGAGGATCAAACTCAGTGCCTCACAAGTACAAGGCAAGTGCTTTACCACTGGGCCCCAGCCCCAGTCCTCCTTTAAAGAAATGTCTGACCAGGTCTCTACTTTTTATGAAGTGAAAGAGCTATGTATATCTGTGGGCACAATTTATGCTTCCAATGAGGAGGTTTTGTTGAAGAAAGGGCTATCCTAAGCAGACTCTGGACTCTGCAGTCATTCCTAGTATTACAGGAGCCTTGTGGATAACAAAATCTATTGATGCTCAAGACCCTCACATAAAGTGGTCTGTCCACTTATAACCTAGGCATAGCCTCCTGAATTCTCTAAATCATCTCTACATTACTTTAATACCTAATAGAAGGAAAGTTCGACATAAATAGTTCTTATACCATATTGTTTATAGAATAATGTATGTGTTATTTAGAAACTAATTTCCATCTGAGGTTGGCTGAGTCCACAGATGCAAAACCTACAGACACAGAAGGTTGACTGTATTTATGGTACACAGAATGTTCCTATACCACAGGACTGCCTAATTTCCTCCAATTTAGTTTCCTATTATATGCCACAAGCCACATACTATAATTTGTACTTAGACTATGTTTCACAGCTGATATTTATTGCCAGAACAAATGAGGATAAGTCCAAACAGAAAAAAAGGATTTACACTAAGCTACTGTTAAGAATTTTAGACCAAAGGTTATTCTTTGAAGGTCCTGCATACTTATTTTCTCAGCAATTTTAATGATACAGGTGGAGCCAGTATGATAGAAGAAATAGATATAAATTCTTAAAAATACACAAACATTTAAATTATTAACAATTATGGTCAAAGGCTTATATTCAAACATTTCCCCACATTATCCAATTTGATCAGTGAGACACATTCACAATTGCAGTGTGGCTTTACACAGAGCTGCTGTCACAACTACTGCCTGGTCACCCCCGGAGAACTCTGCAAGCACCCTCCCTAGTGGACAGAGGCAAACATTAGACAAGCAGCAGTCTTCCGATTTTCACATAAAGAATGGTGAACTTTAGCATCTGTGAGAAAAAATCTACGCCATGAAATGAGCCCACTGAAGACAAGGACAAAGAGAGTCCTGGCCTTCATGCAGTTTCACCTTGATCCCCCAGTCATTAGAGACTAGACCCAAGGGAAAGGCAACGATGAGAATATGATGAACGTAGCTGGCAGGGGGGATGGTGAAGGCTTTTGAAGTATTAAGGTTAAGGAGGACACCAAAACCAACAAGGTAAGCTCACTCTGTAGCACACAGGAGGCCACTTGACCACTGACACATTTCACACACAGTGGCTCTCGTGAGCTTTGTTCTACATCAGAATCACCAGAGGGGCTATTTTAAAGTGCAGATTCCAGTGAAAGGACTACAGATCATCTACTTGAGAATTATGTAAATTATATCGGAGGGAAATAAGAACCATAAACTGAGAAACTGAATAAGAAAAAAACCTGAAGTTTCACAGAGTGGCCACAAAAACTGAGATATTCCTAACTTTCCTCCTGAAAGATTCTGAGTCAGAGGACGAGGTGAGGCCCAGGAACCACTGACATACAGAAGAAAGCTATAGCTGAACCGCCTGAGCAAAGCCTGTTGCCTATGGTTTGCCACTCAAATGCTGCTAATGTCACTGCCCCAGCCAGGTTATTCCAGCAGGACAGAAAAGACACTCCACAACCTTCAACTGCCTGAACAGTCTGCCGCCAGCCATACTTTCCTGTTTAGAGACGTCAGCAGCTGCCAGAGGCCTTGTCTAAAACCTCCACGTCAATACTCTGACACACAATCAAAAAAAACCTCTGCTTTCATGAACATTTTTGCATTTTTTAAAAATTTGAATCCAGTGGCACTGAGCTACATCCCTAGCCCTTATTTTTATTTATTTATTTGTTTGTTTATTTTTTTATTTATTTTGAGATGGGATCTGGCTAAGTTGCTGAGACTGGCCCCAAACCTGTGATCCTCCTGTCTCAGCCTCCTGAACTGCTGGGATCACAGGTGTTTCCCACCACAGTTTTAAATAAGCAGCACACCTGATGAATCACTACATGATGTTGTTTAAATTTTTCTTTAAAAAGTCCACACAGGAACTCCATATCAGAAATAACTCTGTGGGAAACCATATGGGGAAACCTGGAGACAAGGCCCCTCTGGTCACAAAATGTTCTCGGTCAAAGGTGAGTCCCACTTCCAAAGAGCACTCTGTGGAAGTGGCAGAAAGTCCAAGCTGAAGCTTAGATAGGACAAAGTCACCAGGAGTCAAGCGGCACCTCTTCCAAAAGAACTACTCTTAAATGGCCTGTTCATCCCTGCCTGCTTGTAGGGCTTGAGTTCCCAGCATGCACTTCCTGCTCAAAGATAGGTCTGGCACACCTAAAAGGGTGACTCAGCCTCTCCCCCACACAGCCTGCTCCTCTTCCTTTGTCAAAAAAATTTAATTTCTAAATTCTTACATCTACTTATGCTATCCTAATAAACTGTAACCTTGTTTAATAATTATGTCACTCTATTAATTCAATTTATGGACAAGTCAAACCGCATGCATTCTGCATGTCATTAAATCGAAGACTTGACTAGGTCTAATACACACAGACTTCAGAGATGTACATCTGCAGAAAAGTAAGCAAAAAAAGGTGCACCTAAGAATTATGAAATAATATATGGATATTTTTAACAAACCTCTAAATCTATATAAAGTAAGAGACTTCAAATAGAATGGCCAAAGATAAGAGCTACAATGAGATGCATCTGAAAATTTAAGAAAATGTACATTTCCTTTTCTTTTTTTTGTAGTTGGGATTAAACCCAGGGACACTTCATCATTGAGCCACATCCCCAGTCCTTTTTTTATTTTGAGACAGTCTCACTAAGTTGCTTAGGGCCTTGCTAACTTGTTGAGGCTGGCTTTGTACTCACGATCCTCCTGCCTCAGCCTCCCAAGCTGCTGGGATTACAGGCATGCATCACTGTGCCTGGCTACTCACAGCTTCTAAAGCATGACTTTCCTTTTGAGAAAGTCCTCAAGAATGATGCTATTTCCAAGAGAGAAACTAACCCTTTCAGTGCTCTTGGCAACACAGCCTACAGGAAAGGAGGCTGGGAGTGTCAGGGGTGGCCACAGAGGCTGTTGGTCCCCAGGTCTCTGTGCATGTAGATTGCATCTCTCAATGGCAGACTGTGCTCCCCACAGATCAACCTTCACTCTCTAATGATGCCATCTGCCCTTATCTTACTCAGCCTCTCAGCAGCTACCAAATCCTGCAGCCTAGAGGTCTTCTCTTAGCTGTGGTAACTCACTCCCGTACTATCCCCTTTGCTGGCTATTCCTTCATGTTGTCCCTAGCCAGGCTGTCTAGTGCTCTCCCTGGGTCATATTATTCACCCTAGAGTTGTGAGTGCACTGTGTGCTTTGTGAGCGCTGCTGACTCCCAGAAGGCCAGTGTTTGCTCTACTTGTATGCCTACCTGCTTTCACCACCTCTTGGGAATCCATAAGTATCCCCAAAGGTACTAATCCCTCCGTCCTCTCCACCAGCTCCGTAAAAGACTTTTCACCATGTCTCCCATACAGCTACCCAAATGGCAAACCTCAGCTAGTCTCCCATACCCCCAGTGCATCCAACCACATCTAGGCCACTAGCTCCTCCAGCCTTCAGCAGTGCACTCCATCCTCAACCTCTCCAGCTGAAGGGTATTAAAAAGGCTCTGAAGGGTATTAAGACCGCAGATCATTTCCCTGCAAGCCAAGGTCTCTCCTTCTATCCAAAAGCCCTCTGGCTGGCTCCTACTTGGCCCTGAGCCTTGGCCTTTTCCCCTCCCCAAGAGTCATCTTTCCCATGCACTAGACTTCTGCCACTTTCTACACAAGCCAATGCACTCCTGGTGCCCTGGGGTCTCTGTGACATCAAATGTCCCTTTCTCGGTGCAGCCTTCTCTGAGGGCTCCATGTAAGGTGGCTCCTGTGTTAGTTTCAACCACTGCATGCTATGCAAACTTTGGTGCAGTTTTCGGCCGGGTTTCTGTTCTCGCAACTAAAAGGCTCAGGGGTCACTCCAGTTGAACTGGGCTAACTGGGCTGCACGAAATAACCACACAAGAGACACAAATACCTTTTTCTCCAGGATTGCTGTGACGGCTCCTCTGACCTTAAGGGTTCACAGGAAGAGAGAGAGCGAGAGCACACGCTGACCCCTTTTATTGAGGAAAAGCTATTCAAATGAGGCAAGGGGTCAGGTTTCAGGGGGCTGAGTGTATCTTCATGATGTTCACTGTCAGCAGGTTGACTGACACCAGGGTAGGCCACACCCAAGGGCACAGTAAGAGAAGGGGACACACACAAGGGACTTCCATAGAAGATTCTATCGTAAACAGGGCAAGGGGTTATATTACAAAGAAACAGGTGAGCGTAGCTTCACCCATGGGGCTGTAGCAAGACACATCCATGCAGGAGACACCAACCCTCGAACCCAAGAAGGGTGGAGAAATCTCTGCCATATTTCTGTGACTGAGCGCCTCAGCACCCAGCCAGGGAGTGTGACTCAGTCCCGTGTAAGGTTGGTCTCCCACAGTTTTCTACTTATTTTCTGTCACCACTGCAGTCCTAATTTCATGAAAGAGGAGCATACCCTGCAACATTCATACCTGTATTCTGGATGCCCACACCAGTACTCGGGCACATAGAAGGACCCCCAAAATGGGACAAATTAACAGAAAGACCCTATCCCTTCCCTTTCTTAACACCATTCAGCAAAGTTGGTATCCTGTAGAAACTAAAAGACAGAAAAGCAAGAGCTCCTAGGTCAATGACCATGTAATTTAAATTATTCCATCAGAGCCTGACCTGGTACAACGTAATTTGGCATCAAAGTTCATACCTAAACTCTTTGGTACCAAATCTAGTCAAATTCCAAAGGTTACCCAAAACATGAAAAGAAGTACAAGTGAGTTCAAGGCTTATTTTCCTTTTTTTCATTGAACAGACCTAGTTTTTCTGTAACCACTTTTCTGCATAATGCAAAAATCTGTGGATTTCAAGAGGCCAGATATAATGGAGAAAATTTGAGGAAGATCACAAAACAAAAATGGAAGAACTGCAAACAAGCCGAGTAAACACAGGCAAGGGGGGTATTCCCAGGGGACCCAGGGCTTCTGAAGCATGACATCCGGACTTAATTAAAAAGAGCTTTACAGCTGGGTTTGGTGGCACACGCCTGTAATCCCAGCAGTTTGGGAGGCTGAGACAGGAGGATCAGGAGTTCAAAGCCAGCCTCAGCAACAGGGAGGCGTTCAGCAACTTGGGGAGACCCTGTTTCTAAATAAAATACAAAATAGGGCTGGGGGATGTGGTTCAGTGGTTGAGTGACCCTGAGTTCAATCCCTGGTACAAAAAAAAAAAAAAAAAAAAAAGAGCTTTACAGACAGAAAGCTATATAGTCTTGAACAAACCAAACTCCCTCAAGCTTAATGTCCTCATCTATAAAATGGGGCCTGTAATGATGCCTCTCACGAGGCCACTGCAGGAATAAGGTTAATCAGAGGGCATGAACACTTAAAAAGATGCCAGGCAAACCATGTGTGCTCATGTCCAACCTCCCTGCCAGCCACTCCGGTTCCTACCTCCAGCAGGGCACTGAAGGCCACACTGGGATCATGCTGCCTCCCAGGCGTGAGGGAGCTCATCCTATCCTGGAGCCTCCAAAATAAAGGGTCCAGGCCAACAGCAGAAGTAGTCACTCAATTTTGCCCTTTGAGGACATCTATGGTAGATCTCTCTCCTTAAGTCCATATGGGCTTTTGTGAGAAAGTGGCCCCCAAGCAAGCAGCACAATTCCCGTGGACAAGAACGCTTCCTCAGTTTACCATGATCCTGGGAAGCCCAAGAGAGAGAAAGGGGAAGGTGAGAAGAGAGTAAGGGAGGGAAATGGTTAGACTCCAAAAGACAGACCAAAGAATGAGACTTCACTGTTACTGCTTCCCCCAATCACTCTCCACAGTAGGAGTTCCAAATGGTGGGTGTGTGCACACTTGTATGTGAGCACACAAGACTGTGCCCCTAGGGAACTTATGTCAATATCTGGACACATTTCTGATTGCTACAAATGGAGTAGGGAGAGAGGGCCATGGGTATCTATCTCATGGATGCTGTTAAATATCCCCAAGGGTCCAAGAGGCCCTGTAACAGAGAACCGAGAGTCCCCAGGGCAGAGAGGCCCTGCAGCCCTAGTACAGGAAGGAAAGAAGCCTCTGTCCACTATCTTGATGAGTAGACCACAGCCAGCAGATTCAGTCCTACAAAGCAGTAGCCCAGGCTGGCAGAGTAGAGGGATTGCATTAGTCAGGTGTAGGTAAAGAAGAGAGGGTGAAGTGGGACCAGCAGCCAGATTTTTTTTTTCTCCCCTGTGGTGCTTGAACCCCAGGACTAGCACATGGTAGGAAAGCACTCTACTAGTTAGCTACATTCCCAACCTCAAACAGAATTTTAAAGGAGAAAGGAAAGCTAGGCATAGTGGCCCATATCTGTAATCCCAGCTACTCAATAAGCTGAGGCAAGAAAATCATGAGTTTGAGGCCAGTCTGGGTAACTTAAGGAGAAGACCCTGTCTCAAAATTAAAAATCAGGGCTGGGGCTATAGCTCAGTGGTGGAGTAAATTGCCTAGCATGTGTGAAGCACTGGGTTCGATTCTCAGCACCGCATAAAAATAAACAAACAAAATAAACATATTGTGTTCATCTACAGCTAAAAATATGTTTTTTAAATTAAAAATTAAAAGGCCTGGGCTCAGTAGTAAAGTGCCCCTGGGTTTGATCCCCAGAACTGAGGCAGGGGTAGGGCAGATGACAAATGTTTTTGAACATAATCCTCTGGCTTTCTTCTAAGACTTCCCAAATTGCTACTGCAGAAATATGTGAGTGGCAAGCTTAGAAGGTCTGACCACTGGCAATAAGCCCAGGAAAGAAGACAGTTGTCTGTTCAGGGCTTGACCAATCACCAAACACAAATCAGATGTTCAACAGTTGGGGTGTACACAGTGAGGATGGACCACAGTAGGCATTGCTTCCTCCATGATCTGAATTAACAAAGATTTTACTTTGTGGTGCAAAAGGAGGTATTCTCCCACTAATATCTTGATTAGTTAGGTTAGAGGGTTCGGGGACAGTTCCTGTTTTATAGGGAGAATGAAGATGTGAAATCATCCATCAACTCAGGCACAAGACCTGTCTCATCAACAAAATGAAGTCGCTGGAAGACAAATGTCATTTGTTTGACCATAACACAAATTGATGGACTTTTACTGATAGCTTCAAATCACTAACAAATAGCAATCTAACAAAAAGCCAGTGTTGCTGATTCTGGTGATTCTGCAAAGAAAGGTAAAGTAATTCACTTATGTATATTTTCTTCATAAACAAAGGAAGTCTGTGAGGAGTGGCTATCCCATCTGCTGTCAGCTCATCACAGAAAATGTAAAGATCACTTAGAGAGTAACTTAATCATAAGAAACATGGGTTATCTTCCCTTCACCCACTTAACACACTGTCGGTGCAATAAAATCCATATGCCAAAGCACCCACACCAAGTCCCACAGCACTGAGCACCAAGGGTACCTTACCATATTTGGCACATTGGTGACTGAAGTATTCTTGATGTCTGTAGGGAAGGTAGGCAAACTATTGACCATGCTCTGTTTGCTGGATAATTGGGGGTTCACTCCAGTGGCTCCCATTTGCTGCCCTCCAGGTTGACTAAAAGGCTGTCCAAATGGACTTGTGTTACCAGTCATTCCCATCTGAAACAAAAACAGGTAAGATCAACTGTCACAATGCAAACATACATTAAAGGAAGGGCCTCAGAAATGTTCACTTGATCCAATGATGGAAAAATTGTTTATTTCCTATGAAATCCTCATTTCGATTACAAACTAAAGGCTCATTATCAGAGTCCACAATCAGGATTATAAACACAGCAAGTTGCTCAAAGCTATCACTTCAGGGAGAAAGCTAATGAAGAAGCTTCAAACAGTTATGTCCCATCCTAAATACTACCCCAAAAGAGGCAGGACTTTTCTCCCTCACTCTCAGCCATATTCCTCCTTCCCAGATATGGATCCTTCCAGAATCTCAGGGATTTGGTTCAGATGTGAACTAAGTGTTCATTAGTTCAAAATGCAAAGTAGAAATATTGGTAATGAAATATCTTGGATTTGCCTTAAAATGATCCAGCAAGGTAGCTGGTGGCATCAAGAGGGGCATGCAGGCAAGGATTAGTAACTGCCAAATATACTAAGTAGACAGGATTACATCGTCCCCTCTAATAGTATACATGGAAATTTCCCCTAATAAACCTTTTTTTTAAAAAAAATTAAAGCAAACCAGGCATGGATACACATCTATAATCCTTTGGAGGCTGAGGCAGGAGGATCACAAATTTGAGGCTAGCCTCATCAACTTAATAAAATCCTGTCTCGGAAAGGGGGGTATGGCCGAGGATATAGCTCAGTGATAGAGCAATTGCCTAGTATGCATGATCCCTGGATTCCATCCTCACTACTACGAAAGAAAATAAGAAAGAAAAAAAGTGTAATAAAACTAAATATATGGTAGATTAGGCAAGAGTGGGAAGGAGGAATTCTCAGCTACGCCTCCAGGAGACCAACCACAGACCTAGGTCAGTTTCCTCAGGTCACATAAGTTCCAGCCTCCTTAGATACATTAGGAATCCCCAACACATTACCCTGATGCTTTCTTGTCCCCTTGGGGAGGAACAAAGACTAATCATTAAGAAGCTGGATATCTGAGCTACTTGCCTTTGTTTTCTCACAAGCTGTCCAACACTTACTCTACATTTCTAGCATCCTGGTCTGTTTGATGTCTGGACAGGAAAGAACCCCAGGAGTGAGTTTCCATCCAAGAACTCACCACCAGCCTCACATGGTGACTACATACCAGCACATCCACTCTGGGTAATTTAGATCCCTCTGGGAATTTCCATCTCCTTATCGGCAAAGTGAGTGTCTTGAACAAGACAAGCTATGTTATTTCTTTCAGCTCTAAAAGTCTACACTGTCAACAAACCAACGTGAAACACGGCTAACTCCAAATGTCCCCTTTCTGCTGAAATAGGTCTACACACAGAACCAAACACATAGCACCAAAAGTACTTCAACCAAAAAGATATTGCTCTATGCATTCTTATACACAGGTGGCTTCCCTCTACCCTGAGCCCTCAGAGTTGGCATTTCTCACCTTTCTGAAAGTGATATCTTTCTAGCTACCACTTTTGCCCTATGTGTTCTATGTGAGTAAAGTGAAACATAAATCCTTCACCACACTCACCAATGAGCCTCAACCTTCAGCTCAGGAGAGTGAGCAAATTCTCAGCTAGGTTCTGTCAAGTGTTATCTGAAACTCAGACTGAAGCAATAAATGTATTTTCAGAAAGTACTGTGCTAATTTCTAGTTAGCAAGTTCTTAAAGGCCCAGAATTTGAAAACGTTAACAAACATTATACAGTTAAACTTTTCTAATTCCTCAATTTGTCTACTTTGGACCACTTATATCAGAATACATGACCTCAGTCACCCTCCTCAACTTGTCCTCCTTGTCAACAGCATTCACCAAGGTTCTGCTGTGAGCCAAGCCCAGTGCTGAGCACCAGGAGACAGCTTTCCTACTCACCATGGAACTTGTCCCTTATACCACAAATCTGGCAAACAAGAAATCAATGTCATTTGGACGTTTCTGATTAATTAGGATTTGACTAGCATCAAGCAACCAATGTGGCTGGCATGGTGAAGGGTCTTTCTACTCACACCAAATGCCTCTTCAGTGAAGAAAGGGAAACCGAGCAGCTGGGGTTATAGGCATATGCCACTGCACCCAGCATTTCTGACCTGTTTTGAAGATCCACTTCTAAAACTTTGCATTTCTGACAGCATTCCAATGATCATTTTGACAAAGTAAAGAAAATGGGATGGGTATACCTGGTCAGTAGGGTAATACCACCTGGTCAGACTATGTAGTACTTGCTACATGGTCAATTTCAAAGAGGAACCTTGTGTTTGGAAGCACTATAATAGATTTCTTTAGGAAATTTCTCTGCATCTTTTCTCCTTGGACATCAGATAGGATATAAACTGCTTCCACACAGTTAGAATTTTTAAAAGGTTAAATGCCCTGGCAAAGTCAAAGGTCACATATGGCATATAAGAAACGTCCACCTCACAGAGATTCAACCTGAGCCATGACAAAAGCTAACAATCCTAGTGTCTGGCCCCAGACTTTCCTTAGTCAGCTCAGGGTCAGTAAACAACAAGGCCAAAGAGGCCACAGTCCTCCAAAGGCCCACTGATCACCTTCAAGCAGGCTATCCTTGACTCATCCCAAAATGGCTCCAGGGAAAGTCAGGAAGAACTCAGGGCCACACTCCAGTCCTCAGTTGAAGTTTAAGGGATAAGCCATTTGCTTCTGAGATTCTAAATTTCTAAATTCTTATTCTATATCTATTCTTCAAAATCAAATCGAACATCTGTGGTCCTCAAGTCTAGGCTAACACATGTGTATTTGGAGCCCATATACTCAAACGAAATAGTAAAATCATAATGTCACTTCAATTAATTAAAAACCTTCATTTAATTTCCATACAGTTACTTGATGATTATCTAGTGAATGTGGCTTTATTTTCCATTGAAGTTCATCAAAATTTGGTGTTAGACTTCTAGAGAACTTCTGAAATAATCTTTTCAGTAAAATCCAAAAAGCAGAACAGAAAAGAAACAGGGAGTACTCATGACTATGAAAGGGACACACGAACAGGTCAACAACGATGGAATGCTAGCACCCTCCAACGGCCCATTCGTGTTTAAGTGTTTCTACTCTGTCCTTCCAAACAGCCCTTCATACTCATGCATTTAATTTACATTCAATCTCAGAAAAATCTAACTGCAATAAGAACCTTAAAAAATCTCTCTCATAATGGAATCGATTAAATAATGCCTTAAACTCTACCAAATTGTCCAACAAAAAAGCACTGTGATGAAATGTACCAGTCATTTGAACACCTGCTTGTGTCTTCACTGAAAGAATAAAAATACGTAATCTACAATTCCTGTGCATAAGGAAAGAACACACTAGAGAAGATTGGGGGAGGGGGGATATGAATACCAGACTAGAACTTACCCACCCCAGGGACGAAATGGGGTGGGGTGAGGTACTTAGCATGACCAAGTTATGAGACCTGACAACCACAGCTCCTTTAGAGCCCAAGAGCAAGGCCCACTCTATTCTTTCTTACTGATACAAAGGCACCTGCAGCAAACTGGCAGCAGCACCTAGCCATTGGCCAAAAACAGCTTGGGTCCTAATGTATGGCATATAATCAAGAGACAGTCAACAACACAGCAGAAGAAAGGGTGAACTATGCTTCTCCTCTTCTGGCAGATATGGTGAGGCAGAGCACTATACAACTGGCATTATCTATCATAAATAATATTTATGATGACCCATCCTGAGTCTGTCTTGGACTCAAAACCAGGATAAAAAGTACTGCCCTCCTTGAACATTTGTCTCCTCTGTAACTCTAACACATATCAGCACATAGTGGGTACTTCGTACTTGTGGAAAGAACCCAAAATGAACATTCCCAAGACATCACTGCCCTCAAGCCCTCAGGAAACAGAGCCCTGTGTGTCAGCCCCGAGGAAGGAGGTGGTCAAAGAACATCGGGCAAGTCAGTGATGCTGGGCACGATGGCAGTCGGAGTGCACTGGGAAAGACAGCAGGACTCTTTCTAACCATCTTCTGAACTTCCACAGACCTGAGTTACTAAAATGAATTGACAGACAGTTCACTTACCCATGTGAAAAGTTGGGCAAAATAAGCATATATCCTTTAAGTTGATTTTACAGAATGACAGTTTTGTGTGTGATGGAAGCAAGACAAGAGAGCAGTCAAGCCGTCTGGGTCAACTGTGCCACACCTCCTGGGCCAGCAGATCTTTGGCCTAATCCAGAGCCTCTCACCTGGGATCCAAAATTCTGAACCATCAGCCTCAGTGGTCATCATCTCTGACTTCAGAAAGTGTTCTCTGTTTACTTTGGTGTAGAGGACAAATATAATTTTCTACTTGCAATGATATGACAGCTATTAAAATATTAGTAAGAAAACATGCTCTGGATCCCTAAAGAGCAGAAAGATCTGTCTCCATTGCATTAATCAGGGAAACATCCCTACTGCTCACATTTCCCATCTAATTCATCAAGTAAGACCCAGTCTATAAAGAAGGCAGTGGACAGAAATCTGAGAACTATCTAGGGGTTAAGGAGGACCAGCACTGAGTGGAAAGATGAGACTGAAAGAGTGCAGGCAGATCACACAAGAGAAGCTTCTCCCTAGAACAGGCTTCTGCAGTGGTAGCAAGCCACAGAGAGGCACTTTCTTCACCCAGGACCACACTACAGCAGTCCAGGCTCTACTGGGAGGAAACAATGGGTAGGGACTGCCTGGGCAGTTGGTAGGGACACGAGAGAGAAGTCTGCTTAATGACACCTATGCAAAGTTTTGTACGACATTCGTTTTGGAGTGGAAAAGAACATTATTCAATTTCCCCACAATGCTCAAGGAAGAGCAAGACTAATCCTGATCTCACAGGACCATGTGCCACTCACAGGACTATATGCCACTTGTGGGAGACTTAGCACACAGTCTCCTTCCTCAGAGGCACTGCCTGTGTATGAAAACCACCTAGTCACAAACCAATTCCTCCAGGAAACTGCTTGGAACATGCACTCACAGAAAGAGTCCAACACAGCTAAATGCCTGAAGGGATACTGTGCAACCAGCAGGAGCAGAAGGACAAGTAGACAGTGCTGCCAATGCAGGACCTCACTTGACTCAGCGGGGCCGTAGGAAACACATCCAGTGGCAATGCTGAGTTTGATGTGGTTTCAGTGAGACCACTAATCACACTGCTTTTTCAAAAGTTGACTACTTCAGTTTCCTCACACCTTGAAATACACTTAAAACCACACCACAGTAGAGTGCTCAGAGGAAGCAGAGCTTTGTTGGTCAGAAAGCATAAGGGGGGGAATATATAAGCAATAAGGTTTGTGGGGATGACCAGTCAAGTCAGGGTATTAAACCTGCCACTTCATTCATGAGGAAAGGATCAGCCAGAAAGCTCAGAATACACCAAATCAGCTCAAGAACTCATCCCAAAGCTCCACACATCTCCAGTACAGAGACCGTACCCTGAACCATGAGGGTGTTCCCTTCCCACTGAGGCCCTCCAAGCAGACTGGACTTGAATGAGTACCACCGGCCAGAGACCAAACTACTGCCATGGGACAAAGCCAGCACAATGCCCTTTTTTTTTTTGGGGGGGGGGGGGGGATGAAAAAGTTCTACTGGAACACAGTGATGGTACAATTTTATTCAGAGAAGTGGGACAACCTCATGGTCAGATATATGGACTTGGGATATTTACTTAGTCTTAACAGTGGCTCTGCCACTTACCATGTCACCTTTGGAAATTTATTTAAATTTCTCTGTGCCGTGATCTTAACATCTGAAAACTGGAGATAACTGTACTTCTTAGGGTTGTGTGCAGATGACACAAACTCACATGTGAAGCACCCAGAAGAGGAGCTGACATGCAAGAGTGTTATGGTGTCAGCTGCTCCAGCACCATGATTATTCTGAGACTTTGGGACGGGTCGCTTTATACTTTATGTTTCTAAGTACACCTATGGTAATAAATGAAATAAAGAAGTTTCCAGGAACACTGATGGTGAGGAGTGGGCAGCCAGGCCAGGTGGACTCACTGCATTTAATCATGACATGTGCTCACAGCAACATCAAAAGCCCTGTGACAGCCCTGTGAGTTTACTCCTTATACAGATACTCAAGAGGCCATTATTTCAAAACTGTCCTGGTGCATTACCAGCTTTTCCAGTCTTTACTCTCGCTTGTTTTCCAGCTTTAAAAACAATTAATTCAGAATATTCACTTCAAACTTAGAATATATCATAAGCAATGTAATCAAACTACCCTGATCTAACATCATCCCTGGGTTGAGATTTATACCAAAATGTGGACAAATTGAACAAGAATGCTCTCTTGAAGAAAAAAACTGATGTGCCTCCATCTCATAAGTGACCACACCATCACAAGCACTCTTAGACACGGTTCAGCCTGCCCTGACACGTTTGTTGAGTTGAGGTTTTCAACATCTTCCCCAATCACTGGAATACACTTAAAAACTACAAATGTATATAAGGTGTGTAAGAACACCACCATTCAGTTTGTAATAACCAAGTATTTGTAAACCATTTGAAGGCCAAAGTATTCATTCTTTTCAATGACATGAAGAACCAGAACTAACTGAAACTATGGCCACATCATTTGTAAAGCCACAAGCATTTTCTTTTGGCAACCTACCAGTGTTGGAAGGAAGCCAAGAAAAGCAGTTTTTCATGGAAAGACACGACTGTATTCAGTTGTCCGCTGTCACCGCTTGCTCCTGGAATCTTTCCAGCACCTCAACTTGGCAAATGGAGAGTAAAGGACAGAGGCCACCACTGATAATGCCACAGGCAGCACTAGCTGGCCTGAGTGCCCCTGGTGCAGAACTGGGCAAGAGCACCTGAGCACTTGACCCCATTCTTACAGCTGCCACCTTGGAGAGCACTCAGCAAACCACATCCCAGGTCTGAAGACTTCCCTTGAAAAGATAAATTCTAACTGAGAGGTGAATAAGAAATATCTAGCAACTCTCATCACGCTTCACTTGGATAACATGTCTTCTTTCAGGAAGCTGTGACCAAACTGAGCCTTAGAGCAATGGATACTCAAGACTAGAGATCTTTTGATAATGAAGCTGGCACCCTAATATCAGTGCTATAGTTCAAGAGACCAGGGCTTCAGGAAATTCCAGCTCCCCAGGGTGCAGTCTGCATTAATTCACAAGCAAAAACACTCACCCAGCCGAGAGTGGTGGAAAGACGATTTCTAAGCCTCTTCTAACCAGCCATGTAGTGGGGATAAACTTCTTGCTCCTCTAAGCTTTAGTTTTCCTCATGTATAAAACAGAGGAGAATTTAGATGATCACTGGCTAACTTTTAAAGTTCCTTCTGATCCTAAACTCTGATGGCTTTGGTTTCAATATGTGCTTGATTTATGTGAGGTTAGGACTCCTAGGAGAAGCAGCTACTCAAGGGGAGTAGTAGTAAAGGGGAAGAGGGGGTAAGGGGAATAGTCAGGCATAGCGGCACACATGCTGATAATATAATCCCAGCTACTCAAGAAGCTGAGGCAGGAGGATTTCAAATTCAAAGCCAGCTTGGGCAACCCAGACCTAGTCTCAAAATAAAAAAGGGTTGAGGATATAACTCAGTGGTAGAGTATTCACAAAGCCTTGAGTTCAATACCCTACACAACAAAGAAAGAAAGAAAGGAAAACAGGGGGAGGGGAGATAACAAAAAAAATCATTTCAAATATAAACAGAGAATCCATAAAAATTCTTTTAATTAACACTGAAGCTCAACTATAGCACAATGAAGCAGAGATGAGAGCTGGCCATAAGTCGCTAGATGAACTAATAAGCATGTACCCCAAATCCTCTGCAGCAGAGAGCTCTCATGACAAGCAGAAATGCACCTTCCTCCGGAGATTGACAATTCACTCACTGATGACAATGACAGAAAACATACACAGAGGAAGCCACAAAGGAACAAGGTTATCTGAGTAAAGGTAATGAAGGAATCCACAGTAAGGAAAAGTAAAAAAGGGTAACCTGAAAGAAGATGTGAGAGGAAAAGAGTCAAAGGAAAAGGTAAGGTGACACTCCGAGAACTGGGCACCCCCTCTCCAATGGAACAGGAAACCAGAATGAGTTCTTGAAACAGGCTGTAAACTTTACCATGGGAGCAAGGAAACAGTATAAGGGGATAAGCCCTAGAAGACAACCTCGGGAACATCCTCAATTCAGGTTCTGTGTCACCTCCTCCTGGAAAGCCTCCTGGCTAGGGTGGCAAGAGGAAGATGAGTAGAAAGCAGCGGCCCTAGAACGCTGAACACCATGACCAGAAGGGTAAAGCACACACAGAGAGCAGTACAGTCATTTCAAAACATCTGTGGCTCAACTTCTTATAAAACACTGAGCTGTGAAAAGTCCTATCAAAAATACAGCTGGCACAGGAAAATATCTTAAATCAAGTCCTCCTGACAGGTGATATTGATGAGGAGACTCTGAGGAAGCCTGGAGCTAGCTTAACACCTGGTTCACAGAGAGATCACATTCAAGGCATTAGGGCAAAAGGAACTGGTGGGGTTGGTGAGCTGGCTGTGTGACTGCAAGTCACTCTTGATTACTGGCAGGGGGAAAGCTCCTTTAAGTTTAAAAAAAAAAAAAGAGGGACACAAAAGACACAATCCTGTAGCGCAAGCACGCACACACACACATAATAAAGAGAAAAGAATGTTAAAATGTTTAATAGTGATTACTCTGGAGTGTTTATTTTCTTTTTTATATCATTCAAAACATCTATACAAAGCATTGTTTTAAGGAGGAAAAACTGGTTTTTAAAGTCATTCTCCACTCAAACACACTGTCGATAATGACAAATGACTGACCCACTGTTTAGCTATAGGGTTGTATTTAAAGTATTAATTGAAGCTGTCAGCAGACACTGGATACAACTACTTAGACTAAACTGATTGTGACTGTCAAGAGATTACTCTGGGGTGGCAATTTAAATCAAATGCACCCTGACTATAACATGGCTATCAAAATTGTCACACTTTGCTCTAATGTATTATTCATATGACCAAAAAAGTCCAAATAAATGAGGCTCAGCCATTGCTATTAGACATCTACTACCAGTCTTCACAGAGAAGGCTGGAAGGAAAGAAAGAAAAAAACAAAACACAAAAACAAGCAGGACACTTAGAGTTGTCTGTTGTCTAATAGTCCACCATCTCGGCAATCACACAACTGGCTCCTAGTGCATCAGGGGTACAACCATCCCTGCTGTCTGAATCTGATGTGTGAGCTTCAGAAAGCAACAAGCAACAGAATGGATCAGGAATTCACCTGAGCATGTTTAGTTACCAAATTCAGATTGCAACATGGTTATTATTGGAATATATCTGTACAAGGAACAGGCCCTCATGGCAAGAAGGCCACCCAGCAGTTGTCACAAGGTCCCCCTGGCCTGGGATAAACACTCTGAAAAACATGTGGTAATGTAACACTTATCAAACAGGAAAGTGACTCCTACTAGGCCTCTTCCAGGGTCAGGTACTAAATGGTGATGGAGGCAGGCAATACAAAGGGGCCAAGTTCTCCATAGTCCAAGGTAAGAGACACAAGCCACAAAGAAATAAGATGTAGGCTGTCAACAGGTGATACCACAATGACTGTAAGGTGGATCTCAAAGGAGCTCAAGAAGTCATCCTTGAGCTGTGCCATAACAACATAAAGCTCAGCTGCAGGTGCTCTGCATTGTTGGCAAGAATGAGAACGTATTGAGACACTTAAGGAAGGGGCCTGGATATCCCATTATTCTTGCAGTTTCAAAGCCTATCTCTACTCAAATAACTTAAATGTACATAAAAACAGACTGGAAGGAACAGGAGTAAGTAGATTATTAAGGCTGGTAACTCATCTTAAAAGGTAAGCACTGGCTCAGAGAGCATCACTCACACTGACAAACAGGACAAAAGTTACTTGGCTTGCTCCAGTTGAAAGCTGAGGACATGATCCAAGAGCCTCTCCACCTCCTGGCTGCTCCTTCCTCGGCTTACTGTGGTTTCAGTGAAACCCCCAGGGCAGGGCAGAATACCAAGGTGAAGCCATTCCCTGAAAACCCAGAGAGCACAGCTGCCAAGCAGACAATGACTCCTGATTTATGAAGACCCTCTCCGTACCTGGTTTTAGGGGAAAATGCACTCTGTAACCTCCCCCTGGTCTGTCCTTATCTCTGTGCTCCAAGCCTCACCTCCTTGTACTAGATCAGGACACCTGTTTACAGCTGAGATTATATACCTGCTCTCCATTCACACAGGGTTGCTCTGACTTCCTGTTTCCAACTTCAATGGCACAGCAACATATAGGAAAATGCTCTGAAAAAACAAAAGGCACTGCACAATCTTGGGGCAGCTTTAAGGTCTCTTTCCAGATGCAGAACGCACACACACACAAAAAATAAGCTCTAACATCAGGTAGGACTCTGAAATGAACAGATCATCTACAGTTAAAAACAAACAGGAATGCACTCAAACTGCAACAATGATCAAGTCAGTAATTCCAGACAATGTTTGAAGACCACATCTCTCAGTGCTACTGATCTCTTGCTCTGGTCTAGGAAGAATTTAAGCTAGCCTGTTCTCCAGTTCAATCTTCATTACTTGCAAAAAACACAAAATGAATAACATGGCTCATTACTGAGCACATGAAAAGTTTCCACCTGGTTAACAAAGCAGCCACTGCAATCATAAACTTGAGACCAAGTGCCACGTTCTCATCCTAAAACGTGTAAGAGATTGCCATCCACTGATAAATACTTGTACTCCCTGACAAGAAAATGACACCAGCATTCAATTCCTGGTTCTAGTCAGGCACTAGTTGGAGGGTCTAGACATTTTTCTTAGAGCCTGCAACCAAAAAGGAAAAGTGAACCTTTATACAGTCAGAATGCATATCACACCAAGAAAATCAAAGACAACCAAATATACTTGGGGAAAGACCAATATATAAGTATGCCTTTGTTTTTAAAAGTATTAAGACAAAAATCTCTTGTTCCTGCAATTCATTCATATCCACTATTTGAACCTCTTATAGAAGGCCAAATTTTCATTTTAGAATGTTATTACAGACCTTCAAAGGATGAAGAAACAATAGAGAAGACTAATTTTAAAAAGAAAGAATGAAAAATATAGCCAGACACAGTGACACACACCTGTAATCTCAGAGGCTTGGGAGACTGAGGCAGGATGATTGCAAGTTCAAAGCCAGCCTCAGCAAAAGCGAGGCACTAAGCAACTCAGTGAGAACTTGTCTCTAAATAAAAATACACACACACCCACACACCAGGGGTTGGTGGTGTACCTCAGTGGTAGAGTACTTGTCTAGAATGTGCAAGGGCCTGGGTTAGATCCCCAGCACCAAAAAAAAAAAAAAAAAAAAAAGAGAGAGAGAGAGAGACAAATTTCACATGCAGAATTCCAAATAAAATGTGTCAACACTCTACCCTAAAGTAGGTAAAACATAATCCTCCTCACCCTAAGTGTTTACTGCACTTAGTGACTCCTTTCAGAGAGAAAGTATGGAAGGGCAACAATGAAGTGGAGAAGCCCAAGACACAACCACAGCCACGTGACCAAGGGCAACACCAATTGCAGTGCACCCCTGAAGTATGTGATGAAAACAGTTCTTCACCTCTAGGATATTCCCCACTACCCCGGTCTATCTTGAGAAAAACATCAAGCAAATCCCAAAAAAGGGGTATCTTACAATATACCTAAGCAGTTCTCCTGAAAACTGTGAAGGTCATCATATGACCAAGGAAAGGCTAAGAAAATAGCACACTTAAGAAAGGTCTGTCCTAGAAGGGCTCCTAAAACAGGAGGAGGACATGAGGAAAAAATCAAGAAAATCCAATTAAAAGTGGACTTCAGTTAATCATCATGTATCACTACTGGTCAATAAATACATCACAACCATGTGAGATGTGAACAGGAAGCTGGGTGGGTGTGATTCGACGAGGTACGGGACTTTCTGCACTTTCAATTTTTCTGTAAATCTAAAACAGGTGATTTTTTTAAAGCCAAATTTTAAGAATAAAAAAAATGATAACTATCAACAGGTATTAATTCGGACTAACAGAAATACAGATGTTGGGGCTGGGGATGTGGCTCAGTGGTAGAGCACTTGCCTCACATTCATGAGGCACTGGGCACTGGGTTAGATTCCCAGGACCACTTAAAAATAAATAAATAAATAAAATAAAGATATTGTGTCCATCTACAACTTAAAAAACATTGAAGAAAAGAAATACAAGTGTTAGTTATTCTTTGTTCTTTTGTGTTTTGAAATTTTTAAGACACTCAGAAAGTTCTAAATCAAACCTTTCTCTGCTACCATAATGTAAGCAAAGTTAAAAGAGGCAAGGTAACTTCTTAGAACCACCTGTAAATCATATTTGTACTCATGCTGGCCTCCTGCATGTAAGGCAAGCACATACTTTTCTAGCTAGGAGAGTCCACCTTCTCATGGGTCTGGCAAAACCTATTTGCTCTAAGCCACAGCTCAACTGGACCATGGGCAAAACACAGTGAACAGGGTGTGTTTCTATAAGGTGTAAGTAGTAAATCCTTTCACACAGGAAAAAATACTCCCAGAAAATAACTCATTCTCCCAGATATTTGTTCCATAAACTGTGTATGGGGAATCCTGCTCCACACACAGAAAGTAAGGCATCATACACTTCCTTGTTTTATTACAGATAAAATCATGTAGAAAAAATTCAGGATTTGGAGTCAGTCACTGGTGGATGTGAAGTACAAGTCTGCCACTTTCAAACACATATAATTTGAATAATCTCCTGGATAGTCAGAAAAGTAGCTCAGCAAATTTTATTCCTTGTGTAAAATAGATCTGGTATCAACCTCACAGGAATATTAAATAAGAGATGATACAAAAAGATTTGCAAAGCACCCAGTACAGTGCCCAGTACAACAGATGTGTCCTTTCCTGCTCTTCCTTTCAGGAATACAGTTATTATTATTCTCATTCACAAGATCATCCTGAAAGTTTAGGCTATCAGCACACGCGCACACACACATATATATTTTAATGCCAAAAATGTTACATGGTAATCTACATAAAAACCCTTAAGTATTTTAACTTGATGTTAGATGGACAGCAAATTAAAGTCTACAGTAAACATAACTCTTTCCAAAATACAGCAAAAACATTTTGGAAAGCTGGTCCTTGAAGTTATGCTCTGGATCCATTTACATTAAGAATGTCAAGAACCAGGCTAGGGATGTGGCTCAGGGTTCAAGAGCTTGCCTGCCATGAGTGAGGCCCTGGGTTCCACCCCAGCACCACAGAAAAAAGAAAGAAACAAAAATGTTAAGTGCAGCAGTGACCAGGTTTCTACAGCCTGTGGACCATTCAGTAAATAACAGATAATTTTTTTTTAATTTTTATTATTAGTTGTTCAAAATATTACATAGCTCTTGACATACCATATTTCATACATTTCATTCAAGTGGGTTATGAACTCCCATTTTTACCCCGTATACAGATTGCAAAATCACATCGGTTACACATCCATGTTTTTACATACTGCCATACTAGTGTCTGTTGTATTCTGTTGCCTTTCCTATCCTCTACTATCCACCTTCCCCTCCCCTCCCCTCCCATCTTCTCTCTCTACCCATCTACTGTAATTCATTTCTCTCCCTTGTTTTTTTTTCCCTTTCCCCTCACTTCCTCTTATATGTAATTTTGTATAACAATGAGGGTTTCCTTCCATTTCCATGAAATTTCCCTTCTCTCTCCCTTTCCCTCCCACCTCTCATCCCTGTTTAATGTTAATCTTCTTCTCATGCTCTTCCTCCCTGCTCTGTTCTTAGAGACATTTGGCATTTGTTTTTTAGGGATTGGCTAGCTTCACTTAGCATAATCTGCTCTAATGCCATCCATTTCCCTGCAAATGCCATGATTTTGTCATTTTTTAGTGCTAATACTCCATTGTGTATAAATGCCACATTTTTTTTTATCCATTCATCTATTGAAGGGCATCTAGGTTGGTTCCACAGTCTAGCTATTGTGAACTGTGCTACTATGAACATCAATGTAGCAGTATCCCTATAGTACGCTCTTTTAAGGTCTTTAGGGAATAGTCTGAGAAGGGGAATAGCTGGGTCAAATGGTGGTTCCATTCCCAGATTTCCAAGGAATCTCCATAATGCTTTCCAAATTGGCCGCACCAATTTGCAGTCCTACCAGCAATGTATAAGTGTATCCTTTTCCCCACATCCTCACCAGCACTTGTTGTTGTTTGACTTCATAATGGCTGCCAATCTTACTGGAGTGAGACGATATCCTAGGGTGGTTATGATTTTCATTTCTCTGACTGCTAGAGATGGAGAGCATTTTTTCATGTACTTGTTGATTGATTGTATGTCCTCCTCTGAGAAGTGTCTGTTCAGGTCCTTGGCCCATGTATTGATTGGGTTATTTGTTTTCTCATCGTTTGATTTTTTGAGTTCTCTGTATACTCTGGATATTAGGGCTCTATCTGAAGTGTGAGGAGTAAAAATTTGTTCCCAGGATGTAAGCTCCCTATTTACCTCTCTTATTGTTTCTCTTGCTGAGAAAAAACTTTTTAGTTTGAGTAAGTCCCATTTGTTGATTGTTGTTTTTAACTCTTGTGCTATGGGTGTCCTATTAAGGAATTTGGAGCCCGACCCCATAGTATGTAGATTGGAGCCAACTTTTTCTTCTATCAGACGCAGAGTCTCTGTTTTGATATCAAGCTCCTTGATCCATTTTGAGTTAACTTTTGTGCATGGCGAGAGAAAGGGATTCAGATTCATTTTGTTGCATATGGATTTCCAGTTCTCCCAGCACCATTTGTTGAAGATGCTATCCTTTCTCCATTGCATGCTTTGGCACCTTTGTCTAATATAAGGTAGTTGTAATTTTGTGGATTGGTCTCTGTGTCCTCCATTCTGTACCATTGGTCTACCTGCCTGTTTTGGTACCAGTACCATGCTGTTTTTGTTACTATTGCTCTGTAGTATAGTTTAAAATCTGGTATCGCTATACCACCAGTTTCACTCTTCCTGTTTAGAACTGCTTTTGCTATTCTGGGTCTTTTATTTTTCCAGATGAATTTCATGATTGCTTTTTCTATTTCTGCGAGGAATGCCGTTGGGATTTTGATTGGCATTGCATTAAACCTATAGAGTACTTTTGGTAATATGGCCATTTTAATGATATTAGTTCTGCCTATCCATGAACAAGGTATATCTTTCCATCTTCTAAGGTCTTCTTCTTTTTCTCTCTTTAGGGTTCTGTAGTTTTCGTTGTATAGTTCTTCCCCACCTCTTTTGTTAGGTTGATTCCCGTGTGTGTGTGTGTGTGTGTGTGTGTGTGTGTGTGTATATATATATATATATATTTTTTTTTTAGGATATTGTGAATGGGGTGGTTGTTCTCATAACCATTTCAGAGAATTTGTCACTGATATACAGGAATGCCTTTGATTTATGCTTGTTGATTTTATATCCTGCCACTTTGCTGAATTCATTACCAGCTCTAGAAGTTTCTTGGTAGAACCTTTTGGGTCTGCTAGGTATAGGATCATGTCATCCGCAAATAGTGATAATTTAAGTTCTTCTTTTCCTATCTTTATGCCTTTAATTTCTTTCATCTGTCTAATTGCTCTGGCCAGTGTTTCGAGAACTATGTTGAACAGAAGTGGTGAGAGAGGGCATCCCTGTCTTGTTCCAGATTTTAGAGGGAATGCCTTCAATCTTTCTCCGTTCAGAATGATGCTAGCCTAAGGCTTAGCATAGATAGCTTTTACAATATTGAGGTATGTTCCTGTTATCCCTAGTTTTTCTAGTGTTTTGAACATAAAGGGATGCTGTACTTTGTCGAATGCTTTTCCTGCATCTATTGAGATGATCATATGGTTCTTATCTTTAAAATGTGGCTCAGGGTTCAAGAGCTTGCCTGCCATGTGTGAGGCTCTGGGTTCCACCCCAGCACCACAGAAAAAAGAAACAAACAAGAATGTTGCCTGGGGATGTGGCTCAAGCGGTAGCACGCTCGCCTGGCATGCGTGCGGCCCGGGTTCGATCCTCAGCACCACATACAAACAAAGATGTTGTGTCTGCCAATAACTAAAAAATAAATATTAAAAAAAAAAAAAAGAATGTTAAGTGAAGCAGTGACCAGGTTTCTACAGCCTGTGGACCATTCAGTAAATAACAAATAATTTTTTTAAAAAAAATTTTAAGTTGTCAATGGACCTTTTATTTATTTATATGTGGTGCTGAGACTCGAACCCAGTACCTCACACATGCTAGGCAAGCACTCTACAGCTGAGCCACAACCCCAGCCCAACAGATAACTTTTAAAGCATGAAGTAATCAATCACCACAAGGTACCCTATACACATAAGTTCACACCACCAAAACAGCATCTCTTGGTGATCTACACATCACAACCACAAAGTCATCACCACCTAGAGCCTCTGCAAACTGTCCCCATGTGTATGCTGACTAAGATGCTGTGAGCCCAACAGACTCCAGAGGCATCACCCCTGGTCAGCTCTCTTGCTGACCACCTCAGGTACTCAACTGAGAAACCCCAAAACGATGTCTAAGAAGGATGACTTCTCAACTAACCTAACGAAGTTTAAAAACAGCCTTAAAAAGATCAAACTCAGAGCTGGGGTTGTAGCATAGTGGTTGAGGACTTGCCTCACCCATGGGACACACTGGGTTGGATCCTCAGCACCACATAAAAATAAATAAAGGCATTATGTCCATATACAAGTAAAAAAATATATATACATATTTTTAAAAAATCTGAAAAGTGTGTAGGGGAGGAAGACAGGCATGATGCACATCCCAGTGAATCAGGAGGCTGAGGCAGAAGTTCAAGACCAGCCTCAGTAATTTAGCCCAAGTAGCTTCGTGGTAGAATGCACCTGGGTTTAGCCCTCAGTACCAGGAAAGAAGGAATGAAAGAAAGGGAAGAGAGGAAGGGAGGAAGGCAGGCAGACACAAATTAAAAGGGTGAAAACAAACACTATGCAAGCACTAAATCATAAAAAAAGTAGGAGTGGCTATGTTAATATGAGAAAAAGTAGACTTTAAGACAAATATTAACAAAAAACAAAAAGAAATCATGAAGACTCAACTTATTAGGGAAACCGAACAACCCAAAATATATATTCACTTCAAAACACATGAAAAAAGACTTCATACTGATTAGGAGAAAAAAATGAACAAATCTACAATTAACATTGTATATTTTAACATTCCTCTCTCAGAGCAGATAGATTAAAAAAAAATCCAATAGGTATTTGAACACAGCCAATTTACTCAAATTGATATTTACAAAACACGATAGCCCACAACTGTAGGATATACAATCTTTTCAAGCATACATAGAGCACTCACCAAGAAAACCATCTGCAGGGCCCTAAAACAAGTCTCAATAAACTTCAAAGAATAAAAATCATACAGAACATGTTCTCTAAACAGAGTGGAATTGGAAATCAATAACAAATTTATGTCTGCAAAATACCCAAATATTAAAAAAAAAAAAAAAAAAGAAATACACTTCAACATCACCCAGGAATCAAAGAAGAAATCACAAGTGAAATATAAGAATATTCTGAACTAAATGATAGTAATGACAAAATATATGAAAATTAATGGTAAGTAATTACAGCAATATTTAGGGAAAATCTTTTTAAATATCTACTGTGCTTATTATAAAGAATTCAAGGATGGGCAGGGAAATGAAAGACATAAATGTTCAAATGTTAATAAGTCTAAAATCAATATCTAAGCTTTTATTGTAAGACACTACAAAACGATAAGAAACACAAAATAAGCAGAAGAAAATAAAGACAGAAATAAATAACACAGAAAACATAAAAAGCCAGGTGTGGTAATACAAGCCTATAAGCCGCTGGGCTGTGTGTGTGTGTGTGTGTGTGTGAGAGAGAGAGAGAGAGAGAGAGAGAGAGAGAGAGAGAAATGTGGTATATACACACACAGTAGAGTTTTATTCAGCTGTAAAGAATAAAATTATGTTCTTTGCAGAAAAATGGATGAAACTTGAAACCATTATGTTAAACAAAATAAATCAACTCAGAAAGTGTTCCATGTTTTCTCTTACATGTGGAAGCTAGAGAGGAAAAAAAGAGACCAGTAGAGGAAATGAACCAGGGGGTGAAGAGAGAGGGAAATACTGGGGAGAGACACTGGCCAAATCATATTGTTATATTGTGTGCGTATACAAATAGGTAAGAACAAATCCCATCCTTATATACAACTATAATGCACCCAAAAATGTGGGGAAAATATTAGATGAAATGTATAAACTCCTTGAAAAAAAATATGGATTATTAAAAGCAACATAGTAAGTAGCAAATTTGAATAGCTTAATATCTATTAAAGTAATTGAATCATAAGAAAAACCTTCATAAGTGAATTTATCACTTAAGGAATAAATAATAATAATCTCAGATAAACTCAGAAAAGGGGAATAATTCTCAACTAATTTTATAAAGCTAGTATAATTTTTTAAGTATTTTTAGTTGTCAATACATCTTTATTTCATTTATTTACTTATATGTGATGCTGAGGATCAAACCAAGGGCCTCACACATGCCAGGCAAGTGATCTACCACTGAGCCACAACTCCAGCCCAAAAGTTGGTATACTCTTGATACCAAAATAAATAAGATCATTATAAGAAAATAAAATCACAAACTCATATTCCTCATGAATTCAGAGGCACAAATACTGAACAATATTTTAGTAATGAGACCAAATAATATATATATTAAAAGAATAATTCCATTTTGTGACACACTCCTATAATCCCAGTGGCTCAGGAGGCTGGGGCAGGAGGATCCCAAGATCAAAGCAAACCTCAGCAACTTAGCAAGGCCCTAAGCAACTCAGCAAGACTCTGTCTCTAAATAATATATTTAAAAGGCTCAGGGATGTGGCTCAGTGGTTAAGAGCCCCTGGGGTCAATCCCCTGTATCAAAAAAAAAAAAAGAAGAATTCCATAATCAAGAAGTTAGGGTTATCCCAGGAATACAAGGTTGGTTCAGCATTCAGAAAAATGTAATTCACTATATCAACATAAATAAAAGAAGAAAACATTAACATAAGGAATTTAAAGAAAGAATAAGAAAACCCCTACTATCATCTGATGAAGAGAAAATGTGATAAAATTCAGAAGCTACTTATGATAAAAGACTCAGCAAACTAGGAAGAGGATGCTTTCCTAAACCTGATGATGGATGTCTAAGCCTACAACCAACACCATACTTAACACTAAAAGACTGAATGCTTTCCCCCTCCCATTAAAACTAAGATAAGAGAGACTCATTCTCACTTTCTGGATTAATTCTAGAAGGATGAAAAAAATGAATCCTTTCTTGCTTTTCTATTGAATCTAAATTTGTACTGTATCATATGAATAGTTTTTATTTGAACAGGCACACACAAAAAAGAAACACTATACCAAAGGTACTAGGCAGAGAAATAAAGACAGAAAGTTGAATAAAATGCACAGAGATCGACTGAACTAATAAGTACATCTGCAAGGTCATAGGACACATCTAATGCAGAAAAATCACCACGTGCAGCAGGGTATATCTGTAATCCCAGCTACCCAGGAGACTGAGGCCAGCATCAGCTATTAAGCAAGACCATGTCTCAAAAAGGGCTCAGTTGCAGAGCACCCCTGGGTTCAATCCTTAGTACCCCCCCACATACAAATAGAAATATCAATTGCATTTATCTGCTCTAGTAACAAATCAAATAATGACCCAAAATGTAGAAATTGAACAGAAATGGAAATGAGAAACTAAGCAATCTCATTGTAATACCTACAGCAAAACTAAAGTACATAACAAGTTGGAAAGAAATAACAAGTTGGACTTCATTCGAATTAAAAACTTCTGCTCTTTGAAAGACAAATAAGAAGACAAGCCACAGACTGAAAAAATGAGAAGCATTTGATAAAGATCTGCTATCTAAAATATGCAATTTTTAAACTCAACAATAAGAAAGCAGACAACTTGATTAAAAGTGGGTCAATGACCTTAACAGACACCTCACCCAAGAAGATACACAGATGACAAACAAGCATATGAAAAGATGCTCCTGATGCTAATTACAACCATCAAATACCACTACACATCAAAATGGTCAAAATGCAGAGCACAGACAGAACTAAATCTGGTGAGAACCGAAAGCAACAATTCACTCACTAATGGCAGGAATGCCAAATGGCATTACCTTTGGAAGACAGTTTTGCAGTTTCTTACAAACTGATGAAACTCTAATACCACATGATCAGCAATTTTACTCACTGGTATTTATCTAAAAGAACTGAAAACTTACATCCACACAAAAACCTGCACATGGATATCAATAGCAACTTTACTTATAACTGCCAAAGCTTGGAAGCAACCAAGATGTCCTTCAGTAGGTAAGGAAAGATGCCATGACTTAAGTACAAGGCATTCAAACTACTGTATGATACTGTAATGATGTACACTAATATAGTACACATTTGTCCAAATCCAGTAGTGAATGAGTGGAAACCCTAAAGTCAATTATGGATTTGGAATGACTATGATGTGTCAATGTGGCTTAATTGGTTCTAACAAGCTGTACTCCTCTGGTGAGAGGTGCTGATAATGGGGAGGCTACGTGTGTGGCAGGGATTAGAAAGGAAATCTCTGTGCCTAAAAAAATAAAAAAGCTTTAAAAGCCTTAAACAAAGAGATAAGTAGATCAATGGAAAAGACTAGAATAGAAACTGGGAGATTGTTTTTCCTCAAGTGCCATTAGTAAATTATTTCAGTTTTTTTTTTTTTTTTTTTTTTTTTTTTTTACAGGCAACTTACAGTTACCACTCCAGATTTTTTTTTTCCCCTACATAACACTTAAAAATACAACCCCATTCTCAGGTGCAGGCCAGATGAATGTAAACCACAGGCTACAGCATCTCCGGACCCCTCAAAAAGAATCCAGAAACAAGTATTCCCTCTCCAATCAATTCCATTCACAGGTATTTATCTAAGAGAAATGAAACCCAGTAGCCCACATAAAAACTTGTATAAAAAACCTCTGCAGAAGCTTTATTCATAATATCTCCAAACTGGAAATTGTCCCAAAGTTTATCGATACAGAAACAGATAAGTAAATTGTGGAATATTCATAATACTATTTAGTAACTAAAAAAACAAAAGAAAACAAAAACAACTACTGACTCATGACTCATGAATCAACATGAATCTCAAACAGCATGTGGTAAGCAAAAGAAGCCCTGAAAAAAATCATCATACTGTACAATTCCATTCATAAGCAGTTTGGGCACAGGTAAAACCAGTCGGCTATGGAGGACCTCAGCAGTGAATGCTAGGGTGAGGATGAGAGTTCAGGAAAAAGGAACTTTCTAAATAAAAGAAATACCCTACATCTTGGGGGTTGGGGATGTAGTAACACAATTATGTGAATTTTGACAAATGCCAAGATCTGCTTTCACCATGTAATTTTACCTCCAAACATATTAAAAGTAAAACAATAAAATATAAGAGTTAACATAGGTAGGTCTTTAATCATCAGAGTTGACCTTTAATTGATAAAATAATAGTCAAGGGTGGTGGTGCATGCCTATAATCCCAGCAGCTCAGGAAGATGAGGCAGGAGGATCACAAGTTCAAAGCCAACCTCAGCAATTTAGTAAGGCCTTAAGCAACTTAGTGAGACCCTGTGTCAAAATAAAACAAAAAGGGCTAGGATGTGGCCGGTGGTTAGATGATTAAGTGCTCCTGGATTCAATCCCTGGTACCAAAAAAAAAAAAAAGAATAAAATAACAAAGTTGATTAGGTCTTAAAGGAAGTCACTGGGGAAGTTACCAAAAAAGTCTCCATTGTTGCTATTAGTAAATATCCATTCAGGTTGAATTACAGAGAATCAGCTATAAAGTTAACTGGAAAAGAGAAGTTATGGCTAAAACTTGGGCTTTAAAAAGATACATAATTATAGATAACATTGACTAGTAGGAAATAGAATACATCCAATGGTTAAATGCAATGGCAGACACCTATAATCCCAGTGGTTTGGGAGGCTGAAGTAGGAGGACTGCAAATTCAAAGCCAGCCTGAGCAAAATCAAGGCACTAAGCACCTCAGTAAGATCATGTCTCTAAATAAAACACAATAGAGCTGGAGATGTGGCTCAGTGGTTGAGTGTCTCCTTGCCCCCAGTTCAATCCAGGGTACCAAAACAAGAACAAGTACAACTAGGTGATGGGTTATAGGCAACATATTCTTTTCTAGACTTCCCAAGCTTTCCAATTTTGTAAAATAAATATCAACTACTTTTATGATTAGAAAAGTTCTCTGAAAACATTACAAAAGAAGGCTCATTATCACTTCAAATGTTTGTAGCTATATCAAGACCTTCATGCAGCAAAGTCTTTGGACTCCTCAACCTTCTTTGAAAGGTTCAGAGTTAACCTAGGGCACTGTGTTGAGTATTTCACATATACATCTTATTTACTTAAAACAACAATTCTGGGGCTGGGGATGTGGCTCAAGCGGTAGCACACTCGCCTGGCATGTGTGCGGCCCGGGTTCGATCCTCAGCACCACATACAAACAAAGATGTTGTGTCTGCCGAAAACTAAAAAATAAATATTAAAAAAAATTCTCTCTTTCTCGCGCTCTCTCTCTCTCTCTTTAAAAAAAAAAAAAAAAACAATTCTATAAGATAGACATAATTATTATGATTCTCTTAATTGACACCATTCTCAGAAAGAGGTACTATTATTATCCTCATCTAGAACACAAAAACCAAGGCTGAGGTAGGCTAAGTAATTCTCCCCAACTGATCATCAGTGGAGCTGCACATGAACCAAAGCAGCTCACCCCAGAGTCCAAGCTCTACTCTTCAGACTTAGCTGTCCTCTATCTGCAAAGGCCATCTGGGCTGCTACTGTTACTGAATGGACTGGGCACTATCTGTGAGTCACTCCATTTAATTATACAAATACAATCTTATTTAATTTAAAACTTCTATAATGAAATCAATTCATGGATAATTATCATGGGGAATTAGGCACATCTTGACCCATACATTCTAAAGGACACTTAGGATCACCTTCCTTTGCAGTCACAGTAAGATTACTGAGCCAGTATGAGACTGCTAGATATTTCTACCAAAAAGCTATGCTTAGTTGGGCATGGTGGCACATGCCTGCAAACCCAGAGCCTCGGGAGGCTAAGGCAGTAGGATTAAGAGTTTAAAGCCAGCCTCAGCAACTTAGAGAGACCCTGTCTCAAAATAAAAATAAAATTTAAAAGGGGCTCTGGATGTGGTTAAACGCTCCTGGGTTCAATCCCTCAGTACCATAAAATAAAATGAAATAAAAAGCTAAGCTTAAATGGAGATGTATACAACCCATATTGCACTGTATTAATTCACTGCACTGCTTAGTTCCACTCTATGTATTATTTCTGTTGTAATCTTTTAAAAGACCAAATTAGGATTTTCTTAATATAAAATTCCCTTATTTTCTTTACATTATTTTAAGGATCAGATATCATTATATGAAAAAGTGGAAAGCATCAAGACAAATATACAGTATTATTTCTCTTGATACTAAATATTAGAAATTCCCAACTCTCCAAAATAGAGAAGATGGATCAACCATTCCTCTAAGAGCCAACTTGTCTCTACTCATCATTTAATGACTACATTCTAATAATCTACTCCTTTAGAGCAGATTTTCAGTGTGTTCCCTAACCACAATCAGGGTTATCTGCAAGCTTGTTAGAAATACCCATCCCAACCTGCTGAATCCCAAAGCTTAAGGAGGGCCTAGCACTCCTGTGAAAATCTGCAGATCATTTGAGCACCTGGCAGAATAATGATGGACTGCACTGGAGCCTAAATCTAAATGAATACCTTGACTCCAGGAAGAGTTCCCTGCAATATCAAGCCCTACATCTTCAGACTACTTTCTAGAAAAGAATAATATTTCAGAGACGGTACCTGAACAAACCAAAAGGCCCTTCTAAGACACCTATGAAATCCACCTCTAAGATACCTGTGAAGTTCTCCCCTGATGCACCTGTGAAGCCTGCTTCTAAACACCTGGAAAGCCCTCTCCTAAGACACCTGGGGTAAGTCCTCCGTTATGACACCTGGGAAACCCCTCTAAGATAGCTGTGAAAAAAGATGATACAAGTTTATTTTGGTCCCTTTTCAGATACACAATGAGAAAGAACAAAAAGGATTTCTGAAACTACAAAAGAAAATTTTTATCAACCTTAAAATGAGAAGATTCCTTTTGTTTTTAATTATAGATGGACACAATACCTTTATTTTTTATTTATTTGTATGTGGTGCTGAGAATCAAACCCGGTGCCTCACATGTGCTAGGCGAATACTCTACCACTGAGCTACAGCCCCAGCAGAGATGATTCTTGCCCACTTGGCGAGTTAACATAACACTTTCCTCTTTCTACCAGCCACCTTCTCTGTGCAGAGCAACATCTCTCACCACCTGCAGCAGGAGAAAACTAATCTGAATGTTCATGTGGTTTCTAAATCCCATTTAAGTTAATCCTTTTTGCTTTCCTTCTATAGGCCAAGTATTTTCTACTGAAAACTACCAAGTTTGAGTTATTTTCAGTAGAAAATTGGAACACGCCCTCTAAAAAAACAGCACATCAAGTTTTGCTGCTGTTGAAATGAAGAAATCATTTTATTTTGTTGCTAGTTTTAATCAAATCAGGCCTTGTTATCACTGCCATGTTGTTGAAATGGCTTATTTCTGTTAAAACAGAAGAGTGTTTTGTTATAGAGCCACACAAAATTGGGAACAAGGGGGGAAAACAAACTGAGAATGTCTAACAATTTTTGCACACTTCTAAGTTTAAAATTTTTTTTAAAAGGAAAAAAAATTATATTAAAATGTAAACTGTAGGAGCTGGGGTGCTTAGTGGTAGAGTACTTGCCTGGGATCATGAGTTCAAAGCCAGCCTCAGCAACTTAGCAAGGCCCTAAGCAACTCGGAGAGATTCTATCTCAAAATAAAATATAAAAAAGGGCTGAGGATCTGGCTCAGAGGTTAAGCGTCCCTGGGTTCAAACTAAATAAACTGACCCAAGTTTTCAAGTGGGTTCTGCTTTATAGGCTGTGCAATGATGGAAAGTTGTTCAATACCTGGGTGCCTCCATTTCTTAATCTGTAACTTGATACTGTGATAGCATGTACTTAACTACCTACTTTTACAAAATGGACTAAAAGAGTTAAATATTTTTAGTTTTTTTCAAAATCAGAGTACACTTTACACACACACACACACACACACACACACACACACAAGATTGATACGATATAAATATGTATCACTACAGAGACCACAAGGGCCAATATCTATAGGAAACATAGTAAGAAAGTTGTCAAAGATTTCAAGTCAAACTCCATGGAGGAGCGGATGAGGGAAGAAAGAGAATGAAAAAACAAAACCAAAGTTTCAGGTCCAAGCATCTATATAGGTAAAGCCTCACAATTCTTCAAGGTACAAGTGCTACTTAAACTGTCCAGAGAACGGATATGAAAGACCTCCAAACTCTCTTTGACCAAGTTAACATAACACTGGCAGACAAATATGACAGCACTAAAAGGGGTCTATCTCATTAATGATTAGTAATAAAAACTAAATGAAACATTTGCAAATAAAATTCAGCAACACGATATCTTTTAATTTTATAATTACAGGAATGATTCAATTGATAAGAGAAAAATCAATATAGATATATACCAATATAGATATAGCAACAAAATCCATAATATATCTAGACATCAACTTAATAAGACAGACAAAACTATAATGCACTTCTGAACAACATAAAACTCCATGAAAGGATATGATTTCTAAGTATGTTAAGAGACTCAGGAAGCTATAAAACTATTAAAATGTTACATTTCTCCTAAAATGATTTACAAGACTCAAAAATATTACCATAAAAATGCCAGGTTGTTTTGGTGGGTTAGTTTTTTATTTTTCTTTGGTCTATTTTTAAGAACTTAAAAAAGGGCCCTAGTATTTATCTACAAGAGTGGTTCTGGGGGCACTGGAGTTGTAGCTCAGTGGTAGACTACTTGCCTAGCATGTATGAGGCACTGAGTTTGCTCCTCAGCACCATGTAAAAGTAAATAAAGACATTGTGTCCATATACAACAAAAAAAAAATAAACACTTAAAAAAAAAGAGTGCTTCTAGGGCTGGGTAGCTCAGTGGTAAAGCACTTGCCTAATGCATGTGAGACACTGGGTTCAATCCTTAGCACTACATAAAAATAAATAAAATAAAGGTATTTTGTCCATCTACAATAAATAAATAAATAGATAGATAGATAGATAGATAGATAGATAGGAGTGGTTCTGTAATAGATAGATAGATAGATAGATAGATAGATAGATAGATAGATAGATAGGAGTGGTTCTGTTGCCACGAAAGTCACCTGAGGAACTATAAACTATTTTAATACCCTATCATACCCTAGAGACTCTAACTTAACTGGTCTGTATGGGGTTCCGGCACTATATTTTTTAAAATTCCCCAGGTAATTTTGATGTGCAGCCAGGTTTAAAAACTGCACATCTTAATAAGCAGCACCATCAGATGCTAAAATTCATTGTACAAACAGGAAGTAAGTTTCTGGCACAGAAACAAGCAAAGATCCCTACAACTAAAGGAAGAGTCCAGAACTTTACCCAAACCTTGCACTATCTGAAAGGTGAGTAAAGTATATACAAAAATATAAAAAATAAAAATAAATAAAAGCCAGGCACAGTCTGTAATCCCAGCAGTTTAGGAGGCTGAGGCACGAGGATCATGAGTTCAAAGCCAGGCTCAGCAACTGAGCAAGGTCCTAAGCAACTCAGTGAGACCCTGTCTCTAAATAAAATATTAAAAAGGGAGGCTGGGAATATGGCTCAAGTGGTAGTGCGCTCGCCTAGCATGCGTGGGGCACGGGATTTGATTCTCAGCACCACATAAAAATAAAAATATCGTGTCCATCTAAAACTATATATATATATATACACACACACACACACACACACATATATATAAATACACACACACACACACACACACACACTAAAAAGGGATAGGATATGGTTCAGTGGTTAAGGACCCCCCCCCCCCGCCGGGTTCAATCCCTGGAACACCCCCTCCCCCAAAAAAACCCAGCACATCAAATTGGTGGGAAAAAAGATAAGATTATCATTATCTAAATAAACTGTATTGGGACGACTATAACTGAGAAAAACAACAACAAAAATGCTAGATTGGGCTGGGGATATAGCTCAGTTGGTAGAGTGCTTGCCTTGCATGCACAAGGCCCTGGGTTTGATCCCTACTGCCCCCCCCCCCAAAAAAAAACCTGCTAGATTTTCTTTAGCCAAAATTAACTAAAGATTCACAGATTAAGGAGGAAACTACAAGACAATATTTCTTTCTTTTTTTTTTTTTTTGGTGCCAGTTACTGAACACAGGGTAGGGCCTCACACACACTTAGCATGCACTCTACCAATGAGTTACACCCCCACCCTTTCTTCCTATTTTGGAGATGGGGTCTCATTATGTTAACTAGACCAGTCTTGAACTTCTGGGTTTAAGTGATCCTCCTGGCTCAACCTCCCAAGTATCTGGAATTACAGACATACTCTAGTATGCCTGGCCCAAGAGAATATTTATAATCTTGGGATAAGAAAAGCATTTCTGACCATGACAAAAATCTAAAAGCAATAAAGGAAAAAAAAAATGGATACTTGGTCCCCCACCATCACCCCCACCCCCCCAAAAAAAACAGAAACATAGAACTAACACATTGTAACTTAAGTGACCTTAAGTGACTATATTCCTAGTAAAACTAACTTGGCAAATTTAAAAGGGGAATAACGTTTGTCAAAACACACAGTGGGCCTGTTACAGTAGCACATGCCTATAACCCCAGCCACCTCGGAAGCTGAAGCAAAAGGATCACCTGTTTGAGGCCAGCTCTGGCAACTTAATGAGATCCTAAAAATGAAAAAGGACTGCAGATTTAGTTCAGTATTAGAGTGCCCAAGTTCAATCCCTAGCACCAATAAACAAAACTGTGATAACAGGGATAGGGGTATAGCTCAGTGGTAGAATGTTTGCCCAGCATGCTGAAGAGCCTGGTTTCAATTCCCATACCAAAAAAAATTTAAACCTTATTATTTAATACACAAAAATAATAAGATCATAAACCAATAAGAATAAAATGTGAGGGGTTCAGCGGTAGAGTGCTTACCTAGCACCTATGAGGCACTGGGTTCAATCCTTAGCACTACATAAACTTAAAATAAATAAAAGTATTGTGTCCAACTACAATAAAAAATATATTTTCTTAAAAAGGTATCTAAGGGCTGGGATATAGCTTCACATGCAGAAGGCCCTCAGTTTAATCCCCAGCACCAAAAAAAAAAAAAAGATACTTATATAGAAACAATATTCTACGTGGGGGTACTTTTTAATTTTCTGAATTATTTTATATGAATTACATATTTTCTTTGTAATGATATTTTAAAACTGAATTATCTTTTTAAAATAAGTTTTTTGTGTGCATTTTTATCACTGCTTTGTTTTATTTACTTATTTATTTAGATACCCAGGATTGAACACGGGGGTGCTCTACCACTGAACTACATCCCCAGCCCTTTATTTTTTATTAATTTTTTTACTTTGAGCCAGGGTCTTGCTAAAGTTGCTGTGAGCTTAAGTTGCTGAGGCTGGCCCTGAACTTGCAATCCTCCTGCTTTAGTCTCCTGAGTCCCTGGGATTATAGGCTACACCATCATGCCTGGCTTGCTGTGTGCATTTTAAAATCTTAAGGAATAGTATGAAATAGACTTGTCTTTTCCTTTTACTACTTGACCACCACTATTCTTTTTATCCCACTCAAAGGTCATTTCAAATATGCTAGTCCCCATCACCACCATGACCGCCTTGGGAAAACCACAGGTAATAATGTGCTCCCCACACACTAATTTGGCTTACTTTCCAAACAGTGAACATTCACAAAGTGCTGTACGAAAGAAGATCATTCCAAACAAAGAAATGAAGCTCGGGAAGGAATGGAAAACTTCAGTGAACAGAGGAACATAAAGTACTACAGGTATCATAGGCAACTCCAGACCACAGGGAACTCCAAGGACAAAAAGGAAACAACAATCAAAATAACAGTTTCTTGGACAAATAAACCGTGAGGAACCTATAGACTAATTCATAGGAGCCATAATCACTGACTGAAACACACATCATTCAGCTTTTGAATGAAAATTTGTAAAAACAAATAATGACATACAAAACCACCAGGAACTTGAATATGTAGTGGATCCTGGATGACGTGAAGTATTAATTCATTTATATGTGATAACGATCTTGTGTTCAGGTCACTTTTATATACATCTTCTCAATGGCTCTCCAAGTGCAGTATAGGGAACCAGACACTTTCAGGGGGACCATACTGACAAAACTGTTTCCATCAAACATGAAGACATGACTTGCCCTTTTCATTCCCACTCAAAAGAGCACAGTGGAATTTTTCAGACCCCTTGTGATATGTGATGCCACTGAGCTAGCAAAATGTATGCTTGTGTTTTAAAATCCTCATAAACACCAATTTTAAAGAAACCTCTCTGGGGTCCTTGATAATTTTTAAGATTATTCAGGAATCCTAGGACCAAAAAGTTTGAGAACCATTGCATTACGATAGTATGTCTACTTTTTTTCTGTATGATTTAAATTCTCCAAAAAATAAAAAGTTTTTTTTAAACTGGCAGTGTGCAGTGATGAATGAATTAGGAAGATAAAAATATCCATTTAACCCAGGAGCTAGAAACCCATTAGAAATCCCCTCTTGACCCAACTCACTCAGGTACACCCAGACCCCTCCTCAAATGTCAAGGGACAACTAAAATTAAAGTTCATGTTTCCCTCTGTTAACTTCTCAAAAGAAACACATGCAATTACTTCACTTTTATATTTTAAATTTAAAAACCCCTCTCCCTTGCCTAAGACAGTCACAAGACTTCGTAACCACCAATCATGCTAAAGCCAACCTTATAGAAACTGTGCTCTTATCTCTCTCTCTCCCTCATTTAGGACTAACCAGATCCAGGGTCCAAACTCTGTTCTGTTCGGGAATTTGCTGGACCACACTGAAATAGGTGTCCCATGGCTGCTGTTCAGAAGTCTTTGGTGGCAGGGCTTGTGTGGGGTTTAGCCCATCAATGGCAATCAGTCCATTCTTTCTCTGCACTCTCCTCCCTTGCCGGCCTCCATCCATTCCAGCTGTCTTGCATAAAGCTTGGCATTTGTCTTTCCTCTTCTCCATGTTCTAATCCTGCTCTAGAAAGCAGCTACAAAACTGGTGGCTGCAGTTGGTCAGTATGGTCCCCCTGAAAGTGTCTGGTTCCCTGTACTGCACTTGGAGAGCCATTGAGAAGATGTATATGAAAGTGACCTGAACACAAGATCATTATCACAAATAAATGAATTAATACTTCATGTCATCCAGGATCCACTACATATTCAAGTTCCTGGTGGTTTTGTATGTCATTATTTGTTTTTACAAATTTTCAGCTCAGGCCTTCCCCAAGCACTGGGTCTCAGAAGCACTTGGTGGCTTCCTAAAACTCACAGTGCTGGGCCCCACCCCAGTTTCTAAGTCAGTGGGTCCAACTTTCCCATAAGCTTAAGGGAACGCTGATGCTACTCCTGCTGCTCTGGGAACAACAAATCGAGAACCACTGCTCTGCTGTTTCTGCTGAGACCCAAAGGCCCGTGTTTCCCTATGGCTCTGTCCAACCTCTTAAGAGCAACAGGTAGCTAATCACCCTGGAACAGCTTCTCCATGAATAAAGCAGACTATGAAAGTAAACTTTGTTCTCCAGAGGGTGCAAAGGAAAAGGTATATAGGAGGAAAAACTTCATCAGGTGGGTAAATTGAGGTAAAAGAATTTTTTACCAGATCCACTGATACAATAAAAAGCTAATTCTCAGCAGAAGTTGCCTCTTTCAACCATGTGGTGCTATTTCTACACATTTTCCTCAGAGATTGAAAATTGGCAACTAGCCCAAAGATATACTCCCTATAGTTTTCCAACTACCTGACCTGCAGGCTATTCTGGCGGCTTCTTTAGGAATTCTCATTTTAAAGACATAAGGAAGAGATATTTATCCCAGAAAGCAGAGCTCCAGATAACAAATCTATCTCTCACACTGTAAGTGGCATGTGCAAAGTCCGATAGTAGGGACAGGAAAAGGCCAAGTAGTCCCATGTTGCCATGTTGCTTGGAGAAAAAAAGCCCCCAGTTAAGCAAAAAACAAACACTTCAGCTCACTTACCTTGGTCATGCCTCCTGCCTGTGCCGTGTTCAGTCCCGCATGGCCGGCCATTTGCGGGGAAACCTGTGTTAAAGTCTCGGCCAACACACTGCTCGTGGCACCCTGCATGGCTGGAGTAGGGTATGGCATTCCAGCTCCCCTTCCTCTGCCAGCAGCCCCAAGAGATCCATTCATGACTTGCGCCTGCCCTTGCTGAGCTTGATTCATTAAGCTATGGCCAGAGTTACTATTGAGGAGGCCTGGATGGGTCTGGTTAAAGTTAGCATTCATGCAGATCCCAGGTCCAGTCTGCGATGTGGCAGGGCTGCTGGTCACCAGCCCCACTTGCTTTTGTGCTTGTGGATTCAGTGCTTGGGAAGCAGGGGGAGTGGGCCCAGAGGTGCTGGCTGCCTGTTTGGGCAGGCTGGGGGCTGATGAATCTCCCTGGTTCAGAGGGCTTTTGCCCATGGCCCCCAGGCTGGCCATGTTCGTACTGTTCGGCTGCCCTTGAGCCTGGCTGCTTAGGCCCTGCTGCACAGGGCTGCTGGCACTCACATTTCCTATTCCTGGGTTGATACTAGAGCCACTGCCTCCTCGAAGAAGCTCCGACAGCTGTTTATGTTTTGAAGCAGCATCTGGAACAAGGTTCCCACTGTTTAAAAGGCCTAATTCTCCTCCATTGGGGATCAGTTCATCAGGAAGATCATTTTCCAAGTCAAACAATGATCCAAAATCTAGAAATTAAACAGAAACGGAAATGAGAAAATAAGAAACCATAATAGCTTTCCTACTGTCACATGTTACTATGATTTTTAACCTAATGGGCATTTGAAGCAGAACACTAGGGTGCCTTCAGAGTAATGTCAAAATGATCTGAAATTTTGGGAAAATAAAAGAAGGAAAAAGATTTTTTCATGTTCTAAAAAAGGAAATGTTAAAGGTGGAGGAGAGCCAGCCCCACTGGATTTTATCATATTCTAAAACAATTATATAATACTATGTGAGAAAAAACTCAAGATATACAAGGATAATAAATAGGAAGACCAAAAAGTCACTAAAGTTAAAATGGTTTTAAGAATCTATGTGTATTAGAAAGTAACTGGACATTAAATTAGTTAAATAGTAGTTTGGGGAAATGAAAGCTCAACCTTAAGTGATTGTACTTTTTTAAAGTTAAATCATTAAAGAAAAAAAAACCATAATGGAAAACAAGATTAGTGATTTCTCAAAGTGGAAAGCTGCCAAAAATACTAAAGATACATACAGAATTAAAAAGTTAAAAATAGAAGTTTAAAGAGTTGTATTATGAGAAGTGTCAATCATACAGAATAATGATAAGCATAGCCGGGCATGGTGATACACGCCTGTAATTCCAGTGGTTCGGAAGGCTGAGGCAGGAGGATCCTCAGTATATAGCCAGCCTCAGCAACTTAGCAAGGCCCTAAGTAACTCAGCAAGACCCTGTCTCTAAATAAAATATAAAAAAGGGCTGGGGATGTGACTCAGTAGTTAAGCACCCCTGGATTCAATCCCCAGTATCAAAATAATAACAACAAGGGTAACCACAAAGACTCCCAAGTGGACAAGGCATATAGCAGATAACCATCCCAAAGGAAGTGTGTGGTCTGTGTCACCTCTACTCCCTCACCTCTCTGAGCTTCCCAACCCACAGTAAGCAAGCTGCACATTCATGTACAACGGATGAGATATGCAGAATGATGTTCACCTTGGTATTATCTGTAAAAGAAAATGCCAATAACAGAAAAGAAAAAGCCAATAACAATAAGAAACAGTTTAGCCTGATGTTAGAGACTAATTGGTCCTGCTTACACCTTAACCTTTGCTTTCTTCCAGCTTCCCACTTACCAACTATAAAACCTTGGGTAGGTTACTCAGCCCTTCTGTGCCTCAGTTTCCTCACCTGAAAACTAGAGATGATGATGGCCCCTACTCCTAAGGGTGCTGTAGGAACTAAATGAACTAATGAATGGAAAAGAGTGCTATTATAGGTGACACATGAACTCAATAAGCATTACCTATTACTACTATTATTGTTATCCAATAACAGAAAACTTAATTGCTTGGGCTGGAGTTGTGGCTCAGTGGCAGAGAGCTTGCCTAGCATGTGTGAGGCACTGGGTTCAATTCTCAGCACCACATATAAATAAAGATTCACCAACAATTAAAAAAATTTTTTAAAAAGAAACTTAATTGTTCTGTACTATAAAACATTCTATTTAATACTTAGGATGACTATAGAAATGTAGGGAAATGTTATAAAAACATGCAAATAGAAATGTATGCCAAATGTACACAGAGTAAGATTAGAACAATGGCTGGAATGTAACATATCAAAAATAAAATTAACTGTGCTTCTCCCCTCCCCCACAATTAAAAAAACTCACCTGCCCTCCCATCTCCCACATTTAGAAGTTTAACAACAACTTCTCCAGGGTGGCAGGTCCTCGTGTTTGCTTACCCAATTACCCCTCCCCCTACACTGCTGGCAAACCCATGTGTTCTGAGGTGGCTGCCTTAGAGTTTCTCTGGGATCGGCAGCACTGTTCCCTGGCCACAGGAGAGAAAGTGGCCAAGCACATGTCCACCTCCCCCGTGCAGGTGACAAAATCCCAGCTCAAGGAAGTTGAACAACTGTCAATAGAAATCATTCTGGAAAAGGTTTTCCTGCACAATAGTAAGGGAGGCTCAGAAAGAAATTTCTTTTCTGACCAGATTCGTCCTGGACCTGTGGCAGTCCTCCTGCAAACAGAAGAAACCACTGCTACTCTCACACTAAAAAAATACTAACACTTGAGTCCATGAGGTCCGAACTGTTCAATTATCCAATCCTGGAACCTACTGATTGAGAAAATACACTGCCTACAGTTGAAGCCATTTTAGCTACAGTCTAATATAATCACAGCTGAAAATATCCTAATATATCATCAGGTCTATGGATGAGCAGAGCACACAAAGACCATCACAGTGGACCCCCTCCCTCTTCTCAGTACTTTACCCAACCCCCTCCAGATGCACCCTACTTTCCAGCCATAATACAGTGACCTGTCACTTAGATTGGAAGTCTTTTCTGGATATTCTCTTGGGCTAGAAAATGCCACCCTAAACCCCACTCAGTGACTATGAACAGTGGCCATGCAGACTTCCTTCCCCTACAGAACTGACTAGTGCCTCTTTTTCACTGCCCAAGTTCTCTGTACTCTCCTGCCTGGCAAACCATCTCTATTTAATACACACCTATTACTCCCCATCTGACCACAAGAAATGAGGCACTACTTACCATGTATACACACACACACACAGTTTCCCCAGAACCCTGAGAGTAAGCTACAGACTAGCAGGATACTTTCTTCCCACATACTTCAGTATGTATCACCTAAGAACACTCTTTCACATAACCAAGTATATTTGTCAAATCTAGAAAGTGTAATACCGAGCATATAATTAATATACTGCCCTTACTCAAATTTTATGGTCCAAATAATGTCTTTTGTCATACTCATTTTCCTGATCCAATTCAGAATCCCAGTTGTCCTGTCTCTAGTATCTCATCCCATCAAGAAAAGCGCTTCAGCCTTTGTCTCCCATTACTGACATTTCTGAAGAGTAGAAACCAGTTGTTTAGTAGATAGTCCCTCAATTTTGGGTGCCTCTTCAGGACCTGTCATTGTGAAGAGACTGAATATAATCCTGGATCAAGCAAACAATTCCATGAAAAAGCACAGGTGGTACCCAGAGGACCACCCCACTATTGCAGGTCAGTCCACAAGTTTTATGCTGCTACTTTGTCCTGAATTTTGAGATTTATTAAGTCTCCAGATATAAACCGTACAAAATAAAGTTCAAAAAAATTTCTCCCACCATAACTAACATTTTGTCTGCTGCCTTCCAGGCTTTGTCCACATGCACCCACACTTTCTACTCATCACTCTACAAATACATGTTTTTTTTAATGCAGTGCCCCTTAATCCATGAACATGAAAATGAAATTTCATCCAAACCAGAAAGTGGAACACCAAAATAGAGATTCTTTCCTTCATATTTGCTTGGAGTAGGGATGAAGAGTGTGTAAACTAGAAACAAATACACTCCAAATTCCAAATATTTCATACTTAAAGTGCGGAACAACCTGCAGAATTTTCTTTCTTTCTTTTTTTTTTTTTGGTGGCATTGAGGATTGAACTCAGGACCTTGCACATACTAAGCAAGCACTCTACCACTGAGCTACATTCCCCAGCCCCCTGCAGAATTTTCTAACAGGCCCTTTCAAGCATCCCCAAGCACTCCTCCAAGGAGAAGGTGCCAAGCCAAGGAACAGCAGACAATGCCACAAGAACAGTTAAAATAAATTTGCAAAGTTAGGGCCCCGGCTAGGTGTAGGACAACAGGAAAACTGAAATCAGGAGTTCAGATTCTGACTTAACAATTGGTCATGGGTCCTTGAGCAAATAGATTAATTTCTTCATTGCTTTACCCTCATTTGTAAAGCAAGGATAATATTCCAGGGTTACATGATACACTTTGCACTAAGACATTGGGTGCCATAGATAGTGGTTATTTTATAATATCCTGAAGAACAATTTCTCACCTTTAAAAATCCACCCATCATGGGCTAGGATGTAGTCTCAGTGGTAGTGTTTGTCTAGCATGCCAAGGCTCTGGGCTTAAAAAAATTCACCCATCATCCTACCACTCTCCGATCTACCAGTTTTCATTTATGCCTTATTCTAGTCCTTACCAAATACATGGTCAATTTTTGTAGCTGGGTACTTTTCTCGGGCTAGTGTTTTAGTTTGGTTTTGACTGGTCTGTCAAATTGTGTCCACTTTGATAACACTTTTTCCTCATTCTATTTCAGTCCAAACACAGATATCTAACAACTGTTTGGGTTCAGTAAGAGTTGACTAATTCTTACATCCTCATCCACCAGTCCAAATATACTAGGTGTGGTTTTTTAAAAAGACAAGACAGATTGAAGGGAGATCGGTAGAGTAGATGAAAGGGAAGGGACCAGGACAAAGGAGGAAGGGAAGAAAAGAGGAAACACAGGGAATAATATTGGCCAAATTATATTGCTATATTGTGTGCATGTATGAATATGTAACAAGAAATTCCATCATTATGTGCAACACAATAAAAAAAAAACAGAAGAAAATAAAGACAGGACAGGCTGCATACATTCCCTCAATACCACCCTTCTTCTCACAGCTGTTCCCTATACTTTTGTTCAAAAAAACTAACAAAGGAGAGTGAAGAAAGCACATCAGGATATTACAACATGCACAACTACGCTTTCTACACAACAATGTCCCAACATGTGGACTGAGCAATAGCAATCTGAGTCATCGGAAGTTCCTAAGGTTCAAGATGAAAGCTATTAATTCCAATCCTGGGTAAATTCCCTTCTCTCTGCCAATCCTAAGGCAAAGCTGAAGATGCACAGATCACGGGTACCCTGCTTTCTGAACTGTTGTCCTTGGCAAGAGATTTCCGGGTCACACATCAAAAATACCAAAAACCACCTGTCACATTTCCATGGTTAAGGACAAGAGTATTCTCTCTTCTGGAGCTTCCTGGCCACTAACCTAGAGCCCACCCCCTCACTAAGCTAATAAGAGAGAAAACACAAACTACAGCTTTCCAATTTTGGGGGAAGCCTGATGAGGAAAGAGGAAAATTTAAGGTTTTAGAACAGAGAAAGTCATAACCAACCAAACAACAAAGGACATTTCACTGCTAGCTGGGAAACCTAAACCAGCAGAGATCCTGCTCACATGATGACCACTTCTGAACACATAAAGATAAATGGTATCCCAAAAGGAGCTGTGAGACCATTTTTATTTATCATGATCAGAATTCAAATCTACCTTTTTTTCTTTGTACCTTGAACCTTGGGGCACTTTACCACTGAGCTATATATCTCCAGTCCTTTTTTTATGTTGAGACAGGGTCTCATTAAGTTGCTTAGGACCTCACTAAATTGCTAAGGCTGGCCTCAAATATGTGACCCTTGAACTTGTGATATTTCATCTTAAACAAGGCACAAATAACTAGCAGGTACTTGGGTGAAAAGCTTCTCATTTTACAGAAATATATATCAGGAAGAACAGGTGCAGTCATGCAACCCCTGGTGGTCCCAGCTACTTGGGAGGCTGAGGTTGGGGGAGGGGGGTTGGGGTGTCACTTGAGCACCAAATCAAGCCAGCTCAGGCAACAGAGCAAGACTCCATTTCAAAACAAAAACAAAATCACCAGATGAGTAGCAAAGTCAATCTGTCCATCCAAAAACATTTGAAAACTGTTTCAAATATACCAACCAAATTACCCACAAAATATACCTTTCTTCAGAATTTCTGAAATCTCCTCTATCTTAAGATCTTTTTCCTTCGAATTACATTTGGCACCCCAAATTCTCTAAATTACACAACTTGTTTTAATATCAAAACTTGGACAAACCGTTTTATCGTATCTTCTATGGCCAGAAGTATGAACTCTTGTACTCAATAAAGATACTGAACAAATTAAAATTACACTATCAATTTCACATGCAAACTCAGGAGGGCTTAAGCTCCACTGAGGGAGGGATGCTGGCTGTCTGGCTCACCACTATCTACTTGCTAAAGTACTTAGTATGGATCAGGTACTCAGTAAGCATCTGTGTGTTAAATCAATGTGTGAATTAACAAGAAAATCACCAGTTATGGTGGAGACATACACTGTCAATTTTAATAAGTCGCTCCCCTAGCTAGTCAAAGATATAAAGTAAGAGTCATTTATTACTACACTCTGAAAACAGAAACAAAGAGAAGTAAATTAAATGATGAATTCTCAGGGCTGCAGTTGTAGCTCAGTAGTGGAGTGCTTGTCTCGCAATCAGGAGACACTGGGTTCGATCCTCAGCACGAAGGAAGGAAGGAAGGAAGGAGGAAGGAAGGAAGGAATTAATTATGTCCATCTACAACTAAACATTTTTAAAAAACAAAGAATTCTCTTGGAATGTTACACTGTTTTACTCATCTGTCTCTTTACCCCTCTTTATGTTCCAGGAACCATTCTGGTACATTTCACTCTACCTCAGTATCAATGAAGACTGATGCAAAGATTATATGTAGTAAGAAATAGTAGTGTGAGAAATTACAGATAAGTTTTAGATGCCATTTTGTTGTGTGTTCACATTTCTCTACTTCCAAGAGTCTGAAACTCCCTTCCCATGAATATTTGTTTCTCTCCACCCACTCCTTAATTCTCTCTAGCATCCCTATTCCCTGTGAAAAAAGGTCTGCTTTCTTAAGAGTTTTTCAGAGTTCTTTAGGGTTTTTCTTTCGGCATTACCTGCACTATAAATAACTACTCAAATCTTTCAAAACTGAGCATTTTATTCAGCCACCATGGAAAAACTTAAAAGAAGAATTTTAAATTCTTAAGCATCCACTGGACACAACATGAACTAAGACAAAAAAATCATTAGCTGATTTAGCCAATCCACGCTGTATGTGTTTCAAAATATCGTGTTACATATGATAAAACATGCAATTTTTACCTGTCCATTTCAAAATTTTTGATGCCTGCCCTCAAAAAAAAAAAAATCAATACAAAAATGGATCTAACAGGGGTAAGGGATGCTGAGAAACTCACATCTTAAGAGAGAAGGGTATGTGTTTCACAGGGCTACAATTCTTAGAGAACCTGGAAACCATTCTAGACCCTGTCAGTACCTTTATCAAGATCTTCTAATTAGAGACAACATGGAAGCACTTCCTGGTGCAGTAAGAAGAGACCCAGGAAGGTGTGCATTCAGATCACAACTGTCACTACTGCTGCTACCTTCCTGTCCTGCATATGCTTTCCTCGGTGGAAAACCAGAAAGCAGCACCTGTCCAGCAGGGCAGTGGATGGAAGAACTCCATCCTGCAATGTACCCAATGTGTACATTGTGTACACATGGTGCTCAGCACAGAATCACTGTCACAAGCTCATCTCCCATGGCAACTGGGACTGAAGATAACACCTGTCAAGAACCTGGCACCCATGCCGGGCACAAAGCAGGCACTCAAAAACCACTGCATTTCTATGGTACAGCCCTGCTATTATCTGCAGCTTTGATGACCTGTGGCAATTCTGGTAAATTAAACCCCACTTTGCCTTGAAAATTCTTAGGGATTATATAAATATATAATGGAATAAACTCCTCAACAATGGAGAATGAAAACACATGAGAGAGAATTCTTTCATTAGCATTTATGCCACTATAAGTAAGTACCATCTAGCCAATTAAACAAGTTCCCAAAAGACATCTAACATTTTTTTTAAAATAATACTATTAGGAAATAATTAAAGCAAATTCCTTCTAAAAATCTTCTGTGATTCAGGCTTCTTTTATGCAGACACACCACCCGCTAATTAGTACAGAATAATGAGGTTTTACTTCATTCTGAACAGTGAGTGATCCGATATGAGCAAAAAGTTGTGCCCCTCCTCAATGGTCCTCACTAATCCACTGGAGGTTGGCTCCACTTGGCTGGACAGTCGCTGACACTCACCGCCCCCCACAGTGGGGAGGCAAGTCCCTGCTCTGGGCCTTTACTCTGGGAAGGTCTGACTAGGACTGAGACTCCACTAGAAGAAATCTTCCTACCCAGAGGGTCATAACTAATTGAGGAAAAAGACAATCCATGGACACCAAGTCACAAACTTAGATTGATAACACACATATCATATTTTACAGCCAAGTGGAATGGGATGAAGATCCATAAAGACTTCAAATAATAGGCAAACTCTGAGTAGAACATGAAGGAAAGAACACTGAGAAAAGAAGAAAAGAAGATTCCAATCAGGCAGGTATGTTAAGACATAAGCTAAGCAGCCACAAGTTGGTTACTTTGCTATGGTGAGTTCCAAGGAAAAAACTTCCAAAATCTCAGGATCCACACACCTGATCAGATAAAGAATGCTCTAAAAGGAATGGACCTCTGGGGAGGATCACTGCAACTATCTACCCACTGTTCAGCAGACAAAGCACAGCAGATGACAGACAATAAGGCCCAAACCCTAGCCTTTAACATAAACTTAAGTTCTGTGTTGAAGGCTAGACAACAATTCAACTTATTAAACCTGAATGTACAGCTGAACTATGGGACAAATGTCATGTCCCAGAAGTATCCATGCAGGGGTGCTCACATGAAAACCTGCCTAGCAAGTATATTTCAAACTTTTTACATTACAGGAACTAAAATGTAAGTCTGATTTATCAAAAAACACACTTTTACAGTTTTCAAGAATCATTTGACTTGTGAAAAGGTAAAGGTAAATTCTACTTCACATGATCACTTACTATCAGAACTTCAGTATTTTGTTTTTTCATTGTCATATGGGCTTCCTGGCCACTCTGCATCAGGTACCAGGAAACCTCGCTTCAATGAATGCTGACAGTTCTTCTTTCATTCAAGAATCCAAAACGGACCCAAATGAAAGTGCTCTGTTGTAATGGACCTAAACCATGCCATCCTGGATATGTACTGAGCCTCCTATCTTCATTCTGCACACCAAGAAGTCAGAGGGGAAGTGCCATTCTCAGCTGCAACAACTTAAGTTTCCCAGGCATGGTGTGTGTGTTAAAGGATGGAGAAAAGCCTCACAGGTACTAGGATGGAACCAGAGGGTGGCTGTCATAGTAAATGACCTTGCATTCCCTACAAATTATCTCAACTGTTTAGGGCAGGAACAGTAGAAAGGGGCTCATTGTTCTCTCTTGACCATAGCTGAGAGGGACACCAAGACCCCAATGAGGCACTATTACCAGCTGCCTGCCTTCTCTGCAATTAGTAAACTGTTGGGGAAAGGATTATTTTGGCAAGAACAGTCCTGGAAAGGAAAGGCTGAGCTAGGATCCAACCCCTCAGAGCAAGCCCCAGACCTCAGATGCCCTGGCCACACATCAGGACAAGCAAGCAGACCTGGTGGATCAGGTCCTTGGGCCAAATGCTTGTGAGCTATAACAGGCAGGCAGCAACACCAAGTCAGGAGAAAGGGGGAAAGTGCATTCTGGCATGAAAGTAAACTTAAGTGACAGTGTAAGAAAACGTGTGCACTATTTGGAAGCCAAAAAAAAGAAAATCAATGCCTTAAGTTCAAAAGCAAGTCACTAAAGATAAATCAGAAAAGACTGCATAGCTCAAAATGATAAAAAAAAAACCCTAGGGTAAGCACTAATTACTAGACTATGTTAATAAAGAAAATATAAAACCTCCAATGATTCTTATATTGGGCACAGGTGTGCTACTTTTAAGACTCTGCCAACATACAAGGAAAGTTTGGTAAAATTAAAATTACAAATGTTGCTGGGTGCAGTGGCACAGGCCTGTCACCCCATCAGCTCAGGAGACTGAAACAGGAGGACCACAAGTTCAAAGCCAGCCTCATCACCAACAAGGCATAAGCAATTCAGTGAGACCTTGTCTCTAAATAAAATACAAAACAGGGATAGGTATGTGGCTCAGTGGTCAAATGTGGCTCAGTGCCCCCCAAATTCAATCCCCAGTACCAAAAAATTTACAAATGTATATGCCTTTTAACCATGAGACCCATTTCTAGGAATTGTTATATACATGTGTACTTAACTTCACAGGGCTACTTATTACAGCACTGCTTGAGGGAGGACAAGACTGGAAATTACCTAAATATCCATCAGTGAAGCAGATTAAATCAGTGATGGCACAAACTCGTACAACAGACCACTAAGCAACTGTATAAAGACACAAAGTTCTCCCATGCCAACATCTAAGGCCATGTGCACAGTAAGCTACCTCAGTTTGCAAGGAAAAGGCAGGAAGAAGGAAGAAAGGGAACAGTATGTGCTAGAACACAGATCTACACTGGTAGGGAGCATAAACTAGTCCCTGTGTGACCTGGGAAAACAAGGTAAGAGGGAGGGAGGCTCTCAACATCTGCCCTACAATTTTTGAGCCATGTGAGTTAACTTCTAAGTAGTAAGTGAAACTGTTGTTTTTAAAGGCAGCCCCTACTCTGGGGTGCCTGGGCCCAGATTATTAAGTTTCAGCACCTGGTGAGAACATCTGGAATAGTCCCATGTGCTCCAGTTTCCAGTGGGAGTGTTTGAAATTTGAGGTTAAAATTTGAAATGGGTTCAATACTAGTGGGCTGGGATTGTAGCTCAGTGGTAGAGCACATGCCTCTCACGCATGAAGCACTGGGTTCCATCCTCAGCACCACATAAAAATAAATAAATATATTGAGTCCATCTACAACTAAAAAATATTTTTAAAAATATTTCTGGTATTCACACAAGCTTAGAAGGCTGGAAAAGAAAAAGCACTTTAAAGACGGACTTTGTTTTTTTCTAAAGGAATATGACAATCTACATGTAACATTTTGTACCCAAAGTAGTAGCAGAATGAGTGTTTCTCACCTTCAGAAATCTGACATCATTTCAAAATACTCCAAGAAACTGTGGTTAGCTGTCAAGACTTGTAGTTTCCAGCACATCAATGAAAAACCTCTTATAAAAAGATTGTTAGGGTCTGGGATTGTGGCTCAGTGGCAGAGCACTTGCCTCACACGTATGAGGCCCTGGATTCGATTCCTTAGCACCACATAAAGGTATTGTGTCCACCTACAACTAAAAAAATTAAAAAAAAAAAAAAAAACTGTTAAAAATGGAGCTTATCCAGGAGGCTGAGGCTAGAGGATTTTAAGCTTGAAAGGCCAGCCAGGGAATCTCAGTGAGACTCTGTCTCAAAAAATTAAAAGGGATGGTGATATAGCTCAAATTCCCAGAACCATTTAAAAAAAAAAAATGATCTTGTAACAAAGGAAGTGGGAACTGGATAACCGGACATAACAAAAAAAAAAAAAAATCACATTTTCATATCTCTGAATGGCACCTCTCAGGTAATCTGTACTTTCTTTAAAAATTCAAGGTTTTTATTTATTAAAACTCTGCTATCACCATGTCACAGATTCTCCTAATCAAAAATACAAATACTCACACATGTACATATTCAAAAAGGATGTTCTGATTTGGATTAATTTTTAACTAGATTTTCATTAGGTTTGTGTGTGTTTTAAATGCTGGAGATTGGACACCCCCACACACAAGGACCTCATGTATGATAGGCAAGCATTCTACCACTGAACTATATCCCCAGCCCAGATTTTGGTTTTTTTAAAAAAGCACTTGCAAGAATATAAAATGAAAGAGAAGTCCCAAACCCCCAGTTCCTCAATTCCCTAAAAATACCTAGAGCTTGTTATCTGAAAACTTTTTACACTGCATACACATTAGCATACATCTTCTTACCCTTGGAAAAGGTTCTTGTTTTTATTCACCCTTTCCTTTAATAGGATTTTGGGGTCATCTTCAGTGTTAACAATTTTAAGATTAATTACTAAATTAATGAAAGCTGTGCAGTTAATGTGAATGTTCTTCCAAGGCCCACCAAGCAAGAAACTGTTTTTCACTCTGCTTGGTGTAGGCTGTTAAGCTACAGATATCTGTATATCAACTAATAAGCCAGATTTTAAGAATCTTTTCCAGGAACTGAGAAACCATAAACACACCACTAGTGTGAACTGGCTGCATGATATACATTTTGATAACAGTAACAAAAACCCTAACATATAAGATGACATGAAATTAGCTTTTTTTTAAACCTTCAATTCTTCCTATTTACATAGTTCAAACAGTAAAATCATTTTATTTATCTAAGTACAGCACCAAAACACTTTACCATTAAAGTAAGATTTAGAATAAAGTCCACTCTTCTGATATTAATATTTTTTAAAATATTTTTTTAGTTATAGTTGGGCACAATACCTTTATTTTGTTTATTTTTATGTGGTTGCTGAGGATCGAACCCAGCTCCTCGCACATACTAGGCGATCGCTCTACCGCTGAGCCACAACCCCAGCCCTGATATTAATACTTCTAATAGTACTAAGGTATCTATCAGTTCAAAATGCACTTGTGTAGAACATCACATATAAGCTCTTTGGGTAAAGAGTATATGGAGGGGCTGGGGTTGTGGCTCAGTGGTAGAGCACTCGCCTCGCATGTGTGAGACCCTGGGTTCAATCCTCAGCACCACATAAGAATAAATAAGTGAAATAAAGATTTTTTAAAAAAAGAGTATACGGAGACTATATTTGCTTAGTGATGCATAGCACATCTCTTAGAATGAGATCTAAGCAAAGTTGAGGCAGGCTGCTATGGGTAGGTGATTCCAGAGACACAGGAGGAAGGCTTTTCACCAAGTCTGGTTTTTTGTTTTGTTTTTAATTTTGAACCATATAAATACATTGTCTGTTCAAAAATAACTTTTAAAAAAATCTATCTGTACCAAAATTCCATAACATCTTCAATATAACCACTAATTCTGATTCTTGAGCTGCTTTCATGTGGCTCTTTTCCTCCCCAAAATGGGATTAGGGGTAGAGAGGCAGTTGTCAATCTTCTGCAGATCTGAGCTTAGATGGAAAAGTGGACTTTGGGAAAAGCTGATCCATATGTCTAGGAAAACAAAAAAATCATGATAGCATCTCCCCAGTCACTTTGGGCAAGGTCAGTATTTCAAAAAACTGTATTGTTCTTTAAGCCCTAAAAGACCTAGACTCCCTGGTTTGACATCCAAGGCTCCTGTTAACCTTACCTCATCTCCAGATGTCCAACCTGCCTCCTAAAGTCAGTTCCCATGTTCCCCCTCTGTCAAGTTGCCCACCCACCTGAAACACCCAGCTCCACTGGTCAGACAATGACCTCAGTTTGAATGATACTCACTGGTGGGGACTGGCAGGCTGCCTGACCACACCACTAAATTCTGAGTTCCCTGAGGCAAGAGAAGCTTCTGTCACCACTGTTATCACCACAACCCAATAGAATGACCCGCATATAATACACACTGAAATATTTGTTGAATGAAATAATGAAGCAGTAGAATTGATACTGGATCCCAGGCCCAAACAACTCCCCCAGGGCAGTCTCCATCCTCACAGAGGCAACAGGAAGTTACCTAAATTTTGGTGGCCCAAAGAATATTAACAAAAAGCAAAACCGGTGTTCACAAAAATATTAAAACAACAATCCAGAGGTTACACCTCCAGACCTTCACACTTGCTAATTATGCCATTCCCTATGCCCAGAGAAGTACCACCTGCCATCTCCTCTTCATCCTTAGGCCCAAGAGGCCTCTCCCACAGGCTCAATGGCTGTCCTGTACACTGCCATGCTCAGTGCCTCCCCTCTGAAGTCACACCTGGTTATACTTGGCTTCCCAGGAACTCTTTCCCAGAACCACAAGAAGGCAGAGTTCAGGTCTGTGATGTCCCCACTAGATCATCAGGGCCCATACAACTATCTACAAAATATTTTCTGAGGCTGGGGATATAGCTCAATTGGTAGAGTGCTTGCCTCACATGCACGAGGCCCTGGGTTCTAATCCCTAGCGCGAACACACACACACACACACACACACACACACACACACACACAAAGGTCTTCTTGCAAAATATTTTCTGAGTGGATAACCCATGAAGAGAGTAACTAAAGCTATAAATATTTCTCAAAGTGTCTTCCATCTTTAAAAGATGGTCCTTTTAAAAGGAGCATTTATTATTATTCCTGCAGGTCATAATTATCTTAGAGTAAAAATTCAACTAACAGGAGAAGCACATGTACTTAGAGTTGTACTACTACAGTAGTCATTATTCACATGGGGCTATTTACTTAATTAAAATATTTTTAAATTTAAAATTTAGTCTCTGGGGCTGGAGTTGTGTCTCAGTGGTGGAGTGCTTACCTTGCATATGTGAGGCACTGGGTTCAGTCCTCAGAACCACATAAAAATAAATAAACAAAATAAAAATATAAGAAAAAAAAATTTAGTCCCTATAGAATACCAGGCACATTTTAATTAACAACGCCAAACGTGGCTCATCATTCCAGTCTTCGGTGGTGCAGACAGAGAATATGTCCACTGTCACAGACAGTTCTACTAGACAGTGAGGGGACCTAGAGATTATCACCAGTGTCATCTCTCAAACAAGAGAATGCCCAGATCTTCTCTGGCTGTTGAGAAGGAATGCTTTTTCCTCACATACCGGAGACTAAGAAAGTTATCAGTGAGAACTAGAACACTGACTTCTCCTTCTATCATTTGAATGATTCCCTGAAGATGTTTCAAGATAAGTTCAACTATTTTGAAAGATAGATCCTGCTCTTCAAACAAAACCCAACTCCCACAACAGTAGAGGAAGACCAAACAACACAGAAAAACTCTCAATATTTTATGCATTCAGTTTATTTCCAATAAAAGTTACTTACTAAAGATTTAAGATTAAGTATAAAGATATAAGTCAGGAGGGAAATTCTTTGTTCAAACTGGGATAATTTCTACTAGTAAAAAATATAAAGGACCACACCTATAATATCTAGGAGAATGGAAAAAAGAATAATCTCCTTTGAAAGAACTTCCCATTATAGAGTTTGTAGGAAAAGGAAATTCTCAACACAGCCTAGAGCTGAATCCATTCCTCTTGGAATTAGTGGGAGCCAAACCAAAGAGGAATGAAGTCTCACTGGCACTCCTTTCAACCAGTCAACCTGACCAAACTGGACAGTGATCCCAAAGCCATTCTCTCCTCTGACTCTGCTTTCTAAAAAGAAAGATGATTTTTATCATTTCTCTGAACTTGCTTTTTCTTTCACTCTAAGGTCTAACCTAAAATAAATCAGTCCTTGTTATGAAACAACTAGAAAAAGTTCCATTTAGATAAGATTTCAATTTGCTATGAAGAATAGCTGCACTGCCAACACAGACTAATCAAAGTAAATCAAACTATTACCAATTTTGTAGGATTCCTGAATCCAGCTCTTAATTCATTCTTTTGCAAACTGGAAATTGAAACTGCAATAGACCTGGTACTAGAAGCAAAAGAAGCAGAAGCAATAGCTTCCTATTTACTGTTTCAGTAAGAAGCTTCTGCAGGTCTGGCTCTGGCTTAGGTCCTCACCTATATCATTCCAATCCTCACTGGCCTGAAACGTAGGTGATGTCTGATATTCTCCCATACAACTAAACAATAATAATGGCTGTCTCAACAGGCAGTATGCCACGCACCATAGTAGCCCAACACAAAGTTAATCGAAGTAGGAAGAAGTGGAGTACAGCAGCAGAAACCTCTCTCTTCTCTCTCATTCCCTCTCTCTCTCTCTCATCCCCCCTCCCACACACATATCCAAGTGCGAGTACCCCTTGTCCCTCAAAACTCAGAGGTGAAAGCTTTAGCCCCAGTCATGAGTGAGTAGGCTGGGAGCTCAGCTTGTGCGTCCAATGAGCTGAAGCTAGGGCTCCTTCCCGAGTATCACACTGTATGCTCCCAGTATAAAAAGCACTGACATTTCCTTCAACTCTGAGTCATGCTTACAAGGTTCCACTTTTAATCAGGTGACAAATACTCAAAATATTTTAATCCAAAGGAATTGGGTCAAGCTCTTATAGTCCATAATTGTCAAAGCAAACCCTAATTATTAGATTCCTATAGTTCCTGAGAGTCATCATTCAGTTTGTAATCAAAGACCAAAATCCGCTCTGCTGAAATGTTGTACAAGCCGTCTCCACAGGCTGTCATAAAGAAGAGCAGCTTATTTTTCTTGATATTTCACTGGAGAGTCTAACTATAAAGTTAAGACATGTACAGGTGGTGCAGTTTTAGTAAGAAAAAGCCTAGCTAGTTATGGGGAAGAGGGGAAACTTAAATACTATAAAAAGAACTTGTGCTGTAACAGAATTGTACAACCCGTTAAACAGCTCATTTTCTATGATTACAGATTATTTAAGTTCAAAAGGCTGATTGAGATGAAGATCCAGAAAGTATCTACTATCCAGTAAGGAATACGATAAGGTATATTAGAAAGACTAGCAAATTAAGACATTTCCAAACAGTAGCAGATGGAAACCCAGAGCTGAGAGGAGGGAGGGAGGGAGGCAGAGGTACTCAAGAACAAGTATTCACCACTACATTTTACTGTTCGTGGAAATGGCTGGACTAAACACTCCTTTGATTAATGTAAATGAAACATAGGGAGGGGGACACATCACAGAGGCCAATAGCCAATATACTTAAGGGTAAGTTTAAAAAGGAATTCAACTTTTAAACACAGCTCAAAAATAGTCTTGCTTCCTAAATTTAGAACCAGAAAATAAATACCCTGAAGGCAGTTTTTCAAAGGTTAGCAACAGTCATTCTCCACATTGTCTAAGAACTTTAACAAGGGCAAGGGGCACCTTGCTTACTTCCACATCTTCCCCACACCCTTCTGTAAGTGCCACACTCAGACCCCTTCAAGAAAGTCCAAACTCAAATGCAAGACTGCCTACTCCAGGAAGCTTCTACAGGACCCTGTGATCCCTCTTCCAGCACTCCCCAGAGGAAGTGAAATATGTGAAAGCTTATTACCTGTGGGGTACTTGTGCAATGCTTACACTTCCCAATCAATGTCAGAGTTCTCTTGAACACCAAGCTTAATACAGAATGAGGAGGGTAGATCTCTTCCCCCACTTGAAGCAGGAGCTGTGGATAGGCCACACCAAAGCCCGTGGAAGACGGATGTATTCAGAAAAGAAGGGATGCACACAGAGGGAAAGGCCTTAGTGGCCTGAAGGTAGCACAGGGCGTGTGTGCTGAAGCCAGAGAGCATGTCCAGGAGTGTAAAGGTTTCCCAGAGATTAACTGGGACAACTAGAAGAGGACTTAGACAAGGGTCAGAACCTGTAGTGACATCCAAGGACACAAGACTGTCAGGTCCAGGATGCTATTCCCAACCTAGGAGGCCAAGAAGACAAGCAGGTTTACCCAAATGCATGCCTGCATAGCAGAAGAGGCTGGGGAGGCAGCAGAGAGGGGAAGGGAACCAAACTACTCAAGGCCCCCAACTCGAGGAAACAAATACAACCCTCTTTGGATTGCCCCACCTGAGTGTGTTTTACATTCTTTTCTCAAGTTTTGTTCTAAGCTACTGAAGGGAATCTACCAAAATCCTCTGGTACACTGCTATTGCCCAATGTGTACCTCAAATTGAATTATAACATATACAGCAAGAAACAAAATCAGATATTCATTTATTGCTTAAATAGTCCATGGAATATGTTTCAGAATTATTAAGTATTCTCAGAACACATGACACACTTAAGTTTTTTCTAATTTTAAAATTTCATGGCTATCATGTTCTCACTTAAAAAAAAAAACAAAACTGAGGGCATAGCTCAGTTGGTAGAGTGCTCACCTCAAATTCACATGGCCATGGGTTCAATCCCCAGCAACACACACACACACACACACACTTAAAAAAAAAAAAAAAAAACTAAAAACGGAGGCAAAATCAGCGGCACTGATTACAGAATTCCTGGCTGTGTGTCTGGTAACAGGCTACACAACATATGTGCCTGCAAAAGGGCCTCTGTGGACGTGCACACAAGACTATTTGTCGCTGTTTCCAGAATTACTAACAACAGGTCTCAGTTCCATTGGGCCAGCACTCCTAGCAAGTCAGGCAATGACAAGGCACACCCACTTTTCCTGGTAACTGCAAATGCTAGATCCAGATCAGGCCTCTTCCAGAAACCACCACAGTCCACCCTCAGATGCCCTTTGATATGGAAATCATTATGATCTCCATTTTACAACTGAGAAAATCGAGGCTCAAAGACCTGATGTGACCCACCCCAAACACTAGCCAACCATAGCACAGAATGAAAATACTGTAGAAGCCACTGGGATCAGCAAAAAAGCAAAATGGTCAGCAAAGAACCAAAAGAAATCTGTTTACGAAGTTACCTAGCTTTTTGTTAAACTTACTTGATTTTAAATGATGTATAAAACTATAAGAAAAAAAATATACATGTATAAAACTGTTAAAGAGAAATAAGAGGGACAGAGGAAGAGGATCCTACTAAATTCCAAACTGTTCATCTCACCCTGCTGCCCCCTGGCTTCATCTCCAGGTGAGTGTCAGGGCCAGCACATAGCATGGGCTCAGAGCACAGCCCAGAGCTCTCAAATGGGTGAGTCCCACCATCACATCAAGGTTATCAAGTGAGGTCATGGCCAAATCCCCTGGATGTCACAGAAAGGCACAGCTATGCCCATTCATTTACACACTATCTATGGCTGTTTTCTTGCCAAAATGGCAGTGTACAGTAGTTGCAACAAGAGACCAGATGGCCCACACAGCTGAAAATATGTGCTTTACAGAAAAAGTTAGCTGGTCCACATATTACATTTAAAAAGTTGGGTTTTCTTTTTTTCTTTTTTGGTTGGGGAGCGGGGGGTACCAGGGATTGAACTCAGGGACACTCAACCACTGAGCCACATCCCCAGCCCTATTTTGTATTTTATTTAGAGACAGGATCTCACTAAGTTGCTTTGCACCTCACCATTACTGAGGCTAACTTTGATCTCATGATACTCCTGTCTCAGCCTCCCAAGCTGCTGGGATTACAGGAGTGAGCCACCGTGCCCAGCATAAAAAGGGATTCTATTGATAACAAGGTTTGTGAATGAGAAACACCTCTTAACATCCCCTCTAATTTCCTGGAACACACTCCAAGTGCTGGCTGCAGTAAGATAAAGAGGTGGTGCCCTCACTAATGTGACCCCAAGAACTAGACTGGAAAGCTTTCCTAGTCTTTACAAACTCATAATAAGGTACATTTCACCTAAACAAAGTAAGCACACTTCAGCTAAACCATTAACAATTTTGTTTTCAAACACATTAAGTAAAAATACAAAGTCAGCACTTGTAGAGGCCCAAGTAAAGACATACTTTAAAACACAATTGTAACCGCAGATCTTAAAAGTGTAAAAATACAGGCTAAAGATCTAAGCATCAACTTCCGACTGCAGGATTAAGCCAATCATTTTCAATTATGTTTAGCAATCAGAATCAACTCCGAAGGTTAAACAAGGAGTGACACCCATCTTCTGCTCTGTCTGAGCCCCCCCCCCCCGCCGCCCCCCATGCTTCACACTGACTGGCCTTAACCTGTGAGGGGCTTCCAGTGGAGCCACAGGCATTCTCCACCTTGCCAAGTTATTAAAAAGTTCCCTCCACCTTTTTATTAGAGCATGATAGTCTTACATATTAAGTAGGTTCATTTTGACAAAATCCTACATACATGGAATCTGATTTACTCCATTTCATCCGATGACCCCAGCTTTTCCCACCCCTCCTCCCTCTACTCTAAGATCTTCTTTTTATTTCTGATTGGTGCTTTCTACATATACATAAAGGTTGGAATTTACTGGGGTATATGAGGCAAAATCATGAGAAATCCTGGCCCTCAAAAGTCTCCATAAAAACTTTTTCTTCCTATTCATCCAGGACTTAGCGATGAGGTAAAACAACTTTAGTATTTCTCAATTATCCTCTGCAGTAGTAAATAGGTGTGTGAGCCCTCATGATTCAAATGGAGGACAACACCTGAACTAGAAGAAAAGTGGATCCATGCTAGGAAAAACACACCCTACTCCCCCTCCACTATAGCCAGTTATAAACTTTCCCCACAGGGTTTTAATTAACTGACTGGAGTGATGGTACTGAAACTTGCCAAATACCAGAGTCTCGTGGGTTTGTGATTCAAGTAAATTCAACGTTTACAGATGTAGAATTACAAATTAAATATACAGAATTCTTTAACAATCTAGGTTCTGATTTTGACCCTTCCTATAGCTTTAGGCAGATCACCTCTCTGAAACCAGGATCCTCACCTAGAAAATAGCAGTAGTAATTTCTTCTCTCCCCCCACCCCCCAGGATGGAGTGAGGATCACAGAGAGATGACAGGGAGAAAGCACTCCAATATGTAAAGTACTGCACAGGCAACCAAGATTGTCATCTGACTGTAAAAGATGTGTGGGTTGGTAATCATATCCACCACAAGTTTTCTTTCAATACATTTCTTTATTGCATTTAAAGGGATTCATGGTCTGGTGCAGAGTGGTCCCAGTTACTTGGGAGGCTGAGATAGGAGGATCATTCAAGCCCAAGAGTTCCAAGCCAGCTGGACAACATAGCAAGACCCCATCTCTTAAAAAAACTTAAATGTTTTCAAAAGAGCATTCACATTATAAAATGTATTTACAACTCTTTAGGATAGGATGAAATATACCCATGTTGCGTTTTCACAAAACAATTTTTAAAACTTTTTAAGTTGTTTACTTGTACAAATTTTGCCACGATGAAGTTGACCAAAAAGAGAAGAAAGAAAAAAGTCTACCACTTGCTCATTTATTTCTCTTACCCTATTCATCATGAATCCCTGCTGCTGAAATACACTGGTACGTTGTTTTAATTTGGACATGTTAAAGAAAAAATTTTCTAAAATATATAACCAACTACATAGTATGAGTAACAAAGTCCTCATTTCTTATTAAAGGGTGCCAAGAAAAGGAAAATTGCATCTGGGACACTGTTTAAGACTCCAATGTACAACTAAAAAATGCTACTTCATCAACATCTGATACCATGAAACTCTGCCACTCCAGAGCTGCTGCTTTAGTGGCATGGCAAGTACTGCTTCTCCTTCTTTCTCTTGCTACTCTCCTCTGGAGCACATTCCCTCTTTCCACATATTCTTCACAAGCTCTCCCCAGCCTTCGGTGGTGACTACTGTCGGTCTCTAGTGACAATGGCATTCATTACTCAGATGCCACTTAGCCCTACTAGAGTACACTGCAGGCAGTGCCTTGGCTGGTAAGCTCCACAATCAGAGTCACGCTCTTAGGCTTACTACCATCCCTGTGGTCGCACTTAAGGAGTACCAAGGGATTCACAGGCCAGTCCTCACAAAAGTCCATGTTACTCCTGTTTATAAGGCTCCAAGGCTGCCATCTCCCTCTCTTTCCAACCCTGCATCTCTTCCCAGGCACGAGCTCCCCTCCCTCAAATTTGATCATGTGTGCAAGACACACATCTTGCTCCACCCGGCTCAATATACTCCTGGAAGCCCAAGACATCTTCTCACTAAAAAAAGGTTAAGTCCCTCAAGAATGTTTTCTTAGGCCTCTCTGTCCCAACTAACCAAACACCTTCACTCCTTTCAATGTATTTAATATAAATACTTAAGCCCTTATTTGCTTAATATGCATCCTTAAGATCTCGGTCCATCTCATTACTAGATATATTAGACTACTAGTTACTCCTGAAGATTTCCCCTTGTTTAAGGTGCTCAGGAGTCCACAACACACCCTTTCATGATAATGTGATGGGGATTTATATGTAACCAAGGACTCAATTTAAATATGATCATTTTAGTTTTTGGATGATTTAAATTAGAGCCATTAAAAATGGTTACTTTTTGTTTCTCATCTGGAAATAAGATTGCCCTGTAACTTTCGGGGCTCAAAACTGGAAAGGAAGGGGGGGAAAGTGGTTAACTGTGGAAAGTCGTTTCTGATAACCTCTACTGTGATTAGCAGCACACTAATAGCTGATAGCTCAATACCAGAAACTACCCCTAAAAGTCCATCTTTGGGGCTCCATCTTGGAAACGGCTTGATGTATACAGTAGGTACAAGAACTTGCCTAGTATTATCTACATTTCACATAATTGACGACTTTTTACTCAAACATGTTGCGATTAAAGAAGCAAATAAAATCTGTTCTGCAGAAAAGCATTTTATCTATTGTTTTTCCATACTTCTCACATCAGTAAGTTGATTTTATAAAATTAAAGTCAAACTCAACTTTTTAACCAGTTAAAAAGAAAAGCATTATCAGTGACTTTTACACTTGAGAGTCATTACTCCTTCCCACTGGTGAACAAATTTTAATTCAACAAGAATCTCCTTTAGACTAATTTTTTAAAAAATCATTTTCCTCATTTCTACATTAACTTGATAATACATGACACCTTTCACAGCTGGATTCCAGGAACTGTAGTCACACTGAAGCCACAAAATTCCAGTTTTGTTTCAAAAGTAGAAATAGATTTTTTTAATACGTTAGTGGCCAGTCACAGAAATAGTTTCACAAGTTGAACAGGTGTGTCTAGCACGAATCTGAAGGCAGCAATGCAATTCAATTTGGACCCATTCATCAGAAACTGATTTTCGGATGCTACCACTATAAGACTGCTGGAGGAGCCAGGCTGCGCAGGAGGAGCCAGGCTGCGCTGAGATGGCAGCGTTCGCACAGCGCCTAGTTTCCTCCGCAGAGGACAGCTTCGAAGAGGAAGCAGGACTCGCTGGTAACTTCCCAGGAACCAGCCCAGAGCAACTTGGAGGGACTGAATGAACTGAGCACGCTTGCACACCTGATATCATTCTCCAAGAAAGTTTCTAAGGAAGCTGCTTCATGAGGGGGGAAAAAAGATGACTCGGTCGGTATACTGCTGATTTCTTGAAAAATCAGAATCCTTACATTTCTTAACATTTTTTTTTACATCGATATGGTAAATGCAACGCAAGCTCAAAGGCAGACTGAAGTCCGGAGGGATTTAAAAATGTGCCAACTTTGTTTTAAAGTTAGATATGTAAATGAAACACACCACAGACACTTTGATGACATCTTGCTAACCGAGTTTGGGGTTTTGGAAAAGCAACAACTAGGTGACCCCCCCAGAAAAAGTTTTCAAAATAACTGCTCAGCGCGTTCCAAGGCGCACATTCCAAGAAACTTCCCAGTCCGCACTCGAGCAGGCTGCGGAGCCCGGCGACTGCGGCCCGACCCGCACGCCAGCGGCGTCGCAGCCCGCCTGGCCCGACCGCGGCGGGCGCTGACAGCGCGCCGGCCCCCGCTCACCTGTGCTGTCATTCGCCGAGAAGCCGGGCGAGCTGAGTTTCGCTCGTTTGGGGTTGGGCGGTCCGTCCAGCAAGTTCTCGGCCATCTTCGCCCGCTCGCGGAAGCAGCCCCGAGCGCAGGGCCGGGCGGGGGTCGCGGCGGCTGCGAGCCGCGGGGCGCGGGGCGCGGGGCGCGGGAGCGCGGGCCGGCCGAGGAGGGCGCAGGCCGGGTGGGGGAGGCGGCGGCCAAATCTCAGCCTCAGCAACAGCGCCCCGCAGCGCTCACCGCCCGCCCCCGGCCGCCGCCGCCGCCGCCACCGCCGCCGCCGCCGCCGGCCGCGGCCCCCTCATGCCCTGCCCGCCTCCCGAGCGCGACACTCCGCGGCGGGGGCGCCCCGGCGGCCCGGCCGCCCCCCCGGGCCCGGCTGGCAGCGACGGCGCCCGGCCCGGCGGCTCAGGCGGCGCCCGGGAACATGGTGCCGCCGCCGCCGCCTCACTACCCCCCCGCGCCCCACTTAATGAACCAGCCCGCGGCCCGACGCCCGGGGGGCTCCGGGCTCCGCTGCCGGCCCGCGGCCCGCCGCCGCCGTGAGGAAAAACAATGCGCCGAGCGGAGCCGCCGCCGCGCCGCGGCCCCCCCACCCCGCGCCGCCGCCGCCGCCGCCGCCGCCGCCGCCGCGGCCGCCGCCGGGCTCCGGGAGGCCGAGCCGAGAGGCGAGCGGGGCCGCCGGGGCGGGCGCCGAGGGCCGGGCGGAACGGGCCGGCCGGGCGGAGCGGGGTGCGCGGGCGGTTGTGGGGCCCGGGACCGGCGGGGCCGAGTAGATCGCGCTCGAAGCCCCGGTCGGGTCCGCGACAAGATGGCGGCTGTTGATTCCTCAATTAAAAAAAAAAGAAAGTTTTTTTTCTTCTCTTTCCAGAGCCTGAACGGGGAGGGGGAGGGGGCGGGGCACGCCGGTGCGTCACCCCCCCGCGGCGTCACCACGCACAGCCCCCGCCCCGCCCCCTCCACCTGCGCCGGCTGCGGCGGAAAGAGCCGAGCGCGTTCGAGCGGAAGAGCCGAAGGCGCGGCGGCAGTGCGTGGGGCTGCTGGCTGCCGAGCGGGGGCCGGGCCTGCGGGACGCCAAACGCCATGCGAGTCACCACTTTTGTTCTGACGGCTATCCCGGGGTCCGGCTTGAGACTGGAGGACGGCCAGGCGGCAGGCGAGGCCCCCAGGCCCGGAGTCGGTGCCGCCCGGGACCTAGCTGTCGCGTTCTGACCCTGCTCCGGCTCCTCGCGTCCCTGTCCGCGATCCTCCACGGTGACATCGGGCGGGACCTCCGAGGAAGGACCCAGGCCATGCCGTGCCACTTCTCGTTGCACGCCAGCGGAGTGGCCTCTACAGGTTACAGGCCAGCCTCGGGGCGGCCGATCAGCGTTACAGATGGGGAAACTGAGGCAGGAAGGAGCAGAGCAACTTCTCCAAGGGCACGATGGGAAGAAGTTACAGGGCGAGATTCGAGCCCCCTCCCCAAGTAAAGCGAAGAAGACGCGGGGGTCCTGGGCGCCTGTCTCCAACTACAAGATGATGGGGCCCAGTTCCGACACCCTCAACTGCAAGAGGAGGGTGGTGAGCTCTGCCTGCCAGGGTCAAAAAGGGCCTTCGCATCAGGACTGAGGGCAGGAAGCCCCGGGCTCACTCAGGGCCACGAACAACCTCCTGGCCCCTCGCGGGTGCCCAAACAAGGATGGGACACCTGGAAACCGGCACACAATGGCCACTGCCCGTGGGACACGTCCACAAAACTAAGGTGTACCCATCTCATTTCTTTATCTGCCCCTCAAAACTTGCCAGCTTCTCCCAGAAGTTCTCATCTTGAAGGTGTCACCAGCATTAGTTTCCTGAGCCAGAAACCTGTGAGTCAAGTGGGCTCCTCCCTCTCTTCCGCCCAGGAAGCAGCCAGTCTACCCAGGTCCTTTACCTGGGAGAAACAGCTCCTTCTTCCCTGCCCCTCTGCCCGGACGTTGTCCCTCAGGGTCTGGAGACTATGGTGGCAACTCGTCACTTAAGTGTGCAGTGAGCTTCGGTTTCTCCTCATGTAGCACCAGAGTTAACTTCCTGGAAAAAAAATTGAAATATTTAAAACAAATAGCTCCTATACATAGAAAAACAGATCACTAAGAACATACATGAAGTCTGTCAAAAACTGTATACCTACATGGTCATACACATGTTTACACACATGTGTCTCCAGCATCAAGATGGAGTGATCTACTTTTTATGCTCATGCCCTTCAACACTTGCACTCCTGGATCTGTCCTTACCAGTTTCCATTGCTCATGTTACCATCAGCATCCCAGCATACTCAGTCACTAAGTAGTTCTAATCATTCAGGCCATTTTACACTTTAATAAATGTTGTATCCTGTGCTGATAAGCACATGTGCTTGACCAACTCTAACCTCCTCCAAGACCCAGTTTCAATGTCATCTTCTCTGGGAAGCCCCAACATCACTTCTGGATAAACTCTGAGCACATAACATACCCCCTGCCCCGTTCATTCATATTTTTTTATTCATCAAATATCTCTTTAGAATTTCCTGAGGGCATTGCCACTGTGCTAAACATAAAGAAATCCCTATACACTGTATTTGAAAAGTTAAAGTAGCAAACCCTGGAAGTCACAAACAATATTCAGAGAATCGGTTTTTGCAGGAAAGGCAGGGAGCATATGGAGTCAGAGTGACATGGGGTTAGCAACATCCTGCATCTGAATGTGCCCATCTTACAATAGATAGGGCAAGGGCTGTAGGTTTGTCAATTTGATGAAATAAGTGATGAACAGTGTCAGGTCCCCTGTGTCCTGGAAGCTTCCAGGCCTCAGAAGGGTGGGCCCCAGCCAACCTACTGCCCTATAGAGGAAACAAGGTGTCTAGAGGCCTTGGGGTGGGGCAATGGAGACACCACACAACCCAGAGAAGAGCTTGATAAGGCACTCACACTGCAGGGCTCACAAGTTCTGATTCCCTACTGTTGAACTGAAAGGGTACGGAGTCACACAACATTTTACAGAGGAGGAAACTGGGGGACCCAGTGAAAGGATTCTCACAGAGTTCATGCAAAGTCCAAAGACCATGCCACACTCCAGAATCCCACACAAGAGATTTCTTGTAGGTAACAGGAGGCAAACCAACAAAGCTGTCCCTCCAGGGGAAGCAGCAGCCTGTCGGCACTCTCAGAGCAGCTTTATAGCCACAAGAGGAATCTCATAAGCTGCTTAGGAGTTTAAGCTGGGGTGGGGTTGATTATAAACTGTTCAAACTGGGGTGGGGTTGACAGCAGGCACGTGTTCTTAGCTTTGCCTTAGAATAGAAACTTTGGAACCTCTAGTTATATAACGGCTCCTGGCCTGGGGTTGTGGCTCAGAGGTAAAGCACTTGCCTACCATGCGTGAGGCACTGGGTTCGATCCTCTGTACCCCTAAAAATAAAGATATTGTGTCCACCTATAACTAAAAAATAAAAAATGGCTCCCGACCTAAAGTGGTGAATCTGATGCCAATATTTCTTTTTGTTTTTATAGATGGGGTGGGGAGACAAACAATGGTCTTCTGTAGCTTTTTCCTGCTGGTTAGAGGTGAAGAATCTCATTACTGTAAAGGGGGTCAGGGAGGGTTTTAGGTGGGAGCAGAGTCTCTGGAGTTGGAGGAGTTGGCTATTAGGGGCTGATAGTCTTTGTAGTAGACTCCTCTGACCGAGAAATCTTTAGGAATGGGCGGGGAGTTTCACAGGTTTTGGAGATGCGCAAAGACAGAAGTCCTGTGGGGGTTGCCATATAGTGAGATGTGAACAGTTTGAGTTGGGAGTTGTGAATCCAGTGTGGTTTGGCCGTGGAGGGGGTAGTTAAGATTACCCAAAACGGTTTCTTCCATTTTGAGGTTAGTGAAGAAGAGGGGGTGGGGGGGGAGAGGGAAGATAGATCCCTAGAAAGGGCTTGGCCAAATAGATGGGGACTATCTCTAATCCTTGGGGTAGATAGTCCAAGTTAACTGGGTAGAGGTGTGAGTGTCTGGGTCTGTCCAGGTGAAGGTGAAAACATCCTGGGGTTGGGGGTTTAAGGGAAGGTGTCCTTTAAGTCCAAAACCAAAAAGTGAGTGGCATGTGAGGGAATGGAAGAGAGGAGGGTATACGGGTTAGGAACTACTAGGTGAATGGGGATTAAGGCTGTATTGATGAGGTGAAGATCCTGCACAAGTTTGTAGGATCCATTTGGTTTCTTTACTGCTAGGTTGGATGTGTTAAAAGGGGAGTTCAACCATTTGGTGTAGGAGACCTTTTCGGAGAAGATCAGAGATTAAAGGTTTGAGACCCCTGAGGCTCTGGAGAAAAGTGGGTATTGGGGTCATGCTAGGAAATAGGCGAGGTCCTTGAAATGTATTATCAAGGGAGGGTGGTGGGCAGCTATGGAGGGGTTTTGGAGTTTCCAGATCAACCTCTGATGTAGGTAATGGGTAAGGGAAGTCCGCGGAATTTGTCTGGAGTACTAGCAGGACAGGAACCAAAGGCTAGCTGGGGCTGAGGCGAGACTCAGGAGTGAAAGTAATGGAAGCTCCAACTTTGGCTAGGAGATCCCTGTTTAAGAGAGGAAATGGGCAGTGGGGGAATCACCAAGGAAGGAATGGGAAAGGGTAATGTCCTGGAGTATGCAGTGAAGCAAAGGGGTTTTAGGGGCTGGTCTGTGTTCCTTCTACTCCAACAATAGAGGGACAGAAAGCGAGGTAGGTCCCAAAACTCCTTTAGGACTGAGTATGTGGCTCCACTGTCCAAGAGGAAAGAGATGGGCCTACTTGCTATCACAATGGTTACCCTGGCCCCTGAGAAGTGATGGTAGTGGTCCGGTAAGGGGATCCTGGGCCTCCTCAATCATCTGTTGCCAGACCTAGAAGATCCACTTGAAAGATATCAGAGCAGGATGGCTTAGTGCCTCTTGGTGTGTGAGGACAGTTGACAGCCCAGTGTCTTTCCTGATGGCATTTTGGACATGCACCAAGAGGCTTTCAAGGATTTGGGCACACTCTGGCCTGATGACCCATTTGACCACATTTGAAGCAAGGGCAGGGGGTCCTCCTGGCTGCTTCCTAGGGAGCAGGGAGGCCGAGTATCAATGGTTAGGCAGGTTGAAAGGCCTTGGCTAGCATCTGGTATTTTTGTTTACGGGCCTTCTTTTCTCTCCCATTTACACCTTAAAAGCCACTGCCAGAACCTCTTCTTGAGAAGTTAGGGGTCCCCTCTCTAGGCATTTGAGTTTAGCCTTAATGTTGGGGAAGCTCTAGGAGAAGAAGTAGGTCATTAGTAATTGTTTCCCATCTGGGGTTTCAGGGTCTAGATTGGTATACTGTAAAAGGGCTTTTGTAAGATGGTCCAAGAACATTGAGGGGTTTTCTTTTTTTTTTTTTTTTTTTTAATTTTCAGTGGACACAACATCTTTGTTTTATTTTTATGTGGTGCTGAGAATCGAACCCAGCGCCCTGCGCATGCCAGGCGAGCACACTACCTCTTGAACCACATCCCCAGCCCCAGGGGATTTTCATTTTTGTCCTGAATAATTCCTTAGAGTTTCTCATAGTTAATGGCCTTACCGGCCGATTTTCTTAGTCCTGCCAAGAGGCAGGTAATAAATTGGTTCCTACTAGTGATCCCTCCAGCTGAATTTTAATCCCAGTTAGAGTCACCATCAGGACTGCCTCAGGGCCAATTGGGAGAGTGGGATAGGTTTTGTGGACCTCATTGGTTTAGTTTCTGGCCTGCTCCCAAACTCCCTGCATTCCTCAGGTAGGAGGGTGTTAGATAGGATCATATGTTCATATGATTGGGTTAGATATTGGAATTCCTTAAGGTACCCTTAAGAATTGGAGGTGAAGGACCCTAACCTTCTTTTGATTTGGGAGAAGTCACTAAGGGAGAAAGGGAATTGTACCCAAACAATTCCCTCTAACCCTGCTACTTCATGAAGGGGAAGCAGAGGTATGAGCTGGGTAGAGGGGTCCATGCAAGAGCAAGAGTAACGGGTGGCCTGAAAGTAGGTGAGGGTGGTCCCGGAGGAGTCGGAGCAGAAGGTGGAGAACAGTGGGGAGGGGGTCCATCAGTAGGGTCGAAGTTTGGGGTTTCAGGAGGGTCCTGAGGTTGAGAAGAGAGAGTTTCAAGAGCCAGAGAACCTGGGCCGGAGAGCAGAAAGAGCAGAGGGACCGTTTGGAAAAGAGAAGGGCTGAAGGTAGGGGACATCTTTCCATTTCCCTAAGCACTCTCAAAAGTTAAAAAGGTCCCTTAAAATATTGCAACCTAGAGTGCTGTTAAGCAGCCATTTAGAATCATTGTCTAAGGTATAGAGAGGCCAAATTTGGTTGCAGAGACTAATTCGTTTCCATGCCTTTAAGTTAGGAGTAAGGCGAAGTGAGTCTAAATTTGCTAAAAGGCAACCCAAGGGGGTGTCCGAGGGAATGGCAGAGGTGGCTGCACCATGGAAAGAGAGGGAGCTGATAGGGAGAGCAGAGGTGTCCCTCTGTCTTCTCACACTAAAGGAGGAAGAGCTAACCACTCTGGGCGTCCCCACTGCCTCAGGAGGGCAGCTGGGACTAAGGTCTATAGGGTTCTCAGTGCCTGGCACCAAGGCTTTGAGCCGAAGGAATATCAAGACCCAGAAAGAGATCTTTTGCCAGGGTTGAGACCTTCTGAGTTTGTGGACTCGGCCGATGGTAGGGACTAACGGTAGTTAGCCAAGGTTGGGAGTGCCCCAAACTAAACAGGAATCCTGGGAGTGCTGGATGTTCTACTGTCACTTCCCGGTACCCACAGGTCTTTTTTGTTGACCGGTGGTAGGGAAACTTACCCAAATCAGTGGGTAAAATGGAAGGTGAGTTTGTGGTAAGGGCAGCCTAAGACCAAGTGTAGGATCCCAAAGCAGCTCAGATCCCCAAAGGGAGGGCAAGGTCAATGGGAGAGCCTATCCAAGTCACGGCACCAATGAAAAGACACTCAGAGTTCATGCAAAGTCCAAAGACCAGGCCACACACAGGAATCCCACACAAGAGATCAACTGTATGTAACAGGAGGCAAACCAGCAGGGCTGTCCCTCCAGGGGAGCAGCAGCCTGTCAGCACTCACAGAGCAGCTTTATATAGTCACAAGAAGAATCTCATAAGCTGCTTAACAGTGTAAGCTGGGGTGGGGTTGATCCTAACCTGCTTAGGAGTTTAAGCTGGAGTGGGGTTGATAGCAGGCACAGGTTCTTTGGGGGAATTAAACAGCTTTGCCTCAGAACCAAAACTTCGATAAAATGGAATATGTAGATAAAATGGCTCCAGACCTAATATGGTGAATCCGATGTCAATACCCAGTCCCCGCCACTTGAAGTGGACATGTCGGGGCAAATGTTGGGTCACAGGTCTTCAGGTTCCAACACCCCCACTCTTCTGCTTCTCCAAGACTAACCCTAAAGTGCAGCCTGCTCTCCGGCGCCCAGGGTCATTGCTCTCCCTCTGTCTTCCCCATCAGTTCCTCTGATCCTTCCTGTTATCTATTTTTTCTTTCTTGCTGTTTTTTCTCTCTTTAGTCTGAGTTTCATCAAAGAGCCCTGAACTCTGACAAGGATAGGGAACTAGCAAGGGAAGGGGGTAGGGTCCTGCCTGTACCCATTCATTGGGCCTCACAGCCCACTGCTGATGCCACTGCTCCGCCTTCACATGGAGAGCACTTCCCACAGTCCTGCAGGACAAACTCATCCTTATCACAGACAAGGAAACTAAGTCTAGAGAAGAACAAGCCACCCAGCCACAGAGGGGTTTCAGTGGGGTGCACAGTAAGGCTGCCCCCTCTTCTTCTCCTGTCTATAACAGGAGGCAAACCAACACCCTCCCCCGTGTCAGAAACCACACTAAATGACCAAACAATCCCTATTTACAGAAGGCTCATGAGCTAAGAGAAGGAGGTGGGAAGGAGTATGCAGAAGAGTGAAAAGTGGGAATAAATCAGAAAACGCTTCTTGAGAAAAAAGGGTCACAGATTTTCCACTTGAATCCATCAGTTGATAATGGATGAACCTAATGTCTATCCACATGGCAGAATAATATTCAGCCATGAAAAGGACCATACACTGACACCCACTACAACATGAGAGAACCCCAAAATCATTATACTCAGGAAGAAGCCAGACACAAAAAGCCACTTATTGTATGATTTCATTTATATGAAAAGTCCAAAATGGGCAAGTCCATAGAGACAGTAAGCACATTAGAGATTACAGGGGTCGGAGCAGGGTGACGGCAGACAGTGGCTACAGGAGATGGGGGTACCTCTTGGTGATAAAGATGGTGATGGCAATGAAAATGTCCTGAGACTGTGTCAGTGGTTGTACAACTCTGAATACACTAGAAACCATTGACATCTACACTTTAAACCAGTGAGTAGCATGAGATGCAATTTATAACTCAATAAAGCTGCTTTTTAAAAAGTCAGTTTGGGAGGCTGCAGTTGTGGCTCAGTGGCAGAGCGCTCGCCTAGCATGTGTGAGATACCGGGTTCAATCCTCAACACCACATCAAAACAAAGAAAATAAAGGTATTGTATATGTACAACTAAATTATTTTTTAAATAAAAAGGAAGTGAGAGACAAGGCAGGGCAGAGAGGGGCTAATGAGTCAGGACCCCGATCCTAGATGAGGGACAGGATGGGGTAGAGCTGATGTACTTGATAACTCTAGGCTTTTCTAACTCTAGGCTAGGGAATGAGGAAGAAAACGGGGCTAGATTCACAGGCTGAACTGCAAGGACAGGACATCAAGGGAGGGAGGCCTTTCTTCTAAGCCCCAGCCCCCTGTCCAACTGCTGCCTGCCTCAGACCCCTGCCCATACTTCCTGCTCAGCAGACTCTACACACATGCCACAAGCTCCCCATCCCGGCTCTTTCATGTGCTTTGTCTCCCAGGGAATGGCCCTGGTTTCCATCAGCTGCCTGAGTCAAGCACCTGGACACAGGACCAGCTCCATCATTTGGGGAGTCCAGTGCAAATGAAAGCATGGAGTCTCTTGTTCAGAAAGTGTTAGGAATTTCAAGACAGCAACCCAGAGCATTCAGCCTTGTGAAAGCTCTTTCTGAGTTCAGGATGCTGTGCCACCACACAGGTCTCACACCCAGAAGCCAGGCATTGCTATCCCTTGCTGCTACTTTCTGCATATCAGCAAACCTTACCCATTCTCCCTCCTCAGGAAGGTAGCTCTATAAAGTCTGGACCCAAAGCCACCAGGAGGGTGAAATTAGGGGCTGGGGTTGTAGTTCAGTGGTAGAGCACTTGCCTAGCATATGTGAGGCACTGAGGTTGATCCTCAGCACCACATAAAAATAAATAAAATACAGGCATTATGTCCATCTACAAATAAAAAAATATTAAAAAGAAAGGATTAAATTAGGTTTGAGGTGGACATCCATCCAGAAACACAAGGGGCTTAGAAACTTGGTTTGGATTTTGCCATGTGATGTGATGCAGGCCTGTAATCCCATCTACTTAGGAGACTGAGGCCGCAAGGACCACTAAATTCAAAGACAGCCTTGACAATTTAGTGAGACCCTTTCTCAAAATTAAAACAAAAAAAAAAAAAGGGAGGCTGCTGTATTGGAGAAAAACAAACAAAAAGAAAACAAAGACATGGGACTTCATGCAATTTTTTTTTTTATTTTAGAAAAAGGAAAAAGAAGGTTTATTGCTTTGCTAGCAAAGGAAAAGCACAGGGAACTCCTGTTTCAAAGGCTGTGATGTGATTCTGCCCATCGGCAGGAACAGGAGCTAAGAGGTGACAAGGCTACATTCCATGTGTTCTCCGTCTAGAGGTGTGACTCACTTGTTAATTTGGGAGATAGTCATTTCTGAGGTCTTCTGGTGCCATCCCCAAAGTCTGGGTTATTTTGTTCCTACAATGGGTATGTATACTCCAGGAAAGAAAGATCTGCCTAGGATGGGGAAGAAAGGTGATCCTGTTTCCCCTGAGATTAGGGAGGTGAGAGATTAGGGAGGAGCAGGAAGAGAGGAAGAGAAAGAAACATGTCCTTTTAAAGATCGGTTGCAGTGGCAGAACAGCAAGGCCTATATTCAAAGCATAAAGTGAACACTGTTACACTTCCCCACTGTCAATTTCTACATTCCATTTCTATGAAGAAATGATCGATGACATCTCCAAACTGCTTCCTGCTGAAAGGGGTTGAAGTTGAGGAAGTAACCCAAAGTCCTTGTTCTCTATCAGGTGGGACATGAACAGGAGCATTCAGCATCAGAGCAGTTGAGAGGTCCACAGTGACAGATGGCAGGTGACTGGACAAGGCATACATAGGAAAGGGATCATGAGACATAGCTCCTTTGGTTTGACCTGAGGCATACTCACCTGTCTCCTGACTTACCAGCAGTCAGCTTTCAAAGAGTTTGCCTTACATCCTCAGCATGGAAGTGAGGTTCCTTGGAGAGCCAGGGGTGTCCAAGAAAGCCAGAGCGGGGGCTGATCTCAGGTCCCATCTGGGGTGCCAAATTTGTTGCCAAAAGCTTGGTCCTTTTTCTCAGTGCCAATCTAATAATGAGGACACAGTTTTGAGAAAAAGGAAAAAGAAGGTTTTTGCTTTGCTAGCAAGGGAGAAACATAGGGGACTGCTGTCCCCAAAGGCTATGATTCTGCAATTTGGTCTTTATTGTCTCTTTCTATGCTTACAGTAAAAACATCACACTTTAACCTGACCCTACTCACCTCTTCCACCCAGCCTAGCCTCCTGAACCAGACCCCAACACTGGTGGCCACCGGCACTGCTTTTCTTCTATTTTTATTCATGAAAAATTTCAAGGAAGTTACCAAAAATAATACACAGGTGCCACAGTCTGGCTGGGCACAAAATAACCAAGCCGCCACGAGGCACTTGTAGGTTCAAACAGAAACTCCTTTATTGCCCGAACTCCCCCGAACGCCACCCACGCGGCCCTTCCAGGAACACCACACACCAACTGGAACTCTGTTCATTGGAACTTCACCAACCAACGGGAACTCTCCAGGAATCCCCAGGAGAGCTCAACCGGAACTCTGTGAGAACTCAAAAGTAGCGGGCACCCGAGGCAGCAGGAGCCTCCCTATTGCCAGACAGCAGGGGTCTATATACAACTGAATACACAACCTGTTTCAATCTAGCATCATCCAGTCTCAGCAATTATACACAGCTTAACTTAATTATTATCATCGCTGGCATCACCTCTCAACCATTCCTTCTGGCAAAATGCCAGGGGCCATTCTGACTGGGCTGTGGCTCTCATTACACAGGTGCTCATAAATACATTACTGGGTTAAATAATGTTAACATTTTGCCACCTCAGCTTTGGATTTTTTTTTTTTTAAGAAATAACATGTCAGATGTAGCACACCTATAATCCCTGCTACTCAGGAGCATGAGGCAAGAGAACCTCAAGTCTGAGGCTAATTTGGGCAATTAGCAAAATAAAAAGGGCCAGGGATGTAGCTTAATGGTAGAGTTCCCTGGTTTCAATCCCAGTAAGGCAAAAGGAAAAAAGAAAAGAAAAAACATGCCAGGGGGCTGGGGTTGTGGCTCAGTGGTGGAGCGCTCACCTAGCACACGTGAGGCACTGGGTTCAAACATCAGCACCACATAAAAATGATATAAAGATATTACGTCCGCCTACAACTAATAAATAAATATAAAAAAACAAAAACCACGCCAGTGGCTAAAGCCATTCCCCATTTCCTCCCTCATCTCTGCAGGCTGGCACTTTCCTGGAGGTGGATCATTATCACGCATGACATGAATTTCTGTTAAGTGAAAGCACACGCCATTGCCAATACTTGAATGTTTCTGATCCTCCAAGATGACAAGTCCACATGGTTCATCTCATATGACCTAGGTGTTCAACCATTAGTAAAATTTGTTTTGAATATTTAGACATTTTATATTAATGGCATATTGCATGATTCTTTCTGGAAATTGCTTCTTTGCACTCAATATTATGTTTATTTAATTGTGGTAAAATATGCATAACATAAAATTGACCATGTTTAAGTGTATAGTTCAGTGGCATTAAAACAATGCCATGAAATTCTCACCTCCATCTAGCTCCAGAATTTGTGTGTGTGTGTTGCTGGGGATTTAACCCAGGGCAAGCACTCTGCCTCTGAACCAGACCCCAGCCCCTTCCAGAACAGTTCATCTTCCTGACTGGAAACCCTGCACTCACTAAACGATAATTGCACATCTCTCTCCCCTGAAATCCTGGACACCCCCACTCTTCTCCAGGTTTCTCCTGCTGTAGCGTGTGTTAGAATTGCCTCTTTTTAAGGCTCACTGTATGTATATATCACACCTTGTTTATCCACTTATCTGCCAGTGGACACTGGGTTGCTTCCACCCTTTTGCTGTTGTGAATACTGATGTGACAGGTGTACTGATCTCTCTTTGAGGTCTCACTTTCCATTCTTTGCTGAATATACCCAGAACTGGAATGATTTCTGCCTCAGGTAGGATTTCCATTTTCAATTGCCAGGGAACCACCGTGCTCTTGTCCATAGTGGCTGCACCATTTCACATTCCTGCCAGCGGTGCACAGGGCTCCAGTTTCTCCTCACCAGAATGGGTTTTCTGTCTTTCTTTTTGATTCCAGGCATATTAATGGATATGACATGGTATCTTCTAGTTCATTCTTTTAACTGCTAGGTTGAATTCTATCCCAAGAACAATCACATTCTATTTGCTTACAGTCCTCCTAAAGAACAGTTAGTTTGTTTTCACTTTTTTCTTATGACAAGAAGGGTTGCAATGAATATTTCCGTTTAGGTCTCTGTGTGCACCTGAGAGTGGCACCAGTTGAACACTAAAAGTGTTCTTCTAGAAGCTAACTTGCAAAGCTCTTCATATAGGAATCGCTCACATAAGTTATTCCAGCATAGAGCAGCTGAGCTGCCACCACCTCCCGGACCCATGGGGCATGGAGTGCAAGGCTGCCCAATTCTGCAAGGTGAGAAATTGTGTAGAGATGGCCACCTGAACAGGAGGAATCTTTAGCTAAGGGATTCAGCTGGCTTTGGGTGAGTAAATACCCTGATCTCCCTCTCCTATGTTCTGTCAGGTTGGCTGCTGGTGAACCCAAGGCCAAGGGCATGACAGCACCTGGCAGTCAGCCTCCTGAAGCAAGGATGAGGGTGATGTGGGTGGTGGAGAGCATCTGTTGAGGGGGCACATGGAAGATGTCTGGTCCAGAGGATGTACCCCTCCTCAACATTAAGAGGAACCTCCAATTTGCTTTCCAAAATGAAGTGATCACTTTGTGTTCCCACCGCAACATATGTTGTTCACATTTCTATATCTTTGCCAACACTGGCTATTATTTACTGGACTTGATTTTCATTCATTTAATTTTTTCCAAGTCTTTGGGGAACAAAATGGTGGTTTTTGCTTTGTATTTTGTTTGTGGTGGGAATTAAACCCAGGGCCTTGCACTTGCTAAGCAAGCACTCTACCACTGGGCTGTATCCCCCAACCCACAGTGTCTCCATATTTTAATATTGAGTATTTGGGGGGAGTTTTATATGCTGAGAGCCATAGCCAAGTAGGAATGATGCATGGCATTTTGGGTTGAAAGGTGACCCTGCTCAGGGATTAGGGTGGCTCCGGGTTTAGGGTGGATCTTGCTGGGAATAGGGTGGCTCCAGGATTAGGGCGGATCCTGCTGGGATTAGGGCGTATCCTGCTGCCTCAGGTGCCAGCTCCTTTGGAGTTCCCGTTGAGTTCTCGTGGGGTTCCGACAGAATTGGTACAAAGAGCCCGGTGGAGGGAGTGTATTTCCCAGGTAGTGAGTGTAGAGTGTCGGTGAGAGTTTGGGAATAAAGAGTTGCTGTTTGAATCTACAAGGCTTTTGTGGTGGCTCAGTTATTTTGTGCCCAGCCAGACTGCAGCATTTATATACTACAAAATGCCTTATCCTTTACTCTTTCGCTATTGGGGATCATCTTTCTCTTATTCATTAGTGAGTTTCTCTTTAAATTTTGGATGTTGATCCTCCCTATGTAGCTATTTTCTCCTGTCTGTCTCATTTTTTCATTTGTGGCATGTTTCTTCACACAGAAGTTTTCAGTTTTAAGGTCTTGAAATGTATTATTCATGCCTTTCATGGTGTGTGTTTGTAGCTGAAGATACAACCTTCCTACCCTGACGTCATAAAGATGGACTCCTAGTTTCCTTCTGGAGCTCTTCACACATTGGAAAGTGATCTGGAAATGTGCAAGAATATTCAGTGCATTCTGGGACTGTGCTTGTGCATAGCATGTGCAGTTGAGGTAGGGATCTGTTTTCATCTTTTTCCTGACACAGAATCCGGTTCCTGTCCTGAATACTCCATCCTTTTTTCTTTGGTGGGTAATGTCTGCTCTTCTGTGCAATCATCCTGCAGCAATATTACAACGTTTCCCACTCGAGTACCTCCTGATGTCTGGGGAGGAGAGTTCCCCCCACACCTCTTCCTCTTCAAATTTGTGCTGGTGGTTCTTGGCATTCTTACTCTTCCATATGAATTTTAGGGTCGGTTTGTCAAAGACTGTGACAAAAAAGGTGGGATTTTCATTTAAGTTGTATTGAACTTGTAGATGAACTTGAGGGAAGTTGCTATTTAGAAAATAGTGCATCTTGCTACCAACTAAGCAGCAAACAGAGGACAGAGGTTATCACGGGCAAAATCCAAACTGTGGGAAACTTCAAAAAGCATACCTGGTGTCTTTAACAAATAAAGTTCAAAGGAAAACAAAAAAACAGACGAAGGGAGAACCTATAGATTAAGAGACATAAGCAACAACAACCAACTGCATTTGGGTTTTGTGTAGATTCTGATTCAAATCTATTCAAACAATGAGACAATGGAAATGGAAACTAACTGATAGGGAATGATACTAAGGAGTCCTATTGGGCTGGGGCTGGGGCTCAGGGGCAGAGCACTTGCCTAGCATGTGTGAGGCTCTGGGTTCCATCCTTAGCACCACATAAAAATTAACAAAAATAAATAAATTTATTTAAAAAAAAGAAGTTACTGTTAATTTTTTGAAGTGTCATAGGGATATTTTGTGTTCTTAGTCCTTATCTTTTAGAGAAATAAGCTGAAATATTTATAATCTGTAAATATGATAGTATATAAATATATAAACATAAATCCATAGCATAAACATGTATATGCTGGGGATCAAACCCAGGGCCTCCCACATGCTGGGAAAGCACTCTGCCACTGAGCCACATCCCCAGCTCCGAGTGAGTGATTTCTCTAGATGAGCTTTCAAATTTACCACATCTTCTATCAGCTCTTGCCTTTGTTATGGCCCCTCAGTGAATTTTACCCAGCCCTGGAATAAGATGTGTTCTCCATCTCTATTTATCTGCTGAAATTCTGTATTGGTTCATACTTTGAGACCATATTTATTTTTAATTCATTGGATATAGTTTTCTGTAAGAATATATTTGTAAGAGTTTCTTTAAAGATCAGTCTGTTAAGACCACCTTCTAGGGCATCTTTTGTTCTGTTTCTGTTGATTGCTTTTGTTTTTCTTGACTTCAGACCATGCTTCCCTGATTATTTATATATCTAGCAATTTTTTAGTTATAGTAGATATCGTGGTCAATTCAACAGAGCGACAATGGCTTCTGTCGTTGTTCTCTGAAAAATGTTGATTCTCACTCTAAAAGATAATTGCTACCAGCCGATCAACTTGAACCTCAGTAGACTTTTCTTCAGTTTTCAGGGTGGATTTTCAGAAACCAAAGTTTTCCTCTAGCTCCTGGGTCTTCACGGGACTTAGTCTTTAAACCCTGCCTGTGTTGTGAAACTTGGTAGTTTGGTGGGGCCTTCATTAGAATGAATGGAGAACACATCTTATTCCAGGGCTGGGATTGGCCAGCTCTAAACTATCGGCCAAATCTGCCCATTGGCTGGTTTTTATTTTGTTTTGTTTTAATTAAGTTTTATTGGGACACAGACATTCCCATTTATTATGGTGTCTGTGGCTGTTGTCACACTACAAAAGCAGAGCTGAGTTGTGGCTAAGACCAGATCACCCACAAAATTTAAAATGTTTAATATTTGCCTCCTTAAAAAAAAAAAGTTGGCCTTCACCACTGTTGGGTCCTGGTCCTTTCTTCTCAGACGTGTCTCAAGTGGATGCCAGGAGTGTTGAGGAGATGTGAACGTGGCCTCTCCCCGCCAGCAGACCGGCTCCAGTGTAGCCAGCATGTTCTTCCCCAGTCCTGCTTGATCCTCTTGTCTGGAAGAGCCATGAAACATGAAAGCCTGGGGTGGTTCCATCCTGCTTGGGAACAGCCTGGGGAAAAGAAAAGGAGTGGGCCTGTGGCGGCAAGGTCACTTTAAACTTTCTTGACAAAGTGCTTTGGAGCAGGCTAAGGAGGAGGGAGGGAGGAAGGGCCAGAGGACTGGGGGGGGGGGCGGGGGGGGCGGGGGGGGGGACTGGCAGAGGGAACAGGTCAGGGCTAAGGCAGCAAGGTGACAAGTGGCTGGAAAGATCAGAGGGAGCAAGTAGGTCAGAGACATAATGGTGGACCCACAAGACTTCATAGGACACTGTTAGGACCTTAGCTTCTACTCTGAGATGGAAGCCTTTGAAGATCCCATGCAGAGAGTGATGTCATTTGGGCTGAGCTGCCCAGATGGCCTCAAACTCCTAGGCTCAAGTGATCCCCTGGCCTCGGCTTCCCAAGCAGCTGGGACTACAGGCACATGTCATGGCACCCAGCTTGACTGCTGTTTTTTAAGGATCTCTTTAGTTGTCAGTCATGTATTTGATGAGGGACTTGCATCTAGAATGCATAAGAACTATCATGACTCCATACTGAAAGACAAACAACCCAATTAAAAAATGGGTAAAGACTCTGAATAACAGTCCTCCTGAGATCACAGCTGAGTGGCCGACAAGCGCGTGAAAAGGCGCTCAGCAGCACTGGCACCAGGGAGACACAGCCGAACCCCACGGCCGACCATTCCACAGCTGCCTGGACGGCCATAGCCACAAAGATGGGCAATGCAGTGGACAAGGCTATGGCCGGCCCTCCCTTTGCTGGAGGGAATGGAAAATGGTGCAGCCCCCAACAAAAACAGTCTGACAGCTCCTCAAAAGGTTGAGCCTATGGCCCAGCATGTCCAATTCTAGGTATATACTAAAGATAAAAGAAAACTTGTGCCTGCACTAAAACTTCTTCACGTGCATTCACAGCAGCATTTTTTTAAGAGTCAAAAGGTGAAAAAACAACCAAATGTCCACCAATCCATGCATGTATAAATAAAATATGATATAGCCATTGGATGGAATATTATTTAACAATGAAAAGGAATGAAGTACTGACACATGCTACAGCACGAGCTGATCTTGAAAACATTATGCTGAGTGAAAGAAGCCAGTCACAGAGAGTCCATATTATGTGATTCTATTTATATGAACTATCTAGAATGAGCAAACCTCTAGAGAAGGAAAGTAGATCAGCAATTGCCTGCTGTTTGGGGATACGGGAGAATAGAGCTAATGTTTTAGAGATGCAGGATTCCTTTTTGGATAATGAAAATGTTTCAAAATTGCTAGCCGCCACAAAGCACTTGTATGTTCAAACAGGAAACTATTGCCCGAACTCCACCAGCACTCCACGCACACTTCCCGGGAATTCTCTCCGCTCTCCTCTGGGCTCTGCCCCAACTCCCTCGGAACCGGAACCCCGCGAGAACTCTATGGGAACTCCAAAGTAGCTGGCGCTGGAGGCAGCGAGAGCCGCCCTATTGCCCAACAGTAAAGGTCTAACATACAATTGAATACAAAGCTTAACATAACCATCAACATCTCAATGGCTCCCTGGCATCACCTCTCAACCACTCCCTTCTGGCAAAATGCCATGCTTCATCCCAACTCGGCTGTGGCCCTCAACAATAAGAGATGCACAACTCTGTGAAAGCACTAAAGGTCATTGGAGGAGGGGTACAGAGGACCGAACCCAGGGGCACTCTACCTCTGAGTTGCATTTTAAGCCCTTTTTTATTTTTTTGATTTCGAGATAAGGTCTCTCTAAGTTTCCTGAGAAGGACCTGGAACTTGTGATCCTCCTGCCTCAACCTCCCAAGTGACTGGGATTATAGGTGTGCCCCATCACACCTGGCTTGTCCCATGAAACTTTTAAATCGTATTATAAATAAACCTATCTCAACAACAACAAAAAATTTCTTAAAGATTCCTTTAGATGCTGCATTGAGAAGAGATATGGAGAGCAGAGCTGGAAAGAATAATTCTAGAAAGGAAACTATTATAGTAACTGAATGGGAGTGGCTTAGTCCAGGGGTGAGAAGATGCAAATGGGGAAATGTGATTGGATCCTGGCTACATTTTGACGTTTGGTCAAATGAATAGGCAGCGAGGGGTCAAGGATGAACTCAACTTTTAGTCTGAGCAACAGGAAGATGGGGTAGCTGTGGACTGAGATGGAGAAGGCAAAGTGAGGGCTAGTGGGTGGAGCCAGTGGTAGGCACTTGCCTAGTATGCTCAAGGCCCGGGGTCTAACCACCCCCCCACCCCCTTCGACCAAAAGAGGACCAAAGATTAGGAGTGAAATGGTGACATACTGATCCAGGTTTGGATCTAGACACCCTTTCTCAGGTTAAGGAAGTCTCCCTTCTGATCTTCGTAGCTGAGTGTTATCAAGAGTGTTGAGTTCTATCAAATAGTTTGCAGAACTTGAGGCTCTTTGTTCATTTTCTCTCCTTGAATATGTCGATGCTGTGAAACACAATAGTAGATTTGGTGATGTTAAACTTTCATTTTATTCCTAGGAGAAACCTTACATGATCTTAATTTGATTGTGAGTTTGTTTTCCTGTTGATAATGTTTTTAATATATTGCTAGAATTAATTTGTTAATATTTATTTAGGATTTTGCTTCTAGTTTCATAAATGAGATTGGCTTGTAATTTCCTCTGTTTAAATTATCCTTGCCTCATAAAATTATATGAGTTGTTTTCCTTTATTTTTTTTTTCTTTTCTGGAATAGTTTGTATTAGATAAGATATAATTGTTCCTTGAATATTCAGGAAAATTCACATATAAAACAAACATTCTTTGTGTGTTTCGCATTGCTACGGTGTTTGATTTTTTTCTCTTATGGGATAAAATTTTAACTATTGAATAAGATGTTTTTATGATTATAAGTTAATGCATATATTAAATCATTTTAAAAAAATTGATTAATTTCCATTTGTGTGTGTGAATGGTGCTGAGGTTCAAACCCAAAGCCTCACACATGGTAGGCAAGTGCTCTACCACTGAGCTACATTCCCAACCCCAATTTATCTGTTTTTAAAAGTACTGTTACAGCCAGTTGCAGTGGTGTATGCCTGTAATCCCAGCAGGTTGAGACAGGAGGATCGTAAGTTCAAAGTCACCCTCAGCAATTCAGTGAGGCCCTCAGCAACTCAGTGAGACCCTGTCTCTAAATAAAATACAAACAAGGGCTGGGGATTGTGGCTCAGTGATAGAGCACTTGCCTGGCATGTGTGAGACACTGGGTTTGATTCTCAGCACCATATATAAATAAATGAATGAAATAAAGGTTCATCAACAACTAAAAGAATATTTTTTTTAAAAAAAGTATTCTTACAAAGTTATTTCTAGAATTCTCTTGTCCCTAAAACATCTGCTAGAGCTGTAGCTACATTGTTCTCATATTTATGTTTTGTCTGTTTGTTTGGTATTAGGGATTGAACCTAGGGACATGATACCACAAGCTCTATCTCAGTACTTTTTCTTTTTAATTTTAAGACAGGGTCCCACCAAATTGCCTGGGCTGGCCTTGAACTTGTGATCCTGCTGCCTCAGCCCCCAAGTTGCTGGGATTTCAGGTCTGAACCACTGTGTCTGACTGTTTTCTGTTTTTTGAGTGACTCTCTGTCTCAAGAGAGGTTTCTCTATTTTACAAAACAAGCAACTTTTGTTTCTGTCGACCCACTTTATTGGTTCTTGTTTTATATTTCATTCATTCCTGCTCTACATTAATAACTTTATCAATGTAAATGGCCTGAGTACCCTAATAAAAGCAAAGAAATTATTGCATTGGATGAAAAAGCAAGATACAACCACAGGTTCTCTAGCAGGTTCCAGAGCTTCCCTGGGACAAAGAGGAACATTATTTTTTTTTAAAGCACTTTTTTTTTTAACCTTCATTTTATTTATTTATTTTTATGTGGTGCTGAGGATCGAACCCAGTGCCTCACATGTGCTAGGCAAGCGCTCTGCCACTGAGCCATAACCCCAGCCCCCACAAAGAGGAACATTTCATACTGATGCTAAGTAAGTGGATTAAAAGAACATAACAATATTAATAGTACCTGCACCTGCAAGCAGGCTTCAAAACATACAAATCAAAAATGCTGGGCTGGGGTGTAGCGCTAGGCAGGGGCTTGCCCAGCCGACACCAGGCCCTGGGTTCAGTTCCCAGAGCAAGAAGAGAGAACCAGTCATTGAAGCAAAACCAGATATTACTGAAAGAACGCGGAGGAAAATCCATGTTTAAAGTTGGCCCTTCCAATGCCCCTTTCCCAGCCATTGATAGAGCAAGTAGACAGAGACTCACTGTCAACAGGGAAGACTCAAGGATGCAGCAACCACCTGACCCCGCTGACCTTTATGGAGCCCACAGTCTGCAGCTGTACGGGAGCCTTGTTTTGGAATACCCACAGACAACCCAGGAGAGACCACGCTGGGGTGGAGAGCAAGCTGCAATAGATTCAAGAGGACTTAAATGACCTCAGATGTATGTCCTGGCTTCAATGGCAACTAGAAACATATAGAAAGATGTCTGGAAAATGTCCAAATGTTTGGAAATTAAACCACCTGATTCTAAATAACCTGCTATTCACAGAAGAAACAACAGGATATGTTGGGAAACATTTGTCACTAAATGAAAATAAAACCATGACATACCAAAACATGTGGGATGCACCCACAGCAGTGCCAAGAACGATGTTTTTAGCACTGAGAGCTTATTTTTTTTCTTTTCTTGGTTCATTTTTTTAAAAATTTATTTATTCTAATTTGTTATATATGACAGCAGAATGCATTTCAATTCATGTTACACATATAGAGCACGATTTTCCTGTCTCAGGTTGTATACAGAGTCACACCACTTGTGTCTTTGTACATGTTCTTAGGATAATGATGTCCATCTCATTCCACCGTCTTTCTTATTCCCATGCCCCATCTCTTACCCTCCCTCCCTTTGCCCTATCTAAAGTTCCTCCATTCCTCCCATGCTCCCCGCCATCCCCATTATGGATCAGCATCCTCATATCAGAGAAAACATTTGGCATTTGTTTTTTTGGGAGTGGTAACTTCACTCAGCATAATATTCTCCAACTCCATCCATTTACCCGCAAATGCCATGATTTTATTCTCTTTTAATTTTGAGTAATATTCCATTGTGTGTGTGTGTGTGTGTGTGTGTGTATGTATGTATATATATATATATATATATATATATATATATATATATATATATATATCACATTTTATTTTATTTATTCCATTCATCTACTGAAGGGCATCTAGGTTGGTTCCACATTTTGCTATTGTGAATTGTGCTGCTATAAACATTGATGTGGCTGTATCCCTATAGTACACTGTTTTTAAATCCTTTGGGTATAAACCAAGGAGTGGGATAGCTGGGTCAAATATTGGTTCCATTCCAAGTTTTCCAAGGAATCTCCATACTGCTTTCCATATTGGCTGCACCAGCAGTGTATGAGTGTGCCTTTTCCCCAACATCCTCACCAACACTTATTGTTGTTTGTATTCTTTATAGCTGCCATTCTGACTGGAGTGAGATGAAATCTTAAGAGTAGTTTTCATTTGCATTTCTATATTTGCTAGAGATATTGAACATTTTTTTCATATATTTGTTGACTGATTGTATATCATCTTCTGAGAAGTGTCTGTCTATTCAGTTCCTTGGCCCATTTATTGATTGGGATATTTGTTTTTTGGTGTTAAGATTTTTGAGTTCTTGGGCTGGTGATGTGGCTCAAGCGGTAGCACGCCCGCCTGGCATGCGTGCGGCGCAGGTTCGATCCTCAGCACCACATACAAACAAAGATGTTGTGTCCGCCGAAAACTAAAAAATAAATATTAAAAATTCTCTCTCTCTCTCTCTCTCTCCCCCTCTCTCTCACACTCTCTTTAAAAAAACAAACAAACAAAAAAAAAACAACAAAGATTTTTGAGTTCTTTATATATCCTAGAGATTAGGGCCCTATCTGATGTGCTTGTGGTAAAAATTTGCTCCCATTCTGTAGGCTCTTTATTCACCTCACTGGTTATTTCGTTTGCGGAGAATAAGCTTTTTATTTTGAGTCCATCCCACTTATTGATTCTTGATTTTATTTCTTACACTATAGGAGTCTTATTAAGAAAGTCAGGGCCTAATCCAACATGATGGAGATTTCAGCCTACTTTTTCTTCTATTATGCACAGGGTGTCTGGTTTAATTCCTAGGTCCTTGATCCACTTTGAGTTGAGTTTTGTGCATGGTGAGAGATAGAGGTTTAATTTCATTGTATTGCATATGGATTTCCAGTTTTCCCAGCACCATTTGTTGAAGAGGCTATATTTTCTCCAATATATGTGTTTGGCACCTTTGTCTAGTATGAGATAACTATAATTATGTGGGTTTGTCCATGTGTCCTCTATTCTGTACCAGTGGTCTACAAGTCTATTTTGGTGCCAATACCATGCTGTTTTTGATACTATTGTAGCGCTTATATTTTAAAAAGGAAAAGAGGCATTAGCTCAATGATCTAAGTTTACTTGCTTAGCAACCACAAAGAAAATAAGTAAAAGAAAGGAAATAAAGGTAAGAGTAGAAACCAATGAAAGAAAAAGTAAAACCATAGAAGAAAAATTAATGATGATATAAGCTGGTTCTTGGCAAATATCAATAAAATTGGTAAACTTCCAGGAAAAAAAATTTAAAATTTCCCATATCAGGAAGATAGATAACAAAAGGAAGAGAGATAACAAAAGAATACTGTGAATATCTTTATGCCAACAAATTCAAAAATGTAGATAAAATGGACAAATTCTTTGACACAAACTACCAGAACACACACAAGAAGAAATGGGTTTAATTTCTATGACTATTAAAGCTCATTGAATACTATCACATGACTTTTTAAAAAAATTTTTTTAAGGAGAGAGAGAGAGAGAGAATTTTAATATTTATTTTTTAGTTTTCGGCGGACACAACATCTTTGTTTGTATGTGGTGCTGAGGCTCGAACCCCGGCGGCACGCATGCCAGGCGAGCGTGCTACCACTTGAGCCACATCCCCAGCCCCCAGACTTTTTTTTTTTTAATCATTAAGACCTCCCAGCAGCAGGTGGCCTTACTTATGAACTCAACTAAACATTTAAGGAAATCAAATAAAAGTGATACTACACAAGATTCTCCAGAAAACAGAAGAGGAGGGAACATCTGCCATATCATGCTTTGAGGCTGCATTACTCTACACCAAAATCAGACAAAGATGTCACAAAAAAAATCTACAAGCCAGTATCCCCAAGAAACATGAACCCAAAAAACAAACTTCATGCATCACAACTTGCAAGTGGGTTTATTACAAGAAGGCCAGTTTTGTTTAACATTTGAAAGTCAAGCATTATAATTAGACAGATTAGTTGACTGAGGTAAGCCTAAAAATGAGAACTCCAGAACCTGGAAAGGTTACCTTATTTGAAAAAAAAGGACTGTCCAGATGTGATAGAGTGAAGGATCTGGAGATGAGGAGATAACCCTGAAGTTATCTTATGTGGGCCTTAAATCCAATGATGAGTATCCTTGTGAGAGAGAGGCAGAGGGCTCCGGAAGACACAGACCCAGAGTGAGGGCTACGTGAAGACAGAGGCAGAGGCAAGCCAAGAAGTGCAAGGATAATGGGAGACTGAAAGAGGCAAGGAACACACTGTCCCCATAGTCTTCAGATGTAGAGTGGCCCTACTGACATCTTGATTTAAGAACTGTGGCCTCCAGAACTGACAGAGGATAAATTGTTGTTTAAAGCCATCAGGTTTGTGGTAATTTGTTATAGCAACTGCAGGAAACGAAAACACTAACTAAACAGAAAACTCTTATGATCATCTTTTTTGATGCAAAAGTCATGTGATAATATTCAATTGCTGAGAATAACTCTCAGCAAATCAGAATAAAAGGGATTGTCACTTGAAAGAATGGAACTGCATTAGATATTTCACATTTCAGTGGCTTCACTGAAGTACCTGACATTCAAATGGTTAGAACCTCAATGGAAAAATCATGGTCTTATTGTTTTGAAGAACCAGAGGACAATTTGTGAAAACGATGGCTGGTTGGAAAATCAGGAGGGAGAACCTGAAGAGAAGAGAAATCAACAGAGGGAGAGGGCCCTCCCTCCGTTCTGTGTATTAACCACCCAAATGTCTGGGTGACCTAGGAACAATGGCTATACCAGTGGACTCCAAGCTGAGGCCAAGAGAACTGAGCTGGGGTCTAGCTCCCTCCCACTCTAGCAAAGACAGAGCCGGGCCCCTAGGCCCAGCCGAACTCATGTCTGCTGAGGAAAACAATCTACATTCTCTGGAAGAAGACAGAACTCCATGCTGAGAATACAATTCGATATCACTAGACATACCAAGATGTAGGGAAATGTGACCCACCCTCAAGAGAAAGCACAAGCAATGGAGACCAACTCCAAGAAAAGCCAAATGCTGGGATTAGCAGCTAAGGATCTTAAGCAATCACCATAACTTGTATTAGTCTGTTGGGATCGTCATGACAAAAATGGCAGAGACGGGGGCTTGAACAACAGATCTTCATTTTGTCTGAATCTAGTTCAGGGAGCCAGCAGGGTTGGTTTCATCTGAATCCTCTCTCCCTGGTGTGCAGACGTGGCTTCCCCGTGTCCTTACCTCTTCCTGGGCATGCACATCCCTGGCACCTCCTTCTTTTCCTTTAAGGACAGGAGCCAGATTGAATTAGGGCCCACCCAGGTGCTCTCACTCAAGTTTAATCACCTCTTACACACAGTCATATTGGGGATAGGCTTCCACATATGTATTTGAGGAGGCAGAGTTCAGTTCACAACAGAAACGCTCTCCAAGATAATTCCTATGTAAGAAATACACCTGAGATGTGCTATCTCAGGACAGAAACAGAAGCCAATCAAGGGAACCAAACAGAAATCCTGGAACTGAAAATTATAAAATCACAATCTTTTTGGCCGGGGGTAGGTACTGGGAATTGAACTCGGGGGCCCTCAACCACTGAGCCACATCCCCAGCCCGATTTTATATTTTGTTTAGAGACAGGGTCTCACTGAGTTGCTTAGTACCTCACCTTTGCTGAGGCTGGCTTTGAACTTTCCATCCTCCTGTCTCAGCCTCCCGAGCTGCTGGGCTTAGAGGCATGCAATACCATGCCTAGCCAAGATTACAATCTTTAAGAAAATATTTGCTGGGCGCTGTGGTGCAGGACCGTAATCATGGGAAGCCTCACAGCTTCCCATGAATGCTGGGAGCCATTAGCCAAGTAGGTATGACAATTTCCTTGCCAGCGTACCCCCATGTTTCTTAGTGGAAGGACTCCTGGAAGGTGACCTTGCTCAAGGACCAGGGCGGATCCGTGTTTAGGGTGTTCCCAGTTTAGGATAATCCGAGTTTAGGGCATTCCCGGTTTAGAATAGGGCGTATCCTGCTGCCTGAGTTCCCCTTGAGTTCTCACGGGATTCAGAATATATTTGGGAGACAGAAGCCCAGTGGAGGTGGATTTGGGCGGAGAATGTGGATTTCCCCAGAACGTGTTTGTAGACGGCTGGTGTGAGATCAGGAATAAAGAATTGCTGTTTGAATCTACAAAGCTGTGAGTGGCTCATGATTTGTGCCCAGCCAGACTGCGGCACATGAAGTCAAACCTAGTGTGAGCACGTGACCCACAAATTTCACTCCTAGGCACATACCCCAGAGAAATGAAAACATGTCCACATTGAGCTTGTACATGAATGTTCTTAGTAAGATTATTCATAATGGCCCCAAAGCAGAAACATCTCAAATGTCCATTTACTAATGAATGAATGGACAAATGTGGCCTATCCATACAACGGAGTGTTATTTAGCTATAAAAAGGAGTGAAGAGCTAACACATGCTACAACATGAAAGAACCTTAAAAACATTATGCTAGATACAAAAGACCACCAATTATACGACTGTACAACTGAGTGTATAACAGAACCATTAACTTGGAAAAAGAATAAGTTTAAATGTAAATTTATCACACAATGGAGAAATTTCATAGAAATTAGGTATCTACCCAAGAGCCAAGAGAATGAAGCATTATGTACATAAATGTTTGCACACAAATAGCTTTAGCATTCTTCTTTTAAATTCTATTTATTATTTATTTATTTGTATCCGGGATTGAACCCAGGAGTGCTTAATCATTCAGCCACATCCCAGCCTTTAAATTTTTTAAAAAAATTTTTATGCAGGGTCTTGCTAAGTTGTTTAGGGCCTCTCTAAGTTGCTGAAGTTGGCCTTGGATCTGCAATCCTCCTGCCTCAGACTCTCAAGTTGCTGGGATTACAGGTGTGCACCACCTTGCCTGGCTGGCATTATTATTCTTTTTTAATATTTATTTTTGAGTTGTAGTTATAAATAAAATGCCTTTATTTTATTTATTTATTTTTATGTGGTGCTGAGGTTCAAATGTAGGGCCTGGCTCATGCTAGGCGGGTGTGATACCACTGAGCCACAAAGCCCCAGCCCAGCATTATTATTCTTAATAGTCCCAAACTGGAAACAATGTAAGTTCCATCAACTGCACAAAACTTATTTTATCCAGGAAATGGAATATTCTTCAGAAGTTAAAAAAAATTCACAATGAACTATTGCTACCTGCTATGATGAGGACAAAACTAAAGAACAGTAGGATGAGTTACAAGAGCCCAGGTGCTAGAGAAGATGAAAGAGGGGGTCTTAGGACCAAAGAACACAAAGACGAGTTGAAGCTGAAGGGATGATGCTGAGAGCCTGAGAGCCGAAGGGTTAAGTGAAAGTTCACGGGCCACTGTGTAGGTCAGCCTTGCTCCCTGGGATCTCACCTGCCAGCCAGGCTGGTGCCCTCCAGGGGAGAGGACAGGCTTCCCAGGAATCGGAGCAGCCCAAGAGAAGACGCTTAGAGGGTCTACCACTGGGGTTCTCGTGGCTCAGACCTGGCCAGAGCAGCAACGAGGGACTTGACAGGGCTCCCACCTGCTTCTTACCAGCCCACCAGCCCGCTCTCAGATAGGAGTGGGCAGTCAAGGATGAACAGACACGTGAGAAGAATCTCTTATAATTGCACTTTCCCCTCTCATAAAAATAAGAAGAGGAGGAGGAGGAGGAGGAGGGGAGGGGGAGGAGGAGGGGAGGAGGAGGAGGGGGAGGAGGAGGGGGAGGGGGAGGAGGAGGGGGAGGGGGAGGAGACAGAAAACCCAGCAAACAAACAATTAAAAAAAGATTAACTTGGAATACAGACAACGCAGGGAGAAGACAAAGTAGCTTGTTAAATAAAGAGATTGTATTTTAAAAAGAGACATTTAAAGAACATGAAATTGCTTTGGGGAATTAAAAACATGATAGAAGAAATGAATAACTTAAAATGGAAAGTCTGGAGGAATAAAAGGTAGGAAAGGCTGGGGAGGGGTGTCGCTCAGTGATAGACTGGGTGCCTAGCAGAAGGGAGGCCAGAGGTCCAATCCCCAACCTCAGCAAACAAACAAAAACAGCAAGAAAGAAAGGGAGAGAAAGGCTAAGAAAATCAGAGCCCTCAGAGAGGAGGTCCAACATACAACTAATCAGGGCTCCAGAGAACAGAGGAAGTGGCAGAGAGGGAGGGGCACCGAGGGAGTCAGAGAATGTCCCAGAAGGACAGACACCAACCCCCAGATAGAAGCACAGCCGCCTGTGCCTGGGGCCAAGCCCACCCCAACACTTAGAGCATGTGGGGCGGGAGTGTGGACAGTGGCTCACATATCCCTGTATCTAAATTTTTTAAGGTTAAAACTGAAGCCAACACACTATTAAGTTCAATATGTTCTCTCCTCCTACCTGGACAAATACAGCTTCATGACCACCCAGAAGGCAAGACCCTGGTCCAGAATGCCCAGGCTTCTTGAGTTCTGCTGTAGAACGTGGGGTGTGGGAAAGCTGGCATTCCTGCACCCACTGCCCTCGCTTCCAACTCTTGCATCTGCCCCATGTCACGGGGCACCCCTGGCATGTACGTGGACGCCCCACCCCACACCTCCAAGCTCCATCTCTGTCTCCCACACAGAGCCATTCCTTGCCTACCTCCATAAGCTTAAGGGGCAAACAATTGTGGGTGAAGATGCCTACATCAGCCTTGGAAGTAGGCTTTGGGCTATTGGGCAGGGAATTCCAGGTTTCAGGAAGATACCTAGGTCATTGCTAGGGGCAGGGCTCTGAACTGTCTCAGGAACTCATCACCCTGTGGGAGGGAATACAGCTGGAGGATTGGGGGGCTCCCTGAAGTCAGGCGCCTAGGGCAGGGACCTTCCTGCCACATCTCAGGATGGCCCTTCCTAGCTTGATGGATGAAACAGACCCACATTGAAAGGTCTGTTTCATTATTGTGACATTGTGGAACACTGGGGCAAAGGAAAGATTCTAAAAACTTCCAGGAGAAAGAGAGAGAGGGAGAGGTGAGAGAGGACAGGTTTCATACAGTGAGCCACTGTCAGAATAACAATGGGTGTCCCAACTGCAAGGCCAGAAGACAAGGAAGCAAGGCTTTCAAAATTCCAGAGGAAAATGGCTTCTAACCTAGAATTCTATATGCATCCAGCTAATCTTCAGTTGGGAATGAATAAAAGCCATTTTGGACTGTGAGTGTGTCCCCATGCACCTTCCTTAGGAAGCTACTGGTGGATGTGCCACCTTTAAAGAAGTAAGCAAAGAGGAAGATAGAGGACCCAGTAAACAGAGACCAACTCCAGAGAGAAGACAGAATCCCAGGATGGGTGTGCTTGCTTCCTGCTCCTGTGTAACCATCACCACAAGCTCAGCTTAAAACATCATGCATTTCTCTCTTACGTCCATGATCCAGAGATCAAGATCAGATGTGACTGGGGCCCCTGCTTAGAGACTTTGGAGGCTGAAATCAAGGTGTTAGCTGAGCTGTTTCTTACCTGGAAGGTCTGGGGAAGAATCCACACCCAGGAGTGGTCGTGGTTGCAGGACTGAGCTCCTAGGAACCACTTTCAGGCTCTTGCTTCATGGTCACTTCCACCCCAGCCATGGAGAATCACCTCCTGACCATCTCTCATTCTTGGAATAGCTGATTTCTATTACCATCCAGAGATTAAATCCACCTGGACAGAGTTCCTGTGATTAGATCAGGCCACCTGGGAAGCTCTCCTTATCTAAATGTTAACTGATGAGTAAGCTTCCACCTGCATCATCTCTTGTGATGTGCAAGGTAGCATAAGCACAGGAGGTGCATCCCGGGAGGCCCCTCACTGGTCCTGCCCACACAGAGGGGAGGAGCTTGCGTAGGGGCCAGGGTCACTGGGGCTGAGGGAGAATTCTGCAGCTGCAATGAGGGCGAGGAGCTCCTGGGATGACCAGTGCAGGCAGACTTCAAGGGCAGCTGGAGAAGCCTGAGGGCACAGGGTGCGGGGCACGGCGGGCGGGGGGAGTCTTCTTCAAGGTGTGATTGACTTGAATGGATTTGGGTATATGGGGAGGGGGGAAAAGATTTTTCAACAACTTCCTGGAAAATAAACCATTGTTCAGGAAGGAAATCATAACCTCTACATGGTCATAGTAACATACACCTAAATATTGTTACAAAAACATTTTTGGAAGCTGGGGCAGAGGAAGCATGTGAAGGAGAGTGTGTTGGAGCCGTGGGTATGAAAGGGGGAGACCCTCCTCTTCCAGACTGGAAAATGTCTCTAATTTAGAGACTAAGAACAAGGGACATAAGCTCCTTGTGAGAGATTTTTGGAGGTAGACAACCCAAAAATCAGTTCAAAGAGTTAAGAGTGGGGTGTGGAGGCAGGGGATGACCATTTCTGTAATGTCTTACGGAACTCCTCGATTCTGTGAGTTTATAACTTATATAAAAACTGAACTTTAATAAGGCATCTGAACTCAGCCACCTTCTGCAATCACCTACGTCCTCGTCATCCCCTGGGGAGTCAAGGCTCATTTCCTTGCTGGAGACTCCCAGGTCCCCATCTTCTTCTGAAGGTCTGTGTTTGGCCACACTCCCCCCGATGTCACCCAGTGGATTCACAGTACCTCCAGCTCAACTAATGCAAACTGCTCACTGTCCCCACCTCCAAACCTGCCCCTGCAGCCCCTGGCTCAATGCATCCACCCCCTTGTTCAAACCAGACAGTGGGACTGGAAGGAAGGGTGGGGCCCCAGGTGCTGTTCTCCCTTCACCCCACATGAAATTAACTTGATGTCCAGCCTGTCACTATTACTGAGGATCTTGTCTCTCATCTAGACCATAATAGTCTCCATAAATTGTCTGCTTGCCTCATTTTCCTCTCTCCTATTCATCTTTACAACCCTTCTGGAAAGATCCTTCAAACTGAAAAATAAGACAAAAATGCTATGAGTTTAAAAATCTTGTAGGCTCTTCCCGTAGGATAAGATCTGCCACAGGAGTGCAGAGTGTAAGGCTCCATCCCCCAGATCTCCACACCTGGCCACCCACTCACCCACATGGGGCCTGTGTGGTGTCCATACCAACCTGCCTGCAACCCCAATCTGCTTTCTTCCTTCCCATCTTTGCTGTCTGCAGGGCTCTTCCCCCTCCCCTGAAAAGACTTGCCCTTCCTCCAAGGCCTAAGGCCACTCCACTCTTCTGAGAGGCAAAACCTGCAGGGACAGCTGGTAACCAGCATTTGGTGCTGTGGTACCCAGCCACCTTCCACTGACTGCCTTTCTCTCTTGCAGCATAGGGCTCCCCTGAAGCCCGAGAAATTGCCTCACAGGGCCTGACAGTCAGCAAATGCTTTCTGAATGAACACAAAACAGAGGTTGAACTTGGAGGAACCCTTACCAATGAAGATGCTTCTGGTTTCAAGGGAGAGGAAGCCCACCCTAGCCAGCTGGACCAAAGGGTTTGCGGGCCTCAGGAAACTGGGAAGCCCATGCAGGGTCAGCTTCCAGTGCCTGCAGCATGTGCTCAGTAGGGTTCTGTGCTTGGGTGAAGTTCTGTTGACCTGATCTTGCAAATTTACCTTTGTTTGTTTGTTTGTTTGCAGTACTGAGGATCCAATCCAGGGCCTTTACATGCCTGGCAAGTGCTCTACCACTGAGCTCCATCCCCAGCCCCTCCTTTTTTATTCCCTTTCCTGAGTTAACTGTGCTGGCCTTGAACTTACAGTCTTCCACCTGCCAAATAGATGGGATTACAGGAATGCACCACTGCCCCCCCCCCTTTTTTTTTTTGGCACTGGGGATTGAATCCAGGGGTGCTTTACCACTGAACTACATCCCAGTCCTTTTTATTTTGCAGCAATGTCTCATTAAGTTGCTGAAGCTGGTTTTGAACTTGTGAACTTGCAATTCTGAATGACATCTTCAAACTTGGGTTTTGTAAGTAAAGTCTGATTGGATGGGCTGGGAGCAGTTGGTGCTTGACATACATGTCCACTATTCCTTGATGCTGTTGCTATGAAGCCTTGGGGCATGCACAAAATTCCAGGGCCCAGGACGCACAGCTATTCAAGAGTCAAGGCGAGCTCTGAGTAATGAGGGTGCTGACATTCTTGGGGGACCACACCTTCCTTTTGAACTAGAACTTGCTTCAAGCACAGAAAAAAGGTGATGGTGGTCCAAAAAGAGGGCCTGTCAAGGACCCTGTCCTATCTTTCTTGCTGAGCCTTATGTCCCTGTACCAGACTCATAATTATGCTAAAAATGAAGATGTAGATAAAAGGGGCGGGATCACCAGGGTTCCTTTATTTTTCATCTTTCCTGACTCATCAGCAAGCTGAAGGTCGAGCATGCTGGTAGGACATGCTCTTGTCAAGAGTGAAGTAAACACCTGCAGTAGTTTGGTGCAGTGTTTCCTTTGCTCTGGCTGGAACCAAATACCAGTGCACAAGCCAACCATGAGGTAACAGTGGCGTTAACATCGGAGATTCCACCATACCTGTTAAATGCTCATATTTGTAAGCCTAAGTAGTAAAATACATGCTAATGATTTATAATTTTAATTTTCCTTTATTTAGAATGATATGGAATGGCAAATAAAAAAAAAAATACGATGGGAAGTCCAGAGACACACAGGAGAGAGTGAGGCATTACATGCTAACATCTTGAATGGCGCTTTGCTCCTGCTTTTCAATGAGACCCACATTTTCACTTTGATGGAGCCAGGCCTTGGTCCCTGAGTAGTTCTAACTTCAGGCACCTCTACCTGCAGAATTTCAATGAAAAACTTCAGACTGAGCCTCTCTCCTCCCTTTGGCCCTGGCCCTTGTGCATTGGCTTTGATCTTGGCCTCTCCTGTGGCAGGGTAGAGCCCCACCATTCTGGCCTCGTGAAGGTCTACCAGTCCTTTGCGTTTTCAGACCTGTTGGGAGTCCATGGCGGAATTATCTGCATTGGGCATCGGAGGGACAGCATCCCTTCTGCAGGGTATTCAACATCCTCAACAGCCCACTTCTTGATGGTGTAGTTGATCTCCCCCTGTGTTTGCCAAATTTAGGGTTTTCCCGGCCACGTACACCCAACGGCCGGCCGGCGGTCAGGATTGAGCAGTGGAAGCCATGTACCTGATCAAGTCAATCCTGATATAAAGGCCGTCTGGAAACCTAGTTCCATAGCATCAGACCTCAGGGTTTTGTGTCTATCTATAAACTCAGTTCCATGGCTACCCTGTGGCCTGTGCCCCAGTCTTGGCCATCCGGGTTTCTTGGCCATCCGGTTCCTGGAAACCATACCTCAGAGGTAGGCAGTGCTTTGGTCTGCCCTTAGGCTACAGCAGCTACTTCTTTACAAAATAAAGGAAAGGCCTTCCATAGATCAATGCTGAGATCAATCAAAGGCCAAGAAGTGTCATCTACCCTCTGTGTCTGGGGTAGAAAATACTAAAAACAAAGGAATTAATTTGTTCCTCACTTGCTAAATTTGAAAAATTAAGTTTTTTTTTTTTTGAAAAAGAATGAGAAAACCAATGATCAAAGGAAAAACAAACAAATTGGACTTGATAAAAAAAAAAACTTTTTAAAATTGTGTATCAAAAGACATTATGGGACATGGTGGTGCACACCTGTAATCCCAGCAATTTGGGAGGCTGAGGCAGGGGGATTGCAAATTCAAGGCCAACCTCAGTAACTTAGCAAGGCCCTAAGCAACTCAGTGAGACCCTATCTCAAAATAAAATAAAATAAAAATTAAAAAGGGTTGGGGATGTGACTCAAACCCCAGTACTAAGGCCCAGGGGAGACATTATCAACAGAGTAAAAAGGTAACCCACAGGATGGGAGAAATATTTGCGAATCATAAGTCTGATAAGAGATTAAATACCGAGTTTTAGAGATTTTCTAAAACTCAACAACAGCAATCATGAAAGAACCAGATTTTTAAAAATGGGCAGAGGACATCAGACATCAATCTAAAGAAGACACACAAATACTGTAGGCATGGAGCACATGGAAAGACACTCAGCATCACTAATCTTTAGGGAAATGCAAGTCGCCATTAGCATGGCCACCATCCAAAAACAGAACAAAACAAAAACCCAGAGAATAGCAAGCATTGGTGAGGATGTGGAAATACGGGCACCCTTCCACATGATTAGTGGGTGACCATTGTAGAAAAGAGTTTGGTGGTTCCTCAAAAAAATAAAAATAGGATTACCATGTGGTCCAGCAATTCTTCTTCTGGGTATAAACTTCAAAGAATCAAAATGAGGATCTTAGAAATATTTGTATACCCACATTCATAGCCATATCATTCACAATAGCCCAAATGCAGGAATAACCCCAGTGTCCACTGAGGGATGGATGGGAAGATGAGACGTGATGGGCTCGTGCCCGTGACAATACAGGGGATTCAACGCACGCTGTGACACGGCTAAGCCTCGAGCACAAAAGTGTAGCAAGCAAAAAGCCCAACCCAGCACGAGTTGCTAGTCCAAGGTGTGCTGAGCCGTCAAACGCAGAGACAGAGGCCACAGGGCTGGGAGAAGTGGGGGAGAGGGAGTCAGGGTTCAGGGGACGATGCAGTGTGGAAGGTGAGAACAGTTCTGGGACTGGAGGTGGTGATGAGGTGAGCAGAGCTCTTCCCTAAAAACCAGTAAGAAGTGAGTTTTATGTATATTTTACCACATTTTTTAAAGTAGTAAAAAAAAAAAAAAATCACAAGAAAATTTCAATGACCAGAGGGATCCTTGTCAATTAAGCATTAAATCCTACCGCAGAGCATCATTAGCTTTAAGGAAGGGATGAAGTAGTCACCTGAACACTTATGATGACTCAAGGGACAAGGTCAGCAGCAGGTTGAGCCAAGGTGCCAGGGGCGGGCTGAGCTCTGTTCAGCCCTTGCTGTGGCTCATGGGTCCCAGAGAGCCATCAGCAGAAGCCTGGGGGACAGAGTTCCTCCTCTCATGTGATGCTGAGAGCAGATGACCACACAACGCACAGCAGGGCCTGAGCAAGTGGAGAGCTGACAGAGGCGACAGGTTTGCTGCAAGGCCTACCTGATCGCTACGGTGGCAAGAGAACCCTCGCGGTGCAGTTTGGCAATCAGGCATCTGTGGCAAGCTCACGTCATTAGTGATCTTGCTGCCTGTTGACCAAGTGCACATGGGCAACCATAGGGTTGGGAGGGACGGGAATGTGGGCCAGGCCTTTTTCAGGCTCTGCAACTGTAGGCCGTTGTGACTTAGGCCTCTTGTCGATGCCCATGAGCCAGGTGACAGCTGGGCTGGGACAGAGCACAAGATGGCTGCTAAGTTCCAGGTCCCATGTGTTTTGTTTTTTGTGACAGTGGGGGACAGAACCCAGGGCCTTGTGTGTGTTAGGCAAGCACTCTACAGCTGAGCTACATGCCCAGCCCTTTTTACGTTTTATTTTGAGTTAGGCTCTCACAAATTGCCCAGGCTGGCCTCAAACTTGCCATCCTCCAGCCCCAGTCTCCAGAGTAGCTGGGATCGCAGGTAGGTACCAGCATGCTGGGCACTGGGTTCCATCTGGATCAGAACCAGGCAACCCCCTTCCCCCATAGTGAGGGAATCCTCTGCCCATCACTGACCTAAAAATAATGGGGGCTGTAAGGGTACTGCAGTGACGCTTCCTTTAGGACTTGATCCCCCAACAGCTGGGAATGCTCTGGGAGCTACCCTTGACTGAGGAGAGCTACTTAATCCATGTGCCTTTCTGGGGTCTGCCTCCACGGATGTAGGTGTCTGAACTCAGGTGGGAAGGGCCTGGTACTGGGCAGGTGATGCCCTCGTTGAGACGACACTACTCAGTGCCTTCCAGCTGGCCTCGCCTCCATACCTGCCCGGCAGATCCCCTGCCTCATCTCCAGTTTTCTATGGATGCCACAACCAAGTTCCACCAACTGGGCTGCTTATGACAAAGAAACTAGTGTCTCACAGTTTTGAAGGCCCCAAGTCCAAAATCCCTGCAAGGGCCTAGGGGGGCTCCATCCTGACTTGCTCAGCTTCCAGCGGCTCCAGGTTATCCCTGGATTGTGGCCACATCTCCCTAGTCCTGCCTCTGCTGTCACATGGTGTCCTCTGTGTGTGTCTGTTTCTCCTCCTCTCCTCTTACTGGGACTCGTCATGGGGTTAGGGCCCAGGGCCCACCCTAATCCAGGACGAAAGCCTCTCCAGAGCCTTCCCTCAATTTCATCTGCACGGACCCTATTCCAAGTAAGGCCCAGGTTACATGTTCTGGGTGGCCATTCCCTCTGCAGCAGTCCAGGCTTCTGTGTCTACAGCAACCTCAGGAGCAACCCTGAGCTCGAGGGAAGGGATTTTGGTTACATTTTCTCGAGGCCTGCAGGGGTCCCTCAGAAGGGGTGACAACATGAACAGCCCCATCTGCCACAGCCACAAACTGCCCTCTAACGATGGTGCTGAGAGCAACATGGAATGTGCAGGGGGCGGGGGGGTGGGGCTGGACACTCCACTAGCACCCGCAGAGCTGTAGCCACGGGGAGGGTGTCCCGCCTCTCACTCCCACTCCAGGGCAGGTTGCTATGGGACATTAACAAGGCCAGCAAGAGAGAAAGGAAGCCCCACAGCTTAGATGCCTTTTGAAATTCTCACTGAGGATAAAGAATAACTGTTTTCCACAAGGGAAACTGCCAGGATTGAGACTCAAAATGCTTCTCTGGGGACCAAGTCAGATGTGGGGACAGTCCCAGAAATGTGGGGCCCTGAGGTATCAACTGGGAGTGTGTATTAGCTAGGGATCTCCAGAGACACAGAGCACATACAGAAAGGGGTGCTCCCCAACCTGCATGGGGTCTTGTCCCTGTAAAGCCAGGCTCAGTTGACACGTAAGAGTCCCGAGCTTCGTGGCTGAGCAGCACAGCACGCTGTGGGTCAGTGCGCAGCACACGGAGGGTCATTTCACCTTGTAGTCGCTGGGCTGGCAGAGCTACAGCTCACTGTACAGCATCTTGAGAGAGGGTCCACTCAGAAAGTGCTGACTCAGGAAAAGATAAAAATTTCAAACATGGTTTCCAATGAACGCATATCGCTTCCGTGCCCTGGTAAAACTGAAAGATTGCATTTTAAACCATTGTAAGTCAGGGGCCATCTGTATATAGAAAGAGAGTCCAAGAAGTCCTGCTACCACCACCTGCAAGCTGGAGCTCCAGGAAAGCCAGTCTACAGCTCCTGCCCCAAACGGAAGGGCAGAGAACTGGAGGCCAATGGTGTATGTCCCAGTCTGAGTCCAAAGGCCCAAGAATAGGGAGAAGAATGTCAGGAGAGAGAGACCCTGCCTTTCCTCTGCCTAGTTGCTCTTCCCACTGCCTTGGGAAGGTTCGTCTGCTTCCCGCAGCCCACAACTCAGATGCTCATCTCACCTGGACACACCCTCAAAGACACACCCAGAAATAATGTGTAAACAGCTACCTGGACACCTTTAGCTCAGGAAAGTCGACATATAAGGTGAACCATCAGGCTGCCCCCAGAAACGCCAGGCCCCTCCACTGCTAAACTTGACCACTGCCCACAAGGTGGGGAATATACTATTTAAAGAAATTATTGGGGGGCTGGGGTTGTGACTCAGAAGAAAAGCGCTCACCTAGCATGTGTGAGGCACCGAGTTCAATCCCCAGCACCATATTAAAAAATTAAAGGTATTGTGTCCACCTACAACTAAAGAATAAATTAAAAAAAAAAAAAAAGAAATTATTGGGGGGCTGGGGATGTGGCTCAAGCGGTAGCACGGTCACCTGGCATGCGCGCGGCGCTGGGTTTGATCCTCAGCACCACATACAAACAAAGATGTTGTGTCCACCGAAAACTAAAAAATAAATAAATAAATAAATATTAAAAAAAAGAAATTATTGGGTGCAACCCTTATCATGTTCATTTTTAAAATCCAGATTTTGAGATCTTAAAGTGGGTCCTCATTTGAGCCAGTACTTGTATTCTGTCCATTCTGCTCTACTTTTGGGAGGAACCACCAGCGGTCTCTTGCCCCAACCCTCTGGATATGAGGGGCAGACACACAGGATATGGGGGGCCGGGGAGGCCACACAGGGACAATGGCCCCTGGAGGTGCAATATTGGAATCTCAAAAGTGAGAGGAGAGGAACATATGCTGCTTAAGAGGACTAGGCAGCCTGAGGGGCGTGTACCAGCGGGTGGCTCCCCAGGAAACCTAGGAGGAGGTGACAGCTTTGCTTGCACTCTCTTTCTCTCTCTATTTACCTCCTTCCCACTTTCCTTCCTGGGATGTCCACAGGTATCAGGGGCCCTGGAAGAACCATGGAGTGAGGCTGAGTCCCCCCTGGACCTGCCTTTGTCTCCTGTCTCCAGAGTGGGACCCCTGTTGCCGTCTCTTCCCAGGTCACCATGAGACCCCGAGGCAACACGGGGGATGGGCTGCAATGCTACAAAGAAGCCCGGAACTCTGGACTGGGAGGCACATCTGCAGGCCTTGCCACCCAGGCGGCCCTGGGCCAGCGGGGCTGGGACCTTGACTTCCTCAAGGTGAATATGACAAGCAACGGGCAGCAAAGGGACACTCACAGGCCCACGTGCCTGGCTCAGCTTTCCCTCCCAGAAGGCTGGCTACCTGGGGGCGCATGAGGACGCCAGGGGAGTGGGCACAGGGCAGTTTTAGAGTGTCCTGAGTGGATGGCCATAGGGTGAGCTGCAGGTTGCCCAGGAAGGGCCAGGGATCCCAGCGGTGTGTCCCCTGGAAGGGCCAGGGATCCCAGTGGTGTGTCCTGACCTTCAGCTCACTATTTACAGTCTTTATTTACTTTGAGGCATGAGGAAGTTTAATGACTTGGTGGTGGCCTGCCATAGCTAATGCCATGAGTCCTGTCTAAATAAATAATAAAATCATGCTTGGTCCACATGACTCATGACACTTAGAAGCTCTTAAAGTGCAGCGTGCAGCCAGGTGTGGCTGCGCACCCCTGTAATCCCAGCCACGCCAGAGGCTGAGGCAGGAGGATGGCAAATTTGAGGCCAGATTGGGCAATTAGTGAGACTCTGTCTCAAAAAAATAAAAAGGGTTGGGAGTGTGGCTCAGAGGTAAAGTGCCTCCCGGCTCAACCCCAGTAGCAAAAAAATAAATAAATAATACAGTGTGTAGAGTTGTGTGCCGCCATGTCCACACGCAGATGTGCAGCCTGCCTGACGGTTGTAACTGATGTAAATACCAAGTGCTTAGTACAAATGGCAGACAGGAAGGGGCTGCTGGCTCTGCAGGGCTTTCTCCATTAGCACTCCAAAGACAAGCTGGCAGGCTGCTGTGGGGCCGGGAGAGGGTGGAACTGCTTCCTGCTGTCTTGCTTGAGTTTTTGCACACAGGCTGGTGGGAGTTAGATGTACTGGGTCTGGACTTCTCCATCACACACCCTTCTGCCTCTCTCCACCCCGTGCTCCCACATGGCTGACCGGGATTGAACCCAAAGGGCACTTAACCACTGAGCCACATCCAGCCTTTTCATTTCCATTTATAAACAGGGTCTTGCTGAGTTGCTTAGGTCCTCACTAAGTTGCTGAGGCTTTGGATTCTCCATCCTCCTGCCTCATTCTCCCGAGCTGCTGGGTTCACAGGTGTGGCCACCACGACCGGCTCCCTTTGCTACTCTTGCCCTCCTAGAGTCCACGTGTGCATGAGGAGAGAAAGGCTCCCCCACAGGGAGAGCAACAGCAGGCCTCACCTCTGTGCATAACAGACACTCCCTGGTGGGTAGAGAGGGTTCCGGGGAAGGTCTATGACTTCAGTGTGGTCACCCATGTGGGCCCCTGCTCTCTCAATCCATGAAGGTTCTTGTCATACCCTGTTACAGTTGGGACCCTCAAGGCCACCAAAGTTCCATATGTCAGAGGCTTGGTTCCCAGGGTGGTGCTCCTGGGAGGTGGGGGAGGCTCCAAGAAGTGGGGCCCAATGGGAGGTCTTAGGTCATTGGGGGTACCCTGGGAGGGATAGTGGGACCCCAGCCCCTTCCGTTTTGATTCCTGCCATAAGGTGAGTGGTCTGGCTGCACACCTGCTCCCACCATCCTGTACTGCCTGGCCACAGGCCCAAAAGCAACAAGCGCAATGGATTGTGAACTGAAGTCTCCAAACTGTGAGTCAAAATAAACCTCTTCTCTTCATAAATAGATTATCTTAGGTATTTGTTATGGTGACAGAAAGCTAATGCATGCATGTGTACCACCCCCACCAAGAGCCCTGACCTTTCTCTCCCCAACCCCAGGCCCTCTTAGGAGTCTGACTTATAAAACATGAACTGAAAGCTGGTGGAGAGCCAGAGCCCATGCTGACAAGATGCAGCATCCCTCCCTGGCAGAGTGGCCCAGCCCCATAAAAATGCTCCTTTGATCACCACCCTGATACTGAATGTGCAAAAATGGGGCCACAGATGAAGATGGTGAAGATGGCCTCAGACAGTGGACAGCCACCAAGTGCCTTCTATGCACCACAGACTGAGTCAGGAACTTTCCTGGTCTGTCGTCACAACAGCCCTGAGCAGGAGATGCCATTATTATCATCCCCACTCTACAATGGGTCACCCACAGCTCAGAGGCCACCCAAGGATGGGCAGTTTGCAGAAAGACGCTGAGATCGGACCAACCTGCCAATCAGAGCATTTACCCCACGGCAGAACCGCTCTGGAAGGTGGGTCCCCAGCATGAGGAATCTGCCCTTAATGACAGAGCTGGGAGTGGGTGAACAAGTCCTATCACATACCAGTGCCGCAGTCCCCTCTGGCTGGCTCTGAAGATGCCACAAGCACCTCCTGGTGGTGGACTGATGGCAGGGAGAGGAGGAGCAGGGAAACTTCCTGACCCAGGACCCCTGCTTTGCTGTGCCTAGCACTCAGAGGTCCACCCAGTGGGTGGCCCCTCCAGGCCTTGCTCCACCCTGGACTCACGCAGCATATAGTTAGGTGGCATCTGGACCTGTGCTTGGGTTCTCAGCACAATCGTCCGGATTGCAACCAGTTCATAGCACTTCTTGATTAAAATCCTCAATCTTGATTAAAATCCTCAATCTCTGTTTCTCCATGGGGAGAACCAAATTTGGGTCTAGATTTGAGCGCAGGACAGGCCTCTGGCTGGATTTGGCCATTTGGAGGTGTATGTTGAGCTAGTGGATCTGGCCCCACCCAAAGTAGTTGCAGAGGCTGAGGGACCTGTGAGAAATAACTCAACCCAGGACAGAAGGGAGCAGGCCCAGGAAGCTGACCCTGTAATGACGGGCTTTGGCAAATGCCCCAGCCCCTAGGAGAATTGCATGGTATACCCGGAAAGCCAGAGGGGGGTGGCAGTAGATGTGCCATAAATAGAAACTAACAGGGCTGCTTTACCCTATAAAATAGAGCAGAGCCACCACCATAATCATGAGAGTAGCCACCTTGCTCAAAAAGGGTAGATGAGGCTGGCGGAGGAGTGGTGGGCAGTTACTTTGAGCATACATGACAGCCTTTGGCAACATCTTGGAGGCTGTGGCGAGGCTGGTACTGGCCATGCTATGACCATCTCCCTCCTGCAGAGGTGGCATGGTCCATAAGGTCCACAGTCTCTGGAGTCCATAAGGTCCTCCTGGGCTCTCATTCCATTCCTGCCACTTCCATGTACCATGACACAGGGCAAATTAACCAAAGACTCCTAACCTGGGCATGAATGATGTGGCCCACTGTGGTTTAACATACATCCCCAGATTCTTAGCTAGTCTTCACTGTAAGAGGTGGAGCCTAGCTCCCCTCCCCTGAATGTGGGCTGGAATCAGGGATTCACTGCCAATGAACAGAGGAAAGCCAGCGTGATGTTGCAGGCATCACGAAGTTGCTGTGGCTCCCTGCCTGCTCCCTCTCTTGCTCTTGGGTTCCTCACTTTTGGGGGAAGCCAGCTGCTGTGCTATGAAGAGAGGCCTGCTGTTGAAGAACTGAAGCCTCCAGCCAACAGTCACCATCTTGGAAGATGGCTGTCCCAGTCGAGCCTTCAGAGGACAGCCGACCCAGTCAACCTCCTGACTGCAATCTTCTGACAGACCCTGCGCCAGGACCACCCAGCTAAGCTGCTAGTGGAAATCACAGGATGATTAATGGTCATTGTTTTAAGCTAATACATTATGGGAGTAACCTGTCACACCGCAGTAAACAATGAATACGCCCATCTCAAGGTAGGTGTCAGAATCTATTGGACTAATCTGTGTGAATGGTCAGAAGTCTGGAAGATACTTGGTCTGATAAGCTCCTTTTTTACCCTGAGGTCTTATAAGCCTTTCCTCATGGTGGGGAGGTGGGGTGTTAGGTTTGGACTGTGGGTTATGCCCACTGGGGGCCAGTCCTGCAGCTGGGTTCCTGGGTTCCTCCAGGCTTTGCCCACCAGAGACCATGTCATGCTGGGGGAGGCCCACTCTCTATTTTCAACAAAGGGTCAAAGAAATTGGTTATCACTCAGTTTAATCCACACCCTGTGGCAATATCTGTGTAACCTCTCTGCTCACACTCACCTTCCACACAGCAGCTCATGGAGACGTCCGGATTGCAACCAGTTCATAGCACTTCTTGATTAAAATCCTCAATGGCTTCCCTTTATCCTTAGAAAAAAAAATCCCTGTTCCCAGTGCTATGGGACCCATGTGCTGTCCCTCCCCACATACAGTCCTTTACCATGCTCTTCTCATGCCAGACCACATACTTGCGAGACCGTAGTCCCCTGCATGGGACATGCTTCTGCTAGACCTTCCCTCCTCAGGCTCCAGCCTGGGTCCCCTGGGCCGTGCTATCTTACTTGACCCTTGTTATCATCAGCTAGGACATCTGGTCTGCATGCTCACTGCCTGAAGCCACACGAGCACGGAGGACAGCTCTGTGTGCTTCCTCCAGGAACCGGAAGGGTGCCAGGTATGCCGCAGGCACTCACTGAATGTCCAGGGCTAAGAGTTCTTTGGCTGCCACTCAAATTTTCTTGTGAAAGTGCTGGAGGCTGCTTTCTTCATGAGGAACCTTTTGGAAAGTCCTCCTGTAAAGAAATTGAGTCACCTTCCGCCTTGCTTACAGTGAGGCACACCTGCGTCCCAGTCACCCTCATCTATGAAGAAAGTCACCCTCATCTAGGGATTTGGGACACTGGAGCCTTTGGGGGGCTCAGGTGTGGTCCCAGGAACTGCATCAACTGCAGCTCTCAGGTGGGTTTTCATGTGAATTCTGTCCCTCTGCAGAGGGTGAGGGTCCAAGGACCTCACAACCATGTGATGCAAATCTCTCTTCCAGGATGCCTGTGGATCTGGGGTCGATCTCAGGAGTGCAGGACATTAAGGGCCAGCTGGGGTGGTAGGGGACACCCTGGAGGAGGCTGTGATCCAGAGAAGAGGGAGGGCTTGATCCTCAAGTGGGACTCTTGCATAGGGGAAGGCACAGGAAGGACTAACCAGCAGGTGCTTGGGGAGGGGCAGAATGGCAGGGAGACAGCTAGGTCTTTGCAGCATGAATATGTTCAGCCTTTTTTTTTTTTTTTAATTGAACTCAGAGATGCTCTACCACTAAGCCACACCTCACAGCTCTCTTTATTTTGAGGCAGGAGCTCACAAATTTTTTGCGATTGGCTTCAAACTTGCAATCCTCCCTCCTCAATCTCCTGAGTGGCTGGGATGACAGGTGTGTGCCACCACACCCAACTGTGTTTAGCTTTTAATGCCAGCTCAGGACAGGCCGGCGTCATTCAGCTGGCTGGCAGGAGGCACGCCCACCCTGCTTCCTTCACTTATCTTTCTCGGTGTCTGGCCACTGGGCCTGGGTTCCCTTGGGGCTTTGGAACCTATAGTGTTTCTCTCTAAAAGCCCCCAACCCTGAAACACCTCCCTGTCCTTCAGAAGTCAGCCCATCTGGCCCTTCTTTGGGGTGGCTTTCCCCAATTCTTAGATTGGCCCAGGTTCCCTGGTCCCCACTGAACACTCCCGCTTCCCAGGGCCTGGTGTGTAGTTCCAGAGAGGAGAGAGCGTCCCACCACCGGAGTCCACAGGTTCTAGAAAGGGTGATTTCTGCTCACAATTGCCCATTGACATCTCATCCAACAGTCACCGGAAGGATGAACAAACGGACAAGTCAACAAAAGCCTCTGGCCCTGTGGACCCGTGACCTGCTCCTGAGCGAGCCCCTCTTGCAGTCTAGAAACATATGGCTTCTGTGAGGGTGCTCAGAGACCTGTGAGGACCTCAGGGAGCCCGTGGGCCAGCTTCATGGGACAGAAGTTCTGCAGAGGAGCGGGAGCAGCGAGGACGCCAGCCCCAGCCTGGACACCTGGCCAACACAGCAAGAAGTGTTCTGACCACACCTGGTGGCCGATGAGACCTTTCAACACAGACCTCACCTGTTCAGCACCCGTCTTGCAGCACTTGGATGAGATCTGGACCTTTGGAATGGAGCTGGCACCGCCATTAACCACACAGACAACCCACTACGTGGTCTGACACTCCATCTGTTTGACTCTCCAGTCAGGGTATTCTTTCCCACTAGAAGAATTTCATCTTCCCTGACTGGAAAAGAGCTCAAACAAAGTAGCAAAGGACTTAATTAAAGAGTGGAGGCTAAATTAAAAAGTGGCTGCATTCAACCTTTCCAAACTAAGGGTGGTGGCTGAGCAAGAGATGAAGGCTCCTCCCTCAGTCCCTCAGTTGCTGAAATGAGGAAGGCTTTGGTCAAATAGTTCCCAGGACAGACTCTCTTGCAGCTGAAAGCAGCTGTCCCAGCCTGGGCTGCTTTGGGCTGACGCCCACACTCCCGGGTTCACCTCCCCTGACTCACCTGGCTGTGGTGGGGCCCCTGCCATGCTCTCTCCTGGGTGGAGCTGCAGTCTTGGCTTTCCAGGTCACAGGCTGCCAGTCGTCACACAGGAAATCAACTTGCTGGCAGTGTCCCCTGCAGCAGGTCTAGGGGAGCAGCAGCCAGCACCCAGGACTAGCAAAGCCCTGGGAGGGAGACAGTCAGCAGAACAGCAGAGCTGCCGGATGGGCCAGGCTGTGCTGTGGCAGGGAGCTCACACCGCACACTTGGAGGGACTCAGCTGGTCTTTGCTAATCCGGAGAGGTCTCTTACCTCGCCACCAGTGGTATTTTAAAAAGCTATATATAAACTGGGCAAGAGGCACGTGTCTAATGAGAGGAGATGAGGTGAGTGACTTTAAGTGTTGAACAATCTGCAATCTGCCCCTTGATGGAAAACCTGGAATGGAAGGAGATTTTATTAAGTCAAAATAAAGCACTTGCGAGGACGCCAGCCCTTAGCTGACAAAGGCTAAGGAACGTCCTTTTCTCTGCAGCCTGAGTTCTGTGGGGTTGCTGGTGGGTGAGGGCAATTCAGGCAGGGTGATAGCAGGAGCCAGGGTAACATCACCACAGGTGTGTGCCCAGTGCAGCAGGCCTGGACCTGGTGGTGTCGCTCACCCGCAAGGAATGCAAGGAAAATGCACAGGAGGTGCGGCTTCACACCCTCCAGGATGGCCATGACAGAAACACAGAAATAGGAAGTGTGGGCCAGGACGGAAGAGCTGTATGCACCTCTGGTGAGAATGTAAAATGATGCCATTGTGGAAAAATCTGGAAGTTCCTCAAAAGGTGAAACATGGTGACTTCGTGACCCAGCAATTTAGGAGTAGTCCTAAATGTACATGCGAGAGAAATGAAAACCTGCATGCACATCCAAACTTACACACCAATGCTCATAGCATTCCTAAAAGCCCCAAATGGAAGCAACCCAAATGTCCATAAATGGATGGCGAATGGATAAAACAAGATGTAGTCCATCCACACAATGGAATATTACATAACCCTAAAATAAAGAGGAAGTATTGGTTCATGCTACAATACTGATGGACCTTGAACACATGGGTCTTAGTGAGAGAAGCCAACAAAGGACTGCATGTCATAGACGCCATTGACGTGAAATGTCCAGAACAGGCAAATCTGTTTGGAAAGAAGGTAGCTCATGGGTTGTTTATGGTTGGGGTTGGAGAGAGGGAGGATTAGGAAGTGACAAAGGGTGTGGTGTTTCGTTTGGGGGCAATAAAAATATCTGAAATGGATTGTTGATGGTTGGACAACTCTGCAACTATACAAAAAGCCACTGAATTGTCCTTTTTTTTTTTTTTTGCAGTATTAGGCATTGAGCTCAGGGCCTCATGAAGGATGTGCCGTCATGCCTGTGAACTGTACACTTTTTAATGGTGAATTGTATGGTATGTGAATTATTGTTTTTTTTTTCTTTCTTTCTTTTTGGTGGGGTTCTGGAGATTGAACCCAGAGCTTTGTGAATGCAAGGCAAGTGCTTTGCTGCTGAGCTACATCCCAGTTCTGGTATGTGAATTATATCTCAATAAAGCTATGTAAAGAAAAAGGGAACCAGGTATAATGGCCCATACCTGTAATCCCAGCGACTTGGGAGGCTGAGGCAGGAGGATCTCAAGTTTGAGGCCAGCCTCAACAATTTAGCAAGACCCTGTCTCAGAATAAAAAATAAAAAAGATTGAGGGTGTAGCTCAACAATGGAGTGCCCCTGGTTCACTCTTCAATAAAAAAAAAGGCAGGGATTGATGGATCAGGGAGACTCTATGAAATGGTTGCCCTTGAACATTAAAGGCTAAAAATAAAGGAATTTCTTATTATGACAAGTGCATTTAGATAAGGAGTACAAATTCTACCCCGAGACAACCATTGAAAGAGAGAAACAAAACGAAATCCTGAACATTCAGAACTAAAAAGAATCAACTCACAGCAAATGACTACAGCAAGCTACAGTATTATAAGGGACTGTTTAAAAAGAAACTGAATCAATAGTTAATAACCTTTCAAAACAAAGTGCCAAGCCAAATGAGTTGATTGGTGGATTCTACCAAACATTTAAGGAAGAAATTACAACCAATTATTTTTTGTTTTTAGTTTCATTGGACACAATATCTTTATTTATTTTTATGTGGTGCTGAGGATCGAACCCAGTGCCTCACATGTGCAAGGCAGGCGCTCTACCACTGAGCTACAGCCCCAGCCCTACAACCAATTTTTTATAATCTCTTTCATAAGATAGAAGCAGAGGGAATATTTCCCAACTCATTCAATGAGGCCTGCAATACCCCAAAACTAAACAAAAACTAGACAAAGACATTACCAAAAAAAACATAGACCAATATCTCTTAAGAACATAGATTCAAAATCCTCAACAGACTATTAGCAAATTAAATTTTAAAAATGTATAAACAGAAAACACACTACAAAGTGGAATTTATTCCAGATATACACATCTGGTTCAACATTTGAAAATCAATTAGTGTACTTCAGCACATTGATGGGCTAAAAAAATTATATGACTATAAGCTGGTCAAAAAGTACTTGATAAATTCAACACCTACTCATGATAACAATTCTCAGCAAACTAGGAATAGAGGAGAACTTCCTCAGCTAGATAAAGAACATCTGAAAATAAAAACAAAACCCTCTACAGCTAACATTGTACTTAATGGTAAGAATCTAGAAGCTTTCTCACTAAGATCAGAAACAAAGCAAGACTATCTCTTCTTCCATATTGGAATTCTTAGCTAATGTAATAAGACAAGAAAAGAAAGTAAAAAAGTATACAAATGATAAAGGAAGAAATAAAACTGTCTGTCTTTCCTTGCTAATAGCAAGGAAATCCAAAACCTATACAGAAAATCCAAAAGAATCAACAACAACAACAAACCTCCTGAGACTAATAAGTGATTATAACAAGGTTAAGGGGATACAAGGTTAATATACAAAAGTTAATTGCTGTCTTACATGCCAACAATGAGCAAATGAAATTTGAATTAAAAAATACCATACCATTTATATTATCATATCCCTAAATGAAACACTTAGGTGTAAATCTAACAAAATATGCACAAGGTCTTTATGAGAAACAAAACTTGCATTTAAAAAAGATCTAGGCTAATGGAGAGAGGTTCTGTGTTTGCAGATAGGAAGACTCAATATAGTCAAGATGTCAATTCTTCTCGATGTGATCTAGAGATTCAATATAATCCAAATCAAAATCCAAAGCAAGCCCTTTTGTGGATATTGGCAAACTGAATCTATATGCAGAGGAATTTATATGAAGAAGAAAAAGACCCAGAACAGTAATACTTTATTAAAGCAAAGAACAAAGTTGGGATAGCATCAAATTAAAAAAGCTTCTACACAGAAAAGGGAGCAAATGTGAAGAAAGAGTCTACATAATGGGGAAAAAAATCTTTGCTAGATATTCTTCTGATAGAGAATTAGTACCCAGAACATATAAAGAACTAAAAAAATTGAAATTCAGTTTGAAATTGACCAGATTATGTTATACACATGTACAAATATGTCACCCTGTTTCCCCCTGTTACATATAATCATAAAGCTCCAATTTAAAAATTAATTTTAAAAATAAAAATATCGATCATGGACCTAAGTATAAAACACGAAACTATAAAACTCCTAGAAGATATCATACAAAAAAAAATCTGGATGACATTGGACATGGCAATGACCCAGGATATAACCACCAGGGCACAATCCAGGAAGGATATAGCTGATCACCTGAATTTCATTAGAATGAACAATGTCTTCTCTGTCAAAGACATTGTTAGGAGAGTGAAAAGACAAGTCCCAGACTGGGAGAAGATATTCAAAAGACATATCCGATAAAGGAAGTATTTATCCAAAATACACAAAGAACTCAACAATAGGAAAATGAGAAACTGGATTTAAAATGGGCAAAAATCCTGAACAGACACTTCATCCAAGAAAATACACAGGTGGCAAATAAGCATTTGAAAAAATGCACCACATCATACACCATTAGAATAATATAAGTTAAATCAAGAAAACACTGCGTACCCGTTAGAGTGACCAAAACCTGGAACACTGACAGCACCAAATGCCGGTGAGGACATGGAGCGATGGGGATTCTTGAATGGGACAGGCACTTGGGAAGATAGTGTGGCAGTTTCTTACAAGACTGAACATGCTCTTTCTGGGTGATCCACCTGTCCTGCTCCTTGGGGTTTATCAAGATGAGTTAAAAACTTATGTCCACAGAAGAGCATGCATATGGGTATTTCTAGCAGCTTTATTCCTAATTGTCCACACATGCCGTCCCAGGGATGAGTGGGTAAATAAACTATGGTCTATCCAGTGCTAAAAACAGGTGCCTTATCAAACCATGAAAAGACATGGGGAGGGGCTGGGGATGTGGCTCAAGCAGTAGCGCACTCGCCTGGCATGCGTGCGGCCCGGGTTTGATCCTAAGCACCACATACAAACATGTTGTTCAGACTTTCTACTTGGTTTTTGTTGTGTCCGCCAAAAACTAAAAAAAATAAATAAATATTAAAAAATTCTCTCTCTCTCTCTTAAAAAAAAAAAAAAAAAAAAAAAAGACATGGGGAAACTTTAAATGCATGTTACTAAGTGAAAGGCCCAATCTGAAAAGGCTCCAATCTGACTGTGGACACTCCAGAAAAGGCAAAACCAGGGAGATATGGAGACACTAAAAAGATGAGAGGTTGCCAGGGGATGAGGAGAAGGAAAAGCAAACAGGTAAAGCCCAGAAGATGTTTAGGGCAGTGAGACTACTCTGTATGATTCTATAATGGTGGACACATGTTATTGTACATTTGTCCAAACTCATACAGCTACAGACCAAGGGTGACCCCTGGACTGCGAATGCTAGTGATGCGCCAACGTAGGTTCATCAATTATAACAAATGCACCACTCTGGTGCAGGATGTTGAAGTGGGAGAGGTTGTATGTTAGTAGGGGCTGGGGACATGTGAGAATTCTTTGCACTTTCTGTTCAATTTTGCTGTGAAACTAATACAATCAACAGCAAAATAAACTGTTAGGTTGTGGCTTCTGAGGCCCCATACAGTGGAATGCTTCTCCCAAGGAGCCCTCTTGGGTCCCCTGTGGCCTCGTACCATGGCACACTGTACATCCTACTCTGGCTTGAGAATAAGCTGAATTCAAGGATGTCTTCTCCAGGAAGCTGTTATTTGCTTCAGGATCAAGACCTCTTGTCTATTTATGTTGAATATTTTATGTCTCTGAACTGGTATCTTACACAATATTTATCGTAAAAAACTTCTATTTCTAATAATGGTGATCTAGACAGTTTGCACCATGCTGCCCGCCAAAAACCAAGTAGAAAGTCTGAACAAAATATAACAACCAGCAAGGAGTTAGCAAGACTGGAAGGATCAGTGGGCTGACGTCCAAGCAGAGATCTAGAAAGGTAAGCCCGTGGTGCCGCGGCTTTGTCTGGAGGTTGTTCACTGGTCTGAAGAGACAGCCAAGAAGCCGAGCTGCACGTTTTACAACTTAGGGAGCCATTGGGGAGAAGCCAGGAGCTGGGGCCTGCCAACAGTCCAAGGCTCCGGGAAACCATTCCCGGGTTGAGGCTCTGATTTCAAAGAGCAGCACCTCAGGAGGAAGGCTGCTCTGCAAGCAATGTGGTGGCTGCAGACTGCAGCCCAGCTGTAAGCCATCAGGTAGCTCAAAAATAGCCCAAAGACTGGACCCACTGGGTCCCAGACGGCTGTTGTCCTCTGCCACCTGGCAAAGAGGGAAGTCCTCTCTAGAGGACAGAGCATCACAGAGCATCGTCCCAGGCCCCACATCTTCCTAGAAATAAATTTCTATGCACATCATCCATCAAGGAGAGGTTCAGGCCTCTGAGGTGGCTTGACATTAAGAACAGGAGCCAGCAGAAATGACTGGACAGGAGCAGCCCCACGGGGCTCCCAGGCATCAGTCAGATGCAGACAGAAAACAGCTACGCTGACTCTGTCCAGGTAGGCAGAAGTCAAGCTTGAATTTTTTGCCAGGAGAGTGGAAATCATATTTTTAAAAGCTATGAGGCCTGGCGATACAGCTTAGTGGCAGAGTGCTTGCTTAGCATATATGAGAGGCCCTGGATTCAATCCCTAGTACAGCCAAAAAATTTAAAAAAATAAGACTGTGAAAAATGTTGAAAAAGAATGAACAATAACTTTAAAACTAAAGCTTGATCAAAATTAAAAATTAGGGGCTGGGGCTGTAGCTCAGTGGTAGAGCGCCTGCCTCACAGGTGTGAGGCTCTGGGTTCAATCCTCAGCACCACATAAAAATAAAGATATTGTGTCCATCTACAACTAAAAAAAATAAAAATTTAAACTGATTACATTATATTAATTAAATTAAATCATGATCAAAATTTTAAAACGAATGTAAAAGTTTATTGGGAAGTTAGACACTGTTGAAGAGTGAATTGGTGAAATGAAAGTTAGGAGTACTCTGTGAGATTTGCACAGTATTTGTGAAGGATGCCTCATTTCCCTCTTTTGACATCATGTTTTCACCTCACTTGATTATACTGTAAACACTTTGACCTTCATAAAAAAGTCATCAACATGTTAATGTGAAACTTGCCTTTGACTATGATGTTCTTGAGAGAGCTTTTTTTTTTTTTTTTTTTTTTTAAGAAAAAGAAGAATATGATTACATCTGAAGAGCAAAAGCCTACGGAGACAATGAAAATTGATGCTACTACTCATGGTCAACATAACTTCTAACCTTCAAGTTGAATTTCTGGTATAAAACCCTAGCCCACTCTGCTGCTTATGAGCACGAGATGGACCCTGCCTTTCTCTTCAGGCACTGAATAGTTTTTTAAAGACAATGAAGGGACTCTGAACTCCTCATGTAGGCTGGAAGAGGAAAATACTGCCAGGAGAAGCCACCTATGCACCAATTGTGAGTTAACAGTGACCAAAGGAGAAGGCTTAGGATGCTGACAACATTCTGTGTGCTGCCTAGTACCCACCTGCTCCCCCTGACTTGTCTCATGCTTCTGTGAAAGTGGGGCGGGGGTGCTGGGCTGTGGCTCAGTGGAACAGCACTTGCCAAGCACATGTGAGGCACTGGGTTTGATCCTCTGCACCACATAATAAATAAAATAAAGTTATTATGTTCATCTACAATTAAAAATATTTTAAAAAAACAAAGTGTGTGTGTGTCATCAGCAACTTCAGTATTGCCTAACTTTGACATACTAAGCTTAAATTTTAAATTCAGTAAAACTCAAGGATAAACTTGAGTTAATTGTCAGAATAAAATAATCTGAAGTGCAGTATGAGGAGACAAATAAATGGAAAACATTTAATTAAACATTACAAGAATAGCTAAGATACAAATTATACATTAGGTTATCATATTTAATATAATTAATATGCACCAATAAATTGTTTTAAAAAGGAGTATCCCATCTAACTGTTTAAGTACAGTCTAAGGCAGACAGGGGAGAAAACAAGGTATGTGAGTAGATCACAAGCACCGACTCCTCCATTTTACATCAGGGATTTGAGCAGCCACAGATGCTCAAGGAAACTGAGGGTTTTTAAAAAATGCAACAAGCCTATCAAGTAAAGCTAAGACAGTGCTTGGAGGAAAATTTACAGCCTCAACCGCATATTTTAGAGAAGAAAAAGGCTAGAACATAATAAGCTAAGCATTCATTTTAAGGTGTTAGGAAAAGCTGGGCATGATGGTATAGGCCTATAAACCTAACATCTCAGGAGGCTGAGGCAGGAGGCCAGCCTCTGCAACTTAGTGAAGCCCTACACAACTTAGCGAGATCCTGTCTCAAAATAAAAAATGAAAAAGGGCTGGAAATGTGGTTCAGTGGTTAAGTGCCCCTGGATTCAATCCCTGGCACAAAAATAAATAAATAAATAAATAACAATAAATAAAAAATAATTAATAAAGAAGTTTTTGGAGCTGGGATTGTGGCTCAACGGTAGAGTGCTCGCCTAGCATGGGCGGAACCTGGGTTTGATTCTCAGCACCACATAAAAATAAAGGCATTGTGTTATGTCCATCTTCACCTAAAAAATAAATATTAAAAAATTTTAAAAATAATAAAATAAAGAAGTTTTAAATAATAAAGGGCAGGGAGGGAAATAAACCTTGAATAGTCATTATTAGTCATTCTCAGATAATGATGCTATATGAAGAAAACCAAAAGAATGTACTGATAAATATTAAAACAAAGATTTTATCAAGATCACTGGGTATAGAGTCAATATAAAACAGAAAAGCCTTCCAATAGTTAACAGAAAAGAAAATAAAAAAGAATATCCCTGGAGCATAGTGGTGAATTCCCATCATCTCAGCTGCTCAGGAGGCTGAGGCAGGAGGATCACTTGAGCCCAGGAGTCTGGGGCCAGCCATGGACAATGTAGTGAGACCCAGCCTTTTAAATAAAGTAGAACAAATAAGATACCAACTACAATAGCTTTAAAAAGTAGTAATGCCTAGGAATAAAACTAGAAGACATACAAAGAGCTCTAAGAAACTAAAGATGTATCATTGCAAGAGGGTTGGGGATATAGCTCAGTTAGTAGAGTGCTTCCCTCCCATGCATGAGGCCATGGGTTCAATCCCCAGCACCACACACACAAACTCACTCTCTGTCTCTCTCTCTCTGTCTATATATCCTCTGCGGGAAATTTTAAATGACCCAAATAAATAAAGAGATATAACGATACACTCATAATATGTATTATTAGTGTGTATTAGTCATAATAACATATTTTATATAATAAAATGAAGTAATCATATGTTCATGGATAAGAAGACTCAATAATGAAGTACATCAATTCTCAAACTGCTCCATAGATTCCTAATAAAAATCCCAGTAGCTCTTTTAAAAAAATAAAACTTGATAAACTGAGTCCAAAGACGTGGAGACAATGCCAAAGGCTGTCACTGGCAGGATGGAGAAGCAGGCTGCGGCCTCTGGGGGGAAGGACTGAAAACCAATGAGCGCACACAGCTGCCCCAGTGGCGCTCCACACACGGATCCTGAGACTCGGGATGTTTGGTGGAGAAATTGTAAGCATAAGCAAGGAATGGATTAATGAAAATTAGGACGGAGGAGAGAAGATTTGTGCCGGGAGGAGGCGGACAGTGGGATGTGGGCAGCTGGCCCTGCTCCGCTTGTTGCTGGGTGGTGGCTGCGCAAGGGTCTGCTCTGTGATCCACCATGCTGTGCCCCTCCCTATCTTCCTGTCGTAGTCCACAGCATTTTTAAAAGATTTATTTGTTTTCCACTCATCAGATCAGGGTGTCAGGAGTCTCCACCAGGGAGACAAAACGAGAGCTCGTGGGAAACAAGAGCCTGCTTAGCAGAGACTGACGAGGCCGTCAGGGAGGGTGGTGGGCTGGACTGAGTTGAAGAAGAAGAGATCCTGTCTCAAAATAAAAAATGAAGCCTCCAAATTTGCTGCTTTTATTCAGAACTGACAACGGCAGAGAACAGCGGTGGCTCCAACTTCCACTTTTGCCTGGATAAAACCCAGCATTAGCTGGTATTCCAGCCTCCCCCAGAAACTCTGGAAGGCCTAGATTGGTTTTTGAGGCCAAGACAGGTAGGGTGTCTTGAAAAAAAGGAATGAAGATTCAGACCTCAGCAAAGACTCATTTCCATTATGAACTAATAAAATGGTAGGCTGGTCTACCCCTTTAGCCTCTATGGGTATGAATGGTTTGATATGATTCCCCAGGAAATGATCATGATTGAGTTATCTGATGAAACTGAATTGTTGAAACTCTACAGTAGACCCTGGTACCAATTTTACACATCAAACATTCCTATAAGAGACTGAGGGTGGCTGGTCTTATACCATCTCATCACCTGGGCCACACCTGGGAATGGGGCCCTACCTGGGGACAATCTAGGGCTTAGCAATAATCTCTGTGGGGAGGACCCCTTCACAACTCTCCAATTTTATGTAAGGGGGAATATGGGGTTCATAGTAAAGATAGTATGAACAAGAAACTACAGATCAAACCCTTAATAAAATATAAATGCAAAAATCTTCAACAGAATGATAGTAAATAAAATCTAGCAATATCTGTAAAGGATCATGAGCACATGAGGTTTATCCCAGGAAAATAAAGCAACACAGAAAATCAGTGTAATCTGCCACATTGGAATAGGAGAAATATCATATGATCATCTCAACATAGACAAAGCATTGGACAAAATTCAACACCTGTTTTTCAAGAAAAACTCTCTGCAAACTAATAGACAGGATTTTGTCAAAATGATGAAGGGCCTCTGTGAAAATCCACATGGTGTTTTCTTAGGGTGAAGGACTGAACCCTTTTCTCCTACCATGGGGAACAGAGCAAAGATGCTCACTTTTGCTACTTCTCTTCAATACTGTGCTGAAGCCCCAACCACTACATAAGGCATGGAAAAAAAATAAAAATAAACTACATTCAGATGGGAATGGAAGAAAACTACAAAGATAATGCAGAGAGGTTCTGAATATCCTTTACTTGGTTTCCACCATGGCTACATCTTTTTTTTTTTTTTAATAAACATTTTTAGTTGAAGACAGACACAATACCTTTATTTTATTTATTTGTTTTATGTGGTGCTGAGGATCAAACCCAGTGCCTCATACGTGTGAGGTCCACCATTGAGCCACAACCCCAGCCCTGGCTACATCTCATGTAACATAACAAAACCAGGAAACTGATATCAGTTAATTGATTTTTTCCCCTCTTTTATTTTTTTGCAATGTTGGGGTCTGAACCCAAGGGTGGTGGGAGAGTGCTCTGTCACTGAGCTACACTCACAGTCCGTGGCCAACCAATTTTTTACAAAAGTGATAAAGCAATTGGATGGGGAATGATCTTTTCAACACTCAGTGCTGAATCAACTGTATTCTGTACAGAAAAGAATGAACTGCACACAAAAATTAACTCAAAATGTATCGTAGTCCTAAACATAAAAGTTGAATGAAGCTATAAAGCTTGTGGGAGAAAATGCAGGAGAAAATCTTCAGGGCCTTGGGGATTAACAAAGATTTCTTGGAACACAAAAAGTGGTATGCTAGGACACCATAAAATAAAATAAAGATAAAATGAACTTAATTAAAATTTTTAAGAAGGGAAAGTTTTCTTTTTTACATTTGTTCAGAAATAAACTTGAGGTAAAAGTTAAAGGAAGATAAGCTATTCATTAATATTCTGCACATGGTGTACAACCAGAGATATGAAAAATTGTGCTCTATATGTGTAATATGATTTGTAATGCATTATGCTGTCATTTATAACAAATTAAAATTTAAAAATAAAAAAATAAAAAATATCCTGCACATAAAAGAGTTGTGTAGGGCTGGGGTTGTGGCTCAGTGGTAGAGCACTTGCCTATCACATGTGAGGCACTGGGTTCGATCCTCAGCACCACATTAAAAAAATAAAGTTATGTCCACCTACAAGTAAAAAAAAAAAATATGAAATAAATGCTTGAACACAAGCATTTATTTCATATTTAAAACCAGTTCATTAGAAAAATTGAAAAAAATATTCTTGAAATTCCTAAAATTTCTGCAAAATTAACTAGGAAAGTATTTGGAAAATTTAAGTGCTCAATAACTTTTGAAAATTCTATGAATCTATTTTCTTTTTAAATTTACTCTAATTTATTATATATGACAGCAGAATGCAGTTCAATTCATATTACACATATATAGCACAATTTTTCCTATCTCTGGTTGTGCACAACGTAGAGTCATACCATTCATGCTTAATTGAAATTTTAATCATTTGCTCTTCAAAGGACATCACTGAGAAAATGAAAAGGAAAGCCATAAATTGGGAGAAAATATTCAATAATAGAATATTTTAAAAATTTTTTAGTTGTAGATGGACACAATATCTTTATTTTTATTTGTTTATTTTTATGTGGTGCTGGGGATCAAACCCAGGGCCTCACACGTGCAAAGCAAGTGCTCTACCACTGAGCTACAATCCCATCCCACTCAATAATAGAATATTAACAGCCAATTTTAAAAGCAGACAAAAGCTAATAGGTATAGGTTTTTTTTGTTTGTTTGTTTTGGGTACCAGGGATTGAACTCAGGGGCACTCAAGCACTGAGCCACAATTCCAGCCTTATTTTGTATTCTATTTAGAGACAAGGTCTCACTGAATTGCTTAGTGCTCATTTTTGCTGAGGCTGGCTTTGAACTCAGGATCCTCCTGCCTCAGCCTCCTAAGCCGCTGGGATTACAGGCATGTGCCACTGTGCCTGGCTAGTGTTTTTTTTTTTTTTGTTTTTTTTTTTAAAGAGAGAGAGAGAGAGAGAGAATTTTAATATTTATTTTTTAGTTTTTGGCGGACACAACATCTTCGTTTGTATGTGGTGCTGAGGATCGAACCCGGGCCGCACGCATGCCAGGTGAGCAGGCTACCACTTGAGCCACATCCCCAGCCCTTTTTTTTTTTTTTTTAAGTGATGAAAATATTCTGGAATTAGTGGTAAGTGCAGAAGATAATGAGCAAACTGAAAATTACTGAAGTACATACTTTAAATGGCGACTTATTGTGAAGAATATTCCAATTTTAGCCAGGAGCTGTAGCCCACACCTGTAATTCCAGCCATTAGGAGGCTGTGGCAGGAGGATTTCAGGTTCAAAGTCAGCCTCAGCAATTCAGCAAGATCCTATCTCAAAATAAAAAATAGAAAGGGCTGGGGATGTAGCTCACGATAAAGTGTCCTTGGGTTCAATCCCCAGTACCAGAAAAAAAGAATATCCAATTTTAAAATATGCTCTAAAAATAGGCAAGAGACTCTTAACAAAAGATACAGGAACAATGGATATAGCTATGCAAAAGATGCAAAAGGGCCATGGTGGTGCATGCCTGTAATCCCAGTTACTCTGGAGGCTGAGGCAGAAAGTTCAAAAGTTCAAGGCCAGCCTCAACAAATAAAAATAAAAAGGGCTGCGGGTATAGCTCAATTGGGTTCAATTCCCTGTACCAGGGAAAAAAAAAAAGAAAGAAAGAAAGAAAAAGCTAACCATCACCACTTGTCATATGGATTCAGTGCTGTGGCTAACGCTTTTATTTTAATAACTCACAATATCAAGTGTTGGTGGTGAAGAGCAACCATTTATGCTCTTGTGGAAGCATAAAATGCAGTGAGCATTTTGGAAGACAGTCTGGCAATTTCTCCAGAGCAGCAGTCCCACCACCAGGCATCAACCTACCAGAAGTGGAAACATTCTACAAAAGACTTGTACATGAGTGCTCCTAGCAGCACTATTCATAATAATCCCAAACTGGAAAGAACCCATCCATCAATGGGTGAATAAACAAATTGGGCTACATCCCTACTACAGAAGCTCTCAGCAATCAAAAGGAAAGCCACCAATCATAAAGGAATGCCACCAATACACAAAACCGCCTGCTGGGACCTCCCAGTCAACAGGGGCCAGTGGGTTAGGACAGTCATGATTCCTGGGGAAGGCAGAGTGTAGGAGGGAGCTTGATAAAATACAGGATCCCTGTTAAATTTACATTTCAGTCAACAGCAAATAACTTTGTTATAAGTATGTCCCATCACATGTAATATTGAGATACACTATAGATTATTATTCTTTATGGCATTTGCTGATAAACTGAGGGAACTGGAGATTATCATGCTAAGTGAAATAAGACAATCCCCCAAAACCAAAGGCCGAATGTTCTTTCTGATTTACAGATACTAATACACAATAAGGGGGTTAGGGAAGAATAGAAGTTCATTGGATTAGAGTGGAATGAAGGAAAGGGAAGGGCGTGGGAATGGGAAAGAGTAGAATGAATCCAACACAGCTTTCCTACGTTCATGTATGACTACACCACCAGTGTAACTCCACATCATGTACAACTGTAAGAATGGGTCCTAATTAGAAGTTATACTCCAGGTATGTATAATATGTCAAAACACATTCTACTGTCATGTATATCTAAAAAGCCCAAATAAAAAAAAGATTATTATTCATTGTTGACCTGAGATTCTTATTTAACTGAGCGCCTTCACTTTTATTTAACTTGGGCTACCCTTGCTGGGCAGGAAGTTCAAGGGTTCAGATTCTACTCCTGGCTCTGGGTCGGAGCACAGGCCTGGGATTCAAAGGGAGCCCCCGCCCCTCAGGATGTCAGGGGGCCCGGCAGAGCTGGAGTCCAGGCCTGTGCCTGTGCTTTCTAGGGCGGATTATTTCCAAGAGGGGCGATGGGAGGCAGGCAATCACAGTGGGCACACAAGCAATTGAGGAGGATTCAGGTGCAAAGAGAGATGGGGCTCGCTCTTTTAAGTTTTCGTAGCGTTCTTGACACTTAGCAGAACTTCGGAACCATCTGAGGAGCGTGAGAAATGCAAATGTTCAGCATCCACCCCACTCCGATCGAGCGGTCTGGGAAGAGGTCCGGGTCTTTCTAAAAGTCCCCCTGGGTTCCAACAACCTGCACGGCCGGCCAGGCCGGCTTCCAGGGTGTCGGGGGCTGGCCCCCACCCGGCCGCAGCGCCCCTGCTATTGCAGGGAGAAGCGGATGCGGAAGGGCTGAGGCGGGACCAGGGTCCCAGCGGTGTCCCTGGTGGGCGCTCTCCACCGCAGGCGGCCAGAACTCCAAAGGGAGGCGCCTGGGCCCCAAGCAGGAACGAGCTCGAGTGGCGGTCCGCGGCTGGCTTTGGCACCCAACGGTTGCCGCCGGCGCTCGCTCCTCCCGGGAGCCGGTTCCCGTGCGGCGCTGCCCGCGCGGCTCGCGGTCTGAGCGCTCAGGCTGCGGGCTTGGCCAGCGCTAGGCGGCGACCGCGAGCGCGGGAAGGCTCCCGGGGCCCAGGGGCTGGGGTCCCGGGGCCTGGGCCTCGGGCCACGGGGGTCCCCGGGAGGGGTCCCAGAGCTGGGGGCTCCGGGTCGGGGTTCTGGGGCCGCGGTCCGGGGTAGGGGCCTGGGGCGGGGCTTCCAGGGCTGGATCCTGGACCACTACCCAGGCGCGCAGCCTCGCAGCCTCGCAGCACTCTGGCCGGTGGGCTGTGCCGTGCCCAGAGCCGGGCGGGCGGCACGCGTGCTCCAGACCCACACCTCGCCTCCCTGGCAGGTCGCCTCCCTGGCAGGTCGCCTCCCCTGGTTAGGGCGCCGCGCCTCCCCTGCTAGTGCCTTGTCAAACTCTGACCAGCCGTCCCGCTCCACGCTCGCGTCAGCTGTCGAGTGGCAAGAAGGTCCCGTCTTTAAGGACAGGAGATTATCAGAGCCGACTGAAATGAATGTGTTTCCTGTGCTAGGGTGACCGAGAGGGGACTCACCGCGCGGACGCCGAGACGCGACGGGCAGAAAGACCTGGTGAATCCAGCTACCATACGTCCACGTAGAGTGCTTTACGAATTTTATCACAGATTTAGTAAACGGACGCATCACTGAGCTGCTACCAATGGTAGCATCATCCCTAAAGCAGAACGTCACTAACAAAACCAAACCACAAAACAAACAAACGAAAGACGCCAACAACAGCAGGACACAGGCGAACCTACTTGGGAGTAGGACGTTCTTTCGCAGTCGTGACTATTCCAATGAGCTGCTTTGGGGAAGTAGTCTTTTCCATGTCATCTGATTCTCTCTCTCCTCCTTTTATTTAAAAAATGAATACCACTTGTATTTTCCAGCCTCTGAGTCAGACTCTGAAAAAAAAAAATTCAGAAACCATCGCTGTCCTAAGGAAACTCATCTTCTAACACTGGGGAAGGGAAGGTTTGTAGATAAGCCAATAGCCCACACCAGGGTTTCATGAGAGCACAGAGGAGCAAGACATTGATTGCTTAAAACTTTGTATTATGATAATTTTCAAAATAAACAACAGTAAAAGAGATAGTATAACGAATATCCATTACCCATTACCCAATTTATAAAATTATTAATGTACTGCCAGTCCTGTTTTATCTGTGCCTTACCAGCTTTCTGGTAAATTTCTCTATTAAGGTTTGATTGTGTACTAAAAAACATTTGCCCACTCTGAAAGTATAACTCAGAGGTTGTTTAGTAAATTTTATAATCATCATCACATTCCAATTTTAGGACACTGCCACCATCCCAAAATTTCACTCCATGACTTCTTGCAGCCAGAGGCAAACCTTGATATTTCCCTCTGTGGATTTGCCTTTATGGACATTTCATGTTATTGTAAATATATAATATGTGGTCTTTTGCATTTGACTTTCTTCACTTAGAATAATGTTTTCAAATTCACCCACATGGTAGACTATATCAATGTACCATTCATTTTATTAATGAATAACATTCCATGGGTGAATACATCACATTTATTTTTTCCCACATTTTACGTTGTGATGGGATTTGTTGTCACATATTTGAACTACACACAATATGACAATATAATTTGGCCATATCACTTCCCAGCACTTCCCTCCTCCCTCCCTGCCTCCCGCCCCTTGGTCCTTTTCCTCTATGAATCTCCCTTTGATTTCAGGAACTCTGCCCAAACCTTTCTTTTGCTACTTCCTCTCTAGCTTCTGCATATTAGAGAAAACATCTGACCCTTTACCTTCTGAGTTTGGCTTATTTTACTTAACTTAATGGTCTCTAGTTCCATCCATTTTCCTGCAAATGACATGATTTAATTTCTCCTTATACCTGAATAAAACTCCACCATGTATATATATCACATTTTCTTTATCCATTCATCCGTTGATAGACACCTAGTTTTAATTTGTATTTTCCTAATTGCTAATGATGTTGAACATTTTTTCATGTATATGTTGGCCATTTTCTTTGAGAAGTGTCTGTTTAATTCATTTGCCTATTTATTAATTGGGTTATTTAAATTTTTTGTGTAAAGCTTTTTGAGCTCTTTACATAGTTCTTTAGATATTAATCCTTTGTGAGAAGAGTAGCTAGCAAAGATTTTCTCTCATTCTGTGGGTTCTCTCTTCACATTCCTAATTGTTTCCTTTGCTAAGCAGAAGCTTTTTAATTTGATTCTATCCTATTTATTTATTTACTTGTAGTGAGGATTGAACTCAGGTGTACTTAACCACTAAACCACATCCCCAGCCCTTCTTTATTTTATTTAGAGACAAAGTCTTGCTAGATTGCTTAGGGCCTTGCTAAGTTGCTGAGACTGGCTTTGAACTCACGATTCACCTGCTTCAGCCTCCTGAGCTACTGGGATTACAGGTGTGTGCCACAGTGCCTGGCTCCATTTTAACTCTTGTCATTATTTCCTGAGCTTTAGGGGTCTTAATGAGAAAGTCATTGCCTGTATACCACTTTATTTACCCAATATTAGCTTATGACATATGTGGGTTATTTCCACTTTTTGCTGTTAAAAATAATGTATCTCGGCTGGGACTGTAGCTCAATGGTACAGTGCTCGCCTAGCATGTGTGAGGCACTGGGTTTGATCCTCAACATCACATAAAAATAAATGAAATAAAGGTATTGTGCTCAACTAAAAATAAATATATATATTTAAAAAATAAAAATCATGTATCTATGAACATTCATATTCATGTTTTTGTATGGACATATTATTTATTTTCCTTTTTCTTTTGATAACTAAGTGTGGAATTGCCAGGTCTTATTATAAATTTATGTTGAACATTTTAAGAAACTGCTAAACAAACACTCTTTTCAAAGTGACTGTACCACTTAAAATTTCCACAGGGCCAGAGATTATAACTCAGTGTCGGAGTATGTGCACAAGGCCGATTTTCAATACCTGGCATCACAATAATAAATAAATATATAAAAATAAAATTCCTAACATCAATGAAAAAGGATTGTGGCTACTCCACACCCTGATGACACTCAACTTCTATTGATCACAGTCATTCTGGTGGAAGCAAAGTAGCCTCTGATTGCAGTTTTAATTTACATTTGCCTAGTGAATAATAATGCTGAGCATCTTTTCATGTGCTTACTGGCCATTTGTATATCTTTGTGGAAATTTCTTTCTTTCTTTTTTTTTTTTTTTAAAGAAAGAGTGAGAGAGAGGAGAGAGAGGGAGAGAGAATTTTAATATTTATTTTTTAGTATTTGGCGGACACAACATCTTTGTTGGTATGTGGTGCTGAGGATCGAACCCGGGCCGCACGCATGCCAGGCAAGCGCGCTACCGCTTGAGCCACATCCTCAGCCCTGTGGAAATTTCTAATCAAACTTCTTTTCCATTTTAAAAAATCAACTTTTAATTTTAGAATAGTTTGATTTTAGAAAAATTGTGAAACAAGCCAGAAATTTACCGTCCACCTCAAGTCCCTGTCACTAACAGCTCATGTTAGCACAGTGTATCTGTCACATTGGAGACTTAACTGAAGTCCAGGCTTTGTTCAGCTTTCCTTAGTTTTTAGCTATTGTCCCTTTTCTGTCCCAGGGTCCCATCCAGGACTCTCCATCTCATTTAATTTCATGTCTTCTTGGGCTCCTCTTGGATGTGACACATTCTCAGGCTTCCTAAATTTTTTTAATTTAAAAAAATATTGGTCTTTGACAGCCAGAGCAGTTTTGAGTACTGGTCAGGTATTTTGTAGAATGTCCCCTGATTGGGTTTGTTTGGTATTTTTCTCATGATTCGGGTAAGGTTTTGGGATTTTGAGAGGAAGGCCTCAGAGGTAAAGCACTGGGCTGCTCCTATACATATGGCACATGGGGTGGCTTTAACAATAAAAATTCACTTTCTCAGGACCCCCAGAAGCTAGACGTGCAAGATTCAGGGGAGGCAGGGTTGGTCTCTTCTGAGGTTTTTCTCCTTGGCTTGTGGAGGCCATCTTCTCCCTGTCTTCAGGTGTCTGTGTCCCGATCTCTTTTTGTCCCTCAGAGCTGGGGATCAAGTCCAGAGCCTTGCACATGCTAGATAAGTGCCCTACCACTGAACCACATCCATAGACCTTTTAATTATTTGGGTTTTTATTTTTATTTTTATTATTTTTTTGTGTGTGTGGTGCTGGGGATTGAACCTATGGCCTTGTGAATATGAGGCAAGTACTCTACCTACTGAGCTATATCCCCCTCCCTAATTATTTCTTCTTGAGTCTAAGTCACTTAGGGCCTCAGTAAGTTGCTGAGGCTGGCCTCAAACTTGTGAGCCTCCTGCCTCAGCCTTCTGATTAGCTGGGATTATAGGTGTGCACCTCTCCACCACACTCTAGTCTCATCTTAACAGGACACTGTTCATGTTAGATTAGGGTCCCCTGCAATGACTTTACTTAACCTTAATTGCCCTTTAAAGGCCCTGTCTCCAAATACAGTCACTTTCTGAGGCATCAGGAATTACGACTTCAGCACATGAATATTGGGAAGGACACTCTTCAGTCCTTCCCAGCCATTCTCATCGCATCAGGCCCCAAGCAACTGACGTGCCTCATCACTGCTTCCTGCTGGTTGACTTGTATGTTTCTCCACCTGCTCTCATAGTGCATGCTGTGGAGAGACCACACTGTGTGCAGCCCACCCCTAAGGGCTGGCACTTGGGGTCCACTGAACTCTCAAGAGGTGAATCATTATGAGCTTGGATTTGACAACTGATGCTTAGATGTGATACTAGAAGCACAAACAAAAAAAGGAGAAAGGACACATAAACTGGACCTCATCGCTTTAGTCAGGTTTGGTGTCTCTGTGACCAAAACAGCTGTCGAATAATTTAGAGGAGAGGTTATTTTGGCTAACGGTATCTGAGGGATTTGTCTACGACTGACTGCTGACTCCATTGCTCTGGGCTCGAGGTGAGGCAGCACATCACAGCAGAAGGGTGTGTGGAGGGAAGCTGCTCACCTCACAGCATCCAGGGAGCAGAGAGGAAGGGGCCCCCGGGGAAGAGGCACGCTCCCAGGGATGCTCCAGTGACCCATCTCCTCCTGCCATGCCCCATCTGCCTATGGTTACCGCCCAGTCCTCTCAAACTGAGACGGACTGATTAGGTTCTGGCTCTCGCGGCTCCATCATTTCACCTCTGAACATTTCTGCATTAACACAGGACCTTTGGGGGGGCTCCTCGCCTCCAGACCATAACTCATTAAAATGAAAAACTTCTGTGTATCAAGGACACTATCAAGAAAGTGGAAAGAACATCAACAAAATGAGAGAAAATATTTTCAAATTACATACGGATAAGGGTTATGATCCAGAATATAAAAGAGCACTTGTAACAACAACAACAACAAAGACAAAACATCCAATTAAAAAATGAATGAAGGCTCTAAATAGACATTTCTACAAAGAACAAGTACAAATGGCTAACAAGCACTTGACAAGATGCTCGATGTCATTCACTGTTAGGGAAAGATAAATCACAACAAGATAATGCTGCACACCCATCAGGATGGCTTATACACAGAACTGTTGTATGAGTAGCAATTCCACTTCTAGGTATATGTCCCAAATATTTGAAAACATGTACCAAAAAAAAAAAAAAAATACATGCAAAGAAAAGCTCATAGCAGCACTAATTGCAAAAACCAAAAGGTGGAAACAGGCCAGTGTCTATCAATGGATGAATGGGTAAACAAATGGTGTTGCATTACATACAAACGTAGGAACATTATTCAGCCATAAAAATGAAGCACTGATACATAAGCTAAAAACATGCCAATTGAAACATTCTAAAGGTAGTGGATTATATAATTCCATATATATGAAATACCCAGAATAGGCAAATCCGTAGTTGCCGGGGCATGGTGGGTGGTGTTCAAGAGTGGCTGCATAAATGTTTCAGAACTAGGTAGATACTGTAAATGTAAAAATTTCCCAGAATTGTTCACTTTAAAATGATGAAATTTATGTTATGCAGATTTCATCTTAAGTTTAAAAAAGCGCTGGGAATGGAGGAAGGGGCAAGAGCATCCCCGGCACTAGCTGGGTATCTGTGAAAAGCCACAGAACACTCTGCTCAGCTCTAAGCTTTAGCGCTTAAGCCAACTGTGTATACTTGAACATTAAGGAATGCGCTTGAACATTAAGGAATTGAAGCTGCAGGCTTATTCCTGGCTTTCTTCCAAGGAACCATAACAATTGGGAATATTGGCTTCCAGAGGCAAGTTGGGCCTGCGCCCTTCCTGAGAAGTGGAGTGAAGGGTCCTTGCTATGTGAAGAAGCAGAGGACCCTGTTCCTTCTCCCAGTTCTGGGCATAGAGAGGAGAACCACTGATCTAGGCCCAGGCTGGTCTCGGCTCCACACAGAGCCTTACCTGGGCCAGATCCTTTATTTGGTTTCCTGCAAAATGGGATCCCTTGCATCTTACTGACTTTTAAAATGTTTTATCGGTATTCTCATGTTGATTGCAGGGTTATTAGAAGACCAGGACTGTGTCACCATGAGCAGTTTGTTCCTTGCAGTGTCACACTGAATGAGTTGTATTGGAGGAGGTGCTGTAATAAAGTACACCACCCTTGGTCCCTCAGTCTGCATCAGCACACACAGCCTGAGTGGGCCCCTGAGGAGCCCAGGGGCCACAGCCACTGCGTCTCCATCTGCACCTGTGGCTTCCTCGCTCACCTGCCACCATGTCTTCCCTACGTCCCATGATGTGCTCATGTGGGAGATGCCCAGAGGTCAGGGCAACCAACTGAAGGGTGAGCTGGTGAATGAGCAGATGGAGGATGAATGAACAATGCAGAGAGAAGCTTCCAGAGAGCCCCAGGCCACAAGACTCCTCAAGATCATGCACACCGCCCTACTCAGCCCAGCGTCTCTGAGCCCAAGCTTCTTTAAATTTAAGTTTTTTGTTGAGATCTACGTCACATACATGACATTTGCCCTTTTAATGTGAATAGTTCAGTGTTGTTTGTCCTCTTTACACAGAGGGGGTACTAGAGATTGAACTCAGGGGCACTCAGCTATTGAGCCACATCCCAAGTCCTATTTTGTACTTTTTTTTCAGAGACAGGGTCTCACTCAGCTGCTTAGTGCTTCACTGTTGCTGAAGCTGGCTTTGAACTTGAGATTCTCTTGTCTCAGCTTCCAGAGCTGCTGGGATTACAGGTGTGTGCCATTGCCTCCCATCCCCACTTGCACAGATTGAATTTTTGAGTAGGCAATGCCTCCATAGGGCTTTAGATTCAATGATTACAAAGGAATATTTGCTAAAATCTTCCTCCCGTTCCATACCCCATAACTGAGATTTCTATTTCTTGACTAAACTTGTATAGATATTTTCTGAAACTATAGCAAGTGTGTCCCTACTTTCTCGACAGGGTCACCTTGCTTTTCCCACTTAACACAACTTGGAGACCATTTTGCGCCACAGCCAACCTTCCTCATTCCTTCTAGTGTCTGCATGGGATTCTAGTCCACAGAGGGGTGTGTATTTATTGATGGGTATCTAGGTGTCTCCAATGTTTAGCTTTTACAAATAAAGGCTGTAATGAGGAACCCCGGGCGTGAGGCAGTCTGCATGTTTGAGCAGGTCTGTAGAATAAAGGACAGGTGCTTTTCTAATTTTGACAGCTTTCATGAAATCACCCTCTGTAGAAACCACACCCATGTGGCTCCCCACTGGAATTTATTCCTAAACCTACCTTGTAATACACCACACTGACAAGAAGGCCTCGCAGTTCTATTCACTACCACTCCAAACTGCAAACAGCCCTAAGGGTCCTGGACAGAATGGATAAGTATGTGCTAGTCTCGGCATATGGTGGACTATTATGCAGCAGTGGAGAGAGCAAGTTTCTGCCACACTCAGCGCAGAGGAATCTCAAAGAGATGAGAGAGAAGAGCCAAATGTAAAACAATAGGAACTGTGTGATTTCAGGGTTCCCAGGAAGCAGGAAGTTCCCATGAAGCAACTGATCCATGCTGAAAGAGATAGAGATGTCGGTGTCCCTGGATGGTGGGGTACTGAGAGAATCTGCTTGGCTCAGAGAAATGTCATAGACCTTGTTCCGAGTGATAGACAGAGCATCATTGTGTCCATGTGTGGACACTCATCCAACCACATCATGTCCCTGATGTAAGTCTCAACCTGCAGCAGGCAGCTTCTTGAGCTCCACAGGTCACGTGATAGCCTCTCTCTTCTGTGCAGTCTTGAGCCAGAGGTGGGTTCTGGGCATAAGGAGGTGAAGCCTGCGGCCCACTCTGTAGCCTCTCGGGCTGTCCAGGGTTCCTCTGTACCCTCAAAGTTTTGGTCACACCTGCGAGGGAGGAGGACCAGAGTGCTCTGAGACCCTTATGCCCCAAGTTCCTTTTCCTGCTTCAGGATCCCTCAACCCCAACGCCCTCTGGGCCCCTCTAGGCCCTCTGGGCCAGTGGGGAAGAAGCTGCCTGGTTACTTGGAGCCACATGCATCAGCCTCTTCCTCCCACCTTGGTTGCTGCTCTGGAGACCATAAGTGGGCACGGTGGAGGCTGATTCATGACAAATATCTTAGAACACAATTTGTAAAACTGTTTCTGGGAGCTGGGGTTGTGGCTCAGAGGTAGAGCACTCGCCTAGCATGTGTGAGGCACTGTGTTTGAATCTCAGCACCTTATAAAAAAATAATAGTAAAATAAAGATATTGTGTCCACCTATAAGTTAAATATATATATATGTACACACACACACACACACACACACACACACACATATATATATATGTATATATATTTTAAAAGAGAGTGTTCTGACTATTCTAGCTTAAAAAAAACTGTTTCTGGAAACTTCCAGGATTCATTGCTGTGGTGAGGGACCTGCCCCTGCAGAGCTGATTCCTGGGGCTGACCTCTAGGACTCTCCTGATGTGACCTCCACTCTCTAAATGGCTTTGCACTAGGTGGGATAAACTTGCTTCTCTTCAGACTCTGAGCCAGGCCCCGAGCTCCTGGTGCTGGGCTCCTGTGACTTCTCCTTGGGTGGACTGACCCCTGCCTGGGAGGATCATAAAGAGATCTCATCCCTTGCTGAGAACAGGATGTTGGTTCTGGTCTCTCCTCTGGAGGTCTCCTGGGACCTCTGGCCAGAGGCCAAGCAGCTGGTTTCTCCTGGTCCTGACACAGGCCCCTAAGAACCAGGCTCCCACTCTGCACTGGCCCACCCTCCCCAATGGTTAGAAGGGGTTTGTGCTCATCCTCACTTCGTCACAGGCCTTCTGCGGGGGCCAGTGGCAGTTTCCTTCAGGGAAACCTTGAATCTTTTCTCTAAGCCCCCTTCAGCTTCAAAGTAGTCTTTTCTTCCTAATTTCAAAAATCTAGAGCTCTCCCACCCGACCCCTGCACCACTGTCCCTCTTGGCTGGCCACGTAGTTAGCTGTGGAGGAAACAGGGTTCAGCTCGAAGGCCCCTTTGGAAGCCCCCTCCTTGGGAACAGGCTATACAGCCAGTCCTCTGCAGCCCCGGGGGGTACAGGAGAGGGCTGGGAAGCTGTGATATTGAGGCAGGTACAGAATCAAGTCCACCGACCTCCTCCTCCTCACTCTTTCGTTTCTTCTTTCATTTCCTCCCTTCCTCCCTTGGTGAAGTGGAAGAAGGAAAGGAAAAGCGAACCAGATCAAGTGGGCTGTGCTGAGTTGGTGCAAGGCAAGGGTCCATTTTCTCTGTGTCAAACAAGCTGAGCCAGTTTACTGCCCGGGATGGCGTCATTGCCTTCACCAGACTAGTCAGCTGTGAGGAGGAAGAACTCGTTCTGGAGCAAGAGAAGTTGGCTTTGCCATGATTCACGGCTTCTGCGCTGAGGTTTTCAGGGAGGTCAGAATCCGTGTGTGGGCCTCGCCTGTGTGGAGCATGCGGAGGGCCAGGGAAAAACAAGAGCAGTTAAGCCATGGCTGTCTGCCAGCAGGTCCTTCAAGTACAAATATTCTGATTTCATTCTGGAAGTTTTTTTCAGCTTTATTGCGAATGAGAGGGGGTGAGCAGACAGAAATGAAATGGTCTTTGCAGAGCCAGGTGGGCTGCTTTCTGAGCCTCCTCTCCTGAGCACAACAACATAAGTGCACTTCCCTGGGCCCACACCGAGCTCTCCTTCGTGGGGACAGCCCCGCCACACGACTGTCCTGGACCTCAGTGCATGGGTGTATAGTGAGAGTGCACATGTCCAGTGCGTTGGGAGGGCCAGCATTAGCCCCCACTGGAAACCTGCAGGACACACGGGCTCTGAACTCATAGGACATCAGAGCCTTTGAGTGAATTTCACTAACATCAAATTTTTACATTCCTGTAAACGTCAAAGGCCATGAAATTAAAATGAGTGTCTCACAGTAATACAGAAGTGACTATTTTAATTTGGGAAAAAAAAAGAGTTGCCCAGCAAAACTGGTAAATCAAAACTAAAACTTACACCCTTTAAAAATGGAGAATGAGGGCTGGGGTTGTGGCTGAGTGGTAGAGCACTCGCCTAGCATGTGCGAGGCCCTGGGTTCCATTCTCAGCACCACATAAAAATAAATAAATAAAATAAAGGTATTGTGTCTACCTACAACTACAAAAAAGTAAAATAAAATAAAATAATTAAAATGGAGAATGAAAGAGGTTGGGGCTCAGTTGGTACAGGGCTTGCCTTGCATGCACAAGGCCCTGGGTTCAATCCCTAGCAACACACACACACACACACACACACACACACACGGAGAACGATGTTGTGGCATTTTCTTATTTGCTCACAGATCCTCTGGCTGTGCAAGTTTATCACACAAGACCCTTGTTTTCAAAAGAATGTCATGGCATGGGTAGACTGGCTCTCAGTACACATGTTTCTCAGACCATATGGGACAGGCTGCGTGTGGCGGCTGGAGGGATCCCCAGAGATGCATGCTTACATCCTAGGGGAGCCACCAAACTATTTATTTATTATTATTTTTTTCCACCAAACTATTTAAAGAGATACTGGGTAAAAAAGGAGATGAACAAATTTTCTTTGTTGACAGGAAAAAAAAAAAAAAGAAGTTGCTGACCATTAGAGCATTTGTTAATATACACACACGTATAAATATCTTTCTGTAGAACCAAATGAGATTAGGCCTTTATCTCTTCCCCTGCACAAAAGTCAACTCAAAATGCATCAAAGATCTAGGAATGAGACCAGAAACTATACAACCCCTACAAGAAAACGTAGGGTCAAAACACCAGCATATAGGCAGAGACAATGACTTTCTCAATAAGATCCCTAAACTCAGGAAATAATGCCAAGAGTTAATAAATGGGATAGCCACTTATAGCAAAGGAAACAATTAGGAATGTGAAGAGAGAACCCACAGAAGGCAGAAAATCTTTGCTCTTCTGATATATCTAGATATATAGAGATATAGATATAGATATATATAGAATATATAAAGAGCTCAAAAAACTTTACATCAAAAAATCAAATAACCCAATTAATAAATGAGCAAATGAATTAAACAGATGATTCTCAAAAGAAGAAATACAAATAGCCAACAGGTACATGAATATGATCAACATTATTAGGAATTAGGGAAATGCAGATCAAAACTAAAGTGAGATTTAATCTCACACAAGTCAGAACGGCAGGTGAAATTATGACATTAAGAATACAAATAATAGCCAGGCTCGGTGGCACATGCCTGTAATCCCAGAGGCTCAGGAGGCTGAGGCAGGAGGATCTCAAGTTCAAAGTCAGCCTTAGCAACTCAGTGAGGCCCTGTCTCTAAATAAAACACAAAAAAGGGCTGAGGATTGGCTAAATGGTTAAGTGCCCCTGAGTTCAATCCATGGTACCAAAATAAATAAATAAATAAAGATTTTAAAAACAACAGTAATGAGTGCTGGAGAGGATTTGGAGAAAAAGAAACACGTTTACATTGTGAATTAGTACAACCACTGTGGAAATCAGTATGGAGGTTCCTCAAAAGACAGGTCTGGGGGCTGGGGATATGGCTCAAGCAGTAGCGCGCTTGCCTGGCATGCGTGCAGCCCGGGTTCGATCCTCAGCACCACATACAAACAAAGATGTTGTGTCCGCCGAAAACTAAAAAATAAATATTAAAAAAATTCTCTTTAAAAAAAAAAAAAAAAAAAAAAAAAGACAGGTCTGGAGCCACCATATGGCCCAGCTATACCACTCCTCGGTATTTATCCTAAAAATTAAGTCACATTACAGTGATATAGGCATACCCATATGTTTATAGCAGTGCAATTCACAACAACCAATTAATTGGTTCTTATGGAACCAGCCTAGGTGTTCCTCAACAGATGAATGGATAAAGAAAATGTGGTCTATACACACAGAGGAGTGTTATTCAGCCATGAAGCTCAAAGCAGTCCAAAAATGAAATTATGTCATCAACGGAAAAAATGAATGGAACTAATTATGTTAAGTGTAATAAGTCAAACTCAGAAGTTCAAGGGTCATATATTTTCCCTCAGATGTGGAAGGTAGAGAAGGAAAAGGAAAAGAAAGGTGGAAGGGGAATCTCATGAAAATGGAAGAGCCACATTTTCTCTTTCTAAAATAGTTGGGCTGAATTTAAACAACAACAACAACAACAACAAAAACAAAACAAAACAAAACAAAACAAAAAAAAAAAAAACAGCTGGGTGCAATGGCACAGGCCTGTAATCCCAGCGACTCCAGAAGCCCAGACAGGAGGATTCAAGTCTTAGCAAATTTTAGAGAGATCCTAAGCAACTTAGTGGGGATGTGGCTCAGTGGCAAAGCACCCCTGGGTTCAATCCTCAGTACAAAAACAACAAACGCAACCAAACAAAAAAATCCATGCTGGTCTCCTCCCAGGGAGAGGGCTCCTCTCTTTGCATCCCGCTCTGCTCGCTCCACAAAGTTGTTTATTTAAAACAGCCAACCAAACAGAAGACCCATGAAGAGCCGAGCACCTCATATTCCGTCCTGCCGGAATCTGACCCAAGCATATGTGGAATGGTTGTGATTCCAAGGCGCCTGAGCTTTGCTGCTTGTTTTCAGCATATTCTTAAAACCTAGGAAACTGCAGTCACGCTTCTAAATTAAAGACTGAGAAATTGGGCCAGAGAATAAATACTTACTTTGGATCTGAACTATTGATGAAAAAAAAAATCACTGAGACAAAATGAGGCTTTTTCTATTTTTGCTCAAAGCAGTCCAAAAAAAGCAATCTTTGGTTCACTCCTGTCCGTGATCTCAGTGCAGAATGAGCACCAGGGAAACCAGGCACAAAGCTGGGAGCGGTGTTCGTCCCAGATCCCAGCCCCGACTGGTTGCCCTGTCCCTGGCGTGGGGGAAAGAGCCAGGGAGCAGGCGTCTTTCTCTTTAGCTGCCTTTCTGCACAGGTTCCTGCTGGAGGGAAGAGGCTACTGAACCCCAGCCCCAGGAGTGGCACTCAAGGTTCTGAAAACCTGGAGCCACACCGCGCATGCTGGACAATCCCACTCAAGTCAGGAACTGGAGTGTGGCCCAGCAGAGGCAGCTGGATGGAGGCCTGCACCCTGGCCTCCTGGAAACACCAGGGACAGGCCATCTGGCTGTAGTGGCCTCCCAGAGCCCTGGGGCTTCAAGCTGGAGAATTAAAATGCAACTACCAGCCTGTGCCCTTCTGCAGAGGTATCTGGCATCCACAGGCAGGTAAGCTCTGCGATTCACAGTTGTGTTAAAAAGAGGCTGCTGGAGTCTTGTGGATGACCAATTATCTGATAGATAACTTATATTATGCCTATTTTCCACTTGAAATTGTGCCAAGCCCACAATAAACCAACAACAAAGTTTGAGTTAATTATAGTATATTTTGAATTCTTTCCCCAGGTTTTCTCAATCTGTAGTGTGAAATTTTCTCTGACACAGTAAAACATTTGAATATACAATAGATTGATTACAAGGCCTCCAGTGATGAATTAGAGATAATTTTTTTTATCTATATACAGAAATAGCTTATACTTCCAATACATTTCTTCCTGTTTGTGGTTGACAGAGCACAGCAGGTTTTTTGATTAATTAATTTATTTTATTTACAGTGAAGCTTTTGAACAGCAGGCAACTCTGTTCCCTTAACTGAAAGGAAACTTTGTGAGTTTCCTGCTTACTATTGTTTTTTGCCTTCTGGAAAAGAGAACATGGGAAGGTGTAGGCAAGAAGATTGGAGGGAGGGAAGAAGGGAAAACCAGCAACTTCTAGAAAATCTGATGATTAAGCAAGAGCAACCCACGTTTTGGGTACAGAGAGCAGGTTTGTAATCTACAGTCTATATCATGACAAGCAAGGTGCAGTGCCCACAGGTGGGGAGCGCCAGCCCATTTTAAGAATCTGATAGCTGGCTGCTCACTAGTCGGAAGGCAATTGGTGCCACTGTCAGCCCCTCACAGGACATTTTTGGACTGCCAGCACCCATGACGTCTATGGCAGCCCATCAGGACAGGGCTTGACCAAGTGGCCTTTGGGGACATGCAAGGCTCAGAATTGTTTTGGTAGAGGAGAGCTGGGAGGACGGTGGATGTGGAATTGGATTTTACTGACTGGATCACCTCGGGGACAACTAAACCTGACAACGTTCTAAGCCATGAGAAAGGGACAAGATTCCAGAAGGGTATGTCAAGGCTTTGGTTTTCTGCTTGGTCTCTGCTGTGTTTTTATCAGTGCTTCAGTTGAATGCTGTGATGAGAAGAGGGTGCACACAGAGCCCACCTGGCATGCAGTCGATGGCCTGCAGTACACCCAAAATTGCAGCACTCAGGATGCTGGGCTGGCGAAGGGTGGCAGGGAGCTCTGCTGTGTTGTCGCTGGATGCCGGTGTCCTGCTCTTCATCAACATCGGCTCTTCTGGGCCCTCTCAGTCCAGCTTTCTACTGCCCAACCCTCCCCAACTCCAGAGACAGCTTTAGGCTCCCAGGGTCCCGGATGGGATTGGGAGGCTCTCGGCCTGGGTTCCTCACTGCCTGAGGAGCTGACATGGTGGGGCCTGGCTGGCTCAGGAGGGCAGAAATGACGTTCCTCTTTCTGAACCAGGTCCTGAGCTCCCGCTGGATACTCTGGCGACTTTCTGTGGCAAAAATCAGAGGGACCTGCAGTTGATTTTCAGGAGGGCTGTGGGTGTCACAAGCTTGCCCAGGATGTGTGGTAGCTCCTGGAGAGGGGCTTGGAGTGTCTGGCTGGCCAGTGCATGAGATTCAGATATGAATGTCACAAACAGAACATGGAGCTTACTAAGAGGCCACAGGAAGTAGGGACTGGCATTGCACAGTGGTGCTGGGGGGACAGCTCTTCTCACTTTGGAAGAACCTGAGGAAGGGAGAGACTATCCAGTGCATGTCTGCCGTTGCCCTGGAAAGCTCTCCCTAAGGTCACCCAAGGGACTATTGCTGTGCATACAGGTGGCGAGGTCTTGTGATTGCAGTGGTGAGAGAAGCCAGTGGCTGGAACACAGACACATTTTTAGAGTCTTGTCCCAGCATAGAATATGACATATTTATTAGCTCACCAGTCACACTAGGTTTTTCCAGACCACACGGGGCTAAGCCTGTAGAACTCTGCCAGCAAGACGGACAGTTGGACAAGCAGTTGTGAACTTGGAAATGAGCTGAAAAGGATCCAAAGTGGCTCTTGGTACTGGCTATGTAAGAAACATGACTTGAAGAATTTGAATCACTATCCATGTGAGCCCCCAATAAACTCATTCTGTCTCATTTAAAATATTTTAAGATGTTTATATTCTAAATCATCTGAATAATTGCTTCAAATGTCTATCATTTAAAAAGTATTTACGGGGCTGGGGATGTGGCTCAAGCGGTAAGTGCGCTCGCCTGGCATGCATGTGGCCCGGGTTCGTTCCTCAGCACCACATACAAACAAAGATGTTGTGTCCGCCAATAACTAAAAAATAAATATTAAAAAAAAATAAAAAAAAAATAAAAAGTAGTTGCAACCTATTTTCTTAGGTTTTCATTGAATTAGTATCTTCAAAGTTCCCATAAATGACATTTTTCAATATGTGAGAAAAAAAAAAAAAAAAAAAACCTCAAACACTCTTCAGGTGCTGTGATGATAGATTAGGGTCTTTAGACATTTGTGGAAGTTCTTGACTGAAATTCTCAACAGTACTTCATCCCATAGGTAATGACAGAAGCAGGGGCAGAGGCAACATTTGGCATATATTTCTGGGGGAAAGAAACATCCAAAACACATCTAAGAGGCCTCTGGAAGTCGGCACCCTCAAGGAGGAATGAGCACCACTTTAGCATACCAAAGTTTCCACAGAGCAGTCCCACCAACCAAGACCTGCCTTGGCATGAGACTTCCTTCTGAGAGTCAACTACGGGCCTCAGTCCTTTGCAAATAGTCAATGGTCAGATCTCCAAATTTACCCAAGATCTCCAAATTGCCAGGACAATTTTAAATTATGCTATAAGAGAATTCAAGTTAAACTGCCAAGTAATATTCTTTTCTTTCCTTCTCTCTAGCTACTCCCTAAAATACCAGAGATCTATGTGATAAGCATATTGATATCTAATATTGATATAATACAGTATTTATTATGCAATCAACAGGGGAAGAAACTCTGATTTGTGTTGAAGGTCCATGTCTCTTTTTGTTAAACTGGCTGGCAATGCAAGATATCAACAGAACCTGTGCCACACACGGACCTTTGTGAAGGCACAGCTGAGGGGCACACATGCCACTCCTCTGGGGTGGCTGGGATGATTTGGTTGCCACATGGATGCAAGTTGCAGAGGTCAGAAATGAATAATTTGAAAACTTCTGCTTTCTAAGCATAAAAGAGATAATAACTTAAATATTTCACATATAACTTAAGTAAAAGTCTTAGGAAAAGATGGGGTGAGGGAGGGGGAAACACACTGATTCTTGTGAGTCCCTGGCTGAGCTCCTGCCTGGCCTTGAGTTGTCAATGCAAAACGTCACATCCCATCACCTGGACCCCTTGTTCTTTCTTTGGGAAGAGAGGGGGAGAAAAGGAATCAAATTATCTGGATTTGACCACAGGCTCTATTTTCTGCTTTTTCTCCCAGTGGACGGGCTGTATGGATGGAAATTGTGGTTGATCTTGGCTGACACAGGCAAGCACCTTAACTACTCTGTCCTGGGGTTCCTGATCTGCTCAGCAGGAGTGCCACTGGTCACCCACTTCAGTCAGGCAGCCAGGGCCCAGGCAAGATTCTGGGTGTTTTAAATTCCTTGGCAGAAAAGTGTCACATGCTGTCGTCCCAGCTACTCCAGAGGCTGTCCCAAATTTGAGGCGAGCCTGGGCAGCATAGCAAGACCCTGTCTCAAAGTAAAATAAAAAGTGTTAGGGTGTAGCTCAGTGATAGAGTGCTTACTGTGCAAGCCTGAGGCCCAGGGTTCTAACCCCAGTACTGCAAGGAAAACAAAAACCAAAAAACTATTACCTAATTGCAGAACACCTATTTTTATATACAAGAATGGAATTTATAGGTGAAAAAAATCATTTTCTTTAAATCAGTAGTGTCTAACCTCAGCGTGGTGTCTGCTCATTGCATTGCTGAGATTTATCCAGATCCTGAAGTCAGAACACGAGAATGGCAGGGGAGGTCAAGGGGACAGGCAGCCTGGGGAGCAGGACACATCCCAGGGCTCAACGCAGCCCACTGTGTCCTTGGAGAGGAACAATCATTCTTGACACAGAGGACCAGAATATGAGCTGGGCTGGCCCAAGACCTGAAGTGCCCCGCAGGCCAGTCTGCAGGACAAAGCCTACGCAGCCCATCAGGCCCAAGGATGCTTGAGGCCCTGGAGTTGCAAGCAGAGCATGGGGGTCCGTTTCATTCCCTCCCCGTGCTACTGTTTCCCAGAATCACCAACTCCAAACCCTCCCCAACCAACCGCGAGGGCAAAGGAGATCCTGTCAGAGGCGAGGAGGTAGATCCCGTCAGAGGCTCTGCCTCTTCTGTGCAGAGTTGAGCCAGCCAGCATTGACATCTGGTCTTTGATCTTCAGAGCTCGTCTTAGGGTGAGGGGGAGTCCGCACAGGGTAGGCTGTCGTTCCTGAAAGACTCGCTCTGGACAAGCCAGGCTGAGCCAGGACTTGTTGGCCCAGTATGGAGACTCTCATCCTGGCACCCCAGTCTCCCCGGGAAGCATTTGTTTTAAAGGTAAAACGTATGTGGGATGGGCTCCACTGTCTTCCATCTGTTGCTCTCTATAGAGATCCAGTACTCCACAAAATCACCACCAAGACAGAAATCTGAGGGTCACAGATGACCTAGGAACCACTGTTTAAAAATGCCAATCATAAGAATGTCATGATGGGACTCCAGGTATTTGAAAGCCCCCTTCAGCTTACTGTTGGAATTCATTGTGGGACAGCAATTATGAAAAGCATTTCTATTCACAGCTGCTTCTCAAATGTGCTCAAGTCACAGCAAATCTAACACCTAAATAAAGGGAGTTTGAAAGATTTATATGGCACACAGTAGACACTCCATAAATACTGGCTGAATTTTACTCATCTGTTGAAAGTAATTTGACTTAGTATTTATATGTTAAAAAGATATTTGAGTGGCTCCTTAAATATACTTAGACAACACAGACATAAAATTCTGTAATATAATTTGATAAAAACATGTAATTTGATAAGAAATGCATCTATAGCTGGATGTGATGGCACATGTCTGTAATCCCAGCAACTTAGTAGGCTGAGGCAGGAGGATTGCCAGTTCAAGGCTAGCCTCAGGAGCTTAGTAAGGTCCTTCACAATTTAATGAGATCCAGCCTCAAAAAATAAAAAGGATGAAGGTATAAGTCAGTGTTAAAGCACTCCTGGTTTCAATCCCTGGTACCAAGAAAAAAAAAAAAAAAAAAAAAAAAGAACGAGTGAGAAAGAAAAGAAACAAGAAAGAAATAATTGAGCAACATCACCATGTTGAATGGAGTTTCCAATGGTTTCCAAAAATGGTTGGACACTTCATCTAAAGATGATCAAGATGAAAACTCCTCACTCCTCTGGTTATTGCAGGTCAAGGGGACTTTATTGGGATCCATGAATAATTCTTGAAATCATATGAAACTTCAAGAGGGTTGATTTATGAGCATTTTTTTTTCTGGAGGAAAAAGCCACAATTTTCATTAAATTATCAAAGGCTCTGAAAGTTCCCTTGTCCCCCCAAAAAGGTTAAGAATCGCTACTGTTGATGAATGAGATTTCAACAGGCACTTGGATCACTTAATTCACCTCTCCTGCAGACTTTTAGACCTGGAGGAAGATGAGAATTCCCCAAGCGTATCACTCTAACATTCAGTAACAACTCTTTGGAGTCATGTTATTTTAACAACAAACTTTTTTACAAAGGAATTGCATGAAAAAAAAAAAAAAAAAGATACTTGGGAAGATTTAGAATGTACATATGTAATGCTCTTTCTGAATCACTTCCTCTCCCTCCTGCTAGCTTCCTTTTCCTGGTTCCTGGGATTTATTCCAGATGGCCATAATGGTAGAGTCCAAGAGCAGGGAAAGAAAACTCATGCAAAAAAGGTCTCCGACAAAAGAGAAACCACAAACTGTAAGTTCTGGGGTTAACTGCAAAGACTGGAGGTTGCTTAACTGAAAAATCCTCCAAGTTCCTGGGAAGCACCTTCCCACAAGATATTCCATGCAGCAAAGATCCTTATTCCTCAGCCTGGGGTGCCCGTTGCACAGTCTGAGGTGAGCAAACTTTACCACACTCTTTGGCACTGCCCTAGCAGAGCAGATGGACCCTGGGAGCCGGAGCCACTGAGCAGTGCTGGAGGCTGAGTCCTCATCTCCCTTTTGAGTCCACAAGAGAATCTTTGTGTCCCCAGAGTTGTTCATAAATATTTTACTCACCAGTGAAGCCCTTTTAGGGGAAGAGACTCTAAACCCTAAAACATCCATCGTTGGGCCTATTGATACATGGATTGGAGGTGCTGGGAGCCCCTAAGATCTGTGCAAGATGGAGGTGGCTTTTTCTAGGAAGAGATTCTGCTTTTAAACAGTTTTTGGATGGGTTAGGGGCTTCCCCCAAACATCAGGCCCACCATGGTGCAGGTATCTGTGATCAACATGAGGGTGAATGCTGGGGCAATCTCAGAAAACCTACTTGGTTTTCTCAGTTGGTTTCTTAAGATGCTGCAGGACAACTATTTTAAGTAAAGTCCCAGTGAAGTAGGGAATTATCACAAGCACAGTGTGTCCTGAAACTTGATTTTAATTTTTAAATCCCATGTAAAAAGGAACATATCACAGAGAGAGAGAGAGAGATATCTCTCTCTCTCTCTCACACACGCACACACACACACACACCCCTTTTTTAGTTGACTGATTTTTGGAATTACATTGTAAAGGAAAAGCAAATCTTTCCATTTCAGCCATAAACTGCAGAAAACACGATGAGTCTAAAGAAGATTGCCCCAGTCTCTAAAAGGTGCTCATCTTTTCAATGAGGAAATGCCAGGCACCAAAGTTAGATTTTAGAATATTTTAATGTCCATTTCTTCAGTGGATGCATTTTGAAATTTTTGGAATTAACAATTTAAAAAGAGCAGAGCAAAGGAAATATGGAAAATGCAAACAGTGGGTTCTTGCTGATTTCATTTCAGATTCTAGGCATGATGTGATTTTTGAAACAAACAAAAATGCTTACCTTGAAAACTTTGAAATGTAAATGCAGAAGTATCTTTGGAAAGTGCAAGTGATCACAGTCCAGATGAGGGGTGGCACACTGCCTTTGGCTCTCCATGTCACGTGCAAATGTGCAGGTGCAGTCCCCGCAAGTGAAGTCAAGTCAGTATTGAGGGAGCTGTGTGCAGGTGTGGTGCAATCTGAGGGACTCTCAAGCTTTTTAAGGGCTCACAACTGGTGCTCTACTTTGTCTGCACTGGGTAAAATCATATGTGCTTGTTGATCATATAGACATATAAAATTTGATCTGATCTGGGGCCATGAAGAAAATAGCATTTGCAACTCAAAGCGACTATTTACACACATTCAATTCTGACATATTGCTTCCTACCCTAAGTTCTTAAGAAGTACTGCCACCTGCAGGACACCTCCCCCCCCACCCCCAAGCCCACAGTCAGAAGCTCCACCACCTCCAGAGACAGCCACTAGTTCAGTGCCAGTGGATGGCAAGTGTGCACAAAGATTCTGTGGCTCTGCATTGAGGTATGCTTTGGAGCAGGGCATCGAGGAGGAGAGATTGTCTGCAGGGTGGTTTAGGAAGCCCTGGTGCTTTAAAGACCACTCATTCTTTGTGTAAGCGGCCTGTCCTCAGAGGCTCTATTTGCCCAGTGCTGAACCAGAGGCTAATGATTCTCTCCCCTGGGTCTGCAGCTTGGAGGTTAAGGGGAGATGAGGAATCACAAACACCTTTGTAGCAGGGGAGGGAAACAGTTGGACAGGGAAGAAAAGAAGTGTGTGTAGAGATAAACCTGGTAGAGCGTTTATATTTTTATTTGGTGGTACTAGGGAGTGAACCCAGGGCTGCTCTAGCACTGAGCGACATCCCCAGCCTCCTATTTTATTTTGAGACAGGGTCTCACTAAGCTGCTGAGGCTGATCTCAACTTTCATTCTTTCTATCTCAGCCTTCCAAATAGCTGGGATTATAGGCATGTGCCACCACACATGGCTGGTAGGGCACATTTTGAGAGAGATAATATTGGCAACCAGCCAGTCCCTCAAAGCTATACAGCTTATAAGTGGAAGGCAAAGAGAATGACCCTCGGATATACACCTAATACTGATGGGAGAAAGGCTGATGTGTCTTCCACCCCTAGTGCAAGGAAAGCATCAGGTAGTGTTTCTTAAGAAAAAAAAATCTGCGGTGTTTTATAAGAATACATTCTTCAGAATTAAGAGGTATTGTCACAACCATCCTTTCTTTAGAATTGGAAGACAAACTGACAGTCAAACCTGAAGGAAACTCTCACAGTCACAGTCCCAGGACTGGGGCACTGCTGGGTGGCCGTCCCAGGTGTCGCCTCAAGGTAACTGACCAGAACAGAGATGTCACCAGGCCAGAAGCGGCAGATTCTGTCTCTGGGGGGGAGTGATGTGAGAATTAACAGTGAGGTTCACCAGCGAGAGAACATAGAGTGCGGTGTGCGGACCTTGACAAGTGCCAAGCTGGTCTTCAGTGGCATCATGAACCACATGCCAGTGTCACTGGGCAAAATGACCAGGACAGGGCAACTGTGGCTTGAGTTCCATTCAACATCAACTTCAGACTCAATGTGGCAAAACATGACTACTAGCTGGGGTGGCACCCAAGAGGACAGATGCGACTTTTCTTAGGTTTTCTGCCTCCTGCTGGCTGGACAGATGGCTCTGCCCCTAGGTACTTGGTGTGAGAGGATGCAGGAGACTGCATTCTGCTGTGATTAAGTCCAGACTAAGTCGGCCAAGCAGCTGTGGAGTGGGAAAGATCGAGGAACTTCCTGAACATGTGAAGCCAAGACAGCGCCTGCGCCACCTGCACGGGCTTGCCTAAAGCCCAGCTGGTTTCGGCCTGAATCTCCACAAGGGGGAGCACCCTGGGCTGCAGTTTGGCCCCCTGTGGTGGAAACACAAGGGACACCTTGTCCTTGATGGTCTGCTGCGCCCTTTTGGAACCCCCTGCCCTCCCATGGCCTGTTTCCCTCCATCAAAACACGAGCACCCCCTCCCCAGACACACATCCTGATAAATAAATAAATAAATAACTGCAACCCTCAGGCATTGATTTTGAGCTTCCCCCTCTGACGAGTCAGCTTCTAACATAAACACCTTCACTCCCACTGGAAGACCCCTCAGTGGAGGGTCAGGGTGAAGAAGGGCTTTGAGATACCTGAGGCCTGGGTTTACAAGCTTTGTGCCCGGTGAGCATTTGAAATCTTGGCCTGCATGCGGGTGAACCCTGAAATCACTTGATGTGGGGAGCGGTCCACCCATGGCCCATGCACGGGAAGGCCCAGGTGCTTGGGAGAGCATGGCAGGAGGGGCTTTTGGGCTTTTTCAGCCCATGCTCCCCTCTCTACCCCATCCCAGCGAATTACTGGCACTTTATATCAGATTCATAGATGCAAATGTGTGTGCCTATGTGTGCTTACTGAGAAAGGCCAGGTTACTGGGAAACACTATCACGTATACAGAAAAAAATAAACTTGGAAACACTGTATGAGCCAACAACAACAAAAAGTGTCTTGTGAGAAAAGGCAATAAAAATGAGATCTAACCACAGCTTCTGTTTCAAAAGTCAAACAGTACCCAGAACCACGACCCCACTGGCCGCTGTCCTGGCCTGGAGGCAAGCCCACCCTGAAGGCACTTGTTCTCCTTCAGCAGCTGAACGGATCATCCCCAAGGGGGGTGATTTCCAAGGAAGGGAGCAAAGAAAAGAAGAAATGGATGGAAACGAACCCTGAATAACTGTGATCCACACAGAATTAGGGCTGAAATGACCACATAACACCACATCCGGGACAGGAACTGTGGCGCTTAGAAAGTGCCACAGCCAAATACAAATATTATTGTGTTTCGACGAACAGAGCACCTCAGGCAGCTCTGGGCGCTGCCTCACACACTCTTGGAGACGTTGAGCCTGGTGAGCTCGTTGGCTTCTTCCACTCCCACATCCTCACAGTCCTCCTTCTCTATGGCTTTGCCAAAGCGACACCTTTCTTCGGCCTTGATGGGCTCTTTCCAGGGTCTCTTAGAAGACAGGTGCAGGTCTTTAGCCTGTGCGTTGTCATCAGAGCCCAAGGATGTCTTGTCTGAGTACTGGACAGAAGGCACCAGGTTGGCGATCTCGTCCGTGGGAGATCGCCCGATGCTGCCATCCACCTGGACACGGATGTCCGGGGAAATGGACAGCTGGTGCTGGGGTACCACCCCATTGTCCGTGCACTTTGGGTAAAGGTAGGTCTTCATCTGCCCTTTGCCCTTGACATTCACCGTCCCCCGGTAGTCGAAGTCGTAGCCCATCTTGCTCAGCACGCGGTAACTCTCTTCGCTCACCTGGATACGGCACTCCACCCCAGTGGTGTCCATCCTGCTGGCAATGTTGACGGTGTCCCCCCAGATATCATATAGCAACTTGGTGGTACCGATGACACCCGCCGTGAGGGGGCCATGGTTAAAGCCGACCCTGAGCTTGAAGTTGAACCAGAGCATGTTATTGTTGAAGTCGTCTACCACACGCATCATCTCCTTGGCAAACTCGAAAAGGATCCGCAAGTGCTCCTGTGGGTGGCCGCCCTCCTGGCACTGGGCAGTGTTCAGCCCTGACGCGGCCATGTATGTGGCCCCAATGGTCTTGATCTTCTCAATGCTGCTGTAGTCTGCCTTGCTCAGGAGCTCATCGAAGTCCCCGATGAGCTCATTGAGGACGCGGTAGCACTCCTTGCCCCCTTCGTAGTTCTCCTCATAGAACTCGCTGAAGTTGACGATGCTGGCAAAGATCACTCCTCCGCTATCGTGGTTCTTGGAGTAGGTCTGGGAAACCTTCAGCTGCTCTGCCACGTGGTAGGGGATGATGTTCCTCAGCAGCCAGTCGGCCTGGTCCCTCATGCTCTGGATCTTGGTGCGGTGGAGATCTGCCTCCACATCCCCATGGTAGTGCAGGCGGTAGCTGACCTCGAACTCTCGGTTCAGGAACCAGACCAGCAGGAGCAGGAGGAAGAAGGCAAGAATGAGCTCCTTGCCCACGAGGCTGGCTGGCTCGCTGCTGTCCTGTGGCAGCGAGCTGTTGCATGGGCTCCTCTTGGCACTGGGGAGCAGAGAGATGAGAAAGGACATCCTGCTAAGTGCATCTGTTAAGGGAGAGTTCTGAAGCTGCCCAGCTAACCAGCACCCTACACCGCAGGGGCGGAATTCAACCCTCAACAATTTCAAGCTGCTGTATGACAGCCTGCTTCTGCTTCTGCAGCAGGCCGCAGAGATGGAGCTACAGATAGCGACTTCAGCAACTAAGTCTTTATAATCAGAACAGCGTGATGACTTTTGTCCCACAAGTCTTTAGCTTTGTTTAGACATCTTTTTCTTTCTCTCAACTTTTTCTTTTGAAAAATCTCAACTTTTCAGAAAAGTTAAAAATCTAGTAAAAGAATCCTATATTCTTCACCTGGATCCCACAGTTGTGAGCATTTTGCCACTTTGCCTTTCTCTCTTAACACGTGCGCGCACACACACACACACACACACACACACGTTTTGTTAAACTTCTCTCCCCTTCTCTCTCTCCCTTGCTCTCTCTCTCTCTTTGGCAGCACTGGGTTGAATCCCCAGATCTCATCATACCAGGCAAATACTCTACCACTGAGCTATAATATCAGCCTTGCTAAGCATTGTGAAAGTAAGTTGCTGCTAACGTGACACTCCAGTCCTACTCTGGTAAACACCTTCCAAGATGAGGGCATTTCCCTGTGTAACCACAACATCATTACCATGCCCAGGAAGTTTAATAGTATCTGATATATGTGCTTCTTAGGTTTCTGATCCAACAGAATTTTAATTTACAAAGAATTTCTTTAAGTTCTCTACTATCTACTTGTATTAAAGTTTTGCAAAATATATTTTCCCCTATTCTGGGTTAATTCTGTTTTGCCAAAGTAATTGAAGACAACATCAAAGAAACAAGAATAGGGCCGGGGTTGTAGCTCAGTGGCAGAGTGCTTGCCTCGCATGTGTGGGGCACTGGGTTCAACCCTCAGCACCACATAAAAACGAATAAACAAAACAAAGATATTGTGTCCATGTAGAACTAAAAAAAAGTTCAAAAAAGACAAAAACAAAAACAAGAATACAGGTAGGCATGGCAGCTTGTTATCCCAGCTACTCAGGAGGCTGAGGCAGGAGGATCACAAGTTCAAGGCCAGTCTGGGTAACTTAGTGAGAAACTGTCTCAAAATTTTTAGGCTGGGGGTGTGGCTCAGTGGTAGGGGGCCTCTGGTTCAATCCCTCATACTGAAAAATAAAAATAAATAGATAAATACATAGATAGATAGAATATATGAATATACTTTAATATTGAGTATACTCATATATAAACTAGTTGTGGTAGCATATGCCTGTAACCCCAGCGTTATGTCCTCTTCCCTCCTTCCCTCCCTTTTATTAACAATGCTGTGATTGTTCTGTTCAATAAATGTTACACCTTGAAGTATTTGTAAAGTGCCCAAGGTAGACTACTAGATTTTAGGTAATAATGGGCTTGGTCTCTATATATACATAACTGTATCTGTTACTGAAGCATCTGAAATTTAAATAGCTCTTTGACACAGAAATCTCATTTTTTTGGTCAAAGTATTTAGTAAGTCTTACTGCTACTTGTGACGTAAGGTTATTTAAAACAGTGTCTTTGGCATGGCCATGAAAGTCCTCCTCAAAGCACTGTCTCAAAAGCCCTGAACTTGGACTGGAACCCCTGGGCTATTCAGAGAGTTCTGGGACCTTGGGCAAGCCATACCACCTTGCCAGGTCCCAATTTCTTTGTGTGGAAACTGGGAAGATGGACTGGAGTATGGCCAAGTCCCTTCTGACCTGAGGTTCTGTGCAGAAAAGAGATCAGTGGGCGCAAGGTTGCAATCCTTAGGAGGGCCTGTTTGCAAGGTGGCCCAGGCTGGGCTCAGGGTGCTTGGATCTGGGGTCCCACCACTCCTGGGCTGCAGTGCCACATAAGTGCGTGTACAGATAGGCAGGTATGGTGACTCCTGCACTCTTTGTGGAAGCCTGAACCTTAGGTATGTGCTGGGCACAGGCTGCCGATGTCACCACCCCTACTAACCCTTGGTGGCAAGTCTCCCTGGGTTTCCCAAGTGTAGCCACAGTCGTGGTGGAGAATGAGCACATTCCCTGTGATGACACTAGGAGAGGGCTCCTGGAATCAGTTTTCCCCTGGCTGATTTTGCTCTGCGTCCTTTCACTACAATGGCCTCTAACCATGAGCATGAGGATGTGCTCAGTCCTGTGAGCTGGGGGCTGCTCTTGGGAGCTCCTGACACAGGCTTTGGCTGAACACCTATGAACTGGGGCCCACAGGTCCTCTATAGTAAGCTATCCCATACTTATTCATTCTCCTCACTGTCATTGACACAAATGACACTATATACTATGAATCTGAAGTGCTCAGCAAAGCGACTACTTATTTTAGATGAGTAAAACGTGGACTGGACCAGCTCCTGATGCCCTCTGGCTGGCTTTTAAGCAGAGTAGCCCAAGACCTGAGATCAGAAGAAACATGCCTCCTGTCCTTATGGTTCATCTCATTGGGTTAGGATTCGGGTTTCCTTTTGGTTCTCCACAGTGGTGACAGCGAGGAATGGCCCTGTTTAGGTGCCACTGAAGTTAAACATCACCTGAATGTACAAGGAGACATTTAAAATCTCCATGGAGAAGATGGGTTTCCTCTCCTGCGCTTGTGTACTGCTCTCGAAACTTTTCCTGCTATGCTGCAGGAAAAGCCAGCTGTAGCTGACCCTGGAGATTGGTGTGGCCAATACCCTGTGGGCAGAAGAGGGGGAGAGCAGGGCCAGGGCAGGTAGGACAGGCAAATGAACTACAGATGCTACTCAACTTCCAGTGGGACTATGTCCTGACAAATCATCATAAATACTATAAGTCAAAAATACATTTTATACCCCTGAGCTTCCTGAAACCGGAGCTTGGCCTCATGTACCTGCATTGTGCTCAGAACACTTACATGGGCCTATAGTGGGGCAAACTCATCTAACTCAAAGGCTGTGTTATAACACAGGGCTGAACACCTCATGTAACTTATATTGTGCTGGAAGTGAAAATAAGAATGGTTGCGTGGGTTCACTTTCCTGCCATCTCAAAGCACAGAAACAGTGAAGTTTAGCTGCTGCAAGCTGGGGACTAACTCTGCACTGCTGGATTTTTCCCTCTCCTAGAACCAGTGTTATATAGGGCACCTGAAACAAGCAGGGAAGAGAGGCACTGCCAGGGTATGACCTCCCTCCCTCCCCCAGGTGGATGGAGCAGGGAAATAACCCCACTCCTAACTTCAAACAGCAAAGGTTGGTTTCAAAAAAAGGAATTTGGGGAGATTCAATGCAAGAGAACTCATGACTGGATACTTCCATGTGTGACATTAAATAACTCATGGAAGCTAATGTAGAATATAGTATATACATTATCATGGGGAAGTGGGATTTAAAAATAGAAAAAAAAAAAAAAAAAGAAAACCAGGATCACTTGCTGTCCTAAACAGCTAAATGTGGCATTTGCTAACATTTCAGGGTGTTTCAGAGCACTTTAAAATCTGCACCTGGGGAGGAACGGGGTGTCACCAGGAGGAGTTGGAGAGGTACCTGGGTGTTGGTGATGTTTTGTTTCTTGGTCTGTGTTCACTTGGGGGAAATGCACTATGTTATACTGTTAGGACCTGGGGACTTTCCTGTACCTGTGTCACTCGTCATTAAAACAGTAACTTAAAAATGATGCTAGATGTTTTGTTTTTAAATACTGTAGTTGTAAATCATCACTCATTATTTTATCATAAATATTATGTCTTGGGCTGGTCTGTGGCTCAGTGCTAGACCACTTGCCTTGCATGTATGAGGCGCTGGGTTCAAATTCTTAGCACCACACATAAATAAAGGTCTATTGACAACTCAAAAAATATTAAAAATAAATAAATGAATGACTTACAATTTTTTAACAAATATAGTAAAATATAATACCTAGCAATAGTTATAGTACATACACAATTTCACATAATAAATATCATACACATTTCCCATATTGGCTGTATTTTAACAGTTGTACTATTTGGGTGTATCATAATTTAATTCTTTTGTACTGAGAACTGAAGTTGCTGATAATTTTCAATATTAACCATCATTGTGATTAATATTTGGGGGCATACAGCCTTTATCCTACGATGAATTCTTTCCTCAGCAAATAGGCAAGAAAGAACTGCTAGGTTAAGGCCTATAAACATTTAAAAGACTTTTTTTAAAAAATTTTTTTAGTTGTTGACAGACCTTTATTTTTATTTATTTGTATGTGGTGCTGAGAATAGAACCCAGTGCCTCACGCATACTAGGCAAGCGTACTACTGCTGAGCCACAACCCCAGCCCTTAAAGACTTTTTAAAAAGACTGTTGCCAGGCACAGTGGCGCACGCCTGTAATCCCAGTGGTTCGGGAGGCTGAGGCAGGAGGATCCTGAGTTCAAAGGCAGCCTTAGCAAAAGTGAGGTGCTAAGCAACTCAGTGAGACCCTGTCTCTAACAAAATACAAAATAGGGTTGGGGATGTGGCTCAGTGGTCAAGTGCCCCTGAATTCAATCCCGGATATAAAAAAAAAAAAAAAAAATTGTCAAATTACTTCTAGAAACTGCTGTAACATTCTGAGAAGTAATGAGGCATGGTAGAAAGGCCATACCCTAGGAATGAGGGAGCCTATGACTAACTGTGTGACTGTGGGCAGGGCAGGTTCCTCAACTTCTCTGAGCTTCAGCTTCAGGGACAGAAACAAAGTCACCTAACATATCAGGTTATGGTGACGATTAAGTGAACATCACCTACTCTGGATATTCATTTACAACTTTTCAAAAGTCTAATTTAAAAGACCAAAGAGAATTGTTCAGGTATTTAAATGTAAGATGGGGGTGCTGGGGATGTGGCTCAAGCAGTAGCGTGCTCGCCTGGCATGCATGAGGCCCGGGTTCGATCCTCAGCACCACATACAAACAAAGATGTTGTGTTCGCCCAAAACTAAAAAATAAATATTAAAAAAAATTCTCTCTCTCTAAAAAAAATATTTAAAAAAAAAATAAAAAAAATAAATGTGAGATGGCTTCAGTATTGACAATACTGACAATGTATCCGTATTTATCTTCTGCTCACATTTCCTCTTTAATGAACTTTCTGTTGTTCTGTCTTTTATCTGTGTAGGCCTTAATTAGCTCTTTATATAATAGTTCCACAAATATTTTTCTGTTTACTTTTTCTTTCTCTTTCTTATTTGTCATTTGGTCTTTGTAATCCTATTTATGTATTTATTTTTAATTTTTAAAAAATATTTATTTTTTAGTTGGACACAATAGTTTTATTTTGTTTATTTTTATGTGATGCTGGGGATTGAACCCAGGGCCTCAAATGTGCTAGGCAAGCACTCTACCACTGAGCCACAATCCTAGCCCATGTGATCCTATTTATTATTAATAAGTCTAGAAAATTATCTCTGTCTTAGAGGCTTGAAAACTAATTTTGTTTTTTTCTAGATTTTATATACGCGTATATATATATGTTGTAGTTGGACACAATACCTTTTATTTATTTATTTTCATGTGGTGCTGAGGATCGAACCCAGGGCCTTGCACACACAAGGCAAGTGCTCCACTGCTGAGCCAAAACCCCAGCCCTATATAGGCTTTTTATTTTTGACTTTTCAATTTATATAGAATTTATTTTGATGTTTATAGTAAAGCAAGCAAGGCCTAACATTGTTTTAGGGGAAAAATAACTATTTTTCCTTGACTTGTGAAATTTCCTCTGTAAAGACTTACATAAAATTAAACAAATTTTAATACATGTCTGAATATTATTTTAGCACTCTGGAGATTGAAGCAGGAAGATCACTTGAACCCAGGAATTCAAGGCCAGTTGGGGTGACATAAAGAGACCCTGTCTCAAAAAAGTCTTTCTACTTTTTCAATAAGACATATAACTATGATATAATATTTAAACAAGTACTTATTTTTACTTTATTTTTAAAGAATGCATATGCTGTTTATTTTATTTGTGGCATGACTGCTTTCAGGAAGCTCTGAAATCAGCAGTAATGAGACAGTCACTTTCATTTGTCCAGGTATAGACATCACATTAAAAGCTTACCTGAAATTCTGTGCTGCATCCAGGGGTGAAATTACTATGGAACTGTAATTAAAATGCAGAAAAATACTGTTAAGAAAGCAAAAAGCATTACAGAAAGTCACCTAAGAAGAGCTGAAGCAACTTTCCAGTGTGGGATATGGACTAAAGGAATGGCTATTCTCCCAGGGACGGCCCCTTCCTGTACTCCTATGTCCCCTGAAGCTGGAGAGCTTTGGCTCTCTGAAGCCCCTCCTCTTCAGTGAAAGTTTATGTTTTTGTTTCCCTACCCACCTGCTCCCCTGCTCCCCATCCTGGCAAGGCCTGGCAATGACAAGGGGCTGAGCAGGGCTCAGGGCTCAGAGGATCTTCTGGGCAGAGGCATCCTGGGTCGGGGTGTTTCACCTTCCAGCCCCCGAAGCCTTATCTAGGACCTGCCACCTGGATTCTGGGCAGGAAGGCAATGTGGTGATCCCTACCACATTGTCTTCCTGGACCCCTGGGGAAAAGTCCCACAGCTGTGACTAAATGTTACCATGAATGGCAATGAGGCCTCTGTGACAGCTCTTAGGTTAAAAGTTGGTGGCCAAATTTCTAGCTTTTGGTGCAGAGCCTGTCATGGACCATGTCTTCAGGAAGGTAAAAGCGGGCTTTACTTTGCTTTAAGTAATTTAACTATTTATTACAGTTCCTTTCAAATACCAAAAGGCAATTCAACTTTAAAGTCCCTATTTGATCTTACTTTGAATATCTTTCATAACATTACTATTAAGTAAATTGAGGAAAGACATTTAATCTGTGCATTTTTGGCCACTGCTTGGTTAATACCAAAAAGTGTGCTACTAATATGACATTTGACAATACTGGGATGAAGTGGCCCATTGTGCGCTTTATGTGTGTGTGTGTGTGTGAGAGATGCTGGGGATTAAACCCAGGGCCTTGTGCATGTGAGGCAAGCATTCTACCAACTGAGCTATATTCCTATCCACCTACTGTGTGCTTTTATACTGACTAAAGTAGTGGTCCTCAGCGACAGATATGCCACTCCTAGATGGGCACCTTGAAATGTGGGGTCTCTCTGGTGGTGGATATAATAGTTTAAGAAACTGGGGAACTGGGATGCTTAGATATCTTGCCAAGCACAATGAAGTGGCTCATGCACTTCTAAATAACCTGCTTCTTAAACCCTCTGAGATTATGTCCAGATGGTTCTTTGATACATGCTAATAGTGAAACATTTTTAAGAGAAGTTACAGAAGAAGTCTAATATTTAGCAGAGGTTTGTTATACAAATAAGCTTATTAGTTTAAGAGATCATTGATTTTTTAAAATAAAATACTTCACTGTGTGCATCCCACTGAGGTATTATTGTTTCAAAGTACATATTTGGTTGACAAAAGGTAAAAGCCACAAAACCAGTTGCAGATGTGCAACAGGCAATTTGAGACTTGTTTTCATAAACTGAGACCCAAACATCATTCAACCAGTAGAACCCACCAAAGAGAGGGGCCTCACTGGCCCCTGCTTGCACAGTGTAATTTAAATGTCCCTCTGGTGACCCTTGGATATACTTCTCAATTTTTGCAGCCCCATCAGTGTGGGAGACCAACCTTACATGTGACTGAGTCACACTCCCTGGCTGGGTGCTGAGGTGCTCAGTCACAGAAATATGGCAGAGCTTTCCCCACCCTTCTTGGGTTTGAGGATTGGTGTCTCCTGCGTGGGTGTGTCTTGCTACAGCCCCATGGGTGGAGCTATGCTCACCTGTTCCTTTGTAATATAACCCCTTGCCCTGTTTAGGATAGAATCTTCCCTGGAAGTGCCTTGTGTGTGTCCCCTTCTCTTACTGTGTCCTTGGGTGTGGCCTACCCAGGTGTCAGTCAACCTGCTGACAGTGGACATCATGAAGATAGACTCAGTCCCCTGAAACCTGACTCCTTGCCTCATTTGAATAGCTTCTCCTCAATAAAAGGGGTCAGCGCGTGCTCTTGCTCTCTCTCTTCCTGCGGACCCTTAAGGTCAGAGAAGCCGTCACAGTGACCCCAGAGAAAAAGGTATTTGTGTCTCTTGTGTGGTTATTTTGTGCAGTCCAGTCAGCCTAGTTCAACTGGAGTGACCCTGAGCCTTTTAGTCGCGAAAACAGAAACCTGGCACATCAGAACTGGTCCTGTCTGCAGAGGTCACCACAGGACTCCTGCCTCTGTCCACACCATGCTCCCTACTTCTCAGCACCCAGCAGTGAAGGTCATCTTGAGTGCAGAAACTTAATATCCTCCTCAGCCCATGGCTGGACTTCAAGACCAAAGACATATGCAGTGACTGGAGGTTGTTCCTGTGTCTCACATTATAACAAGGAACCATGGTGACCTTCTAATCACCCTACATCTTCATTTCTCAGGCTTCAAAGTCTGTCACCTATCTTGGAATGTGTACTCTATTTCAGAGCAGGTTAATTCTGCTTCCTCTTCATTTCTGCACCACCTGGACCTCTGCTTTTTCACTGTCCTGATCATCTCCTTTGAGATGGCTTTGGGTCTGACTTTCTTAGATTCCAACTTATTCACTGCAAGTACGTTCAGACACTACCACTGCATTCTATCTACATGGGGCAGTCACCCAAGAATATCTACATCCAAACACACACTGATTGAGTATCCTTTACCAAAATGCTCGGGGCCAGAAGAATTTCAGATTTTGGAATATTTGCACACATATAGTAAGGTGTCTTTGGGATGAGAACCAAGTCTAAACAGGAAATCTGTTCATGTTCCACATACATGTTGTATAGACTGAGGGTAATTTCATATAACATCTTAAATAATTTTGTGCATGAATAGTTGGTGTGCATCAAACTACCAGACTTCTGGCATGAAGTTGGTGCTCAAAAGTTTTGAGATTTTTCAGAATTTTGAACTTTGGATCTTGATGCTCAACCGGCAGCACGCTGTTATAAACTGTTCTTTCTTTCATACATTACCTTAGGGCACCTTGCCGCTACTCTTTGGATACTATATGGGTTGGAAGCTACTCTGGGTCTTGGTGGAAAACATCCACCATGCAGAGGGGCATCAGCACTACAGTGAAAGCACAGCCTAAGAGACATCAGGCAGGTGGTCACAGCTGAGGACACCATTGCATACCTGTCTGGACACAGGGAGATGTAGAGCAGGAGCAGTGGCCCAGCCCCCACGATGGTAGCAAGGGAGGACCTCATCCAGGAGCTGAGCTGGCAGAAGTTACAGTAGTGCACAACGGCCACCAGCACTGCCGAGCTGGTGGACACAGTGAACTGTAAGAGAAGCCAGTGTTAGGACAGCCATGTTGCGCTCATGTCCCACCCAGGCCGTACAATACAGCCAGCCTGCCACCGGCCCACAGCTGTTCAACAATGCATCCCTGATACTGCTGATGGCCTATTTGTGTGCAAGAGCGCTTACTTTTGGTGAGCCAGTGGTTTAAAGGACAGATCACACCTCTTTGGACCTGTGACCCAGTGCTTAGGTTCCAAGTTTTTGTTGGCACAGAGACTCTCCTCCAGGTGTGTGAAAATGGCACACATCTTTATGGTAGAAAGGAAAGTGCTCCCGCTGGGCAGCACTATGGGGTCAGTTACCTTCCAAACACTTCCTCAGGCCCCTGCTCAAAGCTTACTGAAGTGTCATTTGGTGTTAAAGCACCAAATGCAATCAGCCTGCCCTGGAAGCTCACGTTACACTGACATGAACCAAAAACATAATCTTCCCCAACAATATTAGCTTGCCCTTTGAGTTTAACCCAAAAGCTCCTTTTTTGATCAGGGACAGCTGATCCAGACATACATAAGTTACTTGTGCCGGTTCTATAGATTCACACATTATCTTACCTCGTTTGGAAGGTTGGACAGACACTTCTTTGTAAAGCATAATAAAAATACAAATGCTCCTCAACCTCCAATAAGGCTAAGTCCCAATGAGACTCACATGTGGAAATTACTGTTAAGTCAAAATGCATTCAGTCCACCTAACCTACAAGATGTCACAGCTCAGACTGCCCCATGAACCTTCAGCCAGGCAAAGTCAGCCAATTCCAAGCCTGTTTGATAAGCAAGTGCTGACCATCTTCCATTGATTTACTGACTATTGCACTGCAAGTAAAAATCAGAATGATCATATGGGTATGCCTTCACACCATTCCGAAATCAAAAATCATGAGCTGAACTATGGTAAGTGGGGACTATTTGTAATTAATTTGACACGAGTAAAGCTGGAGAGGATGTGAGCCCATTGGGGAATCTCTCCAGCATGCTCTGTTTCAAAAGGTGCTCAGGCAGTGGCAGAACACACCTCTTTAAGGGCCGATATTTAAGTGACTGTCCCAAGTAATCAGGTTGAGGGATCACGGAAGGTCAGCGAGCTTGCAGGGTATGGAAATCACATTACTAGCCATTACTTACGTGTATATTTGTCTCAAATTCAGAGGTGATGTGTGAGTAGACAGCAAGGGCAGGCAGGGACACCAGGACAGCCCCGATGCAGTGGCGAGGGAGCCAGCCAGCAATCCACTCCAGCAGGTGCTTTGTGCATGCCATGACATCCTCCAGGAAGAACACCATCCTGGGACAGGGAGGGGTGAGGAAGCAGGATCAGAGGGCCCAGTGGGTCAGCCTGGCAGGGGCCCAGCCCGCACTGCCCTTTACTGTCCTATGCTACTGCTGCCCACCTCCCTCACGCTTGGTAAAAGGCAAGTGAACTGGCCTTGCTTAGCTCATCATCCCAGACTTTAAGGTCAACTGTTGCATTTGGGTAAAATGTGCTTGTCAGAAGCCAAGCTTGCACCTCTGTGGGCCCAAGGAAGCATGTAAGAATAGCTACAGGCCTAAGGAGGGCTATAGTGGGCACTGTCACTGCCACCTGGCCCACCTATGGGCAGAAGATCCAGAATGGGGGTGGTCCTAGGGGTTCTGGGGGCCTTCCTGGTTGCCACAATGGTGGAGGGCTGCTACTGGCCTCCAGTGAGTACAGCCAGGGATGGAGATGCCCTGCCACCCATGGGAGAGAACCAAAGAGGAGGTTCTGCCTTGCCTGCTGCACAACTGCCACATGCCCTCAGATACCCTTGATGGTGTAAATGTTGCAGCCTGGGACCTGATTATATTCCATGCACAAATAGGAAGTTCTGGGTGATATTAACCTGCAAATCTCTGAGAATGCAATTCCTCTGCAAACCAAGTGAAAATTGTCCTTCATTTTGCTTGGGACATCAAAGGTCACTCAGCATTTCAGACCAAACCCAGCTCATAGTGTGTGGCCCCCAACCCCACACCCCTACCTCAGCTCCTGGTGTGTGGCCCCAACTCCACACCCACAGTCTGTTTCCAACTGTCACATGTGCAGCAGGGATTATGGGCATGAGGGCAAATGGTAGACTGCTCTATTACTCCCCAGTTAGCAGCACCCTGGCATGCCTGAGGGGAAAGCACTGAGGGCTCCATCGCAAGTGACTTCCTTTCTGTTTCTCCTTCACACTGCAGTGAAGGCATTCCACTGCTTCCTTGTGCAATTGTGTTTCTGAGTGTGGTACATCTCAGGAGTGTGATATTAACAAAATACTTTCTATACGGGGGGAAGTGGAGTGTGGGCTGCAATGTCAGGTGAGGGGATAAACTGGCCTTGGCTGAGTGATGGGCTCTCTGGGTAGGGGTGGGTGAGAGGCAAAGGAAAGGGTACGGGGGTCCAATTGGGACAGAGACTCACAGACATTCTGGGGAGACCAGACCTCCTTTTAAGCCTGCTTCCAGAGAGCTGAGGACAGGCCCACTGCCTTTGGCTCTGGAGAGGTCAGGAGCTACCGCTGGACAATAATATGTGCCTTTCCACATGCCTGTGGTTGGAGCCTTCGGTCCTGAACTCCTGTAGTGTGTCAGCTGCTTTGGCTGAGCTCAGCCATGGCCAGGAACTAGTGACTCTCCAGCCATCTCCCACATGGACTCAGGCATATTCTGGACCTTTTCATGTCTTGGAAGCTCTGGCTTCCTGATAGCTAAAGGATAACAGAGGTCCTGGATTATCTCCAAGAATACCACAAATAAATATGCTCACAGGTAGAACCCAGAGGTCCTGAAGGAGGATAGAGGGAGCTGAGTTGTTCCTAGGAGATGACACTGGAGGCCCTTCCTGATGGTCTTTGAAACCACAGAGTTCCAAGGACAAGACCAGCTGGTATCACCCTCGCCTGGTGGTGAACTGGAGGAAGGAGACCCTGAGTAGAGATATGGGAAGGCTTTTGGGTGAGGCAGGTAACAATCCAGGCCACTCACTGAGGAAGCTGCAGAACTGGCTCCCTGGGGTGCCTACATACTCTACAGTACAGGTTCTTTGGGATCTAGGATCCTAAAAATGGCCCTTAGAGGGGCCAGGGGAAGCCATTTGAGGTCCACCCTCTCTTGGGCTTTGATAGCTGCTAGCACACTGAATTCTAGCAATTCAAAGCTCTTGTAGGGGCATATCAGCGCCTTACTCTCTAGTCGCTCAGGGATTGCCCAGTCACCTGCAGCCCTTTGTGTCTCAGAGGAGCAGGGCCTACAGGACAGGGAGCAATGGCTGCATGGTTAAATACAGTTAAGTCATGGGGACAATGCTAAATTCAGAGAGGCCAAGAGCCACAGAACCCTGTTAGAGAGAAGCTTTGGGGTAGAGGGGGTGGTGAGTGACTGCTATAGGGTTTCTTTTGGGGTGATGGAAATGTTCTAAAATTACATGTTTGTACAACTGTAAATTTACTAAAAACCACTGAATTCTACACCTGAATGAATGAGTTTATTATATGTGAATTATCACAATAAAATTGATTTTTTTAAAGGAAAAACAAACAAACTAGGGGCCAAAAACTGACTTGGTCTGGGTTTGGCAGAAGCAGACCCTGGGCAGGGTTTGACTGCAAGCAGCTTCTCTGGGAGTGAGAGGAGGAGCTGAGATGGCAGCAGAGGCCGGGGGGTGGGGGGGGGTGGGGGTGGGGGTACAGTCAGGAAGGGTCCTTGCTGTGCACCATGGGCTTGTTCTTGGAAGGGAATTTTGGAGACAGTGAAGACACTCTAGGGAGGAGGGTGTGGCCTCTGCAGTCCTAGCAAAGACTTGGGGTGGGGGTAGGAGGTCCTAGGTAGCCAGACAGAAGGAGGCAAGGATCCCAGCCTGCCCACTTGAAAGAGAAAAGATTAGTATGTAGAAGTCTCAGGACCAAATCTGAACTATTTTTTTCCACATTGGGATATTGCTAAGATTAGCAGAAAACCACGGTCAGGCTTTCTCCCATATCCATTTTACCCCTAGCTCCTAGTGGGCTTGCCCCTGCCGAGAGGCTGTGCTGTTGAGTGTGATGGGGCTGGGTATGGGGGTGCGGGGCAAGGACCTGCTGTCAAGGTGCCCAGCAGGCAGGCCTGTGGTGCCATCGGCGTGTGCCTAAGCAGGATGCCCTGTGCATTGCACCTGGTCAGAATGGCGGAGCTGCCCAAACTCTGGGCTGGTCCTCTGGGCCAGCTTCCTGGAAAGGCAACTCAAACCCTTTTTGTCTTTTGGAAATGCACCTTTTCATTACTGAGCCGTATGAACACATACTACAGTTTCTAGGTATTAGATATGAGTCACTCAGGTGACCTGCAAATATTTCTCCTGCTCCCTGAGTTCTTTCACTTCCTCCATGGTGTTCTTTGTAGCACGAAAGTTTTAAATTTTGATAAGTTCCAATTTATCTATTTTTTTCTTGTTGCGTGTGCTTTTGGTGTCATATAAAATCCAAGCTTGTGCAGACTGATGTCTGTGATTTCAAAGGGTTCACACTCTGGCTTTCCTATTTAGAAGAGGCACTTGCCCATCAGCTGTCACCTATCATTTGCTCCCGATCCACTGAGTAGAGATTTGGGAACCTTTCTGTCTCCACTGGTTTCCCTATTCTGGACATTTCATATAATAGGACTGCACATTGCATACTATGTCATCTTTGATGACCCTGCCCCATCTCGTTTCTTCCCACTTCTCTGATTTAGGAGATCCAGGGATGAGCTGGTGGCAGCTGGGGCTGCAGAAGGCACCAGCCCTCTCCACTAAGCAGCTCCCACACGTGTGGAGTGCCAGCGCCTGCGAGGAGGTGGCTGTGCAGTGGGGTGGGGGCACAGGGAGAGGAGGGAAAAACGGCAGTCCCCAGAAGCAAGTTTGGAGGGTCAGCTGGCTTAGGACCCCGACCCACTGTGCTGCAGTCAGCCTGTTCCGCCATAAACCATGGAGCCAGAAGAGGGAGCTAAAGGCTAGAGAACTGCCCTGCAGTGGTTACCTGATGGAGACCACAAGGGACAGCACCTCCAGCAGCAGGGCCCCACTGAAGACGGCCAGAGCGGCAGGTGGAGGAGGCGTGGCAGCAGCCCCATACTTGAGGAAGCAGGTGACCGAGAGGATTAGGAACACTGTTGTGGACAGAAACACATCCAGGAGGGAGCTGAAGGTAGCACTGGCAAAAGTCTTCACAGGAGAATTCTTTATGACCTGTTTAGAGCAGGAGGGGACTGGGGTGAGTCCATGTGGCCACAGATGGCCACAGAGTCTAACTCAAAGGGGAAAACACTCATGTTTACTGAGAGCCTGCCTAGTGCAAACCAGGCATGAGGTGGCAAGAGCTTTAAGTGGGACATCTCTTTGCTACTGACCCACTTAATGATAAGAAAACTAAGGCACAGAGAAGTTAAGAACTTTCCTAAGGTCACACAGTGACTGATAACAAGCCACATGCTCTCACAGACATATTATACATTGAGTCAGGGAGATGAGATGCTGCCTGGCAGAGTTAATGAGTCCACATGTGTAAGGACAGTTGGATGAAAGCAAGAGTTGGAAGCTGCCAGCAAATGGCTGGGCCTCAGGTTTGAGGGTGGGAAGGGTGGCTCCATGACAGAAAACAGGCGGGGATTTAGGTGGCAGCTGAAGAAAGCTCCTGCCTATTGAACAGGGGTGCCTGCCAGCAGCACCTCTTCTTCCCTGGGAGCCTGCACTGCCCGGCTGGGCACTGGGTGCAGTTGTAGCCATGAAATGATCCCTGCAAGTAACTCAGCCTGGTGGTGGGAAAGGATGGGGACAGGAAGTGCAGGAGAGTGTGTGAAGTAAAACAGAGACATGCATGTGCTGTGAGGACATTAAGAAGGCAGGAACAGCAATGGCACTAACCGTCCATGGGAGGACTACTCCAGCCCCACTGTGGGCCCTGTAGGGGCCTGATCTTGATCAGTGCTCATAACAGCCACAGAGAAGGAAATACTACTGATCTCTGTGCAGATGGGGAGCCGAGCTAGGCTGCCTCTCCAAGGACACACAGCAAACAAGGAACCAGGCTTCAACCAGGCAAGCTGGCTCCCCAGTGTACCTGTAACCCTCTCCAGATGAACCTGAAGGCCGGGGCTACAGTAGGAAGAAAGGGAGCAGCCAACCACCAAAGTTGCTTTCTACTGGGTGCTGCAACTCTGAGCAGGGCGCCAGGCAGAAGGGGCTGAAGCCCATGGAAGGCAGAGGTCTATTGTGTATTACTCTAGGACAAACTGGCTCTAGAGCCTCAGCCTCAGCCCAGGACCCCAAGATGGGCAAGCCTGGAGAAGGGGAGTTCAGCGCTTGGGGCTGAGGCTGTGGGCTGGCTGTGATACCAGGCTTGGAATGGGAAGAGCAACCTGAGGGCAGGGCTAGGTTCTAAAGTCCCTCCAGGAAACTCAGAGGCTCTGCGAGTAGGTCTTGATTTCTGAAGTGCCCTCAAAAGACCCCCAGTCTCTGGGGTGAGGCTGCCTACCCTGACTTTGTTCTCTCTGGGGCTCTACCTAGCTCCAGGGAATGGCCACGGCTTGCTGCAGTTGGCCCAGGTTGGGCAGTAGGGGCTCAGGGTCTGCTGTGAGGCTCTTGCAGGATAGTCACAGTGTGGGGGACCTTTCTTCCCACCTCAGTGCTGAGGTTTCTGACTTCCCCACGTGTGGGGCCTGGGGGTAAAGGCCCCACTCTCCTTGCTTTAGGTGTTCACAACCCTTCACCACTACTTGCTGTGACAGCTTGTCCCTGTTACCCAACCTGCCCATGCCCAGGTCTCCTTTCTGAAAGCAGGGATACAATGGGTGCCTACACCTCATGGGTGGTGGGGATGCTTACAGAGAACATCCATGTGGAGTACTGGGTACAGCCAGCTCCCCAACACCATTGTGGTTTGGAAGACAGTTGTTCCTGTGTCTCTCTCCTCTCTACCCTGTCTCAAGGCAGGTCTCAGACAGGCCTTGTGTTCAGTGACAGCTTCCCACCCATCTTGCCCAGCTCCATCACCTTCCATGACCCAGGATCTTCATGACACACAATCTGATGGGGCCAAGTGACCACTTTGGCCTTCAGCATAATGCTCATTGCATGGGCAGTCATCATCTGGACCCTGCCCATCAGGTGCCCTCCCTTTGGAGGCACCTGAAACTCCTTGGCTACACCAGGCTCTTTTCTATCTAAGGTTTGTAGGGGCTGGTCCCTCCCTCTGGAATGTTCCCTCATCCTTCATCTGGCTAGTTCCTGGTCTTCCTACTGGAGTGGGCTTCGGAGTCTCCTCCCTTTGGGCCTCCCTCTGGGGCGGCTGCCTCACCGTCTCCTTGCAGGGCACGACTGGGCCCATGGCTCTGCATTGTTATTTCTAATTACTGCTCTCTTACCAGGCATCAATATGCTCTAGCACCACGAACCAAACCAGGCAGAGCGGATGCTCAATAAATGTTTATTGCCTAGAGAAATGGCTGATAAATGTGCCTTCCATCTGGGGTCACCACAGCACAGAATGGGGTGTGGCTGAGATGCTGGCTTTGAGGTGTCCACCCTCCCTGTGATATTGTGGGCCTCTGCTTAGGCTTTCTCAGCCTTAGCTGTCTCTTTGGTAAAATAGGAATATTCACAAGTTTCCATACAGGGCTATTTGTGAAGAGTAAACTGGATCCTGTTTTGCCTCACAGGCTACCAAGTGATCAGCTCATGGGTGCCCTGCAGACCCTGTGCATGGGATGTTAACTGATAGCCACTGTCCCTTGGAGGCTGATAGAAGGTATTGCCTCCAAACCCATGAGGCACAAACTGGCTCTCTCTGGCTCCCATGGTTTCTCAGGAGTCTGGGCCAGTGCCTGGACATAAAGATTTGCAGAATGAGTGTATGGACTTTGAATGAAAAGCCCTTTTGGTCCTAGGATTGGGCCAGTGTGCACTTTTGACTTGAATGCTGGGGGAGGTCAGGTTCTGGCCCAAAAGAAAAAATTCAAGGACATGTTGTCAGAACCCCAACCAGGCTCCAGATTCTTGCATTTATTCAAGGACCCTATTAGCAATCAGGTGTGTGTGGGGAGGTGGGGCGGGTTGTGCTGAGTGTGGGTAATGAGGGAATTGTCAGGGAGGAGGCATCTGATCATAATTCCAACATGGAATACACATAAATAAAAGAATAAAGGGGAAGTAAAATCCAGTTTAAGGTGAGGGAAGGTTTTTTTAAAGAAATGACATGTGTGCTGAGCATTCGAGGACAACAGAGGCTAAGGCAGTGCCAGGGTAGGAGGGATGTGAGCATATTTTGTGTCAAGAGGAAAAGGCTTTGTGAGCTCCTGGGCCCACCTCCAGGGAAGAAAGAAACAGAGTTCTGGGGAGAGGAGTGTGGCTCATGACCCCAGAGCAGGCGTGCCCAGGGCAGGCACCATGAGGCACAAACTGCAAAGGAGAGGGTCTAGCAACCATGAAGCTTGGTCTTTAAGATACAGGACCATAGAAAGGTTGAAGTTTTTCTCCCTTGCAAAGATAAATTAACACACATCTGCAATTTAGGGTTTATAGACTGCAGGAAATTAACACCAGCCTTCATTTTCCTGCCACTCACTAAAGCAAGAATGGATGGTGAGCTGCCCACAAGAACAACGGGCTCTGTGGAGAGATGAAGAGCGCACCTCCTCCTGATAGCTGGTCCTGTAGCAGCGCTCCAGCTCCGCATCCAGGAAGTTGAGGCTGAACTGGTTAATGGGTGGCTTGAAAAAATAATCCTTCATCAGGCTAGAAGACATAACAAATGGAATTGATCAACATCTGGCACAATCATCCTATCAGATCACAATCAACTATGAAAACACCACTCATAGAGCACATCACAAACACTGCATCTGAGAGCCACTGTGCAATAGGTGTTGCTCTGCTATCCCCTTTAAAACTTATCTCTGGGAAGTCCTTTGTGTTCCTACATATAATCACATGTTCCATTTCACGTCCATTAAAGAGTGACCATGGCCACAATCATAATACACATCATTAGTACCTTGCTTTTGAACATATATTCCTAATATCCCAGATTACAAGATACAAAGACAGGTTTCTTTGTCTTGTGAAAAGATCTTTTCTGAAGAGCCAGCAGATCCCTGTACTGAGAGTACTTGTATTGATTTGGAGGCTTCAAATGAAAATATAATTCAGAACCAGCTGTCCTGTCACCCAGAGTACTGACAGTAATTATGACTATGAGAGCTAACAGGTTGTTAGCACAAAATGGTGTTGATAGTTAGTGTAATTTTGGTGCTATTGTCACATATGCAGATTGTGTGTTAAACCTGAAAGATGATAAAGCTCAATGATTTTAATAGCAGAGAAATCAAATATGCTTTACATGATTCTTTCAATTTTTTTATGAATTGCTAGCAAATAGTAAGATCCTTTTTAAACTGCAGAAAATTACTACAAATTAAAGGGAACGTTAACATGATATCAGAAGGCAAATATAGCTGTGGAGAGCAGCCTGCCTCGTACAGTAACCACTAGCATAACATCAGGCGGGACACAGGAGTGCCTGGCATGTGCTTGGCACCTGGGAGGCCCTGCTGTGCAAGCCTCCCTTCCCCTGATGCAGAGGGGACCTCTCTTCTGTGAGTGTTCAATGACCTGGGCCTTTCTTAGACTCAGAAGAGAGCCTCTGTCCCCTGATGTGGGCTTCTCTCTCCTTCCTTCCAGTCAGGAAGCACAGACAGGGACAGCAGAGCAGCTGTAAGGAGGGTGCGTGGTGGCCACATTTTGACCCCTGAGGGGCAGAAATGACCCTGTGGTAAGCTGTACTGCTCCTTCTAAATCAATTCGGGAAGCTCCACCTCTGGGGATGGGTGTAGCTCATTTTGGACTAATCCCCTCATAGACAACTACAGCTCTGGGAAAAAAATACAAAAACAGGGGCTGGGGCTGGGGCACAGTGGTAGAGCACTTGCCTTGCATGTATGAGGCATTGAGTTCAATCCTCAGCACTACATAAAAACAAATAAAGGCATTGTGTCTGTGACAAAAACAAAACAAAACAACAACAGCAACAACAACAACAACACCAAAAAACAACTGCTGATAAGCACAAGAGAGGGACCAGGGGCAGGTCCAGAATAGAGGGGTGTTATTCCTGAAACAAAGGAACAATACCAGGTAAATGTCTGGGGTGTGTGTGTGTGTGTGTGTGTGTTGTGTGTTTGTGTGTGTGGCCTGAAGACAGACATTAGTCAGCACCATATGTAGGGTAGCGTAAACTCAGAAAAATCACCAGTCTTACTGGCTTAAAAAAAAGGAAAATGAATTTTGGGGAGACCACAAAGATGAAGTTATTAATATCAGAAGGGAGAGAATTAGGGAAAGAGATCCCCAAATTCTGCATGTAAGTTGCTCAAATCTCTGGCTGATCCTTGTAGGTCATGAAGAGGCATGACAGACTACAAGCAGCCCACTTACAGCTAAAAGAACAGCTAGATGGTAGTTAAAGTTTGAATTCAGATAAGTTAACTGACTGCTGAAACAAAAAATAGATAATCTTCAGAGTAATATTAACAAAAATCAGGTTTCTTAAGTTTTACACACAAAGTCCACAACACAATCCAAAATTTTAGGCATAGAAGAAGACAGGAAAACATGGGTGCACTCAATAGGAAAGCAGTCAGGAGAAAGCAGCTTGAGGGCACGAGGCTGGGTCAAGGTGAGGGTTATGATGAATGCAGGTGTGACCGATACCTGTGATAACTACAGCGAGAGAAAGGAGAGAATGGGAACCTATAACACTGTGAGATTTCTTCATTTAAAATGAAGTGATACAATAGTAATTCTACAAAGATCACACAGACACTTAAGGAAGTATATCTGTTATTCCTAGAATAACCACTAAACTGTGGTCTGGGGTGTGGCTACCACTGAGCTACAACCCCAGACCACAGTTAGAATTTTAATAGATTTCTCTAAACAACTGATAGAATGTAAGGGGGCGGGCACCAGGGACTGAAATGGAATAAACTAAACTCCAGGCATGTATGATTATGCCAAAATGAACTTGAGTATTATGTACAACCATAATGCACCAATAAAAGAAAAAAAACAGAATAATAGAAAATGAATAAAGAAACAGATGATCTAAACCACTGTACTGACTACCAGGACTTAACTGACATCTGTGGGTCACAGCATCCCATGAGTACAGAGCTCACATTCTTTTTGAGTGCAATGATAGTTCACCCATCAGATCACATGTGGGGACATAAAACATGTCCTGACCAATGTAAAAGGACTGAAATCACAGAGTATGTCCCTGGACTATAACATTAAATTAGACACTAATGCTAATATATGTAAAAACTATTCCTCATTCAAAGGAGTCAGTGCTCCTGAGCTGGGGCGGGGGGAGGCAGAAAATGGGCTTGGAATACCCTGCTCTGCTAGAACGTGACTGCCCCATACAAATGAAGGGGTGGAGTCAAAAGGACCCAGGCACCGGTCCAAAGGGAGCGCTAGTTGGTCAGATCGGGCATCCCAACATAAAAAGTGCCAAGATGGATTATAGTCCATGAAATAAAACAGGAGTGCATGAGTTTAGGCTAACAATGGATGGATGCCTGTTATCCCAGTGATTTAGGAAGATAGCAAGTTTGAGGCCAGTGGTATGGTGGTGCATGCCTGTTATCCCAGTGATTTAGGAAGATAGCAAGTTTGAGGCCAGTCTTAGCAAGATAATATCTCCAAAATAAAACACAAAAAGAGCTGGGGATGTAGCTGATTAGGGATCTAGCCCCTGAGTTCATTTCCTAGTACTGTAAAAAATAAAAAGTAAAAAATAGATGGATGGGTAGCAAATGGAGGGCCATTCTTTATAGCAGATGCTGAGCACCAAATGGTAAATGTGCTGGAAGTGCTGAGGTCGGAAACCACCATACTGAAACATCACAGTGAAGACAGTTTCAGTCAAGACTCAATGAATGTTAAATCTAGGGAAGTCTGATAAGGAATAGGAATAATAGACACTAAAGTATCTTTCCACAGATTGCTTATTAATCATAGGGAGAAAATGATAACCACAAATTGGAGAAACTGGCTACACCTTGTGGGATTGATCAAAAGGAATATCATGCCAGGAGTGGTGGGACACGCCAATAATCCAGCAGCATGGGAGGCTGAGGCAGGAGGATTACGAGTTCAAAGTCAGCCTCAGCAACTTAGTGAGGCCCTAAGCAACTCAGCGAGACCCTGTCTCTAAATAAAGAACAAAAAGGGCTGGGGAGGGCTGAGGTTGTGGCTCAGTGGTAGAGGCACTGGGTTTGATTCTCAGCATCACATATAAATAAACAAAGGTCCATCAATAACTAATAAAAATATTTTAAGAAAGGGCTGGGGATGTGACTCAGTGGTTAACACCCCCCTGGATTCAACCTCCAGTACCACTCACACACAAAAAGAACATCACCAACGAGGAATCAGTGGGCCGCATGGGCCTCTGCATGCGAGCCTTGGAAGGACGGTGCCACCTCTGTGCTCTCTGGCCAGGCACACAGAACATGAACCTAACCATAAGGAAATACCTCACAAGCCCAATTTCAGGAATGTTTTGTTTTTAAAACTGTCACATCATGAAAAACAAGGCATGGCTAAGAAAGCACCCCAAATTTTAGGAGCAAAGAGGCCTGACAACTAAGTGACACAACACGTGATCCTGGACTGGAGGCAACAGGGCGGCCAAAGACGAACTGGAACCGGGGTTTCAGGCTAGATGGAATGTCACACCGTGCTGAATTCCCTGCCCTTGTCAACTCGACAGTATACTACAGCATCCTCATTCTGGGAGACGCAATCTAAAAGAGTAAAGGACACAATGCATCCAGCGTACTGTCAAATGCTTTGGAGAAGAGTACATTTCAGAGTAGGGAGAGGGAGGACCGCAAAACTAACACAAAATGCTAAGGCAGAGCATATGGAATTCTAAACGGCATTTGTATAACTTTTTATGTTTCAAATTACTTCAGAATAAAAACAAAGCAATATACTGATGAAGGAAGAGAAATGCACGGACGGGGCAACTCAGAACAAGGGAGCGACCTCTCCTGTAAAACCCTACCCCCTGGGTGGTGGCCACGCTTTCTCACCTGTCTTCTTTGATAACGTCCACAAAATGCGCATCTGTCTTCTCACGGATGTTCTTGAACCTCAGTGGGAGGAGGGCTGACTGGTCGAGGCTCACGCCCGCCCACCTGCCCTTCTCCTGAAGGATCTCGCACAGGGAGGTCTGGCTATTGGTGAGCTTCTCCTCTTGGGGAGGGCTCAGAAGTCCATTCTGGGCTTTCGAATTCGGTCCTCCGGCAGCCTGCCTCAAGACAGAGGGAACAAGCGAGTGCACTTGGTGAAGTGGTGCCAGGGTGCATGCTCACCTCACCTGGCCCTTGGCTAGCTGCAGCCCTGCACCTCACTGGGTGCCTGGCAAATCTGCTGCCACCCCACACAACGTTCTGCCACCTTGCTCCCCCCCCCCCACATCTGTCAAAGGGCATGTTCAGGTGTTCAGAGAGCAGAGGCTAAGACTGTGAGGACAGCTGTAAAGCCAAGGCAAGAACCAAGATTCAGGGATTCTGCTCACCAAGAAATGGGGATCCAGGAGGCTGTGTGGAAGGACTGGGGGGCCTCCGAGGAGATGAAGGATGGGTACAGGGAAAGGAGTCCCAGGATTGTGGGGCTGGGGCTTAGGAGAAGCTGGACAAACAAGACTTATATTTGGGAGCTTCTGTGGCTGAGAGAGGCAACTGACGTGTTCACAAGTCCTTTGGTAGATGATGGAGCGTGCAGGATGACAGATAGGACCTCCTAGGGGAGTGGCCTTTAGAAGGCTTCCCAAACCTCTGAGCTTTGGGATTTACCTACTTTCTACTCCAGTCCTGACAAGGTTCTTCCACAGCTCCCTGCTGCTCACCCTGCCTCTGAGCTTCTCTTGGGTGGGCTCTTCATCTGGCAGAGGCTCTTCTTCCCTTTGCACATCTGTATTCTACCAGAAGTTGAGTAGGCCTTCCAAGCCACCAACCTCCCACCACACTGGCCTGCGTGTTCCCACACTCTCGCTGCCCTGAAGGGAGTCCCATCTGGTTCAGCACGGAGTTACTCTACTTCACATGGTTAGCTCTGCTCTATTCTGTTCTTTATATTGCTTGGGGTGGAACCCGGGACTTGTGCACGCAAAGCACTTGCTCCAGCCCTGAGAACATCCCAGCCCCATCATCCTGTTCTTGATGTTACTCAAAACCCTCAAAACCAGAAGGTCTGGAATGCTATTACCCAAGAGGAATTATTCTCAGAATTGAGAAGTTGACAAGACAGGAATATCACTTTAGGAGAGGTACTGGGGAGGAATTGACAGGAACAACAGGCATGAGCTTGTTACCTTGGTGCTGGTCTTTGGCTCGTCTTGACAGCCATTTTGCACAGCTGCTCCTTCCGCACCAGCTTCAGATTTGGGAACAAATGTAATTCCACATGACGGACAGGTCTACAAGAAAAACACAAGGCATGGGAACATACCCGGAAAGCACGATCATGATGTGAGACTCAAACAAGTCCACTGCTGTAATCTGCTATCACACAGATGGCTGTACCCAAATGAGAGGCTTCCTGAGCCACACCGGAGGAGCTGGAAACAAACCAACCAGGTAAAAACGGAAACAGGAAACCTGAGCATGATGCCCGTGGCAGCAGTGTCCACAACAGCCAAAGAGCGGAAACTCAGACATCTGCTGATGGCGAATGGACCAGCAAATTGGGTTCTACAAACAAGGATATTGTTCTGCCATAGAAAAGAAGGAGGCACTGATATGACGACAGCAGGAAGACCCCGGAAGACACTGTGCTTATTGAGAAAGCCCGACCAAAGAGGCCATCCCGTCCTATGAGAAGCCCAGAAAGGAGGATCTACAGAGACTGAGAGCAGACCATGGCCGCCAGGGGTAGGGGAGAGGCCAGGAGAGGATTGCTGACACGGACTCTGCTGAGCTTGAATGCTCCGGTGCCCTCAGCCAGGATTCACATGCTGAAATCCTGATCCCCAAGGTGACAGCGTGAGGAGGCAGGGCCCTCTGGAGGTGACTGGGCCCTGAGGGGAGAGTCCTCACCGATGGAATTAGTGCCCTTATAAACTCCCTGATCACTTCTACTGGACGGAAGCTTATCTGTGAGCCAGGAAGCAGGCCCTCACTGGACACTGAATTTGCTGGCCCCTTGATCTTGGATTTCCAGTCTCTAAAACTGTGGGAAACAAATCACTGTTCTTTCTTTCTTTTTTTAATGTCACCTGGTTGATTTTTTTTGTTATAGCAGCTAATTTCTTTGTTAGGGTTTGAGAACCTAGTCTGAACCAAACCCTCTGGATTCAGAGACTTCAACCAATCTCCTCAAGACAGCAAATCAGTAAACAGCTATTTCTCTGACCACTTTGACACATGCAGACATCAGCCAGTGGTTGAAGGCACTGGCTCTGGAGTTACACTGCCACAGACTGAACCTTCTTCATACCACCTTATAGATATGGGACTTCTCTGAACCTCAGTTTCCTCATCTGTAAATTGGGGTACATCTACCTCAAGGAATTATTTTAAGTGAGAAAAAAACCAAGGAATTACATGTAAAGCAAGTCAGAGGTGTTTCAAAAGCAGCTTCATTTTGTACCCCAGCTCTACTCACACGGTACGGACTTCACAGAATGCTGAGTCAAGAAGGATTATGAGGCCACATCCTGGCCCAGTAGGGAGAACTGACTCATGGTACTGTGTGCTGTGGGGCAAGGGTTGGACAAGAGAGGACATGGGTGGTAGCAGGAGAACCAGCTGCAGATGCAGACTAGAGGCCCTCTTGGCAGGGCTGCCCCAGGTGGGAACCAGCAGATCATCTCATTACACTTGAAAAGTGTGGCTCTTTGCTGTTCTCTTTCTTTCTTAGCTCCTATCCTGGCAGGGGCATAGTTGGGAGGGAGGGTACAATTCTTTTTTTTTTTTTTTTTTTTGTACTGGGTATTGAACCCAGGGGCACTTACCCACTGAGCTACATCTATAGCTCTCTTTTGTATTTTACTTAGAGACAGGGTCTTCATTGAGTTGCTTAGGGTGTCACTAAATTGCTGAGGCTGGCTTTGAACCAGCAATCCTCCTGCCTCAGCCTCCTGAGCCACTGGGATTATAGGCATGCACCACAATGTCCACTGTGAGTGTGATTCTTTCTTCAAACTTTAAAACAAAACAAAAAAAGAGAAATCCACCATCCCTGGTGGAGACACAGTCTCTCCTGGTTGGAAGCAAGAGGCCCCTTCTGCATCAGGAGGGTCCTGCCACACAATGGGGGCCTCAGCAATTTAGTGGGTTGGGTCTGTCTCCTTCCCCATGGCCCCCACCTAAGCAATTTCCCTCTTAACTATTTTCTAGTTTAATTTTGATCTGGATTAAAACATTTTACAACCTGTTTTTCTGCCAAGCACTGATCCTCCTGTGAAACTTCCCAACCCATTGAAGGTCTTTTCATCTCCCTTGTTGCTGCCAGCATCCCATCCCCGTCCAGAAGCACTCACTGGCAAGAGGATTCCTGCACCAGTGAACCACATGGCACAGCCACCTTGGGGGGATGGCTCCAGGAGAGCACATGGGCAGGGGAGCTAGATGACAGCCACTGCTGTACTAACCCCAGCTGCTATGGCTGAGACTCGTTTGTGATCAGCCCAGGGTGAGCAAAAACGAGCCTTCTGAGACACAAGGGCACCTCAACACCCTCTAGGGCTCCTAGCCCCTGACCACCAGGAGGCTTCCCTCTAGCTTCCCTTCATGGCAGAAGGAGGGCCCAGGAATAATCCTGGCACTTCCACCTCCTGGACCTTGATCCCTGAAATGAACCAAGCTGCCTTGACTGTCTTTCTTATTCTTCTAAGTGGTTGTATAGGCACCATGACAACAAGAGAAGCTTCTAAGGTCCCCCAAACAGGGTTTTCTACAGTCCACAGAGCTTGCTGGTTGCTCCCTGGGAAACCTGGGAGTCCTTGGAAAGATCAGAGAGAGTACACTGGTTATCCTAGATCAGGGACTCTCACCTCCTTCATGGCTTGGGCTCTGAGGGGATGACTGTAATGATTTCTCCAACATGTGGGGACATATTTGCATCCCTCCCACCCCCATCAGCAAGCTTTTCTTTATTCAGCAGCAGTCAATTGGTCAAATACCTGGCATGGCTCATTTTCAGTTCTATTTGTTTTTAACACATTTTAATACATGTACCCTGCATCCCAGAATGTATGGCATCAAGCTATAAAAGTGTTCTCTTCAAGGCTATTTCATGTGGTGAGGTAAATAATTTTGAAGCCAACAGCTGTCCCTTTTCATAACTGTCAAGGATGGAGCAGGGAAGCCTCTTTGCCGAAGGAATCATCAGTGAAGTCCTCCCTTCATCTATTCAGGCTGCGAAGCAAGATGGGCTACAAGAAGTTCGGGTACTAGAAAAAGCACCCTTTGTATCCAAACTCAAGTTGGACGTGGTGGGCAGAATAATAGCAGCATTGTGACAACAATAACAACAAATACAAGTCCCTGAGTGCCACTCTAAGCTTTTCATAACAGTTTACTTAGTCCTCAGAAGTACCCATGAGGCAGGCACTATGATCAATCCCATTTTACACAGGAGACTGTTAAGGCTAAGAAGACAGGGCCACCCAGAGTCGCACCACCAGAAAAAGAGCAGGGAGTGAGAGCGGAGGCACCAGAGCTCTCAGTCGCAACCACCACCCATGCCATGCCTAACTATGCCACTGGTGGGCCAGGGCACTGTCATTTCAGCAAACGGATTAAGTACAGGTGTGAACGCTTCAAAACCAATGATTTCTGCTAACAAAATACTAGAGGAAAAAAAAACAGAAATAGTAATTATCTCAGAAAAAAAGGCATCCTAGAAGCCTCGAAGCTGTAAGAAAAGAAAATGGCAGCCTGTGAATGCTGGAGGCAAAATAGACACACATCTGTAAAACTTAACCCAGGATCTCCCAGCCATGTTGCACAGAATCGAGAACCCTGAACTTCTCATCCCGCTCCTCAGCCCTACATGACCACTGGGCTCAATAACTGAGGATGGTAACAAAAATGCAAGTCAATAACATGTTAGGTTAGATTCAGCAGACTGTAAACCAAGAAGATTGTTACTGTGCTGTGGCAATATTATTCCATCAGAAAGCCAAAATAAAAATATTTGGTATTTTGGGAGATTTCACTTGTGTGTAGCCTGCACTACTGGATGGTGCCATTAGATGGCACTGCACAGACCTTTCCATTCAATTCACGAACATGGTCCCTTTAAAAAGTAATTCTTGACTTCCAAGGGAATTACTTGGGAATGCCCTTCACTGCATAGAACCACGGTAGAGTTATCAAAACTAAGACGCAGAAACACTGCACAATGCTATTAACTGAGCTACTGACTTCTTTCAAGTGTCCCAGTTTCCCTCTAATGCACATTTCTGTCCTTGGAGGCTGCCCATGGTCCTAAGACACATTTAGTTCTCATGCCTCCTGAGTCTCCTTCAGCATGTGCAGTCCCTCCACCTGTTCCTGTCTCCTATGATCTTGATACTTCTGTAGCATCTTGGTTGTGTTCTGCAGAACGTTCTTGGATTTGGACCTATCTGATGCTTTCTCACCAGCAGCTGAGGTTTGGGGCTTCAAGCAGGGCTGCAAGAGGGGAGGTGGTCTTCCCAGCACACTATGTCAGGCAAGTGTGGTTTCAGTAAGTCTCATCAAGTGCAGCTCCCCTTGCTGCCAGTATAGGGGCTCCGTAGACCTGTCCTTGGTAAAGGCAGGAGTCTTTTCTTCAGGGGAACATGCCTGGAGGCTAAGCAAATCTCCTTTCCTTCTTAAACTTCTGCCCACTGATTTCAGAGTTTCTGGATGCAGCAGTTTCTCCTGTGGTGTCCGAAGGGTGACTTTCTATCACTTTCATTCCTTCTACCTCCATGACCTGTAATTCTTCTGTGAGCAAGTATTGTCAATTTATATTTTATATGATTTCTCCTTGCTGAGTAGAACACACATGACTAAAGCTATAGATAAAACCTGGAGATTCTTTTTTTTTTAAAGAGAGAGAGAATTTTAAAATATTTATTATTTTTAGTTTTTGGTGGACACAACATCTTTATTTTATTTGTATGTGGTGCTGAGGATCAAACTCAGTGCCCCGCACATACCAGGTGAGCGCATTACCGCTTGAGCCACATCCCCAGCCCCTGGAGATTCTTTTTTAAAAAACTTACTTTTCAGCGGGCATGGAGGTAAACACCTGTAATTCCACTGACTCAGGAGACTGAGGCAAGAGAATCGCAAGCTGGAGGCCAGCCTTAGCAATTTATCAAGACCAAAGCAACTTACTGAGACTCTATCTCAAAATAAAAACTAAAAAGGGCTGGGATGTGGCTCAGTGGTTAAGCACCCCTGGGTTCAATCCTCAGTACCAAAACAACAACAACTTACTTTCCATTTATATTTCAAAGCCAGCAGGTAGATTACTATTTATTCATTTATTTAAAAATTTTTGTTTTTAATTTTTTCATGTGATGCTTAGGATTGAACCCAGTGCCTCACACATGCTAGGCAAGTGCTCAACCACTGAGCCACAACCCCAGCCACTATTTATTTAAAAAAAAAATTAGACAAAATTTATCTGCCATACAACTCACCCATTTGAAATGTACACTTCAAGACTTCTGGTATACTCACAGGGTTGTGAACCATCACCATTATTAACTCAGACTATGTATAAACTTGGTATATGTGTATGTATATAAAATGAAGCCTATTATCTTTTTAATTTCTATAATGACATAAGAGGCTCTCCACTTCCTCAAACTGAGCCAACTAAACCTGTTCAAGACGGCTTACATACAGATAATAAGGAGGGAAAAGATGTCATCATTCACTTCATATTATTAAAAAAAGTTACAGGGCCTATCACAAAACAATGGTTCCCAGGCTAATGGCATCAAAGGGCAAGTATGAACCTTCTGGAAACAGGACCAACCCTTTCTGGATCATCCACATCATTGGCTTCATTAATGAGTATAAATGTGTAGAACTGCGAGCGAGCATGGAGTTCTGGGGTTCTGAATAACAGATGAAGGCATCTCAAAAAGATGAGCCAAGCAGGAGCTTCTCAGGCCTTCCAGAGATAAACTGAAGATGCCTCACAGCTCAAACCATTCATTCTAATGTGAACCATTCAAGTTTGGTCTTCATTTCCTTTTCTTCACAAAGGTGTCAGTTTTCATTGACATGTATAGTCTTGATCCATCCATCATGATAAAATGGGCACACCCCTGGCAGAGATAACACCACACTCCCCAGGCCAAGGTGCCCAGTTCCCATCTACTGTCTGTGATGTGGCTTCATCAAGAGCGTCCATCCTCGAAGCAATGAAGCGACTGCAATTACTATAAGAATCTCCCAGAGTACCAGAGAGCCCCTTCCCAGGGGATCCTGCGACTTCTGTGGGCAAACCCAAGAGCACCTCTGCCTCTTCCCTGGCTTCTCTCCTCCTGCCATGGCCAGTCTCTGGCCTATAGACAAGAGTGTGCATGTCCCAGTGCTGCTGAGCTTTCAATCCAAATTCCATACTTATCGTCATGGCTTCAGGGTCCTTCTGGTGAACTCTCACTGCTGGGGTGTGGGAAGGGTTCCCTTTGACTATGACCTTAGAATCAAAGCCCTTGACTTATGACATCTCCATCATTTCCTAGGAGGTTGTACAGTATTCAGAGCATTTTAGGAGACATTAGATAGCAATTTTCCAGTGATGAACTGGAAGAGAACTTAAAGACATTCAGGACATACGCTGGGAGTAGAAAACAGACCCTTTCTGGATGCTACCATGGCTCTAAATAGTTCTTCAGGGCCTTTTGAGTTCTGTCCTGCGATTGGCTCTGCAAAGTTGAATCTTTGTCCTTATGGCTAAGAGTGAATAACCGATTGCTGCAGCTGGCCATTCGGGAAATGCCTAAGTCATTTAACGCATGGTCCCTGCATTCATAAAGCACACAGGAAGGCACAAAGGGGACAAAGGTTAAGACTACGACAGTCAGAGCCAAGATAACAGGCTAAAGGAACTAAGAACTCAAAGAGGAGGAGGCGGTACTACAAGCCAGGGAGGCAATGGAAAATGCAGGAAGCAGAGTGTGAAATCAGAGAGGTGTACAGAGGCACAGGCAAGGGAGACGGACACATAAGAGGCCAGGTGTGGACTCCTTGAGAGCCCATCCACTCAACACCTTGCTCTAACTTCTTGATCCCTGGCAGAAAACTCCTTCCACTACATAAACCAATGTTCCCCCAAACAGTGTCACCCAGAGCATTTACCCTGCAAGGTACAACTTGAAAACTGACACCTGTGCTCAGACAGCCCTCAAGACTGCACCGCCCACAGGCGCATTAGAAAGCCCCACGTGGAGGGCTGGGGATGTGGCTCAAACGCCGCCTGGCATGTGTGAGGCATTGGGTTTGATCCTCAGCACCACATAAAAATAAAAGATGTTGTGTCCACCAAATACTAAAAAAATAAATAAATAAATATTAAAAAAAGTTCTCTCTCTCTTAAAAAAAAAGAAAGAAAGCCCCACGTGGAAATCCTTTCTGCCCAGTTTAGTGCAGAAGTCAAGTGCAGCTTGACCAGGGGCCAGGACAGAAGTTCACACGGAGTCCACTCTCTCAAATGAGGGAGCCGCAGAGGCAAAGAAGCAACTTGTTGACAAGAGGAGCAACAGATGCTGGGAAGGATTTGGAGGGAGGAGGCAGGGTTAGGCAGAGCTGACCTGAGTGCAGGTCATCTCACTATGGCAGCAGATCAGCACCATACACAAGGCACTGACCAGATCACAGGATGAATCCACCCAAAAAGCGAAGGAGCAAGCAATGGATATTTGCCATCTCTGCTGTGCCATACCCCTCGCATGAGGAAAGGTCTTAGAAGTCAGATTGTAATCCACTGTTTCTGAAGCAGAACTCAAATTTTTCCCCCTAGAGTTTAGGATCACGTTGCACACAAAATTCACTCAGTTATCCAGCACCTGAGATTCATGACTTGCTTGGATACCTGCTCTCCCAAAGCCATAGGAGATAGGATGCTGAGTAGAACTTCCCAGGGTGGCCATGCTGCAGGGAACTTGGTATTTCATCTCTTCCTGTTCTTTCAACTCCAACTTGGAATTCAAATTATTTCAATGTTCTGGGACAGCCCTCATCTCCTATCATCTTGCCCAAACCATTAAAATATCCCAGAAATTATACTTTGTGATCCAATTCATTTTTCCCTCCTGGAAGGAACACAAAAATCTTTTTATTTTTTTTCTCAAATTCCTTTTGGTATTACAGTCAACTTAATAGATCACAAGATTGTCAGACAACATTTATATTATTTGCAAGATGTAGGCATAGCAACAGAACATACTGAATAGTTTTTGCCCATCCGGTTCAAACGTCTAAAACTAAAACAAGAAATATTCTTTCAGGGTGAGAAAAATCCCTCATAAGGCAATTTATTATAGAATTGCTGTCACTAAAACTGGAAGTGTGTGACACGGTGAACTCAGCTACTGCATCCTCTGGTGGAGAGAAACACAATACACATAATCCAAGATGACAGAAGAATTCAACACATTGTTTATTTGGGGCTTTGAGCCCTATTTCTCTACTTAAATGCAGCTCAGTTTGAAGCCTGGAGGAAACCATTTCTCCCCACACAATAAGACCACATCTGGAAAGTCATGTTTTCATGTTCCTCCCTTGCAGGCTCAGTAAGTCTGTGAGCTGAGAGCTCCTCTGTCTGACACTGCAAAGCACTGGCCCAAGAGAGGGGGCATCTCTAGAGTGGGCAGGCATGTGGGAAAGCTCAGACACACTGCCCTACATATGAAGAAAGAGCATGGAGAGAGGGTATCTAATACCGCCATCCCCATGGTTGTCACCCGGGGCTGGCTCTGTCTCCCCAGGGAACCTGGGCAATGTCTGGAGACATTTTTGGTTAGTATAACTGGAGGAAGAAGGTGTTACTGGCATCCAGTAGCCAGAGGCCATAGATGGTGTTAGCCATCTGACAGCGACAGGACAGCTCTATGACATGGGATTATCAGGTCCAAAATGTCAACAGTGCTAGGACCAAGAAAGTGCTTTAAATTAATGAAGCACACAAGGAGAAAAATATAAAAGCACTGTCAATAGTCCTGAACACAATAATTACCAGAAGTAACTGGAAGATAGGATGACAGCTTCCAACATAGTAGGATAACCCAGACACTGCAGTGGATTGCTACATTATGAAGACCATTAAGCTCAAAGACCAATAGCTAGCTTTCAAGTCTGCTAATCATGTGCATAAGTAGAAACATACTGGTTCAAAGCAGGTACAACAGGCTATCATCCTAACTAACATCGTTTTGTTATCTGAGAGCCCAAATAGTGAAGAAGAACTGTTATAACTATCTCACTCTCTTTTAAAAAATGGAAACAGCAAATATTTGAACTATAAAGATAAACAGAATGTACCAGCAGGGGAACTATATCCAAAGTGAAAACTGAGGAATAGCTCATAAATAAGAATGACTTCATAGGCCCAAGGTCAAGTGTATCAGTTCCTGGTAGTTCATTAAGACAGAACATCAGTCCAGAAGCAGGCACTTCTAGACTGCCACCCGGAGGCCTCTCTTCCTACATTGAAATGCCATAATGTTCTCAACAGCATGTACTCTCTTCAGTGAGCCACATGCAAGATTCACCTACACCAACAAAATTTAAGATAATCACAGAATTTTAAGAGTCACAGGAATATTTGATAAAGTAGTCTCTGAAATAAAACAGAAACCAGCTCTCTGAGCAAAATGCAAGGAAATTACCTGTACTGTCATTTATCAATAGTTTTTAGAAATCCCCAAAGACAACATAGTTGCAGAAAAAGAAAATAACTAATAACTCAGGTGAAAGAACATCTTTATGCAATGCAGAAAGGTGCATAAAATGTCAAAAAGCAAGGATATTAAAAATGCACAATGCTGCTAACTATTTATACTGTTTAAAAATCGTGAAAATCAAATCGAAAGGCATTCTGAGTCCTTTGCCAAAGGCCGTTCATTATTTCATGTGTTCTACTGCAGAATTAATATAAAGATTTAGAAGAAGGAAAAAAAAAAAAAACTAACCTTAAGGTTATCAAAGGTTTTGACAGTCTGCGCCAAGTCACTGACGCTCCCTGACGATGCTGTCCCCTGTCCCCTAGGGCCTGAGGACACCCGTGAGCCGTCAAGGACCTCAAAGCCAGAAAGCAAGGCCTCTGCACAGCTGCAGTGAGACTCCTTGGCTCTCTGACCCGATATCAGGTATGTCTTCAAACCTATGATGGATAAAAATTACAATCAGCACAGGTTGAAACCACGGTTGACTGAAACGCAGCTTGATCTTGCTCTCTGTAGAGAACGTGCTCCTGAAAGGTGGAAGTAAAGTGAAAATGTGAGTGGGTCATTTATTATGACTGCATTGCAAGCTCTTCTCAGACAGATGTAGCCTCAGGGAGTCCATCAGCCTCCATGATAGACGAACTGTTTACTCATGATACATGTTCTTGGAATAATGGCTGCACGCCTCCACCTTGGGGGGCTGGAGTGAGCAGGACGAATTCCTCTATGGAGGGGTCAAATGACCTCTTTTTGAAGGTGGCATGTACTCTCTTGGATTGGTGGCTCGGCATGCCACTTGGGTTGATAAACACTCATTCTTGCCATCTGTAAGGGACTGTCCCCAGCCCAAGGCGACCTCAAACACAGGGAGGGTCCTTTATCCAGACAACTGCTTGTCTGCTCCCTGTGCAGTTCCAGCACTGCAAGAGAAAGCACAGACAGATATGCCCAGAGACGGGTGGCACCTAGAGCAGAGGAGGCTGAGTGAGGAGCCCTGAGCCTGAGCACAGCAAAGCATCTGTCCACCAGGTGGAGTGCACCTCGGCAGGGAGCAGCAGCTGCCTGTCTGTCACTGTGAGCCCACACCAGCCTCATTGCACACATTCTTGAGGCTTGTCGTCACTTGGTAATTGAGATACCAAGTTGCACTCATTCACCAAACATTTATTAAGCACTTTCTGTTTACCACACACTGTAAAGGGTGTGAGGAAGACAGGAATGAACATGGCAGCCACTGTTGTGCCCTGTGTAGAGCCCATCACTTGAAGGGGGGCAAGGAAAACAAGTAGGTATGAGTGTGATTGGGTGGCTGAGGCACAGGTTGAGAACACTGGGAGACATGGGATCCTCTGGGAAGCATGAAAGAGTAGCACTCTGCACAGAAGATGCTGTGGCTTAAATGTGTCCCCTCTAAAATTTGGGGGTGGCCAATGTGATAGTATTAAGAGGTGGGGGTCTGTAAGAGGAGTGAGGTGACCAGGGCGCTCCCTCATGGATGGGACTAAGGCCCATCAGCTGCACTTGGCCAGCTCACTCTTCTGCCTTTCACCCTGCAAAGACACAGAGTTCCTCCCCCGTGGAGGATGCAGCACTCAACAGACTATTGGCTGTATGACAGCGCCTCGCCTCAGGCTTCCCAGCCTTCCAGGACTGTGAGACATAAACCTCTGTTCTTTACAGATTACTCAAACTGTGGCATTCTGTTATGGCAGCCCAGACAGACCAAGACAGAAGGCCTCCTGATGAAGCATCCTCTACACGGTTAGGGCCAGGCAGCACCACCAGGCAGCAGGTGTTACCAGAAGAGTCCACAGAGGTCCCCCCAACAAAGGAGTTGTGGCAGGCACTGCTGAGTGATGGTGCTGACCTCAGTGTGGCTGGGAACATAGTGTGTGTGAGAGCAGCCAGAGGGGAACATGCCTGTGGGACATTCCCAGGAGTCTGCATCCTGGGGGCAGCAGGAGGGCAATGAAGAGAATAATGAACAGGAATAAGACTGAGGACAAACCAGGGAGCTGGTGAAAATTCCAGCCATGGGGGTGGGAAGGGAGTGGGGGACATGGAAGTCAGGAAGTGAAAGTGGAAACTACTCCCAAGTCTGTAAAGTCAGGCAACAGTTCTTTTCTAAGCAGCTGCTGCAATGGGCAAGGGCCTGGCTTCTAGAGAGAAGCCCAAGAGTTGGGCTCAGTCTCTCAGGCTCCATCATATCCTCCATGGGGCCTAAGTAAGGCACTTCATTCCTCTGCAACTCAGTTTCTCATCCCTAAGGTGAGCTAAGAACAGGATTTCCCCTCAGAGCTCATGTGAGGCTCAGATGGTTCACACACACACACACACATACACACAGCCTCTCCAGAAGGGCCTGGCACATGGAACATACTCAATAGCTTTAGCTGTTACTAACAAAATGGTGGGTTTTTTTTTTTTTTTGGCAGGGGGTGGGGCACGGGTATCGGGGATTGAGCTCCGGGGCACTTGACCACTGAACCATACCCCAGCCCTATTTTGTATTTTGTTTAGAGACAGGGTCTCATTGAATTGCTTAGCACCTCACTTTTGCTGAGGCTGCCTTTGAACTCATGATCCTTCTGCCTCAGCCTCTTGAGCTACTAGGATTATAGGCGTGTGCCATCATGCCTGGCTCAACATGGCGTTTTACCTTTTGTCACCAGGAATCTTTCTCATGCTCCTTCTATGTACAAAATCACATGCAGAACTGTTAAATCAAATTCGTTTCTAACTTGGATTATCTTTCTTTAGGGAGTTCTAAATGACCAACTTGTAGCGACAACATAATACTGCTAGTGTTACAAAGGTCAAGCGTAGATGTTCACAGTAAGAAAGTTTGGTGGGTAAATTAAATATCTTTCTATTTATGCTTCAATATGGAAAGCTAAATTTAATATCTTTCTATTTATGCTTCAATAAGGAGAGCTAAATTTAAAGTGAAGCCTGTGCCCACACTGGAGGGACAGCAGCATGATGCAGTAAGGCAGGGCTCAGCTGCTGCTGGGACATAACTTAAGAAATGTGTCAGGACTCGGTTCCCGAGCTCAAGCCTAGCCAATGCCTTAAGTCATGAAAGTTAATGATTTAATGAGTAAGCACACACATGGACCCCAGGGTCCAAGTTCACAAGAATGATTTTTCTGAAGAAAAGGTCAAAATAAGGCAGGGAAGTGATTTATTTTGTTAAATGCAGCATATGTAGGAGAATAATAAATAAAAAATTTTATATCTTTTCCTAGTAATTGATTTTCAACCTAACATTAATACCTTTTATTAGCTTAATTTTACACAGGTTGCAGAGAGGGATGGTGCTTCCTTTAGTGTTCCTGTCTGGGGAGGGATGTATCTACAGCAGCATGTTGAGATAGACATGACCACATCCTTGACTTTCTTACATACAATCAGCCCACCTTATCCACACTCATGGGTTCAATCAACTGTGGATCAGAAACATTTGGGAAAAAAAAAAAAACCTCCATCTGTAATGAACATGCACAGACTTTTCCCTTGTCTGTATGTCTCCAATAGTAACAAACATGTACATGGCATTTACATTAAATTAGGTATTATAAGTAACCTAGACATGCTTTAAACTATACCAGAGAATTGCACAGATTATATGCACCAGGGATTGAACTCAGGGGCACTTGACCACTGAGCCACATTCCCAGCCCTATTTTGTATTTTATTAGAGACAGGGTCTCACTGAGTTGCTTAGCACTTCATGTGATCCTCCTGTCTCAGCCTCATGAGCCTCTGGGATTACAGGTGTGTGCCACTACACCTGGCTGCAAATATACTTTTTTGCTTAAGGGACTTGAGTATTCTCAGATTTTGACGTCCGAAGGAGGTCCTAGAAATAATCGCTCATTGATACTGAGGGATAGCTGTGTTGCACCAATTCTTTAAAGACAAAAATTTTGCCCTGTGCATACTGGTGATTAACTTTTGTGAGCTAAGTGAATTTTTGAGAGTACCAAAGTCCATTTTGGAAAATAAAAATGATTCTGGCCTCTTTGTCCTGGTCTTTTTTCTGTGGGACTCTTGCTTTGAGTGAGAAATCCTCAATCACCAAGAATCAAGGACCTGTCAAGGCAACAGGAAAAGAAGAGGAACTAACAAGCAAAGACCGTCTTAAGGAATAATGTGAGTTAAAAGCATAACACAACTAGTATCTAGAAGCTGTCATCACTAAGGACTTACAATCAACATAAGAGAGCCAATCAATTTGAGCTGGTTTTTAAATATTCTACAAATATCTTTTCATTTCACGTCATACATTTCCTCACAACTAGGTATGAAAGGGCCCAGTAGCATGAAAATTATTTAAACTAAATGCAATCAGTCAACAAGGACAATTAAATATTAAAAGCTCTTTTAACCTACCAAATACCCAGGGCCTACGAAGTGTTAGGTATTATATTTTATAATTATCTATTGTTTCTACTTGCAAAAAGCAAAAGTTTTGGTGGAAAAAAAATATCTGTTCACATTAAAATATTCTGAATGGGTAAAAGCCCTCCCACTCCTGTGGCACAGATAATCACAAAGACCAATTTGTCCTGGCTGGTACAACATTTGATGATAAGTCACAGGTTTGGACAGCAAATGGCTACTGGTAAAATTTAACCTCTTTTTTAAAAATGACATCCCAAAGAATAAAATAGGAGGCAGATTTACTCAAGAAGGTAAAAAAACAAAGGGTAGACACCAGACCTGTTTAACCTGACTTGATTAAGACTTCAGTCTAATGAAGCTTTTAGAAGTCTCTCTCTTTCCTGAACAGGTACTTTCTACGTCCAGTTTCCCCTGCTCTTCTGGTCATTCATAAGCACGTAGCCATCATGGCCAAAGGCAGATGACTAGACAGCCACTTAGTGACCATGCTGTGCCGCCCCCTCCTGAGGCCTATACTTGGTGTCAACTGCTGCCAGAGTTCACAGGCCATGCCTCCCACTTCTGAACCCTGAACTGCCCTTTAATGCCATGTGCCTTCTCGAGGCCCAGGACCCACTGCTCTGGGATCACATGTGGCACACTGAAAACTGCCTGTCAGCTACTCTTCTGTTTGTTTGCTCATTCATTTACCCAACAAATTAAATCTGTATTTAGTCCTTACTGAGGTTTGGACATGAACAGGGACAAAGAGTGCTCTAGCTGTAGAAACTGAATCAGACAAAAACTTTTACTTCAATGTTCTTTGAAAAAGAAACACCATAACATGGTCCTAATCCACTTCACAGGGCTGCGGCGCCTTGAGTGGGTTGGTACATATACAGAGGGAAAGGTAAGGTGAAGACAGGCTTCTCCTGAGAAAGTCTCTAGCAATGCTTTGGAGCAAGTCAGTTAACTGAGTGAGGGACACAAGTGAAGGGGAGGATGGCAGGAAGAGGAAACTTCACAGTCCCTGTCACGTACGGACAGCCTCTTCAGAAGGACTTTTACAATGAACTGCAGACAACGAAAGGGAAATGAAGGTCCAGGACGGCTCTGGGGTGCTGGGTGTATCAGTATGACAGTGACCAGAGGAGGCTTCAAGGAAGGAGGCACAGGAGCTGAGAGAGACAGACAGCTAGCCAGGGGACAGGCACACACCACGTGGTGACACTGAATGCAGAAGAGGGGCCAGACCACCTGCACAGTGTGCACCAGGGCTTCAGAGGCCGAGTTCTCTTCCCAGAGAATTAAGAAATGACAGTTAATTTGAGGGTTAAGAGGTGCAAATTTGGGCTGGGGATGTGGCTCAAGCGGTAGCGCACTAGCCTGGCATGCGCGGGCTGCTGGGTTCGATCCTCAACACCACATAAAAAAATAAAATAAAGATATTGTGTCCACATAAAAAGCTAAAAAATAAATATTAAAAAAAAAGACGTGCAAATTTAAGTACAGAACAGACATAATAGAAAACAGATTCTAGAAAGAAAAGAAATGAAAAACTACATTTAAAATCTAAGCATAGGGGCTGGGGATGTGTCTCAAGCGGTAGGGCGCTCGCCTGGCATGCGTGCAGCCCAGGTTCGATCCTCAGCACCACATACAAAGATGTTGTGTCCGCCAAAAACTAAAAAATAAATATTAAAAAAATTCTCTCTCTCTTTTAAAAAAATCTAAGCATAGATGGCAGCTAAATAATTGGAAAAATCAAAATAAGACAATACACTGAAAATAGAAATAAAACGGTATGTTGCTCACTGAAAGAAGCCAGTCACAAAGGACCACATTCTGTGCAATTCCATTTGTGTGAAATGTCGAGAACAGGGAGATCTGTGGAGACAGAAAGCAAACTGGCGTTTGCCTAAGGTCTGGCAGGGGAAGGAGTGGCTACTGCTGATGAGCACAGGGTTACTTTATGGGGTGATGAACACATAAAATCAAATTGTGATGATGTTTTCACAGCTCGAAAATGCTCAAAACCATTAAATTGCACACTTTAGAGGAGTGAATTGCATAGTATGTGAATTATTCCTCAATAAAACTATTTTTTAATTTTATTTTTTTGTGGTACTGGGAATTGAAAAAAAAATTTAAAGAAAAGAAATAAAGCTATGTGAACTTCAACAAGATGCAACAGTTTTAAGATTTCTTTTTTTTTTTCCCCCAAGAAGAAATAAAATAAAGCCAGAAAGAAATACATACTCCCAAGAATTCAATGTAAAGGAGTGGGTAGGGGTAGGGCAAAAGAAAAATATTTAAAAATAAGGGCTTAGAAATAATGTGATATAAATAAGAAATAAGGCTAAATCACCTTGAAAAACTGAAAACTGTACATGGCAAGAGTTCAGAAGTCTTGGAGAAATTAAACAAAACAAAATTTGACCTTCACAAGATAGCTCCAAGTATCACCAAGTCTGTAGCTCTTGCTTTTGCAGCATAGTCCAGAATGGTGGGGCCTTCACCCCAGCTGGCATCTCACCTTCCCACATGTCACCACACAGCATGTGTGCACTGCTGGCCTCACTGCCTTCTGTACACTTGGCCACACAAACAGGAAGGCAGGCTGTCCTCACGGTGATAGCGCCTCTGGGAGTGTGGTCCCACAAAGACACTTTCTGCTGACCTGCCTACAATCAGGGCCCCGAAGAGCACGTGGGCTGGGAGGGACAGCAGTGCAGACCTCAAGCCACCCAACCACCTCTCCCATAGGCTTCAGATTATGCAGAGGGAAAGACAAGCAACTGAACGTTCTTCTACCGCTGCATGGAAGCTGTTTACCACAGCTTCTGGCTTCTTCCCAGGCCGCATGCCCCGCACAGGCACCTGCTTGCTGTGAATTTTGAACTTCTCAAATCACCCTTTTCAACTTGCATTCAGGTTTTCTTTCCCCTAGCAAGTGTTTTGCATACTGGCTGAAGGCGACTGAAGCAGTTTCTCAGACGGCATTTTCTTGTTCAAGGGGCACATGGCAGATTTGCTTTAGCTTCCTAATGGAAAAACACAAAACTTTTTTCTTCGTAGATACCTCCAAGGTCTAATTTCATCTCACTGTCAGTGGTAGTTTTTCTTTTTTTAGCCCTTTTCAAGAGAATCAAAGCAGTGTTTGTGAAGTGTAATTCCAATAACCTGCAAAGTTGCTCCATGTTGGGCAAGAGGTTATGAGCAGGGCCCACTCCACTACTTGGGAGGTCAGAGCTGGGGGATACGCTCCCACAATGCACGGCATGGGATCTGCAAGTAAGCCTCAAGGACATCACAACTATGCTACAGACTCAGCCATGATCAAAACAAAAATAGAAAGCAGGGTGGCAAGTGGTGGGTGGCCTGGTATGAGAGTCAAGGTCTGGGGATGGGTCCCACGGCCAGTGACACACAGAGACTTTGCTTACAAAAAACAGTGACCTGGAGCTGCCATCTATAGCATTCACTCACAAAAAGGGGCTGGAGGAATCCTCAAGGTTCACTGATAACATGGTAGAAAGTTAAGCTCAGCTCTAGAACTTGAAAGAACTGTTAATATTAGAGCAGAGATAGAAGTGGGCCAAAGTCCAGGAAGGAAGGTTCCAGAAGCACCAGGAGAAGTGCTGGCCACAAGACAGTTGAGTACTCAGAGAAGGGACATGACAACCAGCTAGCATCACGGTATTCGGAACAACACTAGAGTGAATTAAAAACATAGATACAACATAGACCAGGATAACTGGATTATGGAAAAGATTCATTTTTTATATTGTGAAATTTTTTTTTGCTTATAAAAATTTGAACTTATTACAAAATATTTTTAAACATAGAAATATGTCAGGAAAAATACACTTAAGACAATTGGTCCCACTGATCTGGGAAATAGAATGCCACCACATGGTTCAAGCCCAAAGACTTTTTGGGTTTCTACTGTGCACATATGTAATGCCCACTAATGTGCAGCACTAAAATGTTCTGGAAGGTATTTCTAAATGACAGCACTTTACAAGTATTCTGAAAGTTGACTTTGTTATTTAGCATTATATTTGAGATCCCTCCATATTTACATGTGTGATTCATGTTCATTTATTTTCAATATTAAAAAGTTCCCTACTGAATATTCTATAATTTAAAAAAGAAAAAACTGAAAGCATTAAATTAGCACCTACTATAAAGTCTTTTCTATTAAAAATAAGAAATATAACAAATAGGGTAAAATATACTTAACACAAAATTACCATTGATTCAAAGATATGTCATAAGTACAAATTAAGGAAATAAATGCAACTTGAGATAAGTTTTTTAAAAAAATCAGGAAAGAAGCAAGAATGAGAGTAAAGCTGCAAGGGAAAAAAAACAGTTAAATAACTCAAACTTGGAGAACATGCAAGGACCAGATGAGGTACCACAAATCATGAAAGTATAAAAAACCCTAATCATAATAGGGAAATAAATAAAAGGAATACAGAGTTCTTTAAATCCTAAGTAAACTAGGCTGAGAGGCGACAACTCCATTAACCCCAGCATAAACAACTGTTAAGACTGCTCTCTCTGCAGACCAAGGTGCCTGCTCCTGCCATATGGAAGAAATGGAGATGGAGTCATACACAGGAACAAAACAAGGCCAGGCTGACTCATGGCCATGGATCAGGCGCAACTCTGCTCAGGAAGATCAGGGCCTGCAATACAGCTGATAAAAAGAGCCCTGATATTTCAACCAGATGGAACTGGACTTAGAGAACCATGAGAGATGGGACCAGCAGAAGAACTGTCAGAGGGGCCTAGGAGACTGGGGAGGCTTCTGGTTGAGGCCCTGGAAGCTCCTACACACGTGGAGTGAGAGCAGGTTGCTGGGTTGGATGAAGCATCTTCTGTGAAAGACATGCCCTATGGCCATGCACCTCAGGAGCCTCTAGTATGTGGCTACTGGGCATTTAAAATGAGGCTAGTATGAACAAGGAAATGAATATGTGTTTCATTTTGCCGGGGATTGAACTCAGGGGCACTTGATCACTGAGCCACATCCCCAGCCCTATTCTGTATTTTATTTAGATAAGGTCTCACTAAGTTCCTTAGGGCCTCGCTTTTGCTGAGGCTGGCTTTGAACTCGCAATCCTCCTGCCTCAGCCTCCCAAGCCACTAGGATTACAGGCGTGCACCACCATGCCCTGCTTGAATTTGTGTTTGTGAATCGAAATTTAAATTTAAGTAGCTACATGTTGCTGGCAACACCACACGTTGAACGACATGATGAAGACCCACATTCCTCCTTACTGGTGGAAAGGGATAACTGCGAATGGAGAGCTTTTTCTCATCTTCATTAAATAGATATGGTCTGAAAAAGCTATCCAAAGAAGAATGGGCAGGATAATAAGGCAAACTGAGTGTGAAATCAAAAAATATCAATTCTTACTTATTACAAGAACATTCAGTATGGATGCTAAGGGAAACTGCCCTGTACCCTAGTAGCAGAAAGAGCCAACTCAAAAACAGAAGAACAACACAGACACTCAATCAAAGAAAATGGCAGTTCATCTTTAAGAATAAAGAAATAAGAGCTTGGAAACATTTGAATATTTAAAAAAAATCTTAACACAGGATGAAATGGATTAAAAAATCTAATTCAGAGTCTTGTGGTTTGATCTTGCTTGACATATAATTCTCTAAAATGTTTTTGATGTGAATGTTTATAATATATACCACCTTTTCCTATTTTTATATACTTTAAATTTTACTACATGATCCTTAAAAACAGGTCATAAATCAAATACCCCACCTCTCTGGTCTTTCACACCCATTGCTAGTGAGACATGTATTATAAAAACCCACTGCACAAATGGCCATGCTGGGGGCTCTCTGGTGCCATGAGGCCCGAATGCTTAAGTGGGCTCCTGGCCACAATGCGAACAGGACTGGGTAAAAGCAGCCAGGCTAGGAGCAGGTGTTTCAGGCAAAGCTTTGCTCTACAGTTCCCATGAGCCTTGGCCCCAGGCAAATTCACTAAGCCGGCAGAATCCAATCCAGGTCACCTCAGCCAACCTTTGCTGTCTACTTGCTCTCTCAAGGGACCTACTGCCTCCAGGGTGGCCCTACCCTCCTCCAACCTACTGTGTGATCCTCTAGCAGAGTCCACCAGGACCAAGGTTGTGCAAACACCACACAATGGCTCTGAGAGATCTACATGAGCACCAGAGACCAAACTCCTGCCTGCCACCTCCACCTGGTCCAAGGATTCACCCCCCTGCGGCTGGCTGACTGACATATTAAACCTTTCTGACATGAATGTGGGTGACAATGCCAGTGCACAGGCAAGAAATCCCCAGATCACTGATATCAAGTCACAGTCTCTGCAGGGCACTGCTCAGAGGTGCCTCCACCCTGAAGCAGCAGGTTTCAGGCTCTGCTGGTCTGGGGTTCACCATAACATCTGTTAGGTACTCTGGAAACTTCAAATTCCCTTAAGGACTCATACTGACACCTTCTGGGAACCAGGTGGCAAGCCACTATTTCTCAGCCCCAGCAGACCCCACATCGTCTTTCATCCATTTCTTAAACATTTACCTCATATTTAATTTATAATGTCCTCATTTCCACCTTGAAATAAAACTAGATTCACGGTTAACACAATCTCTAGTAACTGAGACCATCTCTAGGAAATTTCCAGAACACTCTCTGAGAAGATATTATCAGCTGTCTTTGGACACAATGATGGGTACTCACCCAAGGTAGGTAGCACAAGAGCTGCAGGCTCTAAAAGTGGCCATGGCTCTCTGTACCCTTCTCCCTGCCAAGACAGGAGGAACTGCAGGATGTTCTGAAGACTAAGCATTCCAGAGTTCTGTATGTATATAAATGAGAATATATAACACAAATTTATGAGAATATCTGTGCATGTGCACACATCTGTGTGCATGCATCTCTGCAGCAATTTAAAAAGGAGAGTATATCTTAACTTTTATCCTGCTCATTCTTTCAGTAAATAATAAGCTCCTGAAAGGCGTCAAGAATGGGCTCGGCCTGCTGTAAGTCCTGACAATAGCAATGCCTCTCATCAACTGCAGCTCTCTGATCTCAGTCCCTACACAACAAGCTGAAGGCCTAGACAAAGAATGTTCAGATATGTAAAGAATCGAAAGCACATCTCTACCACCCTGCATCTGCAAGTAGCTTGAAAACAAAGAACAAATAAAACAGTATCGACAGTCCATTATTTCTCTGGAAACAGATCAACTTTCTTCCCATAGTCGGGAAAAGGAAGTTGCTTATTGCTTCTGAGTGCCCACTAAGGACCAGGCCAGACTCCAGTAATAAAACTGAGAGCATGATATGTATTATCCCCATCTCCATGGAACAAGTAGGAGGGAAGACCATAAACAAGTCCACAAGTCACCAGAATCAGAGGCACCAAGTAAACAAAAGCTCTCTGAGATAGGAAACAGCAAGTGTGTGGAACACTGCTGGGACTGCTCAGAGGAGCTGCTCAGGAAAAGATACGAGGTGGAGAGTGAGTGGACAGGATCCCATCCCTGGAGGCCTGGGCAAGACACGCTGGTTGCTGGTTGGAGAGATCAGTGTGGAAAAGACCAGGGGATGGTCAGAGCTTGAAAGAAAGCTGAAAGCCCTTGTCATTGAGGCAGAGGGAGGGGAGGAAAGGCTATGGGAGGAATGAGAGGTGGGCAGGTCCCTGGGAGCCATCAAGGGGCACCTGAGTCATGCACTAGGCCTGTGTAGGCCTCTGCAGAGATTAAGAGGGCACAATCCAATTTGTTTTTCCCATTGTAATTCGTTTTAAATTTTTCATTTGAACTAATTTTAGACATAGAAATCAGCTGTAAATGTAGCACAAGGAGTCTCCTTATTCCTCACCCCATTTCTCCTGTGTGAATGTCTTACTGTACTATAAAAAGTAGGAAATTAACAGTGGAAAGAGTTTATTAACTATAGACTGTATTTGAACTTTACTAACTTTCTGCCCCAGCATCTATCCAGGACCCCACAATTCCGATAATTTTGGTTTTGTTGTTGCTCTTGTTTGCAGTACTAGAGATTGAACCCAGGGAGCTCTACCACTGAGCTATACCCCCAGCCCCTTGTGTTTACTATTTTGAGACAGGTCTTGGTGAGTTGCCCAGGCTGGCCTTGAACTTGCCATCCTCCTGTCTTTGCCTCCTCAGTAGCTGGGATTGAGGCTCCTAAGCCTGGTAGCTTGCTCTTTTTACAAGCTCCTCAAGCTAAAGATGGCAAATGACTTTGGGGGAGTGCAGCAGTGGGAGTTCACGGCGAGGCTGTTGCCCCTGTGGCAGCAAGGCCAGGGTGGAAGGGCCTGGCCCAGCATCAGCGGGACACAGCAGGCAGGTCTCCACATCTCTTCCTTAAAGTCAAGGCAAAATGGACAGAATGTGGGGAACAGAAACAGGAACACTCCCCAGGTTTTGTCTTCAGGATGGAGGATGATGTATTTATTGAGATGAGTCAAACTGGGGGAGGTAAATGATTTGGGGGCAAAATCAGAAACTTAATTCTGGATGCCTTGAGTTGCAGATACCAATTACCCCCTCCAGTGAAGGTATCCAGGAGGTGGCCACTTCATCAAGACCACAGGGGAGATCTAGGTAAGAGGTGGGATGTCCATCCTACCCTCACAGAGAATATGAGGTCTAAGGAAGTATAATGTTCAGAAGTGGCAAGGGAGGTAGATGCAGCAGTGGGCCTGAGGAGGGTCAAGAGAGGTCAGGGGATAGGCAGAAGCAGAGGTCAGGGTACAGGATTCAAAGGCAGCCAGGAGAAGGGAAAACGTCAAGAAGGAAACTGATCATTGCATGGAATGCTGATGAGAAAGTACTAGGTAACCTTGGAAGTACGATTAGACCTCAGGAAGGCCAGACAGGGTGGACTGCAGTGTGAGAGTAAGTGGGGAAAACAGGTGTGAGGGGGCCCTTCAGAGAGTGCAGCTGTGAAGTGCAGCAGTGGGGCCGGGTGGTGTGGCAGCCCGGGGGAATCTGCGTATGGCTGGAGAGCTAGTGAGTGTTGGGTGCTGATGGCAGGTCCAGTGGAGGGGAGAGATTAAAGATGCAGGAAGGAGGAGGCATCTAGCAGGCAAAGTTACTGGAAAGGGGAAAGAAAAGATAATCTGTTACACAAGTGAAGGGACTAGACTTCACCGTCCTCCTATCAAAAACGGAAGAAGATGGGGCTGGGGATGTGGCTCAAGTGGTAGCGTGCTCACCTGGCATGCGCGGGGTGCTGGGTTTGATCCTCAACACCACATAAAAATAGAAAATAAAGATATTGTGTCCACCTAAAACTATATATATATATATATATATATATTTTTTTTTTTTAATGGAAAAAGAAAGAAAATATAGACAGATGCATCCATTTTCAGGCTTCAGGGAGAAGGAGTGCATTTGGTTTGGAGGAGTAGGGATTGAAAGCAGTACCACTGAGGCATGGCTTGGCACTGGTGACATGAGATTCAGACTGCTATAGCTGCTCTCAAGAGAGAGAGACTGAAGACTCTCCCAGATGGTCAAACTACCAGCTGGGACAATGGAAGCTAGCTCTTTCAAAAGAGTACACAGAAGGTGGACAGCAATGACAGAGGGAATATTTACTGAGTGACTATACAAATTGGCGGATGGGTAAGCTGAAGCATGGAGAAAAAATTCAAGAACTAAGCCTATTTTGAAGGTCAAGGGGAGAGAAGAGAGGAGAGTAAAATGCTATAAGTAAAGTGTATAAAAAAAACTCTTGTAATGCACTGATAAAAAGAAAACTCGTTTTTTTAAAAAAGGCAAGGGGCCAGGCTATAGCTCAGTGGTAGAGCACTTGCCTTGCACATGTGAGGCCCTGAGTTCGTTCCTCAGTGCCACATATAAGTACATAAAATAAGGTCCATTGACAACTAAAAAAATATATTTAAAAAGGAAAAAAGGATCTGAATTGACATTTCTCCAAAGAAGATATAAAAAATGGCCAATGAGTACATTATACTATATGAATATATCACAATCAATCCCACTTTCATGTATAATTATAATGTACTAGTTAAATATAAATACATAAACAGACCCGTTGAGTAGAGGAAGGGGATCAGAGGGAGGAAGGAGGGGAGGGAAAGAGGAAGCATTGAGGACTGAAATGGAGCAAATTATGTTTTATGCATTTTTTAATATATCATAATGAACTCCACTATTTTGTATAATTACAAAGAACTAATAAAATATTAAAAAGTAGCATTAAGCTCAGGGTAGATACCTGTTCTTCCCTTTGTTGCCAACTCCAATATATGCATGAAAAAATGTCCTATATCAGTCCTTTAGGAAATGCAAATTAAAACCACAAAGACATAACACTATACAACTTTCAGTATGTTGGAAATGGGCAATATCAAGGCTGATGAGGGTGAGGAGCAGCAGGAACTCATCATACACTGCTGGTGAAAGTACTTTCGAATGGAAGGACTTGTGTGGAAAACCTCCAGCAGTTACTTAGACGCACACTAAATAACCACTTGCCTGGCGATCCCAATCCTAGACATTCAGGGGGCAGAAGGAAACCTGGTCTTCACACAGAGCACTACACATGCATGTTGACAGCAACTCCATTCAGAACTTCTGAAACGTGGCAACAAACCCCAGAGTCCTTCAGTGGAACATACTGTGGTCCATGCACCCACCCTGCAAGGAATGAGCTACAGACACAGCACCTGGGATGCACAGCCAAGGACCTCACTGAGGAAGTCAGTCCAGAAGGCCAAATGATTCTGTCCTAATGAGAGGATCTACAGAGTTCTGGATTGCTGCTGCCAGGGTTAGGGTGGGCCCCAGAGGTGGGTCAAAACAAAGGGAAAAGCCTTTCAGGGGGTGATGGAACTGTTTGGTACCCTGGTTGTACTGATGGCTACACAATCTATACATGTGGTAAAATCTGTGAGACTGAACACCATGAGAAAAAAGCCATTTTACAAAAGATAATTCACAAAATTATACAATCATTGCCAAACAATTTTGCAATTCCAACCCAAGTCTCTACTCATGAGAAATTAAAACGTCTTTCCAAATGAAGACTTGTACACAATGTTCAGGGCAGCTTTGTTTCAGTCAAGATGTGGAAATGACCCAAATGAGCAGCTGGTGAACAGATAAACAAACTGTGGTATATCCATGTCCTGGAATTGACTCTATAAGAAGGAACCAAATGCTTGATCCATTCTATAGTAGAGATGAACCTCAAGCAAAATATGCTAATTGTAAGAAGTCAGATGCAAAAGACCACACATTACATTACTCCAGTTATCGCCAATGTCTGGAAAAGGAAAATCTATAGAATCAAAAAGTTAGCTCATGGATTGGGCTGAGAGCAGGTATCACCTGACAAAGAGCTGGACATCTGTCGGGTGATGGTAAAAACTTGACCCCTGCCTTATAGTGCACACACATAAAAAATCAATTCATGTGGATTATAGACAGAAATCTACAATATTAAACAACAGAATATTTAGGAAATAATGTAAGAGTTTTTGACAGAAATAGAACACAAACTATACCAGCCTAACAAAGGAAAAGACTAACAAACCTCCTAGTAGGTTGCGCCACATACCATTGCCAACATTTGGCCACTTTGATCAAAAAAAAAAAAAAAAGAGTTTATAGTAAAAAGGCCAGTCCAACATGGGAGAAAGTATCTGCCTCACATATAAGTGATAAAGGGCTGGTAGTCCAAATATAAAGAACTCCTTAAAATCAGTAGAGAAACGAGAGAGAGAGAGAGAGAGAGAGAGAGAGAGAGAGAGAGAGAGAGAGAGAGAGAGAAAGAGAAACAAGGCTTTTGGTGGAAAAATGCACAAGAAACTCCAATAGGTACTCCACAAAAGAGAAAACCAGACAGCCAATGGATGTGTGAAAGGAACTGGACAACAGAAATGCAGGCCAAACCGGGTACTACAAATTAGAACTTCTAAAACAAGCTACCCCTGCCCACCAGAGTGGCCAAGGTTTTCTGAGGAGAGCTGGTGAGAGGGTGCACAGCAACTGGGGCTTTCAAGCCTCAGGGTGAGAAAATAAAAATAGCTAGTATTGGGAGAACAACCTGGAACTATCAGAACTGAAGACACTTGTACTCCATGGCCAAGGACTGTTTTTCTAGCCATTTGTTTAGCCAATGGCAATACCAGCATGTGTGCACCAGGCTAATGCATCAATATTCACAGGAACTCTGCAAAAACCAAAGATGGAAACAATCCAAGTAGGAGGGATAGTCATACTGTGATACAAAGAACATATCACCACAGTGAAAAGTGAATGATCTACAACCACAAGCAATAGGAACAACTCTCCCCAACAGAATATCAAATAGCAGGAGAAGCCACAGAAGAATACATGGTGCATGAATTCAAACACAGGCAAAAGCCATTTATGGTTCTAGAAGTCAGGACAGCAGTTTCCTTGAAGAGGAGGAAGGAGGGGGCACTGGTAGACACACATGGGGCCCTTCTGGGATGTTCTATTTTATCTCGGTGATGGTTGTGGATGTGATGTTGATGTTCTGATAATTCTTCAAACTGTACACTTATAGCTCATTACTTGTTATGTATGCATATAACACTTCAGTACAAAAATTATTTTAAAAAACAGGCATCCAAACATTTAAAACATTGCCAACATCATTAAAGAAAAATAAAAAAATAAGAGGCTGGAGCACTGTTTTAGATCAAAGGAGACAAAATAGATCATGGTGATTAGATGCAACTGATTAACCCTGACTGGATCCTGGGTGAAAGTAATAGAAAAGGCACCACTGGACAATGGAGAATCTTAACATGAACCATGTATTTGAAGAGTATTTTGTCAATGTTAATTATCTCAAATGTGACAATTTGTTTAGTCTATACAGGACGATGTCCTTGTTCTAAGAAGATAGAAATTGAGGAATTTAAGGGCGCAGGGCCACAACATCTACAGCTTACTCTGTAATGGTTGAATGGCTCAGCAAAGTACAAAGAGGACAGAGAAAGTCAGGCATGATGGCCGGTCTGAAGCCCTGAGGCATGAGCCCAGGAGTTCCAGGATACCTGGGCAGCACAGCCAGACCCATCTCGAGAGAGAGAGAGAGAAAGAGAGAGAGAGAGAGAGAGAGAGAGAGAGAGAGAGAGAGAGAGATATTACACAGATACACATGTACATATGTTTAAATACACAAACACACATATATGAAAGAGGTATGGATATATGCATATATGTGCATAACTGTACATTTAGAGAAAGTACACAAATTCAGCAAAATGCTGACAATTAGTAAATCTAGGTAAAGTGGCATACTAGTGTTCATTATATTATTCTCTCAGCTTTTCTGTAGGTCGAATAAGTTAGCCGAGAAGCAAAAGCAAATTGAAAAGTAACCCCACACTAAGCCACCTGAGCCTCGTGCTCGGAGTTGCACACTTGGGCAAGAAAACCAGAAAGAAGAGCAAGGGAATGACCACCTCTAACAACAAGGCAAGACCAGGCCACCTTTGGCAAGGTGGGGACAAGAGTGGACACAGAATGGTCCCTTTTCAATAATCAAACTATACATTATTTCATGTGGTCTTCTATATCCATAACACATTTCACTATTTTTAAAAAGAGGAAAGTTTCACAAAAGCACAGACTGAGCAAGTAGAGTTGCCTGCCAGAGCATGAGAAGCAAGTTACAATCTGACTCCAGAGGAGAGAGCAGGTCAGCCTCTCAGCTGGAGGCTATGGGGTGGGGGGGTGCCCCCCCTCCCCGCATCCCTGGGAACTGACATCACAACAGTGCTACCCCCACTGAGCAGCAAGCACTCTCCCTGCTCAGTTGCTATGAAAACATGCCTAACTTGCATTTCAGACTGATATATTAAAGGTGCTGCAAGGTGGTTGCTCTTTGTGAAACAAAGTTGTTTTCTAAGAAATTATTTTGCTATAAATCATATGTAAATGCTTAGCAAAAAATATTTAAAATTTCCATAGGGTTTGGTCCTTAATTCTTTCCTCCTTGCTATTGCTATGAAGATAACAGAGATTAAAATACTTAATATTTACAGCTAACCCTAACTGAGCTGGTCAGCAGATTCATTCACTACAGAGCTAAATATGCCAGATTCCAAGCTGAAGACAAGTTCTCTCCATGTCCAGGAAGGAGGGATCCTTGGTACCCTGTCACATAAGTGACCTTGGCAGGCTGACATTAGGATTAATGTTAAACATCAGCTCCTGGAGTCCAGAGCCAAACTGCTGGGTTTAGATCCCAGTCCTCCACAGATGGCTTGTGTAGCCTGAAATAGTTACTCAACCTCTCTTCCTCAGTCTCCTAGTCTGGAAGGATTTGATAACACTGCGTGTATAGGTCTGGGGGGGGGGATTAAATGAATAAATATTCATGAAGTGCTTAGAAGTGCTTAGAACTGTGCCTCAGGCTTATTCAAAAATATTATTATTTGGTATTCATCTTGGCTGAAGACCGAGAATTCACTTGTCATAGATGCAGATGGCTGGAATAACCTGCTTTATGGTATCAAAGGAGCTTCAGGACTGACAGCTGCTGGTGCCAGCAAGGTAAGCCAGCAGATCTGAGCGCTGTGCGTCAGTCACAACCCCTCCTGTGGCCATACACTGAGTCTATGAGGGTGGAAGAGGGGCTGTTGCTGCTCTCCCACCTCTGAGACCCTGTGCCAACCATCTTTGGAAGCTCAGGCTACATGAGGAGTTCCAATTTAGCCAAGATGAAGCAATCTGACTTCAGCACAGTCCACCCCTCGTCAAGCTGGCATCTGCATATGCAATAAAGTCAACAGTAACGGTTCCACCGACACAGGGCTACAATTCCTCTCACAGCCTGCTAACCCTCTCTTCAAAAGAGGACCCAAATCACTTTATGTCTATTTCCCTTCCACTTGGTCATCCTTGGCAGCCACCCTGTGGAGTGAGGAGGTGACTGAGGGTGTCGGGAGCCATTCTCACATGTGACTGGGTGACTCCCGGTTAGGGTCTGAGGCGCTCTGGCTGTGTCGGAGCTTTCCCGGCCCTCTCCTGTTGAGAGAACCTGTCCGTGTGGGGGTGTAACTGACCACTGACCCCGGAGGCCCAATCACTGACCCTGACCTTGGAGTGCGGCCCCCCCTTCCACCTTCATTGGATGGAATTCTCCCCTGAATTTCTTGCTCCCCAATAAAAGGCTACTCCCTGGCGTGCTCTCGCTGTCTCTCTCCTGCTAGCCCTGAGTAATCCTTGCTGCCCTGCCAGGCGGTTAGAGGAGGGAACCAGAGAGGGGAGCCGTCTCGGACCTGGTCATAGAAAAAGGTAACTGAGTCTGTGTGTTTATTTCGATCTCGCTAGCTAACTTTTATGCCAAGAACCTCATTAATGAAACCATTGTGCTGGCCGCATGGTAGATGAGGGAAGTTAGTACATGTAGCTGAAGAGCAGACAAGCGGACGAGTGAGCCCCTGAGGTACAACTACTGTCAACCCTGCAGCAGGCATGCTGTGCTTCTGCTGTCCTTCACTATCCAGAAGAGACGACAAAAGCACTCATCAGCACACCAGGTGCCAGGAAATATGGTGATGTATTCAGCAGCAGAGATATCTGACACAGCAGCAGCAACTAGCATCACCACCTGGTTAAGTGTAGGATAGCCCAGTGTCATTCTCCAAGATCTGTCATTTTCTACACAAGGCAGACAATGGCTGAGTGCAGATGTGACAGGAACCACTGCCCTTGCACCTTGCATCTTTTCAAGTGCTTCCTGGTGGCGCCAACTTTGCCATCCTAGAAATATGGTAATGCTCTGGCTGTGTGGGTAGGCAGAGGGAAGTGCCAGTGGCTTCCACTTGGCCTTTCCACAATGGCCCTCTACCCCAGGGAACCAAGGTCAGAATTCTGTCCATAGTTCAGTATGTACATTTCAGTTATATCTTCCAGAACTGGAGAACAGGATAGGTTGATATATTGTAGTAATTATTTAACATATAATTTGCAATAATATATGGACATTAAAAGTTAGTAATTATTCTGAAGTTGATGGATGTTAGTGTTAATGTAGTTGACGTGTTGAGTGATTGTGCTCCCTCAAAAGTTAGTCACACTCGTTCATTACACAAAAACAAAAGCATATGTGCACACACACCCACTGTGCCTTGAAAAGCCCTCCTATGTGCCACACCCCATCACCTGCAGGAGGTCAGGGAGAAATCTTTGCACCTCTCTCCCTTCCCAGGGAGACTCTCACTTTTCCAGGTTTCCTCTAACTTGCTTTCATGACTGCATCACTAGATTCCCAATTTTCCAGGTCTTGGGCTTAAAGATTCCAAGCGACTGTGGCTTATTAAAGATAAGTCGGTTGCTTATTAATCATGCCTCCAGGATTAGAGCTGCAGTGGACCTCCTGTCATTCAAAACCTACAGGCTTTTCAGGCTCAGGCTTTCATGACTGCATCACTAGATTCCCAATTTTCCAGGTCTTGGGCTTAAAGATTCCAAGCGACTGTGGCTTATTAAAGATAAGTCGGTTGCTTATTAATCATGCCTCCAGGATTAGAGCTGCAGTGGGCCTCCTGTCATTCAAAACCTACAGGCTTTTCAGGCTCAGGCCTTATGAGTTTGAGACATGGTCCAGGAGTCAGTGTATCTAATGATCATGTCATAAACTCTGGTCCCCTTTAATTCCTTTAGGAACTCACACACATACACTTCACATCCTTAGGAGTGCTTGAAGGCTGGGCCTGATGCTCTGGTTGACCTCAGCCATGTGGCCAGCTATCTTTGAGGAGATACCTGTACTGCAGAGGATTATTCAAGATCAGGGAGAAGTACTGGAACACATGAATATGGAGGTGAGGCCTCAACTGGTACTAGGAACGAGACAGTCAGGGGCAGCTAATTCTCACTTCTGAAACCCATGTGACTGTATAGTCTTCTCAGTACAAAGCTCTCATAGATTCCTCTGGGAAAGGAGGGACAGCATAGTTCTTATCCCTACAAACCTGTACTCTATTTGCAGCGCATCATGGCTACCCAGTCATCTAAACCAAAGTCTGTGGTCACTTCCTTCTCCCAGTCATTGAGCCCTGCACGCCTCCCTGCTGAACCCACCACCTTCTCTCCACATACACTGCCTGCACTTTAATGTTAGTTTCTAGTCTACTAGTTTCTGTCTCTTCTCCAATTCCTTCTCTACCTTTTTGCCCTCTAGATCTGACTCTTCAACCTGTATGGTTATTTCTTTTAAAAACAATAGCAGCACTGGGTGCAGTATACCACACCTGCAGTTCCAGCTGCTCAGGAGGCTGAGGCAAGAGAATTACTTGAGCCCAGGAGTTCGAGGCCAGCTTGAGCAACATAATGGGACTCTGTCTTTTAAATTAAAAAAAAATTTTAAAGTAATAAGAATAGCAACAACTAATAACTACTGCAGCTAACATTTGAAGAACATTTGTGATGTGTCAAACATGGTAAAGCATCATACATACATTATTATGGTGTTTAACTCACACTGGTCCTATGAAGGGGCACCACTGCAAATGACTGGTGGCAGAATACAGCGAGTTGACGCAGTATGCACAGTTGGCAACACCTGGCCGGGGCTGCCTTTCCAGCCCTCTGCTTTCCTAGCTGCATGCCCAGGATGCGAGGTGCTGGTTCTCAAGCGTTCCCACACATTTTCAAGTTTGCATGCCCTCTGCTGGATCCTGGCCTTTTAGGTGTTCCAGTAGTGTTCCAGTCCTGTCATTTTAGGAATGCCAATTACACTGAAAATTTGCTTTAAGTACACGATTGCACACATGAAAAGTAAGATGTCTCTTAATAAAACCGAGTTTAACGTGACCTTTCATACAACGATGGTAATAATTTGTTGGTCATTTATACTCAAAGAAAAAAGCTCCTGGATTGAAGTATTTGAAGAACTTAGGTTCTAAGACATCAAGCTGGACGATTACTTCAAAGGACTGTGGCTTGTGATGGTGTGGTTGAAGTTTTTTTTTTTCCTTTCTTCATTTTTATTTCAAACACAAAGCCTCCATAGAAGGAAGGAAGTTACAAATACTCTCTGGAAGTCTTCTTTGCCTGGGGATATGGCTGCTTTTAAGATAAACACTTGGTGAGTTGCTGAGCACTGACATTTCCAGGTTCCTTCTTAACCTGAATAGGAATTGCTTTCAGAGATGACGCTTCATCAACAAGCATTTGAGGAGTGTCTTCCGAGGGCAGGGTGTAGGTTCCAGGTTAGGTATTAAAATAAGTCTCTTCACCTGCAGACTGAAATGCCTTCTGTAACAGTGTTTTTCATCCCATCACTTCTGCTGGTTTTCAGACAAGACAGGTGAGATAATCGCCCCAGGAGTAGGGCAGGGGTGGTGGTGGGGGGGGGGTAGAAAGGATAGGAGTGGTGCTTACCCCAGCTCAGTTAGAGGTGAACATCCACCCAAAACTTCAGGTAAAAGACCACATGAGTAAGGCAGAACATCAGAGAGAAAGGTCACATACAGAGCACCTGAGACTTCCTGAGGAAAGGCAAGAGTCAGCAACTGTCATCTGGTCTTTAGTGTGCTCCCTGCCACTTTTACTCCTGTTTCTACTCAGACTTTTTTCTTCTAAAAAACTGGACTCTTTCCTAAGTGTTTAGATCTACAGCAGAGCTCAAGGAACATTTGACTGCAATAGCCTATAACTGCAATTACAAAATACTAGCAAATCCATCTTTTATACTACTATTTTAAGGTCAATACTAATACTAAAAAAAAAAAAAAAAGAAAGAAAATCACATGTTAAAAAAAAGTTGTTGATTTATAAGCTTAAACTGAAAGTTTCTTTTTTGCTTTTATTTGTCTACCACGCGGCCAGCGCAATGGTTTCATTAATGAGGTTCTTGGCATAAAAGTTAGCTAGCGAGATCGAAATAAACACACAGACTCAGTTACCTTTTTCTATGACCAGGTCCGAGACGGCTCCCCTCTCTGGTTCCCTCCTCTAACCGCCCGGCAGGGCAGCAAGGATTACTCAGGGCTAGCAGGAGAGAGAGAGAGAGAGCACGCCAGGGAGTAGCCTTTTATTGGGGAGCAAGAAATTCAGGGGATAATTCCATCCAATGAAGGTTGAAGGGGGAGCCGCACTCCAAGGTCAGGGTCAGTGATTGGGCCTCCGGGGTCAGTGGTCAGTTACACCCCCACACGGACAGGTTCTCTCATCAGGAGAGGGCCGGGAAAGCTCCGACACAGCCAGAGCGCCTCAGACCCTAACCGGGAGTCACCCAGTCACGTGTGAGAATGGCTTCCGACATATTTGAATTTATAAGGAAAAGAAAAAGCATGTAAGATTTCCTCCCCTCCATTATTAAGTGATTTGATAAAGCACTCATTAGGGTGCTTAGTGTTTTTCTGTGTTTTGTGGGAACCAGTTCATTAATAGCTCACTAAGAAGAGCACATTTGGGCTGGGTTTGTGGCTCAGCTGTAGAGCGCTCTCCTAGCACATGCAAGGCACTGGGTTCGACCCTCAGCACCACATAAAAATAAATAAAATAAAGGTACTGTGTCTACCTACAAGTAAAAAAAATTAAAGAACACATTAATAAATAAAGAGAAGAAGCTGGGCACGGTGGCACATGTCTGCAATCCAGTGGCTGGGGAGGCTGAAGCAGGAAAATCACCAGTTCAAAGCCAGCCTTAGCAAAAGCAAGGCGCTAAGCAACTGAGACCCTGTCTCTAAATAAAAATACAAACTAGGGCTGAGGATGTGACTCAGTGGTTGAGTGCCCCTGAGTTCAATCCCCATTACCAGAAAAAAAGAAAAAGAAAAGAAATAACAAGGTCACGAAATACATCTTTGTGACCCTGAGCAGGGCACTGAAGTTCCATAGACCTCAGTTTCTTTTCATTAAAAAATGAAATAGCCAAATAGAATCATATAAACTATGAAGTGCTTCTTGTTAATTCTAAAAATATTAGGATTTATAAAATAAATAAAATCCTATGATTTGATGGGGTGTTCTTTGTTCAAGATGTTTACCAATACACACCAGAAGAAATCTGGAGAAGGGTTCCCAAAGAAAGACTTACATGGTGGAGACCTGGACTCCTTGGTTTAAACCTATGGAATCACCACCCAAAATTGAGTTTCCAAGGAAACCATAGTTTAATCAACAAGCACACTGCATCTACTCTTGAAAGCCAAGGCTTACAGCCACTTGAATGTAAATCAGTTCTGCTCTGGGTACTTGTAATTCCCAGTATAGTAGGCTGCTCTATTTTAAGAGAAAGCAGCAAGAACATATCACCTGTGAACCATTATGCATCTGAAGAATGTCTCCAGACTGAGGGCCCACAGGTACAGTCCCACCAGATTTCCAGGACACAGCCCTGAGGCCACACAGCACTCAAGATGGGTGAAGGGGCTTTTGCACTACCTCTGCTAACCTCCACCACAATAAATCTTTCCTGAGACAAATATTCCACTTCCCAGCCTCTTGGCCATTGGCTCCTGTCCCCCCCCCCCCAACTGTTAAGTTCTTTGAGAGACGAGATTGTGCTGGCTGGCTCTACATTGCTCAGAAAGTAAACATGCAATAAACATTTATTAACATGAACTCATAAATTAATCTTAATTTATGGATATAAATACAAATTACAAAAACATCACAACTAATTCTTTGGCGCAGGCCTGAATGAAAGTGTCTTACACCAATTTTAGACCCCTTAAAAATTTGCTAGGGGGTGCTAAGGTTGTGGCTCAGATAGAGTGCTCACCTAGCATGCTTGAGGTACTGGGTTTGATCCTCAGCACCACAGCCCAGTGTATATCCACGGATTCATATGATGCCGGTCTGTGTGTGAGTGCAGCTACAATCCTCACATTAGCTTTGTATATAAAGGGAAAATCATATCAGCCAGCAAATGGTGCTGCCTGTGCGTGTGTTCTAAGCACTAACAACTTAAATGGGGAAACCAACATATCCATTCAACCAGCAAGCTAGTGACTATTTCCAAAGGAGGGCTAAATGTGCATACTTTACTGGGCACAGTGGTGCACGCTCCCAGAGCTCAGGAGGCTGACAGGAGGATTGCAAGTTCAAAGCCAGTCTCAGTAACCTAGTGAGGCCCTAAGCAACTCAGCAAAATTCTGTCTCAAAAAATATTTTTTTTAAAGTGGGGGGGTGCTGGGGATGTGGCTCAATATTTGAGCACCCCTGAGTTCAAGCCCTGGTACCAAAAAAAAAAAAAAAGGTGCATACTTCATTAAAAAATATCAAGGCTGTTTTAATTTAAACCTAGTAATTACAACTCTTTAGGGTTCTGAAGAAAATAAGATTCTTTAAAAATCTTTGGCTGCTAGTCAATGTAGATAACATCAAACCAGGACTCCTCACACAATTCACTTTTCAAGACAACATTTCTCTTTCATGGACAACCAAGAGTTTGCCAAAGTCACTAAGTAAAAAAACCACTCAGTTCTCTGTGGGGGGCAAGTGGATTGACAAAGATTCCTGTAAATCAGGTGGCTTACGTGCAGGTCCTCTGATGAACAGTGGCATTCACCCCATAGGGAAAGCAGAACAACACGGACACCTGCAGACAGCGCTCAGGGCTCCAAGAGGCCAGAGCCCCAAGGTTACTTACAGGTTGTGCTGACAGCCTAAAAACTGCGGGCTGAGTTCTGAGGACAGGGCAAGAGGAAAGCTCCTGGTTTCTGGGTGAACTCACACCCACTTCAGGGTTTGCTACTGCTGTTTCAATGGCAGACATTCCCCTACTTGACCCTACACCTCTTTCCAGCAGCAATGAGGCCTCTCAGAAACGGTGGCTCTGAAGGTGTCCTCCCTGCCAGGGTGCTGCCCCCCACCACGGGGAAACAATACCACCACACTTCAGCCTGATACCAGGCACCAGTTCTCCAGAACTGGTCAGAGCTTGGGAAGGAGACATGAGGGAGAACTTTACATTGATTCCTTGTCCCTATCATTTTGTGGGCAAATGGAAATACCCAATAATCAGAAATTGTCAGAAAGATATCAAAGAAATCAAATCAATCCTTAGTACTGGTTTAAAGTTATATTGGAACTTTTTTAAAAAATTTTATTTTATATATATATATATATATATACTGTGAGATCAGGCAAGGGGGGCAGCAACCAAAGGAGGCAGATTTTTTTTTTTTTTTAGAAAATTTTAATATTTATTTTTTAGTTCTCGGCAGACACAACATCTTTGTTTGTATGTGGTGCTGAGGATCGAACCCGGGCCGCACGCATACCAGGCGAGCGCAATACCGCTTGAGCCACATCCCCAGCCCAGAAAATTAGAAAACATTAACAACATTAAATGAAAGTGGCTATGTATGGTTCAAATTTCAATTAGCTCTTTGTTCAGCAGTGAGGACCTATCTTAAACTTGTGCCATCTGCTGACTGTGAAACATGATTTACCCTTTGTCTCATTTTCCCCTTCAGTAGTTTATACAACTTCTCTTTGTTCCACAGTTGGCAGTCCATGTCAAGGTGGAGTTCATTAGGAAGACATGAGAACACACAACCCACAGCTCCTGTCCTTGAGAAGGGTTTAGGGAGGTGAAACGGAAAGCTGACATACCTGCAGTAATCGTGCATTCACCCCACCTCCAGACTAGGAGGGGCCTGTTTCTGACATGCTGGACTCTCGCTCCTTCCTCGGAGCTATGTGGTATCTCACATGAGGGCATGTGCAGTGGGGGTCAACATGGAAGATGTTGACTGTTCCCTCTGAGGACACTTTAGCAGGCTGCTCCTGACTGCTTCTACTCCAGAGTGTCTCAGGAGCCACCTGGCCAGGGCCTCTGGTCACACATTGAAGAAGATCCAAAAATGTCCTGGTCAAAAGAAACCCCTGGTGTCCAAACCCAAGCAAGTGAGCAGAGTTCCTGGATCCAGTAAGACTTGAAAAGACTAAGGACCAGTCATGACTTCAGAGAAGAAATAAAAATTCTTTACCAGGAAATTGTTTTTTTGTTTGTTTCTGGTTCTAGGGGTTGAACCCAGGGGTACTTTACCACTGAGCTATACCTCCAGATTTTTAATTTTTTATTTTGAGATAGGTCTCACTAAGTTGCTGAGGTTGGCCTTGAACTTATGATCCTCCTGCCTCAGGCTCCTGAATCACTGAGATTATAGGTCTGTGCCACCATGCCCAGCCTGACCAGGAAGATCTTAAATACAGAGAAGCAGAGGGCTGGGAGAGCAAGGTCACCCTCTGCAGCTAGTGACTCACAGAAGCTCACTCAGGTGTTACAAAAGGGAATTTCAAGAAGTGCTACAAAGTTCACCCAGAAGCTGTGGTTAACCAGCTTCAAAGAGCCATAGACAATGAGGGAGCCTCCCCTGCCTGGGGGAGCTCTGCAGAAACTAACCGGGGACCACAAGAGCCTTAGCTGCAGGCTTCACCCACCCCACCCCCGCTGTGAAGAAGAAAGTCTGAAGGGGGAAGTGTCGTCCCTGGCTGGTCACAGGTCACCAGGCACAGGTGCCCTCATTGGACTGAACACAGCTGCTAGCACATCCTTGACCAGCTCAGACCCAAACCAAGGGTCCTGGCTAAGCAAATATTGGACATCTTCTGCCAGATTATGCTCAAAAGCAGTGTTGACTTAAATCTCTCTGTGCTACCTGTGTTGTCAAAGCAGAGTAAAACTGGATTTTTCTTCTGGCTACAAAGCAAAGCAACAAAAGTGACCCTTTCAGTAAGAGATACTCTAATGAACTCGCCACATACTTCCAATCCAGTTTTTCTATACATCTCTCATCTCTATGGTCCCTTCACCCACAAAGCCAGCCAGTTCTTCAGCATCAAAGTCTTCCAGCTTGACTTAGAAATGCTGATCAGGAAAACCTTATTCCCAGTTTGTGTCACAAAGTAAAGGAAAAATCTAGACACAGTAAAGCCAGCCTGAAGGGGCTCCCATTGACTAAATGTGGGGCAATCTGAACATCAAAGCAAATGATAACAGTAATGGATTACAGCCCACAGCATAAAACAGGCACCTGTGAGTCAACTGATGAACAGAAGAGAGGAAGGCAGGCAGGAAGGTCAGCTACCTTTGGTACAGTGGGACACCAACGGATAAATGTAAAAGATACAATTAGAAAATCATGGGCTGGGGTTGTGGCTCAGTGGTAGAGCACTCACCTAGCACGTGCAAGGCCCTGGGTTCGATCTCAGCACCACATAAAAATAAATAAAAACAAAGGTATTGTGTATAATTAAAAGAAATAAATATTAAAAAAGAAAAATCACCATTTGTCAACCATCATACTAACTGATTCAGGTACGAATCATCAAAGAATACTGAAACTAGTGGGCAAAAGTTTATTGAGAAACAGGATATTTACATAGTCTAAAATATCTCCCACTAAATACTTACTACTTTTTTAAAATTTGTAGATGGACACAATACCTTTATTTTATTTATTTATTTATTTTCATGTGGTGCTGGGTCAAACCCCACATGTGCCAGGCAAATGCTCCACCACTGAGCCACCACGACAGCCCTACTTATTACTCTTTAATCAATATTTACATAATATCGACTAATAATTTTACAGTGAGGAAACCTAGTAAACACTACTACAAATGATAAAAGTTAACAACTCTGGAAATGGGACAAATCAAAATTGTATGCCTCTCTGTAATGATGCACCTGGAAGGCTGCCTCCTGCAGTACTTCTGCCACAAACATACAACCTGAATCTAGTCAAGAGGGAATACGAGACAAATCCAAACCCAAGGACATTCTACAAAGTAACTGAACTGTTCTCTTTAAAAATGTCAAGGTCATGAAAGACAACAACTAAGGAACTGTCACAGATTGAAGGAGACTAAAGAGCCATGACGATGAGTGGGGCATGTGTTCCTGGATGTTGGCTTCTGAAGGATGTTGCAGGGACAACTGGCAAAACATTCAGGGGTCTGTGGATTAGGTGGTATGTCCTGATATGAGTGGACCATACAGGGAAGCGTCCCTGTTTTTAGTAAATACACAGACAAGTGTTTAGAGGCACTGTTTGCAATCTATTCCCAAATGATCCAGAGGGAAAAGGATGTGCCCTCATGTGTGGTGTGTGCATCTGAGTACTTGCTTATAGAAAGACAAACAGATAAATATGAGAAAGCAGTCATTTAGGGATTCCAAGTGAAGGGTATTTGGGCATTCTTTGTGCTATTTTGAAACTTTACTATAATTTGGAATGTGTAAAAATTAGCCGGGATTCAACATACTCCTGCCCAATCCCCCAGTGCCAACATAGGACTTTCTGGTCCTCCAAACACCCCACCCACACAGTGCAGGTCACGTCTACCAAGTGACAACTCTTTACACAATCTGCTCAGGCAAGACAACTAGACAAAGATGTGTGTTAGTGATTCCTCCCTTATTTTAAATACTATATGGTATTTGCTCACCAACATGAGGAAAGAATAGGATATAGGAAATGAAAACCTCTTGGAAAAAGCTATGCTACTTTCTTGGAATCCCCACCCCAATTCTAGAATACTGTTGGTGTCTATTAATGTTCAAACAGAGGTGCTCAACAAACGTGTTCAATATAAGCAATGTGAATTCCCCCAAATTCATGGCTACCCTGGCCCTCAGAATAAGGCCTTGTTTAGAAATAGGGTCTTTGCAAATGTAGGACAGAGATAAGATGCTACTGGATAGGAGCAGGTCCTAAAAGAGATAGAAAAGGACCCGGACACAAAGCAGAAGGTTGTGCAAACAGAGACTAGAGCGGTACAACTACAGGCCAATGAAGGGAAGCCAAGGATGGCTAGCAAACTCATGGGGCCAGGACAGAAGCCTGGGGCAGGGTCTCCCTTGAAGGCTCCAGAAGGAACCAACCCTCCAAGCTCCTTCACTTCCTTATTCTGGCCTCCTGAACTATAAGGGAGACATTTCTGTTTTAAGCCACCCAGAATCAGGTAGTTTGTCACAGTAGTCACAAAAACTAATATATCAAAAATATTTAACATGGCTTTTTTCTGCTACACTAAAATCTCCCTTAACATGTTAATGAGATAAAAATCTCTTAATATATTCCTCCTTCAGTTGAATGGATCAGGCTTAGCATCTGAAGTCATACTACATAATCCACTTCTCTTTGATAGTATACTGTTCTTTAACTGCACAGGGAATAAGGGAGATCTTGTTAGAGGACAACAAGAGTTGTATGCTGTATTTTTTTTCTTGAGAAACTGATTTGTTGAAGGGACTATATGTAGTTTATGTCACACATAAAGTACAGTAAACAATTCTAGGAATGGAGGTTGAGATAGGGGATGAACATGGCATTTAGAAGGCATGCATTTCCAGCCATGAACCATATCATATGCGAAGCACTTTACTGGTATAAAGGTGGGTGATGCAAACTTTTTAAATGCAATGAACTGGGCCACAGGCAACCATTACTAAGTAAGCACAAGATGTCTCCATGATGGATAGTAAAGAGAGAACATACACTGGGATTAGAATGGTGGGAACAGTTAGGCCAGGCAGTACTTTCAAGTTGTTTTTTCAACTCAGGCACTGAACATAAAAAAATATTGATCTTTGAGAAGGGCTTTAGACTGGAACAGCAGTTGGCATCACCCCAGCACACTCGCCCTTCATCTGGAGCAGTCCGTGTGCAGGCCTTCCGTCTATTTATAACAGTGGGGCACATGTCACTACAATAGTTGATTGTATTGTGCAGCTGTGTGTGTGTATCAAGAAGGGCAGGAATGGACAGCCTGCACTTTGATGTTTCCCTTTTTTGGAGATTTAAAATAACATTTAAAAAACTGCCAACCAACAAGGTCACAAAATATTTTTGGATGGCACAGGGAATGATTGCCAAGCCATGGTTCACATCAGATGCAGAGGGCTGGGGCACAGGCAGAGAGCCCAATTGCACAATATCCTGCCGATGCCAACTTCAAAAGTTCTTTGCTTCAGAGCTCTTACAAACAGCTCTTGTCCAGGAATAAAGCAGTGTTTTATAAATTTGCAAGGGCCTCCCTGACAGGGGATACCCAAAGGAACAAGGATTTCACTGGCTACTCCAGTCACAACTGTAGCCACCACCATTGGACTTCTTATGGCCCTTGTCCACCCATTCCACAGTGCTTTGTCCTTCCCTACTTTATTTTCCCTAGGTACTTGCCACTGCCTTCTGACGTGTTCTTCTGGCCTGTGTCAATTTTTCACTCCCCCATTCTATTATGTATGGCCCTCAAGAGCAGGACTTTTTGTCTGTTTTGTTCACTGACACACCTAAAAAGCCAAGAAGAGTGCCCACCACATGAGATTTACTGTGCGCATATTTGTGGAATTAATTAATTTAAGTAGCCAGAGACAATGTTATTAGGAAACACATGGAAATACTGATGATCAGTACTAGATTCCAGAATTCTGTAGCAGCCTTCCTCCACCCCAACAAAGATTCCAGTTTTGTTTACATATTTACAGAATACAAATATGGAAACAGATTTTTTTTAAAAGCCTGATTTTCTCAAAATGTGGTAGAATGTGAAAACTTAAGATCTCTTTCAGCTTAATTCTGAAATAATGTTCAATCAAATTGTGTCTCTACAACTCTTAAGATTGTCCTCTGTCCCCTGACAAATCTTCTTGCTGGAGATATTTGACACAGGAAGCATCCCTGCTAATGAAAAGTACAGTCCTAATTAAACTGAAGCTTTAAAACTCATCAAGTTTTGCAAAACAACCCTGTACTTCATACAACTCTTGAGGTTTATTTTTTTTTCAGGGTTTTACATCAGTGTACCAGGCAACCCTAACAAATTATTTTCAGAACATAAAATTCAATGATATCCACACAAATTAAAACCTCGAAGGGCAGAAAGAAGCAGAAAACAGGTTGCAAAGGCAGGAGAGGGACATGAAGCAGAAAGGCAGGACAACAGTAAGCCTGGGGCTGGGCTGTTGAAGCCCACTCCTAGAGCCGTTCTCTCACACCTGGACGGGACAGCCAATCCAGCCAAATGCTATTCTCTGTAGCATGATTCACAAGGGAAGAAGCCTTTGGGATGATTCCAGGGGAAATTCACCAGCAGAATGGAAGTGTGTTTTCCTATACATGGGGACTCCTCATCAAGGACACCTAAGAGAATGATGAAGCTCCATGTGTGACATGCCATAACTGGTTCACTGAACATCTCTGGCAGATGGTTTTGAAACCACTTCCTTGACCCCCTAGACAATGTCTAAAACAGAGCAGGGAGCTTTCAGCCTATGGGGCGGGAAGATATAAATGCCTACAACCAAGTGCACAGGTGGAACTCACTTACCAACCCTTCCTCCTTTAGAGGTTGTCTTCAGAGAAATCTTCGACACCCAGATTCTTGAATTATTTCTCAAAATCAAGTTTTAAAACATTTACAGAACATCTGCTACATGCCTAGAAGTTTTCCTACTTATACGAAAGTGCTGTGGCTTCAAAGTGAAGTCTAAAGGGGTGTTATCTTCCCAGGAGTCAGAATTAGCCCTCACTGTAAAAAGCAGAATCCTGATCTCACAACTGGTCTCCTGGGAATGAACTCTGGGAAGCAGCATTGTTCTGTGGGGCAGAATGGCTGAGAGTCAGATTCACCTCTGCATCAGTAGCACTCAGCACTGGACTTTGATAAACACACATTATTGCCGTAGTTGAACATGACAGCTGCTGGCCAGAGATGTGCAGTTTTACCAGTGATGAGGTCCCACACCCAGCTTGCAGTCCCCAATTGCTGTAATCTCTGAAGGGGCCTTATGACAGCAACCACCACTGGCTTCCAGCCCTAGGATCTCTCAGGCACCAATCCCATGTGTTGCTGACACCTGGCTCTGCCCAGCAGAGGTCTGGCTGGGAATTGGGTTCTCCCAGGTCATCTGCACTGAGGAAACTCACCTCTGTCCCACTCTTCTGTTATGGTGATTGTAGGCCTGGTAGAGAAAAAAATATTATCTTCAAAAAAAAGCCTATGTTTGTTTTCTTATTATAAAGGCAGCAAATATTTTTTGCTAGAACTATCTAAAAGAGCCACAAATATGGTATTATGAAAAAATAAGTATGATCAGTAATATCATCCAGAAAGATCAATCACTTTTGACTTCTTCAGAACACAGTTAACACGGAACATAGTCTATATAGTATTCTACCTTACAAAGAAAGAACTCAATTTTTAGCTCAAATTAATGATTTCTAATTAAGTTTATCTCCTTGAATGGAGGGAGCTAAGAGAAATCTCTGTACTAGACAGCTTTGTGGTAAGGGGACACAACCCAAACCACAATGACTAGAGGACAACTGAGAAGCAGTCACTGACTTGGTACCATCCCTGACTTTAAGGGATTAGTAAAGATTTTTCATTTCTACTTTATATATTTTTATACTGCTGAATTTTTACAATGTACTTATAATACTCAAAAGGCTGGGAGGAAATCCAATGATGTAAACAGAAGGTTAGCGGGTAGGGACAAAACTTCTAGAATGACAGAATAAAAAATCGGGCAAAACACCTCTTCAAAAAGTAATTATAAAACTGGACAGGTTTGTAAAATAATAATAATAATTTCAGGGCAGGAAATCTACCAAAGGCACAAAATGAATTGAGAATCGTTTATTCAGGAAAAAGTACTGAACCATGACTTGGAACAGTGCACTCACTCCGCGGCTTCAGCGGGTAGTAGATCTACCAGGCAGATGGAGCTGGATAACTGATAGTTTGCTGCTGCAGAGGTTGACTTGATTTGGGACACAGTACATACTCAAGGGCACTGTCGTCAACAATAGTGATCATGGAAAATTATAGAAGGTCAACATCTCAACCAGCCCGAATCTGCAATGCTGACAAGAGACAGATCAGCACACTAGCCAAAAACCTGACAGGTAGCTTCAGAGAACAAGGAACCTACAGTGGCCAACAGTATAGTCCCACGTGTCCCTAGTGTTCTAGGAGGCTGCACACTTGCAGGGGAGACTACAGCAGGCCCTTGCTACTTCCTCATCTTGGTTTAGAGAAACCTACTGTATACACAGAGGCAGAAGAAGGCCTGGCAGAAAATAAAAGCCAAGGCTAATGTCTAGATGCCTGAGCTCTGAAAGTTTCCCTTGACTGTACACAGAGCCTCCATGAACCACGAGAAGCCTTAGTGCCTCAAGGTATTTTGAGAATTAATTAATACCTTGAGGTATTAATTCTCAACAGAATTAATCCAGGCAAGAAATATATAAAAACAATCAATAAAATTGAATTTTGTCAATTTTTAATCCAAAGTTGCTACAATATATTAACTAAAATTTCTACAGTAAAAAATGAAATATGGGGGTGGGGGGGCTGGGGTTATGGCTCAGCAGTAAAGCACTTGCCTAGCACACGTGAGGCACTGGGTTTGATCCTCGGCACCACATAAAAATAAAATAAAGGTTATTGTGTCCACCTACAACTAAAAAACAAATATTAAAAAAAAAAAAATGTGGCCAGGCATGGTGGTGCACACTTGTAATCCCAGCAACTGGAGAGGCCGAGGCAAGAGGACTGGGAATTCAAAGCCAGCCTCAGCAACTTAGCAAGTCCCTAACCAACTAAGTGAGACCCTGTCTCTAATAAAATATAAAAAAGGGCTGGGGATATGGCTCGGAGATTCAGCACCCCTGAGTTCAATCCCTGGTACAAGAAAAAATAAAAAGCAATCTAACCAGATATGGTGGTACATGCCTGTAATCTCAGCAATTTGGAAGGCTGAGACAGAAGGATTTCAAGTTTAAGGCCAGCCTCAGCAACTTATAGAGAACCTATTTCAAATTTAAAAAAAAAAAAAATGAAAAAAGGGCTGGGAATGTGGCTCAGTGGTTAAGCACTTCTGTGTTCAATCCCTGGGAGGGAGGGAGGGAAGGAGGGAAGGAAGGAAGGAAGGACGGACGGACGGACGGACAAAGAAGGCTGTGATTGTAGTTCAGTGATAAAGAACTTGGCTAGCATGTGTGAGGCACTGGGTTCAATTCTCAACACCACATAAAAATAAATAAACAAAATAAAGGCATTGTGTTATCTAAAAACTTAAAAATTTTTTAAAAAGACAAACAAACAATGTATTCTGAGGAAAATGAGCCATCACTAGAAACCGAGGGGGTCCATGTATTGCATATAACGAAAATTTCCAAGTAGCTATAACAAATATTTTCAAATAACTGAAGGAATTTGTGTTTAAAGAACTAAAGGAAGATATCATGGCAGTGACTTATCAAATAGAGAATACTAATAAAGAGAAATTATGAAAGAAACCAAATAGGGCTGGGATTGTAGCTCAGCGGTAAAGTGCTTGCCTAGCACTTTCAAGGCGGTTCGATCCTCAGCACCACATAAAAATAAATAAACAAAACGAAGGTATTGTATCCATCTACAACTAAAAAATAAATAAATAATAAGAAAAATAATAAATAAAAGAAACCAAACAGAAATTCTGGAGTTCAAAAGTATAGTAACTGTAATGGAAAATTTACTAGATAGGTTTACCAGGAAATTTGAGTTAGCAAATTTATATACAATTAATTTATATACAATTTTATAGTTTATATACAATTAATTATCCAATAGCTTATGTACAATTAATTATCCAATGAAGAAAAATGAACTGAACCTCAGATATTTATCAAGCACCCCGGTGCACATGTAAAAGAAGTCCCAAAAGGAGGAAGAAGAAAAGTGAGTAGAAAAAAACTTTGAAAAATTAATGGTCAAAATATTTAATTTCAAAAAATTAATATTCACATTCAATAAGCTAAAATTAAGCTAAAAAAATCCCTATGTAAGATAAACACAAAGAGATTCACCAAGATACATCATAGCTTAACTGCTGAAAAACAAAAACAAAAAAATGTAGAAAAGAAATCAAGAGAAAATGTAACGGAGAACAATAAGACTACCAGCTGATTGCACATTAGAAAAAATGGAGACTAAAAAGCAGGAAATGACATATTCAAAGAGCTAAAAATAAAACTGCCAACCAAAAATTCTATATTCAACAAAAGTATGCTTTAAAAATGAAATGGAAAGAAAGATATCCTAGATGAAAAAAAAAAGAGATAATTTGTTGCCTTATTAGAAATACTAAAGAAAGTCCTTCAGGCTGAAAGGAAGGGACACCAGGTGGTATAACTATTATTACAATAGTAATTTCATAGGTAAAACAAAAGTTATAAATATTTTCTTCTCTTTTTTATACTGAACTCATTTAAAAGACATGTACATAAAATAATGGCCTAATAATAATATTAATAAAATAAAGGCATAATAATTGATAAAGATCGAAATATATATTATTTCATACCACAAAGGAAGGAAGAAGATATAGAAATTTAATTTGGCAAAGTTACTACATTTTTTTGAAATGACTTGTTATTAATCTAAAGTAGACTAATTTTGCAAAGTTACTACATTTTATTTTAAATGACTTGTTATTAATCTAAAGTAGACTGTGATGAGACACATATTGCAATCCCTAGAGTAACCACAAAAAAAAATATAACTCAAGAGAAACAGTTCAAAAAAAAAAAATCAAATGGGTGGGTATTAAAGTTCCTGCCTAGCATGAGTGAGGCCTTGTGTTTGATTCCCAGTACTAAAAAACAAAAACAACTTATCCAATGAATGAAAATTGAACACTAGAAAATGTCTATTCACAAAAGAAAAAAGAGAAGAGACACAGAAAAACAAAGCACAATGATGGATATAATCCGATCATACCTAATTACATTAAATGTAAATGGATTAAACACTCTAATAAAAGTCAAGGACTATCACACTAGACAAAAATCGAAAACAAGATCCAACTAACTGCTGTCTAGAAGAGACATAAGTAGGCTGAAAGCAAAAGAATGAAGAAAGATATAAATGCAAACAAAACCATAAGAAAGCTGAAGTGGCTATACTAATATCAGACATAAATAAACTTCAGGACAAAAAATATTTTTAGAAAAAAAAAAGAGGAAATTTTAACAGTGATAAAAGGATTAATTCATCAGGAAGACATAAATAGTATAAAGACATGAACTTTACAACAGCTCCAAAATACACTGAAACCAAAATGATGAAACTGAAGAGATAAATAGACAATTCAAAATAACATTTGGAGATTTTATTATCTCACTCTATAATTAATGTACCAGCTAAACAAAATTAGCAAGAATATACAAGATTTCAATAGCACCGTTAACTAATTTGATATAACAATTATCTACAGACCATTTTAAACAACAACAATAAAATATATATTCAAGCACCCATGCAACATACTCCAGAATAAATGATAGGCTAGGCCATAAAACAAGAATCAATAAATTTAAAGGGATTGAAATCAATAAGGCACATTCTCTATCAAAATTAAAACTGGAAATCAAGAAGAGAAAGAAATTTGTAGAATCCCCAAATGTCTGGAAATTAGAAAATGTATCTAAATAATTCAAAGATCAAAGAAGAACTCACAAAGGAAGTTAGAAAATATTTCAAACCAGATGAAAATAAAAAACACAGCAGGGACTGTGGGTGTAACTCAGTGGTAGAGCACATGTTTAGCATGCTCCATCCCCCCCGGGGATCAATTCCCAACATCACAAACAAATATAAAAACATAGCAGATCAAAGTTTATGGATATAGCTATGGGAAGTGTTTAGAGAGAAATTTAAGTGTCTAACCTTAAGTGTCTGAACTAGGATAAAAAGAGAAGTCTCAAGTCAATGATCTAAAAAACCTATTTTCTACCTTAAGAAAATTTAAACGGGCTGGGGTTGTGGCTCAGTGGTAGAGTGCTTGCCTAGCATGTGCAAGGTCCTGGGTTTGATTCTCAGCACCACATAAAAATAAATAAATAAAACAAAGGTATTGTCTCCAATTACAACTAAAAAAATAAATACTTAAAAAAAAGAAAATTTAAATAGGAGAGTAAAATAAGCCAAACCCAAAACAAGCAGAAGGAAAGGCAATAATAAAATCTAGAATAGAAATCAATGAATAGAGAAAATCAGAAAATCAAAAACTTGGTTCTTTGATCAGGAATAAGGCAAGGATGTCCACTCTTACCATTTTATTATACAGGAAGTTCTAGCCAGTGCAATAAAACAGGAAAAGGCATAAAAATAAACAAATTGGAAAGGAAGAACTGCTCATTTGCACAGATGATACAACTGACATATAGAAAATCCTGAGGAGTCTGCAAAAAACTATTAGAATTAATAAGTATGTTTATCATATTCATAAGATGCAAGACCAATACAAGAAAAACCCATTGTATTTTTTCAACATTTTTAATACAGCAATGAACAATCCAAAAGTGAAATTAAGTAATAATTCCATCGGTAATAATCATCAAAATGAATAATCACTTAGGAGCAGATTTAATAAAAGAAATGCAAAGATATACACTAAAAATTATAAAACACTGTTGAGATATTGAATACCATCTAAATAAATGGAAGGAGATACTTTGTTCTTGGTGTGAAGGACCCAATATTGTTAAGATGGCATTGCTCCTTAAATTGATCTGCAAATTCAACACAATCCAGCAAGCTTTTTAAAGAAATAACAAGAAAAGCCGTGAAGAGGTAACTGTTGGAAGCTTGGGCAGTTACCAGCATCTATACTTTCATATATGTTTGAAATTTCCCATAATAAAGTGGGTTTTTACTGTTTGTTTGTTTTAGAAAGTATAGGGGAAATAAAAAGCCAATTTAAGGGCTGCCTTGATATTTATTCCTCACTCTTTATCCTCAACCTACATCACTTACCCCCAACTGATCCTTACTCCAAACCCACTTCATGAATTCATTTGCACATACAGCTAGTGAATGGGTGGGAAGGGGAAATTAAGAGAGCAGAGCCAGGTGTGGTGGCACACCTGTAATCCCAGCAGCTTGGGAGGCCGAAGCAGGAGGATCTTGAGTTCAAAGCCAGCCTCAGCAAAAGCAAGGTGCTAAGCAATTCACTGAGACCCTGTCTCTAAATAAAATACAAAATAGGGCTGGGGATGTGGCTCAGTGGTTGAGTGTACCTGAGTTCAATCTCCAGTACTCCCCATAAAAGAAAGCAAAGACCCAGAGATAAGTGGAGAAGAATAAATGGTCTCAGGTACCAGACACAGCTGTTCCTCTAATATAGCATCACACAGCAACTCCATATTACACATGTCAATCTCAGACCACGTGCCAGACTGGAAACTGCCAAAGAATTAAGAAAATGCCCTTATTGTTATGTCATCTGTACAGTAATTTTTTGGGATCTAGGCTGAGTACAGTTTAGTGGTGTTCTAAGATCAAAGCACCCACGTCTTTAAATTTGCCATTTTTACTCCCTAGCACTCCCTGCCCATCCTGTCCCAAACACCTGCATGCACGTTTCTTTCACTTTTAATTCCCAAGTGCACAATTCCCAACTTAGGTTGAGAGGGAAAGGAAGCCCTGTTTTTGTTTCCTGCTAAATATTTGGTACTTTCCAATTTTACTTTTTCTTCTCTAGTGGAATTAGACTTTACATTGCAACACCTTGATGTAGCTAGGACAGGTGTTAAATCTGAAATAATGTCACATGGCAGCATCCAACCTACTCCTCAGGCCCATGACTTCATTAATAAGTGGAGTGTTTCCCACTTCTTGCTGCTGCCTCTTAAGACAAGGGGTACTTTCTGGTATAAAATTCTAGGAATGGGTATAAAATGCAAATTAGTACAAATTATTTTGTCTATGATGGGCAATTAGGAAATTACATCTATATCTCATTATGAAATATTCCCCCCAAAGATCCTTACAAAACCATATAGTCCTGAAATTTTAAGAAGTGTTAAATAGTCCTAAGATATATTTCCCTGGGGCTGGGGTTGTGGCTTAGCAGTAGAGTTCTCACCTAGCATGCATGAGGCACTGGGTTCGATTCTCAGCATCACTTAGAAATAAAATAAAGCTATTGTGTCCACCTAAAACTAAAAACTAAGTAATTTTTTTTTTCAAAAAAAAAGGTGTATTTCCTGGTAAATCTTTGTTAAAAATATACTTGGAGAGAGGGCTAGGGCTGTAGCTCTGTGGCAGAGAGCTTGTCTAGCATGCATGAGGCACTGGGTTTGATCCTCAGCACCACATAAAAATAAACAAATAAAATAAAGGCATTCTGTCCATCTACAACTACAAAATATTTAAAAAAAAATACACTTGGAGGGGCTCGGTTGTGGCTCAGTGGCAGAACGCTCATCTAGCATGTGCAAGGTGCTGGGTTTGATCCTCAGCACCACATAAAAATAAATAAATAAAAAATAATAAATAAATAAAGGTATAAAAAAAAGAATTCCATTTTAAAAAAATACACTTGGAAGCTGGGGTTGTGGCTCAGAGCACTTGCCTAGCACATGCGAGGCCCTGGGTTCGATCCTTAGCACCACATAAAAATAAATAAATAAAATAAAGGTATTATGTCCAACTATAACTAAAAAATAAATATTAAAAAAAACAACACACACACACTTGGTCTTATCCTTCTGATCTACTCTTCAAGATTCCTTCCACTCCTTAGCTCTCTTTACTTTTTTCTCCTGCTACAGAACAACAATGTTACTTTTTAATGTCACAGGCCAGATGACCTGATTAGAGTTCCATGAGATCTATGAAAAATGAATATAATTATTTATAATAATGAGTAATTCATACCAAAAGCTTAGCTTTAAGAGATTCCTTCTTGTAGGAGCTATTGGGATTTAAAAGATGCCCAGTGAAATATAATCTTGCCCATCCCCACCTTCTCATTTACACAGAATTTTTTTTAAAGAGGGTTTACTGTTTCATAAATGTCAGATGTTCTTTAGATGAAGGGAACACTACCCCTTACATCAAAGCAAATGCAGTTTCATATTCAATTTCCTTACCTTTTATACAATTAAACCACAAGTCATCATCTGAGACAGATTTAGAGAAAATTTCTGCTAATGCCCAGCTCTTATGAGAGAGTTTTAAGAAATGAAATGATAGTTTTAAAAACCATTAGAGTAATGAGATAGGGCAGAAGAGGTGACAAAAAATTCATACCAATTTATAAATATGAACTCCTGCCCAAAGTGTAAGGTTTTTTTAAATGGATTTGTGGAACAGATTGAAATAATATTTATAACCAACTTCACTTCATAAGCACAGTAAAATACAAATTCTTGGACTCCTTCCTCATACTATGGCTGTTTTGTGTTGGCCAGTGAGTTGTTTCCTATTACTGGGCTTCTAACAATGAACATGATCTGACAGCATTACACACCCACAGCTCCACAGTAGACCAGGATGGTTCTGGGTCAAACCCAAAACTCCCCGTTCAATTAGGATACTTATCAAATTAAGATAGTTCTAGCTCAATGGAATCACTCTACACAGGCAGCTGAGTTAACTTCAAAAATGAAGGCCTGCTCTGGGGTAACCCTGCACAATCCAGATGGCTGTATTTTAGAGTTTGTCCTGAACAGATAAGTCCTAAAACCAGCACAGCCTCCAGGTGACTCTTGCAGCAGGTTAGTTCAGGGCTTTCACACCCAAGGGGACCCAGAACCCTCACCAAAGGCAGTGGCACGCCCCCCTCCAGCACACCTTCTACTGTGAGCCAGGTATGCAAATATTTGCTTCATGAATTTGTGTGTCATTACCAAGTCACCAGAAGCAAATCTCTGAACCTCTTTTGGTGACTGAACTAAATCCACAGTTTAACTAACTCCATAGTTTAACTTTTGGTGAAAAGTAATTCCTTTGTTAGTTTAACAGGCTAGGGGGAAAAAACTAGCAGAAACCTTTTCTTTCAACTTTTGCTTCTGGGTTTGAAGGTCTTTAAGAAGAATTTTTCTATGGGGAAAACAGAGTCTTTTAATGTTATGATTTATTTATTTTATTTTTTAATTTTTTGGGTCTGTTTTCTTTGACACAATATCTTTATTTTTGGATTTTTTTTTTTAAGAGAGAGAGAGGAGGTAGAGAGAGAATTTTTTTAGTATTTATTTTTCAGTTTTTGGTGGACACAACATCTTTATTTTTATGTGGTGCTGAGGATCGAACCTAGCGCCCCGAGCATGCCAGGTGAGCACGTTACCACTTGAGCCACATCCTCAGCCCTAATGTTATGATGTAAAATGTAAGCAGATTAGGAAATTACAAATACATAGAATATTATGCTCTCATACCAAGACAGGTTCACACCTGATCTGCCCCCAGTATAATCCTGAATTTATTTTACACCTTTTTTTTTTTAATTGTTGTTGTTGTTTTTAATATATTTAGTTGTGGATGGACATAATACCTTTATTTTTATTTATTTTTGTTTGTTTGTTTGTTTATTTGTGGTGCTGAGGATCAAATCCAGTGCCTCACACCTTCTGGTGAAGCACTCTACCACTGAGCTACAATCCAAAGCCCATACTTTAAACCAGTTTTCAATCACACATTTCCATTAATTAGGTTAGCTCCTATAATGTTTTTTTTCAAAGAACATAGCTGCTTTTCTACTAATAAAAGTAGTACACACATGTTGTTTCAGTTTTTTTTTCTAGATGAAGGGAACACTCACTACCCCTTACATCAAAGCAAATGCAGTTTCATATTCAATTTCCTTACCTTTTACATAATGAAAACACAAGTCATAATCTGAGACAGATTTAGAGAAAATTGCTGCTAATGCTCAGCTCTTATGAGAGAGTTTTAAGAACTGAAATGATAGTTTTAAAAACCATTAGAGTAATGAGACAGGGCAGGGGAGGTGAGAAAAAAATAGAAAAAAACCCCCAAAACCTGAAACAACAAAAAGTAGAAAATACAGAGTAAATGTTCCTCCAATCCTACTTTCAATGACAAGCACTGTATACAGATCTATGTACTCCTCCCAACAATGCATTAACATCTCTGTATGCACACTCTTCAAATGTGTCTTTTCATGGAAATGAGGTTGTTTTACACGTGGTACAGTTTTTCCAGTTAACGATTCATGGTGGCAGCTTTGCCCATGTCAGCACAAAAGGACCTACCCCACTCTTACAAATGTTTACAATTCTACTTTCTGGATAGACCATCATTTACTCAGTTATTCATATGGTTTCCAATTTGCTGCCATTACAAGTAAAATAGTAACGAAGACCTTTATGAGTACATTTTTGCACGCTATGAAGCCTTACCATTGGTAAATTCCTAAAAGCCAAATGGCTTGGTCAAATGCTAAATTCTGAAAGAGATGGCCTCAAGACCTCCAAGAAACCTTTCTCAATTTGTATTCTTACCAATTGTGTTTCAGAGTTCCTGGATCCCTGCGCCTGCCTGTAATCCATCTTTTTCATCTTTGTAAATCAAAGATGTTTAAGGTTTTCTTCATTTTTATTTCAACCTGTGTTATCAGAATCATTATTATTGTATAACTGTCCTTTTAGCTCTCTATTTAGTAGCTGTATGGCCTAGGGGGGTTATTTAATCTTCTGTGTCTTGCTTCCCTCCTTTGTGAAATGGGACAAGGGTATCTGGTACCACCTGAGGGAACTGTAAGATGAGATAAGGCATCTGGGACACCTAGTACAAGGCTGACACACAGTAGGTATGCAACAAAGGTTTGTGAACAGGAATGTGCATAATACCCCATCAAGGTGACTTTCTTGTTACCTCATCACCTGCTGATGGGACTTTGGATGCTGTTCAATTAGTGTTATCAAGCACATCCCTATCCACAGGGTCATATCCCGAGGCTTTTCTCCCACTGTCTGAAGCATGTTATAGTTCTTCCTCCTCTGTTTTTTGTTTGTTTGTTTGTTTGTTTGTTTTTAAATGATCCAGCAACCTGCCATCCACCAAATTTTACAGTTCTTTTTCTGGTTTTAAAAAATACAGCTCTTTCCTTTTGCAGACATCACTGAAGCAGCAGTGGCCAAAATGAAGTTCAATACCTTCGTGACTTTCGATGGAACCATAAAAGTCATTTCAACGCACTTTCTCGAATTCACAGGAAGGTATGTCCTCCCCTCTTTCAAAAGAGCAGAAGCACAAGGCTTGATTCATGCCCATCCAAGGGGATGATGCAGTTCAGGTGACATGAGGACATTGCAAAGGTCAGCAGCTGGCAAAGCCGTCCTGGCTTACAGGAAGAGCTGCGTCATGCACATGGAATGGGTGCCGCAGGAAGAGGTTAATGGCTCAACCATCCATGTAGGGGTGGCCCCTGCAAATGGGCATCATTGGAGGAGGATCCCAAAAAGTTCCTTGAACGGAAAGCCAAAGCTTTCAAGCAGGAAAGAAAAAGGGCGCATATATGGCAGAACAACTGAGAAGACGCACTAATGTGAAAACATGGCCAAGTGTGAAGGCTACAGTGGTCCTTTAAAGCATTTGCATTTGTTCTTTTTAAGCTTCTAGCAAGAATATTCATTTTCAATATCATCACTATTTGTAAACTTTGGGAAATAATAAGCTATATCAGTGTAATTTTGCATATATATTTTCACCAAATTATGACCTGAAAAAAAATGTTGTTGATAGAAATTAAAAAGCTAGGTAACATATGTTTATAAGAGAATAAGGACACACATATTTCTTCTATGTGACTCTTCTTCACCAGTAAAGAACAGGAAATAAATAATTTAAAAGAATATTATAAATCTCATATACTGTTTAAGCTCCACCAAGTTTTTAGAAAATAACTAAGCAAAGTTATTTTTAGAAAGCTGGAGAACCACCTTCCCTCATATAAATTAACAACAAGATAGACATAGAATAACGTTTTTTGAATCAACAGAGAGCTGGGGTTCCAAGGCAACCAAGCAACCTGAAGTTCTAGATCCCTGTCATATCAGGAGAAGAGGAACCACTGACCATCCCAATTGGGGCAAAGCCCAGGGGCAAGACATGGCCACCACACAGATGGGACCTACTGGGAAAGGTGGACAACATGCATGCACAGACTGAAAATTATAGCATGGTGACGGAAAATACAAGGAAGAATCAAATGGAAATGACAGAAATAATAAACATGGTATCCAACAGATTTAACAATAGACTTGCCACAGCCAAAGTAATAATCAGTGAAGTTGTGAATAGATGGATCAATAGAATCCCAGGAGAAAGAAAGAATGAAATAGTGGGAACCATTTGAAGAGATAAAAACCACAAATATTTCAGACATGATTAAAGACATAAAACCACAGATCCAAGAAGTGTAGAAGACTCCAGATAAGAGATATACCAAAATCACACCAAGTTCAAATTGCTTAAAACTAAAATAAAGAAAAATCTTAAAGAGCTGCCAGGGTGGAAGTATGATGGGAGGACACAAAGCAGTCAGGGTAACAAAGGGTAAGATCCTGGCAGATTTATCATTATAACACCAGCCAGAGGCAGTAGTATGACAGCTTCAAAGTATGGAATGGAAATGTTTCCACACAGAATTCTACATGTACCTGAAAAAATACCTTTGGCAAGTAAGACTTTTTCAGACTGGCAACATCTGAGAGCATTCACTTCCAGAGAAGTGCAACCTAAGAGATGTTAAAGGATGCTCATTAGTCAGAAGGTGATGAGACAGAGCAAACTCTTCATAACGGAACTAAGAGTTCCTGAAATAGTTTGAAAAGAAGGTATGTACAAAATTATTTTCTAAAATCTTGAATCGTTCTAAAATTACACTGGTCTAATATTCACATGTAACTACTTAAATTATATAAAATTCATGGGGCTGGGGATGTGGTTCAAGTGGTAGTGCGCTCGCCTGGCATGCATGCGGCCCGGGTTCGATCCTCAGCACCACGTACAAAGAAAGATGTTGTGTCTGCCAAGTACTAAAAAAAAATAAATGTTAAAAAATTCTCTCTCTCTCCCCCTCTCTCTCTCACTCTTTCTTTAAAAAAAAAAAAAAAAAAAAATTCAGCTATTCAAACCAGGCATGGTGGTGCACACCTGTTATCCCAGCAACTCAAGGGGCTGAGGCAGGAGGATCACAAATTCAAGGCCAGCCCAGACAACTTAGCAAGAACCTGCTTAAAAAAACAAAAAATTATAAGGGCTGGGGATGTAGTTCAGTGGTAGCGCACTCCTGCATTCAACGTCTAGTATCACAAAATAAAAAACTCAACTATCCAGTCATAACTAGCCACTTCTCTTTGTTTATGTTTTTATTAGTGCATTATAATAATACATAATATTGAGGTTCATTTTGACATAACCATGTCAGGATAGGATATAATTTGCTCCACTTCAGTCCCCAGTATATCCCCCTTCAAGTACTCCTTGGCCATAGGTGGCTGGTGGCTACCATATTTTACAGTGCAGATCTATTTCCATCCTTTCAGGAGTTTAAGTGGACCACACTGCTCTCAGAGGTAAATTAATGTGAAAATAATGTATTATGAGGTTTGTAACATATATAAAATGCAGCATTAGGACAGTAGCCCAAAGAATTCCTATAAGATTCTTACACAATGGAATAACTGATACAGTATTGGAAGCAGACTGTGAAAGCCAAACATACACTGCAAATTTGGTCAATCACTAGATAGAATAGGTTAGAAAATGGTATAATAAGAGGAGGAGATAAAGGTAGAAAATTTAAAAATCCAAAAGGAAGGAGAAGGAACAAAGAACAGAAAGTTCAGGAAAAAAAAAACACCTGTTCCCCCACAGAATATACACCTGAAAAGGCTGAAAACTTTTTTTAAAATATTGTTTTAGTTGTCAAAGGGCCTTTATTTTGCTTATTTACATGCAGTGCTGAGAATGGAACCCATGTCTTACACATGCTAGGCAAGCACTCTACCACTGAGCCACAACCAGTCCAAGGCTGAATCTTAGTGTATGTCAATCATGCCTCACACAACCTGACATCATTTTTTAAATAACTTTATTTATCTTTATGTGGTGCTGAGAATCGAACCCAGGCCTCACACATGCTAGGTGAGTGCTCTACCATTGAGCCACAATCCCAGCCCTGACATCATTTTTAATGACAGAAAAAAAAGTAAGGAGTATTCACCCTGCTAGTTAAATTCAGGCCCAAAGCAGGCATATAGGACTTGAAGCTTCTTCTTGCAATCTATATGAGCATTGTAGACCTGAGCAATGCTGGCCACTGGCTACCTTACTGATAGCAAGTCCCACAAGGCTAGTGCTCATATGGCTCATGCACAGTGAGATAAAGATGCAGTTTAAGACTTGATGTGTCTATCCCAGAGTCCACCTTTCCATCACTATGCTAAATCCAAATACAGTGCTGAATTTAAGTTTATGAATTGAATCACAGGTGTACTTTAAGATCCAGTTCTTGATAAAATAGGGCAGAGGTCTCGTACAATTCTTTGCCCCATTTTTGGCACTGGAGATGCTGGTACGATGAGTACTTTGCCAAATGCAACACTTTTGGTGCATTGGTCCTCCTAATGGGTGCCCTACTATCAGCTCAACAAACAAGACATGAAATTAGGAACAGTCAACACAGGCACATGTGGGTAATTCCTGCCAGATGGACAACTCCAGAATCCCAGACACAAAGGAAGGTGCCCCTCCTCCCTACCAAGGAGTGGCGCTGATCCCCTGCCTTGTGCACCACCCTGGCCTGCCCAAGGACACACGAAGACCTGGCAGCAAACTGCAAAGAAGAAAATTAAAAAGTGACAGAGGAAAAAAACCCATTCAGTATTTCTTTATATGAAAATTCAAAAGGTTATTTTGAAACTAACAAGGACTCAAGTAGCACTGTTACACTTTTAAGGGCCATTTTATGCAGAATGGTGAGGAAGTAGCCCACATTGAGACATGAGAGGTATGCAATACTGTCACCTGTTTTATTATTCATAGAGTTCAAAGAAAGCAAATGTTATAATATTTTGCTATTGTTAATACTTCATTTTAATCCCTAAATTTTTTGAACTCTAGAAGAACATTGATTTATGGCAAAAGTGATGAGGGAAAACTGGATGTATTTACCTGGCCACATGCAACCTGTGGACATGTGAGTACAGAGCAGGTGCTACTATAACAAGGACACAAAAGGCCATAAAATGTGTCCTTATGAGCTCACACTCCAGCTCAGAGAAGAGACAATGCCAGAAACCCATCAAAGCAACAGAAGCAAAGAGAGTCAGGGACGGTGAAATCACTGGGGCGGAGGAGAGCAACAGAGAGTGGAGCACTAGACACTGCATCCCAGAAGGGCCCAATCTCCTAGGGAGAAGTGCAAGGAGGGATCTGAGAAGAAGTGATGAATTCCAAGTCTAGAACCATTGGCTGGGGTCCTTTCATTGCAAAATGCATTGATGCCATCTCGTAAGGGACAGTTAATGAGGAGAAAAGGAAGGCACAAAAGCACCAGCAGATGACAAATTGAATGCAAAACAGAATCAAAGCCAGTGCCTCGGGTTTGTGTTTAGCTGCTAATCTGTAGCATCTCTCCCAGAAAAACTAGGTAGAGCTCAAAAGAAAAATCCAAGTCAGATCCAGGATTCAAGGTGGTAAGTCTATATATCCTTACCTTTAAAAATTAACAAAACAAAAGTTAGGCTTTGAATCTCTTGTGTTCAAAAACAAACGCTCACTTTTAATCTCCCGTTCTGTTTATATCTTCTAATTCTTTTTACACAGAGGGATGGATGACTCCCCTTGCAGATGAAGTGTTTTCAAGCCCTGGGGTCTAAGTGCCTCAGGTGATGATGGACAGGAGGTGAGGCACCGGGGAGCTTGTGCATACCTGAAGTGGTTACCAGAAAATGAGACAAGCACCCAACTGGCAGCTGCCATCTCCAAGAGGCCTGCCATCCACTTGACTGACAGAAGCTGCATTAACAAATTAGATGTTCACTAGTAAAAATTCAAAGAGACACAAATTCCATTGACAATGAGCCTGCACACCTCCTGTTGCACGTGTTTTCCATGGCTAGGGGGCAAACAAGCCATTTCAAAGACTGGATAAAGGGGCATGAAATGAGGCCAAAATCTGAGCCTATTTCAGGGAAGTTACTGTTTTGTTTTTAAAAAGAAAAGAGAAAAAGAAAGTCACATGGGGAATGGCTCAAGATCAAGAGGCTGAGTGGAATAGCATGGTCTCATTCCATCCTGGAATAGTTCCTTGGGCCACAGGGTACAGAGAGAACTGGTGCACAGGCCCATTTCTGTGTAGCGTTTTTAGCTGTAGAGAAATCAAACACCCTCCCCCAAAATTCAATGGCGAGCCATCTGGAAGGAAAAAAAAAACACATGCACACACGCCTAATATCACTATATCTCTAAAGAGAAAAGGTATTTTGGGGCCTTTACACTTCAGCTCAGTTGTTGTTTTTTTTTAATGAAATATAAAGAATGAAATAGGAAGGCATTTTAAATTTTTAAGATTTTTCTATCAAGAAAATCTAGACTACCCGATTTTTAAAAAATCAGACCCAATAAGCATTCCATTAAGTGGCCAATCACAAAGAAAAATACCATTTTTGGCCTACGACTTCTTATAAAGTAAAATACGCTCACCATATAACACACCCACCCACACCACTCCTCTGTATTTAACCAAAAGAAATGAAAAAACATGTCAACCAAAGATTTGTGGATATTCACAGCAGCTTTATTCCTAATAGCCAAGAACTGGGAACAACCAATGTCCATCACTGATAAATGGACTTTCTAAATTGTGGTATATCTAAACAAAGGAATAGTATTTAGCAATAAAAGGAATAAACTATTGGTACAAGCAACAATGAGGATGAGCTTCAAAAGAATCATTCCCAGTGAAAGGAACTAGTCAAAAAAGATGATTTACTGTGATTCCAATTCGATGACATTTTGCAAAAGGCAAAACTACAGCAACAGAAAACACACCTTTGTCATTAAGAGCTGAGGGGAGGGGAGGGACTGATGGCAGCAGTCACAAGGGACCTCTTGCTGCATATCTCCCATGTGCTAGTGGTTACACAATTGCATACTTTTGTTAAAACTCATAGAACTGTGCACTTATGTGTGAATTATATTATCTACAATTGATGGAAACTGGTAAAGTTCCTAAACATCAACAATATAAAATAAAATAGAAAAAGGATCATATTCACCAATGAAAAATAGTAAAACCTAAGTTTAAGAAAATGTGAAAGCTCAGGATAAAAACTACAAATCTTTACTGAGTAATGTTGAGAGATTTGCACAAATGGAGAGGTATGCCAGCTTGCTGAACGTCAGGATTCCAGATTGTCAAGATGTCACATTAACCTACATGACCTGACAGACCTGAATCAAAATGCCAATGGGAGCTGGTAAAAAAATAAGAAGCCTGACTTTAATCCAGAGGAATAAATATATACAAACAGAAAAAAAGGACCACAAAAAGACTCACATAAATCAGAATTCTATATATTCATAAGCAGCATATGTCAAAGTCTATCAATAAATGGTACATAATATTGGCATAGTCTCTTGGACCACCCATACCCCACACTAATGTAATGTTAGATGGGTTTAAAATTAAAAATACCAAAATACAGGAAAAAAAACCAGAAGTATTAGAAAAACAAAAACAAGTTAATATTTTACATAATACTGGAATCAGGAAGGCTTTTCTAATCAGGTTACAAAAGGGTAGAAACCATAAAAGAAAACAATGACAATAAACCTAATATAAAGTTCTTACATATCCATATATCAAAAAATTTCATGGCTGAAAGGCAAATTGCAAAATGGAGAAATCTGACAACATATATGATGACGTATGGAAATACAATTTGGAAATGATCTAAACTTCTATAAGGCATCTTTCCTGAATAAACTGTAGTATTTCCCTATAAAAAATAGGAGACTCTATAAATGTTGACATGGAAATATACATACATTAACAGTAAAAGAAAATTATAATCTATTTAGGTTAAAATAGGATTATAAAACAGTGCCTTTAATACAACACTATTGTCAAAAGATAATTATTGATATATATGTACATTAAAAAAATTCATAATGACTATCTGAGTGGTGAACTTTTTTTGTTTTGGGGTTTTTTGTTTGTTTGTTTGTTTTTTTGGTACTGGGCATTGAACTCAGGAGCACTCAAGTACTAAGCCACATCCCCAGCCCTATTTTGTATTTTATTTAGAGACAGGTTCTCACTGAATTGCTTAGCACCTCACTTTTGAACTCACAATCCTCCTGCCTCAGCCTCCCGAGGTTCTGGGATTTCAGGGCACCACTGCACCCAGCAAGTAAACTTTTTTCTTTCTTTTTTTTTTTTTTTTTTTGATACCGGGGATTGAACCCAGGGGCACTTAACACTGAGCCTCATACTCAGTCCATTTTTATATTTTATAGAGAAAGGATATGTCTAAGTTGCTTAAGCCCTTGTTGAATTGTTGAGGCTGGTTTAGAACTCACCATACTCCTACTTCAGCCTCCCGAGGTGCTGGGATTACAGGCGTGTGCCACTGCACCGGGCCTGAGTAGTAAACATTGTTTAAAAATGTTTTTATTTATCTTGTCTTTTCTAAATGTTAGACCATACAGCTGTTTTATTCTTACAATAAAAATAAGTAAAAATTAGGTGTTCACTTCCTTGCCCCTTCCTAAATAGAAAGCTTCAAAAGTCTTACATTCCCCAAAGCTACTCTATTTACAAGGGAAAATGTTAAGTCCTTGAAACAATCTAAAGTCTCACAAAGGAAATGGTTAAACTTTAGTTTAACTAAAGTTTAACCATTAAAAATAAAAACTTGTGAGTTCTGTAGACGTACAGAAATATCTACATAAAATAGTAATAAAAAATTTAGAGATAAAGAGGTTGACATCAATTTTAACCAAGAAAAAAATAATGTCTGTACTCAGAATATGAAGAACGTAAAAGGTCTTATAGCCAGAGGTTACTTATGGCAAGAGGATTCACAGAACCGTGTATTTCAACCTTCTCAATAGCTTTTCATGGGAAGCTGGTTTGAACAGAGGCAGAATCATCAGAGCCCCACTGGCCTCTGTCATGAACTCTCGTTGTCTTATGTTTCAATTTTGCCCTCAGAAAACATTCCACAGGGTAACAAACCAGTCAAGGTCATGCTTTCCTCTTTGTGTCTTTTATACTGTCTTGATTCACAATTTTGTTTTTTAGCAACCTGTTCAACAAGAAAGAAAATCTCACACAGAAACTCCCGAGCTCCTGAGAAACATGGCCAAGAGTCTGCTGCATCTGTGTGCTCTCTTCTGTTTTTTGCTTAAAGAAAACATTTCCAAGTTCATAAAAACAAGGGACTAAAATTAGATGGACAAGAACGGAGTCTTGCTCTTGGTAGGGAAAATGTTATTTTTAAACTGAGGAACATTTACAGGCCTGTGCTTTATGCAGAAGGCAGGCAGGGGTACCAAGGAACATATGCAGGTGGCATGGCTGGGGAGGGCCGAACAGTGGAGACAGCCTCCCACTGCCCCAAACCATGGGCACCTAGAATGTCACCTCGTGTGGGACACACATTAGAACTAGAACACCTGAAAAAACCCTCCACTGCTCATTAAAGAAAAAGCTGTAGGGCTGGGGATGTGGCTCAAGCGGTAGCGCGCTCGCCTGGCATGCGTGCGGCCCGGGTTCGATCCTCAGCACCACTTACAAACAAAGATGTTGTGTCTGCCGATAAATATTAAAAAATTCTCTCTCTCTCTCTCTCTCTCTCTTTAAAAAAAAAGAAGAAGAAGAAGAAGAAAGAAAGAAAAGAAAAAGCTGTGTACTGCTCACCCCACCCTGAAGCCAGGCCCCTGCCACTGTGGCCTCCTCAGATCCAGAGGGGACCCTGGCCACACCCATTCCTACAGAAGGGCTGGTGCTTCTCAGTGCTCCACGTGAAAGCTGAAGAAATATGTCTACACAAGGACACACCAGTGAAACCAAAGACACTGTACAGGTGGCTATCCAAGGAACAGATCTCTCCAGTGCTAAAACCTGCATTCATCTCCACATTGCCAGCTCCACCGGAACCCTTCAAGGGACTCTGCCCCCCACCACATCAAGTGCAAAGGTCTCCCCTTCCTTTCATCCACACCCACATGCTCACTGTCACAGCACCTTCTGGGAATCCAGGGCTGAGTGGGGAGGACAAGGGACTCAGCATGTCGGGTAAGAGCTGAAAGAGGCACCGGGAGGCAGCAGGGGACAGCCACTCCATTCTAAAGGCTGCAGACATTCGGGGAGGGGAGTGTTTTCCAGAGGAACAGTCAGTGGCACCCTGTGTGCTTCAGAGCAAGGAAAGGGCAGGTGAGTGAGAGAGAAGCAAACCTTGAGGTCAAAGAACCTACAGAAGACGACACACACCAAGGCTGCTTCAAGACCCCAGGGCTGAGAGTCCACACACTGCCAGGATTTTAATGAGAACAAGAAGGCTTGCCTCAGACAACATTTGAGAATGACACACCCAGAAAGGTATGTAAAGACACATTAGGGTCCACAGGAAGCCCATCAGCCGAGAGGGGGAGTTTCCTAGAATGACAACATTCAATCTACTTAAGAGAAGGTCTCATTTTTTTTGTTTTGTTTTGTTGTGTGTGTGTTTGTGTGTGTGTGTGTTTGTTTGGTTTTGGTTTTGGTTTTTTTTGCACCAAGGGTTGAAGCCAGGAGCCACATTCCTACTCCTTTTTGTATTTCTTTTAGATACAGGATCTCACTGAGTTTCTAAGGCTGGCTTTGAATTTGTGATCCTCCTGCCTCAGCCTCCCAAGCTCAGATCCAAAGGGGGCCCTAGCCACACCCATTCCACTGGGATTATAGGCATGTGCCACCACGCCCGCCCGGGGAGAAGGTCTCATTCTTAGCACCAGGGCAAGATGCAGATTTTATTCACTGATATTTCCATACATATATCTAAAAAATAGGCCAATACCATTTATTACATCAAAAGTAAATAAGCAATAATTCTTTAATATCATCAATCTGTTAGGTTCTGGTGATGCGCCATGTTTAGAAATACAGCCAGGAAGCGACAGGGAAAATCCGGGAGAGAGATCCTGCCTGGTAGGATGAAGAGCTTAGAGGGCTCCTTGGAGTCTCCTTCTCCAAAGCTCAGTGAAGGGACTAGTTCATTCTTAAAAGGGGCACCAGGAGACATGCCCCTGTCTACACAGCCCATCCCTTCCGGGGTTCTGCCTTTCTCAACCAGGTCATAGTAACCACCAGGGCCTGTCCTGTTTTATCTGTCCACTGTCATCTACCTGATCACCTGATCACTCAGCCAAAACTTTCTCTCTAGGGGCGACTGACCAAACTTGAAGACTCGTCTTTATCATTTTTCTGTACCTATGACAGATAACACTGCCAGCCACCTGCTGAGCACTTCCTCGCTGAGATCACCTCCGGTCTCTACACCCAGATGGCTGTATGTCTGTGCCACATGAATAGGAGATCAGATCTGCAGGATGCAATAGTTACCCACCACCTGCTCCACCATCTCTACAGGGGTTCCTCTCCATGCTTCCTCATCCTCCCCCAACCCACTTGCCTCTCCCCTTTCAAGGCCTAAGAACTGGACGGCTCAGCCCCATTCTAGTCTGGTCTGTCTGCCTTACATTCCATTATGGGACCACCTTCACTTGTACACTGTTGGTTCGAAACCACCTTGGCTTTATTTGTGAAAATTTCCACATATATTTATGTGCCATATGAAGGAGGGAGTTTTGTCTTTTATGGTGACGTTTTGTTTTTTATGTGGATTTGTTTGTTCTGTAACATCTCTTCTTTAAGGAAAAAAACAGGTAAGAGCTGGGCAGGGCTTCTCTGCATACTTCAGGACACTCAACATGGTGGGCATCAGTTCTCAGTCCCTGATGAGACATGCTGACTGTGACATCCCCATGTCTGAATATATTAAGATCCTAAGACACTTCTTAACAATCATGCTGATATTAATTAGGCCTCCCAGATGCCTTGACATCATGGAGAAACTGCCCTGCAGCAGATAGGAATATTTTTTTACCACTGGAAAAGTACATCCTATTCCTTAAGGTAACCTAATACACTGGTACCTACTCTTCTGGTTGGCAGGAATCAGTCCTCCTAAACTGTACAACTCTGAACTCTGACAGAAATGAAGAGTCTGAATCTCCAAAATTGTGAGCCTGATCCCTGAAGGACGTCTGTCTCCCAGGAAGCTGCAATTGCACCATGCACTTCATCCCTCTCCACACCACAATCTTCAGAATCTCTATTTCTAGTCTTATTTTAAATTTTATAATTTCTGAGGATGTGGCTCAGTGGTCAAATGCCCATGAGTTCAATCGCTGCTACAAAAAAAAAAAAAATTAAAAAAAAACTTTATAATTGCCTTGTCCTACAGTAAATTCTAATCAATGGTTACCATTAGAATGGTAGATTTGGTTTTTTACGACTCCATTGAAATATAATTCATAAACCATGCAATCACTCATTTAAAGTATATATTCAGTGGGGTTTTTGTATATTCAGAATTGTGCAACCATCACCAAAACTAATTTCAGAACTTTTTCACCACCCCAAAAGAAAACCCCGTCCCCAGTAAGCAGTCATATCCATTCTCCCCAAACCCCACACCCACCCACCATAATCTGGTCTCCGACAGATGGCCTGTGTCTGCCTGCTTTACTCAGCATAAAGTTCTGGAAGTCAATCGTGCCCCAGCACAGGTCAGTGCTCCCCTCCCTTCTGTGGCTGGATCACGTCCTATTACGCAGACACACCATAATTGTTATCCATTCATCCATCAATGAACCTTTAGGAGGTTTCTACATTTCTGTCACTGTGTAAACGTGTCTTCAGTGTTCTTGGATAAGCACCTGGGAGGGAAACTGCTAAGTCAAAGGTAACTGTGGTAACTGTGCTTGACCTCCTCTTCCATAGCAGCTATGCCATCTCACACCCATCAGCAGTGCTGGGAAGTCTGGGAGGTTTTGACACAAGTTCTGTGGTTTGTCCATCCTCATGTTCTCATCTTTAATATGTACTCAGAAACTCTGCTCAGTTGATGGATGCGTAAGAAAGTGGCTTTAAAAGAAGCAGCAAAATGAGGCCTGACCACAAAGTCACAGGTCACCTTCCAGAACAATTCTCTGCCTGATGTCCATCACGCACTCCTCTCTCTCCTGGACATGTTCCTCCCATTTACCCAGAACACCTTTATCTGCCTTCAGGCTCGACTCTCCTAACCAGCCTTCACTGGGCCACTATAGGCCTAGGGCTACGTAAAAGCTTCAGCTTCAGCCGTCCTCCAAGTTGCCCTACTGGCCACTCTGAAGAGCCCCACCAGAGCGCATCTGCAGGTGGACCAAGACACACCAGTGGGCAGCCAAGCTCCTGGCTAGGAGGGGAGTCTGGCACACCTTTGCTCTGCAGCCCTCTGCTGATCAGAACCTCCATTTTCTCCTCTTCTACCCTAAACCATACTGACACTTGGTTACACTGACAAGTTTACACATTATTCCTTGTTTTAGCTACATGAAAACAAAATAAAAATGAACTATGAACCAATGACCATGTTTGGGAGTGAAGCTGTCTCACTAGCCAATGTTTCTTTTGAAAACATTCTATATTAAGGAAGGGTGTGGGAACACTGCCGCATGGAAAGCATCCCACATCCCAACTCCCAAGACAGCTGGCAAGTGGAGGACCGCCCAACTGGGCATTAGAGGCTCATGGGCTGCTTGACCTGCCTTCCCAGAAGGGAAGCCCAGTGTTACCACACTTATTTAGACAGTCTGAGAAAGTTCCTAGAGTTGCTTGGGATGTTTTCTGTCAATATTTTAATAGTATTTTTTAAAAAGTTTGTCCTAGATATAAACTGTTTATCTAATACACAATTCCAAAGTGGTCAAATCCAATGCCAAGTTGAAGGACACAATCAGAACCCATGTTGACCCAAAAAATCTCTAAGCTGTTAGATCTATGTTAAAATTTTAACCTAATCACAACATCATTCCAACATAAGTGAACAAAGCAATTATGGAGTATTATACACACATAAAAAGGAAGGAAGCAGGCTGGGGTGTGGCTCAGTGGTAGAGTGCTCGCCTAGCATGCATGAAGCACTGGTTCGATCTTCCGCACCAAATAAAAAAATAAATAAATAAAGATATTGTGTTGACCTAAAACTAAAAAATAAGTTTTTGTTTTTTTTTTTAAAAGGAAGCACTGATAGATGCTACAACAGAGAAAAATCTTCAAACATTATGCTAAGTTAAAGTAGCCAGGCACTAGAGGACATCTATTGTGTGATGTCCAGAACAGGGGAATCCTACAGACAGAAAGCAGATTAGGGTTGCCAGGTACAGAACTCTGGAGAATGAGGAATGGGATGGAGTTTTTCTTTGGGGATGATGAAAATGTTTTGGAACCAGAGAGAAGTGATGGTTGCACAATACTGTGAATGTATTTAATGGCACTGAAGTGTTTGCTTCTATATAGCTAAATTTATGTTATTTGAGTTTCCCTTCCTTGTTTTAAAAAGGCAACAGAGCACCAGGAATCTGTAGGATATCAATACGGGGGTGGGAGGGGGGAAGCAGCAGAATATGATCCCTGAAAAAGTTTCTACCTATATATAGCACCAGAAATCCTGACTTCAGATGTCCAGCAACAGAGGAAGATTAAGGAAGCAAAAAGGAACACCTGCAGGCTGGCAAGGCGGGAGACGCCCTGGGAGCTCTGGCCCAGGCCTTCCCAACAGCACTACAGAGACTGGCTTGAGAAGCGTCCACCTCTTGGGTGGGGACTGACCCAACAGCAGGGATTCTCCATGGAAAAGAAGGCACTGATCACCTGGCACCTGAGGAGGCATCTCTGTGTGTCAAAGCAGAGAGGCAAGGGCTGGTGCTGCATAACATTAGCCAGCATCTATGGAGAGAGACTAGCTCAGCTTTTGCCCACTAGATACAAAGTCATTAACTGCAGGATCCAAGTCCTCGTCCTGCTTTATTTTTCTGCACAGCTGGCATCACCAAGGGACACTGTGTCCAGCTTCTCGTGTATCTGTTTTTTATCTGCCTCCCTTACCGCAGGGCAAGTTCCCTAGGGCAGGGGCTTTTGTCACCATCTGTCCCAGGACTGAGAATGTGACCTGGTGTGCATTCTGTAAACAAAAGGCTGAACCCAGTGGCGCCTGTTTAGTGCTTGCTCTGAGCTAGTCAGAGCAAACAGCCCTGTGCCTGTGGGTCACAGCCTGAGGGAGGTCCTGGACACTAACACACTGAGACCACGGCTGGAGGAAGCACCTGCAAAGGGCAAGGTGAGTGCCAAAGACACAGAGGCCAGCTCCACTCGAGTTGGGGCTGCCTCCCTCCCATTCCCCTGAGCGCCAGACTGGGGGCCTCCACACTGCCTTTTGCCAGCACATGTCTAAGCCCCATCTCCATGGAGTACTGCTCATGGGTGACATCAAATATGTGGGTTTCAGTGCTGATGAAAAGAGGCTTGAAGGGAGGCCACAGAGCAACACCAACACAACTGCCCACCTACCTGGTGCCCTTGTGTGCACATCTCATTTCGCCCCACCCACACCCTGCAGACTGGGTGACACTTCTCCAAAGAGAAAAGACTCCAATTGCCATTTTTAAAATAAATTACATGGCATTTTCAAGTAACTACATATTGATTACTTTGAAAATCAAGACACTGACAACCACACCAGGCAGAACAAGCCTTCCTAAAACACTGACAACACACTAGCACTATTTTAGCACTACTGAAGGTCAGATTACCAAATTTCTGGGCTGGGGTTGCAGCTCAGTAACCACGCACTTGCCTAGCATGTGTGAGGAACTGGGTTTGCTCTTCAGCACCACATAAAATAAACAAAATAAAGGGATTCTGTCCATACACAACTACAAAATTTTTTTAAAAAATAAAAAAAGATTACCACATTTCTGAGATGAAAATCCACATTCACCTTTTCAGTTTAAACCAAAGAGGAAAAAAGATAACCAGTCCTTCCTTTGCAGTGTATTGAAAAATACACCGAATTTCTAGACCTGGAAGAGTTTTAGAGTTCTCCAGATGTTTCTTGGAAAACTCCACAAAGTACTTTCCCAAAATTCTGGTATAATTTAATAAAAATCAATACTTCTCTAATTTAACCTTCACATCTTAGTTTTATAACTAATTATGAAATTGATTAATTCTAATTAATTACCAATTATGGAATCCAACCTACCAGTCCCATTTTCTATTTCTACATACACAAAAGAAATCAACATTTTGGTCTTGTGGAAAACATACTCTATTTGCTAAGACACAAATTTGATTCAAATTTTTCTTTATCCTTCTCTCCTTTACAAACATGTTTAAAAAAATAACTGTAATAATATCTTACTCATCCTGAACTCACTAGCATTTACCTCATTTATTCAGAACATAGCTAACAACCAAAAAATATTTCATAAAGACTGAATTCTTAGTCCTTTCAATCAAACTGTATCTGCAGGGTTAATGCTCTTGATTATTTGTTTTTGTTGTGTTTTTATGGAACAAAGTAAAAACCAAAGGCAAATCCATTCTAGGATTAGCTTATGTAGCTATTTGTAGCTACATAAGCTAATAGCAAGAGGACAAGCAGAAAATTTAATTTTTTCAATGTAAGAACTGGAAAAACACTCATACATTGCTGGTAGGACTGCAAAATGGTGTAGCCAATATGGAAAGCAGTGTGGAGATTCCTTGGAAAACTGGGAATGGAACCACCTTTTGACCCAGCTATCCCACTCCTTGGTCTATACCCAAAGGACAGAATACTACAGGGTCACAGCCAAATCAATGCTTACTGCAGCACAATTCACAATAGCTAAACTGTGGAACCAACATAGATACCCTTCAGTAGATGAATGGATAAAGAAAATGTGGTATATATACACAAAGGATTATTACTCAGCAATAAGAGAGAATAAAATGGGCTGGGGTTGTGGCTCAGTGGCAGAGTGCTTGCCTAGCATGTGCGAGGCCTTGGTACAATCCTTAGCACCACATAAAAATAAATAAACAAAATAAAGGTATTGTGTACAACTAAAAAATAAATATTTTTTAAAAAAAGAAAATAAAATCATAGTTTTGCAGGTAAGTATATGGAGTTGGAGAATATAATGCTAAGTGAAGTTAGCCAATCCCCAAAAAACAAACGCTGAATGTTTTCTCTTAGTGGGGTTGGGAGGGGGAGCATGGGAAGATTAGACAAACTCTAGACAGGGCAAAGAAGAGGGAGTGGGAGGGAGGGGGGCAAGGGGGTTAAAAAAAAAAAAAAAAAAGATGGTGGAATGAGATGAACATCACTACCCTAAGTACATGTATGAAGAGGACATGAATGGTGTGAATATATTTTGTATACAAGCAGAGATATGAAAAATTGTGCTCTATATGTGTAAAATGAATTATGATGCATTCTGCTGTCATATATAACAAATTAGAATAAAAATTTGAAAAATTTTTTTAAAAAAGAACTGGAAAAACAGAGCAATCAAGGTTTACTTAAAGCAAAGTAAAAAACAATCTATTTTTACAGGAAAATTGCTGTATTAGTAAAAGCCAAATAACAGTAGTAAAAGTAACTGAGTCATCAAGAAAATTACATTTTATCTGTCATATTTCATTTTTATGAGAGTACGAAAGTATTTCATAAATTGCAGAAATGTGAACCCAAATATGTAAAACTAGTTACAACAGGACAGCTTTAATTACTAGAGGGGACCCAGGTCTTCGAATCCTAGGCCATCCAGAAGGACTGAATTGGTGTTCATAGATAACAGCATATTATTAAGCATAGTTTCCTATTCAATAATGTGCTTCCCCTAAAGCCCTCTAGTATGGAACTGGCTAGGAAAAGTGGAAAAATCAGGTAATTTAATATTTAATCAACCTGGAACAAGCCTAGAAAAGAGCCTAGCTCTTTAAAAAAGAAAGAAAAGAGGGGCTGGGATTATAGCTCAGCGGTAGAGCACTCCCCTAGCATGGGTGGAAAATAAATATTTTTAAAAAAAATCATACTTTATTTAAAAAAAAGAAAGAAAGAAAAGAAAACTATACTGGTTACTTGAAACATTTTACATCAAATTGTAATTCAGTACTAAATCTCATTTCATTAGTTCTTTCAGGAAAACTCATAAACACTAGGCTAAATTTTAGTTAATGTATATTATTAAATTGTTACAATATTATACATTATTAAATAATGTATATTATTAAATAATTGGATTTTATATCATTACAACTTCTTTTCAATCTGCTTGATTCTTGGTTTCAATAAGAGAGTTCCTTTTCCAATAACCAATGAACGGATTCATAAAACGTGGTCCATCCACACAACAGATGACCACAGAGAGGAATGAAGCGCTATCGCACACTACAACACGGAGAAACCACAACAACACAGTGCAAGTGAAAGAAGCCAAGCCTGGTGCACAGTCCACAGTGTGGATTATCCAGAACAGGCAACCACAGAAACAGGGCCGTCAGTGGCTGCCAGGAGCTGGATGTTTTGGAGGAAATTGAGAGACTGCTGATGGGTACAGGGTTTCTTCAACGGTGATTAAAATGCTCTAAACTGACATCAGGATGCTTACACAGGTCTATCATTCTATTTCAAGCCACTGAACTGTATAACTTAAGTGAGTACATTGCTCTAGAAATAAAATAAACCAAAAAATAGCTTAAAATTTTCACCTAGGCTAAGAACCTTGCTGATATTTCTTACTCAAGAAAGCGCTGCACACCACAGACAGAGCTGTTGGAAGAAACAGAAACCCCAGTGCAAGCTGGAGCACCTCCAAGGGGGGTATACAAACTGGAAATTTAATAGCTACTAAATAAAGTAGCAGCATGACCAGAGCTGGGAAAGCCAACATTTCCACTTGAAGTTCCAGTGGCAGAGGGACAAAATTGACATCCTAGAACCATCAACTCTCTGAGTGCTCATGATCAGTTTTCTTTCAGGAACCAGAGAGAACACCATGTTAAGTTATTCAGGATAAGAAATTCCCTGTGGTATGTGTGGGAGAGACAAGGAAAGTCTTGAAATTTTTTTAAATATACTTTTAAATGTTGATGGACCTTAATTTTATTCATTTATTTATATGCAGTGCTGAGAATGGAACCTAGTGCCTCACACATGCTAGGCGAGCACTCTACCACTTAGCCACAACCCCAGCCCCTTGAAATGTTTTCTATTGTTGTTGTTGTTTGCATGGTCATCCTAAAAGCTTTTAACCTTCCACAATTAAGTGTGCCCCAAGTCAGTCACTTTAGTCTTGGAAAACATGGCTCAGGCAAGCAGACTCTGGGTAACAGATTCTCTCCAGGGAGCTACCATTTCGTGATCTAGGCCTTTGTGGAGGTGAAAGTTACACAGGTCAGTTGACACAGATACCCAATGACAACACCATCTTTCAGGACCAAGTAGAGCTTCTCCCCTTTCTACTTCATTTTGCCAGCCCTGCAACCACAGCAAATGTTCCATCACTTGCCATGAGCCTCTTTATTGTTCCTTTAGAAAAAGATAAGGAATCCACTGAGGAAAAAAGATCATGCTCAAATTATCATAAAGAGGAAAATTCAGCTCAGTGATGTATGTCTGTGATCCCAGCTGCTTGGGAGGCTCACAAAGAAGAATTATATGAGTTTGAGGCCAGCCTACCATTGAGCAAGACTCCATATTAAAAAAAAAAAAAAAGAAGGAGGAGGAGGAGGAAGAAGGAGGAGAAGGAAGAAGAAGGAATATGTACCCAAACCAGAAAATAAAATGGGGAGACAGATATCTAATCCAATAGCCAGACAATGCCCAGATACCTTCTCGCCCAGGCCACAAGTGACTCAAGGAGGAAACACTTTTGTGTGTTCATCATTTGAGCAGAATGGACAGAACTCACAGAGAAACTCAAAGGAAATGGAAATGAGGGCAGCCTGCAGGCCTTGGAAGTCTGTCCCCAGTGCTATTAAAAAAAAAAAAAAAAAAAAAAAAAAAAAAAAGCTACCTGGGCATGGTGGCACATGCTTGTAATCCTAGCAAACTCGGCAGGCTGAGGCAGGAGGATCCCAAGTTCAAGGCCAGCCTGCGCAACTTAGTGAGACACTGACCAAAATGAAAAACAAAAACGGGCAGGGGCATAGCCATTGTACTCCTAGGTGCAATCTAGTACCAAAAAAAAAAAAAAAAGAAGAAGAAGAAGAAGAAGAAGACAACGACAAATAAGAAGAAAATGACAGGGAATCAAATGTTCTGCATCAGAGATCTTAATAAAGAAAAACAAAGAAAGCCATACCAAGCCTTTATGACACCAGAGGGCACTGAGTTCCCTCTCCCAGCTCTACAGACAGTAGGCAGACCCCAAAGCTCCCCAGCCACCAGAGCGAGTATGTCCTCCATTGATAGAGTAACTGGGAAGAATGTCAGTAGTCCAGTACCTGTTCAGGCCCACTAGTAAAACCCACCGTATTGAAAACTAACCTCATCTGCTCTCTGCAATGTAATGTTCAGGTAGGAACTGAAGTACACTTGTTAAACAAATTAACTTGCTTCACATTTTCTCCATTACAATAGTGTTTCTCAAACTTTCAAAACCAAGTGGGGTTCCTCTAGCAATACCATATTTTGTACAACACAGTGATCCTGAAAAACCACACTTCTAGAATTATACTTCTAGAATTCAATCTTATTTATATTCAAAGGAAGTAAAGAACCCTTTATAAAGAATCTCACACATACCCTGCAATTTAGTGGTTCTGTAAATCCGAGTTTCTCTATGCTAAATTTGTCTAAATGAGGGTTTGCAGTTTAAACAAATGGACACAGGAGAAACCACTTCTTCATCTTAAGGAAAGTACTACTTCTCAGTAGTGAGAGAATCTCAGCTCTTCTTAGAGAATGGTAGGGTCTTAAGGCACATTCAGTTCAAAGTTCACATTCTACAAATATGAGGAAATTGGGAACCAGCAAGATCTAGCAGAACCAGAGAGATTTTTGCCCAAGTGTGCTAAACTTGTCAGTGAAGAAAACAGAGAATGCTAGTCTATGAGAATAACAGAAATTTTAGAAACCTCCCCTCCCCTCAATTTTTAGACAGCTCATTTACAAGACAAAAATCAACATTAATGGCCATAAGCAGTAGCAGCATTTTCTCTTGGGGAAAAGAATTCAGTTTGGAAGTTACAAAACACAGGCCATCCATACTTTAAATAGCAACACTTACTGGGGCAAAACTAACTGAATCAATATGCAAAAGCCCCTTTTATTTAAAACTGCAGAGTGGAATGCTGTATTTTAACATCCACACACAAGAAAATGAATCACAGGCCTGTAGATTTTCTTCCTCTCTCCACACCATATTGTTAAAAAATGAAATTAAAATTTTCCAAACAATTCAAACACGAAAATAAATAATTCAAAAGCTGCTTTCTGTACTACATTTTTCTCTGGAAGGGGAAAAAAACTGAACAGGATTTAATGGCATTACATAAAAATCCTGGAAATTATGCACAAAGACCATCCTGGAGCTTTGCCCACAAAGGGTATGCTGGTTTTTAATGTGCATAAATGATAATCAAATAAGAATTACCAGAATTATTATTAAAGATAAATACACTTCTCTAAATATCCATTTTAAAAAGCTTAAAAATAATTGCCTAAACTAAGCCATTCAACCCACACTCTCTGGGCCCTCAGTGAGCTGGGGTTTTCAGACTGCGCTTTCTTGCCCTGCAGCGCAAACTCGCTGTGCCCAGGCCCCACCTCAGGTCCCCAAATGCTCTCCTCCACAGCCTTCCCTAGCTCCTTTCAGGACCCGCAGGCTCCACTCAGTCAACCACTCAACCATTCCTGGCAAAGCTTCATCATCTTCTACCTTCAGTTTACTCTGTGCCAATGTCTGGGGTGTGGTCTCCCATCCCAGAGTGCCCAACATAGAGTGTGAGAAGGAAGATTCACTCTTTCATCAATTCCATACCAACTCCAACCTCCCTCAGTATTTAGCGGGGACTGACTTTAGGAGCCCCAATGGACACCAACATCCAGGGACACTCCAATTCCTTGTGTAAAATGCCATCAATGTTTATATATAACCTGAGCATACCCTTCTGTATATCTCAAATCATCCATAGGCTACCCTGAATACTGCATACAATGAAAGTGCTATATAAATAGTTGTTAAACTATATTATTTAAGGAATAATGATAAGACTATACAGGTTCAATACAGAGACAATTTTTTTTTTCCTAAATGTCTCCCTCTACATTTGGCTGAGTTCTGCAGATGTGGAGATCACAGATGAAGGGCTAATTGTATTACTGAGCATCTACTACATGCCAGCTTATATTCCTGGCACTAGGAATACAGCCATACATAAAACATGGAAATTACCACCCAAAACACACTGCAATGGAGTGGAGAAAAAACATGAAAAAAACCAGTCAGTCAAACACACACAGTACCTGAGGGGAGAGTGGTCAGCCCTTCCTTCCAGAAGGACATTTTCAAAGCAAGACTACCAGAAGAGAATCCTGGAGTTGGGCCTCTGATACCTTCCACATCTGTCCTGGAGATGGAGCTTGCTGGGCTGGGGGCACTCCTCAGTCTGCACACAGGTCGTCTATATTTTGGTTTAGGGGTTCTTTCCCTTTATTGTTCTTTATCACTATTTACCTACAGTCACAGGCACCTGTTACTCAACAGGATTAGTGGGAAGATACCACAGAAAAAAACACCACATTGCTCTATAATTGCAATCTGTAAGAATGCAAAATTAAAGCCTCTAGAGAGCTTGAAGATGCACATAGCCTCGCTTCTATGTCTTATTTTTTTCACATAAACAAGCATATCCTATTAATTTTCTTTTCAAAACAGGAGAGGGTAAACTTTAGCTTGGTCTCTGAATAAACATATCAGAAAAACAGAATTAATGAGATTTTAATACCTATAATTTCTCTGCTCCTTAAAAATGCTACTGAGTACAAAAGCTATTGAAGACCACTGGGGTCATATGAAATGAACTCAGGGGGCAACTTGCAGGGGCCTGCAGGGGCCCAAAATAGGGCAATTTTGGTATCAAAAGTAAAATATCTGTCATAGGAGGAAAGCTAAGATTCAAGAGTCTACATTAACTGTTGAAGAAAGGCTCTGGTCAGTTTGAGGGTATTAAGAAACCAACCCAGTCTGAAAATTGATCTATAAAGCAAAGAAGCCAATGAAATATAAACCTCTGAGCACACACATGTCCCTATCCTAAGATCTCCCAGTGGCTGAGATGATGATGTGTGCAGGACTGTGCCATGTGAATTGGAAAAAAGTGTGGTTGTTTTTGGCTGCTACTGCTGCAAAGAAAATCACCCCATTTTCAATAACACTAGCTAGTAAATCTATTCTCTGTTGAGAGTTTCTATGTGCCAACTACTTAACATGTACTTAATATTTAATCCCTACAAAAATTCCTTGAGGTGGGTACCAGTGTTTTCTAATATAGTCCTTTGGGTTTAAATACTAGTTCCACCTTTAATATCTTTTTCTGGCTGTGAGACCATCATAAGTTACTGATTCTCTTTGTGCCTCAGTTTCCTCACCTATAAACTGGAGGTGATAAGAGTGCCTTCCTGCCAGCTGTATCCATAATACAGCAAAGTGGGTGCATATTCATTTAGATTTTTTGATTTGGCTGGTGTCTCCTTACCTTCCTAGGCAATACATTCCAAGGGGAAGGGCCACGGCTCTGTCTCTAGCACCTCGTCCAGGCCTCCCAAGTGTAGGAACTCTTTCAGTATTTAATAAATAAATAAGTGAGTATGTATTGTAATAACTGCTCTAGTTCAAACCGCAGCCAATACCTCCAGGGTCACAAAGCTGGGGATTTTCCCATAATCCCTCAACTATTAAAGGCCTCATCATCATAAGTACCTCAAAGCTCTGGGGACCTGAAGCAACCCAAGAACAATACTGCCTGGGCTCTCCAGGGTTTCAATAAAGAAGCTGCCAAACTCAGTAGCGAGAGTTTAACCAGGGCAACCTATCAGTGTTTCAGATTTTGGACACTTGCCCTTCTTAATTTGAGAAACTGACACAATCACAGTCCCTGGTGTGCTCTGGGTTTCACACTACATTATACAATAGGTGCACCACACAGAGGGTAGGAGAAAAGAAGCACCCTGCGGCACAGACCGCAGCTTGCCTGGGCTGGGTCAGTTCTTACTAACTGCAGTGGCTGCAAGAGCCCTGCTTGAATCACCTCATTTGATTCTCCCCACAACCCTCTGCCAGAGGTTCTGTCACTCCTAAAACCATGGAGCCTCCACCAGGCAGCCTAAGGTCCACAGCTCAGAAACTGAAGAACTGAGATTTTAGTCCAAATGTGTCAGAAAAAAAGCCCCATGTACCTAATCACCAAGTTATACTGCCAAGGGATGAGCCCTCCAAAAAACTTTACAAAACAAAGTTGAGGTTCAACATTTTTTTATCACAAACCCTGAACACCAGCAACAAAAGTATGGCAGGCTCACAAAAGAGTTTTAGGAACCAGGTAAGAAAAAGCAAATTTTTTAACTAGAGTCACTTGTTACTTTCACAATAAATGGAAAATGCCTGTCATAACTCCCAATTTCAGCTGATTCATATCCAAGGCAGCATATCTATGTGGCACATACACTGTGTCCCATCTTCCTATCTCACAGCTTAGGGAGGCAGTTCTCAAAGGGGCATCCCTGGACCCTTAGGGGTCCCTAACACCTTTGCAGAGCATCTGTGAGGTCTAAACTATTTTCACAATAACATTAAGGCCTTATTTTCCTTTTTTCAGGGTTGACTTTCATAATGATGGCAGGAAAGCTACGTTTGTGTGTGTGTGTGTGTGTGTGTGTGTGTGTGTGTGTAAGGGGACGGGAAGAGACTGCTAATGCCTGAATGTGAGTCAAAAAAGAGGCACCAAACTTTACCAGCCCTGTGTTCTTGACCACTGTAGGCTTGCAGGAAGAAAGTATGTCCCAGTGAAGCAGTATAAATTCATGACTATGCTATATCTCATCCTTGAGCATGTGCCTTTCTAACAGTCTGTGATAAAGTGTGAAACAGGCCATAGCAGTTGGGTTGCACAGCAAAGCCTCATGGCTGTCAGGAAAACCAGCTGGGGCTACAAGCTGAACTAGCATCACTGTCATGGGACATCATCTATACTTGACCTATGTGGTCATTCAGACTGAAGTACTGGCAGACTGTGCCTGAGAAATGAACGAAACAAGTCTATCGCTTCAAGTAAAGTACTGACAGTACTTGTTGCTAGTGATAAAATTCAAACCGTCAATGAAAACTAGAATTTGGAAAACATACCAGCTACTTTAAAGTTGGCACCCACCCAGTATTCTAAAGTCTTTCCTGATATCAGCACTTGGAACATCTGCATAACTCAAGAAACCAGCATTTCCAAATGACCAGTGCATAATGGTACAAAATCACACCTGGGAAGAAGATTTGTTCAAAACTCAGCTGACCCAAAACTCATGGTCGGGTGCTCAGGTTCCATGTTGCAGCTCATCTTTTAAGAAACTACCTCTTGTTGAATATTGGTGCAGTATCAAAATTATATATACCCACAATTATCTAAAATGCTATGAAAATGCACCTCCATTTTCCAGCTACACACCTATATGAAGCCAGATTTTCCTCACATCTTTCAACATCCAGGTACAGACTGAATGCCAAAGCAGCTAAGAAAATCCAGCTTACCCACTGAAAAATGGTTTAAATGATATTTTTGTTATATATATTTTACATTTTTTTAATTCAGTTTTTTATTAATCCAAACAGACATTAAACCAACATGCAAAAATATAAAGTGGTTTCCCCTTCTTGCCAATTTTTTTTTTTTTTGGAAATAAGTTACTTTTTGAAATATACATTCATTTTTATCAAAATGTTATTTATATTAACATGCAATGGATATAACACACTTATTATTATTTTGAAAAGAATTAAAGAAATATTTATTTAAACTTCTCAGATTGTTTCAGTTTCTAATATAATAAATATCAAGAGAAAAGTTATACAAACAAAATCTCTTTCATGTCCCTAGTAATTTTTAGGAGTACAAAAGAGTACTGAGATCAAAAAGTTTGAGAACCACTGGCTTACAAAGAGGCTTATAAGCCTGGGACCCTGATCTTCAAATCCCTTCCCACTCTCCAGCACCCCACCCTCTAGGCCATAGCTGCTGCCATCACTATTGCTACCTGGACTGCTTCTGCCTCCACTGCCAGCTCCAGACTCAGGGTCAAAGCTGATGTTCCCACCAGTTCTAAGGGACTGAGCTCAACTGTGGAGAGGAGGCTGGAGAATGCTAGAGAAACTAAAAAAAAAAAAAAAAAACTGACCTCCAAAAGCAAGCAAGTTTTAGAAAGTATGGCTTTGTTCACCAAAAAAATGACCCACTTATGGGCTGGGGTTGTGGCTCAGCGGTAGAGCACTTGCCTCACGTGTGCGGCCCTGGGTTCGATCCTCAGCAACACATAAAAAATAAATAAAGATACTGTGTGTTCATCTACAACTAAATAAACATGTTTTTAAAAAATGACCCGCTTAGCCATGGACTGGGTTGGCATGGCTAGCACATGGCTCAGTTCACTAGGTTCATCAGCAAACTGGCTGTAATGTCATTGACTTCACCAGTCTTCCTAAAGCCCGTCTCCCTATCTGTGCAGGCCTGACCACTGCTGAAGTGAAGGCTCCCTCTGATGCCACTCAGTTCCTTCCCTCCATTCTGAACAACACCTGAGTCTAGAAGTCACATGTCAGATTCTTTCCTGTTCAAAAAATATACATCCCCTTATAAAGTTCCCTCCATGATGCTAGAGCCTGTTGGAATGGGTCTTTAGGAGTCTCATGTACCAAGTACAAATAGCGGCCAGAGCCACATGAGTGAAATGTCACTCAGTCCAGGTCTTCCAGTGGTCAGCAGATTCCTACCACCACCAAGAGAGGGGATCTGCAGAATTTTAATCATATTACTACATCAAATCCCAAAGAAACAAAAATACTGAGACCATTAACTCACAGAAAGAGAATTCAGGTACGGCTTAATCACACTCATACAGGGAAAATTCAATATGATGGGATTTTTTCCAAGATTATTATTCCCTTCAACAAAGTAGATAGGTGATACTGTCCAGTATGTAGAAACAATTACTATTTGAAACAGGCTAACTAGTAGATGAGAACCCTGAAACTTCTTTACTTACTCTATTTCTCCTTTTATACTTTTCCCTTTCTTAATAACTCTACTTGAAAAAATGACTTTCCTTCCTTTTGCATTACACCAGCGGTTTGGCAAATCTTATCCTTAACTTTGTCAAACGTTGAGTCTATTTAAAATCTGGCATTCAGAATCAAAAGCTGTATGCAACTTACTGGAAGCCATATAACTTGGTCCCAAAGACCTGGAAAAAGCTCTCATGGGTACTGCTTGAGCATAGACTCTACAGGTGGTTGTCATCTCCCCATCCCCAGTCACTGAGTTACATTTTCTGCTTCATCTTATCTCTGCCACTTGCTGCCTAAGAGACTGTGTTTCAACATGCACAAGAGACCCAGAACAAGAATGTGGGTAAGCACAGAATTTCCAAGAGGGAAGGTGGAGCCATCAGCTAAGGAGCCCGCACCACAGCTACAAGGCTTACATGCTTAGGAGGAGACAAGACACCCACCCACATTGGAGGGAGGGAAGGAAAGCCCTGCGCATGCAAGGGCACCCAAAACTGGGACCTTGGTAGGGCTCTTAGCTGTCAGAAACAAGGATGGGCTGGGGTTGTAGCTCAGTGGTAGAGCGCTTGCCTCTCATGTGAGAGGCACTGGGTTCAATTCTCAGTACCACATATAAATAAATAAATTAAATAAAGGTCCATCAACAACTAAAAAAGAAAAAGAAACAACAAGGAGCCCAGACTCCCAGTATGGGACAGGTACCACCAAAGATGAAGCAGAGTGCTTCAATCCACCCAGGCAGCAACTAAGCAGGAAGTCTTCTAAGTACCCACTTCAGAAAAGGCGAAGGCCTTAGTCACTGAGGTGGCAAAAGGTAACGATACATACAAATCTCTCCCCTAAGGGATCCAATAGCCCAGAATTTGGCCTGGGTAGTCTTGTCTTTTCTAATCTCTACATCTAACAATGCAATTTGCCAGACACTCCTTTCTACAAGGATGTAATCAGTGGTGTGGACTCAGAGGAACTGAGCATCCTGGTTCCAGCTCCCTCATATCCATGCAGGGAGAAGAAGGCTGGAGAAGCTTCCTAAGTTTCACTTTCTGTCACTGTGACTCTACATCAACAGGAAAAGCCAACAGCTCTGGATAATACTACTCATCTTTCTTGTCTCTGCCCACAGCAGAAAAGAATGGCCAGGTCCCCCACAGGCCTCAGGGTTCATCCCAAATGCTGCAAAAGGGCCCTTATTCCATCACTCAGATCAGCCTGCTCCTCCTTATCTCCTCGCTTTGTAGGTCATTTCCAAAACCCTATCTCTGTGCCAAAAAATTCCTTCAGCTTTCTCTCTCGGTGACTAGCCTCCCTGTCTTGGATTTCACACACGCATTCTACAGCTCCCTTCCTGCTTTATGTTTTCTCCTTAGAAATGATCATAAGACAAATGCTATATTTTTATTATTCATTGTTGGACTCCCCTAACAACTCCACTATTAGAAATTCTCTACAGAAGACCAATTAATTCAAAATTCCTTTTCCTTATTGCTATTGGAATTTTTATCAGTTTTGTTCACCGCTGTACCCTAGAACTTAGCACTGTACCTAGCATGGAATAATTTGTTGAATGAATAAATGAACAAGACAGAGGTTCCAAGCCTGTTTCACCTTCTGCAAATCTATCCTGCAGGCTCCATTCACACCATGGGCATGGCCAAAGGCATCTCAACCCTTCCTGACTCCAGACCACCTCCAGGTCAACTCCAAAAACTGAAAAGACCGTCTCCCATTGAGACCATCAGGCTCCTCCCCTCCTCCTGCCAGCCAGTTTAAGTCTGGCATGGAGTCCCATCCAGTTGATCTTCACATTGCTCACATCTGCCCCATCATCTCCAATGCCACGTCAGTTACCTTCATTCAGGCCATGACCCCATCTGGGATTTGCTCAAACAGCTCATTAATCCTCAATCTCATACCTTTCCATGCTACAGTCCTTAGAAATGAAAGAGCAAATTTTCTAAACCTGTTTTGTGCTTCAGTGATGACCAGTGACTTCCCTCAACTACAGAATCAAATCCAAACCCCCTCAAGCTATACACTTCTTTGTTCTGATGAATATGGACAAATGCCCTGTGCCAACAAGAAACACCACTCCAAGCCACTGCCCAGGACTGTCCATTCCACACTTAAGGTTCTTCTTTGTCCTCCTGGAGAGCCACACCTTGATCTCAGGACCCTCTCTAAAGTGTCCCTGACTCAAGGACCTAGTCTACAATAAGACTGATAATCTGGAGCTCCCCAAGGTCAAGAGCTGTCATAGGTCCATCTCCACATCCTCAGTGCCAGGCACATATGGCAGAAGCACTGCATGGATTTTAGAGAGAGTGAGTGAGCACACAGAAGTAATGCAATGACCTTCCATACAGCCTTCTCACATCAAGGGCATGGAGCAGCTTCCCTTCATGCTGCCAGGCCAATTCTAGAATCCCTGCACGGCCCACTGGTGCTCATTTCTAGAGTTCTCTACCAAGACTTTTATCAGGAAAGGGGTAAGAGATAAAAAATAACACCCTACATTACACAGAGAAACCTGCCACAAGTTCAAAGATGGAATGCTAAGAAAAATCTTACACACTAAGTTTAGCCATGTACATGAAAGGGCTTCTATAGGTTATGCTCTCATGTCACATAACAGATTTGTACATCAGGACAGTCATCAGCGTCAGGAAGTTGTGTAGACATATTCTATTACTGGAGGCCTGTCCACAAAGGTTTCAAAATGAGCCGAAGAAAGCAAAAATCACAGTCTCAAGGAAACAGTTAAAGGAGGAATACTAAATTTAAAAAATCAGTGGGTTAGCTAAGCCTTCTATGTTTTCCTACCTCCACACAGTACTAAAACTTTTCCTTTATAAATATACAATGTACACAAATTTAAAGAAAAAGCTAATTTACCCTATTTGAGATATTTTTTTTAAGTCAGCAAACCCTTCCAGACTTTTTAATTTTTTTTACTCTTTGGTCAGTGTCTTTGGTCTACACATTGAAAATAAAAATTACCAATAAATTAAGAAAAGTAGATATTACCAAAGGTTTGAGGACTTGGCAATTTTCCAAGCTTGACACTTGATAATTGCACCTGTTTTTTATTTCTGAAATTCCAGAAATAGACCATACAAAGTACAACTTACAAAACTGATATTGTTGTCCTTTGGCCCAACATATCTGATTATTACCACAATGCAATACAGTCCAGCATCCCTGTGTAGAATCTGTCTCATAATCCCTGACGACAGAGCCTGTAACTCTTAGATCCTACAGATGCCAAAATGTCAAGGAGGGATTACATCCACACCCAACTCCACTGACACTTTTGGACTCAAGAGCAGATGCCACCCTCATAATCAGAAAGACACTTGTCATGGCAGAAGCATTCAAGTGAACTGAAAGTGTCATTTCTGACCTCAACAACACAACAATTAAAGCTCTTCAGGTCAAAGGCAATTCTCAGGTGAAAATATTTTGCTGCTATACCCATAAATTCTTCAACAACAAAACAAATGCAATAAAAAATTTCAGGAGAAAGATAAAGCACCTTTCCAGATAACAAATAAATGTGGAGCTCAGATCACAAACTAGAGAAGGAAAATGCTCATCCAGCACACGGCAGTGTTGCAAGGCCCACAACCTATACAAGACCAACCCAGCCACTTCGCTGCCTCTGGTTTAAACTCTCGCTTCTCCCATGATTGAGAAATATTCCTTCTCCTTCTGAGGATTCCCTCTCCTGGGGCTTTTAGCTGTGTAATTATGCAGCATGTGGGCACCACAAAGTATAATACAGCTTCACAGATGTAGGCTTTTAGAAATCAATGTTATTTTCTCTACATACTTGTAAAACAGAAGTTCCCTTCAATCCAGAAGACTTTTAGTAAAACATAAGAACTATTTCAAAGAGCAAGAAAGGGTAAGGGTAAGAAACACAGCAGATGACTTAGAATTCTTGTTTTTGGTCCTACTTATTTATATGCTACTTCCCAGACCTCAGAGAAAATTTTAAAAAATAATAAAATAAGCAGCCCAGTAAAAACAATAAGAACAGTAGTTAGGAACATAAGACCAGGGACCAGGGACAGGGACCAGATACAAATCTGAGGGCTGAGGGAGGGGGCACTGGAGCTTCTTGGTACCTTTTTCACTTTCAAATCATCTGATGGCTGGTAAAGTTCAACAGTCTAAAATGCTGGGGTCTATGTGATAAGACAAGTACCATAATAACAAAGCATTGTTCAACAAACAAAAGTTGAAAGCTGAAAATGAAAAAAATGTTTTAAGAGATGCGGGCAAAAGCGGTGTGCACTGAGAGGTGTGCAATTCCACCTAATTCTTGAAGGGCACAGCTGACTTCCCATCTCTATTTTGACAATAAGCGAAGTAAGACCTCGAGGGGAGAGAGGTTTTAGTCTTCATAGTTTTGTCAAAAGGGATAGAGGAACATATAGATGGGCATGGGACATTAAGGTGACTAGAGATTGCAAAGGCAATCTCTAGAAGTGCTAAAAAGTTCTGACTGCTAAAGGGCTCCCAAATCCTTATATTCTTGGGACAGGCCCCTGGAATTTTAGAAATGTCAACAGCTGACTGGCAGTAAAGGCACTTTCAAGGTCCTCCCTCCTTCTAAAGGTCTCATCTAGGTCAGCACTGTCTCAGTGTCCATGTCCACAGCATGACTAGGTCTGTGATATTTGACTCACTGGAGAAAAAGTCACACTGATCCTGAGATTCCCCCATGGTTGGTATCCTGAGACAGTTGAGCTGCCTCCAGACACTGATGCTGCAAAGAGATTTTTTAAAAATTATTTAATACAAACAGGATGGGGAGGAAGATGACAGAGTAAAGAAATGCACATACCTTTCAACTGGTCAGCAACCACACTCTGGCCAAGGCGTTCAATAACTTTCCCATCTTCCATTTCGTACCGGTCATCTAAGTATTTTGCAGTGGCCTCAGAAATGTGAACTTTGCCAGCCACTCCCAGCTGCTCCATGAGATTGGCCAAGTTCACATCATTGGACCATACATCAAACTTGAACCTCCTCATGCCCAAGATGCCACACAAGACAGTCCCGGTGTGAACCCCAACGCGCATGTTCACCATTTCCTTCTTCTCCTGGCAGAACTGCTCAATAGCTTTTATCATGCCTAGGCCCATTTCAATACAACAGTAGGCATGGTCTGCCCGAGGCTCGGGACACCCTGCCACACAATAGTAACAGTCTCCCAGAGTACTGATCTTCTCACACTTGGTCTCCTCACACAGTCGGTCAAAGCGACCAAACAGGTCATTGAGGAGCCCCACCAAGGCATGAGCAGACTTGTTGGCACTCATCTTGGTGAAGCCTACAATATCTGCAAATAAAATACTAACTTCTTCAATCTGCTGCATTTTAAAAGGGCGGAATGCTATAGGAGCTTTCTGTATGGAGAACTTTTTCTTCCTGTTCTTGGGGCTAGAGGTAGCATGCCTCTTGATGGAATTCTCACTTTCCTCATCCCCCTGTTTCATTAAGTCATCGGCTATGATTCTTGGCATCACAGAATGAATCATCCTCTCTTTGAGGGCCTTTTCTACTTCCAGATCTTTTCCGTGCATGATGGATTGTCCTACCTTGAGGAAGGTGCTCCTGGACCTCACCTGAGACATGACAAACAGGTGGATCCCAATGGCATGGATGCAGACGTGGAGCAGAGCTCGGCTCAGTAGCTCCCAGTGCAGGGCCTGGGCTGCGGGGGAGGGGAAGCAGTCTTCATCTCGGAAGTGATAGCCAAATGTCTCAAAAAGGACTGAATAGGCCACCCCCAAAAACAAGCTCAAGTACAAAGGTAAGTGCATGACGGTGTAGAGTAAAAGGAGCACTTCCACGCACATTGAAAAGCTCCCCACTTGGGATAGGCAGGTGTCTGTGGGCTTGGTTGCAGGAGTATGATTGTAGCTGTCTACGCGTCCTGAGAGGGGTGTCAAAACCTGAAACTGGGCAGCCAGAGTCAGGGCAAATACCAGCAGGGTGAGAGCCAGCGAGGTCCACGGGTAATGTTGGGTGTACAGTTTGGTGAAGGTAAACAGAAAAAAGCCCACGCACACCACCAAGAAGCACAGAGTGGGGGCCACCATGACGAACAGTTTGGATCTCATGTGGACAGCGAAATAGATGCTCCAGAGAAGGCAGGCGAAGCCAACATAGAAGAGCGCATACCGGAAGCGGCGCTGGGTCTGTGGGAAGCAGCGCTCCAGGCAGGCCTCCTCCAGGTTCACCGAGTCGAACTTGGGGTTCCACCACCGGCTGGAGGCCCTCTCGAACAGCTGGGGCAGCTTCTTCTGCCTGCGCAGGCGGCCCCCGCCACCCACTCGCCGGGGAAGGCCCCCGGAGTCCCCGGAGCTGCTGCAACTGGATGAAATGCTGTACTTGCAGTGCTTGGGGTGGCTGTTGCAGGACAGCTGCTTGGGATTGATCTTCACCCTCACGCTATTGCTGTCTCCGCTCGAGTCGCAGCTCACCTCGGTGCTGTGGTGATGCAGCAGCTGCTGGTGGGGCGGGGAAGCCATGTTGCCGAGTTCTCAGAACCTCCCTGGCCGGGTCAGGGGTACCTGAGGGCAAAACGACGAGAGTTAGAGTGACCCTACTACACAAACGTCCGGAGGGCCACGCGACCTGTGCGTGTCCTGGGTGCGGCCTCCAACAAGCGACTCGGGGAAGCCACCATATGCTCACAAAAACTGCCGATTTATCGGACAGTCAATGCCCCCCCGCCCCACCTTCGGGAAGCAAGAACTGCCCGGGACGGACCTGGTGCTCCCGAGGGTCTCAGGTCCCGGACACAGTGCGCTCCCCTCGGGCGCCCTCGCCAGCTGGTGGCCTCCGCGCCGTACGCCTCCAACTGCGGCTCCGAAGGGAAGTTCAGACCTTGAGCGCTCACGGCTCGGCGACCGGCTTTCGCAAAAACAACTCCGCCGGCGGCGAACAGCGCTTCATCCTGCAGCAGCGGCGCCCGGTGCGTCAAAGGCGCGCGGGCCGGACCTGCGGCGCAGACCGCGTCCCCTCCCGGAGCGGCCGAGCCCGAGCGGGCGACCCCGTCTCGTGCCCCTGGTGGCCACCCCCGCGCTCCTCCGGGTTCTGCCCGCGGCAGGGGACGAGTCCCGGCCCGCGAATTTGCGGAGCCGGAGGCAGGCAGGCTGCCCCCGTCGGAGCGGCCGGTCTAGCCGGGCCTGCTGCCCGCAGCCGAGAGCGCCTGGCCCCCACTTGGGGGCCGACAACGACCCGGGCCAAGCCGCCGGGCTGAGCACAGGGCGCCGCACCGGCCCCTCAGCGGGCAGCGGCGCGGCTGCCGCAGAGCCCAGCTCCCGCGACGCCGGTCAGGACGCCCGCCCGCCCGCCGCGCCTACGCCCCGGGGGCCCCTGCCCGAGCTAGAGATGCCGCCGCGGCCGCACCCGCCTCCAGCCCTCCCGCGGCGGCTGCCTCATGTCGGAAGAGCGGCCGCTGCCGCTGTCGCCACCATCTCCGGCCCCCTCCCCCTCCCGCTGTCACTGACAGACGCGCGCCCGCGCCGCCCCTCGCCCCGCCGCAGCGCGCACGCGCGACCCACGCACGCCTCCGCTCCGGGCACGCGCACGGGCCGCGCGCCGCCCCGCCTTGGAGCGCGCGCGGGGCTCGGGGCTGCGGGGCGGAGCACGCTCGGCTCCGCCCCCCGCCCGGGGCCTCACCGCCCCCAGGCCGCCCGCTGCTGGCGTTGCGGCCCGGCCACCCATTGCGGGCTGCCCAGAATGCCTGGAGACCACCTGCCCAGAAGAGGACGAGAGCTGCGGGGGTGCCACGTAGGGGAAGTCACCTTCTGATACATCGAAGTTTTCACTAAATTTGCCTAAAGGGAGGCTCCCCTTCTACAAGACATGAATGCGTGCTCCGGGTGGCAATAGATCCTCCCTGAACCTGGTGCTCACCGCGTGACCGCCACCGAGAACTGTCCCAAAGAGAGCTTGCCTCCCATCGTTGGGCGCCTCTCTCGCTCCTCCTGAAGAACTGTTTTTCCCTTTACACAAGTGAAATTTTCAAAGGTAAACACTGTCTGCCACGTGTAAATACAATCCTGTACTCCCCAGAACTATCCTGACCCTTTCTTCCACATACTATACAGCACTTCCTGCCAGTCACAGGGGTCTCTTCTTGCCCTCCCCCACCCCCCCAGGCCATCCCAAGGGCCCACACCAAGTCTCACTAAAAATTAGAGGATACAAAAGTAAAATGTGAACTATTCATACAATGGAATATTATTTGGCCATAAAAAGAAATGAAGCTGTGACCCATGCTACAAGGTGGATGAACTTTGAAAACATGCTAAGTGAAAGAAGCCAGAAACAAAAGGTCGCATGTTGATTTTATTCATAGAAATGACCAGAACAGGTAAATCCATAGAGATAGAACACAGATTGGTAGATGCCAGTGTTGGAGGAGGAATTGGGGAGTGACTACTAATGGGACTGCTATTTCCTTTGGGGTGATGAAAAATGTGGAAGTAGAAGTAACACAACATTATGAATTCGTAAATGTTGGACAACATTATGAATATATTTAATGCCTTGAATTACACACTTTAAAATGATTTAAATGGTAAATCTTATGTGTATTTTACCACAATATGGGGGGAGGGCACTACAAGTAACACATCATTGTTGTGGTAGTCCTGCTAAAAGTGCCTACTCTCAATCTAATCATGAGAAAACATCAGACAGTCCCAAATTAACAAATATTCTACAAGGAATTAACCCGTACTCATCAAAATTGTCAAGGTCATGAGACACAGAAACTGAGAAACTGTTACTAAGGAGATATAACAACTAAGTGGAACATGGGAACAGAAGAGGGTAGTAAAGGGAGAGGGTGGAGCCCCTACAGGTCTGCAGTTTGGGCACCCTGCTGCTGCCAACTTTCTGGTTTGGATCTTTGTCCTGCAGTTATGTAAGACCATGTTAACAATAGCGGAAACTAGATGCAGGGTAAGGGAAACTCCCCAGTATTTTTGCAACTTTTCTTTAAGTCTAAAAATAGCTCAAAATAAAAAGTTAAAAATAAAAACAAACTCTTGCTGAGCATCAGCTACATGCCAGGCACTCTCCTGTATCTGAGGCTCAGGAAAGGGGTGCACCGTTGTGCAAGCTGTTAAATGAAATAATAATGGTAAACTAATGTTGACCAAACATGTGCCAAGTGCCAGAAACTACTGGATGCTTTCACTTGTGACAGATTTGGTCCTTACCACAACCCTCCAAAATAGATATTATTATCCCTCATTAGGAGATGTGAAACTGGGGATTGAAAGGTAACAGGTCCCACAAAGGGCAAATCACAAGTTCACAACTGAAACCAAACCTCAGACTTGAGGCATGACACTCTGAATGAGCCTCCATTGACCCAGCACAGACCCTACCTGTCTCTTCCAGCTGGGCAGGAGACCCTCACAATTTGCATTTCTCTGTACTAATGCAATACTGCCCTCCCCACTTCCTGTTTTCCTTAAATTGGAAAGGTTTGTCTGTCTGCATTTTGCCTGCTTCTCAAATAATTTCAGTCGACCCACCATTTGTGATGACTTTCAAATTTATAATTTAAATAGTCCTGACAGATTTTGAGACACAGGTCATGCCCATACACATGTCCCTGATTCTCTATTTTTTTTAATATTTTTAATTGTAGATGGACACAATACCTTCATTTTATTTATTTTTATGTGATGCTGAGGATTGAACACAGTGCTTCACACATGCCAAGCAAGAGCTCTACCACTGAGCTACACCTCCAGCCCCCTGCTTCTCTTTTATATGTGCTCCTGGAAGCAATTTGGTAGCAGTCTCTGATGTTGAAACTGCTGTTGAAATATCCAAGCTGTAGGACACTTTTTGGCCTCCAGGTTAGGGTGTGAGTCACTCCATAAGCCCTCAGGGATTGAGGACTTGGTGCCCAGCACCCTACATTAGTCCCAAGAGGCATAGGATATGCTATTCCTTTTTTCCAGAGGCCCAGGAAAGATGCCTAAGAAAGGGCTGCAATACAGAGATGGAATCAGTTAGGCTTGGAGACAGACTGGACATGTGGGAGAGTTCTCCAGAGGAGGCTAACCACATTCTCCTAATGCCAGAACCCAGAGGGAAGTCTTTCGAGGGTCCTGGGTCTTTCCTCTCCATCCTCAGAAAGCATATATCTCCTGATACCCAGGAGATCCGGGACAGATGCCATGGCTTTCTCCCACTATCCAATCCAGGTTGCTGCCAAATCTGCCAGGGTTTTCTTTCCATCTGTGTTATATGCAGAACTTCCATCCAGCCACAGTGTGAATCAGAATGTGTTCATACAAACTCCACAAAAACTTACAGAAAGGCTGGGGTTGTGGATCAGTGGTAGAACACTTGCTTCACATGTGTGAGGTAAATGAAATAATAATGGTAAACTAATGTTGACCAAACATGTCCCAAGTGCCAGGAACTGGATGCTTTCACTTGTGACAGATTTGGTCCTTACCATAACCCTCCAAAGTAGATATTATTGTCCCTCATTAGGAGATGTGAAACTGGGGAATGAAGGGTAACAAGTCCCACAAAGGGCAAATCACAAATTCGATCCTCAGCACCACATAAAAATAAATAAATAAAATAAAGATATTGTGTCCATCTACAACTAAAAAAATTTTTTAAAAAAGCTTAGAGAAAGCCTTGACCGCCCCAGCCTCTCATCCTCACCTTCCCTCACTAGAAGTCTGCCTGCATCAGAAGTCATCCGGGGTGAAAATCCATGACTGGCTGCAAGATAAGTAGCATGTTGAGTGAGCTCTGGCCAGTCTCATCACACTGGTCCCTGAGGGCTTGGCTGTGCCCAAGTTATTTCTGGTTGTCAGGTGGGCAGCAATCTTGGGAAGCCACTCATGGGAAGAGAGCATCCCCTGCTGCCGGAGTATCTTTGTACAAAACTACAGCTATAGTCTTTGGGGTCCTTTTTCCTTCCAATTGAAGAGGGTAAGTTTGGAAGACTCTACCACATTTTCCCCACCATTGACTTCTTTGATCCAAGTGTCTGGTCACAAGTCTCAAGCCTTCACATTAACAGGATCAGGTGTTCCAGCAAAGCAAAAGAAAACTGATTAGCGAAGATTACCAAAATCCCTTGCAGGTTCCCCGTATAATCCAGGAGTGTTTGACCTAGCCATTTATATAGATTCCAAACCCTGCTCAGCAGTTGCCAAGCCCAGTAATTGTTCATTGAATGAATACATATTAAAAGAAATAAGATGTGTGAAGTAGTTGCTCTCACTTGCTTTTAATAAGTAGAATAAGTAACATTTTATATAATATTTATGAGTTGACAAGCCTACTTACACTTATGCTAGAGGCTCTGGCTTGAGCCTAAACCTAAAGTTGGGGACAAGCCTGTGTAAGGCCTTGTAGAGCAGGGAAAACAAGCTTCCTGGAAGCAATCATACTTTGAAGTAAGAAAGAGCTATTTGGTGGCCCTGGTAAAATAAGCTTAATTTGAGAGGTGGGGGAATTCTTAGTAAAGTGCGGTGTCTGTCATCTGGCCCAGCTCCTGCTGAACTGTTTGATGCTCCCCTCTCATCTTGTGGGTGATGGTAGGGAACCAGGAAGTGGGTGCAAGAGTTGTGCAGTGGGTTGAACGATATCTCCTCAAAATTCACATCCACCTGGAATCTCAGGATGTGACCTTGTTTGGAAATAGGATCTTTATATATGTAATTAGTTAAGGTGAATTCATACTGGATTAGAGTGGCCCTAAATCCAGTGACTGATGTCCCTATAAGAAAAGGAGATAGGGCTGGGGTTGTGGGGTGATAGAGCACTCACCTAGTACGTGTGAGGCACTGGGTTTGACTCAGCACCACATAAAAATAAATAAACAAAATAAAGGCATTGTGTCCATCTACAACTAAAAAAAAAGAAAAGAAAAAGGGAGAGTACTGAGTTTCATAGGGGAAAAGAAGGCCATGTGAGAACAGAGACAGAGCTGGGAGGAAGGCACTTCTCCAAAGATTGCTGGGAGCCACCAGAGGCTAGAATAGACAGGAATGATCCTTCCTTCTGTAGGAGTGTAGTCCTGATGACACTCTGATTCAGACTTCTGCCTCTAGAACTGAGAGAATAAATTTCCACATTCTAAGCCACCAGAATTGTGGCAATATGTTATGGTGGTCTCAGGAAAATGACATGAGTTGTTTCATTTCAAACTGTGCAAGAGCTCAGGGTACAATTAGCACTGCCTAGTGACCCCTCTAACAGAATGAACAAAGGGGAGAAGGGCTGTCCCCATCTCATAGCAGACTCAGGCAAATCCTTAGCATTACAAGAGCCTAAAAGCTGTTGGAGGTTCCCAAGAACACCAGAGGGGAAGGGAGATCAGCCCTGCCCGGTGAAGGTAAGGGAGAGAGCAATCTGCTCACTTTTGCTCAAAATGACTACAGAAGGGCCACAAGAAATTCAGATTACACAACACTGTGCCCATTTTACAGATGTGTGAGTAAAGATAAAAATGCTTTGCCCACATCACTGAGTTCTCAAGATTCTTATGACTTCCAGAGTTGGTGCTGGGAGCTCAGGTGCTGTCCAATTCTTGGCCCTTGGAACCTACTTTTTTCCCTCTGAAAGTTGCCTGTAGCTCTGTATAGTTCTGAAGTGTTACCACACTGTATCTGGGAGAGGTCCGTTTTGGACATTTGTTGTCCCTCCAGTCATGTTCTTCACCCTGGGAACTCTTTGAGTCATTTCCTCAATGATCCTTCACTTTCTTTCTGAAACTCCCTACTATCTGGATGCTGGCTCTCTGGGCTGTTCCTCTCATTTCCTTGTCTCTCTTCTCCATCTCTCTGACTTTCTTATTTCTCTCTTTGACTTTCTGGTCCATGTTCTGAGAGATTTCCTCAACTCTATCCTTTTTTTTTTAAAGTTTTTTTGTTTTTTTAGTTGTAGATGGACACAATACCTTTATTTTATTTGTTTTGATTTTTATGTGGTGCTGGGGATCGAACCCAGAGCCTCACGCATGCTAGGCAAGTGCTCTACCACTGAGCCACAACGCTAGCCCCTCAACTTTATCTTTTATTGAGATTTCTCTTTCCATCTTTCTGTCTTTTCTTTTTTACCCATTCTCCCCATGAATTTTGGACAATAATAATAATAATCCTGCCATCATCAATATCCAAGAGATTTTTCCATCTTCTGAATTGTTAAGCCCATCTTTTACTCATTTCATTAATGGAATAACTTCTCACCTCTCAAAAGATACTGAAGATAGATTTAAAATTTTTTTTTTTTTTTTTTGCATAGTTTCCATTTTCCTGGCCGCTTTGACCTTTTTCAATGTAGAAGCTGCTCTTACATACTTGGTGTGCTTTGACTGTCTGTTCAATTAAGAGAAGATCACTAAGAGCTGGCTGAAACTCAGAGCCAGGGTGGGGTCATCAACCACAGGTTTCACTGCATAACAGTGGCTCCCAGCCCTGGCCCTGCACAGCCATTATTTGGGAGGCTTTCTAACTCTAATGACCTGAACTCATTCTCAGATTTTTCTTCCCCCCCCCCCCACCTCCACATATTTAATTGGTGCCTTATAGTTGTACCCAGTGGTGAGATTTGTTGTTACATATTCATTTGTACTGTACATAATACAAGGATTTGTCCAATATCACTCCCAGCACTTCCCCTCTTCTATCCTCAGATTTTCTGATGTAACCATTTTGGGGTCAGGGAGGTCACAAGACAGGTATTTAAACCTCCCCATTAAGTCTAATGTTTATTTATTGTTTTATAATGTTTCAGTCATGTTGTAGGGGACCCTTTTGTCAGTATCTGCTAGTACTTTTCTTTGGGGTAATCCAGTTTTCCAGAAAAGACTCTTTCAGCCTGCTGCCACTCAGCTGAGAAGGGAAGATGCTAGAAGTCTTAACCTTCAGTGTCTAAAGCTTCCCTTAGCAAACCGTCCTAGGGGTCAGGTACAGTGGGAAGATGATGTGAAGACATGGTGAGAAGATGCCTATCTTTCAGTCCTTGAGCCAGAGTAGTCCTGTCACAATAGTGATGCTGTTATCTACTGTGACAGATCTGAATATCCTCAGAAACATTCATCTGTATCCACCATGGCTGCACTCTGCATAGTTGCAATGAGGATGCGGGTTTACATTAGGCATGTGGTAGTATCTAATTATCATTATTTAAGTATTTAATTACTCAAATATAAGTTTGTGAGCCAGACCAATATGATCAGGCCAATTATATTTTTCAACCATAGAAAAACCCCAGGTGAAAGCATCTAGCAGCATCTACAACAAGCAACATCTAAGCAGTTTAAGCTGCTGACTCCAGGCTCCACACATCCACCACAATTCTGTCTGGAGCTCTTTGCTATTCCAATGTACTCATCTTGCTCTGATGCTCCTGTTGGGATTCTGACACGCGTCATGATAGAAACCCACCACTGCAGCAATGTAGAAGGGGCAGTGTGAGAGAGAAAAGACTTTCTTATGAGATGTCAACAGCAGAAGCCTATATAAGACCCAGACATTTCCAAACAACACTCTTGACTAGCTGCCAACTCCTGTTAGCCACTTAAGCAGGCCTTTGGTTCTAAGAGTCTTACTGTTCTTGGTGGCCACAAGTTTTCTAGGAACAGTAGTATCTTTTGGTGTGGCATCCACACACTCTCTCAGCCATGCCAAGGGACAGCTATCCTGGAAAGAGGAGCCAGCAGATCTGTGTGCCCTGTTTTTAGTCTGGGTCCCTACCTACCCCAGCAGTGGTTCAGTGTGGGTCTTCTTTGTCAATTCGAAGTGTTCCTGAGAGAGAAATAAAGCACTTTTAAAATTTTTTTAAATATTATTTTTTAGTTGTAGTTGGACACAATACCTTTATTTTAATGTGGTGCTAAGGATTGAACCCAGGGCCTCGCACGTGCTAGGTGAGTGCTCTACCACTGAGCAATAACCCCAGCCCCATAAAGCACTTTTTAAAGACTTTTAAAATATTCTGTTGTATTTTCACTTCCAAGAAATAAAAAGCACTGGCTCAGGAGGAGCTATGGAGCCAGCTCTTCCCTGTCTTGTGAGAAGTGTATTTCCAGAGCACCCAACATGTCAATGCTTAATGTGAGTACAGAATCAAATCTATAAGCCAAATGTGGATCATATGATGCCCCTGAGCCCTTTGCCTTTCATTACACAGGGCACTCATCTTCCCATTTGGAGGGAACCTAAAGGCAGCTACTACTGAAAATAGAACTAAATGTCTCTCATAGTAGTCCCAAATTCAAGTTCCATTCTGTTTTTCCAAAGGCATAGGGACTTTTGGTCATGGCCAGAAAATCGATTCCTTCTACATGAAGCATCACTCTCCCCTGAACTGTGCCCTTCACCATAACTGTTCTGACTCAGCTAGGAAACTGTGGAAGTAAAGATGTTGGGTTAAGACAATCCCTTCCTACCCCAAAGTACTATTCATAAGTGTGTGCTCAGACCAAAATAGTTGACTAGGGATTGGAAGGTCTATAAGATTTTTCTAGTCACTCTAATGCTCTTTGGACCTTAATTCCCCAATAAAAACTACATCTCTACTTTCAGGCTGTATCTAAGATTCTGTAGAGACCATAAATAATCTTGACATTGAAAAAGAAAGTCTCATTGCTAGGAATGACACCTGAGTGCCTAATCGATTAACCCAATTTAATGAAACAAATAATGGGTGAATTTACTATGTACAAAGTAATGTTAATGTGCTAAGTTTGTGAACACTGGAGTTTAAAATTTAAATTAACCTGCTTTCCTGCATACAACAGAATATTATTCAGCCTTTAAAAGGAAGAAAAAGCCAGGCACAGTGGTTCATGCCTGTAATCCCTGCAACTTGGGAAACTGAGGTAGGAGAACAGCTAGTTCAAGACCAGCATGGGCAATATAGCAAGACTCTGTCTCAAAATAAAAAATTAAAAAAGGGCTGAGAATGTAGCTTAGTGGTAGGTGCCCCTGAGTTCCATCCCCAGTACCACAAAAAAAAAAGGTGTGTGGGGGGGCTACAACATGGATGAACCTTGATGACATTATGCTGAGCAAAATAAGTCATAGATGCACACAGAAAACAAATACTGTAGATGTATGGAGATAGACATCTTAGATAAGATTACCAGCACAGGCAAATTCATAGCAGGATGGTGGCTGCCAGGGCTGGGCGAGGAGGAGCAGGGAGCTATATGAATATTACTGAGTTTCAGTTTTGCAGGATGAATTCTAGAGGTGAATAGTGATAATAGTGCTTGATATCACTGAACTACACTCTTAAATTAAAACAGTTATGATGGTGTTATGGGCTGAGTTGTATCCCTTCACATTTGTATGTTAAAGTTCTAAACTCCAGCACCCCAGATTATGATTGCATTTGGAGATAGGTAGGGTCTTCGAAGAGGCGATTAAGTAAAAAGGAGGTCATTAGAGTGACTCCTAATCCAACATGACTGGTGTCCTTAGAAGAGGAAACTTGGACATCAGATTCAGAAGGAAGATGATGAGGAGAAGATGGGGAGAAGATGGCCATCCATCCACAAACCAATCTCCCACTTATATATCCCAAATTGTGAGAAAACGATTTCTATTGGCTAAGCCACCCAGCCTGTGGTGCTTTGCGTGGCAGCTCTTACTAATACAGATGGAAGATTTTTCTGTTATGTATGGTTTTTTTCACAATTAATAGTAATACTGGGACTGGGGTTGTGGCTCAGCAGTAGAGTGCTCGCCTAGCATGTGTGAGGCCCTGGGTTCGATCCTCAGCACCACATATACGTAAAATAAACATATTGTGTCTAACTACAACTAAAAAATAAATATTAAAAAACAGTAATACTAATAAAATCATAAGTCTGTGAAACAACCATCTGCCTTCCTAGAGGGCACAGGTTCCTTCACAGCTCAGAATGGAGCAGGCCACGGGAAGCTCTCTAAGAAAGAGACCCAGCAGGGTAGCAAAAGCCCAGGAGGGTCATTTGTACAGAGAAAATCTGGAAAAGCCACTTGGATTCAGGTTGGGTGGGACCCCAACAAGCAGACCTGGGCGGAGGGGAAAGATGTTCCAGGTGGGGCTACAGGGTGCCCTAAAAGAAAAGCAAGCCACCAGAAAGCAGGACCTGGTGTGGGAAACAGCACGCTGGTGTGGCCAGGGCAGATAAGTGCCCCAGCTAAGTGATGTAGTGTGAGTGGGCAACTTGGTAGGTAGGGCCAGACTCAAAGGTCAGGACAAATTCTGCCCCATCATGCAAGAAAAACTATTTTTAAATAGTCCTCTGCCAAGTCATTTTCCTGGCTATCCTACCCCACCCCTCACCCTATACAAGTGCCTCTTTTATACCTCTGTAGCCAAGAATCTTCAGGGACAGGAATATCAAGTTCTTGAGACAAGAGTCATTGCAGGAATGGCCCCAAGTAAAGGTACCATGTGAAGCTTTCATTCACATCCTCAGGACTAAGAAGTCCATTCCCAGTCTGTGTACTCCTGGCAGCTTAGACTGCTCCTGATATTTACCATAAAACAATTTGAAATTAGATGTGTGTATGTGAGTGTATGTGTGTGTGTGTGTGTGTGTGTGTGTGTGTGTGTGTGTCTCCTTCAGCTCTCAGCAGCTAGAAGGTGGCAATCAGGTCACATTTATCCCACCTGAGAGAATAATCCCTAGCTGGCAGACCTAATTCAGTTCAGCAGTTTAGGCTGGTCCCACAGAGGGGAGGGAAGGGATAGTACTGTTCCTGGGCTGGGGCCTCTCCCTATACCTGCTATGAGAAGCCATTTGGTGATTACAGTAGGAGACAGGAGAGGCCACACAAAGCAAGAACCCAGTTGTAAAATTGCCAGCTATTGAATAGGGAACATTTATTTGCAGTTTAATTTGCCCTGTTTGGGAGCCAAGTTCCTTTAATAAGCATAGTTCAAATCCAAGTAACATTAAAAGCTGAAAGCACCCTGTCTCCACCTTGAGTTACACAAAGGCACATTCAAAGACACAAGGGTAAAAATCACCAGGTCACAGATAATCACCATGTAGTCAGACTCTTGAGTGGATGAGAATGGTGTGCAAGAGGCCTGCACCCATACCCCTGCCTTTGAGTCTCACCATAGTCCAGTGAGTGGGAGGGCAAGACAAACTGGCCCCCAAGACAGACGGACAGAAGCAGGCACCAAGCCTCAGGCGGTTGAAACACCTCCCTGAAGATCACAGCCCTTTCATGACAGAGGCAGGTCAGAATTCCAGGTTTCCTAGCCCAGTGCTCTCTGCTCTACCTTGAGAAAATAACTCCCATTTACAGTTGCTTACTCTGTGCTGCACATTTTCCATGTATTATTTCCTTCAATCTTCCACCACTCTTTAAGGGACTCAATGTTTAGCCAATAAATACTAGAAGAAGGATTTCAACTATGGTGTGTCCTTGAAGGTCACACATTCTGTTCTATTCAGTTCCTTTCCACCCATTTTTACTGGGTACCTGGTACATTCAAGGTGCTACACAGCCTGACAACAGACTGGCTAGATCCAGGCTCCCCAGAGTAGCGCAAGGCCAGGCCAGGCAGGGCTGGGCAGATCTTGCTTCTCCAGAACCCAGAACCCAGACCCATGATTGGGGAATGGGTTATAAGCCTGCTGTAATAAATGGCCACAATTTTTTTTTTTTTTTTTTTTTTTTTTTTTTTTTTTTTTTAGAGAGAGAGAGAAGAGAGAGAGAGAGAGAATTTTTTAATATTTATTTTTCAGTTTTCGGTGGACACAACATCTTTATTTTATTTTTATGTGGTGCTGAGGATCCAACCTAGCACCCCATGCATGCCAGGCGAGTGAGTTACCACTTGAGCCACATCCCCAGCCCCATGGCCACAAATTTGATGACTTACAATTACAAGTGTATGCTCTCACAGTTCTGGAGCCAGAAGTCCAAGATCAAGGTGTTAACAGGCTCTAGGGGAGAATCCTTTCAGATTAAGTGCCCTCTGCAGGCTCTGTGGAAGGATTCTTCCCTGGTTCTTCCAGCTTCTGAAGAATCCTGCTGTTCTTTGACCTGAGCTGCATAACTTCCTCTATGCCTCTGTTTGCATACACCCTACTCCAGTCTCTGAGCTCCCTCTGCCTCACTTTTGAAAGGACAGCTACCATTGGATTTGGGGCCCATCCAGAAAATTCTATCTCCAGATCATCAGGCTAAGTGCATCAGCAAACACCTCTTTTCCAAATAAGGTTATATTCACAGATACCAGGGATAAGTTATCCACCCACTACAAGGAAGAGGCAGATTAAAGCCTACAGTGTCTTCCATTCCTCAGCCAGGCAGGGGCAGGCAGGCAGTGGGAAAGCAGCTTCCATCTCCTGGGACTAAGGTGAGGGAATAAGGCCAGTATGCTGGCTCCCGGGGAAGCCAGTGAGCATAACACAGGGCCACACAAGACTGAAATCAGTGGTTCACGAAGTTCATGGGGAAAGAAAGCTAAACCTGGAGAACTCAGGCAGTGTTGCTAGGACAGGGCTGGAATCGCATTCCTGGGCTACTTAAGTAGCCCTGTTGGCTGAGGTTCTGTTAATGGCCTCTGCTGCAGACAGGCCATAGTGCCCTGCTGGTGCTGACCTCCTCTGACTCCTCAGACCAGAAACAGGCTTTCTTCCAATTCGTTATCAGCAGAGGCTGGAAGGGCTCAGGAGCTTGTGGTCACAGTGCCCAGCCAGGGACAATGGCCATGCAGGAGTACCTAGCTGCTGTGGTAGGGATATGGTAGTGGGCAGTCAGAGATGCCTGGCCCCACACAATGCTGGACTCCACTCTTGATCAAAAAACACACTATCTGCTCCCAACAAATAGGGAAAGGGGGGTCAGACATGGGTGAATGAGGGGGGATGCCTCTAAGACCTGCAATTAATGATAATGCCATGAGTCAGGGACTAGGAAGTGGGCAGAGCCTCCAGAGACTCTTAAAGAGGCAGCAGAACCGTGTGCAGCTAAAGCAATGGACACTGCAGTGGAACTTACTGGCTTCAAAACCCAGTTCCTCAGCTTGCTGTGCAATTTCTCTCAACCTTAACTCTCTTCTCTCTAAACTAAGAGTCAAAATAGAACCTGTATCATAGGACTATAATGAGGATTAAATCAAATTAGTTGAAGAAAGCACCTAACACAGTATCTGGTATGAAATAAAGACTCAACTAATGCCAATTGATATGAACCAGCCACACTGGAGGTAAACCCTGAAAGAGGGTGTGATGGTTAATTCTATGTCAAGGTGTGCAGACTATGGAACCTGATTGTTCAGTCAAACACCAGTCCAGATGCTGCTGGGGCAGTACTTTTTAGATATAATTAACAATGAAATCAGTGAACTTTGAGTAAAGCAAGTCAACCTCCATAAGGTAGATGGGCCTCATCCAATCAATTAAAGGCCTTAAGAGAGAAGACAGGTTCCCCAAGGAAGGGGGGATTCCGCCTCCAGACAGCCTTCAGACTCAAGAATTCAACATCAACTCTTTCCTGGGGTTCCAGCCCACTGTGCTGTTCTACAGAGTTAGGGCTTGCCAGTCTCCACAATCATGTGATCTAATTCCTTAAAATAAATCAACAGATAGATAGATGGATAGATAGATAGATAGATAGATAGATACATAGATACACAGATACATAGATACACAGATACATAGATACATAGATATGAATGGATGAAGGGACTGGTGAACATAATCTACTCTAGCTATCCATCCTACTGGTTCTGTTTGTCTGGATAATTCTAACAGCAAGATTTGTGGTTAGGAGCCACAAGGACAAACATCCAAGGCTGAAGCCCGAGAGTGTGGGCTGTGTGGTGGAAGTCAAGCAGGCCAGTGAAGGTGCAATATACGGGGGCATAAGAGGCAATATCAGGAAATTTAGCTCAGAAGCTAAAGAGAAGCCCTTGGAAGATTCTTGAGACAGAGTATGGGTTCCTGGAGCTTACAGGAGGGTGGTGCACAGAGTAGATTGTGCACACTCCCTTGTTCTTCAGTAGAACCAGGACAGTCATGGAAATGTGCTTCAGGTAAAAAAAAAAAAAGAAAAGAAAAGAAACTTACCTCTTGCCTGGGACAAAGGACATCATGCACAAACATAGAAGCAGGCCACATCCCTGCCTTACAGCACCATGGCTCAAAGTCACGTGGCAGATACACCTGAGGAGGTAGGGAAGGCCCACAGGAGGAGCTGAGGCTGCTGAGATTCTCCTTTGGAATCTGGGTGTGGCCACCCTACACAGGGACCTGGAATGTGCTGTTCTACAAAGTGAATTCCTAGTACATGTTTTAGGCTCTGGTGATCTGAGGGTAGAGCTGTCATGAGAGAGCAGCATCCTGCAGACAGAAGGTCCTGTGAGGTGGGCAGTGGGAACTGGTTTGTTCAGAAACCCTACTCATAACCTGGGGTCAAGTGGATGTTGCCCCCACAGAAGCTCCAAGAGCTGATCTTGGTCAGTGAGCCTGACTCGCATAGGGCAGCCAAACAGAAGCCCCTGGCCAGCTCCTCTGAGGAAATGGCCAGACCTCCCTGGACCTGAGTCAGTCAGGCTGTTCTAGGAGCATCTGCCCTCTTTAAGAACAGGCTTTGGCAGGCGGCAGCTGCTCTTCCTAATGGCTGGCTGCTATCCTGCTGTATATTTTCACCCATTCTTTCTTCTAAACATCAAGACAGAACAAGGACAAGAGTCATCAGCCTAGTGTTTTAGAATGTCAGGGCCAGTGTCCCATTTCTAGCAGAATGGAAGATTGGCTAGGGTGAAAAATCCTCCTGCTCCAAAAACCTAAAAAGAAAAAAAAATTATTGAGGTAAAATATACATAACATGAAATTTACCATTTGAACCACTGCTAAGCAAGCAGTTCAAGTGACATTAGGTTCACATTGGTGTACAATCACCAATCCATACTCACAATGTTTTCACTCTCCCAAACAGAAACTCTTGTACCCATTAAACACTAACTCCAAATGTCCTCTCCCCACTAGCCCCTGATGGCCAGGACTCTACTTTCTCTCTAAATATATTTGACCATTCTAGAAACATATAAGTCAATGATTCCATATTTATACTTCTCTCTCTGGCCTATCTCACTCAGTATAGTATCTTCAGCATATCCACATTTTGGCATATGTCAGAATTTCATGTCTCCTTCTTCTCCTTCTTCTTTTTTTTTTTTTTTTTTTTTTTTTTTTTTTTTTTTTTTTGCAATGGGGTCTCACTATGTTGCCCAGGCTGGTTTTGAATTCCTGAGTTTAATTGATCCTCCTGCCTCAGCCTCCCAAGTGCTGGGATTACAAGTCCAGCAGAATTTCATTCCTTTCTTAGGCTAAACAACAGTCATGTATATGTTGCTGAGAGCCACAGCCAAGTCGGAATGGCCCCTGGCATTTTACCAGAAGTATGGTTGAGAGGCCAGCCATTAAGATGATGTTGGATTGAAACAGGTTGTGTATTCAATTATATATTAGACCTTTACTGTCCAGTAATAGGATGGCTCTCGCTGCCTCTGGCACCGCTATTTTGGAGTTCCCCTTGAGTTCACGTGGGGTTCCGAGAGTGAGTGCGTGTGCAGCGGGGTGGGGGGGTGGGGGGGGTGGTGTTCCCCTTGGTGTGTGGTGTGTTCCTGGAGGAGCCCTGTGGGTGGCGTTCGGAGTGTTCCCGGGGAGTGTGCTGGTGGAATTCAGAAATAAAGTTTGTTTCTGCTTGAGTGGCTCGTGATTTGTGCCCAGCCAGACTGCGGCAATATGTATATACCTTCTCTATTTTGTTTATCTATTCCTGCATCAGTGAACATTTAGAGTATTCAAAAACCTTTTGATTGTTGTCAATAATGCTGCTATAAGCAGCTATAAGCATAGGTGTCCAAACCATTATTTCAAGTGTGCTTTTTCTTGACTTAATGCTAAGTGATGTTTTTCTAGAAATATATTCATTTTTTTCTGAATGTGGAAGTTTACTGAAAGTTTTTCATTTTCTCTTATGATCTTTATAATCTATGTTGCATTTATGATTATATTCCTGTATATCACCTGAGTCATAACTGCCATGATTAGCCCTGAGAAACCCTAATGGATTTCCCCTGCATAATTTCCTAGCGTTCTATAGATAAACAAAGGCACTAGAGTGGTTTGTGAAGCTTTGCAACCGGACCCTCACACAGTCAATGCCAGGAATGTGCCTGAAGTCTTCGATATTAGCTTAAGATAAACCAGGTATATTCCACCTTAGACAAAGCCACATTTGTACTGACCACTTATAAGCCCCCTCCTTCTGACCCAAATCACAAAGATCCACTGGTTTTGCTGCCACCCAGGACCATGCTTCTGTCATTAAGAGCCAAATAAATTTTACTCTGCAAACCTGGATCTGCCTTCCTCTCTTCAGTCCCACAATACCTTGGCACTGGTTCTTATACACCAGGGCTAGGGTATTTCAGAACAGTCCCGTTTAAATATTCATAGTATTTATTTGGGTATTTTCTTCTTTAAAATTTCTTTTTCTTTTTGCAACACTAGGGTGTGAACTGAGAACCTTGCACAGGCTAGGCAAGCACTCTACCATTGAGCTACATCCCCAGCCCTTTTTTATTTTTTTATTTTCAGACAGAGTTTCACTCAGTTGCCCAGGCTGACCTCTAACTTGTGATCCTCAGCCCCAGCCCCCCAAGCATCTGGAATTATAAATGTGCGCCACCATGACTGACCTCTTCTTTTCTCTACACTATCTTGTCAGAGGTTTACCAACTAAATAACCTTTCAAATAACTAGCCATATTAATTAGAATTTAATTCAGCTATGATATAATTTGCTTAGTCTTAAAAATTATAGGAGATTTTGTTTCTAGTATTCAGAACTATAAATAATTTATTTACCTAAAAAAAAAAAATGGGTTCAGCCCGAGGTCAAAGAAAACTTTCAAAAAATAGTGGCTTAACAAGATACATTCTTTTTCTCACTGTCAAAATATCCACAAGGCTCAGGTGAGGGATGGCGTGGTGATCCCTGGAGTCAGGAAACCAGGTTTCTCAGATTTTGTTGCATTTTCTTTACCCAAGGAAAGAAAAGTCAGGGTCCAAAGTGCAAAGGCCACCCTATTGCCCAGGACTGAGGTTCTGGGGTTCCAGCCAGAATTCCAGGTAGGAAAAAGGAGGAAAGGAGAAGCAGGCCCTCTGTCTTAAGGTCTCCTGGGGATTGCACACCACACCTGCCCCTGAGCCATAGGCTAATACACTGGTGAGCCAAGTCAACATGCAAGAGTTGAGGAAATGCCAGCTTCTTGTTTTCCCTCATTTACACCATAGTTGTCATAAATTTCACTTCTAGATATGTCATAAATCCCACAATATAATGTTGATTTTGCTCTAAACAGTGTGTCGGGAGAGGGGTACTGGAGGTTGAACCCAGTGGCACTCTACCACTGAGCTACTTCTTTAGCTTTTTTTTTTTTTTTTTTTTTTGAGATAGTGTCTTGCTAAGTTGCAGAAACTTGCCTTAAAATTGCAATCCTCCTGCCTCAGCCTCCCAAGTTGTTGAGATTACAGGTGTGAGTCACTATCCCTAGCAACAGTAAGTTATCTTTTAAAGAAAATTTTTAGGAGGATTCTGAAGATTGAACCCAGAAGTGCTTTAGAACTGAGCTACATTCCCAGGCCTTTTTATTTTTGACTTTGAGATCAGGTCTTACCAAGTTGCTGAGAATCTCACTAAGTTCCTGAAGCTGGCCTTGAACTTGCATTCCTCCTGCCTCAGTCTCCAGAGTGGCTGGGATTATATGCATATGTCACCATGTCTAGCTTTTCCTCTGAAACTTTTAAAGGCTTCTCTTTGTCACTTTATTCTATCAATTTGCTTATGATGTTTCTTAGTATGGTTTTTTATGTTTATTCTGCTTGGGATTCTTTGAGAGTCTTGAATCTGTGCGTTTAAAGTTTTCTTCAAATTTTGAAATATTTTGGTGATTAACATCTTCAAATATATTTCTGTCTTGGCCTTCCTCTTTCTCAGATTTTGATCACTCACAATTACCCATATACATTCTGCTTTATATTGCCACATAAATCAGAAAAGATCTGATCTTATTTTCTTTTCATGCCTTAATGTGGATACTATCCATCAGTGTTTTCAAGTTTACCAATCTGCTCTTCTATACTGTTTAATGTGGTGTTAATTCTATCTGGTGAAACTTTCATTTTACATATTGAAATTTTTTTAAAGAATTTTAATATTTATTTTTTAGTTTTTGGCAGACATAATATCTTTGTTTGTATGTGGTGCTGAGGATCCAACCCGAGCTGCACGCACGCCAGGCAAGCGCGCTACCGCTTGAGCCATATCCCAGCCCAACATATTGAAATTTTTGTCTCTAGAAGGTCCATTTGTTTATTTTTTAAACATTCTTCAGTACTTTCTTCATATGTAAGTGATTTTCCTTATGTCTTTCAGCATATTTATATAGGTATTTTAAAGACCTTATCTTTTGATGACATCATCTTTATCATTTAAGTTTGTTTGTATTGACTAATCTGCTCCTGATTATGGATTGCATCTTACTGCCTGTTCTGCTGTCAATTTTTTTTTTTTTTTGACATGGTGAAGTCTATATTGTTGAGTGTTAGATTTCATATTGGTCTTTTTAAGAGTGTTAGATTTTGTTCTAACAGGCAGTTAGGTTACTTAAAGATTGATTCTTTCAAAGTTTGTTTTAAGCTCTGTTTGGACAGGTCTTCAATAGTCTTTACTCAGAATCAATCTAATTACTGAGGCTGACCACCTAGGATCTCTGCCAGATTCATACACACTCAACAAGAGCTTTCCACTCCAGTTGGTCAGAACTCAAACGTTTCCCTGCCCTGCATGGGCTTCAGGAATAGTTCAGTTTGCACCTCTCCAGCTGTCCCTTGACCATCCTCATGGAGTTTCATTTGCCTTGGCGATAGGTGGCTTAGTGTTCTGTCATCATCTCCAGCTTTCTGGAGCTCTTCCTCTCTACACAGGATCTTCCTTTCTAGGACACTGCTCTGCAAATCCCACCTGCTTTGGCCTCCCTGGACTCCCATCTCTAATCTGTACCTCCTCAGCTCGGTGAGATTACCATGCTCAGCTTACATTTCCCCTCATGACTAACTGGGACATTCCAGAAATGCAAGGTTGGCTTCATGTCAGAAAATCTACCAATGAATTTAGCCTTGTTATCACACTAATGGAGAAGACACGATAATCTCAGTACATAGATGCAGAACATTTCAATAAAATTTAACAACTATCAATACTTTTAAAATTTTTTTTCAGCAAATTAGGAGTAAAATGGAACTTCCCTAATCTAATTTAAAAAAAAGTGTCTACCAAACCTAGCACATATTGGTGAAATGTGAAAAGCAACCCCTCAAAACTTGGAAATATGAAATAAATGCCAACTTTCAGTCCTTCTATTCAACATTATTTGGGATGTTCCAATCAGTGTAATAATAAAAGGAAAATTAAAAGTATAAGATTGAAAACAAAGAAAATTATCAGTTTTTCATCTGCAAATCAAGCACCTATGACATGTGAGGCTCTTTTCTAGCCATTGGTGATAGAGTAGTAAGAAAAACAAAACAGGGACTGGGGATATAGCTCAGCTGGTAGAGTGCTTGCCTCATATGCACAAGGCCCTGGGTTCAATTCCCAGCACCACACACACAGAAAAAGACAAAATCCCTAACCTGATGGAGCTTTCATTAGAGTAGCAGGTGGGAAAGGAACAGCTGATAAACAAACAGACAAACAAAATACCTGAGGAGTCTTTTCAACGGTGACCATGCTAGCCAAGGGATTGGAGGGTCGTTTCCATTTTAAACAGTGTGGTCTCACCAGAAGGAAACTTTTGGGCAAACACTTGGAGGATGAGAAAGTGTGAACCAATAGGGGAGATGACCTTCTTAAGCAGAGGGAAGAGTCAAGGCTGAGGGGACTTTTTTTTTTTTTTTTTTAAGGAGCCTACCTCATGTCCCACCAATGGCTAGAAGCCCAGATGGTTGAAATGAAGTAAGGGGGTGAGGAGAAACAGGGGATAAACTCAGCATAAACCACTGTAGGATTTGGGATTTTCTTTTGAGTAGAATGGGATTCTGGGGAATTCCAAGCACAGATCTCATGGCTTGCCTTAAGCTTTTAAAGAGAGGCTCTACTTCCTGAGCTAGGCATACATTCTAAGAGGACAGAGGCAAAAGCCTAGAAACCAGTTCAGAGGCTACTTCCATAGCCCTGATAGCCCAGGTATGAAATGTGGCAGCTTGGTCAAGCTTAGTGCCCACTGGGTAAAGCTGTCAGCTTGTGCATGTTGCCTCAAAATAAAGCCAAGAGAGTGTGTTGATGGATCAGATGGGGGATAGGAAAGAGGAGTCAGGAGGACTCCAAGGTTACTGACCTGAGCAGCTGGAAGCAGTTGTAAAGCTGAGAGAAGTGCTCTTCACAAAGAAGATCAAGAAGGGGAGCTTGCCCCAGCACATGCCAAGGCTTATCAGGTCATCAAGATACGAGGTACAAGAACAGTGACATAGCAAAGGCTGGGGCTGGGGCTCAGTGGTAGAGCACTTGCCTCTCACGTGTGAGGCACTGGGTTTGATCTTTAGCACCACATAAAAATAAACAAACCAAATAAAGGTGAAGAAGAAGAACAACAACAACAGTGACATAGCAAAGAGTAGGGCAGAGAATCTAGAAACAAACCCAAATATCTGGACATCTGACATAGCAGAGACCACAATCTGATAATCACAAGTGTAGGAAAGGAGCCAGGATCAATACAATATCTTATAATCCACTGGTGGGAGAATAAATTGTACAAACTTTCTGGAAAATGATTTTGCATATTTAGGAAGATGCATATATTCTACAGCTGACTGATTCCATTCCTAACACCATATCCTAGAGATACTTTCACCAATGTACACCAAGACACAAGCACAGGAAAAATGTAAGAGCATTGTGTAGACAATAGCAAAAAACAGGGAACACACAGAATGCCCCTTGCCAAGAGAGTGGATAGATAAATTGTGGTATATTTTTAAGACAGAATGCTATATATAGCCGTAAAAATGAAATGCAGTTATTCCCATCTTCAGAGACAAAACTCATTAACACAGTCTTAAAAGAAAAAGGCAAGTAAAATCCATACAAGTTGGACACCATTTATGAATGACACACACACACACACACACACACACACACACACACATATCTAGAGATAGAAAGAGTTTAAATACTATATATGTATATATACACTTTTGAATATATTAAATATTTAAAATGTTAGAAAATTGGAAAAAAGAAGAAAAGGTGAATGCTAGGGCTCACAAGTTGGTCTCCTAATTTTACAAAGAAACAGGCCTGAGGTCACCTACCAGAGCATAGTGAAGCTAGAGCCAGCAGCACCTGATTCCTAGGCCTCCATTCATTTGATCCCACAATCTTTTCTTGATTTGGAAAAATAAAATAGTGATAACCAAGCCATCGTGCTTGGAAAACAAGTGAAAAAGAAGAAAGTACCTGATGTTTGCCACCCTGGATGTTGGAGGATGGGGTCCCTTAAGCCTCCAACTTGCACAGGGCTTAGTCAGGACCCCTTCTCCCTGGTCCAGCTTTCCTTTTGAGACAGGTTGAACCTTACTACCACCATCACGAGGCACATCCATCTCTGAACTTTAGTAATGTGCCTTGGAAATTGAATGCATGCTGACAATATTACAGATGGAAATCCAGGGGTGGATCCTGGCCCTGCCACTATTCTTACTACTTGAATTATCTTGGAGGAGTCACATTACCACAATCAGAGATGAGGATAGTAACATCAACCCTGTCTGCCACACAGGGTGAAATGAAGATGACCCAGGGATGCAAGAGAAAATGCTTAAGAATTATGTAGCTTATTGTGCAGTATCTATCCTGGTTGCTCTACATAGGTATAAAAGTGAGCCATCTCTGAACATCTGAATACTAGCCCTCTTGAGCCATATCCTGCAGTGACCTGCTGGTCACACCACATCTGTGTAGCTACTCCCCCAGGAAGCCCCTTGCTTTGCCCTAGCCAAAAACTGACTGTCATGCATGAGGCCCTGGGTTCAATCCCCAGCACTGCAAATAAATAAATAAAGGCAGACTGAGACCCAGTAAGCAGTCCACTGATGTCAACAGCCAGTGCTGCCCACATTTGAGACCACTGGTAGAAGTGGGAAAGTAATGACTACCGTATGGGGTTTCCTTGATGAAAGGAGACTTAAAGTCAGGTTTCAGCTCCTCATTTTCAACACTACTTTGACAATGGTTCATTTTCAAATATCATTTGACTTCTGGAATAACCACAGAATACACAGCACGCTTTTAAATTGTTTTTCTGATTGTGATATCAGAATTCCAGTAGTCAATTCATTAAGTCAGTTTGTCTCCCAGAATTATCCAATAAATATTTTACCGAGTGCTGCTATAATCTAAATTTTTTTTGATGCTGCTGTTGTTGTTGTCGTTGGCTTTTTGGGACACCAGGGATTGAACTCAGGGACACTCCCAGCCCTATTTTGTATTTTATTTAGAGGTAGGGTCTCACTGAGTTGCTTGGGTGCCTTGCTTTTGCTGAGGCTGACTTTGAACTCGCAATCCTCTGCCTCAGCCTCCTAAGCTGCTGGGATTACAGGTGTGCTCCACCACACCTGGCTGGTCTGAATGTTTATGTTCCTAAAATATTTATGTTGAAATCCTGAACCCCAAGGTGATAGTGTTAGGAGGTAAGGTCTTTGGGGGTTTAGGTCAAGAGGGCAAAGACCTCATGATTAGGATCAATGTCCTTATAAAAGTGGCCCCAGAGAGCTGTTCTGCCTCTCTACCTGTGAACCTAGAAGTGACTCCTCACCAGACACCGAATCTGGCAGCTCCTTGATCTTGACTTCCCAGCCTCCAGGACTGAGGAGGAAATTTCCATGACATAAATGACCCAATCCATGGTATTTGTTATAGCAGCCCAAGTGGGCCAAGACAGGCACCTGCTTTGCCTCATAGTGAGGACAGAGGTAAGGCTGGTAATTGAGAATCTGTCAAATCATCTCCTCCCAGTGGGGTTGTCAATATTTTCTTATGTAACACAACACCAAAATGCCATACCTTTATTTTAAAATGAACATATTTGTATCCATTGTGCTCATGAGTGGGCTGTATGTGAGCCTTCCTGGGTCTGCACAGCTATAAATCAATCACAGAATTTGCCCAGACGTCCAGTCTCAGGCACCAAGATCCAAATTCTAATTCACACTCATCATGATAAACATGAGCTTTAGGAAAAAAAAGAATGAGCAGGATCTTTTTTTTCTGTTTTCTAAACATATTTAATCCCACCAAGGCCAAGAGAAAATGTACTTGAATATGGGTCTTGTGCTCCCCCATCTTTTTCCTGTGATCATATTGGGCTATCCAGAGTTCCCTTTCTTGGCACCATCTGTGTTCCAAGAGAGGAAGATAACACTTGAGACAAAGTCTGACTTTCAGTCTAGAAAGTTCCCCTCAGGCAGCATCTATCTGAAAGCAAACCCAGAAATACACATGGAAAAGGTGAGTCTGCTGGGAAGAGCAATGCAGAACACCACTGCTCGTGAGGCTGCTGCAAGATGGGTGTTGGGGCATCATCCAGTCCCAAACATGCCTTTCCACCCCTGCAAAGATCCGGGCAGAAGAGCCATCAAAAGTTACCCTGTGGCACAACTGAAGCAGGCATGGTCCATGCCTCTGCTCCTTGTGCAACAGTCTCCCTCGGTGACTTAACCCTTCCTTAACCACACCCATCCAGCAGCCAGACAACTGGATGCTGGACCTGAGATTGCACACTACTCTGACAGTTGCCAGCAGGGTGCCTTAGGCAAGTCATAATTTACTTGTCTGGCTCTCTAACTCCTGTCCTGGAAAATGAGGGTATTCTAACTCTTACCTTGCTCATCTCACAGTTTTGTTAGGCCCAAAAGAAAAAGTGAATAAGAAAATGCTTTGTTTATAATGATGATCACAGGCTAGAAAATGTACTGTTATTATTATTAGTCTGAGCTCTGCCATCTACTGTATGACCTCAGGCAAATGCCACAAATTCTTTGATCTAAGTTTCCTCATCTGTAAGGTAGAGAAAAATGACCTTACCTACATGAGAGGGTTAAAATAAGGATTAAATAATACAGTTCATGGAAACCAGACACTGTTGGTTGGCTTATCCAGGCCCTAGGGAGGGCTTCTGCCTGTTGCCTAAGAAGATAAGGATTTGCTAAAGAGAAGTCTTTCATCCTCTCAGCCTTCCTCCTTCTTCCTGCCTGGAGCTTAAATGTGACGTCTGGAGATGCAGACACCACCTTGCAAACATGAGACAAAAGGCGTGAGAATGGTGACCCCATGTAAGAGGAACAGGAAAAAAAAATGGAAAGAGAGCCTAGCTGTGAACTTTTTGATACATATTAAGAATGAGTTCTTCATTGCTTCAGCCTCTGAAGTAGGGCTTTTGGCAACTTGCATCCATACATATCCCAGATTGATACATATTTAATTTATGTCAACTCTGACCCTTAGAAAGCACAGCTGAGGGATATTGCCCAGCATGTGGCTCTTCCTGGGCTGGGCAGGGTGCTGAAGTGAATCCAGCTGAAGCTGGATGAAACTTGTTGTTCATGAGAACTCTTACCTGTAGAATTCTCATAAGTCATAGGTGAGGACAGTGACAAAGAAGGTTGTCAGTTAAAATATTCCTCACTAGAAAAGGTGCTTTCACAATGCTTTCCTTTAAAGAAAATACACACTGTGCACGACTTGAACACTGAAAACCACAAAGCATCACGAACCCGAAAGTAGATTTGTGATTGCCAGGTGGAGGTGTGGCGTTAATGTTAAGGATCTTCTTGGAATAATGAAAATGTTCTGGAATTAGATAACCATGATGGCTTTCTGGATGTGCAGAAACCCAGAGAATCACACACTTTACAAGGGTGAACCTCATGGCAAATAAACTACATCTCAATAAGAAAGGAGGGAGTGAGGGGCTGGGATTGTGGCTCAATGGTAGAGCCCTTGCCTAGCATGTGTGAGGCCCTGGGTTCCATCCTCAGCACCACATAAAAATAAATAAATAAATAAGGATATATTGTGTCCAACTACAGCAAAAAAAAAAAAAAAAAAAAAAAAAAAAAAAAAAAATTTAAAAAAAAGAAAGGAGGGAGTGACTGGAGAAGGAAAAGAAAACATAAAAGTAAAATGACTAGTTAATCAGAGCTCTTTTCAGACCTCCATATGAGTCCAATAAATTGACCTTTCAGCCTGAAGACTCAGCTGTGGAAATTTCCACCAATGATAACCTGAAAATGTCATTTGTTTGGCCTCTTTGGCAGCATGCCAGGCATCTTCCCTCACTAGTTAATGCTGACATGGCTCATAAAGCAATGAAAAAAAAAAAAAGCCATTTCTGTCCCCCTAACTTGTGATAACCAAAATAGAGAAAATACCCTAGATCTTATCATTTGATTCCAACATCTGTCCTCTTTGAATCAGTAACTGTGATATCCAGGGTGACAAAGTCACAGCCCTGTAGATAATACTGTGGCCTGTTGCCATGCTTGAAATTGAAGGATGTGCTAAATATCTGCTAGGAATTAATAAAAGTTAAGCAGAATTTTTCATAAAAAATACACACACACACACACACACATATGGATAGATATAAAATCCTTTGCAAAGTCCTGGCATGCAATAAGTCCTCAATAAATGTTAGCTATAATAGTTACTAGCAGAATTCAAAGGCACTCCATTACTCTTTCTGGGTTGACTTCCTCCCTCCCCCTAAGTCTCCAATAAACTGTCCCCCCCGCATTCAGCCTTCTTGCTGCACTGATGGTGACCACAGAATCTGACAAGATTACTCAAGCTGAAATCTCAATGGCTCACAGAAATGTATGGCAGTACTTCCACAGACCCTGCCACTGTCTGTTCTTGAGCAAATCATACTTTGGGTTCTACCATATCTAAGCCACCCACACTTGTGTGTACGGATGCAACATCTTTCACTGAAATGACCCTATTGCCTCCCAAACTGTTTATCCAGGAAGTAGGAGGATGGGTCTGTGCTTAGACAGTGCCGTCTCTGTAGCAACACAGCAAACTGGGCCACCCAAAAGACTGGAACTCTGCCTAGAGCCCCAACAACAGTGACAAACAAAGAAACAACCCTAGGGGTTGGGGTTGTGGCTCAGCGGTAGAGCACTCACCTAGCATGTGTGAGGCTCACACCACATAAATAAAATAAATTAAATAAAGATATAAAAAAGAAAGAAAGAAACTCAGGGGGAAAAAAAAGAACCAACCTTAGGCTTCCACATCCTATCACCCACCCTCACTGACACCTCCAGGCCCCACCCAGATCCTCTGCCCTGGGCCCCACATTCCCAGCAATACTCTGACAAAGAGGCCAGGCTGGGGAGATGCAGGGTACCAGACACACCCAGGATGTTGTCACCACTTACCAGAGCCAAAACACCTTCATTGAAAAACAGACATAAAACTATAAATAAGTAATAAGGCTTATTTCCAAGCCTTCAGAGTCCTCCTGCTCTGCTGCTCTGGCCTATCTCTCTCTCTCTCTCTCTCTCTCTCTCTCTCTCTTTCTCTGTGTGTGTGTGTGGGGGGGGTGTGGGTGTGTGTATAGATATATAGACACAGACAGAAACCTATCAATATAGATAGAGCTATGGATGCAGATATGGATATATCTCAGTAAAACACTTTATACAAGCTTTCTGATTTAATAATCCTGCCAGCCCAAGAAGAAACATTATCTCTATTTATTGGTAAGAAAACAGATCTATGGTGACTTTTTTTTTAACCTTAGCCAACATCACCAGCCAGGAGACTGAGGTGAGTGTGGCCCAGGCTGAAGGATGTGAAGTCGCCCAATGTCCTTCTTCTGTCTCATTTTCACCAAGCATCTTGTACTCCACCCTGAGCTGTACCAGGTTTCCTGCCATGGCTCAGGCAGGCCAGGCACTATCACAAGGCCACATCTGTGTCCAGGGTTGGTCGCACCTTCCTCAAGTAGTGCCCTTGCCGTCTTTAGAGATCTTCCTTAGCACTGCCACCTTGCTGAAGCCTGCCCCCCACACCAGGCAGAATACATCCATTCTTCTCCATCTCCTTCCCTGTTCTGCTGTTAGACCAGGACGCAGGAAAAGACCACTGACTCCAATTAAAATCAAATTAAAGCAAGCTTATTATTTTGACCGGCCAGGCTGCCTCTCCCAACAAAAACCACGGGAACAAGACAGCAGTGCAGCTTTCTTGCAGCCCAGCTTTATAGCCCAGAAAGTTACACAAAGGGGGGTTACAAATAACAAAACTCTGATGAGCATAACACAAAGGTTAGTTTACATTTTTGCTGGCCCAACATCAGAATTTATGAAGATCATTAGAGCCTCAGAGAGGGTTGTTATCTGGCCAGGGAAGGCCAAGATTGATGAAGCTGCTATCTGGTCAGAGAGAGCCAGGCATAGGTGAGTTCAAGGCACAGGTAGGCATTCCAAGCAAGTTCAGAATTTGCAGTAATTTACAGTAAAGCCGAAATTAGCTTTTCATGGCTTTGTGGCGAGATGGCTCCCAATTTTAAGAGAAAATCAGGCTGGGTCTATCACTGCACGCACAAGTTTCACTCACTGAATCAGGGATCTGTGGGCCAGTTCTTCATCCTTGTCCTTGGAACCTACCTCTGGAAGAGCAAGCATGGAACTGACTCTACATCCTCAAGAGTAGCTCAGCAGCCTGGTGGAAAAATCCCAGAACGCTGGCTAAATAAATGAACAAGCCTAGCAATATTTTCACATCTCTTAAATGTTGATTGACAGTATTACCTTTCATTTTAGGACATTCATTATATTACATATATAATATTTTCATTGTTAAAATACATTAAAAATTTGCTATTTTTAAGTGTATAATTCATGGCATCAAGAACATTCATACTGCTGTGCCGCCAGTTGCCAGCACTTCTTCATCACCCAAACAGAAAGTTTGTCCCCACTAAACATTGACTCACATCCTGCCTTGTCCCCAGGTCCAGCAACCATCACTGCATTTTCTGTCTCTATATACCCACATAGGTAGACTCATCTGGCTCATTCCATGTAGGATAATGTCCTCAAGGTTCACTCATCTTTTATCCTGTGTCAGAATCATAATTTTTAAAAGACATTCACTGAATCATCAAAAGGTGTTGATGATCTCCTGCTGTAGGTAGGGCTTGTGTTCACTGATCCAATGAAAAAGAGCTAAATGATTGAGTCTCTGACCCAAATGTCAGCCAACTACTTTTCCTAGGGTCCAATGTGCCACTTAATGAGAAGCAATCAAAGTACCTGAACTACCTGCCCTTTCTCTCCACCCTTAAAAATAGTTTTCTACACTTTGATCTACAAAGTAATAGATTATTTCTCTGGTGATTTCCAGGGGGAAAAAATGAATAACAAGAGGAACTTTAAACTACACCAAGGTACTAGTGAGAAAACAAGTAACAGATGGAATCCATATCCATTCAAATCACACTCTGGAATAGCAGAACATGACCACTTACTCTGTCTCTAGACCTCTCTGGAAGTTCTAAAAGGTACCGAGACTTTCCATCCAACAAAACTGTTCTTCTGATACCCACCACTACCTGCTGTATGGTTGCCAAAGAGATTTTGAATGGAATGAAAAGCAGAGTTCCCAGGAAGAGATGGGAAGCAATATTCACTGAACTCCTATTTGATGCCAAGTACCACAGTAGGCATCTCCACCTACAGTATTTGATGGGATGATCTCAATGATCAAGTATAAAAAGCTATCACCTCATGTATGTGGGTACAGAAATTGAGCCTCCAGTGAGTTAACCAACTACCCAGGCTCACACAACAAACTCATATTGGAACTGGCAAGCAAATTCAGACCTTTCAGCCTTAAGAATCCCATCGTAACTCACCATACCTCTTAATTATGATGGGAGTGCTGCACTCCTCATCCCTAGTCTCCTGCACTGCTCCTCACTTGGGACCCCAGGCATTCATCTTGGGACAATTCATCCATGGTAGGACCAGCAGAAAGCACAAGCAAAGGGTGCTTCCCTCCACCTACAAAAACCATGAAGAAGACCCTTGAAAAGGACAAGTTTTCCCTAAAACCTTAATGCAGAAAGAGAAAATGCCTACAGCAAAAATAGCTTGAGCATGGGCAAAGCTTTGGATTAAAAGAAAGAAAGCTCAGGCAGTTTTCCTAATTAATGATGCCTGAGTCATAAGAAAGAAAAGTTGGCTCCAAGCTGATGGATGCTGGGAGAAGGGTGCTCTCCTTGAAGTGCCTGAGTAGGCGTCTTCTTCAGCCTACATCCTTCTCTCTCTCCTCCAGCCCTGATGCCACCCCTTCTGGTACTTTCTCATGGGTAGAGCTACACAGAGGCAGGAGGCCTAGTTCAACTGGTTTGGGGGAGCTCAGTTTGGCCAAACAAATGATTGGGGAGGATGTGAACAGGGAAGACATTTACATGTGGTAGAGTTGCTTATGGCTGATCTTTATACCAGTTACAGTACAATTTCAAGGCAATAACAATCCTTGTTCACAAACAGTTCTCTACATTGATATCATTGCTCCTGAAATTCCACCTTCAAAATTTTCTTTCTTTGGGGTCCTCTCCTCAGGAGAGGCCTTCTAGGGAGGAGAGCATTAATTCACTTATGGTAAAATGTCAGAAACAGAACCAGACAGACCTTAAAGTTCCCATTACCCTGCCCAGTACTGGAATGCCTTGTATATTCCAGGGTACAGAAATCTCAATCAGGCAGGGAAGCCTGTTCTGAGGTTGTCCATCTCTAGGAGCTATAAAGTTCTTTACATTAAACCAAAATTTTTCCTATAGCTTCTTTCTTCCCCTATGTGGCATTGATGAAATGTGCCTGTGTAAGGCACTCTGGTGAGCTCCTTCCCCACCAGCCTCTCCTGGGAGCACCAGTTCTCCCAGGTCTTCCTGGAGTCAGGCCTTTTAAATTCTCCCCAGTTTGGGATGCCTTGGGTAGACCTATTCCGAATTATCAATAAGCCATTTGCCCATGTCTGACAAGACTGCAAAGACAAAGTATAGAGTCCTGGTTATTTGTGTACACACACATTTACATAACCCAGTAACCTAGGAAAAAACAAAAGGCTTCAAACTGAGGAGTTGTGATCCAAAGGGAGTCACAGATGTATTAGCTTGGCACCCCAGGATGCAATAAGTAGCCATTCCCTCAAGTTACTACATGCAAGGGGGTGGGCAATGCTGTTAGGATACCTGTGGGGAAAAAAAGAACAAAGAAATCTTAGCCATGGCTAAGAGTCTTGGAAAAGTCAAACACCTGAGCCTTACGGGAAAAACAGGAATCCCAGAAGAGTAGGCCTCCGGATACTGTAACTAGAAGGCCACTGGAAACCCAAGGCTGCTCTGAGAGTAGGCCATTCATGGTAGACCCCCCAAGCATTCATGGGATTAAACTCATTCAGCTCCCCTTTCTTGTTGTGCCTCTTCCCATCCACCTCTTTTCTCCTTCCCTACCATGTATGAGGTTGACTCTAAAACATTTCCCAGTCCACTGGGCAGGGCTGTCTATGCTAAGCTCTTACAAAGGGCACTAGCTCATGCTGTTTAGGAAACAGACTGAGGAGCCTCACTAGGAGCTGGAAGTGTCACAGTTTCTCTTGGGAGGGAACCATGAGCACAACTAGCCTGTGACTGACCTGTAGAACACACAGGGTCCAGAAAGATTAAGAAGACGCTCATATTCAGTGGACAGGATAAGAGAACACAGACTTCTCAGCTATCATGTCTCTAGAGAGAAAATCAGCTTGATTCTGATATCCAGATGGGTGCTGGACTGGGCCCTCACCCCAAATATTAGCCCATTGTCTTTCTATCTACAGCTTCACTCTCAACCCTCTGGAGCTTCAGGTTTCCTCTATTAAAATAAAAATGTTACTTTGTAACAAATTTACTGAAAGAAATTTACACAAATCTTCACTGAATTATCTAAAACATTGTTTAGAGAAATTAAAGAAGAGCTAAATAAATGACAACATGTACTATGTTCATGGATTGAAAAATAATATTGCTAAAATGTCAATCTGCTCAAATTTACCTATAGAATCAGTGTAATTCCAATCAATTTTTTAAAAGAAATTGGAAAGTAAACTAAAACTTAAGTGGAAATGAAAAAGACCTAGAAGAGCCAAGATATTCGTAATAAAGTTAGCCAGAGGCTGTGGCATACACCTATAATCCCAGCTACTTGGGAAGCTAAGGCAGAGCATTCCAAGTTAAAGGTCAGCCTCAGCAACTTAGTGAGATCCTACCTCAAAATAAAAAATAAAAAACAGCTGGGAATATAGCTCAGTGGTGAAGGAGCTCTGGATTCAATCCCCAGTACTGGAAAAAAAAAATTGCATTTCTCAGAACGTCCCCATCATTCAGTGACACATGACTGTAGCTGAAGTTAGAGAACAAACACAACTATTCAGTGTTAGAAAAACACAGGGCCTGCAAAGTATGGGAACTGATGGAGACACAGTGTGAAGGCCCTTTCTAGGGCAAGGATGATGTTCTCTATTTTTAAAATAGTGGTTTTATAGAGATATATTTCACATACCATAAAGTTTACCATTTTAAAGTGTATAATACAGCAGTTTTTGAAATATTCACAGAGTTACACAACTGTCATCAATATCTATACAGAAGAAACCTCTTACCCTTCAGCACTTACCCTCCCCAGTCCCTGGTAACCACTAACCTACTCTCTATTTCTATGGATTTGCCTATTCTATATTTTATTATAAATAGGATCATACAACATGTGACCTTTTACAACTAGCTTCTTGTGTCCAGAATAATGTTTTCACAGTTCATCTGTGTTGTGGCAAGCATCACTGTGTCCTTCCTTTGTATTGCCGAGTAATATTCCATTGTATGGATGAATCATGTTTTGCTGATCATTTATCATTTCAGTTGATAAACGTTTGGAGAGGGATTTGACTGAACAAGGTACAATGATACTTTCTGAGGTGAAAAAAATGTTCTTGATTGACATGGAAGTACAATATATATACACACACACACGTATATACACACACACACACACACACACACACACACACACACATATATATATATATCAAAATTATTGAGCCTTATATTTAAAATATGTGCATTTTACCCAGGCATGGTGACGCAACACCTGTAATTCCAGCAGCTTGGGAGGCTGAGGCAGAAGGAACACAAGTTCTAGGCTAGCCTTAGCAACTAAGTGAGGCTCTAAAAAACTTAGTAAAACCCTGCCTGACACAAAATAAAAAGGGCTAGGAATGTGGCTTACTGGTAAAGTGCCTCTGGGTTCACTCCAGTACCCTTATATGTATATGGATAAATATATATACATATATATATATACACACATTTTATTGTAAGTAAACTATTTTTTAAAAGTTCCAAAAGAAAGAAATAGTAAAAGAATAAATGAAGAAAGGAAAGAAAGGGAGGGGGAAATATGTTCTAAGAAATGATTCATCCTTGTTTTAGCCGTGGCTATCATTGGTTATTCGGGGGCCAGAAAATTACCCAAGACAAACACTAATGGTGTCCCCAGTGGACTGTTGCCAACTGCTCTCAAGGGAGATCAAACCATGCTTGGAATCACCCCATCACCCCCTGATTCCCTGAGCATGCTCTCAATCAATTCACCTCACCTGAGGCAGGGAACGCTTCATCCTACAAGCACCGACTTAGGTATTCTTCAGCCCTAGCTGCTGAAGAAGGGCTCTGCTGAGATGCACCCATTCTATTTGGTCCTGGGCCATTCTTGCACAGGTCCCTGGACTAAACATCCTCCCTGGAGATGATCTGAGCCCTCTGTCTACTGAGCACCTTTTTAACACCAAGTTGTCCTCCAGAGTAGATTTTCCTGCTGCAAAAGAGAGATAATTATCTGGTTAGCCTGGCAGTTCTATCTTTCTATGTAAATCAGTAAATTGACATCTGACTTCACATCTTAAAAACCATTTGTTTCATGCCATGGGGAGGCCATATCAGGGAGTAGCCAGGTGAAGAAGGGAAGAGTGAAAAGCCTCAAACTTTGGGAGGGAGGACACAGCTACCAGTTGGGTCAGGACCCTCTGGAGCAATAAACATTTTGTTCCTTGTCAAATACACTTATTTTTATGTAGATCAAAAAATCCGGGCTGGGGATGTGGCTCAAGTGGTAGCGCGCTCGCCTGGCAAGCGTGTGGCCCGGGTTCGATTCTCAGCACCACGTACAAACAAAGATGTTGTGTCCGCCGATAACTAAAAAATAAATATCAAAAAAATTCTCTCTCTCTCTCTCTCTCTCTCTCTCTCTCTCTCTCCTCTCTCACTCTCTCTTTTAAAAAAAAAAAAAAAAAAAAAAAAATCCAATGGTGGCATGTTCATTTGCTTTGACCGAGTGTTTGCAAGTCCCCATGTGCCACAGTAGAGACTTCTATCCCAGTGGGTTTGAGGGTAGGGTGGAGCAGCAGGGCATATGCAGAAAACAACTGTTGATCATTTGAATCAGCAGGCACTGAGTATTGAGCCACACAGAGCTACCGATCACAAACACCATGAAATTTCAAATAGCAGAGAGACTTGCACACTGCTCTGTGCATACATGCCAAGCTCTATCGATGTATGGTATGCAACACGTCATCAGAGGTGGCCCTGTGCTCAAATGCTCACTTGCTGTCTAGACCTGTAGATTAAGCTGCAGAGAACTGAAATGCTGTAGTAGTTGCTACAGTGGAAGGATAGCCAAATTCTAGGTCCTCTGCCTAGAGAGCAAGGGTCCAAGGGAGCTTTGTGGAAGAGAGGACAGGGACATTCCAAAGAGAAGCTGGGAACATTCCAAAGAGAAGGAAGGCTCTTGAAGTAAAGGCGTAGAGGTGGAAATGTGCACAGTCCAAGGGGAGCTCAGTTTGACCAGAGAAGAGCTCCCTGCCAAGAGCCACAACAGGAATCAAGGATAAGGACCCATGAATCTAATGTATGAAATATGATATGTCAAGAGTTCTGTAATGTTTTGAACAACCAATAAGAAAAAAAAAAAAAAAAGGATAAGGACCACTCCCATGAAGGAGAGGGCACTCAAAGATTTCTTAGAGGAGGCAGCCTGGGTCTTGAATGATGGGAAGTATTTAGACACAGATAAGAAGACATAAAGAAAGCATTTCACAAATGTGACAGATAATGGTCTTCTCAATCCCCAGAATCTGTGAGCGTAACAGCTTAGATGGTAAAAGGAACTTTGCAGAATTAATTAGGCTCAGGATCATGAGATGAGCAATTATATTGCATTATCCAGGCAGGACAAAGTCACAAAGGTGCTTGTGACATGGAGGCAGGAGAATAAGTGCTAGAAATGACAATGGCAGCAAGATGTTGGAATGATATAAGGAAGAGTCCCAAGACAAGGATTCAGGCAGCCTCCAGACCCTGAAAAGGCAAGTGGCTTCTCTCCTGGAACCTCCAGAAGGTACACAGACCTTAGCTCCATGTGTCTCATTTCAAACTTCTAACCCTCAGATCTGCAAAGATAATAAGTGTGATTTTGGGGCTAGGGATGTGGCTCAAGCGGTAGTGCACTCGCCTGGCATGCCTGCGGCCTGGGTTCAATCCTCAGCACCACATACAAACAAAGATGTCGTGTCCGCCGAAAACTGAAAAATAAACATTAAAAAATTCTCTCTCTCTCTCTCTCTCTCTCTCTCTCTCTCTCTCTCTCTCTCTCTCTCTTTAAAAAACAAAATGAGTGTGATTTTGGGGGGGGTCCGGGGTTGTGGCTCAGCGGTAGAGCACTCGCCTGGCGTGTGTAAGGCCCTGGGTTCGATCCTCAGCACCACATAACCACCACATGGGTGTGGCAATTTGTTACAGCAGCAATCACAAACTAGCATGCTGCAGAATTGGTGGAAATGTAACTCACACTGAACCCCCATATAATCCTCTTCTCCATACCCCAGGCAAGTGTACTTTCCTGTGGAGATTTCATTCTATCAAAAAGGAATGGAATGGAGCTGGGGTTGTAGCTCAGCAGTAGAGTGCTTGCCTAGCACATGCAAGGCCCTGGGTTCAATCCTCAGTACACACAAAAATAGATAAATAAAATAAAGGTATTGTGTCCAACTACAACTAAAAAATATTTTTTAAAAAAAAAAAAGGAATGGAGGACTGGGGTTGTAGCTCAGTGGTAGAATGCTTGCCTTGTATGTGAGGCACTGGGTTCAATTTTCAGCACCACACATAAATAAATGATTAAAATAAAGGTCCATCAACAATTAAAAGAAATACTGGGGGGAAAAAAAGGAATGGGGGACTGGGTCAAATAGTAGTTCCATTCCAAGTTTTCCAAGGAATCTCCATACTGTTTTCCATATTGGCTGCACCAATTTGCAGTCCCACCAGCAATGTATGAGTGTGCCTTTTCCCCCACATCCTCACCAACACTTACTGTTTGTATTCTTTTTTTAAAATTTTTAATATTTATTTATTTAGTTAGTTTTCGGCAGACACAACATCTTTATTCGTATGTGGTGCTGAGGATCGAACCCAGGCTGCACGCATATCAGGCAAGCACGCTACTGCTTGAGCCACATCCCCAGCCCTTGTTTGTATTCTTTATAGCTGCCATTATGACTGGAGTGAGATGAAATATTAGAGTGGCTTTGATTTGAACTTCCCTGATTGCTAGAGATATTGAACATTTTTTCAGGTGTTTGTTGATTGATTGTATACCATCTCTGAGAAGTGACTGTTCAGTTCCCTGGCCCATTTATTGATTGGGTTATTTGTTTTTTGGTGTTAAGATTTTTGAGTTATATATTCTAGAGATTAGTGCTCTGTCTGATGTGCGTGTGGTAAAAATTTATTCCCATTCTGTAGGCTCTCTAGTCACCTCAGTGATTGTTTCTTTTGCTGAGAAGAAGTTTTTTAGTTTGAATCCATCCCATTTATTAATTCTTGATTTTATTTCTTGCACTATAAGAGTCTTATTAAGGAATTTTAAGTCTCAAAGGACTTAAAAACAGTATTACTATAATGATGCAGCCACATCAATGTTTATAGCAGCACAATTCACAATAGTTAAATTGTGGAACCAACCTAGAGGCCCTTCAGTAGATGAATGGATAAAGAAACTGTGGTATATATGCACAATGGAATATAACTCAGCATTAAAAGAGAATAAAATCATGGCATTTGCAGGTAAATGGATGGTGTTAGAGAACATTATGCTAAGTGAAGTAAGCCAATCCAAAAAAAAAAAAAAAAATGCCGAATGTTTTCTCTGATATGATAATGCTGATTCATAATGGGGACAGGGTTGAGGGGAGCATGGGAGGAAACTTTGGATAGGGCAAAGGGGAGGGAGGGGAAGGGAGGGGACATGGGGATAGGAAAGACGGTAGAATGAGATGGACAGCGTTACCCTAAGTACATGTATGAAGACACAAATGGTGTGACCGTACTTCGTGTACAACCAGACATGAAAAATTGTGCTCTGTATGTGTACTATGAATTGAAATGCACTGTGCTGTCCTATATAACAAATTAGAATAAATAAATTAATTTTTTAATGGAGGAATGAGATGGACATGTATGACTGCACAAATGTTATGACACAACCATGTTATGTACAACCACAGAAATGTAAAGTTATGATGCAATTGGGTACAGTGAATCAAAATGCATTCTGCTCTCATATATACCTAATTAAAATTAATTAATTATTTTTTAAAAAAGTAATGGAATGCATATGCCTGTTTGGTGAGTGTGGTCATACCAGCTGCTACTTCATTCAGTCCATCACCCAGCAATGAATGATTCCTACAATACCCCCAGCCCTCAGGGAGCCCAGAATCTGGTGAAGAATACAGAAGTGTCAAGAGGCCATCACAACCCAAAGGCAAAAATGCTCTAATGGAGGCTGGTAGAGAGGAATGTAGAAGCACAGAGAGCCAACTCATTAACTCAGCTTTTCACATGAAAGAATGTCCCAGCACAGGAGGTATTAGATGGGCAGAGAGGGGGGGAGGAAGGAGATTCTAAGCAAAGAGAATTGCATTTACCAAAATGGAGGCAAGAGCAGATCTGGGGGACCACAGGCTAATTGGGTATGGCTAGAATGGAGACCAGAGGCTGGGACAGGTGGTTCCTGATTGCAATGTGTCAACAACTACTTCACAGTTTCCTTTTATATCTTCTCTCTAGGTCCTTTCTCAAATAATAGCCACCAAGAAACATGGCTTTTCCTGGCTGGCTACAGGAAACCTCATGGCAAAGATTGGTGAGGAGCAAAGTTGGGACATCATTCCTGGTGGAAATATAACCAAACCTATGATCAACGCCGCAAAGAGAAGCCCCAGGGGAAAGGCATTGGGTTGAGGAACTCTGATTCTATTTCTCCTGAGTGACACCTTTGCCTGGGATTTTTCTCACTTTATTCAGTGGGCACTGCTTTTGCCCTGTTACACATTGATTGAGAGGCAACAAATTTACCTTCCCATTGTTACTTTCGTGAGTTAAATAAAAAGATAGAGTCCCACCCTGGGAATTGCCCGCCTTCTGGAGCTACTTTCTGGTCTGAGACCTTCCCAGATAGTTGATAGTCCAAATGACAGTGAATGTTATCATATCTGCAAGCAGAAAATGGCCACATCTTTGATAGAGAATTACACATGGATAGTAATTGGATAACTTTAGGCTGCAAGGGTGAAAAAGTCTGGAGGTGAAATAGTGGAGAGGAAAGGAAAGGGAGTAGGATGAAGGAGGAAAGGAAGCAAGAAAAAGAAGATGCAGTTGGCGAGGAGGAGGAATGGGGCAAATTCCCTTTGCCTAAGGAGTGAGTGCAGGCCAGACCCTACAAGACTCTGGAGAGTTTTCTGGGACTCCTGACCTCCCAGAACAAGATCAGGGTGTTGGACAGCAGAGGAGCAGGCAGTGTGACGTGGGGAACAGAACAGCCCCATGCAGCTTGAGTATCCAACCCCTTGAAACGACTGGTCGTATCCACAATGTAAATCTAGGCCAGGCACTAAATTTCAGACAGAAGGAATGCCCAAAGAACTACAGCAAATACCATAGGGAAGCTTTTGCAAATAATTGTTTTCTTTCTTTATTTTCTTTCTTTTTTCTTTTGGTACCAGGGATTAAACTCAGGGGCTCTTAACCACTGAGTCACATCCCCAGCTCTTTTTTTTTTTTTTTTTTTTTTATTTTGAGACAGGGTCTTGCTAAGTTACTTAGAGCTTCACTAAGTTGCTGAGGCTGGCCTTGAACTTGCAATTCTCTTACCTCAGCCTCCTGAGCTACTGCTGTTACAGATGTGCACCACTCAGCCCAGTTGTAAATAAATATTTTTTTTAATTGACAACACTTAAGTTCTACAACTCTGAAGCCTGAGAAGAAACTTCTTTTTCCCTAAGCAATCAAAAAATAATAAAAGGAGAACTCTCTGTGCCTAGTAAGTCTGCGTTGGTGTAGGCTCACACTCAGCAGAACACGGCAGAATGATGGAGAGCCTTCGCTGAGTTCCAGATGGTGCAAACACAGGGGGAAGGGGCACTGTAGCCAAGAGGGCAGAACACCAACCAGGAAAGGAGATGGTTCCAAAGAACGCTGCAGGAGCAACATGTGGGCAGAGTTATATGTTAGGATAGACACAGGCCCTCCAGAGAGGGCTGCACTCCACCTGCATCCTGCGACCTTGCTCCTTCTCAGCAATGGATATTCCAGAAACAGCAGCTGGTGGACTCAATTGGGTGAGTAAAACTTGGAAGAAACATGCACAGGCAAGAGACAGGAGCCATGCAACCTTGGGCCAGTCATTTTCTGTCTCTGGTACCACTTTTTCATCTTGAAAAGGATGGGGATGGAGAGACCATGTTCTCCTTGGCAAATATCTAAGACCTATAGAGATATCATTGTTGGAAGAGAGAATTTTGATAACCCTCTCCCTCAAACTCTACCAAAATAATGTTCCTAGCACCTCTAACCTTAAACTATCTGCCATCTTTTCTCTAGCTTTCTTAGTCACATACTTTCTTACTGTACCAGGAAATGAGCTTGCAAGGGGGCACCCTTCTGGTTTTTCCAAGAGGCCTGCTAAGTAGGACATATGCAGAACAAAGCCTCAGGAAAGTCCCTTGTACATGTACAAGCCCACTAAAAAGCCAACTAAAAGCACAACATATGTAAGTCTGAGGAAACCCAGGGACTTGGTGCTTTTCCTGTCTGGCTAGAGACCCACTACTATTCTATCTTCCTCCATGGGGACATATCTAAGGCTGTCCCACCAAGTAAGGACTCTTCTTCCTCAATTCACCAAAACTTTACTTGATTCTAGTCCTTTCAAACCTCACTTTGGTTAGACTGATATCAAAACTTTCCATAGGCTAAGGGGTTGGTAACCAGGTGGGTGTTACTAATCCATAACGGTAGGCCTTTAGTCACCACCAAAAATGAATGGAGAATGATTTAGGTATAGTCATTGGAAGGGCATTTTTAAGGCCCTGTATAACACAGCTCAGTCAGTGACTCATTAGTTCCTGATCAGACCCACTATTGTGGTGTTCTCCCTCTGGTCAGCCTTGGGTTGGGGTGTGAGGCCCAGACACACCATAGGCTGCCTTACTCTTCATGTCTTTCTGCTTCTAAATGCCAAAGGAGTTTCACTTTCCTCTCAGATGAGGGAGACAGGATTCCTAGGCTAGAAGAAACTAGGAAACTCATATAAGACAGATTCATACTGAGAGTATAAGGATGAATTTGGAAAACTAGAGGGAAAGAGGGGATGACTAAAATTCTGGGTAAGAACAAAATTCACCAAAAATGTGTAACGTTCACTCCTACTGGGTGAAGTTGGCTAATGAAGTGGCAACATTTTCTATTATCACTGTTACTATTTTAATTCTACTCTCAAAGGCAGCATTTTAAAACAATTTTCCAGAGATATACTTCATATAACATAAAATTCTACCCCTTTAAAGTGTATAATCCAATGGTTTCCAGTATGTTCACAGAGTTATGTAATAATCACCACCATCTAATTTCATATTTCATTACCCTCTAAAGAAACCCCTACCCATGAATGGTCACTCCCCAGCCTGCCCCTGCCCATCTCCCAGCCCTAAGCACGCTCTAGTCTTCTTTCATCTCTGCAGATATACAGTGGAGCATTTAGTCCCAGCGGTACTTTTCGTGCACTTTGAGTACACTATCAGTGTACAGCAGTGATGGTCTTTCTTCGAGATCTCCTGGCACATGAAAAGATGCTCAACATAAAACCACAATGCAATACTACCTTACACCCAGAAAAACAATTACTATATAATAAAATTTAAACAAAGAACCAGGGGTGAGGATGTGGCTCAATGGTAGAACACTTGCCTAGCATGTGTTAGACCCTGGGTTCTATCCCTAACACCACACACACACACACACACAAAAAAAAAAAAAAAAAAAAAGCTAACTAAATAAAAATAAATAGAAAATAACAAGTGTTGGGGCTGGGGATGTGGCTCAAGGCGTAGCGCACTCGCCTGGCATGCGTGTGGCCCGGGTTCGATCCTCAGCACCACATACAAAGATGTTGTGTCCACCGAAAACTAAAAAATAAATATTAAATTCTCTCTCTCTCTCTCTCTCTCTTAAAAAAAGAAAAAGAAAATAACAAGTGTTAGCAAAGATGTAGAAGAAAATGGAACATTTTTACCCTGTTGGTGAGAATATAAAAGGATGCATTTGCTGTGAAAAACAGTATGGGGTTCCTCAAAGACTTAAAAATAGGGTTGGGGATATAGCTCCGTTGGTATGCACAAGGCCCTGGGTTCAATCCCCAGCACCACACACAAAAACAAACAAAACTTAAAAATAGAACTATCATAAGATGATTGATTTTGGCTATATACCCAAAAGAACTGAAAGCAGGGTCTCTAAGAGATTTTCATATACCCATGTTCACAGCAACATTACTCTTAACAATCAAAAAATGGAAGCAACCAAGTGTCCACATCCAAGAACAAATGGACAAACAAAATTGGACACAAACACAGAGGAATATTATTCAACCATAAAAAGGAACGAAATTCTGACACATGCTATAACATGATTGAAACTTGAGGACATTATGTTAAGTAAGATAATAAAGACAAAAAATGACAAATATTTGGGGCTGGGGATGTGGCTCAAGCGGTAGCACGCTCGCCTGGCATGCGTGCGGCCCGGGTTCGATCCTCAGCACCACATACAAAAAAAGATGTTGTGCCCGCCGATAACTAAAAAATAAATATTAAAAAAAAAATTTTCTCTCTCTCTCTGCCTCTCTCTACCTCTCTCTCTCTTTAAAAAAAATGACAAATATTTTATGATTCCACTTATATATGGAATCTAGAGTAGCCAAATTCAGACAAAGAAAGTTGAATGGCAATTGCCAGGAAATAGGGGGAAGAGAAATAGGGAGTTCGTGTTTACTGGGTAGAGGGTTTCATTTTTGCAAGATGAAAAGAGATCTAGGGCTTGGTGGTGACAGCGGCACAACAATGTAAATGTACTTAATACCACTTAACTATACACTTACAAATGTTTAAGACAGCAAACTTCATGTTATGTGCATTTTACCACAATTTTTTTGAAAAATCTCATGACCCATCTCAAAAGGTTCAGACCAGCTGTGCCTTTCTTAGGACACACAAAACAACTAATTTTCTGAACACAGTAGCACACGCCTATAAAGACAGTTACTCGGGAGGCTGAAGCAAGAAGACCACAAGTTCAAAGACAGCCTCAGCAAGTTAGTAAGATCCTGACTCAAAATAAAATAAGAAGGGCTGCAGATGTAGCTCATGATAGAGCACCCATGGTTTCAATCCTCAGTACCATCAAGTAAATAATAAAAAGCCTGCTTTTTTTCCTTTTAACAATAAAAATATGATTGGGCACAGTGGTGCATGTCTGTAATCCCAGCAGCTTGAGAGACGGAGGCAGGAAGATTGCGAGTTCAAAACCAGCCTCAGCGAAAGTGAGGCACTAAGCAACTCAGTGAGATCCTTTCTCTAAATAAAATACAAAATAGAGCTGGGGATGTGGCTCATTGGTCAATTGTTCCTGAGTTCAATTCCTGATATCCCTCCCCCAAAAAATGACATAACAATAAAAATATAACACTTGATTAAATAGCTAAATATAGGCAACACTAGCAAATGCTTTTTTTTTAAGCATCACACTCAGATTATGCTTTAAAAATGAACACTCAAACACAATTTGTTCTTTTCTCATTAACTCTAGACTATTAGCAAACAAGCTCAATGAATGATTTTTCTAAGATCACATTTACAAAATGCTTAAATATGCAAATAAGAATGTCTGAGGGCTGGGGCTGTGCCAGGTGCATTCGCCGGCATGTATGAGGCACAGGGTTTGATTCTCAGCACTGTGTATAATAAAATAATAAGCCTAAAAAATATCTAAAAAGAATGCCTGAGCACATGAGCTATACTAGTTCATTCACACTTTTTGACTCTAAGAGGCTGACCTTAACACTTATCCTATTTCACAGAAGCAGAACTAAGGCTCACTGGTATTGAATAACCTGCCCAAAGCCACAAAGCTGGCATCAGAGTCGTGAATCAGTCCAACTTCTGATTCAGACCAATGAATACTACTTCTATTAAAGGACATTGGTTCTTAAGAAACATAGAAACATCCATTCTCCCATCAGTTGGGGGGCTCTTCAAACAAATCTACCCCAAAATTTTTTCTTAGAATTCTCTACCAAAAGCTTAAAAATTGTCTTCCAAGAATAATTTTTTTAAAAGCCTGTATTCCTGGCATCAAAAAACAAACAAACAAGCCAAAAACAACAACAAAAACAAACCAAAAACAACAACAACAACAAAAAAAACACTTTCAAACAATTCAATTAAGCACTTTTTTTTTTTTTTTTTTTGGCAATACTATAAATTGAACCCAGAGGCACTTTACCACTAAGCCACATCCCCAGCCTTTTTTTTTTTTTTTTTTTTGATGGACTTTATTGTCTTTATTTTTAGGTGGTGCTGAGGATTGAACCCGTGCCTCATGCATGCTTGGCGAGCGCTCTACCACTGAGCCACAACCCCAGCCCCCTCTTCAGCCTTTTTTATTTTGTATTTTGAGACAGGGTCTCACTAAATTGCTGAGGCTGATCTTGAACTTGCAATCTGCATGTTGCTGGGATTATAGGTGTTCATCAAGGTACCCAGCAGTTAAGATAAATTTTTTTATCTTAATATAAAAAAAATTGTATTTTTATATATTTGTAATGGATATTACAAATATATAAAATATATTTGTCATGGATCTTTTTATTTTATTTATTTATATGTGGTGCTGAGGATTGAACCTAGGGCCTCACACATGCCAGGCAAGCGCTCTACCACTAAGCCACAACTCCAGCTCATTTTTAAAACTAATTTATTTATTCTAATTTGTTATACATGACAGCAGAATGCATTTCAATTCATAATACACATATAGAACACAATTTTTCATTTCTCTGGTTGTACACAAAGTAGCATCACACAATTTGTGTCTTCGTACATGTACTCAGGGAAATGATGTCCATCTCATTCCACCATCTTTCCTATCCCCATGCCCCCTCCCTTCCCCTCCCTCCCTTTGCCCTATCTAAAGCACTTTTTTAAAAAATAGAATGTGGCTTTGGACCAGAGGCTGATAATGAGCTCCTAGCTGAGTCTTGTATCTTCAAGGCATCTTCAGTAATAGAATAACTTGTGAAGTGTACAGATAAGAAGTAAGCCAGACCTATGTCTTCCACGTGGCTCCCCTAGTCATAGATTCCACCACTACCATCTCTACAAAATGTCTCTAGTTCATTGTGAAATATAAAAATCATACTGATAGAAATAAGTTGTCGGCCACCTGTCTGGTTGGGCAGGATGGATGTTAAATTAGGCCTTTCTGATGAGTACGCCCTCTTATAGGCCAGGCCTCCAACAGTCAGTGTTTGTGTTTTGTGATCCCCCACTGGCCACTGCTGATTGTACTACTATGGTTCAATCTCCAGAACGTATTTAGAAATGCAACTAACAGGTCTTCATTGATAATGGTGGGAATGGGCCTTTCCTGCCTTGCACATGGACTGGGAACAGGGACAGCCAGTCTACACAGAGCACTCACTGAAGGAAGCACACTAGGAAACTGCCTCGTTTTTTGATGGTTTTGCAATTCCTACGTCAAGTCCCTTCCTGAAGCCCAGTTGTATTCCTTCCTAGAGCTCAGGATATATCATATCCTTGAATCTTTTAAACAAATTCTCTTCTTGACTCAAACTAATTCCAGATGATTTTTGTAACTGCAATAACAGAATGCTAATAAATATAGTATGACCTCATTTCTTCATGACATATGATCACTGGAGTTATGCCCTATTGTAGTCAGATTCAGAGAAGAGAATGGAATTTCCAGCCTGGTGTTAGATACCTGCCTCAATAGAAAAACTAGGCCCCATTCTCCTATACTTCTATAGAAAATGTATAACAACAAATCATGCAAAATATGGACTAGCTCCCAAAGAGAGGTAAAATGATGGATAATGGTATAATGACATTTAAGTGCATTCTTTTTTTTTTTTTAACAGAATAGCATAAAGGTTTTTTGTTTATTCCCCCTAGTACTGAGGACTGAACCCAAGTGTGCTCTACCCATAAGCTAGATCCCCAGCCCTTTTGTTATTTATTTATTTATTTATTTTAATGTTGAAAAAGGGTCTAAGTAGCCCAGGCTGGCCTTGGCCTCAAACTTGTGATTAGAAGCCTTCTAAGTAACTAGGATTACAGGTGTTTGCCACAGCCCCTGTGTAAAGGGCTTATTTAATGAAAAAGTAAGCTTCAGGAACATGGAGCAGAGCTTCCCAAAGAGAGGAGGTACCCCCATGTTTTGGGGTTTTATGGTCTTTTGGGGATCCTCCCACTTCATAAATTATTCATTTGGGGCAGTTATTGTGGTTTACTGCCATGGCTTAGTGCCTAAATTAAATGCATTCAAATATTGCATTTGTCTACAGAAATGAAAACAAGTAAGTTTCCTTGGTAAAAACAGTACTTTTTAAAGAAATGAGGGCTGGGGCAGGGGAAAGGAAAGGATATTCACAGGAAGGCAAAGAATAAACCTAAAAGGGATATAGTATTCCACAATGTGCCCTTGAGGCTAGGCCAGAGAAAATGTTTCCCTACAAATCCACCTAGAGGGGAGGAGGCTAAAAAATCCTAAAGAGAAAAGAAACAGAACAGAGAGTGTTTTCTCAGATTAGGGTGGCTCCACCTCCTCTACCTCCCTGGTTCACCTTAAGAGCCTCACTCACATCCCATAAACCATGTTCCCTAGAACCTGCACATCCTCGCTCAGCCCTCACCCTGCCTGAGAGGACTTCTCCTGACTACTTAACCCAGCGCCAGCCATCCTTTAATGCTCAGTGTAAGCAACCCTATCCTCTCCTCTATCTACCTTTTTAATGCCAGTCCTTCCAAATGTCCCTCTCAACTAAACTCCCCAAGACCAGAGAACCCCAATTGAAATGGCCCTTAGAGAAAACATCAAATTTAGCCGTGCCTCCCACGGAAACTCTTAGTTACAACATAGCTGATGTTGGCTACTGTTGGAGGTGTTAATATTTGTTGAGATGGTAAGTTTTCAAAATGGGAAAGGACAGACCACAGAAAAGTGCCTTCCTTCTCTGAGTGACCACATCCTTGCTCTGGAGAAACCAAGGTGAAGAAGGAATTCAGAGCACAGCAACACATGAACCACCTAATCCAGCAAGCCACAGTCTCAGAAAGGGACTTACTAAACAGAAATTCCATATTTTACATTAAAGTGCCTTTGAATTCGTCACCTGATGTAGACAGAATGGATAGAGAAAGACAGGGAAGGGGAAACAGCAGGTAAGCCCAGGATAAGGACAGTGCTACAACTTCTTAAGAGCCATGTACAGACATCTTAGTGTGTGTATACCCACCTGATCTCTGTATCAGAGTCCAAAAAGTCAAACTGGTGTGAACACTGAGTGCTTCCCAGAACACTTGGCAAAGAAGAGTTTCTGCATTCAGCTCCAGATGCTGCCACCAGCTGGTATCAACCCTTTTTGCCTCACCCTGCTGGGATCTAGCACATCAGGATTCCAGCTATTCATAGGCTTGAAACAATTGCTAGGAATCAAGACACACAGCTGGGGGTTCCTAAACTTTCCTTGGTAGGAGACTCAGCTTCTATGACGGTAAAGGCATGCGTTTACAGAGCCTGGAAGTACTGAGTATTTGAAATCCACACAGAAATGTGGTGACCTTTCTATACCTGGCTGAAGTAGCCCTTGGGTATATTTCTTTTAATGATCCCACTATCTTCCCATCCTCTAGACTCAGTGCTTTAGATCATCTTGGATTCCTCTCCAACCTTTGCACCACAGCAAATCAGTTGCCAAGGTCTGTGCTCCTGATCTCCCCAGGGTATTTTACACTGCCCCCTCCTCCTTTCTAAGACAGCCAAATGGAACAGGAAAGCTCTGGAATTAGGCAGGGCTGCCATTTAATGGCTATGCCTCTTCTTTGAGTCTCAGCATTTCATGGATAAAATGAGGAAATGAGAATGATGCTGCTTTCCAGTTTTGCTGTGAGGATGGAGACGTCCTTTGTGAAAGTGCCTGGTTCAGTACTTGCTGTCTCTCAGCTTCTCCCCTCTCTGCTATCCCTCTGCCCACACCTGAGTTTAGACCCTCATAACTTTCTTTCTATTAATAAATGTCAAAATAACTCCCACCAAGATTTTCTATCCCCCTTCCCAGGACTTTGACTATGTTAGTTCACCTGACAAAGGGATTTTGCAAGTGGATTAAGATTACTTCTCAATTGACTTTGAGCTGATGGTAAGGAGACCATCAAGAGGCACTGGAGAAAATCACAAGAGACCTTTAAATGCAGAACATTTCTTCATCTCGTGCCAGAAAGAAGGTCAGAAATTCAAAATATGAAGGAGGTTTGATACGCTAGTACTAGATTGAAGATGGAGGGAGCCATGAAGAAAGGACTTGAGAATGTGGCCTCTAGAAGCTGAGAGCAACCCTAGCTAACAACATCAGGGAAACAGGAACCTCTGTCCCTCAACTGCAAGGAACTAAATTCTACCACCCTTAACGAGCTTGGGAGTGCCAAGGAGGTCACTTCTCAGAACCTCCAGCACCTAGCCAGCTCATACCTTGATTTCAATCTTGTGAGGCCCTGGGCAGGGAAGCTAAGCACACCATGCCTGGACTTCTGACTTGCAGAACTGTAAAGTGAAAAATGAATGTTTTCTTAAGTTGCTAACTTTGTTGTATTTTGTTTTGCAGCAGTTGAAAACTAAAGCAGTCTCCTAATTGGTACCATAAAGGGAAAGAAGATTTGTGGGAAGTGGAGGAGGCAAGTCTTCATGATTGCCTTTCTCTCCCTCACATAGTTCCACCTCCTCTAGAAAGCCTTCCCAACCCTAGGGCCTCTGAAGATCTCCCCGCCTCTGTCTTGGATGTCAATGATTACCATTGTCTTGACCCTATGCTAACACTGCCTGGCAGCAAGAATTCCCTGAGCCTCTACAAGTCATCTTCTCAACTGTAGTGCATATTTCCAATTCAGAAGGCACAATTGGACCTTCTTTGTGTTCCCCAAAGCACCAAAAACAGGGCCAGGCACACAATAAAATCTCACAAACATTTGTTAATTAAGCCATTTTCTTTCTGCTCCAGTGATTGGCAGCACCAGTGAAGGGTCAAAAGCAACCTGGCCCCTGGCAGACAGAGAGCTTTTCCTACCAGACCCTGGATTCACAGTCTCCTGGGATTAACAAAGTACCTAATGGTAACACTCCAATGAAGCCCTTTCATTAATACTGGCCAATGACATATTCATGCATGAGTAGAGCCTCCATCTCCCTGAATCACATCCTGGTTTTTTATGCTTATCTACAAGTAGAATTTGCTAATACAAAGGAAGTGAGAATGAGGGTGATGAGGAGATCTCACAAAATGTTCTACCTGTATTTTGTTGAATGCCTGCCATGTCCAGGCCCCAAGGTCAATACAAAGATAAATCAGAGTCTCTCATACACTTTTTTTTTTTTCAATTCCCAGATCAGTGCTGGGGATTGAACTAACTTCTCAGACCTCACACATGCTAGGCAAACACTCTGTCACTGAGTAACATCCCCAGCCCTAGTCCTTATATTTAAGGGGGTAATCAGAGCATCCCCTGAGCACAGAGGTCAGGCAGAGTCTATGACTGTTTAAAACTAAGAGAATTAATTTATTTAAGTCAGAAAACAGGTCTTTCACAGGCGGGCAGTGGGTGGGGCTCCCTTCTGTATCCTTCCCTGCCTCCATGACTCTGGGCCTCTCTTTTATGCCCCACCCTGGACTCTAATAACATGCATATGATGTCACTGTCTAGATGTGCAGCAGCCTTGGAAAGTTTTGTCCAGAACCTCAAGCACAGATTAAAAAATAGGTCCATAGAATTCACACAGGCCTTGACAATTTATAAGGCACTTTCACACTCTGCTGTCTGACCTTCCCACTGGCCCCAGTAGTAAGGTGGGGTAGAGATTGCGATCTCCATCTCATTGATGAGGAAACTGGGAAGTGATTTACTCAGACTCAGAAGTAAAAAGACCACATTCTCTCTCTACATTTTGGATCTGGTCTTTGGGCCTAAGAGGGAATTCAAATGGAGATGGTTAAACTCTTTCTAACTGACATCAGTGACTGATGATTTGAGAAATAATGGAGGGCTGAAGGTATAGCTCAGTAGTAAAGTGCTTGTCTAGCTTGTGCCAGGTCCTGGATCTAATCCTCAGCACTAAAATATATATATATATGAGATAGGGATCAGAAAACAAGAGGAAAATCAATTATAAGGATGCCTTATAAGCAAGTATCATTGTAGATTCCAAATAATTCATATTTTGTTTAGTGGTGAGGGCAGGGGGGTTTTGGGGGTTTAACCCAGGGATGCTCTCCCACTGAACTACACCCTCTACCCATTTTTATTTGTGAGACAGAATTTTGCTAATTGCTGAGGTTTTCTTCCAACTTGCACTCCTCCTGCCTCAGCCTCCCCAGTCACTGGGATTATAGGTTGCACCACCATGCCCAGCAGAATTCACCATTCTTACTGTTGACAAGGCAAGTATTATGTCACCAGAGATTGATGAAAACTAGTCAGTCCCTGGGTCTTCTGATTCTAAAAGCTTGGAAGAGCCTCTTGCTGGCATAACCCACGTTTATCCCTTTGATCCTAAAGAATCAAGATGAAGAGGAGACTGGATACTCCTCTTTTGTGTGTCCATGCAACTCCTACTTAAAATGGCTTATAATCTATGTCTTCTCCTATAAAAAACTGGACCCAGATAACAGGCCCTTCTCCTTCCTTCTGGTTTTAGGATTACTTTTATAGAACTGACTTTGTATAACTGAGATATCAAGGAGAATAGAATCTGTTAAACTGCTGTTTATCCATTTAGCAAATATTTCTGAGCAGATCCCATTCTAGGCTAGTAACTAGGAGTTAGAGAAACTAATCCAATATGGTTCCTGCTAACAAACAGCTTGCAATCAAGTGGAACTAATAAAAACACTCACAAATACCTGACAAAATGAAATTAACGTCATGGCAGAGCTATAAACAAAGGGCTACAGAAGAAAGAGAAGACAGCAATAATTCTGGCTGATAGGAGGCATTTGGGCTGAGCCTAGAAGGAGGAATGAAGAATTCTGACCAGGGAGATACAGACTAAGGAAACATTTGCATTTTAGGGACATACTCCCCACCCTGTCCAGATGAGGCTACATAAAGTGCTTCTTGGACCCCAACCTCACACTAAGACTAGCTGGATCTGTTGTGGACCCTTGAGCTAGATCTATGTAGTTCTAACCCTAACCTGAAGCAACCAAAGACCTATACCACTTGCTTCCTCCTTTCTCAGGTCCTATGTATTTGACAAAAATCCTATGTGCCCTCCTAAATACTCATTTTCTCTGTTCTTTAGTTGGCTCTCATGATTTTGCTGTCCCAATTAGACTAAAATAACAGTCTCTGATTCTTTAAGAACATAGCCCAGGGCTGGGGTTGTAGTTCAGTGGTAGAGCACTTGCCTAGCATGTGTGAGGCACTGGGTTCAATCCTCAGCACCACATAAAAATAAATAAATAAAATAAAGATATTGTGTCCACTTACAACTAAAAAAAAAAAAAAAGAAGAAGAAAAACAACAACAACAACATAGCCCAGGGGCATCTATATCCTGCCTCAGAGTATAATAGGCTGGGCGCACACCATGAGTACCAGGAACCTATTTGTTGATTAATTGCTAATGTATATAGACCCAAGAATCATGAGGTGACAACTTTACAAACAAGGAGAGCAAGAAGGGACATCATTGTAACCTTGGCCTGAGAATAGTGAAAGAATTAGAAGGCACATCCTTCTTGTTTGGGGGTGACATTTTATAAAACTGATCTAAATTTAAATCAAGGTGCTCAGACTTGCTAGGTCATCATGTAGGACTGCCATGTATTTCACCTTCTTCTCTTAGTCCAAGATCTCAAATTTAGTCTTTAATCCATTTTTCTAGTTCCTGCTTGTCAACAACTTACAATGAGACATCATGTCTCATCCTTCCTCCTGGAAAGAGTAACAGGAAGGACAGCATAGATGCCATTGCCTATCTAGAGAACTCAGGTCCAATGCAGGAAACAGCAGAACTGGAACTGGAGGTGGAAGCAAAAAGGACTCTGAGGTAAAACAGCATCTCCCTACTAGTTGGTCTCCAGAGAGCGGAGTCTCTCAAGTGTTGGGTGAACAGAACACCAGGGAAATGACACAGGGCCAAAATCAAACAGCGGGGCTGGGGCTATAGCTCAGTGGCAGAGCACTTGTCTAGCATATGTGAGGCACTGGGGTTGATCCTCAGCACCACATAAAAATAAACAAATAAAATAAAGGCATTCTGTCCATCTACTACAACAACAACAACAATAATAAAAAAAACAACCAGGTCATAGTCCTGTGATGGATCATGAGCAAGCAATCAAGGTAATCATTGAGGAATGGGGTAAGAAGCACCAAAGCACAAGTAAGCTCATGGGTACAGAACTTTGTTTTTTCATTTATCTGTCTCTCTAATCCCCTAGTTGGGACCCTAAACTTGTTCTCCTGTGATATTCTAATATTCTAACTCTCTTCTAACTAGTGTCTCTCTTCATCTTTGATCCTTCCAGTTCATCCTCCAAATTACTGCTAGCATGATCTTTATACAACACAGATCTGATCATGCTTTGTGCTTACCACTGAAATAATTCAATGTCTCCCCTCTGCACTTACTATAAGGCCCAAAGTTTGCAAGACTTACAAAAACCTCTTACTGCTAGATCCAGATAGACCTGCAGGTGCAATCTCCTCTCTTCACCCTCAACACCTGCACATTCCAATGTCAATACACTGCACAATATTCCCCAAAGATGCACAAACTTATACCTGTCAGGAGTTTTGCAACTTCCAAGGCCTGCCGTCTCTTCAGTTAAATTGAACCTTGCTTGACCATTTTCCCTAGGAAGGATAAGTTAGTTTCTCTTCCATTCTCACAAAACACCTCAATATAGCATTTATTACCCTGGCTTATATATATTTACAGAGACTGAAGGACCATCAATGGGTAGGGGGATAGGTTTTGACTTTGCATAACTCCTCTGCCCTTAGTTCACATAGTAAAAAAAGATATTTTTTTAAAAAAAGTTTACTTAATGAAGGCTGGAGCTGGAGATATAGCTCAATAACTCAGTGGTAGAGCTTTCTTGCCTAGAAAAAAAAAAAAGAGTGAATGCCTCCTTTATACAAGTGTAGAGAACTACTGCAGAGTCCAACTAAAAATCTATGCCATTTGATGCCCAGATCAGGGCATTACTTTCTAAGACTTCTGCTTTTACCTGTTTCCATGACCATTCAGCTAGATGGCTCCTCACTGCCCTGGGCTTTGAACATCAAGACAGTGACTGACATTTGCAGACTTGCAGGAACCCAAGCTGCTATCTCTAAGGAGAGCCTTCTGTGTCTTTCCTAGGAAAGTGTTTTGATTCCCAAGGGCTTGAAGCCAAGCTGTAGGCAGCGACAGAGCAGGTGAGTCATCCCAGCCCACACCCGTTCTCTGATGAAGGGCCCCAGCATCTGTCTGTCTTGGGTGATATGGGAAATGGGTATTCTGAGCCAATTCAGGCCCTAGGGAGGGAGGGCTGCCATTATGGCCAAGTTCTCCCTCATTCCTGGTGATGAGACCAAGAGGTGTAAAGGCCTTTGCTCTCTGGACAGCCTCAGAAAAGCTGCAGCACATGATAAAGGTCAAGAGACATGGCTCACTACTCTGTTGGACCCATATGAAGAAAAAGATTTGTGGGGCCTGGCCCCTTGTACCTAAGCATCCTGTCCTCCACTGAATGTGCTTACTGGTGTCTCTTCATTTCTAAATTTGAAGCTCTCAAGAAAACACAAGCTCTTACAAGGGCCCAACACCAGGCTAGACTCAACCAAGACATCTGAACAGCTGAATCTTTTTTCTTTTTTAAGAGAGAGAGAGAGAAGAGAGAGAGAAGTTTTTAATATTTATTTTTCAGTTTTTGGTGGACACAACATCTTAATTTTTATGTGGTGCTGAGGATGGAACCCAGCGCCCCGTGCATGCCAGGCAAGCGCATTACCACTTGAGCCATATCCCCAGCCCTGAATCTTTTTTTTTTTAATATATTTTTTAGTTGTACATAATACCTTTATTTTGTTTTTATGTGGTGCTGAGGATTGAACCCAGGGCCTCGCACGTGCTAGGTGAGCGCTCTACTGAGCCACAACCCCAGCTCTGAATAGCTGAATCTTATGTTAAGCAAAGTGAACACATAATAACGAGAGGAAAATCTTAATTTTGCAAACTCTTTCACCATAAGGGCTCCCCTGAAACATCTGTTCACTGTGGCTTGTAATATGTAAGGTCCTCTGTTAGGAATTAGAGAGATCCAAATATTGACAGTAATCCCCTCACCCCACAAACAAAAAAGCTACATACACAGATTACTGTATATTTTGGTTTCCATATGAAATGCCCCCCAAAAGCTTCATGTGCTGAAGCCAGGAAAGGTGGTCATGCCTGTAATCCCAGGGGCTCCGGAGGCTGAGGCAGGAGGATCACAAGTTCAAAGCCAGCCTCAGCAAAAGTGAGGTGCTAAGCAACTCAGTGAGACCCTGTCTCTAAATAAAATACAAAATAGGGCTGGGGGTGTGGCTGGGTGGTCAAGTGCCCCCGAGTTCAATCCCCAGTGTCCCCCCTCCCCGCCCCCCCCCAAAAAAACTCATGTGTTGAAGGCTTGGTCCCTAATGCAGCAGTGTTCCGAGTTGGCATCTTTGGGAAGTGATTGGCTCTAACCTCATGAATGGATTAATCTACTGATGATTCACAGCTTAATGGGCTATTGTGAGGTGGGGAAACTTTAGAAAGAAAGGCCTAGTTGGAGTGAGTATGTCAGGGGGAGCATGTCCTTGAAAGGAATATTTTGTCTAGAGCCCCTTCCCCTTCCTCCATCTCTTCTCTCCCTCTGTTTCCTGGCTGCCTTAATGTGAACAGCTTTGCTCTGCTATGCCCTCCCTGCCTTAATGTTCTCCTTGACAAGGTCCCATGACAACAGGGTGAAGCCTAAAACCTCTCAAACTTTGAGTGAAAATAAACCTTTCCTCCTTTTATTTTTCTCAGGTACTTTGTCAAGACAATGAAAAACTGACTAACACACTGTAACACAATAAATAATACAAGAAATACTTTAGAGAAGGCCTACAAAAGGGAGCTTGGGAATCTGCAGGCAAATGAGACTGGAAGGATATTGTGGATGAGGTGCCATGAGCTAGGCTTTGGTGAATGGGTTGGATGTTGCCAGTAGAAATAGGTGAAATTGGGGCTGGGGCTAGGGCTCAGTGGTAGAGTGCTGGCCTAGCATATGCAAGGCGCTGGGTTTGATCCTCAGCACCACATAAAATAAAAAAATAAAATAAAGGATATTTAAAAATCACATCAATCTTTTAAAAAAGTGTTAAAAAATTAAAAAAAAAAAGAAATAGGTAAAATTACCTCCTGATGGAAGAGATACCACCAGGAAAGGACTGTAAGAAGATGTACCAAATATTAGGCAAATCGATGTGGAAACCCAGAAGAGTGAGCTGAAACAATAGATTTGACATGAACAAGACCCAGGGACACAGGCAATGGCATGTGGAAAGGGCTCTGAACCCAAATGCTGCAGCAGCAGGTTTATTCTGAATGGGAAGTTTATCAGGATTAAACTTGGGAGTTCAAATGCCAGTTCCATCCTTTGTGTCTGTGTGATCTTGGACAAGTCCCTATCCAAAGTTTCAATTCTTGCTTCTGCAAGGTCCCTACTTTCTACCCAACAACAAATGAAAGAGTTATTGCACCATCTAGGAAAGAAGAGGCCAATAAAAAGAGATTCTGAGGAGAAGAAATGGCCAGGGAGAGGAAGTCTGGAGAATAGAGTCCAATGCTGTTAAGCTGAGCTTTCTGCTCCACAGCAGGCCATTTTAGGGGTGCTGGTAAAACTCTCCTCACCAAATTGGTTGTTGGTTCATCCCTGAAGAACGCTGTGTTCCAGCAGCAGCACCAGCAATGCAATTAGCAGAACAGAGCTTGTGGGTGGAACAGTGGGTAGGAGTTGAGCAGGGAAAAGAGGCAGCACCCTGGGCCCCTGCCCAGATTGTGGGGTATAAGAATCAGGGGGTGGGTAAAGATGACTTGAGAGAAAGTTTTAATTCCAAAAGCTATCCTCCACTAGGAAAGAAAAGCAGAAGACCAAGATATGTTTTCAGTCTTCTATACTGGCTCCTTTAACCTCAAGATGTTGGCCTGTTATATAAATCAGCAGGTGAGACCCCAGCAGACATATAACTCAGCTCAGCAGATGGCCTTCAGTCCCTGTGGCTGAGCTTCCACAAGTCCCAGGAGAACGAGCACAGGGAAGGCTCTTCAGGGAACCTTGAATGTTTGCTCTTTATTCACTTTCTTTTCATTCCACATAGTAATGATTGTATACAATTCAGGATTCTGGAGACACTGATGTCAACTTGGTTATTCAAACCTTCATCCCTCAAGTTGTTTCACTGGTCAGTTTACCTGTAAAATGGAGAAAACTGAATTTATGCGAACATGTAATGAGATCATAGACACGCTTGGCAGAGAGCAAATGCTCAAGAAATGTAAACTATACCTAGTTTAAATATTAATGTAAACTTTATATTAGAAGCCAGATTGCATGTTATGCTGGATAGCTTTCATTTGTCCTTCTAGGTACATTCTTCATTCTTTTCCATCATGTTATGCTTTAGAACTGCCCTGTTTGGACTACTCAAGACTCCCTTGCCCTGATTTCCAATTCTGTTTGGTCCAGGGGAAGCTTTGACAGACCAGAGGGAAGAAGTGAGGGCAGTTTTTATTCCAACTCCTTTCCTGAATTTCTTGACCCAAAGTCCCAGCTCTAGTAAGATGATCCTCCACATAGCTTCTGTGCCTCCAGAAGTACAGGTGGCAAGATTCCACTATCCCTAGCTGTTTCCCTACATCCAACCTCAAATTAACCAATTTAAATGTGCCATCTGTGGCACCCAAAATATACAAGGGTTAGAATGAGAACTGCCTGGGAATAAGGAGACCTGAACTTAAGTCTCATCTCTGCCACTAGCTTGCTCTATGACCTCAAAGAGTCTTTCCTTTTTTTGGCCTCAGCTTCCTGACCTGTAAAATAAAGAGGGTTAGACTGTATAGCTATTTTGTGCTACAATTCCCCACCCCTACTAAATGTTCTATGAAGTTAAACCCAGGGAAGAACCTAGAAGTCAGCAAGGCTAATGACCTCTTGAAGAGAACATTATACCTATCTCCTTTTCAAGGTTTTTTTTTTTTTTTATTGCTTATGCCTAAATCATGTCCCACTCCAAAGCAACTCTCAAGAAAGCCCATGAAGTTAAAAGTCAATTATCTTTCCGTTCAGGAACTAACTGACCAACCCATTTAACCACAGAGCCCCTTTTATAGGTTCTAACATACCCAGAGGTTGCAGCAGGGAAGCAGTTATACACTGATACCACAGCATTCTCCACAAACTGCACAGGGAAGCAAGGTTTGTCTAGGTACTGGGAAATGCAGAGAGACAGCTGGCTTCTAGAATGGAGTGCGCTAAACATTCATCCTGTCAAAAGACATGAAGTGCCCTGGACTGAGATCCCTGTTGTTGGATGTTTCAAATAGAGGAAAACGGAGATTATATAGAAGGTGGAGGGAACACCTAGGGGCGCACTACCAGTGAGCTATACCCCAAGACCTTTTTATTTAGAATTTTGAGATTAGGGTCTATGTTGCCCTGGTTTAGAACTTGCAATACTCCTGCCTCAGTCTGAGTAGCTGATATCACAGGTGGGGCCACCGGCCTGGCGAGGCTAATGACCTCTTGATGAGACTACTACAGAATCCCTTAAGTCCTTCCCAGCTCCTAATATCCATGATTCACGAAATCCCAAGGGCCGCAATTCCAATGAATACTGGCCCCGAGAAGCGGGCACGGGGGCGGGAAGAGAGGGCAGCGGGGATCTCTTAAAATCTTCATTTTACCTGGGGGATGGCCTCAAGGGCCAAAGTCAGTCTAATAAACACAGCACCAACTGCTCTGGTGTTCTTTGCACACGTGTGACTTGCCAGTCCGAGGCCTCTGCGGGCCACAACCGAGCCTTTGAGATCCTCTTGGAACTCCCAGGTCGTCTGCCCCACAGCCCACAAAGCAGCCCCGTCTGACGCGGCAGCCCCGCCGTCCCCAGAGCGACCCCACAGCGTGGAGTAGCGGCGGAAGGAACCTGGCCCTTCCCGACTGGCCCCCAGCAGCGCCGCCGCCAGTCCCCAGCGCCGAGCCACCACTCGCCTGACGCTGCGCAGAGCGCGGCCGCAACTTGTCAGCACCGCGACTGCGCATCTGCGCCTGTGCCTGCGCATCTGCGCCTGCGCCTGCGCCAGACATGACGCGGCGAGCGGAGGCGGGGGCGGGGCGAGCGGGGGCGGGGCGAGCGGGGGCGGGGCGGGCGGGGGCGGGGCGATCACAATGCTGGGATCTTAAGAGCAAGATTGGCTTAGGGGAGAGTGCCTTGCTGGGCTAGATCCCGGGATCTAGGACTGCTGTGCAGCCACAACGTCGGCCCCAGTCTTCAAAGACGAGTGATGAGTTCCCCATTCTCAGGGTGAGTCATTTGCGTGTAAGGAGCTGGGCTTGAGGGAAGAGGCAACATTCAACCAGGATCCCGGCTTCGCTCACCTTCAGGACCCCTCTTCAGAGCTGCCCTGCTGCAGCCTTAGTTTCCCCACTAAGGTGCGCTGGGGAAGGCTGAGGCTCCTCTAGACGCCCGCTTTCTTTGGGACGAAGGAAGAGCGCCCAGACTTGGCCCCTTTGGGAATGCAGGCTGCAGCGCCTACGGTCATTGTACCAGGAGGTCGCAGCCCGGGAGATCCGTCCACCAATGCATCTTCCTGCAGGCCTGTACCCGCACAGGATGCAGCTTCCGTCCTGGCCCGTGTTCCCGCTGTGACTCATCTACCCTGGACGGGAAGATGGAGGGCCAGGAGATGGAGGGCCCAGTGTCCTGGTAGGGCCTCAGAGCCACGCAGGACAGCATGACCTCCTCTTCGCTGGTCCTTTCACCTGTTGTGTTAACTGTCTCTAGAAGTGGAATGACCTAAAATGTCACAGGGATCCGGAGAAGGGACACAGATTGTGGCCTCCTTTGGGCTGGTGGGGGTTCAGAACCCAACAGGAGCTCCGAGGCAGGGCTAGACTGATGGGGTGGTCTGCTGCTCTGGCCTATTTCTGGGACTCCATCGGCTGGTTCCCAGCTCTTTCGAGTGAGGCAGAGTTGAGAGGGGACAGAGACTCCAGTGCCCCAATCCAGCGGGCCCAGGGGCAGGCAGCAGGCGTCTTGGTGCTAAGCTCTGGCCTCTGCATTCCCACTTCCTCCTCCCTACCCCAGTGCAGCTGCCAGCTGGATCTTCTGAGGTACTGCACAGCCTTGTTTTGCCCAGGAACTTGCAAATGGCCTCAAGCCCAGACTCCATGGGCTTTCATTTAAGTCCCAGTTTTCCCTAACTTCCTCCTCTCACCTGGATTGTTTCCCCCTCATCACCACCACACAGTTTATCTTTGAGTGTGAACTCCTGATCTTCCTCAGGATCATCTTCTGATCTCTGACCAGCCAAACATGCCCACCCCTCAAAGTATAGCTAAAATTCCACTCCCTCCCCAAGCTGCATAACCCCTTATGTGTTCTAGTACTCTGTTTGATGCTATCTGAATGTAGTCTTCTCAACAGAAGTTTAAATAAGTTAGTTTAAATAAATTTAACAGTTTATATATGTTAGTCCCTTTTTAATGAGAAAGGGCAGGGCCTGTAATCCCAGCATTCACTTGAGTGTGGGAGTTTAAAACTAGCCTGGACAACACAGGGAGACTATCTCAAAATAAAAGTGGAAACAAATGAGAAAGCAAATCCTTTGCCAGGCCATGTATCCCAATTTATGAATTGAAAAATGTCTCTTCCCTGATAACTCTCCTTCCTGTGCCTTGTGTCTCTTACTAGATGGTTACTTCCCCCAGTACAGAAACTATGCCTTAATAAATATGCAAAACTTCTAAATCTTTTGAAATTGTGCTGGGGAAAACTCAAATGTTTGGATAAAATGGAAGTATACTAGAGGCTGGGGCTGGGGCTCAGTGGTAGAGCACTGGCCTAGCATGTGTGCAAGGTGCTGGGTTCAATCCTCAGCATCACATACAAATAAATAAATAAAATAAAGGTATTGTGGGGCTGGGGTTGTGGCTCAGTGGTACAGTGCTCACCTGTCATGCATGGGGCACTGGGTTTGATCCTCAGCACCACATAAATATAAAATAAAGATATTGTGTCCACTTTAAAAAAACTAAAAAATAAATATTTAAAAAATAAAATAAAGGTATTATGTCCAACTACAAGTAAAAAAAAATTTTAAATGGAAATATAACAAATATTTTTGTAGTCTTTATAATACAAAATCACTTTTTTAGTGTACATTAAAAATATACTATACACAATTTGGTTTAGGTTCAGATTAGCACAAATTGATGTAATAGAAAAAAGAAAATCAACTTTTTTGTGTTTGTTGTGTATGAGTTGAGTAAACTCAGGCAGAAGTCTTTGGACTTCTCTGGAGATGCAGTTTCCTCATGTTGGATTTGGAACTAGGGATAATAAATATACCTCCCATCTACTTTACAAGATTATGGAGAAGATCAAATGTGAAATGGAATTAAAATTTACTTTTAAGTATGTGTTTAAGAAACAACCCTCAATACATTTCCTGATGAAAATTACTTTTTTAATATTTATTTTTTAGTTTTAGGTGGACACAATATCTTTTATTTTTTATTTTTGTGTGGTGCTGAGAATTGAGCCCAGTGCCTCGTGCATGCTAGGTGAGCGCGCTACCACTTGAGCCACATCCCCGGCCCTGAAAATTACTTTTAAATATTTTAAATTTTGTTCAATGTGCTGAATGACCATTAAAAAAAAAAAAAAAATCAAGTAGGGGCTGCGGTTGTAGCTCAATGATAGAGCACTTACTTAGCATGTGTGAGGGACTGGTTTCCATCCTTAGTACCACATAAAATTTTTTTTTAAGTATTTTTAAAAATCAAGCAATTCTGGGGCTGGAGTTGTAGCTCAGAGGTAGAGCACTCACCTAGCATGAGTGAGGCACTAGGTTCGAGCCTCAGCACCACATAAAGTAAAATAAAGACATTGTGTTCACCTGTAACTAAAAAATAAATATTAAAAAAAATCAAGCAATTCTGAATCTTTGCCAGTTTGTGAAGAAAGGGGAAATAAAGGTGTGGGGTCAGAAAAATCCCAAGCAAGCAACTCAAAGGCTGAGGCAGGAGGATTGTGAGTTCAAAGCCAGCCTCAGCAAAAGTGAGGCACTAAGCAACTAAGTGAGACCCTGTCTCTAAATAAAATACAAAATGGGGCTGGGGATGTGGCTCAGTGGTCAAGTGCTCCTGAGTTCAATCCCTCCACTGCCAAAAAAGAAGAAAGTCCAAAGCAAGTACCCTAGCATAACCCATAAGGGGAAACAAGTGTCAAGTAGAATTGTGCACACAAGCCATCATCTCAGCCACTCTGACCATCATTCTCATGGGTAAAATATGAATACTAACAGTAATAACAACTGACAATTACTGGGTGCTGTCTGTGGGCCACATACGATGTACGATTTCAAGCACATTACACACATATATCAAGCCACTTAATCCCCACTATGATAGTCCTCATGGGAGGGAGGGACTATCAGTGTCTATTTTGTGAGTAAGGAAACTGAAACACAGAGAAATTTTATTATTTACCTAGGACAGCCCTGTAGCAAGTGGGGAAGCCCAGGACCAATCCCAAACAATCAGACTCTGTGCTCTTAAATGTGCAAGCCATCTAACTCCCTGTGGGGCTATTGTGAAGATTATATGAAATGATGTACATAAAGCACTCAGAGTAGTCCCAAGTGCATAGCACTATGATTAGCACTTCGTTGTAAGGTATAAGGGTGGTGAGGCCTGTGGGTCTAAAGCTCTGGCACGAAGGAGATACTCTAGAATTGGTTCCCTTCCCCATAGACATCATGAGAAAACAGAACATGTTCCATGGTCCAAGCAGATGTGGAAATGCTCCTATATGAATGTTTATCCTGAGGGTAAGAGATTGGCCCAACCTGTTGAATATACCTTTCCTACAGACAACCTTATGTTACTACTCTCAGTTTCTGTTTTTCTTAATGCTTTCTTTGTATTGTCTTTATGGTCTTCTAGAGAAAAAGTAAGGGTTCCTTGGGTTGGGAGAAGCCAGAGCCTAATGTCTCAGAAGATAGAACTGGCATGAAATGTTGCCAGTATGTATTAAGTTCTCTAAAGTCCTTTCACCTTAATTCACTCTGGCAAGGCATACCTGCAAAGCCAGGGACTAGTAGGATGTCTTTCCATGGCTGCCTCTTCTTGGGTCTCAATCCTGTTTGACTATCCAGGTTCACCCCATTCACACATCTGCCCACACATACATGTTCCCATAATCTGTATTCCACTCTCACAGCCACAGTCACTTGCCCAAACCAGGCATACCTCTGGCGCAAGGACCATCTACACACAACGCAAAACACATAGTTACCTTTCTTTACTCTCCTAGAGCCCATGTAAAAAAAGGGGAACGAAAGGTTTGGGGTCAGGTAAAGAGTTCCTAGGTGTTGAACACTGGACTAGGTACTTAGGCATCATTTGGCCACAAAATTGCACACCCACATCTGTTTTCCAATACATAAGAACTTCACATGTATGTTTTTGCATGCCCCTTATTTGTATAACTACTTGTAATGTTCCAATGACATGACTCTTAAATTCATTCTTTATATTCGAACCCCTCACATTACCTGGCTATGTTTAGAATAGCCTCTGTTTTGCCTTCTCCATTTTCTGTTTGGTTGCTCTAGCACCCTAAAGGCAGACTTAACCTAAAGGTGATAGGGTTATGAGGTTTGTGAAACAGCACAATTTTGAAGACAGATCCAGCGGATTATTACATTTCTATTCAAAACCGACTTTGGGGCTGGGGTTGTGGCTCAGTGGTAGTGTGCTCGCCTGGCATGTATGAAGCACTGGGTTCGATTCTCACCACCACATAAAAATAAAGACAATAGGGCTGGGGATGTGGCTCAAGCAGTAGCGCGCTCGCCTGGCATGCGTGCGGCCCAGGTTCGATCCTCAGCACCACATACAAAGATGTTGTATCCGCCGAAAACTAAAAAAAAGTAAATATTAAAAAAAAATAAAATTAACACTATAAAAAAATAAAGACAATAAAGTCCATCAACAACTAAAAAAAAAAAAAAACACCGACTTTGTGTGACTTTTCTCTTGTAGGGAAAGCACTCAATTTCTCCAAGAATGGGTAGGAGAAGGTGAGGTGGGGCAGGTGAGCAGGAGTGACTTTAGTAGGTCAGGTTGCTCAGTTGCTCAAAGACTGTGGACTGCATATAGACTTTCCCTGATCAGGAAGCAAACAAAGGATAGCGTGACTCTACTCACTCAGCCCTAAGTCCAGCCACTGCTGAGCCAGGAGCACCCTGGAGTACCCAGGGATGTCACCTGAGTCTGGCATCCTCTTGGGCACAACTGTATGGCAATGGCCTGGATTTTTAGGTCCATCTCTCCCTTTTTGGTTCATTCCAACCTCCTACCTCTTCCCCAGGGCCCTGTTCTTTCTCTTTCAAAGCCAATTCTCAAGCAAAGATGTGAAATTTCTTGGAGGATACCAGAGGGAAAACTTCAAAATTTAAGAGCACTGCTGAATTTCCAGGACACTGAAAAGAGCAAATTGGGCTGGGAAGGGCAATCCAGGATGTGTTCAGAAGGTAACAAACAGGAGGCCCATGCCCATACCAGGTGGAGAGGGCAATCACTTTCTGGAGCAGCCAGGGGAGGCAGCCATCCTCACCATTCCTGCAGACTTCAGGCTTCCTCCACAGTGGCTATGGGCATCTGGAGGCGGATGAACAGCAGAGGGCATGGGCTGACTGGTATAGTTACCTGAGCCATCTCTGTGAGGAATCTGGGGATAAAAATTTCAATGACCCCTATTTCTAAAGGGAACAGGCCTTAGTTTCATGACTGCTGAAAGAACAAGCCATCTTCAATACCTGGGAGGCTGGAAGCAGGAGGGAGCTACCAAAGGAGGGTGTCAGAAAGCATCCAAACCAAGAATAAGCCCTTTATCAACTCCCAACTTATCCCCAAGAAATCTGAAAATGAGTACATTCTCCTACATAAAAGCAAGATTAGAGATTCACCTTGCTGGAGATAATCAGGAAGGAGAAGATGTTAAAGAGATAGGAACTTTATTGAAATATTCTCCCTGGTAAAGTCAGAATCGAAAGGTCACTGGAAAGGGTCAGCCCCTATTCCTTCACAAATATTCACAGGGACCCCTCTTGGGGAATCTCTGGGTCCCAAGTTTCCCCAGTTCCCAGCCCCATCATCCTTAAGAGTCAGAATCCTCCACAGAGCTGGGCAAAGAACGGGCACTTAGAACCTGTGTTGATTGATCAACAGGCCTGTGGGCAGTCAAGGAAAGGAAAGGCAGACAGTGAGGAGAGGAACATAATGGAGAGAAAAAAGAAAAGGAAAATAGATGGAGAAAAGAAAAATCCAAAAGTGGGAGGACACACTGACAATATAGCCCCCCCCAAAATACTAATATTGCATGAACTGATTAGCTTCATCCCCCCCTGCTTCCCAAAATGATGGTGACATCACAGCTAAAAAAAGGCTCATATAGTCCTGAACTTTTTATTTCCCTGACTGCATTAAGAAAAAAACAGATTCACCAAAAGCAACCAACAGGGATGAGCAGTGTGAAAGAGACAAGCAGGAGGGATAGTCTTCCAAGAGGATAAGTGATTTGGAAGTGAGGCCAAGGGGTTGGGGTTGTTCATTTGGGGGAGAAGAAAATTCCAAGGATAGATTGCAACTCATCTGCCCCAGCTACCACGCTTCATGGATGTCCCTTACAGAACTCGCTTTTCTTTTCCAGTTGGCTTGCTCCTTGAAACAGTGTCCTGGTGGGTCTGGAGCCTCTGGCTCTCCGTGAGAGGATCTGGGTCCTCCATAAAGTCCAAAGCAGCAGCCTCTCTTGCAGCAGGCATGGGACTGCTCCGAATTCTGAGCAATACTAAATCAAATTGGGGTTCTTTCTGGACCCCATCTGATCACCAATCTACTTACATTGCCTAATCAATCTTTTTCTCAAAATTTCCTTCTGATCCAGATGACTACCTAGTGCTAGTGGGTCCTGACCCAGGACAGGATTAAGGACCCAAGGATAGCTTGCTCCCAAGAGGAGTGGCTTCAAAAGGAGCCCTTCAAGGCAGGCCTGGGCTATCCCTGTATGCACACATCTCACAGTACATGCTCCCTTCAAAGGGCACTTATCCACTGGGTCTCTGTGCCCCTCTGAGGGGACAGTGCTTGCCGGCCATGCAGGACTCTCATGATGAGTTCTTTCTCTGTGGCCTCAGGTTTGTCATCTTTCTGACCTCTCTTGGATGATGTACACACATATCCACACTCACTGGTGTTTGAAAGCCCTGGATGTCCTGTGGTACAGTCCACAGCTATCCATGTCAAGGACAAGTGGACGCTAAACCCTAAGCTTCAGTTGCCATTGATGCCAGATGGCTGGTGCTGGTTCTCATCATAGGAAGTTTCTCTGGTTTAAGTGTTGGTGCATCAGGGAATGGAGAAGAAAAGAAAGGAAAAGCCATAGTAATGGGAAACTGAAGAAACAACTTTTCTGCCAAGTGCTTCCACAGAGAAATTGTGGAACAGCCTCTTCCTAAATTTGGGAGAGGCTGACTGCCCAGCAAAGTCCCTAAGGACAAGGAACAAAGTCTCCATTGTCCACTCTGAAACCCAACACCTTTGGGATCTGAGTTTTCCAAGACATGCAATAGACAAAGACACACTGCAAACCAATTAACCCTCTGAGCCCTTCCAGAACCCTCACTTAAGTTACATCCAAGAGGGAACAGCCTGAGTCCACCAACCACTCACCACCTCTTGGGGCCAGTGATGGGTCTGATCTCCCCAGCTGGGACATCACAGAAATGGCATTTGGGAGGCAGATCCTCACCCTGACCTAGGCACTCTTGTTCTCTCTTAGTGTTATGGAGAAACAGTGAAGAGGTACTGGGGACAGGCTCAAAATTCAGGTAAATTTAGATCCAAGAGGCTATCTGCCTTTGAAAGTCAGCCCAAGCTTGGGAGAGAGTAGAGGAGGTTTGGGGAACAAACAGAAGACCATGTGTGGAAGGAGCCAACGTGGACCTGAGAGCCCTCTTCACTCAGGCTGTGTTTAGCTTATTTGACCCTCATTTAGTATACACTAGAATTTAGCTGCTCTCTGTCCCTTCAAGACAGGACCCAGGAAAAGCAAGTAGAGCCTGATTTGCCTCAATCAGGCCTCCTAACTGAAGCAACAAGAAAAGCACACTATAATTCACAGTTTCCGCTCTCCTCCTTAGACCCACACATCTTCACCTACCACATGCCTCAACAAAACTCCCAAATCTCCAGTGTGTACTGATTCTCACCAGTGTGGCTCAAAGGGTTAATAAACCAGGACTTCTCAGACAGGACACAAGCTCATTCACCAACAGGGACCCGAGAAGAGCTACACACTATCTAGTGCTTCTTGTAGCGATTCTTTGGGGTTTCACTACACCCTGTTTTGTCACAGTTGAGAGCACCTGGATTCTTCCCCAACCCGAGGCTACCCAGGAGGCTGGGAAGCTCCTGGGTGATGGCCCGCTCTATCTTCTCCAGAAAGCAACCTCCCATGTAGGAGCACTGCTGAGAGAGGAGTTTGAAATTGGAAATGGGGTTGATGCCAAAGAAGTCCTTGTAGGCCTCTCGGTTGGGAAGGTCAAACTTGCTAACGTTGGTCTTTGCCAGGATGGTCTTAAAGATGTAGAATTTATCAGGATCTTCCACAATGTCCTTAAAGACCAGTTCTCCATCACTGAAGAAGGTCATTTTGTCCTTGTAAGTCTGCAGATAGCGGTCAACCAAGAGGGCATGAATGCGGACCCGAATGGCATGTTGGCGGATGAAAGCGATCTTGTTCTCCAACCTGTTTTCAATCACCTGGTTCAGGTCTTCTAGAAGGGAGATCTCTTCTTTGAGGAACAGTTCCCGGTGAGTGTCAGGTTTATAGTCTTGTGGCCAGAAGGAGCTGACATAAACCCTTGGAGGCTCTGTGACATTTATGAGAGGGGCCAAGCTCCAGAAGAGGGCCCCATACACTCGCATGAGCATCTGTGTGGCCAGGTTGTCAGCCTTGTTCAGGATGATCCTTATCTGAGACTCGCGTCCCTTCAGCTGGCGAAAGAGCATCTCCAGCTCCAGACCCACATCCAGCTTGGTGGGGTCAAAGACAACAAAGATGAGGTCGGCTCTATCGATGAACCACTGGCACACATCGTTGAAGGGGTATCCTTGAGGAGACAGAGTGAGAAGTCAAGCTGGTGGAGCTCATGCAAAGCCCTGCTTACCTCCCTTCAGAACCAAATCATTCTGTGGGCTGAAAGTTCATGCTCTAGGGATTTTCTGAGTTTCTAAAGACTACTGAAGAATTAATTGCATATCTCCCGCTCTTTGTCAATCTCTAACCAAGAACAGCCTGATCCTTCCTTTCATCTACAGTGGAATCCAAGTCTCTAAGGAATTAAAATACTTGTTCAAAGTTGAGATTTTTCCAACTGTCTAAAAAAATCTAGGGCAATGGAAAAACTGTTAAGGAAGTCAGGGAATTGGAAGAACGTGATAGAGGATGCAAGATTTAGGAGAAAGAAATAAGGATCCAGTGTTAAGACTGACAGAATTTGGGCTTTGCCACTGGACAGCTGGATAGCAAATGCTCCTAAGCTCTAGCCCCTTACCTACAATACAAGAAAAGCAGTAACTTCAAAACTGATGAGAAGATTATTATATTGTGATGAACAGGAAAGCACAGAATCAAAGCTGCCAGTCATATAGTGGTGCCCAATATATTTTAACTCCTTTTGCTTCTTATTTCCTCGATTTTCTTATTTACAAAATGAGATGAGGAATACCTATCTTGAAAACATTGCATTTTAAAATTTTTATTAGTTAATGATGGACCTTTACTCATTTATTTGTTTATATGTGGTACTGAGAATCTAACCCGGTGCCTCACACATGCTAGGCAAGCGTGCTACCCCTGAGCCACAACCCCAGCCCTGTATTTTTTTTTTACAATGACCAACCAATAATGCATAAAATTATCTAGTGTATAATTGGATATACATTGGGGGTACAATAAGGTTAATTTACTTTTATAATTGTGAGTGATAATATCATCACCAATAAAACAGGATCTAGTTATAACCAAAATGATGGTCAGAACCATAAACTTAAATCAGGCATCTGGTCACATGTTTCTACAACTGCCCTGTTTAGGACTCATCAATGCAGATAGGCCTGTGTCACGACAGTACATAGTGGCCTATGCCATGGCCTCAGGCTTGCCAGGCCCCAAGTGGTGTTCCCCTGACACCTAAATGCAAGCAGGATCCTAGAAAGTCTGATAAAAGCTTAGATAGAAGCAGAACTGAGTACACAGAAACTGGGAGTTAGGAAGACTCGAACGTCAGGTGCAACCCAGAGCAAGCCCAGGAGCCCCAGGCCCAGTTTAGCCAGAAATTAAATATACCTGACTGGGATCTGATTAGTCCAGGCCCTTGACTACCCAGGACAGACTGAGCCTCCCAAAGACGATTCAGTCACAGCATAGATCTCTTAGAGCTCTTGCAGAGAAAACTAGTTCTCCTTCTGGGAAAATATTGACCATCTTCAAACCAAATCAGTCCTTGGGGAGGTAGGAAGATGAGGCACTCCAAAACCCAGTGGCACCCCAGTGACAAGGAGAAGAAGGTGGAGGGAAAAAATGCATCTCCTGGTCTTTGGCAACACTGGCCAAACTTCCTTCTCAAGTAATTTTCTAAGACAGAGCTCTTGCTATTCAAAAATGGGTGCTAAATTACCTCTTTCTTGTTGTTTGCGATTCTCAATGATGCCTGGTGTATCCACAAAAGTGACCCGCTCCAGAAGTTTGTGAGGAACCTCAATACCAATCAGCTTCTCCAGAAAATTCTGGCCAAACTTTTCGAGGGGCGAGAAGGACCGGGAACTGTCAGCAGCCATGACAATGCCCTCGATGGTTTTCAGCTTGGGCCCGTGCATCAGTACCGTGAACTCGGATGTGGTGGGCTCAGCACCTACATGCAGGGTGAGATTGCAGGAAAACAGTCATCTCTGAGAAACAGATGGCTGCAAAGAAGGTGAATGAGCAAGACTTTTCAGGGAGGATTTGCCACAAGGGCAGGACATGTTTGCCAAGCTACTTGTTTCTTTCTTTCTTTCTTTCTTTCCTAATGGCATTAGCACATTTACATTGTAGTGCAACCATCACCACCATTTCCAGAACTTTTTCAATATTCCCAAATGGAAACTCTGTGACCATTAAACAGTAACACCCTTTTCTCCTTCCTCACAACTCCTAGCAACCACTATTCTACTTTCTCTACAAATTTTCCTACTGTTTGTACCTCATATGACTGGAATCATACAATATTTAACGTTTGGTTTCTTGTTTCTCTCACTTAGCATATTACTTTCAAGTTTCATCAAGGTTGGAGCATCTGTCAGATGTATCTGATACATTCTCATAGCACAATTATTCCTTTCCAAGGCCAAGTGACATTCCATTATATGAACAAACCACATTTTGACTGTCCATTTACCCATCAGTGGACTTGTGGATTATTTCCACTTTTTGGCTACTTTAAATAATGCTGCTATGAACACTGGTGTAGCTACCAGTTTCCTGTATGTATTTTTAATTACTATTGAAGACTATATAAATGTTTTAATTTTTCATAGTACTTTTACATACGACATTCAAATACTAACAATCACATAAAAAAAAAATCTCTTACCTGTATAGAGCTGGTAGCGAGTGTTTTCTAACCCAAGAAGGTAGTTTATCATGGTGGATTTACCAACGCTCCATGGTCCCAGGAATAGCACCATTGGCTTGGAAGTGATCTCCCCATCTGTAGACAACAGGGATGAGAAATGGAAGTGAAAAAACAATCGCTCTTACTGTAGGGGTGACACTGTTCTCTAAAGCACTCTGCATCCCTGACCATCATCCAACTGAACTGAGGGATTCTGTGTGCAGCCATCAGTGGCACTTCTCTTGCTCTGTAAATGCAATCACTTATTTAAAAGAAGTTATCGTGTTGACCTTGCCCAGATCCTTAGCATATCTGCCCGCACCAGAAGGAGGAGCTAAGTGAATTTCACAAGCACTGGTTTAGTGCTTACTTTGGGAGAACAGTTCATAAAAAAGGAAGGAAAGAGCTTCTACAAGGAGAGAAGTTACAACTGTAACCCAAATTGATAACAGAGAAAGAAAGGACATGGAAGAAACTTATACAATCTGGGACCATCTGAATTCTGGACCTGCCTTGTCCCCAGCTCTACAGTTTTCTTCATTGGCTCCCCAAATCCTCACCTTAGGCTTAACTCAACCCTGGGCTCTAGGGCCAGTCTCTACTATTAGTGTCCAAAGTCCATTACAGATTTGGCTTTGTCCAAGACCAAACACTGAACAGGGTATACTAGGGTTCTAGGGCCCTGTGTACAAGGACCTTCTAGAGTCCATGCTAGGGAGCATAAAAAGCAAAGATGGTGTAGCTCAGGGTAGAGCGCTTGCCTATCCTGTGTGAGGACATGAGTTCCATCCCCAGTACCACACACACAAAAAAGCAGGACAGGGAGGGGAGAGTGAGAGGCTTTTGACACGAGATGCAGTCAGTCCCACTGCTGATTTGCAGGCCTCCTCAGTGCCTCTCTCAGTTTTTCTCTGAATAATCAGTCCTACATAATTAAGTCTCCAGATGTCTCTGTCTCCCTGAGCTTGCATAGAATACTAAAATCCTCCTTTTTATTTCTTTCATTTATTCTTATATTTTTATTTAATTCCTTGGCTCAAAAATCAGAAGTATAAAAAGATACTCAATGAAAATAAACCTCCATCCCTATCCCCAATCTCCCTGGGCCACAATACCATCTCTAATAGGTAACCACTGCTCAATGTCTTTTTTTTTTTTTTTTTTTGAGACAGGGGTCTCAGTGTATTGCTCAGGCTGGTCTCAAACTCTTAGTAGCTGGAACTACAGACATATGCTACTGTGTCTGACGCCAGTGCTAATTTCTAACATATTTTTTCCCACTATCTCAATGCATATATAGCAGTGTTTATCTATATCATGTTCCCCTCTGTCTTTTTATAGTACTTTCTCTTCTGCATGTGGATGTTTTATGCACTGGTTTTCTTTCTCTGGAGTGAAGCTAAGTCCTAGAAGATTATATCTTATGAATGCAGGCACATACACATTGCCTGGAAGGGATACCATGGTCATACCCCTTCCCTCCCTGCCTGTACATACACAGAGGTCCCCATCTGGCTGGGGCAGGCAGGGAGGTGACAGGTATTCCCAGTTATAGCCATAGAGACTTCACAAAAGTCTCTTTACCCAGGCCCTGAGGTGGAGGTGTGGGTGGGGGTATGCAGATCTGCAGGTTCTGAGACAGACCCCAGACAAGGTTCTGCTGTTCCTACTCTCAACAGCAGGGGGGCATCACAGGCATGTGTGGGAGAGACCAGCAAAGAGTGCCAGAGACAGGAGGTCATGCAGGAAACTGGCGAGGGACTTGGGGAGAAAAGCCAAGTTCAGAAAATGAGACCAGGAGCCAACAACAAACACCCTCCCTCCAGAGCACCATTCCTGGGACAACCGGCAGCCTCCTGGCCTCCGCTGCTTTCAAGATTGGGGTTTCCCGGGAGTGCCACACCACTCTTGGTGTCAAGGCTGGAGAGAAGGTAAGTGTGGAGGACAGAGCAGAGCCACTAGGAGACTGTAACCTCACACCAAGGTCTCTATGTTCTCTGTGAAAGAGAAGAGCACTACTTAGGATTGTGAGAAGAAGTATGGGAAGCTATAGAACAGGGTTTCCCCTGGGAGAAGATACAGAGTCTCCATCCTAATCCCATGTGTGTGACCCAGGAAACACAGTGCTTCCTAGGCATTGGGTTCTTCTTCTGTAAAACAATAATATATACCCGATAATACCCTATCTACTATATAGCTATTGAGAGAATCAAGTGAGATAACACAGGAAGATATTTGCAATATCACAATTAAAACAGCAATAGGGCTGGGGTGTAGCTTAGTGGTAGAACACTTGTCTACTATGCTCAGAGCCCTGGGTTCCATCACCAGCACCACAAAGATGAGTAACACTAAAAATGGCATGGCTGCGGGGGGATAAGTTCACTCATCTACTGTTTTTTACTAATTGGTATAGTCAAAGGAAATTTGGCAACAAGTATCAAAATGTTTAATTTCAGTATTGCACTTTTTAAAAAAACATCTTACGAGTACACTTACATAAAATACGATTATGGTAATGCCTGGAACATTTTTTAAAATGGAAAATGAAAAGCACCCCATGTCCATCAGGAGGATACTGGTTATACAAAACATGAGAGGACCAAGAAAGGACCAAGCAGGCACCAGAAGAAGAGGGATCTACACACACACACACACACACACACACTGCACAATACACCCCATCTGTGTAAAAGGAAGACAGACTTTTCTATGCTCATGTTTGCAGAGGAAATGTCTGGAAGCATTCATGAGAGACTACAACAGGGCATCTTTGGGAATGGAACTGGAGGAGTGAGAGATCAAGAAAGGAAGTGTTTTCCCCCCCAATTTATACTATTATGCACTATTTAAAAACAATTTTTTATAAGAAGTAGGCCTCATTTTTATTTTCACCAGTCCAACACAAGTCACCTGGTAAGAATGACAGGTAGGAAGGGAGGAATACAGGCCAATCAGAGGACTCAGACATGATCCACAAGTGAACTGGAAGCCCTGGAGGGCTCATGAACACAGGAGCAATGGAAGCTCCCTGACCAAGCATCACCGTCCCAGAAATCAAAATCTGTGCTACTGAGACATAAGTGCTTAACAATGAAATGCTATCTATCACTCCTCCTGGACATGGGTGCTTCACAGGACTAAGGTCCCTGTCTTGCCCAATTCTCAGGAGAGCTCAGCCCCTGGTGTACTTGAACATAGCACGTATGGAACTTGTGAAATGTGTAGGCACTGGCATAGTCAGGGTGATTCAGAGGTGTGGCCCCCACTCTGGGCCACGCTGTACCTGTGATCTCATGCTGCCGAAGTTCATTGTATTTGTAAGACTGCTCCAGGGGCTTGATGGATGAATGGTAGATCTTTCGAAGCCGCTGCAGCACCGCTGGGGGCAAAGAGGGGTAAGAGGAGACTATCAGGCTAGGTGGACTCTAGGCAGCTCCTTCACTGTGGGATGACCTCATACCCTAGGCAGTTCTACCCCTGTCTGGTGGGGAGCACGGTCATTGGCAACCCAAGAGAGTATGTGATATTCTCACTTTTGTGGAGGGAACTAGTCCACATCCCAATGTCTGAAGCCGAAAGCATTCTCCTACTTACCCAGCAAAGCCTCCTGAGTTCCTTTTTTAAACTTAACTTTTTTCTCCCTCCTACCTCAACAGTGTATCTGGAAACACTAGCTCAGCCTACAGCCCAACTGAAGGTCCTCTCCTTGAAAAATGAGAATTCCATTTATTTTATATCTCTGCTGCCTGCCTCTGCTTGTGCTGCCCTAGACCCAGAGGTCAAAGAGGCCAGGTGCCCAGCAGGCCCACAGCACAGCTACCCAAGCCCTTGCCTACCGCACCCCCAGTGCCCCTGGTTGGACCCAGTCATCCCTAGGTGTCTTCCTGGGAGAGTGAGCTCAGGAACCAAGAAACAAGCTAGAGAGGCTCTGGCCCTCACTCTGCTCCTCTCTGGCTGGGCACCAAGAACAAATTGCTGCCTTGCTCTGACCTTGGCTAGCTCATCAGTTAAGATGGGACAAGCCCTACTGAAATTCTCAGGTTATTAAGATGATGAAATGAAACACTGGATTGGAAAGAGCCTTGTAAACTAAAAGTCAAAACAAAAGAGTTGAGTTCTTATTAACTATCCTCTCTGCCAGAGCACAGACGTGGGCATATTCTATGGAGGCAGCCCTGGGATTTGCCATTGGCCCTTGTGGTAGTTGCTCAGCTTGGATTGCCTCCCTACCAACCTGGAGGCTCCGGTGTTGATTCTGCTCATGGAGATGCCTCACATAGCACCGCTCCCCCCCCTTCCCAGGTTTCTTCTCTTCCTTGTGGTCCCTTCTGGCTTCAGAGTGACATCCGTGAGGCTCTATTGCTCCCAGACTCTGCCTGGCTGCTGGCCATAGGGCTGGTCTGTCTCCCTCTCTTCTCTGGTTACCTGAGTAATCATCAGCTGGCTTGTCCTCATTCAGCATCAGGGTGGTCTCGATGTGGGAGCGGTCCCTCATTGGGGCTTCTTCACTCACATCCTCCGTTTCTTCTGAGGGAAGAAGCAGACAACAGGGTCAGGGTAAAGTAGGCCAGCTGAGCTCTAAGCTCCAGAGAGAGGGACCAGGGCTGGGCCTCAAACAGGTGCTGAACAAGTTGCCAGGTTGAACTGAACTGAGTTCTGCCTTTAGGATAGAATTAGAAAATCCAAATTTAAATTCGAAGTATTGAGATCCATTTTATTTACTGAACACCTATTACATGCCCAGCACCTAGTGTCATGCTGGGAATGCAGTGGTGCCCACAGGGAGCTTTCCCACAGTCTGGTGGGAGATAAATGATGAATAGTCTTTAAAATATGTAATAATTAAGAACAGTAAGGAAGCTATGAGATGAAGAATCCTGGCAGCTACAGGGCCTATGGATGTGCCTACAGCCTTAGCAGGGAGTCAGAGGAGTCTCCCTTGAGGTCTGCAGCTAAGAAGGGGTTAATTAGTAAAGAGAGAGGAGTTTCTATGAAGGACCATATAGGAATTGTTTAGCAAGATGCAGAGAAGCAGTCTATAGCCAGTCACAGGGAAGGGGAACTGGGTGTTGGGGAGCTGAAGAGGTCCACAGGGGCCTTAAAGGCCACCATGGGGATTTGCATTTCATTCAAGGCAACGGGAGCCATTCAGACAACTGACAGAACAAATGAGTTATCAGGATCACACTGGCAGGAGAATGGGTAGAAGGCCACTGCCGTGTCTGGGGTGTGTGTGTGTGTGTGTGTGTGTGTGTGTGTGTGTGTGTGTTTAGGGTCCAGGTCCCTCTGGACCCTAAGCAAAAAACAGATGGCCATGCCCACCACGAGCTAGCTCCAGGGCACAGGCTGCTCACCTCCCTAGGCCTCTAAGGTCACAACCTTTTTAGCCAGGCCACCTGCTCAGAGGGTCTCAGATTAGGAGCAGGTAGACTTGGATCTATGGGGCAGAGGGAGACCAGTATCTATATGTGTCATGCAGTATCTGAGTTCAAACCCATGCGTCTCCAGAAGGGAAGACAGGGAACAGGGAGGTGCTTACTGCTTGCAGGCCCACCACTTACAGAGAATATAAGCACTTGACAGAGTATATACATTAAGTTCTGCAAGGAAACCTGTGTGAAGCTGTCTGGGAAAGTGAACACCTGACCCCAACCTCCACCCTGAAAGCCCAGCTTCTGTTCTACTCGCGGTCATGGGGAATGAGGACTGAGGATCCTGAGGGTCCTAGCATCACTGCCCAAGACCTTCATCCCTGCCCTATGCCCTCCCTTCCTATTCCTTAGCCCTTTGAGGGCTACTCTACTCCAGGTGGACGTTTCAGGGACATCAGTGGCCATAGTCAGCCCAAGTTCTCATTCTGTGATCCTGGCCTCTTGGTCACAGTTCCCATTCCTCCTACAGGAGGTGTTCAAGTGGAGACCCAGGAACTAGTTCACAAGGCGATCACTTAGTGGTTCCCAACCGCCCTCCAACTCCCTGCACATTGCTTCACCAGCCGGACTTGGGGCCTTATTCCCTGCCATCAGTCCTCTTATGCCTTGTCCTTAAGGCACTGGTCCATCTAGCAACCCTAAAGGAGAGGTTCAGAGAGCCAGACTCAGAAATGGCCAAGTCCCTCTGGACCTTCTTGCTCAGTCCCCCCACACTGGAGAAGACAGAGGATACCTCCCCAGGCTGGTACCCCGAACAGGCCCCACCTGGCAAACCCACAACTACCTAGGGACTCTCCCACACATCCCATCCCTGATTGTCCTGTCCTATACAAGACTTCTATGAAGAATGGAAACTGCCCAAGGTTCTGGGGTTGCCTTAAGGAATCAATTCCTACCCTGAGGAGCAATTACAGGATTCCCCCTCCCCTGATGTCCCTCTTCTGGCTCCTCTGCATCAGAGTCCTGGGCCTCGCCACCCTCAGACCCTGTATTTAATTCCTCTGTGCCAAGCTGGGCCCCTTCCTGCCCAGAGTTCGTGGCTCCTGCTGCTTCCTGGGGCTCCCCAGCCTCCTGGGAGGTGCCCCCCTCCTCTTCTGAGCTAGCCCCATCGCCACTGTCTTCTCCAGACTCTTCTTTGGATGGAACTCCTCCTTCCTCCTCACTTTCACCTTCTTCACCACCCTCTTCTTCAGAGGAGGCCTCATCTGGCTCCTCCTGAGGCATCCCTGGTGCCCAGCCCTCAGGGGGAAGGTCCTCCTGGGTCTCCCTGGTGCTGAAGCTCTGGGCACCCCCAGACTCTTCACTGGCCTCTGTGGCTAGGCCAGTCTCCTGGCTGAGGCTGGGTTCCCCCAGGTTCTTGGACCCCTCCCCGGCTTCTGTGTCCGGTTCAGCCTCCAACTCTACTCCCATAGGTGTGGCCACAGGGATTCCATCTAGCTCTGCTGGTGGGTGGTCAGGTTCTGGGATGCCCTCGCCTTCTGCCTCCAGGGCATCATCGGCCTGGGGCTGTGGCTGGTCCTCAGCCCCCTCCCTGGCTTCTGTGTCCTTGTCATTCTCTGACTCTTCTCCAGCAGATGTGGTGATGGGGGCTCCATTTGGCTCTACCAGCTGGTGATCAGGCCCTGGGCTGCCCTTGCCTTCTGCCTCTGGGGTGTGGACCTCTTTATCCTCTTCCCTAGGAGAGGCCCCCAAGGCTTCAGGCTCTGTCACCCCTGATACTGCTCCCTGAATGGAGCTGTCTCCTAGGACTCCCCTGGCTTCCTTGTCACTCTCCTCCTGTCCTTCTGCCTCCCCACTGGAAGTTCCCAAAGTGGGGTGCCCCAGCCCAGCCTCTTCCTCTCCTGGTCCCTCTCCCAAACTGAGCTCTGGTCTCTCCTCTTCCACGGGACCCTCATCCCCTCCTGGAAGGAAGGTGCCTGCCACTGGTGGCCCCTTCTCTTCCTCCCCAGTCCCTGTAGCATCCCCAGGTGGAGCTGACTCTGAGGCTGAGGCATTGGAGAGGCTGGCTTCTGGCTCGGGGCCTGGGCCAGTGTCAGCAGGAGGGGCCCCGGTGGCGGTCTGCTCCGAGCTCTCAGCCTCCCTGTGGTCTGGGTAGTGAAGGAGCAGATTCTTGTCTCCAGGGGCCGCATCTGCATTAAGCGCCCTTTCTTTTTCCTCTAGACTTGCGTCTCCAGCAGAGAAATGATTCTCCAACAAATTGCCAACATCTTCTGTGCCACCCGAAGCAGGGACTTGCAGTTCTAAATGATTAGAACATGATTGGTCAGTTCACAGGGTTGGCACTTGCTCTGCTTCTCAAGAGTCTACAAGAATCTAGCTCCCACTGACAGGAATATGGCGTGTGCCTGGTATGCAGGGTTATGCCTCCCTCCCCAGGTTGTCATGATCACCTGCCTCCATCCCAAGATGTTAGAGGACTGACCCATCATCCATCACTAAGTGAGTTAGATGATACACTACCCCAAGAGCCACAAAGACCTATCCCTGACCTTCAAGTCCCCATTAGGTCCTGATGATTACAATGGATGGAAACTTGGGTGAGCCCTTACAGTCCTTCTTCAACCTTGCTGACAGGCACGTGCCACCTGGCTCACTAGGAGATACTTCCAAGATAGGACAATGTTTGTACATTCCACCCCTGGTCAGTTCCTAGAGTCATTAACCAACATGCTTTTTATACTGCTATCAGCAAAGGGGTGAAAACAGGTGTTTGCAGGCCAGATAATCTTAGGTTACATGGCAAAGTACTTAGGGGATTACTTGTGGCTCTCAACCTTATTAAGTCACACATCTAACTCTGTCCCCTTAAGGGCAGGCATTTGCTGGCCTCACTACCTTAGATTAGAGGGGACAGGGACTGAAGAGGAGATATCCAAAACAGGCAGGCCTGGGCTTCCCAGTGGCCTCAGCCAACCCCTTCTAAGGGGATCCCCTTCTAAGGACCTGTAGCTTTACCCAGAGAGGGAGGGCATAAGAGGGAGCAGGAGAGAGCATACAGGAGCCCAGTCTGTGCCCGAGACTGCTGCCAAAGGTCAAGTTTAATAATTTTGGAAAATGGGGTGGGAAGCAAGGGTTGGGCCTATTCCTTTTGCCCCTCCTGCCCAGACTGAGATCTGTTTAAAGAGGAGGCCCCACCATAGGAGGACAGTGCAGGCTTATGGGGATCAGGGGACTGCATATAACTCACCTTGAGGTGGCTGAGACAGCCCCAATTCCCTTGACTCTCAAGGCCGCTTTCTCCCCACCCCTCTGCTGGGTATAGACACCCTTCTCTCATCTTAGGCCAAGCCTGGTGCTCCCATCTCTGTGTTCCATAAAGAAAAGTCTTTCAGCCTCAGAGTACCCTCTCCCTGGTTCTCAGAAAGCTGGGGCAGCTTCCAGGGTCAGGAAGGGAGATTTTCTCATTAGTCCCCTCATGCAGCCTACATGAAATTCAGAAGGATGGAAAGCTTTGGGACTTTTTATAACAAAGGAGCCCTATACAAGTATATAAAGTTTTCTGCAAGCACTTTCACAAACATGACCACATTTAACTTCCTTCATTACTGCCAGACAAATTTTAGGGCCAAATTAGTAGATGGTCTTTGACCTGCCCCAGACACGTGGCCACCAGGTGACTAAGGGGTAAAAAACCCAGAACTGCCAACTCTTGGTCTGTGATATATTCAGCGGGCACAGGAAACCCCTTTCCAGAGTGACTTCAGTCCCTTCCTAAAGGTGCCTTCCCTCTTGGTTCATGCTCCAGACTGCTCATGGATGGCAGGAACCATGTCTTAATTCTGTACTCCCAGGTCACAGGCTGACCCATAGAAAGTGCTAAAAGAGGTTACATACAGGTACAAGTAAGATCCCTTAGTTGGTGGCGGTGATGGGGGGCGGATAGGGTGGGATGCTAGATGTTACTCATTTAAATTTTCTTTCATAGCAAGATGTGGTAGCCCACACCTGCAAATCCCAGTTACTCAGGAGACTGAGGCATGAGGATTGCAAGTGCAAGGTCATAGTCAATTTCACAAGACCCTGTCTCAAAATAAAATACTTTAAAATGGGGGCTTGTTGGGTAATTGCTCAGTGGTAAAGTGCTTGCCTAGCATGTGTGAGGTACTAGATCCGATCCTCAGCACTGAATAAGAGTAAATAAATAAAATAAAGATATTTTGTCCATCTACAACTAAAAAGGAATTTTTTTTAAATGGGGGCTGAGGGGCTGGGGATGTAATCCAGTGATACAATGTTTGACTAATATGCATGACACCCTAGGTTCAATTCCTAGTACCGGGGAAAAAAATGCTTTCATTACCACCTAAGTACTTCCACTCCCTCTAAGTACTGATTCTGCCCCTGCACCTCTAGCTTCCTAACCCCTAGCCTGGAGAAGAATCCATGGCAGGAATTTGCTTTAGCCCAAGGAAAGACTGGTAGTCCTCCAAGCAGCAAGACATATAAAATACACAAGGTGAGATATGCTTTTATAATTATTCAGGGTGAGGCAATAGAAAGCATGAACTTCCTTAATCTCACTGACTTTACTTACTCTTACTTGCTTCTGGAAAACAAGTATTACTTGAAGCCCCGTTTTACAAATGAGGTCGGAACCAGACACTGAGGACCTTACCAATGTCACATAGCTAATAACTGGCTGGGGCCATTTGACTTCAGAGTTGTGAGGAGATGGCCCAACCTCTGAGCAGGGTTCTCACTTTTCAAAGTGTGGTCTGGGACCAGCTGCCTCAGCATCACCTGGGAGCTTGCTGGAGACAGCTCTCTGTCCCTTGCCAGGACCCACTGATCAGAGTCAGCATTTAACAAAATCCTCAGTTATGATTTGAGAGGTGCTGGTCTATAACACCCATGAAACATAGTTGCATGGTGGAATCACCTAGTTCTTGGTCCCATACTTCCTCTCCTTCCTCAGTGGTTCTGATTTAAACAGTCTCTGTTGTAACCCCAGCATCCAGACTTAAAAAAAAAAAATTCTTCAGCAATTCTAACACATTAAGATCATGAACCACTGTAGCTGCTAAGCCAAATAACCCTCACCCCAAGGCTTGTGCTCCTAGACCCTCCCCATGGGGAGGGTACCTACTGGGGGCTCCTAGGTTGGGGGTCTCCCATGGCCTGGCATTTGTTCTTGTAGTAGCAGTGGTTGAGGCTTCTCCTCTGGGGAACCTTTCCACAGATTCCTGTTGACTGATGATGACGATGATGACGATGATGACGATGATGATGGTGGTGGTGATGGTGATGATGATGATAATGGTGATGGTGATGGTGTAGTAATAACAATGATGGCAGTGGTGGCAATGATACTAAGACACATGGGTTTTAGTTCTGACTTCCTGTAACATTTTTGATATTCTCAAAAGACTCTGACCCTGTCAGAGTAAGAGGCTTCCCAATGGGGTATGAGGAACCATAGACACTAGCTTGCCATGATCTTCACGCTGTGTGTTTCCACTTCCTGGTCAGGAAGTTGAGTGTATGCATTATGCACACATTTATGTCTACACCCTTCCCTGGTGTTTACAGCTTAGTGCTGTGCTGCCCTTGGCCATCTGCTACACAATTTGAAGTGAAAAAGACTGAGCATGATAGCTTCATGCCTTGTGACTTTCTTTCCTGAGCTAAAAAAAAAAAAAAAAAAACTTCTCTAATATAGTCCCTTAATGAAACAAGCTATATCATTGGGTCCCTAGAGATTACAACCCAGGAAGCAGCTGTGCAATTGGGCCCAAGTCTCCCCTGGGGGGCACATCAGAGACCCAAGGAGCCTCCCATTACATTCAGCTCAATTTCTTGAGATCCAAGACCAGTGCCAGGTCTTTCCCTCTTTCCCTGGCTTCCCTAGTTTTTTGCTACAGCCCCTGTTGGTAGCTGGAGCAGGAGGTGTAAGAAGGCACTGAGGACCCTTGTGTGGGTTGAGTCCTGGGAAAATGAGTTTGGGCCCATTCCAGGACATGAGGTACCATTCTGTATGTGCTGCTGCCAACACAACAGCTCCAGACCCAGATAGGCCTGGACACTGATGTCAGAGCATATGAATAGCGGGCCCCCAGCTCAGCCCCAGAAACCACAGAAGGCCCAAGCCAGTCCTGGGCCAGTCCCACCCATCCAGACTAAGCATGGCACAAACCAGTCCTGTTCCTCTCTGGATGCCCCCTCCGCCATCAGCCCTTCTTTGGGAGCCGGGCTTTCAGCTTCTCCCACCAGCCCCACAGACTCAGCTGTTGCCCTGGACTCAGTTCCTCTCTTCTTTCCACCACTAACCAAACACCCTGATTTTGTTTCCTCAGCTCCTCACTCATTCCAAAGCACTTTCCATAGACTCAGAGTGTTGCAGAGTTGCCAAGGGCCTGGTGAGTACAACTGGAAAAAAGGAAGCCCTGGCCAGAGAGCTTTACAGGCTTGCTGGAGGACAGGGTAAAGCTGGGATTCAGCCTGCTTCCAAAGCCTAGAGTTCTTTCTGCTCCCCAGGTGGCTCACAAACCATGTCCCTTGAAGTGCTAGGCTCCTACTGTTAGGAAGGGGAGAGAAGAGGGAGATTGAGAATCAGGGCTCTTTTCCTCTCTATATAAATAAGTTCCTCTTATCTCTTCTTCAGCGACTTCTCCAACATCCCCCAAAAGCCTCCCTCACAGTATCTTTTCACTTTGTCCATCCACAGATGCAAGGCTCTGAGTTAAATCCTATATCGTCCTCACTAGAACTTCATGTTTCCTATTCTTATTCTTTGATCCTCCTTCCAGCTCTCTAAGGCAGAAAAAGGAAGGAGTATCAACCTCTCTTGAAATGAAAGAGCAGACACAGGACAGGCTCAACAAGCCAAGCCAGCAGAGCTCTGCCCAGGAACCAAACTCCACACAGATAACTGAAACACCTGCAAAATTTTCAAGCACAGACCCTGGTCTCTGCAGTTGAGTCAGAGCATAGTTGTGAGTTCTGCAAGGTAATTCCAAAGAACACCAACATCTGAGACTCCTCTAAGACTTCCCTTAGCACCAAAGGGGCCATTTTGAATTTGAAAGTGGAGATCAGAAGATTATAGCTGAGAACCCAAGATCATTTGTTTTCTTGGCCTGTTTTGAGCCCACTTCAATGCAAATTCCATTCCAGCCTGTCTGAGTCTCCTTAGCAGATATTTCTAACAAAGACTGCAGAGGTATTCTTTCACATGACTTCTTAGCCACTCAAACAGAAACTCTAGAGTTCAAAATCACACATAAATACACCCTTTGACCATCACTCATACTCAATTATGTAAACAAGTCTTTAATAATAAAATCCCAGGGAAAAATTCATTCTCTGCCTGAATCTGGCTGTCTCAGGTGGTCAGAACCCCTAATTTTGGAGCACAGAGGAGTCACAAGTCATCCTCTGCTGCCCTCAACCCATGTAATGGCTTCTTATAGCCTGTGACTCCAGAGTGGCTGGGAACATGTCAGCACACAGAGACACGCAGCTGAGGTAGCTTCCTTCTCTAGTCTTGTCTCTGAACACTCCTGGGCGAGGCCGGCCTCTTCTGCTGTCTCATTCTTTCTCCACCTTATCCCACAGAGTCAATTGTTCACCACTCAGGGCCCCTTGTTCTTCCACTTCTTAGCTGAAGCCTTCATCAGATAACTTACCAGAAAGCCAACACCTTAGCACAGGAAAGACTGAGACCCTAACTGCTCATTCTTTTGGCCTTTACCTCTTCCCCAGACAAAGGTGACTAGGGTGCAGTGAAAGAGGCAGCCATTCTTGGAAGGTTTATTTGGCTTCCTGGCCAAGTTCCTAAAGTCAAGTATAATCCCACTGGGACAGCTTGTCCCTGGCTGGACTCTAGCCCCAAAATGATTCACACAGGGGACAGGACAAAGGCAGCAATCAGAGAGAAACTTGAGATTTGGAGTCAAAAGGGACCATCTCACACATCAACTGGTTGGATTTTACAAAAGTCTCAAGCTCTGGGAAGTGCTTGTCCCAGGGCTGAAGGGCTTGCTTGCTTGCTCACTAGCAACAGCTGCTTCCAGAATCCAGCTCCCTACCATCTCTAAGTCTCAGGAGCTGTCCCAGCTTGGGCCACATTCCAACCACCACCTCTACTCAGCCAATAGGAGGGGTCACATTTGCCCTGGGGCAGCAACTTGTTAGCCTTCCCACTTATTCCTCCTTTTAAAAATGATCCTTAGCTAGGGATGGTGGTGCATACCTGTAACCCCAGTGACTCAGAAGGCTGAGGCAGGAGAAATGTGAGTTCAAGGTCAATTTCAGCAACTTAATGAGACCCTGTCTCAAAACAAAAAATAAAAAGGGCTGGGGATGTAGATCAGTGGTAGAGTACCCCTGTGTTCAATCCCCAGTACCAAAAAATTAAATAAATAATAAATAATAGGGCTGGGGATATAGCTCAGTTGAGAGTGCTTGTCTATGCATAAGGCACTGGGTTCAATTCCCAACACCACCCCCCAAAAAAAAATAAATAAATAATAAAAATGATGGTTAAAGATTTCAACATAATTGTCTTTAACTTTCAAGTATAGAGAATTGACAGAATAACTACTTTCCATCCTATCCCCAATTCCTGAGAATTCTTGGTTTGAGAAATACATAGAGAAATTACTAGAAATCCCATGACCTGTGTGTATGGGGCGGGGTGGGGGGGGGGTAGTCCATGCTTGTCTTTAATGCCTGGAGGCATTCATGAGTATAAATGCTCATTCTTTTTGTTGTTGTTGTTTTTGTTGATGGTACTGGGAATTAAACCCAGAAGTACCTAGCCACTAAGCCACATCCTCAAACCTTTTTTAATTTTTAATTTGGAGACAGGGTCTTGCTAAGTTACTTAGGGCCTCCTTAAATTTCTGAGGCTGGCTTTGAACTTGAAGTCCTCTGGTTTCAGCCTCCCCATCCACTGGGATTGCAGGCATGTGCTACCATGCCCAGCCTCATTCATTTTTGAAGAGCAAATACCAGAAGCAAAACATTAAGTCATACCTGCTCAGTTTAAGCTGATTGTTAAAAGGGATACTCAGTTGAGCATCTAGTTTTTCCAAGATCAGCTCACTGGGCAATAATTTCCTCCCTTTGGAGGAAGGAAGAAGCTATGTAGGGTGGATTCTGAAACAGACTGAGGCAGGTGGCTGGCCTCCTGCTACCTCCCCACCTCCAGCTCAAAGAAACTGAATCTGCCTGGGATCTGTGGGGAGAGATGTGAGAGGGCTGATGGTTTAATTTTGAGGTGCCAGGCAAGGAGAAACCTGTTGAAGCCAGAAGAGTACAGCTCCCTCTAAGATGCCTTGAGTTAAAGTCAGAGTCATCTGGGCTGTGCAGGTAAAGGAGCAATGAAACCAGACCCACTTCATTCCCAGCCCACTGGGCTGGAGGAAGTCTGCTGGACTCTCCAGCCTGAGAAGTATATCTGAAATGTTTTAGATTGGGAGGACCACACCTTAGGCTTTCTTTGCCAAGCCTCATGGCTGAGGAGTCAAGAGACTCACCTCTCGGAATGCACTTGGAAGTCAAGGCTCTGGCCCTTGCTGTTTTACCAGCCTGCTGTGTGACCTTGGCTGCTCATTAATGTATCAAACTTCATTCACCCGCAAAATGCAGATAATGATACCTGCTTTGGCAACACCCTTGGGAGTTTTTTAAACATCTAGTGATGTTCACAAGCATTTAATGTGTTTCAGGTGTCACCATTATTTCCTAGAAGGGGAAAGATTCCTGGCCAAATCCCAAGTTCACTGAGTGGCCAAACAGAACCACTGTTGAACAGCAGCCAAGCTAGCTAACCCTCACTCTGCTCCTTTTGACCCTTTGGGCCTGAGGGTCTGGTCAGGGGACCAGAGGATGTCTTTCTTGGTAGAGCTCCTTCTCCTCTGCCACCAAATGCAGCAGTTCAGGTTGGGGCCACAGGTGACTTGGGAACTGTGCTGCTCTCTTCTGAGACTTCCATTGGTCTGGGGATAGGAAAAGGCCTGAGCTGCCACACTCCCAGGGCCAAGAGCTCATCCTAATGAGCCCAAAGATAAGTCCTATGGTCACTGCCTCTGTCAGTCCTGAATAACCCAGAAACACCCATGACCAGAGGGAACTTCCCACTTCCCTCTCCCCACATTCCAGGTTCTTACATGAAGACACTGAAGTGAGGTGCTCCTGAACTTCATCCCCAACACAAATGCACACTCAAGGGGACATTTAGACCCATGGCCAAGGCTTCTGAGAATGGGAGAAAGCCCTTCCAAAGGCTGAGAACAAGTAAGTGCCCTTCAAGATGTTCTAAAATAGCAACACAATTGGAGAGAGGACACTAGAGATACCCGCACAGGCTCTATCATCTTCATAGTAAGGAACAAAACAGTAAGCCCTTGAGCACACAGTGAGGCTCAGAGACAGGGCCAGAAGCTCCAGCCCTGCCTGAGGGATGCTTTGCTCAGGCTGCTCAAGTGAAATCAGAGCTCATGTTTTCAGGGCTTTGAAGCCATGAACACAGGCCTGCATGGCTGTACATGACCCCTCTCCTCCACCATCACCTGCAGCTCTTGCTGGTTGGAAGACCAGGTGAAAGGAAGAACCACAACCAGGATGCCTGGCAAACCGTGCCCAGCACGGCCACTGCCCGCTGTGGCAGTGAGGTGTCTGTAGTAGCTTTTCCCCCAACTGCCACAGAGACAGGAGAAACTGCCCATTCTCAGAATGGGTAAAGGAGGAAAGTCAAGATAAGGGCAGAGGCTAGGTCAGTAAGAATACAGATGTTCTGCCTTGGGCTCCCTGGCCCACAGACCCTTCTGGAAGAGTTACTGTTCAAACACCAAGAGGCCAGATTTTCCATTTTCTTCCCCAGAGAGTCCCACCACAACCACAACAGGTGAGTTCCACCCCTGGGTCCTAACATGCATGGTCCCAAATCTCATGTTATTCTTTATCCTTATGATTATTTTTATATTAGAGACTTCTAAAACTGGAAGGGAATTTAGAAATTAACTAGCCCAACACTCTATTTCACAGATGAGGAAACAAGGTCCGGGAAGGAAAATAATATGTCAGAAGCCACCCAGTGGGCTGGGGATGTGGCTCAAGCGGTAGCGCGCTCGCCTGGCATGCGTGTGGCCCGGGTTCGAGCCTCAGCACCACATATAAACAAAGATGTTGTGTCCGCTGAAAACTGAAAAATAAATATTAAAAAAAAAAAAAAGAAGTCACCCAGTGAGTAGGGCAGAGCCAGGCCTAAATCCCAGGTCTCTAGACTCCTCGCCACAGTCTGCATACTCGGGCTCCCAAATAAGCACTTCCTTTCCTCCCTGGTATTTATAATATTAAAGTGGTCACATTTCACCCATTCAGGGGACCTGGTATTCCTGGACTTGTTCGTTCACTCCTGTTTGTTTCTCCAAAGGATGCCCACTTGAGGAGGACCATGCCAGAGGTACCCAGAGTGAATTTGAAGTCCAGCTAGTTCCCTAAGCACAGCTCTGTATGGAGATTTTAGGAAGGATTTGAGTGAGATTTAAGCTGTTGACCCTTGCCATAAGGTATGTGGTATTCCTGCTGTCACCAGAAGAATGCAGGGAATGGTCTCATTAGGGTCATCACCAGGAGACAAAGGATATAGGTTCAGCAAAAGCCATGTGGCATCAGTTCTTACCTGAATTCACAAAGGCAGAAGCCACAGAATTGGGACCAGAAGACCCCTCCAGAGTCTGGTCACCTGAGGAAGGACCCCACCCATGGTGCTCTGCAAACAGTACAAACTCTCAAAGCCTCACACCAAATCTTCCCGTTTCCCTGTATTCTTGCTCCTAGAACCTGGAATACCACTGGCAAAGATATCCAGCATGCTCAGGCCATTTTAAGGGGGAACCATTCCAGAAATCTCATGCCTGCCCTGGAAGCAGCCTTGCTAGAGCCTCCAGTTTATATGCTCAAGCAGCCTGGTCACCTGGACCTCAACACGTGAGGACACACTTTCCTGGGTGAGCCATGCTCACCCAGGCCCTTCAGGCCAGGCCTCTGAGGTCTTCTATAAAGTTCCCTCTGTGGACATCCTCCTTCTCAGGAGAGATAATTATAAGCAGGCAAGTCTGAGAGCAGTCCCCTTCTCTGGTGTAGTATTACCAAGAGCCTGGGCTCTTACATCTCATCTCATTTATTCAAGTACCAAAGCCATATAAAGTTCTTGCCACTGAGGAGCCCTGGGCTATTACATATTTTTCCTTTGGCAACCCCATAGCCATGCAGAAGGCCAAGGCAGGCCATCTCCCTAGTTCCCATGGGGTTCCCCTGGAGAGAGAAGGTCAAAGACAAGAACAGAGGTAAAGCAAATGCACATTCCATACTCGGTGACCCAGGCTGACCCCTGCTCTACTGTGCCCTCCCCCCGTTCCCCACCCCATCAATGCCAAGCGCCACACACAGCCACCCCAAGGCTACATCTGAGCTCAGCAGGCCAGCCTGCCGTAAGGGTCCCTGCAGTCCCCAGCTGGACAAGAGCCAAATGCCTGCACTGACGCCTGAACCTGATCTCATGTCAGTTTCCTAGGGCTGCCATAATGAAGTACCACAGAAGACAGAAATCCATTCTCTCACAGTTCTGGAGGCCAGAGTCTGAATCACAGAGTCAGCAGGGCCATGTTCCCTCTGCATCCTGTAGGGAGGGCCCTTCCTGCCTCTAGCTCCTGGCATCTTCCAGCACCCCTGGCTTACAGCTACCTTCCTCTGTCTCTGCCTCCTTCTTCACATGGCCTTATCTGCTGTGTCTCTTCACTCCCCATAGGAAAACCACCATATTGGATGTAGCGCCCACCTTCTCTAAGAGTTCTTTTTTGTGGGGGAGAGGTGGAATACTGGGGATTAAACCCACTGAACTCTTCTACTGAACCATACCCCCAGCACTTTTTTAAATTTTGAGACAGGGTCTTGCTAAGTTGCTTAGGGCTGCACTAAATTGCTGAGGCTGGCCTTGAACTTGTGATCCTCCTGCCTCAATCCTCCTGCCTCAGCCTTCCTAGCTGCTAAGATTACAGGACTGTGCCACCAAGCCTAGCAGGGTCTCATTCTTTTTTTTTTTTTTTCCCCCTTTTTAAAATGTGGTGCTGGGGATCTAACCCAAGGCCTTGTGCATGCAAGGCAAGCACTCTGCCAACTGAACTATATCCCCAGCCACAAGGTCTCATTCTTAACTAACAACATCTCTAATGATCCTACTTCCAAATAAGGCCACATTTTAAGGTACTGGGATTAGAACTTCAATATGTCTTTTTAGGAGACCAAAATCCAACCCATGAAAGGTACCCTGATAGCCTACTTGCCTGGAAGGGCCTCCTGCCTCCCTACGGATCCCAGCCTTACCTGTTCCCACCTGCCCAGCCTTATGCTCCCAGCCCCCACCCTGCCACTCTTCACAGCGCCCTCTGGTTGTTACCACTTGAGGCCACACAGATCGCCTTCTCTGGCCTCAACTCACTAAGTCCATGACTTTGCACATTGAGCAAAGTGACAAGGCACAGACCTGACTTCTGTGGTGGTGACCTTGGGGTAAAGAGGCTGTACATGCGTGTCCTATCTTCCCTTCCAGATGCACATCTCCAGGACAAGGGCTATGCCAAATCCCCACAGGTCATAAGAAAGTAGTGAGCATAGAGATTCACACCATTCGTGCCTGCACCATTGTTCTCTAAAGAACCTACTTCACTCAGGGCGGGTTTCTATCCAAACACCCAAGTGTGAACTCCACTGGCACCCCCAGCTCCCACCTGGGCCTGGGATAATTCTGGCTCCCACTTCTGAGCTCAACTTTGAAGCTTATCCTCTGTGAGGCCACCCAGTGACCCCTCAGTACTGAGTTAGGTGTGTCTGCTCTAGGTTCCCACAGCACCTGTCACCCTATGTGATGGCCTCTATCCCCAGGGGTATTATAGGTGTTCAGTTGGGGCTTGGAAGTTATCCCTGAAGTATAAGTGCCTACTGGATACACCTGACAAAAAGGAGCTTCCTCTCTCAGTAAGTGTTTTTCCAGGTGACTCAAGAGCCAGTTGCAAAAGGATCACAAAGGCACCTAGTTAAGAGTACATTTCCTGGGCCAATTCCTCAAACCATCTGGACCACACTCAGGTGAGATAAGAGGCCTCAGGAGTCTTTTTAACAGCTACCAGGTGATCCTCACACACACTAATATCCAGCTCAAGAATCACTGACCTTTGGCCTTGACTGTGGGAATCAACTTATACCCATCCTCCCAGAGACCTATGGGCTATAAAGGGTGGAACCCACCTGTACAAGGATGTACCATCCTTGACCCTGAGACCCCATATCAAATCATGCCCCATCTCTAAAGCCACAGTTGCCAAATGTAGTTGAAGCCCATTAATTGTAGGGCCTATCTGCAGGTTCAGGAATAGCTAGCCTTGCTAACCTGGCCAGGTGGTAAAGAGGCCTTTGCAGATATAACTGCTGATATAACCCTGAAGATCAGGCAGAGATACCCAGTGAGGCATGGTGGGGAGCAGCTCTGAGGACTTTGCAGGAGGAAGGGAAGAGAAAAAAGGAAAGAGCCAGCGGAAATCAGGATCAGGAGCCCAAGTTTTCTCCCCTAATCAGCAGTGGGGGAGTAAGTAACTGAACTTTTCTGGGCCTGTTTCATCAGTAATAAAACATGAAAGAAAAACATTTACCTTGCCCACCTCCCAAGCTTCCTGTGCTCCATCTCAGCCACCACTCCCCATGCCCTCTGCGTGTGCTGGGGAACAGCACTCCTCAAGTATGTCCTCCACCGACTCCTATCTCATGCAAAGGAGAAGCCAAAGTCCTATAGTGGCCTAGAGGCCCCTACCCTCTGGCCCTGCGTCCCCTGTGACCTCATCTCCTCTGATTAGTCAACTTGTCCTCTCTGTCCAGCTGCCCAGATACATTCTTTCTTGACCAGGGCAGGAATCCTCCTGCCTCACTGTATTTGATGTGCCTTCTGCTAAGCACACTCTCCCCAGACAACCAGCCAGCACACTCCCTCCCCTTCTAAGCCTTTGCTCTGATTCTGTCTTCTCCATAAGGCCTTCCCAGCCACCCCATTAAGATTGTTTCCCCATCCCAGCCACCCCATTAAGATTGTTTCCCCATCAGCCTTCCCCAATTCCCTTCCATAGTTTATGTTTCTCCATCACATTTACCACCTTCTAATAAACTATATAACTTACTTACTTGGTTTCTTATCTTTCAGGGATGTTGTATCCCCATCACCTAGAACAGCCATTTGGATGGCTGGATGGATGAATAGATAGATAAATGGATGAATGGATGGAAAAAGGGTGGATGAATGGATAAATAGATGGATGGTAGCAAAATGAAAAATCTTTCCTCAAGTCAGTGGCAAAGAGTTCCAGAAAACAGGAGAGGACCAGTATTCAAAACTGTGTCCTTGGGCCAAGTCACCGAACCCCTCCAAGCCCAGTTCTCAGAAAGGGCTGGGTATGTAGCCCAGTGTTAGAGCACTTGCCTAGCATGTGTGAAGCCCTGGGCTTAATTCCCAGTGCAAGAAAAGTACAAGGAAGGAAGAGAGAGGGGGAGGGAAAGAAAGAGCCAAGAAGAACAAATGAATGAACCTCAGGGAGAGCTGCTGTCCCAGCTATCACCTGTGATAACCAAAATGGAACCGCTGAACTCAGCTCCACCTCACAGACTTTAGGATCTGAATGGAGGAGATGAGCAGGCAGGAAGAGAGATCCAACCACAAGGGCAAAGTCTCAGTGCCTGAGTGGGAGTGCAGATCCCTGGGGCTCTGAGTAGCTGCTCACGAAGGCACATTTTGGGTGGTCTACTGCAGGAGCCCAGCCAGACATGTGAAGTAACCAGCGGCTATGTTTAGGAAGGTGGGAGAGAGCCAGACAGAGGAAAGCCCAGAACAACAGGTTAAGGAGGGCCCCTTGACACTGGTCCCCATGATCATTGGTGAGTATTTCTGAAAAGGTTTGAAGACCCTGAGGTGCAAAGAGGTGGAGGCCAGTCCCCTCATCCTGTTTCCCCTAGAACCAGATGAGCCATAGCAATCTGCTTTCAGAGCTGCTCACACACTCAGACTCCAGTTTAGGGACCCTGCTATCCACAGTAAGAAGATTCTGGGGGCTGCGGATGTGGCTCAAGCGGTAGCGCGCTCGCCTGGTGTGCGTGCGGCCTGGGTTCGATCCTCAGCACCACATACAAAGATGTTGTGTCTGCCGAGAACTAAAAATAAATAAATAAATAAATATTAAAAAATTCTCTCTCTCTCTCTCTCTCTCTCTCTCTCTCTCTCTCTCTCTCTCTCTCTCTCCCCCCCACTCTCTCTTTAAAAAAAAAAAAAAGAAGAAGAAGAAGATTCTGTTACTCTGCCCTTCCAGTGAGGGACCTCTGCTACTAGCAGAAAGGTGCTATAAGAATGGGAACCTCAGGGGCTGGGGTTGTGACTCAGTGGTAGCGCACTTGCATAGTATGTGTGAGGTACTGGGTTCAATTCTCAGCACCATATATAAATCAATAAAATAAAGGTCCATTGACAACTAAGAAAATATTTTTTAAAAAAAGAAAAAGAATGGGAACCCCAGCTGGGCACAGTGACACATCCCCATAATCCCAGCTACTTGCAAGTCTGAGGTAGGAGGATCTCAAGTTTAAGGCTAACCTGGGCAACCTAGCAAAATCCTGTCTCAAGAGCTGGGGTTGTGGCTTAGTGGTAGAGCACTTGCCCAGCACATGTGAAGCACTGGGTTTGATCCTCAGCACCACATAAAATAAATAAATAAAGGCATGATGTTCATCTACAACTAAAGAAATTTTTTAATTAAATTTAAAAATAATAAAATTAAAAGGTCTGGGGATGCAGTTCAGTTGTAAAGTGTCCCTGGGTTCAATCCCCCACTGAAAAGAGATCGGGGCACAGCAGGCAGGGGGCAGGGGAGAAAGCTGGGTCTTCTTGGTCCTTGCTCTCTGCATCACACTCCCATCCAGGAATCAGCCTTCCCTCCCTCAGTATCTGCCCCCTCTAACCTGCTCTGCAGCTGAGGTACCCGGCAGGCACCCTCCTCCCCAGGACTACTGTAGCCAGAGAGGCTGCTTCAGGAATCCTCTGCCCCCGTCAGCTGTCCATACATTCATTCAACACTTGCTGTGGGTGTGTCAGAAGAGTTAGTTCCAAATTAGCCACTGGAGCCACCATGGGGCTGTAAGACCAGGGAGCACAAGGGAACAGGTGCCAACTCTGCCCAGCAGAAGACTGTCGCCTAGGAGAAAGACAAGACTAAACATTCAAAACCAGCAACTGTTAGACAACTGGGTCCCAGGAACTGCAGTATGCTGAATGGTATCTTCCCAGTATTCCTGTCCACCAAGAGCCTGAGAATTTGACCTTATATGGAGATAGGGTCTTTGTAGATGTGACTAATTAAGACGAGATCATAGTGCATTAGGGTGGGTCTTAAATCCAAAGTCCTCAATGTTCTTACATGATGAAGGGAGAACACAGGCAGGGAGAGGCAGAGACTGGAGCAAAGAGTCTAGAAGCCCAGGAACACCAAGGATTGCTGACAGCAACCAGATGCTGGAAGAAGCAAGAAGGATCCTCCCTAAAGCCTTCAAAGTGAGTGCAGCCCTGCCAACACCTTGATTCTGGACTTCTGGCCTCTAGAATTGTGAGAGAATAGATTTCTGTTGGTTGGTTAGTTTGGTTTTGGCTTTGGTGCTTGAACCAAAAGACACATCATCTCTGAACTACATCCCCAACCCTTTTTATTTATTTATTTATTTTTATTTTGAGACGGGTCTCATTAGGTTGCTGAGGCTGGCCTCAAACTTGCAATCCTCCTGCCTTGGCCTCCCAAAAAGCTGGGATTACAAACATGTAACAGTGAACCTGGCTAGATTTTTGTTGTGTTAAGTCAACAAATTTGTGTCAACTTATTATAGCAGCCACAAGAAAATAATATAAGAACCAACATCTAAGCCTGTCCCTATGGAATCTTCCCCACATGCTCTCACATTAAGATGGTGTTTGTTGGCGCTAAAGCCCCCAGACCCTGCCCCTACCGCCTGGTATCCACATGCTCTGAAACTCAGCTCAAGCTGTCCCTAACCACAAAGCCTCTCCAACAACTGCTCCCCCTTCTCTGGACTCTCAAGCAGCTTATTTTTAGCCCTTGATTCCACCTGCCTTATATGGTTTTCTATTCATCTCATGAGCATGGACTATCCCTCCTCCTGGGTTATAAGCTCTTTGAGGACAGAGAATCCCAAAGATATTAATGGTCCTGAACAGGAGCAGAAATGTTGATGGATTCCCCTGGTTGTTCATCTCTCATGATATTTGATGAAACTGGCAGCAACTGTCAAGCTGCAGCATATGTTCAACAGTAAGACTATGTCACTAAGGTCAAAACCCTTTTAACCCTAAACAATATCTGATATCAAAGAAGATTTTCTTCTTTTAGTCACTTAACAGCTCCATGCCATAAACAGGGCAAGTATTATTATCCCTATTTTACTAGCAAAGAAACAGGTGCAGAGAATCTTAAGGAACTTGGTGGTTATTTTATGACAAAACTAGTGCTTGCTCTGTCCTCAAGTACAGGTGTCCCACCAGTTCAGAAAGGAAACCCAGGCAGGAAGACAGGAGAAAGAGATGAGATTGCCACCAGACTTGTGATACAGTCACTGCTGTCCCCAAGCTCATTCTCCTGATCTTTGCCTGTCCAAGGTGAGTGCTCAATCTCCTTGGATACATGGTAGGAAAATAAATCATCTTCCACCTGATTCTTGGAATAAAGGTGAGCAGAAATGCAGGGAAAACTGAGTAACCAACAAATCAGCTAAGGCCTCTCGTGGATATGAATGCAGGTGTGTAGGGCACATGGTGTCAGGACCTAAACTCAGTGTAAATCAGATGTGCGTTGGAGACATGTTTTCCAAAGAAAGCCATTCCTTTTACCTGTTGCCACCTAGGGAAAATTTATGCAAGATGACTGGGCTGGCCTGGGTCCTAACCCAGTGGCCCTTAGAGGAGGACCAGGGATAGCAGTTTTGGCAGCAACCCATTGGTGGAGGGAGTGATGGGGCTCACAAACCCCAGGGTTCTCCCCTGGCTTGGTGCTGGGTCAAGCTCCCAGCACAACCCACTTCCTGTGAATTCAGAACTCCAGGCCAGATTTTGCCTGCACCTGCTTGAGCTCAGAGTTTTGCAGTCCCTGATCTAGTAGGATCCAAAAATATCTGTGAGGAACCTGGTGTGGGGGGACTAGCCAGAAGGGGAACCTGCTGGAGTCTGCTGAGGGCCTAGGGAGACAGCTACTTGGAGAGGCATTCAAGGCCCTTCCCAGCTGGCCCCAACTCCTCAGGGTGGCCTTGGCTCCCCTGAACATGAGCCTCACATTCTAGCCTGAGTTGGTTGCATCCCGTTCCTGCCAGTGCAATCCTCTGAGCTTCCCCACCTCCTGGCTTCCATCACCATCTTCAGATGACGCTGCCTGTGCAAATCATCTGCTCATTCATTAGACATTGTTAAATGCCTTCACCGAGCCAAGCGCAGTGCTGGGTTCACAATACAGTACAACACTCCCCATTATCTGCAGGGGGTATGCTCCAAGGCCCCCAGTGGACACCTGAAACCACAGAGAATATAGAACCCTGTACATGCTGTTTTTCCTACGCATACATACCTATGATAATGTTAATTTATAAATAAGAACATATGAGATAAACATAACTAATAAAAATAGAACAATTATAACAATAGGCCATAAGAAAAGTTATTATACTTAAAACTTATGAATTGTTTATTTCTGGAATTTTCCATTTAATATTTTTGGAACATGGTTAATTACAGGTAACTAAAACTATGGAAAGCAAAACCACAAACAAGGGGGACCACTCTGTGAGTGAATTAAACAGAAACATAGCCCCTGTCCCCTCAGAATTGATAGTCCAACTTTCTCAGCCATCCTCTACACTCCAATCAAAGCGTAGGCTGCTGGGGGTGTTAGTTAGATTTTTTTTCAGTGCGAGTCATCTCCCCAAATAGAAGGTCAGCTCCTGGGGGCAGAGACACACAGCCTGTTCCTTCCTGCACCATGTGGCCTAGCCAGGACCTTGCAGGGCTGACAAGGGGCTGAGAGCTGGGCCTTATGGGAACCATGCATCTGCCTTTCCTTTCCCTCCTCTCCTGTCAGACACCCCAATCCTCTACCTCCCCCAAGTTCCTGGAGCATCCAAGTCAGTCCTTGCACTCTCATACTTCTTTCTGATTACATCCTGACCCTTACCTCATATCCAAGTCCATTCTGCTTCCCTGATCAAAGGGTGAGTTTTTCCCCAAGGACAGCCACATCTCCCATTCTCTAGGACTTTGTGCTGAGTCCCTTGGCACCTGAGGCCTGGCACATAATCCACACTTATTCAGAACTGTGTAGGACAAGGAAACTGGGGGAAGGAGGTGAGAGGGAGAAAGCCTCTTCCTATTTCTTAGCACCCTTGCAATGAACCAGGGGAGCCTACCCTGGCTGAGCAATGTTCCACCAGAATCCTCCTGACCCCAGATTTGGAACTAGATGCAGAATTAGTCACCCTGCTTTCCTGAATTCCCCACAGCACTCTCAGGAAACACAGGCTCCTGGGAAGGGGTCCACCAAGAAGGTCTCATGCTGCCCTCAGAAATAGGTCATTAGGCACACCAGCCCCAGGACAGCCCAAGTGGCTTTCCTTCCACACCACCTGGGGAGGAACTTGGAGGGCTAGGGAGAGGAGGTACTATAAGGTACTATAAGGTACTATAAGGCCCTGGGCTAGGAGATGTGAATGGTTGGGTTCCTAGTAGCTCAGGCACTCTAATTCTAATTAAATGAAATTCTGACTTAATTTTATTACTTAACTTAATTATATTCTGATTATTAATTACATAATTACATCCACTTCTGATTTAATTCTGGAACTTCAATTCTGATACTGCCACCCAACTCTGTAACTAGGCAACTCAGCAATAGCTGCTCCAAGGGTATCTTGGAACTTGTCTGTGAGTAAAACCACCTTCAGGCTGGAGAGGAAAGAGGATGAAACAAGACTGGACAGGACTCCCCAAGACTGATTTGGTGACACACACCTGTAATCCCAGCAGCTCAGGATGCTGAGGCAAGAGGATCTCAAATTCAAGGCCAGCCTCAGCAACTTAGTGAGGCCCTAAGCAACTTAGTAAAACCCTGTCTCAAAAGAAAAAATAAATAAGTAAAAAGGGCTGCAGCCAGGCACAGTAGTGCATGCCTATAATCCCAGTGGCTCAGGAGGCTGAAGCAGGAGGATCTCAAATTCAAAGCCAGCCTCAGCAATTTAGCAAGGCCCTAAGCAACTCAGTGAGACCCTGTCTCTAAATAAAACACACAAAAAAAAGGGGGGGATGGGGATGTGGTTCAGTGGTTAAGGGCCACTGAGTTCAATCCCCAGTACCAAAAAAAAAAAGGTGGGGGGGGTGGGGCAGCTGGAGGTATAGTTCATTGATAAAGTGCCTCTGGGTTCAACCCCTAGTATCTTTTTTTTTTTTTTTTTTGAGAGAGAGAGAGAGAATTTTTAATATTTATTTTTTAGTTTTTCGGCGGACACAACATATTCATTTTGTAGGTGGTGCTGAGGATCGAACCCAGGCCTCACGCATGCCAGGTGAGCGCGCTACCGCTTGAGCCACATCCCCAGCCCCAACCCCTAGGATCTTAAAACAAACAAACAAAAACTCTACATTATGACAGCACAGCCTGACATAGACTAGAAAGAAGTAACTCTCCAGAAGCTCAGCTAAATCCAATTTGTTCCATTTGCTGAATTGTTCAGACCATTGCCTCCTGCTCAGCACACTAGGGTGGGATAAGGAGACGGGAAACACTAGGCAAACCCAATTGCTGGGCAGATTACACAGCTGGGCTGGCCATGGCTCCAGTTCTCTGAGCACTCACACTCACTCAGGAACAGGTGGAGGAAGCCCCACTCCACAGCTTGGCCCCTTTGCACTCAGGCTTACCTATTGCTTCTGTGATGTGATGTAGGAACTGGGTAAAACCTTGCTCACCAAAGCAATGGGCAAGTCCACCTTAAAGATGCACTCCTGGAGCTAAGGTCTTCTGGATCCTCTAAAACAACATCTGAGAGAGCAAGAGTGCAAGCTGTTGAGCCACTGGCCCTCCACCGGAGTGAGCCAAGCCGTTCTCATCTATACATCTTGCTAGTAGGAGGGAGGATGGGGCAGGTGCCAGTGTTGAGGAGGGAAGGGAGCCACCCAAAGGAAATACACGGATCACACAGAATGGATACAAAGTCTGAAGGCTGGCTGCTCAAGTTCCAATGCTTGCCTGAAAAGACAGATGAGAGCAGGGCCAGGGGCTCTGAGGAGCCAGGATTTCCTGAAAATCACAGGCCCCCCATCGACGTGCTCCTCTCACTTACCCGCCTCATATCTAGGGTGCCCCACTGCTGGGCCATGAGAAGGGTATAGGCCTTACAACTAGGAAGACACCAAGGAGGGCTGAAACCGTGTTCCATCCCACAAGAAAGAACAAGGACAAGGTCAACCTCTGGGTAATTCAGGCATGTGCCTCCCACATCAGTTTCCACTTAAAAATCTAATCACCATGGAGTCAAAATACTATGCCTCACCCATTGTAGACCCACAGACATTAGCTGAACACATATCTTAGGCAACAGAGCCTGGAAGCTAGTTTTGCCCTCCACTCTAAGGTGTCAGCCAAAGCGGGCAGACCCCTGAGCATTCAGGGATTGAGACACTGACCCATGGCATCGCCTTCAGCCTCCTCCTTCAGGCATCACCTGGTTCCTCCCAGCAGTGGATAACAGGAACTGGGCTCAGCCTCAACATCATAAACTTGGGGCAAGAGGTCTCCCTTTCTACCTCACAAGATTCTTAAGATTAGACTCATTCCTCCCTCCATGGCCTTCCATGCCCTCTGGAGAAATCCCCAGTGCAGACCAGGATCCACACCCGTGTTCCCTAGTTTGGCTTGCTGGCTGTCATGGGGCTGCAGAGCCTATCTCTAACGTATGCTGCCCACCTGAGGTCTCCCCAGTGCTTCTCCCCAGAGCCATGATATGTTCCCCATTAGACCTTCCTCGACCTTTCCTACCCTCCTCAAGTGTTCCAAGCCTTCAGTCACCTGGCTCCCACCTCCTCTTCATTTCCTTCCATCTGTCTCTCTCCACAGAATCCTTTCCTATAGGCCCATTAGCACTTCTCTAGTGTTGAAAAAGTTCTCTACCTCTGCAGAGTGTTACTTGTCTTTATCCCACTCAACTGAATCTTTTTTTAAAGAGACAGAGAGAGAGATAGACAGAGAGAGAAGTTTTTTAATATTTTTTTTTTTTTGGCAGATAGAAAACATCTTTGTTTGTATGTGGTGCTGAGGATCGAACCTGGGCCACACGCATGCCAGGCGAGCGCGCTACTGCTTGAGCCACATCCCCAACCCCTCAACTGAATTTTTAAGTCTTTTTTTTGGGGGGGTGGGTGGGATATCAAGGATTGAACCCAAGGTCACTTAACCACTCAGCCACATTCCCAGGACCCATCTTTTTTTAGTTGTAGATGGACACAATACTTTTGTTTTATTTATTTTATATGGTGCTAAGGATCAAACCCAGTGCCTCACAAGTGCTTGACAAGGGCTTTACCACTGAGTCACAACCCCAGCCCTCCCAGCCTATTTTATTTTTTATTTTATTTCATTTAATTTTTGAGACAAGGTATCCCTAAGTTGCTCAGAGCCTGGCTAAGTTGCTGAGGCTGGCTTTGAACTTGTAATCCTCCTGTTTCAGTCTCCCAAGCTGCTGGGATCAGAGTCTTGTGCCACCATGTTCAGCCCTTTATGTTTGCCTCCACATCCTCACTAATTGCTCTTAACCCCCTTATAATATGTCAGTGACCTCAGGTTGTCGAAAGCAACACCATCTCTTCCTCGACATCTCTGTGACATTTAATCCTGTGTAACACCCCTTCCTCTAGGAGACATCCTTTTCCTAGCTGCCAAGCCACTGTCTCTTCTTGGATCCCCTCCCATCTTTCTAAAATCCATTTATTATCCTCTTCCTCTTCCTACTCCTTAAGTCCAGTTTCTTCCAGGACTAGTCTTCAAATCTCATTCTCTCTCTGCAAAGCTTCCTCCGTTTCTGCCTCACTCTCATCTTTACCCAAATGAATCTCATGTCCAGATTCCCAGGTCTGACTTTCCTCCTAGGATCCAGGCCCATCTTTCTAACCACTCTGAAAAATTCCCATACAGGCATCCCACCAGCACCTGATGTTCAAAATAATCCAAAATAAACTTTTAGAATCTGTTCTCTCTTACACTCCATGGTGTCTTCTTCTGGCAAGATTGTTCTCCAGTAACCTACATAAGCCTGTCAGGACTCCTTTCCCCACCCTGGCTCACCAGGTTGGGAAGTTCATCTGATTCCACCCCGGTTCTCTGTTGAGGTTCCCCCTTCTCCCTGTTCCCAGCCTTGCCCAAGTCCACACCACCACCCTGCTTAAATTCCTGGCATGTCTGACCAATCAGTTTCTTCTCATCCTCTCTGAGACATTTAATCCTGCTCCTTCCACCAACAACTGTGTATTTTACCAGAGCCCTCCATGGTTACCCACTGTCCACAGAATAAAGCTGCCCTTCTCGGCCTACCAGTCAAGGCCTTGCACTTCTGCCCCAACCTCACCTTCCAAATAAATTTCCTGCTGCCTCAATCCCATCTGCCCACCCTCATCCAAGACAGAACAATGGTATATTTTCCTGGATCTCTTCAGGTCCCCATTCTTCTGATTCCATGAGTTGCCTCATCCGGTTCCCTTTACATGGATTTCCCTTCCTGATGTCTCCCTATGTCCTTATCCTACTTTATTCAAGGCCCAGTTTCATCTTTACTTTCTGACCTGCTTAGCCCAAGATAATCTGTCCCCTTCCTTCAGCCCACCTCACTTTTCCAGTAAGAGTCCCTACTGAACTGTAAGCCCACCAAAAACAGAATACCTATCTGCATTCCTCTAGTCCCATATATGAAAACAACAGCAACCCAATAAATATGGGATGAGTCCCTAAAATGATGAAATGCAACGAGGTGTTTGAAGGAAGGGCTTTGCATATCGAAGCAACATTTACCTGCAAGGGCTGTGCCATGGAAGATCTGGATTTGTTTCTGGAGTAGGAATGTGCCCAGGAGAGAGAGGTAAGCCTGGGTGCTGATCCCACCCCGTCCCACTCCTCCATTCATGATGGATGTTCCATACAGGATGCACAACATCTAGCCTTGTCCTTGTTCCTTAAGCCAGAAGCAGAGGCAGCCATCTTCCTTCTTTGTCCACACAGGTCAGGCTCCTTCCCAGTCCACACACCAGAGTGAGTACCGAATGGCCAGTGGTATGCAACCAGACCTATCTGGACTTCAGAAGGGAATAAGGGGGCAAAAGCATTGGCCAAGGCACAAAGAGACCTGAATCTCAGCTCTAGCCTGCCATGAATTTTCTGTATGACCTTCACTGTAACACTAAGATATGGGACAAAATCATCATTTCTTAAACTTCCATTACATGGGCCACCAAGCAAGGTGTCACTCTTTTGCAGGGGGATGCATTCATAAGTATATCCTGGTCTACCATTCCAGACTCTGTGTGGGAAATGGGGGACTAGATTTTCCCTACAGGGTCACTCAACTGTGACAAGCTAGGGGTGGAAGGTATGGTTTTAGGGATTTTTTTTTTTAACATTTATTTTTTAGTTTTTCGGCGGGCACAACATCTTTGTTTGTATGTGGTGCTGAGGATCGAACCCGGGCCGCATGCATGCCAGGCGAGCGCGTTACCGCTTGAGCCACATCCCCAGCCCAAGGTATGGTTTTAGGGAGCTGGAAGGGCTTCTGGAGTCTGCTCTCTTCCCAAGACCCTGAGCTTCTCCCTTCTTTCAGCAGCCTCCCCATGGTGGATGGTGGAGTGCCCTGTTGAGGTGACAGGAATGAAAACTTCTCCTGGAAATATCACAGTTTGGGGAGGGCTCCTAACATTCATAATGTACCCTTGTCTCTTTAGGAGGGACACTTTAGTCCTAGGACTAAAAATGGATACCCTCAGCATGTACAAATTCCTTGCTATTGGGATGCAGGGTGGAGCCACAGCAGTTTGATGGTCTACAAACCAGAGCTAGGTGTGAAGGAGGATGAAGGAAAAATGGACACAGAACCCCCATGTCACAGATCTCCGCATCAAGCAACAGGAAGGACAACAGGAAGCTCAAATGTACTCAATGAGCCTTCACCAATAAACATTAATGGCTTAAATCCAAAGAAATGCTTTCTGGGCACCACCTACCTCACCCCACTTCCACGGAATCAGAGGAACAAAAGCATCACTCTCTTGATCTCTTGTGAAATCTCCCTCAGGTGACTTTATCCACCCCAGTTTCATACCCACCCACAGGACAGGTTTGTCAAAGAGACAGAGGACAGAAGCAAATCCTGGTGGGTGAGATCAACACTGCTAGACATGCCTCTGTCACTGACTCAAACAAATCTGTCATTTCTCTGACCTTCCTTACTGTCTCTGGATAATGAGATCATCAAGCTATCTCTAGGGTCTTTTCCCCCTGTCCTTGAGCAGACCTATCCCATGATCCAGACCATGGGGGAACCCAGATAGTTACAAGGACTTAAGGAAGCAGGTTGAGGGTGGAAACCAGGATGGTGTCTGGTGACAGGGACCTTGCTACTTCATCTGAGTCCTGGCACAGGTGGAAGAGAGAGGGATGCTTCGTCTCCTGGTAGGTGATAGGGGCTGCAGAGCCAACCACTCTAGTCCAGAGCAACACAGGGACAGCATAAGTAGAAAAGAAGGCAGCACTGTATAGTTCCTACCCTTTGAAATGGGCAAGAAGGGGCTTCTATTGTCATCCAGATGAGAGCTGAGAGAAATGGGAGTGAAATACACAGTGGGGAAGTGAGAAGAGTTCAGGGACAAAGACAGGACTTTTGGCCAGGATAGCACAATTCTTGGGAAAATCAACCACAAGGAAAGATTTGTCACTATGGAGGCCTGGGGAACCACCTGGTGGCTTGGATGCTCCCATAGGCCCAGGAGAAAGCCACCTTTTGACTAAGCAATCTACAGCTGAGGCAGAGTGGTGATAAGGTGAGCAAGAACAAGGAGGAAGGGGTGCTTCCACACTGGGGGATGTGCCAGAGGAAGAGCACAGCACAGGGCCCAGAAAGGAAATAGCACAGAGATCCTTCCCACAAAGCATTTGCTTATTCCCTGAAGCAAGAGCCCCCAGCATGGCCTATGGAACATCACAGATGCCCAGTTCCCTCAGTGGGAGGAAAGATGAAGGATGTCCGTAAAAGGCTAGTAATTCCTATGGCCCTGCTATGTGGAGGCCTAGAGGTGGCAGCTGGGGCTGGGCCTCAGAGGAGGGGCTGCAAAGGGGAGGGGGTGGCAGTGGCTTGGGGCTCAGGATCCAATTACATAGCTGTTTCCATACTTAGCCACCTGACAGCCGCTTGGAATACTCACCACTCTAGCCACTGCAGCCCCGGAGAGCCCAAATTAACTCAAGGGCAGACAAGGGCAGGGCCCAGTAGCATGTGCTATGGCCGGAGCCCCCTGCGGAACCCCTAACCCCCAGAAGAATGGCTTTTGCTGCTCTTGATCTCTGCTCTTTGCTGGGATGATGCCCCTGCAGCCCCCTGTTCTCAGGAGACAGAACCTCAAAGACAAGAACCCCGGGTCCCCACAGTCCCATGTGCAGACATGGGTTAAAGGCTGAGCCTGGACACAGTGGGAGTCCTAGATTCCTAGGGGGATCCCACAGCCCCTCCCCAAAGCATCCCCAAGGGGAAGCTAGCCCCTGGAGTCTTAGGAATGAGAGGTGACAAAATGATTGGTGTCCCCTCTATAGCCTATAAATAACCTCCATGCTGCAACCCAAGCCACCGGCTCTGCCTCACACAAAGTGCTGAGATGTCAAAGGAAAGCCGAGCATGCAGAGCTGAGCCCCTTCCTGATGAAAGCCCTGCCCCTCACAGAGGATCTCATCCAAAATGGGTCCCCCTCCTCACTGGACTCTGCATCTAATTCTATTTCCAGGCCAAATCCCAAATCTATATCAAACCCTATTAAAAAACTCCAAATCTATCATTGCAAAATGATCCCCAACTTTGCCCACAGTGTCCACCTCTGTCTTCAGTCATGCAAACCCAGGGCTCTAGCCAGAGCCAAGACATTTGCCCTCTCTCCCACCCAGTGGGAGGGTAACCCAAATGACCTCCAGCTCCAATCTGTTATTTTGTCCATCTTGGAGTCTCCTCCAGACTTGATTTGTGGAGGTCTTCTCTCCCAGCTTCGGCCATCCAGGCTCCTCTCTCTGACCCTGGCCTAGTTCTCAGGCCCATCTGCCTATCTTTACTTCCTCTGTCCTCCCCCAAGCCATCCTATCCCCCAGTTCACTCTAGCACCTTGCTTCCTCCACAGCCCAGACCCCAAGGAGAAGGGTAATGACAGTGACACCAAAAAGGAGCAAAGCTTTGCCACTGGCTCTAAGCCCCCACTCCAGGGAACAGAAAACCTCAGGGAAGCATCTGGGGTACAGCGGGGTCCACCTGTGTAGGGGGGCGTACCTGATTGTCCTGAGAGCAGGAGCGAGGCCAGGAAGCAGCAGAGCAGGAGCAGTGCCCTCATGGTGACTGCCAAGAGAGCCCAGCTGCTCCTCGCCTCTATTTATATGGTGGGTATGCGAGGCAGCAGCATGCAAGGGCGGGGCGGGGGTGGGGGGCGGGTCACACCGTCACTAGGGCAACTGGGCAGAGTGATGAGGAAGAAATCCAGACCCCAACAAACTGCTGCAGTTACTGTCCCAGCCTCCAGGCCCTGGAAGGCAGGGTCAAGGACTGCATTTTTTCCCCTACCCACAGCAGCCCTGGGATCGTATGAGACGGAATGAGGGAGACAAAGTGGGGTATCCCTTGGGCTTTAGGTCCAGGAGTTGGAAGGCCCCAGGACTTGCTCTAATTTGATGTAAAGTCTGGGACAGGTCAAGGCCCTGATCATGCCTCCAACTGAAGAAGCTGTAGGGCAAACTAAGAGATTCTATTTGATAGCCACTGATACACATTCAAGGGAATGTCCAGTTAAGGAAAGCCTGTGACATCTGACCTTTGAGGTCCACAGCTGGGAGCTTAACCTTCCTGGGCCTCTGTGGAGAGAGAAAGTGCTGAGCAGAGGGAAAAGGGGGACACTGAGAGATAGGGCTGAGGTTGTGATGTAAGTCAGGGGTGAAGCGAGAGATCCATCTCCAATGGGCAGGGGCTCCAGAATGTCACGTCACCTCTGCAAAGTGTCATTTGATGCAGTCTTCCTAAGGGCACATGATGGTCCAGAAAGTCAGCTGTATGAAGCCCTAGGACAACAGACACTGGCCTGTCCGGCTGGAGGGGACAGTGTCACCATGAGGGTAGGCTGCAGAGTCAGCCTGGAGGAAAGGAACTAAAACCTAGGTATGTCAGGCACTAGAACTTTATTTAGGTATAATCAATACACAACACACAATTCACCTTGATAAATTCTGACATATGTTTAATTGTGAAGTGATTAATACAATCAAGATAAGGAACAGATTCCTCACTTCACAGTCCCTCCTAAACCCTTCTCAGGCAACCACTGATCTGCTTGTTATCTATATATGTTGGTCTGCATTTCCTAAGTATTGCTATAAATGGAAACCTACTATGTCCTTTTTTGCTGCTCCTTTCACTTGTCATAATTTTTCAGGTTTATTCATGTTGTATTAATCATTTGTTTCTATTACTGACTAGTCTTTCATTATATGGTCAACACAATTTGTTATTCATGCACCTGAGGACAAACGTGGGTTATTTCCAAGTTTGGAATATTACAAATAAAATTGCCAAAGGATCGGGTTGTAACTAGTGGTAGAGCACTTACCTAGCATGTGCGACGACCCAGGTTCAACCATCAGTACTACAAATAAGCAGAAAAATAAAATATACCCATGAACATTTGTATACTATCAATTTACAGATATATGCTTTCCTTTCTCTTGGATAAATGCTTTTAAGTGGAATGGCTAAATGATGAGAGTTCCTAGGCACCCGCTCTACCACTGAACTACAACCCCAACCCCTCTCACTGTAGTTTTAATTTACATTTTCCTATGACTAATGACATTATGTTGGTTTTTTTAAAATTTTTTTAGTTGTATATGAACTCAATGCCTTTGTTTTTGTTTTTATGTAGTGCTAGGATGGAATCCAGTGCCTCACACTTGTGAGGCAAGTGCTCTACCACTGAGCTAAAACTCCAGCCCGAACATTGTATTTGCATGTGTGTATTTGCCATCTACTTCTTCAGTGTTTTTGATGAAGCGCCTCTGCATTCAGTTATTACAGAATATTGTTTTATTTGGTTTTGAGAGTCATTTATACATGCTGGATACAAGTCCTTTATCAGACATGATTTACAATATTTTTCCCCTAGTCTTGTCTTTCCATTTACTTAAGTGAATTTATATATTTATGAATATATTGTGGTAGAAATTGAACTCAGGGCCTCACACTTGCTAGGCAAGTGCTCTACCACTAAGCCACATTCCCAGCCCTTAAAAGACATTCAAAGAGAAGTTCACCGAACATGATGGGGCACACTTATAATCTGACGTAGGAGGATCCAAGTTTGAGACCAGTCTGGGCAATTAAGCAAGATACTGTCTTAAAATAAAAATTTCAAAAGGGTGGGGATATAGCTCAGTGGCATAGAATCCCTGGGTTCAATCCTCAAAATTACAACAAAGCAAAACAAAAATTGACCATATTTGTGAGTCTACTTCTGGACCATATCCTGTTGCATTATCTATGTGTCTATTCTTTCACTAAAATGTTGTCTTCATGACCACGACTTCCCACTAAGTCTAGAAATCAAGTACTGTGGATCCTCCAACTCTGTTCTTTTTCAGAGTTCTAGACAGACAAAATTCTAGTTCTCCTGCATTTCTATATGAATTTTACAATCAGCCTGTCAATCATTTTAAACAGCATTCTTGGATTTTAACCAAGATTATAATGAATCCAATAACATCAGTTTAAGTGACCAATTGTGAAGGTGGATTGCTTCCACTTGGTTAGGCCATATGCCAGTTGTTTGCTCATGTGCCAATCTAGATGTTACTGTGAAGGTATTTTTAACATGTAAAGATCTTGAATAAAAGGGCCTGGGGTTGTGGCTCAGCAGTACAGCACTCACCTAGCACATGCCAGGCCCTGGGTTAGATCCTCAGCACCACATAAAAATAAATGAATGAATAAAGGTATGTGTACAAATACAACTGGAAAAAAAAGATCTTGAATAAAGGAGATTACTCTCTATAACATGAGCAACCTCATACTGTTAGTCAAAGGCCTTAAGAGAAAAGACTGACGGTCCCCAAGGATGAAGGAATTTTACCTTGAGTGTGGTTTTAGATTCAAGACAATACCAAATCTCATTGGAATTCCGAGCCTGTCAGCATCCCTTGAAATTTTCAGACTTGCCAGCTTCCACGATCTTTCTAAGTACATGCCCTATTGGCTCTGCTTCTCTGGAAAACTCTAGCATATCAATATGAAATCTTCCAACCATGGACATGGCTGGGGGGAGGATCTCACAACAGGGGAAGAGGAAGAGTCAATCATGGGAAAGAAAAGGAACTAAAATGAACTCAGAGTAAGTGACACTAGTATGCAATTTTCAGTTAGTACCTGTCAAAAGAGCTGACACTAATGAAAAGTAAATTCACAAATTTACTTTTTTCCTAAAAAAAAAAAAAAAAATAGCCGAGCACAGTGGCACACTGTAATCCCAGTGGCTCAGGAGGCTGAGGTGGGAGGATCATGAGTTCAAAGCCAGTCTCAGCAACTTAGTGAGTCCCTAAGCAATTCAGTGAGACCCTGTCTCAAAATAACATACAAAAAAGGGCTGGGGTGCTGGGGTGCTGGGCTGTGGTTCAGAGGCAGAGTGCTTACCTCACACATGTGAGGCTCTGGGTTCAATCCTTAGCACCATATAAAAATAAACAAAAAATATTAAAAACAAAAAGGGGGCTGGGGATGTTGCTCAGTGGTTAAGTATCCCTGATTCAATCCCCAGTATCAGGGGAAAAAAAAAAAAAAGGTAAATGAAGCACCTCCTCTCTGCTAGGTGCTTTACATGTAATGAAGTGTGGGGGGCTGTGTAACACATCCTTCATTTCACATGAGATCAGGGGTCAGGGAGGTGAAAAGACTGGTTCAGTATCATCAACAAAGAATAGAATTGTCTAGATTTGAACCAGCTCTAATTTACACACCTGTGGCTGCCATCTACCCACGTGAACATACTGGAGAAGACAGGAATTACCATGTCAAGGAAAGGAGGTTCACGACTATGGGGAAGTGTGGGTAACATAGGAAACGATTAAGCTAAGGGGTCAAAGCAAGCCCCCAAAACCCAAACCCAGGCAGCAAAAAAGGGTGAGCCCAGTACTGAAGTTATACCTGCTGGGGTTTCAAACAGATTGTTGCATTCCCATGTTCACACCAGCACCATAAACAACAGCCAGAAGTGTCTATTGGCAGATGAATGGATAAGCAAATGTAGTCAATCCAGGCAACAGAATATTATTTAGCCATAGAAAGATATCAGACTCTAACACATGCTATAACATGGATCAATTATGCTAACAAAAATAAGCCAGACACAAAATACTGTGTATTGGACACAAAGGACGATGTATTCATTGGGCTATGTATTCATAGGGCTACTAAAACAAAATACCATGAAACACACAACAGAAATTTTATTGTCTCACAATTCCAGAGGCCAGCAGGCTAAGATCAAAGTGTCAGCAAGTTTGGTTCCTTCTGAGACCTTTGTCCTTGGCTTGCAGATTGTGCTTTCTCCCTTGTCCTCACATAGTCTTCCCTCTGTGTGTCTATCCTATCTCCATTTATAAGAAAACCAGTCAGACTGGATTAGGGCCCACCTCAATGACCTCATTTTACCTTAGTTACCTTCTTAAAGGCCCTATCTCAAATACAGTCTCATTCTGAAGTGCCAAGATTAAGGTTCAATACATGAATGGGAATGGGGGGGCGGGTATGACACAATTCAGTCCATTCCATACAATTGTTATGATTCCATTTATTTATTTTTTAAGAGATTTTAAGTATTATTTTAGTTGTAGATGGACACAATATCTTTATCTTATTCATTTATTTTTATGTGGTGCCGAGGATCAAACACAGTGCCTCATGCGTGAGAGACAAGTGCTCTACCACTGAGCAACAACCCCAACCCCATTATGATTCCATTTATATGAGGTACCTAGAATAGTCAAATTCAAAGATGGATGATGATAATTATACACTGTGAAAGTACTCAATGCCACTGAATTGTACATTTTAAATTACTTAAATAATTCTATTTTATATACATATATATGTCTATATACACACATGTGTATGTGTGTAAACACCCAAATATATATATATATATAAAATTTTAGTGTGTGGCACTGGGGGTTGAAGCCATTTCACAAAATGCTAACCAAGTGCTCTACCACTAAAATACATCCTCCGTCTCCCCATCCACTCTGGTGTTGAGAATTGAACACTGAGCTTCATCCCCAGTCCTTTTCATTTTATTTTTGAGACAGGATTTTGCTAAGTTGGTTAGGGCCTCACTAAATTGCTAAGGCTGTCCTCAAACTTGCAATCCTCTTTACTCCTGAGGTGCTGGATTTAACAGCCATGTACCACTACACCCAGCTCATCCTCAAAACTTTTTTTTTTTTTAGTTTTAGATGGACACAATATCTTTCTCTCTCTCTCTCCCTCTCTCCCCCGCACCTCTCTTTCTTTCTTGTGCCTGGGATTGAACCCAGTGCCTCACACATGTGAGGCAAGCGCTTCAGCACTGAGCTACAACCCCAGCCCCATCCTCAGCCTTTTTAAATTTTTATTTTGTGTTTGTTTTTTCTCATACTGGAGATTAAACCTACCAGGGCACTCTGGTAGAGTATCTTCCTAGTATACATGAAGCCCTGGGTTCCATTCCCCAGAACAACAAAATGAGCATAAAATAGGATAAAAGGTACTGTCTGGAAAACAAGAGATTAAAAAGGAAGACAGGCTCAAATGAAAGTGAATTCTTGAAATCCCAGCAATTCGGGAAGCTAAGGCAGGAGGACCACAAGTTCAAGACAAACCTGGGCAATTTAGAAAGACCTTGTCTCAAAATAAAAATGAAAAGGGCTGGGGATGTAGCTTAGTGGTAAAGGGCCTCTGGGTTCAGTCCCCAGTATCACAGGGGAAAAACAACAACAACAAAAACTCTTGAATCACAAATTCTGAAACAGTCCTCACACAGCCCTAGAATCAGTCACCTAACATCATCCACAGCTGCCACCACCTTCTAGTTCCAGAAGCTCCCCTTTCAGAGCTCAGCCTCTACACAGAAGCACTGGTCTGAGGGTCCCAGTCCATTTTCAGAAGCCATCCATCCCATACTTGCCTGCTCCTGACCACCTTGGGCTGAAGCTCCTTGAGACAATCATTGGATGAACAGGGAAGAAACACATTTGAGAATTAAGAGGTGTGTTGCCAGAGAATAACCCTATACCGTGGCCATTCAAAACCCACTTTCAATGCCCTGAAACAGGGGATGACCAGCTCTCCCCTAAGGGGCCAAGCAGTAAAAGGTTTAGGTTTTGTAGGCAACTGCAATTCCTTAACTCTGCTCTTTGCAAGAGCAATCACAGAAAATAGAGATGAATATAGATATGGATGTGTCCCAAATAAACTTGACCTATGAAACAAGCAGTGGGCTAGTTTTGGGCAGTAGTTTGCAAGAAACCATTTGTGAGTTAACTAGGAGGTAGTGGCAGCAGTGGATGATGTTAACATTGTAAAGTTCTTTGGTAAAGGATCACCTGCATCAGTGCTTTACACATTGGGTTTTCCTATGTGTGGCTGAATTGAATGGGGGTTAGGGGTCTGGATGGGTGGAAGGTACATTGTCTTGGAGCAAAGGGACAGCAGGTTTGTGAGTGGCTACTATAAAACTGGGTCCGGGGCCACGTTCCAGAACAGAACATAGGAGGCATTTTTAGAAGGGGAAAATAGTACCACATATCCCTGGAAAACTTTGTCCTATGAAATAAGAAGCCTCAGAACTGGAAAATCAACACCATGATCACTAACATTTATTTGGAGGAACAGATAGCTTATATTAATTGCTAAATGTTCCTTCTATGTGGTTCCTGAGGGCAGAGCCATGTTGGATTGGCAAGAGCTACACATCAGATCCTTCAAATCAGTATAAGATGTTTAGGTTTTTACTGCCAGCACAGGAACAGGCTAAGTACCCTGTCCACAGCATAGACCAGGTGTTCTGGGAGGGATACTGAACTAGAGCCTTCCTTCCCTCCTTACCTAAAAGGCTGAGTCTGGGGAGGCCTTTGGGGCAAATGTCTTTTAGGGGAGTGCAATGGTTTGAATTTAGATAGTACCCCTAAAAGGTCTCTTAAACGGTGACAGTATGGAGGTGCTATAAACCTTTAGGAGTTAGGGCCTAGTGAAAGGCCTTGGGTTGTTGGTGGTGTGCTCTCAAAAAGGATTGTGGGACACTACTGTACTCTGCTTCCTAGCTCAACCCAGAACACTCATGCCCTCATATACTCCCACCATGATGTGCCACCCTTAGCCAAAACGACAAACCTTCAACTTAAACCTACAGGATCATGAGCCAAAATAAAACTCTTTGGCTGAACATGTGACTCACTGGTAGTACTCTTGCCTAGTGTGTGCAAGGCTCTGGGTTTGACCCCTAGCACCACAAAAACAAAACAAAAAATATGATAAATAACATATTACATAATAATATATAATAAAATATAAAAAAATAAACCTTTGTTTACTTCATAAGTAACCTATTTTGTTATAATGCTGCAAAGCTGATAGAGACCCTCCCCAAATCTACCACACATCTCTGTTTCCTGAGCTCAGGCCTGACTGGTTTCTGCAGGAAGCACATTCCTGGGTCTGTCTACTTCTAGTCCAGCCCATATCCTTGTCTCAAAATTATGTGCCATGTCCAGTGTCCCTGCACATGCTAGAGTGGAGTAACAAGGGAATTATCCAGCACGTGGTAACCTTGAGAAAAGTCACAGATGGGACAGACTCTTGGATACCTCAGAGTTGTGAAGGAAAGGAGGGTTCTGTCATACCCTGTCTTGGACATTTCAGTGGAGGTCTACTAACCAATTACCTCTTTTTCCACTTCATTTTCAGATGGCTGCTCTTCCTTAAGTGCTCCTGTTAAGGAACCACCATATCTTCTCTGGTGGATAAAACACCTAGGGCAAAGCTTGGAGACATACACCTGAAAGAATGGGGAAAATGGGTGGCCTCTCAGGACCTGGGGTAGTCAAGTTCACAGAACCACTGTGAGGAAAAAGCAAGATGCTAGCAGGACAGATATTTTAACTTTTCACTGAATCACAACCAGCACACTGGCAAGTACAAGAGCCAAGCATGCAGCTCCATTAATCAGCACAAAGTGCAAAGGGCAGGGGATGGTGGAGTGTCAGGTGGGTAGGCAAAGTAAAAGGACACAGGCCCCTTTAGGTGGACCTAGAATGTTAATAGTCCTCGCACACAGTTCCTATAGCCTGCTCTCTCTTTGTCTGCGACTTGCTAGATCAATCCATATCTCAAACATTCCTCAATGGTCTGGAAAACCTGGGCTGGACCCTGACAACTCAGGCAGCATTTGTGTTCAGATAGGTTGCACATCTAGTATGGAATATACTAAGCAGGCCCAACAAGTAACCCTCATTGAAAGGAATGTCCCACTTATCTTGGAAACTATACATTATCTATCTCTAAGATAGGACCCAAATTTCATGATTGCAGTAATCTCTTCCTCAATTACTCTGACAGATACACATCTAGCCTGTTTAAATAACCCCAGTGATAAGGAGCTCAGCACCAGAGCAGCCACTCTGTTGTTGAATACACTGATAGTCTTAAATCAACCATAGTGCTGTAACTTTCTCCACCTGCCAGCTCAACTTCCCACCAAAGAGACACAGCTCCTCCCCTGATGGCAAGCATCTACCCTTCAACCCGCAGTTCCAGCCCAGCTTCAATGGCATTTCTTTCTCCTACAAAGAAACAGTAGAGTCAGGCAAAGTGGCATACACCTGTAATCCCAGCAACTGGGGAGGCTAAATCAAGAGGATTCAAAGTTCAAGGCCAGTCTCAGCAACTTAGCAAGACCTCATCTCAAAATAAAAAATACAACAGGCATGGTGGCACATGCCTATAATTCCAGTGACTTGAGGCTGAGGCAAGAGAATTCCAAGTTGGAGACCAGCTTCGGCAACTTGATGAGGCCCCAAGCAACACAGCCAGACCCTATCTCAAAATAAAAAATAAAAAGGGGATGTGGCTCAGTGGTTAGGTGTCCCTGGGTTCAATCCTCAGTACCAAAATAAATAAATATAAAAAGGGAAAAAAAAAAAGGGTTAGAGATGTAGCTCAGTGGTAAAGTGCCAGAGTTCAATCCCTGGTACCAAATAAAGAATACCCAATATTTGTTAATTCTCTTTGAATCCAGAATATTCAAGAAGTCATTGCCTCCTACAGGACAGATGATAATAGGAGAGACATGTGGAAACAGCCAAGCTCTGAGGTGCTCAGAGCACCTGCAACCTTATCCGATCATTTGCCTGTTGCCTTTCTTGAGAAAGTCCACTAAGATAGGCAACTCCCTGAAGGACCCCTTAACTCGGACCCTCTAATTCAGGAAACTTTGCAGCTGTCACTCCTAGCTCCTTTTCAACACTAGGGATATGGTGAGGAGAGTCAGCCTGAGGAACTCACTCCTTTGTACAGTTGCCAGATTTAGGGTTTGTCTTTCTTGCAGCCACCAGTCCTACCCCCTCCTCTTAGCACACGTTCTGGTCAATCAACAGAAGAAACTTGCGATTCAACAGGGCAAGAAAAGAGTAGAGACTAAAGCGGAGGGATGAACCTCACCCCAACCCCAGGACTTGGTCAGGGCAAGCAGAACTCGAGTGTGAAAAAGGCAAATGCTACGTTGCCAACAGCATCAAGGAAGCACACAGAAGCAGCTGGGTACAGGAGGGACAGTAGGATGGGCTAAGGACAGCAAAGCAGCCAGCTCCAAGAGGCTGCTTCAGGATTTCATGTGCTCTACATACTGGTCTTGAGCCAGGTAAGTAGTCAGCACTAAGGAGGCCCAAGGTCATAGGAAGGGACCCCTCTTCCACCAGCATCCTCTTCCTTCAAACATCTAACAGAGCTGGGGCATTGCTCTCCTGCATGGCCAAAGACAATACCAAATCATGGTACAAGAGTCTTTATGCTATACCAAAAATGTATAAAGATAGATCCCAAGAATTCACAAAATACAGTGTGCAAGCATGAATTGGAAGAAGCAGAAGAGAAACAGGACGGACAGAAAATGGAAACATTAGTAAGCCTAGTGGAAAAATAAATGACACTATATATTTAAGTCCCTCACATGTATGTAATTTGACCATTTGCCCAATGCCCAACGTTCTTAAAAATAAGAACAAAGATTTCAAGGGGAAGAAGGAAAGAGGAGGAGGCATGGGGGTAGGAAAAATGTGGAATGAGATAACATCATTACCCTAGGTACATGTATCATTGCACATGTAGTGCCACTCTACATTGTGTACAACCAGAAAAATGAAAAGTTGTGCTCCATTTGTATTCAATGAATCAAAATGCATTCTGCTGTCATGTATAACTAATTAGAACAAATTTCTTAAATTAAAAAAAAAAACAAAGATATCCTGAGATGGCCAGATGTGATGGCACGCTCCTGTAAATCCAACTGCTTGGGAGGCAGAGACAGGAGGACTGCAAGTTTGAGGCCAGCTTAGGCAATTTAGCAAGACCCTATCTCAAAATAAAATTAAAAAGGTTAGGGAAGTAGCTCAGTAGTACAGCATTTAGCCAACATGCATGGAGCCATGGGTTCGATGCCCAGTATAAAAAAAAAAAAAAAAAAAAAAAAAGAATTGTTGTAAAGAGGACATGTAACACTCCTTGACAACATTCTCAGGAGACACAACACATTTCCCCTGAAGCGTATCCCTAACAGAGACCCTAAAGTAGGCTTGGTAGGACACCAGGAACAAGAATTCCAGCCCCTCTCCCAAAGAAACACACCAAAGAGGGTCAAGCGCACGCTCAGGGACAATCTGAATTGCCTCTTAAACCAATTCATATGTTGTGTGTAGGAGAAAAAAACCGACACAAGCCATTTGAGGGACAATATTTACTAAAATGGAGTAATAATAGCCATAAGTTATAAACAATTCAAATGCCCATCACTAGGTGAATGGACAAGCAAACTGTGGAACATTCATACAATGGAATAGTATTTGGCAATAAAAATGAACAAAAAAACGATGCTGGGCTCAAAGTGCATGCCTGGAATCCCAACAATTCTAGAGGCTGAGGCAGGAGGACAGGAAGTTCAAGGACAGACTCAAAAACTTAGCAAGACTCTGTCTCAAAACAAAGTAAAAGAGGTTGTTCAGTGGCAGAGCACTTGCCTAGCATGTGTGAGGCCCTGGGTTCAATCCCCAGTACCAAAAAAAAAAAAAAAAAAAAAAATTGTTGCTGGACGCAGTGGCACACACATTTAATCCCTGCAACTCAGAACTGTCTCAAAATAAAAAATAAAAAGTGCTAGGGATGTGGTTCAGTAGGTAAGGGGAGGGGGGAATGTGCCAGAAACAGCTCCCTGCTAGAGCACCCCTGGGTTCAATAGTACTGCTCAAAAAACTGCTGATTATACACAAAAACACAAATGAATCTCAGTGACATTATGTTGGGTAAAAGAAAACAAACAAAAAGCATGGTTTATATAAAGTCTTAAGATAGACAAAATTAATACATGTTGACAGAAATTATAATCATCTTGACATCCCACTATACCTACCAGAATGCCTGAAGTCACTGTCGTGATCTGACAACCCTAAGTGCCGGTGAGAATACCAACCCACTAGAACCCTCCTACGTTGCAGGTGTATGCATAAAACCAGCGGACGGCGCTAAAGCCAGTCACGTGGCTTCTGTACAGCACAGCATGAATGTCCGCCCCGGAGGGAGCCGGGTGAAGTTGCGCAGGACCCCCCCACCCCGTACGTGGCTAATCATTTCAAAGTACGAAACGTTTAAAAGAAAAGGCATTTGCGAAACAGTGGCAGGAAGAAGGAAGAGGGCTTCTAGGGCTTTGATGGGACTCTCGCTACAGTCGTGTGTGTGTCCGATTTGTGAAAATTCCTAAGCGTCCAACTCTGAACACGGTACACAGTTCACCCACAGGGACGCTTTTAAACAGGTGCTGGGGCTCGGGGGTAGGGCGTCCTGAGCATGCGCCAGGCCCTGGGTCCAATCCCCAGCACACCAAAAAAAAAAAAAAAAACTGGGTGCTGCTCAAAGTTGCACTGGTCACGTCACTCCTACCCCAGCTCCCCCGCCCGAAGGCATAAAACCCGCGCTTCCCGGCACAACTCGGTGGCCCGCGTCGGCCGCTGCCACGCCCACACTCCAGGAAAGGGAAGGCGCCCCGACGGCTACGTTCGGACTCTCGCCACACGCCGAGGTAACCGCGCCGGATACTCCGGACGAACTAGGTGTCTTATGAAAACCGTGTCACCTGTTTCTTGACTGTTTTACGGTGACTTACGGAAAACTCTGTCACACGTGAGAAAGCGCGCCCGCTGCCCGGAAACACCCTTGGGCGCAAGAAGCTGGGATACAGCGCGCTTGGGTGCTCCCGGGCGTCCACGGGCCGGACTTGCGTGAGAGCACCGGCGCCGGGCGCGGGGGCGGGGCCAGAAGAGCGTGCTGGCAGGAACGCGCTCAGGAAACCCCGCTCCGGCGTCAAAGGCGTGCGCGTTGGCGGGGTCGGGGAGGAGCTATTCCGGGAAAGGGCGGGGCCTCAACCGCGCCCTCGACTTCCGTTGCCTGCTGGGACGCGCGGCGACTGGTCGGGGAGGAATTTCATTGACCCCGCCCCAAGCCCCGTCTCCTGTCTGAGCGGCCCACAGGGACCGGAAGGAGGCGGAGCCTCTGTCCTGGCCCGGTCCGGGCATCCTGGACCCACAGCGCCCTCTGTTGGTCCTCTCAGGAGCTGCGTGGACCCATTGGGTCTGCTGCCTCACACCTGGCTGGAAAAGGTCTCTCCACCCGCCTTAGGAAGGGGCGTGCCCGCCCGGGTCCCAGCTAAGCCCCATCCCTCAGGGGCGCTCCTACTTCATATAAACTAGGCTGAATGCAGTCAAAGAGTGCAGGAAGCCAGGCTCAAAAGCTTACATACTGTATATTTCTCTTTATATGTCATTTTTGGAAAAGATAAAACTGTACCAGTAGAGAATAGATCAGAGGGGGTGCCCCGCTGTGTTGGTCACAGAAGGGCCTGGGGGAACCCTGGGGATGAGCGACCTATCCACATCCAACTGAACACCACTTGTCAGAACTCGCAAAACCAAAACCTAAAATGTTAATTTTACCGAATGTAATTATACTTTTAATTTTTTTAAACTAAAACGAAGCTGGGACCAGTAGCGCATGCCTATAATCCCAGCTCTCTGGGAGGCTGAGGCAGGACAGCAAGTGGGAGGCCAGCCTGAGCAATTTAGGAGACCCTGTCTCAAAATACAAATAAACAAGGTTACAGATGTATCTTTATGTATTTTATGGTAATGCCCCTGCGTTTAAGCCTCAGCACCACAAAACTAAAAATCTGAGACTGGTGCTGCAGGGGCCAGGAGGAGAGGGAATGGGAAGTGACCGCTTAACAGATAATGGATTACTTCTGGAGTTTTGGAGTTTGGGAACTTGGTAGGTTGTGTAACGTTGTCAATATATAAAGCCCTTGGGATATCATTACCTCTAATTTTCAAAAAGGAAACAGACTTAGAGGAGGTGGCTTGTCTGAGGCAGAACGCTGAGTACTGGCAGACCAAGGCTAGGATCTGGGCACACACACACCACACCATAAGAGCATGTTCCATTCCCTTCTACAGATGAGGAGACTGAGGTTCAATGGAATTACACAAGCCTAGGAAGTAGGACCCCTGAACACCCGTGTTCTCCAGAAGTTAGGAAACTGTGGCTCACTTGCTCTTTCCCCTTATCCACAACACCACCCTCCATCTTTGCAGAATACCCAGGGAATATGGGGATCCCAATTTCTCATCACAACCCACACACAATGTGGGTATTATATTCACAGTCCCCTCTGGAGTTGGGGGTCCTACTACTGGTCAGGTAGCCTTGTCTAGGTCCTCAAGACAGTGCACCCCAAGAGACACAGAATCTAAAAAACAAAGTACAAACTTTATTTGTTTCTTTACAAAGGCACAGTGGCCTCTTGGTTTTTTCCCCACTTTTTAACAAAATATAATAGCTTCTCCTTGGACACAAAGACCTCAAAATTGTTTAAAAAAAAACAAAAACAAAACTTAAACCAAAATAAAACCAACAACAAACAAAACAAAGAAAGAGAGACAAAGACATTCTGGGGTTGAGGATGGGACCTGGAGGGAGAGGTGGGCTGGGGGATGGAGAGTCCTGGTGCTGAGATGGGGAGGGGGAAGGGAGAAGGGCAGCAGCAAACCCCAACCAAGAAGCAACACAGACCCCCGGGCCCCCAGAAAGCCCGACCCAGTCTGACCCCCAACCCATGTAAGTGCTTAAGGAAGAAATATGAAAAACAAACAGAGGGAAGGATTGAGACTGACAGGCTCTGGGGAGGGAGGAAATACCTTGGGGTTTCGTTTGATTTTCCCTGTTCTTAAAAACACGTTCAAATGAAAAAATGTTTTTTGGCGGAGAGAGGCCAGGCACCTCAGTGTCAGCGTCCCCCAGCCCCCAGGGCCGAGGCCCAACCCTGGGGTCCCAATGCTCCCACACGCTTTGCACCACCCCAGCCCCGGGACCTTGGCTTGGGTGGCGTCATTCAAAGGTTGATTTACAGTATTGAAAAAAGAGGTCATAAAAGAGACCCAAATGACATCATAATTTTGTAAAAATTTCTCACTCATTCACCCACATTTCTCCCTGTTGCTGCCCCGGCCCCCTCCAGCCCCCACAAGGGAGAGGAGGGCTGGGGGTGGTCAGGGAAGCTCCCCATCCCCTAACGGCTCCTCCCGGCTCTGGTCCATGGCATCACTGTCTGAGGCCTCCGAATCAGAGGCTGTGTCAGAGGTATGGGCCTCCGGGCAGCTGCGGACTGGCTTCACAATGACAGCTCGCCGCTGCTCCTCCTCCAGCTCCTGCTTCTCCTGGGTGCCCTCGATGTGCTGGATTGCCTGTGCAGAAACAGGCCACTGAAGAAGCTCTGCTGGAGATGCCAGCCAGCCAGGAGACAAGGGCAGACCTCAGCTAGCCATAACCTCTCCCAAAACACATACCCCAGAACTGTCCAGAAATAAACCTGGCAGAGGGGAGTGCTGCCAGAGTCCAGGAGGAACAAACTTTAGAAACCCCCACCTCCGTTAAGTTGAAGAACCCCTTCCCAGAACCCACAGTCCCAGTGCTGCCCAGAAATGAGCATCTCTCACATATTTATGCATTCTAAAGTCTGCCTGCTAGCTCATTAAAGGCCTTTGTTACTATTGCATTATTCAGTGTGCTGGGTTTATAGGCAACTAAAGGTCTGGGGGGACAGAAGGGTTTTTTCCTGTTTGGGCTTTTTTAGATTATTTCATTATTAATTAACTAATTTCCTTATGCTGCCCACAGACTTATAAAAGGTGTGAGGACAACCTACCCAGCCACTGTTACCTCCACCTCTATCCCAAGTTCTGGGAAATGGAAGTGAAAGAAAGTTCTGGATCAACTCAAAAACTGCAGGAGCTTGGTAACCAGGAGGCTCTGAGCCCAAAGGAGCCTCTCAGCAAAACCCACGACAAGGAAAAGAACACAGTTCTTTTTTGCCAGGCCACTCTCCAGTTCTCTGTCCCCAGAGACACAGGGAGGAGACCTCCCCAGGGGCATCCAGACTTCACCCAACCCAAGCCCCTCTGGCTCCTCTTCCATTTTCTCTAACTCCCCTAAAAAGTCTCTTCCCAGAGGTCCCTCCCACAAGCTGCCCCTTCCCCAAGCCCAGGTACCTGCACAATGGTGTCCAGATTTTGCCGGGAAGTGGACACAGAGTTGATGACTGAGGAGGGGCCCATGGTGACAACATTGATGTGGTGGGAGTGGGGGGGGGCTGGTGCTGGCACAATCACTGTGGGGTGGTGCGTAGGGGCCGGAGGGGGCAAGAGCTGCAAAACAGAAGCCCTCAGTCTCTCCAAAGGCCCTTCCAGCCCATCACCCTCCCTTACTCATGGGGGGTCCTGTAGTCTGGGTCTTATTTGCCCCCTGCCAAAGATCTATGTGGTCCCTGGCGTGGCACTACGGCAAGGTGGTGTGGGCTCTAGTGGGGGTCTATAAGTTACTGGGTGGGGGAGATGCCCTTGAAGAAGATAGTGGAACCCCAGGGCAGTTTTCAGGGGGCCCCCTCCCAGAGCCTCCTGCTCACCTGGGTCCGCAGGTGCTGCTGTTCCCGCTCCAACTTCTCCTGGTGCAGCAGCCGCACCTGCTCCTGCTGCTGCTGTAGCTGCACCTGCTGGGCAATCACCTTGAGTTTTTCCGGGTACATGTGGGCCTCAAGCGAGCGCACCTGCAGGTGGAGCACACACAGTCAAGAGCAGGCCAAACCAGCAGCAAAGCAAGCCATTCACTCAACCCTCAGGCCCAAGCACAGAGCATGCCCCAACCCAAAATCCTGGCCCTCCTCAGCGTGAAGACCAAAGTCCTCACCAGAGACCCACCAGCCCTTGGGCCTTCCCTCCACCTGGAGCACCCTTCTCCTTTCTGTGTCTGATTAGTTGGTTTCCATGTAGAACCGCGGAGTACCCCTGGAGAAGTAGGTCAATCCCCTCCTGATGGCACAGCTCTTCTTCTTCTTTTTTTTTTTTTTTTTGGTTTTGGCGCCGGGTCTGAACCCAGAGCTTTATATGCTAAACACTTGTGCTGTCACTGATCTATACCCCAGCCCTCGGTTCCAGACTATGACTGATTCCCCTCGCTCCCACGCAAAAGGTGGCCCTGGAGGGTAGGACCCTATCTGGCTGTTCTCCATTCCTAACACTGGCACAAAGCAGGTGCGCCCGTAAATACCTGCTAAACAGAAGGCGCCAGGGCAGAAGAGACCACAGAATCCATCCTCCGCGCCCGCGGCACCGCGCCCGGCCGGCAGAGGGCACTGCCTCACCTGCTCCTCCAGCATCATGCGCACCGAGCGCTCCTTGTCCAGCTGCTGCCGCAGCTCAATCATCTCCCGCCGCAGGTCCTCCGCCTTCTCATCCTCCCAGATGTCCGGGGAGCCAATGCCCTCGTCCTTGTCCTCTGCCCGCCGCCGCTTCGGAGATGAGCCACTTAGCTCCTACGGACCCCAAGGGGTTGGTGAGTGTGCTGACACCCCCATACCACGAACACCACCATGGAGATGGGCTCCACTGCAAACCCCATGGAGCTGCCCAACAGAGATGGACCCACCTAGGGAGCCCATTTTGCAAACCCAACAAACTGGCCAAATGCCTTCCAGAGTCTACTCCACCACACAAAACGGGAAACTGAGGCCCTGGCAGGAAGGCAAGTGTGTGAAGTAGGCAGGTTGGTGGACAAAATGGGACCTGCTGCTGCATCTGCATCCCAGGCCAGTGGCTGGGTCCAGGCCTGGCCATGCTGAGGTGAGGGAGCCAGGAGGAGGGTGCTGAGGAAAGGAGGCCCCCTCTGGGTACCTGAATGAAACGCTTGAGCTGTGTGTTTTGCTGCAGGAGCCTGGTCTTCTCCTGCTCCAGGGAGAAGATGTACTCTGCTGTCTGCTGGAGAATAGCTGCCTGAAGGCAAGAGGGAACAAAGTCGCTGTGGTATTTGCCCAAGCCCACTTCCCTTCCCAACCACAGCCTGCCACGGACTCCAGGAAGCCCTCCCTGCTCACCTTGCTGAGCTTCTCTCCATCTGTGTGGGGGATGAGGGTCTTGAGGGACTGGAAGCCTGCGTTGATGCTCTGCATGCGCCTCCGCTCGTTGCTGTTGGCAATCTCTCGCCGAATTCGCCGCTCCTGGTCCCGCTGGGTCTCGGGGGTCAGTGGAATGTTGGCAAGGCTGCAAGGAAGGACGGGGACAGGTTCAGGCTAGGTGCAGTATGAACCCCACCCCCAGTGGACCTATCTTCAAATTCATCTCCTGAGGGCCCTGGGTGTAACCTGCATCTCTGCCCTGCTGCAAAAAGAGACCAGATCACACTGATGCCTACACCCCAGCAGATCACCTAAGATGAAAGAGAAGTGCTCCCTGGACAGCTGGCTTCAGGCAAGGGCAGTCTGCTCCAAACCTAACCCTTCCTTGGCTTTCTTCCTGGAAAGAGGTGTCCTCCAGATCAGAGGCTCCCAGACACGTCTGGGTATCAGAAACACCCAGGAATCCGAGTGAGGAAGCACACACCTGTAATCCCAGCTATTCCAGAGGCTGAAGCAAGAAGATCACAAGTTTGAGGCCAGCCAAGGCAACATAGCCAGATGCTGTCTCAAAATCAAATTTTAAAAAAGGGCTACGTAGGGATGTAGCTCAATGGTAGAGTGCTCACCAAGCCCTATGCTCGAGCAGCACACACACACACACACACACACACACACACACTACTACACAGGAGTTTATATACTACAGAGCCCCAGATGCTGGCTCCAGTATCTAACTAGGTCTGGGTGAGGCCCTGTAGCCTCCATGGCTGTTCCCTGTGATTGTGAGCAGGTGGACCCCAGGCCACAATCAGAGACACTCCTGGGACATGTCTGAGCTCCAAGCCGTGCATCTGGACCATCTCTTTCAGACTCAGCCTTTGCCATCCCAGAACTGAGAAAATGTTCCTCCTCCTCCCTTCCTACCCCTACAGCCGTGTCTCCAGCTACACTCCCCTAACACCCCAGTCCAGCCCCAGCCCCGCAGACTAAGACTTCACAAAAGATAAGATGGGTACCACTCATTCCACAGAGGGGACACCAAGCCAACAATCCCTAGGAGAGTTCTCCACAGAGCCCACCTACTCCAAAAGGCAGGCCCACTCTGTGCCAGAGAAGTGAGACTCCCCGCAGGCTGTGGGCGACGTTACTGCCTGGTGCAGGAGCAGTAGCCAGTAGGGTGAGAGAGAAGGCAGCCAGGAAGGGGGCGAGGCTGCAGGCACTGGAGGAGGCAAGGCAGCAGGGGAGCCTGTGGGCCTGCGCCACTGCTCCCCGTGGCTCCCCGCTGCTCCCGAGGGGTGGGCCTGTGTGTGGCCTGGAGGAGGCATGCCCCACTTCCCGGCCCTCCCCTGCAACTCCCCCACCCCGCCTTGGCCTGATGGCTTCCAGATGCTGAGCTCCTAGCAGAGGCCGCCAGCCCCACCCAAAGCCACAGCCTGGCCTCTTCCTGAGGGGCCCTCCCAGGGTGACCTGTTTCAGGTCTTAGCCAAGGAAGCTTGTGCTCCTGGGACGGGGGAATGGGGAAAGGTCTCTGTGCAGCACTCATCAAGGTCAAGGAGGAGCCTGGTCTAACTCCTTTGCTGTGACTTGGCCTCTGTCCTTATCCCCAAAAGAAAAGGAGCTACACAGCAGCCCAGGGGAGAACACAGAGGAACAGATGGAAACAGTCAAGGCCTGTTCTGCCCCACCCAACCTGCCCCTTTTGTCCCACCTCAGCTCCTTGAGGGCCTCTGGACACATCCCTCCCCTTCCTAGGCCTCAGCTTCCCCTCCCAACAGAGGGTGGCCAGCTAGGAGTTAGCTCCCCATCAGCTGCTGCTGGGTCTGGAGGCAAATCAGCCCCTTCCTGCTTCACCAAGCCAAGGCTCCCCCACACACACATCAATGCCCAAAGGCCAGGGCTGGGACCTACCCAGAGCCCCAGGGTGCAGATCCTTCACCAGGCCTGGGAATGTCTGCACTAGAAAGGGAACCACATCCCTCCCTTTTCAGATGACGTTCCCCTTCACTCAGTGTCCAGAGTCTGGAAAGCCACAGTTTTAGATCAGACAGCTGAACATCCATCTCCCTCCCTGTCTTCAGGCCAGGGTGCCTCCCTTTTTCTCAATTTTCTGCCCCATAATGGGAGTGACAGGGTGTCTGCAAAAAGGAAAAGAACAGTGCAGAAGCTGAGGCTCAACTGCCCTCAGAGCCTGGCCCCTGGAGGGCTTAGAATAGAGGAATGAGTAAAATATGTTCTGTATTCTTCATGTAATGTGCTGGACACACTTTGCTAGCATTTCTTCATTGAATTGTCACAATCTTCCTGAGTCAGGTGGCCTGATGGTTCCCATATAAAGAGGAAGACACAGAGTCTTGGAAAGGGACAAGTTACTGCAAGTGGTGGAGCTGGGACCCCAAGCAGGTATGGAGCCATGGGGCAGAACAGATCTGCATTATCCCCACTGACCAACAGGGAGCAGTCATCCATGTAGAGGGTTACGTGTTGGATATGCCCAGGATCAAACAGCCAGACCAAGGCACAGCAGGCTCCTGCAGACACCCCACCAGCTGCTGGTACCCTCTATGGACTGTTCACACCCAGCCCAGGGCAGCTCAGCATAAGGGGTGTAGCTGCAAGAACAGTGCTTGTATTCCTGCCCTCCCACAATGAGGGGTTAGGCCCTCAAGAAGTGACTTGCCCAAGGTCACACCTGGCAGAGGATGAAGCATGGTGCAGTGGAATGTATGTTCCTGCGACTCCCTGCCCAAGTCTCACTATGAAACTCAGCCAAGGGAGCTGACCCTCAGCCTCTCTATGCCACCCCCGCAGGATGCCTCCTAACTGGGAGCTCAAAGGAACCCATAGAGCCCTGGTCCTGAAAGGCCCAACCCCAAAATTCCAGAAGGAAGAGACCCTGAGAGCCATGGCCCATGTCAGCCCCTCCTCTGCACCAGAAGCTACCAGCCCAGCTCCTGCGAATGTCCCATCCTGCCCACTCCCTCCAAACCCATCAGTCCAGCCCCCTGACTTGGGAACCAGCTGCTTAACTTAACTCCAAGAAAAGAGACTTCCCCTCAGCTACAGCTCTTCATGTAGACCTGAATTTGCCACCAAGACTCTCAATTATAACTCATCTGAACAGCACCAAAAGTACCAGTTTAGAACTGTCCAATGGACTACTTGCTAACCAGAAGTTCTGATTTGTGGAGTGTTATCTAACCAGGAATGCTAACTGGTGGAATGCTGACCAATCAGGGCTTCTAAATACTGACCAACTCAAGGTTCCTACTGATGAAAGATAGTTAACTGTCATTTCCAAGAGATATGCACTGCATAAAGTGGATCTTCCTACAACTACCTGAAAGTTCCTTACAGCTTTTTCTGTGTGTTGCAGAAGTAAACTCCATTCACAGTAACCAACCATATGGTACAAGTCCCACTACCGGGTAGGGTTGAGGCTCAGGTTGCCCAGCATGTGTGAAGCACTGGGTTCGATCCTCAGCACCCACATATAAATAAATAAATAATAAAAGTACATCAACAGCTAAAAAATATATTTTTTAAAAAAAGTCCCACTACCCTCCCCAACTTCTACTCCTCCAGGTGGGCAGAGAAGGGACTAGAGGCCACTGGCAGCAGGTAGCTCTGGCTTCTTCTCCCCCTCACCTCTCTGTCCTCTGACAGCCAGTCTGCTGGGGCTGACCAGGGCTTGCTTAGCTTCAGGAATAAGGCAGAACACTGGGCAGCCAAAGAGTCAAGGTGTAAAATTTGGGCAGCAGGCTTGGGTGTCAAGGGCAGGGCTGCTATCCCTCCTACAACAGCATCCTTAGAAATCTAGGAAGACGAGCAGCAACCCAAACAGATGTTCAGGGACAATGGTATACTCTGCACACCTAGATTCCTGACCAGTACGTGCTCCTCCTGCCCAGCCTAAGACCAAGAATCTCCTATCCCCTCAACCTGACTGCCCAGTTCCTACCTCCAACTGGTCACTGAGAACTCTCATTTCACAATCCCCTCAACTCATACATCCCAGAGTCACTTAAACATCCACACAAAGGTGAGGAAGTCCACACAAAAAACAGGAAGCGGGGAGAATCTGCCCACCAAGGATGCCCAAGGCACTCTTACTTCTCTGTCTGCACAGGTCCCACTGCCTCTAGCCATACACCCCTCTCCAACCTACCACAGCCAGTCCGCCACCCTCCTGGGTTCCAGAACACAGGATGCCCAAGCTGCTCCAGGCAGACATTGTGTCCCCACCTCACCTCCCTCCAGCTCCTCCAGCCCATCAGAGGGAACCCTGCATTGGGTTCAAGTGTCAACTTCAGCCTAGCCACCTGCTGGCTGTGGAACCACAAGCTGTGCCACTGTGTCTCTCATACAGCACATACAGCCTCTGTCTCCCCCTCCTGTAAAACGTGGAAATACTGCCTCATTTCACAGGGTCATGGTAAAATGTAAACGAGAGAGAGCTGGGCATGGTGGCACATGCCTGGAATACCAGCAACTGGTGAGGCTGGGGCAGGAGGATCGCCAAGTTCAAAGCCAGCCTCAGCAACTCAGAGAGGCCCTCAGCAACTTGGCGAGACCCTGTCTCAAAAAATAAAAAGGGCCAGGGATGTGGCTCCGTGGTTAGGCACCCAATCCCCAGTAGCAAAAAAAAAAAAGAAAGAAGATAGAGAGAAGTATGGTGGCAGACACCTGTAATCCCAGCAACTCAGGAGGCTGAGGCAGAAGAATTGCAGGTAACTTACAAGACCTTTCTCAAGAGATCAGGGTGCTGATCAGTGGTAGACCCCTGGGTTCAATCCCCAGAATGAATGAATAAATAAATAAATGAGAGAGAACATAATAGGAGGATAACAGGATTCCCTGTTTCCCAGGGTTTGCACCCAGGTGTCCAGAACACCCCGTGGCTCTCTCAGGGGCCGAAAGGACCCTTTAGCACCAGTGGTCAGGTCTTATTCACTGCTGTATCCTCAGTTCCAGCATCTAGCTGGTGTTTCTAAATATAGGATCAGGGACTCCATAATCCAAAGCCTTTAATATTCTCTAACTCCCCACCCCTCCTCTTTTTTTTTTTTTTTTTTTTAAATTAGGAGCATTTACTTTATTTATTTATTTTTATGTGGTGCTGAGGATTGAAGCCAGTGCCTCACACATGCTAGGCAAGTGCTCTGCTACCAAGCCACAACCCCAGCCTTCTAACTCCCTTTTTACCAGCACTTTTTTAAAGAGCTTACAAAGATAAGGCCACCTGCTCTTCAGAGTCTGAATGACACTGTAACAGCTTCCAGACACTTTCTCAGAGGTGTTCCCTTTTTTCAAAGCTGAGGACCATTAGACAACAGGTCCAAAACCTCCAGGCAGCACTGTACCCTACAACCCTCTCTCTCCATTTGGCCTGGGAGACAGAGGAGAGGGGCAGGGAAGGCTCAGCTAGACAGAGATGAAGTGAAGTCCTCCAGCCTGAGACAACCCAGAGAAGCAAATTCACCCAGCCAGAAGGTCAGTATTCCCATGTCACCCTGTGGCCCCAGGTGAAAATGAACAAACCTTAGAGGCCTTGACTCTTGGCCCAGTGCACAGCTGGAACTGCCTAGAAGAGGGTCAGGCTGAGGACTTGTGCACCAGGAGGCAGGCCCTGCTACCTCAAGCACTGGGTCTGCCAAGGCTCATATCTCCTGGTGGTCTGCTGGCCTCCTTCAAAGGGGGACTTGGGACAGAGATGGAATGAAGCCAGAGTCTTAAAAGGCCCCAAAAGTCTCAACCAAAGCCCAAGCATGACAGTCAGAGGGTCTCACTGCCCAAGACTGCACAGGTCAGAGGCCAAAGGAGTCCTCTCAATAGTTTGGAATTCAATCCCACCTCCACTGCCCAGCCCAGCTACCAACAGCAAGTGGAAGGACAGGCCTCTGGGATCGGTGTTGCAGACCCACCTCCACCACTTGGTCTAGCCAGGCTCCGTGTCCTCATCTTTACAAAGGAATCAGAAGACAAGGAGTCTCAGAGGAAGACTATGACAACTCAATGAGAAAACCCTAGCAAAGCGACTTATTACTGCTGGACCTTTTCTAAGGCCACCCTTCAAGGTGGCCCTGCCAGCTACCAGACCTATTAACTGGTATTGACTGTGAACTTGACAAAGATGGGAGGCCTGAGGCGGGGTGTGTGCCTGTGCAGTGGAGTCCACCGGCCTGGGATACACCATGTGGGCTCCTCCTCCCTAACACCCCGCCCCGCCTGCCCGGGGCGGCAGAGCACGTGGCTCCAGCTTTGGGGAGCCATTTCGCTTCTGGAGCAGCACGGCAAGAAAAAGACTGCAGGTCCCAAACTTGTGCGCACTGGAGAAACTCCCCATCTCTGCGCGCACCCGTGGCTGGCCACTCGGGGTCGACAATAAGCAGATGTCCCGGCCCTACCATCAGAGTACAGGCTTGTGCATTCTAACGTATCCAGGGTGTTTCCACTGCTAGTGGCCAGCGAATCCATCACCCTTGGTAAAGGATAGATCTGGGGCCACCCAGAGCCAAGCTTGCAAAGCGGCTTCTATGGAAGGCTGAGAACCCTGGGCCATCCACTCGGCTGTGACCAGACGAGCGATTTCGGTTTACCGCTGAGGGAAGGATGCTGGGATGGGAAAGTTCACGTGCGGAGAAGGCTGCGCAAGGCCACCCTCAGGTGCCGCGTACCTAAAAGGCCTCCCCACCTGGCCTGCCTTGCCCCCACTGTAAGCAGAGGCAGAGCTTTGTGCGGGGAAAGCGTGGCCTGAGAGTGCCTACAAGTCCCACAATGCCGCAACAGCCGCGCGCGGAGAACTACAGCTCCCGCGAGGCCACGCGCGCACAGGCCCGCCTACTCCAAGAGGGCTGCAGAGTCACGTCCAGGCCTCGCTAGTAAACAGCGCCCGGGCGCGGGCGGGCAAGCGAGCGACCCAGCAGTAACCGAGATGTCCAGGGCCGCGGCGCTCCTGCCCGCCGCGCTGCCCCTCTGGGCCCGCCCATCCCCGCAGCCCCACACAAGCATGCCCCCGACCCCGAAGCAACTCCGCTCTCTGCAAACAGGCACACCACCCGGCTCCCCGCACCCCCCCCCCGCGTCCGGATCCGCGGCATGGCTGCATTGTAGCTACCCTCGCCGGGGCTCCACGCGCGCCTGGGACCCCTCCAGTTCCCTTGGAGGGGGGCTCTGAGAGCACAAGGAAGGGAAAGGAAGGAAGCAGCCGCGAGAAGGGGGGAGGAAGCGAGGGGGTAAAGACACCAGCACCAAGCATGGCCGGGACTGCTGCAGAACCACGTGGGTCTGTTTGCAATTTACAAACGTCGCGACTCGCCCGCCTGCAGCGGACAAAAGTGGCTGGGGCCGCTCGGGGTCCCCACGTTCTGAGAAAAGAAGGTCCCCAGGCGGCTCAAGCCCACGGCACGGGGCTGCAGCCACCCCGGTGGCTAAGAAAGGAGAGCAGGGTCGGCAGCGCGGGCCATGCGTGCGCACACGCGCGCCCGCCCGGGCGGGCTGACCAGGGGCTGCAATGGTAGGAAGGGGTGGGGGTAGGAGGAGTACACACCTACAGAGTCCTCCTATCACTTCTTTCTCTGTTTTCCTGAAATGTTGCAAAGAGGGCACCTTCTGAGTGGGCACCATGAAATACTCCATAGCGATCGGCCCCCCTCCTCTGCACGAGCTGGGTCCCGCGGTCCGCCGGAGAATGCAAGATGGAAATCCGAATCAAAGGGCAGCGCCGGACGGAGGTGCAGAATCGGCCGGTCCCAGATGCTGGCGGCGGCGGCGGCAGCGAGGGGAGGGAGGCGGGCGGGAGGGGCGGGAGGGAGGTCTCTCCGGCCTGCCTCCCCGGGCGTGTGTATGTGTGTGTGTGTTTGCAGCTGATCAGATGTCTGTTTCAAGGCGGGAAACAGCTGGTGAAAACTCAGCACTCCCCCGGCCTCCTTCCGCGGAGTAAGGAATTGCATGTAAACAAAGGACTATTTGCAGAGTCCCCCGGGCGGCGCAAGGCCGAGGCGAGAGGGGCATGGGCCCCCGGGGGCCGCCTGCCACCAGTGTCTGCAGACCTCTCCGACGGTGCAGGGGGCCCAGGGCTGCGGACCCGCTGGGGAAACGCTGCGTGAATTGAGCGAGCTGCGGCCCAGCTACATGCGCCACTATGGGTGATGAGGTCCATCAGCTGACAGGTTGGCAAGCATTGCAAAAAAAAAAAAAAAAGGCCAGCCTCTGTGAGGGAGCCCAGTCTTTGCCGCTCGGGGTCCGCTGGGGACTGCCCAATGCAGGGTCTACGCTCACCAGGGCCCTGGATCAGGATGGGGGACGCGATTGGGTTCCGCTTGCCGCGGCAGCGGGAAGGCGGCCTGGGATGCGTGCTTGGGCTTTCGCTTTTTCACGATTGCAACTACACGGAGTGGAGCCACTCTGGCGCGCTCCCTCCGAGCCGACCCAGGGCCCCCTGGAAACTTGCGTCACAGCCGCCTCTTCCCACTTGTAACTTGGGGCTGACTCAGGAGGCCAAGCAGCCTCCCCCCTCCGTCCCTGCCCTGCTGGCTGCCCGGACAGCTCCAGAGCCTAGGAATCCCGGAGTCAGGGAGGGGACCGCGAAGGCAGCGAGCTGGGCACCTGGGATGCTACAGCTGCCCTGGGAAGTCTCGGGGGCAGGGAGCGGGGGCAGAACGGCGGCGGCGCCTTGGGACAGGCAGCCAGCGCAGCCCGGAGGTCTGATCATTGCTGCCGGGTCTCCCCCCACATTCCTCCTCTGCGGGCGGAACACTGCAGTTTCACACAACAAAGTGAAGCATGGACGGAACTTGCTCCTCCGCTAGGGTGCGCTCTGTACAAGGGGGTAATGGCATAGTGCCTTGAGGGGGACACTGTAGCGGCCAGTTTCCGTCCTCCGCCCCCACCCCCCACCTTCCGGCCACAGTCCCTCCCCTGGTTCAGGAAGCCCACGCCTGCCTTGGAATGTCCTCACTCCTGCCCACCGCCTTTCCCAATCCCATCCGCCTTCCAGGTTCCGCCCAAATCGCGCTTCCTAATTGAAATGCTCCTACTAATAACAATTGTTACAATTATTATTAGGAAACATTATTGTTATTACGTATTGACAACGCTGTGTAGATGCCAGTTTTGCAGACATATTCTCCAGTACTCAAAACAACCTGTTAAGGCAGTTTCTCTAGATACTGATTCCAGAATCCCTAGGAGGCTTAATTGACAATGTTAACAGTCCTTCCCCCACCCATACCGAGGATTGCGAGGATTGAACCCAGAAGCTTAACCACTGAACCACATCCCCAGCCCTTTATTTTTTATTTATTTTTTAAATAAGTCCCCACTAAGTTGCTGAGGCTGGCTTTGAACTCACAATCCTCTTGCCCCAGCCTCCCAAACCGCTGAGATTACAGGCTGCCAGTAAATGTAGCAACCTTGAACTCTATCTACCTCAGGGGTATTGAATGGGCTGGGTGCTGCTGGGGAAGTTCATCTTTTACTCCCCTTGGAGCAGGATATTCTGATGCATCACTGTCTCTTTGCTATACCATTTTGCACCTAAGAAGACTAATACTCACTAGAACCTCCTAAGCCCATGCCTTTTATACCCCACCACCCCTCCAACACTGTGACTGGGGACTTGTTTTGTACTGAGATTTGCTTATGTACAGGGGTGCTCCCTCCTGTCATGTTAAATGTAGCTTTAAAGTCATCTCTAGATGTCTACCTGGTCCAGTTTTGTCTCCCAGAGAACAGGGACTGTACTTTGACCCTTTCTAATCAAAGAGGTAGCATTCCAGGGCCTGAAGGTACAGAGGAAACATGGGACTACTTTTTTTGTTTCTCTTGGGAGTCGTTTCCAAGACCACACAGACACCTTGGAATGCAATGAAATAGCAAAACTTAGGAATCAAAAAAAAAAAAAATCTGACATTCAAAAAAAATCATGTCTTCATAACTTTATTTGGGATGGGGATACTAGGGATTGAACTCAGAGGCACTCAACCACTAAGCCACATCCCCAACCCTTTTCTGTATTTTATTTTGAGACAGGGTCTCACTGAATTGCTTAGCTCCTTCCTTCTGCTGAGGCTGGCTTAGAACTCTGGATCCTCCTGCCTCAGCCTCCTGAGCCACTGGGATTACAGGCTAGCGCCACCAAGCAGCATTTTTTTCTTCTTCTTCTTCTTCTTTTTTTTTTTTTCAAAATCACCTGGTAGGTGTTGTACATCTGTAATCCCAGAGACAGGCGGCTAAGGCTGGAGGATTGCAAGGTCACAGCCAGCCTCAGCAACTTAGTGAGGCCCTAGCAAAGGAACAAAAAAAGAGGGCTGGAGATGTGGCTCAATGGTTAAGCACTCCTGGGTTCAATCCCCAGTTCCAAAATATTAATTAAAATTTAAAAATCACTGCCCAAAATTTATGATGGGCAAAATGCTCACGTCTAAATGGAAGATTCAATATTATGATTTTTCTTTTTCCTTCAGGCTTCAATACAGTCTTGCATAGCTCTGGAATATAGCCTTTCTTTCTTTCTTTCTTATTAGTTGTTAGTAGCTCTTTATTTATTTTTTTTTTATGTGGTGCTGAGAATCCAACCCAGTGCCTCACACATGCTAGGCAAGCACTCTACCATGAGCCACAACCCCAACCCCTGGAATATAGCCATTCTTTAAAATTATGATAGTTTGAGATGGGCATAGTGGCACACATCTGTAATTCCAGTGGCTCAGGAGGCTGAGGCAGGAGGATCTCGAGTTCAAAGCCAGCCTCAGCAAAAAAAAAGTGAGGCATTAAGCAACTCAGTGAGACCCTTTCTCAAAATAAAATACATAATAGGGTTGGGGATGTGGCTCAGTGGCCGAGTGCCTCTGAGTTCAATCCCTAGCATCCCCCCAAAATTATGATAGTTTGGGTTGGGGATATAGCTCAATGGTAGAGCACTTGCCTAGCATGCATTAAGTCCTGGGTTTGATCCCCAGCACCACAAAAAAAAAAAAAAAAAGAAAGAAAGATATTTTGTTTATTGAATTTTTTCTTTTGCTTTAATTTTGATTCTTGCCGGGCACAGTGGTACATACCTAGGATCCCAGAGGCTCAGGTATCTGAGGCAAGAGGATTGCAAGTTCAAAGCCAGCGGCAACAACTTAGGAAGGCCCTAAGCAATTCAGTGAGACTCTGTCCTATAAATAAAATACGAAAAAGGGCTGGGTATGTGGTTCAGTGGTTAAGTGCCCCTGGATTCAATCCCTGGTACCAAATATAAATAATAAAAAAATTTAAAATAAATAAAAATAAAAATATTTTTAATTGATTGCATTAAAAATCGTTTCTCTTGCCAGGCACAGTGGTGCATGCCTGTAATCACAGCAGCTCAGGAGGCTGAGGCAGGAAGATCAGAATTTCAAAGCCAAACTCAGCAACTTAGCAGGGGCCTTCAGCAACTTAGTGAGACCCCATCTCAAAAAATAAAAAGAGCTGGGGGTGTGGCTGAGTGGTTCTGCGCCCCAGGATTCAATCCCTGGTACAAAAAAAAAAAAATTTTTTTTTTTGTTCCTTGATTACTGAGTTTTTGGTGCCTGCTATGTTTTGTCCTTCATCCAAGTGTCCCACTGGTCTCCCGTGAGTCCTGCTGTATGACAGTCCCCTCTTCTGCTGAGTGAAGTGGTTCACAATGACCAAGGTAAGAAGCAGCAAGGTCAGGGCTCCCCACCAAATCCCCTACATCCTCTCTGGGTCTGGACATGGATATCATTTTTACAGCTCTGCAGAGGAAGGTGGGAAACCTTTGCCCAACCTTGGAGAATTCCTGTTCTTGCTGCTTCTCCCTGCCTTAACAGGTGACAAACCCTGAATTGGCAAGACAGAGGTCAAAGCACACAAACTGCATTCAAAGAGTTCACAGCCTTCTTGTGGTGACAGAGAATGTGCTTAGGAAATGACCACATTTGGGGACACATACAATACTGGGCCACGTAACTATACACTGAGCAATTTCTCCAGTGCTTGGAATGAATGACAGCTGGAAGAAGCACACATGTCCCTATTCTTTTGACTAAGCCTAGTTCCCAGAGGGCACACTGGGAATGGCTTCACCATTTCTTTTTTTTTTTTTTTTTTGGGGGGGGGGAGGGCAGGTACTGGGGATTGAACTCAGGGGCATTTAACCACTGAGCCATATCCCCAGCCTTATTTTTTTAATTTTTTTTTTTTTTTTGTATTTATAGATGGTCAGAATGCCTTTTATTTTATTAGTTTACTTTTATGTGGTACTGAGGATTGAACCCAGTGCCTCATGCATGCTTGGCAAGCGCCCTGCAACTGAACTACAGCCCCAGCCCCCCAACCTTATTTTCTATTTTATTTAGTCTCACTGAGTTGCTTATGGTCTTGCTAAGTTGCTAAGGCTGGCTTTGAACTCATGAACCTCCTGCCTCAGCCTCACAAGCTGCTGGGATTACAGGCATGCACCACCGAGCTCAGTGGCTTCACCATTTCTGCTAAGGCCCTTTCTTTCAGTGCTCTCCCATGTCTCAGAAGTGCAAATCCAAACACTCCTTATCTTGTGCAGCCCAGTTCTATCCCCAAACTGAAATACCATCACTGGACACCACTCCTCCTCCCTAACCCCCTTCCATCACTTGTCCCTTTTCCAGCAGTAACATAAGGAGTCCCCAGATTCTGCTCCTTTGAGGTTCTGTGCATCCCTCAGTCAAAACCTCTTCCCAACTCCTAAAACCATTGTTTGGGCCACTGTAAGTAGCCAAAAGTACTCAGGAAGCTAAGATCAGAGGATTGTTCAAGGTCAGCCTGGGAAACAGCAAGATCTTGTCTCCACAAAGGTGGGGTAGGGCTGAGGGTGTGACTCAGGGCAGAAAGCTGGTATAGCACAAGATGAGACCCTGGGTTTGATCACCAGAAACAAAAGCAAAAAGTGCCAAATTTATTGTTTGGCTGAATTCAGGTATTAGCAGGGCTGCATTCCTCCAGAAAGTTCTAGGAGGTGTTTTCCTGCCTTTTCCCACATCTTCCATCTTTAAGGTACACCCTTTCAACCTCTGCTTCTGTCCTCATATCCCTAAGTCTCACCTTCTTGCCTCCTACTTGTGATGACCTTGAGCCCACCCAGATACCCAGAAAAACCTCCTGATGGCAAAGCCCTTGGTGGCATCTTCACCTTTGCCATGTGAAATAACGTTCCCATATATCCTGAAGGTTAAGGTGAACATCTGAGGGGGCTTATTCTGTCTGCCACATCATCCTTTCTCTTCTTCTTTTTTTTTTTTTTCTTTCTTTTCATGAGGGTTTCTTTTATATATATATATATATATATATATATATATATATATATATATATATAGTTTTTAGTTTGTGGACCATTGTATGCCCATGTTCACAACACGTTCATGTTCATATTATTTACCATAGCCAAAAGGGCTGGAGTCGTAGCACAGCTGTAGAGTGCTTGCTTAGCATGTGTGAGGCACTGGGTTTGATTTTCAGTACCACATATAAATAAATAAATAAAAATAGCAGCCAGGACCCCTCCACTGACAACTAAAAAAAAAAAAAAAAAAAAGCTTTTTAAAAAAAGCTACAACATGGCCGCGGTGCGGTGGTGTACACCTGTAATTCCAGTGACTCAGGAGGCTGAGGCAGGAGGATTGAGAATTCAAAGACAGCCTCAGCAAAAGCAAGGTGCTAAGCAACTCAGTGAGACCCTGTCTTTAAATAAAATACAAAATAGGGCTGGGAATGTGACTCAGTGAGTGAGCGCCCCTGAGTTCAATCCTTGGTACCCCCCCAAAAAAAAAAAAAAGCTACAACATGGATGAATCTTGAAAACATGTTAAGTGGGGGCAGGGGGACAGAAAAGGTCATATGTCCTGTGATTCTGTTTCTATGAACTGTCTAGAACAGTTACATCCATAGAGGCAGAAAGTGGATTAGTGGTGCTAGGGTATGGGGGTTGGAGGATAAGGGGATGAATGCCAGTGGGCATAGGGTTTATGTTTGGGTGATGAAAGTGTTCTAAAATTAGTGACAGTTGCACAACTCTGTTGATACACTAGAAACCACTGAATTTTATAACTTAAATGGGTGAATTATGTAGCATGTGAATTATATCTAATAAAGCTATTTTTGGCAAGTTTCTTTCTTCCTCCCAGCTCTGTGGATCAAACCCAGGGCCTTGCACATGCTAAGCATATGCTCTACCACTAGCTAAACCCCCAGGCTACAGAGCTGCTATTTTTTTTTTTTTTTTTTTTTTAGAGAGAGATATGGGGAGAGAGAATTTCAATATTTATTTTTCAGTTTTTGGCGTACACAACATCTTTGTTTGTATGTGGTGCTGAGGATCAAACCCAGGCCGCACGCATGCCAGGCGAGCGCACTACTGCTTGAGCCACATCCCCAGCCCCCAGAGCTGCTATTTAAAAACAGAAGTCCTCCCTGGCCTGGGGTCCTGGCTGCTTTGAGGGTTCCAGCAGCCCTTCTTAGCCCTGACAACACCCTCCTTTTAGGCTGGTTGGGAATTGCTGATTGAGAAATGTGGAATCAAGAACTGTAGCCACAAGGGGGCGCTGTCAGCAAGGGGGCTGCTGCAGGTTGTATTTTGTGTGTGTGGTGCTGGGGATCCAACCCGGGGCTCTGCACATGGTAGGCAAGCACCCCTCCAACGTGCCACACTCCTGGCCTGGCTGCAGATTTTGACTCTACAAGCAGCACCCGTGTGGAGAGGGGATAGATTTTTCTCATTTCTAAACTATATATGAATATATATTTCTAAAATATATATTCACTCAACTGGAAAGGATTACACCAGGCTGAGGGTCACTGGAGATCACAGAGAATTGTACTACCAAAGATGGGGGGAACATGAAGGAGGATTAGAGCAAGGAGGACATACAGAGAACTAGAAATGGAATCTAACAGGAATCTATGTCCCAAAACTTAATTTGAGGCTTTTTCTTGTACACACATATTCCAGGAGCAGTGGATGGACCAGATGGCTTTTGTCCTGATATGCTTTGGTGCATGTGGGGAACCAGAACCTGCTGGGGGCTGGGCAGGGGTGAGGAGGGGTGGACAGATATCAGAGGACAGCAACAGGATGAGAACCATAGAAGCAAAAGGTTCCTGCCTGGGGAAGGAACTGGAGTGTTCCCATGAAGGCAGAATGAGGGTGGGGCCACAGGGCCACAGGGCCAAGTCACATTAGACTGTCGTCTAATATGACCAGATGCCCTGGTCCCCTCTCCTGCTCTGTGCTCATGAAGAGCTCTGGACCAACCAGACTGAGACCCCCAAACACTAGGGGGCGCTCAGCGCACACATGCTGCTCTGTGGGCAAGCAGTAGCTGAACACAGTTGGGGAAATCGAGGCAGTATTGGGGTGGAGGTGGAGGCTGGACTCTTCATGCTCCCAAAGCCCTGCAGATCCAGGTGGTGCCAAGCAATCTAAGAGCTCAAAGGGCCTGACCTCTGAATGCCCACCTCCTTCACCTGCCCCCATCTAATTCACTTCAGTCATAAGCAAGCTACTAAAAACAAGGTGTTCAAATGAAGGGAGTCTACCCTTGTCCCCTACCCTCTGCTCCAATGTGGTGGGCACCTGCCCTTGTCTCCCTCTTCCCTGCGGATCCTTCTTTTTTTAATATTATTTTTTAGGTGTAGATGGACACAACACAATGCCTTTATTTTTATGTGGTGCTGAGGATCCAACCTGGGTCCCGCCTGTGCTAGGCGAGTGCTGTACCGCTAAGCCACAATCCCAGCCCCTGGTCCTTCTTTTCAACATGTAGCTCCTCTGCTTCCTCCCACCTCAGCTGGTTAAGGATTGTCCCTGAGGGAAGCATCTCTCTGCTTCTCAATGTGTGACAGAAGGAACCCAGAGCCTTGGCTGTGTCAATTGGGCTGTCCCCTTTTATAAACACTCAAGTGGTAGCTGTGCAGATGTACTATTTCTTTTTCAGACAGAAAAGCTGTCTAACTGCTTCCTAAATTGATTCTCTGTAAGGCAGTGAGGACAATTATAATAATCCAATCCCATAGACCAGCAGCCCGAGGCATGTGGACATGGAAGACCCTCGAAAAATTAGTAGAGAAGATTGAACCAGATCAGAGGCACCTGCTGCCCAGCAGAGCGCTTTCACCAGGAGCAAAGGAGGTAGGGAGGACAGAGTCTCAGGTGTCCAGTTATTCTTATAAAAGAATAACCAGCCAAGGGGCTGAGGGAATGTGACTGGAGGGGGCCAAGGGTTGGAGGAGGCTCAGGAGGAACTAAGAGGGAGGGTTTGAGGTTCAAGAGAAAGATAGGGAACAGAGGGAGACTGGAGAGAACTAGGAAGTGCCGTCTCCGTCTCTAGTATCAGGGTTGGGGGTCAGCTAGCTGATCTCCACTGAGTGGACAGAGGTGGGTGAAAAACAGCAGAATACTAAGTCCCTTTTTAATATTTTTTTTTTTCTGTTGCTAGGGATTGAATGCAGGGCTTCAGGCATGCTAGCTAGGCATGTGCTCTACCACTGAGTTACTCCCCAACCCATTCCTTTTTATTATATTATTTAATTACTTATTTTGTTACTGGAGCCAATTCCCTTTTCAGATTGGAAAAGAAAGGGCTGGAACTGCCAGGAGCAGTGGTGCATCCCTGTAATCCCAGTGACTCCAGAGGCTGAGGCAGGAGGATTGCAAGTTAGAGGACAGCCTTAACAACTTAGTGAGAACCTGTCTCAAAATAAAATAATAGGAGCTGGGGATGTAGCTCAATGGTAGAGCACCCCTGGCTCAATCACTAGCACCACCAGAAAAATAAAATAAAATTTAGAAAAATAAAGAGCTGGACTGCTCTAGTTGGAAACCAGACCTGTAGGGCTGCAAGGTGGAAGCCGAAGCCAGGGAAGGGAGCCGCTTTCCCTGGGGAGGGGCAGCCTCAGCGGTACATGCGCATGTGGGCAGTAGCATCCATGGGCCTGCTGTGTGTGAGGGCCGCTCCAGAGGACTTACTTGTTTCATCCTCACTACACACCTCAAGTGCTATCCTTGCACTCTAGGGACTTGCCCATAATCATCATGGCTAATTAGTGCTAGGGCTCAGAGTCTTTCAGGCTCCTTCCAGTCACCCTGTGAGCTGCCCTGGAGGGTGGCTCCCACATTGACCACTGAACTCAAAAGAGCTCACCTGGCCCTGGTGGCCCAGTCCTGGCCAAGTAAGCTGGGTGCCAGAGGAGAGTCCTGCTGGGGGCAGTGAGGGATACGGAGGGAGAATCATGGCCATGCATAAAATGACAAGGTCAATTAAAAGGTGATATATAATCTAAGCTCTGCCATCTAAAGGGAAGGACAATTTGTAGTGTTCAGCTTCAGGTTTCCACAGACAGGCAGGCAGGAGGAAAGATAAGCACTGTAGCATGTGGAGGGCAGAGGAACTGGTCTTAGGATGGCTCTGTGCCGGCTCAAGCCTTCAGGCCTGCAGCCCTTCCCAGCAGCGCCGCCGCTGCTCCCAGCACACAGGGGGGTTAACATCTCCTGGTGCAACCGCCTGGGCAGTAGCAGCAAGAGCACAGGCTGCCAGTAACTCAGAAGCTGAAATGTGAGAAGCAGGACGCCAGGGGCAGGGCTGGGAAGGCTGAGCGAGCAGGAGCAACAGCAAGAGGAGAGGGTTTCCCTGGCAGGAGCCAGAGCAGGCTGCCTGGACCTCCTTTCCTTGGCTCAGGTCCCCGCCCTGTGGCTGCCCCTCCTGCCTCAGGCTGGGAGCTGTGGCACCCACACAGGGTGGTGCCTGGTCATCATCCAAACCCTTCAGCTGCCAGGCAGCAGGGTCCCAACCTCGACTTCGCCCACCTCACTCAGAACTGACCACGGGAAGCCTCCCAGGCGACCCAGGCTCCTACTGCTCAAGGCCAGCAAGAGATGCAAGGCTGCCATTGAACAAGGACCACAGACACGCAGCAAGGGCCAGCTAAGAGATGTGAGGTGCTGGGCCACGAGCCATTCTCTTAGTCAATACCCCAGCTATCCTGTGAGTATCTACTATTATTGTGACCCCCAGTGAACCGGGGCTCACAGGTTCAGAAAATTTCCTGAAAGCCACACTGCCAGAAAATGAGACAGCTGACTTGAACCTGGACTTGTCTATAGCTAGACTCAGACCCACCATGCCATGGGGAGAGATGGAAGAAGTTCATTACCAGGTTAGCAAAGGTCTGTGTGCCAAACCCGCAGAAAGCAAGAAATGGAACACAGCCCTGGGACCCAAAGGAAGTGGTCCACAACAAACAAAAGGGCCAGCAGCTTTTGGGACTGCCATCCCCTGAGGGGGTCAGGCTAAGAACAGCACCCCAAGGAAGTGAGGGGACAGGGATTCTGCAGCAGCAGGAGGGACTGCCTTAATCCCCAGAGGAGCATCCTCTGGGCCACAGACCACTGCTGGGTGCTCAACTAGACAGGTCACGGAGGTTTCTGAGGTTTGAGGCTTGCACAGCCTGTTTGAAGAGTCAGCAACATTTGGGGAGAGGAGCACTCCACGAGGCAGCGTAAACGAGGACCAGGAATGACTCTGGAGGCATCACAGCCACAGGGAGCCAGACAGTCCAAGCTCCAACCTGAGCCTGGCCTCGTCTCAGCTCTCAGAACCTCGGTTTCCCTGTCTGAAGAAGGGAGAGGATGCCAGGAATGACCCTGCAGGGTCACTGTGAAGGTTAAGTGAGGTCTTTGTCAGAGTGTCCTTAAAGAATAAAGGGGGGGGCTGGGGATGTGGCTCATACGGTAGCGCGCTCGCCTGGCATGTGTGCGGCCGGGGTTCGAGCCTCAGCACCACATACAAACAAAGATGTTGTGTCCACCGAAAACTAAAAAAAAAAATAAAATAAAATAAATAAATAATAAAATTCTCTCTCTCTCTCTCTTTAAAAAAAAAAAAAAGAATAAAGGGGGAGGGGCTAAGGCCTAGCACCTGCTAGGCCCTTGGGTTCCATCCCCCCAGGACAGGGGAGAAAAAAAAAAGAGGTCTTAAAATTGAAAACCTAAGGGGCTGGGGTTGGGGCTCAGTGGTAGAGCTCTTGCCTCACATGTGTGGGCTGGGTTCAATCCTCAACACCAAATAAATAAATAAAATAAAGGTATTGTGTCCCTCTACAACTAAACATTTTTTTTTTAATTGAAAACCTAGGGCTGGGGATATAGTTCAGTTGGTAGAGTACTTCCCTCACAAGTACAAAGCCCTGGGTTCAATCCCCAGCACCACAAAAAAAGAAAAGAAAAGAAAATTGAAAATCTACATCCATACAAAAGTTCACACATACATATTCATAGCTAGGTTATTCATAACAGCCAAAGATAGAAGCAACCCTAATGTCTATTGATGGCTGACAAAGGAGCTACAATGGGATATTATTCAGAGTTAAAAGGAATAAGGAGGAATCTGTGGCACAAACCTGTAATTCCAGCTACTTAGAAGGCTGAGGCAGGAGGATCACAAGTTTGAGGCCAGCCTGGGCAACTTAGAAAGACACTATCTCAAAATAAGAAACAAAAAGACCTGGGGATGTAGCTCCGTGGTAGAGCACTCCTGGGTTCCATCCCTAGTATCCTTAAAAAAAAAAAAATGTAACTATCCTTTAGCTTCAGGGAATAGGTCACATAACAGAAGAAACCAGGTGAACACATTTAAAAAAACATTTGAGCAGGGTGTGATGGCATGCCCCTATGATCCCAGTGACTCTGGAGGCTGAGGCAGGAGGATCGAAAAGTCAAAACCAGCCTCAGCAACTTAGCAAGGCCCTAAGCAACTTAATGAGACTCTGTTTCAAAATAAAAAATAAAAAAGGCTGGGGATGTGGCACAGTGGTAGAGCACTTACGTAGCATGTATGAGTCACTGGGTTTGATTCTCAGCATCACATAAAAATAAATAAATAGATAGATAAATAAATAAATAATGTCCATCTACAACTTAAAAAAAACCTGGGATATTGCTCAGTGGTTAAGTGTGCTTGGGTTTGATCTCTGCCCCCTCCCCTCAAAAAAAAATAATTTTTTTTTTTTAAAGAAGTGAGCTATGGTAGCACATGTCTGTAATCCCATTGATTCAGAAGACTGAGACAGGATTGAGGCCAGCCTGGGCAATTTAATGAGACCCTGTCTCAAAAAATAAAAAGGACTGGGGATGTGGGGATGTAGCTCACAGGTAGAATTTCTCTGGGTTCAATTCCCAGTACCACCAAAAGAGAAAAAAAAAGAAAGAAAGAAAGGGCTGAGTAGCAAGAACCTGGCAAAGCCAAGGAGTTGCAAGCATGTTCTGTGTCTGCAGGATATGGACGAGTGACCAGATGGCTGTGCAGTCATACAGAAGCCACTGACCATGGTGTTGACACATTGAACCCAAGACCAGTCATGAAGATGAGAATTACCAGGGGTTTGAAAGGCTATCCAGAAAAACTTCTTTGAGGAGGTGGGAATGGAACTGGAATCCAGACTGGGAAGAACTTGGGTGGAGCCAGGGACAGGTCAGCACCACAGCCTGGGGCAGCTTAGAGGTGTGACAGCGAGCAAAGCTGGCAGCAATAGAGGTCACTGAGCTGGGGATGGCACGCTGGTTCTAACATGCTGCCCCAAGCGAGTTCCAATAGGTGCTTTGCTCCAGTGATTCACAAACAGCAGCAAAAGGTCAGAGGAGGCCTGCCCTCCACCTCCCAGAAACTCCTGAAGCCCAGGAGAACAGAGATGTCCTGCAAGACTGATCCAGGGACCTTCCAATGTCAGATGGCCAGACATTCTCCTGATGTAGCAGGGGAGGCACAGGGACAGCAGCTCCTTGGAGCTGAGGTCTCCAGGGCCCCTCCTCCAGCCACCAGCAGGCTGAAGGTGGGGGAGGTGACTCCCAGAGGCAGGCCTGAGCCTGCAGGCCCTGCAGCTGGGGCACGCACACTGGGACTGGACTGTGTTTCTCTCCTTCCACCCTCTTTGCCCCCAGCCTCCATCCTGCATTGCCCCCAGCCTCCTGGGGGGCGGGGTGGGGAACATGTCAAACAATATAGCACACCTCAGGGATCAGAAAGGGGGCTGTACACACACATACACACACACACAGACACACACACACACACACACACAGGCGCAGGCACACACAGCATCCTTGCATATCATATAGAACCCAAGAGAAAAGGACTGGATGATAGTTATCACTGGCTGTACCTCCTTGGGATCAGCCATGTGCCAAGGGATTTTCAAGCATTGTCTTATTCAATTCTTAAAAGAACGGGAGATTTCATAGATGAAGAAAATGAGCTTCAGAGCTTAAGGCAGAGACTTAACCAAAGGTACACACTGATAGGTAAAATCCCATAAAGCCAGGCTCAATGCCAGGTACAAGTCCCAGTAACCAGTCCCAGGTGGGCAGCAGCAGAGCTACAGTATTGTTCCTCTGGGGTCCCCACTCCTATTTCTGCATACAACTCCCAGGGTGCCAACCTTATCTGGGGTGGGTTCCTGACCCACACCTATCCTATCAGCTGCATGATGATCCTTTCAGAAATGAGCTGGTACCCAACTCTGGTCAAGGAGAGACAAACTTAGGATCTTGCTGGAACCCATGAGAAAAGTAGGCTGGGAAGTCACCGGCCTATAATGTCATAGTCTCCCCTTAGGAGGTGCTGGCCTGAAAGTAAAGGGAATGCAGAGGAAACTTGGCTGAGAGATGCAAGCCAGTGTCAGCATCCCAGACCCAGCTAGCCCTTAGCCATCGCAATTACAGGATGTGTTTAAGTAACTGTCTTTGAACCCAGGTCTGACTGCTGAGCTCCCGCCCCTTTCCCTGCCCCAGGCTATACCCATAGAGGCTACTGTAGTTCCAGAGCTGGGTCAAGGCTACAGCTGGGTCTGCACCTCTCTCTTAGGCCCTGGAAGTAGGTGATAGATCCTCTCAGCCCCCTCTTAAGGCAATTCTATGTTTCCATTTGACCTTCAAAGTTGGCATCTGCTTGTAGGAATCTATCTCTCTCCTCCTGGAATTCAGTCTCCAGATGTCAGATCCAAGGCAGCAGCAGCAGCGGCACATGGCTCCCCCCAGAGTGAATCAGCCACATTCCAAAGGTGCAAACACAGACGCCACGCCCGCCCGAGGCAGCCTGGGGCTGCAGACTTCCTCCCCAGGCCTGGCAGCCCAGCACCCCCTCCCCTCTTGCTGTTTCCCAGCCAGACCAGGCTGTGGGCTTCCTTTCCAGAGACATTCTACTGGCACTGGAACCCGCAGAGAGCATGCTGCTGGGCCAGAGAAACTCTGGGCCTATAGGCTGCTTCCCTAACACCAGCCACTGACCCCTGGACCAGTGTACTCACAGCTGTTATCAATATACATGGGTTCATTCATTCAGCAGGTATTTATTGAGCACCTACCACTTGGGGAACAAGATACAAACAAGCACAACCTCATGGAGCTCAGTTGAGTAAGAGAGTCACGCAAAACCAAGTCCACAGACAGAAAAGAATTCTAAGGGAGAAGAAACTGGCCAACAGAGGACAAAGTGACAAAGGGAGGGTTATGCTATGGGTGGTGAGGCCTGTCTTGATTGGGGACATGCCATGTGAGTTGAGACCCTGAAGGATGAAAAGAAACCTCCTCCTTCCAGCCACTTCTTGGTGATCCTTTCAGGAGAACCATTGCAGTATTACCCCTATGTACTGCCTCCCAGCACATAGGAAGTTCTTTTTGTTTGTTTCTTTCCTCCTCCTCCTCCTCACCCAGGGGTGCTTAACCCATTGAGCTACACCCCCAATTTTTTTTATTGTTTATTGTGACACAAGGTCTCGAAGAGTTGCTTAGGTCCTATGTTGCTGAGGCTGGCTTCAAACTTGGGATCCTCCTGCCTCAACCTCCCAAGCCACGGGAATAATTCAGACTTTGATTATGCCTCAGTATATAGTTCAGTGATTTTCAGTATATTCATGATGTTGTGCATCTATCACGACAATCAATTTCAGAATATTTCATCATCAAAAAAAAACCAAAAACAACCCTGCTTAGAGTCACTCCCTATAGATTAGGGGCCCCACCAGACCCTAATCTATTTTCTGTCTTTATGGATTTTCATATTCTGGACATTACATATTAAAAAAATCACACAATACCTAGTTCTTTGTAGCTGGCTTCTTTTCTTCAGCATGTAACATAAATCAGTGCTTCGTTTCTTTTTATGGCTAAATAATATTCCACTGTGAGAACAGACCTCAATTTGTTTATCTCTTCATCAGTTGATAGACATTGTTTCTGCTTTTTGGCTATTAGGAATAATGCTGTAATAGGTATTTCCATACACATTTTGGTGTGGATATATATTTTCATTTCCACCTAGGAGTAGAATTGCTGGGTCATCTGGTAAGTAGGCTTAAACTTTTTTTTTTCTTCTTCTCAGTACTGGGAATTGAACCCAGGACCTTATGCCTGCTAGGCAAGTCTCTACCACTGAGCAACACCCCTGGCCCCTATGTAACCTTTTGAGGGTCTGTCAGAGGTTTCGAAGTGGCTTAGGATGTCCTCCCCAAAGTGTGTCAGTGTTGCAATCCCTCCAAATCCTTTACAACACTTGTTTGTTTTTGCATTACTGGGGATTGAGCTCTGGGCCATGCACATGCAAACACTCTACCATTTAGCTACATCCCCAGTCCTTTTTAAAAATTATTTTGAGAAAGAGTTCCGCTAAATTGCCAAGGTTGCCCTTGAACTTGCCATCCTCCTGCCTCAGCCTCCTGAATTGCTGGGATTACAGGCATGTACCACCAGGCCCGGCAACACTTGTTTTTTTGTTTTTATTATAGCCATCCTCATGGGTATGAAGTGGCATCTCCCTGAGGTTTTGGTTTGCAGTTTGCCTCAGGAACCTCAGTGCTGAGGCCAGTGTCAACTGAGGAAGTTCGTGGATCTTTGGGCCTCAGAAACACTACCCAAACCCTCTTCTTCATTCCAAACCCAAACTAGGTGAACTGTGGATAATGGAGTGGAACTTGGTAAGGACAAGCTTGTGAGTGCTTCTAGAGAGTCTGATATGGCCTGGGTGGGGGGGACCTAAGGCCCAGTAAAACATGGTGGCTTCTTCCAGGTGATCCATCTGCTCTCAAACTGGCTTGTGTGTCAGGGTGCCCAACGGCAACCCCATTCCAACCCTGCCCACACTGCCCGCTTGGCCGAGGACCCCAATGCCTCCAAACCCTACATTGGTTCTTCAGTGATCCAGTTCCCCCTTTGCAGGGGGCAAGCCCAAACCTGGTCCACTGCTGCAATGCCTGCTGCTTGAAGGCCTTCATGTAAAAGGAGCAGCTGGGGAGCCAGCTGGAGGGTTCCCTGCTGTGTTCACAAGAGCAGACAGAGGAAGAGGGGTATCTTGGGCAAGTTTCTACACAACTCTTCCTCTCTGACCCCCATTAAATGTCAGGATATGAGGGCACAGCTTCACCTGTTTGTTCGCCCCTACGTCACCAGGGAATAGGCAAGCCACAGATATCTGTTGAACAAATGTATGAACAGAATGTAAGGAGAACCAGGACAGGGAATGTAGCTCAGTGGTAAGTGCTTGCTTGGCATGTGTGAGGCCCTGGGTTCAATTCCCAGCACTACAGAAGAAAAAGAGACAGTGGGAAGAGACAATCAAGAAAGGATTGTGCTGAGGCTGTGGCTCAATGGTAGAGCACTCCCCTAGCATGTGCAAGGTGCTGGGTTCGATCCTTAGCACCACATAAAAATAAATAAAGTTAAGGTAAAAAAAAAAAAAAAGAAAGAAAAAGAAAGAAAGGATTTTAAGATAGGGGTTGGGAGCTCAGGTAGTGGAGTGAAACAGTTTGGACCCAAAACCCACCTCTGTGACATTAGAGCTGTGTGCTCCTACTCAAAGCACTTGGTGTCCCTGAGTTTCCCTCTTGCCATCTGCCAAAGAGGCCTGATGATCTACCTAAATAGAGATTTTTTTTGTGTGTGTGGTGGTGCTAGGGATTGAACCCAGGGCCTGTGCATGTGAGGCAAACACTCTACCAACTGAGCTATATCCCCAATCCCTCAAAGAGAGGTTTTGAGAATTAAATGCAATATTTTGTGCCAACTTTTAAGGACCAGGTCGTATAATGTCCTAATGTCATGTTGGTCCTCACAATACATGAAACAGGACCAACTGTGATGTCAGATACTATGAAACCAAAACTCAGGCCTGGGGGTGCTGCAGTTCAGAGGCAGAGCACTTGCCTAGTGCGCTCAAGGCCTTGGGTTCCATTGCCAGCGTGTAAAAGAAACAGACCCACCAGGGCTCAAGTAATCTGGCCTAAGGCTGGTGGGGGCAAAACCCAGAACTGAACCAAACTCCACCACTCACACTGGACAGGAGCTTCGGCCCAGTGCTGTGAGGACACTAACAGGTGTAGGAAAGCCAAGAGGTAGGTCTCTGACATGTCACAGCCAGGATGATGGGTCAGTCGCAACCCCTCCAGCTCATGCCCTAGACACAGTGCCTGGCCCATTGTGGGGCCCCAGCAAAATGGGACAGCCATCGCAGGGTTTCTGAGACCCCTAGAGAGGGAATGACTTGAGGTATTCTTAGGCGAAGGTTGAGTGGGCCAGGTGTGGGTGGCGGTTGGAAAGAGACAACCCTGAGGCTGTAGGACTCTGGGACAGAACCCAGTGGAGGGAAGGGCTCAGGTGCTGGGATGCGGAACGTGACAAAAATACATGTAATTTTATCAGGGAAAACAAATCATACCTCAAAAGTTCCTGGCAGTGAAGCCTGGTCCCTCAAGGATGGTACTCTTTTCTCTCTCAGCAAGAATAGTGAAGAACCCAGATCCCCGGGCCTTTCAAGGGTGACAGGTGATTTAGATTTCTGTGACTCTGACTTTATCTGGAAGGGCTCCAGAGGGCTAGCCCAGGGGAGATTCAATATAGCCCCTAAAAATGCAGGCACAATGTGTCCCAAACTTCAGGCACAAATGTTGGAGACTCTTGAAGATGGGAGTTCCCCACACTTTTTCCCCCCTTTTAATATTTATTTTTTAGTTATAGTTGGAAACAATACCTTTATTTTGTTCATTTATTTATTTTTATGTGGTACTGAAGAGTGAACCCAGGGCCTTGCACATGCGAGGCAAGCGCTCTATTGCTGAGCCACAACCCCAGCCCTCCCCCTTTTAATATTTATTTTTTAGTTGTATTTGAACACAATTCCTTTATTTATTTATTTTTATGTGGTGTTGAGGAGTGAACCCAGGGCCTCACACATGCTAGGCGAGCACTGTACTGCTAAGTCACAACCCCAGCCTACACTTTGCCCCTTTGACAGAGGAAAAGACAAGGAGGTCCCAGGATATCAGTGATACTTGATTTCAAGGGCCACCTGCAGAGGAGGAGCTGGAATTTAAAGGAAAAGCCAGTTGCTCTGGGGCCTCAGCTGAGAGGAGGTCACAGTGTGAAAAGGACAGTAAGGGACAGTTTAGGACAGAGCACAAGAGGAAGAAAGCCAGCATACAGTTCAGCAGTGAGTGGGTGACCTGGGGTGGCCTACTCTTTTGAGAAACTTGGCAGGGGAGGGTTGGAGACAGGGCCATGGCTTGAGACATTTATTTTAAACATAGGAGAAGCTCTGGCTGATGACAGTGCTCTGCAGAGATTGGAATGCGTTTAAATTCAGTCACGGAAAACAATTACACACACCAGGCTCCCTGCTGCTAGAAGGCTCCAGAAGGGGTTTCTCCTGGCTGCCTGACTGGGAGGTCCAGGACAATGGTTTTGAAGGTTTATTCAGAGGACCACGTGCACTGTAATCACTTGAGGAACTTGTTGAAAACACAGATCCCTGGGTCCTGCTCTGGACTTTCACCATGCTCTGTCCAAGGACCCACTGGGGCTCCAAGCCTCAGAATGTCGCCAGAGAAGTGGGGACTCCTTAGAGGGAGACAGACAGTTCAATGCTTAGCAATGCCCAGCTCAACTACTTCCCACCAGTTGCTCATCTCATTCCACTCCCCTCTCTCCAAGACTCATATGTATGGTCTTGGGTCTCTCTGAGATCCCCTGGGGATCCCACTACCTCTCTACCCCCAGCACACGACTCATCACGCACCAGGATAGTGCTATAACTCTAGCTGCCCCTTCAGCTCAAGGTCAGGGAGATCTCAGGTGGAGTTGGAGTCAGGAGCCCAACATGCTCAGCTTTAAGACCAAACTTCAGCCAGGCACGGTGTCCACGTCTATAATCCCAGCTACTGGTTCCAGTTACACTTGTGCCACTCTTGAGAGGGGCTGGCTGACCCACCTCAAATACAAAGCCCAGGTATTGTGTGGATGAGAAAAGCTGAAAGTGCCTGTCCCCTTTGGTCACTGCCCCCCATCTGCCATTTCTACAACTCCCCAGTGTGTGTGGGGAGTGGAGAAAGAGGCCTGTGAGTAAGGGACCCACCAAGCTTGTGCTCTAGTGTCAAACAGTTTGGATTTGAACTCCATCCCTCCTACTTCAAAGCTGTGTGCTCTTGGGAGAAACACATAACTTCTCTGAGTCTCTTTCTCAAATGAGCCTGATAATGATTTCCATTTTGGTTCTGTCCCATCAGTACCTCAGACTTACTGGTGACCTGAGGCAGGGGCTCAAATAACAGCCCAACTTCTCCCAAAGAGGGCTGAATCTTGCTCCTGACTCAGTCATGTTTTACATCAGAGCCTAAAGACCAGGATAGGGAGCTGCACCAGGCTGGGGAAGGAGTGAATTCTAGAAGACTCACCATTCCTGTGCCCTTTAGTGATCTCAGAGGCACAGACCAACCTTCACAGGAGGAAAACACTTCTTCCTCCCCTCCTGCTGCAGAGAAGCCAGAAGAGCTATCAGCACTCAGACTGGCACTCTGAGGCCCTTCCACGTTCAGGACAGCAGGAGAGGAGTCAGTGGATTTTGTGTTTTCATCTCTCCAGGCCTGGAGGATGAACTGCCTGTCTGCAGTTGCTGGTGGCAGATACAGCCAAACTGGCTGAGACTGCTTTGTTACTACTTCAGAGATATCAGGATACTAGCCATACCAGGCTCCCTGATCCATATCCTCTTCCTGGCTCCTACCCTTCCACTCTCTCCCCAAAGTACCTGCTCCAGAGCCTGGAGAGGTGACAAACACTTTCTCAGACAACAAAATCATATAGTGGGAGAACAGACCTTTGCAAAGGCTCTGCATGCCCTTGCTCTATGTACTGATTTTCAGAGTGTACAGGCCAGCTCTGAGGGTACCCAAGAGCAAAAAAAAGGCCCTGCGAGTCCATCCTTCACCTCTGGAGGTCAGTCCCAACCCTTTGGGAGGAAAGGGAGGACCAGGTCCTGGCCAAGGTCGTCCCACCCCGGTCTCATAGGCATTTTAGGTTCCAATGCAGGTCTGGCCACTTCCAAGCTGTGTGACCTTGGAGAAGTTATTTAACCACCCTGAGTCTGATTTCCTCCCAGATAATGGCAGTGCCTACCTCCCACCATCCCCAGGATGAAATAAAAAAAGATGTACAATGCACTTAGCATGTTGCCTGGCACCTGCTCAAAACCGTAGGCCATCATCATCATTACTCCATCCTCTTTTACTCCCCATCTCTTTTTCTCCACCTCTGCCATACCAGCAGGTTTCAAAGCACGGCTGCTCTGGTTCCCTAAACCCGTAATGCTCTTTCTGGAAACTATTCGTTAGTTCCCTGTATGGCTGGCTCTGTTGCTTCCTTCAGGTCTTGACTCAATCAGCTTTCCCAGTGACTCGCTCCCCTGCTTACTTCCTTGCCTGGGCCCTTATCTGAGAGCCTACACGTTTCATTTATTAGTCTCGCAGGTGGCGCCTGGTGCCTGGAACGCAAGCTCCCCGAGGACAGCTCTGTTCCACTGTTCACTCGTGAGTCCCCAGCACCGGGATGAACGACGACAGCACAGACGTGTCTGGAAGCCGAGGAACCCGGGGAATCCAGGAGAAACAAAGCACGGGGACACCTGCGCTAGGCTGCTGGCGTCTCCCGCCAAGCGGCTGCAGCGCGTACCCGCGAGGTCACGTCCGGGGCGCGCCGGCCGGAAGGAGGCCCCGCGGGGGGAGGGAGGGGCGGGGCGCTAGGACCAGGCCACGCCCCTAGAGCCCGCAGCGAAGGCGGGGCTACCCTAGCCGAGGCCGCCGGGCACTTCCGCTCCCCAGTCGGCTCATTCATATTTATAAGGCGGGTGAGGGGCGGGGCCATGCTGGTCCGCGGCGCCCCGCCCCTGGGCCTGGGATCCCGCCCCGGCGGAGACTCGGGCCCCAGTGGGGCGCCCCCGGCTTCCGCCCTGGGGAGGGAGTTTCCACTTGGTCACGACTCAAAAATGTGTCGCGCCCGTTCCTCCACCCTCACGTCCCTGCTCCGGGAGGGTGGGGGTCTCCTCCCTCTGAAGGCCGGAGGGGCGGAGTCATGTGAGGGACGACTCCTCCTGGGGGTGGGTCTGTAAGGATGCGAAGCAGACCCCTCCCCTCACTTCAAGTTGGTGCCTCTGCCTAAATTCTCATTTTCTTTTCCTTTTAAAATTTTGGTGTTGGAGATTAAACCCAGGGCCTCGCGCACGTGAGGAAGAGGCTTTACCACTGAGCTACATCCCCAGTCCTTCTAATTTTGAATTTTGAAATAGGTCTCGTTAAATTGCTGAGACTGGGCTTGAATTTGCAGTCCTCCTGCCTCAATCCCAGAGTCTCTTCTCTGCGATTACAGGTGCGCTCCACCGCGCCCAGCCCCATCCTCATTCTTCTTCATCATCATCATCATCATCATCATCATCTTTTGGTACTGGGGATTAAGTCAAGGGTCGCTCTAACCCTGAGCTATATCCCCAGCCCCTCCCCCCCTTTTTTTTTTAATTTTGAGACAGTCTCCCTAAACTGCCCAGACTGGCCTCAAATTGTGATCCTCCTTCCTTAACCTTCTGAATTGCTGGAATTACGGGCCTGCTCCACCACACCCGCCCCATTTTTGAGACAGAGTCTTGCTTAACTGCTGAGGGTCTTACTAAATTGCTGAGGCTGGCCTTGGACTTGTGATCCTCCTTCTTCAGCCTAGTCCTTGGATTTCAGGCACATGCCACATTTTTTTTTTTTTTTTAAACCAGGGATCGAAGCCAGGGTGCTTTACCACTGAGCCACATCCCCAACCCTTTTTATTTTTTTAAATTTTTTTTACTTGTAGTTGGACATAATACCTTTTTTATTTTTTATTATTTTTTAGTTGTAGATAGACACAATATCTTTATTTATTTATTTTTATGTGGTGGTGCTGAGAATCAAACCCAGCGTTTTCTATGTCTTAGGCCCCCGCTTTACCACTGAGCCTTAACCCCAGCCCTCTCATTCTCATTTTTTAAATATTTATTTTTTAGTTGTAGTTGGACACAATACCTTTATTTACTTATTTTTATGTGGTGCTGAGGATCGAACCTAGGACCTCACACATTCGAGGCGAGTACTCTACTGCTGAGCCACAACCCCAGCCCTCATTCTCATTTTTTTTAAAAATATATTTTTAGGTGCTCACTTCGGCAGCACATATACTAAAATTGGAACGATAAAGAGAAGATTAGCATGGCCCCTGCACAAGGATGACACGCAAATTCGTGAAGCGTTCCATATTAAAAAAAAAAAAAAAATATATATATATATATATATATATATATATATATATATATATATTAGTTGTTGATAGACCTTTGTTTTATTTATTAATATGCGGTGCTGAGAATTGAACCCGTGCCTCACACATGCCAGGCAGGTGCGTTACTGCTGAGCCCCAGACCCAGCCCTCATTCTCATTTTTTATAAACATAATAGTTCTAATTCCCTGAGCACTTTTCTTTCTTCTTTTTTTGGGGGGCGGTATCAGGGATTGAATTCAGGGGCACTAGACCACTGAGCCCATCCCCAGCCCTATTTTGTATTTTATTTAGAGACAGGGTCTCACTGAGTTGCTTAGTGCCTCGCCTTTGCTGAGGTTGGCTTTGAACTGGCGATCCTCCTGTCTCAGCCCCCATCCCCAGCAGCAGGGATTACAGGCCTGCGCCCTTGCAGCTGGCTCCTGAGCGCATCTGAGTGCTTATTCCTTATTCCGTGTCAGGCGCTGTGCCCTTTATAGAAACTAACTCTTTTAAGCCTCCCAACTATTTGAATGAAGTATGTATATTGTTATATCTAGAAGATCAGAACAATTTAGTCACTTGACCACAATCACACAGCTGGCCTCAGACTTTTCAGAGGGGATTGGTGCTAGTCTACCACCCTTTAGGAAAAGAGGCTTCCCTAAGGTCATCCGGTCTTACTGGGTGTGGCTGAGGGGTGAGTCTCAATGGCCCAATGCCCTGAAGAAGGTACTCACAGGAAAGCAGCAAGGAGGCAAGACAGGCTGCTTAATACAAAATGCAAACACTGGAGCCCAGTGACAGCAGAACATGTTACCTGTCCCTGTGCACCTACACAGTTCACATGTCTGTGAAGCCAACTCTGATGAAGGGGCCCAGGGACTCCAAAGGCAGTACAGTCTGCATGGATGTTCCCTCTCTGTGATGTCACTCTCCCCTGAGCCCAGAAGCTGCATCCTGCTTTGGCACTCAGGGATCAGTCTCCAGTCTCCCCTAAACTGAGTATTTCAGTCTCTAGAACAGGTTTTTTTTTTTTTTTTTTTTTTGCATGGTGGGGGTACCAGGGATTGAACTCAGGAGCACTACATCATTAAGCCACATCCCCAACCCTATTTTCTAGAGACAGGGTCTCACTGAGTTGCTTAGCACCTCACTTTTGCTGAGGCTGGCTTTGAACTCTTGATCATCCTGCCTCAACTTCTTGAGCCACTGGGATTACAGGCCTGTGCTACCAAGCCTGGCTCTAGGACAAGTTTCTTAGGGGTCAGGTGAGACACTCAAAGTTGATATGTCCCAAATCCACAAGACCCAGCCAGGCCCTCAGGGCAGAGGCTCTTTTCAGCCTGAGTCCTGTGAGTAGGCTATATTGTATACACCAAGCCCACCTGGATCAAACCTTGAAGACCTCCTTTTTCCCTGGAGCAGGGCGTGAGATGCAGTCAGGGCTGATTCCCAGAATAAACACCCCACCCATAGACAGCCCCAGCCCTGCAGGCTCAACAAGCCAGCACCAACCAACAGAGAGAGCTCCCAAGGCCGCCAGCTCAAGGTTAATAAGTCATCCTGACCTCACTCCCTCCATCACTCTTCCTGTGCCTGGGCCCTGCTCGCTGTGGATTGCAGCTTCATTCATAACAATAATAGCTATCATTTTTCTTCCTTTATCTCCCTGCCAGATGATGGTGAAGCCTTTTATTTATTTATTTATTTTTTTTTTGGGGGGGGGGTACCAGGGAATGAACTCAGGGACACTTAGCCACTGAGCCATATCCCCAGTCCTATTTTGTATTTTATTTAGAGACAGGGTCTCATTGAGTTGCTTAGCGCCTCATCATTGCTGAGGCTGGTTTTGAACTCAAAATCCTCTGGTCTCAGCCTCCGGAGCTGCTGGGATTACAGGCATGCTCCATTGCACCTGGCTTGGTGGAAGTTTTTTCAATGAATTCTGCACCGAGCCTCACACAGCCCTGTGGTAGGCTCCCTGAAGATTGATACTTCAGGGCTGTGGTTGTAGCTCAGTGGTAGAGCGCTTGCCTAGCACGTGTGAGGCCCTTGGTTTGATCCTCAGCCCAATGAAAGGAAAATAAATAAATAAAGGTATGTGTCCAACTACACCTAAAAAAAAATAATTGATATTTCACAGCTAGGGAAACTGAGGCTCAGAAAGGTCAGAGAGCTTGGCCAAGGTCAAGAGTTGGAACATGAGACCTGCTACCATTTATCCATCCTGGTTCCTTTGTCTGTGTCTGCATCATGGGTCTTAAGGCTCACTTCACTGTTGCCTTGTATCTTTCATGCTCAGCTCAGGCTCTGAAAAGATAGGAACTGTCCCTACACCTCTGATTTCCTGTTGGACCTAGCACTGTGTTACTTAAGAGCCATTTACTAAGCTCCTACTTTTTTTTTTTTTTGGGGGGGGGGGCGGCGGTGCTGGGGATTGAACCCAGGGCCTTGTGCAGGCTAGGCATGCACTCTACCAACTGTAAGCTCCTACCCTGTACAGTACACTTTCCTTTCATTGGGCAGGTACATGTGTGTGATGAGTGAATGGCATTTCCTCTGGGTACTGACAGGTAAGGGGTCACCACTAGATCTCCTCAAAGGTATGAGTGGGGTGCCTAGCCTAGTGCACAGTACGCCTTCGGTAAATGTTGAAAAAGTTTAGGGCACCAAATTTAGCCACCAAATATACTTTTCAGTGATATTTAGGAAGCTTTTCTACGTGCCAGGTCCTGCGCAGGACTCTGCAGGGGGAGTGACAGGGCAATGTCCCTAAGTCTTTTTCCTTGGGGAACTCTCAGTCTAAAAGGGTAAACCATCCTCCAGCCAAGCAGCCATGTTCTGAGCACACAGGAAGGATGAATGCTCACAGCAAGGACCCCTGGAGAGAGAAAACCCTGGGCGACAGCAGGAAGGGTAGGCATTCCTCCTTGCCCACCTTTCACTAAGCAGGCAGAGGACTCTAAGAAAACAGTTCAGAGGCTAGCCTCTTGGGTGTCCCCCACCTTGCCAGTTATCTGAGATTATAATCTGCACCATGCTTCCTAATGGTGTATAAAACCATGGCTACCTTAATTTCTTTCTGCCTCAGTTTCCACTTCTGTGAAATGGGAATAATAAAGGGCTATTGGGAATATAATGAAAATGTCCAACAGAGAGAAAGTATTGGTCTGGCTGAGGATGAGGGGATTCTGGTTGGGTCAGCACTACTGAGTTCTTTCTTTACTCTTATTGGTTTTATAGGAACCAAACAGACAAATTTAGGGGTTTTCTGGTAGCTAAGGAAACACCAGTTGGGTTCTGGAGTTGGCCAAGCCATGGGCCAAGTCTAACATGTAGCAGTGGTTACTACCCTGTATTGAGTGTACCTCAGTTTTCACAACTGCCTCAGAAGGAGGTATTATATTATTTGTCATCCAAATGCTGTATCCAGAGAGAGTGGGGATCCCAGGTCAGAGTTCTCCCTGGGAACAAGTACAGAAAAAACCGACTTGAAGTTATGCCCTCCAGGGTAAAGTCCCTTTTTTCTTTCTATCCCTCTCTCTCTCTCTCTCTTTCCTTGTATTACTGGGAATTGAACCCAGGGATGTTTTGTCACTGAGCTGCATAGTTTTTTTTTATGTTGAGACAGGGTCTTGCTAAATTGCTTAGGCTGGCCTCAAACTTGCAGTCCTCCTCCTCAGCCTCCAAATAACTGGGATTACACTCACCCCTGGATGAAGTTTCTTGTAGCCAAGTCTCCCTCAGCTGGGTTTATCCACACCCTTTCATAGTACCTAGCATCCTTCAAACACTGATAAGCATCCTCCATGCTGTTGGCAATTGAACTCAGGGCTCTTGCATGCTAAGCATGCATTCTTCCTCTGAGTTAAACCCTCAGCCCTTCAATAAACATTTTAAAAAAACATTTATTTTTTAGTTTTAGGTGGACACAATACCTTTATTTTATTTTTATGTAGTGCTGAGGATCAAACTCAGTGCTTCGCACATGCTAGACGAGTGCTCTACCTCTGAGCCACAACCCTAGCCCTCAATAAACATTTTTTAAAAAAAATATTTTTAGTTGCAGATGGACACAATACCTTTTTTCTATTTATTTATTTTTATGTGGTGCTGAGGATTGAACCCTGTGCCTCACAAGTACTAGGAAGGGGTCTACACTGAGCCACAACCCCAGCCCTTGATAAACATCTTTGCTATCAGATTTAAGATAGCCAGTTACTGTGTACCTTTTTCGGTGCACCTCGATTCCCGAGGGGCTGTTGCTAAGATTCCATATTGTGTGACCGGGTGGGTTTAGGGCCGTTGTCCCAGTCGAATCGCGAAGGTTCCCGACGCCGGGAGGGGGCGCTCTGAGGCCCTCAGTTTAGGCCCCTCCCGACTAGTCCGCTGACCGCGAGTCGGCCCTTAACAGTAGTACCCCGGCTAGACGCTTTAGTTCCCAAAGCTGGCCTTCCCCTGGGTCCATCTGCCGGCTAATGTTTAACCCGGCCACACTCCACATTATCCACACTTGGGAAACGCGGGGCAGGGGGAGGTCACCTCCAAATAGCTGCCTTACATCCATTGCTCCCGGTAAATGGGCTTTCTTAAATCCCTTTCATTTATCTACCAACAGGTCATCAGCACCTACTGCGTGTCCATTCACACAATAGGTAATAAACACCTACCTAGTATGTTTATTAGCACACACATGAGCATCTATTATGAATGCACCCAACCAGTTATGAACACCTACTATGTGTCCGTTTGTTCACCATGTCATGAGCACCTATGATGTGCCCACCTGCACACCAACCAGGTCAGGAGCATGTGCCAAGCGCTATGCCTGGTGCTATGCCCAGGTGCTTCAGGCTCTGGCGGGCTACAGTGGCATCAAATGCACCAACGAAGGCAGAATTACAACCAGGATGCTGAATCTAAAGTGTCTTTTCGACTTCTGGTCTATTCAGGGCCAATTGTGAAGCAGGGTTGGGCAGCAGCAGGAGGGCTGTTTTTGAACCACAATTTGTCACCAGACAAGACAGTGGCAATAAGATACTGGGCGGGGGCTCAGGATTAGCCCAAACAAAACACTCAAGAACACAAGTCTGAGGCTCAACGTGAGGGGACAGAAAACAGCTTAGTGGCTGGGCGCAGGCTTTCTCACTAGCGTGTGTCCACTCATGGTACTTACTAACAGAGAGGTCCAGGCGGGATTGAGGACCTCGCAGCGTTCAGAGGCTGGGGACCTAGGTTGTCCCAATTGCTGTCACCAAGACAGTGGAAGCCCGGATTGTTCTGATCCGGGCCTTGTCCTTATTCCACCGTGAAGTAAACTGAGGCCAAGGGGAAGGCAGGGACCCTCCACGTCGCATGGGCGCGACAGGCCGAGCAAAGCCTCGAACCCGGTTTGCGTCCTTTGGAATCGGGAGCGGCCTTGGCTTGTGCGTTCCTGAAACTGGGCTGGGCGGAGAAATCAGGGCCTGCGGAGAGGCATTCCTGTCGCCTTCCCAGCTGCCCGAGGCCGCGGGGGGCCTGGCCAAGGTGACCCCGCAGGAGGCGGCAAGGGTCCCCGCCCCCTCGGCCGCTGAGATCTTCTCCATCTTCCCGGTCTTCGGGGCTTTTCCTCTGGGCCCACGCGCCCGCCCCACTCCCGGGCTTCCCCGAGGGCGGGATATCTCGGTCTCTCCCGCCCCCCCCAGGCCACCTCCGGGCCGTGTCCTAGCGCTGCCCTCGGGCCGGGGGCGGGGCCGCGGGGGGGGGCGAGCAGGACGAACGTCTCGGCGGCGACCCGGGCTGCCTCCCGCCCTCCCGGTGCCCGCTCCCGCGGCCGCCCGCCCTTCCTCCCCTCCCCAGGCCCAGCCGGCCTCCCCCTCCCCCCGGCGCGCACGCCCCGCCTGGCAGCTGGCGCCCCGGGCCTGGGGCCGCCGCGGCGAGAGGGGTTTGCAGCGAGGGCGGGAGCGGGCGAGCCGGCGCGCGAGGGAGGGAGGCCGCCCCCCGCGCCCCTCCTCCTCGCCCTCCTCCGCGGCCGCCGGTCCCTCCTCCCGCCGCCTCCCTCCTCCCTCCTCCCTCCCTCTCTAAGACATCCCCGCACAGCCCGGCCGCCGCGGCCACCTTCCCTGCCCGAGCTGCAGATGTGGCGGAGCGGCCGGGCGCCGGGCGGCCGTGCCAGGGGAGCCCGCGCCCCGTGAGCCTCGCGCCCCGGCCCCCGCCCGCCCCGGCCTCTCCCCCGCTCGCCCCCCACCGCCCCCGACCGCCGGAGCCCGCAGCCGGGAGCACGACCGCCCCCGCCACCGAGGTAGGAACCCCCGAGCGCGGCGCGGTGGGGACAGGACTGGGTGGGGAGCTCGCCTGCCGCGCGGGGGCTGCGGGACCGGGGGGCCCGCGGGCCTCGAGGGTCGCCTCCCCCTCGCGCGTCTACGCCTCGCCCCGGGCCATTGTGAGCCCTCGCCGAGGCCCCTGCATTCGCTTGCTCGCTGGCTCGCGCGCTCCCTCCCTCGCCGGCTCCCTGGCCCCGTCCCTCGGTCTTTCGGTCTTTCTCCTCCCTCCTTCCCTCCCTCGGTCTGGAGGCCCGGACGAGCCGCGGCCGGGCCCGGGGCCGGCGCAAACTTCAGCGGGGAAGTTGGGTGGACACGGTGGGGGCGCGCTGCGAGGTGAGAGGTGGGCACCCGGACCCTGGGCACGAAGTTGTCTGGGGCAGCAGGGCAGCCGCCCCTCCCCGTGGCTGCGTCCGAGCTGTTGCTAGTAAGGGGTTTGGAAGGTGCCTCCCTTGTCCCGGAAAGTCTCCCTTCTGCTGTCTATAGCACGCCCAGGAAGGGCCAGGATGGGGGCGTCCCTGAGGGTCAGCACTGAGAGCTGAAATCCTGTCTAGTGCTTGGTTCTCTTCTGCCCTCTGGGTGGAAGCAGGTGAGGGCCTGGCAGGGTGGGGAGGGCAGGGGTATCCAGAAGTACTAGAGGGGGTGGAAGAGGGGGGTGAGGCAGGTGCATCCCCGGGGAGGGAGATGCCTGCGCCTGCTTCTTGCTGGCCCCCTGGGATGGGACTGGAATCCTGGCTGGCACCTGGAGGCCTTGGCACACTGCCCTGCTCAGCAGGGTACTCAGGCCACAGCAGTGCAGCATGCAGGCTGTCTGCCTGTCCAGGAGGGCCCGCCCAGCCCAGCCAGAGGGTGGCCCTGGGAGCAATGGTTACAGAGAGCTGCCTGGCTCTGCCCTGGGGCCTGGGAAGCTGGAAGGGATACTGGGAGGAGCCCTGGGCCCCCAGCCATCATAGACTGGGATCTTGGCTCTGGAGGGAAAGCTTGACACCAAGGGGGCAGCCAGGCCAGTAGGGGACTTGGCCAAAGCCTGGGCTCCTGTGGGTTTTGTCTGGTCTAGGGATACTGCCTGAGCCATGGTGCTTGAAGCTGGCACACTGAGTGGTAGGCAGCCATCCTGCTGTCCTGGCATCCTGGAGGGAAGGTGGGGCCCAGCTGGTGCTTGGGAAAGACAGCATAGAGACCCTGTGCTCCTTGAGGGCTTTCTGAAATCCCCAGCTCAGTAAATGGAAAGTGGCCCCTTCAGCCTGCCCACCCATCTACCCCTTCCCAGGCCCCATTCTGGTGCCACAGTACCACAGCTGTCCCAGCCCAGCCCACACATCCCTCCCTGGTGACCTCGGAGCCCTCCCCCTCTGCTCCTCCTTCTCCCCTCTGGGCCCAGGCTGGGCCTCCCAGCTGGCCCTGACCCACACTGGGGGAGGGGCTGCACCTGGGGGGCCCTTCCCAGTACACTCCCCTTGAGGCACTCCAGCCCTGCCCAGCCCATTTCTCAACCCAACCCCAGCTCCTCTCAGCCCTGTCTGCAGCCAGCCAAGCAGGAGTCAGTGATGGGGTTAGAGCATTGTTTTTTTGGGTTGGGGACCCCTTGGAAGCAGCCCTGTTTTCCTTAGCCTTTTCCCCTCCCCCTCCTTTCCGGAGCTGCCATTAGTGCTGACCCCATGACCCCCTATGCCTGCCCGCCCTTCCCTGTCTGTGACCTTTGACCTTTGGTGTTAAATCCCTCCAGCTGGGGCTCTTCAGCCCCTGAGTGACCCTGGCCCAGGCCCCCTGGGGGGCCTCTCCCTGCTCCTGGCTCTTAGTGCAGGGACACCTGCCAGTCCCTCCCTCACCAATAGGGAGGGGGTGCCCTGGGAAGCCAGACAGTGAGTCACCTCACTTCCAGGCATCACTGCTTTGGGGTCAGTGGCTTTTGGGGATTTGCTGGAGTCAAGCCACAGCCTGTAGGGTGAATGGGAAAAGCCCCTGGCCTGGGAGTCTGATGTTCTGGGTTCAAGTCTTGGCTCTGTCACCAATTTGCGGGGGCCTTGGCCCAGGTTCCTCCCCACTCTGGGCCTCAGTTTCCTCATCTGTAGAACTGAGGGGTCAGACAAGGTGAGCTTCCTGAGCTCCAGAGTCCAAGAGAAAACTGGGCAGGCAGGTATGGGGAGAAAGGAAAGGATAAATCCAACAAAAGCCAACTCTCAATTATCCGTGGGTGGAGCCAGTATGAATAACTGGATGCCACAGACATCCCAAAACCTCATTTTAAACAATCCCGTGAACCGCTCCCCCCCCCCCCAAAGCTTTTGTTTCTGAAAAGCCCAGCTGTGAACGGGTAGCCATGGCCATTTCTTCTGCCTGGGCTCCCCTAGCAGGGAGTACAAGTGGGGGGCCAGAGGGTAAACTGGCCGCTGGAAGACAAAGTTCTGCCAGGCCCCCTGCTTGGGCCCTGGAGTGGGGCTAGACCCTACTTCTACCTGCCCAAGCTCCTTTCCTGGCTTGGCCTTGGCTCCAGGTTAGGTGGTATTCTGGCCACCTAACCCTTCCAGGGTCTGCTCTTTGGTATGGAAGAAAGAATGTTTGCCCCACAACATTTTTCCAAGTGCATTTCTACCTACCAGGCTGAATTTCCCACTGGGTGAGAAGGGCGGAACCAGTGCTGGGCAGAGTTTTGGGCAATCCCAGCTGAGAGAGGGGGGCAGCAGCTGTGACTAGGGGACCAGATGTTGAGGCTGGGGCCTGCAGAACTCTTTGGTAGGTGTGCTGGGGAAGACTGCCGCTCCTGGCTCGCCCCTGCAGCTCCACAGGCCTCCATAGGTTCTGCATCCTAGGGGAGGCCAAGATGCCCCTTACCCAAGTGGGAAATTCGGATTTTAAAGGAGAGGCCCTGAGTTGGATGGGATGAGTGGGGGGTGCTGCCTTTTCTGAGACTGTAGAAAGCTCCCCTGGATCCCTCCTCTTCTCAGGTTATGGTTATTTTATCTTTCACAGATGACTGAGGCCAGAGGGGACACCTGGAAGGTACTGGGGGATCCTCCCTTCACCCAAAAGTGCCCGTATCAGGGTTGAGGGCCCTCCCTGGTTGTCAGGGCTATGTGCTAAGCAACAAAGGAGCCTTTCCCGAGCTGGGTGCAGTGGTGCATGCCTGTAATCTTAGCTCCAGAGGCTGAGGCAGGGGGATCATGAGTTCAAAGCCAGTCTCAGCAATGATGAGGCGCTAAGCAACTCAGTGAGACTCTGTCTCCAAATAAAATACAAAATAGGGCTGGGGGTGTGGGGATGTGGTTGAGTACCCCTCAGTTCTCAGTACCCTCCCTGGCTCTCCCAGATGATGAAGGGATCTCAGGAGCCAGCTGAAAAGATACAGCATTCCTCCCTCTGCCTCACTGCCTCCTCTCAAGGCTGTGAAGGGTCCCCAGAGATTTGCTAAGGTCTCAACTTCTACTGGGGATTCATCTTTTTTTTTTAAACATTTATATTTTAGTTGTAGGTGGACACAATACCTTTAATTTTTTTTTTTTAAAGAGAGAGTGAGAGAGGAGGGAGAGAGAGAGAGAGAGAGAGAGAGAGAGAGAGAGAGAGAGAATTTTTTAATATTTATTTTTTAGTTATCGGCAGACACAACATCCCTGTTTGTACGTGGTGCTGAGAATCGAACCCGGGCCGCACGCATGCCAGGCGAGCGTGCCACCACTTGAGCCACATCCCCAGCCCATTACCTTTAAATTAAAAAAAAAAATTTTTTTAATTGTATATGGACTCATTGCCTTTATTTGTTTTTGTGTGGTGCTAGGATCGAACTCAGAGCCCCATACCTGTGAGGCAAGTGCTCCACCACTGAGCCACAACTCCAGCCCCCTTTATTTTATCTTTATGTGTGCTGAGGATCGAACCCAGTATCTCACATATGCTAGGCGAGCACTCTTCCTCTGAGCCACAACCTCAGCCCGTGGGGGTTCATATTCTAGGGGACACCAGAGCCAGATCGAGGTGGGACATCATCTCTGCTCTAGCCTGTTGCTAGCCCTGGGTGTAGGGACTATGGCCCTAGCAAGGCTCATGGGACATGGCTGCTGGCCCCTGGGTTTCTGAGATGTCTGCCTAGGGTCCCACCTGCTAAATCCTAATTCAGATGTGCCAAGGGTGGGCACTGGATATTTTCAACAAGCACCTCTAATGCTGATAGGCCACAGTCTAGCCACTGTTTCCATCCCAGGAACAGGAAAGAACTCACCGATGATGGGTGTGGAGTGGGGGAATCTTTCACAGGGGCATAGCCTAGGCAGACCCAGGTTTCTGTCCTCTTCCAACTTGGTCCGATAAGCCTCAGCTATCTCTCCAATTAATAAAGTTTCATCCTTAGGTTCCCAAGCAGGACAGGAGGTGGTATACTGTGTGGGGGGAACACCTTGTAAAGATCCCTGGAAAAAATCCAACCACCACAAAAGCCTTCCACTGGCCTGGTGAACTTTGCTGGGGCCTGCATCCCTCACCTGATGCTGTCGTGTTAACCTGGTGGAGAGACCCACGTATCCCCAGTTAACAGAGGAAACTGAGGCTCAGGATGGAAAACTGCAATGGGCATGTGGGCCTGCTATGGCTAGGGATCCTGGCAGCTAGCTACCCTGTCTGGGAGTAGCAGGGCCCTTGCTCTAGAGGGAGGTTGACCAGGTGACTGTGTGCCCTGGTCCCCCAGCCTGTCCTTCCCCTGGAGGTGTCTCATCCCCAACCCCACGGCTCAGGGACCCTCCCAGGACAAGGCCTCCGGGAGCCTCCTTTACAGTTGGTCCCCAAGGAGTCCAGAAGTCCAACCTGGGAGGCCCTTCTGCAGTCCTGTGATTCCTCCCTCTAAGGGTCTCCAGGCTGGGCGGTCTCCGAGGCCGTGGCTCTGGGTCCATTCTCCCACCCCAGATGGAATGGAGGCTCTGACTAGCTGGTGGCAGGTTGGGAGGGGCCTGAGAAGCATGAAAATGGAAAGTGATTCCAGTTGAGGGACTTCCCATCTGGCCCTGGTGGGGGTTGGGTGTCTTCTAGTGCCCTGACTGTGGGGGTGGCTATGTGGGCCTTCCATGTCCTTTGTCTTTGCTGCCCAAAGAAGCCAGGTGTAGTACCCATATGGGAAGGGGCCCAGCCTATTGGTGGGACATGTGTATGCACCTGTTCTCTGGCTTTGGCAGATAGGACCTCATACCCAGTCCCTGATTCCCTCCTCCTGTGGCTAAGGGTGGTGGGAAGCCAGTGGAGGCCCCAGGAGACCCTTGAGGCAACTGAGTCAGACCACAGCTGGGAGCCTCTAGAACAGTCCTGCCCTATGGTCAAGGTCCAACATGGGCACAGTGTGCCCCACTGACACTGTAAAAGGTGTGTGGGGGAAACTCAGGACGTTAGGAATTTGGGGGTTGGCTTGAAGTGACATGAGGTCAGGGAAGATCAGAGGGGAATGAGGGCCTAGGGCTACTTGGCCTTGACCCCAACTCTACTCCTTGCCCCAATTCACTGCAAGGGCCTGATGTGAGGTAGATGTGTCCATAGGAAGTGTCATTCCCTTGTCCCTATTATACTGTCACTCCCTTATCCCAGACTGCCTGGGCTAGTTCTCCTTGGGCCTTGCCTTCTTTCATCCAGAGCCCCACTGTCCACTGCCACACCTCCATGCACACTGACCCCAGCTGTGATGCCCCCTACCTAAGGCTGTAGGGTCCTCCATCATCCTCCCTGTTCAGAAGTCCCTCCCGCCCACCCCAGCACAAACTATGTGTTGCAAACTATGCATCAAGGACATAAACTGGTTGCCTTGCTTGGTCTTATGGACCTTGGGACCTGCCTAATGTTTTTCCCTTTGGAAGGAAAAGGATGGGATTTGCTTTCCACCCCAAGTAGGGGAGGAGGGAGAGCATGGGGTGGAGCCTGAGGTTGTTTGGTGCCCTGTGGTACCTGGTCTTGCCTGGCTATCTGGGGCTCTGGGCCAGGGTCAGCTGGGAGTGGCAGGAGATGAAATGGAGGAGCTAGGCCCTTCCAGTCATCCCAGCTGACCAGGGTGATCCATATCATCTCTTCCTACCCCTTGTCTAGGTATTTACCTGGGTCCCTTGCCCCAGAGAGAATGAAGAGACATTCGTGTTAGGGGACATGGCCCTGCTTCTAACCTTGACTTTGGGAAGCCACTTCCCTCTTTGAGCCTCAAGCCCTCACATACCTTTCTGCTTCACCTGATGGGGAGACAAGAAATGAATCTACTCATTTGCTCCAACATCCACTGAGGACCAAGTGCTTGGGAGAGGGAAGAGCAGGTGCAAGGATGTCATGTGAGGTGGGTGACTGTGATGTTCTAATGCCAGTCCCACTCCAGGCCAGCTCCATCCTTTCAAAATGGGGAAACAGGCTTGCATCACCAGATCAGGCCTGTTTATCGACCATGGATCCCAAGGATTTCATATTGCTGCCCAATTCAGTCTGGGGGCAGGGGCCATGGGAAATGGGGCAGCAGTTTATGGGTTAAAGTCTTCCCTTTTTCATCCTCAGTGGACTTGGAGCTGCCCAGGGCCCCAGAGATATACCTACCTACTCCAAGTCTTCCTTCTTAAAAGGAGGTTCTGAAAGTTAGATGCAGGGAGGGGATACCTGAAGATAAGGGTCAGGAGACAGTGCACAGGACACTTCAAGAACCAGGCACACTCAGCATGCTCAAGAGCTGGTGACTTTGTGGCATTAGTGATGCATTAGCAAGTGCTTGGACCCAAGCTGTGTGCAGCAAGTAGCAGAGGGCCACTGTTGGGTGAGGCACCCTGCCTTCAACAGGGGCACATCCCCATTGAGGGGGCTCTTGGGCAACGGGAAGAGGCTGAAGCCAGAGAGGGTGAATCAGGGAAGACTTCCTGGAGGACACAGGCAGGAAGGAAGTGACAGCTAGAGACTTGGAAGTTGTGAAGCAGGAGCTGGCACCTGAGAGGCCAGCCATAGGCTCTGGAGAGGCCAGGATACTGAGAAAGGGAAGAGCTAAAGGGGCAAGCCAGAGGACAGGAGACTCTGGGATGAAAGGGCAGGTGACATTCTCCTCTACAAAGAGAGCACTTCATGGCTCCCCAGTCCAGCCCTCTCTTATGGGCGTCTTCCTCTGCTGCCTTTCCTTGGGCTCTGGAGTGAGGAGGTGACTCCCTGCTGCACTGCTGTGTTCTCTATGACCTTGGCAGTTCATTTGGAAATTGGAGAGAATACTGCCTCATTCATGGGGCCTCCAGGATGAACCAGGATGGTCCCCAACAAGGGCAAGGGACCCCATACTCCTGCCCCGAGACTCCTCACCCCACATTCATGACTGACTCAGATCTGCCCCCAGTCCTCAGCAGAGCAGCATACCCCAATACTGTTTCTTCACTGCCCATGTGTCCAGGTGCCCTTAAGGCCTGGTTCCATCTGACTTCTCATGGGGCACTTGGAACCTAGCAGAGGGCCTGGTTTGGAATGCACAAATGAGGCGGGAGAGAAGGGCCAGAGTCCAGAGACTGCCTTACCCGCTTTCTGCTCTCCAAGTTGGCAGGTGCAGTTGTTCAAAGTGGTCTGCCTCCGGGGTGATGGGAGAGGTGGGCCACAAACACTGCATTGGTGGGGTATTGCCTGGGACTTGCAAGGTGCCTGGGGGTGGGTCTGCCTGCAGCCAGGTTTGGTTTGGGAAGCAGTTTCATTTCCTCTGGGGACCAGACCTCCAACCCCCTAACCCTAAGCAGAGGCTCCTGAGTCTTGATTTCTGAGACTAGAGCAGGTTACCTTCATGTATTGTGTGTGCTCTTTGTGCACAGGTGTAACATATGCATGTGCCTGTATGTCTGAAGGCTGGGGCTGGGGCGGGGGCGGGGGGTGTTGTTCCCATTCACCTCCTATGGGATTCTGCTCAATGTTTGTGCTGGCCCCAAAGAGCTCTGGTGAGTGGCCCAACTCAGCCCGCCCACCAGGCTGCAGTGCTGCCCATGCCTGGCCGTGTTGGGTGTGTGTCTGGCTCCCCTAGTGTTGGCCCCTCCCAGGGATTTGGGCAGCCTAGCCCAACCCTGCTGTCCCTCCCTCCTTCCTTCCCAGCCAGGCAGGCGGGTGTGGGGGCTGCTTGGCGAGCTTGCCTCTGGCTGAGGCCCAGGTGCAGGCGGTGCTCATAGCCCCAAGCACCCCCCACAAGCTGGGCAGACAGGAAAATACCAGACATAGTTGTGCAAAGGTGGCTGCAGGCGGGCAGGCAGCAGGGGGTGGGGGCCACCAATGGAAGCCTGAGCCACCAGGACATGGTGAGGCCATTGTGCCAGGCTGGCCCTGCAGCATGTCTATATGAGGGTGCACGTGTGTGCTGGGACTCCCCTAGGCTTGGCATCACCCTCCCAGTTGGCAATGGACGAGGAAGTACATCTGGTGTGAGGCTGGTGAGGGGCACAGGGGAGACAGCCAGCATGCCTTCCAGCTGTAGCTCCCCAGTTACTACATGAGGCACCCTCTGCTCAGGGCTGGGAATGAGAATCATCAGGGTTACTAGTTAGTGGCAAGCAGGGGGACAAGGCTTGACCATTATTGGGATTCTTGAGTTACCAACCAGGAAACTGAGACTCAGAGTGATAGGGACCTGTCTGAGGCTTCACAGCCAGAGATGCCACAGGGGGCTGCAACCAGGTAGCCTGACTCCGGTCTTGATTTAAGAACATGAACATGCAGCATTCAGGGTTCCTGGCACACACTGTCTTCAGGTGCTACTTAGCTGGGCACTTCCCTGAAGCCCCCATTACAGAGGACAGAGTTCAGATTTGGCTGAGCCACCTGGGTACCCCTTGTATCCCCAGGGGTGGGCTGCTGGCTGGGTACCCTTGTGGGATAGGGAGGGGCTGTCTGCAGAGTCAGAGGTTTCCCAGGGAAGGCTAACCCCAGGGCCTTCCAGGAAGTGCTGCCTTCCCTGGCCCCTCTCCTGGGACTTGCTGGGCCCGGCCTCTGGACAAGCCCCTCCCTTAGGCCTGGGAGGAGGTCTGCTCTGGCTAATCCAGGCTTTCAGTACTCAGGCTCTGGAAGGTGCCTAGGGCCTGCTGTGGTCACCCCACAGGACAGCAGAGGCCCAAGGCTTTCTTGAGGGGTAAAGATCAACCAGTAGCTTTGGCAAAGCCAAGATTCTCCCAGGTTAGGTTCTCCCCCCAACTGTCTGTGGGTATAGAGCCTAGAGCCAGTCCTGCTTTGAGCACCTTACAGCTCTAGACTGCCAAAGGCTGGGTACTCAGCAGTGGTGACAATTCATATGACAAGTTTTACTAAGTACCTACTACGTGATTGGCCCTGTTCTAGGTGCTGAATATGTCATACTAATGGGAAGCACCAAGTCAGGATTGGATATGTAGCATTGCCTTGCTTTCTCCCCAAACCTCAGGTGGGATCCTGTTACTTTTATCATTCCACTTTATCCATGAGGATGTGAGGCTCAGGTGACATGGGCAGGAAGTAGCAAGGCCAGGTTGGGGTCCCAGGTGGTCTGCTCCATATTTGGAGCCATGGCCTTCTGCCTGTCAGAAAGGGAGGCCCTGCCCCTGCCTTCCAGCCCAGGTGGCTGGGCGGCCTACTAGGGTGGAGCTCTTGGCTAGAGCAGGGAGCCACAGCCAGTTCCCAGGAATGTGGGGCTGTGGGACCGTTTGCTTTGGCAGCATCTCTGCCTCCAGTGGGCCTCCCCACCCAGGTCTGCTCCCCCAGGTGCCCACCCATTGCCTTCCCTGCCGCCCCTTCTCCCAGGCTCTGCACTGAGACCCCACAAACCCCTTGACAGGGAGGGGGTGCCTGGCCTAAGCTCTTGGTCTACTTCTTCCCACATCCATGAGCACAGGAGAAAGTTTTGTCACTGACAAGCCACATGACCCTGGACAGGCCACTTAAGTTTCTCTGAGCCTCAGTTTTTGCATCCAACTGGGGATGAAACAGCACCTGCTGTAACAGGTGCCTCCCCTCTGGCCTTCCATTTCAACATCTGTTAAGAACAGGGTGCCCAAGCTGGACTTGCCACAGCTGACCAAAGGGACAGTATCAGGACTATCCCAGGAATATGGAGTACCCCTCAAGTTGCGCTTGGCAACACTAATACACTGGTGGTCACTCACCTGACCTACGCTGCTGTAGGGTGAGTAGGGAGGTTGCCCTAGTTTAACAGAGGGCTCTGTCCTCTCTGCTTCTGCCAAGGAAACTAGTCAAGTTAGGCTGTTTGTCAGTTCGTAGTTCCTCATCTGTCAAGCCCCACTCTGTCCAGTACAAATAACCCCCAACCCACCCTGCACTTCTGCCCCTCCAGGCTGAGGGCAGGAGGAGCCAGTTCTAGCAGTTTTCTGTTAGCCTGGTGACCTTGAGCCTCAGTTTCCCTAGCAGGGTCGGGGCCTGCGGTTGGGAGGGTGGGGATGGAAGCACCCAGACCCGCCCTCTGGGGGTGGCAGTAGGGTTTACCCGGCCAGGCGCTGCAGCTGGGGGCCGCTGCAGCTGGGGGCCGTCTGCTCAGGACTGCCGCGGGCGCACAATAGCAGCCATTGTCTCGGCCCGGCCGGCGGGGGGCCCGCCCAGCCCACCCTCCGGGTGACCCCCGCCCCAGGGTGGGGGAGGGCCGTCCACAGCCCCCGCCGCCCCGGTGGTCCCTGCGCCGCCCCCGCGCGCTTCCTCCTTCGCCGCCGCCGCTTCCTCCGGCTCCCTCCGCTCTAATTAGTTCCTTTTGCAGCTGGAGAAGCCGCGCAAGGCCGGGCCGCGCGGCCTACCCCGCGGGACATCGGCGTGGGAGCGCCGCGCGCGTCCCCGGCCGCCCTGTGCTAGCGCTGCGAGCCGCGGCCGCGGGTCGCTGATCGCAGCTCCACGCCGCGGGAGCAGGGCGCGAGGCTCACGCCTTCCAACGCGCCGGGAGGTTCCGCGGGAGGGAGGTGACCCGCGGGTCGGCACGCTCCACCCCGCCACATCGGGCCCTGCACCTCGCCACCTGTCCAAGAGGGATGGGCTCCTGCCTCGGGACCGCCCCACCGCGATGGAGAGACCTCGCGGACAAAGCGGCCCTAGGTCCACCGCTGGCTAAGCTCGTCTTCTCTGAGCAAGGCAGGCGGCGCTCCGCCCTTCCGAGGGTCATCGCGCCCCGCCCCCCCATGCCTTAAATCAGGTGATGGTGTGGCCAGTGCAGGAGGTGATGGGACTCGAGGCATTAAAGAGAACAGGAACCGGGCTCTCCTTCCTGCCCTTTTCACCCATCCTCGGAACAAAGAGCAGAGCCAAGCCGGTGCCTGTGGATGGGGGTGGGGGAACACTTTGAGGTTGGCCAAGATCAGAGCAGGAGTGGGGTTACAGGCCATCTCCCTAGGGGGTAGGTCCCTGCGGAGGGAAAATTCTAGGCAGGCTCGTCTTGGATGGGATTGCTAGGAGGTGAGGGCTTTGGAATGGCTCCTTCCTTTCCCAGGAGCAGGAGGTGGTGCCTGGGCTGAGTTCTGGCTTCCATAGGAATGAACCCTTGCCTCCCTGGGTAGAACTCAGCACCAGGATGGGGTCGGGGGGGGGGGGGGGCTGGGGGGCTGGGCCTGCTGATGGGGGGACTGTGCCCCCCCCATAGAGCTGGCTTTTCTTGGGACCTCCCCAGTTTTGAGACAGGGAACCAGTTTTAAGGCAGGTTCAAAGAACAAGGTGACCCAGGGCCATGGCTCCTCCCACAGCTCCCTGGGAGGGGTGGAGGGGATAGTGGGGCAGGTGCCAAAAGATGTTGCTTGGGCATCATTGCCAGCGAGAGTCAGCATCCACTTGGATTCCCAGCTCCCCAAACATTATGCCTGTGGTTCCCTTCTTTGGAAGGGTTGGGGTGGAGGTGAGGACAGGGGGTATGGGGAGGCCTGTGGCCCTGGGCCAGCAGAGGGACCAGGCCACCAGCCCTTCCTGGCTCCTGAATTCTTAATCAGCATAAATATTTACTTCCTTCCTCTCCTTCCAGGCTCTCAGCACAGAGGAGCTTTGGGGAGGTTGGACTGGGCCTGTGTCTAAAAATAAACAGGTGGAAGGACAGGCAGACACAGACAGAGAGACATAACTAGGGAGGTGGGGGTCAGGCAGAGGACAGCTCCCTGCTCAGGGAAATGGAGGAGGGGACCCAAGGTCATCCATCACTGCCACCTACCCACCTGCAAGCTGGGATCTAGGCCTACTGAGGAGAAGGGTGGTGCTCTGGTCCCACCTCCTTTATATTGTTGGGAATGCTTGATCTGTGTATGGTAGGGGGTATGTGGCACACATAGATCTGACAGCTCCAACAGGGACAAGTCACAGACCTGGGTCTTGAAGCCAAGAGTGGCCCACCCATGCTCTGATGATGCAGGCCTGGGAGGGGTGGACAACTTCTCTATGCTCAGAGACTCCATGTTAGCCATGCATATATTGTAGGATCTGGGGATTGTCCCAGCAAGTAGGGGGTCTCAAGTGAAGGAAGGGACTATTTCCTGTGTGCTTGGGGAGTCTCTGCATAAGCTTTGAATTTGTAGGAGGTAGAGGGGAAGGATGAACTGCATCGAGTGGGTGAAGTTGCCAAGGGGCCTTAGTCTAGAGAAGGAATGAGAGGGGACATTGGGGGTTGTCATCCCTGTCCTATTCCTGAGAATGTTCCAGCAGCTCTGAATCCCTATGTGCACTAGCCTCACCACCATCCTGCCTCCCCAGGACACAAATTTGGATGCAATTTTCCAGGTGGTGGCCCACCCACCATGTCCACCCTTTTGTATTAAATACAGCAAGTGACAGGATCTCATGTTAGTAGAGATTTACAGGGTGCATCAGTCTTCATGAACAAAGGCCAGGAAACAGTGGGAGTGTTTTCTCTGTGTAAAGACTGCTGCTGGGAGAATAAAGTGTTGAACTTGGAGGGATGAGCTGACAGCTTGGTCAGAGGACCCTGAGTCCATTTATGTGAAAATTACACCAGTGAGAAATTATATGAAAATTATAGCATGAGACATATAATGGAAGAGCGTTATCACCTTACTGTATGTGGTTTTTATGTACTGAGCTGGTCTGCTCCACCAGCCCAGCTCTGGCCAGCCTGACCACAGTCCCCATCTGCCCCCTGGTGGCAGCCCAGAGCCCTGTGGCTCCCATTGGCTTGTGGATGCCTCTCCTGGCCCCACCTGGGAAGTGTCCCCAGTCCCTTGAGGCCAAACTCTGCATTACTTGCCTGAGACTTCCCTATCAGCAGGGCTGGGCTCTCTTGGAGGTGACAGAGCTACTTGCTGAGAATAGACAAGGGTGGGCATAGAGGGGGCACTAACATTTGATTGTGAGGAATATCAACTGGCACCTTGAGGACACTCCTTGCCCACAGCCTGCTTCTAGGTCTTCAGACCCAGACCAGGCAGGCTCCCCCTCTCAAAGAAATGACTGCGGGGGGGGGGGGGGGCTGGGAATATAGCTCAGATGGTAGAGTGCTTGCCTTGCATGAATAAGGTTCTGGGTTCAATTCCCAGCATCACCAGAAAAAAAAAAAAAAGAAATGACCAGTCAGAGGTCTGGCCTTGAGTTTCCTAGTTCTGCCACTTCTCTTTGACCTGAGGCAGTACCTCTAAAATTCAGCATTCATGGCAGAATGGAGGCCTTGAGCCTCTCCCAAAACTTGGAGGAAGTGGGCGTGGAACCTCTGAATAGGTGGTTGGTTCTTTCCGTAAGAACCTAGGGTCCAGATTGCTCCCTCTCTGCTCATTTGGGCTTTTATGGGTATAGCTTGAGGAGGAGCCTGGGGTCAGAGTCACAGTACACCTTCTGTCCTTCCCCAGGTTCCTGCCTAAAGATCAGCTGGGTGCCCTCTTCTGCCTGCTATCCCCTCCAACGCCAGCACCCAATCACCATGCACTCCTTGGACGAGCCGCTTGACCTGAAGCTGAGCATCACCAAGCTCCGAGCGGCGAGAGAGAAGCGGGAGAGGGTGCTGGGTGTGGTCCGGCACCGCACTCTGCACAGGGAGCTGGGCCTAGTGGATGATAGCCCCACACCTGGCTCCCCAGGCTCCCCACCCTCAGGTACTGCACCAGGCAGGGTGGGGGACTTGCACATGACTGAGCATTGACAACAGTAAGAAGAGCCAAGGTGTGTCCACCAGAGCACAGCCACAGCCCCTGGCTTCTACCAGTTTAGAGTGCTACCCACAAGTTTGTCCATTCATCCTCCCAACAGTTCAGTTTTGAAGGGAGCAGAGAGCTGAGACATAGAGCCAGGGTTCAAACTGAGGGCCCTGGGAGAATTTGGTAAGGGGTTTCAGAGGTCTAAAAGTAGTAGCATAGGTCCCAAGATCTCACCTGGGCTTTGAGGTGTTGAGGCTGGTCAACCAGGGAGCCAGGTGAGTTCAAGTTCTTTTCTATTATTCATCCTGTGTGCCAGACCAGTCTCCTCTATAAAATGGGTACTTCCTCTTTCATCCCATTTTGTCTTACACAGTTGGCTGAGTGCTCAGGGTGATGAAAGTCCAACAGCCGAAGTATCATTACATCTGTCAGATGTGCAGGCTGCTCCCACAGTCCTCTGGGGGGCCTAGCTGACATCTGCTCCCCGCGTCACAGTGGGGATCCTGAGGTGGTAGGACCTGGCCCACCAGGACTCTTGACTCCAGCATCTTGAATCATGCCTTTCCCTTAGGCTTCCTGCTGAACCCCAAGTTTCCTGAGAAGGTGGATGGACGCTTTTCTGCAGCCCCTCTGGTGGACCTCAGCTTGTCACCACCATCTGGACTGGACTCCCCGAATGGAAGCAGCTCACTCTCCCCCGAGCGCCAGGGCAATGGGGACCTGCCTCCAGTGCCCACTGCCCCGGTAAGAAGGGTGAGGATTTTGGAGAGGTGTATTGGTTTCCTGGGGCTCTGTAACATTATTCTCCCACAGTTCTGGAAGCTTAAGTCTACAAAGTGTTGGCAGAGCCATGTTTCCTTGAAAGCTTCAGGGAACAATCCTTTCTTGCCTCCTTGGCAGTCCTAGTCTGGTACCCTTATCACCTCAGTCTGCCCCATCTTCACATGGCCTTCTTCCCTCTGAGCTTCTGTGTCCTCATCTTCCTCTCTTTTCTTTTATAAAAACACCAGGTACTGAATTTAGGCTACCCTAATCCAGCAGGACCTCATTTTAACTTGATTACATTTGTGAAGACCCCATTTCCAAATAAGGTCACAAGCACAGGTACCAGGGATTAGGACTTGAATGTAGCTTTTTTGGGGACAACATTCAGCCCATTCCAGAAGGGGACAGAAGGGGTCTGGGTCTGCAAGGGGGTCTCAGGAGGCACTGACCAGCTCTCCCCCTTGCCCTTACTCCCAAGGACTTCCAGCCACTGCGATATTTGGACAGTGTCCCCAGCTCCTTCCAGTTCTTCCTACCCTTGGGCTCTGGGGGGGCCCTGCATCTGCCTGCTTCCTCCTTCCTCACACCCTCCAAGGACAAGTGCCTCTCGCCAGAGCTGCCCCTGCCCAAGCAGCTGGTGTGTCGCTGGGCCAAGGTGAGTGGGGGCCATGAAGAGTGGTATGGGGCCCAGGGCAGGGGCCCCACACAGGCTCAGAACCCTGCCTGGCTCCACAGTGTAACCAGCTCTTCGAGCTCCTGCAAGACCTGGTGGACCATGTCAATGACTATCACGTCAAGCCTGAGAAGGACGCAGGGTATTGCTGCCACTGGGAGGGCTGTGCCCGCCATGGCCGTGGCTTCAACGCCAGGTGAGGGAGCAGGGGCAAGGGCGGGAGGAAGGGGCTTAGTCTTCAGCAAGCTGAGCGTGCCCCTGTGCCCTCCCTGGAGCAGGTACAAGATGCTCATCCACATCCGCACGCATACCAACGAGAAGCCGCACCGCTGCCCCACCTGCAATAAGAGCTTTTCCCGCCTGGAGAACCTGAAGATCCACAACCGGTCCCACACAGGTAAAGAGGCCTGGTTGGGGGTCTTTCCTACATAGGAGAGCTGGTCAGGCTGGGGACAGAAAGGGCAGGCACCCAGCAGGCAGGAAGGAAGGACTGGGCCTTAGCAATGAGGAACAAATCTTATTGATCATGACCCTTTCAGAAGGCCACTTGCTGGGGAAGCCCTTCCTATGGGTCAGACCCCAACATATACTGAGCACGGACACAACTTCCTGTGTCCTATCTGTATGATCTAATAGCTTGCTACCTCAGGACAGCAGAGACTGGGTCTGCATTGCTCCCTAGTCCCTGAGCCACAGCCAACTCTTATTCACAGAACCACAGAACTAGTTTTACATTGTCTAATCACCATTAAAAAGAAAAGAAATAGATGACATTAATTTTTAAGTTTTTATTTTTTAGTTGTACTTGGACACAATACTTTTATTTTTATTGGTGCTGAGGATTGAACCCAGGGCCTTGCATATGCCAGGTGAGCGCTCTACCGCTGAGCCACTACCCCAGCCCCAATTATATATTTAATTGAATCCAATATATATATATATATTTTAGAGAGAGAGAGAGAGAGAGAAATTTATTTACTTTTTAGTTTTTGGTGGACACAACATCTTTATCTTTATGTGGAGCTGAGGATTGAACCCAGTGCCCCGCGCATGCCAGGCGACCATGTTACCGCTTGAGCCACATCCCCAGCCCCAATATATATATTTAAACTGTTACCATTTAAATCATTTCAATTTAAAAAAAAAAAAATCAGTAAGACACTGAAAACCCTTACTTCAGACGGTCTTTGAAACCTAGTGTGGTGTTTCTTTTTCTGGTCTGTAAGTCACTCTCACAGCACATCTCTACTTGGACCAGCTGCATTTCAAAGGCACAGCAGTCAGCTGGTTGCTGTCCTAGCCAGTGCAGTGGTAAAGGCTTAGTAAATATGGAGCCATTTTGAACAAGGCCAAATGAAAGGGCACACTAGTGAACCCACCTAGAGCTACATAAACTCCAAGGTGGAGTTCTGCCTGCTTAAGTTTACCAGCTGCAGTGGGGCAACCTGATGGTATACAGCAAGGCCTTCGTAGAGCTGGGGCTTAACCAGGTTGGGTTCTGCCTGCAGCAGCCAACTGAGTCAGCTCTTGTGCTACATTGCTGGGGATGCCCCCTAAATCACAGTCCTGGCTCTGAGAGATCTGGGCCTGGGGAATGCTGAGGGTGTGGGTGGGAATACCTGAGAGTAGGGCAAGATCCCCTTATGTGGCCTACCCCTGCAGGTGAGAAGCCCTATGTCTGTCCCTATGAGGGCTGCAACAAGCGCTACTCCAACTCGAGTGACCGCTTCAAGCACACTCGCACCCACTACGTGGACAAACCCTACTACTGCAAGATGCCTGGCTGCCACAAGCGCTACACAGACCCCAGCTCTCTGCGCAAGCACATCAAAGCCCATGGCCACTTCGTGTCTCATGAGCAGCAGGAGCTCCTGCAGCTACGCCCACCCCCTAAACCACCACTGCCTACCCCTGACAGCAGCCCCTATGTTAGTGGGGCTCAGATCATCATTCCCAACCCTGCTGCCCTCTTCGGAGGTCCCAGCCTGCCTGGCCTGCCCCTGCCCCTGGCCCCTGGCCCCCTTGACCTCAGTGCCCTGGCCTGTGGCAATGGCGGGGGTGGTGGGGGTGGTGGGGGTATTGGTCCTGGGCTGCCAGGTCCTGTTCTGCCCCTCAATCTGGCCAAGAACCCACTGCTGCCCTCTCCCTTTGGGGCTGGTGGACTGGGCCTGCCTGTGGTCTCCCTCCTCACTGGCTCCGCTGGCGGCAAGGCAGAGGGGGACAAAGGGCGTGGGTCAGTGCCCAGTAGGGCCCTGGGCACAGAGGGCTGCAAGACTCCCCTCGAAAGGACGGAGAGCAGCCGCTCCCGGCCAAGCCCCGATGGACTCCCCCTGCTTCCAGGCACTGTGCTGGACCTGTCCACAGGCGTCAACTCAGCAGCCAGCAGCCCAGAGGCACTAACTCCTGGCTGGGTGGTCATCCCACCAGGCTCTGTGCTACTCAAACCAGCTGTAGTGAACTGAGCCTGCTTACCTACCTACCAGCTATGACAGCTCAGCCAGCAGCTCTGGGCCCCACCCTGACGAACAGAAACTCTTCTGCGAAATAGCAATAATGTCCTACTGCCCTGGGGCCTGGTGGTCTGTATTCCCTGGGAAGCTGCAGTCCCAGATGAGTTGGGCAGCAAGGATGGTGCTAGAAGGTCATTGTTGCCTTCCCAGGTCCCAAGTGAGGACTTGGCCCTGACCATGCTCTTGGATGCTGAGGCCTTGCTCACCCTCAGGTCCCTGCCCCACAGCTGAGGCCCTCTGCCCATCCTCCACCAGACCCTTAGTCTTTGGTTTCCCACCCTGGTGCCTCCTTCATCCCAGGGCCAACCTGAGCAGGTTGTCTTCCCTCACTTGCCCACTTATCAGCCACAGAGGCCAGCAGTGACTGCTTTCCGTGTCCCAACACTGGGAGCAGGCAAAGTCGCATCTGCCCTCCTGCTGGTCTGGACCACCCCCAACTTCATGTGATGAGCTGTGAGGAGCCCCCACGGGGCCACAGCACCCCTGCAGGCTCACCCTAGACCCCTTTCCCTCTGGCCTACCCCCTGGAGGGAGAGAAGATAAGATGCAGACCCTGGCTAAGCCACAGGAAGAAGCCATGCTGTTCCCCACCCACCCCTATGACAAGGTGCCTTCCTGCTCGCTAGAGAAGGGAGGCCTGCTTGGTCAGCTGCCGTCATCCCTCATTCAGCCTGAATCAGACTGTACTGCCAGAGGGCCAGCAACATTCCCAGGTGAAGGGCCAGCTGACTACTCACTTGCCCCTATACCCTGGAATGATCCGACTCAGGCATCCTGAGCGTATGGGAAACATGGAGCCAGGGAGGGAAGGTGTCAGATGGACAGTCCTGGTGCTAGGACTTAATCTAGGCCCAACAGGCAGGGCCAGGCCAGGCTCCATCTTTGTCATCCCAGCTGGGACTGGCCTCACAGAGAGGCCTACAGGGCACTGGTACTGAGGCAAGAGGTAGCTTCTGGTCTTAAGGCACCAAGACAGCATGCAGGGGAGGAAGTGGAGGAAGCTTTCTGGCCATTGACTGAGGCCTGGGTCGGTGGGAGACTGGGCAGCCAAGCATGGCTACGGGAAGGCCCAGCCCCTCTGCCTGGGAAGAGCTGGCTGGAAGAAGAAGCTGGACTTGGGATGTTGTTGCCTCTGGCTTTTTCTCAGTTGAGCCTGATCCTAAGAGACTCCCACTCAGCCAGCTCCCCTAGGGTCTAGCTACTATGCAGGGGCCAGAGTATGCCAAGGATATAGGATATTGGTCCCACTGCCCAATCTCCAGAAGCTAAGCTATCCCAGCATGTCCCACCCAACCAACCCTGGGCCTTTTGTTCCCTTCCTGCCAGCAGCTGGGAGCTCTGGCTTCTAGAGGACTGCAAAATGGCCAACCCTCTCCAATTCCCCACCCATAGAACAAAAGAGCCACCAGATGGCAGTGGGGTCCTCCATAGCCCTATGGTTCCTCTGAGCAGTTCTGATCCCACTCTTTCCTGGACTGCCCTTCTGTCCCAGAAGGGTCACCCTGACCTGGCAGTCCCTGCTGCTGGTCTTAGAACCCCAGTCCTGACAGGGCCTGGCCATGCTGGCTCTGCCCCTTGATGGGGCTGTGAGCAAGGTAGAAAGGAGCTGGTCTCCTTTCTTTGGGTCCACCCTGGATCCAAGCACCCCCCTCATCCCTGTTAGGGCCCTAGGCCTTCAGTCCCTAGCTTGGGGGATGTATGGTTTGACTCAAGCCCAGGAGCAGAGGAATAGGGCACTGGAAGGTGACATTAGCTCAGCATGTGATTTGGTGATAGACCAGGCTTGGAAGGCCAGTATACTTTTTGTTGTTGTTGGTTTATTGTTGCACATTCCAGGATATCAGTATTTTAACAGGTTCTAAGTGCCTTTCTATTGTAGCTTATGTTTTTCCTCCTCTTGGCTCCATTGCTGTTAGCATAGAGTTTAAAAAAAAGAGATAAGCTAATGACTATAACAATATATTCCTCCATGTGAGAGGAAGTTTATAAAGAAACAATAAAAGTGAGTTGCAAAGATGGTTTCTGTGTCATGAACATGCTAGGAACGGGGCTGACCTTAGACTGTCTGCCTTGTGCTCAGCTTTGGGGCCTCCCAACTATATTACCTAAAGCCCCTGATCTGGGTTTCTCTTCAGCCTTTAGGTGCCAGCCTCAATGTGAGGCTGAAAGCAGGTCAGCCCAGCCGGGAACTGGAAGGAAAGAAGCATGAGGGTTGGGTTCTGAGGAGCAGAGATGGAAGATTCTGGACTAAGCATTACAAGGTTCAGGTCCCTAACCTACTATGACTGGTGAGCCATGCCTTGGTCCAGGGATAGGCTGGCCAAGGTTCTCCCTCAGTCATATACGGGAGCATTCTGCCCAGCTCACCAAAAACATCATATCCAAGCCTGGGCCAGAGGCTTTCACCCTGAGGGTGGGGCAGGAAAAGACCTGTGGGATGGTAATGGGTTTCCATCTGGCAGGATGCAAGGGAGGGAGGGGAACTAGGTGCCATGGGAGCAGGAGCAGCTGTGTGACCCCTCAGGCAGGCTCTTACATGGTGGGACTGCTCAACAATCTCACCACCTGAACCCAGCTCCTGAGGCTGTTAGTTGTTGCCTCCTGGGTCCCCAGCAGAGCCCTACAATAGGCAGGAAGAGCAACTGGCCTCCTGGAAATGGGATACATGCACAGGAGAAACATGGAAGAGATTTATTACCAAGCTATAAGTTAAGAGGTGGCAGGGAGAGGAGAGCTGCATGGTCACGTTCTGGGCACCTGCTCTTTCTCTTTCTCTTCCTGGGCCTGGATTCTGAGTTCCTCATCCAGGCGCTCCTTTGCCCGGACAACCTGGAAGGAGGTGAAAAATCAGGGCTCAGCAGAGCCTCTACCTTTTGCCCCTCACCTATAGACAGGATTCTTCATTTCGTGGCTCAGGCTACCTTTCTGGAGGGCAGCCCTCCTCCACAGGAGCCCTGAAGGCTAGGTTTCTGCACCAGTAGACCAGTGTTGGTCCGGTACACACCACCAGTGGCTGCTCCTGCTCCTTCAAGGTCTGAATGCTGGGAGGGCCACTGTCCCTTCAGCTGAGCCCAGCTGAACCCTACAGAACTGGGCAGCCAGAGGAGTGGCAATTTGAGGGGGTGGGTGTCCTGAGGCTAGGGCACCAGGGAAAGGCCTGGCATACCTCACTTACTACCTGCCAACTCCCTAACTGCCAGGGGTCCCAACTGAGGAGAGGAGGTATGTGGCTTATCCTTCTTGAAGAATCAAAGAGCACTTACCTTGGACTGTAGGTAGAAGGAGCCGCCCACGGATTTATCATTCACCTTAAATAGATGTTCATAGTTCTGCAGGGGAGAAGAGACGGAGAGCAGACTGCAAACTCTGAATGAGACACCAGGAGAAGCTGACGATAAGGGAAGTTAAAGGGCCTGACCTCTATACCCCATATGCCACACTGTGCAACTCAGGAGGCTGCTATGACCTAAAGGGGCAGAGACAGGACAGATGCCCATAGAGGGACAACTTGGCTGCTACTACCAACAGCTCTGCCTCTGCAACTGCCCTGCCTGGGGCCTAAAACTTAACAAGCAACAGTGGCTTCCTCAGTGGGAGTCCCAGCTGGCTTCAGTCAGACCCACTGCACTTACCCACTTCTGCCAAGCCTCCCCTACCCCAGTCTTACGGCCTTACCTTCTGGACCTCCTCAGGACTCAGTTTGGAGATGTTGAGAATCTGCTGGGCCTCCTGAAGACTGAGGCCAGAGAGGTTGGATGCAGCTGCAGACTGGTGCCCAGCTCGTCCCCGGGCATCAGCTGCGGCTCGGCTGGCTGTGTGGACACATGGGTGATCGCTCAGCCCTCCATGGCCCAAAGCTCCCCCTGAGCCTTCCGGATGGGTGGCTCACCCCTGCCAGGTGGCACAGAGGAGACATACAGGAACAGAAGTGGCCAGGAGTAGCTCTTCTCCAGGACTGGTTTCTTTTGGGGGAGGGGGCAGGAAAGTAAGGACAGACAAGCCTTACTGGAGGACAAGGTCTGACCATCGAGCCTGGGTTATGGTCCCCTACTAGATCATGAGCTGACCTAGTCCTCTTCTCCCCCTACCTCTGGTCCCAGGGGCAGAGCAAATTGGGGCACTTTAGGATATGGGGACCAGGTGGAGTGAAGCTGTGGCCAAGGGAGGAGCAATAGTTCTGCTGGGACCTGGCTGCCCAGCCAGCACCCAGACCACCAAAGCAAGCTTGCCTCTAGTGACACTAAAATCAGAAGCCAGTAAACATTTCTTTACAGGGTCAGATAAAAAATATTTTAAATTTGGTCAATTTCACCTGCATTGGAATTACTCAGCTCTCCCTGATCGCAGCCAGAGGATGTGGCTATGTTCCAGGAAAACTTAATTTACAAAAACAGATGGTCAAGTGGGCCAGTTTGCCAGCTCCTGACCAGGATGTTCATGTTAACCAAGTCTCACTGGACATAAACCTCTCTCTCACATGGGAAGATCCCAGTCTGGCATTACCCCCTACCACAAAAGAGTGCCCCAAGCCACCCAAGCCACAGAATGCTTTCTCGTGGAGGGAATCACTGCATTCATGACCAGGCTGAGCTACCAAGGAAGATCTGACCTGGGCAGAAGCTCTCAACTCATAGGAGAGAGGGGCCCATGCTTACCTGCAAACTCCTGCCGCAGGGCCCGAGCAAAGGCTCTGCCTACCACCTGTACGCCCATCACAATGATTTGGGCCAGGTACTTGGCCTGTGGGTAGAGTAGGCATCTGGTTAGAAGGCTGCATTCTCAGGGCCTACAAAGTGGGGAGTCTGGAGATGGCTGCTGAGGAACTGAGAGTATGGGGTATAGCACTGTAGCCACAGGCCACCTTCTCCAAAGTGCCCTGATAAAAAGCTTCTGCTTGGGGTGGCTTCAGATACTTACTGGAGTCTCCAGAAGCAGACTGGTCCCCCTTGACCTTCGGGAAAGTCAGAGAAAAACCAAAGCAATGTGGCTACAGGGGATGGAGGGCACTGATATTAGTAAGAAACACTGTGACCTGGGATCCAGAACACAGGGACAGTCCCAGACCTGTTACCAATTCACCCTCTATCCCAGAACTGACAATGACTCTTCCTGTGCTTCTCAGATTATCTGGTCCAACCTTCTTTTTACCAGTGGGGAAATTCAGACCCATTCTAACCATAAAGTCCTATGACTTGGAGTTCATTCCATTCAATACAAAAAAAGTTACCACAGGTCTACTTAGAATATACAGTCTCCAGCTTTAGGAGCTAAAGGCCCATTAGGAGGGTAGTTAGACAATCACAGGAAGGACCTTCTGATTATCAAGAGTAGGGCTAGTTCATTTGTTCAGCCACTGGTTCGCCTACTCCTTCAAACACTAGCCAGAGTCTACGCCACCCACTGCACAGCACACACGGAGCCTGGTCCCTGTCTTGAGCTGGCCACATACTTACATGGCCTGGCATGGAAATCAACTGCAGCAAAGCAAGGTTATACAGACCCCAGACTATGATTCAGCATGCCATAGACATACCTCACTAAGACACAACCAGACACTCAGTCAGTAGAGGGAAAACTGAGGAATGAGAGAGGTTCTGGGAGAAGATGGTGCTTCTCCTGGGCTAGGTTCTGAAGAGCAGATAGAATCGTGATGGGAATCTTAGGACTCTGAAGCAGAGGAACAGGGTAGGGGAATAAGATACATCCTGGGAGCAGCCAGAGATAAGAACAGAAAGGCATATGACATGGGAAAATATAATTTATAGACTATATTGTGACATGCAGATAACAGGCAACACGTATAAAAAATGATCCTGTGTCCAAGAAATGGTACAAACAGGGTTGCACAGAGGACACAGGAGACTGCTCACAATGGGTTAACAGTGTTCATGTGGCAGAATCAAGTAAGTTGCCCTTTCTTCTTTGTACTTTCCTGTGGTTAGAGTTCCCCTTGGTCAGCAAGTACTGATTGAGCTTGTGTGCCAGGCACTGTGCCAAACATGTTCTATTGTTTGTGCCATATAATCCCTATAACTCAAAGGGCTTAGTGACCAAGGACAGGCAGCTAGTACTTGAGTGAGGGAGAAGGAACCCAGAGCTGGCGCTATGTGACAAGGTAACTGCAGGCTGCTGCCTCACAAAAATCCCAAGATAAGGCAGGGTGACTAAGCAAACTGATCCAGAAGCCAAAGAGGGGCAGGGGCTGTCAGATTCCAGTGGAATTCGGACTCCAGAAGTGACCTAGTTTGGCTTTCAAGGCCTTGCCCTTCCCTAACAGAAGGGATGTGATTATGGGCCATCAGGGGAATGAATAAACAGAATTTGGTTTGCATTTCACAAGTAGGTGGAAATTTCATAAGTTCTGGATTTCATACAAGAAAGTAAAGCCTAAAGAAGACCCTCATGTAACCAAAGGCAAGAGTGCAGCCAGCTGTACTGGAGGTGTACGAGGAATAGCAGTGTGCTTGCTGACTGTGTAATCTCACCTGTCTTCTGTCCTCCTTGCCTAAAAGCTACAGGCTCTCAGGTGGAATACTGGCCTTGCAGGACAGGGCAGTCACTACCTCCAGAGGTTCCCTGAGCCTGGAAAACCCCTTAGGTGATCTCACCTCCCACCCAAAGCCTCTGTCCTCTGCTGCCAGAGGCTTACATAGTCTTGTAATCACTGGTTACTTTTCTGCTGAGGCCAATGACCATTGCTAAATAATGCACATTAAGAGGAAAGACTGGGCTGGGATCGTAGCTCAGTGGTAGAGCGCTTGTCTTGCATGAGTGAGGCACTGGGTTTGATCCTCAGCACCACATAAAAAATAAAGATATTATGTCCATCTACAACTAAGAAAAAAAAAAAAAAGGCTGACAGCTGGCTATACCTCAGTGATAGAGTCCTTGGTTAGTATGCACAAAACCGTGAGTTCAAGCTCCAGTACCCGAAAACAGAAAACAAAAACACCAAGGCTGTAACTGGGAAACTTCCCTAACCATGTCCTCCATGTTTTAAATCAAAGTTGTGCTGGGTATGATTGCACATGCCTGTAATACCAGAGACCCAGAGGACAGAGGGATTATAAATTCAAGGCCAGCCTCAGCAATTTAGCAAGGCCCAAAACATGTTAGTGAGACTTGTCTCGAAATAAAAAATAAAAAGGGCTGGGGATGTAGCTCAGTGGTTTAGTATTCCTTGGTTAAATCCAAGTACCAAAAATGAAAAATGAAAAAAATAAATAAATCAAAGTGGCGTGGTAGCCTGTGGTTCTACTGTCCAGAACTCTCTACAACTGTAGAGAAGGCAGGATTGGCCCACAAAGTTTCAGCAGCTACCCTGGCTGGTGGAGGGAGCTGGATAGAGGGCAGATGGAGACCACCAAAGTTCCTGCAGGGTCACCTCCTACAAACCACTGGGGAAGGAGTATGGTATAGTGGTTACAGAAGGCTCTGGGATCACCTGTGGCCAAATCCTGGCTGTGTGGCCCTGGAAAAGATCTCAATCCCTCTGAGCCTATTTCCTCACCTATAAAATGAGGACAATGATAGAGCTGTCACAGAGATTATATAATGCCTATAATGTGTCTGGCATGGACCTTAATAATACAGTAGGTGATCAGTAAGTGTTGCTTTTCATTAATTACTGCTGTTTCACAAAACTTGGCAATGGCTAGACAGTATGGAGTAACAAAGTTTATAATAAAGCAGTTCATTTGATTCCTCAGGGGTGAAGGATGCAAAATGCTGTATTCCCCAGGGAGCCAGGAAGCAGTTAGGGAGATACTTAGACTGGAAACCTAACTTTGCTTCTCACTAGCTGGGTGTCCCTGGGCAAGTTACTCAACTTCTCTAAACCCTGTTTTCTTATGTGCAAAAAGAAAAGAATACATTCCTTATAGGAGAGTCATAAAGCCATAAAGGAATGCATGTAAAACCAACTGGACATACAGTGGCAGGCCGAAGCAAGAGTTCAACAGCTGGCTTTACTTCTAGACCAGACCCAGTTTGGTGTTAATGGTCTGGCAATCAGGTGGTGCTGTCAATTCTCATCCACCTATTCCAACCCAAACATTCCCTGAACACCGACTATGGGTCAGGCCATGCTCACAGCTGGGGATTCATGGTGGGCAAAGCTCTGGAAGCTGCAGCCACTGCAGGTGATCCAAAGTGCCACCGGATGAGGCCCCTCCTGGAAAGACCTAAAACAACCCATAATACACTGACTGATACTTGGGTCTGAAAGTCCCAGTGAAGACCAACCATTGGCAATCAACTTCGGGTCAAGCAGTAGGCAGACAGCAGAGGTCAGAGCCACAGGACTCCAACCTGGGACCCACAGTGGGCAGCACATAGGCTTTTTCTTCTGTAAAGCAACATGGCAAATACAAGACCACAGCCCTGAAGTTAGGGCAAATTACCACAAGTAATATTAAGGAGACACTCAGAAATAAGGATTATCCCACTAAAAGTACATCAAGAAAGGAGCTCAGCTTTCTGACAAATGTGCTACATTCCTTCAAGGCACAGCTGCAGGCCCTCAGGTTGGTGAGCAGACTGCCACTAAGACTCACTTCCTTCTCAAGGACATGCTGAGCTAGCAAGGGGGCTCTGGTCACCCAGGGCCTCTACAAACAGCTGCTGGTATCACAGCTAGGCAGGAAAAAGGCCAGGACCACAGGGGCCCAGAGCCCAATCTGCATTCGAATGAATGTGGCTGCCTAGGAATGGACACTTAACCACACCACCCTCAGCTGCGCTTCAGACAAGGCTGGAGTCTTATACTCTATGCTCCCAGACAAGGTTTCCAAATGCCTCCTAACCCCTCAGCTGGGGAAGGGCTCTGGCCATTGCCCAATACACACACCGTTCTCCACTTGGCATTCACATCTCTCCATCTGGCCTCAACTAACTTCTCCACCTTATTCTCCCCTTCACCTCTCCCCATAACGCAAATGCACCCTCTACTCCTAGATCAGTTCTTACACTTTTCTTCTCCACGCGTGCTCCAAATTCCTCCACTTTGAATATCTTCCCTCCTGACACTGTCTAAACCCCAGCCCTGCGGGAGGCGCTGGACGTCTAACAGCCCACCTCCGGTGGGAAACTTTCCCAGCCCCCTCCTATCATACTTATCCACAGCATTTTCCTTTCCTATGGATAGAGTCCCTCAAGTCATCGACTGGCGGATACCAACTCCGCGACCCCCAGGGACGGTACTCAGGAACCTGCCTTTTCAAAGTTCCCGGGAGGCCTCCGTGGAACAGGTGTGCGCATGCCCCCTCCGCGGCGGCTCGCTCTCACCCGGCTGAGCGGGCGGCGACCGCAAGGAACGGCGCGTGCGTCAGCCAGGTGTGCGCTGCCTTTCGCCGGCGGCGTTTCCCGGCCGCCCCCACCCCCAGCTTCCCGCCTCACGCGCGCCCTCAGCACGGCCGGAGCCCCATCACCCTCCCCAGCCTCCCTGTCCCGGCGGCGCGTCCCGGGCCTCACCATTGCGACCGCTCTGCCTCGGGGTCGCGGACTCCCGCTTCCTGGCCCCGCCGCGCCGGCTCAAGGGCGGCCGGCGGGTCAGAGGTTAAAGGAGACAGCAAAGCGCGTGCGCGAGGCCGCGCTGGGCATGCGCGTTACCTCGGCCCCGACGGAGCGCTGTCGTGACGAAAGAGGGGCGGGAGGGGCGGGACCTTCGGTGGGCGGGACCTTCCTTGGGCTCTGGGGATCACCAGGCGGGCGATGGAAGGTCCCAGCCCCTCCAGGTGGCCCTCTAGCTGGGCCGCCAAGACTGTTTCTTCCCTTAGTTTTGCCAAAAATATTTTAAACGAAAACGTCATGTGAAATAAACGAATATAATATGAGGTAGGATGCCAAATTTTCGGGAATATCTAAGAAAACTGGGAACTTCAAAATAGATTTCAGTCCAGATTCCTTCTGTTTGGTAATCTGAGAGGCTGATTTCCTCCCCCAAATCTGTGCTCAAATGCCACCTTCTCAATGAAGCCCACCCCGAGTCCCCCACTATGACATGCCCTACATTCTCTCTATTGAGATGTAATTCACACACCATACACCTCACACTTTTAAAGTGCACAATTCAGTGTCTTTTGAGCATATTCACAGAGCTGTGCAACAATCACCACCATTTAGTTTCATGCCCACCAGCAGTCATCCTCGCCCTGCCCTGACAACCATTCATCTGCATTTTGTCCCTATGGATTTGTCCCTTCAAGACATTCCACAAAAATGGAATCAATACTACAAGTGCCTTTTGTGACTGACTTATTGCTTATTCCTTCTTTTTTTTTTTTTTTTTTTTTTTTTTTTTTTTTGGTGGTGCTGGGTATTCCTTCATTTTTTTGTTACTGCAGATTGAACCCAGAGGCACTTTATCACTGAGCTATATCCCCATCCCTTTTTATCTTTTTGAGACAAGGTCAGGCTAAGTTTCTTAGGGCAACTATGGACAGCTAAATTGCTGAGGCTGGTCTTGAACTTCCGATCCTCCCACCTCAGCCTCCAGAGTCACTGGCATTACAGGTGTGTATTACCATAAGCAGCTTATTCCTCCACTCTTGATCCCCTTTACTTTTTTAAATGTATATATATTTTTATTGTTTGATGGACCTTTATTTTATTCATTTTTTATATGTGGTGTTGAGAATCGAACCCAGTGCCTCACACCTGCAACACAAGTACACTACCACTGAGCCCCAGCCCCATCCCCCTGACCTCCTTTTTTCTCTGAAGCTTTTACATCCTCTACCGTATCAAATAATTCCTTTATTTTTATTGCTTATAGTCTGATCCCTCCCACTAGAAGGCAAATTCCCAGGGGGCAAGCTGTGTATCTCTTCTCCACCTGGAAGGCTGCCTGGCATGTGGCAGGTGCTCACAAGTATTTGTAGAATAGATGGAAGTCAGGCTGCCTACACTGTGCTCTGGCACTGCCCTTTCTTTCCTCAGGCTCTCAAAATTGCTTCTTCCTTCAGCACCCCTGCTGTCCTTCCTTTTGTTAGAGATGTTCTTGTAACATTCTCTGGGGCAAGCTCCTTCAGGTGTCAGCTTAAATGGGAGTCAAATTCTCAGACCTCTGAATACCCTATTTGCCCCTGCATTCAAATCACTTCCTTTTTTTTTTTTTTTTTGTGTGTGTGTGTGTGTGTGCTGGGGATGAACCCAAGGCCTTGTGCATGTGAGGCAAGCACTCTACCAACTGAGCTGTATCCCAGCCTTCTTTTTTCATAGTTATCTTCTCCATGGCTCCTTTCACATTGCTCTTCTGCACAGTCTACTTCCCTTATACAACAAAGCTATAGTAAGTTTAAGCTCATTGAAAGACCCCAACCCTGCTGGGCTCTCCAGTTTCAATACCTATCAGAGTACTGCTGGGCATCTGAGTGCTGAATGAATGAACTCCCAGCAGCTTTCAGCTAAAAGGACATAAGGACAAAGTGAGCTGGGATGAGGGTGAGCACAGATTCAACCACTCTCACTCATATTCATGTCCTCTTTCCCTTTCCAGCTATCCCAGAGACAAGAATAGCACAAGAGGTGGTCAGCTTACAAAAGTTTAATTGCTGAAAACATCCAAGCATGTGCAGGCTGGTCCTTGCAGGATTCACACTACCCTAATTGGGCCATCGATTTGGTGAGGCCCCCTTCTCCTGGAACCCTGGGAAGCAGGGCAACTGGTCCCAGGTCCTTCAGGCTGGAGCTGTTCCAAATGGCTTGGTGGGGGGCCAGCCCCCAACACCCTTAATAGGAACTAGGACAGCAGGCAAGATGGGTTGGCATGTAGTACCTGAAGGTGCTGGATTAAGACCAGCCTAGGCTGGGACCAGCCCAGGTCAGCAGAAAGAGCAGGGGAGACAGGGAGCCCAGGGCCTGCCCAGGGACATGATACTGACCCCAACACCATGCCCTTTGGTTCCACATGTTAGCAGGTGGTTGAGGACAAGCAGCTGGTCCCAAAGTAAGCTGAAGTACAGACAATCCCTGGGAGTTGCAGTAGGCCCAGCAACCATGGAAGTGCCCAAGGTCTGCAATAAACGAAGGCTTCTGAGATGGGGCATGCCAGGGCCAGAGAGGTATCTTCCAGGTTGAAGAGATGTGAGGTGTGCAAGGGCACCAGGTGGTTCTAGGAGGTGGCAGCAGCAGATGAGGCCAGAAGTAACTGGTAGGCAGGCTAGTCCTGGGGTGATAAACCAAGAAGTAGGAGAGAGTTAAGAGGGTCTGGGAAGGGAGGGTGTGTGTGCTGCTGTGTGTGTGGGAGGGATGGTGCTGCTGGTCAGGAAGGCTGGTCTCCCTTGCCACTCACTTACCCATTCATCCTCATCCACCCCTTCAAAAGAGTCCTGGGGCAGCGGGTCCTCCCGGTTCCCTAGCTTTGCCACCATGGCATTCAGCAGCTGCAAGAGTGGATCAGAGAAGCGTTGAAAGGAATAGGACTTCCAGACCTCAAGAGCATCAGATCCCATGGTTTTAACCCTGACAGTGTTGTGAAAAGAGCCATTTTAATTAGAGCTGTGGCAAAGTTCATGGGTTTTCACTGAAGAAGACACAAAGACAAGAGATGGGAATCAGAGACAGAGAGACTGTGGCTGTGGCACTTGATTCAGGTGCAGCTGTCTCTACACATACCCTAAAAAGCCCAAACATACACCAGGGCCCAAATGGACTTGGCTCTCCAACCTCCAATTTTAGTTGGATTAGGCCTGGTGGGGCTTGGAGGGGCTCTCCCTACCTTCCCTGGCTTCCTGTACCCTGGGGGCAGCAGGAGGTCAGCAGCAGGGCTCTGAAAGGTCTCCTCACCAAGCTCTGACACAGAGATCAGTGTGATACCACTCCCATCTGATCAGGACTAGAGATATGAAGGACCACACACAGTTAGGACCCCGTCTGCTCTGCAGAGCTAGCCCTCTCCCTTGCCTACCTCTTCCTTCTTCTGTTGATCTGACTTCTCTTCCAGGTACTGTGCTGAGGATGGGGCTCGCCGGGCAGGCGCTTCACGGGGGGCTTGGCTCACTGAGATGAGGCAAGGACAGGTATCAGAGAGTCCCCTGTGTGGGGGCTGCTTGATGCCAGCCCCTAGGGGATAGGTGGCATAAACAGCTAGTGAAGTTTCTGTTTAGGAGGACTGCCCTAGGCACCAGGGACCAGGGTATGTGTTGGGTAGGATGTGGGATGGAAACATAGGTACTACCCTCCAGAGATTGGGTCTCAATACACGGTCACTCCATCCCTGAGAGAGCTGGAGGTCCTGTGTGCCCTCAATGATGAAAGATTGAACTTGGGCCTCTGCCCCCTCCTCTAGGCCCTGCCCAGACTCCCCTGCTTCCTCCCCCCAACCCTAGTTACTCCACCTGGGATCATGCCAGGGGGCTGCAGGCTGAGTAGTCGGGGCTGTCCATTAGTGCCTCCTAGCCAGGCCTCGGCACTGAGCACTGGCTCCCAGCTCACAGCAGTGTCTGGGAACACATCATCCTGGAAGAACTCTTTCTGCAGGGGAGGAAGGGACTGTCTTGAGACATTGACTAAGACCTAGAACACACCAATATCAAGCTCTGTGACCCTTACCCCCCATGCTGGGGCATCCATAACTTCTGAAATTGCAGCAAAATAAGGGGCCAGTATCCCCAAAGAGCAGAGAGCAGGAAAGTTTGGAAGCACAGTCAGATAGAACTAAAGTCCCTGGCCAGTGCTGGGAAGAGGGCATTGGGTGCTGGAATCCTTGGACCCGACCTCACCCTGACTCGGGGCAGCCGGAAAGCAATAGGCTCCAGGGAGGTTTGGCGCAGCCGCAGGCATCGGGCAAACTCCACTTCCCGCACATCACACTCCGTCTTGGGTAGGAGGATGAAGCCCTGTGGGGAGAGGAGTAACAGCTAGAGCCAAAAGCTCCTCCTGGGCACCCAGTGTGGCAACATTCCTATGTAGGACCACAGCCTCCCCCTGGACAGTGGTGTGCTGGTAATGTGGACGGGTGGCCCTATGAAGGTTGGCCTGTTTCCAGAGTACAAACTCCCACCATGGCCCATCTCAAGCTACTAACTTGACTCATTAAATACAGGGTTGAGAAGCGATGTATAGTGGCATGCCATCATGGCACATTTCAACTCTCCCAGATATAATCAATGGCACAAGTAATAGTAAAATCTAGTATGATAACTAGAAAGTGATCAGAATAGTTATTTCTTTATTTTTCCCTCCCTTAGTGGTACTAGGGATTCCACCCAAGGCCTCAAGCATGCTAGGCAAAAGTTCTACTATTAAACTACTACCCAGTTATTTGTTCATTTTGAGATAGGGTCTCACTCAGTTGCCCAGGTTGGCCCCAAACTTAGAATCCTACTGACTCAGCCCCCTGAGTCACTGGGATTATAGGCATGTGCCAGGCACCGGGCTATCCTTTTGATTTTTTTTTTCCTTTTGGTTTTTAATATATTTTTTGTAGGTTTATATTGCAGGTTCATATTATTTAACTTTAAAATAGTTTAACTTTTAATAATGGCTGAGTATAGCAGCAAGCTATCAAAATTCCTGGATATTTCATAACCAGCTCTGACCTCACAGGCTCCTTAACTTCCCCACATGGCCACCAGGGGGCGGAGAAGCCCCCAAGATCCCATTGGGGACAGGAGATGAATCAGGTACAAGGATGGCCTCACCTTGTGTGGGTCAGGAGATGTGAAGCTATTGCACTCCAGGAAGAAAGGGGCCTCAGAGAGCAGCTCATACAGGAACACCCGGGTGTCACCCTGGGGGACAGAGGGTAGATGGGGCAGGTGACAGGTAGCTAGCTTCACCACCCCTCCCCGACACCCTGCCTGACCATTCCAGCCCACCTTGCCAGTGAGGAGCACCAGGCTGGTATCAGGGTCGTAGATGGGCAGGAGGGTCGAGGGAGCTACATCGAGACCCAACACAGCTGAGGGGCCTCCTGCCAGGGCATCAGCCATATACAGCAAGAGCTGGCGCTCACTTTGGCTGAAAGAGGAGGCAGAGGCAGGCCCTTAGGGTTGGAGGGGCCTGGGCAAGACGAAGACTTCCACAGAGACCCTGATTCTAGGCAATGTGAAAGCTGAGTCCAGCCCAGAACTGGCCTGGCCAGGGCGGCAATGTCCCAAGTGGCCACTCTGCCTCCCCCCTCATCCCCGGCTATACCACTGTCCCTCTTCAGCACAGTGCTGACCCCAGCACCTGTTACAGGCGATTGTAGCTTCCCAGGACTGTAGCTTCTCCCTATTCTGGGCAGCTTCCTGGCCTTTCCCCAGAGCTCAAATACTCTGTCTTCCAGATCTTGGTCAGCAGCCCAGATCAAATGATACCTCCCTTGGGAGACCATTCCTGATCCTTCCTCCAAAGCACCATCTCTCAGAGCTCTCTAACTGGCTTTAGCTGGTCCCCATCAGGCCTGGGCTCCTGGGCCTGGCTCTCACCTCCTGGCTTCCGTTTTGACTCATTTTTCCCTTACCAGCCTTCACTTCCACCCACCCGCCCACCTACCCATCTACCATCACCCATCCATTTATCCATCCATCCATGCAAACCTCTACTACTACCCACCCAATCACCCGGTAACTGAGGGGCAGGAACAATTTTTGCAGGCCTGTTACATTGGGGCAAGGAGACTCAGGTGCCTAGAGCCTGGGGATGGTGGTCTCTAAGTCCTCACCTGTCAAAGCCAGACACCAATAGACAGCGACCATCACACACCCAAACAATGCGAGCTCCGCGGCCCCCTTCAGGTCCTGGACCTTCCTGTTGAGATACAGCACATGAAGCACAACTAGTGTCCCTCACACCAGGTCTAAAGGCCATGCATACTTGCTTACCTGCAGGGGCTCAGGGCCACTCCGGGGCTCATAAACCCGCACATGCCCATCCTTGCAGACAGTGGCCAGCTGCTGTCCATCAGGACTCCAGGCCAGGCCAAAGATCTGGGGACAGGCAGGGACGTGAGAGGCAGCCTCTTGCCCCATGGTTAGGCCCCCATTCCTGCAGCTGTCCTACCTGGTCCTGATGGCCCTGCAGCCTCAGCCGCTCAGCCCTGGCCTGAAGGTCCCAGATGCGAATGGTGAGGTCATAGGAAGAGGAAGCCAGAATATCTGCTGCCAATGGGTGGAAGCGCAAAGAGTAGATCTTTTCTGTGTGACCTGAGGAAGGGGAATGGGGTGAGGCTGAGCCCCTTGGAAGCCAGTGCCTCACCCAGCCCAACCCAGGCCCTCCTGACCTGTGAGCACAGCCTCAGGTGTGGTGAGCATGTCCTCCAGGCCCCCTGGGGGCACTCGCCATAGTCTGATCCGGGCATCCTCCCCGGCTATGGAGAGAGAGCAGCAGCTCCTCACTACTGGGCCCAAGATCCCTGGCTCCCCAGAACACTCAGAATCCAGGGCCAGTACCTTCCCTCAAGCCCAGCCAACCAGCCTCCTTACCCACAGCGAGGCGGTGGGGATCAAAAGGGTCCCAGGCCAGATCAGTCACGGCTGCCCCATTCTGCAGCGTGGGCAGTGCTGTGTCAGGTAGGCGGCCAGGCTTCCTCAGCTGCGGGAGGTGCCCCACCCCATGGCCCATCAGAACCAGGCAGGAGAGCCAGTCCCAGGTGCTGCAGAGCAACAGCATGCCTGGGTCCCCACCCTCTGCAGCAGATGCCCCCACTGCTCGGTGACCCAAGCTCTCTGCCTTAACCACCCCATGCTCTGAGCCCCCGATGCCAAGTGTGAGACACCAAAAAGTGAAAAGCAGCAATGCAGAGTGGTGGAAAGAGTTCAGGCCTGGGGCTTAGGTGGCCTGGGTTCAAACCCAGCTCCACTTACGCTGTTGTGTGACCTGGATAGATCACTAAACCTCTCTGTACCTCTTCACCCTCATCTGTAAAATGAGGACAAGAATGGTACACACTGCTTGGGGCAGCTGGGAAGACTAAGGGACATGCTGGCAGGAGCCTGATACATGGTCTGCGCTCAGCGAGTTGACAGTCGCAAATGCCCTTAGCATCCTTGCCACCTTCAGGGACCTGGGGAGCAGCCCTGGTGGAGTGGAATCCCTCACCTCAAGCACGGCCACCTGTCCTCCGCTGCTGAGCAGGGGCACAGCCACATGCAGCTGGTTGGCGCAGAAGCCATCACTCTCGCCAGGTGTGGTGAGGCTGAGTCCCTTAAGGTTGGTGATGTGGCTGTCTCGGTGCAAGACGCTACCCTGAGTGTGGCGGAACTTGGAACTGGGTCCTGGCAGGTGGCAGGGACACAGAGCTTTGCGTAAGGATGCCATGTCTGCACACCTTGCGCCGTGGCTCCTGGCCGCTTGCCACCCTCACTATAGGAAGGTGCCCATCATGTGCCCAGGGGAGGCCTCTGTAGAGACAGCACACACAGCTTGCCTGGAAAGTTGGCCCTTGCTCCTCTGCAGCCAAAGGGATCTCAGCAGAATCCAGGGCTCCAGGCCACCCTCTAGTTTTACAGATGACCCTTAGCAGCTTTACTGTGGCTCACAGGACAACTGATTCTGCTAGGAGCTGCAAGTCTGGGTGCCCCACATAAGGCCTCCCTTCAGAGTTGGGGGACAGAAGAGAATGGGTAGGGACAGAGTAGACAGAGTCAGTACCCTGATGTGCTTACCCAGCAGGCTCTGCAGCGATCTCTGACTGGGGCTAGTCCCAATGCCACTGCTGCTGGAGAGTGAGGGCCCCAGGCTGGAGGGTGTGGAGGGTGAAGTCAGGGAGCTGGGAGAGGAAGAGAAGCCCCCCTGGGGAGAAGGATCCAGATCAGCCAGCGGGTCCCTGGGCATGCTAGCCAGAGAGAGAGGGGACACCCAACTCCAGAGCCACTGCTCGGAGGCCCTCTGGGCTGTGGAACACTGGGTTGGGTCTAAGCACTGCTGTGGGCATGGACAGTGGCAGGGGGAGCACAGGCTGGGGTAACATGGATAAAGGAGGCAGGCTAAGCTCTAGGCCATGAAGATAGCGGGTGGCAGCTGCTGGCTCCCAGATTTGTGGGGTGGGGGGAATATGCCAGTGAGTTAGAGCTGCCAGTGCTTCAAGAAAAGCCAGAAATCCAGTTTGTGTGAGAAGTCTCACTTCTTCAGTGTCGGCTCAAGTTTTCTATCTATGCAGCAAGCAATCCTCTGTCGTTCTTGTTTTTATTTTTTTTTCCTGTTATTCTTTTTTTTTTTGGTGGTACTAGGGATTGAACCCAGGGTCTTGTGTGAGGCAAGCACTTTGTCAACTGAGCTATATCCCCAGCCCTCCTGTCATTCTTGATAATTAGAAAGGACAATAAAGATCACCAGACAGGGAGACACAACAAACACACCTAGTGCTTATTTCACCTGGGCACCCACTGCAGCCCCCTGCTGGCTGTGGGACGGGAGCAGCCTGGTACTTACAGCTGGGTCTGCATCAGCCCTGGGCGCCTCTGCCAACTGGACTGTGTCAGGGGGGGCCTCCGTAGCAGGCACCAAGAGGGAAGTGAATCTGGGGTGGGGCAGATGGGCCGGGTTGAGGCTGACCTTCTGCACCTGTGGAGAGGTTGGCATTTGAGGTAGTGGTAGGTATGGGCCACAGTCGGGGGGCATAGACTGCCAGGTGGGAATACAATCTCTGGAGGGGTCAACTGGGTTCAAGGGTCACTGACAGGCCCAGCAAGTCAGGGCCCAGCCAAACTGAGGGGCTTCCAGGGGCTGGTGGAATCAGGCATGGCCCTACCTGCTGATTATTCCCGGCCCACCAGGTGTGGGGGTCAGAGGCAGGCACACAGCCGGCAGTATCTGGGAACAGGTCCTCGTGGAATTCCACAGCCTGGTGATGGACAGGCAGGCAGCCAGTGAGGCCCAAGTGTCCCAGGCCCAAGTCCCTTGCCTGGGCACCCCCTCACCTTTCGGGGCACATGGTGGCTAATGGGTATGATGGCTGTGTCGCTCAGCTGCAGGACTCGGAGCACCTCGCAGCTCATGACAGCCAGTGCCCGACGGGGAGCAAGAGCTGCACCCCGTAGCACACTCTCCAGAACACACTGGGTCACTGTCAAGGACAACACGGGAGACAGTCAGGGAGGGAAGAGGAAGGGGGGTGGCAGAATGGGAAGAGATGAGCTCACCTGGGCTCAGTGCTGGCTGCTGCAGGGTGACCTCATAGCAGTACAGCTGACGCTCGCCCTGAAAGAAGCCCAGCCTGAGACCCTCTCACTGACCATACCTGGCTCTCACCCTTGTTGCTCCCCAGGGACCTGAGCCACAGACCCATGGTGGCCATCTAGGAGATTGATTGCTATGTGCTGGGTGTCAAGCTGAGCCCTTGGCAGACTGTCCTCATCTGCACATCATCACCTTCAGTGGTGACACTGGGAGTGTACAACACACTTATGGGACATAGACTGCATGCTGAGACATCATCTTGGCAACCCAGGTGAACATGCACCTGGCAGGGGGACCCTCAGGGCTGAGCCAGCGTTCAAGCTCAAGTTCCTCTTCTGTCAGGGACAACACAACGAGGTGGACCTTATAAGCCCAGGGACCAGAATGTGTCCCTCTGGGTGAGGGACAATTTCAGAAGAACCCAGATGTATCTTTCTTACTCACCTTTCCTGCCAGGACCAGGAGCCCAGAGTCTGGGTCCAATAGGGGCATGAGAGACCTGGAGAGAGAGGACCAGTGGGCAGACTGATGGGTAAGGGAAGGAAGGAGGGCTGTGTGCCTCATGACCCCAGACAGGGTACCTGGAAGGGTGCCACAGTAACTAGGAGCCATTTAGCTGTTCCTGCTGTGTCCTGTAGGACCCTCCACTTCCTCTCCATGTGTTGCCCACACACCAAGCACAACCCACCCTTCCCTGGGTCCCCCACCTGTCCACCTGGTTCCCAGCCAGACTTGTGCTAGGCCTAGGCACCTCAGATCCAACCTCTACTCCAGGCTTTTCCAAAAAGACCCCACATGGATTCCATCCCCTCTCCCCTACCCCTCAGTCACCTAGACATCAGACCAGCACTGCCAGGGAGGAAGAGGGGGTGAAGCTAGAAGCAGAGACTCCCCAAGAACCAAGCACATCCTTCTCCATGCCAATCCCAAGTCCTGTGCCAGGCCAAGTGGTTAGGATACTCCTTGCCCTCTGCTCCTGAGGTGGAGGTCATGGCAGGAGGGGCAACACTGGGAATACAGAGGGTGGGCAAGAAGCCCCAGACCCCTACCCACTGAGTGCCAGGCTCAGCCTTGGCCAAGTGCCTGTCATTGCTCAGGGGTCTGCACCACCCTTCCCTGGGCTTCGGGGAAGCCCTTTACAGCCATCAGGGTGAGGGCTGCCTTCTAGATCACAGCACTCAGGGAAGCACCCAGGGGAAACTGGAAGGTGCCACCTTCTGTTTCTTGCTCTTGATCTCACTTTCCGGTCTCTGGGGACCCTCACCCCCAGACTGTACCCTATCCCTGCCGTAATTTGGCCGTGGCAGTTGTCACTGTCCCTCACCCAGATGACAAGGTGCCCAGCCTTCCCCACCCCTGTGCACCTCCTCTCCCCACCCTGCCAGGAGCCTCACAGTGGGCTGGGAAGCTGGGTGGGTACCTGGGTGTCTCCACAGCTTCCTGGAGTGCCCCGAGTGGGTCACCTGTGAGTAACACAGACTCCTAATTACCTCAGGCCAACAGGGTGAAACAGGCCCAGCACTGCCCTTCAAGACCTGGCCTGACCACTGCCTGCTGTGATGGTAGGGGGTGAGTGGGGACAGAGCTGGTGTGACCTGGGGTGCTCCATGCTGAGGCTGGCACCAGGTCCCCTTCAGTGGCTCCCACAGGACTTCATTCACTTGTTCATTCACGATCATTCACTCCCTTGAGCAGCTGGCCTACCCAGTCCTCACCCGGCCAGCACATGAGACCAAGGTAAGTCAGATCTCATCCAGTCCTCGAGGAGCTCCACAGCCTAGTGCTAGAGGCAGACACAATTCCACAACTAAAAGTGATGAAGGAAAGGTCCTCTGAGGACATGTGGCAGGGGGCAGGGTGACTTGGTCCTACCTAGGCCATTGGGGAGAGGGTGTTCCCTACCACTCGAGTGTTAGGGAAGTCAAATACGTCGCAGAGAGAGTTCTGGACATTGAATGCAGCTTGTACAAAGGCCCTGTGGTAGGCGGAAGTGCAGCCCTTCCAGGAATGGGAAAGGCGATGGGCCTGGTAGCCCAGGCAGAAAGGGTGAGGGACTGAGGCTTGGGCTAGTGTGGGCAGAGCCAGATAGAACAAGCCTGTGGCAGGAGGGAAGTTCTGCCTCCAGTGCACCATGGTGACAAAAAGCTGATGGTGTGTTTTAAGCAATGGGAGATAGGTTGGTGCTGGGCAGGGCTATGCCGGCTACTGCAGAGACAGGCCAGTAAAAGTGGGAAGGAGGGAATGAGGCAGAGGCTGAGAGCAAATGAGCTGCCCGTGGGTCCTTTGCTGCCGGGCGAGTCAGGGGAAGAGGTCTGGCCCGCCTCTCACCCCTACCCCATCAGCTCCTGCCTACTGACTCAGGCACTCAGGATGCGGGGGCAGGAAGTCACAGCAGGCAGGGCTAGCTCTTCCAACAGGTCAAGCCAGTCCTTCTTGCCTCAGGCAGAGCCAGCTGGGCAGCTCTGCCAGGCAGGAGCATCCTGCTGTCTACAGCACAGCACAGGCCAGGATCTGGGGTCACGGCAACCAGAGCCAAGGGTTGGCCAACAGCTGGCACGGGCCTGACTCCGGGCCCCATAAACAGAGCTAACTTGGGTCTGGGTCTGGATTGCAGAAGGTAATCCCTGGCTTGGCAGAGGGTCAAAGGTGGTGAGTTGTATCAGTACCTTGCCGGCTGTCATGGCCCCAGGGTCTGCCACCTCAAAGGGCTCTGACTCTGACCCCAGGTTCAGGGATTTACTCCAGACTCAAAGTCATAAAAGGTCAAGGGCCCACATCTGTCTCCACCTTCCAGTCCTAAAAGATAGGACAACAGAGGCATCAACTGGGTTGCGAAGGAGGGCTCTAGCCCCCTGATAATGCCACCAGCACTCCTGTAATGAGCTCATGGTTGGAAGGATGGGGTGCATGCAAAAGCAGCTCCAGGACTACATGTCCAGTTTTCCTCTCCACTCATCTTTCCACCTTCAGGCCTCCTCCTAACCTAGACATCTTGGCATTGCCCCTAGTCCAGAGCAGTCCAAGGCCCCTGGGCCAAGCCTGCCCCACACTCATTGGGTCCCTCCTTTCAGAGTCTCTGAATAGGGTGGTATCTTGAAAGCAATGAGGAAAAGTTGGGTAAACTGGCAAGGTCCACTGGAAGCTGCCTTGAGCCCCTGGTAGATAGGGCCCTGTGTGAGCCCAGAGGATGGGAAAACACTTTAGGTGGGGGAAGGGGGTCTCTTCATCATCCAAAGCTGGCCACTGAAGCAAAAGGCCATCAGGAAGTCCTGTCCCTTGGGGGAAATCATGCTGGAGTTTGTCAGATCCTCCTGGGTGGGGTTGGGCAGCATCTGTGGATATTCCTGAGGGTCTTAGAGAACACACGCCTCAAGGAAAGTAGCATCGGGACAGTGTGACCAGAAGCCACACAGCACTGATTGCACATTCAGATGATTGTGGGCCAGGCAGGAAATGAGTGAAGTGCCTGGCATGAGACAACAGGGAGTAGTGGGGACTGGGGTGACCGTGAGCCTGAGCTCTGGCCCTGGCCAAAGAGGGCAGCTGAGACTTCCTGTTCAAGGCAAGCTGGGAAGTCCCATTTTAATGCAAAACCATCTGACTTCTCAATGTTGGCAAAGCCTTCAAAGTTTAAAACATGCCACACAGGCCAAATGAATCACACCCAGGGGTCAGCGTTGCCCAGGCCGAGGTTTGCAGGCATGTCCCATATCCATAATACAAGAAAACATGGAATGAGGAGCCCCACCTGTCCTGGGGAGATGACCCTGTGGAAACCAAGAAACTTAGAGGGGACACCTAGAAGGCAACTGTCCCAGTCACACCCTGACAACAACTGGACATAGGCCATCTTGCCTTCTGAAGTTAGAGTCCTCCAGAGACCACACAAGTCCCCAGTTGGTGTTGCCCAGCCTCCAGGGTAAACCTTCAGGTCCCCCAAAGACTCAAACCCATCCAGCAAAGGCCTTGGCTGCAGGCCAGGTGGGGGTGGGGTGGGGTGGTGATATTCAGGGGCTCTCCAGAAGCTGAAAACGGAGCAGGGTCCCCAAAGGCTCTGAGGCGTGACTCTGACCACAGACACAGTGGGGGAGGAGAGCAGAGCGTTTTCCCGGAATACTCCATGGCAGGGGATTTTTCTGGACTAGTCCAGGCCCTGGCACCCACTCTCTCCTGCCCAATCAAAGGACACTGTCAACTGAAGCTCAGGCCCCACCCACAGTTGGTGAGATCCCAAACCCACCATCCCAGCCCCCATCTCCAGTACATTTTGCACCTGAAGCTGCCAGTAACTGTTGGGCCTTGGGCAGATGACCACTTCCCTTCCTGTGTCTCAGTCCTTCACTTAAATTGTGGGGAAAGGGTCCACGGATGCTCAAAACCCCGATGATGGGACACAAGGACCCCAAACTCAGCACCAGAGGCTGTACTTAGAATGCTCTTGAAGTGCTTTGTACTGCTTTCCCAGGAGGTTTTGAAATTGGAATTAGCTAACAACAGCAACACTTTCAGAGAGTTCACCTGAAAATCGGGACTTTAGTCTCAAAAAATCCTTAGCTGGTGGTAAAACACTTGTCTAGCATGCATAAGGCCCTGGGTTTAATCCCCATCACCACAGTAAAATAAATAAATAAATAAATAAATAAATAAATAAACAACAACAAAAAATATTAGGAAAAAGCCTTAACTCTGGTCAGGGGTGGTGGCACACCTGTAATACCAGCAGCTCAGAAGGCTGAGGTAGGAGGATTACAAGTTCAAAGCCAGCCTCAGTGAGGCACTAAGCAACTCAGCAAGATCCTGTCTCAAAAAACAAAAAAGGCTAGATGGGCATGGTGGTGCCAGCGGCTCAGCAGGCTGAGGCAGGAGGATAAGGAGTTCAAAGCCAGCCTCAGCAACTTAGCAAGGTCTCAAGCAACTTAGGGAGACCCTGTCTCTAAATAAAATATTTAAAAAGTACTGGGGATGTGGCTTAATGGTTAAGTGCACCTGGGTTCAACACCTGGTACCAAATGGGAGCAGGGGGATCCTTAGCTCTAGCAGGGTGGGTTGGTCGTGAAGGGCCGAGACCTTCACCAACCCCCACAGGTCCTGGTGTCTGCTTCTTATATATCTGTCACCTGCCTAGTGTCACGGGCATCTGGGTTGTGACCCTTGGTGGCAATCAGTATTTGCTTGCTTTATACACAGAAAGCAGAACCTATCTATTGTCATACAGCAAACTAGAACGAGAGGAGGGCCCTTGACACTTGAGTCTAGGAAAGGTCTCTCCTCGTCCAGGTCGGGAGGAGGCGGGAAAGGGCCAGGCCAGGCCAATGACCCCGTCAGCGAAAAGGAGGCGTGCTCCCCGTTGGCCCCGCCCTGACCAATAGAAAGAGGCCCCGCCCCCGTCCCTTAAAGCGCGACCCGCCCCCTCGATTCGACTCCGGAGCCTGGGCTGGAGGACGCCGACGCCGCTGCTTCTAGGTCCAGGGAGCGCGGACCTAGGACCCCCTCGGGCCCGGCCGGCCGCGAAGGATTGAGGCCGCGGCCCGGCCCGGCCGGCTCCCTCGGGTGCCGCCGCCTCCGGTGAGTGTCTGCGGAGCTGGGGGTCGCGGGGCGCCGGGCTGGCTGCGCACATTTGCCGTGCACGCGCACAGACCACGGCTGCACACACACGCACTTTTTTCGCAGGACGGTGGCTTCCAGCCCCGCATGGTCACCTGGGCGGTCCCAGGCGCGCGCGGCGGGTGGGTTCCCTGTGCCCCTCCCCCGGCCGTCCCAGGGCTCCAGGAGCCCCACGGCTGGCCAGGGTGCATGAGTGTGTATGGTTCACCGGCCGGCGAGGCTGCTAGCAGACAAAATAAACACCCCCTCCCTCGCTTCCTCCTCCCACGGCTGGGCCCTCCGGCATGACCAGTTTTATGAATCAAACCCCTTTCAGGGGATGGCCCAGCCTTATTCTTTGGTTACATTTCATTCCTGGGGTCTGACGGTTCGGTGCCCCAGTGCATGCAGGCTGACTGGGGTCCTCAGGGCCTTGTCACTTACACCAGAACTGGGGGCCACAGACATGCAGCCCTCAAGAAGGAGAGGGGCGGCTGAAGATAACTATTGACCCATCCCCTCCAGGTGGGGGGATGGACTTCGGCTGGCCAGGGCCTTTGTGCTCCAGGTATCAGAGTGCCCCATCTGCCTCTGCCAGGAAAGGGGCTTTGCTTGTGCTGTGAACCCAATGGCCTAGAGCCAGCCTAGTCTTTTGTGTCCCCAGGGCTGGCAGCACTGAGGCTTGAGGACTGCCGAGGTCCCCTGTGGTCACTGGCAGTCCAGCTGACTGGTGCCAGCCACTGCCTCACTGCCCCTTGTTAACTATTACACTAGGGTTGCTGACAGCTTCTCCTGCTTGGGTGCAGGGGTGGGGTCTGCACCCTGAAAGAGGCCCTCAGAGTCCAGGTGTCCCCCTGCTTGCTTTCTACACCAAGGGCAGGTGAAGCTCCAGAGAGGCACCAGAATCTAGAGCCCCTTCCCAGGCCAGGAGCCCCTAGGGCAGGGGAATGGACCAATCTCCAAGGTCCATTCCTGCTAGGCTGTTGGGTGCACAGAGGGTAGCTAGGCTGGCACTCTCCGGCAACTGTTAGAGTTGGCCCAGTGGGCAAGTGAAGTCCAATAGGGGCGCTGCTATTGGTAAAGCCCAGCAGAGCTGGGATAGGCTGGTGGGGGGATGGGAAAGCAGTCCCCTGAGTTTACTGTCTTCTCCCAGGGGAATCGGCCCCTGGAGCTTCTGTAAACACTGTGTCAGAGGCAGGAAGAGGGCTCTGGTAATGAGCAGCCCAGCTGGATCTCCTCCAGACCATTATCTAGCCTCTCCCAGTCCAGGGAGGAAGGACCCAGTAGCATACATGCCAGCCTGGAGGCCTGGGCACTGCCTGTCCCCTATCACCCTCAACCTCAAGGAGGTGAGGGACAGCCACATTGAGACAGCCATCTGAGACCTGTGGGTCAGATGGGGATGGCTTGGGGGCTGGTGTCCCGGGACATTTGTCCAGATAACATCACTTGCTCCCGACTCTGGAAATGGGGCAAGAGGAAGTCAGCACAAGGAGCCCCCCAGACATGCCTCAGACCTGTGCTCTCCTCTGAAGGCCCCTCTGGCAGGCAGCCCTGGGGCCAGGGCAATGCCCAGATAGGAGATAGATCCACAATTCCAACAGCTTCTGTTATTAACCCCCCCTACATCCCTGGGGGAACTGGGACAAGACCCAGGTAAAGCAAGTTAAGTCCCTGTGGGTCCCCTAGGCTGCACAGGGGACAGGAAAGTGGGTCGCACTGGGCCTGGAGACCACAGAGGCACTCCTGACCACGGACAAGCCCATGGGAAGGGGCTTAGTGCCTACCCCCAGATCCCCCTCAGAGCCCCTCCCTGAGCTGGGGAGCCCAAGGCTCTGTGTTGCCAAAACCAGCTCCCCTCACTGCTGTGGAATTTGCGTGAGTTCTTGGAGAAGGGGGAGGGTGTGTGTGTGTGTGTGTGTGTGTGTGTGTGTGTGTGTGTAGGAGCTCGGCCCAGTGGGTGTGTATCTGGCGTGGGTGTGTGCCTCTGCGCGTGACTGCAGCAGTGCTGTGTTCAGGGCGGGCAGAGGTGCTTCAGGGAGTCGTGTGTACTGGGGAGGGTGAGCTGGGGGCTTAGCCTCTTTCCTTTTATCGGTTTCCACATTCCAGAGGCAGCCGGGTTGCTTTCCCCAAGCCCTCAGCGGCTGTCCAGGCCCACAGGCCTCCCCCGCTTTTCCTCATTCCAGCCTCCCTGGGTGTGAGGAGGCTGGGGGAGGCTCCCTCAGGCCACCTCGGTTTTGGGGGGGGTGGGGTAAGGCAAGGGGCCAATTCTTCTCCAAGACTGGGGACAGCCCCCCCCCCCCCACGGGGCTCCTCCTGGGGAATGCAATAAGGCTCAGACATTCCTGGAGGCTGCCTGAGAGATTTCATTAAGGAGGAGGAGGGAGCTGGCTTGCACTGAGAAGGGGCCAAGGCCCCTGCTAGCCCTGGGCCCCCAGTCACTGAGCAACAGTGACAGCCATGTGGAGCAGGGTTATGGCTTGGTGACTGTGGCCCACCTGCCCATTGGCAGTCCCCAGATCCCAGGAAGGGCTGCTTGTGCCAATGTGGCCAAGAACCCCAGGACACAGCAAGAATGAGAAAGGCAAGACCCCTTCTGATTCCAGGCACCTTAAGCTGGCAACCTCCATTGGTGACTAAAGTGTTCTTCTAGCAAGTTCAGGGTTAATTGCTGGGTTAGAGCCTTAATCCATAGGTGCATGGCCCTGGGTGGGGACAGGGTGGTGAGGAGGCCCAGCGTCTGGGCCAAGCAGCATCATATCTGCCACGTGCCAACAGTGGCATCTGGACTGGCCCATTTCTAGTTGGGCCACAGCCACCACATAGCTCCAGGGGCCACAGGTGTCCTTGCCTAACAGGTGGCACCTCTCCTGACTGAAATGGCACGTCCTGCCACCCTGAGGGCTCACTTGAGCCAGGGACTAGTCTTAGTCACTGGTCTCCCTGCCCTGGGCTGACAGGTCTGGCAGCTGCCAGGTCACCCATGCTGCCACTAAAGTCACCCACTTGGGGCTAGGCCAGCCTTCTGGGTACAGAGGAGGAGGAGGGGGAGGGCCCAGCTGCCAGCCAGTCCACACCTGTGAGGGGATCCAGAACCTCCTCCCTGGATAGGTAGACACGCTGATGTCCCTGGCTGTCCCCTTTGCAAACCTATGGCTGTGCAGAGGATTCACCTCAGCTGTATTTCTAAAATACAGCTCTGCCGGGGCCTCACCTCCAGAAGTTCTTACTTGATGGTTTTTTTATTGGATGGGCCCAGGGTATCAGAATTTTTTAAAAGCTTCCTAAAAGTTGGGATGGAAAAGCCCCAAGGGTTACAGGTGGAGATGGAAGCACAGAGAGGTCGGGGAGCTGGAGTGAGGTCACAGAGCAGACAGAATAAACAGAGCCAGCTTGAGAGTCCCTGACTTAACCACCAGCAGGGGCCACAGCCCCCAGCCCCTGCAGAGGGGTCGCATTCTGAGGAGCAGCCTCTGAGGAAACCAAGCCCCTCTGCCCTTTGTGTGAGGACCCACATCAGAGACCCCTGACCTCTCTGCCCTGCTTTGTGGGCCAAGGGCTGCTGTGTCCCAGAGAAGGGGAGATGGGGTGGACCCAACTTAGGCCTGGGGCTGTAAGCCTTCTTGGACACAGACACGTCAGCGAAATCGGAGCCAGCCGTTTTGGCGGCCGCCAGAATAGTCCCGCCTGCCTGGGGAGGAGGGGCGGGGGTGGCAGACTCCTGGGGCTGGGCTGCTGCCAGGCCTGGCCTGCAGTGTGGAGCCCAGGCCCAGGCGGGCCAGCACCAGGAGCCAATAGCCCAGAGCCATGGGGTCAGATTAGACGCACCCATCCCCCACACCTTCTCTGAAGCATCTGGCACAAGAGGAGGGGGAGTGTGAGCTCTGTCATCTGTCAGTCTGTCCAAATGTCCTCTGCCCAGTTGGGTACATGGCCTTCCCCAGGAGCAGTGTGGTGTACCAGCTTCAGGGCTGATGTGGTCACCCAAATGCCTAGACTCTACCCCACCCATGTTCCCGTCCCTCCATGTAAGTGGTTGCCCACAAGTGTGTCGCACACTCATTGTGAGGAGCGTTCTGGGTCCCTCAGGGTACTGAGATGACGAGTGCCTTTAGTCTTTCTTACTCATAGAGCCCCTCCCAGAGGTCATATGCAGCAGGGGGCTGGCCAAGGGACAGCTCACCCCCATTCCCATTTCTAAAACTAAGGACACTCCACCACACTTCCCACCATCCTGACAGTGGAGGCAGCCTTGCTGTGGTGGCCTTGAACCTGGGTCCAGGGAACTCCTGTTGGCATAAAGATACACAGTGGGCTCCTGAGGAAACTTGCCCCCTAGTGGGGTGGTCAGGACTCCATGCATACAGGTAACACCCTTGACAACTAATGTTCACCGACCACCGGATAAGTGCTGAGGACAAAGAAAAGTGGTGGAACCTTGACACCCGGTCATGGTGTCATGACGCCGGGGCCCTCACTGTAGCCCTCCCTTCCTCACAGCACCCTAGAGCTCAGGGTTGTTCCAGAACCCTCCCCCACCCTTAGCAGAGGGAAAGGTTTCCCTACTCTGCTTCAGCTTGGCAGATCAGATTTCAAAGCGCAGGCCAGGGCTGTAATCACTGGATAGCACAGGGCGGCAGAGACCCCAGGAGATACCTCCATCCCCACCCGCAAGTGGACAAACATCAGGCATGCATCTGAATCCCTGTTTACAAACAAACAACAGCTTTGGGCAAAGTGGCACAAGATGGTAATCCCAGCAAATCAAACCTGTAATCTCAGCATTTAATCTGAAGCAGGGTGACTGCAAGTTTGAGCACATTGAGAGACCCAGTCTCAAAAAATAAAAAGGACTGGTAAAGCACCCCTAGATCAACCCCCAGTACAAAAAAACAAAGAGCAATGCTCCAGAGGATAAAGGAGACAGAGATGCTTATGCTGGCTCTGCAAGTGAGTGACTGAACCCCACAGTCATGAAAGGACTTGGGGATCTACTTCACCAGAATTTGGGCCTGAACTCTTGTCTCATGCTGCTCTGCACCTGTCCCCTCCAGGGTCAGCCTTTGCCCTCTCCAGGTTCCTTCCCCATCTGCTCTTGGTGCCAGGAACCCCATGGTGGAGCCCCCTGGCCATGAGACCACAGCTTGGAAAATTTGGAGTTTTCCAAGGCCCCAGTGCAAACTCCTGTTTCCCCTTGCCTGGTAGAGCAGGGACTCTGGCAAAGGAGCTCAGCCCTGCATGTTTGGGGAACAGGAAGCAGTTAACTACTGCTTGCTGGGTCTCCTTGGTCCCTCCTGTTCTGAGCTTACTATCTCTCCACCAATTGAAATGCACCTTCTTGTCACCTGTCAAGCCAGGTGGCCATCTTGAAGCCAGATCCAGTGGCTGCTGATTAAAAGCCCAACAGATTAGGAAGCCCAGAGCCCACAGCTATTCCCCCTCCTCCCTGCAGAGTAGGGGCTTCCTCCCTGGCCATGCTCCAAGCCCCTGAAAGCCAGTCTGGACACTCAGTGCTAAGTGCTCCACATGCACCTATCCTCTGCAGCCCTGAGATGTCCGAGGTAGATACATGAAAAATGTGGGTACAAGAGTCTAGCCTTACAGCTTGGACACCTCAGCATAGAGCTGCCTGCCAGGAGTGAGAAATCTTAACCGTGACCTTATAGGAGGCCCACAGGGAGCTGAAGCAGCAATGCGGCCAGGCTGGCCACGTGTAGGGTCCCCTCCGGCCTGACCCCAGCCTGGCCCCTCTGGGAGGGTTGATTCAGGGGGCGGCACCTCACCCCCCACATGTACGCACAGTTGGGGGGGGCCACTCATGGCCCACATCTGGAGGTTAGGCCCCACCCATCATCCTGAGTCAGTGAGGGCGGAGCAGGTCTCAAGAGGGGGACAGGGCTGGGGGTGCGGCACACAGGGCCTTAGGTCACACCATGGGGGCACTCAAGGGGGTTGGGGAAGGCTTTCACAGCTGGGCTCTGAAGGGCCTTCATCATTGCTAACTAGTGAGGGGCTCCCAGCTGGAAGCTCCTTGGGGAGATGACTTCCCTAGCAAAGGGACATTGCAGATGAGCAGGGCCTACAGGACCAACTCGGGTGATAAGGGCTCCCTCTTCACCTAGAGCTGGCCTAAGACCCTAAGGATCTGACTCATCTAGCCTGGGATGACTCCTTTTCCTTCTTACAGTCCAGGGACCATGTACCTGGATGACGGGGAACTTGTGGATAGGCTCCTCCCCACAGCCTGGGGCAGGCAGGCTGGGTGGGGAGGTCCTGTTACCTGCTTTGGCCACTTGAGAGAAGGAGAGGCCCAGCTCCAGCACAAAAGGCTCTTGTGTGAGTGAGCATCAGCAGGTACTGACCACTGGCAGGACTGCCTCTGGGGAGAGGCTGGCACTCCAGATGAGACTCAGCAGTCTCAGAGGCACCCATGGTATGAGGTCCATGCCTGGATATGGCCCCAGGCTGTTCTGGGAGCCTACATTATGGGAAGGGAGCAAGCTGTGGACCATCTTGTCTCAGCTGTTCCAGTTAGGAGCAAGAGTCAAGACACGGCATCCTTCATCTAGAGGGTATGGACTGGGCTGGGATGTAGCTCAGTGGCAAAGTGTTTTCCTTGCGTTTACAAAGTCCTGGGTTCAACCCCAAGTTCCAAAAAAAGATTAAAAAAAAAAAAAAGAACACCATTGGGGCTGAGTGTAGCTCAGTGGTGGAGCGTTTGCCTAGCATGTGTGGGGACCTGGGTCTGATCCTCAGCATCACATACAAATAAATAAAAAAGTATTGTGTACAACTACAACTAAAAAAAAAAAAAAAAAAAAGAAAAAGAAGGTGTGGACCCTGTCCTGGGGTAGACCCTTAAGGCCTTGGGCTACAGCTCAGACCTTCTGGCACCTCTGAGGGCCCCCTTTCCTCTTGTCCCTTTGGGAGTGGTAAGAGCAGCTTCCCCTGAAGTGGCTGCACACTGCCACTGCTGAGGGGTGCTGCTGCCCACTATTCTCAGTGTCATGCCCAGGAGTGAACCTGGGGCTTCAGTACAGCCTGGCATTGCCTCTGTGGCCACCTCACACCAGTGCCCCCCACCCAACCTCAAGGGGCCCTTTACCTCTAGTTCTGTCCTGGTCTGGAAATGGGTCTGAAGGGGCAGGCTCCCTGCTTCCCCATTTCCCGAGGACAAGCAGACACCTGCCAAGGACTGCAGCCAGCCTGCCCCTCCTCCAGGAACTTTCCCCCTAAGCCACATCCTGGCAGCCCACAGCCCCTGTCCTGGGCAGGTCTGACTGCACAAATGGAAAAACACCAATCCCATAGTTTCCATGTGAAGTCTTCCTGCTGCGGTCTTGGAGGAGGGAGGGATGAAGAACGTGGCCCAGGGGCCAGCAGCCTGGGGCAGCCAGCTTCTCTGCTTACGCGCCTGGGCTGACTGCCTGCCCAGTCTCTCCCAGATGCTGCTGGGAAGGACTGCCACTCCATGACACACAATTCTCTCTCCTTCCCTGATCTTCCCTTTTTCTACCACAGGTAGGAAGAGGTAGGAGATCTGGGTTCAGGAGGAGGAAGAGTACATGGTCACTGGGTACTCAGTGGCCCTCAGTCCCTGTGCTCATCTGCACACATCAGCTTACGGAGTGCTCACAACAGCCAAAATCATAACTGTAAGGTCAGATAGGCACAGTGGAACACACCTATAACCCCAGTGACTGTCTCAAAAACTAAAAAGAGATGGGGATGTTGCTTGGTGGTAAAGTGCCCCTGGGTTCACTCCCTAGTGCAAAAAAAAGATAAGGTCACATGGTAAGGGAGTGATGGGGATGGGCCAGGAACCGGGCCGGGGGACCTGACTCATAATCACTGGGCTCTGTTGCATTTGGGGGCGGGGAGTGATGAAATCCCTTCTGGCCCTTCCTGGCGTAGCTGATCTCTCAGCCCTGACTCATGGCTTCTTTGCTCCCAGGGACAGAAGATGCGCTCCAGGAGTCCTCTGCCACAGCCCCTGCTGCTGCTTCTACTGCTGGTCCCAGGGCCCAGGGTGCAGGGGTGCCCATCTGGCTGTCAGTGCAACCAGCCACAGACAGTCTTCTGCACTGCCCGCCAGGGGACCACAGTGCCCCGAGACGTGCCACCTGACACGGCAGGCCTGTACGTCTTTGAGAACGGCATCACCACACTTGATGCAAGCAGCTTTGCCAGCTTGCCAGGCCTGCAGCTCCTGGACTTGTCACAGAACCAAATCACCAGCCTGCCTGGTGGCATCTTTCAACCACTCACCAACCTCAGCAATCTGGATTTGACCTCCAACAAACTGCGTGAGATCACCAACGAGACCTTCCGTGGTCTGCGGCGCCTTGAGCGCCTCTACCTGGGCAAGAACCGCATCCGCCACATCCAGCCCGGCGCCTTCGATGCACTAGATCGCCTCCTGGAGCTCAAGCTGCAGGACAATGAGCTGCGGGCACTGCCCCCACTGCACCTGCCCCGCCTGCTTCTGCTTGACCTCAGCCACAACCACCTCCCGGCCCTGGAGCCCGGGATCCTGGATACTGCCAACGTGGAGGCACTGCGGCTGGCTGGCCTGGGGCTGCAGCAGCTGGACGAGGGGCTCTTTGGCCACCTACGCAACTTGCATGACCTGGATGTGTCTGACAACCAGCTAGAACACGTTCCTCCTGTGATCCGAGTCCTGCGGGGCCTGACACGACTGCGGCTGGCTGGTAACACCCGCATTGCCCAGCTGCGGCCTGAGGACCTGGCTGGCCTGGCCGCCCTGCAGGAGCTGGACCTGAGCAACCTGAGCCTGCAGGCCCTGCCAAGTGACCTTGCAGGCCTCTTCCCCCGACTGCGGCTCCTGGCAGCTGCCCGCAATCCCTTCAACTGCGTGTGCCCCTTGAGCTGGTTCGGCTCCTGGGTACGTGACAGCCACATCACACTGGCCAGCCCTGAAGAGACACGCTGCCATTTTCCACCAAAGAATGCTGGCCGACTGCTTCTGGAGCTCGACTATGCTGACTTTGGCTGCCCAGCCACCACCACCACTGCCACAGCCCCTACCACAAGACCAGTAGTGGGGGAGCCCACACTCTTACCTTCCAGCTTGGCTCCTACCTGGCTGAGCCTGACTGAGCAAGCCACCAAGGCCCCCAGCCCACCATCCACTGCCCTGCCAACCAAAGGGCCTGCTTCCCGGGCCCAGGACTGTCCTGCATCTACCTGCCTCAACGGGGGCACCTGCCAGCTAGGGCCAAGGCAGCACCTGGAGTGCCTGTGCCCTGTGGGCTTCAGGGGCTTGTACTGTGAGAGCCGAGTGGGGCAGGGGCCGCAGTCCAGCCCCACACCTGACACACCAGGGCCTCCCCAACCCCTGCCCCTCAGCATTGAGCCAGTGAGCCCCACCTCCCTGCGTGTGGGACTGCAGCGCTACCTGCAGGGCAGCGCGTTGCAGCTCAGGAGCCTCCGCCTCACCTACCGCAACCTGTCAGGCCCTGACAAGCGGCTGGTGACTCTGCGACTTCCTGCCTCACTCACAGAGTACACGGTCACCCAGCTGCGACCCAACGCCACCTATGCCATTTGCGTCACACCCTTGGGAGCTGGGCGGGTACCTGAAGGCAGAGAGGCCTGTGGGGAGGCCCGCACACCCCCAGCTGTCCGCTCCAACCATGCCCCAGTCACCCAGGCCCGAGAGGGCAACCTGCCACTTCTTATTGCACCTGCCTTGGCTGCTGTGCTCCTGGCTGTGCTGGCTGCTGTAGGGGCAGCCTACTGTGTGCGGAGGGGACGGGCAGCAGCTGTGGCTCAGGGCAAGGGCCAGGTGGGACCAGGGGCAGGGCCCCTGGAGCTAGAAGGTGTCAAGGCCCCTTTGGAGCCAGGCCCCAAGGCAACTGAGGGTGCTGGGGAGGCCCTGCCAGGTGGGCCTGAGTGTGAGGTGCTGCTCATGGGCTACCCAGGGCCCAGCCTCCAAGGTGCCCTCCCTGCAAAACCCTATATCTAAGCCTCAGGGAGAGCCATGGGCTGAGTTCACAGCCAGCACCCTCTGCTGCCACACAAGAAAGTTCTCAGTGCATATCCCAGGGACACATGTGCTGGGTAGGGCTATGTGACCACTCCTAGTCCCTGCCCCTCTCTGCCTTGATCTCTTCTGTGAGTTGCTGTGGCCCAGGTAATGAGCTTTGACAGCCCCCTAGCCTGAGTGCTTATAAGGTTGGCATCTGCTCCACCTATTCAATGTGCAATCCTGGGGCCTGGCAGGCTCTGCCGTGTGCTGGTAATGCGGCTGGGGCCCTGCTGGGCTCACCCAACCCAAGGAGACTGGGGGCTAGTGAAGGAAGCCCTCAGAAAGAACATGGGTGGGGATGGGCCCTGTGGCCCCAGCCTCAGCCCCAGAAGCACAGGAACACAGGAAACTGGAAAGGAAGGTGCTCTGGGAACATGTGGACTTGCTTCTGTTGTTTCATTTTTTAAAGTGTATTTATAAGCAATCCTTTCCCATTTATGCTGGGAAAATGTTTTTCAAACTCAGAGACAAGGACTTTGGTTTTTATAAGACAAACGATGATATGAAGGCCTTTTGTAAAAAATAAAAAACAAAATGAAGTAAGTGCTTCTCAGGCTTGGCCTGGGGTACACAGGTTGGGTTCAGGGAGGATGGGAAGGCTAGCCTCTGTGGGAGGCTGCAGACATCTCCCCACAGGGCATCAGGTCTGGGCTTCAAGGGCTGCCACAGAGGGTCTTGCCAGAAGGGAAGCCCGGTCAGGAGTGAAGTGAGACCCAGGCAGGGGTAGGGCCACCTGTCTTTGGGAAAGGGGACCAGTTAGAGCAGCCTCACCCTAGCCAGATCCAGTTTTCTGCCAGCAGGAACTATAGTGCCTGAGTCTGAGAGATGCTTGTGGCAGATATGGGGCCCAGAGAGACCCAGGGGAGGTCATCCCCTCCTCAGGGGCAGGTCTCATGGGCAGTTCACCATCTGACCTCCAGGGAGGGGGTGCCTTAAGATGTCTTATTCCAGGTCTCATGGCTGTCTGGTCCTGAGACCAGGTGGTATGTGTGGCCCCAGCTCCTCCCCACAGTCCCACAGGCTCTTCTGGGAAGTCCTGTTCTGCCCTCTGATCCAGCTGTGAAGAGGGTTTTGGTACGGGTAGAGGGAGGGTGGATAGCCAAGGCCAGAATTCTGATGGGTACAGAGGGAGGGGGCCAGCCAGAGCTGTTCGGAGCAGGTCAGAGACAGGGCCGAAAGGGCTGTTGGTTTACAGATGGCACTAGGCTTGGTGGCTCCATGGGGTCCCTTTGCCCCCTGCACTGGGGATGTACTCAGCTACTCTAGAACCCCCAAAACTGCAGGTTGAGATGGGGGCAGAGCCAGGGATGTGTAGGAGAGCTGTAGCCCGGACTGAGTTTGGGAGAGTGACGGATGTACACCATCTCTGCCTGTTACCCTCAGAGGGTGAGGGGCAGTGGGTCCCAAGCCACCCTGAGTGAGGTCTGTACCTTTCCTGGGCCCTGCCACCCCACCCCAGCCAGTCCCACAGGCCAGGTTTGCCTTGTCCCCAAGGCAGCTTGGGGACAGTGACGGATGTACACCATCTCTTCCTGTTACCCTCAGAGGGCGAGGGGCAGTGAGTGGGTCCCAGGGCAGTGAGAAGCCCAGCAAAAGCTGGAGCAAGCCTCCCAGAGGCCCCACACCAGTGTCCACCCACAGGTCACAGCCCTGGTCCCTAGCCTCACCCCAGCAGTAAGAAGGAAGCACAGCCAGGCCCAGAGGCTTGGGGTGTTGATGTCAACATAGAGTCGGGCCTGGCCACGCGAGGCTCTGGATTCAATTAGTGGCTGCTGAGGGCTCTGGCACGCGGAGGAGGAGGCAGGCGGTGTAAGTCATGTGGCAGAGGAGGTGGCTGTGGGCCTGGGTGGGGCCCTTCCTCCTAAGGCAGCAGTGGCGGTAGCAGCAGCCCAGGTGGATTTCCTGTAGGCCTGGGCTCCATTAGGAAGCAGCCATGGCTAGGCGGCTGCCCTCAGCAGCCCCATCAGAGGCACCTTTGTGGGCCTGTGGGCCGCTGCTGAGTACGGCAGCTGCTAAGGAAATGTTTCCACCGCAAAGCAAACCTGGCCCATGGGACTGGCTGGGTGGGGTGGCAGGGCCCAGGAAAGGTACAGACCTCACCCAGGGTGGCTTTAAGCCAGGGACCAGGGGCAGCCATGGGGACATGCCAGCCCCCTATTCTGGGTCCTTCCTGCCACAAGTGTAGTTTCATTTGGGCTGCATGGGCTCTGCTTCTGTCCCTGGCACCTCAGGCAGATGAAGCAGCAGCTTGCTCACGGCCAAACAAGATGAGCCCACCACCTGCTCCCTGGCCCAGCTGGGGCTGCCAGCCACAGGGGAAGATTCGGTGGCCATGACCCCTGCTGCTATAGGGGATAGAGCATAGGTTCCTCCAGCACCCTCACACTCATACCCCCTCCCATTTCACACCCAAAAGCATGTCTCCTGGACCAGGGAAAAGCTGCTTCTTGAACACTGAGCTCTGCTGGTCCCTCTCATATCCCCCATCTCCACCCGGCACAAAGCATGGGGCCTGCCTTACACACAAAAAGTGCCAGGTACCTGCCCCTCCCGCTAGCCTTTCACACGGCCTGAGGTTGGCCTGCTTCCCAGTACACCCAACTATTCCCACTGTGGCATGCTCCAGTGAAGATGCTCCACAAATGGCAGGAAGGACAGAGATGGGAACCACAATAGAGCCCCTCCCGCCCCAGGGGAGGAGGAAGTGGGGTGAATGCCTGACCCCTGGCTCCTATAACTCTTAAGAGCACACTCTGTTCTGCCCAAACCAAGATGGAAAATCTGTAAAACAGAAGAAACTGAGGGCAGCTGAGTGCACACCGCTGCCAGCCTCCCTGCAGCTGTGCCTACAGCTGACGCCCTGTGCACTTTCCATCTCCAGTCAGTGGGGGGCTCTGGCTTCCAGGGTGCATGGGAGCAGGGGACCCACCGCCTCTCAGTTTAGAGGCTGGCATGCGTCCCTGGAATCCACTAGCTTGAGAGTGCTAGCTCTTTTGCTAAGGGTTCTGGCAGGGCCAGGGCTGGGGATGGAGGGGCAAGACACTGGCCTGGACACCCATCTGGGAGTGATTTGAGAAGCTCCAGTCCTTGCTGGTCCTTCCAGGCTATTCTTAACTGCTGTAATTACAGGGTCAGCCTTGGCCAGTGGCACCGTGGGGTCTGAGCATCGTTAACTTTCAGGGGCCATGCTGGGGCTGGGTGGGAGTTGCTCTGCGGGGGGATGGAGGACCTATCACTGAGGGCAGGGTCTGGAAGGCAGGAAGCAGTGGGCGGGTGAGCACTTGATTGCTGATGCTGGGTCCCTTCACACCCACAACGCCTCTGCTGGGGGCCTGCGGGGAAGGGGTCAACTGGTCTGGGAAAGTCTGGAGGACAAGATGCCAGGGCAGCACCAAGGCAACCTCAGGGCTGGGGTGGGTACGTGGAACAGATGATGGGTGTAGGACCCTGTGGCCCAGCTGTGCCAGTTCCTCCAGGGCAGGCTGGGCTCTGCTGACTTCCTTCCTGAACCCCCTGTCCCCCAGGCCTAGAGCAGCAGGAGGCTGAAGAAAGTCCTGAGTCTCACTCAGCCTTGCCTTCCTCACCTGTAAAACTGGCCATGCCAACAGCGTCCCAGTCTCCCTCTCCCTAGGTGTGAGAGGAGGGGATGGAAGGTCTCTGTCTTCCTGACCAAGCCCCCCTCTTTAGGAAGCACTCTCAGCTAGGGAACACTTGGCCAAGGGCTCTTCTAGAAGATCCAAGGGAGACACATTGCCCTTGCTGCTCCTGGTCTCTGCCCCTCTGTGACTCGGTTTTTTTAATATAAGAAGGTTCTTTCCTAACTCTAGCAGTCCACAATCCCCTTGCCTGGAAGAGCACAAGCCAGCCCCTCCATGAGTCACAGCTGGAGTTTGGGACAGGGACCAAGTCCTTGCCCCTTCCCCCCATATCCTTGCTTGGCTAAGTGTGAACCTTCCCAAGCCTCGGTTTCCTCAGCTATAATGTGGGTGGTCGTGCAGACTAAACGACTGCTCCCTTGTAAGTGCTCACTGCAGGCTTCCTGATGGCTGGCTCTCTGCCACTGTGGACCAATGCCATCTCTGCACAAAGCTGCCGGCCTGGTTGGGGACCCCACCAGGGTTTCCACAAACCTTCCTCCATTTACTCTGGTGGGGATGGAAGGAAAGGTGTATTTGGACCTCCCCCATGCTTCCTGGGCACCAGCCCCACTTGGGGACGGACAGGGACAGCCATGTAGCAAGTGCTGACTGAATGTCATAAACCTCAGTGGAATCCAAGCCCACTCCTATCTGCCACTGGCCCCTCTAAATCTGCTCATCACTCCCAACATCTCTACCTGTCCATCCCATAACCATCTTCCTCTAGGTCTCCCAGGTCCTCAGTCCCACAAATATCTTCAACAAAATCAAGTGCATCTTCCAGGTCACAATCCCCTTCCCAAATGTCAAAATACACCTGTGAGCCCTAGGCCATATCCCATGACCCAGCACCCACTCTGCCACCAGGGTCTACCAGGGCAGGTCAGGCTCACTGGCTAACTGGAGGTTACCTCAGTGCCCCTGCTGTTGAAACTTGGGACTCCTGGAGAGCAGTCTTTTACATAGACCTTGCAGCCCAGTCAGGCACCTGCAGCCAGGTAACAGGTGACCAGCCTGACTCACTGCCCAGCTGGATTAAGGACCCTTACCAATGACTAATGCACCAGACCTGGGCTCAGCACTCATCTGGTCCTCTGGTCCCAGCCCCCACCCCCAACTTATTGCAGCTCCTACCCGGGTGAGGTGTCCAGGGTGAGGGAGGCCAGGGCACTGGAGAAGAAACGGGTGTCCCACAGCTTCACTTCTTGCTCACGCATCTGTGGGGAGGGCCAGAGAGAGGCTCAGAGGGTCCTGGCCTGCCTACCTCAGGGCCTCCTGAAACCCAATGCCTGAGGGTATGCCTGGTACAGGGCAGAGCAGGGGAAGACATGCCAGGAGAAAGAGTCTGGGTTTCCATGTCCTGCTCCTTTAACAACCCCTAGGTGACAAAGGACAGAGGCGGTTCCCTCCATGGACTCTGGTCCCTGTGGGGCCACCAAAGCTCCCAAGGTCAGGCTTAGCTATTGCAAATGGAATTCACCAGTTTTCCACAGCCCTCAGTCCCCTGGGGCTCTGAGACCCAGCTGCAGAGGCAGGCCGTATATGGACAGGCCTGGAACTGGACATCAGCTCCCTACCTCCCACCAGCCTTACCCCACCTTCCTAGGTCAGGAGTCTAAAGGACTAGACACGCCCTAGTCCTTTAGACTAGGACTTACGTGACAGTGCCCTGCTCACGCTGGAGAAGTCCCTACCTGGTTGAGTCCCGTGGACACGAGGTGCTCTTGCGTACCCGTCCATGCCAGCCGGCTGTCCCTGCTGTTCTCGTGGGCCTTTGTGCTCTACAGGATGCAAAACCAGGACTGAGCCATCAGGGCCCCTTGGGGGCCAGAGGAGATGCACACAGCTCTCTCCTAGTTGTACTAGCCCCTGGAGCCCTAGACAAGGGGTGGAGGTGTGGAGTGGGCCTCAACTAGGGTAGTTCTGCTACCCACCCATCTGAGCACCCACAGAGGGACAGATTGGTCTTTACCTTGGAATTTCCTATGGCTGACCTAAGCCAAAAGAGACCTCATACACACAGGACAAAGCCCACTTCCAACCCCACCAGGACAGCTGTGTCAATAGGCCCTGGTGGATGCCTCACCTCCTGGGAGGGCTGGACTAAAAGCAGGTGCCTAAAAGAGGCTGAGACTCCATCCCTTACCCTGCCCACACCCCTGAGCCATATGACCCTGGGGACCCCACACCCTCTCAAAATCTCATTTTTCTCTTGTAAAACAGGGCTCATGGTACCCATGCTGCCCTCAGCAAAGCACTGTGCAAATCGCAGGATTAGCAGGATTACCACTGCCTCTGGGAGCTGCCAGCGGGCCAGAGGGTAGGCCTAGGGCCAAGTTCTGGGGAAGTCCTAGAGAGGGCAGTGCAGTGCCCCTCGTGGCCTCCCACGGTGTTAGAGCTGCCAGCAGGAAGGCTCAAGGCCCCCAGGAAGGAGAGAGAAGTTCACATCCCGGGCAGGCAGCCTTGTCCCTCTGGGCCCTGGTGGGGGGAGGCTGAGGGGGCCAGAGGAAATGCAAACAGCTCTCTCCCAGTCACCCTGGCCCCTGGAGCCTGAGACAAGGACCCTGTTACCAAAAATAGCTCACCCCAACCATGGCCAGCCTCCTCCAAGCTTCCCACGATCTCCTTGGGAATGAATGAGGGAGGGAAGCAGCCAGCAAGGAGCTGGCCCAGGGCCCCCTCCTCAGCCTACAGAGGCGACCCCAGCGTGGGAGACCTGGAAACACTCCCCCACCCGTTGTTCCAGGGGCTTTTCTCACTGCTCCCTTCCCACCCAGCCACAGCAGCACAGGAAGTCAGGGCTGGAGCCTGAGAACCAGGGCCCCACGCCCCTCTCCCTGACCTAAGAGGGGTTCAGGTCAGGAAGAGGGTCAGGCCCTGACACCCAGAATAGGTGAGAAGTGTCATTTGGGCTCCTGTCTTCTCATCAGTGTACAAATATCCCTGTGTAAGAAGCAAACCGGATGGTTCCAACTGGTCTGCGCATTATTCATTCATTCAACAAACATGTGAGGCCTCCCTCAGGCCAAGGACCAAGCTGGAAGCCAGCAGTGGGGGTGGGCAGTCTTCAGAGGACTAAGAATGTGAGTGAAATCAAGCTGCTCCTTCATTTGTTCTTTCATAATACAATTATCCAAGCCACACAATGTGCCAGGAGCTGGAGACACAGTGAACAGAATGGACAAGGTCCCCAAGCCCACGGAATATCTACACTGGGAGGCAGACCAGACCAAATGGAAATAACTATGCCTTCAACATCACTCTAAGCGCCACAGAGCAGCCAAGTGGAAGTGAGGGAACAACCTGAGACAAGACTGCCTGAATGAAACCCCAGACCTGCCCAAGGGCCCTATCCCAGAATGAGTCACAAAGTCAGTGCCTCAGTTTCCCTATCTGTAAAAACTACCGTAGCAGGACCTCCTTTGGAAGACTGCCATAAGGAACATTAACACAGGAGAATCTGCCACATATCAAATGAGGTGGGGTACCAGGGATTGAATAGAGGGCCTCATGCATGCTAGGCAAGTGGCCCACCACAAAGCTACATCCCTGGCCATTATTTTGTTTTGAGACAGGGTTATGGAGGCTGGCCTCAATCTTGTAATCCTACTGCCTCAGCCTCCTGAATAGATGGGCTTACAAGAATGCACCACCACACCCAGCCTCAAATGCTCTATTTTTAAAGATGATAACAGTGTACAATCAGAGTGTAACTGAAGTCATTATAAAATAACATTTGAGCAAAGAGGTGTGAGGTAGACAGCAGAACTAACACCTACACAGCAGGAGATGGAAGCAGAGAGGCTGGTGTAGGCAACAGGTGGGTGAGTGAGGCAGGGCCAGGCTGTCACCAAGCATTTCTCATTCAGAGGCACAGCTGAGGCAAAATGCACCTTGGCCTGCATCTTCTACCTTCTGTTCACAGGTGCAGAAACCAGGACCTAGAGAAAGCAAGCCCTCTCCCCAGTCACCTAGCAATGCAGCTGGAGGCTACCTGAGCCTCCAGTCCTGTGAGCTGGTCCCATGATCTCACTCCGCATGAGGACATGAGACCTGGGGTGAAGAGACTTGCAATGCAGCAGAGAGAGGGCTAGGGGAGCCCAAGAAGACCACTGCCCCAAAAGCCCTCTGGCTTCCAGCAAGCATCCTGGATTAGCTCACCCTGGGGAGGGCACCAGGCCTCCAGGCACACAGCACTAAGGCCTGCAAAAGTACTCGGAGAGCCACTCCCCATTATGGGTGCACCTAGCTGTTGGCCCAAGGGCCACAGGAAGCCACATGGGTTGGGAAGAAGGTCAGTAGCCACCTCTAACCCCAGATCACTAGAGTGATTTCCAATCTCAAAAATAGAAAGTTCTTTGCTGACCTCAGAAAGACTCACAAAAGAGAAGCCCTATCTCTGAGCCCTCAGCATCTCAATCTCCTGGGCCCCAGGTAAGGCTGCAGCTGGGCCCCAGGCATCCTATTACCCTGGCGCAAGAGGCCAGGCTGGAGATTCCCTCCTAGAAGCAAAGAGGCTGCAGGTCCTCCTGGGGGTGGCCTTTGTCCCCACAGGCAACAGGGTATCTGCTCATGGAGAAGCTTCAAGAGGGCTTCACTGCCCCTCAGTCTCTGGACCAAAGTCCCTGGCCTTAGGAAGAGGAGAGGAGGAGGTGCAGCCAGGCAGGCAGCACCAGCCCATCCAGTGAGTGTGGGTGTGTGTGTGCATACCCAGCATTCCACTGCAATGCAACCAAAGCCCTTCTGGATTACCATGACAACGGTGTGGGGTAGGGCTGCTCATCAGGAAGCCCTGGGCTCCTTCCTAGGCCAAGGAGATTTTTTCCAGTGGTAGACCCTCACCTGAGCCAAGCTCAGTGCTGGGTTCCAGATGCTCAGCCCCCTAGGCTTTGTCACATGGGGTGGTCAGGAGGCACATACTCCCCCACTAAAGAGAGGTCAGATAGCTCATCCTGGGCCCCTTTCTGTCCCTAGGGAGGATCTTGAGGTCTCACTGCTCCCCAAGCATCTCCCAGCCTCAGCGTGCTGCTTCCCTGAGACAGTCAAGACTTCAGGGCTTCACCAACCCCCATCCAGGGCTTTGGTTCAATGAAGGAGCAGCAGAAGGGGCCTGGGGGCTCAGATAGAACAGGCCTGGCTCTTCTACTCGTGGCCCTGGAGCAGTGAAAGAAACATCCTGACCCCTGGTGTCCTGGCTTGGACTTCAGAAAGATCCAAAGAGCCAGCTTTCTAGGGGGGCCATCAGGGTGGAAGTCCTACAGTGGTCATAAACATAATCGAAAAACAAAGGAGGAAGCCAGACACAGTGGTATGCACCTGTAGTCCCAGGATGAGGCAAAAAGATGCTTGAGCTTAGGCATTCAAGGCCAACCTGGACAGCAAAAGGAGACCACATCTTGAAAAGATATAGAGCAGACTGTGTTGGTATACACCTATAATCCCACCTACTTACGAGGCTAAGGCAAGAGGATCACAAATTGGAAATCAGCCTGAACAACTTAGTAAGACCCTATCTCAAAATAAAAAATAAAAAAAGGCTGGGGAAAAGTCCAGTGGTAGAGAACTTGCCAAGCAAGAGGAAAGCCATGGGTTCAAACCCTGGCACTGAAAAATACAAAACAAAATACATGCCTACAGAATAAAGAAAATGTGGTATACACACACAACGGAATATTACTCTGTCATAATGATGAATGAAATTATTGCATTTGCTGGTAAATGGATGGAACTGGAGACTATCATGAGAAATAAGCCAATCTCAAAAAGCCAAGGCCAAATGTTTTCTCTAATATACAGATGCTAACTCACAATAAGGGGGCAATAGGGAAAAATAGAAGTACTTTGGATTAAACAAAGGAGAATGAAGGGAAGGGAGGGAGAACGGAAATAGGAAAGACAGTAGAATGAATCAGACATTACTATCCATGCACATGTATGATTACACGACCAATGTAATTAATTATACATCACGTACAACCAGAAGAATGTTGTACTCCATACATGTATGTCAAAATACATTCTATCATGTGTAACTAATAAGAACAAATTTAAAAATACATGTATACATACATGAAAATAAAAAGTAAAAACAAAAAAGGGATGTAAATAGGAAGGAGGCACCCAAAGGTTTCTGCTTTAAGCTCAGGTGGCCCAAAGCAGGGTCCAGACAGTGAAGGGAGGACTCGTCCCTGCACAGCACAGCCTTCAGGCTCCGAGGATAGTGAGGGGAAGAAATGGGATGGAGGAGGATGCTATCCTCCAGGAGCCCCAGCCATGCCCCCTCAGAGAAGGTGCTCCTAGAAGGACTTCCCAAGCTGGCCCCTTGGCTCACGCCCACCCCTGCAGCCAGCAGTGGTTTCCTTAATAGAAGCCAGGTGTGGGCCAGATGCCCTGGGCGGAAGTGGGGGGCAGGGCCAGGCGGAGGGCGGCATTCCAGGCCCACTGCCCCCGCAAGGCACCAGCAGGGCCGAGGCGCCAGGCGCAGTCTCTGCAGTCAGGGAGCCGCCCTCGCTCCTCCCAGATCTCCTGGCTGCAGCCCCTTCAGAGGCTCCTCCAGGCACAGACCTTCACCCACTAGGAATCAGACTCCCTTGGCCAGCAGCCACTCCAGCTCCACCTCAGCCCCCACTCAGCCTTGCTGGAGGAAGGGCAGGGGCTGGAAGGAGTTAGCGTGGAGGGGAGAGAAGGAAGAAACACTCCAGGGTTGGCCCAGAGGCTGGGCATGGCATGCCCAGCGGGTAGGAGTGCAGGCACTCCAGGCCAAGCATCTGAGGCCCTGGGCAGAGGGCGACCTGGGAAAGGGGGGATTCAATTTATCCTCCAAGTAGAGCCTGGACCCCTTTCTGGGTAAAGGCTTAGAGGTGAGTTAAGGAAAACTACCAGGTGAGGCCTATTGTCCACACCCACACTTCTCTGAGACACAAATGTCCCCTTGGGTGGAGGAGGCCAGGTAGCCCCTCCAGGATGCAGAGGCGGAATGTAACCAAACTACTTTTCATCTCAATTCACCTGTCACATAGGGCTTCCTTTCTGTCTTCAGCCAGAATGGAACTGACTGTACCATCTTGGCCCCCCAAAACTCAAATTTCAGGCTACCAGATTTGAGCTATGGTCTACTCTTGGCCCTAGGTGGGCATTAAGCCCTTGAAATGGGGACAGGGTGTGGGTGTGTACCTTTGCTAGGGAGCGTCTCCCCAGAGCTGGCAGTAGGACCCTACACTTCATCTCCCTGAGGGAGAAGACTTCAGTTTCTAGAAAATTCCCACCTACTTAAGAGGCTAAGGCAGGAGGATCACAAATTGGAAATCAGAAACTTAAATCCAATGAAATTAGGTTATTTGCAGGAAAATGGATGGAACTTAAGAACATTATGTTAAGTAAAATAAACTAAATGCAAAAAGTCAAGGGTCATATGTTTTCTCTTATGTGCAGAAGGTAGAAAGAAAAAGGAAAAAAAAAGGTGGGGGATCTCATGAAAACTGAAGGAGGACTACTAGAGAACAGGGACCAGGGGAGGAGGGGGAAGAAAGGGAAATAATGGGAATGATATTGGCCAAATTTTATATATATGTGTGTGTGTGTGTGTGTGTGTGTGTGTGTGTGTATACACACACACACACACACATATATTAAATAAATAAATATGTGTGTATATATATATATATATATATATTTTTTTTTTTTTTTTTTTTTTTTAATGGATAGCATGTCTTTATTTTATTTGCTTATTTTTTTGTGGTGCTGAGGACTGAACCCAGTGCCTCACACATGCAAGGCAAGTGCTCTACTACTGAGCTATAGCTCCAGCCCCAAATTATATTCTTATAGTATATGCATGTGTGAATATGTAATAATAAATCCCATCATTATGTATAATTATAATGCACCATACAAAATTATGGGGCGGGGAGTAAATCCACTCATCTCACTTCCTGCTTAAACACTCTAGGGGCTTTCCAAAGCCCAGGGAACAGGCTCTTCACATGGCCTGCCTCCCCTCTGGGTCCCTCAGCAGACTTCTGGGACAAGTTCATTCTACCTCAGGACATCTGTGCATGTCACCCTGGTGAAATGAAACTTAGGCTGAAGCTCCAATGTCAGTTGCTCAGAGAAGCACTAATCCATTCCCAAAGAGAAGCCCCCAGTACTACCCAGGGCAGGGCCACTGTATCTGGCTCACTGGCTGCTGCCTCTAGGTCTGTTGGATAAATTAATGACTCCCAATGACTCTGTGTCTGCTGCATGAACCCAGGTCCCAGCCTCCTTATGTGGAATGCAAATGGCCATACGTGCCCCCATGCAATATACACTTGCAGAAACATGTGCAACCAAAACATGCAGAAACCCTCAGTCCTGTAGGTCTGATAGGCCCTCCCTACCCCAGGGGTCTCTGTGAGGCCTGAGGAGCACAGAGGGTGGGAGACTTGGGGGATACTCTCTGCTGGTCTCTTCTGACCATGCCAGGGAAGGAGAGTGTGTGTGGTGGGGGGTGAGGGTCACAAAGGAAAGAAGGAAACTGAAATCTCAAATTACCTTCCTGAAGCCACAGGATACCTCCTCCGCCTGCCTGTGGGCAGCCAGGCTGCTCCTACCCTGTGATCAAAGCCAGGCCCTCCCAGGACCCAGAACTGGCTTTCCAGGAAGAGCTCTACCAGAAGCAGCCACTGCCCATGGGTCTCTGCACCAGGAACCTGCCCGCCCTCCTCCACCTGCTGCAACCTCTGGGTCCTCATCCTGCATGGAGGTGTCCACCCACCCCACCACCCCTACAACTCACCTGAGAGGCCTCAGGCTTTGCTCTGGGGTCGAAGATCCTTAGCTGCTTGTCCTGCAAAAGCAAAGAAGAGGAAACAGAAAATATACAATTAGAGTCAGCCCGTTTCTTCACTCCAGATTCTGATTGGCCCCTGCCTCTGTACCCGGGGCTGGCATTACATGCCCCAACCCAGTTCCTCCTTTGTCATAGATCGGTCCTGCTTCCTGCCCACTTCCCCCAGAAGACCACATTTGGTGGGGGCAACCGCTCACCTTCCTGAGCACCTACTATGAACCAGGCATGTCACAGGCACGCCCTCTCCTGTCTCCCCAATGACTTTATAGAGTGGGGCCATCAATAGGACCCTTGAAAAGGAGAATGCAGACCCAGAACCAGCAGGAGGCTTCTGCAGCCATGTCCAGCCCTGCACAAGGCGTCCTGGCTCCTCGGACGATGGCATTTCTGAACTTCCAATCAGAAAATGGAGCTAACACCTTCTAACAGTTCACCCAGCTTAGTTACTGACCCATACTACCTGAGAGCAGAGATGAACAAAAAAAAAAGAAAGAACTCTATTGAAATAAAACTCCCAGATCTCGTTCAAGTCATTTTTGTGGAATAATCTGTGTATCTGTACGTGTACCCAAGTGTATATACATAGACAACTGGGGCAGAGGGCTGAGGATACTGTTCAGTGGTAGGGTGCTTGTCTAGCATGCACGAGGCCCCCTCAACTTCTAGCACCACAAAAAGAAAAGAAAAAAAAAAGAACTGTGCAGAGAAAGGGCAGACTCTGTGTCCCTATTTATAGGCTTGGCCATAACTGTCCATAATAAATTGTTAAGTGCAAAAAGGAAGTTGCAGAATAACATGGCACACTGTGATTCTACTGTGGTCAAAAATAAACAAAAATCTCTATTTGTGTGACCACGTTCCCATATGTTTGGGATATTCTCTGGGCAAGGATGAAGGTCCTGGCCAACACAGGCAAGGGTGTCAATGCTGGATACCAGGGGTGGGGCAGTGGGGGCTCATTAGCAGGTCCTTTTTATGTCTGAGTGCAGCTCTACTTCTGTTTCAGAGATTCCTATTTTCATATTATAAAAAATAAACAAGTGTAATTTAAAATTAAAAACATTACCACTTGCATCAGAATCAAAAAGTTGAAATGTTCACTTATAAATCTAACAAAATATGTATTGACAAAATATGAGAAAAACTACAAAACTCTGATGGAAAAAACTGCAGAAGGCTGGGCACAGTGGCATCCACCTATAATCCTAGCAACTCAGAAGGCTGAGGCAGAAGGATTTCAAGATCAAGGCCAGCCTGGGCAGTGTAGCAAGATCTATCTCAAAATCTGGAAAAATAAATAAATAACAGGACTGGGGATGCAGCTCAGTGGAAGGTGCTCCTGGATTCCATCTCTATTATGAGAGAGAGAGAGATGGGGCGGGGGAAGGAAAGGGTTAGGTTGTGGCTCAGTGGTAGAGCTCTTGCCCAGCATGTGTGAGGCACTGGGTTCAATTCTCAGCACCACATATGAGCAAATAAATAAATACAGGTCTTCAATAACTAATAAAACATATTTTTTTAAAGTGCATTTAAGGGGCTGGGGATGTGGCTCAAGTGGTAGCACGTTCGCCTGGCATGCGTGCGGCCTGGGTTCAATCCTCAGCACCACATAGAAACAAAGATGTTGTGTCCGCCGAAAACTAAAATAAATAAATAAATAAATATTTAAAAAAGTGCCATTAAAAAAAAAGAAGGAAGATCAAAGAAATGTATGGATATTAAAACTTAGTATCATAGAGAGATCTGTTCTTTCCACCTTTGATCTACAGAGTCCACACAACAATCCTAATCAAAGTTCCAGAAGTTGCTGTGTGAATATTGACAAACTGATTCTATATTCTCATGAAGAAGCTAAAGACCCAGAATAATCAACACAATAATAAAGGAGAACAAACCCAATTTTACTAAAAAGAGAAATAAATTGATGGAGCAGACAAGGGAGCCTGGAAAAGATCCCCCCAAATACAGTCTACTAATGTTTGACAAAAACCAATCAAGGGCTGGGGTTGTGGCTCAGTGGTAGAGTGCTCGCCTAGCATATGTGAGGCACTGGGTTCAAGGCCCAGCACTACATATAAATAAATAAATAAAATAAAGATCCATTGACAAACAAAAGAAGCCAGTCAACACCATGGAGAAAGGGTAGTCTTTTCAACAAGTGGTGCTAGAACAACTCAGGAAAAAAGAAAAAAGAATCTCTACACAGACCTTACCTTTTTCACAAAAGTTTAACTCAAAATGGACTACAGAACTAAGCACAGAACATGCAACCATAAAACCTTTGTTACATATCACAGAAGAAAAATCTAGGTGGCCTTGGATACAGCAATGACTTTTTAGGTCTAACACCAGAGGTATGATCATGGGAGAAAAAATCTCACAAATTGGACTTCATTAAAATTGAAAATTTCTGGGCTGGACTGTCGCTCAGTGTAGTGATTGCCTGGCAAGTGCAAAACCCTGGGTTTGATCATCAACACTGGGGAAAAAATACTGAAAATTTGTTTTTCTGCTTTGTGACATTGTCAAGAGAATGAAAGATCAAAAGTCAAAGCCACAGACTCAAGAAAATATTTGCAAAATACCTGTTTCAGATAATTTATACCTAGGGCTAGGGTTGTGGCTCAGTGGTAGAGCACTTGCCTCGCATATGTGAGGCACTGATTCAATTCTCAGCACCACATATGAATAAATCAATAAGGGCCGGGGTTGTGGCTCAGCGGTAGAGCGCTTGCCTCACACATGTGAGACCCTGGGTTCGATCCTCAGCACCACATAAAAACAAACAAACAAACAAGTGAAATAAAGGTGTTGTGTCCAACTACAACTAAAAAATAAATATTTTAAAAAAATAAATCAATAAACAAAGTAAAGGTCCATTGACAATTTTAAAAAAATGATTTATGCCTATAACATCAGGAGAACACTAAAGGTTCAACCATAAATTGGGTGGGAGCAAACTTCTGGTACCCCAGTGACTCAGAGGCCAAGGTGGGAGCATGGCAAATTGGAGATCAGCTTGGGCAACAGAGAGACTGCCTCAAAATAAAATGAAAAAGGCCGAGATCCTTGCTGGGCACAGCAGCATTGCCTATAATTCTAACAACCTGGGAGGCTGACACAGGAGGATCACAAGTTGAGACTAGCAATTTAGGAAAGACCCTGTTTCTTTTTTCTTGTTTTAAAAATATTTCTTTATTTAAAATATTTTTTCGATATTTATTTTTTAGTTGTGGTTGGACACAATACCTTTAGTTTATTTATTTATTTTTATGTAGTGCGGAGGATCAAACCCAGGGCCTTGCACATGTTAGGCAAGCGCCCTACCTTTGAGCTACAGCCCCAGCCCTATTTAAAATATTTTTAAAATAATACAATATTAGTTATAGATGGACACATTGCCTATTTATTTATTTATTTATTTTTATGTGGTGCTAAGGATCGAACCCAGTGCCTCATGTGTATTAGACAAGTGCTCTACCACTGAGCTACAACCCTAGCCCATTTCAACATAAAAGTAATTTTTTTTTATTTATGTGTTTTTTTTTTAGTTCTCGGCAGACACAACATCTTTTGTTTGTATGTGGTGCTGAGGATCGAACCCAGGCCGCACGCATGCCAGGCGAGCGCGCTACCGCTTGAGCCACATCCCCAGCCCACATAAAAGTAATTTTGAGCCACATCTGTAATCCTAGCGGCTCAGGGGGCTGAGGCAGGAGGTTTGTAAGTTGGAGTTCAGCATCAGCATATTAGTGAGGCCCTAAGCAATTCACTGAAACCCCATCACAAAATAAAAAGTAATAAGGGCTGGGAAGGTGGCTCAGTGGTTGAACATGCTTGGGTTCAATTTCTGGTACCAAAAAAAGTAATTTTAAAACGGACTAGGGGCAGGCACAGTGGCAAAGTCTGTAATCTTAGCAATTTAGGAGGCTGAGGCAGGAGGCTTGTGAGTTCAAGGACAGCTTGGGAAGCTTAGTGAGACCCTGTCTCAAAATTTTAGATAAGTGGGCTGGGGAAATAGTTCATTTGGTAAAGTGCTATACCTAATATACAAGGCCTTGGGTTCAATTCCTTGTACTAGGGGAGAAAAAGAAAGAAGGGGAAAACCAAGTGAATACCTGCTGTGAGCAGCCCCCATTGAGTGCTGGGGGTAGAAAGATGAGCAAACAGCCCAGCCATCACTAAACTTGTAGCCAAGGGCTGTACTCTGCAGAATAGTCATAGGGACCTTTGGGGAGGAACTGAGACCTGAGCTGAACCCTAAAGGACAAGCAGAACTTGCTCTCTTACTCTGGCAAGGGAAAGGCATTTGGGGAAGGTGGAAGAACCCGAGCATGATGTGGAGGTGGGAGTGTACTGGTATAATGATGGAGTGCATGGGGTAGTGAGTAGGACAGGAGAGCACAGTCAGCTGAGGCAGGGACCAGCCGAGAGGGCTTCCAAAGCCAGGCCTTGTGGGCATACTTGGAAGGGGCCAAGGGCTTGTGCCATTCCTGGCAAAGCCTTCCCGGATGCAGTTTACTGAGCAACTGCCATACACAGGGTGAGCACTAGGCAGGATCCAGGGAGTAGCTCCTCTCAGCTCTGTGCTCCACAACCTGGGCTCCACGGGTCCTGTGGTAACATATGTAGACCACACTTATGAAGGGGATGAGAGACAGCACAGGGCAGAGAAGGTGCAACCAGGGACAGGCAGAGAAGACAGTCAGGGACCGAGACAGAAACAATGCCAGTGAGAGTCAAAGAAGACATCCAGGGACAAGGACAACTATAGATTAAGGACACAAAGAGGGCACAGGAAATGGGACAGGATGGAGAGCGGGTCTCAGAGATGAAGGTCAAGGGAAATACCTCTCCACCCCACAGTGCTGCGAGAAAAGGCAGGGGCCTGGGTTCAAACCACTGATGAGCTCTGTGACTTGGGCAAGCCCTGAGCCTGCTGAAGGAGGATGAGGACAATGGGACAACAGTGCCACTCACAGGTGGGTTACTGGGGCTCAGGGCACAGCACCCCATGGAGGCACCTGAGCCCTCTGGAACAGTACTTTTAGGCTAAGTCCTAACAGGAGTCCATAGTATGACCTGAAGGGCTGGCCCTGCAGGGGATGCAGCCTCCCTGCAGTGGCCCTGTCCTGGCTGGGCAAGAGCAGACTTGTGAAGGAGGTGCAGGCGCAGGCAGCAGAGGCCATCCATCCGAGGGGCTGGCGTGCCCCCTAGTGGCCACCTGCCCCTTCACCATGGCCCCAGGAGATCCTCAGGCAGGCAGTGAAGAGGGGCACTCCTGGGGCAGCAGCCCCACTGGATTTCCTCTCAGTGTTTGGAACCTACTGCTTAATGAACAACCCAGAAAAAAACAATCAGTAAGGACTAGGAAATTCACCTTCCAAAAGGGCAGAGAATAGGGTCCCTCCGAATGTGAACCATGGGCCTAGAGGAGTCTACTGCTGGGAGCCTTCTACTTCAGGAGAACTCCCGTCACCTCTATCCCTGCCACCCCTTCCACTCCTTCCTCCCGGCCCTGGCACCAGGCCCTTGCTACCTACCCATTCTCTAATAGTGTCTTCAGGTCCGGCACAGCACCAAGGCCACCCACATCCCCAGATCCCATGGTCTTCCTGGACCCTGGTGCATGGCCATGCTAGGGACCCTCTGTCCTAGGTCCAGGCACCACCCTGCCTTAGCTCTCTACCTGCCACCTTCTCCTTGTAGGCTTTGGATCCTTCTTCCAATGAGCTGTCATTTCCTTCTGGAGGCACTCCTGGCCTCTGAACATAAACCATGCCCACCATTTCCCACCTTCAGCTCTGGGCACCACCAGGGCCAGAGACTTAGGTGACGCTTTACTCCCACAGCTCCAGGTACTTAAGCTCAACAACCAACAATCACTCTGGGAGGTGCCCAGAACATCCACACAAGGTGCCCTTCTGGTACCTTGTGGCACCTACTGCACATGCCGGTCTCAGTGCAGGGGCTCTTCCTGGAGCCCAGGACCCAGTCTCATGATGTCCACTCCTTACACAATCCACCACTTAGCACTCAGCGCTCCTCCCTATGGCTGTGCGTGTCTGCCCTGGTTTCTACCACCCCCGGCTAAGGAATTATTCTTTCCATCCCTTAGAAAGTTGTCCAACATCCAGTGTTGAACACTGCTCATCTGCCATGCTCTGTCCACACAGCAGCCAGGAAAGCACTCAAAACAAAACTGCTCACCTCACACCACCAACTGCCCCCTGACTTAGTTGTAAATGTACAGCATGCCTTTATTTTATTTCATGTGGTGCTGAGGATCGAATCCAGTGCCTCACACATGCTAGGCAAGTGCTCTACCACTGATCTACAGCCCCGGCCCTGCCCTCTGACTTTTAATGCTTTGATGCTTTCCTGTTGCCCCTGAGGCCTGGGTGCTTGTCTCCCCTGGCGTCCAGCCAGGTACCTGCCCCAGGATTACTCCCCACCCCAGACCTCTGCTCCACAGCCCCTGTTTAAGGCCAAGCTTCCCCAGCCTCTCTGACAAACTCAAAGTACCACTTCCCTTTCAGAGGTAGATCCCAGGTCACAACTTGCCGTTCATCTGTACCACCCTTCATGGAAGGTGGCCATGTCCAACAGCATGGGGCTGCCACAGAACCCTGCATATGGAAGCCACCAAACATGAGCCTCGAGTTTGGATAAACCATTAAGGCAGTAGTGTGAGGTTGATTCGAGGACAGGATGGAGCTAAATCGCAAAGGCCAGGCACCAGCAACGGGCAACATGGGGCTCTCTTCAGGCCCATTCTGATAGAGCCCAAGTGGGGTGGGAGCTCACAAATGTCCCACCTGATCTCATTGCCCTTTGGCTTCATAAATCCTGCCACACCTGCAAGGTACAGGCACAGCTGGCCCTGTGCAGAGGCCCACAGACTCACTGCCTACTTACCTTGCACGCCGTGCCCACAAGCGCTCCATCCCGGCTCCAGACAACACTCTGCACCAGGTCCCCATGGGCCTCCAGCTCTGCAGAGAAGCAGCCAAAGTCAGGCCCCAGCTCAAAGGGGACCAGAGAAGCAGGCTGGGGCAGGCCTGGGGCAGGCCTGGTGTAGGGTAACTCCCAGGGTTAAGGCAGCAGCAGCAGCAGCAGCAGCAGCAGCAAAAGGGTCCCACTCAGCTAGGAAGTAACAGGCAGCAGCTCCCTCCAGTCAGAGGCATGTATACCAGGGGCTTCTGCCTACAACTCTGCCCTTGTTGGGTAGCATCTGTACTCAACAACCTCCTGTGGCTCCTTGTTCCTCGGTCTGGCTCTCACTTCCTACCAGGCTTACTTCCGCTTACTCTGCCATCCCTACTGGGTCACCGTAGCCCTGGACCTCTGCTCCTGCCAACTCCACTCTCTCCCCCTAGCAAGGGTTTTCAAATACATCCATCCACATGTTCTTTGAAACTCTTCCTGTCATGGGTTGAATCGTATCCCTGCAAAAGATGCTGAAGTCCTAAGTCCTAGTACCTGTGAATGTGACATTATTTGAAACTGGGTTCTTTTGGGTTGGGGTAGCTCAGGGGTAGAGCTTGTGCTAAGCAGGTGAGAAGCCCTGGGTTAGAGCTCCAGCACCAAAAAGAAAAGAAAAAGGAATATTGTTTCTTTATAATGCAATATAACTGGTATGCTTATGAAAATGGGAACTTGGGAGAATGGGAAAATGGGAACAAGACAAACACGAATGGAGGGAAAGAAGGAAGATAGACACCCACAAATCAGGGAGCTCTAGAGGCAAGCCCTGGAACAGACCTTCCCACAGCCTCGTGAGGTGCTGATCATGCCTACACCTCAATCTGCCTCCTAAACCCCAGAACTGTTAGATAATAACTCCTGATATTTTACACCACCCCATTTGTGGTTCTTCACACTGGCAGTCTTAGACACTAATACCCTCCACTTCTGAGTGTGAGGAGCACTTAGTGACTCTCTTCCAAAATAGAGAAGCTGGTAGGCATGTTGGTGTGTGACCTGGGTCCCAAGTCAGGTCAGAAAATGCACTATGCTTCCTCTCTGTTCCCTCAGGGCACTCGAGCAGCCATCAAGGGACCCACAAGGGAGCAACTGAGCCTTCCTGTCCACAGCCAGCACCTTGTGAGTGAGTTGTCATGGAAGTGGCTCCCCCAGCACAGGTCAAGCCTTCAGACAAGTGTATCCTCAGGAGAACCGAGCCAGAACCGCCAGGCTTAGCCACTCCCACATCCCTGCCCCTCAAAGACTCTGAGGTAATAAATGCTTGTATTTGTTTTAAGTATCTAGTTTTGGGTAATTTGTTCCAAAGCAATAGATAACCACCAAGGTTCCCTCCCCTGGACTAATCCCAGTTCTATTACCCACGAGTGCCACAGCCATGGCCAAGTTATCTGACCTCCTGAGCAGGAACTGACACATTCCAAAGGAGCTGCTGTGCAGACAGATGTGCAGGCCCTCAGCACAATGTCGGGCACACAAAAAGAGCCTGGGAGGGGTAGTATGGCCGCGGTTGCTCCCTAACAAGAGGCAGGCCTCATCACCTCCACTGTCACTTCCAGGGTCAGGCTGGTCTTCTAGGCCACCCCAGGGGCTCACCAGGGCAAGACCTATACTTTATATTTCACTTTTCTTTTCCCCCATGGCACAAAATGACTTCATGGTGGGCACTGGCTGAATTTTCAGTAACTGAGGCATCAGAAAGGACTCCCTAAGACACAGGCTGTGCTGACAGCTCTCTATGGTGAGCTCAGTCCACTCCCAACACTGGCATATCACAGGGCTCAGCTGCAGGCCACCAACATCACCATCACTTAAACACTGAGGAATCAGACCCAGCACTGTGACCTCTCCATGGGGATTGAGGGAGGAGACACAAGCACCCATGGGAGGGGTGCTTTAAAGAAAAACCTTTGCTTCCAGGTGGGAAGGCAGGGGTTTGTTTTCAACACTGAAAACAGTTCTAGGGGTTGGAATGTGCGGCTGAGTGCTTGCCTGGCATGCAAGAGGCCCTGGGTTCAACCCTCTACCCCTGACACACACTCAAAAAGAAAGATATTTATAAAATTTTTTTTCAAGCAATAACAGTATAAGGAAGTTATGTAGAAAAATGGAGGAAAACAACAGAAAATAAAATAGCTGAGAAATGAAAACAGATGCCTATGTGGAGAGGGACAGATGCTTATCATAAGGCTTACAGAAGTTGCACTATGTGCAACTTTTTTATTTTGATACTTTTAATTTTTATTTTTATATTTTGATACAAGGAATTGAACCCAGGGGGTGCTTCACCACTGAGCCACATCCCCAGCCCTTTTCATTTTTTAAAAAGTTTTTTAGTTGTGGAGGGACACAATACCTTTATTTTAGTTATTTATTTTTATGAGGATCAAACCCAGTGCCTCACACATGCTAGGCGAGTGCTCTACAACTGAGCTATGACCCCAGCCCCCTTTTCATTTTTTTGAGACAGGGTCTTGCTAAGTTGCTTAGGGCCTAAGTTTCTGAGGCTAGCTTAGAACCTGCGATCCTCCCATCTCAGCCTCCCAAGACTCTGGGATTATAGGCATGTGCCACCACGCCTAGCAAATTTAGGGTGTGTGTGTGTGTGTGTGTGTGTGTGTGTGTGTTGCTAAGGATGGAACTCAGGCCTTCATGTATGTTAGGCAAGTGCTCTGCCACTGAGCTAAACAACCAACCCTGCTACTTTTTTCTTTTTAAAATTTTTTTTATGTATTTGGGATTGAACCTAGGGGCACTCTACTATTGAGCTCCATTCCTAGCCCTTTTTAAAATTTTATTTTGAGGGAGGGTCTTGATAAGTTGCCAAGGTTTGGCCTTGAACTTGTCATCCTTCTGCCTTAGCCTCCAAGTTGTTGGAATTTCAGGACTGCACCACCATGCCTGGTCCTAATACAAATTTTAAAAGTCATATTATTGAAACAACATGCCAGGCATGGTGGTTCATACCTGTAACCCCAGCAGTTTGGGAGGCTAAAGCAGGAGGATCACAAGTTCAAAGCCAGCTTTAGCAATTTGGCAAGGCCCTAAGAAACTTAGTGAGACACTGTCTCAAAAAATTAAAAGGGGATCTGGGGTTGCAGGTCAGTGGAAAAGCACTTGCAGAGCACGTGAGGCACTGAGTTCAATCCTCAGCACCACATAGAAAAATAAATAAATAAATAAAATAAAGTTATAAAAAAAAGGTTTAAAAGGGATGAGGGGGCTGGATGTGTGAGGCACTGGGTTCAATCCTTAGCACCTCATAAAAATGAAACAAATAAAATAAAGGCATTCTATCTACTTTTTTTTTTTTTTTTTTTTTGGTGCTGGGTGTGGAACCCAGGGCCTTGTGCATGCAAGGCAAGCACTCTACCTACTGAGCTATATCCCCAGCCCCTGTCTATCTACTATTACAAAAATTTTTTAAAAAGGCGGGGGATGGGGATATACCAAAAAAAAAAATAAAACAACAACAAGGAAAGGAAGGGCTATCCAGGGCACCAGGGAGGCCCTACCTGTCAGAGACTGCTGCTTGGCTGCGTCCCAGACCTTCACGGTTCTGCCGGCTGAACTCGCCAGAACGCCGTCTGTGGTGGGGTGAAATTGCAGTACTTCCACTGGCAGCGCTTCAGGGCCCAGCACCACTCCAGGCACTGAGGGGAGGGCCTGGCCAGGACCTGGCAGCCGCCACAGCTTCACCTATGGAAGAATTGAGTTTGTAAACCAGGGCTGCCCCTGGCCCCAGAGAGGTCCCATGCTGAACAAGGCCAGTCCACAAAGAAAACACCCTTTGGCTGGTCAGGGGCACCTCGCCCACCTCAGCTGTTCAGGTTGGGGGCTGCATATTCTATGTCCTGGGGAGGGAGGGAACTCCGTTCAGAGCTCACAGGGTGTGACCAAAGGCTGGTCAGAGTGGGGACAGGGACTCTGCTGTCCCCTTCAGTCTCTCACATCACCCAGACTCCTTCCCTCGGGCAATAATATGGTGTAAAGGCTATTCACCACCACAGCTGCGGGCAGGTACTCAGGGCCCAAGGGCCTGAGGAAGGGGAGCAAGTGAAGACCCTGTGGGAGTTCAGAAAGCTGGGGTAGGTTGGACTTGACTAGCTGCTCCAAATGGCTCCACTCACCGTCCTGTCAGCAGAGCTCGTGCCCAGAAGGAAATCATCAAAGGGAGAGAAGTCCAAGTCAGTTACCAGGTCTGTGGGGGAAGAATACATGAACTTGCTGTAATGTCCTGTTTCCAACTCAGCAGGATCCACCCCAGGCCGGAACCAAAGCTCAAGACTATGGAGGTAACACCTTCTTCCCAGACAGAGGTAAAAGCGAGAGCCCTTCTAGACACCATGGGAGCAAATGCCCTAGGCCCCTCCTGTGACACATGTCCACCACAGCCCTGCTGTCCCAGGGTGGTCAAAGGCATCAGGAGGCTCACAGGAAAATGAGCAGGAAGCTCCTCAGGTTACCAGGCATCTGTGTGGACATAGTGGCCCAATCCAGGCCTCTCAAGGCAGCACAGACTTCAGTTGCAAAAGGTCCCAAGTCACCCAACAAATACTTCCTTGGCTGAAGCAAGCAGAAGTTAGTCTCAGGTTGCTAGTACAGGACATGGGGGCACTCAAAGTCAGCCAGAGTCCAAAAGGGAAACAAGGCTGGTGATGTGGGTTGGAGCTGGAGGGTGGACGATGGACAGGACTGTGGGCCAACATCCCTGCTACCTGCCGTGGGGCTGAGCAAGACAGTTTCCTCATAGCCAGAAGAGACAAGAGAGGATAGCTATGGAAAAGCACCCCTTGGACAGCCCTTCCTGTATTCCCAGCCAGCAGGCCCACAGTAGCCCTGGGCCCAGAGGCAAGAACCCCTGCTACCCTGATCTTGGGGCTCCTCTCTGGGCAGGGCAGGTGTTAGGCCACAGATAGCAGATGGTGTGGGCAGCCTGGCATCTCTCACTGGAAAGGGATGTGGTAACATAGCTAAGTAGTCTGAGTGCATCTGCACTGAGTCCTCACCTGCACAGACTTCATCAATTCTTTATAGGCAGTAGGCAACATCGCCCCAATTGGAGGATAAGGATATCACCACCCAGAGAAACACAGCTATCAAGGGCGTAGGTGTGGCTGAAGGTCACAGTGTCTTACCCCAGCTGGAGCAGGTATAGGATCCAGCCTCTATCACACCACCCACACCCCAGGACCACTGCAGGTGTCCCAGTGGCCCCACCTCACTGGCTGCTGGGCTAAGGGCAGACATGCCCCTGAGATGAGAAAATGGAAGAGCCTCTGCAAGTGGGGAGCCCCCAGAGGCGGGGCAGCAGCCAGGGCCCAGTCTCTCCTACCAATGGCACTTATGTGAATGATACCTGGTCCTTCTAGGGCAGGTTCTGAGAGAGCTGGAGCTCAGCTACCCTCAAGGGTAGCTTCTTGGGGTGCTCTTGCAAGAAAAGGCTCTGAGGAATGGCCATCACAATGATGCTACCACCCACCCATAGACGAGTGGTCCAGCATCTGTTTATAGAATGCTAGTGATGGCGGGGCTTACCACCTTTCAAAGACATCACCCACCAACTTGGGAGGCTCCACCAGGGATACAAAGCATCGAGAAATAAACATGAAGCCAGGTCCAGTGGTGCACACCTGTAATCTCAGCTACTGAGGAGGCTGAAGCAGGAATATCATAAACTCAAGGACAGGCTCAGCAACTTAGAAAGACCTGTCTCAAAATAAAATTTAAGAAGGGCCAGAGATGCAGCTCAGTATACAGCACCTGTCTAGCATGAGACCCCCTTGGTTTGAACCCAAGTACCACCAAAAAAACAAATACACACACACACACACACACACAGGATAAGTTATGCTATAAAATGAACAAGGTAGAAAATGTGTGATCCTGAAAATGATGGCACCTGGGCAGGACTCATGAATCCACTTGGTCCATCTGTTAGATAAGTGGGAAAAACTGGGCACCAGAGCAATCATAATCCATATACTCAGTCATCTTAGTTGAGCTATTTAATCCCCGAAATGTAGAGGAAAAAAATCACAAACTGCTAATGTTCTCAATCAAAAGCTATAACCTGAACCAGGCACAGTGCACACCTATAATCCCAGAGACTCAGGAGGCTGAGGCAGGAGGATTGCAAGTTCATAGCCAGCCTCAGCAATTTAGCAAAACACTTAGCAACTCAACAAGGCCCTGTCTCTAAATACAAAAAAGGGATTGAGATGTGGCCCAGTGGTTAAGCGCCCCTGAGTTCAATCCCCAGTGCCAAAACAAAAAACCAAAACCCCCAAAAACAAAATCTACAATGTGGACAAAAACAAAAATGTAAAAAATCTTGGCCCTCATGGTCCGGTCTCTACTGATATCTTTAGATTAGCTCTTATCACTCCAGTACTGAGAACTGGTTTATTATTAGTCATTATTGCAAGATACAAAAAAAAAAAAAAAAGACCTTATGCCAGACAGTGGCAAATGCCTGTAATCCCATCTTGGGCAACTTAGCAAGACTCTGTCTTAAGATAAAAAAATGAAAAGGGCTGGGGATGTAGCTCAGTAGTAAAGTGTCCTTGGGTTCAATCCCCAGGACTGAGGGGAAGAAAAAAGGTAGGGTATTACGTACTTTAGCATTTCAGGACCATACAGTCTCTGTCAATTACTTCACTCTAGGCAGGAGGTGTAACTCGGTGATACAGCAGGTATTTGGTGTGCCCAAGGCCCTGGGTTCAATCCCCAGCACAAAGCAAAGCAAAACTACTCAACACCATAGTTAATACAAGAAAGTAGCCCAAACTGCAAGTCAGTGAACGGGTAAGGCTATGTTCCAATAAAACTATTTATGAAAACAGGTGGCTGGCTGGATATGACAACAATGTACAAACGTCTGCTACAGAGGCAGAAGGTAGATCAAGGGTGGCCTGAGGCTGTGGTGCCCAAGGTGGAAGCAGATTGACCCCAAAGGAATCTTCTGGGGGAGGATACAAACATTCTGAAAGTGAACTGTGGTACACATAATTCTAAAACTTTGATAAAAAGCATCAATTATTCACTTAAAACAGGCAATGTTTATATAGTATGTAAATGATGCCTCAATAGTTGTTTTTAAAAATTTAGATCAGGGGCTGGGGATGTGGCTCAAGCGGTAGCGCGCTCGCCTGGCATGCGTGCGGCCCAGGTTCAATCCTCAGCACCACATAAAAAGATAAATAAATTAAATAAAGGTATTCTATCCATCTACAACTAGAAAAAATATTTTTTAAAAATTTAGATCAGGGCTGGGGATGTGGCTCAAGCAGTAGCGCACTTGCCTGGCATGCATGCGGCCCAGGTTCAATCCTCAGCACCACATACAAAACAAAGATGTTGTGTCCGCCGAAAACTAAAAAAATAAATAAAAATTTAAAAAAAAAATTTTAGATCAGAAAACACAGATGAAGTTAGGCACAGTGGCGCATTTCCGTAATCCCAGCAGCTCAAGAGGCTAACACAGGAGGATCACAAGGCCAAAGCCAGCCTCAGCACCTTAGCAAGGCCATAGGCAACTTAGTGAGACTCTGTCTCTAAGTACAATACAAAAAAGGCTAGGGATGTGGATCAGTGGTTAAGTGCTCCTGGGTTTAGTCCCCAGTACAAAACAAAAACAAAACACAACACAGACAACTTAGCACCTAGTATTCTAGATAAATATTGGCTATGGCTATTAACTGCCTTCATTGTCACTATCAGGATTCCTGCAGTGAGCAGCCTACCCAGTCAAAGAATCAAGGATCTTCCCCACTTCCCTCATCCCAAGGCCTCCCAATAGGCTTCCAGGAACAAAGCAGAGTGCTTGGGCCCAGAGCTGCTGCAGCTGGACAGAGGAGACAAAGCCAGTCTGGCCAGTGTTGCCTTGTTCTAAGGAAAGTAAACTGTTTCCTCAAAATGGGCAGGCTGCCAAGCGCCCTAGAAGCAGCTGCAGCAGACATCAACTCTGTGTGAGGGCCTACCTCTGACCCAGCAGCCCAGCGTGGCCACCTCCTTGGAAGGCCCTGAGTGGCCTGACTGCAGAGGATGCCTGGAGTGAGAGGTGCCCCACGGGGCTCCAGGAGAAGATACAGGACTAAGAGGCACACAGGAGTAAATCCCCCACATCGTGTCTCTATCCACAGTGACAGAGAGCCAGCCTAACCCTGGACCCTGAAGTGCACACCTCCCTCCTTCAGTTTAGAAAACCTGGAATGTCCAGCTTCCCACCTCTCTTCCTAGGCCAGAATTCTAAACTAGCTTTCTGTGTCCAGCCACTTTGCAGAACACAGTGAGGACTATAAGCTATGGGACCAGGGGGCCATGGGACCACATGTATAGCAATCCCTGACCCTAGGAAGAGCCAGTTCTAGGCTTCCTGGGTCAAGCACCCACTCACCTGAATGACAGCCCAGGTAGGCCACATGTCTCTTGTCTTCTCCTTGGCCTTCCAAGGCCATGATGCCCAACATACCTGTTAAGCAAACACAGGGCTCTTTGACTCTGAGACTAATGGGGACTACCTACCTCCCTGCTCAGGGCTCCCAGAGAAGATAAAAACCAAAAACTCAGCCTAGGACTTCTCCAGAGCCTCTATAAGTTCATATCCCTTTGAACATAGTGGCCCAGAGTTAGGTTACACCCCACACAAGAACCATCTGTGCATCAGATACACAGATGCCATTGAAAAAAAGAGGTTTTCTTTTTCTTACATTGTGAGCCATATAAAAGATCAGCTTTGGGCTGGAGATGTTGTTCAATGGTAGAATACTTGCCTAGCATTCATGGTTTAATCCCCAGTGCCACAAAAAAAAAGAAAAAATAATAATAAGGTCAGTGTGGGGCCACTGGCTGCCACCTCTTCCACCTTTACCTGGAAAAGAAACCAATACCCCAAAGTAGAAGTGTTGAGTGACTAAGAGAGAGGTTGAGGCTAACAGTATATATAAATCTTTGGATACAGCTCTGCCTAAAGCTCCTGAATTCTCAGACAAGCCAAAAAGGTTATCACAAACAGCCAAGGGTGTCCCAACTCATGCAAGGGCTTTTTAAATCTTTGCACTCTTATTAACCCCAGCTACTCCAGGCCCACAGACAAGAAATAAGTACCCCATGGGGAGGGCGGGAAACAGAAGCATCAGTCCTCTTTCTACCCTCCTGGGCATATTCTTTTTTTTTTTTTTAATATTTATTTTTTAGCAGCAGTTGGACACAATAACTTTACTTTATTTATTTATTTGTATGTGGTGCTAAGGATTAAACCCAGGGACTCACACGTGCTAGGTGAGTGCTCTACCACTGAGCCACAACCCCAGCCCCTGGACATACTCTTGATGACCACAATCACTGGTTTATATAAAAGTACACTGTATTATCAGGATTAATAGTTTATAATCCCAGTGACTTGGGAAGATCTCAAGTTCAAGGCCAACCTCAGTAATTTAACAAGGCCCTGTATCAAAATTTTAAAAAATAAGTAATAAAAAAGACTGGGGATGGCCGGGTGCAGTAACGTACACTTGTAATCCCAATGGCTTGGGAGGCTGAGGCAGGAAGATCACAAGTTCAAAGCCAGTCTCAGCAACTTAGTAAGGCCCTAAGCAACTTAGGGTGACCCTGTCTCAAAATAAAACATAAAAAGGAGGGGTTGAGGAGTAGCTCAGCTGGCAGAGTGCTTGCCTAGCATGCACAAGGCATTAGGTTCAATCCCTGGCCAAAAACAAAAAAAACTGAGGATGCAGTTCAGTAGTAAAGTGCCCTTGGGATCAATTCCTAGTACCTTAAAACAACAACAGGAACACCTTAATTAAAATCAATCAGGGCTGGGGTTGTAGCTCAGCGGCAGATCGCTTGCATGCCTGAGGCACTGGGTTCAATCCTCAGCACCACATAAAAAATAAAATAAAGATAGTGTGTCCATCTATAACTAAAAAAATATTTTGAAAAAAAATTGGGCTGGGGTTATGGCTCAGTAGTAGAGCCTAGCATGTGTAAGACACTGAGATCATAAAAATAAAGGTCAACAACAACTAATAAGGTATTTTTTTTAAATTGATCAGATTACTGCATTCCAACTAGTAAACAGGTGTCTAAGGCCCTGTGAGGCACTCACCTGAGCCCTTTTACCCCAAGACACTCCAAATCTCTGGTCTGCCAAGTCCCATGTCCTCCCTGTAACCAAGCCCACCCCATACCTGGACGGTCAGAGTTGAAGGCAATCAAGGTACAGCTTGATTTAATCTGGTTCCCACATGAGGGGGTGGTTCCTGCACGAATGTCATTGATCCAGGCCTGAAAATAAAGAATAAGAAACGTGTGGTAAAGGCCAGATTTCTACTCAAGACTAAAGCAGTCGGCAAAGGCCACAGTTCAGGAAACTCTACTCTAAAGCTGCAGCATTAGAGATGCATTATTTAGATCAAACCCTGTTCCCATTCACACAGTCCTTTAGGAAATGCAAAATGTTCTTGAAATAACCTAAGTCACTAAGGGGACTGATTTTGCTTATAAGTCAGTTCCCTAAAAAGGATAAAGAAGCTGTCAGAAGGAAGCCTATTTCTTTCAAAAGGGAAGCAGGGAGGGAGGCAGGAGGAGGAGGAGTGAGTAGCTAAGACAGAAGATGGCTCAGCTTCCCCAATGGTGCTGCTGAGGGCTCTGCCAGGATTCAAGGACCCCTCTAAGCACTGGGAGAAAAGCACCCACTCTCAACAGGGAAAACTGAGGCTTGGCCTTATCAGAATATGCCCTTCCATTAAGTGTCCTAAATGAGTAAACACCTTACCCCCACAGGCATGGGGTGCTTTTTTTGAAACGAGATCAACAAGGCCCTCATATTTCCTCTATTGGTGTCAAAACATAGCTCCTTGTTCCTTCCTGCTCCAATGACAAAGCACCCAACTTCCCAGTCCAACCACCTGCAGCATCACACCTAAATTTCTTACTTCAAATTTCACTTGCCACCAGTAGAATATCAGTACCATCTTTATTTTTCCCTCCCAATTCATGTTTACCATACAAGCATAATGACAGACAGTCTCTTTGAAAAGGAGAACAGACTGCCTGTTCTCCTGTCTCCCTAATATAAATTCAAGTTTTCACTGCAATCTATGGTTCCATTAGGCACCCCTTTCTGCACTTTACCTTGCTGGACTGAGACCCACTCAGGACCAGGGCCAGCCAAGTACTCTCCAGACCCCCTGGGGAGCACTTACTGCACTGCCAGCAATGGTCTTAATGCAAGTTTAAACACTAAAAATTTCCCTCTGCCTTTCAAAGGGTCCCCACTGCACTGAGAACAAAACCCAACTTCTTCCACAGCCCCTCAGACTTGGCAGAACAGCTCTGCACTTAATTGTCACTAAGCTTCCCTGATCACTGCTCTCCATCCACCTGCCTTCTTTTCAGTCCTCCACCAGACTGTTTCTCACTTCTCACCCTTTGAGCCTCAGTTGAAATCCAGGCAGCCTTCCCCATCACCCTACTGAAATTAACCCCCACATCATCACCCTCCATCTTTGCTCCTCATGAGTGTCCTTCAATGCACTTATTAAAACTTGCAATGTGGCTAGGTGCAGTGGTCCATGCCTGTAATCCCAGAAGCTTAGGAGGATAAGGCAAGAAAGAGGAGTTCAAAGCCAGCCTCAGCAAAAGCCAGGATTTAAGCAACTCAGTGAGAACCCTATCTCTAAATAAAATACAAAATAGGGCTGAGGATGTGGCTCAGTGGTCCAGTGCCCCTGAGTTCAATCCCCAGTACCCCGCGCTTCCCCCCAAACAAAACCTGCAATGCCCTTATATGTTTCTCTGCTTGCTGGCTATCTCCTTCATGTGGCTATCAGTGCGACCAAGAGAGAAAGGGAAATTCGGTTGCATTTCGATGGCCCTGGCTAGCTTTGGGCCGTGATTGGGCCACTAGAGATCAGTGCCTAACCCAATTATTCGAGGACACTCCCAGGCCTTCCAAATAACACGGGGAGTAGCAGACCAAGGTTGGCATCATCCGTGCAGCACATCCCTCATCAGACCTGTTGCCCTGCCGGAGGTCGGAGGTACCCCCACACACAGCACTGGGCTCAGCTCTTCCTCTGAGCTCCACCTGCTCTGGCTTCCCCAGGCCCCACCCAGGCTCTGGCAGCATCACCACGAGTAAAGGAAGAGCTTGAAGCAGAGAAAGAAGGAAGCGCTGGCGGAAACCCGAGGGAGGGCCCGCTTCTGGCCAACGGCGCCCTTCTATAGCTGCCATACTCGGACTCGCCCAGGCCAGGGAAAGAGACGCATCTCTCCCTCAGCCTGGCCCCGGGCAGAGACGGTCCACGGCGGCAGGGAGGAGCGGGCAGGCTCCAGCAGCTTCCAGATCTCAGCTCCCCAACGAGGCCGACCGGAAGCAGGGAAGGGAGGCAGCCTCGAAAGTCTCAAGCCTGGCCCCAGTCGCAAGGGATACTTCGCCTCAGAGGTCCCGGAGCTAGGCAGGCGGGCCAGGCAGGCCGCCGGGATCACCGAACAGCGGGGCCACGTCTGCTCTCCTAGCAGCGACGGGGAGGCCCGGGCGCCTGGGCCTGAAGGGAGAGCCCGGGGGAAGTAGGGCTGGGAAACTTGGCAAGCCGGGTCGTCCACTGAGGGGCCGGCGCAGGGGGAGGGCGGCCCGAGGGGGCCGGTGCATGGGCTCGGGGCCAGCGGAGCAGGCTCACCTCGCGGCGGGGCAGCCGGGCCTCCATGTGCCGGAACTTGGACACCTTGAAGCGGTTCATGGAGGCAGAGACCGTTTGCACACAGCTTAGGTGACCCAGGAGTCAGATCTCAGGTGCACGCTCAGCAGCCGCGACTCCAGCTGCCTGCTGCCCCACCCGCAACCCTTGGTCCACGGCCACGCCCTGAGCGCCCCCGGCCAATCGTAGCCGTCTGCGGGCTTCCTGACCACGCCCCCAACCTCTCTCTCTTGGAGCGCGCGCCGTCGGCCCCGCCTCCCTGCCAATGGCCGCGAGGTCGTCCGCGAAGCCACGCCCAGATGCCGAGGCAGCGCCGGCGCGGGTGGGTGGTCACGTGCCTTGCGGCTTTCTGCCGGCGGCGGCGCGCGTGGGGGCCTGGCTCAGCAATGGAGATTCTGCGGGCAGGATTTGTCCCAGGAGGTTTTTCAGTGTGTTAGGCGCCCCTTCCTGCACTGCCTACCTCCCCAAGTAGGGAGGGCAGAAATTAGCGATTCCGGAGACAGGAAACCCGACTTAGGGAGGATTTAGTTCGGTGGAGGAGTGCTTGTCTACCGTGCTCCGGGTCCTAGCTTCGGGACGCAGCAAAGAGAAAAAAAAAAAAAAAAAAAGGATAAGCCATTGGCCCCAGGTAACACCGATGTAAATGACCGAGGGGAAACTGGAGCCCAAGTCTGACGCACATCCCTGTCCTCAGGGCCTACTCAAAAGCCTCTGCGTCCTCTTCATCCTGCTCAGGCCAGGTGGGAGGGTGAGGGGCTTCAGCATAACTCCTTGGAGTTATCTCCTGGCGGGTCCCCTCCAGCCCTTGGGTGTAGTGAGGCATGCTCCCCGCAATAAATTACTTAAGTCATTTGGATAAACAGGAAAGAGCAAAAGATAAGAATCCCTTAAAAAGCTATGTCTTGGGCTGGGTAGAGTGCTTGCCTTGCATGCACAAGACCCAGGGTTCAATCCCCATACCACACCAAAAAAAGAGAGAAAGAAAGAAAAAGCTATGTTTCCAGAGGCGCTGCATCGCTTAGTTCCCCAGCGAAGATAGAGTGTTTGTTCTGCCTGTGACCTTTCATTCCAAGCCATCTTCTCATCACTGAACACTGACTCCATGCAATCTGAATGCTGTGCGCTTTGGAACTGGCAGAACACTTGCCCAAGCGTGCCGGTAAAAGGGATTTTGATCTGAGGAATATGACTGATTGTTCTGGAATGGTCAGCTCTTTGAAAATTCCCTGCCACAGCAGGTAATAGGCTGCACAGACCAGATAATGCTGACAGGCCCCAAGGGAATTGGAAATATGGATCTTTCTAAAGAGGTAAATTATGAAAACTGCTTACCTGTATCCTACTAAGCGATTCAAAAGCATCTTTGATGAGTAAAACATATAATGTCAGTAGAGTTGATTGAAGTGTAGGATACAGAGCTTTAAGCATCTGGCACCCACAGATATGCAGTGTGCCCACACTTACCAGATCTGGAATACCAGCAGCTTCAGAAAGACACCTCCAGCACAGTCTTGAGTTGGTTGTGGAGTTTCATTACCTCAGATATTGCTTTTAAAATGGTATGGTAAAAAAGTATACAATTTACCATCTTAACTGGGGTAGGGGGAGATGAAACCCAGGGCCTTTCCCATGCTAGACAATTGCTCCTCCACAGAGCTATATTTCCAGTTGGTAGCCTATTTTTTTTTTGGGGGGGGGGGGCTGGGAGGGCATACCGATATGGAGGATTGAATTCAGAAACACTTGAACGCTGAGCCATGTCCTCAGCCCAATTTTGTGTTTTATTTTATTTTATCACTGAGTTGCTTAGAGCCTTGCTTTTGCTGAGGTTGACTTTGAACTTGTGTTCTTCCTGCCTCAGCCTCAGGAGCTGTTGTAATTACAGGCATGTGCCACCACACCCGCTGGTAACCATTCTTAAGTGTACAATTTGGTGGCATTAAGTGCATTCACAGGGGCCAGATTCGGTAGCACACACCTGTAACCCAGCAACTCAGGGATGCTAAGGCAGGAGATCACAAATTCTAGGACAGACTCAGGAACTTACCAAGACCCTGTCTCAAAATTTTTAAAAAGGGCTGGGGAGGGGCTGGGGATGTGGCTCAAGCAGTAATGCGCTCACCTGGTATGCACGGGGCGCTGGGTTCAATCCTCAGCACCACATAAAAATAAAATAAAGATGTTGTGTCCACCGAAAATTGAAAAATAAATATTTAAAAAAATTCTCTCTCTAAAAAAAAAAAAGGTGGGGGGGGGGTGCTGGGGATGTGGCTCAGTGGTTAAATACCCCTGGGTTCAATCCCCACTACCAAAAAAGAAAGAAAGAAACTGTACCTATTACACAATAACTCCCCATTTTTCTCTCTCACTTTCCCCAGCCTCTATGAATTTGACAACTCCAGATACCTCATACAAGTCATCATGACTTTATTTTACTTAGCCTAATGTCCTCAAAGTTTCATCCATGCATGTTGTAGACTGTGACTAGATTTCTTTCCTTTTTAAGGATGAGTAATGGCTGGGGATGTGGCTCAAGCGGTAGCGCGCTCGCCTGGCATGAGTGCGGCCCGGGTTCGATCCTCAGCACCACATACAAACAAAGATGTTGTGTCCGCCAAAAACTAAAAAATAAATATTGAAAAATTCTCTCTCTCTCTCTCTCTTTCTCAAAAAAAAAAAAAAAAAGGATGAGTAATATAGTATTGTGTATGTGTACCACATTTAGCTTATCCATTCATCTGTCAGTGGACTCCTGGCTATTGTGAACAATGCAGCTAGGAACATGGGTTATGGGTACACAAATATCTGAGACCCTGCTTTCAATTCTTTGGATATATACCCAGAAATGAGATTTCTAGGATTGTACCATGTGGGGAGCCACTCTGAATGACCCAAACCTTTCATCCTGAAGCAGGAGGCTCTGACCAATCACTACATTTCATGGTGACTTGGGCGTTGTCCCAGCCCAGGAAGTAGAAGGCATGTCTTCAGGAGCTATACTCTCCTATTCCTTTGTAATACTACCCCTTTGCCCTGTTTAGGATAGAATGTTCCATGGAAGTGCCATTTGTGTGTCCCCCTTCTCTGGCTCTGACGTGGCCTTCTAGATGTCAGTCAACCTGCTGTCAGCAGACATCCCAAAGCTAGACTCAACCCCCTGAAACCTGACCCTCCCTCTCTCTCTCTCTCTTTCTGTGGACCCTTAAGGTCAGAGGAGCTGTCATAGGAGCTGCCACAGGACCCACAGAAAAAGGTATCTCTTTCTCTTGTGTGGTTATTTCGTGCAGCCCAGTTCATTTGGAGTGTCTTAGTTGTGAGAAATGCGAAAGTACCAAAAGTTGTTTTGTGTTTTTTTTTTTTTTTGAAGGGGGAGTTTGTTGTTGTTTTAATTTTGAGACAGAGTTATATTAATTGCCCAGGCTGGCCTTGAACTTGTGATCCTCCTGCCTCGATTTTCCTATAGCAGGGATCAGAGGCTATATCACCACACTTGGTAATATGGTAGTTCTGATTTTAATTTTTTGAGGAACACATAATTGGTATTGAGTTTGGGATTTTGTTTTGTTTCTTGGTGCTGGTAATGGAACCCAAGGCCTTGGATATACTAGGCCAATACTCTACCACTTAGCTACACTCACAGCCCAGAATATTGTGCTTCTTAAGTCAAAATTCCTGATGGTTAGTATCATTCCTTAGTTACTGTTTGCATCAGTAGAATTTTTATGTGTATTTGCTTTTTCAATTTTATTTTTATTTTTAATTTTTTTTGTATCAGTAGTATTTGATCTAACTTTCTCCTAAGCTGACATTCACACAATACTCAATATGCTTCAAATGTGAATCAATTGTACACCTATGAAAAGGTTCACATAAGCCTCTTAAATATGCTTGGTATCACTTAATTGCTATCCCTGAAGTATTTATTTATTTTTAATTTTTGGGGGGGTACCAGGAATTGAACTCAGGGGCACATATCACTCAGCCACATCTCCAGCCCTATTTTTTGTATTTTATTTAGAGGCATGGTCTACACTGAGTTGTTATAGCACCTTGATTTTTGCTGAGGCTGGCTTTGAACTCACAATCCCCCTGTCTCAGCCTCTTGAGCCGCTGGGATTACAGGTGTGCACCACTGTGCCTTGCAATTTTTTTTATTATAAATTTACCATTGGGTCAGATGGGCCTAAGAAAGCACATACACAATGCAAAAGTTTATTAACAGGGCTGGGGATGTAGCTCAGTGGAAGAGTGCTTGATTGGCATGCATGAGGCCCTACGATTGATCCCCAGCACCATAAATAAATAAATAAAAATGCTGATGAGAAGGAACAAGTAAAAGGGGTTGAAGTATAGAAATGGGAAGGATTGATCAATATAGCAAGTTTCTTGAGAAGGCAGAAATATATCAGGGTGCTGGTGGGCAGGAAGATGGCTTAGAGAAATCCATTAACCCCAGAGGTAACAAATGGACATGCCATGGCATAAATCTGGTTCAAGATAATGTTACAGATTATATATTTGTGTCAACTCAGAATTCATGTGCCAGATGTCCCCTCCAACTCCAGTGGAGTAGTATTATGATTTAGGGCTTTTAGGAGGTAATTAGGTTTAGAGGATGCTACAGGGGAAGACCCATGAGGGCAAGCTCCATATTACTGAGCTGTATCCTCAGCTTCCATTCATGTCTAGTCATGAAAGGACTAGAGCTCACTCGCCTTTTTTGTGCAAGCACCAAGGAAGGCCCTCACCAAGAATCTGACTGTGATAGCACACTGATTTTGGATTTCTAACTTCCAGAAGCAAGAGAAAAACGTGTGTGTTGTGAAGTCACCGGTCTCATGGTATTCTGTTAAGGCAGCCAGAGCCAACTGGGACAGAAGTACTTCTGTCATTCAGTTGGTTTGTATAGCATTTTTTAAAATTTGGAAATTATATAAAATTTTGTATTTTACTTTCTTTTTTCTTTTGCAGTACTAGGGATTGAACTATTATGCTCGAATTCGGGATCCCCAAAAGACCACCAGAGACCCAAGATCGATATAAGCAGCAAAGAGGTGTTTATTGCGAGCTAGCTTGGTCCTCTGCGCACACAGCAACTGGTGATGCTAAGAGGCCCCAAGCCCAGGGTTTGCAGCAATTTTATACATTCTTTGGAGAAGGCAGAGACCCCCACATACATCATAGCATCTCTTAGCAAATCTTCACACACCGCAGGAAAATCAAATAACAACTTAAAACATGATTAGCACATTCACTGGCAGGAACAAGTTGGGTAAGGGTGATTGGTCAGTATAAAAGGGGTATTCTTTTGAACTGATTGGTTTAAGCCAAGGGGGATGTTCATGCTGAATTACATGATTTCCCAACACGTTATCAACCACCATAAACTACTGGGAGGGTCATCTGGCATCTCAGGTATTTCCCTGTCTCATGCTGATTGGTGGCTGCTAGGGGGTTGCTATGGATCCCCACCTAGCCTGACTGAGTCAGGGACACCTGGCACAGCAGATCTCTCCTGTTATTTGAAGATAAACCACTTAGCAGGGTGGGAATGTGCCTAGGAATGCTCTGTGGGTCTTTCAAGGACAAAGGTCATGTCCCTTCCTTGGACAGGCTTTGCTCTGAGGTAGAGTCTGGTTTTTCAGAACCTAGGGATGCTCTACTACTGAGCTACATCTCTAGTCCTTTTTTTTGGTGGTGGAGGGTACCAAGGATTGAACCCAGGGGCACTTAACCACTGAGCCACATCTGCAGCCCTTTTTTATATTTTTTTTTTAAAGAGGGAGAGAGAGAGAGAGAGAATTTTAATATTTTTATTTTTTAGTTATCGGCGTATACAACATCTTTGTTTGTATGTGGTGCTGAGGATCGAACCCGGGCCGCACGCATGCCAGGCGAGCGCGCTACCACTTGAGCCACATCCCGAGCCCTGTATTTTATTTTTAGACAAGGTCTCACTGAGTTGCTTAGGACCTCATTAAGTTGCTGAGACTGGCTTTGAACTCATCCTCCTGCCTTAGCCTCCCAAGGCCACTGGGATTACAGTATGTGTCACTCTGCCCAGCCCTAGTCCTTTTAATTTTTTTAAACATTTATTTTTTAGTTATAGGTGGGCATAATATCTTTATTTTATTTATTTATTTATTTTTAGGTGGTGCTGAGGATCAAACCCAGTGCCTCGCAAATGTTTGGTGAGCACTCTACCACTGAGCCCCAGCCCCAGCCCTAGTCCTTTTAATTTGTAATTTTTTTTTAAAGAGAGAGAGAGAGAGGGAGGTAGAGAGAGAGAGAGAGAATTTTAATATTTATTTTTTAGTTATCGGTGGGCACAACATCTTTGTTTGTACGTGGTGCTGAGGATCGAACCCGGGCTGCACGCATTTCAGGCGAGCGCGCTACCACTTGAGCCACATCCCCAGCCCTGTAAAATTTTTTTTGAGATAGGGTCTCACTAAGTTGTTAGGGATGGCCTTGCACTTGCAATCCTTCTGCCTTAGCCTCCCAAATCTGCTGATTGACATATAGGAATTGACCATTCCCAGTTGGATTTCAGACTCTTGAAAAATGAAAGATTTGGTGATTCTGGGTCCATATCTTCACATAGGTATGGATCCAGAGCGGAATAGTACTTGTTCCCCTTAAAGCAGGTGCTCTTGGGGGATGGGGATGTTGAAAAATTAAAGTAGATGTTCTTGCCAGCCATGGTGGCACATGCCTGTAATCCCAGTGACTTGGGAGTCCAACCTCAGCAACCAAGCAAGAATCTGTCTCTTAAAAGTTCAAAAGAGGGGCTGGGGATGTGGCTCAAGCGGTAGCCCGCTCACCTGGCATGCGTGCGGCCTGGGTTCGATCCTCAGCACCACATACAAACAAAGATGTTGTGTCCGCTGAAAACTAAAAAATAAATATTAAAATTCTTAAAAAAAAAATGTTCAAAAGACAGCTGGGGGTATAACTCAGTGATAGAATGCCCCTGGGGTTCATTCCCAGGGGAAGGGGAACAGATGTTTTCACAGTTCTACTGTGCTCTATCATCTTTTACTCCATATTTTTTTTTTTTGAGATAGGTTCTAACTATATTTATTGCCCAGACCGACCTTGAATTTTCAAACTTCTGCTTCAGCCTCTTGAATAGGTAAAACTACAGTCATGTGCTTTTCACTCTTATACTTTACCTACCTGGCCTTAGCACCTGAGTTTGTGACTCCTAACCTACTCTCCTAGGCACTGGCTGTGGTGGGTGCCTGATGAGAGCAGACAGCTCTTATATCTACACAGTGACCAAGCTGAGTTCCACAACCAGGAAGAGAAAAGGAACAAAGAGACAGCAAGATCCAGGGAGTGACAGTCTGTTTCATGTGTTCCTAAATCCTTTCTGGCTAGAGAGGGTGAGTCCTGCTACTAGTGCTCGGAGCACTGTGGCTGCTGCAAACTTGAGCAGAATAAATTACTTCATCAGTTGCAAAATTGGACTGGAGGGCCACCAGAATTTCTCCCAGTGCAAGCCCATGAATTACCAGCCTGACTTCTTTTTTTATATTTATTTTTTAGTTATAGGTGTCTTTATTTTACTTTATGTGGTGCTGAGGACCGAACCCAGTGCCTCACGCATGCTAGGCAAGTACTCTACCACAAGTACTGAGCCATAATCTCAGCCCAGCATGACTTCTTTATAATCTACAATCAAAGACAACCTCTCAATTGTGCTGAAAACAACTCTCTACCCCAGTAACTATCAGAGGGTAGGTCAGATTCCAGCAAAACAATGATGTCTGGTTAGCGTGGTGCCTGGTGTAATGATCTAGATTTCACAGGATCTGTCATCATGAATAATTAATAAATGGTGGTACACGCCTGTGATCCCAACTACTGGAAGGCTGAGGCAAGAGGATTGCAAGCTCAGGGAAGCCAGGGCAACTCAGCAATATCCTGTTCAAATTTTTTAAAAATAAAAGGGCTAGGGCTATAGCTTAGTGGTAAAGAGCCTAGAATGAGTCAAGCCCTTGGCTCAATCCCCAGTAAATACCAAAACAAAACAAAAACTGAGAATAATTAATAGTGAACCAGAATTTGGGAGTCCATTGTGGGAAGTTCTCCTTCTGGAAAACCCCAAAACATGTCATCCAATTAAAGGAACATTAACAGAAGAGAAGGGACCAAAAAGGAGGACAAGAACAAACAATCTGCACAAAAGCTTAAGTCTTAGGACACATTCTAATTTTATTTATTTTGAAGCTAGAGGAATTGAACCCAGGGCCTTGCACATGCTAGGTGCATACTCTACCACTGAGCTATGTCCCCAGGCTTTGTATCCTAATTTTAAACTGTGATGCCAACAATGTTTCAGGTATGGTATCCCCTTAAAATCAGTGATTTTAAAAAACAGAAAGGGGGGCTGGGGATGTGGCTCAAGCGGTAGCGCGCTCGCCTGGCATGCGTGCGGCCCGGGTTCGATCCTCAGCACCACATACAAACAAAGATGTTGTGTCCACTGAGAACTAAAAAATAAATATTAAAAAAAAATTCTCTCAAAAAAAAAAAAAAAACAGAAAGGAAAAAAATTAGTGGTTTCCATAAATCAGAGTTTTTGCGAGAGAGAGAGATGGATAAAGCCAGCATCAGGGTCAATCACAGATTCCTTAAGTCTAGTTATCTGCCTCTGAACTTATTTTTTTTTTACTAAAACACACATTGAAGATGTTTTATACTTAAACCACACCTTATTCACTTCAGGATCTGGCGAAGAGAGATACATGTAGTTATCTCAGAAATTAATAATTTTACAACTGAATATATTTTTAAAATTGTGTAAGCTAGGCATGATGGCATATATCTGTAATCCCATCAACTCAGGAGACTGAAGCAGGAGAATCACAAATTTGAGACCAGTCTCAGCAATTTAGCAAGGCTCTGTCTTAAAATAAAAAAAGGTCTAGGGATGTTGCTCAGTGGTTAAGTGCCCCTAGATTCAATCTCCAGTACAATTAAAAAAAAAAAATAAGTAAAGAATGGTAGATGGTGATCCCAATGGTATTGTGTTCATTGTCAGTTCAAAGCCATCCCGGGTGAATGAGGCAAGGACTCATAACATCTGTAGGGATTTATCTGTGCCCACTGTAGATATCATGACCCAGAACATCTGTACCACACATTCTAACCCCTTTGGGATTGTCCCACTGTCTCTTAAGGAAGAAAGGAAATGCTAACATTAGAAAAATTCTGAGCTAGCTTTTTCTTTTCCTTTTTTTTTTTTTTTAGAGAGAGAGAGAGAATTTTTTAATATTATTTAGTTTTCGGCAGACACAACATCTTTGTATGTGGTGCTGAGGATCGAACCCAGGCCACAAGCATGCCAGGCGAGCGCGTTACCACTTGAGCCACATCCCCAGCCCATCTTTTCCTTTTTTTTTTTTTTTTTTTTGGTACTATGGATTGAACCCAGGGACACTTAACCACTGAGCCACATCCTCAACCCTTTTAATTTTTAATTTTGAGACAGGGTCTTAATGAGTTGCTTAATGCCTCACTAAATTGCTGAGGCTGGCCTTGAACTTGGAATCCTCATGCTTCAGCCCTGGAGCTGTTGGGATTATTACAGGTATATGCCACCATGCCTGACCTGAGCTAGCCTTTATAGCCTTAGGAAGAGTGTGCCCTCCCTGGAAGGGCTCCTCACTCATGGGAGGGTTGCAGCCAAATGGCATCATGGACTTGCTCACTCCCATTTAACCTCAAATGGTCAGTGGTTTCAGCAAGAAATCATGGAATAGACACCCATTTTCTTTACCTTTAACCCGCACCCTGGAGGTCTACCAGTGTGTTCAGATGTAACGACAGATGTGATCGGAAGAGAACCTGGTGGAATTACTGGTCTAGTAAAATGAAGAGCGCATGAAGGGATGCGCTTGCTGCCTTGCATGCTCTCTGTAAGCAATTTTTATTTCTCCTTAAAGCTCAAGATTGGGGGAGTTCAGAATGGAGAACACAGGGCACAGGGAGAGGAGGCTTACTCTGCCTAGGAATGCGGGGAGATGTGGTCCATGTGCTCCTCCCAGTCTTTGGCAACAGGCCTGAGATGGACAATTTGTATCCTGTCCCAATTGAAGCCTTTGGAAGGCAGGGCAACAGTTCCTACACAAGGGTGACAATAAAATTTGTCCTGCCTCCCTCTTCTTTTGAGAATCAAATGAAATGAAACATGAGAAAATATTTTGTAAATTATCAAGGGCTAGGCAACTAAGAACTAATGATATGACAGGCCACATGGTTTACAGGAAAGAGCCATGTTTTCACTGTTAGAAGACCTGGTCTTAGGTATTACTGGCCATGTGACCTTGAACAAATCTTTACATCTTTCAGAATTTATTGTGTTTTGGGCTGGGGATGTGGCTCAAGCTGTAGTGCGCTCACCTGGCATGCGTGCGGCCCCGGTTCGATCCTCAGCACCACATACAAACAAAGATGTTGTGTCCGCCGAAAACTAAAAAATAAATATTAAAAATTCTCTCTCTCTCTCTCTCCCTCTCTCACTCTCTCTTTAAAAAAAAAAAAAAAAAAAAGAATTTATTGTGTTTGGATGGAGTGTCCACTAGAGAAAATAGTCTTTTCTCCAGGCATGGTGGTACACTCCTGTAATCCTAGTGGCTTGGAAGGTTGAGGCAGGAGAATCACAAGTTCAAAGCCAGCCTCAGCAAAAGCAAAGGGCTAAGAAACTCATTGAGACCCTGTCTCTAAATAAAATACAAAAAGGTCTAGGGATGTGGTTTAGTGGTTGAATATCCCTGAGATCAATTCCCAGTACCAGGAAAAAAAAAAAAAAAAGGAAAAGAAAATAATCTTTCCTACCCACCTCACAGAGTTCTGATCATATTGGAATATAAAATGTCAGAAGAACTGGGCAGGGTGGCACGTGACTGTAATCCAGCAGCTCAGGAAGCAGAGGCAGGAGGATCCTGAGTTCAAAGCCAGCTTCAGCAACTCAGTGAGTCCCTAAGCAACTGCTGATGTTAGGTAGTAGCTAGTAATAAGCGGTGAGATGCAGCCAAGGTCACAGGTATACTTTAAATTATTTAAGGGTCTTCTTTAAACTACTTCCAAACTAAACAAGAAAGCAAAGTATGGTAGTTAATTTGTACAAAAGAAATGGAAGCAAAAGGAGCTAATCGGGAAACATGTCAAGAGAAAAGGATTAATGGAATTAACTTTTGATAGGGTCCACTGATATTGACATGAAGCTAGGAATTATGGCTAAAGGTGCCTCCATTTATCTGGAGAGGAAGATTTCTTTAGTAGCACAGGTGCACTAAGGTAACTTCTGACCAGTGATTTATCCTAGTGCCCACATTAACATGGGATTGACTTGTAGATGAAGCCCCCTTAAAGAGGATGGCTACCATGACAGTTTTAGAGAGGACCAACTAAGGTAAAAAACTCCTCCACCACCTGATGTGAAGGAAGAGTGGAACACCTGGTTGGCAAAGAGTATAGAAGGTGGTCCCCAGTTGTCCTGGTAAACATCAAACAGTAATAAAATTGGGATGGCATTGTCTCCTTTGTCCTTCTCTGCTTGGAGATAGCCCACTCTTTACCTTGAGAGTACTTTTTGCTTAATGCTCACTTTTCTTTTACTGTATTTTCACCTCACATTCACTTCTAATAAAGTTCTCTTGCGTGATTTTTAGTGTCTGACATTAAATCTTCTTTCATCAGAACACAAGAATCGAGTTTAGGAGTTTCAGCTCCCTACTTTCCTGTGATAGTGACACCCTGTCTCTAAATAAAATATAAAAAGGGCTGGGTGGTGCTGGGATGGCTCTGTGGTAGAGCACTCACCTGGCATGTGTGAGCACTGGGTTTGATCCTTAGCACTGCATAAAACATAAACAAGTAAAATAAAGGTATTTATTTATTAAACTAAAAATGTGGGGGGTGGGCTGGGGATGTGGCTCAAGTATTTAAGCACCCCTGGATTCAATCCCTGTATCAAAAAAAAAAAAAAAAGATAATAAGAAGCCAGGTGTGGTGGCACACTCCTATAATCCCAGTGGCTTGGGAGGCTGAGGAAGGAGGATTGCCAGTTCAAAGCCAGCCTCAACAACAAGGTGCTAAGCAACTCAGGAAGACCCTGTCTCTAAATAAAATACAAAATAGGGCTGGGGATGTGGCTCAGTAGTTGAGTGCTCTTTAGTTCAATTCCCAGTACCAAAAAAGAAGAAGAAGAATTGTGAACTGTAAAGAAGTTATTCTTAGCACATTACAGCTTTCAGATTTCTCCATAATCATATACATATTGCCTAAAATACGACAGTCGGACATCTCAAACTTTATAAGCCCAAATAATAACTTATCATTCTCCCCAAACCTGCTCATTAATTGGGTTCATTAGCTTGGTTGGGGAATCATTTAAAAAGTATATGTTGGGGCTGGGACTGGGGCTCAGTGGTAGAGCACTTGCCTGGCATGTGTGAGGCACTGGGTTCAATTCTCAGCACCACATTTAAATAAATAAATAAATAAAAATAAAGATCTATCAACAATTAAAAATATATATCTCCTCTTTCAGGGGTGATGGCATATACCTGTAATCCCAGCAACTTGGAAAATTGAGGCAGGAGGATTGCAAGTTCGAGACCAAACTTGGCAACATTACTGATGCTCTGAGAAACTCAGTGATATCCTGTCTCCAAATAAAAAATAAAAAGGGCGGTGATGTAGTCCAGTAGTAAAGTGCCCCTGGGTTCAATTCTTTTTTTTTTTTCCCAATTCTTAATATTTAATTAATAAAATAAATAAATAATAAAAATAAAAAAGTATCTGTTCTGTACCCCAACAACAGTCAAAAAATAGGTCAGCCAGATGCGGTGGTGCACACCTGTAATCCGAGTGGTTTAGGAGGCTGAAGCAGGAGGATTGCAAGTTCAAAGCCAGTCTCAGCAACTTAGCAAGGCATTTAGCAACTCAGCCAGACCCTGTCTCTATTAAAATATATAAAAAGGTCTGGGGATGTGGCTCAATGTTTAAGCACCCCTGGGTTCAATCTCCAGTATCCTCAAACAAACAAACAGAAAACCATAGGCCAGACTCCTCTAGAGGCAGAGAAAAAGCCTGAATGCCTTCCATTTGGATGTCCAGGACTGGGGGTGTAGCCAGTAGTCGAGTGATCGCCTAGCATATATGAGGCCCTGGTTTCAAGCCCCAGTATCTATCCATCTCTGCTTCTTCCTCCAACCCCTTCCCGACAACGACTCTTCTCAGATTCTTCTTAAGAATCTAAGCCTAGCCAGGTGTGGTGGTGCACACCTTTAATTCCAGCATCTTTGGAGGCTGAGGCAGGAGGATCACAAGTTCAAGGACAGGCTCAGCCACTTAGTGAGACCCTGTCTCAAAATAAAAAAATGGGCTGGGGATGTGGCTCTCTGGTAGATGTGGTTCTCCCTGGGTTCAATCCTTGGTGGAAAAAAAAAGAAGAAAAAAGGAAGGAAAAAGGGAGGGAGGAGGGAAGAAAGAAAGAAAGATCCACATACACAAAACTATTCTGTATAATACTGGGGGTAGAGAACAGGGGGAGCAGTGATCTTCCTAAACCCATTGATGAACCCTTAGGTTCCCTTCCTATAGCTTGGTGAGGTGATGGTCTTGGAAGAATGCAAGTTGAAACTTCCTTGCAACTTATCAGGCAGGTCTACCTTTCTAGCCTACTGTCTATTTGCAAACCCTGACTTTAGGGTTTAAGCAAACACTTTTGCATCTCCAGACATTAGATTTTTAAATCTTGCCCTTGTATTACTTTATCCCTACCAGATGCACTTTTTACCAAAGTCCAATTCGAACATTACCTCTCAGAAGGCCTTGACAGTTGAATCCAACTTCCCCAGATGACTCCTTACCTGTGTACACCTAGAACAGCATTTAGTACACTGTTACTTGTGTTACTTATCAAGGAGCACGCGTCTCTCTCTTTCTGGGAGAGGGGACTGGGGATTTAACGGGACCACTTTATCAATTCCTCAGGACTCCCACGCTTTTTTTTTTTTTTTAAACTGGGAATTGAATCCAGGAGCGCTTAACTGCTGAGTCACATCCCAGTCCTTTTAATTTTTTGAGACAGGGCCTCCATAAATTGCAAAGGCTGGCCTTGAACTTGAGATCCTCCTGGTTCAACTTCCTGAGCCGTTGAGATTACAGGCGGGTGCCACCGCGCCCGGCGGAGTCTGTCTCAACTGAGGTTTGCTCTTCCAGAGCAGGGATGGTATGACATTCATCTTCCTATCCCCAGTATTCTACAAAGTGCATAAAACCGCGGATGCACGAGACAATGGGTGTTCACAAGGTTTATTAAACTTATTTTGGGGGAGCTCGGCTATCATTCTGAATCATCAGCAAGTTCGTTACATTTTTGGAGAAGGCAACTACGCTTAGTAAGAGCAGAACTCTCGCAGTACTGCTCGCGAGTTCTGGGAGGCCGGGCTGCCTGAGCGACCCACAAGCTCAGAGACGCAAGCTTCAGGGTCAGCCGAAGGCAGTCGCGCGCTGCATGCTGGGATCCGCGCGACCTAAGGCCGCGTAGCCTGCAGGGACTTGTAGTTCCCCTCCTGGCCAGAATCCTCAGGCCAGTTATAATCGCTACGCTCAGCCACGTCGTTCACAGGCAAAGTGCAGTCTTTGATCGTCCAGCACAAAATGACCGGATTCTCCTGGGCAAGTGTGCCTGACAGCATCTTCAAAGCAAAGCTCAAGCCGGCATGGGCTACCAGCAAGGCGAGCCAGGGAGGCTGCGCGTGCGCAACGCGTGCGTCCCTGCGTGCGCGTGGAGGCCCCGTCCCCGGAAGCGCCGTCCTGCGAGGCCTTCTTGAGCCGGCCGGCGCAGGCGCAGTGTCCCCGGGCCAAGATGGCGGCGCGGTGTTCCACACGCTGGTTTCTGGTAGCCGTGGGGAACCCGCGGCTGCTGGCTGCAGCGGGGAGAGGGGCCCGACCGCCGAGGGAGGGTGTGGTGGGGGCGTCGCTGGGTCGCAAGCTGAGCGTCCTCGCCTTCGCGCCTTCTTTGGGCGCTCGCGGCCCCCGGGCGCTGCTGACATTGAGACCCGGTGTCAGCCTCACAGGTGAGGGCAGGCTCCTGCGCTCGAATTGTGGCTCCAGGAACTAGCAATGAGTGACTCGCCTCGCTCCGGCCTCGAGGGGAGCAGGTTGGAGGTGTCTACCGACTTGGGTGCGGAATTAGTGGGGAGACAGGCAAGTGGGAGGCAGAGGCCCAGGTGGCTCGCTATAGCCGTCTAGGGGGAAGAACTGCACGGAGTTCGGGGTGATGAACCGCCCCGAAGGCCATGAACCTTCACCTCTGTCAACATTTCTCGACTCTGCGGCTCCCTTGCTCTATTCCTTCTGTATCTCTGCACCTTTTACTTGTAGGAGAAAGCAGGAGGCAACTGCCATTCGATGAGTGCTAGTCACTCAACAGCCCTGCAATATGCAGATCTTCATCCCCATTTTAAAAACAGGCACTATCAGGAATTGACCCCGTCCAAGGTCGTGAAGTTAGTTGTCTCAAACTCAAAGTTGTCATATCCATAGCTCATACCCTTCCCATCACATGATGTAAATTAAAGGACACGTTAGTAATCTTTTTTAAGAATATGTTCTTAAGTTCTTTAGACAATGATTGTAATAACACATTCTGACATATATGAGCACTTTACCATATTTCCATCATATTGCCTTATTGATAAGCACTGTTACCATTCCATTTTATAGAAAAATTGAGGCTTAGATGCTAAACAACTTGTAGAAAGTCACAAAGCTAAAAAGCATTAGACTTTGATTTAAACCTAGCATCTTCTTAATTGCCAGAGATTACATCAAATTAATGTGTATTAAGACTTAAAGTGCTTAGCCATGATGTTTTCTTATGCTGTGCATTGGATGACTTCAGTTTTAGTGAAAGGGAAGGAGGGAAGCATTGAGCAACCTTTTATATTCTTGAATTATGATAGTTGTTTTGTGTCCTCTAGAATTTGGGAATTGTAAGTTATCTATAAATTTATAAGTAAGATTAAGGAGCCTTAGCTGACTGGGACTTAGTGCATGTCTACAATCCCAGCAACTCTGGATCCTGAGGCAGGAGAATTGCAAGTTTGAGGCAATCCTGAGCAATTTAGCAAGACGCTGTCTTAAAATTAAAAAGTTAAAAAAATGGGCTGGGCATGTAGCTTAGTGCTAAAATACCCCTGGATTTGATGTTCAGTTCCCAGAAAAAGAAGGAGGAAAAAAGCTCTTACTGCAAAATTTAATAAGATAATTTCCTATGGGGGCCAATTTTGTATCAGTTACGTAATAGGTAGTTATTAAAATATCAGTAATTGTGAGTATGTTGTGCAGCATTAAAAAAAAAAAAAAAAAAAAAAAGCATGGGTTTTAAACAGACTTTCTTCCCCCAAAGTGTGTGACCTGGGTGTATTATTTAATCTCTTTGATCCTGTCTTAACTCTGAAAATTAATTCATAGGCAGATATTTGTTGAGGCTACCCTATGTCAGCCACCATTTCAGGCACTGGGAATGTAGCAGAGAACAAGAGATTGGGAGTGAGTTTAATCCAGTGAAGACATTTTAAAATTCTCTTCCTGTCGTATTCCTGGATGGAGCAATAGTTTGTTCAGGTTTTTTGAGAATTATTTGAAAAAATGTCATGCTGTTTTCTCAGTATGAACAAAATGGTCATTTTTAGGGTTTTCTAACATTTATAATGTCAGGATTTTTTGTTGTTGTTTTCTTTTTTCTTGTTTTGGGTACCAGGGATTTAACTTGGAGGCACTTGATCACAGGGTCACATCCCCAGCCCTTTTTTTGTATTTTATTTAGAGACAGGGTGTCACTGAGTTGCTTAGTGCCTCATCATTGCTGAGGCTCTCGATCCCAATCCCCCTGCCTCAGCCTTCCAAGCCCCTGAGATTACAGGCATGTGCCACTCCACCCGGCTTAAACTCTTTAAATTATTGCTGATCATTGATGCATTTTGAACAGTGTTATCAAATTTGTAATAGAGAAATGTGATTTGTCTTTATCCATATGCAGTTTTGCATGTCTCTCATTCTAACTCTGCTGATGATGTTGAATCCATAGCTGCTTAGAATCTTTGCCACTTCTGGCCTCAGCCTTTGGCATTGGAAGGAGAAGCTGGAAATGGTTAAGGTAATCCCTTACTCTTGAGGAAAAGGGAAGAGGTTATAGGATCACTGAGAAACCAGTTCTAATGTCTCCTCAAGACTGATTGAAGAGACAGTAACAGCCTCCTAACCTCTACTACTTTTATTGTCCGCTTTTCCCATTCTAGAAATATTGGGTATAACAAAAACAGCTTTACTTCCTGTTTCTGATTTTATTCTGACCCTTCCTGCTCATTCTTGTGTCTGATCATCCCTTCTCCTGACACTTTCCTGGATATTCTCAACTTTTCTGATTGCATTTTTTCTTTCTTTCTTTCTTTCCTTTTCTTTTTTTTAAAACAGTACTGGAAATTGAACCCAAGGCCTTGCCCATGATGCTAGGCAAATGCTCTACCAGTGAACTATATCCCCATACCCCTATTAATTTTATTTTTAATTTATCTATCTATCCATCTATTTATTTATTTATTTTTATAGTATTGGGAATTGAACCCCGGGCACTCTACTACTGAGCTATATCCCTAGCCTTTATTATTATTTCTTTTTCTTTTCTTTCTTTTTTAAAAAAATATTTTATTAGTTGTTGATGAACCTTTATTTATTTATTTGTATGTTGTGCTGAGAATTAAACCCAGTGCCTCATACATGCTAAGCAAGCACTCTACTACTGAGCCACAACCCCAGCCCTTTTTAAAAAAATTTTGAGACATGGTCTTGCTAAAGTGCCAGAGTGACCTCTAATGTGTGCTCTTCCTGCCCCAACCTGTGTCACTAGGATTACAGGTGTATGCTACCTCTCTAGGCTCCTATTAATTTTAAGTAGTCTCCCAAATCTCCTTCAAAATCTAACCTATTAATTTCTTGTTAATACTTGCAGTGACTCCCTATTGCCCTCAGGATAAAATCCAGACTTAGAGTATCTTTAAGGCCCTCTGCTTATTCCTGGACCTCATTAATTATCTCCTAACCACCACTGTATATCATCACTCACTGCAACCCAGAGTCTCTGGTTTAGTTACATCATGGTCCTATAGTCTACATGCATGAGGTCCTTACCATTTACTCCCAGCCCCGTCGCCCTTCTAGTGATTGAAGCCAGGGCCTCAGGCATGGTAGGCAAATGCTCTACCAATGAACCACATCCACAGCCCTGTAAGTCCCTTCTTAATCATCTCCCAGAGGTAGCTCTTTATCTGGGATCTTTAGTATTTCTCTAATGGTGTTATGAGATTACACCAATGGTATAATTCATCAGAATCAACCACACTCAGTACTCTGATATTATATGAATTTATTTTAACCCAGTGGCTTTGTCCACTTTTGAATATACTGCCTTTTTCTCTAGTAGGCTTGGAGGGGGACAAGCTGGTATCTCCAGTCTTGTTCTTTCACAGGTGTGTGCTGTCTGACTCACATTCTGAGAGTGATTTTCTTTTCCTTTTCAGGAGTAAAAAGTTACCCTTTTGTTTGTACTGCCTACTTCCACACAAACACCCCTTTGGCCAAAGAAGATTATTATCAGATACTAGGAGTGCCCCGCAATGCCAGCCAGAAAGAGATCAAGAAAGCTTATTATCAGGTCTGTATATCAGTCTGTTATCCCAGCTGGTACAGTGTTTAGCCTATAAGGATGGGTTATGTGAATCTGTTGGTGTGATGTAGTGGACTTTGCTGGATGCATTCTTCAGTGTATGGTACTGTAGTGATTAGTGCTTTAGAAAAAAGAGTCCAAATTAGGTTCTTTTCCAGAGGCTATTAGTGTAGCTCAGTGGTAGAGTGTGCTTAGCATGCTTGAAGCTCTGGGTTCAATTGCCAGTACTAAAATATAAAACTCGGGCTGGGGATGTGGCTCAAGCGGTAGCGTGCTCACCTGGCATGTGTGCGGCCCGGGTTCGATCCTCAGCACCACATACAAAACAAAGATGTTGTGTCCGACGATAACTAAAAATAAATAAATAAATATTAAAATTCAAAAAAAAAATAAAATATAAAACTCGTTTGCATGTATAAACATGTAACAATGAGTGTCTATATATATATGATTAAATTGTACCAGTAAAAAATTAAAATAAAAAAATTTAAATATTTTCTCAATTGTTAATAGACTTTTATTTAATTTATTTATTTATATGCAGTGCTGAGAACTGAATCCGGTGCCTCACATATGGTAGGCAAGCATTCTACCACTGAGCTACAACCCCAGCCCTAAAATAAAAAAGATTTTTTAGGGCCAATTCTGTAATTAAATTTATTCTGAGCTTTCTGAATTAGCAGGTATACTTATCTAAGTTTTAGGTAAACATTTTTCACATTCAGATAAAACAGTTTATGGGTTTTAAGAATTATTTCCTTTCTTAACACAGAAAATGTGAAATTCTGTTGTTGAGTTCCAGATTCTTGGTTTGGTCTTATCAATAAAATAAAAGCTAGGAGTTCAATGTGGGATTAACATCTTTTCTTTTTCTTTTTGGTGGTACTAGGACCAAACCCAGGGCCTCATGCATGTTAGGCAAGCACTTTACCACTGAGCTACACCCCCAGCCCTTTTTTTGCTTTATTTTGAGTCAGGGTCTCACTAAGTTGTCCAGGATGGCCTTAAACTTGTGATCCTTCTGCCTCAGCTTTCCAAGTAGCTGGGATTACAGGCATGCACCGCTATGTCTATCATAAATACACTGTTTGGCACTTTGTTTTCACAATGGTGCCCAAGTTCTAAAGAACTAGTTATTATTTTTGGTAGAGATTTGTTGTGGTTGAAAATTTGTACATTTATTACATTGAAAAAATGTTTTAAAGTTTTAAATCTTGTTTTAAAAATTGCTGTTAGTTGATAATTTTTTTTTTTTTTTTTTTTTTTTTTTTTTTATGGTAACAAGGAGTAAGCCTGGGGCACTTAACCACTGAGCTACATCCCCAGTATGCCTCCTGAGCCACTGGGATTACAGGCGTGTACTACCATGCCCAGCACTTGATAAGTCTTTAGAGTTAACTGTTATAAAGAAGACATAATTGTGTCTCATATTTGGGTTCTGTTTTAATAATCTTCTCATGTTTGTATTAATTTACATTTTTTTTTCCCCTTAGCTTGCGAAAAAGTACCACCCAGACACAAATAAAGATGATCCCAAAGCCAAGGAGAAATTCTCCCAGCTGGCAGAAGCCTATGAGGTAATGTGACTAATGTGCATGTGGTCACTATTGTTCAGCTGTGTGAATCAGAGTTTGCTTTGGTACACAGGACAGCCTGTAGTGTCATATGGTCCAGTGTGAAGGCTGTGTCCCTACACTAAATCACTTTGTCATGTACATTAATGACAAAACAATGAATGGGGTTCAATAATCAGAATTAATAAAGCTTCCCAGGCAATTTATATTTGCAGCTGAATTTGGGACCTCCCAATTGGATTAATTCAGCCCTTGTTTGATGACTCTCCTACTCAGGACATCTTCTTAGGGTTGGTGGAAGACCATTATTGCCATGGAAGAACTAGAAATGTAATCAGAGGGCACAGCATACACCTGTGAGGCGGGCATCACCCAAGTAGAATTGCTGGATAGTGTCTCTTCTGCCCAGACTTTGACCATCCTAAAGGAGTTCTGAATATGTAATTTCATATATCCACAGAAGTAGATATCCTTATATAAAAGCAGCCTCAGCTCAGTGAGTAGTCACTGAGCCAGTGTCTTATTTCCTGGCAACTACATTTAATGTGTGTTAGTCAGGATTTCCCAGAGAAACAGAAACAATAGAGTATGTAAAGTTTATAAGAGGGGATTTATTAGACTGGCTTACATGATCAGGGCCTGAATAACTACACAGTGGCTATCTTCAGCCAAGGAAGCTGGTAGCTGCTCAGTCCAGAAGCCAGAAGAGAGAGAGAAAGAGAAAGTGAATACTCCATTTTTTCCCCACCCCTCCATAGTGGCGCTTCCCTCCAAAGAGCTTTGTGCTAATATAACAGTCAGAATAGTCCTCAGAAGGCATGCTTAAATGATGCACTCTCAGCTCCTGTCGCTCTTCCTCCTGTTTTTGTCCTGTAGGATAAAGGGTAGGAAGCTTAAGGTCTCTACCAGGGTGTCTCCTGAGAAGAGAGGTGCAGTATTAATCTGAAGCTTCAGGATGCCTAAGAGGTTCTGTGAAGATGAATACAGGCATTTTAACAGTGTGGCCACCCCTGGGGCTTTTCATAAGACACTTGAAAGTACTTCAGGCTTCACATGTAGAGTCCCATGCAGTCATCTCTCTCCTCTTCTAGGAGCTGAAGTTGCAGTCCATCCCCCCATCCAGAGAACTTCATAGAATATTTTGGCACATGGAGCCCTTTAGTCTTGTGACTGCTTTCCTTGGTGGAGCTCTTATCTGTGTTCCCATGCCTCCACAGACCCAGAAATGCTGCTTGCTCTGCCTTTCCTTGTAGGTGTTGAGTGACGAGGTGAAGCGGAAGCAGTATGATGCCTATGGCTCTGCTGGCTTTGATGCTGGGGCCAGCAGCTCTGGGCAGAGCTACTGGAGAGGAGGTCCCACCGTTGACCCTGAGGAGCTGTTTAGGAAGATCTTCGGGGAATTCTCATCATCTTCCTTTGGAGATTTCCAGAGTGTATTTGATCAGCCTCAGGAAGTAAGTTCCTTACTTTGAAGGATTATTCCAATTTTAGGCTTTTAAAGTGTGACATAAATTTTTATCACATTATTTCTCAGAAAGGCAAAGCAGCCTAAGTGAAATGATCTTGAGGCAGCTATTTGACAGAAAATAATTCTAGCATTTGAAAAACCCTGTAGGTAGCAATGAATAGCACCCACCAGGTTTTGACTAGGTGCTGTTTTTTTTTTTTCCTGGTGCTGGGGATGGAACCTTGTGGGGGTGCTGTATCATTAAGCACCTCTAGCCTTTTTAAATTTATTTTTTATTTATATATGTACTTAATTTTTGGTAGTGGGGATGGAACACAGGGGTGCTCTACCACTGAGCTGCATCTCCTTTTAAATTTTTTTTTTTTTAATTTATATATTATTTAATCAATTTTTTTTTTTTTTTTGGTGCCAGCAACTGAGCACAGGGGTGCTTTACCACTGAGCCACATCCCCATTTTTACTTTTTATTTTGAGATAGGGTTTCATTTAGTTGCTCAGGGGCTCACTAAGTTGCTAAGCTGGTTTTGAACTCATGATCATCCTGCCTCAGCCTCCCTAGCAGCTGGGAATACAAGTGTGTGCCACCATGCCCAGCTATCTATTTATTTAGTGTATGTATGTATGTATTTTAATATTTTGTTGTTGTTGTTGTAGATGGACATAATACCTTCATTTTGTTTATTTTTATGTGGTGCTGAGATCGAACCCAGTGCCTCACACATGCGTGGCAAGCGCTCTTACTGCTGAGCCACAACCCTGGCTTGTATTAATATATTTTTTATACTGGGAATTGAACCCAGGGGCTCTCTTCCATTGAGTTGCATCTCCAGATCTTTTTATTTTTTATTTTAAGATTGGGCTTAGGGCCTCGCCATGTTGGTGAGGCTGACCTCAGATTTGCAGTTCTCCTGTCAGCCTCCTTAGTAGTTGGGATTACAGGCGTATGCCACTGTGCCTAGCTTGACATAGGGTCATGCAAAATTCCTGAGGCTGAGTTGAGTTTACAATCCTCCTGCCTAACATTCCTGAGAGGCTGGAATTATAGGCATGTACCACTATGCCTGACTATTTTTACTATATTCTCAACAATTGCTTAATCAGGCAGCACCTAAGACCATCAGGGGCCATCATTTGGGTGTGTTTTATGTGGAGTCTGCCACATTATTCTAAGGGAGCTGTGTCTCCTTTTCATATTTATGTCTTAATTGTTACAGTTGAAGACGTAGGAGAAATGTTTCATGATCTAAGTTATGATTATATATTATTTCATCTTTTTTTAAGTGCTGTTAGTCAGCTCTCCATTACTGTTACAAAATACCTGAGACAATAAATTTTTTAAAAAGGAAAGGTTTGTTTTGGTTCATGTTTTCAAAGGTTTCAGCCTATGGACAGTTGGCCCTATTGTTTTTGGGCTGCGGTGAGGCAGCATATTATGGTAGGGAGTGCATGGTAGAGCAAAATTGTTCACCTTATGTTTCCTGGGGAAAAAAGAGGAAGAGACCTGTGGCCTGCCTTTTCTTTGAGGGCATGCCCTGCTGATCTAAAATCTCCATACCTCTTAAAGGTTATACCACCTCTCAGTAGTCAGCTTAGAGACCAAGGTTTTAGCATAAGGGCCTTTGGGGAATATTCGAGATGCAAGCTGTCGTAATTATTTTCTGTGAACATTTTCAGTTTGTTGAAAAGTGTATTTTCACTTAAATTAAGACATACTTAAAAATCCTAAGGCCTTGGGAAGGATCTGATGAGTGATTCCTACCTGTTCTTACCTGGCAGTATACAAGTGTAAGCATAGCAGTTAAAGTGTAACCACAAGTGCTGACCAGTGACCTCGTGTCCTCCTATAGCAGAGCATCACTTTGGTCATTGGGAAGCAGAGCATTAACAGGTCATGCCTCGATTTCTTTAGTACATCATGGAGTTAACCTTCAATCAAGCTGCCAAGGGTGTCAACAAGGAGTTCACGGTGAACATCATGGACACCTGTGAGCGCTGCGACGGAAAAGGGAATGAGCCCGGCACCAAGGTGCAGCATTGTCACTACTGCGGCGGCTCTGGCATGGTAAGATGTCTGAGAGGACCCCCACACACACACCGACCCCATGGTCTCCCACCTTTTGCCCATTCACCCTGTTTGTTTGTTTTTGTTTTTATTTTGGGGATTGAACTCAGGTGCATTCTACTACTCTAACACTGTGCTGTACCCTGCCCTTTTTTAACTTTTTATTTTGAGACAGGGTCTCACTAAGTTGCTTAGGGCCTCACTAAGTTGCTGAGACTGGCCTTGAACTTGTGATCCTCCTGCTTAAGCCTCCAGAGTTACTGGGATTATGGGGCTGCACCACCAAGCCTGGCTCACCTGTGTTAAACATTTTGTTCCATTTGCTTTTTCACTTCTGATGTGTTCCTTTTCATTCTTTGGGTGTGTCTCTGTCACTGTCCTACCTGAAGACTATTTGAAAGTGAGCCGTATTTTTCTCTCTTTTAGGGGGAGGGGCCTGGGGATTGAACCTGGGGGCCTTACCACTGAGCCACATCCCTAGCCCCTTTTATTTTGAGACAGGGTCTTGCTAAGTTGCTTAGGCTCTCACTAAGTTGCTGAGGCTGGCTTTCAGTTTGTGATCCTTCTGCCTCAGCCTCCTCAGATGCTGGGGTTACTGGCCTGTGCTGACTCACTAGGCTGGTTGAAAGACATTGTATCTCTTGATTCCTAACTATTTAAGTGTAGTATTTCAGTATGTATGGTGTGTTCTTAACAAAAACATTCTCTTAAATAACCACAGTACAGTTTTCTCTCAGGTAACTTCATGTTAATACCATATCATTATCTGTATGTTTTCAAGTTATTGCAGGTGTCCTTATGTCTTTAGCATTTGACTATCATATCTTTAGTCTCTAATCTGGAACTATTTCTCAGTCTGCTCTTTTTTTCTTTGACCTTGACTTTTTTGAAGATTATAAGCCAGTTGTTTAATAGAATGTCCTTTGATTTGGATTCTTGATAAGATTCAGATTGTGGGGCTGGGGTTTGTGGCTCAGTGGTAGAGCACTTGCCTAACATGTGTAAGGCACTGGATTCAATTCTCAGCACCACATAAAATTAAATAAATTAAATAAAGGTATCCTGTCCATCTACAACTAAAAAAAATATTTAAGGAAAAAAAAAGATTCAGATTGCTTTGGGTAGAAACCCCACAGAGGCAATTTATACTTTTCAGTTTGTCTCATACTGATGACATTACACATGTTCATGATTACTTTGTTAAAAGACTATAAGTATCATATTCCTCATCAAACTTGCCCATTGGTTTTTGCATCCCTTGATCATTCTCAATCACACATGACTGTCATGGTTGCTAAATGACAAGTTTTCTAATTCTGTTAACCTGTCTGCATTCTACTGGATGGAAGAACTTCTTCTCTTCCAGTTACCTGTTTGTTTATATCAGTATGAAGTCAGGGATGCTTATTTTATTCATTGTGTTATAATCAGTAGTTTCTTTGCTGTTCAGCTTATCCCTAACTTGGCCTGTGCCAGGTCCCTTCCATCTGACTGTTGTGTCCTTTTGACATGTTCCAACCATACTTTCAGCACTTCCTTACCTTCCACATGGCTGAGTATCCCAGGCTGAACTTGTTCTCTCCCTGCTACACCCTTTGAGTCAGGTATTACCTGTAGCTGTGGTACCTGTTAATGTCTAGTGGGACATGAAAACCAACGTCTGTATTCCCCTTATGCTCATGGCCCCTGGAGTGACATTACTTCTAAACTTTCTTAGCCGACTGAGCTAGGAAATCAATGTGTGTGTCACTTGTAGATACGTATATACATCTGTTCACATGTGTAGATATATGTGTACACACGTGCATCATTGACATCTGTCAAAAACCAAGAGTTCAAGTGATAGTTTCACCTTTTTTTCTATAACAGATATCTAGCTGCTATTATCCTCAATATGTTTTCCTTGTTGGGCAAGGTGGTGCAGCCCTTTAATCCCAGCAACTCAGGAGGCTGATGCAAGAGGAATGAAAGTTTGAGAAACTCAGTGAGACTTTGTCTCAAAGAAAAAAAAAGAACTGGGGGTTGTAGCTCAGTGGTGGAGTGCCCCTGGATTCATTCCCTAGGACTATATTTTATTTTATTTTTATAAATATTCATTTTTTAAAAAATTCTTCAGTTTTATAGCACTAAAGTAGTTTTAGAATTGTTAACCCATACCATGTGGAAAGCATTCCTATTAACAGACATTCAATATTTACAGAGTTCCTGGAGCTGGGGATATAGCTCAAAGGTAGTGTAACTAGTGGGGAAATAATATCTTTAAATGTGTTGCTGAGCTTTAGGGGTTCAGATAGAAAGAAGCAAGTATCTCATTATTTAGATCACATCAACATATCAGTATTCAAGAGTTCAGAAGTCAGTGTTCTAGAAAATCAGGCTGGCAGTGAGCCCCCATATCTGTTTTCTTAGGCAGTGTGTTTTAGGGCACATATATACACAAAGAAGAAGCTTTTAGTCAAACGTTTTTCTCATGCATCAGTTTGCTTGCATATTTAAGGGTACCATTTTTGTTGTGGTAGCATATACCTGTAATCCCAGTGGCTTATGAGGCTGAAACAGGTGGATCACAAGTTCAAAGACAGCCTCAGAAAGTGAGGCACTAAGCAACTCAGTGACACCCTGTCTCTAAATAAAATACAAAATAGGTCTGTGGATTTGGTTCAATGGTCGAGTTACCCTGAGTTCAATCCCCATTATCTCCCCGGCCCCCCCCAAAAAAATACAATTTTCCCTCTCCTTTTTGTCAGGAAACCATCAATACAGGCCCTTTTGTGATGCGTTCCACCTGTCGGAGATGCGGTGGCAGGGGCTCCATCATCACAACTCCCTGTGTGATCTGCAGAGGAGCAGGACAAGCCAAGCAGAAAAAGCGAGTAGTGATCCCTGTCCCTGCAGGTAGGTACCCAGGCCCCCCATGCCCAGGAAAGGGCAAAGGCCACTGTGCCCTGTGTGTTTGACTATTGCCAGAATCTGGAGGGCTTTAGGGCTCCAGGCTGGAGAAGGAACTAGAATCTCCTAGACTATTTCCCCTTGCGTCACTTATCCTTGAAATGTGCTTGTTCTGTTCCCACCTGGTAGGAGAGCAACTCCCATCCCACCATTTTCTCTCTGCTGTCCCCTGTCTTTAGTTGAGACCAGCATTAACAAGAAACAGGAATGAGCAAGGAAGCCTATGGCTAATCATTGGATCTTGGTTGGGAAGTGCTATGGGGTGTTCCACCATAACTGTTCTCTTTGGAAATTTGTTCTTCTAGGAGTCGAGGATGGCCAAACTGTGAGAATGCCTGTGGGAAAACGAGAAATTTTTGTCACATTCAGGGTAGGTGCTGGCCTGCACGGCTTCTGTTAGGACTCTGCTCTGTAGCTACAGGTGTAACCAAAGCTACTTGTTGGCATGAGGTAGGAGCTTTGTGGCATATCTCTTGCTGTTGCATTTTTTTTTTTCTTTTTATAGTACTTGGGTTCAATCCTGCAGCCTTGTACATGGTATGCAAGTATTCAACCACTGAGCTACAACCCTAGTCCTTTTATTTTGAGGCAGTCTTGCTATGTTGCCCAGGTTGACTTCAAATGTGTGCTTCTCCTGCCTTAGCCTCCCGAGTAGCTGGAATTATAGGCGTGTACCACTGTGTTTGACTTGCTGTTGTGTTTCTTTTCTTTTTTCCTTTTTTTTTTTTTTTTTAATATAGCCACTAAGCCCCATCCCCAGCACTACTTTTATATTTTACTAAAGACAGAGTCTTGCAGAGTATCTTAGGGCCTCATGAAGTTGTTGAGGCTGGCTTTGAACTCATGATCCTCCTGCCTCAGCCTCCCAAGTCACAGGAATTACAGGTGTGTGCCACTGCACCTGGCATTTGCTGTTGTATTTCTAAAGGGAAGAAGGGCCACATCAACATGGTTATTAACTGTCTTGCTCTTCAGGTTTTATGCTTAGTGTGAAGAGAATACAACTTCCTCATGAAGTTTAAAAGTTAGAAACATGAAACAACAACAACAAAAAAATAGACCACCTCCATGTGTTGTTTTTTTTTAACACAATATCTTTAGATATTGTGTTGAGGATCTATCCCAGTGCCTCTCACTTGCTAGGCAAGTGCTCTACCACTGAGCCACAACTCCAGCCCACCATGTGTTTTTATTCACATATCGTATTGTTGATAGGAATGGCAAAAGCCATCTATCTATCTGTTTATTTATTAGTACTAGATATTGAACTCAAGGATACTCTTTACTAAGGTAAATTCCCAACCCTTTTTAATTTTTATTTTGAGACAGGTTCTCTCTAAGTTGCATAGGGTCTTGCTAAGTTGCTGAGTCTGTACTTAAACTTGCAGTTCTGTGCCTCACCCTCCCCAGTTGCTAGGATTACAGACATGCGCCACTGCCCTTAGTACGGTATGGTTTTTTCTTTCTTTTCTTTTTTTTTAATCTTTTCTCATTCATCCATTTATTTACTTACTTACTTATTTTGTATGGTGCTGAGGTTCGAACCCAGTGCCTCACGCAGGCGAAGCAAGCGCTCAACCACTGAGCCACAACTCCAGCCCCCCTTTTTTTTTCCTTTTTTTAATTTTTTAAGTTGTCGATGAATTAAACAGACACTTCTCAAAAGAAGAAATACAAGTGGGGGCCGGGATTATGGCTCAGTGGTAAAGCAGTTGCCTAGCATGCATGAGGCACTGGGTTCAATCCCCGGAACCACATAAAAACAAATAAAATAAAGGTATTGTGTCCATCCACAACTAATATATATATATATACACACACACACACACACACACACACACACACACACACACACACACACACACCCTTGAGTTCAATCTCCCCGGTACTCCCGCAAAAAAACAATAATAAAAGCACACTAGCATATATATATATAAAGAAGAAGAAGAAGAAATACAAATGGCCAACAAATACATGAAACAATGTTCAATATCATTAGCAATTAGGAAAATGCAGTGCTGAGAATCGAACCCAGTGCCTCACACATGCTAGGCAAGCACTCTACCACTGAGCTATGACTCCAGCCCTTTTTTAAATTTTTAAATTTTTTTCATATTTTTATTGGTGCATTATAATTGTGCATAATGATGGGATTTGTTGTTACATGTATACAACATAACAGTATGATCAGTTGTCAGCACTTTCCTTCTCCCTCCTCATATCTACTGATCTCCCTTTGATTTTCATGAGATCCCGCCACCTTTCTTTTCCTTTTTCCTTTCTAGCTTCCACATATGGTAAAAAACATATGACTCTCAACCTTCTGAGTTTGGTTTATGTTGCTTAACATAATGTTCTCAAGTTTTATCCATTTTCCAGCAAATGACATAATTTAATTTTTCTTTAAGTCTGAATAAAACTATCGTGTATATATACTGCATTTTCTTTATCCATTTATCCATCGATGAGTACATAGTCTGGTTCCATAGTTGGACTATTGTCATTTGTGCTTTTTAAACACGGGTATGCATGTATCATTGTGGTTTGATGACTTTAATTCTTTAGGATAAATATAGAGGAGGGGTGTACCTGGGTCATATGGTGGTTCCATGCCTAGTCTTTTGGAGAACATACTGAATTCCATAGTGATTGAACTAATTTACAATCCCCACACCAGTGTAAAGGTGTTCCTGTTCTCCATGTCCTATCCAGCATTTTTGTTTGTATTCTTGATGACTACCATTCTCACTTGTGTGAGATGAAATCTCAGTGTAATTTTGATTTGCATTTTCCTAATTGCTAATGATATTGAACATTGTTTCATGTATTTGTTGGCCATTTGTATTTCTTCTTTTATATATATATAAAATATTTTATATTTATATACATGCTAAGCAAGTGCTCTACCACTGAGCCATTATCCCGGCCCCCGTTTATATTTCTTCTTTTGAGAAGTGTCTATTTAATTCACTTGACCATTTAGTATGGTTTTAATTAGTTAATTATGCTGTGGCATAAGAAATTAAACCCAAGGCTTCACTAGGCACATGCTCTGCCACTGAGCTGTATCCCCACCCCCAAGGTACAGTTTTATGTACTGTTACATATGTGGGCATGCTGTGGTTTTCTCAGGTAAGGAAACATTTAAAGAAAGTAATACCTTTATCACTAATCACATTCCTAAATGTGGACCTCAGAAAAACACAGGCAAATGTAGGATGATGGTCTTGTTTGCATAGGAAGACACTTGCTGTCATTAAATCAGAGAATGGACACTGCACCCTGCTGTGTCACAGAGATACTACAGAGCCCTCCAGAGGAGAGAATGAGAGTCACAAGTGACCATAAGATGCCTCGTTACCCATGCAGGGAAGCAGGGCCCAATAGCCTGGGGAACACAGGATATAGAGTTTTCAAGACAAGACAGATTATATTTATTTAGGACATGAAAATGCACAGCAGAAGTAAACGCATGCTGGCTGGAATGGCAGTTCCAAATTGGGTTATTTGTTTACTGAGGAGCAGCAACTATTTGATTTCATTTGTCATGTTTTGTTCTCAGAGTCAGGTTGTGGGTGCACTGTGTTTGCTGTATTATTTGTTTTTCCTTTTTCTAGTTGTATTTCATAATTTAAAACAAAGGCAGTCAGGCATGGTGCTGCATGCCTATACTGCCAGCTATTGAAGTAGGACAGGACAGAAGGATTGCTTAAGGCTGAGTGTTTGGGGCCAGCCTGGCAACATGGTGAGACTCTGTCTCAAAAAAAAGGGACTGGTGGGCTGGGATTGTGGCTCAGCGGTAGAGCGCTTGCCTGGAACGTGCGAGACCCTGGGTTCGATCCTCAGCACCACATTAAAAAATAAAAATAAACAAGTGAAATAAAAAAGGACAGGGGATGTAGCTCAGTTGGTAGAGTGTTTGCCTTCAAGCACAAGGCACTGGGTTCAATCCCCAGCAGCAAAAAAAAAAAAAAAAACAGGCTGGGCCTGGTGATGCGTGCCTATAATCCTAGCAGCTTGGGAGGCTGAGGCAGGAAGATTGTGATTTCAAAGCCAGCCTTAGCAAAAGCAAGGCACAAAGCAATTCAATGAGACCCTGTCTCTAAATAAAATAGAGAACAGGACTAAGGATGTGGCTCAGTGGTCAAGTGCCCCTGAGTTCAATCCCCGGTACTCCTGCAAAAAAACAATAATAAAAGCACACTGGCATATGCAAAGCCCTAGGTTTAATCTTCAGCACCACAGAAAAGAAAAACAAGTAAAAATAATGTAAAGGGTAAATCTTTTAGACTATGAAATCAAAAAGATGAAGGCAGAAAACTGGAAGCCACTGTGTAAAAAAAAAAAAAGTTTGGTATAGAATTCAGCTTGTATTCCTATGTAATAATAGAGGGAAAGAAGAGAATAAGGAATCATTGCCAGGTGTGGTGGCACATACCTGATATCCCAGGCATATACCTGGGAGGCAAAGGTGGGAGGATCACAAGTTTGAGGCCAGCCCAGCAACTTAGGGAAACCTATCTCAGAATAAAAAATTAAAAGGGCTGGGATGTAGTCAGTGGTAGAGCGACCCGGTGTTCAATGCCCAGTGCTGCAAGCTAAAAAAAAAAAAAAAAAAAGACAATATTGATGGCAGAGAATGTCTTTGAGATGCAAGATGGTATTTATAAAATGGAATCAACTCTAGTGCTGCCAGTCTGTCTTGGAGGCAGCATTTATCAAGTTATTTTCACCTTTGCAGATGTATTAGTCTGTGTTTCTCCATACCATTTTAAAAAATGTTCAAAAAACAACCTCATGGGCTGGGGTTGTGTCTCAGTAGTAGAGCACTTGTCTAGCATGTGTGAGGCCCTGGGTTCAATCCTCAGCATCACATTAAATAAATAAGTAAACTGATAAATGGATAAAATGAAGTTTAAAAAAAAAGCCAACCTCATGTTCTTATTTCCCTTCACAATGAAACAATAGACTAAGGAAGTTCAGATGTTCCCCCACCATGTACGATTGTGGAAGTTGGGGTCTGCAGCATTGTTGAGTGCAGGTCTTTCTTTTGTAAGTGCAGGGTCTGTGAAACATGTGCTGATGTCTAGCCTCAGGCAGGACTTCTTCAGTGGTCACCTCATCTTGTGTTTGGCCTTAGGTGCAGAAGAGCCCTGTGTTCCGGAGGGACGGCGCAGACATCCACTCCGACCTCTTTATTTCTATAGCTCAAGCTATTCTTGGGGGGACTGCCAGAGCCCAGGGCCTATATGAGACAATCAATGTGACGGTAAGATGATACAGAGATGTCTTTGCCATCTGGTATTTTTTTGCTCTTTATTCTAAATTGGGAAATGGTTGATATGCATCCTGATACTTGTGATCCTCCGGCATATTGTGGATTCTGGTTTGGAGATGGGCACTAGGAGCCTTGGGCTGTTCCTTGAGTGAGAGTCACAGGCCAGGCAGTGACTGGATAACTCTGGAGAGCAGGTCCTGGCTGGCTTCCCCTTCTCTGTTGTTCAGTGGGTCTCAGGAACTGAGTGCACCTATGATGCAGAAGTGTATCATTGTGGGCTGGGGTTGAGGCTCAGTAGTAGAGTGCTTGCCTAGCATGTGGCATAAGGCACTGGGTTTAATTCTCAGCACCATTGACAAAAAAATATTGAAAAAGAAGTGTATCATTGCAGTAGGTGCTCTTTGCTGTTTCCTTCAATGTCTGACAACAAGAGCAAATGCCTCTGGGGCTACATTTCTTCTCCTTGGCCACTTCTGATTTCAGTCACGTACAATGGTAGCTTCCTATGCTTACCCACACCCTTTACCCCTTTCTCCAGGTCCCACTATTGTCTTTATTTACCTAGGACCTTCTTTAATCTCTGGGTGTGGGGGACTTTGGAGTGACTTGCCTATGGAGATATGTCCATTGGCATCCAGCTCATAGAGGGCCAGGGAGTATAAACCCAGCCTTGCATCCTGTGTTGGCTTTTTCTCTTCCCAGGTCTCACACTCACTCTTGCTTACCACCCAGAACTGCCCCCAAGTCCTGGTTGTAGGCTGTGCCTCATGGACCCAGTTCAGCCAGTTTCCGGGTGATCACAGGCTTGCTCCAGTAACCCAAGTGCAAGGAGTCCTTTCAAGATGGCCTTTGTGTAGTGAAAAGGTTTACTTTTGGGCAGCAGGAACCAGGGAGCACCACCACTTTCTTTTCTCTGTAGATTCCCCCTGGGATTCAGACAGACCAGAAGATTCGCATGACTGGGAAAGGAATCCCCCGGATAAATAGCTATGGCTATGGTGACCACTACATTCATGTCAAGATTCGAGTTCCAAAGTAAGCACCCTAAATAGACCATAGCCACCTACCAGCCCCACAAACGCTTGTTCATCACTCATCTACCAAGCAGGTGCCTGCTGAGCCTTTCACCTGCCAGGTCCTGCCCCGGCAGCTCAGATGCCCCATATGCTTTTGGCTTATTGGTCATGTCTCCATGAAGTCAGATGTGTCCAAACCACTTTCCCCATCTGCAAATTGGATGTAATGAGTCTACCTTGTCGAATGACACATAAGAGATGCTTAGCACTTGCTGTATTGCTGTGGGCACCCAGGGCAGGGTATGCCCATCTGCTCTTCTGGCCCTCATTCTTTTTTCTGAGATGAATTAGATAATTTCTTACCTGTTTCATACACACACTTATAAGCCCTTCTTTGCCCCTAGCAAATTGTGTCTGTCATAGCTGCAGTGACAGTTATTTAAAGAACTTAGGGTATTTTAGGAGCTCTTCTTTGTAAGAGCTTTGAGCTTTATAGGAGCCAGGATCTCATCACTAGCTCAGGTGTCTGGTTTGGGTCTGGGTCTCACGTTTCTTACATGCTGTGAGGGAATGTGGCTGCATGTGTGTCATGATGTTTACTGTGCTTGGTCCACAGGAGGCTGACGAGCCGGCAGCAGAGCCTCATCTTGAGCTATGCTGAGGACGAGACAGATGTGGAGGGGACAGTAAATGGTGTCACCCACACAAGCACTGGTAAGGGGTCTGGAGGTGCAGACATGAGGGGGCCTCTGAATCCCTTAGAGGTTGGATAGGCAGCATGTTTGGGTTTCCACTTGGGTCTTCATGAAGCCCCTAAAAAGCCCTGTTGAAAAAGGGGAGCTGTGGGTAGAAATAGCTGGAGCAGACTTGTGGCCTCTTCCTTTCTCTGTGTTTGTGTGCTGAGGACAGCACTGGAGTGTTTCTTGTCCCAGGCAGCTCTGTGTGTCTCAGAGCTGGTATTCTGAGTTCTAGGATTGGTTCTGCCACTTGCCTTGTGACCTTGGGCACATCCTTCCATGAAAGTTTCTCACAACAGTGTTAAGGAACAGATGAGCCAGGCAAGGTGGTGCACACCACCTATCATTCCAGCCATTATGGAAGCTAAGGCATGAGGATCAAAAGTTCCAGGTCAGCCTGGGCAACTAAGACCCTGCCTGAAAATAAAAAATAAAAATGAAAAGGGCTGGAGATGTAGTTCAGTGGTAAAGTACTCTTGGGTTAAAGCATCAGTAAAATTTTTAAAATTTTTTTAAAGGGGATGGGATGCAACTTAGTGATAAAGTGCCCCTGGGTTCAAACCCTAGCACCCAAAAAGTAAAATAAAGGGGCTGGGGATGTGGCTCAAGCAGTAGTGCTCCCTGGCATGTGTGCGGCCGAGTTCGATCCTCAGCACCACATACAAAGATGTTGTATCTGCCGAAAACTAAAATGTAAATAAAATATTTAAAAAAAAAAAAAAGATTACAGATCAGGGCTGAGAATATAGCTTAGTCAGTAGAGTGCTTATATAAAAAAAAAAAAAAAGTAAAATAAAAAGACAAATAGAACAGATTTGTGCTTTTCTGGGCTAGAATACTTCACTGGGATTCCAGAATGTCTTGTAAACAATAGTAACCACAGGGCAGGAAAAACTGAAGTCAGAGTTCAGTCTTTCTTTTAGAGCAGAGTAACTTTGAATTCATTTGGCAGGGAATAAATATGTCACACTGAATGCAGAGATCCTGCCATTGGCAGTTTTGTTGAATGTTGGTGGTTTAAGAGAGCATATTTGATACTAAACTATTTCAAAGAAAAAAAGTTCAGATTTTTTATAGAAATGAGATTAGAAATCAGTACAAACAGGAATGTTTCAAATTAGTGTCACAAATTATCTCAATCCAACTTAATTCAAGTAAACTGAAACTTCTTTGCAGATTTGGTTTATTTAATCTTTTGCGTATATGGCTGTATGTATGAGTAATGTAACCATGTCATTATATTTTTTAAATATAGTTCATTATACAAAGCATTAAAAAAGAGAGGATATTTGCCAGTCAGAGCTTCAACAATGGCACCCACAGCTGCTGTCCCTCTCTTTATGGGGGTTGGGGACCTTGATTGATTGGGACCCAGGTCAGGTCAGGATAGGCTATGCCCACAAGGTTAGTGGCTCAGACTATGCATGTTTCTTCCTCATTGCATCAGTTTTTGTCTGGATCCTGGATGGAGTTCCCAGAACTCAAATGGTCTTAGAGCAGATGTTCAGAGCTGGGAGAAGATTTACCAGTGAAGTGGAGGGTTGGGCTAGGCAAGCACTAAGCTAGGTCCCCAGCCTTTTTTTTTTTTTTTTTTCCCCTCTTTTTTTAGACAGGGTTTCACTAAATTGCTTCAGCCTACTGAGTAGCAGGTATTATAAGCATGTACCACTGTGCCTGGCTTGTTATATTTTCTGAACTAACAAAAAAGTTGGACTGGTTATTCTACAAAACTCTGGTATGCACCTCTGGCTTCTTCCTTAAACCTACATGTTCCTGTAGTTGTGTGGTATGTGACATTTGTTCTGTACCCAGTTGTCCTCCTCCTCTCCTGCCAACAAGAGGCCTCACGGTTGGCTAGGTATGGCCTTGGTGGTATTGGTGTTTTACCATGTTACAATGTTGGGTATTAAGCTAGGAGCAATGACACATCCTTGTAATCCCAGCTACTCAGGAAGGTGAAGTAGGAGAATTGCAAGTTCAAGACCAGCCTCAGCAGCTTAGTAAAACCCTGTCTCAAAATAAAAAAACAAGGGCTGGGGATGTAGCTCAGTGATAAAATAACCCTGGATTCAATCCCCAGGACTAAAAAGAAAGGAAAAAAATTATTGGGAATTTAGTGGCTCCCACTTGTTTTAAATCTCCCCTGATAGCTTGAGAGTTGATTATGTAGTTTGTTTGTGAGTGTCCTTGGAAACTTCGTTATTTTTGTGGTTCCTAGCCCTGATGGCCAGTTTCCTCATTCTACCAGGATTTATTTGGAGCCTCCTGTGTGACAGATGTCAGCTCTTCTTTTTTGAGATTCTTTTTTTTTTTTTTCCAGTTGTAGATGGACACAATACCTTTATTTATTTATTTTTTTTTTGTGGTGTTAAGAATCAAACCCAATGTCTCACTGTGCAAGGCAAGCGCTCTACCACTGAGCTACAACCCCAGCCCTCAAGATTCTTGATGACATTAATTTTGCTGAGTTTTGTTTAACCTCTGAAAAGTTGCTTATAAAGTGAAATGGGTATACCAAATTATATTTATTTCTACTCACTTCTTTTTTTAGGGGAGAGTACCAGGGGTTGAAATTGGAGCACTTGCCCAATGAACTACAACCATAGCCCTATTTTGTATTTTATTTAGAGACAAAGTCTCACTGAGTTGCTTAGCACCTTGCTTTTGCTGAGGCTGGCTTTGAACTCATGATCCTTCTGTCTCAGCCTCCTGAGCTGCTGGGATGACAGACTCTTTCTATTCACTTCTATTGTCATTTTCAGAGATGCATTCCAATGGGAACTTTGGCTCCCAGCCATAATTTTGCAAAAGGCATTTAAGAATTTAGAAGTGAGGCTGGGCTAGCTACCACTAGCTCAGTGGTAGAGCACTTGACTTGCATGTGTGAGGTTGGATTCAATTCTTAGCACTGCATATAAATAAAAAAAAGTCCACTGACAACTAAAAATAATTTTTGGGCCATTTTTTAGGTTTTATTTGTTTTTTATACATGACAGTAGAATGTGTTTCGATTCATTGTACACAGATGGAGCAAAACTTTTTATTTCTCTGGTTGTACATGATGTAGAGTCATACCATTTTGTGCAATCGTACATATGCCAGGGTAATGATGTCCATCTCATTCCACCATCTTTCCTATCCCCATGCCCTCTCCCCTCCCCATACTCCCCTTTGCCCTATCCAAAGTTTCTCCATTCTTCCCATGTCCCCCACCCCCCATTATGGATCAGCATCAGCTCATCAGAGAAAACATTTGGCCTTTGGTTTTTTGGGATTGACTTACTTATTAGCATGATATTCTCCAACTCTATCCATTTACCTGCAAATGCCAATTTTATTCTCTTTAATGCTGAGTAATATTCCATTGTATATATATATATATTACAGTTTCTTTATCCTTCATCTATTGAAAGGCATCTAGGTTGGTTCCACAGTTTTGCTACTGTGAATCAAGCTGCTGTAAACATTGTTGTGGCAGCATCACTGTAGTTTGCTGATTTTAAATCCTTTGGATATAGACTGAGGAGTGGGATAACTGGGTCAAAAACTTGGCCATTCCAAGTTTTCCAAGAAATTTCCATACTGCTTTCCAGACAGAATAGTTGAACCAATTTGCAGTCCCACCAACAGTATGAATGTACTTTTTCTCCATCTTCGCCAACATTTATTGTTGTTTGTATTCTTTTTTTTTTTTTAATATTTATTTTTTTAGTTATCGGAGGGCACAACATCTTTGTTTGTATGTGGTGCTGAGGATCAAACCCGGGCCGCACGCATGCCAGGCGAGCATGCTACCGCTTGAGCCACATCCCCAGCCCCGTTGTTTGTATTCTTGATAATTGCCACTCTGACTAGGGTGAGATGAAATCTTAGGTTAGTTTTGATTTGCATTTCTGTAATCACTATAGATGCTGAACATTTTTTCTTTCCTTTCTTTTTTTTTTTTTATATTTTTTTTAGTTGTTGATGGACTTTATTGCCTTTATTTTTATGTGGTGCTGAGGATTGAACCCAGTGCCTCATGCAAGCTAGGCAAGCACGCTACCACTGAGCCACAAGCCCAGCCGCTGAACATTTTTTTCATATATTTATTGATCGATTGTTTAATTTCTTCTTTTTTTTTTTTTTTTTAAGAGAGAGAGAGGAGAGAGAGAGAGAATGAGAGAATTTTTTAATATTTATTTTTTAGTATTTGGCGGACACAACATCTTTGTATGTGGTGCTGAGAATCGAACCCGGGCCACACGCATGCCAGGCGAGCACGCTACCGCTTGAGCCACATCCCCAGCCCTTAATTTCTTCTTTAAAAAAAAAAAAAAAAAAAGGATCTAGAGTTGGGCCAGGTGTGGTGGCACACTCCCACACTCCTATAATCCCAGCAGCTTGGAAGGCTGAGGAAGGTGGATCTCAAAGTTCAAAGCCAGCCTCATCAAAAATGAGGTGCTAAGCAACTCAGTGAGACCTTGTCTCCAAATAAAATACAAAATAGGGGATGTAGCTCAGTGGTCAAGTACCCCTAAGTTCAATCCCTGGTACCCCCAACAAAAAGAATTCAGAGTTGGACCTGGGTGTGATGGTGCACACTTATAATTCTAGCTGCTTGGGAGGCTGAGGAAGGAGGTTCACAGGTTTGAAGCCAGCTTAGGAGATGTAGCAAGACCCTCTCTCAAAAAGAAGATAAAAAGGGACTGAGGGGACCAGGGTTGTAGAGCGCTTGCCTAGCATGCATGAGGCACTGGATTCAGTCCTTAGCACACATAGAAATGAACATAAAATAAAGGCATTCTGTCCATCTACAACTCAAAAAAAAAGAGAGAGAGAGAGAGAATATGCTGTTGGTTTGCTACCTGTTTGTGGGTAGGCCTCTCGTTAGATCATGAAAAAAGTTACTTCTGCAATCTACGTATGAAAACATTATAGTTCATATAATACCCATGTCTGAGCAACTGCACTAATAACAGGCTTTATTTATTTAACTAGACTGGGTCAAGCATTCAATAAAACTAAAGTTGTACCATAAGCAGTTTGCATTCGCTTAGTAATGGTTTGTGGGATAAAGGTACTAGAGTGCTACTGATAGAACCCAGTGCCTCATACTTGTTATATAAACACTCTACCATTGAGCCACATTCCCAGTCTTCATGTCACTTTTTTTTTTTAATATTGGCAAGCACTCTGCCACTGAGCCACAACCCCAGCCCCTAATGTCACTTTTTAATAGCCCTTTGAGGGTATAGCCTAACATGTGAGAGGCCATGTATCCCCACTACACACACACACACACACACACACAGAACTTTCTATGTACTAGTAATTTGGAGCATCATTAGAAAGCCTAGTGAGAGATGTTTTAGGTACAGATCAATGTTTGCAGATACAGATCAATTCCTGAGTGTCTTTGAAGACTTGCTTTCATCACAGGGAAAGGGTATTCAAAGAAGTCCGGTGGAAGTGTCTAGGCTTTAGGTCTACATAAAACATCCTAAAGTTGTTTTGTTGTTTTTGTTTTGGTGCTAGTGGTGGAACCAGGGTCTTGTGTATGCCAAGCACATGCTCTGCCACTGAGCCACACTTTCAGCCTAAAGATTTTAACAAATTTAATATCTCTTGGTTATTTTTGTGTCCTAATGCTATCAGACTCTAGTCTCTCTTTCAGCCTGTGAAGCCAGAAGACTGTAGAATATTTGGGAGCTCAGCACTGGCAGTGCTCAGTGGGTACATCTGGCAAAAAGCACAGGCAGTGGGGTAGTTTGCAGTTACTGTGTGATTTTTTTTGAGTTAGGGACACAATGTGGTTCATTGTTTTGAGTATAATTAATTCTTGTGGACACACACATTTATTTAGCTATAAGTTAGAAACACGTTCTGGAGCTCAATACAAGTGATTTTGGAATTTTCCACTCCATTTTTATCTCTACCAAGGCCAAAAGTGCTCCTGGATGTCTCCTTTACGCAAGGTGAAAGTAAGAGGAAGGTGAGGGAGAAGATATAGAAAGTGGGAGGCAGTCCTGAGCTGAGTCAGGCTGTGAGTGTGGGTTGCCCCTCTCCACTGTGGGGTGGCCCCTTTCTCAGAAACCAGATCCTGGAGTCCATTTGGCCTTGGTTCCTGCACAAAAATGTCCGTTTAGCATTAACTACAGTCTGAGAAATTATATATGAAGAGATGGGGCCCCTATCCTCATCAAGTGTACTCTGTAACTGGGGAATTTAGAACAAGCATTGAAAAACTTTGCCTACAACAAATAAATGTTAGACCTTTATCTATCTCGCTCACTCGCTCTCTCTCTTTTTTAATATTTATTTTTTTTAATTGGTAATATTTATTTTTTAGTGTAGTTGGACACAATACTTTTATTTATTTTTATATGGTGCTGAGGATCAAACCCAAGGCCTCACACATGCTAGGCAAGCCCTCTACTGCTGAGCCTCAACCCCAGCTCTCTCTCTTTGTCTCTCTCTCTCTCTTTTTTTTTTTTTTTTTTTTATGTGTGTGTGTGTACCAGGGATTGGACCCAAGGCACTTAACCACTGAGCTACAGCCTCAGCCCTTTTTATTTTTTATTTAGGGCCTTGCTAAATTGCTAAGGCTGGCTTTGAACCATCCTCCAGCCTCAGCCTCCCAAGCTGCTGGGATTACAGGTGTGTGCCACTTCATCCAGCTCATTTCCTCTTTGTGTCCCTGGCACCTTGCCCAGTGCTTGGCACAAGCCTGACTCCACAGTAACTTTGGATGAGTTTATCTGGATCTGTTTTCCTAACCATTGGCTGGGAAGTGTCTGAGGGAGAGATGAGCATAGAAACCCTCTCCAGGAGGCACGAATGGTGTGTTGGGAAGACTCCTGGACCTTCACTAGACCCTGTTGTATGCCAAAAGCACTGTGCAGCCCTTTCAGCTAGAACCAACTTCCAGTGGTGCATTCCTGTTTTTGTTTTTTTTTATTTATTTTTTTAAGTGCATTGTGGGGCTGGGGATGTGGCTCAAGTGGTAGCGCGCTCGCCTGGCATGCGTGCGGCCCAGGTTCGATCCTCAGCACCACATACAAACAAAGATGTTGTATCTGCCGATAACTAAAAAAAAAAAAAAAATATTAAAGTTCTCTCTCTCCTCTCTCACTCTGTCTTTAAAAAAAAAATAAAATAAAATAAGTGCATTGTGTACCAACCTTATTTAGAGAAGCTTTGGAAGTAAAGCTCTCACATTTGTGTCCTGAGTGGCCAGGATATCCTGCAGGGACTCCTTCTACCCCAGCTAGTTCTCAGGCTCAGAGAGAGAGAGGAAGTAGTGTATTTACAGACCTGATTATCTGTATGCTAAAGTCAGTTCTTCATGTCTTTTGATCTCTCCACTAGTAAATCCTATTCCTGAAGAAGCCTGTTCCCCTTGAGCCCTATTTAAAATAGAGTTGGGGGGCTGGGGATGTGGCTCAAGCGGTAGCGCGCTCGCCTGGCATGCATGCGGCCCAGGTTCGATCCTCAGCACCACATACAAACAAAGATGTTGTGTCCACCGAAAACTGAAAAATAAATATTAAAAAATTCTCTTTCTTTAAAAAAAAAAAAAGAAAGAAAGAAAATCCTTCTCAACCTTTAAGCTCCAAATCAAATGTCACTGCCTCCTTCCTCTCTTCTTAAAAAATAAAAATAAAAAAATAAAATAAAATAGAATTGGGGCTGGGGCTGGGGTGTAGTTCAGGCCAGTGGTATATGTAATGTACTGGGTTCACCCCCAGTGCTGCAGAAAATAAAATAAAATAGAGCTGAGAGTGCTACTCCAGGAGTAGAAGCTGAGAAGAAGAATCTTTGCCTACATGTATTTTTGTTTTGTTATGAGGAATTGAACCTGCAGCCACCTGAGTGCCAGGCAAGCAGTCTACCACTAAGCTACATCCCTAGTCCTTTTTATTTTTTATAGGTTCTCATTAAATTGCCAAGGCTGGCCTTCAACTTGAAGTCCTCCTAACTCACAGTCTAAATCAGTGGATTACACATATGTGCCACCATACCTGGCTTGGTTTTTGTTGTGTGGCGCGTGTGTGTGTGTGTGTGTGTGTGTGTGCGCGCATGCGCACGCGCGCACGCACGCTCTTTGTGCCACTAACCAGCTAACCAGGTGCTTGTTCTAGCTCTCCCAGACCTTGACCACTGTGGCTCAAGTACAGCTGTGACCATGGAGCACAAGCTATTTCTTGTCCCACTGCCCATCCTGCCTGGGCAGTGCAGCACTGTGCAAACCTGGGGGCTGCTATGGGCATAGCACTGGAACACTGCAGTGTCTCTGAACACAGGGATGTTTGTGCTCATCCCTAGTGCTGCGACTCTTGATCTTCTCTGCATAGCCATTTTTCAGGGATTAATGAAAGCTCTCCCACAGGGATGTGTTTTGGCATCAGCAATGTAACTGTCTCCTTGGTTTAAGAAAAGAGTCCCCTAACTGTTATCCTTTTCACCCAGGGGACAAGGAAAGTGGGTGACAGCAGTTGCTGAGTGTTTTTGTGCCCCACTTGATTAGTTAAGAGCTTGAGTCCGGATATCAGATAATCCATATCCCAGCTCTGTTGTCAGTAACTGTGAAGATTTAGGTAAATCATTACCTCTCTGAACTTCAGTTTCATCATCTGTAAGCAGGAGATAATAGTAGTTAAGAGCTACTTCAGGGTTGCTGTGTGTGTTTGAATGAGGTCATGTGGGTAAAGCCTCTGGCATAATACCTAGCACATATGAGAAGCTCCATCAGCAACAGTTCTTAATTTGCCACACTCTTATCGCACACCAGGATTTGCTCTTCACTTACCAAGGACATTAACAAAATTAAAAAATCCTGTTTGCCCTTGTCTTGGGAGGCATAGGAGTAAAACTTGTGGTTTGTGGATACATTGTGTTAGAATCCATTTTGTAAGAAGGGGATGGGAAGAACTGAGAGAGGCCTCACTTGGCTTCTTGACCTCAAGGCAGCTTCTGAGGCATGCTGTTTGCTGTACAGAGCCAGGTCCTCAATGTGCAGCTCTTAAACTTGGACGTGGCCCCAGTAGTTTTGACAGTTGCATACATCTCAGTGTGTTGCTTGGGTCCCCATTCCTTCTCTGAGGACGCACATGAGCTTTGAGAACATGCTAGGTCAGAGGAATGATCCTTGGTCCCACTGTTTTTCCTGTACCCTAGGGACCCTGCTCTACTCCTGCTTGGGGACTGTCACTCTGAGCTATGGGCTTCTCATTCCAAGGCCTTGTTTGATTCAGACTAAGCTCTTAGGGACTGACCATTTTCACTCTGTTGGCACAGTGAGAATATGCCCTGCAGTTAGAACACTGGGGCTATTGAGACCTTATAGATCCTTAAAGTAACACATCTTTGCAGTACCTCCTTGGGAGTCCTGGCCTGGGCCCTAAAGAAACATCAGCCCAACTGCCTTTTCTCCGGAGCAGCGGGGGTTATAGGTACTAGGTGTGAGGAGGTTGCTTGGGGAGTCATAGACTCCCCACAGGTGTTGTGATAGATGAAATGAAATGTACACATCAGAGGGATCAGTGTGGCAGTGGGCCCCTCACTGCTAGGGGGTGTGTTTTGGCATACATGCACAGTATGAAACCTGGTTCAGTAGTCTTAGAAATAGGATCTTTTCTTGGTATTACTTGCCTTCTGGCCAGTTGGATAGATGGTTAAGAGCCTAAGCTTTGGAGATAGGCAGCTTGGGTTTGAACTGAGCTCTACTTCCTGTTAGGTGGCTCTGTGTCCTTGGGTAGACCACCTACCCTCTCTGTGTCCCTGTTGTTTTTTTGCCCATCTAAATTTACCTATAAGCTTTTCCTAAAGATTACAATGTGTGTAAGTAAACTGTAGCTTGACCAGTTGAGACAGCCCTTGCCAGCTTGGGAGTGGTCCCCACTCTTCTAGAGGTGGTGCTTGGACGTTTCTCAAGTGCCAGGCCCCTGGCAGCCAGGTGTGGGTAGGTGGGAGTCTGGGATGTGACACCTGGAGGTGTGTGCCCTTGACCCCTTGACCCCGTTCTTTCTGCTGTTTGTGCCCAGGTGGCAGGACCATGGATAGCTCCGCAGGAAGCAAGGCTAGGAGTGAGGCTGGGGAGGACGAGGGATTCCTTTCCAAACTTAAGAAAATGTTTACCTCCTGATATCCCAGCCGAGGTAGGAAAACTTGTGAGGTTCCTTCCCTTTGTTTCCCTCTATGAACTAATCACTGTTTTCTTTCACTTTAACCAACATCATACCCCATACCCAATCAAAAGAGCTGGAAGAGATACCAGTTGGAGGCATGGTAAATCTAGCAGCCTCTCCACCCATGGGAGCAGAGTGTGGCAGCCACTCAGTACAGGGCTGAGCCAGGCTGCAGCAGCCAGCCTCTTGGGTTTGAACTCAGTTCAGACTCTACTGGAGAGCTTGTGTTTGGGGAGGCTGCCTCATGATGCTCCTACACCAGTTCCTAGGGGTTCTCTGTCCCACAGTGGTAGGACCAGCTTGTCCATGGTCACAGAGGATAACTTGTGGTGGAGCCAGGCCTAGAACTCAGATCTCCTCCACTCCCCACCGCCCCAGCTTCATGGCTGCCCATCTTGCCTGGGCAGTGCAGCACTGTGCAAACCTGGGGGCTACTATAGGCATAGCACTTGCAGTGTCTCTGGACACAGAGACTTTTATGCTCACCCCTGGTGCTAAGGACTTTTGACCCTGTCTGCACAGCCACTTCCCAAAGGTGAATGAAAGCTCTCCCACAGGGATGTGTTCTGGCATCTGACATGTAACTGTTTGTCTCCCTGGCTTAGGAAAACGGTCCACTGGAAACTAGGCCAGGAGCAGCAGCCTCTTCTGGTGGCCAAGGCACCTCAGAGATGGGAGGATTCCTGAACAGCAGCCCTGAGACCTGGCCTACAGAGCCCTCAGGACTGCCTGGCAACAGCAAAACCATGTGACAGTACCTCTACAGGAAAGGCCATGGTGGACAGCCCCTGGACAGTAAAATGTAGCATCCAGGGGCTAGTGGAAGTTTCCTGTCCATGGGTAGGTGACTTGCCTCTTTGGGCTCAGGCAGGATAAGGCAGTTGGACTCTTCTTGCAGTTCTAAAACTCAAATCTGGAATCAAATGTGGAAATCTTAGTTAAAAGAATTAAAGGCCATGCTCACAGCTTAAAAATGAAGCCTTAAACTGTACCAAGTTGTGAAGTGATTAATTTCTTTCACAGCAAACTTCCAGAGGTCCCAGAATGAGTCCTTCTTGACAGGTTGGCTTCCCCAGGAACCATCCTCCGCTAACAGCCTCTACAGAGACATCAGTCACTCCTCTTGGAGTTGGTTTTTAATTCCTCAAGGTACCAAGCCACTGGAAAGTGGTGCTGGGGGCCTGGGCAGCCACACTGAAAGGCCAAAGGATCCTGGAGGTTCTGCTCATCATTTGTCCTGCTGTCTGGGTAATGGGTGTGGAGGGCCTCCTGCCGTTCTGAGCCATGGCAGCTGTAGCTCTGCTGGGCAGACTTGGCTCACTGAGGTAACTCAAAAAGCCTTACCTCAAAAGGCCATGTCAGCCCAAGGGCCTGGTTCTCCCCACTTACATGCATGTTCAGATTACTCAGTGCTGAGAATCATTGTCTTTTCCTATGTGTTTGAAGAAGAAAGCACAACCTCAGCCAAGAAGGTCGCACCGTGCAGTCAGAGCAAACGCCTTGTCCCTAGACACTGCTGGTAGCATGTTGTGGTTTCTGCATTTCAAGGACCGCAAGCTAGAGGTAGCGCAATGCAGGTTAATGAAGAACACTTCTCAGTAGTTTCCTTTTTTCTCTTTATAATTTACAACATTAAAGCATTTGTTAGGTCTGATTTAAGAATGTAAAGTGATTATGTATTAATGTAAATAAGATTATCTACTGCAAAAGATATTTAAAACCTAAATTGTGGTCATTTCTTTGAGTTCTGACAGCCTTCTGCATGTGGCTCAGCAGGGGTGACTGGAGTCAGTTGGCTTCATCAGTATGGTCAAATCCTTCGAACACAATGAATCAAGGGCACTGACAGGGCTGATTTAAGAGTCTTGGTGGGTTTTTGTTTGTTGGGGGGTGGTGGTGGTGGTGGTGGTGTGTGTGACGAACAACTTGTGTACCTTGATACAGCAGGAGTACCTTGATACAGCAGGAGTGAGAGCCGTTTATTGTAGGACCAGAGCAATATTTTTACATTCCACACAGCTTATCTTAATTAGCATAAACTAGATACAGCAGTCAACCAATCAGGAATCTCCATACTTAATGGCTCGCTTTTGTTACTTCACAAACCACTCCCTCTGGCATTTTGCCAGACTTGTTTACAGACTCTAACAGTTTGTTTTTTCAAACACTAAAATTTCTGCTTAGGCTTACTCAGGTGGCTAAGGCAAGAGTCTTGAAATTGCAAGGCTAGCCTTGATGACTTAGCAAGACCCTATCTCAGAAGAGGTGGCTCAAACCTGTAACTGCAGAAGAATCACAAGTTCAGGGCCAGCAACTTAGCAAGACCCTGTCTCAAAATAAAAAGTACTTATGAGGTAGCTCAGTGGTAGAGTGCCTTTTGGGCTCACCCTAGTACTGAAAAAGAGAAATGTGTATCATGATTTAACTAGTCTGGCACTCAGCAGACACCTGGTCCCTGGCACAGCTGAAGGTCCTGGCAAACAGCTCATGCCCGCCCCAGTGGTTTAGGCTGAACAAGAAGGTGTTGGGATTGTTCCCTGAGCTGGGTAGATGGGGTAAGAGCTGATGTATAAGGCAGGCTCAGAAGTTTGGTGCCTGCATGGTGGCACATGCCTGTAATCCCAGCGGCTCAGGAGGCTGACGCAGGAGAATCAAGAGTTCAAAGCCAGCCTCAGCAACTTAGTGAGGCCCTAAGCAACTCAGAGATTTGTCTCTTAAGTAAAATAAAGAAAAGGGCTGAGGATGTGGTTAAGTGCCCCTCAGTTTAATCTCCAGTACACACACAAAAAAGTGACATTTGGTGAACTTGGATACTTGCCAGTATTTAATTCAACAGTGTTTATTGCCTTCCTGCTGTGAACGTGCAGTGGGCCAGGGACTACTACACAAGCCCTGGGGATGCAGTGATAGGCTGGACAGAGTGTCAAGAAAGTGTAGGTCTGTTCCTGGAGAAGTCAGCTGGGCCTAATTCACATCCTGTCCTTGGAAAGTCTGGAGTCTTTGAAAGAGGAAGGTGGAATTTCTGGCTAGAGACACCACTGTTGCTGTGCTGAATGAAGCCTCCTTCCCTCATGGTGTTGAAAAGTGGCCCTGGAACAACTGCAGAATTAAGTGCTGCTTCCAGGATTAGGGTTGGTTTATTTCTATGTGGCTCCTAAGTTTTGAGATTTCTTTGCTTCCTTTGAGTTGGGCTGGGGTGCAAGAAGGTGTATTTTAAATACAAAAATGGCTGCTTGGGAGGCTGAGGCAGTAGATTCAGAAGTTCAAAGCCAACCTGAGCAATTTAGCAAGACCCAGTTTCAAAATAAATAAAAACTGGCTGGGGGTGTGGCTGTGATAAAGCACCCCAGGTTCTATCCTTAACACACACACAAAAAAGTTATCTCCAGGACACTGAGCCTTTGGGGGTTGAGAATAGGAACAGAGGTAGATGGTTAGTGTTTGTTAAAATATTGGGAGGGTGGGCCAGGGAAGGTGCAGTCAGAGTAGACAAGGCCAGTTGGTCTCAGCCCCATCCCCACTCAAGCCCCTGCTGATTCTGTCTCCAGCCTGAGCTGCTCTCCTCACAGTCAGCCCTGTTGGTTTCACTCACTGGCCTTTGCATCCTTCCCTATCATTGGAACCCCTCAGTGAAAGTGCACAACTATCTTCCAGCCATCTGTGCCAAGACTGGCCATCCTTCCTGTCCAACAGCAGTGTGGACACACTGAAAATGGACCATGACAGCTGGACAGCTTTACAGAGGCATTTTCAATTACTCCTGCTTATTAATAAACTATCAAATCTGTACTTATGTTCTAAGAGTGACTCTTTAAGGGCCATAAGGGGGCCATTCACACACTTTATATAGGGCTGGGGGATGTAGCTCAGTGGTAGAGTGTGGGGAGCCACTCTGAAGATCCATGCCTTCCAGTCCTGAAGCAAGGGGCTCTGACCAATCACTACAATTGTGGTGACTTGGGTGTTGTCCCAGCTCTGAGAGCAAAGGCATCTTCAGATGTAGGCATTACCCACGAGGGTTGAGTTACACTCATGTGTCCCTTGTAACCCTGCCCCTTCTGGCCTTTTTTAGATAGAACTTTCTAAGAACAAAGAGTCCCCTCAATAAAAGCTCACTTCCGAATGTGCTCGCTCTCTCTCGCGACTTTCTCTTGCTCTCCCTTTTGGAGAGCCTGAGGCCAAGAGCAGAGAAGCCGTCCTGAAGCTTGTGTAAAGGTACAGTGTGTTTGTATTTTATTTGGTGTCCCTGCAAATTCACGCGAGCAATCTTAAGTTCAACTGCCCGCACAGGTTGGGGGTGGCAGTAGAGCACTTGCCCAGCAGGCACAAGGCCCTGAATTCCATTCTCAGCACTGCAAAAAAGAAAAATAAAAAGCGTAGAACTTTACATTAAAAAGTCCAGTTCTGGCCAGGCATGATGGAGCACACAGATAATCCTACCAACTCTAGAAGCTGAGGCAGGAGCATCACAAATTCAAGGCCAGCCTCAGCAACTTAGCCAGGCCCTAAGCAATTTAGTGAGAACCTATTTCTAAAAATAAAAAAGGCTGAGGATGTAATTTAATGGTAAAGCACTCCTGGATTCATTCCCAGCACACACACACAAAAGTCAAGAGTTCTGAGGGGTCTAGGGCATGGCCTGCAGCCTTAATGCCTAGAGAGTAAAGAGTGAAGAGGCAGTGGTTTCTCAGCTACAGCCAAGGGGTAACCTGGGAAATCCACAGCCACTCTCGCTGGATTGGGGCTCCCCACCCCCACCCCCTGCTGCAAACCACATCCTCATACATATGTTTAGAAATTGTTTTACTTTGAGATAGGGTCTTGATAAACTTCTATGATCTCTCTTATGTTGCTGAGACTGGCTTTGAACTTGCAATCTTCCTGCCTCAGCTACTGGGATTGGGCGTGCTCCATCACAGCCCATCTCACACCTGCTTTGACTAAACGTTTTTTATCATGGCACTGGGGATTGAGCATAGGATCTTGACATGGTAGGCAACGTTGTAACACTGAGCTACACCCCTAGCTCGGTGCTTGAACTTTAACATTTCCATCTTCAGTTACCCACGATCCCTTCAGCCAGACCCCACATGGTTACCTTTATTGCAGGGGGACAGAGACTGGGCCCCAAACTCAAGCATTTGATGCTTCCTGTTAGAATTTTCATGCTGTTTGTGTCCTAGCAGCTGCCACCCAAAATCAAATCCCAGAAACAAAGCCTTTTTCTTTTGGAAGCCATCTGTGAAAACAGTGCTTTTATTGAAAAAAATATTTTGTGCACAAGAAATTATTGTGCCTTTGGGCCTCCCATCTCGTGACTTGGGGCTGCAAAGTGGGTAGGTCACAGCTGGGTGAAGTCCCCTTTGTGCTGCTCCAGCCACTGATCCAGCGTCCGGGCCTTGGGGTTGAGCTGCAGGGTCAGCTCAATGTTTCGGTCAGGTTTTAGAGAGTAGAAACGGAACATGTTGGCCAGGTCACGGGCCCCAGGAAAGCCAAGCCTCTCGTAATCTTCAGGAGTTGTCTGGAAACAGAGGGAGGCTACTATATCTGGCCTCCTCCAACACACCAGGGAGGCAGGTGGGCTAAGGTCTTCCTACCTGCTTCACCCAGAGCTGCTACTAGCCTCTTGGTCACCAACTGGGGTCCTCAACACATGGTCACTTGAAAACATTCTACTTCAGAGATGAAGTTTAGAAACTACATTCCTCAAAAGCTACCTGATTAGTCAGTTTAAAGACTGTTCAAGATCATGAGATCTGGACTCATGAAAGCTCTTGGGCTCCTTCCAAATGAGAAGTCTGCAACATTACTTCCATGCCTAAAAGCCAGAGCTACTCTCCTTTCCATCCCAAACTGAACCTTACCTCCTCAGCCAACCCAACAGCCCAACCCAGGCTTTTGTTGCTCCCTTTTAAAAAAAAAATAATACATGGTGGGAATGGGGTTGTGGCTCAGTGGTAGAGTGCTTGGCTAGCATGTGAGAGGCCCTAGGTTTGATTCTCAGCACCACATATGCAAAGTTAAAAATCCATTGGCAACTAAAAAAATATTTAAAAATAAATAAATAAATAAATAAATAAATAATACATGGTGCTGGGTGCAGTGGCACACATCTGTAATCCCAACAATGCAGGAGGCTAAGGCAGGAGGATCACAAGTTTAAGGCCAGCAACTTAGTGAGATCTTGTTTCAAAATAAAAGGTCTGGGAATATAGCTCTTCAGTCTCACTGTCTAAATGAACAAATAACACATGGCCACTTAATATACATTTTCTAGGCACTAGGCATTCTGCTAAGAAAGCCCTAACATCAATTATTTCATTTAGTCCTCACAACAGCACAAGTGGAAGCTATAATATATCCATTTGACAAATAAGGAAGCAGACAGGGGTCAGGACAGGTCCCAAGCTCACATGTTGAAACCGAGTCTGGGAACCTGGCCCCCAACTTCCCCACTGCTGCTCTGAGGGTGACTTGTCCTAGAAATTGTTTCCCATATTTTCTTAATGTCTTCTGTAATGCAAACAACAAACATTAGAAAGAAGGCACCCAAGGGTCTGGTCAGGAAGCCTGAGGGTCAATGGGGAGAGGAGGAGATGGGAATGCCTCCTACCCACCCAGGCAGGACAAGAGGACAGGGTTAGGCTTTTCTATCCTCCCCACTTGCTCCCCTTCAACACACGTCCTACAGAGAAGCCCAGTGGGCCCTGTGTCTTTAGCCTGCCTTGCCTAGGTTTCTACTGTCCTTTCTTTATGAAAATTTGTATCCTTGGTCAAAACACATAGCCAGAAATTTCATTCTGGTCACACAGGAACAGCACAACATGTTAACCATGACAATGGATTTAGATTTGCCTCGCTCAGAGTGGGGAGAGCCCTAACTACTACTTCCCTAGACCCAAAAAGGCCCCTTTGAGAGTTAGAAGGACCTGTTGAGGCTGTGGAATTGCCTGGCAAGACCTGGGACCTCACCCGCCCCAGAGGGAGGAGCCCACCTTGGCATGGTGCACAGTCTTGCCAGTGTGCTTGGTGAGCAGGGCGGCATACTCCTCTGCGGTGTGTCTGCAGGTGCTGAGTCCAATGTTCTGTCCGATATATGCTTCTGGCATCTTCAGCAGGCTGAGCACTATAGGACCCAGGTCACTCACAGCCATACCATCCATGGGGATGTCACCCATGGGCAAGTCTAGGGGGTGGTGGGTAAAAGAGACATGCTGGCATGGTCAGAGCCCAGAGTTAGTCTACTGGGCACCTACACATATCAGCACTAGTCAGTGTCAAGGTGTGATGCCAGGAGCCCTTGGGTCCTTCATCAGCCAGCAAAAGTGGTGCCTTTTCAAATCACCCAGGAGCCTGAGGGGATGAGTCCAACTCAGAATCCTTGATAAGGTGAACTTCTCACAACAATTCTGCAAACTCTAAAGGGTGGTACAGCAGGCCACTACGGGCACCAGACTCTGCTTACCAGGTGGGCTAGGCTCCCTGGCAGTGCCTATGTCCTCACATGAGGGTAGTGGCATTAACCCTCAGTGTGAAGAGGGGCTAGCTGAACCTGGCCCCTCCCACTCTGGCCTCCAGTGCATCCTGCTCTAATCTGACCACCAAATGGCAGAACGTAGGTTGCCTGAGGTTCCTTCCAAGCCAGAGCCCCTATTTACAAACCGGCCAACAGGCACAAAAAAGACCAGATGTTCCCACTGAAATCTACAACTGAACCCTACCATCCAAACCTTCCTTTAAAAATTTTTTTTTGCAATGCTGGGGATCAGGACATACCACTGGGCCATCCTCCCAATCCCCTTTCCTTTCTTTGAAGAAGTAATAATAACAGTGCTGCTGTCTGCAGTTATTATTACTTGGAAAAATCATTCCAATGGAGAAATCACCCATCAGTACCACCTGGTTGGTTTCTTCACTGTCCCTGTGGAACAGTCACAGGCCCAATGTGAGGGAGCCAGGACTTGGACCCAGAACAATCTTGACAGTAAGCCTGCTTTCCTCTACACCTGCAGCTTCACAGTCAGAACTCTGCTTCACTGTGCTTGGAGAGGGGCACTCACTCAGCAGATAGCTCTTCCCATCTGGGGCTTTCTGAGGCAAAAAGTAGGAGAGGAGGTTCTCAAAATAGCAGGGCAGCCGCACACTGGTCATGGGAACGCCAATGTCTCGGAAGTATTCCTCCACCTCCCCTTTGCCGTCAAAGTGGCCTGCTGCCAGTCTCCCAGCCGTCAACTTCCTGATGTTCTCCAGGCCACTGTAGACCACATAGCAGAGACCCAGGCGCTTGGCCAGATCAGCCAGCAGCTTTCCCTGGTGGACAGGAGAAATCACAAAGCTAAAAGGAAGATGCATGTCCCTGACCACAATCTTCTACCCTAGCTCTAATCCCAGAGTTACCACATCTGTGAGGCTAAGAGCTAGGCTCATCTATCCCAGAGGAAGCCCCCTCTTCCAGAATGATGCTAACCCCAGCACACACCCATGAACACAGAATTATAAGGCCTGAACCACCAGGCTCTGGAGTCACCTTTCCACATCATTCAGGTGGTTCTCAATGGCAACCCACCAGGCTCAGGGAGGGAATGTGGGTTGGGCTGTGAGGAGGCCCACTCAACTTCCACATCAAATCTCTGCTGGCCTGACCATCCTGTCCATGGAACTCAGCCCACTTCCTTGGAGATACCTGAGGTCTACCTCGGAGGTACTGCAGCTCCTGCTAAGTGCATAGCTGCTGAGGTTCTAACTCTACTGAGGCCTTGCAACACACTGGCTGTACCTCCAGGACCAGTGATGCAGACATTCCAACCACTGGAAAAACATGACACCTGCCACATGAGGTTGTGAGAGGATTAAATGGTGGCCTCCAAAGAGATATGCCCATGTCTGCACCCCTGGAAAACTGTGAATGTGACCTTATTTGGAGGAAAAGATCTTTGCAGTTAGGGATCTTGAGATGACATCATCCTTGATTAAGCAGATAGTCCCTAAATGACAAGAAGAGAGGAGACAGAAGGCCGGAAAAGATGGAGGCAGAGACTGGAGCGATGTACCCAAAGCCCAGGACGGCCTGGAGTCACCGGAAGCTGGGAGAGGTGAGGAAGAATTCTCCCTGCAGCCCTTGGAAGGGAGTGTGACCTGGAGGACACCTTGATTTTGGACTTCTAGTTTCTAGAACTGTGAGCTAGATTTCTGTGGTTTTAAACCACCCTGGATTATAATCACTTATTACAGTGACTCACACAGGTTTCTCAGGATTACTGACTGAGAACAAATGCCAACCAGGGAATTTGTTTTTGTCCACTGTGTGCTGTGGCTGGATGAGGTTGGTCCCCAAGGGTTCCTGTGCTAGAAGGTTGGTCCCCCATCAAAGCTTGAACAGCAGCATGAAGAAGAGGGGAAAGGCAAGTCAGAGTTGCCTCCCAGGACCAGCTAGGATAGAGCGCTCCCAAGATGAACTACTCCTGGCCCTGACCCTGGCCTCCCTCCTGCCTGCCCTCACCTGCTTGACCTCCTGCTCCTGGCTGCAGTTCTCCCAGTAGTTGGTCACAATGAAGGTGGCATAAGCCCCGGTCAGGGCCAGCTCCATGCTGGCCTCGTCATTCTGATCTCCTTTTACCACTTCAGCACCTTGCAGCCTCAGCTCCTTTGCTGCCCTCTGCCCAGGATCCCGGGTCACCACTCGAACCCTGAACATCCCATCTTCCAGAAGCGTGTGGGCCACGGAGCCCCCCTGGGCACCTGTGAAGAGTTCATAAAGACCTCCACATCGGGCTGGGATTGTGGCTCAGCGGTAGAGCGCTGGCCTAGCGCGGGCAGGACCCAGGTTCGATCCTCAGCACCACATAAAAATAAAGGCATTGTGTTGTGTCCATCTACACCTAAAAAATAAATATTAAAAAAAAAAAAAAAAAAAAAGACCTCCAGCATCACATCTGCCCCAGCAGATAGCTCTTCCCATCTGGGCTTTCTGGGACAAAAAATAGGAGAGGAGGTTCTCAAAACAGCATTGGAGCTGCCATTGGAGCCCAGAAGGGAATGGTTACCACAGCAAGAAACAGCCAGAAAATCTTTTCATGCATGATGTTCATTAAAAGATTAAAAATAGGGCTGGGGATGTGGCTCAAGCGGTAGCGCGCTCGCCTGGCATGCGTGCGGCCCGGGTTCGATCCTCAGCACCACATACAAACAAAGATGTTGTGTCCGCCGAAAACTAAAAAATAAATATTAAAAAATTCTCTCTCACTCTCTCTCTCTCTCTCCACTCTCTCTCTTTTTTTAATATTTATTTATTTTTTAGTTTTCGGCGGACACAACATCTTTGTATGTGGTGCTGAGGATCGAACCCGGGCCGCACGCATGCCAGGCGAGCGCGCTACCGCTCGAGCCACATCCCCAGCCCTCTCCATTCTCTCTTTAAAAAAAAAAAAAAAAAAAAGATTAAAAATAACAGCTTTACAGAGATATAATACTACAATATTCACCTCTATCAAGTGGTGTTTAGTATATTCACTGAGCTGTACAGCCATCACCACCATCCGATTCTAGAACATTTTTTTCATCCCCAAAATAAACTCATGTTTATTAACAATCATTCCCCATTCCTCTGTCCCAGCCTTGGCCAGTTACTAATTTACTTGTCTCTATGGATTTTGAGTACTTGCAGAGCAAGCTCAAAGTCTCGGGTTCAATCCCCAGCACCAATAAATAAATAAATACTGAAGTTTAAAAAAATTGAACTATGGGGGCTGGGGATGTGGCTCAAGCGGTAGCGCGCTCGCCTGGCATGCGTGCGGCCCGGGTTCGATCCTCAGCACCACATACAAAGATGTTGTGTCTGCCGATAACTAAAAAATAAATATTAAAAAATTCTCTCTCTCTCTCCCTCTCTCACTCTCTCTTTAAAAAAAAAAAAATTGAACTATGGAATATTTCACTTGTATAAAATGATGCATCAATAGTCATGAGCTACCCTTTGGTTTAAAAAATAAAACATCTCTGCCTAGCATAGTGGTGCACTGCTGTAATCCCAATAGCTATTCGGAAGGCTGTGGCAGAGGGTTACAAATTGGAGGCCAGCCTGGAGAACTTAGCAAACCCTGTATCAAAAATAAAAAAGAGGGGCTGGGGATGTGGCTCAAGCAGTAATGCGCTCCCCTGGCACGTGTGGGGCGCTGGGTTCCATCCTCAGCACCACATAAAAAAATAACATAAAGATGTGTGTCTACCGAAAACTGAAAAATAAATATTGAAAAATTCTCTTTCTCTCTTTAAATAAATAAATAAATAAAATAAAAAGAGTTGGGTGTGGTGGTGCATGCCTGTAATCCCAGTGGCTGGAGAGGCTGAGGCAGGAGGATTGCCAGTTCACAGTCAGCCTCATCAATTTAGGGAGGCCCTAAGCAACTCAGCAAGACCTTATCTCTAAATAAAATACAAAAAAAGGGCTGGGGATGTGGCTATATGGTAAAGCATTCCTGGTTTAAATCCCTGGTACCTAAAAATAAAATTTTAAAAAATTAAAAAAAAAAAAAAAAAAAAACTGGGGGTGCCCCTGAAATCAATTCTCAGTAAAACAATGATAATAATTGATTAAATTAAAACAACCAAAAGGTAGAAAATAAAAACCATCCCTCAGGTTGGGGGATGTAGCTTAGTGATCTAAGCTAGTCTACCATGCACCAGGTTCTGGCATCCAACCCCAGCACCGAAAAAGGAAAAAAAAAAAAGTACAAAAGGATTTGATAAATATATATGAAATTAAAAAAAAAAAAAAAAAAAACAGGTACTAGCAAAATACAATGCTTCCAACTGAAAAAGTGATACCTACTTGCTTGAGTCTATACCGGTTAGAAAGCTCAAGAAACTTGGTAACTGATGGAACAGTAAGGAGGGAAAATTTAATTTTGGTATCCAGAGCAATTTTTTTTTTTCAAGTACTGGGGATCGAACCCAGGGGTACTTTTTTTTTTTTTTTTAAAGAGAGAGTGAGAGATGGAGAGAGAGAGAGAGAGAGAGAGAATTTTAATATTTATTTTTTAGTTTTCGGCGGACACAACATCTTTGTATGTGGTGCTGAGAATCGAACCGGGCCGCACGCATGCCAGGCAAGCGCACTACCGCTTGAGCCACATCCCCAGCCCCCGAATCCAGGGGTACTCTGCCATTGAATTTTTAATTTTATTTTGAAAGTAATCTCACTAAGTTGCCCAGGCAGTCCTCAAACTTGGCGATCCTTCTTCCCCAGCCTCCTGAGTCACTGGGATTAAGGGGTGTGCCAACAGGCCCGCCTCGTCATCGCTCTCATCACTGTTACTTTGCTCTAAGGTGCTGGACCACTGAACTACACCCCCAGACCCTTCTATTTTGAGTCAGGGTCTTGCTGAGGTGCCCAGGCTGGTCTCCACCTTGCAGTCCTCTACCTCGGGCTCCCGAGTTGCCGGGATCGCGGTGCTAACATTTTAAAAGGTAACTCCAAGGCAATCCTCCCCCTGCGCGGAATCCTGCCCCGCCCCCCTGCCCCAGAGCCGGCTCCCGCGTCGGCGCGGCGCTTAGGCCTCCGCGCCCTGCGCGCTCGGGGCTCGCTTCGTGCCTCGCTCACCTGTGGCTCCAAAAACGACCACCAGTTTCTTGGCGGCCATGAGGCGCTAGCGGGAGTGAAGTTGCCAAGAAAGGCCCGGGTTGGTGGTGGCGCCGGATTGCGGGGGCAGGGTCTCGGCTCCGAACGCAGGGCGGAGCACGAGGTAGGCCAGGCCCAAGCCCGCCCCCAGCACCCGGCGCTTTCCGGCGCGGGGACCCTCCCCCGGCCCGCCCACCAGCAGCAGCCCGCGGGTCCCCTCTCCCTCCCGGGCTGAGTCCTGCAACCGCGCGCACCCGAGGGGGCGAGCAGCGCCGCCCGCAGCTCTAGCCAATCCAGCAGGCCCCCGCCCCGGAGCTTCCCCAGCCCGCGCTGAGCGTGCGCCGCGGGGTGCAGATCTGCTGTGACCCTGGCGCACGTGGCGGGAGGGCGCTGCGCTGGATTCCAGCCCGGTAAAGCAAGAAAAGAAAAAAATAATAATAATGATAATTCGCCTCTTTATCTTGCGTGAACTTGTGCATTTTCAAATCCTGGCTGTCACCTAAAGATAATTTAAATCTAGGTTCATGACTAGCCCGCCCTGAGTCCCTATTTTGTCTGCCCGATTTGCCTGATTTACTTTTTTTTTTTTAATCTTTTTCATTTTAATGTCAATTACTTTAAGGATTTATTTTTTTTTTTTTTTTTTTTTTTTTTTTTTTTTTAGAAAGAGTGAGAGAGAGAGTGAGAAAGAGGGAGAGAGAGAGAATTTCAATATTTATTTTTTTTTTAGTATTTGGCGGACACAACATCTTTGTCTGTATGTGGTGCTGAGGATCGAACCCGGGCCGCACGCATGCCAGGCGAGCGCGCTACGGCTTGAGCCACATCCCCAGCCCCATACTTTAAGGATTTAGTACATGGACTGTCAAAACCTGAGCACTTTCCACCTCAAAATTTTCCAAAACAGCAGTAAATCTTAATAATATTTGAATACGATTTTAAAATCATCATAGAAAAGTTTAAAACCATTGTCTCAGGCCTGACTCACTTTTGAAGATGTCACCGCTTGCACGGGATTTTTTTTTTTTTTTAACAGAAATATGCGATTTCTTTGTTCACCCTGTCATTCTGCATGTGTGAAGTTATTGATGAGTGGCTCAAAGTACTCATTTTCCCATTCATTCATTCATTCATTCGCTCATTCCAATGTGTGGAATGAACCTCTAACCCGCTGGGATTACAAGTGTGTGCCTCCAGATCAGGTCTGGAGGTCTGTCCTTCACCCTTGATTCCTAGCACCGGAAATGATTTGTGGGACAAGGTAGAGGCTTCAAACATTTGCTGATTGACTTCTGAACACCTACTGGATGCTGCAGCCTACTGGTCGCTGCACTTACAGTGGAAATCAAACTAAAACTGAGGCTATTTTCCTTGTGATCTATTGTGATCTAGCATTTAAGGTAACCCAGAAGTTTTTTGTGTTTTTTTAAATTTAATCAGTTATATTTGACAGTAGAAAGTTCTTCCATTCATTGTACACAAATGGAGCAGAATTTTTCCCTTCTCTGGTTGTGCATGAAGTAGAGTCTCACCATTCCTTTAATCATACACATACCTAGGGTAATAAAGTCCCTCTCATTTCTTTTTTTTTTTAATTTTTTTTTTAATATTTATTTTTTAGTTTTCCACGGACACAACATCTTTCTTTGTATGTGGTGCTGAGGATCAAAACTGGGCCGCAGGCATGCCAGGCGAGCTCGCTAGGGCTTGAGCCACATCCCCAGCCCAGTCCCTCTCATTTCATTGCTTTTCCTACTCCTTTTCCTCCTCCCTGCCTTTGCTCCATCCAAAGTTCCTCCACTCATCCCATGCCCCCGCTTATAGATTAGCATCCACTTATCAGAGAAAACATTAGGCCCCTGTATTTTTGTTTGTTTGTTTTTTGCTTTTTGATATTTTTTTGGTTGTAAGTGGACATAATGCCTTTATTTTTATGTGGTGCTGAGGATCAATCCCAAGGCCTCACACGTGCTAGGCAAGCGCTCTACTGCTGAGCCACAAACACAGCCCCCCCACACCTTTTTCTTAAAAGTCATTTTTTAAAATTTGGTTTTCAAAGCCAAGTAATACATAATGCATTTGCATTTTCTCATGTAAGATTTTAGTGGTGCATAATAGTCAAGAAACCGGCCCCCTCTGTCATTCTACTGTGTAAACCTTTTCTGCTTTTTTTTTTTTTTTTTAATGGGTACTGGGGATTGAACTCAGGGCCACTTGGCCACTAAGCCACATCCCCAGCCCTATTTTATATTTTATTTAGAGACAGGGTCTCACTAAGTTGCGTAGCGCCTCACTTTTGCTGAGGCTGGCTTTGAGCTCACCATCCTCCTGCCTCAGCCTCCTGAGCCACTGGGTTTACAGACGGGCACCAACGTGCCTGGTCCTTTCCTGCTTTTAGATGCATTAAACAACTCAACATGAACAAGTAGAAAGATAACATTTTGAAGCCAAATTCAGTTGGCTCATACCTGTAATCCAAGCAACTCAGGAGACTGAGACAGGAGGATGGATAGTTTGAGGCCAACCTCAGCAATTTAGTGAGGTTATTAAGCAACTTAGTGAGACTTTATATCCAAATAAAAAATAAAAAGGACTGGGGATGTAGTTCAATGGTAGAGGGCCCCTGAGTTCAATCCCCAATACAAAAAAAAGAAACATAATTTAGGGGACTTTGGAACATTATCTATAGATCAGATAATGTAAACCATGTCAGCCTGTCACTGGATGAGGTCTGAAGCTCTTCTCAGCCCTGGCAGAGATTCTTGACTTACACCACAGAAATGAATTTCAGGGTGTGTCAAAAGAGGCACGTGTAGAGACTTACTTAGAAAAGTGAGATTTATTTGGAAAAGCCTACGGTACAGCAGGATATACACTCATAGGAAAAGGGAGAGCAGGCACTTGAGGGGGAGATGCTTTTGGGGGCCTCAGGATACTTTTAAAGGAACTCTGGTAAATGGTGAACCTGACACACATAAGGGGTGGTGTCAGGCTAATGAGCTCCATTTCTTTGACTATGGAGCTCATGGGGGTCTGGGTCTCCAAATCCTCAAGTGCCTATTACTTAGTGTAGCATTTGGACTGTACCCATACTACGGGGCTTTAACCATACTTCTTCCTAGGCTTGTTTTAATTAATCTAAAAATACATTCTGTAAACTAACAAAATTATATAGGAACCACTCAACTAGATTTATAGTACTCTAAGATTTATTGGACTTTTTAAGAATTCAGGCCTGGAGGATGTAAGGAAAGAACTGAATGAAGAAAACAGGAGTGGAGGCTCCTTAGTAACAGGTTTATTTGGGACAAATCTGTGGGCGTGGGCAGGAGACGGAGATCCATCTTCCACTTACAATCTGGACTAGAAGGGAGTGAGAGATTGGGGGGATTTTTGCACTTAGGCTATTTACTAGGGGCATTATTAGGGAAGGGTCCTCCAGGGGTGACCTTCTGTGTCTTCAGGATTTCAGTCCCAGGTAACAGTTTCCTTTCTCTGTGCTGCTAGACCTATACCTTTATTTCAGAATAACCAAGGTTCTGGTTTTTTCTTTTTCTTTTTCTTTTTTTTTTTGTGGGGGTGGTAACCAGAGATTGAACGAGACCACTGAGCCACATCCCCAGCCCTATTTTGTATTTTATTTAGAGACACAGTCTCACTGAGTTGCTTAGCACCTCGTTTTTCCTGAGGCTAGCTTTGAACTCGAGATCCTCCTGCCCCAGCCTTCTGTGCTAACCTGCTGGGAATACAGGTATATGCCACCAAGCCCAGCATCCTTTCTGTTTTGATCCCTATCTCAAGATGGGAAATGAGCTAGGCGCAGTGGCTCATCCTGTAATCCCAGGGGCTCCAGAAGCTAAGGCAGGAGGATTGCAAGTTCAAAGTCAGCCTCTGCACTTAGCAAGGCCTTAAGCAATTTAGCAAGACACTATTTCTAAATAAAGGATTGGGGATGTGGCTCACTGGTTAAGTGCCCCTGAGTTCAATCTCCCGTACAAAAATAAAATATAAACTGGAGATGAGGCAGTGGCCAGTTTCCCTCCCTTTTCCCCAGCATAACACAATTCTTTGAAGTCCTTTTTATCTCACCTTCAGGAATAGTAAGCCTTCTAGGCACTGACCAGTGTCAAACCCCAACACACACCCCTCACCAACTCTCCTTTAAAGGAAGAGCTGAGGACCCCAAAATGTCTCTCTCAAGATGGCCAGCATTCTTCCTTGAATGTTTCTGCTTTCCTAAACAAATTTTTGTTTGTGTCTCAAACCAATGTGTCCTTAAATTCATTTCTTTAGTCAAGAACCCTAGTGGTCCTGAGTTGAGGTCCCCCTGTCTGGGAACTCCTCAGACCTCTTCTGGTGACAGTAGGACCTATTACCAAAAGCTCGGTCCTCATCCTAAATGCCAATTCGATAATGAGAACATGATTTTGAGAAAAAGGAAAAAGTTTTCTTGCTTTACTATCAAAGGAGAAGCACAGGGGACTCTAGTCCCAGAGGCTGTGATTCTGCCCATCTAGGGGAGCAAAGGGCTTTTTTTTTTTTTTTTTTAAGGTGGTTCAAAGGCTACATTCCACAAATTCTTTGACAGAGTTATAATTCACTTATTAATTAGGCACATAGTCAATTCTGAGATCTTCTGGTGCCATCCCCAAGTTTGAATTACTTCTTTCCTGTGGTGGGTGTGTGCTCTAGGACAGTTAAATCTGCCTAGGAGGGAAAGAAAGGTGATCCTGTTTCCCCTGAGATTATAGAGCAGGAGAGATTAGGGAGGAGCAGGAAGAAGAGAAAGAAACCTGTCCTGGTAACAAAAATTACCAACACAGGGGCTGGGGATGCGGCTCAGTGGTAGGGCACTTACATGAGGTGCTGGGTTCAATCCTCAGCACCACATAAAAATAAATAAATAAAATAGAGAAATTGTGTCCATTTACAACTAAAAAAAAAGTTAAAAAAAATTACCAACACAGTTTTGGCACCATTGTGACCACACTGGGACTCCTCAAAACGATCAGCAAGCTTTCCTTTCCCTTTATTCCGCAGCGGAGTCAATCAGGCACTGAGGCATTTCTGGATAGAAAATGGCCCCGGTTACTGGGGAGGTACGGGTTTACCTGGGATATACAATGGGAGCTGACTTAACCATTGAAGACAGACGTTAACAGAACATATCAGTTTGGACATTCAGAGAATAGGTTGTGAGAATTTGACATTTGTTTTTACTGGGCAAGGATGAACGTCTAGTACTGTCACTGAAAAAAGATTTATTTGGGGAAGGATTGATGTTTTAGCTCCTTCCCAGAGATTGTCATTTTTAGACTTGATGGACATCTCTTTCCCAAGGATTGTCCTGTCACTGGGAAAGGATCCATGTTATCAGTGTGTTGTCTTTTCCACCCTCCCTCTTGTCAGGCCCTACTGTTTTGGGAGTTGTCATTTCCGTAACCTTCAGTCCTTTTTAAACTAAGTTGCATGGGACTGGGATGAAGCACTAGGTTCGATCCACAGCACCACATAAAAATAAAGAAAGAAAGGTATTGTGTTCATCTACTACAACAACAAAAAATGACTATAAAAAGTTAAAAAAAAAAAAAGTTGCAGTGGCAGAACAGCAAGGGCTTTATTTGAAGTATAAAATAGACCACAGTTACAGACTGAATTATAATGATTTACTTTACAGATTTTTGTTTGTTTTTTGTTTATATGGTGCTGGGGATAGAACCCAGTGCCTCAAGCATGCTAGGGAAGCACTCTACCGCTAAGCCACAACCCCAGCCCTAAAGATCTTAATTGGCTTTTTGGCTTTTCAGTTCTAGAATTTTCCACAACTTGATCTCATAAAATAGAATAAGTGTCTGAAGAGCTCAGCAGTAAAGGACTAAAGAAAGCAGGGAGAAAAAAAAAAAAGACTGATCAGTTCAAAGTCACTTTCCTTGTAAAGTGGTAACAGGGAGACAGAACAATAGAAATAGAAAAATAACTGATTGGTTAACATTAGGTCACCTCAGGCTACATTTTGGGTAAGGATTAAGGCAGAGGGAATTTTCATTTTAGGTAAGGATCAGGGCAGAGGGAACTTCATTATCTTGTCCATTGAAACTGGTCTGTTAGGGAAATTTGGTTATCTCCCTAAATTAATGTTTTCATTAATCACTGAATTGCAACCCCAATCCTTTTTTAAATTTCATTTAGAGACAGGGTCTTACTGAGTTGCTTAAGGCTTCAGTAAATTGTTGAGGCTGGCTTTGAACTCACTATCCTCCTGCCTTAGCCTCCCAAACTGCTGGGATTACGGGCATGAGCCACTGCATCCCTATGCTGAATTTCTTGGAAGTTTACATAAACAGATTTTTTTAAGTTTAGTAAAGTGAAACTTTAGCCAAAGGGGACATTTTGATTTTTAGCTTGGTCTGCTGGGGCCCAGTACAGGAGCTTATTCTAAAACAATGGCCTCCTTTAATTTTTATTTAACAGGAGTATCATTTTATGTATGGCAGTGACCTTCTTGCTTGTGCCTCTTTGGTGTCACAAAGTGTGCCTCTAGAATAGCTACGCCCCTCAAAAAGTAATTCCATTCCCCAAGTGGAATTATTGGATATTAAATTTTAATAGACTTTTGTTAAATTGTTCCCCCTTCCTCAGTAAATTCCCACGAACACTGGGTGTTTGCCACATTTTTGCCAATGCTGTCATGTGATTTGTAGTCAGTTCTGTACTGGAAACCAATGTGGCTGGAGCAGAGAAGGCATGCAGGTAGAGTCCTGCTCTGGATGAGCCTTAAGAGATGGTGACAGCATGTAGACTGATGGCTGGGGGTGGATTTGCAGAGTAAGGCAAGGATGGAGGCGGGTATTGGGGAGCCATTAAAGAGTTTTCAGGAGAGGATCCCATTTGGTTTTGCTGTTTGAAGAACAGAGAAAGGCCAATGCAGGGAAACCAGATACAAGACTGGTAGCAGAGGTGGGCGGAATCCACATACAGGTTTTGCTGTGGGTCTGCACAGGAATAGCTAACATATTGAACTAGCCAGTGACCCAGAAGGAGACGTGAAGGTTGACAACTCAGTTCCTTACCTCACTGAATGGACTCCTTATGTCACTTGTAATGCCAGATTCATGGGACCCCAATAGACCTCCAAGAGCCAAGTCCAATGCAATCACACGTCTTTATTGCACGTTTGAGCCTGGACTCACAACCATTTCCGTCACAGTGGTCCAGAGGAGTGAGTCCTGACCCTTAGTTCAGTGAGAATTTATAGGTTTTTTGGGAGATACTCTATGCCTCACAACATCATACAGCAAATCATTTCACACTGCAAGGAAATCAAACAACTCTTAACATTGATCAGCACATTCATTGGTGCGAGCAAGTTGGGTAAGGGTGATTGGTTAGTACAAATGGTGGATATCTTTGAACTGATTGGTTTAGGCCGGGAGGTGTTGCTAGAGTGTATATGCTAACCTTGCAGGGTGGCCTAATCAGGTCATCACCCAAACAACTGAGAGGAAGGCTTGGTATTTCAGGTATCTTCCCTGTCTCACTCTGATTGGATTTGCTATTGTCTGAATTAGGCCTCAAGCATTCTTTTGGTCTTTTCAGGAAATTGAATTTGCTGAGTCAAGGACATCTGGTACAGACAAATGACTCAGCAGGGTAGCTTATGTGCCTGGGAATGGGTTTCCAAGGACAAGGGTCACCCCGCCCCCACACACACACTTTGGACAGGCCCTGCTCTGAGATACAGGCAGGTATTTAAAAAATGGAGTCACATCAGTTTTTCACACTGAGCGGAAATAAAAGGATTAGATGACAACAGGAAAGACAAACACGTGGCCCAGTGTATCCGCCCTTGTTAACACATTCGCTCTGGTGGACTCTACCATTAGCTTAGACCCAGCGGCAGCGGCGAAAGCGCAGCCACGTGCCGCCTGCTCCGCGCAGGGGGCGTATCCCCCGCAGGGCCCGCCCCCGCGCGACGTGCGCACGTCGCGCCGTCCTCGCGCCCGCCCGCTTGGCTGCGGCGGCGGCGGCGGCTTCGCCTGAGGGAGTAGCTGGCAGACGAGCTGACGAGCGGACGCTCGGGGCGAGTAGACCCACGGCAGGTGAGTGGCCCGCGCCGTCCCCGGTCTTCCTCCCACCCCTCGGGCCGCGCCGCCTCCTCGGCGAGACCGGAGTTCGCCCGGGCCGTCTTGAGTGCGGTCAGGGGCTCCGTCCCAGTGCCGGCCTGAGGCTACACCGCGCGGGGGACGGCGAGGAGCGGGGCGCAGGCGGCCGAGGCGGGCCGCGAGCAGTGGTAAGGGACGCCGAAGCCGTGGACGCTGAATCTGGACGATGTGTCGGCGGCGCCCAGCCCCTGTTGGTGTCACGGGCGTGCTTGGCGAGGTGACCTCGGGGTCGCGGCCGGCGGCCTCGCTGGAGGTCGACCGTGGCGCTGGCGCTGTCCTGCCTTCTCGCTCCTCGCCTGGGCGGGAGGTGCCCAGTGGACCGCTGTCTGGGCTTCTCTGCGACCCGGGCAGCCTCGGTGCGGAGTGCAGGACTGGGAGGAGCAGCCGGTTGGTCTGGACGGGCAATTCACCTGTCACCTCCTAAGCACGGCACTCTGGGTGTCTTAATTGCCCAGTAAAAACTGCCAGCCGTGCCTTGCACCTTCTTTGCACAAGGCCTGTCTGTGTCATGCATTTAAATGAGTTCTGCTGGGCCTGTCGTTGTGGCCCTTGGCTCTTCATCCTTGCTGTGTTATCTGATGGCGCTGTAAACCACAACAGGCAGAGTGTGATGCAAAGAAACACTGTGTGATGCTCTCCAGGTGAGCAAGTTCCCTTGCTATCAGCCCCTTCCAAAACCTTGTGAAATGAGTTTTCATCTTGCAAAATGGGTTCAAGGAGAGATTCACAGTGAAGTAACTTGACCTGCATCCCACGCGAGGAAGACAACGACAGATGATCTTGAACCTGGTAGTTGGCCTCCAGATATTGTGTACTCTACTAAGTGAAGTTTTCGAGACTAGGGATGGATTATTTTAAGCGGTCTTCCCTTAAACTGTCCTGTCAAGTAGAAGGAAATGAGCTTACTGGGTTTTTCCATTGTTGTTATTTTTTCCTTTTTGGTATTGGGGATTGAACAGAAAAGCGCTACATTCCCAGCCCTTTTATTTTTTGAAAGAGGCTCTCAATAAGTGCTTAGATCTTCATTAAATTGCTGGGGCTGGCCTCAAACTTTTGATACTCCTGTATTCAGTCGCCCGAGCTTACTGGCTTTGTGCTTTTGAGTTTCTGGTATGGTGTTAGTTAACCAGTGTAAAAAAAATATATATTAAAAAATATATTTAATAAAGGGGATTGAACTCAGGGCTTTGTGCATGCTAAGCATGCACTCTACCACAAAGCGAAACCCTCAGCCTTAACCAGTGTGTGTGTTTTGTTTGTTTTTGCAGTACTGGGGATATAACCCAGGGGAGTTCTACCACTGAGCTACATCTCCACCTCTTTTATTTTTGAGACAAGGTTTCACTAAATAGCCCAGGCTGACCTCAAACTGGCCGTCTTTCCTCAGCCTCCAAGGTCAGCTGGGATTACAGGTGTGTGCCACCACAACCAGCTGTCACCTGTATGTGTGTGTGTAATGTTTTTTTACTTGTAGTTGGACATAATACCTTTATTTTATTTATTTATTTTTATGTGATGCTGAGGATTGAACCCAATGCCTCATACATGCTAGGCAGGCGCTCCACCACTGACCAACAACCCCAGCCCTAACCAGTGTGCTTTGATTACAGTTTTTCTTATTAAAATATTTACTTTCTTTGGGAAGGGGGAGAAGTCTACTAACTAGCTTTTTTTTTTTTCCCCAAGAAACATCACAAGACATAATCTTCAATTACCAGAAATTCACAGTTCAATAGGGCATTTACACATTTTTTTTTTGGTGAAATTGGAAGTTTTCAAATACAGTTTCTAAGCCAAAACCCTGGTGAGGGTGTGGGAATTTGTAGGTTTTGGAAATTCATGTTCATTGTATGACCTAATCCAACTGGGGATGTGAAGAGGGAAATCCTGTGATTCCTTCATTGTCTGACCTGATTTCCTTTTTTTGAGGTGTATTGGCACCAGAGTCAGGATATGAGCTACTCTAGAAATGACAATGAGATGAGTTACAGAAAGCACAATATTCATTACTTTAGCTCACTCAAGTCTATTGAAAATTGCAATACCGTACAGCTGTGCTGGGTCCACATTGATTTTTAAATTTCTTGGGTTTTTTTGGTACCGAGGATTGGACCCAGGGGAACTTAACCACTGACCCATATCCCCAGTCCTTTTAAAATATTTTATTTAGAGATAGGGTCTTGGTGAATTGCTTAGTGCCTTGCTAAATTGCTGAGGTTGGCCTTGAACTGGTGATCCCAGTGATCTTCCTGTTTCAGCCTCCAAAGCCTCGGAGATTACTGTGTGTGCTGCCACGCCCTACCAATTACCTTCTTCTTCTTTTTTAATTGTTGTTAGATCTTTATTTATTTGTTTATATGTGGTGCTGAGGATCAAACCCAGTGCCTCACACATGCCAGGCAAGTGCCCTACCATTGAGCCACAGCCACAGTCCCCAATTATCTGCTTTTTAATTATTATGTCTAGTTGACTTGTGTTTGTAAAAACAAGATGAAACCACTTTTTTTTTTTTTTTTTTTTTAAGTACTGGGGATGAACCCAGGGGCACTGAGCCACATCACCATCCTTTTTTATTTTTTATTTTCAGACAGCATCTTTCTTAGTGCTTAGGACCTCTATAAATTGCTGAGGCTGGCCTTGAACTTGGAATCCTCCTGTTTCACCCTCCAGAGTCATTGAGATTACAGATGTGCGCCACCATGCCTTGCCAAGAGTAGGCACTGTTTCTATATATGAATACATTTTGAACTTCTAGAAACAGTGCCAATTCTTTGCAGCAACAAAAAGAGATTGTTAATTAGAACCCTTAATATAAAATTGCTTGTATAGCAGTATTATATACTGAAAGAAATTTCACTTGTTTGACTGTTCTACTCTGTTCCTCTTTAGCATTATCTTTACAGTATTGCCTTCATTTATTTTACACAAGTTGTTGATTTAAAAAAATTCTTTTTTAGTTGTAGATGGACAGTATCTTTATTTATTTTTATGTGGTGCTGAGGATCGAACCCAGTGCCTCACATGTGCTAGGCAAGTGCTGTACCACTGAGCTACAACCCCAGTCCCCAAATGTTGATTCCTGTACTATACATTTTACAGTCAATTAGTGAATGCAGCTGAGTTTCTCTGAAAATTTCTTTTTTACATTTCTAATAAATTTCACATTGTATTGGAAAACAGTATTGGTTTACCAACATTTCATCTATTTACAAATGATGATGATAATGGTGATTATAATAATATTGGGGAATGAATCCAGAGGTGCTTTACCACTGAGCTGTATCTCCAGCTTTTTTTCTAAATTTTAAAATTTTGAGGCGGGTCTTGCTAAGTTGCTGAGGCTGACCTCAAGTTTGTGATCCTCCTGCTTTAGTTTCCAAGTTGCTGGGATTACAAGCATATGCCACCATTCCTGTCTAGAATAGGAATTATTAATCTGAAATTTGGGGTCCACAGATGAACCTTGGGGTCCTACAGTTGCTCGTGAATGGGACAGCCAACAATTTTTTAAATGTGATTATCCTGGAATGAGGATCTCATGCCTTCATCTGATTCTCAAAAGGATTATGCAACCAAAAATGTCTTAAGGATTATTCTGGCAAATACCTTTGGCCTCATCTTCAGGAGTGTGCAACTGTGTATCTTCAGATGAGCAGTTATTTAGGTGGAAGACTAGAGATAGACTCAAGGACATTCCTTTGTAAATAAACAGCCTTTCGCAGAACACCAGCTATTATGGGATGTACATGAGTACTTGTCCAAGGGACAGCATGTTCCCACTTATTCCTAGTGGTCTAATCTGGTTTCCAGGAAACGAGGCACAGTCTGAGGCTGCAGTACTCTCCTTGGCTCGTGTGAGTGAGGCAGAGATGTTTAAGGCTCATGGTCTGCCCTCAGGGATCTTTTAGTTTTTTTTTTAATATTCATTTTTTAGTTTTCGGTGGACGCAACATCTTTATTTTTATTTTTATGTGGTGCTGAGGATCGAACCCAGCGCCCTACACATGCTAGGCGAGCACACTACTGCTTGAGCCACATCCCCAGCCCCTTAGGGGTCTTATATAATCCATTGCAGCTGATTAGAATCAAAACTCAGAGTTAGAAGTAAGTACAAGTGAGTTGAAGACAGACCACCTGCTTTCTGGAAGGGCATGAAGATTTGAAGGAACTGTTGGATTTTTTTTTTTTTTTTTTTTTAAAGAGAGAATTTCAATATTTATTTTTCAGTTTTTGGCGTACACAACATCTTTGTTTGTATGTGGTGCTGAGGATCGAACCCGGGCCGCACGCATGCCAGGCGAGCGTGCTACCGCTTGAGCCACATCCCCAGCCCGGAACTGTTGGATTGTTGGAAATGAGGTGTGAAAGAGTAGGGAGTACCCTGAGCCCAGGCCTGGGAATAGTGGCTATTCAGCTTTCCACTGCTACTTTTTTTTTTTTTTTTAGGACATATTGGGTTAAGAGGCCCTGCCTAGAGGTGCTGGTCACTTGGCATATGAAATGGCAAAGGGTAAACTGTTTAATGAGTGTCCAGTCTCCCCTAGACCATAACTAAGCAAAGGTAGGCCAAACTCAGTGGTCCTGAGAGGCCTGGAGGAGCTGAGCTGCTAAGCCTCCCTTTTCTAACAGTGGAAACTCCACTTTTTTCTCCCTCATTTTTTAAAATTGATACATTATTATAGTTGTACATGTTAATGGGATTTGTTGTTACATATTTATACATACACAGAATATAACAATATAATTTGGCCGATATCACTCCACAGGATTTTCCCCCTCCCTCTTTGCCTTTTACCACTTGGTCCCTTTCCTCTACTCATCTCCCTTTGAGTTTTAGGATATTCACCCCCCCCCACCTTTGTTTTTCTTTTTCCTCTCCAGCTTCCCATATAAGAAAAAACATACAACTCTTGACCCTCTGAGTTTGACTTATTAACATAATTTCATTTTTCTTCATGGCCGATTAAAACTCCAATACATATATATATCACATTCTCTTTATCCATTCGTCCATTGTTGGACACTTAGTCTGGTTGTGAATTGACTGTTGTGAATTTTGCTGCTATAAACATGGGTATCATGTATTACTGTAGTATATGATGACTTTTATTCTGTATGGTAGGGGCCGGGATTGTGGCTCAGCAGTAGAGCGCTCACCTAGCATGGGCAGGACCTGGGTTCGATCCTCAGCACCACATAAAAATATAGGCATTGTGTTGTGTTCATCTACACCTAAAAAAAAAAATATTAAAAAAAATTCTTTATGATAAAACTGAGGAGTGGTGTATCTGGTATACCCATTCCTAGTCCTTTTTCTTTCTTTTTTTTTTTTTTTTGCAGTGCTGGGGACTGAACCCAGGACTTTGAGCATGTTAGGCAAGTGCCCTGCCACTGAGCCATCCCCAGCCCCACTCCATGCCTAGTCTTTTGAGGAGCTTCCGTATTGATTTCCATAGTGGTTATACTAATTTACAGTCCCACCAACAGTGTAAAAGTATTCCTTTTTCTCTACATCTTTTCTAGCATTTGCTATTATTTATATATATTTTTTATACCTTTATTTATTTTTATGTGGTGCTGAGGATGAAACCCAAGGCCTCACATGTGCTAGGCGAGTGATCTACAGCCCCAACCCCATGTTATTATTTATATTCTTGATGACTGCCATTCTGACTAGTATAAGATGAAATCTCAGGAGTTTTGATTTGCATTTCCTTAATTGCTAAAGATGTTGAACATTTTTTCATGTATCGACCATTTGCATTTCTTCTTTTTTTTAGAAGTGTCTTTGAATTCATTTTCTCATTTATTAATTGGTTTATTTGATTTTTTGGTGTACTCTTTGTGGGGGTACTAGGTATTGAATCAGGGGCACTCAACCACTGAGCCACATCCCCAGCCCAGTTTTGTGTTATATTTAGAGACAGGGCCACACTGAGTTGCTTAGCGCCTCGCCATTGCTGAGACTGGCTTTGAACTCACGATCCTCTAGTCTCAGCCTCCCAAGCTGCTGGGATTACAGGTGTGTGCCACCATGCCTGGCTGGTGTAAATTTTTTTGAGCTCTTTATGTAGTGTAGATATTAATCTTCTGTCAAAAGAGTAGCTAGCAAAGATTTTCTCCTATTCTGTGGATTCTCTTGTCACATTCCTAATTGTTTCCTTTGCTGTGTTGTAAGCTTCCCTTTATTTGCTTTATGTATTGGCCTTCTGTATAGTATTTTGTCTGATAAAAGGCTTGAGTAATACCTCTTACCACCCTGGAGAGCCTGCTTCTCTACTTTTCCTAGTGTATGAGCTATTGGATAGTTACCCTCCCCATCTTGTCTACCTACTTTTTTTTTTTTAAGTTAGCTATTCATTGTTGCCTAATCAAGTCTTCAGTTGATAGTTGATATTCTGGGCTGTTTGAATTTCCCCTTGGTAATGATTAATGGAAATAATTTACTGAAAAGAAAAAAATAACACCCCCCCCCAGCAGTTTATCAGCATAAAACTGAATTAAGTTCTTCTTCCATGTTCTTCAACTAGGCAGTGCCCACAAACAAGCACATTAAATTACATTTAATTGGGGCTGGGGGTGTGGCTCAAGCGGTAGCGCGCTCGCCTGGAATGCGTGCGGCCCGGGTTCGATCCTCAGCACCACATACAAAGATGTTGTGCCCGCCGATAACTAAAAATAAATAAATATTAAAATTCTCTCTCTAAAAAAAAAATAATAATAAATAAATAAATTACATTTAATTCCCAATTTAATTACCCCAATTTGGGATGATTTTAAGGAATTGAATTCTTGGGAATTATAAAAATCATAATTAATTATAGTTATAAAAAATTATACTCTTGGGAATTAAATCCAATTTCTGATACTGCTCCCACCTCCACTGCAAAAAAAAAAAAAAAAAAAAAGATGGGAGCTGGGAATATAGTTTAATGATAGAGTGCTCTTAGGTTCACTGCCTAGTACAAACAAAAAAGGTAGTATAGTGTCCTCCTACTAATCGGCTTTCAGAGACCTTAAAACAAAATCTGAAACGTGCTCTGCCTTATGTGTGGAATCTGGTTTAAAATCAATTAATGGAATATTTCTCCTTCAAATATGAAACAATGAATTCAAGCACAGAGAACCACATGTTTGATTTACCCGTAAGACCATGTATTTATTGTTTATTGCAGAACTGGGGATTAAATGCAGGACCTGGTACCTACTAGGCAAGTACTCTACCACTGAGCTGCTTCCTTTTCAAATGTTGCTAAATTGACTAGGCTGACCTTGAATTTGTGATCCTTCTCCTTCAAACTTCTGAGCAGCTTGAGATTATAGGCATGTTTCACTTCTGGCCCTACAAGCTCGTTCTTTTTTGTTTGTTTTTGATTTTGTGTGTGTGTGTGTGTGTGTGTGTGTGTGTTTCCCCCAGGATTGAACCCAGGGGCACTTAATTACTGAGCCATACCCCAGCCCTATTTTAATATTATATAAGAGTTAAGGTCTCACTAAATTGCTTAGAGCCTCACTAAATTGCTATGCTAGCTTTGAATTGTGATTCTCCTGCTTTAGCCTCTTGAGCCCCTGGGATTACAGGCATGCACCACCATGCTTGGCTACAAGGCCATTTTTATCCCCCACCATCCATTCACATTTCTTCTGTAGAAATTTTTGCCATAAATGCTGCTCAGGGAAATGCTTGCTCGCTAGCCAGCTGTTTTCTTTATTTCTGGGATTCATCTTTAGTTGTTCGCTGTCATCAGCTCTGTGCCTCAATTTTGATAATACTTAGCATTCTCGAACTCACTTATTCACTTAGGAAACTCTAACTAGCTATGTGCTCTGTGTTGGGTGATAGGAGACTCAGATGAATGAGCTGTAATCTGGAAAACAAATATGTAAACAAAGAAGTATAACAGGATATAAGTGCTACAATAGATCATGAAAGGCTTCCTTTGGTAGCTCTCAATATAATATCAAACCACCAAGATTATCCCTGATATTGTTTTCTAGAATTTATTTTTAGTATCAACACAAGCTTTTTTTTTTCCCCCTTTCTTTCTTTTGAGAAAAAACAGTAAGAAATATAGGAGTTACTCTAACTGAAATAAGGGAGACTCAGAGCTTTTCTGCTCTCCCTCCTGCTGGCTGAGAATGAACTCATTGGAGTTCCAGGAAGGCCTACAACTATGTAGCAGCAAGAACTAAGACCTGAGAAGCAGAACTAAATCTTATAATTCTTGGCTTACTTTCAGTCAGACACCAGACTGATAAATGATTGGTTTCTCCAGTTTTAAGTTCTATCTCATCAATAAATCAGTAATAGGTTTAACTTCTAGTGATCCCAACACAAATGAGGATTATCCCCAGGAAGGCACTGTGACCCTTTTCATTGTCCCTGTGGGCAGTGCCATGTTACCCTACCTACTAACATTCTTAGAAATCAGGCCCTGTGTGGTGGCACACACCTGTAATCCCAGCTGCTCAGGAGGCTGAGGCAGTATGATCATGAGTTCAAAGCCAGTCTCAGAAACTTAGTGAGGCCCTAAGTAACTTAGTAAGATCCTGTCTCTAAATAAAATATAAAAAGGGGGATGTGACTTAGCGTTTAAGCGCCCCTGGATTTAATCCCCAGTAGCCCCCCCCCCCAAAAAAAAAGAAAAAGAAAAAAGAAAGAAATATGTAAAGCCAGGAACTATGCATTTATTTAATTTTCATAACTATGTTCAGAACTGTTATTACAATGAAAAGAAATCTGAGAAATCAAGTAACAGGTCCAAGGCCACCCTGGTACATGGTTTGCTCTCAGTTGCACATGTCAGGAACCTGTGCCGTAACCATGTCTGTGTGCTGCCTCTTGGTCTCAGTGTGATTGGAAGAGTTCTCTTGGCTGGCTCAGCTCAGTTAACTTTCATTTGGTGCCCACCACTTGTCAGGCTCTAAAGATATCACAACTTAATACATAATTCAGTTCTTGTGTGTTGTAGTAACATATTAGTATTGTGCTGTACAGAAAGAATTTCTGTACAAATGCCTGCTATTAGACTTGTTGAACCCATCTTCTAGAAACTTTCAGATGGAGGGATTCAGTCTCATGATGTAGGATGTATAATACAAATATTTAAATATGTATCTAAATTAAAAGCCACATGTGGCATTCATACAGTTAGTGCTAAGTGACCATTGGGATGGGGAAGCCATGTCGTGGGAATTTCCTTTTTTTTTTTCTCCTATTGGTGAGGAAGTAAAGAACTACTCTGTCTTGCACTGGGAAAGTCCAGTAGCTGATATCTTGGTCCCCTGCCAACACAGACACAAGTCTATGTGTGTGGAAATGTGTGTGGAAGTTTCTCACATGAACGAAGCAGTACCTCTTCTCCTAGAGGACTTCAGAAAGGAGCTGGAGCATATAGAAAGCTTTCTTAGAAAGTTAGTGGAAAGTCTTTTTGCTAAATAATCACTGTGTCACTTTGATTTTCTGCCTTTTAAGTATAATTATGAGATGTGTCACATGTAATTTGTTATTAACAGTGAAGTTTAGAGAGTAATGTTACAGAGCGGAGAGAGTGAGGAGGCTGCGTCTGGCTCCCGCTCTCACAGCCATTGCAGTACATTGAGCTCCATAGAGACAGCGCCGGGGCAAGTGAGAGCCGGACGGGCACTGGGCGACTCTGTGCCTCGCTGAGGAAAAATAACTAAACATGGGCAAAGGAGATCCTAAGAAGCCGAGAGGCAAAATGTCATCATATGCATTCTTTGTGCAAACTTGCCGGGAGGAGCACAAGAAGAAGCACCCAGATGCTTCAGTCAACTTCTCAGAGTTTTCTAAGAAGTGCTCAGAGAGGTGGAAGACCATGTCTGCTAAAGAGAAAGGAAAATTTGAAGACATGGCAAAGGCGGACAAGGCCCGTTATGAAAGAGAAATGAAAACCTATATCCCTCCTAAAGGGGAAACAAAAAAGAAGTTCAAGGATCCCAATGCACCCAAGAGGCCTCCGTCGGCCTTCTTCTTGTTCTGTTCTGAGTATCGCCCCAAAATCAAGGGAGAACATCCTGGCCTATCCATTGGTGATGTTGCAAAGAAACTGGGAGAGATGTGGAATAACACTGCTGCAGATGATAAGCAGCCTTATGAAAAGAAAGCTGCCAAGCTGAAGGAAAAATACGAAAAGGATATTGCTGCCTACCGAGCTAAAGGAAAACCTGATGCAGCAAAAAAGGGAGTTGTCAAGGCTGAAAAAAGCAAGAAAAAGAAGGAAGAGGAGGAAGATGAGGAAGATGAAGAGGATGATGAGGAGGAGGAAGATGAAGAAGATGAAGATGAAGAAGAAGATGATGATGATGAATAAGTTGGTTCTAGCGCAGTTTTTTTTTTCTTGTCTATAAAGCATTTAACCCCCCTGTACACAACTCACTCCTTTTAAAGAAAAAAATTGAAATGTAAGGCTGTGTAAGATTTGTTTTTAAACTGTACAGTGTCTTTTTTTGTATAGTTAACACACTACCGAATGTGTCTTTAGATAGCCCTGTCCTGGTGGTATTTTCAATAGCCACTAACCTTGCCTGGTACAGTATGGGGGTTGTAAATTGGCATGGAAATTTAAAGCAGGTTCTTGTTGGTGCACAGCACAAATTAGTTATATATGGGGACGGTAGTTTTTCATCTTCAGTTGTCTCTGATGCAGCTTATACGAAATAATTGTTGTTCTGTTAACTGAATACCACTCTGTAATTGCAAAAAAAAAAAAGTTGCAGCTGTTTTGTTGACATTCTGAATGCTTCTAAGTAAATACAATTTTTTTTATTAAAAAAAAAACAGTGAAGTTTATAAATGCTTTCTCTTTAAAAAGAACTCTAATTGGCTTAGCAATTATCCTTGTGTGCCTACTCTCACTCTGAGAGGCTTTTTAGAATAGAAGAAAGGACTGCTGTTATAGCTAACTGTTGGTAATTCCAGGTCTCCTATAGAACATTGTTTTCTATGCTCCAGGACCTGGCTGTTTCTATGGGACATTGTCATTCATGTATAAATCAGGGCCTATCTTCTGAGGGAGGAAAACAGTTGGGAATCCCCCATTCCTAGGAATTGTGGATACCTGTTCATTAAGATAAGGAATCAGAAGGTAAAAATGGGAGCAAACTGCTGTATTTCCCTCAGTACTCTTCAGGTATGGGCAGTGCCTGCTAGTAGTGCTGGGAAAGGACTACTCTGTCTTGAACTGGGAAAGTCCAGTAGCTGATATCTTGGTCCCCTGCCAACACAGACACAAGTCTATGTTGGACATGCCAGCTATTTGAAGTTATTGGTCCTTGGTCTAGGAATCCTTGTACCCACTCCTCATCACCAGATTCTGAACAATTACTGTGAAGAAACATGGGAATAATACCTAACTCTGTAGGCCTGTGGAAACATGTAAAGATCCCTTACAGCGCCAAAGTGAGAAATTGGAGCCGCCTCATTTAGTTGACCAAAACCTTGTCCTGTATTGCTAATCTTAAAAGAAGTTTCTGTTAACATATTTCTATCACAACTATTTCCAGGGCAACATACATTTTCAGAGGCAGAAAGACACGGGAATGACATAATTCCACATTCTTAAAGCCAGATCTTCTATTTCTCTGTAGTTACTCTGGTGATGGGTGCTATAGAGATATGCAGACCCTATTGTGACTCCCTGTTGGTGCCCTGTCCCAGAGCCCCTGGCTTCATTGTCCATCAAGGTCTGGGAGGCTTAACTGCCTCTTTCTAGCACTGAGTGCTGGCTTGTTCCATCTTCCCCCTTGGGATCAGCCTTGGGCTGCCCTATCAGTTAACAAAAGTAAATCTCACCAGGGAACAATCTTCTTAGTGTAATCTGAGTGAGCCAAGGTAAGTCTTTTGAGGAAAGGAAGAATTTGCTCTGAATCTTAATTAATTAATTTTGCATGCTGGGATTGAACCCAGGGCCTTGCACAAGCTAGGCAAGCACCCTACCACTGAGCTCCAGACCAGCTATGATTCTTTAAATGGAACCTAAGCACTTATTTCTTAGAAATGACAGGACTATTCTTACTTTTCATACTAAAACAATAAATCACATGCCCTGGTTAAATTCCTACACTGTGAGAATAAATGCAGTGTGGTGAGGGTGCTTCCAAAGCCTGTAGTTTCCATGTGGCTAGTATTCTGTGGTGACACCCCACTAATTTCAGTGCATGAACCATTAAGAATTTGTTGGAGACATAGGAGGAATCATCTTGCATTTAAAATGACTCAGGTTTAGTCCCAACTTGACTTTTCACTTCTGAGAGACTTTAGCTCTGTTAATTTTCTTGATCTTAGTTCTCTCTCTCTCTCTCTCTCTTTTTTTTTTTTTTTTAGTTTAGATGGATGCAATATCTATAGTGCTGAGAATCAAACCAAGTGCCTCACACGTACTTGGCAAGCACTGTATCACTGAGCCACAACCCCAACCCTTGATCTTAGTTCTTAATAGTACCCAGGTCTATCACACATGTAGTCCGTGCTATCTTCTGCCTCAACCCCTTTTGCCTTCTGCCCAGAAGGAATAGCTTCTAATGCTTAAAATTGGTTGTAGAGAGAAAAGTACGTGGGAGCTGACTGCCCATCTAGGTTCTGCACAACGAAAATTCAGTACAAGGGCTGGGGATGTGGCTCGAGCAGCCTGGGTGCGATCCTCAGCACCACATACAAATAAACATGTTGTGTCCGCCGAAAACTAAAAAATAAATATTAAAAAATTCTCTCTCTCTCTCTAAAAAAAGAAAAAAGAAAATTCAGCAGAAGCATTTTCCCCCCTTGCAGGTCTGGCGATTGCAAGTGGGGACACTCCATCACTGAGCTATATCCCCAGTCCTTTTTATATTTTCATTTTGATTGTTTTTATTCCTTTTTATTTGTTTATAATTTTGATATTTTGATACAGGGTCTTGCGAAGTTGCCCAGGCTGGCCTCAAAGTTACAATCCTCTTGTCTTAGCCTTCTGGGTAGCTTGAACCACAGGCTTGTGCCACTGTTCTCAGCCTTATACCTCTTATGAGACTAAAATGTCTTTGTCTTTTTAGTTCCAAGACCCATTCCTTTCACACAGGGCTGAATCTTGTATTTTATTTCATTTGTAGTAAGAAGGCTCACGCTTTCTCTCTCTCTCTCTTTTTGTTGTTGTGCTGGGTGTTTTCAGTTTCACATCTTGTCTTTAGTGTCTGCTTTGACTGCTTGCTCAGTTGTATTTGGACATGCTCAAGATGAACATAACTACCCACCCCCAATTTAGAAAATGCCTGCAGGGGGAGTCTTGGACTTCCTGAACTGATGTCAGTTAGTTTGTTTGTTTTTGTTGTTATAGATGGACAGAATGTCTTTATCTTGATTATTTTTATGTGGTACTGAGGATTGAACCCAGTTCCTCATGCATGCCAGGCAGGCGCTCTTCCACTGAGCTACAGCCCCAGCCCTGATGTCAGTTTTTTTGAGGTTGTTGACTTTTGACTGATTGGCAGTTTTTATGTTTTGTAAAAAGTGCTAGGGAGCGCTGGGGTTGTGGCTCAGTGGTAGAGTGCTTGCCTAGCATGTGCGAGGCCCTGGGTTCAATCTTCAGCACCACATTAAAAAAATAAATAAATAAAATAAAGGTATTGTGTCCCACTACAACTTAAAAAAAAAAAAAAAAAAGTGCTAGGGATCCATCCAACCCAGGGCCTGAGGAAAGTGCTCTACAACTTAGCTGCATCCCCAGTCTGACGGTTATTTTGCTTCATCCTTGCTTTTTGCTCACATTTGCAAGTGTATATTTAGTAAATCTGATTCCAGTGTTTTTTGGTCCCTGCAGTCCCCACTTTCCCAGGATTTCCTGTCTGATCTTCTTCTTCATTAAGACATGAATAGTCATTGGTTGAGAGGCTGGGGTTGTGGCTCAGTGGTAGAGCACTCGCCTCACATGTGAGTTTGGGTTTGATCCTCAACACCACATAAAAATTAATAAATGAAATAAATGTATTGTGTCCAACTATAACTAAAAAATAAGTATTTAAAAAAATAGTCATTGGTTGAATGAATTGTGGGATTGAATTCCTACAGTGATTGAAAAGAAAGGGGTGAGGCTTGTGTATAAGATTTCCTGAGGAATGGTGGTGCCAGAGTTCAGAGGAGTCTTCAGGCCATTTAGTCTAGAAACTCAGCAGCCTTTGACCTAGATGATGTAGTTTTGAGAGGCCCCTGTTATCAAGACTTGTTTGCATTAGAGCCGATTCAGGTCTGTCTACTGCTCCCAGCATCCTGCTCTCAGCCAGCTTTGAGTAGCACCTGTAGTGTGGGTATTTTAGCCTGTAGTGGTCAACTGGCTCATCTGGTATGGGGCCTAGAATTATCTGAATTCTCTAAATTTCTAATTTTTCCTCAGCATTTCATAGTCACCCAGCTACTTGTTCTCACCAGTGACTTTCTCAGTAAGAGAGCTACATTTGAGGCAGCATTGCATTCTTGAAACAGTGTAATGCCCATTAGTTTACTTAGTCCTTCTGTATCCTTGAGAAGGTAAAGTGAAGAGTTTTGTTACTAGTTTTATGGATGAGGAAACTCAGGTTTCAGGAGGTTATGATTTATATACTCTCAAATGTACTCTCAAGAGCTACTTAATATTAGGACTTCAGATGGCAAGCACAAATTTTTCTTTCTTTTTAGGGGGAAGGGGGATTACTAGGGATTTAATCCAGGGGCAGTTTACCACTGAGCCACATCCTCAGCCTTTTTTAATTTTGATACAGGGTCTCACTGAGTTGCTTAGGGCCTTGCTAGGTTGCTGAGGCTGGGCTGAGAGCCTCCTTTTTCAGCCTCTGAGCTGCTGGGATTACAGGCATGCACCACTGTGCCTGGCTCAAACCCAAATTTTTTAGCTCTAAAGACCATGTTGTTTTTGCAGGGCCAAGCTGCCTTCCCATTTCTGAAGGCAAGTTGGGTTTCTAGCAATAATTAGGAGTAAGTGGGAACCCAGAAATTAATCCAGTAAAGTGATAATGATAGTGAGCTTTTCCCTTCCACTCCAGATATTCCAGCTTGCTTGAGGTCTGAGACAGGGCAGGACCTGCCTGGTGTTTGTTTACCTAAAGCAGAAAACAGGTCACAACCTCCTCTGTACATCCATTTGCTAGATGGTATACAGAACTATCCCTTGCCTTGAGTTTACTTTAATCTTGGATTTTAAAGACCAGTCAGTTTTGGGCTGTGGGAAGGAAGCTGTACCAATGACCAGAGAGACTAAAATGATTGGAGGCCTCATTTCCTCCAAAGCTGGCTGAGAGTAGGAACCAGGGCCTGATGGAGTGCATTCCCTCACAGGCATACAGGTAAGGAGCAGCCTCATTGGGCAGTGGGTCAGAGGAAGTCCAACTGGGCCATGTGGAGTGGTCAGAAAGGTGCTGGGGAATTAGGGGCCAGACCTCATGTCAAGAGAGCTGGGGGAATTGTCTTGAGCAACTAATCAAAAAATAAATAAACAAACAAACAAACAAATAAAAAAATAAATTTATAAGGGGGGGAAAAAGAGCTGGGAGAGGGCAAGATCTATCTATAATAAGACCCTAGCTGGGCCCAAAGGGGTGAAAATGGCCTTGGCTAGCTTAGAGACAATGCAAAATATAAACAAGTCAATAGTTAGAAAATTCAGGACCCCTTCCCCACTGCATCAAATAAAGCTTCTGTACAGCAAAGGAAACAGCAGCATGAAGTGACAGCTCACAGATTTGGTAGCAAATACTTGCAAATCATACATCAGAGGATAATATCCAAAGTATATACCAAACTCAGACTCCTCCATAACAAGAGAATAAATTAACCACATGTAAAAATGGATAAGTTTGGGCATGGTGGTGCACACTTCTAATCCTAGTGACTAGGGAGGCTGAGGGCAAAAGGATCCAAAGTTCAAGACCAGCTTCAACAATTAGTGAGACCCTGTCTCAAAAAGAACTGGGATGTAGTTCAGTGATAAAAATACTCATGGATTCAATCCCAGTACCAAAAAATAAAGGAGTGGGAGTAAAAGACCCAGACAAACATTTTTCAAAAATATGCACAAATGGCTGCCAGATATATGAAGAAATGTTCAACATCACCAATCATCAGGGAAATGCAGATTAAAACTATAATGAGATATCATCTCACACTTGTTAGAATGACTAAAAGACAACAAGTGCTGGTGACAATGTGGAGAAAAGGGAACACCTGGTAGGAATACAAATAGGTATGGCCATTTTGGAAAACAGTATGAAAGTTCCTCCAAAACTAAAAATAGAATAACCATATGATCCAGCAGTCCCATTACTTGGTATATATCTAAAAGAAATGAAAAATGTTATGTCAAAAGAAATACCTGCATTAGGGGTTTATTGCAACATTATTCATAATAACCAAGATTTGGAAACAACTTAAGTATCCATCAGCTGATAAATGGATAAAAATAAAATGGGAGGTGCATGCACCAGGCAGTTCTATTCAGCTTTAAAAAAGAATAATATTTTGTCATTTACAGCAACATGGATGAATCTATAGAGGACATAATGCTAAGTGAAATTAGCAAGCCACAAAACAACTTCCTGATCCCACTTACACCTGAATTGTAAAAAAAAAAAAAAAAAAAAGGTCAGACTCATAGAAGTAAAGAGGAGAAAGGTGGTCACCACGTGGGGAGATGGAAAAAGATAGACAAAACGTTGCTGGATGAGGTGGTGCACGCCTGTAATCCCAGTGGCCCAGGAGGCCAAGGCAGGAGGATCACGAGTTCAAAGCCAGCCCCAGCAAAAGTGAGGTGCTAAGCAACTCAGTGAGATCCTGTCTCTAAATAAAATACAAAATAGGGCTATGGATGTGGTTCAGTGGGCATGTGCCCCTGAATTCAATCCCTGGTAACCCTACCCCACACCCCACCCCCACAAAAAAAAGAATGATAAAATGTTGGTCAAAGAGTAGAAATTTTGGTAGGAAGATTAAGTCTGGGGATCTATTGCACAACAAGGTGACTATAGTTTAATGTGTATCTCAAAATTATTAAAAAAATTAAAAGTAGAGTTTTTGTTTTTACCATAAAGAAATAATATAAGCTGGGTGCAGTGGCACACAGCTGCTACTCAGTAGAATCAAAAAGTTAGAAGCCAGCTTCACAACTTAGGGAGACCCTACCTCAAAATGAAATAAGAAAGACTGGAAGGTGCTTGCTTCAGTAGGACATATACTAAAAAATTGGAGAAATACAGAGACGATTAGCATGGCCCCCTGCACAAGGATGACACACATTTATGAAGCATTTTATATTTTGCACAGTGAAGAAAATGAATAGACAGTTCATGTGCATTTTTGTGTATGTGTGTGCTTAAATAAAACTACCAAAAAAAAAAAAAAAACAAAAAAAACAAAACCCATACAAACAAACAAACAAAAAACCTGGAGGTGCAATTTAGTGATTAGAGTGCTTGCCTAGCATGCAGGATACCTGGGTTCAATCCCTAGCACTACCAAAACCAAAAAGAGTTATTTGTTGTTACAACATAAAACTTTCATTTAGCTAGTCTCTTTAGACATTCATTCTGTTTGTGCATTGCAACAGTTATAACTCAAATTGGAGGCTCCCTGTGGTGCTGGACATGATGTTGGACCCTGATAAATTTGAGTCTGAGAAAAATATTTTTTTTTTTTTTTTTTTTTAAAGAGAGAATTTTTTAAATATTTTTAGTTTTTGGCGGACACAACATCTTTCTTTGTATGTGGTGCTGAGGATCGAACCCGGGCCTCACGCACGCCAGGTGAGAGCGCTACCACTTGAGCCACATCCCCAGCCCCTGAGGAAAATCTTGATCGGTTTTTTAGGAAGTTTCTAGTTTAACTGAGGAAACAGGATGATATTCATATCATGTATTGATATGGTGCCAGTTTTGTATAGGGATTCCAATTTTGTATAGGAACTCTGAGCTGTGGAGACCCCTCTAGGAAGCAGACAAAGGACTCCCACCAGTGTGATGGTATGAATCCTGACGTTTTGCTGTAAGCCATTCCACAAGAAGGGAACCAGTAGCAGAAGTCTCTGAGCAGCCACTTAGCCTCCCTTTGAATGTGCATGTCATGAGCATCAGCTGGTCACTGTTGTCAGTATCCTGTGAGTCAGAGGCTTGCCAGCATTGTTCTAGAACTCCAGGGAGCAGGTCACCCTGCCATCCCTTTCCTTCTGTTCTGGCTGAGCTCAGCAACCTGTTTCCTTCCTTCAGTTGCAGTTTCTCCAGGGCAAAGAAAAAGAAGTGTTTATTGTGCTTCTTGGATCTCTAGATGGGAAATGAATCATAACATGTTCCTTAGATTATTTCTGCCTGGCTGCTGTGCCTTGAGCTACTTGACCTTGTGAAATTTGCTGGACTTGCAACTCCAGGAAGGAGGATTCTTCAAACAATGTATGTGTGGCTTCAGAAACCCTAGTGCCCTGAGATTGGAATTTATCAGGAGTAAAGGCTTTGATATGAGTATTCTGCATCTGCTGGGCTGGTCTAACAGGAACTCACCATGATAGGAACTTGCCGCTTTGGTCAGAATAGGTGTTAGAATAAGAATTAGCTGTCCAAGCAAATAGCTAGGATTATATAGATAAATATGGAGTAGAGGAGGTAAATTTTACAGAGGATCATGATTTTTTGAAATGGGAAAGAGGGCAGAGTGACCTTTCTGCCATTTGTAATATCAAAGGGGTGTTCAGGGTTGACTTCCTATTGATTAGTTAGTGCAGGACAGACCTTAGCTGGTTTGCTTGGACAGTTCTTTTCTGGGCTCACTTCCCTTTCATTCCCTATAGTTTTGTTCCCTTTCCTCCCTATTTCCCCTATTCTTTCCAAGAAAATCGGGTTACTTTATATAAAAGCAGCAGCCAGTTGGCTAAGAAGCCCAACAAAAAGAAAAAAGATCTTATAGCTTTCCAAATTCCCTTCCTGTTATTGTCAGCATACTTACCTAATATATATATATATATTTTTTTTTCCTAGTGGCCCTGGGAATTGAACTCAAGGGTACTCTACCACTGAGCTACATCCCCAGTTCTTTTTGTTTTTTATCTTAACATAGGGTTTCACTAAGTTGCCTAGGGCCTCTCTAAGTTGCTGGGGCTGGCAGCTTCCTGCCTCAGCCTCCTGGGTTGCTGGGATTACACGTGTGCCACTATACTGGTTTATATATTGTACGTTTGTACACAATTTTAGTCATTGTTTTGGATTTTTAAAAAATAAGTTTATATATACTTTTCCCTGGGTGAATGCAACTAGTTCCTGACTTGTCAACTGGTCAGGGCTGTGCTAGCATTCCCTTGCTTACTTATTGCCCTTTGAACATTCAAGCCTTTGCCATTAGACCATATGATTTGTTTTCTAACATAAGAGTGTGGCTGTTACTATTTTGATATAGATTATATGAATATTTCTCAAGGTGTATTTTCCAGAGTGGAATTTATTCTTTTGTTTTTGAAGTGTGTTTTGTTTTTGAAGTGTGTTTTTGGGTAACTTCTTGTTTTTTTTTTTTTTTTTTTTTAATGAATCAAATAAGTGCCTTTTATTTTTATGTATTTATTTTTTTTAGAGAGAGAATTATTTATTTATTTTAGTTTTCAGTGGACACAACATCTTTGTTTGTATGTGGTGCTGAGGATCGAACTCCGGGCCTCAGGCATGCCAGGCAAGCACACTACCGCTTGAGCCACATCCCCAGCCCCGGTAACTTCTTGTTGATAAGAGAGATTGAAGTATAGCTGGGCCATAGCACACACCTGTAATCTCAGCAGCTCTGGAGGCTAAGACAGGAGGATTGCAAGTTCAAGGCCAGTCTCAGCAACTTAGTGAGGATTTATGCAACTTAGTAAGACTCTGACTCAAAAAATAATAAGGGCTGGGAACAAAGCACAGTAGTAAATTACCCCTAGGTTAATCCCTATTGTGCGCCACCCCCACCAATGCAAAAAAAAAAGGCCCTACATTTATAATTTGGCTCCCAATTTTCTACGAATTCCAGTGGTTCTTGCAAAGAAAAAAGGATTCAGGTGTAGAACTGGGCCAGACTGAGTTTGGACATGTATCTTTTCAGAGATTGAAGATAATTCTGTTTCCACTGTTGCAAGGTAGCCTCTTAGTGACACGACATGGCCACTCCCTTGAGAAAGAGTGAACAGCCACAGGGCCATGGTCATGGGCTGCCTGCCCTGGTGGTACCACCCAGGGTTGAACATGCTAACCAGTAGTGGAGAGCAGATTACTTTTTGCTATTGTTTTTTTGTTTGTGGTGTTGAGAATCAAAACCAGGGCCTCCTGCATGCTAGGCAAGTGCTCTACCACTGAACTGTACCCCTGGCCCATTGCTGTTGTTTTAAACCTGTGTTGATGATATGCATGAGACCTTTTTCCTTTTTTTTGACTTGGATTTTTTTCTTTTTACTCAAGTATTTATTAGAACCTAGCATTTTTCAGGTTTTGGAGCTACAGCAGTGGAAAAGATAGCTGTGGTCTGGCCCCTGGGGCCAAAGTTTAGACTCTTGTGGGCCGGGTAGACAGAATTTGGGGCTGGCAAGTAGACATGAGGTTGAAGAGGGTAAATGGCACAAATAAAGTGCTTCTTAGAAAAAGAAAATGCCAAAATAGGCACCAATGGAAGCCAGCTCCTCTCCCTTTTTTGGGGGGTACTAAGGATTGAACTCAGGGCCTCTCACATGCAAGGCAAATGTTCTACCAACTGAACTACATCCCAGTCCCTTGTATTTTTTTTAAACATTTATTTTTTTAAGTAGTTGTTGAACACAATACCTTTATTTTGTTTTTTATTTTTATGTGGTGCTGAGGATCGAACCCAGGGCCTCATACATGCTAGATGAGCACGCTAAGTCCACAGGCATTCACCACCATTCCCCTTTTGTATTAAGTAAGACCTTGTGGTTCAAGGAGACTACATTTTCCCAGAGACTAAAACACAGTTAATGATCAGATTTAATCATGTACACAGTCACTGTTGTGTGGCATAATTAGGTACACATAGCAGGAAGCTTACCTAAGTTACCACAGTTGGAAATCTGTGCACTTGCTATTGTCTTTGCTTCAACTATAAGCAGCTTGGGATCTGCAGTACTTGGTGCCTGGCTGTTTTCTCAGTAGGGTAGTGCTGTCTAGAGGCCCTGGGACCCTTTGTGCCCCTCCCTCTTCTAGGCAGCCCACCATTCCCATCCTAGCACCCACTTTGCCTCTCTGCTGTCTGAGTACTCTGTGGCTGGAGGCACATCTTGGCTCTCAGAGTCTCCAGGGGTGTGGGGCACAGCTGTTCCTTTTTTTTTTTAATCTTATTTTTTTTTGGTGGGGTTCTTTTTTTTGTCTTTTTTTTTTTTTTGGAACTGGGGGTCGAACCCAGGGCTTTGCGAATGCAAGGCAGATGCTTTGCCACTGAGCTACATCCCAGCCCACAGCTGTTCCTTTTTAAAAGTCTAAGTCACACCTGTAATCCTGGCTACTCAGGAAGCTAAGGGAAGAGGATCCCAAGATCATGGCCAGCCTGGGCAAGTTAGTGAGCCCGTCTCTCAAAAAAAATAAAATTAAATAAAAGGGCTGGCACAAATAAAGTGCTTCTCAGAAAAAGAAAATGCCAAAATGGGCACCAATGGAAGCCAGCTCCTCTCCCTTTTTTGGGGGGTACTAAGGATTGAACTCAGGGCCTAGTACTGTAAGCTGAGTTCGACACATGCCTGTAATCCCTGCAACTGAGGAGGGACAGGGAGGCTGAGGCAGAAGGATCACAAGTTTGCGACCAGCCTGGGCAATTTAGTGAGACCCTGAGCAACTTAGGGAGACCCTGGCTAAAAACAAAAAGGTCTGGGAGTGTGACACAGCAATAGAGGGCTTCTGGATTCAATCCCTAGTACTCCATCATCCCCAGTACTGGGGGGAAAAGAAGTCTATACAAGAAGATAAATTGTGGAAAAGTTCTTAGAAGCACTTGTGTGGGGCTGAAGAATAAGTTCTGCAGCTGGTAAAAGCCTGCCTCAGTTCCTTCATAAAAGGACACATAGCTGGATAGCCTCATTCCTTCTGTGAACCTTCCCATTTCTGCGTTTGTCATAGTGTTCCTTGATCTGCAGACTCTGTTGTTGGGGGTCCTTCTCCAGGAGGCCTCTCCACATATCATTCCCCTTACTTGATAACTGTCTCCCTTTTCATTTTTCTAGACAATTCTGTGCACCATATAGTTCATCAGTATTATGCAGAAAGATGTGTCTACTTTGGATTCAAGAGACGGTACCATTTTCTTTTTTGCTATTTATTTTTTGAGCATTTTTGGCTATCACTAAACTTCAGTCAAAATTCAGTGTAGGGCTGTAGATGTAGCTTACTTGCTTCACATGTATGAGACCCTGGGTTTGATCCTCAGCACCACAAAATAAGTGAATGAATAAATAGAACTAAAGAAAATCCCAGGTATAAGCAGTAACCTTCACTGAGTGCTTACCACATAGCAGGCATTGTGCTTCTATTGTTCTCATTTAATTTTCTTTAATTAATTCCATTGTATAGATGCTGAATCTGAAGTCAAGAGAAAATTCTGAAAGATTGGGCTGAGCAAATTACCCATTGTAATGTCCCAAAAGATAACAAAGAAAATGTAACTAGGTGTCTGGAGGAAACTCAGGGAGGGTATGTACCATTAACTTGTGGGGTAAGACAGCTTGGTTTTCTCCTCTTCTTTATGCCTTTGGCCATTTTAAAAGACCATTTCTTACATTTCTTTGTCCCTCTTGACACTCTTTCTGGGTAGATCATGTAGAAAATGTTCAGTAAATAACTGGTTGAAGTAGAAAACTAAGTTTTTTTTTCTTTGCTTGGCCCATTGTGGCCTGAGGAGGCCTGACATGGCCCCAATGTTGGTCGTTTTGTCTTTGAGTGACGTTATTGTTGGTGCTACTGTTGTTGGTCTGTTGTTCATCTGTAAAGTTTCCTGAGTGGGCTGCCCTTCACAGTGCTAGAGTTGAAGCCTCCAGGGATTGAGGATGAGCTCTTCGTGTTGTGGGACTATATATATCTTTACTGATGAATGTTCAGCCTCTGCAGCAGGTGAAGGAATCGATTGGCTAATATCTCCTTCAGCCAATCAGAGTTCTGAGTAGGCTGGGAAAATCTACATACTAGGTGACTCAAATGCAATGGATATGGTCTTGTTGGGTGCCTTGTGAACTGCTGTGCTATACAGTATGGCTGTTGGGCACAGCCTGACTTAACTGAATTCTGTCTAACACCCTGCTCCTACTATTCTCTGAACAAGGCCACCTAGCTACCTTCATGTAGGATGTATTGTGGTGACATGGAAGCCTTATGTTGCTTGCCAAGCTGAGAGCCGCTGTGCTATAGCTTTTTAATTTATTTTTTAAAAATCAATGATGTTGTATTTCTTTTATGTTTTTTGGTAGCTTTTCATTTTGATGTAATTTCTTACAAAAAATTATAAAAATAGCACAAAGAACTCTTGTATACTCAGATTCTCTGTCTGCATTTTGCCTAATATGCTGTTTTGCTTGGGAATGCACCTGAACTCCCTGCCCCACATAGATGCATAGCTATACCCTCTTCTGGAACTTCTGACAGTAATTTGTAGATGGTATGCTTCTGTGCATTTCCTCAGAACAAATTCAACATCAACACAGTGCTGTTACCTAATCTACTTTCCATGTTTAGATTTGTCCATATTTATATATGGTCTCATTAATAGCACAGATTTATTGTAAAGAAAACAACCCTGAGGTACAGGGGTGTTTTCTCAGTTACATTCCCTCAGAGAAGAGCAGAAAAGGCAGGTATTTGGGGCAGTGATTGCCAAGGATGTTAAATAATTGACTCCTTGTGTCTCTATAGAACCATTGTCAGGGCATCAAGAACCGCTCAGCAACAATGTCAGCAGAAGTGGAGACCTCTGAGGGAGTAGATGAATCTGAGAAAAAGAACTCTGTGGCCCCAGAAAAGGAAAACCATGCCAGGTGAGTACTGGGGGTTGGCAGCATCAGATCAGGTGGTCCCACCACCTTCCATGTTCAACATACCTGTATTTGTCTGCTGGAGGCACTGGGGAGGGGTATTGGGTCCTGAGCTATGGATCCTGGGATGCCTGGTTGGCACTGAAGGACTCCAAGTCCCTGGCCACTTTATCTGGGCTGAGAAAGGGTAATTAGGCAGAACTGGCTCCTTTACAGTGTCTTCCATTCCTTAAAATTTAGGATTTGGACTCTGTTTTTCCTTTCTTTTTTCCGTTGTTTTTTTTTTTTTTTTTTTTAATATTTATTTTATTGTTTGTAGGTAGACATACAATATCTTTATTTCATTTTTTAAAAAAAATATTTATTTTTTAGTTATCGGCAGACACAACATCTTTGTATGTGGTGCTGAAGATCGAACCCGGGCCGCACGCATGTCAGGCAAGCGCGCTACCCTTGAGTCACATCCCCAGCCCCTTTATTTCATTTTTTAATGTGGTGCTGAGGATCAAACCTGGTGCTTCATGTGCTTAAGAGCACTGTACTATTGAGCTACAACCCCTGCCTCCATTGGTTCTTTTTAGTTATACATGACATTAGAATCCATTTTGACTATAGTTCTACAAGCATGGAATATAGCTTGTTTTAATTCTGACCCTAGTACCTCTCCTTCTCGTTTCTCCCCACCCTTTACTTTTTTGCTCTATTGATTTTTCTGTCATTTACCCATAGTTTTTTAAAATTAATTAATTTTGGATATACATAATGGTGAGATTCACTGTGGTGAGTATTCATGTGTGTACCTAGGAAAGTTATGTTACATTCATTTCTGTTTCCAGTCCCCTTTGCCTACTCTACTGAACTTGTATTCCTCTCCTAGGACTTGAACCTCTTAACTGTTCTTTAAGGCAGGGTTTTTCTTATTGTTAGGATAAGTTCTTTCTGAGCCTTAAATTACTGGGCTCTGCTCTGTACTGTTCTTAGCCCTTTGTTAGAAGCCCTGATAAGCCTTGTCATTGGCTTCCCCAATCCTCCAGTATTAGGCATTGAACCCAGGGCCTCACATGTTAGGAAAGCACCCTACTACTGAACTACATCCCAAGCCCATCCCCACCCTTTTTGGATCCAGGAATTTAACCCAGGGGTGCTTAACCATTTAGTCACATCCCCAGCCCTTTTTTGTATTTTATTTAGAGAACGAGTCTAAGTTGTTTTAGGGCCTTGCTAAGTTGCTGGGGCTGGCTTTGAAATTGTAAGGCCAAGTTTTTTTTTTTTTTAAGATGTTGATGGACATTTAATGTGGTGCTGAGAATCAAACTCAGTGCCTCACAAGTGCTAGGCAAGCGCTCTACCACTGAGCCACAATCCCAGCCCCCAGGCCAAGTTTTTCTCACTCTAATATATGAATGTGTGAGCCCTGCCCAGATGCCATCATCTTTATGGTCATATTTTCTTCCTTGTCATCTATCAGCACAATTTCTACTATGTGATTTATATGTATGTGTATGTGGTGCTCGGGATTGAACCCAGAGCCTCTCAATTACTAGACAAGTATTTACCACTGGACTATATCCCTAGTCCTCTGCTGCTATCTTTTTTTTTTTTTTTTTTGTGGTGCTGGGGATTAAACCCATGGTCTTGTACATGCTAGGCAAGCACTTTACCAACTGAGTTATATCCCCAGTCCCCTTTTTTATTTTGAGACAAGGTTTTTCAAAGTTGCCTGGGCTGCCTCAAACTTGATTCTCTTGCCTTAGCCTCCCAAGGAGCTGGAATTATAGGCATGTGCCACTGTGTCTGGTTTTCCTGTGTGATTTTGTTAAGAAACACAAATCCAAGCACTTGGCCCCAGCCTCTCAGTTGTTTCCTTTTCATCCTCCTATGCATGGAGCCACATATAGTCCTGAAGAGACTGGACACATGGTGGTAGGAAGGCAGCAGGACTGCCTCAGAAGATCCATATTTCCACAGGGGAGCATGTTCTTGGAGAAGCCAGCAAACTGGTGGGATAAGAAGTGTGAATTTCTTTGGACACTGGGTGGCCACAGAATCAAAACGTCATTCATTTGGGTGGTTCCTAGCATAAGACACTTAGACCTAGAATCTTGTGGAGGCCACAGTCTACCTGTATGTTTCCTGAACAGACTGTCTGCTTGCCCTGTGGCCCCTGCTGTTTATGCAGAAGTATTGGAGCAGCCTCTGCCTACAGTTCAGCAAGTAGTTGCCCTGGGATCTGGACTTTTTTCTGTGATCTTTTCTGGGGAATTAGGAAGGGCTCTCACACACACATCTGATCTCTGCAGAATGGCTGACCTCTCTGAGCTTCTCAAGGAAGGGACCAAGGAAGCACATGACCGGGCAGAAAACACCCAGTTTGTCAAGGATTTCTTGAAAGGCAACATTAAGAAGGAGCTATTTAAGGTTTGTGCCCTCAGTCAGATAAGATTGGGTTCCAGATTTTCATAGTGCCCTCAGAACTATTCTGAGGGAATACCTGGGTCTTTTTCCATGTTCAGTCTTCCTTAGTGTTAAGCTGTGGTTTTCCTGGCTTAAATGGAATAACATAGTAATGTAAAGGAAGCAAAAAGTATGTGTTTCAAAGACTTCACCATATTTTTCCTTTTAGAAACACAAAAGCTTTCTGGGTGTATTAACTAATTCACTATATAAAAATGGGTCACATTTGGGTGTTGGGACTAGAAAGGGGTGTTGTGTTGGGAGTTGCCAGTTTGGCCTGCAGTTTTTTCCTGTGGTCTCCTGTCACCCCCACAGCTGGCTACAACTGCACTTTACTTCACATACTCAGCCCTTGAGGAGGAAATGGACCGCAACAAGGACCACCCAGCCTTTGCCCCCTTGTACTTCCCCACGGAGCTGCACCGGAAGGAGGCACTGACCAAGGACATGGAGTACTTCTTTGGTGAAAACTGGGAGGAGCTGGTGAAGTGCTCTGAGGCTGCCCAGAAGTATGTAGAGCGGATCCACTATATAGGGCAGAATGAGCCGGAGCTGCTGGTGGCCCATGCATACACCCGCTACATGGGGGACCTCTCAGGAGGCCAGGTGCTGAAGAAGGTGGCCCAGCGGGCACTGAAACTCCCCAGCACAGGGGAAGGGACCCAGTTCTACCTGTTTGAGCATGTGGACAATGCCCAGCAGTTCAAACAGTTCTACCGGTCCAGGATGAATGCCCTGGACCTGAATTTGAAGACCAAAGAGAGGATTGTGGAGGAGGCCAACAAGGCCTTTGAGTACAACATGCAGGTACTGCTGGGTGCATAGGTTACACTTTGATAGTGGGGGCAAATTCAGAGCTTCCTGGGAGGGCATCAGTGGCAAGAGGATAGACTGTAGTATCTTCCCTGGAGAGAGGCAATGGAACCAAATTGGTCACCAAAGGGCACGGGCCCAGTGGATAGCTTCTGGCATGGAGACCTGGCTTGGTAGAAGTTTGTGGGTAAGTGTTGGGAAGGGGAAGGCCCCAACATGAAGAGGGTGCTGAAACAGTGGGGCTGTCTTCTTCCATCTCATCACAGGATGCCAATGCCAGAATTGAGGAATAGATAATTTCCTTCTTTTTTAGCAAGGACTGCTATGAAAAGTCTTGCTTGGTAAATTCAGCTCGAGACATTATCACCAAGGATCAAGAAGAAGAATAACTATTTACAAGTAGCCTTTGGTTAGGGCTGAGCTCTTGAGGATTAATTCTGTCCCCAGCCACAGGTGGTTATTCCTCAGTATCAGCCAGGCTGAATAGTCCCCAGAAGCCCTCTACTGTGGACTCCCAGGATGGGTCTGTCCTACTGTGGGCTCTTCTCATTTCCATTTTGCTATTCCTTGCTAAAAAATGACTAGCAGCTAGAAATGGGGAAGTACTGGTGGCCTGGTAGTTTCGCTGTTCAGTGTCTTCAGGGGCAGGTGGCATGGGGTATGTTTTGATCAGTGCCCAGGGAAGACCCATCATGATTGGCGGCCTTGGGGTGCCACCAGCAAATGTGGCCACACTTCCCAGATTCCCATTAGGGAGAAGTACAGTAGTATTGCCACCTACCGGGGCTGCTAGATTATCTAGTTGGCACTGCTGAGTAAGTGCTCCTGCTCCACCTCCATTTGGGATGGGGTAGGTGGGGAGGAAATCAGCTCCAAAAGCAAAGTCTGCACAGTCCAAGATGGCTGAGTTTATCTGTGCTCCTCAGATATTCAATGAACTGGACCAGGCTGGCTCTGCTTTGGCCAGAGAGACCCTGGAGGATGGGCTCCCTGGGCACGACGGAAAGGGAGATGTACGTAAATGCCCCTTCTATGCTGCTCAGCAGGACAAAGGTAGGTTGTGGATTCCATGCTTCCCTCCTGGGACAGGTATGTCAGTGGCCCCCACTGACGCCCTGTCTCCTGTTGCACTACATGCAGGTGCCCTGGAGGGCAGCAGCTGCCCCTTCTGGACAGCCATGGCTGTGCTGAGGAAGCCCAGTCTCCAGTTCATTCTGGCTGCTGGTGTGGCCCTGGCTGCTGGACTCTTGGCCTGGTACTACATTTGAAGGACCCATCATGCCATGCTGGAGTCCTCCCAAGTGACCTCTGTCCTACCCCATTCTACCCCACTAAACTACCACCTCAGGTGACTTTTTTAAATGCTGGGTTTGAGAAAATAAGCAACCAATAAAAGCTAGATGCTAGCTCTGCCTGACAACGTCTTCTCTGTAGGCCAGATGCACACCAGGTATACAGGATATCACCCTGGCAGCAGCTGGCACAGTAGGGCAAATCCAGAACCATCTCTGCTTCATGGCTTCTGCACCTTGAGCCCTAGATATGTTCCCTTCATTCTCTATCTTCACAGTACTTGGGAAAATATGTCCTTGCCCTATTGGGAGTAAGTCCTATTAGCCAGTATGCCTGAGTTCTGTGGGGTTGAGGGGTTAAACAGTGTTGCTCAACTTCTCGGCTTCTCTTGGGGACTTGGGGGTGAGGGTGGGCTGAAACCAGGATCCCGTCCACCTCAGAGGCCCTGGGAGCTGCTCCTCAGTCAAGAGCTCTCAAAGATTTGCAAGCCTGGGCTGTTCCCTCCCCTGGTCTGTGTAAATGCTATAGCATTCAATAAAATGCACTCTGTATGTTTCTTCCTTCTTGGCACAGGGTCAGTAAAGCTATTTCCTAGACCCTAATAACCCACTGGGAAATAGGTATTGTATCCATATGGGGACGTGGACATTCTTGTCCTGAAAATCCACTATATTCTCCTCCTGACCTCATGTGCTTTTCTGACACTGTTGGTCATCTCCTAGCACCCATTCCCCAAGACAATCTCTCTTGACCACTTTTGTCACAGATATCCTAATGGCTATCTGGACCTGTGATTTTTTAACTCAAAACACTTTGAAGGTTTCTTACTTTAAAAAAAACCAAACAATTCATTGTCTCTTAAATATAAGTGTGAGGTTAAATATTTTTATTAGTAGGAATCTACCACTTGTAAAAAGTTTTATTTAAAAAAGGATTATATGGTGGTTTAAGTCTTTTTAAACTACGGACTGAAACTTACCACCTTCACATTTAACAGGCCAAGGCCAGAGCTATTCCAGAATTTGGATGCTCAGACTGTACCCTACTAACCTACAGACCATTAGTCTCAACCCAGTGGCTCTATCTGAAGTGAAAAAGAGCTACAGAGCAGGATGACATCAAGCCCAAGCTTGGGATGGGTAGACTCCAATTTGCAGGTCCCAAGGGTGAATGCCAAGGTGCCAGCATCAGAAAGAAAGGTGACTTTCAAACTGTCAAAGGCAGTTTCTGCCCTGGCCTAGTCACAGCTGGGTTCCCAGGGCAGGTCTACATAATGTTTCCCCACAGCAGTTGGGCTCAACCCCCTACCTGCCTCCTCACTACCTGTAGTCCCCCCCTCCTCAGAAAAGAAGGAAACCAGGCAAGAGCAGAGAGAGGTCCGGGGCAGGGGAGTGAAAGGGCCAATTTAATGAGAAACTACAAACTGAGACCAGGCCACGATTCACAGTGACAGGAGGCCATGCAGTGGCAGTGCGCGACCAAGAGCGGGACAGTAGCAGGAATACAGTGTCCATGTGGGTAAGTTTACAGACAAACCATTTAGGAAATAAAGACAGCTCTGGGTCTATGCCCTGGGCAAGCAAGACAGTTATCCACTAGGGCATTACCCACCACTCCTTCCTCATCCCAGCGCCATAGCTCTTTCTGTTGACGTGTCCCAAAGAGAGGGAGTAGGTACAGCAACAGCAAGTCAGGTGAGGCAAAGGGCCTAGTGCTTTCCAGGAAGAGAACTTGGGTGAAGGTGTTGTAAATTCCAGTGCCTCTAAGGGGTGGGCCCCCTTTTATCTGCCATCTGTTTCAGCTGGGACATAGCAGCTATTGGACAAGGTTGCACCCACACACAGTGAGGACACAGGGTAGACAGGACGGGCTAGGTTCATGGGCATTCCTTCTGGCCCCAGAAAATATAGGGGTTCACAGAGGTGTGGCCAGAAAGGGGGTCTGCACATCAATTCAAAGGGGGTACAGTGGGGATGAGTCACTCATGGTTACCAGGGCCATGACTTACCCAGCATCCTCCCTACCTTGTACCAGGGGTTCTTGGGCACTTGGACAGAGAGATGTCCTGGGTTTCCATACCTGAGTGCTGAGGGCCAGAGTTGGCGATCATTAACTCTGGCATGCCCCACCTCTGGCACCCTAGAGGTGCAGTGTACCCTACACCAAACCCAGGCCTTATGATCCTGTTCTGCTTGGGTCCAGATGATGCCCTACTGTCAGCCTAGCAGAAACAACTGTGGCTCCAGGTACAGCCTCTACTGCAGGACCTCAGGCTGGGACCTGCTTTGGCAGCTTATGGCCCCATGGAGAGTCAGGACTGAGCCTGGACCTTGGACGGAAATGGAAAAATAAGGACCCCTTTCCAGCTTATCTTCCGGATCAAAAACACCAAGCAAACCAGCAAAACACAAGCTCAGTGCTACTCCCCTGCCATCCACTGGCCCTTGGCCTTAAAGCCAACAGAATTTTTGCTGGAAGAGTCAGATGCTCAGAGTAGGGCAAGGAGAAGAGGACAGGACTTCCAGGGGAGGGTGGCCTAGCTTCCAACCCCAAGTGGAGGAGAAGCAACCACCGAGCACAGGGAGCGAAGCATGGGGAGGGGGCCACTGATAGGCTGGGGAGTCCGAGTTCAGCTCTGTTAGCACAAGCGCTTGTACGTGTAGATGTAGGCTTTGCAGCTGGGGCACGTGTGTGTCACATCCTTGAAGTCATTGATGAGGCAGGGGATCAAGCAGCAGCCCAGATCACACCTGAATCAGAGACAGGGAGAAAAAGGCTGATGCCTGAAGAGAAGAGGCAGAGGCAGTCTGCAGAGCCCTGGAGGTCCAACCCTGTGAACACCCCACACCTACCCCATAAAGCAGCAGAAGAAACCCAGCACGAAGTTCATCAGGCCAATCTCATAAGAGATCTTGGTGGTGATGGCCTGCTGGCAGTGGGGACACACAGTCTGCACTGGTGCGCCTTCAAAGATCTCTCCCTGCAGCACTGTCACTGTGGTGGCAGCCCCTGAAGGAACCAGGACGGTGGCTGTGTGGCCTCCAGGGCCAGGATAGGGCCCTGGTGGGTAGGGTCCAGGTGGGTAGTAGCCCATGGGTGGGTGAGGGCCTGGAGACGGGTAGAAACCTGGAGTAGCACAGAAGACAACAGAGAGGTTATGTCATTCATTGGCTGGCCACCTGCCCTAGTGGCATGAGCACAAAACCTGGGACCCAGCAACCAAGTGCAGCCTAAAGCTTCCTGTACCCTAGGGCCACAGAGTACCAGTGAAGACTTGTGGTTGGGGCTCTGTTTCAAGCGACCACATTCTCCTAGTCCTTTCTAGTCCCCACACTATGGGACCAGGATAAATGTGATAGAGAGCCAGGAACATGGACCTGACTTCCCTTTGCTCTCCCACCTCTAGCGTTTTGCTCTCCCACCTCTAGCATGAAGGGACTAGGCAGCCAGAATCAGCAGGGATGAGGGCCCTACCACAGTAGGGAAAGCCTCGCCTCTCTCCTACCCCTCTCCTACATACATGGCTTTCCCTGGTGTGTCGAGGGTCATCCCACCTTACCTGGCAGCCTGTACAAGAGCCACAGGCCCTTCCTTGGGCCTGTGGAGAGCTGCAGATAGGCAGAGATCCAGACATCTACTAGGAGCCAAGTCCCTGGTAGGAAGAAGTCCTACAGCACTGAGTCACTAGGAGCCACTGTAACTGAGGGGCCTTCCCTGAGTGCCTGTCTTCTAACCTGACAAACCCAGCACGAGGCCCTGCTACCCTGTCTCGCATCCACAGTCTGGCCCATCACCAACTGCCTACAGTGAAGGATGGACAGTGGTTGCTCTAATGATCCCAACACTCCTTCCAAACTTACCTGGAGGCATGTAGGTGCCATCCGCACTCATGTGGGGGGGGACAAAGCCAGGTTGAGGTATTGGATGACCTGGTGGCTCGTACGGTGGGGGGCCAATGTCTGCAGGGGGCAGTGGCATGCCTGGTGGGGGCTGCATCACAGCTGGGGAGGTACGGCCTAGACAGAAGCAGAAAGTGGAGGCTCAGGTGGTCAGCACATGGGCCATGCCAGATATCACTGCTTTGGGACACAGGGTGATCCTGGAGAACAAATGGTGTAGAGGTGCCAATTGCATCTGGGGAGGAGGGATTCCTACCTGGGGTGGGTGGGGCTCCACTCTTCTCCTCCAGAAGTGGGGCTGTAGGTCCCCCAGGATAAGGAGGGGGTGGCTCATTAGACATCTTTGCTGCTTCTGGACCTGGAGGGAAAACCAGACACAAACTCAGCTCCCAGTCAACCTGCTTTCCACTCAGGTTCAGGACTGTGTTGAGGGCCATTGCACAAGATGTGTCACTGTCCTCAGAGGTATCTAGCTGAGCCCTAGCACACAGGCCCTCTTTTCACAGGGTCCCTTGCTTTTGGCTCAGGTGCCCAAGCTGTCACATTCCCTTCATGCATAGCTCCCAGCTCTGGAGGCAGGGTTAGTAGGCTGGGGCTGGTGCCTTGGAGAACTCAAATCACTGGACTGCTCATCACAGGGGAGGTCCCACCTTACCCTGGGGACCAGTAGCTTAGAGCTGCCATTCTCTGTACCTTTCTAGTCACTCAGGCAAGGACAGCAGTCCTGGGGACTAGCAGTCCTGGGAAGCTGACCCAGGGCTCCACAGAAGAGCAGTCACACCTAGTCTTCCCCTTACCTACAGGCATCCATGGAGGGGCTGATCACCACTAGAGGCTGCCAGGTCCAAGGGAAAGAATTCCAGGAGATTTCTTACCTCAAACCCCTGGTACTCAGAGAAAGGAAGTGGGTCCTCAGTGGCTGGCCAGGATGGACAGGGCTCTGGAGAGCTGTTCAGGGAAGAAGCAGCACACTTAGCCTGTGAGAGCTGCTGGGCCAGGCTTGGGCACATCCCCACTCACTGTGCCACCCATAAGCCTAATCACTACACACTCTTGCCCTGCCCGACCTCACAGGTCTGATTTCTGTCCCCAAGTCCTGTGGCTGCTGGGTCCTCTGCACACCACCCCCTCCCACCAGTCTTGACAAATACATTACCCATGCAATGACTGTGAAGAGTCAGGATGATGGGATATGGGTCTGCCTAGTCTCCGGACTTTTTGGAGCCAGGAAGGAAAAATAGAATCAGTCAAATTAAACACTTTGCCTAATTTCTTTCACCAACTTCCCTGAGCACCTACTGCTTAGGTATTAGGAGAAAAGCAGGGAAGCCAGGTCTCCTTGCCTTCACTCTTACTTAGCATTATAAACGACAAACCATTAATAGCATTCTGAAATGAGACTTTCTTTTTACAAATGAGAGTAATAGTACAAACAAGGAAAAAAATTCATCGTATGCTACAACAGCATACACGGTGCAAATGGCAGGCTCAATATTTTTTCACAATGGAAATAAAAATCAAAACCAAACCCCAACATGGTGCACCTAAAGTCCCAGCTTCTAGGGAGGCTGAGCAAAGAGGATACTGGAGCCTTGGAGTTGGGAGGACAGCCTCGGAAACACTGAGACCTCTGTTTAAAAACAAACTTTGAAGAATGAAAATGCTCCTTCAGGCTGTGGTTGTAGCTTAATGGTGTGGTAGAGCATTTGCCTAGCACATGCAAGGTCCTGGCTTCCACTGCCAGCATCTCACACATACATACATCAAAACCACACTGAAATATGATTTTATATCCACAAGGTGGCTAAAATTTAGAAACATGGTAAGCAGAGAAGTTGGACCCTACACCCACGTAGCTGCAGGGCTCTGGTACTATTCAATGTCTCCTCTCCATAGCCCTGCCTGCTGTACACTGCTGCCCAGCCCTTCACACCCATATCCATTCAGCTTCCTTCCCAAACTGCAGCAGAGAATGTGGAGCAGATCCCTCATAAGGAGAGAAGTACCTGGACAGTGGCATGAAGATCTCCCAAAATCAAACACCAGTGCCCCAAGTGCCTTCCAATATAAAACCATATTAAAACTCAGACCCCAGGGCTCATGAGCTCATCTGGTATCTGGACTTCCCACAGATTTCAGGCAGATGATACAGTCTCAGCTAAAGCACAGGAAACAAGGAACATTCTTTACTGAACTCAAGTAGCAATGCTGGCTCACCTATTAAAGGGTCCAGTGAGTTGTAGCTTCACACACCCAGTGTAGGATGAGACAGGCGTCCTGAGAGAGCCCTGCAAGGGCACATGCTCCATGAGCATTTATCTCTTCCCAGACTCTTGGGGCTGCAGAAGCCCAAGAGGTGGTCTTAAGTAAGGCCATGGAGAAGGAACAATCCTGATGTCCTCAGTCAGGTGACATTCCCTGCACAAGTATTAACCCTCAGAGCAGCCCACAGGCCAGCCCTTCAGCATCTGCATTGTATCAAGAAAGACAACAAAGCTCAGTCTCCAGGGTCACACAGCCTCCCAATCAGTGTCAGATGCCCTCAAGGATTTCTTCTGAGCCTTAAATTCCTGCTCCTACCCATTTTCAGACACAGTGTTGAGGATGCTGGGAGTACCACTGCTCAGCCCTGAGGGGTGGTTCAAGGGAGCAGAGGTGCTTCCCAGAAGCTAAAGAAGTAGGGTAATATCCATAAAGGTGTAGGGGGAGGCCTGGGTCTATGAGGCCTATGGGGGCCTCATAGATCAAACTGACCATGGAACTCATTGTCTCCTTGATGGCATTTTTATTAAGAAGCCCATCCCAGAAGGAATGGTCCTGGCCTTTGCCAGAGCAGAAAAGCAGCTGTTGAGTCAGAAGGCTCCAGACTCAAGAAGGGAGAGTGTCTTAGGCACAAGAGCAGGCACTGTGGGAACTCCAAGACATGCATAAGCCTGTCTTCTCTGAGCTGTTCATTAGAATCCCTATCGCTGGCATTAATAAGTAAGTCCCTTAGAATGGGAATTTAGTGAAGTATGGGGGAAGTGGGACAAACTTAGGGGAGCCCTCAGGGGAAAGAGGGGGTGATGTGTCCAAGAAAGGGAGGCTGGACCCACTCATGGCCCTGGTCCACTGGGGGATAGAACCGGTCACCAGGGACCTATTGGCCCCTGTGCTGATGACCAACAGCCTAGCACCCACCATGCCTTTCTATAGGAAGTTATTATTAAAGACACCTGAAAAAAAGGGTACCTGTCTTTATCCCATTTCAGCTGCAATCCATCCTCCCAAAGGTGTGGCCTGATGGGGCTGGGAACTTCCCAGGGGCAAGACGCAATTCTCACCCTACCCACTGCTCCCAGACACAGGGTCAAGCACTATTCTGCAAAGCCACCCTCACATCCCACATCCCCAGTATACTGAGGACATCTGGATTCTAAATGCCATCTGCCTGTGAGGCTGGTTAAGCAGCACAGGGAGCATGCTTGGTGCAGGGTCCATCTCATAATGAAAACCTGCTCTGTACTGCAGCACTGGAGCCCAGGTCTCACTTCCCTTGCCCCTTCATGCAGTTCTGCCAAGGAATGCAGCACACTTCACCTTCACTCAGCCTGGCACTGGTCTTATGGACTCACAGAGGTTCCTGCTCCTTCTCCAGGGAGCAGCCAGTTGGAGATTTTCCCAGAGTGAGGATGTAAAAGATATTTTGAGATGCCTGCAGTAGATTTTAGGGTACACGATGGGGCCATGAAACCAATAAAAACTGCTCTACTGCACTCCCATCGCAGGCCACATGGAATGTGACTTAGTTTCAAGGAAAGTGCACAGTCTGAGGGCTGCGGTTGTGGCTCAGTGGTAGAGGGCTTGCCTAGCACATTTGAGGCACTGGGTTCCATTGATCCTCAGCACTATACCACATAAAAACAAACAAACAAACAAATGAGTGAATGAATAAAGGTACTGTTCCATTCACAAAAAAAAGATATTTAAAAGAAGATAGTACAGGGGCTGTGGCTGTGGCTAAGTGATAGTGTACTTGCCTAGCAAGTGTGAGGCACTGGGTTCGATTCTCAGCACCACATATAAATAAATAAAAGTAAAGGTTGATCAACAACTAAAAAATTAAAATAAAAATTAAAAATTAAAAAAAAAGGGTACATTGTCAGTCTTCTAAAATGGGGTCAGTTTGGCACCAAAACCTGAAACTTTACCTCCCTCTCCAACTCCCACAGGGGAAAGGATGGACCCTATGCCAGCCCTATTAATGGGAAAATGGTGAGGACAGAAAGAAATGGCATTCTGGAACCAGATAAACCTGACTTCAAATCCAAGACCTTGGGCAGGTCAGAGCCTCCAACTTCCTGTGAACTGAAACTAGGACACCTGCCTCCTGGTCCTAGTGGACCATTCCATACAGAAGGGGGGCTGCCTGTTGGGTGGATAAAAACATAAAATTAGATCATGGGGATGGATGCACAATGTGAACATATTAAAAGCACTGAACTGTACTTAATAATGAAGTTGCATTCTGAGAAACAGTGCTTACACAAGCTAAGATGGCAATGACACCACCAGACAATATAATCTGAGGGGACCCGCCTCATATATGCATACAGTCCATTGTTGACCACACATTTGTTTGTTAGGTAGCCCATAACTATACTTTGAATAGAGTATGGTTCCAGACAGGTCAGTATAGGGCAGTTCTGACTCTGGAGACAGGCAGAGGAGGGAGGGGACCCCTCATGATGTGCTGAGCTCATCTGCTCTCCTCTGGGTCTCCTGCTTCCCAGATAGGAGCCAAGTACAAGGCCTCAGGGCACTGGGCACTGACTCTGGCATCCTCCTCCATTCACTGCAGAGAGCAGTGCAATGAATCCAAGGCCAAAAACTAGGCCAATGTGCAACAGCCTGCCCGCCATGACAGGATCCTGAGAGGGTGGTAGCAGGATATAGACCTGCTAGCTACAGCAATTACAACAGAATCTGAGGGAAAACTATTCTCACTTGAAAATGTCCTATACATTGCAACCATGGGTATCAGCCATGCACCTGTGATCTGTCCCCTTGCAGAATACCACCAGCATATTTATTGCCAAGTCATTATGGAGGCAAAGTCCAGGAGTGGGGTGGGTACTCTGATGCTCCTGCCCCATTGTGATAGTCAACCTGGCTGGCTCTCCATGTATGTGTGCTCTCCTAGAGCCTGAGGATAGGCAACAGGGGATGAGGCAGAGAGATGACAGAAAAGACAAGGCCCAAAGGGATGTTCTGAAATTCCAGTTCCACAGAGTCTGCCAAAGCAGTGTTTCTCAGATTTTCTGGTCTCAGGACTCCTTTACATTTGATTACTGAGGACCACAAATAGATTTTGGTTTTTTTGAGCTATTATCTATGAATACTATATTAGAAATACAAAATGAGGAACCAGAAATAATCAACCAATCAATCATACTATTAGCATCACCACCAATATTATCAGAAAAGTCTTTAAATATCATGAAATAGGCTGGGATGTAGTTCAGTGGTAGAGTGCTTGACTTGCATGTGCAAGGCCCTGCATGATTCCCAGCACCAAAAAATAATAATAAAATAAATATCAAGAAGCTATCAAGCTTACAGTGTTAGATGTTTCCAAAATCTGATTTTCATTTGATATCTCAAATTTTATTACTGGAAATAATAATAAACTTATTACTGGCAACATATACAAAAACTTGGGGCTGGTATTGTGGCTCAGTGGTAGAGTGCTTGCCTAGCATGGGCGGGACCCAGGTTCAATCCTCAGCACCACATAAAAATAAAATGCATTGTGTTGTGTCCATCTACACCAAAAATTAAATATTAAAAAAAACATATACAAAAACAAATCCACTGTCTTTTTGAAGGAGCAGGCTTACTTTGTTCATATCCAAAGAAGTGCCACTGAATAACTAACTTTTTTTGTGTGTGGTGCTGGGGATGGAACCCAGGACCTCTCAGGCAAATACTCTACCATGGAGCTACACCCACAGCAGGTCAGTTTTTGTTTTTGCTTTTTTGTTGGGAGGAGGGAGATACTGGGCATTAAACCCAGGGCTATATGAACTATATCCCCAATCCTTTTTTAAATTTTGATACAGGGTCTCATTAAATTGCTAGGCTGGCCTTGAACTTGCAATCTTCCTCAGTCTCCCAAGTTGCTGAGATTATAGACATGCCCCACCCACCTGGCTAATAACATTTACTGCCTTTTACTGATAATGGCTTGTGTGTATATGCTGTGTGACACAAAAACAATGGCCAGCACAGGCTTTGGCAGTTTCTTTCCCATTAATTCTGCACCATCTATGGGAAAGTCAGCCAGCACATTACAAAATGTATTTTTGTATTATCATTAAAACAGTTTCAACCTCCACCCTGAGAAGTCTCAGGCAGCTCCTGGGGTTCAGTTCATATAGAGAACAAAGTGCTGAAGGAACCCCAGAATGTGAGTGCAACATTAAGGGCCTGGACAGAGGGCCAAGGCTTCGCTATCAGAGGAGCCCAGAGGGATGCCTCCGGAGGAGGTTGCACCCCAGAGAGATGCCTCCTGAGGAAGCTGCACCCCAGAGAGGTGCCTGCTGCAGCATGGAGGCTGTAGATGAGGCAAGGAGTCAAGATGTGTTTCTGCATCAACCAGAACAAATCCAGGCCCCCTCCCATTTCCTAGCTGTGACCTGTTTCTCTCATCTGCTTATATGTTGGGGTAGGAACAAAGCTTACAAGAGTGCAAAATAGGGCTGAGGATGTGGCTCAAGCGGTAGTGCACTCGCCTGGCATGCGTGCGGCCAGGGTTCGATCCTCACCACCACATACAAAAACAAAGATGTTGTGTCCGCCAATAACTAAAAAATAAATATTAAAATTCTGTCTCTCTCTCTCTCGCTTAAAAAAAAAAAAAAAAGGGTGCAAAATACTGTTTTAATGATAATACAGGGCCTGGCACAAGGAACGCTAAATAAAGAGAACCTGCTATTGTTTATTAGGAATGACTTTTTTTGGGGAGGGGTACTGGGATTGAACCCAGGGACACTATCACTAAGTTACATTCCCCAGCCCTTTTTATTTATTTTTTAAAAATGCTTTTTTAGTTGTCAATAGACCTTTATTTAATTTATTTATATGTTGTGCTGAGAATTGAACCCAGTGCCTCACACATGCTAGGCAAGAGCTTTACCACTAAGCCACAATCTCAGCCTCCCTTTTTATTTTTTGAGAGAGGGTCCCACTAAATTGCTGAGGCTGTCCTCAAACTTGTGATCCTCCTGACTCAGCCTCCCAGGTTGTTGGGATTACCAGCATGAGCCACCACACACAGGAGGGCTAATGGTTCTAAACTTAGAAGTAGTAAGACTTGCAAGCTACTTTTGCATTCCCTGTACCTAGCAGCTCTGCTTTCCTGGACAAGAGCTGTGTGCCTGCATTCTTCTTGATGACTTCTACAGGAGTGCTACCCTAGAGATAAGATGGACCTGGTGCAGCAATCCCCTGCAAAGGTGTTCACTGCATCACTGTGTTGACATCCCACCAAAGGGACTGTCAGACCCACTTAGTCTACCTTACAGTGTTACTGTATTCACCCCCTGAATGACTCTCTGAGCTACTTGCAGTGACACGGAAAGATGGTCCTGACAATGCTGAGTGAAGGAAGGATGTAAAGTAGCCTGTGATTCTACATTAGCTGCTTTCTCTGGGTATTGAGATTCGGGGTGATTTGTTTATACCTAAATACAAATACAGAAGCTTTTCCTTATGTGTGATGAGCAGCTTCTCTAAATGCTTCTTTCTCCAAAATACTCATAATTGTGCTAGATTTATGTTATTTCTCCTCAATCCAGAAAGGTGCCTCAGACTACAATCTAGTTTTACCTAGAGGAGAAAATGCTCATGGAGTGAGCCCAAGGCTGTTGGTCCTCTCTCAGAAGTTGGTGCTTGGTCTGCATGGAGGTCTTACTTCAGTTTGGTAGTACGAGTCTATTCTCTACCAGGCCACCTCCCAGTGCTCCAGGCAAACTGAGGGTCCTGCTGGACCTGTTAAGTCAATAGTCTCAAGGCTGGCCTGGGGAGTTGGCAGGCCACCTAACAGAGGACAGCAAGCAAATCCCCACAAGGACCCTGATAAAAATGAATGCAGTGAGTTTCCTGGCCTGTCAAAGGCCAGGCTAGAGCTGCACTGAACACAGCGCAGCCTCTGCACTGCCTCCTATGCTGTTCCAGAAAGCTTGTTTCTATGTCCTGCTGCTTTATACAGAAAAGGAAGGAAGAACAGATGGCAGGGGAAATGAGCAAAGGATGGGAAACAGCTACAAGTGGAACCACAACTAGCAAATAAAAAAATCAATGGCACCTGCCCACAGGCAGGAGGTGGTAACTAAGAGTCAACTAATTTTAGAAACATAAGCCTAATGAGCCATCACTTGAGCAATCAAAATGCAGCTCTGAAGAAGTTCCTACCTCTGCCTGCACTGAGCTGACACAAAATCATCTTTGGGTTGACTATTTGAACCAGCTGTCAGCTGGGTGACATCAAGACATAACATCCTGACTTTCCAGAAAGCACAAGGTTTATTCATGCCATCAAGCCATGTGGTCACAACAGTCACAGCCACCAGATGGAAGAGTTTTAATTGGGACAGAAATGCCTTTGAGCACAGGGGAGGGGCTCCGAGCCTCTAGTTAGGCCTCATCCAAGTCTCCCCATGCTGCAGGAAGAAGCAATCCCTGGGATCCCCTTTCTTTCTCCATATACTTCAGTCATCAAATATACCTGAAAACTACAGTGTACTCCCACCCCTCAGCTTTACCTCAGAACAGAGGTGGCTTTGCAACACTCAGATCTCTCATATGACAGTATTCCTTCAATCATTTTGAAGAAAACTCTGCTGGGGGAAGAACATGAACCGCAGTGACCTGTCAGCACTAGTGAGACACTCAAGTTGTAGGTGGAATTGGTAAATAAACACAAAACACTGCAGACATGGAGATCTGTAACTGTTCCTGGGCCAGGCCTCAAAATGACACTTGTTCAATGTTGCTATAAACAGCTTTTTCAAGAGTGCCTTTAAACATGCAGGAAACAGCTATGCTGCAGGGCTGATAAGAATACCTGAGTAGGGGGGCTGGGGATGTGGCTCAAGCGGTAGCGCGCTTGCCTGGCATGCGTGCGACCCGGGTTCGATCCTCAGCACCACATACAAACAAAGATGTTGTGTCCACTGAAAACTAAAAAATAAATATTGAAATTCTCTCTCTCTCAAAAAAAAAAAAAAAAAAAGAATACCTGAGGGGGGCTGGGGTTGTGGCTCAGTGGTAGAGCACCTGCCTAGCACATGTGAGGCACTGGGGTTTGACCCTCAGCCCTACATAAAAAAAATAAATAAATAAAATAAAGGCATCATGTCCATCTACAACTAAAAAAAAAAGAATGCCTGAGAGCCAGGCACAGTGGTGCACACCTGTAATCCCAGCAGCGAGGGAGGATCGTGAATTCAAAGCCAGACTCAGCAAAAGTGAGGTGCTAAGCAATTCAGAGAGACCCTGTCTCTCAATAAAATGCAAAAAGGGCTGGGGATGTGGCTCAGTGGTCGAGTGCCCCAGAGTCCAATTCCCAGTCCCCAACAACAAGAAAAAAAGAATACCTGAGAGAATGTAACCAGTTCTGGGGCACAGCAGAGCCATCCTGCTCTTGTGGCACTCAAGACTACTTGCACCTGCTCTGTGGGGTCACAGAAGCAGGGACATAGAGGTCGGTGGAGTTGCACAGGAGGAGTAGGAATGGCAGTTCTCGAGGAACTGTGAGTGGGAAGCAAAAGTACACAGTTTCATGTTATATGTAGTATATGCAAGCTTCACTAAATTCCTGTAACCTGAAGCTAACACAGGCTCAGACAAAACTGGGATTTTTTTCCTTGCAGAAGTGAGAGTGTGTGTCATGTTGGGGCTGCTATGTTTGCCCATGTGTATTTCTCTATGACTCAAGACATCTAGAAAGGGGCTGGGGTTGTGGCTCAGCAGTAGAGCGCTCATCTAGCATGTGTGAGACGCTGAGTTTTGATCCTCAGCACCACATAAAAATAAATAAAGATATTGTGTCCAACTACAACTAAAAATATGTTTTTTAAAAAAAGATATCTAGGGCTGGGGATGTTGCTCAAGTGGTGGTGTGCTCGCCTGGCATGCGTGCGGCCCGGGTTCGATCCTCAGCACCACATACAAACAAAGATGTTGTGTCCACCGAAGGCTGAAAGGTGAATATTAAAATTCTCTCTCTCTCTTAAAAAAAAAAAAAAAAAAAGATATCTAGAGACCACCTTTAAGGGCTGGAAAAGCCACCAGAGATGACTACATCTGAAGTTTCAGCTGACATTCATTTAAGTGTTACACATTAATCAAGCCCCCACCAAAGGCAGGTATGTGTGAAGTGCTGAAGACTATAGTGGGCAAAAGAAACAATAAGCAGTGCCAATGAACGGGGAGCGGGCTCTAAGGGTGGCTGTGGCTATCCCAGTTGCTCAGGGACAATGATCTGAGACAGGACCTCTACTGTCCTGCTCATGCCCAACACTATTTTCTATAGTACCATCAACCTTGTCTCTTGTCCCACATTCTCAAATGTGGGGTCTTAGGGACCAAATTGCTTCATGCAATGGAATTCCATCCCACTCATTTAGTTTATGTGGACTTCATGGCACCCAAACAAAAAGCTGAAGTAATGCTGCTGGGCCCCCCTAGCCTTACCCATTGGTGAGAATAGGGCTGCGAGGGAGCCCATTCAAGGATTTGGAGGCCATTCAAGGATTTTAAAGGACAAATGTGACCAAATGAGGTCTTTGCTCTACCAGCAACTTCAGAATCTAACCCAATAACCATGCATGTGAGAACTCAATTCTGCATTCAAAGTGAGATGCCCTTGCCAGGCACACACCTGTAATCCCAGCAGCTCAGGAGATTGAGGCAGGAGGATTAGGAGTTCAAAGCCAGCCTCACAATTTAGCAAGGCCCTAAAGCAACTCAGTGAGACCCGATTTCTAAATAAAATATCAAAAAGGGCGGGGAATGTGGCTCACTGGTTAAGCACCACTGGGTTCAATCCCTGGTAACAAACAAACAAACAAACAAACAAAGTGGATGCCCAGGACTCCAGGGTAGGACGCAGCACATGGACATTGCAAGATGAACAGCTATTAGGAACACAACTGAAATGCAGGCATGGTATATGACTTTATCCAACTAATAAACTGTGACCATTCATTAGGTGTCAACACTTTCCTAGACAGTGAAGATGAAGGAGTACCTGTCTTAATAGAACTTACTTTTATGTTGCAGGGTGGGGACTAGGGACTGTGAGACACAGAATGTAAAGCTTGTTATATAGTGAGTTGTATAGAGGAAAAAAACTTGGGAATGGAATGCTTCAGAGCTGTGTCCTAAACAGGGAAAGCTTCACTGTGCAGGGAATATTCCAGCCCAGGTTGAAGATGAGGTGAGCCATGTATGCAGTGTAGGAAGAAGGCACAGGCAATGACCCAGGAGTAGCAGCTGAATACAGCAGGTGCTGAGAGCAGGGAAGGTGAAGTAGGGAGGTGGTGGGGGGAGGGGCTGGGCTAGGTCCTCTGGCTACTTACTGCAGGACCCCACTTTTTACGTAAGCTGCGAGGCTTTTGTAGAGCTTAAGAAATCAGGCTATCCCATGAGTCTCCACTTCCTATACACTGCCTGGTATATTAATATGAGTCCTTCAAAGCTCTGCTATCAAACTGGTAAGTGCTAGAGGTGGAGAACCCTAGAGCACTTGGCCACCACCTCCAACTGGTACAGTTACTTTCTGACCTATTTGGGACCACAGAGTAAAGGGGTCACAGTGTGGCTACTCTCCAGCAAAGCTGGTAAACACACATATGTGGAGCCTGAGCCTTCAGGGATGGAGAATGCCTGGGGACTCCAAGGGCTGAGAAGTGGCCACTTGAGGCCTTCTCCCCTGAGCAGGGTAGGTTTAAGCAAAAGCAGTTTTATTCAGCAAAGAAATCACCACCCAAGTTTTCTTTTTTGTTTTTCTGTTGCACTGGGGGTCAGTGCCAGGGCTTCCCACAGGTTAGGCAAGCACTCAACCACTGAGCTACATTCTAGCCCTGTTTTTCTAAATCACTACTTATTGAGAGTTGACTTTTTTTTGTTGTAGTTGGACACAATACCTTTATTTTTTTATTTTTTTATTTTTTTTAAGAGAGAGAGGGAGAGAGAGAGAATTTTAATATTTTATTTTTTAGTTTTCGGCAGACAAAACATCTTTGTTTGTATGTGGTGCTGAGGATCGAACCCGGGCCGCACGCATGCCAGGCGACCGCGCTACCGCTTGAGCCACATCCCCAGCCCAATACTTTTATTTTTATTTATTTGTTTTTATATGGTGCTGAGGATTGAACCCAGGGCCTTGCACATGCTAGGCAAGCACTCTACCACTGAGCCACAACCCCATCCCTCAGAGTTAAGACTTTTGACTTATAAATTGAGTCAACAAGTCACTGGCTCCTCGCTAATAGTACTTACATTATGGTTCTTGCCCTCAAGGAGCCACAGATCTACCTAGGAAGCTAAGTCACCTTCAAGAAGAATTTACAAAAGATACTCAGCAAAATCAGCAGATGAGATTTTTGAGAGAAGGGCTGAGACTGGGGAGGCTTCTGGTCCTTGTGGAAAGAACTCAAGCAATCCCAGGCCTGGGGCATTAGTCACTCACATCAGGAGAACTTGAAAGTTGTGCTCAAGGGTCCAGTTTGTCCATCAGACCCACAGCTCCTGGGGGTGAAGATGGAACTTGGGGCCACTTCTCTATAGTACCAGAAACACGTGAAATATGCATTGAGCAGGTGGAGAGCACATCCAGGCTGACCACTGCTGGGATGGGGCTCCTCAGCCTCAAGGCCTATTTCAGTTCACTGGAAAACTGGACAGGCTTAAAGGAGTTCTAAACTATTTCTCTGAAACCTTGACCAGCTGGCAAATCCTACCATAGTTCAAACAGCACTCAGACCCACATTATCTCATCAGATGGTCAAGGTTGAAAGGGAAAAGTCTGGGCTTAGCCCATGTCCCAGGACTCAGTAATCTACTCCAGCTCTACTCCACTGTACTTTGGACTTCTCTAAACCATTGGAATGTTTGCTAAATAAATGAGCCTATGAGTGTGGGGTTAACCATAGTGGACTTCCTGTACTTTTCCTAATCCTAATGCCCACTACCTGTGCCCTAGGACCAGAGCACAGCCACAGCTCAGATGGATTCCACATGCTTCCTCATAAAAATGCCTTTGTTTATGGTCAAAATCAAAACAGGAAAAAATGCCATTTTTTGAATGACAATCAACTCCATGAAGCAGTAATCATAGCAGGGCTGGGGAAGCTCATGTTCCCGCCACCCCCTTCATGCCATTGTTTCAAGAGAGCTGTGTGTGTAGCCCTGCTCTGCCATTATTTGTCAACCATGTGCAAGTCACTTAGTCTGGCTGCTTCCTTAGCTGAGGCATGCTTGTATAACTATTTCCCTGGATAAGAGGTGAGAACCTGACAAGTAGGAACAACACACTTAGAAAGGGTCCCACCTTGCACAGAAATCTCATGCCCTGTTTTCCTACTTAATGTCAGTTGAAACTGTGACAACTGTTCATGTTTTCTTGAATAGGGTTAAATTCTCCTTAAATGTACCCAAATCTACTCCTGTACCCTTCCCTACCTACTCCCACCTGCTGTGGACTCCTTTTCTTCCTTTTTTTTTTTTTGTACTAGGGATTGAACCCAGGGGCACTTAACCACTAAGCCACATCCCCAGCCCTTTTTGTGTTTTATTAGAGACAGGGTCTAACTGAATTTCTTAGGGCCTCGCTAAATTACTGAGGCTGGCTTTGATCCTCCTGCTTCAGCCTCTCAAACCACTGGGATTACAGGTGTGCGCCACCATACCCTTTTCTTTTTGAAGGAAAAACTCGGACACTGTAACTAGATCTGAATTCAGGCCGAATTAACATTTATTGAACACGATATATATCACACACAGAGGTTTTACTGAACCATGAGACACTTCTTTGCAGTACGAACTGATGGTGTTGGATCACCCAATGGACAGACCAAGCAGGGGCTCACAGCACCCACAAAATCAGGAACACTAGAAAGTTGACAAGAAATGTTTTCTGGAAAAATGATCCAATATTAGCAAAAATGCATCACAGTTGCTTTCATGGAAAGTACCAGAATGTTGGAAACCCTCCCCCATTTTTGGTCCCCGAGATTAACCCAAGGGTGCTTCACCACTGACCCACATCCCCAGCCTTTTTTAAAAATTTTCAGACAAGGTCTCATCATGTTGCTTAGGACCTCACTAAGTTGTTGAGACTGGCTTTGAACTTGCAATCCTCCTGCCTCAGCCTTCTGAGCCACTGGGATTAGGTGTACACCACTGCACCCAGTGTTGTTGGACCTCTTTACCCTTTACTGCATGGCTTTGAATTGTTTATACTTTGTCAACATTAGGAAACCCTAATCTTTTCAGTGCTTACTGTGGATATAGGTCTTCTGACCAGATCAAGGTCTCTTTACCTACTATAGGTGCAATGAACAAGGCTCTGGGAAGACAACTAGCTTGTCACAAAGCTTCAAAGTCACATGGAGGGGCCTCCAATGTGGTTTGCTAACTGAGTCTACGCAGTACTGGTCCCAGAATCCATCATTATCACCAGAGCACTGCCTGATGACTCATAGTACAGAAGAGGTGGTGAGCAGACCTAGTGGACCCATAGGCTAAGGAGCCAGTCAGACCAGTGTCTCTCTGGCCCTCTGTGGGAGCTCTCTAGCAGGCCCCTGGCCTGACTCCAACTCCCCTCTGTAGCACTCTATTACAATGCAGCCTCTACTGCCTCTAAGAGATAGGATTTGGGAAATCCTGACAGGGTGGAGGTAAACACTGAAGCCTTTTATGAGGTCCTAAAAATGGATATGCTTCCATTTTATGCAATCTATTTCCAAGTCCCCTTGTGGGACAAGAAACCCCCCATCATCACTGCCAAAATAGCTCTTCTCCCCACTAAGGGCTCAAGTTCTCCCTGCATGCTACCTTCTTATCAGCATATCCTCCACATACAGGACAGGACCTTAACATAAAATGACATGACTTTAACTGCTACACATCCTGAACTGCATCCTCTCTGAGTTAAAATGTGTCATCATGCTTAGTACTGTGTTTCTGAAAGCAGAAACGAATTTTCATGAGGCTTGACTTTTCTCTCCCCCTTAAAGGAATAGGGTGAGGGATTGGTAGTTGTGGCTATGGAACCAAGTATCTGGGCCTAAGGGACTCAAAGTCATGACCTCTAATTCATCAGCACCATGTGCCTGCCAAATGTGTTACCCAGCCCTGTTCCCCTTCAGCTTAGAAAACACACATCACACCTGCAGCTTCAAACAGCAAGCTTATAGTGTACAGAGAGAGCCAAAAAAACACACAAGCTGACAACTCACTTCAGTTATTGCCAGAATGAACTGCTGGGGCACTGTCCTTTGGGACACATTCTATTCTCTTCTTCTCAAAACAATTTTGTTCCCTTAAGTATTCTTCATATATTTCATGTTTCTGCTCTTAGGATGAGTCTAGAGCCATGGCTAGCTGTTCTTAAATTTTGCAAGAGCAATATATAAAGGTCTTTCCTCATGTGAAGAAAAAACCTATACACTCCTTCGGGTCCTCAGGATTGAGAGGTTCTGTTGGTTAAAAATCAATAAGAATCCTAAGAGTCTAGTTAATGATATGCATGCTTAACTATTTGAAAAGAAAACACACTGGTGATCTACAACTTACTTCGATATGCATAAACAAAAGATGGGACTGATGGGTGGACAGATTGATGAAAAAGTAGAAAATGTTAACTGTACATTCTACATGGAGTTCATTAGCATACTCTGTAAAATTCCTTCGACTTTTCTGCATTCTAATTTTTTCCTAATGCAGGGGAGGTTGAGGTGGTCTTCTGAATGACTCTTTCCTGTTAAGAGCAGAACAATAAGAGCTGGCAGGCCTTTCCCCACTCAACTCGTGTCAGCCCCAAACAAAGTAAGAAGCAAAGTACCAAGGATAGCGGTCCTAATTTCCTAGGCACTCCCCAGCCTACATTCCCAGAATGCATACAAAAGTGATAAAAACGCTATGAATCGCCCCCCCACCGAAGGTCCTTGATCCCCCCTCTGGGACAGAGATTCTCAGTCCCATGTGCCTGAGAATTATCTGGGAGCTCATTATTTACAGATTCTCTGGGATACACCCCATAACTACAGAACGAGAATCTGGGGCTGGGACGAGCCCCAGGACCCCGTCCTTTAACAACGGCCACCGGTCGTGCTGACGCAGGATTTTCAGCCGCTCTCTTCCTTGACACCTGTGGAAAGGCCCCTAGGAACCCACCTCCACCAAGGTGCTGAACGGCCCGAGGCCAGGCCACCCGCCGCCTCCCCAATCCGCCTGCAGGAGCGCGGTGCAGAGCCAGGTCCCGACCCGCACGCGCCTGCCCGGCGGGGGAGGGCAAACGCGGCGGGCTCCCGCGGGACCGCCAAGGTCACGCGCGGGGACCCTCCCGACCCCCGTTCCTTGAGGCCACACAGCGAGGCTGCCCTCCCCTCCCCTCTCTTCCCGGTCTCCCGCAGAAAAATGGAACAACCCTCTCTTACAGAAAACGGGGAGGCGTGACGAGGGCTCACGCGAGAGGCCGCAGGGCCGGTAACCCCGGGCGCTCGGCCCCGGGAAGCTGTCGCCGCAGCTCCGCGGCCGCAACGACACCGAAACGCCTTGGGTGTCGGCAGCACCCCTAGGAGAACAGCCCCAGTCTGGCCGCCGCCCCCACCCCGCCACCTTTACCTCCGACACCTGGCGCCTGAGGCCGGCGGGACGCGGAGAAGGGCCCGGGTCCGGCCTGGCGCTCGGAGGAGCCCCTCGGCCCGCGGGCTCTGCGCGCACACCGCCCCCGTGCGCCCGGGGACCTGTGGGACCTGTAGTCCTGAAGCGGGGCCTACAGCACCCGGCAGGCACCGCGGCGGGGCGGGGCTCCGCGGCGAGGTCATCCCCCAAACCGGGGCGGGAGGCCAGCCCCCGATCTAGCGGAGAGAGATTCCCGCCGGAAGCCGTCCCCGGATGCGCAGAGGCGACTCACCGTCCCCGCGGCCCCTCAGCGGCGGCGAACGCAGCAGCAGGAACGGCCGCCTCAACAGCTGCCTGACGCGCCCCGTCAGAGGAGGCAGGTAGGTTTGGAGATGGGCCCAGGGCCCGAGGCGTCGCGGCTCGGGGCCTCGCGTGGCACGTGACGCGTCTTGGTGACGTCAGAGGGCGGAGCGCAGCTCGGCGTGGGACTGGACTCGTGGGAGGACCTCGGGCCTGTTTGTCAGCCGCTCTGGAGGCGGGAGAGTCGCGGGACCTCGCAGTTGACGCTCGCTGCCGCCCCGCCCTCGCACCTCGGCGTCGTCGATCCCTGGTTCCGCGCACTCTTGTCGGGTTAGGCGCCTTGAAACATTGTGACAGAAGTCAACCCCAACCCCAGGGCCGCGAAGGAAAGCCTAGTGGGCGGCCCCCGCGCGATTATGGGTGGTGCCTCTGGAGGGGAGCTCAGAAAAGGAGGGGATGGTGAGGAGGAGGCAGAAGTGAAAGGGCAGGGCCATTGCGGGGTGGGGACAGGCTGGAATGGGAAGGCAGGAAGCCACTCTGGTCGGCAGTGTGAGGATGCAGGAAGGTAAACTGCACCCGCACCTTGTTGGGCCTTTCCGTCGTCCCTAAAGCAAAGGGGGATAGAAAACACTGTGTCCCTGAATGCCTCCTTTCTGTTCCCCAAAACCACCAATTTAAGGGAACAGTGAGAACAAGACTGGGCCACCGTGTCCAGATACACATTATCTTGAAGGACACTGGCTTTCCCTCATGCACGCAGGGAACTAGGGCAAGTTAGTGTTATCATTAGAAAGCCACTTTCTTACATGTACACCAGGGCAGTTGCTCCTTGGGATGTAAGCAGACTAAACAAACTAATGCTAAAGATGTCACTGCTGGACTGGTGTTATAGCTTAGTGGTAGAGCGCTTGCTTACCATGTATGAGGCACTGGGTTCGATTTTCAGCACCACATATAAATAAAAAGTAAATAAAGGTCCATTGACAATTAAAATAAATATTTTAAGGGCTGGGGATGTGGCTTAAGCGGTAGCGCGCTCGCCTGGCATGCGTGCGGCCCGGGTTCCATCCTCAGCACCACATACAAAGATGTTGTGCCTGCCGAAAAACTAAAAAAAATAAATATTAAAAAATTCAAAATAAATAAATAAATAAAATAAATATTTTAAAATAACAATAAAAAATAATAAAGATGTCACTGATTCTGCAGCCTTTTATAAAACCCCTTTCTGAGTGGGTGGGTAGGACCCAGGATACTATATAAAGGATATGTGTGACTTCTCTAGCCAATTGCCATTGGACAAAACACTGAAAGAGAGGAAATACTATGAGGGACTGGCGTGCTGTCAGCCTGGCCACTGAGCTCTTCTGGGGCAGTCATGGAGCTCTTATGAATTTTCCTTAATAAATAGTCTGTCTCCCATGTTGTGTCTGGGCACTTTCTTTGACCTTTCCAAAATCTATTGCACCACCCCGGCACTGCTGGGCTGTGAACAAAACAGCCTTGTAGGCCATTGTAAGGAGTTTGGATTCTTTTTTTTAAGACAGAGAAGAGAGAGAGAATTTTTTAATATTTATTTTTTAGTTTTCGGTGGACACAACATACCCGGGCCGCAAGCATGCCAGGCGAGTGTGCTACTGCTTGAGCCACATCCCCAACCCCAGGAGTTTGGATTTTATAAATGGAATCTAAAGCCCTTGAAGAGCTGTAAGCAGTAGAATTAGTCACGCTTCATTATTCACAGATTTTATATTTGCAAATTCCCCTGCACATCCCCAAATCAATACTTTGTGGTGCTTTCTCATTTATTCTCAGCTGAAGTCAAGTAAGGGTACATACTCCAGAAAGGGGATGGAAATAGGATAGGCAGTGGATATTTAAGCTGGGGGTTTAAGGACAGGTAGAAGTTCCCCAGGTATAAGTTATGAATCAGACATACTTTCCTATGTTTATTTATGAATACATGACCAATATAACTGCACATAGTGTATAATCACAAGAATGGGAAGCTATACTCAAGGTATATATAATATGTCAAAATATATTGTACTGTCATGTACAACTAAAAAGAGCAAATAAATTTTTTTTTAATAAAAAATAAGGGGCTGGGGATATGGCTCAAGTGGTAGCACGCTCGCCTGCCATGCGTGCAGCCCGGGTTCGATCCTCAACACCACATACAAAGATGTTGTGTCCATTGAAAACTGAAAAATAAATATTAAAATCTCGCTCTCTCTCCCTTTAAAAAAATAAGGGTACACCGTCTAAAAATGTTCTTTTGGAGGTATATTTAATGCCATGTTTTTCTTATTTTTGTGCCTTTTGTTGGTGATTTGCTGCTTAAATGCCCCCGAGTGTAGGGCTGAAATGCTATCTAGTATCCCTATGCACAAGAAGGTAGTTGTTTTAGTCAGCTTTGTGTTGCTATGATCAAAACACCCAACCGGAACAGCTTAAAGGAAAAGTAGATTTGGGTCATGTATCAGAAGTTTCAGTCCATGGCCAGCCAACTCCATTGCCCAACACATCATAGGGAAAGGGCGTGTCAGAGGGAATCTGCTCCCCTCCTAGCAGCAAGGAAGCAGAAAGAAGAGCGAAAGAGCTTCGAGAAGATGCACCTTTCTAGGGCGGACCCCAAATGACGGTCCTCCTCCAGCCATGCCCCACCTGCCCACAGTTAACCACTGAGTCCATTCAAACGAGGATGGACTGATTATGTTGCAGCTCTCAAAATCCACTTTCCCTGTAGACAGTCTTGCATTAACACAGGAGCTTTTGGGGGACACCTCACATCCCAATCATAACAGTTGTGCTGTGCCTGAGAAAAATGTATGTTACATGAGCTTTGTTCAGCCTTGGCCTTGTGTTCAACTGCACTGATTCAACAATATATATTAAATAAGGTGTCTTTAAACAAAGACACTCGTAATACAAAGTTACATGTTGATTGGTTGACAAAAATTTTGTGAATGGGGAACTCTCAGGAGCCTGACCATGTATTTGCTGTAGAAACAGTGATTCAGTATTCACTGATTTCAGTGCTTGTGGCAGCTTTAAAGAATGTAACTACCTCAGTGAGGCTCCATGTATGAGTTGAGTGACATTTTAAAGGATCATTCTGATGACTGTAACTATGAGTGGCAATTAGGAAGCTGAGAGGCCAGCATGTATGTAGTTTTAAATTTTGCTACTAACCATGTTAGAAAGCATAAAAAAGAGAAGTGAAATTAATTTGAGCAGTACTGTTTAATGTAATCAAATATATGCAAAATACTGTTTCAATATTAAATCATTATATAAATATACCAATGATATATTTTACTTTTTCCCCACACTGAATTTGAAATCCTTTGTGTGTTTTATATTTACAGCATTTCTTAATGTAGGCCAGCCTCATGGAAGAGCTCAGTGGCAATATATGATGTGTACTACTGTGCTGGACAGCACAAACCTAGAATGTTCATTTATTTATTTGACTAAGCAAGGTCTTGTTTTTGGCCTGGAAATATACAAAATGGAATGAAGCCCAATTTCTTCCCAAAGTGCACACAGTCCAGCTAAGAAAACTGATATAGTAGCTTATGTTGAAGACATTGAAGTGCTTGAGAGCTTAGGGGAAGGAGTACCCAGACAAGGCTTCGTAGAGGAGGTGGACATTTAAGCTGGGAATTTAAGGACAGGTAGAAGTTCCCCAGGTGTAAGAAGTGGTGAAGGGCACTCAGGGCAGTGACAGCTGTTATGCAGAGTCATAGAGAAATGCAATGCAGTGTTCCTGGCAAGGGGCAAGCTGCTCTGTGTGGCTGGATGGAAGGGTGTGAAATGGAAGGGAAGAGGGTGAGGAAAGATGAGGGTCTTGTAGACTAGTCTATGGAATTTAGAATTGATTCAATTCAATAGGTAATGGGGAATGTTGACAATTTTGGGCAGAGTGATGTGGCTAGATTTGTGTTTTTGACAGGCCATTCAGGCAGTGTGGAGGGAGTAGAAATTTGAGGCAGAAAGACCTCTTGGGGGGGGCGGGGAAAGGACTTAAAACAGAGCCAGAGAAAAGATCCATGGAGACTAAGAAGAGGGTCAGAGGAAGGAAGGGAGCATGTAGACCAGCATGTGGCAAGAGCATCCCATGTAGTAGAGGTCAAGTAGAATGGGACACGCTTAACTTACTGTACTGGATGCTGTATTAAAATTTGCTGACCCTTCAAAGTCCACTGAGTATTAGGGATTCAAAAACCAGTGAGAGTTGGCAAGTAGGGTCAAGGACGCACAGGCTGGAGCAGGTCCCACATTCCAGCTCTGGTGATCATGACTTGCTTACTGCTTGCTCTGGACACAGTTGCCTGTGGTGAGGTATCCAAGAAGGAGGAAGTCTGTCAGGGTGAGCCCAGGCTGTCTTAGAAATGCTGTGGCTGAGCAGCATGTGCTGAGTGCTTCATAGTGGAGATGGCATCATTTGCCCTGACATCCCCAAACTTGGAGGCCTGAGAATGGCACATGGAAAGTGCACAGACAAAGGAAATTCATGACTTCAGAAGGAGGAAGACACTCTTCTGCACCAAAATGGGTACTCTGTGCTTCATTCGCACTCTTTGTCCTTTCAGCACCCCTGGCCTGTGTTCTTGCTGCTCTCATTTTTATCGTGACTGTATATACAGCTGTGCAGTCACTCCTTTGGGTGGAACACCGTGAACAGTGACATGAATGCAGCCCAGAGAGGTCTTCTTCCATTTGTGTCCTTTGGATTAGCTGCATTTGCTGCCACCTTTTCTGCCTTGGGATTAGGTTTAGGAATAACCATAACTGCTAGGATGTTGTTTTCTATCCAGATGAAAATAATTCTTAGAAACAAGACTTCTATTGAATCATCATTGAAGAGAAGGCTAAAGATTGAATTCAATATTACCAACTAGATGAAATTTTTGTTTTTCCTTATGATATGGGAAGTAAATGAAAGAACTTTAAATAGATATTTACATTGTTAAGGGTCCCTGAAAGAGATGGATTGGAGTGGCCAATAAGAGAATGCTGTCACCAGTACAACTTAACAATAGAGCAGTTGAAATGAAAAGTGAGAGTCAGAAGTGTTGGTTGTAAAGTCATAGAAGATTATACTGGTGCCTGCTGTCCTTCAACAAAATGAATCAAAGCCTTCTTCACAAGTCCTTGTGCTGAGAGACTACAAAACGGGGGATTCATTTTAGCCACAAAAGGGTTCTGGTGCTGATTGTATGGAGACAGAATTCTGGATGATTGTTTGTAGACGGTGTTTTAAGAATAAGAGGATGGAGGACTGGGGCTGGGGCTCAGCAGTAGAGCATTCTTTTAGCACATACAAGGGTTCCATCCTCAGCACCACATAAAACTAAAGAAATAAAATAAAGGTATTATGTCCAATTACAACTAAATGTGTGTGTGTGTGTGTGTGTGTGTGTATTTTTTTTTTTAAAGAATAAGGATGGTGTCGAAAAAGGTCCCTATGGGGCTGGGGTTGTGGCTCAGCGGTAGAATGCTTGCCTAGCATGTGTGAGGCCCTGAGTACGATCCTCAGCACCACATAAAAATAAATAAATAAAGATATTAAAAAAAAAAAAAAAAGGAAAGAAAAGGGTCCCTATGATGCTGAAACAGATCCAGCCCCAGAGGATGAGAAGAAAAACAACAGCCATTGTTTGAGTGAAATTATTCTTACTTAAAAAAATTGTACATATTACTAAAAGATTAAGCAACAAACCTACTCTGGTTAAGGTGTCCTTTTCCTCAAAGGTGTGCTGGTGCTGTGATTTAGGTATTTTATCACCATCTTGAAATGGAGAAGCCATTCTGCACGTGCATAGAAGTCCCTGATTTTGACCACCTCTTCCACTGAAAGGAGCAGCGTTTCTTCCAAGAGAGTCAACTGCATTTTCTCTATGGTTTTTTCCCTATGTGCTGCACACTGTGTACCTCATCTGCAGATATAGTTTTGCCAAGAGCATGTGATAATTTTCCCTCTCAGTTGATGTAGGGTATTAGGTGATATTCTGGATACTTTAGAACTTAATTTGTCAAATTCAATACAAGCTCAAATTTTATCACCTTTTTATTATTTTTTTTTGTAGTTGTAGATGGACAGCATGCCTTTATTTGTTTACTTTTACATGGTGCTGAGGATTGAGCCCAGTGCCTCACACGTGTGAGGCAAGCACTCTGCCAATGAGCTACAGCCCCAGCCCCAGCCCTCACCTATCTTTTAATAATGTAGATTTTATCATTGCAGATCAATGAATGTTCTATATAAAAAGAAGTAAAAGAACCAGAGAGAGCCCAAAATTTAGTCAGATGGAGCTGGTCCATGCCACTGGATGGCACTGTTCAAGATGTTTAATTTTTTTTTTTTATGTGTTTGTGGGTGCTCTACTACTGAGCTATGTCCCCAGCCCTGCCCCTTTTTTACACAGGGTCTTGCTAAGTTGTATTTCTTTTTTTTCTTTTAGTTGTTAATAGATCTTTATTTACTTTATTTATAGGTGGTACTGAGAATCTAATCCATTGCCTCACACATGCGAGGCAAGTGTGCTATCACTGAGCCACAGCCATAGCCCCCGCCAACTGTATTCCTAACTGTATGTTGAGCACAGACAACACCTGTTTCATAGGGCTACTCTGAGCAAGGAATGGCAAGGAAGTCACTTTCCATGATACCTGGCACATAGCTGGCACTCAGTACAAATGGTAGTTGTTATTTGTTATCCTGTGAGTAGTTTGGGCCCCAGGTCCTTCACCTCTAAAGCAGAATTGTGGCCTCCAACCTGACATTAACAGAACTTCAGGAGCACATGAGATGATTGAAGTGTGTATGCAGAAGTAAAGGCCAGTGTTCCTCCACAGGCTACATGGGCACCACACACCCAAGCAGTCCCATTCCTGGGAACATGCCCGCGAGAGTCGAGAGCATGCATCCACACAAAACCTGTGCACAGAGGCCACAGCACAAATGATCATGTTCATAGTGGCCAGAAGGTGGAAGCAGCCAGGCACAGGGCTGCATGCTTGTAATCCCAGCAGCTCGGGAAGTTAAGACATGAGGATCATGAGTTCAAAGCCAGCCTCAGCAACAGTGAGGCGATAAGCAACTCAGTGACTCCCTATCTCTAAATAAAATAAAAAATAGGGCTGGGGATGTGGCTCAGTGGTTGAGTGCCCCTGAGTTCAAACCCTGGTACCCAACCCCAGCCCTGTTAAGAAAAAGGTGGAAGCAAATGACAGACTGTGTCCTTGACCAACTTTGGTCAGTCTCCTCTGAATCCTCTTCCCAACTAGATCTTGACCTTTAGATTTAGCAAGAATCCTGCTAAGTAAATCCCACCCCTCCGACCCTCACCATCTGGCCAAACTCCTCACCCTTCCCTCCACAGCTGATGTCCGAGCACCCTAGCCTGTCTCCAGAAGATTCCTGTGTGGTTAGGTTAGCTGAGAGTCACCTACCCTCTAAACAGTGTTCCCTCAGCCAAGTCCTCCAATAGCATCCTTTCCATTGCATGGCTATAAATCGCCACTTTTCCTTGTTGTATTCAGAGTTCACCTATTTCCCTCTTTCCCTGTTGTAATAGTTTCTGAATAAAATCTGTTTTTACATTTTAACTATTGTGCAGCTCTGGTTTTCTTTGATGAATGGATAAACAAAATGTATTCCATCCATACAAGGGAATGTTGTTAAGCCATAAGAAGGAACAAAACACCAGTATAGGTACAACACTGTGAATGGACCTTGAGAACATCATGCTAGGTGCAAGTGAAGCCAGATTTACAGATAGGTTGTTAGTGTAGTTAGGTAAATCGGGTCTAATATCGAGTAAAATCAAGAATGGAGGCCATTATAGGAAATGGAGTCCAGGAAACCAGAGCAGCTCTTGGGGAAATTGAAATGTTCCCAAGGCCCAGAACCCATCCCAAGGAAATGTTAATGAAGCAGCTCCCAGCAAACATGGAGATGCTAATCCAAAAGCCCTTCCTGCCCAGATTACTCCTTTGGCCCACCTCTCCCCTACCCTTTTGGCCTTCCCATCTTCATTCCATCACTGCAAGATATCAGAACAAAGGACAAGAATGCGACAGGAATGTGGGAAAGCTGAAAGTAGACCTTATCTATAAAAGAGGGAAGACTTCCCCTTCCATGGATTCCACCTCTTGGGTCCCCTTCTTCCTCCAGGAGAAGTCTTTTCTGCTGTGCTTTAATAAAGCTTCTACTTTCCACTTGCCTTGGCGTGCTTCTCTGGTGTTATACTTCAACATTCGGGGAAGCAAGGACTCATCACCGGTAAACAGCGGTAACATATTGGAGGTCCCACCGAGATCTACCAAGGTAAGCACCTCTCCATGCTCCCCACGTCTGTCTGAGGTGCATCTTTCTCTCTCTATCTTTCTTTTTTAAAAAATATTATATATATATATATATATATATATATATGGACCTTTATTTTATTCATTTATATGTAGTGCTGAGGATTGAACCCAGTGCTTCACACATGCTGGGCAAATGCTCTACCACTGAGCCACAGCCTCAGCCCCTCTCTCTTTCTTTCTGGAGGGTGATGTGGGCACCCGATGGCTACTTAAACACAATTAGTGCAGCTGCCACTCTTCAAGACTCAGGTGAGAGGTTTCCTGGCGTAGGCAGCTCTCAATCACCTGTTCCATACAGAGCAGGCATGTTGGTTTCTGCCAAAGCCGCTTCCCACTTTTCTATCTGGGCCTGGACAACAATTGTCCCTAATCCCAATCTGCCTTGGATGCGTGGAGGTGGAGGAAGGAGTTTGGAACAAATGCAGAATTCTGGTCTGTGCTACACGCAGACGTATTCCTAGGGTTCCTTTCTCTTGAACCCCCTCCCGACAGCTCTAAGGGGTATCTAGGGTGATCGGTAGATGAATGGCACTGAGGGAAAGCCCCAATTACATTTGCCTCCATATGGGCTACACAATACTCCCAACCCCACATCCATTCCCTTCTGGATGCTCCCCTTCCTTTGCCGGTCAGAAACGCTAGCAATTCAGATTGTAGGACTGAGAAAGATATGAGACAATTAGTAAAAGGTGCCCAGGTTCCCCTCATGTGCATAGGTGACTTTCACTAGTCTGTTTTAAAATTTCCCATTTCTGCTCTGATATTTAGAATGTGCTGTGTTCTCTTTAAGCTGCTAGAGGGAGGCATTTTTAGAATCAACTCTTCCTATAGTCTCTCTGATAGAAAGCACTATATGCCTTACAACCAGTAGATATCCCTTAACCTCAGGAGATTCCTTTAGTCTATAGAGCAAAAAAGGCAACAAGAAGAGTGCACAATTCTCTTTTGCTGTGGGTTTTTAGTGGCAGGGAGGAAAGCAGTAAGCCCCTTAAGTCTGAATCCTCCCAGGGTCTCTGGCACAGGGCAAACTGGGACCCTAGCACTTTGCCAAAGGGGCCCAGAAACACCTTTGGCAAAGCAAGGTGAGAGAGGGTTTTCTGGACCATAAGGAAGCTCAAGCTTAGGGAGACATCCCTAATGAGAACAGTTTTCTCCGGTGCATGTACCTGAGTTCTGTTTTTTTTCTCTTCTCATTCAGATGGGAGCTTCTCTCTCCAATATGCTAGGTACACCACTTACCTACATATTGAAAAATTGGGATAAGTTTGACCCACAGACACTCGAGAAAAAGCACCTCATTTTCTTCTGCTGCCAGGTCTGGCCTCAATACAAACTCCCTGATGGAGAATCCTGGCCACCAGAGGGAAGTATCAATTTTAGTACAATTTTACAGCTTGATAAAAATTTGCAAAAGGGAATGGAAATGGTGTGAGGTGCCATATGTCCAGGTTTCTTTGCCCTAAGGGAAAACCCCAAATTATGCCAACAATGTAAAGTAGATTTAGCTATGATATTTGCCATGAAGAGAGAAAATCTTAAAGAATCACCTACTGAGGAGAAAGAATCAGGAGGACCCACAAAATCTCCATCAGATGTTGGTGTGCAACAGCGGCCCTCCTGTCCTCCATATCCTGGCCTCTCTGCATCTGCCCCCAATAGACAGATCAAATATATTACCTCTCCAGGAGATGCCAGGAGGAGAATTTGGACCAATCATAGTACATACCCCCTTCTCCCTTCAAGACCTAAGGCAAATAAAAACAGACTTAGGGAGATTTTCGGAGGACCCAGATAAATATATTGAGGTATTTCAAATCTGTTTGACCTCACCTGGAAAGATATTATGCTATTACTCAACCATATTTTGACTTTCAATGAGAAGGAAGCAGCCCTAAGAGCAGCTGAAGAATTTAGGGATGACGTACACCTTGCTCTTGCCCCAGCAGAACAGACTAGGAGCAAACCCAATTATCCATCCGGAGCACAGGCAGTTCCCAGAAATGATCCTGACTGGGACCCAAATGCTGAACAGGATGCTTGGAAAATTAGACATTTCCAAATGTTGGCCCTTGAGGCCCTCAGGAGAATCAAGCGAAAAGCCCGTTAACGGGCTGGGGATGTGGCTCAAGCGGTAGCGTGCTCGCTTGGCATGCGTGCGGCCCGGGTTCGATCCTCAGCACCATATACAAACAAAGATGTTGTGTCCACCGAAAAAAACTAAGAAATAAATATTAAAAAAAAAAAGCCCGTTAACTATTCTAAAGTTTCAGAAAGTATTCAGGGACCCCAGGAAAGCCGTGCTATTTTCATGGAGAAACTCAGGGAGGCAATGAGAAAACACACCACCATGGATCTTGAATCCACAGAGGGCCAAATAGTTTTATTTTTTAGTTTTTTTTAAGGCGGACACAATATCTTTATTTTATTTTTTATGTGGTACTGAGAATCAAACCCAGTGCCTCATGCATACTAGCCGAACACGATACCACTTGAGCCACAGCCCCAGACATTAGGAGGAAGTTACAAAAATTGGCATATGGCCCTGATCAATCTTTAGATAACATACTCTGACTTGCTGCTTCCATTTTTTATAATAGAGGCCAAGAGGAAAAGGAGAAAGAGTGCAGAGACAGAAAAAGTACTGAAGTGCTGGTGTTCGCTCTTAGAGGAGTAAGCTCCCAGGGTGAAAAAGGAGCAAGACAAAATGCTCCTCAATCCACAAAAGGAACTTGTTTCCATTACAGAGAGGAAGGACATTTCATACGGGATTGCCCAATAGCCAAGCAGCCACCCCAAAAGCCCTGCCCTAAATGTCAAGGCAATCACTGGAAGAGTGACTGTCCTCAGGGGCATAGGTCCTTGAAGCCAGACTCCTTCACACAGGCCTGATGGGGCCAAGGCTCAATTCTGGCTCCCGAAACTCCTATCACTGCAGGTGAGCCCTGGTACGCTTCTCTGTAGGGAGGCCAGAGGTCAATTTCCTCTTAGACACTGGCGCTAGTTATTCTGTGCTTACCTCGTACCCCCGGACCTCTTTTCTCTAATACTATAACGGTACAAGGAGTGTCTGGATGGCCTATTACCAGAAAGTTTACCCCCCACACACTGAGTTGTGAGTGGGACGGGATGATGTTTTCTCATGCATTTCCAATGGTTCCAGAATGTCCTACCCCTTTACTGGGAAGAGACTTACTTTCAAAACTTCAGACATTCATTACAATGAATTTGGGACTGCGAGGATCATTATGTTTGCCTTTATTAGAATGTAATATAAACCCTGTAGTGTGGGCTACTGAAGGCAAAATTGGATGGGCAAAAAGTGCAGTTCCAACCTAAGTAGTCTTAAAAGATCCTTCTGTCTTTCCACATCAGAGACAATATCCCCTACGCCCAGAGGCAAAAAAGGGCTTATTGAAGATCATTCAGAACCTCAAAAGACAGAAACTTTTAGTGCCCTGCCAAAGCCCATGTAACATACCCATTTTAGGAATTCAAAAACCCAATGGGGGGGGCGCTGGGGATGTGGCTCAAGTGGTAGCGCGCTCGCCTGGCATGCGTGCGGCCCCGGGTTCGATTCTCAGCACCACGTACAAACAAAGATGTGTTCGCCGATAACTAAAAAATAAATATTAAAAAATTTCTCTCGACTGGCTGCTCTGAAAAGCCATCTTTGCATTGTTCCTGGGTCCAGCTCCCCACTCGCCGCAACCACCTCCGCTGCGGACTCCGGCAGCTTTATCACCAGAGTCCCTGAACTCTAGTTTCCTTTTTAACCCACTGCATCGGATCACCGGCGTGCCCCACCATGTCAGACGCAGCCGTGGACACTAGCTCTGAAATCACCACCAAGGACTTAAAGGAGAAGAAGGAAGTTGTGGAGGAGGCATAGAATGGAAGAGACGCCCCTGCTAATGGGAATGCTAATGAGGAAAATGGGGAGCAGGAGGCTGACAATGAGGTAGATGAAGAAGAGGAAGAGGGTGGTGAGGAAGAGGAGGAGGAGGAGGAAGGTGATGGTGAGGAAGAGGATGGAGATGAAGATGAGGAGGCTGAGGCAGCTACGGGCAAACGGGCAGCTGAAGATGACGAGGATGATGATGTTGATACCAAGAAGCAGAAGACCGATGAGGATGACTAGACAGCAAAAAAGGAAAAGTTAAACTAAAAATAAAAGGCCACCGTGACCTATTCACCCTCCACTTCCCGTCTCAGAATCTAAACGTGGTCACCTTCGAGTAGAGAGGCCCGCCCGCCCGCCCACCATGGGCAGTGCCACCCGCAGATGACGTGCGCTCTTCACCACCCAACCAAAACCACAACGTGAATTTGCAAGAGGGGAGGAAAAAAGAACCAAAACTTCCAAGGCCCTGCTTTTTTTCTTAAAAGTACTTTAAAAAAGGAAAATTTGTTTGTATTTTTTATTTACATTTTATATTTTTGTACATATTGTTAGGGGTCAGCCATTTTTAATGATCTCGGATGACCAAACCAGCCTTTGGAGCGTTCTCTGTCCTACTTCTGACTTTACTTGTGGTGTGACCATGTTCATTATAATCTCAAAGGAGAAAAAAAACCTTGTAAAAAAAGCAAAAACAACAACAAAAAAACAATCTTATTCCGAGCATTCCAGTAACTTTTTTTGTGTATGTACTTTAGCTGTACTATAAGTAGTTGGTTTGTATGAGATGTTTAAAAAGGCCAAAGATAAAAAGGTTTCTTTTTTTTTTTTTCCTTTTTTTGTCTATGAAGTTGCTGTTTATTTTTTTGGCCTGTTTGATGTATGTGTGAAACAATGTTGTCCAACAATAAACCGGAATTTTATTTTGCTGAGTTGTTCTAAAATAAATAAATAAATAAATAAATAAAAATTCTCTCTCTCTCTCTCTCTCTCTCTCTCTCTCTCTCTCTCTCTCTCTCCTCTCTCACTCTCTCTTTAAAAAAAAACAAAACCCAATGGGGAATGGAGACTAGTTCAGGACCTGAGAATAATTAACAAAGCAGTTGTTCCTCTCCACCCTATAGTTCCTAACCCATACACTCTGTTATCTGAGATTCCAGCAGCTGCTGCTTGGTTTACTGTTTTAGATTTAAAGGATGCCTTTTTCTGTATACCCTTAGACTCCCAATCACAATATCTGTTTGCCTTTGAGGAACCAGATAAGCAGATCTCAATTAACTTGGACAGTATTGTCCCAAGGGTTCAGAGATAGCCCTCATTTGTTTGGCTAAACCCTAGTTAAGGATTTAACAGAGTTCAGAGATAAAACATCTCTGACTGTCCTACAATATGCAGATGACATACTTTTGTGTACCTCTACTCAAAAGTAATGTCAGGAAGCCACTAAAGAACTTTTAAACTTCTTAGCTGATAAGGGTTATAAAGTCTCAATAAAAAAGCTCAATTGTGCCAAAAACAAGTTCAATATTTAGGATTACAGCTGTCTCAAGGAACCCCGCAAACTAGGGCCAGAAAGAATAACCCCTATAGGACAGTATCCTCTACCTCAAACCATAAGACAACTTGGAGGCTTCCTAGGGATAACTGGATACTGTAGGCATTGGATCCCTGGATATGGGGAATTAGCTAAGCCTCTTTATAGCCTCCTCAGAGAGATACTGCGCCAAGGAACAACTTCCCTGATATGGGAACCAGAACACATTAAATTTTTTAAGGCATTGAAAGGGGACTTACGCCAAGCCCCTGTCCTCAGTTTACCTACTGAACAAAAATACAACCTATTTGTCACTGAGAGAGGAGGAATAGCCCTGGGAGTGGTCACACAAAATAAGGGACCAGCTCAACAGCCAGCAAACCTCCCCAATCTTAAACATAGATAGGGACTATCTGTGTTTCATTGGCATGATCATATAGCTTCACTGTTTATCCCACAAATTGGTTTAGAAGATGTGGCATGTAGAGACTTTAAACAATTATACTCAAACTGCCCTCCATGATATTGAGGAAAGTATCTCTCTCCTTAACACTGAAATAACACTTATGAGGAAGGCCATCTTACAAAACTGGATGGCTTTAGATGGCCTCACTGCAGCTCAAGGTGGTACTTGTGCCATTATTAAATCTGAATGTTGTGTTTACATCCCTGACAATTCTGGCAATGTGACAAATATCCTTAAAAATTTACATGCTCAGATAGAAGCCATGTCCTCGCCAACCTTGTCATGGGAACAATATCTTAGCTCCTGGTTTTCTGGTATTTCCTGGTGGAAAACATTGTTAGTCTCTGTTGTTGTCATTATACTCATTGGCATATTTCTACTCTGTGGCATTTATTGTTGCATTAATCTAGTTCCAGTACTAATAACTTCTTGTTTCTCTTATAGACCACTCATCACTCAAATGGCCCTCCAGCCTGTTACTTCTCAATCAGACTTCTATCATGGACCACTCGATAGACCCGATTTTTAAAAAAGGGGGACTCCAAAACTGTGTGCTCAACACCACCCGCTTTCAGCTTGAAGAAGCCAGAACGGTCATCGCCTCCTTTCCTTACAGCAGTAAGGAGTTCCCAAAATTAGAGGGGGGAATGAAGCCAGATTTACAGATAGGTAGTTAGTGTAGTTAGGTAAATCAGGTCTAATATCAAGTAAAATCAAGAATGGAGGCCATTATAGAAAATGGAGTCCAGGAAACCAGAGCAGCTCTTGGGGAAATTGAAATGTCCCCAAGGCCCAGAGCCCATCTCAAGGAAATGTTAATGAAGCAGCTCCCAGCAAACATGGAGATGCTAATCCAAAAGCCCTTCCTGTCCAGATTACTCTTTCAGCCCACCTGTCCCCCACCCTTTGGGCCTTCCCATCTTCATTCCATCACTGCAAGATATCAGAACAAAGACAGGAATGCGACAGGAATGTGGGAAAGCTGAAAGTAGACCTTAGCTACTTCCCTTCCACGGATTCCACCTCTTGGGTCCCCTTCTTCCTCCTGGAGAAGTCTTTTCTGCTGTGCTTTAATAAAGCTTTTACTTTCCACTTTAAACTTGCGTGCTTCTCTGGTGTTATGCTTCAACATTCGGGGAAGCAGGGACTTGTCATCGGTAAACAGCTGTAACACAAGGAGCTGGTCAGAAAGGCCACGTGGTAAACAGCTGTAACATAAGGAGCTGGTCAGAAAGGCCACGTGTTGTCGGATTCCATTTGTATCATATGTCCAGAATAGAGACAAAAAGATCAGTGGCTACCTAAGGCCAGGAACTTCAGGGGAAATGGGGTAAGTCTAAGAGGTGCAGGCTTTCTTTTTAGATTGGTAAAAACTTTTTAAATTGATCGTAATGGTGGTGCATATATCTGCACACCCTGAAAGCCATCTCATTCTACATTCTAAACAGGTGAACTGAAATGTGAATCATGTTGTAATATAGCTGTTACCAGAAAGAGGGGGATGAAGCCATACTAAAAGCAATTCAGGAAGAATTCAGTCACAATGAAATAACAAAGGAAGGGCTAGCATATCCTTACAAAGATAGGGCCACGTATTTGTGTCACTTGCTCTGGAATCCTCCCTGTGCGTACCTGAGATCAGGAGCCCATGACTGTCCCTGAGGGATCATTTCAGCCTCAAAATGTATCTGTTTGTCTCACCTTTTCCTGGAGAACATCGGAACGCAGCTTCTTTTACGTCACCAGCCTTCTCCCCTGGCACCCGAGCCTCGCCCCTATCCTCAGGCATGTGCTGCAAAGCCAACTGCCTTTTATTTTTAGTCCAGATTGTACTAAAACTGGGGCAGCATTATGCCAGGGCCCAGCACACCTTTAGTGACAGGTGCCTTGGCACTCAGTAGCCTGCCACCTGAAGCTCATCCTGGTGCCACTGGACAAACACCCCTTGCCCTCAGCAGGGCTGGCCTGCCCTATCCCAGACACCTTTTCCTGTCTGCTCCTAGGTTGTGCAGAAGCGGCCCAGGAGTGGGGAAGCAAGGCCCTGTGTCTTCCTGACACTAGCACCCTCTGCTGGCTGCAAGGCTCCCCTTGCCTTTCCTGGCCCGATAGTCCCAGGGGTGATAGGTACCCTCTTAATTTACTTCTTTAGTCTAAAGTTAAAATTAGGCCTGAGTGTTATGCTGGGACTCCACAAGGAAAAGTGCACACAAGTGTTGGGTTTGGTGAGTTTCACAAGCCCACTCACTGGTGCCCCCGCACCCGGTCAGACCCCCCACCCCCCACCCTTCAGTCTCCTCTGTGATTTGTTTTAGTCAGCTTTTTCAACACTGTGACCAAAAGACCTGACAAGGACAACATAGAGGAGGAAAAGTTTATTTGAGCTCATGGTTTCAGAGGTGTCACTCTGTAGAAGGCCACCTTCATTGCTCTGGGCCTAGGTGAGGCAGAGCATGGTGGTGGAAGGGTGACATGGCGACCAGGAACCAGAGACTCCCCTCACCTTAGATAAAACACAAACCTTGAGGGCAGCCCCAGTGGCACTCCTCCAGCCTCAGTGAGCTGCCTTGTACCCTGGCCTGGAGAGCAGCAAGGGTGGTGAGGAGCAGGCACACCTGGGGTCTGCTGTGGCTGGTCCCGCCTCTCTACAGAGGTAAACTTCATATAGGTTCTTCGTGGAATGAAAGGAGGTGTCTATGCAAAGTGCCTGGCTCCATACTTGCCAGAAAGTGCTCAAAATGGGCATAAGATTTTGTCTGAGGCGTTCAAGCTAATGATGCATCAGGTTGATGGGGGTGGGTGAGGAAGTCTCACACTCAGGCCAGTTCCTTTCATACCCAGTGCAGGACACGGAAGGAGCCCACCAAAGTCGAGTCAGCAACCCCCCGGGGAAGCTGCAGTGTGGGTTCAACAGTAGAGTTGTAGCAGTTCCTGAGACTTGACAAGAACAGTGCTCCTGTCAGGAGTGTGTGTGGTTTGGTGAATTTCCAGACTGACCATACCCCAGCAACTCTGCTTCATTTTCTCTTTCAAGCCTTGAGGTCACCTGAGGACAACCACTCTCCTGACTTCTCGCACCAAAGATTAGCTTTCTCCATCTTTGTACTTTTGACAGCAATGGATTCATGCAGTGTGAACTCATTTGAATATAGCAACTTCTGCCAATTTCATAGCTGGGAAAGTCATCCCTATTGTGGCATGCCATTGTCAATGTGCATTTTCATTGCTGTCTAATAATCCATTGTGTGAATGTGACAGTTGTCTGTTTGCTGTTCCCAGGCATCTGGGTGGTCCTAGGTGAGGTTTTAAGGCTGCTGTGAATAGTCTGTCACAAATACTCCAGCACATGGTATGTGAATATTTCTGTGGGTACCCATCTAGGGATGTGGTGGCTGGGTCATAAGGTGTGTGTTTATTCCATTTTGTAGAGCTTGACAACAAGTTTTCCAGAGCAGCTCTGCCAGTTTACACTCTCCCAGAACATATGAGGGTTCTGCTTTTCATATACTTGCCAACCTTTGGCATTTCTGGATCTTCAAATATAAATAAATAGTAAGGTTTTCTAACAGAAACATGAATGACCAAATTTATTTAATAACATTTCTATTATTAATATGGCCCGTGAGAGTTGACAGCTCCTTTGGAGCTATCATCCAGTTAGTAAATGTTTCCTGAGCACCTACCATGTGCTGGGCTGTGTTCTAGGACTAGAAAATAGAGAAAGGTCTCTGCCCTGAATGAGCTCCAGAAACACCCTCCTTTCAGACCTCAACCCAGGTGTCCCCTCCACAGAGGGGGCTCCCTGAGCATTTGCAGCATGGCCACTGTCTCATTGTCCACTTGGTTATCATCACAGCACTTACCATCACCTGTGGGTCTTTATTTACATTTTCACCTATTTGCTGTATCTCTCCTTGGTGAGGGCAGGAATTCTGATTTTCCCTAGCCCTTAGAACAGTTTCTGGTGCTGGTCAACCCTCAGTACATGTTTATGCAATGAATGATGATTAAGAGAATGATTGGCAGGGTGACAGCTGAGACTTTGAGTCCAAGTCCTAGCCCTGCTACTTCTTCACCATATGAACCTCAATAAATCACTTAAATTTTTAAATTTCCTCATCTATAAAACAAGGGTGGAGTAGTAGAAGAAAGAATTGGCAAGCATGAAGTTAGATTGATAGGGATTTTGCAACCCAAAGAAGAGAGGGAAAATAGAATGAATTTAAATTAATGGATCCTGCTGCGCCCAGTGGTGCATGCCTAGAATCCCAGCAGCCCAGGAAGCTGAGATGGGAAAAACACAAGTTCAAAGCTAGCCACGGCAAAAATGAGGTGCTAAGCAACTTGGTGAGACCCTGTCTCTAAATAAAAATACAAAATAGGACTGGGGATGAGGCTCAGTGGTCAAGTGCCCCCGAATGCAATCCCCGATACGAAAGAAAGAAAGAAAAAAGACTGAAAACTTCCCAAAATTATTTTTAAGAAAATCACCACAATGGGGCTGGGGTTGTGGCTCAGTGGTAGAGCACTTGCCGAGCATGCATGAGGCACCATGTTTGATCCCGGCACCAAAATAAATAAATAATAAAAATAAAGGTATGTGTCCACCTACAACTAAATACACACACACACACACACACACACACACACACACACACATAGTTTTTTTCTTTTGAGCACCACATTAATCTGCACATTCAAGAATCTCTGAAGTAGGATAATGTGCAAAAATGAATGGGAAGACTTGAACCCTCCAGGGCTGTAAACTAGTCCTCATGGCTACTCCAGAATGTCAGGAGAGCACCTGCAGGTTCTTCTTGGAGACCCCAGGCAGGCCCATTGTGGCTCAGGCTGAGCAGGGGTGTGTTCCCACCCCACTGGACTAGCTGGAATTTGTAGTCAGATGCAGCAAAGCCAACTCTGGGGCTTGGGTTATGGCTCAGTGTTAGAGCTCTTGCCTAGCATGTGTGAGGCACTGGGTTCAATCCTCAGAACCACAAATAAATTTTTAAAAAATAAAGGTCCATCAATAAATATATATGCATATATTATATATATAAAGCCAATTCTGCTGACAAGAAATCTACGGAGAGGATATGGGGTAGCAGGGTTGTTGTTGAGAGGGCTGGAGCCCTCACATTTCCTTTCTGTTTTACACACTATGGTGACATTGGGCCCAGCTGGATAGTCCAGCATCCTTCCAGTCTCCAGATCCTTGATTTCATCACATCTCAGTTACCTTCAGCCACAACCACCAGGAGCCCACCTGTGGTTGGACAAATTTACATTTATTGACCCATTGCATCAAGGAAGCACACCGTGAGAGTGTTCTGGAGGGAGGGAAACCCACCCTCAATAGTACCAGACAGCCAGATACCCAACACTGACCCTGGACAGGTGTGACTGACATAGTTCATTAGTCACACACACTCAGCCCAGTGAAGGACACTGCAGGTCCCAGTCGGGATCCACTGGGGAGCAGAGGGAACCAGCAGGGCTTGTGGGAAGTGTGGGCTCTGTAATGACGAAGAGGTTGGGTGCCCATAGTTCCCTCAGGAAGGTATGATTGGTTGGTTTGAATATTTCTGAGGCCTGGCAGGGAGGTGACACCCCCAAGATAAGGACCAGGAGGGTGCCACTGCTCTGGGGGCTGGAGGAGCTAGCCAGGCGGGAGCCTTCCCCACCAGGTGAGGCGGATCTGTCAGGAGCAGGAGAACTCAAGGGCCCAGTGTGACCCAAACATGTCACTTGAAATTTTTTTTTAATATTTATTTTTTAGTTGTAGTTGTACACAATACCTTTATTTGAACCTAGGGCCCCACACTAGGCGAGTGCTTTGCCGCTGAGCCACAAGTGCAGCCCTGAATTTTTTTTTTTTTCAACAATCCTAATTGGCTTCATTTTTAATTTTAAAATCAGGTAACACTTCATTCCATAAAACAGAATCAGTTTTCCTATGAGCCAAGCACTCATCAAAAATAATTTGATGAGTTAACATCAGATTATTTATTTTTCTTACACAAAAAAAAAAGACAAGGGAACTTCACTATTTTGCCAGTTGAGAATGGCTGTCTCCCTCCAATCCAGATTTTTCTTGGAGGACCAGATGTGTCAGCTTGGTTTGATTAACTCCATGTTGTTGGCCCCCCCACCGCACCCCAAATACTGTCTCTGTTGAAAAACTGGCTTCACAAAGAAGGTGGCAGCAGGAAAATTTCAGAATCCAAAGCTTAAAAATAAGTCTTGGGCAGTGTGGGGTTATTTTCTGTCTCTGGGGGGCATCATCTGGTGTCCGAGGCCTGGGGACAGAGGCAAAGTTCTCAGCCGCCCATCTAGAAGATGTCACTCTCAGTAGCGTCTGGTGTCCTGGCCTGTGCTCGCCCAGGATGATGGTGGGTAAGGAGCAGCAGGTCACAGGGGCCTCCTGAGACTCTGGGAGACAGAACTCTCCCTGGGCAGACCCCAGGACTGAGGGTCAGCGGCCAGGGGAGAATCAACGACTGTCCCCACCTGTGGTCCCGGAGGTCCTGGGGCAGGGATGCGGGAGGCAGCCAGTGTCACAAGACATCCCTGTCCCCAGCCAGGCCGGGCGCCTGGCTAAATGAGGAGAAAAGTGGTGTCCCTCCTCAGGGCCTGGCCCCTGCGCCTGGTCTCACTTCTTCCCTGGCACCTCCTGGAAGGGGAGGAAGTGACATCCGGGGGAAGGCCGGGAAGTGAGGCCACCATCACATTCAAGTTCAGGGTGCGACAGCTTAGTCTGCCCCCCAACAGGCCCCATACTCCGCTCCTCTTCGTGGACCACGTCCCTTCTGAGAGTCACGCCCTGCCCTTCATAGGCACAAGGACCCAGAAGTTCCAGAGACACGTCCATGTTTAGGCCCTCGGATCCGGAAATGTCTAAAGTGTCCGTGTTTAGGCCCCTGGATCCCGAAGCTCCTCAGATATCCATGTTTAGGCCCCTGGATCCTGAGGTTCCAAAGGTACACGTCCATGTTTAGGCACCCGGATCCGGAAGTTCCTTGGGCACACATCCATGTTTAGGCTGAAGTATCCAGAAGTGCCTCAGATGCACGTCCATGTTTAGGCTCTAGGACCGGAAGTTCCTCAGGTGTCCATGTTTGGGCAGCCGGATCCGGAAGTTCCTCAGGTGCATTTCCATGTTTAAGCCCCCTGATCCGGAAGTTCCTCAGTCCTCCATGTTTAGGCCCATGGATCCAGAGGTTCCTCGGGTGCACGTCCATGTTTAGGCCCCTGGATCTGGAAGTTCCTTGGTGCAAGTCCATGTTTAAGCCCCCGGATCCGGAAATTCCTCAGGTATCCATGTTTAGGCTCTGGGATCCAGAAGTGCCTTAGGCGTTCATGTTTAGGCCCCCAGACCCAGAAATTCCTCAGGTGCACGTCCATCTTTGGGCTCTCGGATCCGTAAGTTCCTCAAACCTCCATGTTTAGGACGTAGCATCCGGAAGTTCCTCAGGCACACGTCCATGTTTAGGCCCCCAGATCCAGAAGTTCCTCAGTTGCACGTCCAAGTTTAGCCTCTAGGATCCAGAAGTTCCTTTGGTGCACATCCATGTTGAGACTGTAGGATGCGGAAGTTCCTCAGGCGCACGTTCATGTTTAAGCCCCAGGATCAGGAAGTTCATTGGGTTCACGTCCATGTTTAAGCCACCGCCCCCGCCTCCGGAAGTTCCTCAGGCATCCATGTTAGGCTCTAGGATCCGGAAGTGCCTCAGGTGTCCATGTTTAGGCCCTAGGATCCGGAAGTTCCTCAGGTGCATGTCCATGTTTAAGCCCCCTGATCCGGAAGTTCCTCAGTCCTCCATGTTTAGGCCGTAGCATCTGGAAGTTCCTCAGGCGCACGTACATGTTTAGGATCTGGAAGTTCCTTTGGTGCACGTCCATGTTTAGGCTCTAGGATCTGGAAGTTCCTCAGGCATCCATATTTAGGACCCTGGGTCCGGATGTTCCTCAGGTGTCCATGTTTAGGCTCTAGGATCCGGAAGTTCCTCAGTCCTCCATGTTTAGGCCGTAGCATCTGCCAGCCCTGAATTTTTTAAAAAATATTATTCTTAAGTTTTAGGTGGACACAATATCTTTATTTTACATTTATGTGGTGCTGAGGATCGAACCCAGGGCTTCGTGCATGCTAGGTGAGCACACTACCACTGAGCCCCAGCCCCTTGAATTTTTTTGGTCCTATAACACAGTGGGGATCCTAGAGGTGTTAATAAGAGGGCATATGATGGTCAGTTTTAGGGGACAACTTGGCTGAAAAAATTAAGGAATAGTTAGAAAAAGACATTATTTCTGAGGATGCTTCCAGAGATTAGTGGGTGAGCCTGAGCCGGGTAGGTGGGGAAAACCTGCCGTTAATGCGGGTGAGCACCATCCAACCTGCCAGGGCCCACAGAGAACAAAAATATAGGAAAAAGGCCAAGTATCCATTTGTGTAACTTAGACACTGGTCACGTTCTTCCCTTCCTGACCTTGGACACAAGCACATCCTGGAGCCCAAAGGCAGGAGAGAGGACTTACTCCTGTGTGACACCCCCACCCCGGGCCTTTGGCCTTGTACTGAGAGTTACACCATTGGTTTCCCTGGTTCTGAGGCCTTTGGACCTAGCCTGAGCCATGCTCACCACATCCCAGGGTCTCTAGTGTGTATATGGCCTGCAGTGGGACTTCTCAACCTCCATCATGACAATTCCCCTGACACGTGCCTTCTCACGTGTCTGTGAGAGTGTATGATGTTGGTTCTGTCTCTGGAGAACACTGACTAATCTAGCAGTTAGGATCAGGTCCATGGTAGGTGGTTTGGGGGGTGTTTGAGGAAGTCAAACTCTGCTTTCCAGAGTTCCTTCAGGGAAGCCAGCAAGGTTGGTCTTTAGCCAGTGGGAATCCTGAGCAGGCCATCTTGCATGCTGTGCACCAGGAATGTGAGGTTGCAGGGGGGCATTGAATGGAGGAACTTCCCTGCAGGCTTCACTAGAAGATGGGGACAAGCAGACTGCTGTTGGGACCCAGAACTGACCCAGCAGAGCCTGACTGTAACAGGACCCAACAAAGCCTCCTCACCCTGCAGCCACTGGCTTCTAGCCATGCCTTCAGACTCAGAACAGGACTGAGACTCTGATTAGAACTGGGGTCTTACTGAGCCCCAGCTCATGTGGGGAGCAGAGCAGGGTTCAGCAAGGGCGATATCATCCAGGAAGACAGGGACATGCAGGACAGACCAAATGATGCCCACTCACCTCCCTGCTCTCCCCTTCCAGAAACTGGAGCAGCTAGGTGTGCGTTTGGCCCTGCCAAGAAACCAGCTTAGTTCTTCAGACTCTTCTCTCTATGTCCTCTTTTCTTAAAACCTAGGCCTTCCTGACTCCAAGAAATCTGTCTTCTGATTCCAGAGACTTCTGAGATGCGTGCTGCCGCTCCCTCACTTCCCTGCATACCTCTTGGAAAGGGCCATCAGCCTTACACAAGCAGAGGGCTGGAATGAAGGGTTGCCTGTTCACTATTCAGGTAGTCATTAAATATTAATGGAGTTCCTATTTGGGCGTGGCTCACCCAGGAGCACCACCTGCTCCTGGCTCTCGGAAGCATGCCCATTTGACCATGTTCTCTGGTGTCCTAGCAACCAGAAAATCAGATCTGATCTCTGGCCAGGACAGAGGCCATTCTTCCCTGACCACTGTGACTCTCTGCCTTCCGAGCCTCTGAAGACCTGCTTGTGCAGCTCTTTGACCACAGGAAGCCACCACTTGTCCCCAAGGATTCCAAGAAGCCTAGCCGCACCAACCCAGCCCGGCAAGATGAGCTTCTCACTCACATTCATGGAACTGACCAACATTGCCATACCACAGTGCGGGGTGGTGAATTTCAGGGCCCTGCACCTCCTGATCAAGGGCATTCTGGAGCACATTCAAATGGCTGAGCTCAAGAAGGAACTCTCGGGGGATGAGGACTTCCTCCAGACCTCGCAGGTCGTGGTTGTGCCTGGGGAAGGAGATTCCCAGCCTGTAATCAACCCCATGAAGCGACTCAGCAACGTCTTTGACGGTGTGGTGACCCGCCTCGACAGGATAGAGAATCAACTGGCTGGGTTGCAGGACCTGCCCTCCACTGCCCAGCTGCTGGAGGGCAGCCAGGGGACCAAACGGCCTGCCGAGGACCTGTGGCATCTCATCAAGCTCCGAAAGATGGTGGAGGGCAATGAAGAAGCCATGGCCAAGGTAAAAGCCCAGCTGTAGAAGCCTCTCAGCCCCTGTGCGCTCCTCCCAAGCATGCCGCTCCCTGTTTCTTCATGGTGGGCATCCCTTTACAGAGGGAGGGTAGAGCCAGACCTTGGAGTCTGGCAGAATCAAAACTCCCAAGATCGCATCCTTGTCAAGTACTGAGGAAAGGAGCTGGACACAAACAGACACATGCTGTATTATTCCATTTATACAGAATATCCACAATAGGCCAGTTTCCAGGGCTGGTGGGGTGGGCGTGGCTGCTTTGTGGGTGGAGGGTCTCAGTAACTTCGTGAGGCAATTACCACGTGCCAGGTGGACTAAATGCTGTGCATCTGATAGGTCCTTTAAGCGTTGTAGTAACTTCAGGAGGCAGGTAGTCTAGTTTTCAGGTGAGAAGACAGTGGCACCGAGTGGTTTTGTAACCTACTTGAGGTCAGTGTTACAAAACGGAGAAGCCGGTAGAAAACTGGGCAGTGTGGGTTTGTGAGTAGCAGGCAGCACAGCCTCTTGCCAGCCAGAAAGGGTGGGGTTGGTCATAGTCAGTAATAGTCGATAGTGGTTTCCTCCCAGGTAGGAGCAAGAATTCACACTGGATGAGAGTGCCCAGGAAGTGTTTAGCACGGAGTTCAACATATTTTAGGTGCCCAGTCCGTTTATTGAGATTTGACTTGAGCAGGGAAAGAGGTGGGCTGAAGTCTCAGCAAGTCAGCCAGCCCAGGGCCCTGCAGGATATGAGGACCTGAGCTCTGGGTTTGTGGGAGGGAGGAAGAGTCCAGTCTGGCCAAGCCTGGGCCCTGTCAGGCAAGAGGGGCAGAGCGGTGCAGGGAGGAACCACAAGCCATGTGCTGAATGGAGGGAGGGGGCCAGCACAGAGGCCTGGAGCTGCCTCTGATTGATTCCAATTCTAATTGATTCCAATTACATGAAATGGCCAGGAGGGGCACGTCCGCAGGCAGAAATGGGATGAGCGCTGTTGGAAAGGAGAGAGGGAGTGGTTTGCTAATGGAGACAGGATTTTCTTTCAGGGGAACAAAATGTCTTGGAAGTAAGGAGCGTTGACAGTCATAACTTCTGTCTGTATCAAGTGCCCTGGGATCACACTCTTTAATATTGTTATGTGTTTTTTACCACATGAAAAGCAGGTTGGCAGAATTCATTTAAAAAACCCCATGACCTAACTAAATGCTGTCTATAAGAGATGAGCTCTCAGTTTGGAGACACCAGAGGTTGAAGTTTTATGGAAGCAGATATCCCACATCAACAGGAATGGAGCAGAGCTGGTAAGGCTGGGCCACAGCAGGCACTTGGGCTTAGACACCAGTGCTAGCCAGGAGCAGTACACACGCATGGAGTCCCAGCACTCCGAAGGCCGATGCAGGAGGCTCATTGGAGCCAATGAGTTCATGATGAGCCTGGGCAAAGTAGTGAGACTCGTCTCAAAAAAAGGAAAAATGCTTCTAGAGGCAAGTCTGCCGAGGGCAGCAGAGGGGCTCACAGGTAGGTGGACACAGCACGTGAGGTGCCAGGCCTGCAGAGCAGCCTGCCCCCAGTCTGCCTTGATGGATGAAGACTTCTAGAGCTCTTGAATGTCCCGAGCACTGAACAGGGTCACCTGCTCAGCTCATGAAAGGGCTCGTGAACAGGTTTGGACTTGACCATGCAGCCCTTAGGGGCCTGTTTGTACAGATAAGGAATGTCCCTGCCGTTGGAAAGTCATTGCAATGACTTACCACAGCGACCCATTGAAGGGGGTTGCCATGGTAGCTGGTTCTAGAGCAAGCTGCTTAGCTAAGTGTCTGTACCCATCAGCCAGTGAGGCTGGCAAACCAAACGCTGTGTTGATGCCCTGGGCCACCTGGACTGCACCTTGGCAGCCCCTTGCTCTGGGCTGATTGTGCCAGTGTCCTCTGCTGCCCTTACTGGGCACCCCCAAGAGGCACAGGCCAAAAATGGAGAATCAGAAGTCTGCTGGTCTCAGCACCCACCCCAAACAGAGCACATAGTGCTTGGGAAACAAGGGCAGACACCAGGAGGGGGGAAGGCCTCTTGGCAGCAAGCGGACTGGGATCCATAGGCATGGTCCAAGGACTGGCTCTGTTGGTCAACACACCACCAGATTTGAGGATTTGTGCCCCACTGCAAGTTGTTATTAAGGGTTAGATTGCAAGGCTTCTCAGCACTATTGACATTTGGGCTGAGTAATTCCTATGGCTTGTGTTCTGTGTATTGTAGAAGGTCAGGCAGCACCCCCGGCCTCTGCCCAGTGACACCAGCAGCACCCTGTGTTGTGACAAACCAAAGTCTGTCCTCCAGTCATTGCCAGATGCTACTGCCCCATTTGAGACTTCTGGATTAGAAAGCCTGGGCTCCCCAGCCTGGCAGAGTGGTGGTGTCTATAACCCATAACTCAGGAGCCCGAGGTAGGAGAACTGTGAGTTCAAGCCAGCCTGGGCTACTTAGTGAGACCCTGTCTCAAAGGAAAGAATAACAAGGGTTTGGCATATGACTCAGTGGTGGAGCACCCTGGGTTCAACCAAAAAAAAAAAAAAAAAAGCCCCGCCCCCCCCCCAAAAAAAAAAAGAAAAACAATACTGGAGGCTCCTAGCTCAGCCTGGTTGTCCTCTAACCTCCAGCTGGTTGCAGAGGAAACCCAGCTTGCCCCTTGGTGGCTGTGCACTAGCTCCTCCTAGTGAGACTTTACAGAACTGCAGGTTCCCAGGTTCCTCCCTGATTGGGTTTCTACATGTGGTAGACAAGCAGCCTGAGCGGCCCCGCTTGCCTGGTTGAGGTCTTGGTTTTCTCATCTGTAATGATAATCCCTGGTGGCCAGCCACAGGGGAAGATGAAGGATGCTGTGAGCTATTATTAAGACTGTTCTGTGTAATGCTGCTTTCATAAAGTTGTGGGTCCAACATGTTGTTGCTTGTTTATTTCAGAACTACTATCTACTGACAATTACCAAGTTGGGTTCCATACTTTGTCTATTGTTAATTGTGCTGCTATAAACTTGGGTATGCATGTATCAATGTAGTATGACTTTGATTCTTTAGGATAAAACTGAGGAATGGTATAGCTGAGTCCTATGGTAGTTCCATGCCTAGTCTTTTTTTTTTTTTTTTTTTTTTTTTTTGCAGTGCTGGGGACTGAACCCAGGACTTTGAGCATGTTAGGCAAGTGCCCTACCACTGAGCCATATCCCCAGCCCCACTCCATTCCTAGTCTTTTGAGAAGATTCTGTATTGATTTCCATAGTGGTTATACTAATTTACAGTCCCACCAACAGTGTAAAAGTGTTCATTTTTCTCCACATCCTCCAACATTTATCATTATTTATATTCTTGATGACTGCCATTCTGACTGGTATGAGATGAAATCTCATAATTTTGATTTGCATTTTCCTAATTGCTAACAGTGTTGAACATTTTTTTCATATTTTTGTTGGCTGGCCTTTGGTATCTTTTCTTTTGAGAAATGGCTGTTCATTTACCCATTGGGTGTTTTTTTTTTTTTTTTTAATTGTGAGTGGACTTCATTTTTTTGATTTCTATGCAGTTCTGAGAATTGAACCCAGTGCCTCACACATGCTAGGCAAGTGCTCTACCACTGAGCCACAACTCCAGCCCCCCACTGGGTTTTTGGTGTTAAAATTTTTGAGTTCTTTATATATTCTGGATATTATTCTTCTTTCAGAAGAGTTTTCTCTGCGTTTTTTTTTTTTTTTTTTTTTAACCTGGGATTGAACTCAGGGGTACTTAGCCACTGAATCACATCTCCAGCCTTCTTTATATTTTTATATTTTATTTTGAGACAACTGAGAGACTCACCAAGTTGCTTAGGGCCTTGCTAAATTGCTGAGGCTGGCTTTGAATTCCCAATCCTCCTGCCTCAGCCTCCCAAGTTGCTGGGATTATAGGCATGCGCCACTGTGCCTGGCAAGCCCAGAGGGGGGTGGGGGGCTGGGAACATGTTCAGATAAGCCTAGATTTCAGTGCCACACCAGGCGCCACGTGGGACATGCCACAGTTCAGCTCCTGGGAAGGACAGTTTTCTCAGCTCCAGTTAAGCCCTAACTGTGCCCTGGAGGGCTCTGGTCAGAAAAAAGACCTGACCCTTCCTGCAAGGGTTCTTCTGGTGCCTTGTTCCCTAAAATAGGAGTCCAAGGCATGTCCCCATGCTACAGTCTGGGCTGGGTGTGCACATCACAGGAGAACAGAGCCACGTGAAGGAAAGAGTCTTTCTCTTTTCATGGGTGACCTTCCCACAGGGCAAGCCATAGGGTTCTGCACTTATCTGGGCTGGGTTGGGGGTAATTTCTGCTCAGCATATTTGGCCCCTGGTCACCCCCAGGAAGATAGGAGGATAGAGGAAGCATCAGTAGATCTGTGAAGGTCTCTGTAAAGCAGATAAGGTGTGGGAGACCAGGAACCACGGAACAGGATGAGGCACCAGGGGCTGGGGTTGTGGCTCAGTGATAGAGCGCTCACCTAGCACGTGCGAGGCCCTGGGTTCCATCCACAGCACCATATATAAAAGGTATCGTGTCCAACTGCAACTGAAAAATAAATATTAAAAAAAGAAAAGAATAAGGCACCAAAAGAAGATTTATTGGGGGGGGCACTCCCGGGGCGAGGCTCACTGGTCTGCCAAAGGGTGAGGGCCAGGGAAGTCCGGGCGGGAAAGGCGAGCACAATGCTTCTAAGGGCAGCTAGAGATAGGAGGGCCTAGGCCATCTAAATTGTCACTACCGACAGCAGGCTGGCTGAGCCGAGTTTAGGGGCATCTGTCGTTGGTTGGTCCAGGCTGAGATGAATTGACAGGGCAATTGCTACCGCCGGCAGGAACCCGGTCGGTGGGGTCTGTTGCCGGATCAGCTTCTGATTGGCCATTTCGGGGCTGCCCACAGCTACCATGGGAGGGGAGCGGGGAAGGAAGGCTGCTGACCCACAGTCTCCACATTGGAGGTCTCTCTGAGAAACATTTTACACCTTAAGCAAATGAGAATTTGTAAAACCCATCCCATAATACCACTGTCACTCCCAAGAAAATTAGCAGTGACTCCTGACTGTACATAGACAGTGTTGAGATTTCCTCCCATCATTTCTGAAACACAAATGCAGTTTTTACAGCTTGATTGAGGTATTTCACTTTACCAGAAAATTCATGCATTTTTAAGGGTACTGACAGAGCTGTGCTGCTGTCACCATAATCTAACTTTAGGACATTTTTCAATACCCAGAAAGAAACCCCTCGATCCATAGCAGTGACTCCTCTTGTGCCCGCTTGAGTTCCCAGTCCTTCACTGTACCTTACTGTTTTCCAGGTTCACCCATCAGCACATTATGATTTCTTTTTATCAAATGATATTCTGCTGTATGAGTAATGCCACATTTAGCTGACTGACTAATGGACGTTGGGGTTCATTAGTTCACTACACATAGCCCTGCTATGAACAGTAGTGACCTGGTCTTAAGCAGTCCTCCCAGATACCTGGGACCACAGCCACAGGCCATGGTGACAGCTACTTTGTCTTGGTGCCATGTGTTCAACAGATGATTCGTTTCTCCCTACTGGATCAATCTTGATGCCTTTGTTGGAAATCGGTTGACTGTAGCTGGGTGGGTTTATTTCTGGGCTTCTCAGTTTTACTCCATTGATCTGCTTGTCTGTCCTTGTGCCCGTACCATACCGTCTTTCTCTTCCCCTTTCTTTTTTCTTCTCCTTCATAGCAGACATGAACCTGGGGTGTTGAGCACGCCAGGCAAGTGCTCTGCTGCTGAGCCCTGAGCTCTAACCTCGAGGTCTTTTGTAAATGTCCCTTATCCAGTGGAGGAAGTGTCCTGATTTACTGAGTATTGTTTCGTTGTTGTTTTGTTCTGTTTTCTTTGGAGATAGAACCCAGGGGCACTTCATCACCGAGCTGCATCCCAGCCCTTTTGTTATTTGATACAGGGTCTTGTTAAGTTGCCAGAGCTGGCCTCCAACTTGCAATCCTCTGCATCAGCCTCCTGAGTTGCTAGAATTACAGGCATGCATCACCACGTCCAGTTTACTGAGTTTTTTTTTTTTTTTTTTTTTTTCATGTAAGAGTGTATTTTATCAAATGCTTTTTCTGTGTCAATTGAGATGATTGTATATTTTTAAAATTGAAGGCTGAGACAGGAGGATTGCAGGTTCAAAGCCAGCCTCAGCAACAGCGAGGCACTAAGCAACTCAGTGAGACCCTGTCTCTAAATACAATACAAAATAGGGCTGGGGATGTGGCTCAGTGTGCCCTGAGTTCAAACCCTGGTACCAAAAAATAAATAAATAAATAAAGTTGATAACATATTTCTTATCGATGTGATATATTACATTAATTCATTTTTGGATGTTGAATTAATTAAATCTCTGGAGTTAATCCACCCCATGGCCATGGTATATAATTCTTTTTATATGTTGCCAGATTCAGTTTGCTAGTGTTTTCTTGAGAACTTTGTGTTTATATTTCAGTTTTCTTTTCTTCTTTTGTCTTTGCATTTGGTATCAGTATAATGCTGGCTTCATTGAATCAGTTTGGAAGTGTTCCTTCCTCTTCTGTTTTCTTGTAAGAGTTTGTGAAGGGTTGGCATTAATTCTTTAAGTGTTTTTTATTTATTCATTTTTTTTAGTTGTAGTTGGACACAATACCTTTATTTATTTATTTATTTTTATGTGGTGTGGAGGATCGAACCCAGGGCCTCGCACATGCTAGGCGCGCATGCTCTACCACTGAACCACAACCCCAGCCCCCTCTTTAAGTGTTTCGTGGGAGTCAGTGGTAAGGCCATCTGGGTCTGGACTTTGTTGGATATTTACTTTTTAATACTGCTTCAGTCTAATCATTTGTTACAGGTCCATTCACATTTTCAATTTCTTTCTAAGTCTATTTTGGTAGTTTGTGTATTCCTAGGAACTTGTTCATTTTTATTTCAGTAGAGTCAATAGAAAGGTCTCCTCTTTAACTTATGATTCTAGTAATTTGAGTCTGTCTTTTTCTTGGTCCATCGAGCTCAACGGTTTGTCAGTTTTGTTGATTTTTCTCTTCGGAATTTCATTAATTTCCACTGTACTGTTCTTAATTTTCTTACTTCTATTTGCTTAGGTTTGGTTTGCCTTGTTTCTTCCAGTGTCTTCCAGTGGAAAGTGAGGCTGTTGATGGGAAGTCTTCCTCTGTGGTGTGGCCACTGACCACCACGCGTTTCTCTCTAAGCACCGCCTTAGCTTCAGCTGGGAGTTTTGGTGTGACGTGCTCTGTTTTCAGTTTGTCTCAGAGCATTTCCTGATTTCGTCCGTGGCTTCTTGGATCCATTTGTGATTTAGGAGAGTTAACTCCCACACACCTGTGAATTTCCAACTTTCTTCTGTTAACTTCTAGTTGAATTCCACTATGGTCAGCACATACATCGGTTCTAAAACGTTCCAGCCGGGCCACCTGCCCTGCAGAGTGCTCTTCGTGTGTATTCTGCCATTGTCAGAGTGTTCTGTGGAACTGTTGGTGCCCGCATGGTTTAGTGTTGTTCAGGTTTTCTGTTTCCTTGTTGATCTTCGGTCTAGTTCTATTCTACGATAGAAATATGGTATTGTAGCTGCCAACTGTGCTTTTTAAAATTGCCTATTTCTCTTTCAGCCTTTTTTTCCTCCTCCTCCTCCTGTCTTGGTGGTACTGGGGATTTAACACAGGGCAAGTCTACCACTGAGATCTATCCCTAGCCATTATTTTCTTTTATTTTGAGATAGGGTCTCACTAAGTTGCTGAGGCTGGCTTTGAACTCGTGATCCTCCTGCCTCAGCCTCCTGAGCTGCTAGGATTACAGGCATGTGCCACTGTACCCAGCTAGGACTACGTTTTTTTATCCATTCTTCCAGTCTCTACCTTTTAACTGAACATTTAAAACATTGATACTTAATGTAATTATCCATCAGGACTGGCTTCTGTCATTGTACCATTTGTTAACTGAATGCCTAGCTAGGCACAAAGCTCTTTGTACAACTTATCAATTTTTCTCCCATATCCTAACGCTTGAGAAATCTGAAACCTACAAAGACGTGGTGACAGCCCCAGTCAACTGTGCAGTGAGCTTTGAGCCTTACCTTGCAACCATCAGTTTAGCCTGGAAGTCTCATTGCTGGTCCTCTGGTGTCCTATTTACCTCCAGAGCCCATCTCCACAGGCAGCCAGAGAGATCTTTTTAAAATGTAAATCCAGGCCAGGTGTGGTTGTGATGTCCTGTGATCCCAGCAATTTGGGAGTCTGAGGCAGGAGTATCTCAAGTTCAAAGCCAGCCTCAGCAATTTAGCAAGACCCTAAGCAACTTGGTGAGACCCTGTCTCAAAATTAAAAGTATAAAGTGCTGGGGATGTGCCTCTGTGGTATAATGCCCCTGGGTTCAATCCTAATTCTAAAGAAAATAAATAAATAAATGAACATGGTCATTCCTCCCCTGACTCTGACCCTCCAGGTGCTCCCCCCCAGGGACCAGCCTGCTTCCTCCTTCGGTAGCTAGCCTGCTGACGCGTGCCAAACAGGGAAGGGCAGGAGATGTTTTGGGTAACGCGGAGACACCTCTTTCCTGCCCAGTCTGCCTGGGGCTTGCAGCACTGTTGTCTTGGGGAGCACTTGCTGGTCTCTGGGTACTTTCAGCCTAGGCTGTGGGAGAGCCAAGATGACCCCCAGGACTATGCCGTCACCAGAAAGCTCTGTACTTCATTTGCCTTCCGCTATAACCACACCCAACTTCAGGGTTTCCCCGTCTTCTCTCCCTCTTCAGTCCATGGTGACCCTGCAGGATCTGCTCACTGACCTGTACCCACTCAAGGTCACCGTTGAAACCCTCAGGAAGGACGTGAACATGATGAAGGATTGTTTTGAAAAGGTAATTCCGCCCCTGCATCCTCCACACTGGCCGTGCTGGTCAGAGATCTGGTGGTCCAGGCCTAGAAAGCCTGTTCTTGGTCAAAGAATGCAGCCAAGAGGGGAGAAGAAGGGAACCCTCCTGGCCCAGCCCTTGGCCTCCCTCCGGAGCTCCCTGTGACCCCTTAGTGCCCCTTACTCCACTGTGTTAGGATGTCCGTTGTCAGACACCCAGTTCATCCCGACTTGGGAAAAGTAATAGAATTCATTCTCATTTACTAAAAAGCCCAGGGGCACCTCCAGCCACAGCCAGATGGAGGCCCTCAGCGACCTCAGCGTCTGCCTCCCGGTGGTGACTCCCTCTGGGCTGGCTTCAGGTTCAGGCAGCTACTCCCCGACTCTCAGAAACTCCAGGCTTATAGTGCCTCAACTCGGCAGAAAGAGAACACCTTTTCCTCCTGTGGAAAGCTCTGTTCACACTGAAAAGCAGGATAAACCTAGTGCAGGCACACATACCGGCTTCTTCTGCATCTCTGAGCCATTTGTCCAAGTCTGTTCTAGACTCTACCATGACATGGAAAGACACGGAATCCCTAAATCCCAAGACAGCTTCCCCTAATCCACAGTGGGGTCAGAAGCTGGGTCTGCAAACCTCCAGGCCAGCACTGTGGCCAAGGTTAGACCACCTGCTCCAAATAACATGACTAATGTGTTGCCTCTGTTTCATAGGTCACTGGGTGCACTTGAACTTCCATCTTAGACTGGGTAGATTTTATTTGAGTAGATGGGCAGTGTCAGGAAGCAATGCTATGAAACACTAAAGAGGATCCCTGGAACCAATCTGCTTGAGAAACGATGTCTTCCTGGCCCACTTCTTGAAGATTCTTTTTTTTTTTTTTTTTTTTTTGGTATTGAGGATTGAACCCAGGAACACTTAACCACTGAGCCACATCCCCAGCCCATTTTTTTAAAATATTTATTTTTTAGGTGTAGGTGGACACAACACAATGCCTTTTATTTTTTTTTATATGGTTCTGAGGATTGAACCCGGGTCCCGCCCATGTTAGGCAAGCGCTCTACTGCTGAGCCACAATCCCAGCCCCCCCAGCCCATTTTTTGATTTTTCATTTTGAGACAGGGTCTCATTTATGGCCTTGCTAAGTTGCTGAAGCTGGCTTTGAACTCACGATTCTCCATCCTCAGCTTCCTGAGCTGCTGGGACATAGGTGTGCACCACTGTGCCCTGCCTCTGGGAGATTCTTAATGTGCTTTTGCCCATTCAAGGCTCGGATAAATTCTGTGGTACAGAAGTCTGTTGAATGCTTTTTAGCCCATTGTTTTCTAGACTTATTTGTCCATAGACTCTTTGGCATCCCTTTTCCTTCCCTGGGAAACTCTTCACCCTTCTCAAGCTCTTGGTCATCCAGCACTGTGGGAAGCAACAGGACTGGGATCAGAACCTGTCTTCCAGACCACAGACTCAGCTCATTTGACAGATATGCCCAGAAAAAGTGGACCTCTTATCTGAGGACTTGAAAATGCAGAACCGGAAGATGAGCATACTGCAGCATGAAGTGGTGAGGGCCAGGATCCTGTCCTTCCTCCTCGGGCTCGGGGCAGGGCAGGGTGGGGAGGTTTCTCTGTAAATGAAGAGGGCACTGTGGTTGGTGAGCCACTGGAAGGCGGTCTGGTTCTGTGTGGGTAGTGAGACCCCCCAAGGGCCACGCACCCCTATCTCACACCTGCACTACCCACCCCACTCCACAGGATTCTCTCAAGAACAGGATTCACGCTCTCCCCAAAGCTGAGGATCTGGTGCTCTGGAGTGGCCTCCATGAGGCCATGTTCACTCCAGTGAGTGGAGAAACAGGAGGGGCAGTGGGGGAGGGGAGGGGGCGTGGGCCCACCTCTTCAGCCCCCTCTTTCACAGGAAGCCACTTCACAAGAGCTGGAGATGTCCAAACAGTGGCAGACCACAGACCAGTCTCCACAGGCTGCCCTGGCCCAGGAGGAGCCCGGGTTGCCTTCCCATGTCTCATGGCCCGTCCAAGGCCCCAGCCTCCAGCAGACTGCCTGGCCGACTGGCTGGTCGCCTGCCCAGGCAGATCTACTCAGCAGTGTCCAGGCGCCAGGTCAACCTCAGGCCCTCATGCCTGGTCCTGGGCCTTGGCCTTGGCCTGGGCCTTGGCCTTGGCCTGGGCCTGGGCCTGGGCCTGGGCCTGGGTCTTGGCCTTGGCCTGGCTCTGAGCCTATTCCTGCTCCTGCTCCTGGGCCTGGACCTGCTCCTGTTCCTAGGCCTGGGCTGATTCCTACTCCTGCTCCTGGGCCTGGGCCTGCTCCTGTTCCTAGGCCTGGGCTGATTCCTACTCCTGCTCCTGGGCCTGGGCCTGCTCCTGTTCCTAGGCCTGGGCTGATTCCTACTCCTGCTCCTGGGCCTGGGCCTGCTCCTGTTCCTAGGCCTGGGCTGATTCCTACTCCTGCTCCTGGGCCTGGGCCTGCTCCTGTTCCTAGGCCTGGGCTGGTTTCTGCTCCTGCTCCTGCTCCTGGGCCTGGGCCTGCTCCTGTTCCTAGGCCTGGGCTGGTTCCTGCTCCTGCTCCTGGGCCTGGGCCTGCTCCTGTTCCTAGACCTGGGCTGGTTCCTGCTCCTGCTCCTGGGCCTGGGCCTGCTCCTGTTCCTAGACCTGGGCTGGTTCCTGCTCCTGCTCCTGCTCCTGGGCCTGGGCCTGCTCCTGTTCCTAGGCCTGGGCTGGTTTCTGCTTCTGCTCCTGGGCCTGGGCCTGCTCCTGTTCCTAGGCCTGGGCTGGTTCCTGCTCCTGCTCCTGGGCCTGGGCCTGCTCCTGTTCCTAGGCCTGGGCTGGTTCCTGCTCCTGCTTCTGGGCCTGGGCCTGCTCCTGTTCCTAGGCCTGGGCTGATTCCTGCTCCTGCTCCAGGGCCTGGGCCTGTTCCTGCTCCAGGGCCTGGGCCTGTTCCTGCTCTAGGGTCTGGACCTGTTCCTGCTCTAGGGTCTGGGCCTGTTCCTGCTCCAGGGCCTGGGCTGGTTCCTGCTCCTGCTCCTGCTCCTGCTCCTGCTCCTGGTCTTTGGCCTGGGACTGGGCCTTGGCCTGGGCCTGGACCTTGGCCTGGGACTGAACCTTGGCCTGGGCCTGGACCTTGGCCTGGGCCTGGACCTTGGCCTGGGCCTGGACCTTGGCCTGGGACTGGACCTTGGCCTGGGACTGGGTCTACTTCTGGACCTTGGCCTACTCCTGGACTTTGGCCTGCTCCTGGGACTGGGCCTGCTCCTGGAACTGGGCCTGCTCCTGGAACTGGGCCTGCTCCTGAGACTGGGACTGCCCCTGGGACTGGGCCTGCTCCTGGACCTTGGCCTGCTCCTGGACCTTGGCCTGGGACTGGGCCTTGGCCTGCTCCTGGAGCTGAGCCTGCTCCTGGGACTGGGCCTGCTCTTGGACCTTGGCCTGCTCCTGGACCTTGGCCTGGGACTGGGCCTTGGCCTGTTCCTGGAGCTGAGCCTGCTCCTGGGACTGGGCCTGCTCCTGGACCTTGGCCTGCTCCTGGACCTTGGCCTGCTCCTGGGCCTTGGCCTGCTCCTGGGCCTTGGCCTGGGACTGGGCCTGTTTCTAGGCCTGAATCTGGGCCTGCTCGTGGGCCTGGGCCTGGGCCTGGGCCTGGGACGGGGCTGGAGCCTGAAATCATGCCTGCAGTGGGGCCTGGTGTGACACCTGGGTTCATGCCAGCAGTTTTGCCTGTATTTGGACCCAGACCTCCACCTGCCCCAGGAGCTTGGCCCATACCACCAGGAGGCAGGCCTGGAGCTGGCACTTGGCCTTTGTTTGACTTTTTCCAGCCTGGCCCAGGCCCATCAGACCCCCAGCAGTCCCCCAGGGCCCCACCCCCGGCCACAGAGCTGGGATCATCGTGGCCTCTTCCCCTGCAGCTACACCAGACTCTTGAGGCCCCAGAGCTCCCAGCTGTGGAAGAAAAGGGGGATGAATATTACCCTTACCTCATGGTAGACTCTCTGGCTGGGCTTTCCCCAGGTGAAGCCACCAAGGATCAGGGTCCCATGGCTAGGGCCTTGGAAGCACACCTGAAGGGTCCCCAGAATGCCCTTGAGCAATTGAAAACCACTGTTGCTGCTGCCGCTGCAGCTGCTGCAAACTATGCTGCAGCTGCCAACTCAGCTGCCCAAACAGCCAAGGCTGCTGCCAAGGCGATCACCGATGCCCCTGCCAGCAAGCTGGCTACTAAAACCGCCATTGCGGCTGCCTCCGGGCCCTTTGGGACCCGTTCAGATGTCTTGGGTGCAGGGTCTTCTCGCGGGGCCGCTGAACCTACGACCTTGGATGAGGAGAGCAAGCAGCTACAAGACTTGGTGGCAGATTATGAAGAATTGGCTCCCCAGTTCCCCACCAAGGACATTCCTCCCACCAAAACCCTGTCACAGGCCATGCAGGCAGCCAAGAAGGCGAGGAGCACCCAGGACAAGAAGGCGGCGGTCAAGCGCTCCATGGGCCACATAGCCCAAGTGCCTGATAGACATGACTCCCTGAGGGAAGAGTTTGCCCAGCTGTCAAACAACCTGCAGCAGCAGCTGGCTTACCTAGGTAGGAGGGGAGCAGGGGCTCAGGCCCTTCCTGCAGCCTGCGTCCTTCCTGGGGCTCCCCCAGTGACATCGGTATCAGCTGTCAGCTATCATCCCTTTGACCTAAGTGTCTTACTTGCGATTCTTTTACCAGGAATGTACAGTGAGGCACTATCTTGGAAGGGAGGGACTCTTAGGATCTAAAGTTGGCACGTAAAGAGGAAAATTGCTCCTGAAATTCCATCTTTCTTTGCTTTTTTCCTTTTTTTTTTTTTTTTTTGGCGGGGGGGGGGCGGGGGGAGTGGTACTAGCAGTGGGACCCAGGGCCTCACTCCTGCTGGTCAAGCACTCTGACACCGAGCCAGATCCCAGACTGAGAGTGTGGCACTTCTGCTGTGTTTCCAGTGGATGCTGCTGCTGCTGGGAGCCCACTTAGATCCCCAGCTCTGCACACTGAGACGTGCAGTGACTGCGATCACCAAAGTCACGTCCCTGTCTGGCACCTCTGATGGGCACTGCTCTTCCACAGACTTTGGGGGGAAAGTGGAACTTCATGTAGCTAAAAAGAACCCTATTGATGCCTGTCAACACTAGGATGTCTGAGATTAGGAGGGTGGTAAACAAGCAATAACAGCCCAAGCTCTCCTCCTGGCCGGCTGCCGTGTCCCGCTCCTGTTATTTCCATGGATCTGGCCTCTCAGGCTGCTTGTCCATACTGCATGTAGGCCACTTGGTAAAAATTTCACCATCTCCCCTTCTATTAATCTTGGTATAATACCTTTCATAGACTCTCATAAATATCAGGGCTGGGACTATGGCCTAGCCCTGGCCTAGCACACACAAGGCACTGGATTCCATCCCCAGCAATGCAAAACAAAAATAAAGGGCTTCATGGTTTTGAAGTACTTCACAGTATTGAGGGTATAGCTCAGTGGTAGTGTATCCTAAGCGAGTGCAAGCCCTGGTGCAATCCTCAGTACCCTCCCAGGAAAACTGAATTACATATTTAAAAGAGATTATTGGGATATATAGGTTAAATAAAAAACTTTATTAAAAGTAATCCCACCTGTTCTTTTTAGAGTTTTTAAAAACATGTCCACTAGCCAGGTATAGTGGCACACACCTATGACGCCAGTGACTCAGAAGAAGACTGAGACAGGAGGGATCGCGAGTTCCAGGCAGCCTCAGCAACTTTGCAAAACCCTGTCAAAAAAAAAAAAGATGCTGGAGCTGTAGCTCTGGGGCAGAGTAGCCCTGGGTTCAGTCCCCAGCACCACACACTGGTGCGTGCACACACGCATAACAGTGTGACTGTGGAAGACCCAGTGGACCCTCGAGGCCCTGTCTGGGCACATTTTTGTGGGCAGCCCTGCCATAGGGGCCTGGGAAGAGCAGGTGTTTGGAGCTCCCTCCCCGCCCCACAGTCACTCCCTCTTTTGCTTTCAGTGCACGCAGGAGGCTTTTCCAAGCTTGAGGCGGCCGTGGACATACTGCAGGACAAGATAAATAACATCCAGAAGTCCAGGCTAAAGGTCAGTGCCCCTCTCAGGAAGGAGCTTTTGAGACGATGAGGGCTGGAGGCAAGCAGGAGGCGGACTGCCCCCCTGCACCCCTCCTGGGTGGGGCATCTGCCCGCCGGCTGCCAGGTGGCCTGGGAGCGCAGCAGGGCCAAGGATGCGGCTAGGGTGGGTCCAGGGCGGGTGGCTGCGGATCCCTTCCAAGGAGTCCCAGGCGGCTGTTCCCCACTGTCACACTGTCCAGAAGGCACAGGTCAGGCACCTTCTTCCTTGCCTCAGGCCTCTTCCAGCCACGGCAGCCTCAAAAGCCGCCTGTGTCTCCCTTGTTTAGGAAGAGGAACTTGAGAGAGTTTGGGGCACCCAGATAGAGTCCATGAAGAATCACTACGTCGTGCTGGACCGCTTGGTGGGAAAGCTCCAGGCTCGCGTGGATGAGTTCAAGGTTTGGAGGCCTGGGGTCCCCGAAGGGCGGGCCAGGGGAGAGCTGCTCCCTGTGGTTTTACAGAAGGGGGTGCACTGAAGGCTGGGGAGCCAGGGGACATTTTACTGTGTGTAACTTACACTTTAATTAAGAATAAATCCCACACACATACACAGAAGGGCCTGATCAGTGCCCATCTGTGGCCTCTGTATCAACAGAGTGAGGTCTCTGTGACATTTGCTGAATGAGTCGGCAGGATGAGAATTTCTTGCCCCAACAGTTATACTCATGGCAGTTGCCCTAAATCAGCCCACTTTGGGGGAACAAGCTTCTCTGAGCTCTCAGCACTGCAGCCTTTCTGGAACAGCAGGGTTGCCAAGTTGCCAGGCTGGCCTCAACTTGAGATCCTCCTGCCTCAGCCTCCTGAGTCACTGGGATTACAGGTGTATGTCATCGTGACTGGCCCCATGGGGACTTCTAAGTGCAGGTCAGAGGGCTTTTGGTAGAACTTACAGGATGTAAAAACAAGGGGGGGGGGGCAAAGCAAACCCCTGGCACTGTGATCACTCTCCATGTCGTCACTGTGTCACCCGTTGGGGCATGTAGGGGACTTTTCAGGGAAGAGAAGTCATTGCAAAGGGACTGACGCATTGCCTAAGGCAGGGGCTGGAAGGGAGAGCTCGCTGTCTTCGGAGGGTCTGTGTGTGGATGGAGGATTTGCAGGGCTGCGTGCTCGGGCCTTTGTGAGCAGCACTGACTGGGAGCCACGTGGTCCTCTGCCAACTCGGGGCTCTCTGTTAGCCTCTGATCTTCAGCGAGGCCTGGGTCACCATGTCGTGGGGCCCCTCCTCTGTGGACCAGAGCGAACTGACCTCAGCTCCAGGCCGGGCCCTGCATAGGGGGAAGGGGGGTGTAGTAGCTGTCACTCAGGGAAGAAGCAGCCAGCCGAGGCCCACCAAACGGCACAATGCGGAGCACACAGGGCCTTGTCCTGTTCTCCTTCCTGCTCTCATGCCATCAGGATATGATTGCCCATAAAAGTCACCTGGGAGGAACCTGAAACATGACTTTCATCCAGCATGTAACTCCTGCAGCCTGTGCTCAACACCCCATGAATGAACACAGGCTTCAGGGCATCAGCAGGGCTGTCCGGCCTCCCGCAGAGACCGAGGGAGGCCGTGCTCATGCTGCAGACCCGGATGCAGGAAGAAGTGCCACTGCCCTGCTTTCCCCGGCGTCTGCAGAAACGTGATGGACACGACGGGGGTCTTGATGAACTCTGATCCTACTGTGATGATGTCTTAGCAGACACTGCTTTGTGTGCTGGGCTTTTGTATCTTCACCTGAGATGCTTTCAGGCAAGATGCCAGACTTGGTGAGAGTATAGCAGTGTTTATTAGCGGAGGGGGAGCACCCTCAAGGAGATAGCGGGTCCTCCCAGAGGAGGGGCAGCTCACATCTTTGTGTCCCGGCTTTTATTGGTTATGGCTCGGATGGGGACTGTGCCCCAAAATCTCTCCTGTGAGACCGTGCAAGAGGGTTCACGTGATGAGAGCTTGGACCTCACAGGGTATGAATCTCCTGTTGGGGATTAACTGGGCGGTGACTCTAGGCAGGCAAGGTGTGGCTACAGGAGCTGGTCGCTGGGGCACGGCCTTGGGTTTATATTTTATCTGTGGGGGGAGCGCTCTCTTTCTGCTTTCTGATGTGATGTCCTGGGCCCCTTTCCTCCACCACACTCTGCCCCCAGGATGTTCCGCCTCACTGGAGCCACAGGGAGTAGAGGTGGCCATCTATAGACTGAGACCTCTGAAACTATGAGCTCCAAATCAACTTTTCCTCCTCTAATTGGTCTTGTCAAGTCTTTTGATCACAGCGGTGGAAAAGCTGATAAAAACAACTGGGGAAAGAGGGAGACTGTTGGAAGATCCCCACCAAGTGTCCCCTTGGCTGTGGATTTACAGGCTACCCTAGCTAGCAACCTGAGGGCAGCCCTTGCTGTCTTGGCCTGGCTGGTGGGTCCTAATTGAAACTGGCTTTATAACTAGAAGTTATGGGGCCGGTGGGCTCTGATCTTGTTCATTCTGCTCTCCTAGGTCCGGGAATCTCTGGTCTTTTGCATAGTGTCTTGCTTAAGGAGTCTTGGCAATTAGGCTGTCCAGGCAAACATACCTTCGTCTTCTCCGGAACTTACCATTTTCTACCTGTTGTAAGAGGAGCTGCTTATCTGGCTGAGATCAGGCAGGGGTCTTGACACAGCTGCTTTGTTCAACCTTGAGGCCCCACTGTGGCTGGGCTGGTCACAACCGATATGCTCCATGCTGCTCTCTTAAACTCCTAACTAACTACCACCTAACACTCCTAGTCATTTATCTTTGCTCAGCAAATGTTATTGAGTGTTCTCTCTGCACTGGGCATGCTCTAGGGGCTGGGACACAGCTGCCAACACCACGGACGCTGGCCTGTCCCTCCTGTTTGTGCCTGGGGTGGTGGCAGGATTCGTTTTCAACTGCAGCGTGATTTACATGCCTAAATCTTAAGTATGAGAGCTGAGGTCATTCTTATCTGATCACAGTCCAGTCAAAATGGAGACATCTCCATGGTCTTAGAAAGTTCCCTGTCCCAGGGGAACAACCATTGTCCAGAGATAGCCACTGTTCTGTCTTCCATCGCCCTAGGTTAGTTTTGCCTGCTAGTGGACTTCACATAAATGGGACCATACAGTGTGTGCTTATGTGCGACTGTGCTCCACTGGAGTGTCTGGAGAGGTTGTCTTTGCGGAGGAAAGACCTTTGTAAACCACGGGGGTCCCAGTGACTTGGGAGGCTGAGGCAAGAGGATTGCAAGCAAGTTCAAGGCCAGCCTCAAAAAACTTAGTGAGACCCTGTCTCAAAATAAAAAGTGCTGGGGGTGTAGCTCGGTGGTAGAGCACCCACAGGTCCACTTCTCAGTGCTGCAAATAAAAAAAGAAAAAAGAGAGAAAAAGACCTGTCAAACCATTTCCAAGGTAGCATGCCACTTTTCACTCCCCACAATCATGCACATCCTCCTCAACATTTAATATTGTCGATCTTTTTTATTTCAGAAATTCTTGTGGGTATGGACTATTATTTCATTATTCTTTATTATTTGGGGGTGAGTTCTCATTGAGTTGCTGAGGCTGGCCTCGAAGTCTGTGCCTTTTGTGGCATGGGGATCGCGCCTGGCATCTCGTGTGAGAGGTCTGCCCATCTCCTGAGAGAGTGAGAGCACTCTTCCCGCTCCCTGGAGGCAGGATAGAGAAGATAGGGAGCCAGATCTGTGGGGAAGCCATGGGATCCCGAGAAGCACCTTGGACTCAGCGGACTTAAGGGTGGGAATGTCCAGTAACGACTTTCCGGCTTTTGCTCAGAGGCAACAGGTGGCCTCCATCCGGGCCTGCCGCCTACCACCTCCTGAATTCGTGTTTGGTTTGGGTGAGGGGTCATGGAGAAGGGGTCCATCTCTGGGTGGTCAGGGTCAGGACAGAGAGAAGGAGGACCCACAAAGGCAGAAATGGAAACCAGGACATGGGTGATCCTAGAACCCCCAGGATTCCCCAAGGCCTTGAGGAGGGCTTTGGACATCCTCTGGGCACAGAATGGGGGTGAGCTGTGTCCATTTTGCGCTCATCCGCCCCAGGGGGCACATTTCCCTGGGCAAAAGTCTGACTCGTCTCACTGAATGCCGTGGGCCCAGTCTGCTACCTTCTGTCATGTGGACTCCTGGAAGCTCATGCTGACCCAGTCTCGTCCATGAAACTAAACAGCCAGTAGGCAGTCACCGACACAGCCTGTGACGGTAAAAGCTTGAGTTGGACACAGTGGCGCACCCTAAAATCCCAGCAGCTCTGGAGGCCAAGGCAGGAGAGGCACACGTTCAGTGACAACCTGGGCAACTTCTCAAGACCTTGTCTCAAAAATTTCCCACCGACGGGGAACGTAGCTCAACGGGTCCAATCCCCAGTACCAAAAATAAATAAATAAATAAATAAATCCATCAACTCGAAAACTGCCAAGTCCTCCTGCCACACTGCAGACTTGACCAAAGCCTTCAGCCTCGCCCCTGCCCTGGCTCCTGGGCTCTGCTGACCACACGAAGCTGACTGTTGGGAGACGCTCACCAGCCCCAGGTGTCCCCACGGAGCGGATGGCACTTGGTGCCGTTCTCCGTCATCGTTAGAGAAGAACCCCTGTGCGGAAGTTCAGGGCCGGCGGGTGCGGTGGCGCAGCCTGTAGTCCCAGTGACTTGGGAAGCTGACGCAGGAGGTCACAGGTTCGAGGTGAACGTGGGTGACTTCGTGAGACCCTGTCTCAAAATAAAAAAAATAAAAAGGGCTGAAGATGTGGCTCAGTACTGGAGCACCCTGAGTTCAAACCCCAGTACTGGAAGAAGAAGGAGAGCGCAAGGAAAGGAGGAGGAGGAACAGAGACGCAGGCAAAGGACAGCGAACAGCCCAGCTCACCCAGCGGGAGGCAGCTTTGGGTTGGGCCCTGATTCAGCCACTGACTGGGTTTATCAGTTCCCTGTTTCTGCTGTAACAAATCACCACAAACTGGGCATCTGAAAACAGCAAACATCTATTTCCTCCCCGGTGTGGAGCTAGAAACCCGAAACCCAGGCCCTGATGAGGCCTCTTCCTTCCAAGGCTCTGGGAACACCCCTCCTGGCCCCTCCTGGCTTCGGGTGGGTGGGGTTCCTCAGCCAGTCAGAGCATCACTCTGAGACCACGTCTCTGGGCACGTGGCTCTTCCTGTGCTTCTGGGTGTCTTCCTGTGGCCTTCTTATGGGACGTCAGTTATTGGATTGGGGGCTCATCCTACTCCACTAGGAACTTACACTAACTACGTCTGAATTTTGGGGGAGGTCATGAATTTTGGGGGAGCTGTTATTCAACCCAGGACACAGGTGTCCCAGGCAGTTAGAGTCCCACCTAATCACCTCTCTATTTCCAGATTTTTAACTACAGTAGTTAAGTATGCATCCCGAGCCAAGAAGCCAAGCCCTGGCACTGGACTTGATAAGCCCCAAAGACCAGCATTGGTCAGAGGAAACAGCTGGGCCTGAGGTCAAAGCAGGGGCTCCCGCCCACACTTCCTCTTCTCGCTTAGACCTCCGAAGCCCTCCTGGGGGCCAGGTGGATGTGATGGAGCTGTGCGTTGATTAGAATTAAGTTTGACTTCAACAAATGAGGTCTAAGTGTATTTCTCTTTTGTGTTCAACAAATCCAGATGGTCAATCCAGGGGGGGCAGGTGCTCCACAGTGTTGGAGATCTAAGTTCCATTTTTCTTCTTCTCCTCTGTGACTTCCATTCATAAAAGTCACCTTATGATCCAAGATGGCTGCTGACATTCCAGTCATTAACACTCAAGCCAGCCACAGAGAGGACACAGAATTAAGAGAGTTAAAGACACCCACCCACTTCCATTTACACCCCCGTGGCCAGGCCAATCCGTAAGGAAGGCTGTGAGAAAGAGGTCTCGGTTCTGAGAAGCTGAATCCCACCTGAAAGTTGGGAGTTCTGTTCCTAAGGGTGAGAGCCAGACAGGATATGAAGGACAAAGTAGAAGAAGGCTTCACAGCTTTGAGGAAAAGTGACCCAACCTCTGGGGACAGGGAAGGCGAGTCCCAAGATGGTTAGCTTTGTTCCTCTCGCGGGGGAGTAGCTGCTTCGTGGTGTCACCGGGTGAGGAGAGGTTCCCCCAGCACTTGGGCACAGTGTGTGCCACAGATAGATGGGGATCCCCACTGAGACACCGTTGCAGACCAGATGAGGGGGACCAGCCGTCACCCTGGGTTGTGCTCCCTTGGGTGGGCCTCCTCCCAGGGGGCTGCTATCCTGAGTCCCCCAGGCACTGGGAGCCCTGAGGCCACGCCTTCTAATGTGCCCACCTGCCTGCTGTCCACCCACCCTGCTGTCCCCTCTTAGTGCGTGGCGGGGGTGGAGGCGCCAGGCGGAGGTCCTCAGGCTGCAAAGGTGGCTGACAGCCTTCGCTTCTGTGCTTAGAATCTCCAGGCTCAAATCAGAAACCTGGAGCAGACCAAGGCGAATAAGAGCTCGCTGGAGGAGGAGCTTCGAGAAGTGAGTGGCCAGAGGGTCCCCTCCCAAGCCCCGGCTCCCTGCCAGGGAAGAGGAGCCACCCAGGCAGAGCCTTCCAGAATCCTCTGCCTTGGTTCCTACGGGCTGGCTGGGGGCTCTTCACAAGCCGTCCTCCCCACCCAGTGACACCGTCACGTGGACTTAAAAGCCAGGCACCAACTCCCCGGTCGCAGGAAAACCTTGGCTTGCCTCATAGATCCCGAGGAGGATCCCAACAGAGATCCCAAGGGCTGGACGTCCAGGCTCCAGAGGGCTGAGGTCTCCCAGTCCCCCCCCAGTAGCCCTGTCCTCTGCGCCCCCTCTCTCCCTAGAAAGCTGACAAGAGCGCCCTGGCGAGCAAGGCGAACCGCGCAGACCTGGAGACGGTCGTGACCGAGCTGCATGAGACGTTTCAGAGCATCTTGTTCAAGCTCACGACCCAGAATGACCACTGGAAGAATGCTGCGGAGCAGCTCAAGAAGGAACTGAGCACCAAGGTGAGCACCTGGCCTCGCTGTCCCCTGCTGCGGAACGGATTACTTCAGGACTTTACGTCTTCCACAGCAAATGCTCTCAGCTGTGAGGAGCAGGAATTGGGGAGCAGCTTAGCTGGCTGGCCCAGGATCTCCCACAGTGTCACAGGTAAGGTGTTGGCCAGGGCATCTGAAGGAGCTGGGAGGAGCCATTTCAAAGACGGCACTCTCACATGGCTGTTGGCAAGAATCTTACTGCCAGGCCCAGTGCTACAGGCCTGTAATCCCAGCTACTTCAAGAGGCTAAGGCAGGAGGATCACAAGTTTGAGGCCAGCCTCAAACTTATTTAGGTAATTTATTAAGTCTCAAAAAAAATAAAAAAATAAAAAGAGCTGGGAGTGTAGAGAGGTAGAGTGCCCCTGGGTTCAATCTCCAGGACCACAAATTAGTTAATTAATTTTAAAAAGATTCTTCAGTTCTTTATCACAAGACCTCCTCCTCAGAGCCACTTGAGTGGCCTCATAACATGGCTCCTGACATCCCCCCGAACAAGTGACCCAAGGAAACAAACAAGAATCTGCACAGTCTTTTGTGACCGCACCCCGCAGCACCCTCCCTCACTTCTGTGATATCCTGTTGGTTACCTAAGTCGTCCCTGTTCAACGAGAGGGGACTACTTGGTGGTGTGAATTCCACGTGGTACAGCTGGGCAGCGTCTTGCAGGCTGACCACCATTGTTCTCCTGGCAGGACCCCCGCAAAGGCAGGGTCTGAGGGGGCCTGCAGGGAACCATGCTGGTCCTTGATTGATTCATCTGAGGTGGAGACCCAGAGAATGTCCATGAGGAATCACAGCCCTGCTGCCCCTGTGCACACACAGAGAGAGGCAAGAACAGACAGACTGACAGTGTGAGGCTGCGTGGCTCTTGGCGTGGGTGGGGGTGGGAGTGGGGGAAGGGTGGCCTAAACAGAGCATGGGCTTGGGATCCGGCAGGCGGTTTGAGACTCTCTGAGGCTCAGTCTTCTCCTCTGTCAACAGTGCTTTGGGTCCCAGTTGTGCCCGTCCCTGGGGATTAGCAGGAAGCACATCTTCACAGACACATGTGTGTTGGAGAAGGGACCCAGATGGGTGCAGTCACACCTGGACTGCACTCTTCAGAACAGTTGGCCTGCCTTTATTTAGTGATTCAATGCCAGGGGTTAGGAAGAGGGTACAGAACAGAGATTGTCCTAGGTTGAGATCACAGCAGCCCAGATGATCAGACGCAACACAGGGAACAGTGTTACTTTTCTCCTGGTCCAGTTGAGCCAGTTCCAAACCTGGTCTTCAAATGTGACCCAGGTCGGGAATTCTCACTAATTATATTAGATGTGATCATGGAATTATGATTATGAATGAAAGCATCCCCATCTTTTAGAAACACTCAGATATTCATGAGTGAAATGTCATGATTTCTGTAACTCAAAAAAAAAAAAAATAATAATAATGATAAACCAGGCACGGTGGTGCATGCCTGTAATCCTAGCAACTTGGGAGGCTGAGGCAGGAGGATTGCGAGTTCAAAGCCAGCCTCAGCAACAGTGAGGCACTAAAGCAATTCAGTGAGACCCTGTCTCTAAATAAAATACAAAATAGGGCTGGGGATGTGGCTCGGTGGTTCAGAACCTTTCAGTTCAATCCCTGGTACCCCCAAAAAAACTAACTAAATAAATAATGTATCAAAAAAAATAAGGCAAGCTGGGCACAGTGGTATATGTCTAAAATCCTAGGCCCCCAGGAGGCTGAGGCAGGAAGATCACAAGGCAGAGGCCAGCCTCAACCACTTAGTGTTAGCAATCCTGTTTTAAAAATAAAAAATAATGGGGTTGAGGCTGTAGCTCAATGGCAGAGCATTTGCCTAACATGTATGAGGCCCTGGGTTCAATCCTTAGCACTGCATAAAAATAAAATAAAGGCATGCTGTTCATCTTCAACTACAAACAAACAAACAAACAAACTAGTTATTTAATAAAAAATGAAAGGGCTGGGGATTTAGCTCAGTGTTAGTGTCCCTGGGTTCAATCCCCAGGAACAAATAAGAACAAGGCAAATATAGCAACATGTTAATAACTACTAAATCTAGGTGATGGATATGTGGTGGGTAATTATTCTAGTCTTTCTGCTTTTCTCTGAGATTTTCCAGATGAAGAGCTTTCTGTGTGGTTGCTGTTTTAAGTGACTCCATACTCATTGCTTTCATTTCTGTATTATTTCCAGGGGGCACCAGGGACTGAAGCCCAGAGTGCTCTACCACTGAGCCATATCCCTAGCCCTTTTATTTTATTTTTTAACTTTGTTTTTATTTATTTATTTACTTTTTATGTGGTGCTGAGGATCAAACCCAGTGCCCATGCATGTTACGCAAGCACTCTACCCCTGAGCCACAACGTCAGCCCCCAGCCCCTTTTATTTTTTTATTTTTTATTTTTTTTTTAATTTTTTTTTTAATATTTATTTTTTTTAGTTTTTGGCGGACACAACATCTTTGTTTGTATGTGGTGCTGAGGATCGAACCCGGGCTGCACGCATGCCAGGCGAGCGCGCTACCGCTTAAGCCACATCCCCAGCCTCTGCTTAGGGTCTTGCTAAGCTGATGAGGCTGGCTTTGAACTTGTGTTCCTCCTGCCTCAGCCTCCTGAACTGCTGGGCCCAACCCTTTTTATTTTATTATTTGTTTTTAATTTCAGGCAAGATCTTGCTAAGTTACCCAGGCTAGCCTCAACTTTGGAATCCTTCTGCCTCCTCTTCTGAATAGCTGGGATGAGAGGTGTGTGCCACTGTGCCTGGCTCCTTTCTGTATTTTTAATTGTGGTGAAAGTCACAGAACATAAAATCCACCAATCCGCAGTGAACCAGTCAATGGCATTCATGCTCACAGTGCGCTGCCCTCACTTCAGTCTGGTTCTAAGACATTCGCTTCTTTCCAAAAGGAAACCCAGTGTCTTTAGCAGTCACTCCCTTCTTCCCCTGGCCCCCGGCAACCACTAGTCTCCGTGTGCACACACCTGTTCTGGATATTTATCGTGAAGGGAACCACACAGTATGCGCACTCTGGTGTCTGAATTCTTTAGTTTAGCACCATGTCTTTGAAGCGCATTCATGTCATATCATGGGTCAGAACTTCATCCCAAGAAAAATGAAATTATGTCCACACGAAAGTTTACATGTGAATATTCATAGGAGCATTAGTTATAATAGCCAAAAGGTGGAAAACACCCAATGTCTATCAACAGAGGAATTAATTAACAAAATGTAGTATATCCAGTGCTGGACATTGTGGTGTACGCCTGTAATCCCAGAGACTTGGGAGGCTGAGGCAGGAGGATCGAAACTTCCAGGCCAGCCTCAGCAACTTGGTGAGACCTTGTTTTAAAAAATAAAAATAAAAAGGGCTTGGGATGTGGCTTAGTGGTTAAGCACCTCTGAATTGTAGCTCAGTGGTAGAACACTTGCCTGGTACATGTAAAGCACTGGGTTCAATCCTCAGCACCACATAAAAATAAATAAAAATAAAAATAAAGCATTATGTATATCTACAACTAAAAAAAATTTTTTAAAGTATATCCAGGGGCTGGGGTTGTGGCTCAGTGGTACAGTACTTGCCTAGCATGTGCGAGGCACTGGGTTTGATCCTCAGTACCACATAAAAATAAATAAATAAATGTCTAACTACAACGAAAAAAAAAATTTAAAAAGTATATCCATATGATGGAATGATATTTGATCATGCTATTCCATGCTTCATATCATGTAGCTTGAATGTAGTACAGTAGAATATTATTCATCCATAAAAAGGAATGAAATTCTGATGCACACTGCAACATGGGTGAATCTTGAAATAGTTTGCCAAAGGAAAGAGGCCAGACGCCAAAGGCCAACTATTGTATGATATTTTTGTGAGGTGTCCAGAATGGGCAAATCCAATAAATGCAGAAAGTAGGTTAGTGGTTGCCAGGGCCTGGGCTTTGGAGGAAATAGTGGGCTTCTTTGGGGAATGACGCAAACATTCAAAAATTGATGGTGATGGTCCTTTGTGAGTATTCTAAAAGTGGTTGAATTAGCCACTTCACAGTCAGACCCTTAATAAATATGTGAGGACTATGTGAAGGTCAGATACATGTGGACCATGGGGAGAATGGGCGGTTGGGCAGTAGGTTTGGAGGTGGTAGCTGGTGGTGTTTTTGGGGAAGCTCACTTTGCAGTTCCCCTCTACCAATGGCACCCGTGAGGGCTGTGGGCTTTAGCCCAAGCCGAATCAACTTCCCCTTCTTCTCATTCTCATTATTACGGAGGTTTGCAGGTTGCCGCCGATCCCTTTCCGAGGGAGCTGGGTGTGGCTGACTGACCGCCTGTCTCTTCTCCCCTGGGCTGGCAGCTGGTGCACAGTGACCTGGACCTTCTGAAGAAGGGCCTGGAGGAGGTCTGGGAAGTAGTCAAGAAGCTGCTGCTGGAGGGCCTACTCTACGACCCCGACAGCGCCGCGGGCTTCAGGAGGCAAGCGGCGGGAGGGCTGCGGCTGCCAGCCTCGGGCACCCCTGGATTCCAGACCATGGGCACAGGGTCGGGGCTGGGACCTGAGTGGGCAGCTCTGCTGCCTCTGGCTGGAGGGCTCCAGGCCTTTTGCTGCAAACGAGGATACTGAGGCTCAGAGAGGGAAGGGACCATGTGGACCATGGGAGGCCGGGGCAGATCTGGGGCCTGGGCCAGGGCCCCTGACCGTCCACCCAGACAGTCCCACAGAGGGCCCCAGTGTCAGATGGGGCTGCAGCCCTCAGCTCGCAGCGCAGGAGGGTTGGACGGGCGGGAGGCACAGCACGTTCAGTCTCCCACCAGGACGCAGAGGGTGCTGGGGCGGGAGTGGGGGGACCTGGCCACCCCTGATGCCAGACCGCCTACCTTTCAGGAAACTGTTTGAGCGGGTGAAGTGCATTTCCTGCGACCGGCCAGTGGAGATGATGACCGGCCCGTGAGTACCTCAACAGGGACGGTAAAGGCCACGTGTGCCCGCCCCAGGCACCGTGCTGCAGAGATCAAGTAAAATGCACCCCTGGGCTCCCTAAAGGCCTCCACTGTATACATACCCACGTGCATCGCGCTCAGGCAGGGTCTGCAGAGTTCCAGGCGCACACGTCCTCTCTAGACCCCTTCCTCCCTTCTTCTCTTTTGTGTGTTGGACCTGGGGATTGAACCCAGGGCCTTGTGCATGCGAGGCGAGGCAAGTACTCTACCAACTGAGTGTATCCTCAGCCCCCTCCTCCTCTCTTCTGGTGATGGCAGGCACTGCTTCTCTCCTTATTCTTTCGCCAACCCTATCTAGGGTCTGACTCAGTGCTCCACCCCACCCCCAAAAAATAAAGAAAGAAAAAAGAAAAAAAAAATGAAAGGAATCAGCAAGAGCAGAGCTCTGTTCTACTTGCTGGTCCAACACTTGCATGATATGAAATGAACTATTCTATTTTATTTTTTTTGTAGTGCTGGGACTCTAACTCAGGACCTCATGCATGCTAGTCAAGCACTTTTCCCCCAAGCACTACCCCAGCCCTAAAATGAGCCATTTTAAAATGAATAGTGGGGCTGGGGATGTGGCTCAGCACCACATAAAAATAAAATAAAGATGTTGTGTCCACCCAAAACTGAAAAATAAAAATATCAAAAAATTCTCTCTCTCTCTCTTCTCAATCTTAAAAATAAAATGAATAGTGGTCCCTTGGTGGCACATTCCTGTAATCCCAACTACTTGGAAGGCCAAGGTGCTGCCAGCCTAGGAAACTTAGCAAGCCCCTGGCTCTAAATAAAACAAATAAAAGGTGTGAGGATGTAGTCAGTGCTAGAGCACGTGGGAGGTCCTGGGTTCAATCCCCAGCACTGCAAAAATTAATTAAATATAAATAAAGTGGTTGGGATTGGTGGCACATGCCTGTAATCCCAGAGACTTGGGAGGCTGAGACAGGAGAATTGCAAGTTTGAGGCCAGCCTCAACAACTTAATGAGACCCTGTCTCTAAAAATAGATAAAGCAAAGAGTTCAGTGGCATTTGGTGTACTCACGATGTAGTGCAACTCTTGCCTCCAATCCCAGGGCCCTTGTTTAGTCCCCCAGGCCCAGTGGCACATTAGCAGTCACTTCCCACTGCCACCTCCCCTCCAGCCCCTGGCAGCCACTAATCCACTTTCTTTTTTTTAATATTAATTTTTAAAATAATATTAATTTTTGTAATTGGACACAATATCTTTCTTTCTTCATTTTTATGTGTGTTAGGCGAGTGCTCTGCCCCTGAGTCACAGCCCCAGCCCCCACACTAATCCACTTTCTATGTCTATGGGGTTGCCTTCTCTGGATGTTTCCTATAAATGGAATCAGACCACATATGGCCTTGGAAGCTGGCTTCTTCCACTTAGCAGAGTGTTTGTAAGGTTCCTCTAGGTTCAGCATGAGCCAGTGCTTCACTCCTTTTTTACCACTGAATAAGATGCTGTTGTGTGGATAGAGCACATTTTGCTTACCCCTTCGTCTCTTGATGGACATTCAGTTGTTGTACCTCTTAGCTATTGTGACTAGTGCTGCTGTGAACATCCGAACATGTGTATTTGCTTGAACACCTGTCTTCAGTTCTTTGGGGTATAAGTTCTTTGGAGTGGAAGTGCTGGCTCCAAGGTAACTCTGTGGTTGACTTTTTGAGGAGCTTTTGGGCAACAGTCTGTCCTGACACCAGAAACTGACAGGGCCCTGCAGTGCTAGTCCAGTCCTAGGACCCAGGGAGTTTGCCACCCTCATGCCACCTCTTCCTTCATGGAGGAGCTGTGGAGCCTCAACAAGAATTCCCTTTCAAATCACAGGTAACTAGCTGCAGTATTATTTATAGTAGTAAAAACGCTGGAGACAGGTGCCATGGTGAACAGGCACGTGTGTCAGCCTGCACAAGCCACGACCTTGTACAGGGATGCGGTCTGGTGCAGCGCTGTGCGCTGTGGAGATGGCGGGTAGATGTACCGTCCAGTCCAGGAGCCACGGGACACATGTGGCTGTTGAGCCCTGGCACTGTGGCTAATGCGATTGAGAAAATGACTTTCAAATTTTATTAAAACTTAATTAGGGGCTGGGGTTGTGGCTCAGTGGCAGAGCGCTTGCCTCACATGTGTGAGGCACTGGGTTCAATTCTCAGCACCGCATATAAATAAATAAATAAAATAAAGGTCCATTGGCACTAAAAAAAATTTTTTTAATTAATTTACATGCATATTAAAATGACCACATGTGGCCAGTGGCTAGTGTATTGGATAACACAGCTGTGGAATATTATTTAATAACCTGAAAAATGTTGGCAATAAATTCTATGAGAATATCAAGCAGTATGTGTTGTTATCCTAACTTTAAAATTACATAGACATAGAAGAAAGCTGGAAGAGCATACCTCGGTATCCTGTCACCTGGTTACAGCGCTGTGTTTCCTTTTGCATTTCTATAATTTATGAAACGTTAACGATCAGTGTGTTACTGAAAAGTCTTGTGGTGACTCAACATGCCCACAGTGAAGGGCATGATGTTAATTGTGCTGTCCGGTCTCCTCTGCACATGTCTGCTCCACGGAGCTGCCCAAGAAGGCTGCCGTGGTCTTCTTTATTTTTATTTCCTTATTGAGGCAACACCCAGGGCATAAATCTCACCACTGTGAGGGAAGGGTCAAGTGGCATGTGGTATGTTTCAAGGCTGTGCAGTCGCCACCCTGCACCATGGAACTGTGTCTCTTTCCCATCCTTGCCCAGCCGCCGGAAGCCTCCATCTGCAGCCTGAGGATTTACCTAGTCTGGCTTTTACTTTAGTGACCAGAACAGGGGTGGAGCCCAGGCCCTCTCCAGTGCCAGGACCAGCATGATTGTTGTTCATGTGTTTGTGTCTTTGATTGTCAGGGTTCCTCAGAGCCCATGCAGGGTGGCCCTGAGGGTGGGCGTGTCCAGGTCTGCACCTCCTTCCTTTTCCTGGTGGAGGTGGGAGCCTGCAGCCACCACCACGCTTTTGTCCTCCACAGGCAGCTCATCACCATACGTAAAGCCCGCCTGCTGTCAAAGCTGCGGCCAGCCAGTGCCAACAGCTACGAATACCTACAGCGCCAAATGATGAGGTGAGGCTGCAGAGCAGCCCTGGGCAGGTCTGCCACCACTACTCCCGCCAGTGCCAGGACCAAAGACTGACACCCAGGGTGTTGCTAACCCTCTGTGATTGGAGGTGGCCTGGGCAGAGGACAGGAGCCAATGTTGTTCTATCAGGACTGTTAGGTGCTTCTACATGGCGGCGGAGGGCGGGTATCTCCTTAAATCTCACAACCCCTCGCGAGCCGGGTGGACATGCCTGTTCCTGGTGGAGAGCAGTGATCAGGACCCTCTAGGAGCGCCCCCTGTGGCCCACCTGGCCTGTTGGGCCCTCCCAGCCTGCCTCTGAGGTGTACTCCCTAGTCATCCCATTTCACAGTTGGGGAAACCGGCACAGAGAGCTTATGTGACTGCCAAGGTGTTGGCTAGTAAGTGGCAGAGCTGACACAGACTGGGTGGCCCCCTGCTCTCACCTCCCCCCACCCCTGGACATCCTAGGCTCTGGAGGCCCTAGGGGCACCCAGCCCTGTGGGAATGACACCTGGAGGAGGGACTTAAGGGCCTGATCTGGTTCCCTGGCCTCCTGTGCCTGACTCGTGAAGCTGCAGATCAAGAGTATGTGCCTTGTCAAACTGGGCCAGGCTCCAGGAGCGCTTGGCCCTGGGGATGTGGGAGCTGGTTTATTCCTTCCCAGCTGTGCGTGTCTGCACTGCCCGCCAGGCCCCAGGCCTGCCTGCTGTGCCACCACACCCTTGACACGGGCCAGGCCCAGGAGCAGAGGGTCTCCAGGGGCTGATGACTCTCTGCCCTGCACAGGGAACACCAGCGGCTGCAGCTGCAAGAGGACGGCCTGCACACTCTGGGCTCTCAGCAGGACTGGGGTGACAGCCTCCAAAATGACACCACCCTCAAGTTCAAGCCAGGGGAACTGTCAACACTCTACCCCTATGGGGACCCCCAAGTGTTAAATTACGACACTGTGAGTCTGGCCGTCAGGATGTCCCAGGCCCAGGAGTGGGCTGGACCCCAGGCCACGGGCATCTCTGGGAGGCTGTGCTCTGACTTCGGGACCTCTGCATGCATCGGGAGGGTAGCAAGGTGGAGGCCTTGACCAGTGACACAGACCGTCCCACAGGCCGAGGTGGACATCCTGGGAGTGGACGGGATTCTGTACAAAGGCCGAATGAACACTCAGTTTGGGGCCCAACCCTTGACTACTGCAGAGAAGGAGTTGGCAGGTGAGAGGTGTCGGGTCCTCCCTCCACATACCCCTGCCCAGGTCTCCCTGTGCCGGGTAGCTGAGGGGAGGCAGTGGGGCTCAGGGCTGCTGCCATCCCTAGCTGGGAAGCATAATAGTCACTTGCAAAAATGGAGTCCCCAGTGTATGCTGGGAAACAGTGGGGAGCAAGAGACGGGCTATTGCCTGCAGGTGACTCATGCAGGGGACAGACCACAGTAAATATCTGGAAGGCAAGAATCCATGGTTACAGATAAAACTGACCTGAAGGGAGACACTGGTGATGGGAAAGTTGTGCTAAGGGACCCTGGTTGATGGCGAAGGATTGGGCAGCTGCCCTGACACCTCTGAAGGGGAAAAAAGCATTACTTGGTGAGGGGTGGGGTGGGAGGAGAGCAGTCCAGGTGGAGGGAATATCAGGTTCAGTAGCCATTTGGTGGTCAGAAGCCAGGCACAGGCAGGAACTGGGAAGGGCGGTCCAGACTGTAGTGCAGAGACAAAGGTGGGGTAGTAGAATGAGCAGGTCCAGTCCCTGGAGGCCTGTGTCCTAATCTCAAAGGCAGGGGTCAGACCAGGAGGAGCCCCAGACCCACGGGCACTTGCCCCTGGTTGCTGTGGCCCTTGCAGTATGAGGGCTGGAGTTCCAGCCTCTCCCACCTGGGCCACCTTGGCTCTAATACTGAGGGGAGCATTCTCTGCACACCCCTTTGGGGCATTTTCCCTCTGGGAAGAGTCCTGAATTTGCTCCTTGGTAGAAGCCACACACAGCCCATGGGCCGGGCAGGGTTGAGTCCATACTGTGCCCATGGACGTTCCTCCTCCCAGACTGCCCTGTGAATTAGAGAGCTCAACCCCAGACCCAGGAAAGGAAGCGGCAGCTCCCAGCGCTGGGTGCCTCAAAGGAGTGGACATTTATTCTCACAGTCCTGGAGGCCACAAGCCCTAAGTCCAGTGTGAGCGGGTTCTGCTCCTCCAGAGGCACCGGTGCAGGACTCTGCGGTCTCCTGGGAATGGCTGCCTCACTCCAGCGTCGGCCTCTTCTTTGTGTCCTCCATGGCTCTTCTCTTCTTCCTTAGGACACTTGCCTTTGGATTTAGGGCTCCATGTAACCCAGGATGATCTCACTGCAGGATCCTTCATTAAGCCTGCAGAGTTCTCCAATACACTTACGTACCTGGGTTCCAGGGGACATACTTATTGGGGACCACCAGGCAACCATTCCAGGCCACACCCTGTTTTCCAGGAGGGCAGGTCACCACCTCCCTTGTCCTCTCCCTGCCTGCAGGCAGGCAGGATGTGGCTGCTCCAGGCACTGCAGCTCTGATGGGAGGGGCTGGGCTGGGCTTCAGGGGTCACCAAGCAGGGTGACTTGAGGGTTTCGTAAGTGGCTAATAAGCCAGGCCCTCCCCGCCTGCCCCTGCCCGCAGCAACCTGGTGAGGCATCTCATCTACATACAGGGGAGGTCCGCTTGCTGGGAGGACAGCCTCAGTGGAGGGGCTGGGGCAGATGGAATCTCTGGTCCTGTCCTCAACCCCATCTACCTTCCCCAAGGCTGTCACCCCTGAAGAGGGAGCTGAGGGGCTTCTCCCTGGTTGATGGTTCATTCCCAAGACCCACAAAGCACACAGAATTTGAACTTGGATGGCTCCAATATTTCGCCTCACTTGGGTGATGAAGCCAAACTACTGTGAGAGTCCACTAGAAGCCTGTCTGTGGCAGCACGTAGATCCACTCATGTACTCACACAGAAGAACGTTGTCATCCAAAATAGACACCATATTCCAACCTAAAACTAGCCAGGCTGAGCCACCCAGCTCCGGAAGACTTCACCCATCCACCATCAGGACCCACTAAGCAGCCAGCCCTTCATCTGGCCCCCCCGCAACCAGGCCTCCAAAGGCAGCCCATGGCCTTTCTGATTGTGATGCTGCAGTCCTCAGTCTAGGCCTGTGCAGAGGGACATCCGATCCTCAGGGAGCGCCCCACGGTGGTAGACAGGTGTGCAAGGCTTGCTCCGCAGGTGGGGCCTTCAGAGAGTGTCCACAGAAGCAGACTGAGCGCAGAAGGAATGCAGCAGGAAGTGGTCAGAAGGGGCTCCAGGTGGAAGGATCAGGGCTACAGAGACAGGAGGAGTGTTCTGTGGGAGATGACCCCCGCCAGCTGAAGCCTCGTCACAGCCAGTTGACTCTCCTAAAGCGTGTGGGCTCGGGCTCCTCTGTGGGTGCAGTCGCAGATTCATTGTCTTAGTTCTGGAGGTTGGAAGTCCGAGATCTGGAGGCTCCAGGGGCGAAACCACCCCTCACCTTTCCCAGGTAGAGGCCCCACCTTCTCTGTCCTCAGAGCACACCACACTGGCCTCCGCGTCTGCTATCATACCTCCAACTCCGTCGCCCTGGACCCCATGATTGCTCTCAGGGCCCACCTGGATAACCTGGGATAATTTCCCCACCTCAAACTCCTGCTCAATACAGTCCCCTTTCCACAGAAGGGATTAGGATGGTGGCCAGTCACAGTCACAGTGATTCTTGGCTGGACAGGAGAAGGCACAAGTTTTATGGTTCCATTTTCATGAAATGTCTGGAAGAAGCAAATTCATGGAGAAAATGAAAACAGTGGTTGCCAGGAGCTGGTGTGGCAGTGGGGAGTGACTGCTTAATGGCGTGCAGGATGCTTTTGGGGTGATGAAAGTGTCTTGGAACTGGATAGCGGTGGCGCCGTGCAGCTCTGTGAATGTATTCCATGCCACCGCCCTGGGCGCTTTAAAGGGATAATTTTATGTTGTGTGAAGTTACCTAAAAAAAAAAGGTGGGGGGCAAGATGGGGGTGGGGACTTTATGGGTCTGTCCCCAGCAGGAAATTTTTAGTTGTTATTGTACTGGGGTTGAATCCAGGGCCTCAGGCATGCTAGACAAATTCTCTACCATGGAGCTATACCCCAGCTCTTTTTATTTTTTATTTTTTTTTATTTTCAGAGTTTTGCTAAGTTGCTGAGACTGTTCTCGAACTTGGGATCCTCTGGCCTTAGCCTCCCAAGTTGCTCTAATTACAGCCATGCACTCTTGTGCATGGCTGCCCAGCAGGAATATCTAAAGAACTGACAGTGGCACACATCTATAGTCCCAGCTACTTGAGAGTCTGAGGCAGGAGGATCACTTGAGCTCAGGGATTGGAGACCAGCCTGGGAGACCTAGAAAGACTGGCCTTAAAAAAAAAAAAGCATGTGCACACATTTATCATGCATGTGTGTAAAACAGAACTGCCAGATGCCTACCTCATGCAGTCCTTGTCTGCACCAGGCCAATTGCTTTTACTAATTGCCATGTCCCCTGGCTTGGAGAAGCCTTTGGGATGTCTGCTGTCCTGGTCTTAGCCTTGGGAGGATCTGGACTTAAGCAGAGAGGGAAGGACATTCACCCATGGGGACAGGAGGGTTGAAGGAGCTGGGGAGGCAGGGCTGGGTTAGGTTGAGCCTGATGCGAGGCCAGAGCTCTGGAAGACGCCTACCTGTTCTGGTCCTTTCTTCTCAGCTGTCAAGGTTCCTTGTCCCCCAGCTAGAAACCTGTATGCTCCTGTGCGCTCCAGTGACTTATTTGGTACCATCTGCCCCCGTGAGTACCTCCCCCAACCCTCCCATCCCACCTGGGGTTCTGCCAGGTCTCGGGTCCCTCCACTCACTGCCCGTTACCCTCACCCCCAGCCCCAAGGCTTGCTCTGTCCCACCTCATCCATCTCTCACCTGCTCTGTCAAGGTTCAGGCAGCCTGCTCACCCACGCCTGGGCCCCAGGAAGACCCCCGTAGCAGCCCCCACCCAGCACTTTGCTCCCTGGCCAGGGAAATGGTGCCTGCAGCTGTCCTGGGCTCCTGCTCCATCCTCAGGGGAGCTTGTAGGCCCTGGGCATCATCACAGAAGCCTAGGCCAGGTGTCCATCCCCAGGCGTCCACCTGGCTGCAGGGGTGGGACATAGGAGCCCACTTATTGCCCTGGGCCTGTTGGACTGCAGCCCAGGAGCCAGGTTGGGAGGAGCTGACCCCTGTGCTCCCCTGACTGGTGTCACCGTGTATCAGCAGCCGAGGGGCATTGACAGCTTATGAAGCACTTTCTCCCTTCTTGTCTCATCTAGTTCTTACCCAGCTCAGGGGGGTGGTACTGGTGGTCTTTATTTTTTGGGTACTGGGTCTTACTAAATTGCCCAAGCTGGCTTCAAACTTGTGATCCTCCTGCCTCAGCCTCCCATGTTGCTGGAAGCATGGCCACGCAACACAGTGCCTGGCTGCTGAGCAGGGACATTGAAAGATCTGACAGTGGCACACACTGCAGTCCCAGTACAGCTCACGGCCACGTCCTGCTCTATTAGTCCATTTCAAGAGGAGGGAGCTGAACCTCAGCGACTTGAGCCCAACCCCCAGACACCAAGCTCTGTGTCCTCCTGGGTGCTCTGCCCTACTCTAGTGCCCATTTCCAGAGTCCTGTATCTTTTGTCACTTCACCTGGGAAGTTCAGGCGCCCAGGGTCAGGGGAGGCCACAGTAACCAGCCCTGACATGGCCCAAAGAGCACCTCCAGACTCGGCTGCTCTTCCCTCCAGTGGGGTGGACCCCATCAGGCCAGTTGCTCCCAGGAATTTCTTGGGTTTTATCCTGCTCCCTGCAGCCTTGGGTCCCCGCACTGGAGCCTGCTCAGCCACCTCTGGCTCTCCCTCCGTGATGCTGGCTCAACCGCCATCCCTGCCACCTCTGCCACTGCTGCCGCCGCTGTTCCCCCCTCTGCGGAACCCCCAGCAGGCCCCAGAGCCTACCAGACACTTGAGGTCTCTGCGCCCTGAGTCCCGAACCAGCAAGCAGCCTATGGAGGAGCCTGTCAACCCGTGAGCCCCTCCCCTTCCTGTGTCCCCACAAGTCTCAGGTCCCATCTATTCCCCCGGGTGAGACCCGGGGCCCTGGAGCTGGTCCAGGAAACATCCCCTGGGCAAACCAAACAGGTCTGCATGGGGGACCCCCACCCCATGTTGATTAAGTAACTAATTTTAACTCTACATATAAATACAAACAACCCAAACTTCTTCTCCAACACAGCCTTCTTATCTCTTCACAAAAAACATGGCTTTCAAGTGAATTTGTCACTAAGCCACTTGAATTCCCTGACCAATTTTGAATACAACAGTTAAAATGGTTTTAAAATAATCCCTTTCCTTTTTAAAAAATTATTTTCTTTCTTCTTCTTCTTTTTTTTTTAAATAAAGCCTTTTTTAAAATTTATTTCTATTTTTATGTGGTGCTGAGGATCGAACCCAGTGCCTCACACATCCTAGGCAAGCGCTCTGCTACTGAGCCACAACCCGGCCCCTGATCCCTTTCCTTTTTATTCTTCTGAACAATACCATCAGAAGCAATTCCCACGACAACTCCTGCCTTTGCCCACCTTGCTTGGGGGCCATTATTTTTACTAAGTCCAGTTTCCCATGGGAACCAAATTTGACCGTGTGCATCTTTTTCTTTCATGTTGGTAACTGCTGTCATGAATTGGATTGTTTCTGTTTACTTCTTAGCTGATCCACGAGGAAATGGGTGCAACGCTCCTAGGGTATTCCAGGATTGCACCATCCCTTCCGGGCCGAGCACCACAGGCCTGTTTTGAGTCTAGCAGCTTCCCTTGCTCACAGACCATGCATCTGGTGGGAAAAGCAAACCAGGAGGTCACAAGCTCTCACTGGCAATTTAGAGACTAGCCTCAGAACACAGAGCCAGGGATCACCCCCTGCCCCCTGACCTGGGCTCCACCTGGCCTGCTCCTTTTGGAGGTTCCTGTCCCTCCCTTCCCCTCTCCTGTCTTGCTCTCCCTTGCCTTTTTCATGCCTCTGCTGTTTTTCCTCCTTCCTGTTGCTGCTGCTGACTGCTCTGTTCCATTTCAGTCATGAAAACAACTCTATACAGGTTTGGGGCGAGATCTCAGCCTCACCCCAGTGTTCACTAGAATCTTGGACCTGGGGGCTGGCGGGGAGAACTGTCCAGCAGTGAGCTGGAGAGGGGAGGGTCCTGGGGAGGACCAAGGGCTGGGCTCCAGGCTCTGCCAGGGAGTGGTGTGGAGGGGGAGCCCCTGGTCTGGGAGGCCATCAGTGTCTGGGGACTCAGCATGCCTAACCATTCCTACTGGTCCCCATTCCCCTCACCAGCTACTCACCTGAAACCACCCCTGGCCTGACTGGTTGTTTCTTTTTCCAAGGACTGTCTTCAAATGAGGCCAAGCTCCGCCGAACCCCAGTGACTCACCTCTCCAAGCCACTTCGGGGGCCATTGGTTCGCACAGCCCCAGCCCCACCTCCATGTCACAGATGAGTATTTTGGCAACTTCTTCCCAGAATAAAATCTTCCATCTTTCTGACCATAGATGAGGGGACTGGCTGGGTGCTCTCTGCAGAGAGTGGTCTTGCCTTCTCTCCATGGGTGGGACTTGCTGGTCCCTTCTCCAGTTGCCACCGGGGCTCAGCCTTCCAGCGCCCTTGCCCACAGCCACCCAGGCTGAGTGTCAGCAGAGACTCGAAACAAACCTTCATCCTTTGCCAAATTACCAGTGATCACATGCTCTGAGCTGCCTCAGCTGTATGGGGGCAGACCAAGGGTCTCAACAGGCCCAGGTTCATGGGATGAGGCCCTAACTCTCTGGCCCTTGCCGAAGAGGCCACACCTGATGGGTACTGTCAGGGGCAGTGGGGGGCTCAGCTCTCATCCTTCTCCAATGCAGCCAGGGAAGCTGTGGCCCCAGCTCAGAAATGGCTCCTAAGGGCAGAGCAGGATTTTACTCACAGGCGCCCGGTACCACGTGGTGTGCCACTGACAAGGCCTTGGCAAAAAGAAGAGCCACTACTGTCCTCCCCAGAACTCGGCCTTACCTACCCCCAAACAGCTGAGTTCTTTTAAGGCTCATTTGAAATATACATATTACCCAAGTATAAGTTGTGGCTACCAGCCCAGAGAGAAACCCTTTCCAACTGCAGGAGTTACAAACAGCCTTGCACGAAGATGCCATCTTGGCCAAGCCCAGCGGCCTCCCACCCAGGGAGGTAGATCCAAGTCAAAGGACTCATCTGTCCTTGGCTGGGGAGCGATGCTGGGCAGAGCCCCTCTGAGACCTGCAGGGCGGCAGTCAGTGGGACAGTGTGGTTCTATGGGCTGGCTGCTGTGTGTTCTCAGACAGCCCTGGTGGGGCCACTGGAGAGACCCTGGGGACACCCAGCAGACCTAGGTGTGGCCTGGTGTCCAGGACTCTCGCAGCACAAGAAGCCCTTCTGTCTTTGAAGCTGTCAGAGGAGGAGCCTGCCCACAGCAGAAGACAGCTCAGTGTCTTGCTCATCTGCCAGGCCCTCCCCATGGAGCAGGGATGTTTATTTCTGCAGCTGCTCATGGTGAAAAGCAAGCTCCTGTTGAGTCCAGCAGATTCCAAGCAGTACAGGGGCTGGCCAGCAGAGGTGGGCCAGACTGTATCCCAGCATGTGGTCAATACCAGCCACTTTGGCCTTGAGGGAATTTGGGCCATACATTCCAGTTTTCCAGGATACGTCAAAAGGCAGGCTTATCACAATTTAAAAAGTTGGCAAATGCCTTACGACGTGTGTGGTACTGCACAGGCCACACCAGCACCTGGCAGGGCTGAGGGTTTGTGAGCCCGAGATGTGCCCTCGCCCAAAGCAGACCCAAAGACCGCAGCCACTGTTCATCACCCGCGTGCAGGCTTTGGTTCCCACGTGCTGCCCTTCCTCTCTGGGAATCAAGACACAAGACATGTGCCTGAAGCACACTGTTTTTGAGCAGACTCATGGATAGCAACGATGGTTTTGATTTATTTCTTAATTTTTTTGGTACCAGGGATTGAACCCAGAGGCTCTTTACCACTGAGTTACATCCCCAGCCCTTTTTATTTTTTGAGATGGGTCTTGCTAAGTTGCTAAGGCTGCCCTCAAACTTGTGATCCTCCTGTCTCAGCTTCCTGAGTCGCTGGGATTAGAGGTGTGCACCACCACACCCAGCACAGTAGCGTACTTTTAGAGTGGAATTTTGGAGACAGTCCTAAGTCATTTGGAGCACCAGCCCAGTGGCGAACAGGGCATGATCAGCTCAGATGCACTGGCCTTCTAAATAACAAGGTGATTTTCCTGCTGTTCAGGAAGCTCCCAGTGCTGCTATGAAGCACAGCTGAGGGAGGCCTAGAATTTGGTCTGTCCCGAAACTTCAGCTCCTTAGCTTTTTAGCCATCTTCCTTTTGAACATGTGTCATCGCTGGCCTGTGTTGCTTTTCAGCTTCAGGTTTGAATTAAGCTGCAGAAGGTCCCATGTTGTCACACTTGAGTAGTGAGGCATGTGGTGTCTTTGTGGGCCACCCTGATAGTCCTGAACCACTCTTGCAGCCCCTCCCTTGTCTACAGGATGCTCAGGCCAGGGCCTGAAAGCATACCCGGCACAGCTTTGGCATCCATTGGGAAACAGATTCCCAGGCCCTGTTCCAGCCTACTCTGCCCAAAGACCCCTCCTCTCCTAGGACACTTAACTGTCAGTCAGTCTAGCCTCTCCTCTGAAGCAGCTGCCTCAAGCGTGACTGACAAGCACTCAAGGGCCTTCTTGGTCTGCAGGAGTCTGGTGGCTGTACCACGTGAGGGGCAGCTGCATCAGAATCCTCTAGGAGTGCTTTTATTTTTAGTAACAGCTTTGCTGGCATAATTGGCACACCATAAAGCTCACTTTTTTGAAGTAAAGTGAGTGGCATTAGTTTAGGCAGATGGATCACAGGTATCCACTGGGGGTCTTCTCCCCAAATTCTGATATAGAAGGGCAGCCAGGTATGCAAACCACAGGATTAGATAGGAGCCCTCCACTGGGGTGACTTCTCCGAAAGCAGATATTTTTGATTGTCACAACTGGTGGTGCTACTGTTTCTAGGGTAGGCTTCTGGGATGCTACTTGATATCTTGATGTAGAGGACATCCATACTACAGGGGACAGCAGTCCAATTCCAGTCAACAGTGCCAGTGTTGGAAAGGCCAGATCTACAGGAGCTTCCAAGTTTCTTCTGCCTTCAAAATGACTGAGACCTCCAGGCCCAGTCCACAGTGGCCCCAAGGGCAGACATGGGCTCTGATTGACACCCCAAACTCTAGCATTTAGTGAAGATATGCAGGGCATCTGACACTTTGGTGTTGCTTTTGGTACCAGAGGCTCTGAGCTGGGGGCTGGGTGATGCTGTTAATCTGGGGCCCACTTTGGTCCCCTAGGGGCCATTGGTTACTTTTTAAAAAATGCTACCAGCATCCCCCTGTGCAGAATCTAGACTGTGTACTATCTTGTGCAGAGCTGACCCTTAGAGCCACCCAGCAGTCTGCCCCTGGGAAGGGCCCATGCCCTCACCCACACGGCAGATGATCCAAAACACAAACTAACTCTGCAAAGCATTTCCCTACCACTTGTGGGGGACTGAGAATTTCTTCCATCCCAGAGTGGAAAAACTGCAGAGTGGACTCCCCTTCCCTCCTCCATACCCAGGTTTCCCAGGTGGACTGGGCCAGGGGGCTGCCCTAGTAGCTGTGCTGTGAGGCTCAACTCAGAGGATCCAACAAAAGTCCTGTGTGAAGCCCAGGAAGAGGGAAGCAGTCATTAGTCCTGCTCACTCAAAACTGGGGGTCGAGATCTGTCCTAAGCAGGAAGAGGGGTGGTATTCTGGAATCACAAGCCAGAAAACTAACTTCATGGGAAAAGCCTTGGGTGGGTAGGTAGGAAGATTCCAGGACAGGTTGTGAACGAAGACAGTGATAGGCAGCAGTGTGGAGCTGGGTGAGACTGGAGTGGCCTGGACACTGCTAGGCATTCTTATCCAGAGCAAGCTGGCAGCAAAGCCTAGGGCACAAGGCAAGACCACAAAGCCTGGGGTGGTTTGGAATTTTCTTCTCTTCTGTTAAAATGGGGAAAAGAGATAGGAATCAGGTACCCCTGGGCTCTGGGGGAGGCATGCAGGCAGCCCCAGCAGGCAGGCGCTGGGGATAGTGGGAGGAGTCCTGGAGCTTCCCATAATCCTTTTCTCTGCAGGAAAGAGCAATGCTGGCTGACAAGGGGCTGGGGTGAGAGGCAAGGCCCTGAGGGGAAGGGTGGTGGGCAAGGGGCTTGGGGCTCACTCTAACATGCAAAGTCCAGCTGCCCCGTAATCTAGGTTGCTTTTTAAAGAGTGACAAACGTATAAATACAGACACAGCTACACACGCACATGCGGAGAAGGCTCTGCATTCCCAAGTGTAGGGACCTAAGCCTGCCAGCCCCGCGGAGCGCCAAGTCAGGAGCTGGCCGTGTCTCCGCTGGGTGACTGCCTGGAGCACCCCTGGGCTGGGTCAGGGAAGGGTGGGTGAGTCCTCATGGGAAGGCTTGTTGGTCTCCAAGGTGCCGTCCATGAGGCGCCTAAGCCACTCTTGAGCCAAGTCCATGCGAGCTGGGGGCTGTGTGCCTGTGCTCCGTGAACTCGCATGAGTGCAGCTGTGCATGCTGGCACGACACACACCCGCCTGGCTAGAGTCCCGTCACCCCCTCCAGGGCTCTGGGGCACAGGGGCGCAGACAGAGAAGGGGTCAAGGGGGCCCACGGAGACATCCTCTCCCCCGCCCCACGGGGTCCTGGCCTCCGGGAGGGGGGAGGGGCCTCCCTTATCTCTCTGCCTCCATGGCAGGGTGGGCCCTGGGTTCTGAGGCAGCCTGTTGGGGGGCCAGGGGTGGCCAGTCTGAAGGCGGGGAAGGGGGTGCTGGAGTCCACAGGGGTGGCTGTGGCTGGTGGTGCTGTGGGCCTCCGGGGGGTGAGGCTGCAGTCGGCCAGCTGGGTGCTGCAAAGCTGCCCGGGGCGGCATGGGGGAGGTGTGGTGGGGGCGAGGTGGCTGTCATGGCCATTGGGCTCCCGCTGCTGCCTCCGTGGAAGCTCTCAGAAGCCTTGAGACGGGAGAACATGGTGAGGGCGTCGGGGAAGTTGGGGGGTGTGGCAGGGGTGTTGGCAGGAGTGCACATCTGTTGGGGAAGAAAGAAGAGAGGGAGACATGAGGGCCCAGCTCCTGTCAGGAAGCTCCTGTGTCCCTTCCCAGGTGCAGCACCCCGACCTGACCCACCCCATGGACAGGCCTGTGCAGTAGATCCATACCACCAGGCATGGTGCCTGCTGGCTCAGGGGTCATGAAGCTTGCCTAGCACCCTTGATTGGCCTGGCATCCCTGGGAGGCTTCAGGGTGAGTAGCACCAACCTCCAAGGGCTGGCGTACCCCAGGTCCCACTGAACCCAGGCTGCCCAGAGCCCTGTGCACAGCCCTCCTCTACTGTACGCCCCTGGTGGGATCCTCATATACTCAACCGGCTCAGCCTCCTCCTTCCCTGCACAGGACTGAGAATCCCCAGCCTGGCCACCTTTGGGTCTCCAGGGGACACTTACCATCTGGTGATGGTGGTGGCTGTAGGGTATGTTGGTCTCCTGGAAAAAGGCGCTGAGGGCTGTCTGCAGGAAGAAAAGGCTATGCTTATCCTCTAGGACCCTGCCCAGCCTCATGGCTGCTCCTGTTCCCAGGGTCCTCTGGGGCTTTGTATGATCCTGGCCTGACCTTCTATTAGGACAGGGTCAGTTGAAATGGCTAAGGACCAGCAGTGCACCTGTTACCACTCAATCCTTCCACTGCCCAAGGTGCCATGGAACCCAGGTCAGGTCAGGTGAGCAGTGTACACTCTAGCAACATTGTCTACCCCTGCCAAGTGCTTCCTGCTTGCAGAGCACCCCCCAACACACACATTCCTGACACTGCTGCTGGGCTTTGCCTTGTCTCCTGGGGAAAGGCTGCATGACCCTAACTAGCCCATGCAGTCCCCAGTCTCTGATTCAGGAGATCCTAGCCTGGCTCTGTCACCACCTTTATGGGCGGTTAAGTCCCTACTTTTCTCTGAGCCCATTTTCTCATGTGGGAACTAGGGAATCTCGAGGAAGGTGTTGAACCCTGGAGGGTGGAGATCTGCTTCTTGGCCCAGCTCCACCTCTGGCTGATCATGTGGCCCTGCCCCTATCTGGGCCTCAGCTGTTCCATCTGTATCACAAGAGACTGGACTAGCTGGTACCCAGGTTCTCCTCCTGCAGCATGACTACCTAAGATCACTGGAACTTGATAGGAGCATATGTTTTACACTTACTCACTTGTGCCTCCTAAGAAATGTCCTCAAGGTGGCCAGTAGGTGAACCCACCAAGGGACTGAGATAGCTCTCATGACAAATGCACTCCCAGGCCACCTGTTGGTGCCTGGTATGGTACTCCACACGGTTATCAAACCAAACACGGCCCCTCAGAGTATGGGTCCATCAAAATGGAGCACGTAGCAACTCCAGAGACTGAGACTGGAATCAACCATTTTATAGAAAAGGAAACTGAGGATGAAGTGACCCATTCAGGGTCATTTGATTGGCAAAAAGCAGAGGTGCGGTTTGGGCCCAGGACTGAGGCTCCAGGCAGTCTTTGGGACTGGATGAGGAGGGCAGTGGCAAAGGAGGTGGAAGCTACCCTTACAGGGACCAGCTCAGCTCCTCTGGAGGTGTGAAGTGTTTTGCCTCAGGATCCTGCGGGAAACCAAGGCACTGCTCTTGCTGTGCTGGGTGTGGGGGCCTGTCAAGCATGTTAGGGGTCCTAGGAGCCCTGCTATGTCCCAAGCTGGGCCCTGGAGCCACTGCCACCCAGCCTAAGCTGCCTAATGCCAGCTTGACTTCCTGGCCCTCCTCTGCCCAACAGACCAGAAACCCAGCCTTGCTCCCAGGGCTTGCCCTCAGGGGCTGCTGTTTTCTTCTTCTTCTTCTTCTTTTTTTTTTTTTTTAAGAAAATTTAAATTATTCTAAGAATTTCCTGCTGGAGACACCCTACTCTGGGTTCCCAAACCCAGAGAATGTAGGAGCTCAGGCATGGGAGCTGGTCTCTAAGCACCTCCCCTGGTGCCAAGACCCTCTATCAGCAGAGGTTGCTCCCCATAGCCAACTCTGTCTTCCAAAGGCCACAGTGAGAGTCCTCCATTGAGAAACACCTGCCTAGCTAAACAGAGTTCCCCTCCCCCTGCAGCCTCTGCCCCCATTAGCACCTGAATCAAGAATGTGACCCAGAAACACTGCCTCATCCTGTTGTATACCATCAGCCAGGTGAGAGGCAGGCATGGAGGGGGATGGGCTAGCTATGAGGAGCGCTCACTCCTGGCCAGAGACTTGAGATTGCCAGAGACTTGAGATTGGAGGTTCGCTGCCCACTGACTCCTTACCTAGTGTCCCCCATTTTACAGATAGTGGAACAGACTCAGGGAGCCAAGGGCACAGGACTTCTATCCCTCAGCCCCTCTAGTCTGCAGGATGTCCTGCCCCTCTTCCCCAGACACTGCAATCTTCAGAACTACATTTTCAGCCCACCCTATGCTATCTGAGGGATACAGCCTGGGTGCTAGGCACACAGGGCCCAGTTCCGACAGGACACCTGCCTGCCCACCTCAGACAGGGAGGGAGCCCTGCATGTAGACACGGGACTCCACAAACTGCCATGAATGTGGTTTTGCAAGTTTTGCCACATCCAGCCCTAGAGACATCAGGGCTGATTAGGGTTGTTGGAGAGGTGTGGAGTGTCCCCAAGGGACTAAAGGGAGGAGGGGGCAGATCTGGCCATTCAGGCATTAGAGGCTGACTCTCACTGTTTCCCTCAGAGACAGGTTTAGAAACTGAGGCTGCACAGAGCAGCCTCCCCTCTCCTGAGGCCAGCACAGGAACAATGACCCAGAAGTCTCTTAGAGAAAGGAGGCAAGTAAAGAGAGAAAGGATTCATCTGGGTGGATGGGCCACTACCTTGACAGACTGTCCCAAGGTGGGGTCATTCTGATCCCCACTGCACCTGAAAGAAGCTGAGGGTTCTTGGTTCTTCCTGGAAGCTCAAGCACCTTCCCCTAGGTGGCTCCCATAGGAAAACTGGTTCTTGGGCCATTGATGGGCAAACACTAGTAGAATGGCTGAGGTTCTCTGGCCTCATCCCAGATGCCACCAAGGGGTGATTCAAGGGGCTGTTGAGTTGGGAGATCCGCTGGCCTCTTGGCAATACAAACAGCTGTGGGTGGGGGGGCACTATTAACCTCCATGTTAGCGGGAAAATGGGAGACTGGGAGTCAGACTGGGGTCCTCCAGCTAGCTGGCCCGAGATCCAGGGAACACACCATCCCCGGAGAGGCCGCCCAGGTAGAGTTCCCTTGCCAGCACCAAGGGCATCTGGACCCCCACGCAGCGACCGCCCACCCGCACACCTCTGCAATGGGAGACACAGATACACATCCCCACGCTATAGTGTGGGGCTCCAGCACACCGCAATGCACGCCGTGCTGGGCCCATCTGCCACCAGCCGCAAGCGTACACAGTGGGCACACGGCACAGGCGCTCAGACACAGCTGCAGCGGACGGGACGCGCGCCGGCACAGCGCCCACAAGCCCACAACCTTCGAGGTGCCCCGCTGGGTGCCCCGCTGACAGCCCCGCTGACGCCGAGGCGCGGTGCGTGCGTAAACACAGATGCACATGTACGTGTACGCACCCGCCGCCAGGCTGCCCACCGGGCACACAGACCCTCGGCCGGCCGCCCGCTCGCTCGCTCCGGACGGCTCCGCCCTACGGCCCGCTCGGCCAGGCCCGGGGCGTCCTCCTTCCGGTCACCCGCCCGGGCCCCGCCCCCGGCCGTTACCCGGACAAAGGGGGGTCCCCGTCCGGGCCTCCGGCGGCGAGGCCCGGCCGGGGCCGGACCCTCGGGGAAGCCGCGGCGCAGTCTGGCGAGCGCACTCCGGCACGTGTCCGCCCGCGCCGCCCCGCGCACCTCGAACTGCCAGTGGGCCGCCTGCAGCAGCTGCTTCGCCTGGTCGGCCGCGCAGCCCGCCGTCAGCACGAACTGGTTGATCATGACCTGGTGCTTGAGCTCGTCCATGTTCACGGACATGGCGCCGCCGCGCTGCCCGCTCCGGCCTCCCTGCGCCGCTCGCGCCTCCGCCTCACGCGTCCACCATTAGCGAGCCGGCTCGGCTAATACAAATATTTACCGTGCGCTCTGACTCACCGCCTCGCGGCCGGCGGCCGGCGGGGCATGCTGGGACCTGTAGTCCTCGCCGCCCCCGCAGCCGGTCGGGCCGCCGGGCCGGGGCGGGCGCGTGGACGCTGAGCGCCTACGGTGCGCACGCCCGCGCCCCGCTGGGGGCGGGATGCAGGGTCGGGGGACTAGGTCCCAGGTGTGTGCGGGGGCGCGGACGCCCACCACGGGGCTCGGGCACCTCGCTGTGGCTCATGTGCCCGTGTTAGGGGGGGCTCAGGGGCAGAATTCACAGTATTAGGCTGCAAGGCCCCGAAAACTGGTACACAACAAACATCATTCGGTTAGCCAGTCTGCCCTGCGAGACTCTGCTTGAAGTCGCCGCCTCCAGGAAGCCTTCCGAGGTTCGCAGCGCACTCCCGCACCGCCCTCCGCAGCCTGGCTTTCGGCTCGCCACACTCGAGGAGCACCTAGGGAAGTGACGGCGCCCATTAGAGGCTGGCGAGGGCGACGTCCCCTGTCGCTTCGGGGTCCCCATCCCTGCGGTATCCGCTTTCCCACGCAAAACCTGATCCTCAGTGCAAAGACGTACGGGCGCCAGGACCACGCGGAGACAGTTCCGGAGTGGCCTGGGACTTCCATTCCCATAATGCTCAAGTTTATTTGCATCTTTCCGTCCTGAGTGACGTCAGCTGAGTGAGGCCTCGCCTCTACCAATAGGCCGCCGTGGGGTGTTAGGACCTGGCCATATAAGGTAAACAAAGCTGGCCACCCAATGAGGCGGCGGCGGGGGCGGGCGGGGCGCGTCACGTGACCGTGGGGCGGGGCTAGGAGCGGGGGTGGGGCGTTGCGGGCTGTGTTTACAGCTCCTCACATGGCGCTTCCGGTCGCCGGTGGGAGAGCTTGCTGCGCCGGCTCTGGGCTGTCAGGGTCGCGGGCGGGGAGAGGCTGCGGCCGAGTCTTTCTCCGTCACCTCGCTCCGAGTGACCTTGGCTCGGTTCCTTGGGCTCCCTGGCCCCACTTTATTTTCTTGAGCCACTGTTTGCCGGGCCCTTGAGAACCGGAGCTCCAGGAGAGCCAAACCAGGCGGACGGCTAGCGGGGAGGGGAGCCTGTGTTCAAAGTTCAAGTCTCGCGGACAAGAGCATCACTGCTAGTATGGAGAGTCCCTAAGGAGGCAAGCACAGGCCCTGGGTGTGGGCTAAGGGCCACTGATCTGATCCCTTGTTCAGAATTAGGAACACTGTGGTTGTGACAGTATGGGGACCAAAGGTGGCTGAGATGTTCAGTCCCAATTAGAAGATTTCTGGGAAATGGAAGACCAGCCTGCAGTATTCTTGGGGAGCCCTACTTGGAGGACTGGTGGACAGGGCCTGAAAGGGGAAGGGAAGTGGGTGAGGCTGGTGCATCAGGATAGCTCAGAGGGCTGGGGAGGGAAATGAGTCAGACTTCTGAGGGCTGGAGCTAGGAGCTTGGCCCATGGGGAGGGAGAGGACACTTAATGTCCCCCTTCCCTATACAAACACCTTAGTCCTGGCAGAACTATCTGTCCACAGGAAATGGGGTTTTGGCATCTTTTCTGCTATGTAGGGATCACTCAGGGACCATCGGTTTTTGCAAACCCTGATGGTGCCAGGATATTTTTGCTCTTGCTGAGAATTGCCCTTTAGCCCTGTGAAACATCATATTCATGAATTAATGTGGGCAAAGCACTTAGCACAGGGTAGGCACACAGTAAGAGGCAGCTTTGAGTGTTGATTCCCACTACCACTGTTGCCATGGGGACTGCAACAGAGTATGGTGGAAGGTGGGTGGGTTAGGGAGCCAGACAGCTGGATGTCAGTCCTGAGGCGCTGCCTACTCTGGCTTCTGGTTCCTCTTTTGTAAAGCTCTGAGTTCTCCCACTTCTGTTATAGGGGATTCATGCTGTGGGGCTCAGCGCAGGGCTTGGCTATGGGAGTTCTGGCACTCACCTCTTTGCCTCTATCTAGATCATTCTGGGGAGCTCAAGCCCATTTTGTAGATTGGGAAACTGCGACTGGAATCTAGCCTACACTGTGGCATTCAGAACCAGGAGAGAAGAGTGGGCCCCCAGTGGACCAGCAGGGTGTATTTCTGGCAAAGGAGAATGGACACCATCTTGGCAGGGCCCACTGGGGTCCTTGCTCAGGGAAGCAGGAAGTACTCTACCCCCACCCCATCTAGTACCACTCAGGTAACCTGGCCAGGCTTCCCCAGCCCAGAGGAGCTCTCCCAGGGCATCCTCCTTGCAGGGGTTGATCTGATGAGGCTGGTTAGGGTGAAGGTCACCCTAATGGCCACTATGCTCCACCTCAGCCAGCTTTTTTTCTCCAGGGGTAGCAAAGAAGGAGAAAACAACCCTATTTTCAGCCAGGATCAGCCTGCTGGAGGGTGAACTTTGGATTTCTTAGCAGGCTGGGATAGGACCTGACCGCTGGGGCCAGGAGATGGGGGGAGGCAGAGAGAAGCCATTGCAGCACCACCCTTATCTTACCTGAGGGCCAAGGAGGTTGAGGACCTTGCCAGCATTCACAAGTTCACATGGCCAGTTAATGGAGGTATGTTTTCCTTACTAGCAGACTCCATGTCTAGCATGATCTAACATTTGATCCCTGTCACCTGGTTCATCACCTGACATATAGTAGCTGCAATGATAAATATTTGTTGAATAAATAAATGAATCACCCAAGATGTTGATAGTGGAGCTTGGACCAAATCAGGAAGGACCCGTTTCCCTGCTAGGTGTGAGTAAGCACGGAAAAATATTGCTGAAGGGGCCTTCTTGAGTCCAAAGCTCTGAGAATGTTTAAGAAAGTCCAGCTGGCCGGGCTTGGTGCACATACCTGTAATCCCAGAGATTTGGGAGGCTGAGGCACAAAGATCACTTTTTTTTTTTTTTTTAAATACTGGGAATTGAACCAGGGGCTCTTTAGTACTGCCCAGCCCTTTTTATTTTTTATTTTGAGACTGTCTCACCAAATTGCTGAAGGCCTTGCTAAGTTGCTGAGGCTGTCCTTGAACTTTCAAGATGATCCTAAATTTGAGGCCAGCCTGGTAACTAGTGCAACCCTGTCTCAAAATGAAAAAAAGTGCTGGGATGTAGCTCAGTGAAGTGTCCCTGTGCTTAATTCCTAATACAAGAAAAAAAAAAAAAAAAAAAAAAAAGCCATCCAGACAGTGAAAGGCCTACTGTGGTGTGCTCTTAGAGCTGTTTTTCAGTGGAAACAGTAGGGTGTTAGGGACTCTCTCCCTCCCTTTCTGCAACCAGGTAGGGCAATAAATTAAGTGCATAGCTGATATATGTGTGTGTGCCTGTATAAGTGTGTTATTTGATTCAGTGGAAATAAAATAAGGGAAGAAAGACCACACTAGGTGGGAATGTCTTCAGGCTCATCCTTCAGGGACAAGAAGTTTGAAATCTGCACACTGGAGAATTACTGTCTGGGAAAGCAGGAGAGTGCCAAGGTAAGAGCAAATTCCAGCTTTATCACTTACTTACTGTGCAACCAGAATAGGGCACTTCTCCAAGCCTCCTGTTTCTGTTCTGTAAATTGGGAATAAAAATAGAATTTATGCTGATCATGCTGGCACATGCCTGTAATCCCAGCGGCCCAGGAGGCTGAGACAGGGGAATCTCAAGTTCAAAGCCAGCCTCAGCACAAGTGAGGAGCTAAGCAATTCAGTGAGACCCTGTCTCTAAATACAAAAAATGGATGGGTATGTGGTTCAGTGGTTGAGTACTTCTGAGTTCAATCCCCAATAGAAGAAAAAAAAAAGTAATAATAAAAATAAAAAGGGTTGGGATGTGGCTCAATGGTTAACACTCCTGGATTTAATCCCTGATACAAAAAAGAAATATATATATATTTAAAAAGGTTGGGTTTGTAGCTCAGTGTTAGAGCACCCATGGATTTAATCCCCAATACTGCCACCAGACAAAAGAAAGAAAATAGAACGACATCAGAGAATTAAAAGAGCTAATATGGATAAAGCCCCCAGTATGATGCCTGGCACAGATTAAGTGTTCAGTAAATGTTCATCTTGTTTGTAAATAGGAAGACTTAATCAGGCAGCCCCCAAAACCTGAACTTTTCTAGTCATTAATTTGACTTTGGAAGAAACGCCTGATAGTAAGGATCATTGGATGGTGGATTCTGGTCCCTGGGAAGGTATAGGATATTTAAATTTTTAAAAACATTTTTTCAGGGGGCTGGGGTTGTGGCTCAGTGGTAGAGAGCCCAACTCTCCTAGCACATGCTAGGCAAGTGCTCTACCACTGAACCACAACCCCAGCCCTACTTTGTATCTTATTTAGAGACAAGGTCTCACTGAGTTGCTTAGTGCTTTGCCATTGCTGAGGCTGGCTTTGAACCCCTGATCCTCTTGCCTCTGGGATTATAGATGTGTGCCTCCGTTTTAATGTGTGTTTAATTCACTATGGTGAGTTGTACCAGGTGGGACCTTTCCTGCCCTGAGCCTTCCTAGCTATACTTTTGGCGCAGCAGGCTTGATTTGGGAAACATTTCTTGGAACCCCAGTTCCTCAAGTGAAAAATAGAAAAAAAAATAAAAAATAAAAATGAAGCTCTCGTGGCCTCCTTCAGACGTGTGAAGTCAAAAGCCAAGAAAATCCTTGCAAACTGCCAGGTTTCAGTCTTGACCCTGATTCTTGGAAACTTGCTTTCAGCACATTATATGCAGCTCTTCTTCCTTCCTGCCTCAGTGTAAAATGGAGAAGTCTACTACCTTCCTTAGGGCTGCGTATCTTCAATGCAGTCGTTCTAAATTGAGCGAGCAGCATGCCCCTTAAGCCCCAGCTACTTGGGAGGCTGAGGCAGGAGGCTCAGTGGAGCCCAGAAGTTCAAGTCCAACCTGGCTTACAAAAAAAAAAAAAAAAAAAGAGTACTCATTCTGGAGTTGAGGTTGGAGAAATGCTTTGCATTCTGGCCAAGACCTGAGCAGGTGCGCATTTCCCCAGTGAGCACCAACCACCCAGGTAGGCTAACCCTAACCCTAACCCTAACCCTAACCCTAACCCCAGCCCTTTCTAGGCAGAGACGGGACGAACCCTGGGCAGTGCAGAAAAGCAAGGGGTGCCCAGGCGACGATGAGAATGCGGGAAGAGAGAGGCTCAAGGTCCCCGGGCCTGCACCTGAGGCCTCTACCCATGCGGGCGGGAGAGGGCGGTGCGTCCCGGCGGACGGGCGGGGCCGGCGGCGAGCGCGCAGGCGCGGGGTCACACGTCCCGGGCGGGGCGGGCGCGAGGCGGCGGCGTGGACGCGCGTCCGTGCGGCCTGGTCTGGGCCATGTCCGCGTGAGCAGGACACCGCCGCCGCGGCCCGGCGAGCCGCCCCGCGCACCATGGGCTCCATTCTGAGCCGCCGCATCGCGGGGGTGGAGGACATCGACATCCAGGCCAACTCGGCCTACCGCTACCCCCCGAAGTCCGGTGAGCGCCGGGCGGGCGCGGAGGGAGGGGACGCCGCGAGCGCCGGGCGGCCCTTCCCGGCTGGTGACCTTGGGCCGGCCCCTCGCGCGGCGCCCCCTTCTTGGTGGCTCGCCCCCTGCGGCTGGCCTCGCCGTCCTGGAGGCGTGGTGCAAGGCCGGGGGTGGGCGCTGACCTCCCCACCCGGACGCGGGCGCCGCGCTCCTGGCGGGTGGATGGCGGCTTTGGCGCGGCCGGGAAGGCGAATCTGAGGGGCAGGGCTGTAGGCCGAGCTGGAGAGCTGCGGAATGGCAGGGGGCGAGGGGACAGGGACTGCCTGACTTGTGGCTTAGGGACCTGAGCCACCAGGTGGAAGTGACTTTCCCAAGGACTCAGCGCCGGGAGGTGGGACCAGGACCTGAGAAACCCTGTTCCCAGAGTGTGGCCCCCCTGAACTTTGAGCTCCAGTTCCTGGCTCTCCATCTCCTGTGGGGTGGTTTGCGGTGGAAAGGAGAGAATCCCGACCGTATGGGATATCCAGTGGGGCCCTCAGATGCTGGCTTCTGAGCAACCTGTCTAATGTGGGCTCTGTGTCTTGGGACCCCCACAGGCCAGATTTCCTTTGACTGTGGTCCAGGACCACCTGCTCCCTCAAGTAGGGCATCTTGCTAAACATCCAAGGCTCCACTTCAGATCTGCTGAGACCTAGGAACCTGCCTTTTAAACCCATTCCCCCGTGAGTCAGATGTCCTATCAAGTTTGAGAAAGTGCCTTGCCCTAGTTAAAAGAAAGTGAGGGTCAGTGGCTCTGGGAACACAGGGACAGGAATTGGTCCAGCCTCCAGGTAGCCTTATGGGATGGAGTCAGCTGGTTACCTGCTGTCGCCTATTTGCAGGGAGAACTCCCTGCCTGCTTGTGTCCAGGCACAGCAGCAGAGCAGCCTGGACTGGTGTGGGTTGCAAGTCCTGGCATTTTACTTGCAAGACTCTATGTGTGTTTGTTCTTTCTGTCTGTGGCTGAGTGACCTTGGTCAAGCTGCTTACCCCCCTATATCCTTTTCCTCATCTGTAAAATGGGCTGGTAACGTGTACCATGTTCAGAAGTCTTGCCTGGCACATTAGAAATCTTCAGCAAATGTTAGTTGGTAAAACTAACATTTGAAAAGGAAACTAGGTGATTGGCCCAGACCCTAATAGATTTAGCAGTGGCATGACAGATGTCAGAAAGTTTACTGTGGCACATCCCATCACCTGGGACCTGACCACTGTTAATGTCCCATTGGACAAGACAACAAATGTATGGCACTTAGAGCACCACTTTCTGATTCCACTGTGGCAGATGTTGCCAATCATTCATGACATTCCTTTCCACTGAGCCTGGACTGGTTTCAGAAGCCATCACAGAACACCCCGCCAGCTGCCACTGATTGATTGGTGCTGGCACTGCAGATGAAACCCATGGGCCACCTGGGCCTTGTAGCCAGCAATAGCAGAGTTCTGGGGTTGCCCAGTCCAAAGGCTGTCCTGTCCCGCTAATGGTTTTTCCCTTTCTGTTCCTAATTCTGTTCCTAATTCTTCTAGGTGCCTTACACACACGTTGTTCATCTGTCTTGGGGACATCAGGATCCTGGTCCTGTGTCTGGGGGTTTACCTGCTTCCCAGGTTCTTGAGAACCCGACAAGGTTGGGGAGAGTCACTGGAAAAAAGAAGGGACCTTATCAGTACTTCATTGTTGCCCTGAGAGTGGATTGGGGACTGTAGAGAGTTTGGAGAGGGGTGCCCCTGTGGACTGTTCTGAGAAAATTGTCTTTTCAGGTCTGTCAGTTTTGATGAGGTCAAGAAGAATCATTGGGTGCTAGTGTGTTTTTAAGTCCTTGCTAACCACATCCAGTTTTCTTCCTTCATGGAACTTGCACCATGCTCTGGGATAGCTCTTAGCTTGAATTAAACAACATTTGGTTTGTTTTTATTGTGTTTCACTCTTAACAGTTTTATTGAGGTACAGTTTGTGCACCTTGCAGCTCATCCATTTTAAGAGAGTGACTGACATGTAGCATCAGAGCTGTAGGTGTATGGAATCCTGCACCCACCACCACAGTTTAGACATCTCTTGACTCCCAGGTGTTTCTTTGTACTTGCTTGTGGTCAGTCTCTCTCTTCTGCTCCCACTCCAGCCCATGGCTGATCTGCTTTGTCTTTAAAATTTCCTGGACATTTCACATGAACAGAATCATGTAGCACAAGGGCTTCTTTCCGTGTGTCTGGCTTCTTAGTATAATGTTTTTGAGATTCATCCATGTTGCAGCATGCATCTATATCTCTGCGTGTGATGGTGTGTTTGTCTGTTCACTGATTAATGGGACATTTGATTTGTTTCCTTTTTTTGGCTATTAGAATCAGTGCTGCTTGAACATTCACATACAGTTGATATGAGCAGTTGTGTGTTCATTTCTCCTAGCTATAGGCCTAAACATGGAGTTGTTGGGTCATATGGGAGCTATATGTTTAAACTTTTGAGAACCTCCTAACCGTTTCCATAAGTGGCTGCACTGTTTTGTATTTTTTCCTACCAGCAGCGTGTGAGGCAGCCAGTTTGTCCCCATCCTTGACAATGCTTGTCCACCGCTCCGATTTCAGCTAACTTGGATTGGAAGTGAGACCCCACTGTGCTGGTGATTTGCATTTCCCTGGTCACTGGTGATGTTAAGCATCTTTTTGTGTGCTTAGTGGCCATTGTATTTATTTGTGTGTGTGTGTGTGTGTGTGTGTGTGTGTGTAAGAGAGAGAGAGAGAGAGAGAGCGCTATTTAAATCTTTTGTTTAGTTTTTAAAAATTGGATTATCTTCTTATTGAGTTTTCTAGGTATTCTGATACAGTTCCTTTGCCAATCATATGATTTGCAAATATTTTACTATAGTCTGGTTTGTCATTTGAGAAAATGTTCTTAGTTTTGATGAACTTCAGTTTCTCATCTTTGAAATGAATAGTGCTTTTAGAGTTATATTGAAGAAATATTTGCCTTGCCCAAGGTCATAACCTAGCTTTTACTGACCCTGGGTTCAATCCCCGTACTGCCAAAGAGAAAAGCCATGGTTTGAGGGATGGTCAAGGCCATCTTTCACGTGTGGGACTCAGTTACTTCACTATTGTGTTTTGTGAAGATGATCCTCTTCCTGTCAAGCTGCCTTCACACCTTTGTCAAAACTCAGTTATCACAGATGTGACAGGGCTTGTCCTGGCTCTCCACTCTGTCCTTTTGGCTCACGTGTCCATCCCACTGCTTCTCCTCTGGCACAGCTTTGCCTCTCAGGGCATTGGACCATTGTCTTGGAGAGACACATTTTGTCACAGCTCGGGACAAGTGTCTGTGTTGCTGGCATGGTGGGCAGAGGCCACAGGACAGTCCCAGTGCTGAGGCTGGAAAACCCTGGTCTGGCACACCGCAGCACCTGCTGTCACCTGGCTTGCTGAGCCCGATTCTCCAGCTTTCTTCTCCGCACTTGTCCTGGGGGTGCTCAGGTCCTGGCATTCCCGTATAAGTTTTGCAGGTAGCTTATCAATTTCTACAGACAGTCTGCTGAATTTTGATAGGGATCACAGGATCACATCAAAGGTACAGATTGATGTTGGAGAGTTGCCATCTTTACCATGCTGATTCTACGTCCATGGACGTGGCCTGTCTGTGTTTATGGTGTGTCAGTATTTATCTGGATCTCTTACTTTTTGATTATACTTTTTTTTTTTTTTTTTTAAAGGCACAAGTAGAGGTTTATTTAGGAAGGCAAGGGTCATGTGCTCCATGGGAAGAGTTGGGCTCTAGATAGTGAGGAGCTGAGCCAATTTTTTAAAGGCCAGCAGCACTGGTGTCCCCAGTCTACAGGTGATATAAAGTCCCTTTCATACATTTCTTTAATAGTTGATTTTGATGAGAATATTAAGGACAATTAACGTATTAAAGTAATGGTACAGTCCTTGCAGTCTGGGGAACTTGTTCTTGTCGTATGCCTCTGATTGTTGGTAAGGACTCTGAGGCTCAGAGGTGATGGTGACTCACAGTGGGGTCAAGGTGGAACCAGATTTAAAGCCAGGCCCCCTGACTCCCAGCCTGATTCTGCCCACTTGCCTCCCTGTCCTGCCTGATAAGGACCTGGTGGCTACAAGGGACTACCCTGAGTTACTGCAGCTCTCTGTAGGCTCTGTCTGATGTGGCACTTTGTGCAGTGACCAGGCCAGGCCAGGGGACTCATGAGCTTGCCGAAGGGACTTCTGCGGGGCAGAGAGAGCAGGGTGAGGGGACCAGCACCTTCTGCAGGGCCAGGCCTGCTGTGTTGCAGGCATGCCCCGAAGAGGCAGAGTAGGCACTTGCCTGGGCTTTTGCACTTGTTGGAGTGGAAGGTGTGGGGGCTTTGGGAACTGGGCACCTGGCTGCAGCACAGACTCCCTACTGGCGGTGAGCCGCAGTGCTGTGGTCGGTGGTCTGTGGTCGTGGTGGTAACAGCAACCGTGAGGGCTCTGCTTGGATACCTGTGTTGTCCGTGCAAGGCTGGCCCTGTTTTCACATTGTGTGTGTGGAGTCTGAAGTATAGACAGGCACTTCCCTTGGCTGGTCACCCAGCGAGGTACAGAGCAGGTGTGAGGGCACCACAGCCAAATCCTTAAAGAAATGATGATGTCCAGCATGCAGAGTGATGCCAACTGTCTGCCCTCTGCTTGAGGACCACTCTGGGACCAGGTCACCCAAAGAAGTGGTGGAGGAGGGGTGCTCAGACCTGTGGCCCCCATGCTGGGCGGGGGTGTCGGTGCTCTTTTGGTGCTCTGTTCCTTTTGTGGCTGGATGGTATTTGGCTTCCTGCATTGTTTATCATCTGTCTGAGGACATGGGGTAGTTTCTGGGACAGACTTTCTCCATGCACCCAGAGAACTTGCTGTGGCTTCACTTTTCCCTATTTTGTAAAAGAGGCCAGTTCCCAGTGTCCCTCTGCCTAGGTGTCCAGTTCCCAGTGTCCTTGTCTGGGCTGGGGCTCTCTGCAGCTCTGTGCTCATGGGGCCTCTGTAAGAGGCAGAAGACAAGAATCCTTGCCCACAGGGTGCGCACATCTCAGTGGCAGAGTGCTTGCATAGCATGCTTGAGGCTCTGGGTTCCCTCCCCAGTGCTGCACCCAAAAAAAAAAAAAAAAAAAAAAAAAAATTTAAATGTAAAGAGGTGTGGTGGTGTGTGCCTGTAATTCCAGTTTCTCCAGGCTGAGGCAGGAGGGTCTCTTAAGCCAAACAAATAAGACAAGACCTCCCCCAAGAAGCCAGGTTTTCTCTTCCCAGGAGGGCTCCCCTCTCCCCTCCTCTTTTCTTGTCTGATATAGTCAAGACCAAGAAGCTATGTTTGGGAGTTATTTTGGGGTGTGTGTAGGAGGGTACAGGGGTTTCCACCCAGGGCTTTGTGCACATAAGTGCTCTACCACTAAGCTATATCCCCAGCCCTTTTTTTTTTTTTTTTTTTTTTTTTTTTTTTATTGTTTTGAGATAGGGTGCTGGGTTTGCAGTAAAATGTGAGTGTCCCTCGTTATTGAAGCCCAGTCCATCCACAGGAGCTCTGCTGACTTTGCCTGGCCTTGACCTGGCTCTGGGTCTGCACCAGGGACTCAGAACCTCCTGGGTTGCATTCCTGAGCCTGGTCACAGCTGAGCTGGAGGTTTCTGTGGTGGCCACTGCCATCCAGTGCCTGAATCTTTCTGTACCAGCCTGCCCTCTAGAGAATCATAGTCCAGGCTGAGAGAGCTCTGGGGACCTTAGGAGTAGGCTAGCCAGGTGGCCTACGGTCCTGTGCTGGGAGCTAGCAGTGAGGCTCTCCTCCCAGGGTGAGGCAGGCTTTGTTCTGGGCTGTGTGTAGGAGCCAGTGTGTGCTCATCCTCCTGGCTTGGGGACCACCCAGGGTGCTGTGGAGTTGTAGATCAACCTGGACTCTCACTGGGGGCTTGCACTTCATGCCTGGGAGCAGCTGGTCAGTGTGCTGAGGAGAGCACTGGCTTTGGTCCTGATGCTGTGCCAGAAGTTTCCTATGTGGCATTGGCCAGTCACTTGTCTGCCATGGTCCCAGCTTCCCACCTAAAGCCCAGGGGGGATCTGTTTCCCCAGACCCCTTTTGGGTCTGATGGTGTCGGCCATGGGAGTCAGCAGGGTGTGGCCTGGCCCTGGCCCAGCTGGCCTTTGTTTTTCATGGGGCCCAGAAGTTCTCTGGGAAATGTCCTGCATTTCCTGGATGACCCTGGGTGGTGACTGCTTCTGCCTGTACAACCTCAAACCAAGCATGGCCACCGTCTGGGCCTGCAAGGGTCACACTCAGCTTGGCTTCCTGTGCCCTTCCACTGGGTTCAGTGCATCCTTCCAGCTTCTTTCCTCTGAGTGGTTTGTGAAGTGGAGGGTGGTGTTGGGTTGCCTCCTCCCTCCCTGCCTAGCCTGGCTCCGTGCAGGGTGTATGGCTGTGGGATTGTCCCCTTGCCAGCTGCCCCTGCATCCCCCCAGCTCCTCTACACTCAGCCGCCCCCTGGCCCGGGCACCTGGGCCTCCCTGGGGGCCATGGAGGCTGTTTCCTGAAAGGCACTGCCAAGACTGGGGAGGGCAGCTCTTCTGCTCCCCCAGAGTAGGTGCCGTAGCTTATGGAGATGTGTGAACCAGTCTTTGCTGGGTCTCTGTTGTCCCCAGCTCACGGTGGTGCATTGCTCCTCCTCCCTGCCATGGCAGTGCTCTGGCCTTCAGGGTCTCCCTTCTGCAGGTGGGATATCAGGGTTCCAGCCAGTGTTGACTTCCTGTTCCATGTTACAGATGGGGACAGTGAGGCTAGAGAGGTGGTAGCCCAGAGTCACCCAGCTGGAGTGTAGTGGGGCTGAGGGCACAGCGGCAGGCAGAAACATGCTGTCATGGGCACAAGTGTGGACTCAACTGGGGGATCATAAGTGGGATGACTAGAGCCAGGTCAGACCCCCTCCAACACCAGAGGCTGTGGGGGCTGCCCTCCCTGCCTACCATGTGGGATGATGTGGGGCCAGGAGGGGCATTCCTGAGAGCAGCACTTCCAGGACCTGTGATGTTCTCATCTCACAAGTCCAGGGCCCAGCAGATTTAGTGGCACAGGCACCAAGTCAGCAACTTTGTGCAGCTGGTAACCTGGTGACTGGGAACACCTGTCCAAGTAGAGAATGAGAGGAATTTCCAGCAGGTGGAGCCAGTGAGCCCTTGCCTGCCAACCAGCTGGCCTGTAAGGCTCCTTTCCCCTTGGTGGGAGCCATGACCCAGGCAGCCCAGCACATCACCTGACCCAAAGGCTTTCTTCAGAAGGGTGCCCTGGGCGTCTTTGTTAATGGCCTGGTTGAGGACGTAGGGAGTTCCAGTGAAGATGCCACCTCTTGACTGTGTGTCCAGAGTGGGTTACTTGAACCCGATTGCCCGGGATTCATGGTGTCATCCACCTTCTCTCATCCACTTCCTGGGTGGGGCCAACCTGGTGGTCACAAGGGGGTAGCATTGTGGCCACTTGTAAGTGGCGTCTGGTCTCAGGCAGAGGGAGGACGGAATGTAACCAACTCTGTGAGGAAAGCTGAGACTGTGCAAGATGCTGGTCAGGCGGGAGGATTTGACAGCCACCATGCAGCTGGCCCACAGGTGGTCAGGGTTGCTTTTCCTGAGGTTGAGTCTTAAGGCCACAGTAGCAGGGGAGGCTGAGTGCAGAGCTGTGGCTAGCACCGGCTGCAGGGACTAGCGCCTGGGGCAGTGACCTGCACAGGGGCAGGCACAGCAAGTTGAGTCAGACACTTGGAACCCACATTGTGGGACAGGTGGCTCTTGGGCCTTGTGGCTAGTATGTCCCAGCACCAAGATGCTCAGTGACCTTCTACATCTGCTGACTTGTGGCTGTTGAGGTGTCCCACATGAATTAGGGTACAAATGCTCCTCAAGGGTCCAGACCAGGAATCTCTGAGCTGGTGTGTCCCAAGCTCAGGCCTCTGGTAAACTGGATATAATGAAAACTGGGTAGTGGAAGGTTAGGCGTGGGGGGCTTGGGGTGACATCTGTGACCATTCACCTTCTCACTGTCCAGGTTACCTAGTGCCTGTAAATAGGACAGAGTCTGCATCCTCAGGCAGGGAGGAGATGGACCATCTGAGCTGGAGTCCCAGTGACAGGGCAGATGGGGAGACGGTGAAGCTCTTCCAGCCATGGTGTTTAAGGACTGCCCCCAGGCTCTGGGCTCCAGGAGCATCTGCCTTGTAGCTGTGACCAGAGAAGGGTTTCTAACTGTTCTCATAGGAAAGACCTTCATGTAGCTCTTTGTGGATGAACAGCTGCCCGTTGTGATCGGCAGTGGCTCTACTGGCCACTAGAGTCCACAGGGTTGAGGCCCAGATCAAACTTCTGTGCTCAGTTTTCTGAGTGGGAAGCGGGGCTGCTGGAGAGCCCCAGCTCACACCCGCCCCAGCTCACACCCACCACAGCAGATGTGGGGAGCCAGTGCCTGTGGCCTTCGGCATCTGTCACATCTTCCTTCTTATTTCTCACCCTCACTTCCTTTTCCTTTTTTCTCCCTCCCTCCTGGCAGCTCTGCCGCCGCCTCTTAGTCCTGAGATGTGTGTGTGTGTGTGTGTGTGCACATGTAGACATACGTGCAGACATGTTTAACACACGGGCATGTGCACACACAGTGCACATGCATGTGTTTCTGTTTATACCCATACATACATACAGATCCTTCCAGGAACTGCTACCAGTTTCCCCATGCACACATTCCTTCCTTAGAAATTCCTTTTTAAAAAAATGTGAGCAGTGGTACATATGCACAATGGAATATTACTTAGTCATAAAGAAGAAAGAAATTATGGCATTTGCTGGTAAATGGGTGAAACATAGAATTATCATGCTAAGTGAAATAAGCCAATCCCAAAAAACAAATGGCCTAATGTTCTCTCTGATATGAAAATGCTGACTCACAATGGGAGGGGGAGGTTCACAATGGAGGGGAGGAAGGGGCGGATGGGAACAGGAAAGACAGTAGAATGAATGGACATCACTTTCCTGTGTTCACTTATGAATACACCTTCAGTGTAACTGCATACCACGAACAACCACAAGAGTGGGAAGTTATACTCCATGTATGTGTGATATGTCAAAATACATTCTACTGTCATAACTAAAAAGAACAAGTAAAAAAAAAAGTGATCATACAAAAATATAAGCTGGGCACGGTGGTGCACTCCTGTAATCCCAACTATTCCAGTGGCTGAGGCAGGAGGATTGCAAGTTCAAGGGCAGCCTCAGCAATGTAGCAGCATCCTGCTCAGAAAGAGCTGGGGAAGCAGTTCAGTGGTCAGGTGCCTGCCTAATGTGTGTTGAGGTCCTGGGTCCACTCCCCAGCACTGAAAGATAAAAGCAACATAGAGAATAATGTAACAAATGCATAATTAACTTAATGCGTAATTCACAGTTAACACATTTTATATTTGTTTATCTACTTTCTTGGGGAAAAATAAAGGGATAGCAGTTCCCCAGCGCCCATCACATCTCCCTGGCCCTGGGTGTGACCTTCCTTGCCTTCTTTCTGCATGTGTGGGTGTCCACCCATGAGTTCCAGGATGCTCTGTGACATAGGTCCTCTTCCTCCTTCTCTGTCAGCAGCTGCAGGCCTGTGCCGTCCTGTGTCAGCTCTGGATGCGTGCAGTCCTGGCTCAGTCCCAGCTGGTGAGCAAGGTGGTCCCAGCCTGTGACGGTCCCTGCCACTGTGCACTGCCCTATTGACAAGGATGGGATGGGACTTTTTTTTTTTTTTTTAATGCTTGAAAGTCTTATTGATTATACTGTGCATGTCTGCAACCTAGATGTGTACTTAAATTGTAATTAGAATCTGAAAAAATCAATAATGCTCTGAAAGAATTTAACTTATAGCTTCAGTGGCTGTTACAGATTCCCAACCGATTAACACAAATAGCTACCGTTTTTACCAATAGCAAGCAAAAATGCCAAAATATGTTGACAACGTATTTCTGAGGTGGTTGGGCTACTTCCCCCCATGGTTAATTCAGTTCATTCATGTCCTGACAGTTAAGTATAACCTAGTTCTGGAACAGTACACATTTCAGCATCAATTCTAGCTCTTTTTCTTCTTTCTGCGTTCTGGGGATTGGATCCAGAGCCTTGCACTTGCTAAGACAAGACTCCACCTCCGAGGTAACAGGCCCAGCCTTTTTTGGTTTTCATTTTGAGACAGAATCTGTCCAGATTGTCCAGGCTGGCTTCCTCCTGCCTCAGCCTCCCAAGTAACTGGGATTACAGGCATGCACCACCGTGTCCCCTAGTACTATTTTTTATGTAGAGAAACCTTGATCCCATAAACAAGTAAATGAGAATTAACAAAGTTTTGATAATCCATAGTATCTAATTCCAAGTTACTTGGCAAAAATCCTGATGTAGACCTAGTATCAAGACAAGTTGAGGGCTGGGTATGTGGCTCAAGCGGTAGCACGCTCGCCTGGCATGCGTGCAGCCCGGGTTCTATCCTCAGCACCACATACAAACAAAGATGTGTCCGCCGAAAACTAAAAAAATAAATATTAAAAAAAAAAAAAAAAAAAAAAAACAAGTTGAAAGCTGGGTGCGGTAGTACACCCTGTAATCCCAGCGACTTGGGAGGCTGAGGCAGGAGGATCATGAGTTCAAACCCAGCTTCAGCAACTCAGTGAGACCCTGTCTCTAATAAAATTACAAAAAAGGGCTGGGGATGTGGCTTGGTGGCTAAGCATCCCTGGGTTCAATCCCTGGTACCAAAAACAAACAAAAAAATCCAAAACAAATTGAAGGACCCTACAGCTCAGGAAATAATGCTAAGAGTTAAGAAATTCAGTGACATCAAATTGAGAAGCTTCTGTACAGCAAAGGAAACATTAGGAATGTGGAGAGAGAACCCACAGAATGGGGGAAAAATCTTTGGTAGGCACTTTTCTGTCAGAGGATTAATATATAGAATATTAAAAAAAAAAAAAACAACTGTACCTCAAAAATTCAGATAACCCAGTTAATAAATGGGAGAATGAACTAGACACTTTTCAAAAGAAGAAATACAAATGGTCAACAAATACATGAAAAAATGTTCAACATCCTTAGCAGTTAGGGAAATGTGAATCAAAACTACATTGAGGCGGGTTGCGGGTGCACGCCTGTAATCCCAGCAGCTCAGGAGGCTGAAGCAGGAGGATGGTGCCAGCAAAAGCAAGGCACTAAGCAAATCAGTGAGACTCTGTTTCTAAAATATAAAATAGGGCTGGGGATGTGGCTCAGTGAGCACACATCCCTGAGTTCAATCCCTGGTACCAAAAAACCAAAACAACAACAACAACAAAACTACACTGAGATTTCATCTCACTCCAGTCAGAATGGCAGTCATCAAAATTCAAACAATGAGGGGGCTGGGGTTGTGACTCAGTGGTGGAGCACTTGCTTAGCATGTGTGAGGCACTGGGTTTGATTCTCAGCACCACTTACAAATAAATATAAAGGTCCATCAACAACCAAAAAATATATTTTAAAAATGCAAACAATGATAAATGCTGGAGAGGATGTGGAGAAAAAGTAATACTTTTATACTGTTGGTGGGACTGAAAATCAATACAACTACTATAGAAGTCAATTTGGAAGCTCCTCAAAAGACTAGGTATGGAACTACCATATGACCCAGCTATACCACTCCTCAGTTTTATCCTAAAGAATTGAGGTCATTGTATACTACAGTGGTACACACATACCCATGTTATAGCAGCACAATTCACAATAGCCAAACTATGGAACCAGAGTAGGTGTCTGTTAGCAGATGGATGAAGGCATGTAATCCCAGTGGCTCTGGAGGCTGAGCAAGGAGGGTTGCAGTTTCGAAGCCAGCCTCAACAATTTAGTGTGGTTGTAAGCAACTTAAGGAGACCCTGTCTCAAAAAATAAAAAGGGCTGGGGGTGTGGCTCAGTGGCTAACCTTGGTTTCAATCATGATAACAAAAAAAAGGGGGGGGGAGATACACATTCACACAAACATAATGGGGTTTCATTCAGCTGTAAAGAAAAAATGAAATTATGTCATTTGCAGGAAAATGGATGGAACTAGAGAGAGTCATGTGTTTTCACTCATGTGGAAGCTGGAGAGAAAAAAGGAAAAGATGGGCGTGGTGGCCGGAGATCTCATGAGAATCAAAGGGAGATTGAAAGAGGAAAGTGGGGCTGGGGCTCAGCGGGTAGAGCACGCACCTAGCACGTGCGAGGCCCTGGGTTTGATCATCAGCACCACGTAAAAATAAATAAAGGTATTGTGTCAACTACAACTTAAAAAAAAAAAAAAAAAAATTAAAGTTAAAAAAAAATAGGAAAGGGACCAGGGTCGGGGGCATGGTAAAGAGGGAGATGTGCTGGGGCATGATATTGGCCAAATTTCATGTGGCATGTGTGAATATGTAACAATCCCATTGGTATGTGTGACTACAATGCACCAATAAAAACAGGTAGAAAACAAAAACAGTGAGGGTATACCAGCCGACAGCTTGAGATCAGGCCCTTCCCCTTCTGAATGCTTCTGTTGAGGTGTATGCTCACAGCATTAGGTCCACCTTTGTGTCTTGTACTTCAGGTGACCTCCATCCTTCTTATCCTGGAAAGTGGTTCCAAATCTGTATTATTGTAACCACTGCCAACAATCCTCCTGTCCCAGGTCTCAGATTTTTTTTGTCAGGGTAGGGGTACTGGGATTGAACTCAGGGGCACTCAATCACTAAGTCACATCCCTAGCCCTTTTTGGTATTTTATTTAGAGTCAGGGTCTTGCTGAGTTTCTTAGCGCCTCACTGTTGCTGAAGCTGGGTTTGAACTCACAATCCTCATGCCTCAGCCTCCTGAGCTGCTGGGATTACAGGCATGTACCACTGGCTCAGGTCCAGATCTTTTAAAAATAGTTTGTTGGTTGCAAGTAATATATGTTAGATGTAGACAACTCATAAAAAATACTTAAAGCAAACAAGAAGTAGTAATTGCCTATTGCATCTTGATCCAGAGATATGAGTTTGTAGCATTTGTTCTGCTGAAGAGCAAAAGGCCTAAAATTACCCTGATTTTGGAGCCCCTGGGGTATAGGCCATCAGAATGTGTGGGGCAAGGCAGCGAGCGTGTGGAGGGAGAGTACTAGCCAAGCAGTGCGCGCCAAGCAGATTCAGGGTGCAGCCTGCAGACATACATTTATTTATTTTGGATAATGGGGGTTCAACCCAGGGGTATTTTACCCATTAGCCATCTCCCCAACCCTTTCTATTTTTTATTTTGAGACAGGAACTCACTAACTTGCATAGGGCCCTGCTGAATTGCTGAAACTGGCTTTGAATTTGAGGTCTTCCTGTCTCAGCTTCCCGAGCCACTGGGATTACAGGCGTGCACCACCATGCCAGACTGGAGGTCACAAACTGAAGAGGAATAGCCCAGGAAGGCCTTGCTGGAAAGGGTCTTTTTTTCCACATGGCTCATTGTGTGCTGACCTGTTTTGTGGAACACTGGGTAGTGGTCCACAAAATCCAGGGGTCGTGTTTGGTTAACCGAGCACCACTATTCTTTGTGTTGGGCTGCACTTGACTCAATTCCTGGTCTATGTGGCCTAGGGCTGAGTTGAGGTTAGGCCCCTTCCTGCGGTTGTTGGGGAGGAGCTGTGGCCTCATCACTCAGGCCCGGCCAGCCTTTGTGGTCATGACTCCCATAACAGGCTGCAGTTCTCAGGAAGGGCACAGATCCCTCAAGGCGCCCCTGGTTACTTGAGGGCCCCAGAATTCTCCCTGGGGGCCCCAGGAGGGACCCATACGGGCTCCTGGATATAGAAGTCCCTGCTGCTCATGAGCCCAGGGATGCACTATTTGAGTATCCCCCGATTCAGAGGCCCAGAGGTCACCTGGACCCTCCTATTAGGTCCTCTGTGCTGCAGCAGGGTGGGCAGGCGTCGGGGCAGGAAGCTTGTAGAGTCACTCTCCTGGTTCTCCAACAGAGCTGGTAGCTCAGTTCTTTTAGGTGGACGGGTATCTGACACCTCCCAAGAGGAGCGTGCATTCGGCATCTGAGTGCCAGGGCCGGGCAGGAACTGCTGCAGCCTCAGTCTTTGTGGAAAGCCGGGCACAACTGAAGTGACCAGATCCATGTAGTTGTCAACCGTGGTCATAACTGAGGGGTTGTCTTTGGGGCTCCTGTTTTTGGGCTCTGCTTTGGTCTGAGGTCAGGGAACATCTGTTTCCTGGGACAGCTATGACAGATGACCACTAAGAGTGGCTTGAAACAACAGCAGTGTTTGTGTGGTTCTGGAACCCAGAAGTCAAGGCCTCAGTGGGGCTGTCCTCCCCCTGGAGGCCCTGTGTCACTTCTGGGCTTCTGTCCCTTTAATCCCTGCCCTGTCGTCACTTTTGTGTGCTTCTTTGTCCACACCTCTCCTTTCTCCTGGAGCAGAACAGGCACTGGACTGAGGGTCATCCCAACCTAGTTAGGACCTCATCCTCACTTGCTGCCTGTGTCAGCAGAGACTGTTTCTAAACGAGGTCATGCGCAAGGGTAGGGTGTTACCTGGGCGTGTCCTTGCCCCGGCTCTGTCCACTACAGAAGGAACCCATGTGGGAGTTTAGAATGGCTGGTGGGCCTGGAGCGGAGGGGCCAGAGGCTGGTGGGCAGCCTTGGAAGGAGCGAGGCTGGAGGATGGCTGTGGGCCAGGCGCACTGGCTTCCTCAGGATGGATCCTTCCCCAGGACCAGACTTTTTGAGCCTCATAACCTGCAACTCTGTTTCCTTTTTTAAACAGGAAACTACTTTGCCTCACACTTCTTCATGGGAGGGGAGAAATTTGACACCCCCCACCCTGAAGGCTACCTTTTTGGAGAGAACATGGATTTGAACTTCCTGGGCAGCCGCCCAGTCCAGGTAGATCCCAGTGGGATTGGCTCTTATGGCCTTGGGGTGGGCGGCCCTGCTGTGAGGATGAGCAAGCACTGAGTCACTCCAAGTGGGCAGAGTTCCTGCGAGGCTACAGCTGAATGAAGTGGGGTGTGGGTGATGGGGTGCATCCCTACACTGCTTTAGGAGGTCAGCCAGCCGGGTGGGTCCCTGTGGGATGAGCAGCCATTATTGAACTGGTATTCAATAGGGAGGTGTTCAACAACCCCATTCCGTAGAATAGCACGCAAGAGATATGATCCCAAGAAGGGAATATGGCTTCTAGATATTTCTCACTAGGCAGCAGAGAAGTGCATGTACATAGCTGTGCACACATGTGGCACCTGTTGTGTGCCTAGGGGTCTTTTGGGGCTGGGGGCAGAAGTCAGATCCTTCCCTTGTTCCCTAGTGTGGGTGTGTTCCAGATCATAAAGAAGAGAACATTTGCCAGCGCAGTGGTACACACCTGTAATCCTATTAGCTCAGGAGGTTGAGGCAGGAGGATCCCAAGTTCAAGGCCAGCCTGAGCAACTTAGCAAGACCCGAAGCAACTTAGTGAGACCTTGTCTCAAAATAAAAATAAGGGCTGGGGATGTGGTTCTGTGGGTAAGTGCTCCTAAATTCAATCTGAGTACAAAAAAAGAAGGAAAGGAGGGGAAGGAGGAGGAGAAGAAAAAACATTGGACCAAAGGGTGGTCAGAAGAGAGAGTGATGGGTGTTTCGGTGGTAGAGCGCTTGCCTAGCATGTGTGAGGCCCTGGGTTTGATCCTCAGCATAAAAATAAAAAATAAAATAAAGATATCGTGTCCATACAAGTAAAAAATATTAAAAAAAAGAAAAAAAGAGAGAGAGGGTGTGTGACGGGAGGGGAGGGCCTGCTGCAGAGCCCATAGCTGAGCTGAGTTGTAATGGGTGGGACAGAGCCCCCTAGGAAGAGCAGGGTGGCAGGGGCACTGGAGTGGCCTGGACCAGGCTCCTGACAGGCAGTGCATCTGGGAGTCCAGCAGGGCTCTGTAGGCTGACTTGGGCAGAGGAGGTGAATGGGTGTAGGTGTCCAGGGGCCAGTGGCAAGGAGGGCAGGTGGGTGTTGCAGCAAACCCTCAGGAAATGAGGGAAGGTCCTCCTGGGGCCAGAGAGGCATTCTGGTGTGTTGTGGAAATCTCTGAGGACAGAGGGTGGGGCCAAGGAAGGTGCAAGGAGCCAGGAGCTGTTGGCTCACGTGGAAACTCTGGGAAAAGCTGCATTAGGGCAGCAGTTCCGAGGGTGTACAAGAAGGAGTCCTTGGGAGGCAGAGGGCTGACTGAGATGGTCAGGGCTGTGAGGCTGGGCAGGCCTGGGTGTGATGACTAGGAAGGAAATACCTGAGCCCAGGTTTTTGTCTGTTTGCTTGGTGTGGTTTGGTTATAGGGCCAAGAGTGGTGGCATATACCTATAACCCCAATGATTCGGAGGGCTGAGGCAGAAGGATCCCAAGTTCAAGGTCAGCCTGAGCAACTTAATTAAGCAACTTAGGGAGACCCTGTTTTAAAATAAATAAATCTTTAAAAAGGACTGAGGATATGGCTCAGTGGTTAAGTTGCCCCTGGGTTCAGTCCCCAGTACCAAAACAAAAAATGGTTTGCTTACTGGGTATTGAACCCAAGGACAATTTACCACTGAGCTATATCCCCAGCCCTTTTTATGTTTTAAAAATTTAAAAAAAAAAATTGTTTTCACAGTTGTAGATGGACAGCATGCCTTTATTTTATTTGCTTATTTTTGTATGTTGTGCTAAGGATCGAACCCAGTGCCTCACACATGCTAGGTAAGCGGTCTGCCACTCAGCCCCAGCCCCAGCCCCCTTTTTAATTTTTTATATTGAGACAGGGTCTTGCTGAGTTGCTTAGGGCCTTGCTAAATTGCTGAGGCTGGCCTTGAGCTTGCAATCGTCCTACCCCCGCAGCCTTCCCAGCTGCTGGGATTACAGGCGTGCTTTACTGTGCCCAGCTAAGTCTGAGTTTTTAAATGATGGAGAAGGGCCAGGCAAGACCCTGAACCCTGTCCCTCTAAGGCTGCTGCCTCCTGGGCATGCCTGGGGCCTGGCGTGCATCCTCTAGACCAGGGCTCTCCAGACTGCTTTAGAAACACAGCATCTGGTTGATGTGAAACCTTGGAGGGCCGAGTGCTGCCCTCCTACCTGTGGGACCTGCAGGCACAACAGGAGCTCCTGCCCAGGCTGGGCTCACGCAGGCCTCCTGCAGATGTGTTTTAACTTTACTTTTTTGAGACCACTGTGGATGCTCCCTCAGTTGTGAAAGTAGCACGGAGTGTGTGTGTGCCTCCGTGTTTCCCCAGGGCAGTGTCATGCCTGCGGTTCCAGCTCCACCGGCCTCACATGCACCCATGTCTCTGGTCAGGTGTCGTGGTGGGGGTCTGCTACCTTCTTCATGTCCTGCAGGAGTGAAGCCTGAGAGCCCAGCCTTGGTGGCCTCCCCTGGGGATCCATCTGGCCAGGTCGAGTTGCTGAAGGTCTTTCCTGAGTACCCAGGTCACTTGGGGCAGTGCCAGGCTTAGCCTGAGTGCTGGTTGTGTGACTGTGGTTTCCTTCAGGGTAAACAAGAGTGACAAGCCAGGGTCTGGCACAACCCTTTAGAGACCGGAGCCTGTTGGAGCCGGGACTCCTGCTCTTGTCCTGTGCCCTCCCCAGGGACTCACCTGGGATTACTGTGGGTTTTCTCTCCTAGTTCCCCTACGTCACTCCCGCCCCCCATGAGCCGGTGAAGACGCTGAGGAGCCTGGTGAACATACGCAAAGACTCCCTCCGGCTTGTGAGGTAAGCTGTCGTCCTGCCTGGCCTGTGGCTTGGGAAGAGGAGGGTGCTGGGTGGGCCAGGTTCCATCCTCTATGTGGAGTGAGGGGGCACAAACAAGAGTTTGTAGGAACTTGATCCTTTAAGTCAGCCGCCTGCACACCCCCCCCCCCCCCCCCCCCCGTCTCTTGGGGACCAGGGGCAGTGTCTGGAGACACCTGAGGCTGATGGGTGGCTATCAGGGAGGCTGCTCAGTTTCCACCGTGTGCAGGGCACCCCACAGTCAGTTGTTACCCAGCTCCAGGCGATGCAGGTCCAGATGCTACTTGAGGTCCCAAGGTATCTGGGCTGTCTCTAGCCAAGAGATGGTCCCTGTTTCCGGGGCAGGAAGAAAGGGAAGTAGAGCCAGGTTGTTGGGTCCCAGCATCCCGCCGGGGGTGGCCTCCACAAGTGCAGCAGGAGCAGACATGTCCAAGCAGCTGACCCTGCGCTCCCTCCCTCTGCCCCTTGGGTAGATACAAAGACGACGCGGACAGCCCTGCTGAGGACGGTGAGAAGCCCCGCGTGCTGTACAGCCTGGAGTTCACCTTTGATGCTGACGCCCGTGTGGCCATCACCATCTACTGCCAGGCCATGGAGGAGTTCCTGAATGGCATGGCAGTGTGAGTCCCTGGGTGCAGCCGACCCACATGGCCTCATCTCTTACTGACCACAGGGGGATCTGTGGGCGTCCCCTGTGCTCTCAGCACTTGGTTACGTTTTGCTTGCTTCCTTCCTTTGGTGAGGCCTTAGGCAGGCTCCACCCCTGTGCTGCGCCTCAGACCTGTTTTGGTCCATGGAGGTTACTAATGAGTGCAGGACACAACCTCTCTGCCTCCTGGAGTGGGAATGAAAGTCCAGACTCTGGTCAGGCTTGGTCTTTCTGGTGACCAGCTGCCTCCAGGAGCCTACCCAGAGTCACCTCCTTAGAACAAAGACTCTCTGTCACCCAGCAGGTTCCAAGGGAGGGAGAGCTCCAAGCTGGGAACCTGGGCAGAGACCAGATACATAGACTTATATATATTTTTGGTACCAGGAATTGAACCCAGGAGAGCTTAACGACTGAGCCACATCCCCAGCACTTTTTATTTTTTGAGACAGGGTTTCCCTAAGTTGCTGAGGCTGGCCCCTTGCCATCTTCCTGCCTCAGCCTCCCAGATGTTGGGATTATAGGTGTGCACTGCTGCACTGGTCCAAATATATATTTTTTAACATGTCACGATGACAAATTTGAACTTTCGGGGATTTTTGTTTTAAAGTAAGAGTTCTGCTGGTCCCAGGGGTTTGCAACCTGCAACTTAACTGCAGCTGTGGCAGAGTGGCCCCAGCCTGCAAGACCACCCTGGGCCTTAGTGACCTTGTGGACAGGCAGAAACATGCTGACACCTCAGGGAAGACCCGATAAGGCCAGGTTTGGATTGGGCACAGAGTGGAGTCTCAGACCTTGGGCTTGAGGCTCACTCTTTCAGGGAATGAGGGTGGCTGAGCTGTTCCCTTAAGTCTAGGGTCCCCCATGCACTATCCCTCATGCCCACGGGTGCCGTAAGCAGCCCGTCGTGAGCTCAGCAGGGAGTGTTCTATCAGGTAAGGACTTGGACACCCTTCTTTCCCCCAGGGACTTGGGGCCTGGGCTCCAGGCAGCCAGCAGTCTCCCTGGGCAGCTTTCCAGGGGAAAGAGGTGCCTTGTTCCAGACCGTTCACCTTGGGGCTCCACTTTGACCCCAACACTTGATTCTTCTAGTGACTCCTAGTGATGCCTGAGTACATACTTATCATCGGCAGGGGATTTGGAGGTGCAGGAGTATCTGGATGGCAGTGCCAGCTCCCTCTCCTCTCCTCACACCCCACGGGGCCTGGGGCATGCATGGTGACCTGCTATAACCAGAGAGCCAGCAGGATGTTCGGGGCCCTGGTGCCTCCTGTGTGATACATTCTGATGGCTGGGAGATTGTGGCTCCTGAGTTGTCCTTGGGCTTAGCCACCACAGCAGAGGAGCCAGAGACTGGGGAGTACCCAGGGCTGCCAGGGACAGATGCGCCTGGTGTGCTGAGTGGTAGGCCTTCCCACACTCCCCAGCCCTCCCAGCTCTGTGCTGTCACATTCTGTGAATGTGCTTGAGGAGAGGGTCCTGCTGCTATCACAAGAGCTGGGAAAGCCAAGGATGACCATCTAGGCATGGCTGGTGTGGCCCACACAGCTGCCCTGAGCTCTGTCCCTGGGAACCAGGTAGCAGCAGAAGTGCCCAGTCCCCCTTGCTGAGACCTGGCACAAGGCCTGCTTCCCCTCCTGGAGTGCTGGCTGAGTGGCGCTAGAATCAGATCCCCAGGACCAGGCTGGGCACATAGACCTGCCATCCAGAAAGCTCTGTTCCAAATAGCAGGACAGGTGCCCTCCCACGCCTTCCCTGGCCCCTTCCCTCTTCTTGACAAGGAAACCCGAGACTCAGATAGAGGGGTGGGTCCAGGGTCCCACAGTCCAAAGAGAAGGCCCAGGTCCACCTGAACAGTTCCTGGGCCAGTCCTTCTACTGCATCCCAGGTGAGCCTCCCAGTGGAGTTCTCTCCCTTGCTGGCTCTGGTGGCAAGGTCAGGCCCTACCCCAGTCTCCCAGGCCCTCAAGAGTGTCCTTTGTCTCAGAGACCCAGGGAACCCCCTGGGGCAGCGAGCATGGGCACCGGTGGGGAGAGGACCTGCGGAGAGGGAGACACTGGTCTATCAGGATTGGAAGTGCATGTGCCCTGGGACCCAGACATGCTCTCCTGGGAGACTGCCCTGGGAACGGACTCCGTGGGGCTGAGACTTGTGCAGGAAGGTGGTACTTAAAGCAGTGCTGGGAGGAGTAGCAAGATAGTGGAGACCACCTGGTGTCCCCAGGGCCTCCGATCCACTCAGAGTAAAACCGCAGCAAAACTTTGGGCTGGTTCAGGGAACCCAGCGCCTTCAGTGTGATGGTGGTGGAGTGTAGGTGGACATTTAGGGGAGACCTGCACCCAGCGTGCACCTGAGTGTGTGATTTCAGAGCCACACACTGGCAACTTCTGGGTGGAGGGCAGGGTGCTGGGCGGGGAGGAGCTCTGCAGTCCTTGTTCATTCAGGAAACCATGGAGAAACCAAAACCCAGTGGCCAGGTGTCCTATGTCTGGGAAGGTGGCAGAGGTCTCAGGCAGGGTGGGCTCTGGAAGAGGGTGTGACTAGATAGAGCTGCACAGCGAGCAGAGTGAGGCCGGGGAGCCTCGGGTGGGGCAGGGGCTGCCTGGCCAGGTGGGCTGCCTCCTGCCCACCAGAGGGTGGAGCCCTAAAGGACAAGTGAGCAGCCCCTGTGTCGGGGAGGGAAGGCAGCCTGGAGCCCCTGGCTCCTGGGTAGCCCGCCCTCTCTGCTACCCAGGTACAGCCCCAAGAGCCCTCTTCTGCAGTCCGAGACCGTCCATTACAAGAGAGGCGTGAGCCAGCACTTCTCTCTGCCTTCCTTCAAGATCGACTTCTCTGAGTGGAAGGATGATGAGGTAATACTCCCATGGGGACCCACCCTTCCCCTCACTTCTCCCACACCTCCGTGGGCGCTGAGCACTGGGAATGGCTGCTGGGCCCTGTTCTCTGTGGAACACGCCCGGGGACCTCGGGGTATCTTGGTGTGGCCGAGGTCTGCAGCCTGGGGGAGCGGAGGCCAAGCCAAGAGCATCAGTTGAGGAGGTTCCCTTGCTGGACTTCGGGGAGTCACGAAGATGGTGCCCCCTGCATAGTCCTGGAACAGTGGATCTGTTGACACTGGCTGGCATCCCTTCTACCTGGGTTTGTTTCTAAATCGTGCTGTGAATATCCTCCTGTGTCCTCACTGACTGTCTCCTCTAGGGTCTTTGTGGGTAGTAGCTCTGGTGGTTTCCCTGCTGGTGTTCCTGCCCCACCCCTTTGGGCTTCCTCCTCACCCTTTGCCTTATTTCCTGGTGACCATCTGGCCTGGGGATTGCTGATACTCTTGTCTGAAGGCTTCTGTGGGGTGGGACTTTGAGGCCCCTGCCAGGGCTGCTTGAGCCTGAGAACTGCAACCTGACTCCTGCTAGTGGCCACTGTCTGGCTCTGTTCTCCCTGGGTGGCCACTTTCCCTAAGAAAGACCTCTTGTCCTTAAAATTAAATGTCTCTCAGACTCGTGCAGATGGTGGAAGGCTGTCCTGCCACCATCGTGTCTGGTCCCAGGATTTGGGAGTGTCTTGTAGGTGACCCCCAGCTGTGGGCCGAGCTTGGGGCAGTGGGAGTTTCTGGGGGGACAGTGTGGCCAGTCTCGCTGTGACGAGCCTGTGGTGGCATGCACGGTGCCTGAAAGCTCCAGTTGGCCAGCAGGAGGCGGGGAGAGGGCCAAGGTGATCTCGTGCTTCCCCACGGTTGGATCTCACCTGGACACCAGCACTGCGTGGCTGTGCGCACTTGGGTCACAGAGACAAAGTTGCATGGAGGCTCCTCGGAGCACGAGGGCCCCTCAGCCCCAGGTGCTGGTACTTGACTGGACTCCAGCCCAGGGGTGAGCACAGGGTCTTGTCCACAAAGCTCTGTTCTTCTTTCTGGCTCCATCATCTTAACAAACAGCTGCTGACCTTTGAACTCCCCTCTCCTGGGCTTAATCACAGCCTGTAAGGGCCTTGCTATGGGGCAGCTCTGGTACAGTAGCTCTTGTGCACTGAAACAGGCTCCCCATGGGGCCTCCTGTCATGGCTCGTCACCCCAGAGCAAGGCAGGAACCATGGAAGGAAGGTCCCTTCGACTCTGAGCCCAGTTTCCCAGGAGCTGCCGGCCTGGTTGGGCCTGGGTGTGTGACCATGTCCACTCCTGGACTATGTCCAGTCCTGGCCTGCAGCTTTCAGATATGCAGTTGTTTCTACGATGCCCCTGCCCAGCCTCTTCCTGTGCCATCCTCTTTGGCCACCTGCCACTCCTTTTCACTCTATGCCACCTGTGAGGCTGGTCCGATCCTCCCTGACCAGAGGCTTCTCCTGGGCTCTTGTTGCTGGTTGAGCCTACTGTCCACCACCCTGCTCAGAACCTCTGCATTAGGTCTGGCATCTCTCCCCTTGTAGAAGGGAAACTGAGGCTTGTTCACAGTGATCTAGTGAGGACCCACCTCCTGAGTGTGGCCCTGTGCCAGCACCTGCTGTCTCTGGGCCTGTCCCTGCTGATGTGAACTGGCCCCAGTGCCTTATCACCTCCCACAGCAGCTCCTGGCGCCTGTGTCTCTGCCTGGTTGCCTCTGTCCATGAATGTATCTGTCCATGTCCCATCAGCTCTGTGTGGCCAGAGCCATGGCTCCCTTAGAAGCAAGGTGGAGATCAGGCCTGTATGGGCTTGGGGGCAGTTTCAGGTTTGTCCAGCTGAGGGCTGCCTTCCCAGGGTTTCTCACATGGACAGGCAGTTTAGTGGGGAGCTCAGTCTCCAATGCAGGAAACCCTGTGTTAGCCATGTGCTAAGGCAGGCTAGTGGCCTGGGGCAGGGGCAGCCAGGCCACCTGCTCAAATGGAGTCATCGCCTGTCAGCATGTTGGGTGGCTGGGGCAGTCAGCCTCCCCCACAGGTGGCAGCAGACCTCCGGGTACCTGGTGTCTCTGGGTTCCCTACCTTGGCTGCTCTTGTGGTCTGTGATTCCTTTCTCCCCATCTGAATCTTCAGTAGGAGGCTCCCTGTGTTAGTGAATTTTAGGAAAAAGTGTTCCCCTCTGTTTCTTAAATAGCATCAACATTCACTCCGCAGCCGTGTCCTCATGTGTGGCCTGTGGGAGGACTTCACTTGCACTGTGTTGAACCTGTGTGGTTGGGCTATAGTGACCCATTTCACAGCACAGGAAACTGAGGCTGAGAGGTAGAAGGGCTGAAGATGGAAGTTATCCTGGGCCGTTGGGCAGGAACACATTCCCAAGCTCGGCTTCTGCTGCCAGCTTCCCGGGGGGAACACTGGCAAGGAATACAGACCTGTGTGCCCTGCACTTTGGGCTCTACGGGTGCTTCTCAGCCAGAACATTCCTGAATGTCTCTGTTTACAGGGTGTGAACTCAGGGTTCACATAGCCTTGGACTCCTTTGGACTCAGGATTGCAGTGTGCCCCCCAGGAGCGACTCTGCTGGGACATCCTGTGGGGCAGGTGGTCACTGCAGGCTGACTGTCAGGCCTTCCCCTACTCCTTGTGGGTAGTCCTGGCTAAGGGAAGTTGGCTCTTGGAGTACTGGAGGCTGCGGGCCTCTGCTGTCAGTGGGCCCCGTTAGGTTTCCACCCATTATTTTCTTCTGTTTCTCAGCAGTTTTATTGTGATATGATTCACGTGCCTTGTAGTTTGCTCATTCTAAATACACAGGCCAATGGGTTTAGAGTATTTAGTGCTATGCAGTCAATGTCTATGCTTTGGTCACTCTTTATTGAGAATGAATTTAAAAATGCATGTGTCTGCTGCTCCTCGTGCCAGAAACTGAGGGGGTCATGGAGACTTGGTAGGCAGGGCCACATCTTTCATCTAGTAGAAAATTGGGGACGCTGAGGATGACCCCATGATCTCATACTCCCTGGCTTTTGAAGTCCTGACAGTTTTTGCCTCCTTTCCTCCTCAGTTGAACTTTGACCTGGACCGGGGCATGTTTCCAGTGGTCATTCAGGCCGTGGTGGATGAAGGAGATGGTGAGTGGGGTTGGTTGGCTTTTCTTCTTCCTCCTGTCCTAGCATGTGGGTCCTGCATGGAGGAGGCTGCTTCCTGAGGCCCTTCTACCCAGTCAGTGAGAGGTGTCCTTCCAGAGGTGACAGTGGTCGATGCCTCTACGTGCAGGCCCAGGACATGGGGAGCTCCAAGTACAGGAGGCTCGGGAGCTGCTGGGGGAGTGGCAAAGCCCCTGGCAGAGAAGGTGGGGACAGGTGCAGGTCTCCAGGTGCACACCTGGAAGGGGGCTGGTTGGAATGGGCACCATCGGGGGTGGAGGGGCACTTGACCCTGACTGCTCTGTCCTCTCTTCTGTCTCCCTTCTCCTGGCTTCAGTGGTAGAAGTGACCGGCCATGCCCACGTGCTCCTGGCTGCCTTTGAAAAGGTAGGTGCCATCCCAGCTGCCGACCCCATGACCTGGGAGCTGGGGTTGGGGTGGCCTTGTGAAATCAGAAGCCTGACTGGGGGATCAGGGCTTGGTGCGGGGAGCCAAGGGTCAAAGCTGGGGCAGGGAGATGGAGACGACCAGGACACTCGTTCTGAGGCTGAGCGTCCCATTGGCAGGCTTTTCAAAGGGGTTTGGAGTGGCAGGCCAGCCCTCACTTCCCACTAGGATGTGGAGTAATTGTTGCCCTGGCCATTTTCCACCAGCCCCAGGGTACCTCAGGTGTCACCTGGTACCTGTCACATCCCATCTGATGCACTGCCCTTTCCTGCCTGGCTTGTATTTACCCTGACCCTACTGGGCTGGGCAGGCCTTGATCCTGACTGGCTCAGGGCAGCCCTTCTGTCCTTACTTGATTGATGTCTGTGAGACAGAGCAGTGGTTTGTGGTTAGCCTCGGGGCTGGGTTCCATGCTCAGCACCTAGTGAAGCTCTGGAACCTGAGGGGTGGACCAGGGCCTGCCCCCTGCTATCTGGCCTGCATGGTTCCTGCAGGTAGAGGGTGTGTCCTTGTTTGATAATGACCATGCAGACCCCTCCCTCCTCCATGCCCTTGAATATTTGTCAGTACTCTGGAGGGTTTCAGCACGCGCCTGGGGCCCTTGTGCTTTGCCACCACACCTGTGAACTGCTTGCTCCCTCTGGGTCCTCTGAGTGCCCCTGCAACTCCTGCCTGCTTTTATGCAGAGCCCAGCTCCTGTGACCTGGCCCTTTACCAAGGTCCCTGGTGCTCTGCACAGCTGGGCCGGGGACCCCTCAGACTTGTTCATCCCATGGAGAGGTTGGATCTGCCCTCCTGGTCCTAGGGGCACAGGATGCCCATGTGAGTGCCTGGACAGAGGTTGGCCTCCTTCATCTCCAGTGCTCGCTGGCTACCCATGCTCCTGAGCTCAGCCTCTACATAAGAGGTGGTCACTGTTTATGCATCTGCCTTCTGTGGCCGAGGCAGAGAACCATCCTGGGCAAATGTTCCATTTTGAGCTTCCAGTTTAGAACCCAATAAGAACAGCTCATAATGCTGTAATCCTGCACTGTGGACGTTTCTGCAAGGACCACCATCCTTACCAGACAGTCGGACAGTGCCATCTTCCTTGGCTTGGAAGTGGTAATCAGTGTGGTTTCAGGATCTCAGATCTGATGCCTTAATGAGCATTGTCCAAGCTGAAGGGAGTGTCTCTCTGGATGCTGAGGATCTCATTGTTCCCTTTGTCCTTTTGGTGCTCCCAGTGGTCCTGGGTGCCTATGCCTGTGTGTCTTCCAGACTATTCCAGGCCCTTTGAAAGCAAGAGCCTATCTTGATTCTGGTGTCTGAGTGCTTTCTGGATGTTGGGGAGGCGCGTGATAACTGGGCCTTGGATGAGAGGTCAATGTGGGAGAGTTGGGGTCTGTAGAGCAGGGCAGGGCCCAGGGGGCTGTTTTTAGAAGGTTATCTAGGTACTTTTGAAGCTAGTCCTGAGGGCTGCAGTTGGGAGGTCTTGGCTTGGCTCCATGGTGGTCACATCTGTCTTGTTCTTGGCTGTGGATGTGGGTTGCCGGGGAGGCCTGCAGCTGGCCAGGTAACCTGTGTCTTCTCCTGCAGCACATGGATGGCAGCTTCTCCGTGAAGCCTTTGAAGCAGAAGCAAATCGTAAGTGTCGGGTTGTCACAGCCCCTTTGACTTGAGAGACGTGCACACATGCGCTCGTTGCCATCCAGGGGTTGTGGGCGGTTCTTCCTGGGCCACAGTGGCCTTGAGTTCCCCACTACTGGGCTCCCTGCTCCAGGACATCGGGTCCATGCATGTCTTTTGAGGGGTGTGTGTACACTCACCACCTACCAAAGCCATTCTTTTTTTTTTTTTTTTTTTGGTGGTGGTGCTGGGATTGAATCCAGTCCTCAGGTGTGCCTGGCAAGGGCTCAGCCACTAACCATGACCCCCACCCCCATGGCCACTGCCATAGCCCTAAGTCTGGTCGAGTTGAGCGTGGGCTTGTGATGCAGTAGTCTCAGCAGACCTTCTGGATGGAGGGGTGGAGGGAGCGGAGACGGGCGACTGCAGCCTCCTTTCTTTACACACTGCGAGAGATGGGCCACATCGGGCAGAGACCTGGACTGACTGACTCCATCAGCGCCTGACAGGAAGATGGAGAATCCTAGATCAAATGCTGTGGACCAATGCGGCTTCTCTTTGGGGTCATTAATTCTGTGGTCCTATGCTGGTCCCATCATACTTAGGCACTGTGAGGATTTAGTGGAGCAGGGGAGGTCCCTTAACCGGAGCTGCATGAGACTTGATTCTGACACTTTTTTTTTTACTGGGGATCGAACCCCAGGGTGCTTAATCACAGAGCCACATCCCCACACCCCTTTTTTTAAATATATTTTTATTTTATTTTTAAAACTTTTTTAGTTGTAGATGGACAGTATGCCTTTATTTTATTTATTTTTGTGTGGTGCTGAGGACCAAATCCAGTGCCTCACACACACTAGGCAAGAGCTCTACCACTGAGCCACAACCCCAGCCCCTGCCAGCCCTTTTGATATTTTATTTAGAGACAGGGTCTCACTGAGTTGCTTAGTGCCTCACTAAGTTGCTGAGGCTGGCTTTGAACTCCTGATCCTCCTGCCTCAGCCTACCAATGTGCTGGTTTTACAGGCATGTGCCACTGTGCCCACCCTGAGACTTGGGCCATGGCTGGGGTCTGCTTTCCAAGGCTACAGTTAGCAGTGTGTAGGTACCAGGGCCTATTTAAGCTACAGTGTGGAAATGGGGTTTATTAGCTTCTAGAAGGTAGAATGATCCTTGTCAAGTCCCCAGCCTGAAGGTGCTGGGTAGGTCCAAGATCCAGTGGGGGTCAGGGTCCTTGTCTTGGGTGAGCTGGCTGCCAGTGCTCCGGCACTGGTGAGCAACAGGAGGGCACTTCTTACCGAGGTCTGTTTGTGTCTTAGAGCAGAGACATTAGAGAGCAGTAGCCACGCAGGCTGCCGTCTGCTCGCTGCAGGCCTTGACTCTGGTTGCTTTTGTGGGCTGGGGACGGATGAGTGAGTCAGAGTGGCTTTTCTCTGGTGGTGGGTTGGTCAGTGGGTTAGCTGGGCCTCAGCTCTGCTCCCTGGGCACAGAGCAGGTTTCCTTCCCTCTCCTGGCATCAGCCCACTCCCCAGGGGCAGGTGGGGACAGGCCCCACAGCTGCGCCTGCCTCTAGGATCTGAGCCATGGAGGCAGTGTAGGCCCAGGTTGGTACAAAGGAGCCCTGGATGGGACTGGCAAGGCCCAGTGCACCTTCTCTGCTCCCCAGGTGGACCGTGTCAGCTACCTGCTGCAGGAGATCTATGGCATTGAGAACAAGAACAACCAGGAGACCAAGGTGTGTCCCCGTGGGTGGAACTGTGCTACCTACCTTGCCGGAAGCCCACTCACTGTGGACGACTTGCAGGGTCTCCCAGGCCTGGCTGAGGGCTGATGGAAAAGGGCCAGTCCTTTCTGCCTTCCCCTGGTGAGCCTGGGCACTTTCAGCCATAGAGTCCTGAGGTTTACGGGACATGGTGTCCTTTTTCCAGCAAGTTTGCTGGCTTGTGTAATTCACCATCTGGTCCTCCAGGGCAGCCTGGGATCCAGGGACCTGCCCCTCCTGCGGCCTGGGCCTGGCAGTGCTGCCTTCAGGTTTTTCCCTCATAGTCAGCCGTGAGCGAGGCTGCCCCCTGCTGCTGGCTTCACGCCTCCACAGTGTGTCCTGCACACCAGAGGACGCATCCAAGGTAGAGGCAGCTCTGGTAGCTGCTAAAGCAGTGGCCCAGGTGGCCAGGGAAGGGCTGAGGAGCTTGAACTTGGGACCTGGTTGCCTTTGTTATTTCTTATTTTTTGTTATTCTTATTTTACGTTTTTGGTGCTGGGGATTAAACCTACTAAGTCACATTCCTACCCCTTTTTATTTTGAGACAAGATCTCACTAAGTTTCTTAGTCTTGCCAAGTTACTGAGGCTGACTTGGAACTAATGATCCTCCTGCCTCAGTCTTCCAAACTGCTGGGATTACAGGCGTGTACTACTGTGCCTGGCTCTTTTTATTGGTTTCTTTCTTTCTTTTTTTTTTTTTTTTTTTTTTTGGTACTGGGGATTGAACTCAGGGGCACTCAGCCACTGAGCCACATCCCCACCCTATTTTGCATTTTATTTAGAGACAGGGTCTCACTGAGTTGCTTAGCACCTTGATTTTTGCTGAGGCTGGCCTTGAACTCATGATCCTCCTGCCTCAGCCTCCCAAGCCCCTAGGATTACAGGCATGTACCACTGTGCCCAGATTTATTGTTTTTTTAAAAGAGTATGGCATGAATGAAATGGCTGCCTGTTTTGTTTTTGTTTTTAAAATTTCTTTTAGATGTCGATTGATCTTTATTTTATTCATTTATTGAATGTGGTGCTGAGAATTGAACCCCAGTGCCTCACACATGCTAGGCAAGCGCTCAACACTGAGCCCCAGCCCCGGCCCCGGCTGCCTGTTTTTTAGAACCTCTCTGAAAGGCAGAGACTGGCTGGGTCTGGGACAGTGGGAGCCTCCAGGAGCTAGGAGGACAAAGTAGTCTGGCCAGGCCCGGCTCAGCCGAGCGTGCACTCTGCTCAGCTCTTACACCAGGGGCTGGCTGGCATCCCCCAGGGCAGCTGCTTGGCGCTGTGGATAGCCGGGGACAGTGGGCAGGCTGTGCTCTAATGAAGCTCCACAGAAACAACTGGGTCAATCTGCCTGGTCCTGCTCTCAGCCCACATGCTGCTTTTCTTAAAATTGATTATTGATTTAGTGAAAGCATTGCCAACAAGTTAGATCTCTGTGGTTGTTCCCACCACAGGGATGGTCCCCCAGCTTTCAGGCACTGCTTAGCAGGGGAGCTCTTCGGAGTTTCTCTTTGGATCTGAGAAGCAGAAAGAGCCAGTTCTCGAGTCCCCAGTGTCCCCTTAGTGAGCATGGTGCCAGCTGTAGCCTCCACAACTGCCCCTGCCTCTGGGCTTCCCTTGGCCATGGTGGCTCCTGGGGTAATGAAGGACAGCTGGTGGCCCGGGAGGGCCTACAGAGGCCACTGACCGGCAGGCCCTGGTCCCTGCAGCCCGCAGATGACGAGAACAGTGACAACAGCAACGAGTGTGTGGTGTGCCTGTCGGACCTGCGGGACACACTGATCCTGCCCTGCCGCCACCTGTGCCTCTGCACCTCCTGTGCTGACACGCTGCGGTACCAGGCCAACAACTGTCCCATCTGCCGGCTGCGTGAGTGCCACCCAGGGCCTGCACACGGGGTTGTGGAGATGCGGGCAGCCCACACCACAGCAGTTCTGGGCCGGGTGTCCCCTGTGGCTGAGACAGGAGAGCAGCACTGAACCTTCATACAGCGTGTGGCCTTGGCTGGCGACAGGTTAATGTTCGTGTCCACGGCAGCTTCGGTGGCATAAGGCCACCCAGGTCTGTCGTCTGCCTCCAGGATAGTTGGGGTTAGAGTGAGGCCAGGGCCAAGTGCTCCCGAGCAGATGTTCACAGTGACACTGGGGCCAAATTGATCAATGAACAAAAACCTTATTTACCTAGAAATTATTTTGGAGAAAGTTAAGATGAGTTGCAAATGGAAAAGCGTGCTAGGTGCAAAGCTGCCTGTCATTGCTGGACTCTGAGACTTGCCTGTGGTCACAGCTTGTAAGAGTCAGGGGCGTGCTTCAGACCCCACTGCTAGAAAGCAGCAGCATGTCCCAGTGACTGTCTAGTGAGGGTCTTTGTGGGAGCCAGGCCACCTGGACGGGTGTGTGTGCAGGTGTGTGCAGCAGTAGTTCCTTAGGACTGTGGGACATGGACATGGGGGACGCTGCTGCATGGTCTGGGGGCCGGTCCAAAGCCCAGGGGGACACTGCAGACCAGGAGCCTGTGGGTGGGCTCCTCACAGCTCTGCCCAGCCTGATTAAGACTAGGCAGCCTGAGGGCCAGCCCAGCCTGACTGAGTCCTTCCTGGCTTGGAAGCAGGCATGTTGGGGGCCAAGTCTGCCTTATGAGTGGCCCTAGTGACCACAGCATACCCTGGTAGAGGCTCCCCTGAGGGGTGTCCCCTCCGCCTGGAGTAGCCCTGTCAGCACACCTGTGCTTCTCCCTCCCTGTGTCCTCTGAGAATCTGGCTTCCCAGGACACCCAGCAGCTCAGGCTTTCCAAGGGCTCCCACAGGGCTCCGCCTGACAGAGGAGACAGTCCCAATGGCTGGTGGGACTCCAGCTGGAGCTGAGTGCTGGTGCCCCTAGCTAGACTTTATGAGGGTCAGGAAGGAGGGAGTGAGCCAGGTGGGTGGTGGCCTGCACTGGGTGAGCTGGGCAGGGTCCTGGTTCAAGGGGCCAGTCCTGCCTCACATGGAGCTCTGCGAACCCCATTCCAGCTCACAGCCCGAGTCCTCCCTCCCCTGGGCTACTGAGCCTTGCGTGAGGATGTGAGGTAGGAGGCCCGGACGCCATGGGGTCAGGAGTCAGTGCAAAAGAGGTCTCCTCCCTGCACGAGGCCTGTGTCCATCGTGGGCTGGACAGGACATAGGGAGAGGAGGAGGATTGATGGATGCACCTCATCTGTGACCATGTTGCCAAGACACATCTCTGAGGAGGCTGAGGAGGAGTCTCTTGTCCCGCCCCATTTGCTTCTGCTTGGCCTGGTCACCTGGCCTGCACTCTTCACCTGCCCTTTCCTGGAAGAGTATGCTGTGGCTTCTGGGCCATTTTGTGGGGAGAGGGATGAGCCTGGTTTGGTCTCCCTGCTCTGGGTGGCCAGACTCTGCCCCTGGACTCCCCTTGGGACCTGGTAAACCTTCCTGCAGCCTGAAGGGGCTCCTCTCATCCTGGCCGTGTGGTCTGGAGCACTGGGTGGGTCTTGTCCCCTGCTGCCCAGCTCCGCTGGCCCTGGGCCAGTGCCATCTTGACCTTGTATTTCCTCCCTGCCTGGGGCCGCTAAGGATCTGCTCTGCCCAGTTCTGGGACTCCTGTAGGGTATCCCAGTGGGGTGCCCAGTGTCTCTGGCTGGGAGGGCTCCCCATGCTACTGAGGTGCTGCCTGCTTACCTGAGTCCCTCCCTTTGCACAGCGTTCCGGGCCCTCCTGCAGATCCGGGCTGTGCGTAAGAAGCCAGGGGCCCTGTCCCCCATCTCCTTCAGTCCTGTCCTGGCCCAGAGCATGGACCACGATGAGCACTCGGTAAGTGCCTCTTGCACCCTCCTGTCCGTGGTCCATGTGGCCCTGCAGGAGGCTGAGTGTGGATGGGGACCAGGGTGGCCATGTACGCGAGGCAGCTGCCCCCTCGTCTGGGTTCACCCCCAGTGGACGAGTTGGCCCTCCGTCTGCGTCTCCGTGAGCGAGCTGTGCTGTTTCCTCGCAAGACTCCACAGGGCAGCGTAGCATCGCTCTGAGGGGCCTTAGCAAGTGGCCACCAGGTCCCCTGCACTGGGTCACACAGGTGGGGCTTGCTTTAGGCAGGCAGGGCAGGTCCTGTCGCTTCAGGCCTGAGGAGGAGACAGGGACATGAGGAAAGGGCAGGGCCGGGAGAGCGAAGCCGGTGCAGAGCGACTCTAGCAGGTGGGAGGGACGCAGAGGCAGGGAGGGCTGGGAGAGAGCCCAGGAGATAGGGCTGCCAGGCAAAGCCTGCCCGGGCTCCCTGCTGGTTTGAGCTCCTTTCCTGGCTCCCCGATGAGGCTGCCATGTCCAGTGGCCTTGAAGGCCCCCCTATTGGAATAAACCCAGTGGGCCCGCACACCCACAGGTGCAGCCTCTGCGTGGGAGGGTCCTCGCCAGCCTCCTGGATCTACACCGGGCTATGGCTGGACCCTGCCGTCCCTAGCAGGAGGCCAGGTGTGTTTGTTCACGTTCCTGAAAATTGGGCCAGTATTTGGAAGCTTGGAAACTCCCCTTGAACCCCAGGTTTTGGGCTTCTCTTTTAAAATCGGAAGTGTTTTGGCAGCTGCAGCAGAAGTGTGGCTGTCCCAGAGGGGCCTGTGTCACCGAAGGCCACCCAGCCGCCATGGGCTTGCCTGGCAGTTCTGCCTCCAACTTGTTCAGCATGGGCTTTGGGGGACCCCGGTACCTTCCATCAACCACTGGCTGTTTGGTTGCGAGAGGCCGGTCTCTGTGTATCAGAGGGCTGATGGATGCCCAATGGCGGTGGCTTGGTGTTTGGTTTTGCCCTCCCCAGTTCTGCCCTGGTGGCTAGGCTCAGGCGGGTCCCTTCCTGTTCTCTTTTACGTTTCATGAGCCAAGACGGTTCCCACAGTGCAGGGCTGTAGTCGTCTCCTGTCTTTCATGGGCAGAGAGCCCTTGACCAAGCCCTGCTGCTCTGGGTGACCTAGGGTGGGTTGGTGTTGGGGCAGGGAGAGGCCCCACCCCTTGCTGCTCTGAGAGGGCCAGCTGTATGGCTCCTGGGCCCTGGCCAGGCGGGCCGGCAGCCTGTCCAGAGCCCTCAGCCAGGACTCGCATTGCATGTGGTCCCGAGGGTCCTGTGAAGCGCAGGGTGCCTGGCGCCTGGAGGACAGCAAACCAGAGCCCCGCCCACCAGCCCAGTGCCATTCAGGGGTGGTGGTTGTAAAACATATAATTTTTATCTTGACAGTGTCCCTTTAAAAAATCAAAGTCGCACCCTGCCTCCCTGGCCAGCAAGAACCCTAAAAGGGAAACAGTAAGTGTGCTTGGTCCTCGTGACCTTTCTGCCCGCACTTCGCTCTAAACCAGCAGCGTGGGACGTCCGTCCACCCCAGGCTAATGTTTATTAACGCAGTCTGTCCATCCGCTCTCCCCAGTCCCGGAGTCCCTGCCCAGGAAGGGAGTTTTGTGGAACAAGCAAAGCTCAAGGTCTGTTGGCAAAAAGCCAGTCTCGTCTGCCCTGGTGACGGCTGGCCAGGCAGTGTCCCTATGCCAGCTTTGCCCCGCCTGGGCCCCAGGCCCGTTTCCCTTTTTTTTTTCTTGCTGGCAGTGGAATGGACGTTGGAGGTGGACTGTCGCTGCTGCTGAGTTTGCAGACAGTTTTCCCTGCGCGTGCTTCTGGGTCTTGCGTTCCCTTGCTCTCTACCCCTTGGGTTTGGCTTTTTGGGCCTAGGACTCTGGTTTTCTGGCATTTTCCTTGCACCCTAGGGGACAGGCAGAGGGATGGGTAGTGGGTGGCAGCTGGACCCAGTCAAAGCCCCGTGTACCTAGGGGGTGGCTTAGAGAGGCGGAGAGAAGCAACCCAGAGAGACTTTTTCATTTTTCAAGGAGGGAGGGGCTCAGGGCATCCTTCACCTTTAAGTTGAAGGCAGGTGGGAGCAGCGGGGGACAGAGGTCCAAGACGCAACGCAGGCCTGGCACCCACCTGTGGTCCTTCCTCTCAGGCCCTCGCTCTCTGCAGGCCGGAGCCCGAGGCTCTTTGCCTCTTGGCCTGGTCCTGGGAGAGTGAGGCAGGGCAGCACTGCCCACCTCTGAGCAGCCTGGTGGCCTGACTGCTGTTCCCGGGTCCCTGGGTGGCTTCCTCCTCCATCTGCCTTGTGGGTTCTGCCCGCTTCCAACAGGGGCCGACAGTGGCTCCTCCCGCGTGCCCCAGCTGCCAGCCAGGTCGGAGCTCCTGGAGCAGACTTCCCGGGCTGGGGCACATGTATGTGCAGTGGCCCTCTGCTTTTGGCATGGCCCGCCCTGCTCTCCCCACCCGCCAGCCTTCCTGTCACTAACCCCTCATTCTCTCCCTCGAGGCGGGAACAGGAAGCCAGGTAGGGGCTGGCCGAGGACGAGGTGGGAACCCTCCACCCTTCATCCTGGCCACTAATGTGGGCATCTGCATGTCCAGGGTGTGCGCTAGCTATAGCCGATGGCCAAGGGAGCCCTGGGCTTTAAGGCTGTGAGGGAGGGGGGACCTCAAGTCCCTAAAGGTGGAGCAGCCAGGAGATGGTCAGCAAAGAAGGTGTGGGAGCAGCATGTCCCTGGGAGAAGCCCAGTGTCAGGGGCTTTGTGGCTGTGGGCAGGGGGCCTGGCTGGCCTCTCTTCACCTGTGCTTGTCCCTGCAGAGCTCGGACAGCATCCCATCTGGCTACGAGCCCATCTCCCTGCTCGAGGCACTCAATGGTCTTCGTGCTGTGTCCCCGGCCATCCCTTCAGCCCCACTTTATGAAGAAATCACCTACTCGGGGGTTTCAGACGGCCTCTCTCAGGCCAGCTGTCCTCTTGCTGGGATCGAGCGAGTCATGGAGAGCAGCCACCAGGGCAAGCCCAGGAGCAAGTCTCCAGACAGGTGAGGCCAGACCCCGCCTTCCTCTCGAGAGGGCGTGTGCATGTGTGTGTGTGCGCGTGGCAGCACGTGAGGACGTGACGCTGATGTGTGGCTTCTTGGGGTTTTCTGACGTCTGGTTAGTGACCGCCGGGGCACAGAGCCAGCAGCAGGTCAGCCTCAGCAGCAGCTCATCACAGCAGAGAGCAGAGCCGCGGAGCCATGCCAAGGCCGAGGCCAGAGGTTCCCGTGCCCTCCTGTCCTCAGCCATGGGGCTGCTGTCCCCTTCGGCAGCCAGTCCCATGGGCATGTCCCAGCACAGTGATGAGTGATGGCAGCTAGAGCTTGGGATGCAGCTGGTGCACATCGCTGCTGAGCCAGTGGTCATGTCCCTTCCCAGGCTGTGACAGCCTCGCAGTCACAGGGCACAGAGGGCCTCCAGCAGCTGTGTTCCTTGGGTGCCAGGGTCAGTGGGCTCCCATGGAGACTGGCGGGGAGTGGCCGCCAGCCCACCTCCTGGCTCCGCCGACAGGTTTGGTGCTCTCAGTGGAGAAGCAGGCCCACGCCTTCTTGCTGCTTCCTGCCCCTGCCGGTTTCTCTTCTCCTCCCTGTGCTTGTGTCCCTCCAAAAGTCTCTGGTGGCCTGTCAGCATCGGCCACAAGGGCTTTGCTAGGAGGTGCTTCCCCAGGAGTGTCTCCCCACCTCTTGGCCTCACCCAGTGGGTGTCAGGGTGGGGCATCTGCCAGCCAGTGTGGCTTTGCTGCTCAGCATACCTGATCCAGCTACCCTCCAGGCCCCACCTTCCCTTCCCTTCCCTCTCTCCCCAGCACCCTGAGGTCCCCGTCATCCCCGATCCACGAGGAGGATGAGGAGAAGCTCTCCGAGGACTCGGATGCTCCTCTCCCGCCCCCTGGGGTGGAGCTGGCGCTGCAGGAGAGCTCCCCTGAGGTGAGACCCTGCCTGGCCTCCTCCAGCCATACCCACCAGGCCCGAGCCCCCACCCACCTGGGCACTGCCACGCCGTGAGGCTCTCCAGGCTGCGATCCAGCCTTTGGGACAGGGTGCTGCATGGTGACTTGACCAGGGTGGCAGGAGAGGCCACATGAGAATCCTGCGCCCATGATGTCTTGTGTCCCTGGGTGGCTGCAACTGCCCTCCCTGCTGCCCACTGCCCTCCGCCTGGTGTCAGTGCCCAAGGCAGTTTTCCTTTGTCTCCTAGAGCTTCACAGCAGAAGAGGTGGATGCGTCCTCGCTGAAGCAAGGTGAGCCCTCCTCCCTTGGCAGCCCAGCCCCGGCCGCCTGGAGAGCGAGTCTCACCGGGAGCTTTGCCACACGGGTGCCAACCAGCCCCTGCTGCTCAGTTTTCTCACCTCCCCCCCAGTAGGAGCAGCCCCCGTTTCCAGCCTGGGTCTTCTGGCCAGCTAGCCCCTGGCGCGTGGCGGGGCTCTTGGGCGAGAGGGGAGCACTGGTGTTCCCATCAGCCGCCCAGCCAGCCGCTGTCTCCTCTTTCAGAACGAGAGCAGGGCTGGCGTGTGTCTCCTCTCCTCCTCTAGTGGAGGCCTTAAGCACATGAGGGCCTCCTGGGGGCCTCCTGTGAGCCGGGCCCTGCGGGAAGGCAGCGTGGTGGCACCTGTGCTGAGGCCTCCCTAGCTGGCCATTCCTCCCCAGCCTTGCTGCTCAACACATGGGGAAAGGGAGGCTCCGCTGGCACCGGGGAGGCCAGGGAGGCCCGAGGCTACTGGCCTTGGCCGTGGCCAAGTATGGTGAAGATCCCAGAATAGATCGCAGCCACCCCTGGGCTGACCTAAGTGCCTCCCAGAAAGCCACCCACCCTCAGGGAGGCCCCCCTGCAGGCTGCTGGCAGCCCCTAGCCCTGAGAAGCTGGGCCCCAGGCTGCGAGTCCCCAGGGGCAGTGCCTCACCCAGCCCCGGGCCTTGCCTCCCTGCGTCGGAGCAGACAATGAGGAACCACTGTCCCAACGGGATGTGACCTCGGCTGTGGGATACAGTGTGTGCAGGGACAGACAATCTGGGGATGAGCCCTTTTTTTTTTTTTTTTTATCAGAGAAGGGCCACCCCCAGAAGTGCAGGTCCCAAACTGAGGAACTGAGAGCTGTTGTGTGGCACGTGCCTCAGATTCCCTCACAAGGGCCAGGATCTGTGGTAACCGCTCTGGGCAGCAGGACCATGGCCGTGGCACCTGCTTTTCGGCAGGGTTGAGCAGGGGACAGCTAACACCTGTTACCAGCTGACCTTGTTTTTGAAACATGGGTCTGTAATGTTCATAATACAAACAAAACACCCATGCTAGTGGAGAGAGGGAGGGAAAAGAAAGGAAGTGTCCACCTTTAGGGTCTTTGGAGAATGCAGGGATGGGGTGGCGTCAGCTGGAGCACAGGCCTAGGATTTGCGGTGGTCCTGACCTTGCCCTCCAATGTGCAGGGAGCCGGGTGCCTTCCATCGAGGACGTCCTGCAGGACAGCAGTCCTGAGCACCACGGTTGCAGCCAGCCAGGCCCTCCTGCTGACATCTACCTGCCAGGTAATGGCAGGGCTGGGGGTGTATTCTGACTCTGTCCCCAGGGAGGTGGGGGCCTACCAGTTCCACACCATGACTCTGGCCAAGCCCAGGTCTGCTTGGTATCCTGCAAGCTCAGCTCTTTGGAGCAGAGCCTTCGCCTGAGGCCCCTGTCAGAGCACTCTGGAGTGAGTGGACACAGTCCTTTTCCGTCTACCTCCTGCTGGGGACCAGGTGGTCATCACTGGTCCTTCCCAAGGGCACAGCAGGCCCAGGCCTGGTGCTGGGGGAGCCATTGGCAAAACCTCTGCCCCGTAAGCTGTAAGCAGAAAGCAAGAATGCAGGACCCAAGGTCATGCTGGTGCAGGGATCCAACCAGAAAGCCAGGGCATCTACGGGCCTCCCCTGCCCTCAGGGGTGACTGGGCCACCTGCCCAGATGACATAGCACGTCTCCAGCCAGGGCAGAGAGCAGGCAGAGTGCCCTGGGCACCGGAAAGGCCCATGGCACAGGCAGACTCTGTCCTCTCCTTTTCCTAGGCTCAGGCTCAGGCCCAGGCCCTCAGCTCCGTTCTGCTGTGCTCAGTTCTCTGGAGCTTCAGACCAGAGCTCCAGAGTCGGGGTGCAGGGGAGGCTCTGAAGCTTCTGTCATAAATGGCCATATTGCCTTCAGAGCTGTGACCTTGGAGGAGTTGCTTTAAGGAACCTGGGTCCCCTCACATAGCAGGGAAGCCCATCTGCCCCCTGTCTGGCCCAGCATCTGTATGGCTCAATCTTCCAGGGTCACCACAACCAGGGCCTCAGGCAGTTGTGACACACTCTGATTGAAAAGGACCTTTCAGCGCCAACCTGCTTCTGTTTTATTTTTTTGGTACCACGGACTGAAACCAGGGGTGCTTAACCATGGAGGCACATCCCAGCACCACCCCTGGAGACACTAGCTGGGTGCTGCAGCTGGGGTCAGACTGCAGAAGCAGGCTGCTGCCACCCAGGTGACCCGCCTGGGTCAGTGGTGCACTGCCTGGGCCTGCGTGGCAGAGCCATGTCCTGCAGGAGACCACGAGTCCTGAGGCAGCCAGTCACAGGCACCCGTGGGGCAGCCAGTCTAGGGGCAGAGTGCGTCCCCGCACAATGGAGGTGACATGCCAGGAGTGAGCAGCAGCCTCTGCAGAAGGCCGCAGACCCCATGGCCTTGCTGCACCTTGGGGAAGCTGCTCATGGGCTGCTTGCTGATCCCCGTTCAGAGGGCTTGGCTGGGTTCCAGCCTAGCTCAGTTGTAAACCTAGCAGGACAGTGGCCACTCCAGATCTGGGATGAGCCAGCCAGGGCGAGGCCAGGAGACCCACTGCTGGGCACCGAAGGGTGATATTCTGAGGGGCCAGACCTCACCCACTAGCTGGGGCTGAAGGGTCCCGAGGTCCCTGGTGTGGCCACTTGGGGTAAATCTGCTGTTCCCATCAGACTGCATTGGGGACAACTGAAGGCCCTGCCCTTTGGTGACTTAAGGATGGCAGCAGGTGATGAGGGGCACCAGCCTGTGACCACACCTCCTTCTGCTCTTGCCCACAGGATGGTCCACGTCTTTGGAGACACCCTGCAGCCTTGGCACCACTGGCCCTCCCTGGCCTCCGCTTGGTGGCTCCAGTCCTGACCCTGGGGCCACTGACCTGACCCCACTTTGAGAGTTAGGCCAAACTGACAGCATGGAACCCTCAGCCCCTCAGACTTGGCCAAGGGGCTGCCCTGGACCCCAGCGTGATTCCAGTCTCTGCTGTTGGCATGACTCGTGGCCACCAGGCTCTCAGGGGCCATGGTGACCCTCGATCAAAGAGCACAGTGACCTGTCCACTCTTCAAACCCTCTTTTTCTATGGTCGATATGTTTGTAAATGGTATAAGATGAAGGACAGTGACTTTCTACCTGGGCACTGGCCCTGGAAGTTCCCCAGATGCCAGGGTCAGGGTCCCTGAGAACTTAGCAGACCAGCAGAAGAGGATGGATCGTGAAGTCCAGCTTCACAGACGTTCTGGGGGAGCAGAGCCTGTCTGCTCACTCGCGCGTGGCCCCATAGCAGCCTGGTTCTCAGTGCCACCTTTGCCCCCTGGTGGTCACTGTGGCCGTGAGTGGCCCCCCTGCTCTGGGCCCTCTGGCACTGAGTGCCTGCCCCAGCGTGCAGCCCTTCCCCTGGCAGCCAGGGCGGCCGTGTGCAAGGCAAGGGCTGGCCCAGCTGTGGGGTAGTGGCCTGGTCCCCATGCCCTGTGCCTTCTCACAGGTCCCAGCTTTGCTCCCATCAGCTGTCTCCAAGTGGGGGCCTTCCTGCTCAGCCAGTGCACTGCCCGCTCACCTTCCCGGGGGGTGGGGACCTGAGCTGCTTCCTTGGCTGTCCATCACCATTTAAATATTCCTCTGCGTCTGCGAGACTTGCGTAGTGGGGCCTGCCTGGGAAAGGAGGGCATGGAGGCCCAGCCAGGGAGCTGTGCTGGCAAGGCAGCTGGCAGCAGAGATGGGTGCCTGGTGCTGGTGCCCAGAGCAGAGCTGCCAGCGGGGCCTGGAGCTGGTGCTGTTGCTGCCTGCCTGGCCCAGGGAGGTGGAGGGGTCCCTGCCCAGAGAGCCGCCCTGCTCCTGACCCCTGAGGGAGGGATGGCCATGGGGTGGCACAGAGCCTGCTCTGAGGCTCAGGGGTGCTCGAGCCAGGGCTCTGCCCCGCAGGGCACCTTGGGGAGCAACCTAGCAGTGGCTGGTTCAGTCTGTCCAGTGAGCCTGTGAGCAGAGCACCATCAACCCTGCTCTCTCCTGCCTGCTGTTTGCTCACATGTGCACACAGGTGAGCGTACGCACGCAGGTGAGCGCACGCACGCAGGTGAGCGCATGCACACGTACCCCTCCTCTCATCCACCAGCGTCCTGGTCTCTGGCTGTTGATATTGGTGCCAGTTATTTGAAGGATGGGATGCACACTGGCCCATCTTGGCCTCAACGTGCTATTATTTGATGTACTCTGATTGGCTAGTTTTTTGTTTGTTTTTACTGTATATTTATAGTAATAAAACCATGCAGCAATATCCTGTCCACACCTTCCTCAGGGCACAGCACTCTGGGCCTGTTGGCAAGACACTGGTGGTGAGTGGCAGCTGCTGATGGCTGTGATCCTGCTGTGTTTCTTCATGTAAGGCAGCAGTGACAGCGCTCCTGAGCACCGTCCTGTCATTGCTAGCCCTGGCTGGAGCAAGAGCAGACTTGACGGGAAAGGAGTCCTGGCCCCAGGTGTGTGGGCTGTTGCTCCAGTGCCCATCCCCATCCCCATCTCTGATTCATGCCACACATGTTCACTGGACACTCCTTGTGCCATAGGAGGGCAGTACTGACGTGGCCCAGGCCCTGGGGCACTTGCATTTGCCAGATAGGTTTTCAGGGTTTAGTTACTGTTAAGTCAGTGGTGACAGGATGGAGTCACAGGGGAACTGAATTTAACCTGGTGGTCAGGGAGGGCTTCTCTGAGGATACATTTTTAAACTGAGCCCTTAAGGATGAAGAGATGGCCTGAAATAGTGCTTCAGGCAACAGCACAGCAGGTGCAAAGGCCTGGCAGACAGAGCCTGGTGCAGCTGCTGGGAGAATCAGGAGATGGGGACAGACACCAAAGACCCTGTGAAATAATTGGATTTTGTTTTTTGGTAATAGGGACTGAACTCTGGTGCAGCAGTACTGATCTACACCCCCAGCCCTTTTTAAAAATTTTGTGAAACAGGGTCTTGCTGAGTTGCCCAACTTGGCTTCAAAGTTGTGATCCTCCTGCCTCAGCCTCCACAGTGCACCACTGTCCAGCTGGTTGGAGTTTTTTGTTTTTGTTTTTTTTATATAAGGAACAGTCAGAAAGGGTCTTCATGATTATTTTTTCTTTTTGGCTGGTTTTTTTTTTTTTTGTGTGTGTGTGTGTGTGTTGTGTTTGGTATGGGGACTGAATCCAGGTGTGCTGAACCACTGACCTATACCCCAGCCCCTTTTTAAAAATTTTGAGTGTCTTGCTACATTGCCAAGGCTGGCTTGGAACTTGCGATCCTCCTGCCTCTGCCTTCTGAGTCGCTGGGATCACAGGTGTGCACCACTGCACTCGGCTGGGAGTAGTCTGAGTTTTGACAATGATGAGCTTTTAAAGCAAGGGAGCAATACCCTGTAGCTGTTAGGTGGACTTAATGGATTGGAGCAATAGGTTTGGCTGCCCAGAGAATATGGATTTGGAACTAGAGGCCTTCCTGAGCCCTGCTCCCCTGCCCAGGAGTGGCCTTCCAGTAGGGGGCGTCTAGTGTTCAGGGAACTGACCACATACATCCCACAGCTCCTTAGCTAATACGGTGGAGGCTGCTTCCGGTGTTCCTGGAGATGTCTGTCCCCATGGCCCTGCCCCTATATCTGGGTCTTACACAGTCCCTGTGGGTAGACAGAGGTGTCAGGGGAGTTCTGTGTGGGCCAAAGTGGACCCCCTCCTCACTTCCCCACAGACCCAGCTCCTTATTAATGTCCAGTGTTGGGGAGAGGTGGGGGTAGGGGAGCCTTCTCCATGTGCCCCTGTACCCACAGACCTGGGCTCAGGTGTGGTGGCTGCCTGCAGGGGGGGGGCTCTGGACAGAGGAATCACCCTTCACTTGCTGCCCTGTGCTCTTAAGACATAATCACACACTTGGAGTCTGGCTTCCCTTAAACCTATGGCTGCCTTGTGTGATCCCTGACCCAAGTGATGCCCACAGCAGGGAACAGAGTCCCTTTCTGGGTCCAATTTCCTGATGCCACCATAAAACTAGCGTGATGGTTTTCCATCCGATCCTGCCAACTGTGCCCCCACCCCTTTGCTCAATGCCACCAAGCAATGGCCCCAGCCCGAGGTACTCATCCTGAGAGTGCGGGTGGGGGTTCTTTTTCCACAAGCCCACGCCCACTGTAGGGCGTGGCACTTGGGCCCTGCCGTTGATTGAGTTCGGCACAGCAGATGGGTGCTGGATGCTTGCTTCCGAGGCCCCGGGACTTCGTGGACAACGCAGGGTAAATACTAACGGCTCCACCTCTGCAGGATACTGGGTCGGGGATTCAATTGTTCCCGACTTCGGGCCTCTCGTGGCAAGTCCCGGCCTGCAGGATATTTGGGGCGCTAGGCTGGGAAGCATGCCCCACCCCCTGAATTTAAGCCACTTGCAGCCCCAGAGGCTGAACCCAGGACTGCATAGGCACCGTGCCGGGCCCTGCTGTCCTTGCCCTCCGGAGAGACGGGGTGCCGTCGCGGGAGGGGTCGGGTCAACCTCGGGCCGAGGTGACGGGATCTCCGCGCATCCCTGGGGGCTGCCTCGGTTCGCCGCGAGGCGCCTGGGAGTCGTAGTTTGCGAGGGTTGTGGCCGGGCCGCCTCTACTTTGCACACTTACTAATGTCCAGTGTTGGGGAGAGGTGGGGTCCACGTCCGAGCGCTGCATGGGCTCGCTGGAGGCACAGCAGCGATTGGTGGCAGCAAGGCCCACGTCCGCGGCTGCCTTTCGATTGGTGGGTCCTGTCGGGGGCGGGCCTGCGCGTGCGCCTAGACGTCAACATCCGAGTGTGCACACTGGTCCGGAGCTGGGGATCTGCCAGAAGGAGGCTGGCGCCGGGCTGCATCTGCTCGTGCTACGCCGCGCTGTACGCTGCCAACTCCAGGCAGTTCTTGGGCCGCATCCCCATGCGCTTCTTGGTGCTGGTAGGAGGGGGCGGGCATAGGCTGTGGCGCCGCGCCCCTTGGAGATGCGCTTGGACCGGCCCCTGGACTTCCCCAGGTTTCGCGGACTGGCGTTTCTGGTGGCTGTAGGACCGGCCGAACTGGGTGCAGGGCCTGGGCCTGGGCCGCCTGCGCTTCACCGAATCTGAGCTCGCACCTGACCGAGGGCCCGCAGCGCGTCGTGGCGCACCTGTAGGGGCAGCTGACGCTGGAGCAGGTGCCCGCAGTGCACCTCCTGGCCTGGAGGGGGGGCTGCACCCGGCCCGCCTCCGGGTTGGCGGTGGTTCGCAGGGTGGGGAAAGGGGTTCCGAGTCGCGGGATGGGTCTCCCCTCAGGGTTGCGTTCCATCACCTTGTTGCCTGCTGTTGCCAATCTGGGGAGTGGGATCAGGGAAAATTGGATGAAGAAGTGTCTGCTTGGGGAGGTGGAAAATAAAGAAGGGGACTTTTATGCGGGGCCTCATTGTCGTCTCACAACTTAAACTCTCAAGGTCACTCCAGGTGAACTGGGCTGCAGGAAATAATCACTGAGAGGCAGAGAAATAACTTTTTCTTTGGGTCCTGTGTCGGCTTCTCTAACTGATAAGTGGAAAGAGAGGAGCACCTGCTGAATCCTTTTATTAGGAAGAAGCCACTCAAATGAGGCAAGAGGTAGGATTACAAAGGAACAGGTGAGTGTAGCTCAAGCCTTCTGGCTGCCCCCTACTCCTAGGGCCACACCTTGTTATCTCAGCGGAAAAGCCCCAATCCCAAGTCATGGCACTACTGCGCCAGATTACAGTGATCCTTCAGATCTGCGTGGTGCATCAGGACTTCAAGGTGCGTACATTTGGAGTGAGTCCCCACACTTGGGTCAACTTATGAAGTCTGAGGGCTCCTGGGACTGTGGTCTGGAAAGGCTCAGAGGCTGAGGAGCATGGGATGTGGGTAAAGAGGCACTTCCTGCTGGGAATGAGGCAGATTGGTGGCAAAGACTGCTTGAGGGGGAGAGGGCTGCACTGCTCCAAGGCGGCTGGCCATTCCTGCCTCACCAGGCAGATACTGCAAGGCTCATGCTTTTGGCAAAACCGGCTGCTGTTCCTAGTCTAGGGGCTAACAGGTTCATCCTGCTGGGGCTCCATGGCCACCTGCCCATGCAGGTCCAGGGCCTTGTGCGGGTCCCAGAAAGACCAAGTCGGAGGTGTCCCCAACTTTGTTTTTGATGGTGCTGGGGATTGAATCCAGGGCCTTGGGCATGCGAGGTAAGCACTCTACCAACTGAGCTATATCACCAGCCTGGGACCAGCAGGCAGCTACCCTATCAGGTTGGTCAATTAAAAGGGGGCCTGCACATGGCTCTTCAGCTCAGGGTGTTGTGCCCTGTCCCAAGGCTCAGACCCTCCTGTGGGAGTTGCATCAAGCTCCTTTAACCTCTGCTTTGAAAGGCGGCCTTTCTCCATTCTCAGCACAATGCATGCAGCTCCAGGGAGTGACCTGGAGCACAGGTTTAGTGTGCTGAAGGACAACAGCCACCATGGGAAGGAAGGCCACCACTGGCAGTCTCTAGGGCCCCACATCTAGAAAGATGCCAGTGCTACAGCTGGGAAACCCCCACATCCAGCCTGGCAAGGAAGGCTGCAGCCAGATTCCACCTTCGAGTGCACTAAGGCTTGCCAGGTGGGGAGTAAAGCACTTTGCTATGTAGCGTCAACTGAGCCACATCCCCAGCCCTTTTTATTTTTGAGACAGGGTCTAAGATGTCTAGGCTGGCCTCAAGCTTGGTGAATCCTCCTGCCTCAGCCTCCTGAGTCACTGAGATTACAGGTGTGCACCACTGTGCCTGGTTTACGCTTTAGCTTTCCTAGTAGTCTGCTGTAAGCGGATTCCACAGAACCACTTAGGCTCTTGCTACAAGGGATGGGAACAGGCAGGGACATTCGCCCAGAGCCCCAGTTCACTGGGGCTAGGATTCTAGTAGGGACTGCCCCTCACTGACCTGCTGGTGTGTAGGCCAGTACTGCACACATAACCAGAACTGAGCCCTTATCAGCCGATGTAAATTTTATTCTCCAACAAATGGCACATTTTCTAGGCATCCTGGTCCTCACCTTGAGGTCAGACCTTGGTGAGGTGCCTACTTGTGTGGAATACCATCTCTCCAGGGCCTGCCTGGTCTGGACATGGCAGCCCATGAGCTCAGGGCCTTACCACCGGATTCTGGGTGAGAAGCCCTCATCCTTTCCTCAGTGCTGACTTTGCTGCCTGGCGGGGGCCACAGCCCCAGTTCCGCCTCTGTCTGCAGTTTGCTCCCTGGGGCCTGATTCTCAGCCCCACCTTGGGCCTGGCCTGCCCACTGCCCTCTGGTCTTCCTGGCACACAACTTCAGGGTGGATCGATCACCCAACGTCAAGATTCTGAAAAACAGAAAGGCCCTGGTGAGAGAGGAGAGGAAGATTGAGGACCGCAATACCCACTGCACCAAGGTTGCTAGAGCAGGTCCTGCTGCTGCAGGCTCGTGGCCGGGCACAGACGCAGCCCTGGGCAGACTCTCACCATCCTTCCTGGTTAGGGGTCCCGCCACTTCTCCTTCCCGTTGAGCACCTGCAGCTTCTCCAGGCTCTGGGTCACTGAGCACAGTGCTAGTCCTAAGGAGGTGACAGGACAGTCTGTGCTCTGCAGCAAGGAGGAAGGGAACTGGGAATGGATAATCTTGAGTCTCTCTTGTCTGGGCTCAGGGCCTGCCCCAGAGCAGGAATGGCCCCAGCCACAAGGCCAACTTTAGGGTGAAAATACTCAAACCTGCTGTCCCTGGGAAGGGCTCCCCCTGCCTCCCTCCCACCAAAATCTGGTGCCCAGGTGGGGCAAGGCCTTGCTGCCCTTCTGAAGACTCACCCATCTCATGGACACAGTCTTCCAGGGCTCCCGACAGCTCAGGGAGGCTCATGGCCTGCAGGGATGCATGCCAGCCTTTGGAGTCTGTAGTACAGAGGGCTGTGCTGTTCTGGGGTGTTTCCCCGGGGCCCTATCTTTGTCCTAAGCTCTAATGACCAGGAGACCCTTCTTACCTAACTACTGGTACCACAGCAATCCCCAGAGGCTGAGGCAGGGGTGGCCTGTGCCTGTCCTGACCTCTCTAGTTGGGAGTCTATGAGGCTTTCTAGAAAGACCCATGACCTCCTACGTGCTGATCAAAGTTCTAATTACTGGTTGGGAGGTGGCCCCAGCTTACCACCCAGGTGGAGTGCAAAAGTCACTAGAGGTTTTGAACAGCACAGTTGGCCACAAAGGGGTCTTCTCAACACTGTAGTGACTGTACCTCCCACCACCAGGGATGGCATCTCCCCTCACTGGTGAGAAAGCAAGCTTGGTTCTCTGGGGAACCTTTCCCAGGACCTGAGAATGATACAGGACCTGAGAATGATACAGGACCTGGGTGGGTAAGGTGCTGACGTGAAAGCCATGAAAAGATTCTGGATGAAGCTCGGTTTGGGGGATTCCTTTCCTACCCCTCTGCCCCTCCATAGGCTACTGTCTCCTTACCTGCCAATGGGTGGACGGGGTCCAGGGTGGTCGCACTGTAGGGCTGGTCCTGCCTCACTCGGGCTGACAGTTCAGCTTGACAGGCTCTGCCAGATGCAAAACCAAGTGCTAGTGAGGCAGAAGCCTCCCAAAAAGCCTTTCTGCCCATGCCCCCAAGGGTAAGGAGAGCTGTTCTGTCCCCACAGCTGCTGGCAAGCACCCCAGGAAAGCCCCACTGAGAAGCAGGAGAGAAACGGTCCTTACTGCTGCCTGGGTCTCCCTGCTGGAGCCAGGGCCAAGGCAGAACTGGTGGGGCACTGAGAACAGGCCTGAACCCACACCTTGCTTGAAGAATTGGTGGGGGGTGATGGCAGTGAGTCCCCACAAAAGCAAGTTCCTCTGCAGTTTGGCAGACAGACTAATGCCTCTGCCCCAGGAGAGCTCTGAGCCCACTCACCGTAGCTGCTCCAGGACAAGGGTGGCACCCTGGGCCAGCGCCCAGGTCTCTTGAAGCTGGGTGTGGACGTTCTTGCGGGCGCCATCCTGCTCCAACAGGCAGCTCTCCACCACAGCCCGCAACTCCTGCTCCTGGGACACCTGGCCACGCATGGCCTCCACCTCCTCACAGCGCTGCAGAGAGAGAGGCTGGGCTGGAGGGAGCAAAGCAAGAGGAGCAGAGTCCCCTGGGGCTGGGGCTGGGGCTGGGGCTGGGGCTGGGCTTCCCCGAGGACCTGGAGTCTGCCCCACCGGACACCGTCCCCATCCTTGAGCTGCTGGTGTTTCTCCCCTGGGCCCCCATCCTTTACAACCCAGTTCCTCCACAGCTGTTGTTCTCTGGTCCTCACCCTCAGTGGCTCTTCTCTCGTGTCCACCTGACCTCCTGCCTTCCACACGTCCCCTCTGAGCCTCCCGCCTGTGTGGCAGCATCCACTTGTGTGTCTGGCTGTTTCCCTGGCTGACTCTGGGTCTTGCCCCGTCCCCTGCCCATGCCGAGGTACAACTGCAGGTACTGCTAAGCCACACTGGCACACACCCCTTCCCTCTCCCCCACTTGCCTTGTGTAGCTGGATGGCAAGCTCCTGCATCTCGGCCTCCAGTCGGTCAGCATAGGCCAGCTCCAGGGCATCACTTGGGGGACGGGCACTGCTGTGCCAGCGGGCAATGGCAGAGGTCATCTTCCTTTTAGGCCCAAACAACCTGCAGGGGTCAATCAGAGAAGGATGCCTGTCAGCATGTGCTACGTGCATAGGGATTCCATGAGCCATCCCGCCACCAAGGCTGTGCCCTGGGGAACCCTTGGCTCTAAAGGATCACCTGGGATCCTGGGGCAAGGACAGAAACAACTGCTAAAGCCTCTGCTGCTGGCCCCAGGGCTATGGACAACAGTGTCTGCCTGCTCATGAGTCCACAGAGGATTCCATATCACCAGGAATCTGTCTCCCCACCACCAGACACCTGTACTGGCAGAATGTGAGTCTGCATTCTAGAGTCTACAGAAGACCTTGGTGGCAGGTGCAGTCAGTCTAAGTTCGTCTCCCAGCACTGTGGAATTACCCAGGCCCAGTCTCTCAGCCCTGCAGCTTACGGCAACCAGGGTGGGCAGTGAAGATCTTGTCCTCCAAAGATCAGAGAAACGGAGGCCGTGACCATGCTGCAAGCCCTGACCTGAATGCTGGCTGCAGTGGCTCCCAAGGGGCTTTAAAAGGTGGTGCCTTTTCTTCTCTTTCTGTTGGCCAGTTATGACCAGGCCATTCAAAAGCAACTCAGAAAATCACCACACGCCCAAAGGCACAGGCTCAGAAAAAGCCTAGAAGCCCATAGCAAAAAATAAAAAACAGCCAACCCTGAGGAAGGTAGAGACCCTGATTTCCAAAGTGACCGCGTTATGAGACAAATGTCCTATTTCCAACACCAAAAAAACTATAGGACAGAGTCAATAAAAAACAAGATACCATCCCGGAATAAAACCTGACATATCTCTACTAGACAAAGACTTTAAAACAACTATCTTAGAGGTGCTCAGAGAAGTAAAAGATGTGGAGAAGGTCAAAACAAAGTAGAACTATTAACAGAGAAACTGAAAAAGAAACCAAAGCAACTTGAGCCGAAAAGTACAATAACTAAAAAAAAAAAAAAAAAAAAAAAATCACTGGAGAGATTCAAAGGCAGATTTGAGCAATGGAAATTATCTAGTCTGAGAAACAAAAAAGACTGAAGAAGCTGGAGGCAGCACAAGGAAAGCGGCTCACCATGAGTGAGAGCACACAGGGAAGGCCAGCAGGGCTCTCACCACAGGCCCGGGGGCCATGAGGCCCATCCACCGCAGTGCCCGGGAGAAAGTAGGCAGCAAGAACCCTCTAACTGGAAGTGAGGGAGGCCGGGGCTGGGGCTCAGTGGTAGAGGGCTCGCCCAGCACGCATGAGGCACTGGATTCGATCCTCAGCACCACAAAAAATAAAATAAAGATATTGTATCCACCTAAAACTTAAAAATAAATATTTTTTTAAAAGTGAGGGAAAAATTAAGACATTCCAAGATAGTAAAAGTGGAGGGACCTTCCTGCAAGGACTCAGGGAGTCGTGCAGAAAACCAAGGATGTGAGGCAGTGTCTGGATGCCTCCTGAGGACATAGGAGCTGGAGCCAGGGTCTGATGGCAGGCAGCGTAAGGAGGGAGAGCCCTTCACTCACAAGGAAGGAGCATTAACGACATTAACTTCAATTGGATGCAAAGGGGATGTTTCAAGACAAAAGACCTATACTTATTTTGTTTTTATGTTAAAACATTTCATATTCAAGCTCTTGAAAAATAAGCCCATGCTGTGAATTACTACCTCTGGTGGAAATGTGATGATTACCTGTACAAATCTTTTTTTTTATATATTTATTTTTTAGTTGTAGTTGGACACAATACCTTTATTTATTTCTTTTTATGTGGTGCTGAGGATCAAACCCAGAGCCTTGCACGTGCTAGGCAAGCACTCTACCCCTGAACTCCAGCCCCAGCCCAACCTGTACAATTCTTAATGTTCTGATCATGAGAAAAGTAATAGAAGTAATAAAACCCTAAATACAAAAAAAAGAAAAAAAAAAAAAAAACCCACAAAACTGGCAGATAACGTCCAAGGGCCTCAAATGTAGTGGTGTCAGAGGGCCATTGAGGGGCCCTCTGTTTGAACAAGAGGGACAGAGGACGCTGGATAGAGCAAGTCTAGCTGATGGCAGTTCTCTGCCTGCTGGGCTGAGTGCCAGGAAACAAGATGTAATCTGGCCCCAGAATGTTTGGTTGAAAACGGGGTGAGGCCGGAGGTGGCCCTTGGGACTTACGTGATACCGATTTCCTTCAGGTCACTCTCAGTGAGGGTCAGGAAGATGCGGAGGTCCACATCCTGCTCCTCAAACACCTGCAGGTACTTCAGGCAGCCAATCTGCTCCAGCAGTGTTGCAAGATCCTAGAGGGTCCAAGAGACATGCAGGAGCAGGAAGCTGGGGCAGGAGCGGTGGCTGCCAAGCAGAACCAGGCTCCTCCTCTCCTAACACCCCCTCCCTCAAGGTGCAACTTGGTCTGAGCCCACTGAATACCCAAGCTCAGCTCCAGGACAATTTGCCTGTGGGTAGAGGCTCCATGCCACCCCTCTGCCTGCAGCACATCAGGCAGAACAGGGAGTCTGGATGTACAACCGGGGCTGAGGAGGCCAAGAAGGGGCACATTCCAAGACTTCTTGCTCACTGCTGTTACCTTTCTCTCGTATTCCCTTGGACATTTGACTGCTGCGTGTGGTAACTGCTCAATTCCACAAAGGTGACAACGGAGCTTTTAATTTAAGAATCCCTGGTGATGAGTCCTGGCTCTGGTTCCTTTTGGGAGTCTCCTCTTGGAGGGTTTCATGCCTGCTTGTCTACATGCACATCTCCTACTGGCAAAGCACCAAGCCCTGGTGTGCAGACCCATGCTCTTGGTGGGACCTGGGAAGGCCAGGCTGCTCCTTACATGCTTCCTCTGTCCCTCCCACCTTGCACTTTGGTGTCTGGTGGCACATTACAGTTTCTGCTCACATCTCTTCATTCTGTGTTTCTCAGACCAGACACCCTCAGATGGCCCAAGTCAATTTGCTAATTCTTCTGCCTGCTCTAATCTGCTCTTGGACTCAGCTAGTGAAATTTTTATTTCAGTAGCACTTTTCAACTTTGGAATTTCTATTGTGCAAGTTTTTGTTGCTTTGAATGAAGGACCAAATTTTCCAAGGTGGTTGCTTCACAATTCCACAGGACCATAAACTCTCCAATCAACTTGTGTTTGAGGAACTGAAGGTGCACCTGCCCACAGGCCCAAGAGGGGCCTCTCAATGGAGCCAGTAATGCTTACATATTTGTACCGTTCATGCTGCCACAGGGCAGGAGAGCACCAGAACTACACTGGTAACCCCCAGCTTGCTCCACAGGGTGGCCTGCCACTAGGAAGGGGCTGCTGCACTTTTCATCATGTGCCATCATGCTGTCCCCACTTCATAAGCATCTCATCACTGACTTCTGGAGGCAGCTCTGAAATCTGTTCCCCAAGGCTGAGGAGGCCAAGTTGACGTGGACAGTAAGGGGACAGAGTGCAATCCCGTCCATGAAGAGGTGAAAACTGCTCCATCTAGGCCGCTGACTGTTAGGGAGTTCATCTAGAAAACCCACCAGCACTCTGTCCTCAACAGTGCCTGGCCTGTTACATGTACGTAAGAAGCGCCTCTCTTAATTACTGTAATAATTCTAATGTATGCAAGCTAAACAAACAAAAACACCCTAATGAAAACATGGGGGGAGGTGTATTTGGTTTCATTTACTTTGTCCTGTCTGTTGCGGAGATAGTTACTTCATTCTTTAATTACTGTTTATTTTATCCTTGGCATCTGAATACCTTTAATTTATTTAATATCCATTGTTTAGAGTTCTGCCATTTCTTGAGTACCTGTTAGTATTAGTATTTATGTGTACCAGGAGTGTGGTTAGTATGTTTTATTTGCAGTAAACCGATCTCCAAAGATTTCCTTTTGAAGAGACTTTACCCCTTTCTTAATTTTCACATTCCTGTTTTAATATATATTAAGTGTGGGCTGGGGATGTGGCTCAAGTGGTGGCGCGCTCGCCTGGCGTGCGTGCGGCCCGGGTTCGATTCTCAGCACCACGTACAAAGATGTTGTGTCCGCCGGTAACTAAAAAATAAATATCAAAAAATTCTCTTTCTCTCTTTAAAAAAAAAAAAAAAAAAAAAAAAAAATATATATATATATATATATATATATACAAAGTGTTATTGGACAATTTTGGTGCTCATGTGTTTTGGGGACAAAAGTGAAATGACTTTGTCGTTACACCAGAATGTTTGTTTTTAACTCACAGATCAAATGTGCCTTAATTTTTTTTCATTTAGATTTCAAACAGGTAATAGGCTTGCCATTTTAATACACATCATTAGAGATCTGCTTATTTGTAAATAGCCTATTGCTCATTTGGAAAAATAAACCAGTGAACAATATTTTTCTATTGTTAAAAAAAAAAAAAAAAAGAAGAAGAAGCGCCTCTCAAATCACAAAAGCACCATCTTTCCAAGAGTATAATCACCAGATTCACAAGTGGTCTTACCTGGGGTCCCGTGTAGGATGACCTCTCAGCTTGGGGCACACACCTTGGGGAACAGGCTGTTCCACAAGTCCCGGAGCTGGGAGGCCACTGGCCATCACTGGTGCTGGAACGACTCTTGGTCTTCACGTAATTCTTGGTTTGTCTGCGAACGGAGCTTTTACGGACATGATCTGAATCCTGTGGCAAGAGGTGTGTGTTGGGAGCAATGTGACTGCGGGCTGCAGCCCTGCCCCGGCTCCCAGCTCGGAGCTTAGCTGTGCTGTTGCCCTTGTAGGACGGTGAGACCTGAAGCACTGATCAAACACCCCCCACCAGCCACAGAGGCCTCCTTGGTAATGCCAGGGCGGGCCCCCAACGGTGCCTTTGGCGTGTTCTGAGCACAGTGTAGACTGCACTAGACACTTATTATCAGACTGGCTCATTCCCAGTGAACTGTGAGGCAGCCCTAAGACATGAAGGGAGGGGAGTGAGATGGGAAAGGGGAGACATCACCTCATTGCTCTCCAGGGAGGCTTCACTGCTGAGCCCCTGGGCTCTCACCAGGCCCTCACTGCTGCTGCTTCGCACGGCCCCGAGGCTGGCACAGCAAACAGGCTCCTCTGGGAACAGAAGACAGGATGCCTGAGAGGCCTCACCGGGGAGGGCAGAGGGGGCACCCCAGAGCCTTGGCCTGGGCCTGGGCCTGGTTAGCCAGCTCTCCGCAACTCCTTCCAAGCTGAGTGCTGCTTCAGCTTCCTGCTGTATGTCCTAGAGCCCCCCAATAAGGGTGGGCAGGGTACTCGTCCTTTCTGTGCACTGATAAATCCCAAGCACCTAGAACAGCACCAAACTAAACACGTCTCCCCCCACAGAATGGCTGTGAGGGCCTTCTAGCCCCGGCCTGCAAGGGGCTCTGGCCCAGAAGCCCTCCTCACCTGCCCCACAGCAGACTCTGGTTTTCCTCCCAAGAACCAGGGCCTTCTATATCTCTCCTGCTCAGGGGAGCCCAGCAGGACGGGCTGGAGGCATACCCCGGCTGCTGCTGCTGCTGCTCTCCACGTCCCGCTCATTGATGGGGGAGGTGACGTCCCGGTAGCAGAGGCCCTCACCTTCCAGGGGGTTCTCGTCACTGCTGGTGAAGGTCATGTAGCCCCGTGGAGGCAGCTGCTCTGTGTACACAATGGGGCAAAAAACCCACAGAATATGAGAGTAAAGACAGGCCCTTGTTCTAGGGGTACCAGCCTTGGGGGTTCTCAGGTGAGGGGAAGAGGACACTGGCAGCAGGCGGGGAACCTTGTGGCCCCTGGCCATGGCTGTCATCTGTAGTTGGCAGGTGAGGAAAGAGGCTGTGAGGGTTTTAGAGACCAGCCTGTCTCAGTAAGAGCCTGGCAGGGTGGAGCCAGTGGCCAGGGCCTCTACAGTCCCCTCACTTCTTAAAAAATTTTTATTTTTATATCTTTTAGTTGTTGATGGACCTTTATTTCACTCACTTATATGCGGTGCTGAAAAATCAAACCCGGGGCCTCACGCGTGCTGGGCAAATGCACTACCACTGAGCCACAACCCCAGTCCTCACTGCTGCTTCTTCAAGGGGAAAAGTGAGAACAGCCAGCCAGATTTACAGGCACCTAAGCCAAAGAAGCCACCCACGAGGTGCTCCTGCTAGCTGGGAACACCTACTTCCCCCTCATACCCACCCCGTACACCAGGTGTGTATCCCCTGTGGCTTTTTTAAACAAGGGCATTTAGAAGTCATCAGTTCCCCTGAATCGATCAGGTCCAGCTAAAAGGATACCTGGTTAAAAAAGAAAAAGGCCCTGAGCTAAAAACTAAAAGTAGCAATGCAAAACATGACCTTTGAATACCCTGGCCCATGGAACAAGTACAGCCAGGCCCGCTGGTGTCACCTGTAGGCTGGAGCACCAGAAGGTCACTTGAGCCCAGGGGCTCAGGGCCAGCCTGGGCAGCATAGCAAGAGCCCATCTCAAAAACCACCACCACAAAAAAAACACCTCAGGGCTGGGGTTGTGGCTCAGCGGTACAGCACTCACCTAGCATGTGCGAGGCCCTGGGTTTGACCCTCAGCCCACATACAAATAAATAATATAAAGGTATTGTGACAACTACAGCTAAAAAATAAATATTGAAAAAGAAAAAAAAATCAATACCTCAAGAGGAGCAGAGGCAGAGCCTTCGCGGCCTGGAGGCGAATGTATCTCTGCCCAGGGGATGTGGGCAGAGCCAGGGAAGGCCCTTTACATGTCCCCCACTGTGGACCCACCCACTCACTGAAGGAAATCAGGGCTTAGCTTCATTTCCACAGCAGAAGAAAAACTGCTAGTTTTACCCAATGAAAAGGAGATAAACCCACACCCAAGAGCTAACCAGTAACTCACACCCTCATCACTGGGATCAATTCTGAATCTCCCTGAGCATCAAAGGCTGTCCCACAGCAGCCTGAGGCCAGGGTCTGAGTGTTGTCCCCTCTTTGTCAGGAGAGAATCCTGAGATGCAACACCAAAGGGCCCTTTGGAAGTACAGACTGCTCACCACCGTGGGGCTGCGGGGCCTCGCCTCCAAGTCCAATTGCTGTGATCCTGGCCAAGGCGCGAGGCCCCTCGTGGATGCTGAGGCCCTTCTTGCGATAGGGCCTCTGTCTCTGAGCAACAGGATAAGACTCATCCGAAGAGCTCAGATCTTCATATTTTTCTGTGGGCCAAACACAAAGTTAAGATGATCTATTCCATGATGGACTGATTTACTAGTCTTTACAGTAAAATGGAAAAAACAATCATAACTAGTATTCCTAAATAAAGAAGGGAAGTGTGTTTACCAGAACTTGACTAGTGACAAATGCCAGGACTGGCCAGTCCCTGCTTGGGCCACAAGGAGCTGTTAAGTTAGCTGTGACAGGGGACTTGAGTTCTTACTCCTCTCTTTGGGTTTCCAAAGTTTTTTATAACAAGTCTGTATTGTTTGTAATTAGAAATTTTGAGGGTGGACCTCATGGCGAAGGGTTTGCCTAGCATGTAAGAGGTCCTGGGTTCAGTCCCCAGTATTTCAAAAAGGAATAAAATTTCATTCTAAGTTGAAGGGATAAGTAAATACATTTCTTCATAAAAATATACTAATATCAGACCCAACTTTTTATTTTTTTTGGTACCAGGGTTTGAACTCAGGGATATTCAACCACTGAGCCACATCCCCAGCCCTATGTTGTATTTTATTTAGAGACAGGGTCTCACTGAGTTGCTTAGCGACTGGCTTTTGCTGAGGCTGGCTTTGAACTCGTGATCCTCTTGCCTCAGCCTCCTGAGCTGCTGGGACTACAGGTGTACACCACCATGCCTGGTTTAATCATGTACCTTTAACACAAAATTTGGGGATTTAGTTGTATAGGGCTCCCCTTGATCATTGATACTATTTCTTTTTCTTTTAGTACCAGAGATTGAACTTGAGGTGCGTAATCACTAAGCCACATCCCAAACCCATTTTTTAATGCCTTTTTTAAACACTTATTTTTTTAAAAAATTTTATTTATTTATTTTTTAGTCGTACATGACAGTAGAATGCATTTTGATATATAATACATACTGGAATGTACATACATCAATCATTTTGTCTATTCTATTCTGCTGCCTTTCATTAAAAACTTATTTTTATGTGGTGCTGAGGATTGAACCCAGGGCCTCACATGCGCTAGGCAAGCACTCTACTGCTGAGCCACAACCCCAGCCCCCAAAACCTGTTTGTTATTTTATTTTATTTTTTGGTAGTAGAGATTGAACCTAGGGGTGCTTAATCACTGAGATACATCCTTTTTCATATTTTATTTAGAAACAGGATCTCACTAAGTTGCTAAGTGACTCTAATCTGCTAAGGCTGACTTTGAACTCACAATCCTCCTTCCTCAGTCCCTCAAGCTGCTGGGATTATAGATATACACCACTGCGCCTGACCGATTTTTATGCTTTATTTAGAGACAGGGTCTTGCTAAGTTGCTTAGGGCCTCACTAAATTTCTGAGGCTGGCCTTGAACTTGTGGTCCTCCTGCCTCAGCCTCCTGAGCCACTAGGATTACAGATGTGCACTACCACCTCCAGTTTGATTCTTGTTTTGAGAGACAACTGAGGCATGTAAAAGAGGAACTGGCAAGATTATTTGAGCTGGTATTTACTATAAATATGGATATTATAGTATACTATAAATACTCTATGATGTAGTATTTACTATAGATGATCACAAGCAGGAAAGGTGGCTGGCTGTGTGCCTGGCTCTGGGAGGAGGCAGACCATCCCCTTCAGATGGGAACTGCTGGCGTAAGTGAGTCACAGAACGAGAGACCAGGGAGGCCACTCTTTCCTGCACATGCAAAGACCTACACTGCGAGGAGAATATGGTTCCATCTGAGCAGATAAAGGAGTTATGTGAAAACAGAAACAAGGAGGAGGTGAGTGAGGTAAAGTGGCTGTAGGAAATGGAACATCCCACACATTCTCAGAATGGTTCAAAATAAATGAATGGGCAAGTGGGGAGCAGGCCAATGGAAAAAAGAAGCCAGGGTGGAATCATGCCATCAGATTAAAATTAGGCCAAGTCGGGCCTGCTGGTGCACGCCTGTACTCCCAGCTACTCAGGAGGCTGAGGCAGGAGGATTGCAAGTTAAAGACTAGCCTGGGCAACTTAGTTAGACCCTGTCTCAAAATAAAAATAAAGAAGGGCTAAAGATGTGGCTTGATGGCTAAGTGTCCCTGGATTCAATTCCCATTGAATTTTTTTAAAAAAATATTTTAAAAAATAAAAAATTTTTAAAAATAAAAAGGTTGTAGAAATAGGGCTGAGGTTGTAGCTCAGTGGTAGAGTGCTCACCTAGTGTGCATGAGGCACTGAGTTTGATCCTCAGCACCACAAAAAATAAAATAAAGGTATTGTGTCCACCTACAACTAAAAAAAAAAAAAGGTGGGGTTGGGGTTGTGGCTCAGTGATAGAGTGCTTACCTAGCATGCATGAGGCACTAGGTTCGATCCTCAGCACCACATAAATGTAAAATAAAGATATTGTGTCCACCTAAAACTTAAGAATAAATATTTTTTTAAAAAGTTGTGGAAATAGCTCGATAGCAGAACACCCCTGGGATCAATCCTCAGTACCAAAAAAAAAAGGATTTTTTTACCAAGTGAGATTTATGCAAATACTAAGAGAGCTACAGATAAAATTCATCTCCACAGATGCAGACAAAGGTCCTTGACAGCCAGGCACAGTGGTACACCTATAATCTCAGTGACTCGGGAATCTGAAGTAGTAGGATCACAAGTTCCAGGTCAGCCTCAGCAATTCAAGTGAGACCCTGTCTCAAATTTTAAAAAATTTTAAAAAGGGCTGGGAATGTAGCTCAGTGATGGAGACCCCTGGGTTTAATCCCCAGCATCCCAAAACAAAAACCAAGAAAAGAATAAGTCCTTATCAAAATGCAAAGGATATTCCTATTTTTAAAAACAAAACAAAAAAAACCCTGAAACATACAGGAATGGATGGAGACTTCCCTAACATAGCCAGCCTCTTAATGTGGCATTGTACCAAGACCAGGACCAAGGTGAAGACATGCACTAGTGCTCTGTCATGCTTGAACACTACAGATGAGAGGTGTCACCAAGATCAGACACGAGAATCAGAGCAGAGGATTATCTTGATTTGTAGTTTGTACTGTAAAACCTGGAAAGTTCCAGAGAATCAATAATAAACTAATTTGAACAATGAAAGAATTCAGTAAGGGCAGAGTACAAAATTAGCACAGAGACATCAACTGCCTTCATACACACTGACAATAAGCAGTTAAGAATACAATGAGGGGCTGGGGCTCAGTGGCAGAGCGCTCACCTAGCACGAGTGAGGCCCTGGGTTCACTCCTCAGCACCACATAAAAATAAATAAATAAAACAAAGGTATTGTCCAACTGCAACTAAAAGATAAATATTAAAAAAAAAGAAATACAATGGCAGCAAAAACCCCATTTAGGACAGCAACAAAGACAGTCAAATACTTTAGAATAAATACAGGCAAAATGCATATGAAAAAAAATTTAAAACCTTCCTGAAAGCCCCAAAAGTACAAGAGAACCAAACACATTCTTTTTCTTCTGGATGGGATGATGTAACCACATAAAGATATAGTAAATCTACAAATTTATCACCATCTGAATAAAAATAGTACTTTTCAAGGAGTTGGATAAGTTGATACTCAAATCCACATGGGGGAAAACACACCAAACACACCCAAAACCTAGAGAAACATGAAAAGGATGAGCTGTGAGGAGAAATAGCCCTAATCCAGAGTGAAACTAGCTACAAAAGGCTTCTGGTCAAACAGTGTGTGGCTCGTGGGCACAAATACAGAGACTGGTGGAACAGAACACAGGTAAAATGGAAATCAGTAGATAACAAAGATCGCATCTCCAGCCACTAGATCAAAGCTGGCTTTTTACATAAATGATACTGGTGCAACGTGGAAGAAGAAAATTGTTGGACATGGTGGTGCACAACTATAATCCCAGCTACCTGGGAGGCTGAGGCAAAGTTTAAGGACAGTTTGGACTACTTAGCAAGATCCTATCTCAATACAAAAATTTTACAAAAAAGGCTGGAGAAGTAGCTCAGTGATAGAGCTTCCCTGGGTCCAATCCCCAGTGAAAAGGAAAAAAAATAAAAAGATAAAACTGGATCCATACCTCATGACATGTGAAGAAAAAGTATAAATGGATCAGGGATCTAAATGTAAAAAATGAAACTATAGGGTTGGGGCTGTATTCCAGTGGACAAGCACCTTCACAGCACTTCTGAGAGGCCCTGGGTTTGACACCCAGCACCAAACACACAAGGACTAGCAGTAAACCTGGAAAGTCTTGGTATTTTCCTCTTGGTATTAGGGATCAAACCCATTGGCACTGTGCCACTGCACTATATTCTCAGCCCTTTTTATTTTTTGACAAAGGGTCTAAGCTGCTTAGGGCCCTGCTAATTGCTGAGGCTAACCTTGAGTTCACCATCTTCCTGTCTCAGCTTCCAGAGTTACTGGGATTACAAATACCACAAGGGTGCCTCGCTCACAGGTGAATTTTTGTACAACTAGGGCCTAGGGAGATTGTGTTTTTACAATACTGAGGTTTGAACCCCAGGGAGCTTTACACTGAGCTACAACCCTAGTCCTCTGTGTTTTTGGTTTTGAGACAGGGTAATGCTAAGTTTCCTGGGCTGGCCTTGAACGTATGATCCCTGTCTCAGTCTCCTGAGTAGCTGAGATTACAGATGTGCACAACCATGCCAGACTGGGAAAAATTTTTCTGATTCAAAATCCACAGGCAATAAAGATCAATACATATGGCAATGAACACTATCAGCAAAATAAAAAAATAAAAAACAGGACTGGGGATATAGCTCCATGATAGAGCTAGTACATGAAAGGCCCAGAGTTTGATCCCCAGCACCACAAAAATATAAATCAAAAATTAAAAAAACAGGGCAGGGGATATATCTCAGTTGTGTTTGCCTTGCATGCACAAAGCCCTGGGTTCAATCCCCAGCACCACAAGAAAAAAAAAAAAAAAAAACAGAAAAGAAGCCTCTGTGAGTCTCCCCTCCTACCCCACTTCCCAGGGGCTCCATACTCCCTGTGCTGTGCACATTATCAGGCCGGCAGGGACCACTCTCCACATTAATTGACTGTCTTTCTCTCCTTAGAGCAAGAGCTGGGGGAGAGAGGGCCTCCCAATAGGGAGGCCAGCTGTCTTCTTCTGAATGACTCCACAGCCAGAGAGAGACCCAGAAAAAAGCAGAGCAGCAAATATAGGTACCTGGGCTCCGATAGAGGTTCTTAGGCAGAGCAGGTGAGTGACTGTCCATCAAGGCCACAATCTTCATGTGTCCATATTGCTTGGCCAGCATCCGGGCCGTGGCTCCACTATGATCTCTCATGTCCACTCTGACTCCCTGTGAAGGTCAATGAAAGGAGAGTTAGGAAGCTCCCCCTCAGAGTCCCCACGCTCCCTGGGCCACCCAGGAGGGATGAGAAGACAAGGTTTGTAGGCTCCTGATCACTCCTAGGGTGGGAAAGACACCGTATGACAGGGAGAAGGAGGTACATTTGACCAACTTAGCAAGTTTTGCTCTCACTCTCCTTTTTTTTTTCTTTTTTGTAAATATTTTTTAAGTTATACCTGGACACCATATCTTTGTTCTATTTTTTTTTTTATTTTTAGTTGTAGTTGGACACAATACCTTTATTTCACTTATTTATTTTTATGTGGTGCTGAGGATTGAACCCAGGGTCTTGTGCTTGCAAGGCAAGCGCTCTACCACTGAGCCCAGCCCTAGCCCCTCTTTATTCTATTTTTACAGAACCCTCACATGTGAGAGGCAAAGTGCTCCACTGAGCCACAACCCCAGCCCCTCACTCCCCTAATGACAAGAGAGAGGCTTTGTAGCCATGTCCCAGGAGTAGTCACCAAGCCACCTCACAGCTGCAGCAACTCTCCCTGCCAGGTTCACAGTCATGCTTGGCAAATGCAGAATGGAGAGGGGCTGCTGCACTTCAGTGGCAAAGCAGAAGGGAGTGGCCAGCAGCCGCCACACAGGACCCCTCCTCCACTCTGCACCTAGCTGTCTGGCTTGCTCCACTTCTCACCAAAGAAGCAGCCTTTTAGAGAGTTCTCTGAACGAGGGCACCACCCTCTGAAACTGAACTTTGCACTTTTATGCAAAGCTCTAAAATGTACTTAAAGTCTTTCAGTGCAAAGATTTGACATGTGTGACTATCCTAAGGACCCTAAATACAGAGTTTGATGCACAAAGTGCTCAGCACAAGAGATATGCAATGGGAACCTAGAGACGAGAATGCTCGTCACGACCCTCAGTGGAGACACACACTCACAGCTGGTCTGGCCAAGGTCAGCAAGAACCAGGCCAGGAAACCACACACGCATCACAACCACAGCCTCACACGATGCCAGGGCAAGAAAGCAATACCAGGAGGAAACATGCCGAAAATGTTAACTTTTGTTTTTGTTTTTTACCTTTTTTTTACGTGGTGCTGAGGGTTGAACTCAGGGCATTGCATGTGCTAGGTGAGTGCTCTAGTGCAGAGCCACAACCCCAGCCCAATGTTAACATCTTTAAAGCAGGAAGATGATGGGGATTTTTTCCAATCTTCCTAATTTTCTGTATTTTCTAAATGAACTACATAAATTTATTTACTTATGAAACTGGGAAAGTCCGGGCTGGGGTTGTGGCTCAGTGGTAGAGTGCTTGCCTAGCATGTATGAGGCACTGGGTTCGATTCTCAGCACCACATATAAGTAAATAAAGATCCATCAACAACTAAAAAATAAATAAATAAAATAAATAAATACATAAAAGCTTGTCAAGACGTGGTGGCACACACTTACAACCCTAGCTACTTAAGAGACTGGGTCAGGAGGATCTCCAGTTTGAGGCAAGCCTGGGCAACATAGTGCGACCCTCTCTCAAAAAAAAAAAACCACCCAGATGGGGCTGGGGCTAGGGCTGGGGCTGGGGCTCAGTGGTAGAGCGCTTACCTCGCACGTGTGAGACCCTGGGTTTGATCCTCAGTACCACATAAAAATAAATAAACAACGGGGCTGGGGATGTGGCTCAAGCGGTAGCGCACTCGCCTGGCATGCGTGCGGCCCGAGTTCGATCCTCAGCACCACATACAAACAAAGATGTTGTGTCCGCCAAATACTAAAAAATAAATATTTAAAAAAAGTTCTCTATCTCCCTGTCTCTCTTTAAAAAATAGTAAAGTGGTAAAGTGCCCCTGAATTCAATTCTTGAACTTTAAAATAAATAAATAAACAAAATAAAGACATTGTACCCATGTATAAGTAAAAAAATATTAAAAAAAACAAAAAACAAAAAACACCCAGAGCTTCAGCCATAGTCTCACATCTGATGGTGGCAAGCTGACCACCAAGCTAGAGAGCAAAGGAACAGGAGGAATTTAGAACATTAGAAGTCTACAACCCATGACCCAGCAATTCCGTTTTGGGAATCCAATCTAAGGGAATAAATAAGGACACACACTAAAATTCAGGATTTTTGCTGGAACATTTAGCATAGTGAGAACCAGAAAGAATATACAGAGGTCAGTGAGTTGAATCAGAACAAACAATGGAGCACCTCCTGTTCATTCCCAGGAGGTGGGAGAGTGCAGCAACATGCACAGGTATGCAAGAAACACCACTAAGAAAAAAACCACATGACAAAACACCAGGGTTTCCACTTTGGGCTCCTGTGAGTAACACTGCTCTGGGCACTCCCAATCCCTAGGAGCTCCCCGAAAGAGCTTCCATGCAGATGCAGGTTTCCCATTCTCCTGGGTACGTGTCTCAGGCAGAACTGGCCTGGCCTTGGTTAACTAGGTGTAACTGTCAAGAGGAACTGCCAGCTTGCTCTCCCTCAGCAGCCTCTGGGGCCCCATCTCTCCACACCCCAACCCCTGGTACTGCCCTCTTCATCACAGACATCTTAGAGGTCTAAGGAAGACATGTGCATATCTTCTTTGCCCATCTTTTAACTGTCTCTTCATTTTTTTCTTTTCTTTTTTTTGCTGGCTGGGGATCAATCCCAAGTACTTCACCAGCCCTAATTTGTTTTTTTATTTATTATTAAATTTAAAATGTGAAGCCAAATGTGAAGGTACACACCTGTAATCCACTGACTCGGGAAGCTGAGGTAGGAGGAGAGCCTGGGGATGTAGGTCTGTGGTAAAGTGTTCCCCTAACCCCCATCCTGTCCCCAGTACCAAAAAAAAGTTCCAAGTGATAAAATTATGAGTGCTATTCACTTTTTAAAACATTTTCTCTTAATATTTTTTAAAATATATTTTTTAATTGTGTATGGACTCAATGCCTTTGTTTTTATGTGGTGCTAGGATCGAATCCAGTGCCTCACACTTGCAAGGAAAGTGCTCTACCACTGAGCTACAACTCCAGCCCAACTTTCCCTTAATATTTAAAGAGCATACTCAAAATCATTATAGGAACAGGTGTTGATTTTAACTCACCACTGTACCCCTAATGCCCAAGGCACCACTCAATAACTGGCATCAATGGATGTACAAGGAAAATGAATTGACTATTAAATAAAGAAAAGTTATTTCTGTGTAAAAGAAAATTCTGTTATAGTTCATATTTCCGTGATGATTCCTCATTTGCTATGACAAAATTATAAGCTAACAAACTGGATCACTTACGTGATTCAGAAAATACTGCACAATTATCTCATGGCCAGCAGCAGCTGCTTCCATCAAAGGAGTAAATCCATAGACTGGCTCCCTGCAAGATGGCACAGGCAGGTGATTAGTAGAAATATGTTCTCCACGCAGAAGTGCCCCTGCCAAAGACAAAAGCAAGCCAAGACCCCTGATTGTAGAAAGCGGTACATGCTAATGCCCATGTGGCCTCTTGTGCTCACTGCACACATGCACGCACTTTCTCAAGAATAGGTTGGCTAGGTATGATGGTGCACACCTGTAATCCCAGCAACTCGAGGGGCTGAGGCAGGAAGATCACAAGTTCAAGGTCAGCTTCAGCAACTTAGTGAGGCCCTAAGCAACTTGGTGAGACCCTGTCTCAAAAAAAAAAAAAAAAGAGGCCTGGCATAGTGGTGCACGCTTGTAATCGCAGCAGCTCCGGAAGCTGAGGCAGGAGGATCACAAGTTCGAAGCCAGCCTCAGCAATATAGCGAGGCACTAAGCAACTTAGTGAGACCATGTTCCTAAATAAATATAAAAAAGGGCTGGGATGTGGCTCAGTGGTTAAGCAACCCTGGGTTTAATCGCAGTACCCACCCCAGAAAACTAATGAGGTGAGATTAAAGAGAGATGCATGAGTTTTATTAACTCTCCTGAGTCTATTGCCTCTCAACTTCCCTCTAAGGCTGTTCTCACTCACTTCTCCTAAACCCCCGCTTTAATCATGGTCACCAAGCAGCTCCTGCTCTTCATTCCTCAGAAAGCTGTCTCCCTCTCATCCACCCAAATCCCATCTTCTGAACTCAGCATCCTCATGAGCTGCTCAAAAGGCTCCCCTACTAATAACCCACCTGCCCTCCCTGAGCTTAGCACCCTCTGGCAGCTCATTTCATTGTGTCCTCATTCTTCTCCCCACACTTCCTGCTGCTCTAGAAGTCAAGAGACATGCTAAATGCTGCTTCTCATCCATTCTAAAACACATATATTTTTTTCACCCTTTAACAACTCTGAAGTCAGAATGTGTTTTAAAATCAATAGGCAAGTTAAATTTTAGCGCAGTTTTTATTTATTAGAGTCATTAGAAATTATGGTATGTCTTAAAATGGATGACAGCAGCAGCCAGAGCATCAGGGGAATGGGTCCTCCTCCTCAGCTCCTGCACTGCTGGGGCCATAGGTGTACCGGCTAAGGATAAGCATTTAATTTTTGCCATTTAAATTCCACTCACAGCTGGACTTGGTGGCCCACACCTGTCATCCCAGGAACTTGGGAGACTGAGGCAGGAGGACTGTCAAGTTCAAGGTCAGCTTGGATAACTTGATGCAAACTTGTCTAAAACATAAAGGGCTGGGAGTGTAAGTCAGCGGTAGAGTGCTTGCCTAGCATGCACAAAGCCCAGGGTTTAATCCCCTGTACCCACAAAAAAGAAAAAATGAAAAAGAGGTCAGGAGCCTAGAAAGATGCACCAAATGTCCCAATAAATAAGTGTAAAGTCACAATATGGGTAGGCCCACTCATTCTGCCCCTTCATCTTAACCTCTCACACCAAGGCAGGGTAGCCCTGATGTCTGATTAGCTGCCTCTATGGCTGCCCTCCTTAGAGTGAGGAGACCTGCCTACTCCTATGTTCAGTTAAGACGCCACAATCACCTTACGTTGGCGTTTGCTCCACTATCCAGGAGGAACTTGACCATCTGCTGGTGCCCGGCACTGGTACAGTGGAAAAGCGCAGTCCAGCCATGAATGTCTTTCATCTCCAGCTCTGCACCTTGCTTTGAGAGAACAGAGTGCAGGTTATGGCCCATTTCCCCATGTGGGTGGGCGGATAGCAGCGCCCTTCAGGCTGTCAGCTGAAAGAACTGAAAGTGATTATACACGTGTGCACGCACACTGTGGCCTGCAGTGCCTCATGTCCTGCCAGGGTGGCCTGGGAGCCCCTCGGGTTTCTGGGCCTTTGCCCCCTTGTAGCTCACCTGGAGGAGAAAGTAGGCGATGCTCTCGTTGCCACAGCTGGAGGCCAGCATCAGTGGAGTCTGCCCTTCTGGGGTCGGCACATTCACACTCACCCCTGCCTCGAGCAGCAGGTGCACGATGGTATCGTGTCCAATGTAGGAGGCATACATCAGCGGGGTCCAGCCACCACCATTCTTCTTATTCAAATCTAACTCTCTCCTAAACAAACGCAAGATACACTAGACACGCCCAGCCGTCTCACATTTGGGGTTCACCAGAGCCAGGGGCCAGGCCAGGCCAGATCAGCTGACATTCCAGAAGCAGAAGTCCTCTACCCCCAGACATGCCCAGGGTTGGGGAAGACAGGCAGGGAAATGTTCCCCGTGGCTTGTATGCACACCGTTACAAAGTCCTCAGTAACTCTCTTCCTTCTCTAACTTCATATTCTCACCTGCCCCCTCCTCCTAGCCCAAGACCAACAATTACCTTCTTTCCTACCACCAGCTAGACAGATGGTACTTAACCAAGGGACATTCATCAAGGTCAAGAGCCATTTTTGGAATCATGACTGGGGAAGGAGCTACTGACATGTAGAAGGTGGAGGCCAGGAGGCTGCTAACACCCTGTGGTGTACAGGAAACTCTAAGGCAAAGATAAGAGGCCTGGTTTGTCAATACAGCTGAAGCTGAGACACCCTGACCACCTATCAGCAAATCAATAACCAGTCTGTTAGTGCAGAGCTGGGTGCACACAGGGTTTGAGGAAAAAGGGACTTAGACAACAAATAAGAACCACTGCACTTCAACCTACAGAAACATGTGAAAAATCTGTGACCAGAAAATCCTATTTTTCCGCTAATATTCTGAAAATGCATTTCCCTATAGGAGAAATAGTGTGGACTTTACAAGTCCAGACTTTATGTGAGTGACGTTTTAAAATACCACCCACTCCCAGTAGCAAGGTGTACCATTAACACGCCATGGGCCTTTCCCCTTCCACAAATTTTTCTCTTCGTGGTGCTGGTGATGGAACCCAGGGCCTTGCCCATGTAAGGCAAGCCTCCACCTCTGAGCTACATCCCAGTCACCTCCATTTTTCTTCATTTTTGAGACAGGGTGTTGCTAAATTGCCCTGGCTGTACTGGAACTTGCATACCTCCTGCCTCAGTCTCCTGAACAGCTGGGAGAACAGGTGTGCACCACTGCACCCAGCCTCTCCCACAACTGTTGCCTCTAGTGACAGGAACAACTCACAATCAGTCCACATGATGTGTGATCCACACACTAAGCTGCACCAGGTGATTATTTCCCACTCACTAGCAACACCTACTGACTGAGGGACACATGCCCAGGCAGACATTCTAGAAGGTCCTGACTGCAGGAATGCAGTGGCAACCCTGCAGGAGAGCCCCGTGGAGCTGCTCTGGGGTGAGACTTAAGTGACCTTTCCAGCCAAGCACTGCCTCCTTTTGGAAGGGGCAATTCCATGGCAAGGGATGAAGCTGCTCCCACAAAGCATCTCATTCCTCCCCTTTGGCTCCTGTTCTCCCTCCAATGCCACCTGCCTGTAGGCCCCAGTCAGGGCATATGGTGAGCAAGCCCCCCTCTCAGCTTGTGTGAAGCACCAGCCAGAACAAACAATGTTCCACCACTGGCCCTCCTCTCCTCTGTGGAGTCATTCTGGAACATACTTTTTAACAGGACACCCAAAGGTTTAAGTGCTTGAGATTTCCAAAGGAGAATTATAACAGGGATCTTTGTGACCCTGTGAGGGGACATGCGGACCACATACCCAACTACCTATCCCTAAGGCCACTCAGTAAAGGAATATTACAAATCCTTTGGCCAGCAATTTCTGAGTGATGGCTATGATTTGGGAGCAGAAGACCTAGGGCCATACAAGGCTCTGCTCTGACTCACCAGGAACTAGAGAAGGCATGGGAGGTATGGACAGACATTATTACTTCACCAAGTTGCCAAAGGGGAAATGGCAACAGTCAGTATAAAGTATGGTGGAACCTTAAGGGGTAAACCCTTTTCCAAAAATCACCTTAAGAATCACACTGTGTGGGGCTGGGGATGTGGCTCAAGTGGTGGCGCGCCATGCCTGGCATGCATGCGGCCCAGGTTCGATCCTCAGCACCACATACAGACAAAGATGTTGTGTGTGCCAAATGCTAAAAAATAAATATTAAAAAAAAAAATTCTCTCTTCCCTCTCTCTCCTCTCTCTCATTCTTTCAAAAAAAAAAAAGAATCACACTCTGGGGCTGGGGCTGGGGCCCAGTGGTAGAGCGCTCGCCTGGCATGATGAGGCACTGGGTTTGATCCTCAGCACCACATTAAAAATAATAATAATAATAATAAAATAAAGATATTGTGCCCACCTATAACTAAAAAATAAAATGTTAAAAATAATAATAATAATAATCACACTGTGGCCAGGCATAGTGGAGCACGCCTGTTATCCCAGAGGCTCAGGAGGCTGAGACAGGAGGATCGTGAGTTCAAAGCCAGCCTCAGCAATGGCAAGGCACTTAGCAACTCCGTGAGACCCTATCTCTAAATAAAATATTAAATAGGGCTGGGAATATGGCTCAGTGGTTGAGTGCCCCTGAGTTCAGTCCCTAGTACCAAAAAAAAAAAAAAATCACATTGTGATTTGGGGTCACAGCAATCACAGGAAGACACAGGCCTGGGCCTTATAAAGGACTTTCTGTGTTACTAGGATGAAATATTTGTATGCAGTGAAGTCAGGCCATCCTCAAAGGGGATCCAAAAGCCTGACCTCTCTCTTCTGTGCAGAAGGGGAGAGGAGGGCCCCATGGATTAAAATGGGAGAAGAAGGCCAAAGGACATTGCTTTCTATCTTTATTCTTATTTATTTGGGCATTTCTGCATTCAGTGAAAACCCCAAGGTTACTCTGCTTCAGGTAAGCTATAAATCAATGTTCATAACCCTACAATAAACTTTTAAACCATCTTTTTCTTCATCGAAATCAAAACTACCTTCTTTGCCAGCTCCCAGCAAAGTTACCACTGACAAAGGCTGGCTGGTGGCCCCCCAAGGATCAGAGGTCTACACCATGTACAAGGCCTCACTTTGAGGGATCCAACACCACTGGGACCCTACTCAAAAGGTGAGGCAAAGGAACACTCCCCAAGACCTCTTACCGCTGCACACACTCCTTCACCACCTCATACTGGCCAATAGAGGCAGCTGTGTGAAGATCCAAGTGGACATCCAGTTCCTCCCGGCTGACCTGTGTGCCCAGCCCATGCCACATGGACAAGCTGCGGTTCAGGAACTCCGGCTCACTGGCTTCATCACTGAGTTCGGACATGGCTGTGGAGGGAGGCCCAGGGGTTAGGTCTTACTTCTACCTACAGTAGGCCACCAGCCACATCACAGCCCTGAGAGACCAAGAGCCCTGGAAACCACCCCCAAGACTTAGTTTTCTTTCATTAACCAGCAGCTCCAACATGCTGACACTGGTGAGCCTGCTGTCAGACTGAAAATGGGGTTAACTGTAGTGTATTTTCTCTTTAATTCACAGGACTCAGAGTCTAAAAGGGATTCTCCAGCAAGCTCCAGAAAACCTGAAAATCTCATGAATGGGTTATAAAAAAAAAAAAAAAAAATTAGCTGTGTCCTTTGACCCAATCAGTTCCTGGGAGTGATGGGAAAGAACTCTGTATTTGGGGTCACAGCAAAATTTAGCACTGTACGAGGCATCTCCAGTCCCTAATTCCTGTCTAACAAGGATATGTCAAAGGGCTATTATTAAAATCACATGGAAGCTGGGTGCAATGGTGCACACTTGTAATCCCAGCAGCGCGGGAGGCTGAGGCAGAAGGATCGAGAGTTCAAAGCCAGCCTCAGCAACTTAGGGAGGTGCAAAGCAATTCAGTGAGGGGGGAAAAGGATAAAAGGTGGCCATATCACCTTCAGATGTCCTAAAAGTACAATGGCAGCTCACAGAAGCCATTAGAACCTCAGTTTCTAAGACAGGTGCAGTGGCGCAAACCCATAATCCCAGTGGCTCAGGAAGCTGAGACAGGAGGATCGTAAGTTCAAAGCCAGCCTCACTAAGCAACTCAGTGAGACCCTGAGTCTAAATAAAATACAAAATAGGGCTGAGGGTGCTGGGGTTGTGGTTTGGTGGTAGAACACTTGCCGAGAATGCATGAGGCACTGGGTTTGATTGCAGCACCACATTAAAAAAAAAAAAAAAAACTAAATAAACAATGTGGCTCAGTGGTTGAGTGCCCAAGTTCAACTGCCAGTATTAAAAAAAAAAAAAAAAAAAAAAAAGAACCTCAGCTTCTACTGAAGAATACTCCCAAGCATGCTAGTCTTCTTCCAAAAGTCAGTGACAAACAACAAACAAGCCACCCATCTGGGGTACAAAGACCCTGCATGCCCTTGACAAGAGCACATGCAAAGATGATGGGGCAATGAGTCCTATCCTGGAACTACCACCTCCCCACATAAGCCAGTATGAAATCACACAGGCCTCTCACAGGCAAGTAAGAATCCCGATCCTGAACAGACCTAGTCAACAGAGCCTGGATAAGAATCCCAAAAAGCCAAGTGCTAGTTCAGGGTCCCTTTTAATAGATTCCACCAGCCTTCTTTGGGTGTGTTCCTTCTACCTCAAAAGCTTCCTCCAGGCTGGGGCTGTTGTCTCCCTATTAGATACTCACATCTGACACCTGCGAAGTGCAGAGCACTGATGGACAATAAGAAACAAACAAGGTCTCCAGGAGCCTATGCAGAATTCATAAGCCACAGAACTACAAATCTATTATGATTTATAACATATCACACATAACAGATACTGCCCAATGTTGAGGAATACATCCCATGAATATCTGTATGCAGCTAGAAAATCTTTTGCACCTCAATTCCAAAACTTCAGGAAATAGCACTGGGGATGGGACCTCTTTTGCAGTGCTGAGGATCAAACCACTCAAGGCCTCTACCATGCTCGCATTCTACCACCTAGCTACATCCCGAGCCCCAAGACCTGAACTCCTGAGCTCAAGCAGAGGATCGCGTCCACTCGGCGTTCGGAGAAGGGAGGACTGCGGTGCCCACCACGCTGGCTTTCACTCTCATTCCGCCTGTCCATTTTGTAAAACACTTAAATCTGTTACATTTTTTTTTTTTTTAGTTGTAGATGGACACAATACCTTTATTTATTGTATTTTTACTTGGTGCTGCGGAACGAACCCAGCGCCTCACATGTGCTAGGCAGGCACTCTACCGCTAAGTACAACCCCAGCCCAAATCTATTACTTTTAAAATAAGGAATTTCAAAATCCTGAAGCTGGGGCTGCCACGCCACGGGAGGAGGTCCGTCCAGGAGCCCAGGGGCGACCCGGCGACAGCGCGCGCCCGCGGCCCTAGGGTTGCTCCACGCCTCCCGCAGGCGCGCGAATCCTGCCGCCCCGCGCGGGGCCGTCCCACTCCGCGCCTCAGAGCCAGGCACCGCGCCACCAAGGCCCGCCCGCGGGCGAGCACACGGCCGAGCCCGAGCACCGGGCCCCGAAGCTGCCGCCGCGGAGCCTACCTGCGCCGGCCCCAGCCGCTCCTCGCGGACCGCCGCCCCTGCGCCCGGCTCGCCCCGGAAGTAATTGCGGGAGCGCGCGAGGCATGCCGGGACGCCCCGAGTCCTCCGACGGGCTCCTCCGCCCCCTCCGCCGGCCCAGGAACCAATCCTGGGGCAGGAAGCAAGGTGGGACGCGGTTAGTCGCCCACCGGCTCTCCGAGTGCCAGCGCCACGGTGCCGATGCGAGGATCCTGCCCGCGAGGTCAGGGCCACCGGAGGGCAGGCGCAGGCTGGCCCGACGCGGCTGGGACGGGCCGCGGGTGTCGGAAGGCGAAGGCTGGCCCCGCGGAGCTGCGGCGTCTAGTCGCCGTGGCAACCGGCGCCTCGCGGGGCTAACGGGCTGCCCCTGGGAACCACCTTAGGCGCAGCGGGACTTGGACCCAGGACCGCACGGTCGGGTCGGTCTTCACAGAGCCCCCCACCTGCCACCTTCCCCCGAAACATGTTGGGCATTTTCCGCTCCTCCGACCCACCTCTGCCGGTAATGCCCCACGCCCTCTGCCTGCCCGTCAGAGGAGCGTGTCGGTCTCTGGTGGCTCCCTTCACCTCGGCGACTCACTTGCCCCGGAAATGCTGAGCCCTGAATGGCCGAGCAGAGCCCCAGCTCCGAAACGCCCGCTGGGGCGTGCTACAGAAGCCTCCCCTCTCTGCCGCCCCCGGCTCGGGACACACCGAGCACCTGCCCTCTTTTGCAGACGCGGACGAAGCCAGGAGCCCCCAGCCAAGTCTCCTGCCGCTGCCCTGACCAGTTCTTAGGCTCAGCCGGCTCTTAGCCACAGGGGTTCCCCAGACCTTCACCCACATTCCTAAAGCTCCTTGTCTCCTGAGGAACCGGAGGCCTTTTAGGCTCTAGGATACAAAGAGGCTAATCAGTGTGTGGGTCCAAGGGGCGACACCAAACTAGATCCGTTGGGGATTCCAAAAAGAGGCAGTAAAGTAATTAGGCTTGAAAATACCCCTAACTTTAAATTTTATTATTTTTATTTATTTATTTATTTTGGTATGGAGATTGAACCCGGGGGTGCTTAACCACTGAACTACATCCCCAGGCCAATTTTATATTTTATTTAGAGATAGGGTCCCGCTAAATTACTAAAGCTGGCTTTCAACTTGTGAGCCTCCTATCTCAGTCTCCCAAACCTCTGGGATTACAGGCAAGTGCCACCGAGCTCACCTGGCAAAATTCTTTTTGCCATTTACTAACTTCTCTGAGCCTATGAAATAGAAATAACAGTATCTATGTTATAGAGAATATTTCCACGTATGTGTCTGTATGTGATGTGTCCATTTTCATATACATACATCATTATGATACACATATCTCTGCAGCCTTCACATGTAGTACACACACATGCACGCAGGCCCTGGCACCCAGTAAATGGGCTTCCTGAACCACAAGGAAACAGGTGGGAGGTGGAGATCTATGAGTGTTTCCATGGCCTGCAGCTGGTGGAAGCTTTGGAAAGGCAGCCTCCTGTATGCTTCATAGGGCTCCTTGGATAATGGCACACAGAAAGGACATCCCATGAGCCTGGCCATCATGACGTCCAAAGACAAAGATGTGGCACCTACACCAAGCTCCCCCTGGGATGCCATCCTTGAGGCTGCGAAAGACCAGGTCCCATCCCTGGACTCAGACTCCTCCTTGGTAAGCAAGAGCTTTCTTCTGGCGCCAGCAGTCCTTTTTCCTCGTGATGGGCATGGTACCAACCAGGGACAGCTTTGGAGCTCCCTCTGCAGACCTCCTTTAAATTTGGGGACTTTGTTTTCACTTTCAATCTAGCCCTATTAAAAGTGTTCTCTGGGTTCCCAGTTCTTTTCTTTTTTCCATTTCCTTCTATATCCTTCCTTCTGCATTTGTCAGAATTGGTGAATATTGGTGCTCAGCATCCTCAAGGTCACTTCTTGGCCCTCACCCAGAACCCAGGTTGGCTTTTGGCTGAAGCCCTGCTCTTTTCATTCTGCTGCTGTATTGTTAACTCTTTGTTGGGCTGGGATGGGGCTAGCACCACCTCTGAGTGCATTATGGTAAGCCCCTGGAGGGATTCTTCAGTGGTGGTTTGGGGTCACTGAGGTGGCCCTGGAAAATGTTTACCACCAACAATCAAATGCACACATATAAAACTGGACAGTGACCCTGCAGGGAACACACTGGGAGAGAGCTTCTTAGCATACAGTCTAGCACTGGGAATTTAGAGCAAGGGCAAAGGTTTTAGAATGGTTTGTGCCTGCCTGGGCACCTGCAAAAATGGACATGTCAGAGCTTCTGGGACCTCAGGGATCATCCATTGCACAGTGAGGCCCAGGAGTAGGTGGAGCAGTCCCAGCCTCCATGCTCCAGTCTTGTCACACCTGCAGTCTCCTTTGCCCCTGTCTTCAAGGCTGTCCCTGAAAGGTGGCGGGACTATATAAGCTACCTTCGTTAGAGGTGGCAAGCCAAGGTTCTTGGTTTGAGATGCTTAAGGTGGAGAAGGACTAGACTCTGCTCTTAGTGGCTCCCTCATTACTCAGCACCAGGCACAAATGCAGCACTTACTGTGCAAGGTCTCAGGTATGGCACCTCCTGGAATGGGGAGCCCCAAATTGCACCCCCCTGAGGTAGTGCTGCCAAGCCCACCTCTAAATCAGTCACAGGAGGCAGCACAGGGCAAGCCCTTTAAGAGAGAACTGGGTCTCCAGATACCCCTGGGCAGGCTGGGCAGCATGGCTGCTACCATATCTCCCAAAGCCCCCTCATTTGTCCACAGTCAGATTGCGGCGAAGAGCCATTCATCTTCCAGCGAAACCAGCCCATCCTGATTCCAGACCTGGCTGAGGAGCTGGCCGAAGACCCTGCTGATGACAATGATTCTAGGATCTGGGTCCCTCTGGCTGAAACGTCCTTGCCTGAGGTCTGTGGAACACAGACTCTAGGCCCTGCAGGCAGAAGTGTGTGTGTGTGTGTGTGTGTGTGTGTGTGTGTGTGTGTGTACAGCTCTCAGCTTTCCCTGGGTGTCTGGCACATTTAATTTGTTGTCTCATTTTACCCCCTGTCCTTCCTCCAGATCCCTCCTGCTCTATTTTCTACCAAAACACTCTGCACTGTCTGGCCATTGCCACAACTGCATGTCATAATTGGTTCTTCCTAATCCAGCTGGCTTCATAGTCACCTGACTCAGACCTAGCAGGCAAGCAGGAGCTCCTTAAATATTTGTTTAATTACTGATAACTCTAGTGAGAGGCAAGAGGTGCTCCATAAATGGCTGAGCAAATGCACAAGCTGCATCCCTGGCAGGGAGGCTAGGTGGAAACCCAGGACACAATCAGAAGAGGCCACAGCTCAGTCTCGAGCTTCCTAGTTGTGGTTGTTGCCGAACAGCAGCAAAGCATTTCCATCTCTGTTCCCAGCTAAGACAAAGAACTCTATCTAAACCTAATGTCTTTAAAAAAATTTTTTTAGTTGTAGATAGACACAAAACCTTTATTTATTTTTATGCAGTGCCGAGGGTCAAACCCAGTGCCTCACATGGGCCAGGCAAGCGCCCTACCACTGAGTTACACCCCTAGTCCCTAAGCTTAATGTCTTAATGCTTAAACTTACTGCTGCCTTCACAACGAAAGCCACCTGTCTGCTTTCATCCCTGGGTGTCCTCCACCAACCAGACTGGTTCGGCCCTTCTTGATGTAGTTGTGGTTAAATGTCCTGTTTCCAGTGAAAACACAGTAAAGGCCTTAACCCACTTCCAAAATGGTTGGGCTGGGGTGTGGGAGAGAGGATCCAGTAGGTGCTTCGCCCCAGCTTGACCTCCCTCACCTCAGTTCTGGCCAGCATCATTCACCAAGCAAATGGGGTACATGAGGATTGGATTAGATCATCTGACCCATCACAAGAACCATCACCCCCAAGCCCAGCCATGCTCTGCCCAATGGGAGAAATTCCAGGGTGCCTAGTCCCTGGGGTTAGTTCCAGTGGCACAATTTCCACATGATTTTACTTTGTGTTTTGTTTCTAGAGTCCCTTTGGCTACTCTTCTATGCAATTTTTCTTCTTTGAGGGGAATGGAGAGTGACTGCTAATGGTACAGGTTTCTGTTTGGGGCAACAACAGAGTTTTGGAAACAGTGATAATAGCTGTACAGCATTGTGGGTGTTATACACACCAGTGAGCTGTACACTTAATGGTTAACATGGGAAATTGTATGTTATGTATATTTTACTATGAAACAAAAAACAAAAGTGTGTTTTTGCAGATGCTAACAGAGGATGCATATTTTCTTGATAGCCAGTTCTGGTGCCTGTGGGACTTGCCACCAAACCTGGGAGTGGACAGAATGCAAGTACACTGGGCCTGGCTTCTCAGGAAGGCTGGCCTCTTGAGAACTGTGCTGAGACCAGCACTTTTCTTCAAATGGCAGAGGAGACCCCCATGTTGCTGGAAGGTGACCTTGGGACCATGTCCTTCAACACCAAACAATTCCAGAGTCCTCCCTGGGACCCACAGGGAGAAGCCACCCTATCCCCTGAAGGAGAGGTGGGGATAGAGCCTCTGAGTGCTGCCTGGCGAGACTCTGCAAAACGCAGAGCCCTCCGGAGAGAGAGGAGAAAGATGATAGAGAAGGAAATGCTCCATAAAGTAACCTGGGATGCCCTGGACCCAGCCTGCAGGGACCAGTGTCAGTCTACTGAGCCAGGTCTCAGGTCAGAGGCACTATCAGAGGGACCTCGGGAAGGACAACTGGTGCTCTCACTCCAGGTAGGCCTCTCCACTGCCCAGCCCTCCCTCTAGCCTGTCCCCTGCAGCGTGGACACCTTTGTAGCACACTGGGGCTAGAACCAGAATGCTAATCCCAAGTACAGGATTCAAATGTGTATAGGTTTTTGTAAAATACAAAATCAGATACTGTCAAAGCAAAATCCTCCAAACGGGAAAGCCCACATTCTCATATAAGAGAAGTACCTATTCAACTTGGATTGGGCGTATTAATGAGAAAACCAGCAGAGTGACAAAACCAGTTTTGTGGGATTAGGAGAAACATTCCATGAGATGCTGGGGGAGAGAAAGGAAAGTGGAGAAAAGACTGATGCAGCACGTGTGGGGTGGCCAGCACCATAGAGGGCAGCATGGCTGTGATCTTGGGGTACTCTGGTCCGCTGGACAGAAGAGAAACCACTGAGTCTCCCAGGTTCACAAGGCCGTGAAGTGGGTGGGCCCTAGCCAGGCGCATGCAAGTCACCTCTGGGAGATGCTCCGACACGGCACAGGGAAGTCTTGTAGTCCTCTTTCTGCTATATCCATAGTTCTGATGATTTTCCTAGTAACTCGGAGGAAACTGGCAGCAAGGTACACACAGAAGCTCTTCATCATTGCTGAGCAAGCCGATCCTTCCCTTTTGCTGACCCCTGGCAACATCCTCACTGCAGGACTCCAAGAAGCAAGGTCATGGATAGTAAACACTCACTGTGGCTGGAGCTGGAGCTCGATGGTAGACCGCTTGCCTAGTATGCAGGAGGCCCTGGGTTCCATCCCCAAAACCATACAAAGCATTAATTCCAGGCTAACTTCCTCCCTCTATCACACCCTGTCCCCATAACCCTCTTGACCAAGTTCTCCAGTTAGAGCCAAAGAGCAACTTTTTTTTTTCTTTTTTTCTCCCCTGCAGTTCTGGGCTTAGCACATGCTAGGCAAGTACTCTGCCACTGAGCTATATCGGAGTCCTTTTTAAATTTTATTTCAAGATGAGGTCTAAGTTGCTCAAGCTGACCTTGTGATCCTTCTGCTTCAGCCTCCCATATAGCTGACAATACAGGATGTGCCAAACAAAAAAGAAAAGCTTTTTAAACCTCCAAACATCTTGACCCTTTATAAACCTAAACAATTTTAAAATGACACTGAGTTTCCTTGAGATCGAACATCTTTGTGTCAAATGCAGGTCTGTTGACCCACCCAAAAAAGGTTAGGAAGAAGGTGTTGAGGAATGCAGGTTCCTCCTTTTTTTTAAATATTTTTTTAAAGTTGTTGGGGCTGAAGTTGTGGCTCAGTGGTGGAGCATTGTCTTGCACGTGTGAGGCACTGGGTTTGATCCTTAGCACCACATATAAATAAATACATAAAACAAAGGTATTGTGTCCGCTTACAACTAAAAATTATTTTTAAGAAATTATTTTTTTACTTGTTGATGGACCATTATTTTATTTATTTATATGTGGTGCTGAGAAGTGAATGCAGTGCCTCACATGTGCTAGGCAAGTGCTCTACTACTGAGCCCCAGCCCTGCAGGTCCCATCTTAATGAAGGGATTTAATCTCTAATCCATTACAGGGAGGGTATGGCCATTAGCAAACGCTGGCATGCATGTAAACCTGTTTCTGCCCTACAGTGTCTCATGACAAGCTGCACTGGTGGTGGCAGCTGTGACGGCAGGAGCTGCTGTCCCTGGGACCCTGAGCAGCCTCATAACTACTGGCTTCGTTGTTTCAGCAACTTGAAGAGTGGGATTTGGATTATATCCTTCAGAGTCTGCCAGGGCGAGAAGACAAGCAGGGAAATGGTGCACCCAGAACTGCATGGTGGGCAGCTGACCTCCAGCAGAGCCAAGGTCTGTCCTTGAACTTCATCAGAACCCAAGTGAATCCCCACAAGCCCTCCTTCCAGGTGTCTCAGTGACAGAGGACTGCAAGCTGGGCATAGTCAGCCCTGCAGCTGTTGTGCTTGCTCAACCTGAACACTCAGGTTGTCAGTCCTTCACTCATCATTGAATGAACATATATATGGCTTCCTGCAATGTGTCAGGCATGTCCAGGCCCTGGAGACACAAGTGGGGCCTTCAGACCGGCCCCCGTTCCAAGACTCACAGCTTCCTTCCTTCTCCCTCCCCTTCCTCTCTCTCTTCTTGGGGGAAAGTTGGTCCTGCTGTGTGTGTGTGTGTGTGTGTGTGTGTGTGTGTGTGTGTTTATTGCTGGGGATTGAAGCCAGGGCCCTACACACGTCAGGCAAGCACTCTACCACTGATCATGTCCCCAGTCCCAATCCTGCCTCTTACTCCTCCAGTCAGCTCTTGCTCACACTCATGCTTACACTCCTGCTTACAGAGAAAGCTAAGGATATCATCTTTGTCACAGTACTTGTGGCCTTACTCTGAGAAGTTCTGCAAATAACACAAAAGCTTTCCACCCTCTTGGGCCCACACAGTGAGTAGAGGCAGGTGTCAGATTTCTAGCCTCTGTTCCAGATCAGACTCCACTAGACCCACAGCCTCTATGCTGTTTTCACACAGCTTTGTTTGTAATTCACACTCTTTATGCAGGATGTGGGGAAACCCTCCTATAGGCTGGGAGTATCTGTGAAATTTGTGTCCTCTGGAGGGCAACATACAGAATCTAGCCTGCTTTATGTATTTACTTGCTCATTTATTCCTTATGGTACTGGGTGTTGAACTCAAGTGCTCTTTACCACTGAACTACATTCGCAGCCCAGGCTGGCCTCAAACTTGTGATTGTTCTGCCTCAGCCTCTCAGCCAGCTGGAATTACAGGCATGTGCTACAGTGCCCAGCTGAATCTAGTCTAGTTCAAAGGCACACATCCACTGAGCAAGCTATTGCTATTCCATTTTGAAAATCTCTCGTAAGCGCACAGTGGGTATTTAAGGATATATGTTGCAGTGCTGTTTAAAACTTGGAAACACCCATATGCAATAAGAGTCTCGCTGAGCTAGTTACACCAGAGTGCTCTGCTTTTTAATGAGGAAAATCCTTACTAATGTAGGAAGATGTAATCTATAAGGCAAGGTAGAAATGGAATTAATCTATAAGCTGATCCCATTTGCTATTTTAAAAAACACACATGGGCAGTCATTTATCATGATTACCCATAATGTAGCAGATAGAGAGTGGCAAATTTCTATTACTTAGTTGCCCCTACTTTGTGAGACTCAAATATAGTGGTCCCTGCCCCTAAGATGCTGCTCCCCTCATCCCTGCTGAGCTCACTGGAAGCCTGATAAAGGGCTGGGGGCTACCTTCAAGACTAAGGCACACTGCAAGAAGAGGCCCAAGGGGTCCTGAGTTTCAAGCTGCTATAAACCAAAGGGGACCAAATCCCCACTAAGCAGCCTCCTCTTCTCTGACAATTCACAGCCCATACTGCACCACACTCCCAGGACAGGCTCCTGGAACAGCTGGCTCTCCTGTGTGCTGTAGAGTCTGGAGCCCCTGCCCCTGCCCAGAAGCTGCCTGCTGACACACCCCAAGACACAGAGGAGCAGGAGGCCAGAAGCAGGTAGGATTTCTTGCCGGTCATAACCCCGTCATTATTTTTTGTTTTGGGTACTGGGGAATGAACCCAGGGTTGCTTTATCACTGAGCTATTCCTCCAGCACCTCAGCCTCATGAGTTGCTGGGATTCTAGGCATATGCCTTGCACCCAGCCCCTGTCATCTCTTTAGAACTGGTCCATGATAAGGCAGTACTAACTGGGCCTTTTATGCGTGGGGCACTTCATGTGCACTGTCTTATTCTATTTCAAGGATCTAATCAGGCAGGTGCTCCAGTATCCTCACTTCATAGCTGGGGAACTGAGACTCAGGAAGGCTGCCTCTCCTGGGCCGTCTTCCCTGCTCTTTCTCCAATCCCTAGGGAGACCTTCCCTCCACTATCCACATGGCCTCCTTGGGAGTAGGAAGGTTATCACATGATCCTGTCCCTCTGTCACAGTTAATTAGTCCAGCCCTTGGCCTGTGATCAGCAAGGCCACCTGTCGTGCCATACAGAGAATGGCAATCTGCAGTGAAAGTGCAGACGGAAAGAGGAGGAGGTGGAGACAGCTCAGCGGTCCCCTCAGGCCCAGCGTATCCCTGCCCTTCTCACACGTTGGTGGTTTCACCCTTTCAGGAATCTGGGTGCTGATGAATCCCCCTTTACTCCTAACCCAGTTGTAGGTTTCTGTGCCTGGCAAGCAAAAGTATCACATGGCTAGATCTGGACAGTCTAATATGGTAGCCACTGGCCGGCCACATGTGGCTCTTTAGCACTTGAAATGTGTCTAGAGTGACTGAAGAACTGAATTTTTTATCTTTTTCTTTTTAAATATTTATTTTTTAGTTGTAGTTGGACACAATACCTTTATTTTATTCGTTTACTTCTATGTGGTGCTAAGGATCAAACCCAGGGCCTCACCCATACTAGGTGAGCCACAACCCAGCCCCTGAATTTTTTATTTACTTGATTTAATTAGTTTAAATGTAAACAGCTAAGCACATGATACATATCTGAAATCCCAGTTACTCAGGAAGCTGAGGCAGGAGGATTGCAAGTCTGAGGTCCGCCTCAGCAATTTAGCAAGACCCTGTCTCAAAAAATAAAAAGGGCTAGGGATGTAGCTTGGTGGCAGAGCACTTGCCCAGCATGTGTGAGGCCTTTGGTTCCATCCCCCAATCTACAAAACTGTAAATGTGAATAAGCTGTGGGTTAAGTGGCCCCACGCTGGACAGCATGGACTCATGGCATCTTATTCATGCCAAGTGCTGCTGGCAGCATGGTCCTTGCTTGGGCTGACTGTGGATAATGAAAGAGCAGAGGGATTAGAAGTGCCTACCTCTACCTGGTGGGCACGCTTTCAGTGCCTGCCGTGGGCGGTGTGACTGGACAAGCCCAAAGGTTGAGTAATCACCTGAGAAAGGACTCAGCCACCCTGCCTTTCTCTTGTCACAGATGTGCTTCTACGAAGCCAGGCTTCCAGGCTGAGCCCTGCCAGAAGCTGGCTGACGGCATGAGGCTGAGGATAGAGCCTCCCACCATCTTCATGGATCTGCGGCCGGCAGAGTCTCCAGAGCCATCTGACCACCAGTCCTCAGGAAGGTACAGAGAGCAGTGACATTCCTGCAGCAGACTCTGCATTTTGCAGAGTAGCTTGTTGGCTTCATGAGGCTTCTGCAGTTCTTGCTGGAAGAAACGGGGAACTTCAAATGGCTTGGGGAGTGGCTAGGCTGAGAAGCACTTTTAGCCAGGAATGGGCCTGGCCAGTCCCACCTGGTCTTGGCCTCCTATAGGCTAGGAGGGAAGAAAGAGGCAGAGGGCAAGCTTCTCTAGGCTGGCTACATCACCTCTGCCTCCCCAGCAGCTGGCAGGAAGTCCTGTGGCCCTTTTAGCTCAGCTTTTGTACTTTGGCTGCCAGTCCCATCCAGTCCCAGAGGAGCACTTCAAGTCCCTGGTAGGGATGAGGCCTGCCAGAGTGCACTGGGACACATCCAGAGATGGCGTTTCTTCTCTCCCCAGCTCCAGCCACAGCTCCTCTGACAGCGGGGAGGATGAGGCAGAGAGAGAAGCTCTGAAAGCCCCACATAGCCCAGCACAGCAGGCAGCTACTCTCTCCCAGGATTTTCGGTAACCACCCAAGGACCCTGCACTGCCTGGTGAAGTTCCATCTGTTGATCTGACATAATGGACTTCAGCTCACTACCTGTACCTTAAGAGCCCACACCTAGGGCGGGGAGGATGTAGGGGCTGGGGAGGAAGCCAGGGAGAGCCCAGCTAGATCCAGCACACACCTCAGTCAGGCCTGCGGGGCCTGGGACATCACTATGGATATCCTAGCTCCCTCTTGAGTAGGACTTTGTACATTTTCTATCTGAAAAATAGCTCCCCTGATTGATCTTGATCCCTGCCACTCATGACAGTGGGAGTGAAGAGACCGTGTAGGGATGGAGTGAAGAGATGGTGGTTCTCCAGAAACTAAAGGCTTGGTGAATTAAAAAGTGAAGTGTCTTGCAGGGACGTGAGGGAGGCCCCATCCTGTGGTCATGGGCAAATGAGAATTAGGTGCCATGGCATCTGGCAATGTCAGGGCCTCATGCAGCTCCTGGGAACATGGCTAGGCACTGTGGGGACAGCACTGGGGCTGAGAAGTGTTGAACAGGCCTCCTGTTGGAAGCCTGTGATAGTAACATGCACCCAGACTGCAGAACTGGAGATGCAGCCTCCTACTCAGCCCACCCCCCAGCCCCCAGTGGCAAGGCCTTGCTTTGCAAGGCAGGAGTCTTGGTTGGTTGGCTCACTAAGCAAGCTCCCTCCCCTGTTCTGAGAAGCATGGTCCCTCCCAGGAGGATTGAGCACCTCCTGTGTGGTCCTCAGCTCTGGAATCAGGCTGCTTCTCTGGCAAATAGCTTTAATATCTTCGTGTTTTAATGTCTTCATCCAGAAATGGAGGGATAATTTTAGTTCCTACCTCAAAGTTGGGCATATAAATGATCCTCAGTAACAAATATTTTGTTGGTTCAGGCTTTAAGACATTAAGAACGGGCACATGTATAATCCCAGCTACTCTTGAGACTGCGGCAGGAGGATCTCAAGTTCAAGGCCAGTCTAGGCAACTTAGCGAGACCCTTGTCTAGCAGGAATTAGTGCACTCCTCTACAGAGCTCCTTCCATAAGAATGTCACAGACAGGATAGATGGTGACATTTGGTGGGAAGCCTCTGGGGGTGTCCAGAGCCACTGATGGGGCTGAACCCTATCTCCACGTGGTAAAGTCTTACTGTGCCCACCAAGCAGAGAAGGGGAAGCCACAGTACCCGTCACTCCCAACAGGATCCCAGACATTCTCAGAGGTTGCTTGAATCATGTCCTTAATTTAAAGATTCCTTCTTTGCCTGGTTTCAGTGGTGACATGCTGAGAGGACTGGCCTCAGTAGCGCTGACGGAGGTTGGTTTTACTGCATTGCAGGAGCTGTACTTGCAAGAGTCAGCTTCTCCAGCAGCTGAGAGCATTTCGGAAGGGGACAGCTCTGCCCCAAGTACCTGCCAGGAAGAGGCCAGGTGGCCAGAAAGCCCTTGAAGATGCAACTGAGAGGAAGGAACAAGTGAAACTCAGCACTGAGGGGCAGAGCACCCAGACCAGACTCCAAGGAGGACATCCCAGGGCCCTGGGGGACCCTCTTGAGCCAGAGTCAGCTAGGGAGGTCCTGATGCCTCCTCTAGGCCAACTATAAGTGCTTCAGGTAAGGGGATCTGAGGAGCAGGTTGGGGTGGTCTGCTTTTCCATGCACTGGTGGGCCCCTTGCTGTCCATGCATGTCCATTAGCAGGTGGCTTTGTGGGGTAGGGACTCTGACTGTGAACTCACCCTGGCCTTCACCAGAACCGTCCTGACATTTTCATGCACACAGCAAAGAGTTAAACACAGATTTATACATGAAGTGTGACAGCAACTCTGGGAAACCACGTGGACCCCAGCTTCTGCAGAGCCAGGAAGGAAACCGCAGGACTCTGTGGGACTGCAAGCCTCTTCCATCCTTTTCCATTTCTGTTCTTTTTCCCTTTATCAAGCATCTATCATTTCCATTTTACAAGTTCTTTTTAGACACTAAGTAAAACGTATTTATATAATTTCAGGGTTGAAAGAGACTTCAGCCTTTTTTCTGGGCCCCTGAGTACTTGCTATTTCAAACTAACCTAAATTAACACAGTTTGTACAAACCCACACAGAGGCAGACTTAATTTTTTTTTTTTTTTAAAGGTAACAATTGAAGTTCGCTTCTTTTTTTCTCTACCCAAGATAAAAAAGCACACATAGGTTCCAGGATCCTTCCAAACTAAAGGTGAACCTAGACAGAAAACTGTAATGGAACAGTGCCCACCCACAAGGATAACCACCAAGCAGGGTCCAGCTGGTCCCCTGCTGGGCCTGGTCTGGCCTCCATGGGAGAAGCCTGGTCCCCCCCATCCTGTTACTCTGCAAGCTTGTCCCCCAGCTCCCCATCTTAGAGCCCTTTACTAACTGCTTTCTAGACCCTGATTTCTTGCCAACTTGTACCCAGGACAGGGCCCAGAGCCCCTGCCTGCCCTGTGGAAAGCAGAGAAACCATGTCAGTCGGGTTCCTCCATGCCACGGCTCAGGAGGCAAAGCTGGCGCTTGGCATCTGGGTAAATGTTCAAACATTCAAACTGAGGGTTTTTGCCAGTTGCCACAACAGGGGGTACACAAGGTTCTCTTTGTATCCAGCCCTGAGCCAGGCCAAGAGCTAGGTAGGCCCTGCCCAGCCACAGCAGCATCACAGACACCAGCCACAGGCAGCCACAACCAGGGCCACAAACTCCTGCTCTTCAGACACCAACTCGTCTGGTCACTGGAGGCCCACCACCAGCTCCCACCCCAACATGAGGGACATTTCTATTAGAAGCCAAATGTCAAGCAGGCCTCCACCAAAGCCACCGGAAGCCTCTTCAGCCAGGCCTGGGCCGGACCCCTCCCCCTTGGCTCTGGGGCAAGGCCTAAAACCTGGTATTATGGCTTCCAGATGGCCAGGCAGCCTCCATGACAGCCACTTTGCTGTCAAGAGCAAAGGCAATTATTTTTTGTATGACTACATTTTCTCCCTTTTAGAATGTCTCACAGTATAAAGTGTTTGATCCAAGTTCAAATCTGCCTGTGAATTATTGACAGGACAAGCTGGAGGAAGAGGTGGTAGGAGGTTGGAGCTGTAGCTCAGTGGCAAGCGCTTGCCTAGCATGTGTGAGGCACTGGGTTCGATCCTCAGCGTCACATAAAAATAAAGGCATTGTGTCCATTTACAACTGCAAAAAAAAAAAAAAAAATTAAAAAAGAGGTGGTAGGGGCTGGGGATGTGGCTCAAGTGGTAGCGTGCTCGCCTGGCGTGCGTGCAGCCCGGGTTCGATCCTCAGCACCACATACAAAGATGTTCTGTCTGCCAATAACTAAAAAATAAAAAAAAAAATTCTTTCACTCTCCCTTTAAAAAAAAAAAAAAGAGGTGGTAGGAGTTCAGATCTGTCTAAGTCAGCTCGGCCACCTGGCCCCTCTAGACCTGTTTCCCCACCCATATAAGGAAAGTCATGGAGGCCCACAGTACACACACCTGGAACTCGAGATTTCCCATCACGTCATCCTGAGATGATGATGGCTAGGGACAGTGAGCAGCAGCAGGAGACAGCCCCAGCAGAGGGAGAACACGTGAGAAGCCACCAAGGTGTGGCACAGGTTGAGGGCAGGAACAGCTGGGGCCAGGAAGAGGGAAGACTGCAGCCCTGGCCCAGATGTGAGAGAAATGAGCCCAAGACCCAGAGGCTGCCTGGGGAGGAAGGTGGGCAGAACACTGGGCTCGGCCGCTGGTGGAAGGAGGCCTGGCCACCTCCGGTTGGTTCCATGTGCCCCCAAGGGCTTTCACAACTGGTCTAAAAGGCAAACATCTGGGAACCAGGTAGCTGTGTTCTACAGAGAACATGTGCACAGAATACACAGGCCAGGACAAGCACTGACCTGATCCATTAAGGGATCAAAGAAGCAGGTCCAGTGGCTCGGGAGGCTGAGGCAGGAGGATCAGGAATTCAAAACTAGCCTCAGCAATTGTGAGGCACTCAGTAACTCAGACCTTATCTCCAAATAAAATACAAAATAGGGATGAGGATGTGGCTCAGTGGTTGAGTGCTCCTGAGTTCAATCCCCAGTACCCATCCCCCCCCCAAAAGAAGTAGGAAGTACTCTTTGCCATCTTCATTTCCAAGAGCAAAAGTTGCTCAAAATAAGATTGGAAAAGAAGCTTGAGGGCAGAAGCACAAGCTTGCAGTCCCAACTACTCGGGAGGCTGACTCAGGAGGACCACCTAAACCCGAGTTCGAGACCAGCCTGGGCAAAAGAGAAAACAGCAAGACCCCCATCTCAAAAAACTAAAAAGGATGGGCTGGGGTTGTGGCTCAGTGATAGAGCACTTGCCTAGCATGTATGAGGCACTGGGTTCAATTCTTAGCACCACATGTGAATAAATAAAATAAAGGTCCACTGACAACTAAAAAACATTTAAAAAAGAATCATGCCGATGTTTTTGCCCAGGAAAAAAAAGGTCTCCCAGGTCGACTCATGCATGTCTTTCCTCCCCAAATAATATCCCTTGCCCTGCTACACCCCCAGACCTTTTTTTTAAAAAAATTTTTATTATTAGTTGTTCAAAACATTACATAGTTCCTGACATATCATATTTCGTACATTTAAGTGGGTTATGAACTCCCATTTTTACCCCATATACAGATTGCAGAATCAACGGTTACACATCCACTTTTTTACATACCGCCATACTAGCGTCTGTGGACGTCTCCCAACAAGGCTGAGGCTAGCCTCCAATTTGCAACCGCCTAAAAGGCTTAGGAGGGGGCTCACTGCCCAGGTAGGCTTCCGGGGGCGGGGTCTCAAAACGGAAAGCTGCTCAGGCCCCGCCCCTCCACTTGCGCGCCCCTCCCCTTGGCCCAGAGCCACCCTAGCTGTCTCCCTTGTCTTTCTCTAAGCCTCACGCGAGGACGGTGCCCGCCGGGAGCGGAAGTCTCCGTCGCTGGAGGCGGGGGTGGGAGGCGGGCGGGACTACACTTCCCAGGGTGCCTCGCGCAGGCCCTGGCGCTGCCGGCTGAGCACGTGCCCGCTTCGGCGAGGGCCGGGCGTCGTGTCCCCGGAGGATGGCAACGCTGCCTCCGGTTGCCGTGTCTTTGTCTCCGAGAACGGGCCGGCCCCTTGCGCGCCCTGGCCTCGGTGTCCACACAGCGCAACGCAGGTTGCCCAGGGTGTTGCAGCTCGTTCACCGGCTTAAAAGCTGCTCCTTGTGTCTCCGAATGGGCCGGCCGAGGTGACCCAGCTGTGAGCCTGTGCTTGCTTCAAGTGTTCCAGCAATACAGACAGACAGTGAACAAAATAATTGCACTAATTGTTTACTCACATCTGTGGTCAGTGCTGGCAAAGAGAGTAGAGTGGGCAGTGGCCGCTTCCTCGGCCTCGGCTGCAGTGAGCGTGCTGGGCCCTGCAGGCGTACCGCGCGGACCCACCCGGGGAGGCTGCAGAACCGCTCTGTAAGGACCCGGTAGCTTCTGTGCTGTTGAGACATCCACTTGGTACGACACGGAGAACGACTTCGCGAACCTCGGAGGCTCGCTGACCAGGCTGCAGCAGGTTTTCTTCAAAGCCGGCTTTGAGGACGGTAGAGGAAATTTTCTGTCTCAAGTCCCCAGCTCCAGGGCCTAGGGGGCTCTGAAAGCACCATGACAGAAAAGCGGTGCAGTGGGACACGAGACAGATTTCACAAGGCTCTTGGCTTTTTTCTTCCAAGAAATCTTGTGCTTTCTTGTCTCCCAGTTTCTGTTGCTTCCTTGTCACATCAAAGGGAACAGCATCTGCCTTTTTTTTTTTTTTTTTTTTGGTACCAGGGATTGAACCCAGGGGTGTCTAACCACTGAGCTGCATCCCCAGCCCTTTTTTATATTTCACTGGAGACAGAGTCTTCCTGAGTTGTTCAGGCTAAGTTGCTGAGGCTAGGTTTTTTTGTTTGTTTGTTTGTTTGTTTGTTTTTAAAGAGAGAGAGAATTTTTAATTAATTAATTTATTTATTTTCGTTTTCGGTGGACAGAACATCTTTATTTTATTTTTAAGTGGTGGTGAGAATCGAACCCAAAGCCCCATGCTTGGCAGGCTAGCCGTTACCCCTTGAGCGACATCCCCAGCCCCTGAGGCTGGGTTTGAACTCACCTCCTGTGAGTCCCTGGGATTACAGATGCACATCTGTAATTGAACTCAGGGGTGCTCTGCCACTGAGCTATACCTCAAGCCCTTTTTTTTTTTTTTTAATTGTAGACGCACACGATACCTTTATTTATTTTTATGTGTGCAGAGGATTCAACCCAGTGCTTCACACATGCTAGGCAAACGTTCTACCACTGAGCTACACAACCCCAGGCCCCCTTAAGCCCTTTTCATTGTTTTGAGACAGGGACTCACTAAATTGCCCTGGTTAGCCTTGAATTTGTGGTCCTCCTGACTCAGCCTCCCAAGTGGCTGGGATTACAGGTGTGATCACACAACAACTGTTGCATTTTCTTTTTTGATAAACACACTACTGTTTAAACTGAGGCTAGGAAAGGCATTGCAGAGGGCCTTTGGAATTCAGCCTACCCCAGAGAGAGGGATGTTAAAGATGGGAAGAGAGATCAGGGTAAGGCTTGGAGAGGAGTAGGAAGTAGCTCCAAGAAAAAAAAAATTTTTTTCAAGAAAACATTTTTTTTTTTTAAATATGCCTCCTGGAATCACTGTGTTCTAGTTCTCTAGAATCTAAATATGTTGTTACCTTATTTGACAAAAGGGATTTGGCAGGGGTGATGGAATTCAGGATTTTGAGATGAAAGATTATTTTGGTGGGCCCAATAATCAGAAGAGTAAGGGTCCTTATAAGAGAGAAGCAGAGGGGGACTTGACCCAGAGGAAGGCAGTGTGGTCCTGGGAACAAGGGGTTAAGCTGCTGGCTTTGAAAGTACAGAAAGGGGGAGCTGAGGCTGTGGCTCAGTGGTAGGGCGCTTGCCTAGCATGTGTGAGGCCCTGGGTTCGATTCTCCACGTATAAGCAAACTAATACATAAAGGTCTCCACATCTAAAAAAGTATTAAAAAAAAAAAAAAAAGAGGGGGCACAAAATGAGGAACCGAGCTCTAGGAGCTGGGGAAAGAAAGACGTTGTCTCCTCTGGAGCATGTCCTTTCTCAGATAGTGATTTGGGCCCTTTTACTGGAGTTCTAGGGCAAAGACCCTGGCTCTGGGGGTCCTGACAGACCAGTCTCTTCCACCTGTCCCAATTTGACAGTCAAAGAGACAGGCAGTGGCCAAGAGTGGGACAGGAGCTTTAATCAGTGTGGCCACCGTGGGAAGAGCAGATACCGAGGTGCAGTGGCCAAAGGTCTGTCTTCAACAGCTGACGACACTGTGAGGTTTAAAGACAAAGGGAACAAGGCAGTTCTGGGGGTGGGGGGCTTGCTTGGCTCTTGCTTGGCTCAGGAGTTACATAGCTGTTGTCTTGTTTGTGCCACTGTCTGGTGGATCCTTATCTCAGGACTAGTTCTGGGAAGTGCTGGGAAGGTCATGGTGGCTTGAGGGCAGTTCTATCCCCTTTGTGGAATGAAGACTCCTGCTTAGAGGGGGGCAGCCTCAGCTCCTTCAGAAGCTCCCTCAGCTTCTGTTCAGGGGGCAGACCCATCCTGGGGTAATCTGCTGAAACTCACTGTTGCTTGGGGGGTAGTTTCAGTCCCTTGTCATAAAGATGCTTATCACTCAGACCTGTGGTTCCTGGAATGCAAAGTGACCACAGAAGAAAGCTGCTCAGAAGAAAAGTTGAAGAGGCAGTTGGAGTCAGAGGGGGACAACATGGTGGCTAGGTCAGTGCATGAGCCCTCCTCTGCCCAGTGATACTGATGTTAGACCCTGACAAGCCTCCAGTATGTGCTAATTTGTTACAGCATCCATAGGAAACTAATACAGTGGTATGGGTGTCCAGTGGACAGGTACGTTGTTTCCCGCCCTTCTCTGGGAACCTTGGTAGGATACTCTGCACACCTGTGCACAGTTACCAGCTGGACATACTGTGTACCCCAGGGGACTTGTTTGGGGTCATTTATAGTTGTCACAGTGGGGGAGTTGCTACTGACATCTAGTGGGTCAAGAACAGCGATGCTGCTGAACCTCCTTCAGTGCACAGGAGAGCCTCCTCCAGCAAAGAATGATCCAGCCCCTAATGTCAGTAGTGCCAGCTGGAGGCTTGCAGGGCTGGTGTAATATCCATCCCTAGAAATGCACTTGCTGTGCCAAAGAGCCTGCGGTTTTGAAATACTGTAGCCATTGTCATATTGCCTAAGGCTGATCTCAAACTGGGGAACATGCTGTGGCATGGGACAGTGTTTCGTCCTTTGTGTAGCCATGTGCCACCACTAAGATGTTTGTTAGAGAGTGTGTTAGTCCTCCATCGGTGTGACCAAATACTGAGATTAAAAAAAAAACTTGAAAGGTTTTTTATCTTATCGTCTATGTATATAGGGGGGAGTGGGGAAGTACTGGGATGGTCGAGCACCCCTGAATGCTGTACCACTGAGCTGCACCCCAGCCTCCATCGGCTGGGGAAGTCAAGGAAGGCTTCATGGAGGAGTTGACCTGTAGCTAGGATAACATTCTGCTCACCGTTGTCACTGAGGAGTGCTTCAGCTCCCATCACGTAAAGTCCATCCCTCCTGGAGGATCTTGGGAGAGGACAACTTGCACACGGCCACAGGTTCTCCTCCCTGGACTGACGCTCCGTCCGGTTGCCATCCCCTCTGTCTGCATGCCATTTCTCAGGATGTGGCAGGCACAACAAGAATTGTGGAGTTTGGGCTGAACACCAACACCACAGAGAGGGACACAGTCACCCCCAACCCCCATTGTACAGCTGCAAAGCCTGAGGCAGGGGAGGACAAGGGACTCGCTGCTGGGATCTCCTGCTCACCATGTTGGTCTGCTAGGGCAGGAAAGAAGGAAGGCAGGGCCCACGTGGCTCAGAGTGGCTCAGGTCAAGCCACCAAGGACGTGGGGGAGTCGAGTGCTCATGGCCTAGTCCCAGGCCAAGAGCGAGAGGTCAGGACAAACGGGGAGCCCAATTTGTAACTGGGCTCTGGCTCAGGACAGTGGGGTTGACTTCCTGAGGATCTTGGGTCTCATGCTATTAAAAGAGAAAAACAGAACCATACTTTTCTCTGAGGCTACCTCAAAGAAGTCATTTTCGAGCTGGGCGTGGTGGCACACACCTGTAATCCCAGCGGCTCTGGAGGCTGAGGTAGGAGGATCTCAAGTTCAAAGCCAGCCTCAGCAATGCCGTGGCACTAAACAACTCAGTGAGACCCTGTCTCTAAATAAAATACAAAATAGGGCCTGGGGATGTGGCTCAAGCGGTAGCGCGCTCGCCTGGCATGCGTGCGGCCCGGGTTCGATCCTCAGCACCACATACAAACAAAGATGTTGTGTCCGCCGATAACTAAAAAATAAATATTAAACCTCTCTCTCTCTCTCCCTCTCTCTCTCACTCTCTCTTTAAAAATAAAGTAAAATTAAATAAAATACAAAATAGGGCTGGGGATGTGGCTCAGTGGTGGAGTACCCTCAATTCAAGCCCTGGTACCACCCCCCCAAAAAAGGAACACAGTTTCTAATACAAAGCAATGTCCACCTTTAATAGGTATTGTATTGGGGGTTGGGTGCAAGGACCTGGGGAGCCTGCAAGTGCTTAGAACTCATCCTTGGGATCCTCTTGGACCCGCCTACGGACCTTCAAGGGTGCAGGGGTGGTCAGCTGTTGGGTGGAGGCTGGGCCCAGGTTCACCCAGCCTGGCCCGCTGGGCAATAGGTGGCTCTCGTTGAGCCTGACGACACGGTAGTTCTCATAGTGGACGTTGTGGGTGATGTCCTTCAGGTCTTGGAGGTGGGAGCTGGGTGGTGAGAGGCAGGTCAGCCCTGACCACGGTGGCCCCGCGACCCCTTCCCGGCCTCCCAGGCCTCACCGGATGAGCAGATCTCTCAGGAGAGGAAACTCACAGTGCGCCATATTCTCCACTGCAAGACACGGGCCTGAACGTGGCTCCAGCGAGCACTGAGCGAGCCCCACCGTGTGCCGAGGCCCTGTGCCCCTCCCCGGGCCCGGCTTGCCCCTCTGCCCCTCCCTCGGTGCTCTCAGTCAGCCATTTGTTCATCCGCTGTCTGTCCTGGGGCCTGGGGCAGTGGCCACTACGGCTAGCTGCTGAGCCAGGGAGTGAGCCCACCTTCACTGCATCAGATTTCGCCCATGGTACCACCCATGGCGGACATGCATTTCTAACGACAACATGGTAGCTCCTGCTACCCAGCCTGGCCCTTGGCAGGGCCCTTTGGCTCCCTCAGCTAATGCCCCCCCCCCCGCCCCCAGTGTCTCTCCCTCCGTAATCGCCTTGTCAGCTGTGTGGGGACTTGCACCCTGTCCGTCCTGGTATTCCCGCGATGCCTATTTGACTAGAGGAAACCGAGGCCAAGTCAGACAGCTCGCCTGGGCCTCCCGCTCAGTGTGTGTGCTGCTGTCTGTGGACTTCGCCGCCCTGGCCGGGCTCTGGTTCCCGCCCCCTCCTCAGTGCATCTCCTGGGTCCCCGCACTGACCTTCCACGATGCCCCACTTGGTCTTCCGGCCCAGCACGCACCTCCCGTTTACCATGTGCTCTCGGTCTGCACCGACCACAGCGAAAGGGATCCGCTCCTAGGGGAGGGGAGGAGGAGGCACCTGGGAGGAGGCTGGGGCACTGTCCTCTGTGGGAGGGAGCACGGTGTTCGGGGCGTCCAAGTTAGAGAGTCTAACCCGTGCCTGCTCTGCCTCAGCTGTACGTGAGGGCGCCAGCAGGACGGTCGGAGGCCTCTGGACGTTCGCAAAGCATTTAGCGTAGTTCAAGGTTGGCAGAGTAGCCTTGGAAACTGTCTGGTTAATAACCACAGTAATAATATAATCTCGGGGCCAGGGGTGCAGCCCAGCAGCAGAACCATGCTAGGCATGTGCCAGGGTTCCATCCCCAGCACTACAAAAAAAAAAAAAAAGAAATAAAAGGGGTTGGGGATACAGCTCAGTTGGTAGAGTGCACAAGGCCCTGGGTTCTATCCCCAGCACCAAAAAAATAAATAAATAAATAACATGTGATCTATAAACATATATCACATTGCACATATACCATACATATTCTGAATTCCATGTGTATTCCTTATATGCGTAAGTATGCAATCCTGCCGACATTGAACCTCCAACCTGTGAAACGAAACGGTAATCTCCGCCTGGGGTCATCATGAGGATTAAAACAGACAGGTGTGCACAGGGTGGTCATGAAGCAAGTTAGGCTTCCTCAGCTTTATTCTGGCCTCCTTCTAGCCACGGGATCCCGTTTGGGACATGTCCACTTACCCTTCTTAGTTTCCATCCTGTGTGAGGCAACTTGAGGCCCTCACTAGAGGCCATGCTGATATGGTCACCCTCTTTTGGACTTCTACCCTCTAGGACTGTGATCTAAATAAATCTCATACCTTATAAATTGTCCAGTCTCAGGTGTTGTATTACAGCAAATGAAAACTGACTAAGACACCATCCCAATTGGTGTGGTCTTTCCCTGTGGTTTTGAGATTTGGATTTCCCTAATGACTGATGATGTTAGGCACCTTTGTGTGTGTTTCTTAGACATTTGTATATCTTTGTGTTTGTACACGTTTTTGGAGGGTGAACCTAGGGCCTTACACAAGCCCTTTGCCACTGAGCTACAGCCCCAGTCCTTTTTATTTTTTATTTTGAGACAGAGTTTTATTAAGTTGCACAGGATGACCTTAAACTTTTCATCCTCCTGCCTCATCTTCTCAATCAGCTAGGGTTACAGGCATTTACCACTACACCCGGCTTTTATGTATTCTTTTTTTTTTTTTTTTGGTGGTGCTGGGGATTGAACCCAGGGCCTTGTGCGTGCAAGGCAAGCACTCCACCAACTGAATTATGGCCCCAGACCCCTTTATATATTCTTGGGGAAATGTCTACTCAGATCTTTGGCCTGCTCTTTTATTTGAGTGCTGGGAGTTGAGCCCAAGTACTCTAACACCAAGTCACACCCCCAGGCTGTCAGTCCGGGCAATCACGGGCACCACACCCCCAGTCCTTGCCCTTTAGGCTTCTGTTGTTGAGTTGTGAGAGTTCTTAGGATACAAGCCCCTTTTTAGAGATGTGACTTGCCAACATTTCTTGCTTTCCTGTGGATTGTCTGATGTGAGCCATTTCTTGCTCCCTTGAGTTTGTAGATGGATGCAGTTTTGTACCTGCTAGAAGTACACGTGCATTTCCCTGAGTTGCGGAGAGAGAGCCCAGTTCCACCAACGTTCTGCCCCCTGCAGCTTCTTACCCGAATCTTGCTGTTGAGGATCCTGTCATTGATGTCCTCGTCGAAGCATTTCTGTGGGTACACATCAATGCAGTGATTTCTCAGGTCTTCCTGGATCTGCCAACCAAACACAGGCGATGTCAGCCCATCCTGCCCAACCTGCTCTCTGCCACACCGATCCCAGCCCTGCCTTGAGCACCCAGATCACCCTACTCCTGAAGGCCTCTCGCTCCTCAATGGTCAGGCTGTCAGCCCGGGCGATCACGGGCACCACATTCACAGTCCGGCACAGTCTCTGCAGGAACTCGATGTCCAGGGGCCGCAGGCTGCCCAGGCAGGGCAGTGACAGTGGTGGCAGGGATAGGCAATAGTGAGAGGCCACCCAGCCCCAAGCCTACACTGGGCTCCTCCTCCTCGTGGCTGCCCTAGGTGGGGGGCCCTCCCTGGCTGGGCCAGCCACCTCACCAGTGACCAGTGGGCGGCACGAAGTACACGCAGCAGTGCACCCGGGTGTCGGGGATGTGGCGCTGCCGGGTGATGAGGATCTCCTCCTGCAGGTACCGTTCGTACTGCTCGTTGATGTAGCCCAGAATCGGGTCCCAGCTGGGCAGAGAAGCCCCCTCAGAACAGACCCCCAGAGCCCGCCTGCCTCCCTGGCCCCCAAGGGTGGCTCAGTCCCCTTATGGCCCTTTGTCAGCCCTTTGCATCATGGGAGACAGACAGACCCCGGCCATTCTCCCCTGAAGCCTTGGCTGATAGCACCTACTTTGCAGGGAAGGGAATCCACACGAGAAAGCTGGCTGCTGTTGTCTGAGCCACCCCTGACTTTTTTTTTTTTTTTTTTTTTTTTTTTTTGGTATCAGGGATGGAACCCAGGGGTGTTTTACACTGAGCCACTTCCCGGCCCTTTTTATTTATTTATTTATTTTTTGGAGACAGAATCTCACTGAGCTGCTTTGGGCCTAGCTAAGTAGCTGAGGCTGGCCTTGAACTTGTGATCCTCCTGCCTCAGCCTCCCGAGCCGCTGGGATCACAGCCTGTGCCATCACAGGCTTCAATTTTAGATGGCATGGCCAGGCCTCTCTGGAGCTGGGGTGTCTCCCAGGGGTCAGAGGACCGGGGTGGGAGCTAGTGGCCCACTCGGGGACCCACCACTTGTCGTTGTTGATCTGGTCCCCGAAGCCGGGCGTGTCGGTCACGGTGAGCTTCAGCTTCACGCCCTTCTCCTCGATGACTGTGGGGAGAGCAGAGGGGAGGAATCGGACCCAGCGGGCGGGGGCGGGCCGGGGCTCACTCACCGTGGGTCACCGAGTGCAGCTGCAACGTCTGCGGCATGGGCGTCCCCAGGCCCGGCAGGCTCGACTTCCACACCTTGGACTTGAACAGGGTGTTCACCATGGTGGACTTGCCCAGCCCGCTCTGCCCTGGGAGTGACCAGAGGACAGCAGTCAGGGGCGGGCACGCCTCAGGCAGCCTCTCCCGCTCCTGACCCCGTGGGATGTTTCAGAAAGCAGACTGTTTTCTGGGCAGAGTGTCAACGCAGTCAAGTACCCACGGTCACAAGCGTCCAGCTCAACATTTTCCTCCCCTTTCTTATTGAGGTAAAATTGACGTGGCAAAAATAACCGTTATCATTTTCAAGTGCACCGTGAAGTGGCAGTACTCAAGAGGCACAGGCAGAGGACTCCAGTTCAAGGCCAGCCTCGGCAACTCAGTGAGACTCTGTCTCAAGATGAAACAATTTTTTGCTTTTTTGGTACCAGGGATTGAACTCGGGGGCACTCAACCGCTGCTGAGCCACATCCCCAGCTCTTTTTTGTATTTTACTTAGAGACAGGGACTCACTGAGTTGCTAGCGCCTCACCATTGCTGAGGCTGACTTTGAACTCACGATCCTCTTGGCTCAGCCTTCCAAGCCACTGGGATGAGGGCCTGCACCACTGCACCTGGCAGGATAAAATATTTATTTATTTATTTATTTTGTGGTGCTGGGATTGAACCCAGGGCCTTGTGCGTGCCAGGCAAGCACTCTACCAACTGAGCTAGGTCCCCAGCCCAGGATAAAATAATTTTTTGAAAAGGGCTGGGCCAGGGGGCTGGGAATACAGCTCGGTTGGTGGAGTGCCTGCCTGGCACGCACAAGGCCCTGGGTTTGATCCCCAGCACCACCAAAAAAAAAAAAAAGGCTGGGCATGTAGCTCAGTTGTAGAGTAGCCCTGTTGTACCAAAAGTAAAATAAAAGCGGCATTAAATCCCCTCCCAGTATCAGGTAACCACCACCTCTCCTTAGTTCCAGAACACTGTCATCACCCCAAAAAGGAAGGCTGCAACTGTGAAGCAATTGCTCCCTGTTTCCTCCTCTCCCAGCCCCTGACCCCCCTTGTCTGCTTTCTGTCCCTGTGGATTTACTTGTTCTGGATGTTTCATGTAAACGGAATCATACAATATCTGGCCTTTGGTGTTCGGTTGCTTTTCCTTAGAATAATGTTCGGTCATACTGTAGCCCATGTCCATGCTTCACTCTTTTTCATGTCTGAATAATATTCCACTGTATGAATAAGCCAAGTTTTGCTTGCTCAGCCACCCACTGATGGGCATTTCACCCAGTTTTTACAAATGAAACCCAGCCACATCAGCATCCATGACATCGAATCAAGATTGCACTGGGGTCCCAAGTCCAGGAGTCTGACCCTCCCCACAGACCCTCCTTGCCTCTTGGTGGGTGATTTTTGTCTGTAACAACAGTTTCCCAGATTTTCCACTGTAGCACTCCCATGAGGTGCCATGGCCAGGCTCCCTGCCGAACAGGGACCCTGAGACTGGGGGATGAGGCGACACTCCCAGGCCCACAGGCCTTGTCCTTGTCCCTCGTCCTGCTGTCTGTGAGCCCCTCACTCACCCACCACCATGATGTTGAACTCAAACCCCATCTTCATGGCCTTGATCTTCAGCTGGTCCAGCACAGCCTCGATGCCCACGGAGTCAGAGGCCTCGCAGGGCGGCGTCCTGGGGCTCGAGGGTCGCGATGAGCACGGGGAGAAGGATCGCCTCAGGGGATCCATGGGGCCAAGGCACAGAGATGCCGATGGCATCTGTCATCGGTGCGGAGGGAGAAGCCGCCTGTTGCTGGGCTTTCTCGTTTCTGAACACCGACGCCACATTCTGTGCCCCCTGCTCTGCCCGAGGCCCACCGTCCATGGCTGGGGAGACTTGAACCCCCACCCAGAGGCTCCAGCCCAGAGGCCTGCCCTTCCTACCCCCAGCACAGGTGACTCTGGGTCTAGGGGCTCTGCGCTCAGGCAGGCCAAAGCCCAGGGGTACATTGTGGCTAGATGGGGTCCAGGAAGGGGCCACAGGAAGTGGGGGATGCAGCAAAGGGCTCCGCCCAGCAGGGACCTCAGAAGGGGGCTCTTGGAGGAGGTGCCCCACTCTCCCCTGGGGGACACATAAGCAGAGTGAGCAGAGCTGGAGAGCAAGAGAGACACTTGAGAGCAAAGGGGACACAGACACAGAGGGACTGACCAAAGCCCGGGCTGCGAGGGCCAGGGAAGACGGCCTTGGAGAGAGGACAGTGGCCAGCCCAGCAGAGGAGCAAGAGAAAGTATCAGCCTCTGGTGGCGCCTGGCAGAGTCCCTGTGGGAGCCACCGGGGTCCTGGTGCACGTGGTGGGGGAGGGGAGGGTGGCAGTTGACCACAGAATCCAAGCTCAAGCCTCCGCCCTGCGACCCCCACCTGCAGCAGGAGAGGCCAAGGAAGCGGCCGTCCTCCTGGCCCTACCCTGCCATGCCTGGACCCTGGCCAAAGCCCACTACCACCCCTATGTGCGCCGAGGTCCCCAAGGTCACCAGCTGGGCTTGTTTCCCAAGTTCATGCCCTTAACCACTCTGCTGGGGAAGCACACCCAGATCCCCAACAGAACATCCATGCATTTTCTTTTCCTTTTGGACTGGGGATTGAAACCAGGTGCCTCACTGTTGAGCCACGTCCCCAGCCCTCTATGCAGCTCTTTGAGGCAGGATCTCCCTAAGTTGCTTAGGGACTCATCGCTAAATTGCTGATGTTGGCCTCGAACTTGTGGGCCTCCTCCTCAGCCTCCTGAGCCGCTGGGATTACCACACCTGGCTGGTGTATCTTCTTTGGTCCATCAATTGTTGTCACCATCATGTTTTTAATGGCATCACCGAAAAACCAAGAGATCTGGCTGGGGACATAGCTCAGTTGGTGGAGAGCTTCCCGGCATGCACAAGGCCTGGGTTCAATCCCCAGCACCACACACACAAACCCCAAGAGATCAACCTAGAAAAGGGCACTTACCCTGCTCCTGGCATTGCCCTGGGGACCCTGGGAGCCCCGGGCTGCGGCTGGAGTATCACCCCTGATTCACAGATAAGGGGGGTCACGCTGGGTGTGGTGGCGCACACCTGTAATCCCAGTGGCTCGGGAGGCTGTCGGAGGATTGTGAATTAAAAGCCAGCCTCAGCAATTCAGCGAGGCCCACAGTAACTCAGTGAGACCCTGTCTCTAAATAAAATACAACAAAGGGCTGGGCATGTGGCTCAGTGGCTAAGTGCCCCTGGATTCACTCCCCAGTACCAAAAAAAAAAAAAAAAAAAAAAAAAAAGAGAGAGAGAGAGAGAGAGAGAGGGGTCACACATAATTGAGGAAGTGGCTGGGCTGGGACTGAAGGCAGCCACTCGACTGAGTCCTCCTGCTTGTCCTCCCCCCTCTTGCTCATGGAAATGTCTGGATTTCCATGTGCATCTTAGAGATGAGAACCCTGGCCAGTCGTGCCCTCTTCAGGCAGATCATGTGTTACACCAAACCTCTAGAGACCGAGGGATCTCTGACATCAAAGGGTTTACTGAGTAATTACAGGTGCTAGGCAGACAAGGCGCAGGTCCTGGGGCAGGTTCCAGAGACTGCCAGCATCCCTCTACATGGTGGGTGGAAAAGGTCCCCAGACCTGAGTGGAGGGACTCTTCAAGGTGGTGGGAGGGCCGGGCAAAAGCAGGCGGGGCTCTGAGAGAGGAGGGGCATCTATGCTCCTGGATCAGTGGAGGTCATCAGCAGAGGTCAACAGCCCAGGAAGTTTATGAGTTGACACCTAAAAGAGGGTGTGAGGGCCCACAGCTGGCTGTGGTGGACTGAAGCCAAGGTGTCCACCCTCTTGCTCCACGGTGCTGATGGAGTCTACCTCTGAGCCCCACCCCACCTGGGACTTCTCCCACCAGGGTCCAGCCTCCCTGCCTCGCTCAAGCTGCCATGTTCTTTCTTTCCTGCTTCCTGGCAGCTGACTTTGGAAGCCCCCAGCAATCCTCTGACCCCGGCGCTGGCAGACTCTCTGTAAAGGGGCAGACAGTCCTTATTTGGGGCTTTGCTGGTCTCAGGTGTCCGTTGCAAGGACTGCTCAGCTCTTCCCACCGCAGGCGGCTTGGAGGGGGCCGCATGTTGCGTGTGCAAGGCTGCAGCCTGGGCTCCTGCTCTACCCCTTGGACTTGCCCCAGCACTGTCCTCCGTGTCCACTCCGTTCCCTGGCCTCCACTTCCTTGTGCTCACCTCCAAGCTCACACCACAGGCTTGGAGGACAGAAACAGGAAGACCAGGCCAAGCCTGCCTGGGCCAGGGTCCTCTCAGCAGGAAGTCTGGAGGCCCCTCTGCAGGGCTCCTGAAGGAGTGGGTGGGGTGGTCTCCCAAAGCAGAGCAAGTGGGGACTTTGCTAGGGTTAGGGTTAGGGTTAGTTGCTAGCAGAGACCAGATGGATCCAGTCACCTGTGGACTGAGTCTGGGGATGTCCCCTAAAGAAATGAGCCTCTGGGCAGAGTGTTCCTGGGCAGCCGGCCTTCTCCAGGACTCTCTCACCCCTGTGCATGAAGAGTAATTCGGAAGTCGGGAGGGAAATGTCCTGGTGGTCAAGGACAAGGACTGTGAGGTGCTGGCGTAGTCCAAGCCTTCCAGCAAACACGCCGTGGACAGTGTGCTGACCTCAGGAAGTGCCACGAGGGTTGGATGAGCTTAGCCGTGTGGAGCCTGCACAGGAGCCCACAGAAGCTGCAAGTGGGAGGTGATCCCACACAGCCATTTAGTACCCGTCCTCATGTTGAGAATGCTTCTGCAAATCCTGGTAACCCGCAGAGGTGGACCTGTTAATGCACTCATCTTAGAGATGAGGAAGTAGGTATAGAAGGGTCAGGGAACATGCCCAAGCATGAATGTTGGTGATTTTCTTCTTTTTTTTTTGGCACCAGGGATAAAACCTAGGATTGCTTTATCACCGAGCTACATCTCCAACCCTTTTAATTTTTGAGACAGGGTCTCCTTAAATTGCTGAGGCTGGCCTTGAACTTGTGATCCTCCTGCTTCAGTCTCCCCAGTCTCTCAGGATTACAGATACACAATACCAAACCCGGTTTAATTTTTTTCTTCTTTCCTGCTAAACATTAAGAACCACAAGAACAAGAACTAGTGTCCACCTGGTTTTTAGCCCTGCCTCTGGTCCCCAGTGGCCAAGGAAAGCAGGGAGGAGTGAGGGCTACTTCTGCTGGGGAGGGTCATAGGTGTGAAGGTCAGGGGCGGGGCCCTAGGGAAAGACCTCATCTGAGAGCATAACCACTTCCTTGTGTAAGATCAGGCTGGCTAGACGGGCAGCGACCAAAGGAGGCAGATTTAAAAAGGCCCCCGAAGGAGGCTCTATTGAGATATCACTCCCAGGTGGAACTCATCAGACCCACAGAGTGGACAGGAGAAGGGTCTGAGGAGAAACCCCGTGGAAGCTCGACCGGACTGGACTTTTATGGGGCTTACAGCAGGAAGGGAAGGGCTTGGGACGGGAAAAAGTGTTTTTAGAGTCTCTTGTCCTGCTGGAGCTGGTCAGGGGAGCTGGCTGAACTCCAGGATTGGCCAGGGGGTCCTGCTGATTGACAGGCGTTTCTATCAGGCGCCTGATTGATGTTTCTTTCCTGCGTGGGCTGCTTTGTTCTAAGTCACCACTACAGACCCGACACCTTGCAAGGGTTATTTTTAAGAATGAAAGATGTAGTGTGAGGCCAGCCACATCACCCCAGCTGCCCAGAGAAGGGAGTGGACCCTGGCCAAGCTCCTGACCCCCTCCCTCTGCCTGTGCTCTCTTCTTCCTCTGGCTCTCTGTCCCCTCTATCCACCAAATCAAAGGGCACTGAGTGCCCACCTGTTCCAGGTTGCTTGTCTGGTATGTTGAGAAAAGGTAAAAATAAGATCTTGCGAAAGAAGGAGCGAGCAGCTTGGAGGCCAGCTGGGGCCTCGGGCCCCTGTCCCCAGGGTCTGGCAGCCCCGGCTGGCCCTGGGGAGGGCGGGGCTGGTTGCCATGGCCTCAGGTGGTGTGGATCCGGAAGCAGGAAGCAGGAAACAGTCTGTGCTCTCAAGGCTGGAACTGCCTGGCCAGGGGAGCAAGGCTTCCTGGAGGCAGGTGGCACCTGGGGGCAGCCCTGGGGGGAAGAGGGAGCAGGACAGGGCTGCAGGGGGCTGTCTGGGCTGGAAGGGTGGGGCCAGAAGAGGAGTGGGAGGCTCGGGGGCTGAGGCAGGGCCGGCTGAGGGACAGGTGGCGAGAGCTGGGCAGTGGCCCTGGCCGGGGACAGGGGGAGCAGAGAGGCCGGGCCACGGAGGCCTGAGCTGGCCCAGGGTTCTAAGGTCACCCTCTGGGGGCTGGAACAGCTGGTTCCTGCTGACATGGGCCTGTCTGCGGACGAGCTGAGGCAGGAGCTGGAGGTCACAGCCCAGGAAGTGCTGGGGAGACTGAAGAGCCGCCACCTGTTCCAGTCCGAGTGGGACACCGCTGCCTTTGTGGTCTTCCTCATCTTCGTGGGTGAGTGTGGCCGGTGCCCTTGGACCCTAAAGGCCCATCCCAGGGCCAGGCCGGAGCCCATATCTGCACACCCATCCTGCTCCAGGCACCGTGCTGTTCCTGCTGCTGCTGGTCACTGCCCACTGCTGCTGCCACTGCTGCTGCACCTCCCCCAGGAAGGTGAAGGTGAGCCCAGGGGGGGCAGCCCGAGTGGGGCAATATTTGTAGCTCTCCTCCTCCTAGGTGGTCCCATTTCCCAGGACTGATCCAGGAAGGCAGCCTGGATCTGTGCCTGCACCAGGGCTGGGCAGGGCCTGGAGGGGCGGCTGGGAACCCAGGGATGCCCACAGCACCCCTCTGCCTTACAGGAGAGACCTCAGGGAGTGGACAACTTGGCCCTGGAACCTTAATGCCTCTCCCTTGGTTTGTGTCCTGCTGGTGATAGTAACAAAGCTTATGTCTGCCCAGAGCGTGTGTCTTGATTGTTCCTAGCCCTGCTGCCTTGGGATGCCCGAGCGTTCCTCCAGGTCATCCAGTTCATGGTCTCTGACAGGGGGCCTCAGCTCCCAAGCAGAGCTCATCCCCTTCCCACTTGGCTCATGGACAACCAGGGGACGGACCACGTGTCCCCAGATGGGTGTGGCGAATGGGGTGGGAACCCCTGACCACCAGAACCCCAGCTGGCCCCACGCAGACAGAGACCAGGGCTGCAGGCAGCCTGATGATCTTTATTTTGTGGAGGCTGCCCACAGGGCAGAGCGAAGTCAGGGCACTAAGCACATTCCCCAAGCAGCTTCCACCTGCTGAGCCTCCTTCCTTCCTGCCATCCTCTGCCAAATGGGCTGGGCTGCCTCTCATCAACCGGAGGAAGCTGCAGCCCTGGGCCTGGGCTGCGGACACCCCTGGGCCATCTTCCCAGCCCTGCTGCCAGAGTTCATCCCAGCGTGCAAAGGCGGGGGCGAGGGGGAGAAACAGCACGAGGTGCCCGCTCCGGGGGCACCACAGAGGAGTGTGTATGGGGAGGGCCTCCACTGGGCAGGAGCCACCCTCTCGGGGGACAGGCTCCTAGGGCGGCCTGCTCAGAAGGGTCTGTAGCTCCAGTAGCTGGAGAACACGGAGATCTGCAGAGGGAGTGTGTAGTCAGTGGGTGCTGGGGCTCCCCTCAGCTCCAGCCCCCTGCTGCAACCTCCACGACCAGGTGAGAGTCAGGTCACCTGAGGGCACAGTGTGAAGTGAGGGCCCAGCAGCACTGTGGCCCAGCTGCCTGGTGTGTGGGAACAGTGGGCCACTTAGGAGGTGTGCCACATGCCCTCGGGATGCTCTCTCCCCCAAAAGAAGGGGCTCTGCCCTGCTCCTCTTGCCCCGCAGCACCCCACACACCTTGTCCTTGAGCTGCTGGCAGAGCTGCAGGGAGACGGTGAAGTACACCAGGGCGTCGTTGAGCCAGGGGACCACACACTCCACCTTGTGTACGTGGCTCACCTCCAGGCGCTGGGTGCCCCACTCGCTGGAGAGGAGGTGCGGTTCCTGAGGGCTGGCCAGCCCCCGGCAGAGGGGTGGCAAGGGGATGCCCCAGGACCCCTCTCCCAGTACTTACAACATGGCCCCAGGGCTATGGAGCACGGAGCCTCCAGCTGGGCGGAAATTCTAGGCAGAAACACAGGACCTGTGAGGCCGAGGCGAGGCCCCAGGGCTGGCGCTCTGGAGGCAAGGTCTGCTCACCTTGGTGGAGTTGGGCTGCAGGGCGTGCAGCTGGTACACTGTGAGGCACAGCTTGTTGAGGTTGATGTAGACGTTGACCAGCAAGTCCGACGGCAGGCTGGGGGCAAACATCCTCTGGGGAAGAAGGGGGGTGAGGCCCCTCCCACCCAGGCTGCACCCCTGTGGGGTGGGTATAGTTCCTGATGCCTTGTAGGCACCCAGCACCCAGCCCAAACCCACACCTGGGACCAGGGTTTCCAGACCTTCCCAGGTGCCCTGGGATCCTCCTGTGCTGATGGGTTTGGAGCCATGGCCCAGAGCAGAGCAACACATGGGGGGAGGACATAGGGTGGCAGTCACAACTGTGTTCCCATAAACCACAGACACACAATTCAGACCCCTGCAATTTGGGGTTGGCACTTGTGTCCTTTCCAGGGGACAAGCTGGACCTGTCTGTGGGACCCCTCTCTTGGTGTGGGGGCTGCCCGAGGCACTGACCGTGAGGCCGCTGGCGGCGATCTCAGGCAGGGTGAGGGTGGCAGGGGTCGTGAGCCTGTTGCGGGCTCGGGTCAGCTGCAGCATCACAGCATCCATGAGCTGGGGAAGGTGGCCACAGCTGCTGTGAGGGCCACTGGTCTGGTCCCCACCCTCCCTAACAGCACCAGGGAGCAACAGTCGTAGCCCTGCTCCTCCTAGGTGGTCCCAGTGCCCAGGAGCAGGGCTGGGGACAGAACCCCGCGTGGACAGCTGCCACTCAGAATCTGCTGTGTGGGGATCTTGGGCACCGGTCCATGGGAGGTAGGGCACAGGCTTTATGGATGGGGCATAGGCAAAAAGGAGCTGAGAAGAGGAGTTGCTAATCCCACTTGGATGCAAGAGGCCAGTGAAGGCTTCCTGGAGGAGGCTCAGTTGAGATCTTGAGTTTTCCCAGGTGAGGAAACTAACCCTCCAAAGGGGTAAGCCAGGTCATACTGTTGGTGAACAGTAGAGGCACTGTGAGCCCTTTCTTCCCTTGCCAGGGAGCAAAGCCCTGGCCAGGTCAAGAGCCCCACCTTCCATGTCTTCTAATGTTCATGGAGCCTGTTGGTCATGGAGGTTCAGAAAGGGTGGATGAACCACCCAAAGACACACAGCAAGTCAGAGGCAGAGCTAAAGCATTCAAGTCAGCTCTTCCCACAAGTAAATCTCTTGCTTTGTCTTTGTCATTAATTAAAAGTTTAACTCTGGGTCCCAGAGAGTGAGCCACTACGTGGTAGCTAGATAAGTGAACACTGAGAGGGGAAGGATCATCTTCGGTTACACCTGAGGATATGGGCCAAGGTCCACAGGCACAGGGTTCCCTGAGAGCCCGGGGGCCAATGCTCTCTAGGGGCCTCCGCTAGATCAGGGCAGCTCACCTTGAGGACTTCAGCGCCTGTCTTGAACTGGTAGTTCTCATCCCGGTTGGCGAGGAGGTAAATAGCTTGGCTCACGTGGTTCCTCGCATCCTGGATCTGAGAAGAGCATCCATGAGAGGTCATGGGGTGGGTGTCATCAGCTTCAGAGCAGCTGCATCTCTGGGAGAGGCTGGGCCAGCACATGGTGGGGACCTGACCTCCCAGGAGACAGCATCCATCTGCTCAGCTGAGTCCTCAAGGGCAAGGCCTGGCCCATGCTGGGCCTGAGGTGGGCCAGGTCTCTGCCCTTGTGTAGCTCACCTTCTAAAGCACAGACAATTGCAGAGGAAGTCCACAAGGGGACAAGGCGGGGGACTCCCAGAAGGGCAAGCACAGCGAGGTGGGATGCAGAGGATGGGGTCAGAGGAGGCCCCTAGAGAGGCAACTCCTGGCTTGAGGACTATGTGATGGGCAAGGCCAAGGGGGAGGGCTCCCGGCAGGAGATATACACACAGGCCAAAGCACTGAGGTGCAGCCCTGCCTCAGAAAAACAGTCCAGGAAAGAGGCTGGGCCCATGGCCTAGTCCCTGATAGGAAGCGTGATCTTGGTCCCAGAGCCATGAGAAGTTCCCGGAGGAGTGAGTGACTAGTTTAGGGGCACCATCAGCTGACCCCACGGCGCCAGAGGGCCCCTAGGCAGGACAGGTTCTTTCTCCCTATGTGGAGCAGGCCCTGGGGCTCAGGCACCGCCCACCCCAGCTCAGCTTCGTTGCTAGGCAACTCCCTCCCAGACTTGCTGTTTCCACAGATCCCCATGGCCAGCCCCAGGGAGGCCCAGCGTGTGGGCCTGCCCTTGCCTGCCCCTGCGGCCTGTGCCCTGGCCAGGCAGGGGCCGGGTCACCTGCTGCAGCTTCCACTGCTTGTCCTCTCTGAAGGCCAAGTGCAGCAGCTGGTTGTTCCGGGGCATCTTCAGATTCACATCCTAATGGGCAAGAATGGAATAAGCAGGGCAAAGGAACATCCTATTTTGGGCCACCCTGTGCCCCGGAGCCAGGGGCAGGAATGGAGTAGCTGGTGGTTCAGGCCCCACAGGGCGAAGGGCCTCTCAACATCTTCACCATGGGGGCTGAAGAGGGAGGCAGAAAACAGGAACTCAGGCCCAGGAGGACTCAGAGAGAAGGAAAAGGGAAAAGAGAGGTTGAGAAAGGGGAAGAACTGTAGGAGAATGTGGCCTTTGTGTGACAGTGGGCAATGGCCTTTGTGTGACAGTGGGCAATGGGGAGCATCTGTCAAGGGCAATAGACTGAAGCCACTGAAGAGAGGGACCTTTCCCCATGGCTTGGTGCCTGGTTCAGGGCGGGGCGTAGACAGGCTCAGATGTTTGGCTGATTCACCTTTGATCCAGGGCCAGCCTAATCCTGCCAAGGCTCACGTTTCATAGGATCCAGACGCCAGGCAGGGCTGGGGGCAAAGTAGTGCCCTTCCCTGAATCCACATGCCAATCCCAGGAGAAGGTGCAGGGGGTACTGTCATTTTACAAACAAGTAAGCCCAGGCCTAAAGAGACCAAGAGTCTTGCCCAGAGTCACACAGATGGCTGGGGGACAGCTGAAGAAATCAGGAGGCCCGCCCCCCCAGCTCTTCCACACCGACAGTAGGGGAGAGGAGAGGGCCCGAGGAACTCACCGCCTGGCTGAGGGCATCTCCTTGCAGAGTCAGCACACCTTTCACCTGGTCTGTGCTACAACACGTGGGGGTCAGCGGGTGGGGGGGTACCCACTGTCCTCCCAACTGTGGAACCCTCCCAGTGGGCCACCCTTTGCTGTTCAGCATTCTCCCTGGCTGTCATACTGTGCATTGGGTACCCAAATTAGCTTGCAGGCATGACCAGAGCCATGACCAGGCCTCCTGCCCCCAGGCACCCCAGGAGTCCCCCCAACTAAAGAACCCCTCCTCCAGGTGTCTACCCACCTCAACTCACCTGCAGCTGCCCAGGATGAAGTTTTCCTGCTTGGCAGGCCCCTCAGTGCCTGAGCCTGGAAGAGTGAAGCGGAGAGAGGCCTCCTGCAGGGGACAAAGAGCATTTGGGTGAAGTCTACCCAAGTCCAGCCAGGATGTCTTCAGAGTGCCCCCAGGCCCCAGGTCATGAGAGGCGGGCATTGTGGGCTGGCTTGACCTGGAGCCTGGGGCTTAGCTGAGGTAGGATGGCCCTACTCAAGGCTCCAGGGCCCCTTCCTGAACACAGCCTGAGTTTCCAGTCCCAAGGGAGCCCAGACTTGCTCAAACCACACTCCTTGAGCACCTACTGTGTGGTCCCTATGGGGAATACAGGACAAAGGGTGGTCCCCCCAGCTGAACTGAGGTGCTGGGGTGTGGGAAGCGAGTGGTGGAACAAGACAGTAGTTAACAGGCAGTTCTGGGTCATACTTCCCAGGCACTGCGCTGGACATTTTTGTGAGATAAATGTCTTATTCATCTTCACAATAGTCCTGTGAAGCCTGTACTGTTATCTCCCTTGGCAGACGAGGAAAGAGAGGCTCAAAGAGGTTGAGTAATTTGGCTGAGATCACACTGCAGGGAAGAACCAGGGATCCTTCAGCTTTCAGATTAAATGTCATTGCTTTCAAAGGAAACCTTCTTCGCCCAAGCCCCGAGGGATAACGCCAGGCGCTTGCTTGTCACCCTCTGCACTTGGCTGCTTGCGTAATCAGGTGCCGACTGCTTGACCCCAAGTTCACTGAGGCGGGGGCCTCGTCAGAGTACCGCCGCGCCCTGTTATCAGCTACGGCACGACTGGCGACAGGGGCCCAGTGGGAGGGGGCAGTCGCCAAGCCTGGCAGGGTCGGGGCGCAGAGGCCGGGGGGCAGGGCCGCAGGTGGATGGGCGGGCGGGCGCCACTTACCTTGAGGATGTCCTGCAGCTGCCTCAGCACGGCGTGCACCTCGGCGTGCAGCAGCCAGCGGAACTCCTCCTCCTGCCGGGACAGCGCGGGGGTCACTGCCTGGCCCGGCCCGCCCCCCGCCGCCCGCCGCCCGCCGCCCGCGCGCCTCACCAGCACCGTTCGCTCCGCCGCGGTCGCTGCCATCGCGGTCGCCATCGCCGCCGCCCAGCGCCGGTCGCAGCGGTCCGCCGTCTGTCCGTGAGCAGCGCCCGCCCCGCCCCTTAGCGTCGATTGGCAGAACGGGCTGAGGCCCCGCCCCCTCACAAGCGATTGGCCGGCGACTACTGTCCCGCCTAATGCGACCTGCGGGGGCCCTGAAACCAGGCCGGCTGCAGCGCAAGCCGGTTGTTCCCTGCTCCAGGTACCTAGCTGACCGCAGCACTGGGGTGGGACGTTTGGCCGCCGGCCCCGCCCCACCTCCGCCTAGGGATTGGCCAGCCAGGCGGCCCGCCCGCGCTCGGCCTCACAATTGGTCCGCTGTGCGCCGCCCCGGCGAGCGCGGAGCCATCCGCAAGCCTGGTCCCTACTGGGCAGGTCCCCAACCCAAGCTCTGGGGCTAGCGTGGCACAGCTGTTACCAAGAAATGTTTTATTTTTTCTTGCAGTAGCTTTGTTAATTGCACAAAATCATATTTTTTTTTTGCCATTTAAACATTATCACACAATCCTATTCTGAAAGACAAATGTTCATTAAAAACAAAGCAAAAATAAAAATTCACAACCTTAATCACCTAGATTTGTCATTTAAAGGAGGCTTAAAGGAAAAAGGGAAGGAGGGCTTTCTTACAAGCTTTTCACAAGTGTCACATTTTCTCCTTAAAAGGGAAGGGTTTCAAAACAGATGAAATAGCTTAAACAGAAATATTCATAAAAAGGAACTATACAGAATTGTCAACAATATTAAGACAACATTGACTAACCGGTTTCATTACAGCATCTTCCCCTACCCCACCCTCTGTGTCCTCCAGGACTAGGACAGGCTGTGTTCAGACAGACGAGTTCAAAATCCCAGTGTGAAAAGAACAACTGTGCGGAACCGCAGGGCGTCTTCTCTGCCCCCACCCCACGTCCTCCATTCTAAAGAGTGGAAAAGGGCCAAGGTTGTGAGGGGGAGAGACCCCACACCAGTGTGGCCACCTTATATTATAGTTACATATACTTCACTATAAATGCTGACCTTGGGCAAATTGTGACTTTGGAAAACCCAAACCATGAGGGAGAAAAAGCTGACATCCTTTGTGTGACTTCTCCTTGTTCTCACTCAACATTCTAAGCCCTTCTGGTCCCCATCCAAGGAGAAATGTCAGGGCCTTGAGGATACCCCAGCTCCACCTGACGGTCAACTAGTCCAGGCTACATTAGACCCAGTTCTCTTCCATCCTAACAGACCCGGGGCCCAGGAAGCACCAAAGACCATGATGCTGGCTGAAACGAAGATACCCATTCCCTATCAAGAGCTGAGCCCAAGAAAAATGCTCATTGTTGGTCAGGCTGGGTCTGGGCCAAAAGACAGGACAGACAGACCTCTGTGGGAGGAAAAGGGGAGGAAGGAGAGTACCTCTAGAGAGGTGGGGCATGCAGGGAACTGTGCAGGGAAGGCTGGGGCAGGTGGGCCGGTTCAGAGTAGCTCTGTAGAGCCAGGTGAAGAGACTGTGGCATAACGGAAACAGGAAGAAGCCACCCCTCCTCTTCACTGTTCACTGGCGCCCTCAGGACCCCCTTCCCAAGGGCTGGAATGCAAATCCAAACACTAAAACAGCCTGGTAAGGAGCAAGCTCCCACTGCAGGGAGGCAAGGACCTCAGGCTGGCAGAGGCTTGCGAGTGATGGTGGCATCTGTGGCGGGTGCTGAGCAGCAGTGAGGGGAGCCTGGCAGCTGTGCTCACCTACAGGCTGGCCTCTTGCTGCTCTTCTTGTGGAGCCAAAGCCTGCTGTGTGGGACTGTCAGTCTCATCTCAGTCCACAAAGGCGTTGACAGAGTTAGCTGCGTGCTGATAGCTTAGACGTGAAAATCCTCCTCAGTGGTCACCTGCAGCCGGAGGGCCCGTGGGAGCCTCCATCAGGAGTCTCTCTGCTGGTTCATCTTGGCCCAGAGCCTTTTCCTGCAGGGGTCCAGCGGGGGACACGTAAGCCTCTCTTCTGGGGAAGCTGTGGGAAGGCTTCCAACTCTCACTGTTGATTCTAGTTCCTCAACTGGAAAGGGTCTGAGATAAGACAAGCTTGGAAGAAGAAAAAAGCCAGGCAGCAGTTTCTGGGCAGTTTCTATCCTGGGGTGAGAGCCAGTGTGTGCACGTGTGTGTGTGTGTGTGTATGTATGTGTACATGAGCACACGTGTGAGAACACATGGCCTCCTAGTCTGGGGCCTGTGTCCAGCACAACAGCTTCCTCACGAGCCAACCCTGCTGACACCCCTCCCTCCCCAGGGCCACAGGGGAGGGTGCTGCTGTGTGCTGTGCTGACGGCAAGTCTCAGAGTCTGTATAAAAGGAAATGGAGACAGGTGGACTGGTCCAGAGCCACATCCTGGGACCCTGGCCCCACATCAGGAAGAGGGGCCAGTGGGAAGACGGGAGGGGCGGGGTGCCAACGCCTTAGTGTATGTAGGCCCGGTACACGGCAGACATGTCGTTGTCAGACTGGTCCAGTGCCTTGGCTCTTTTGTACACCTAGGAAAAAAAGACAGTGGTTCATCTCTGGCCAGAGCTGCCTTAAAGACTGTTCTAATTCCTGCAGGCAGTTCTAGATGTGGCTAAGCAGGCCACAGCTGGGTGCAATTCCTGGCTTGAACTTGGATAAAGTACCTCAGTTTTTCTGATCCTTACCCACTGCTTAATATGGAGAAGGCAACAGTACTGACCTCATGAAGTTATTTTGAAGATTAAATAAGGTATGTAAAGTACTCAGTATTGTTAGTAATTGTGGTATGGTCCCTTGCTGCAGATGACCCTCCAAGGACATCCTGTTATCCTTTGGTTGCTGTCTCTGCATGAAAGACTTGTCCCTCAAAAAGGCTGGCTCCTTGAGGCTGGGGATATAGCTCAGTTGGTACAGTGCTTGCCTCACATGCACAGCACAAAGCCATGGGTTCAATTCCCAGCACCACCAAAAAAAAGGGGGACCTTCCACCTAAGCAGCAGCTGCACCCAGTTGGCCACCTACAGGGCTGGCTGCCAGTCTATCAGAGCCACCACCATGGAGGGCTCACCACAACTCCCAAAGCTACCTTTTCAGATGAAAGAACACTATCACCAGCAGACCTGCACTGTAAAGAATTCTAAAGAAAGTCTTCTAGCTGAGAGTATTTCCTCTCTCTTATTTCAGACCAGAGAAACTCAGTTCTCAATGGAAATGGTAAATACAGGGAGATATAAAAATTATTTTTTCCTTTTTTTGGAATTAAACTCAGGGTCACTTAACCATTGAGCCACATCCCCCCCCCTTTTTTTTTAAATTCTTTTAGTTGTAGATGGACACAATGACTTTATTTTATTTATTTTTATGTGGTGCTGAGGATTGAACCCAGTGCCTTACATGTGCTAGGTGAGCGATCTACCACTGAGCCACAACCCCAAATCTCCCCATCCCTTTTTTATATTTGATTTTGAGACAGGGTCTCACTAAGTTGCTTAGGGCCTCACTAAGTTGCTCAGGCTGGCTTTGAACTCATGATTTTCCTGCCTCAGCCTCCCAAACCACTGGCATTACAGGCGTGCACCACTGCACCTGGCTAGTTTTTCTTAGAATGTGTAAAATACATGTAACTGCTTAAAGCAAAAACTCACAACCCTGACTGATGGGTTTTAAACAAAGGCAGCCAGGCACAGCCCTACCACATGGAATGTGTCTTTGCTCAGGGAAGAGTGGGTAACAACTGGATCTATGGGCTTATGTTTTCATGTGATATGTGAATTGGTATAAGACTAATTCTAAGGAGGCTGTGAAGTGAAGGATATACATTGCAATCCTTAGAACATTCAAAAAAAGCAATGTAAAGAAGCACAACTAAAAGCCAACAGAAGGGCTGAGGATGTGGCTCAGTGACAGAGTGCTTGCAGATCAAGTGGAAAGCCCTGGATTCAATCCAATCCCAGCACTGCAAAGAAGAAAAAAAAAAAAAAAAAAAAAAGGTGGGGTGGGGTGAGGAGGGAAAAGAAGGATCACAAGTTCAAGGCCAGCCTCAGTAACATAGTGAGACCCTGTCTCATATAAAATAAGGGCTAGGGATGGGATGTGGCTTGTGGTTATGCAATCTGTGTTCAATCCCTGACCCCCCCCCCCCAAAAAAAAAAGGCTTCACATCATTATTGAAAGATGAATGTGAAAGACCCTGATGGCATGCTCTCTGATCACAAGAGAAATAAATTAGACATTTAATAACCGTTAGATATCTAGGAAAACCCCAAATATTGAACAAATTTTTTTTTTCCTGAGAGGTTGCCTAAGGAATCCTCCTGCCTCAGCTTCCTAAGTGCTGTGATTATAGTTGCATGCCACCATGCCTCGCTGGGCTAACTTTTCTTTTTTTAAATATTATTTTTCAATTGTTTTTATGTTAAGACAGGTTCTTTGGGGCTGGGTTTGTGGCTCAGTGGTAGGAAGCTTGCCTAGCATGCATGAGGCATTGGGTTCGATCCTTGGCATCACTAAAAATAAGCAAATAAAATAAAGGCATTGTGTCCATCTACAACTAAAAAAAAATTTTTAAAAACAAACAAAAAACAGAGTCATAAACTTGCTCAGACTTGCCTTGAACTTGTGATCCTCTTGCCTCAGTCTCCTGAGTAGCTGAGATTATAGGTGTGTGCTACACATCTGGCTAGACAAACTTTCAAGTAATTCACAGATCAAAGAAGAAATAGCAAGAGAAATTATTGTGGCTCAGAAGGAAATTGGTAGCATTTTTGTTATGGAAAAAAAAAAAAATCTAGCAGGCCATGGTAGCACACAAGTGCAATCATAACAACTTGGGAGGCTGAAGCAGGAGGATCTCAAGTTCAAGGCCAGCTTTGGCAACTTAGTGAGATTGCTGTCTCAAAATAAAAATAAAATGGGCCGGGTGTGGTGGTGCATACCTGTAATCCTAGTGGCTTGGGAGGCTGAGGCAGGAGGATTGCAAGTTTAAAGCCAGCCTCAACAAAAGTGAGGTGCTAAGCAACTCAGTGAGACCCTATCTCTAAATAAAATACAAAATAGGGCTGGGATGTGGCTCAGTAGTCTAGTGCCCCTGAGTTCAATCCCTGGCACCCAAAAACAAAGAAATAAATAAAAAGAGCTTGGAATGTAGATTACCCTTGGTTTCAATCTCTGGTACAGGGGGAACAAAACAAAACAAAACAAAAAAAACCAATAGTCTTCTAAGTTTCCACCTTAAAGGGTAGGAAAAAAGCAAAGATGATCCACATCCTGAACCTAAAGAACTAGAAACTAGACTGTTATTCTGTATGAAAAGCAAGAGAACAGTGCATCTACACATATGTGATTCCTTCCTTTCCCAGCCTAATGAAGTGAGAATAAAATGTGCAAACAAAGAGCAGAGCTAAATAGAGGGACAGAACTAATAAAAGAAAAACAAACTGAAGAATCCTGGGATTTGGACCCCAGTGCTGTCACATTACCTCGTTGGCTGCAGCTGCCATGGGAGTTGGGTGGTTGACGGCATCGCCCAGTGCGATAGCCAAACGGAGATCCTTCTGAATGTATTTCAGGTAGAAATCAGGTTTAAAGTTTCCTTGCAGGATATCTGAGGAGGGAGAGCTACTTAGAAATCCAAGGACGCTCTAAAACAACCACCTGCCCAAGAGACAGAACTCCCAGTCTGTGCCCCAAATCCCATCCATCTTGTCTATGGACTGACTGGAGAAAGAACACCTTTCACATCCAATGAACCCCAGAAGAAGTACTATCCTGGGATAGCTGACTGACCTAATTCCCCAGGCTCTCAAGAGGTCAAAGGTGACTCACTTTGGCACTTCTGGTCCAGGAAGATGCTGGCTAACTGTCCCTGATTGAGGATGTCCAAGAGTGTCTGCTGTGACTGGCCTGTCACTTGGGCCAGGGTCAGCCCCTCAGCGATGGTGGCCATGAAGCTCCCTTGGACCATATTCACGATGAGCATCATCTTGGCTGCATTCCCAACTTCACCTGTCCAGGGCAAAGAGTCAAGTTCATGTTCTAAGACTGCCCTCACCCCTATACTCTGGGGGAGCCTCTTTTACCTGCCCCCTACAGAAGTGGTCCTTCCTCCTTCCAGGTACTGAGTGGGCATGTTAAATGATAACTTCCCCCAGGGTGCCTAGCAGGCAGGCCATGCAGGACACACTGTCTCCAGCGTGCATGGTCCCCCCAAACCTGATGTACACCGACAGGTTGACAGGCACATTACCTAGAAAGAAGGAGGTCTTTCCCATTGCCTGGAAGCAGCTGCTACAGTCCTCATACAACCCCCTGTCTCCAGCTGCCAAAATCACCAGCATCCCATCATTGGACAGCTGCTGATTCCCTGAGACTGGGGCTTCCAGAAAGCGGCCCCCTCTGGACACAATCACCTGTGAGGAAAAGTCACAGCTTCTGAAGGTCTTGCCTTTCATAGGGGTCTCAAGCAGGGAGCATGGATGTCTTGGGGGCCATGGTTTCTCATCAGACTAGCCAGAACTAGAGGTGTGGAAGCACACAGCATTCATGCTGAGGTCCCAAACTGACACCTGTAGAACAATTACTGTAGAGGGTCTGGCAGGATAACCTCCAGATGTCAGGAGTCACAAGGCAATAATGAGAGAGCATACAAAGTCCACATTTACTCTGGATTTCTTTATTCTCTTAAAAAAAAAAATTTGTAGTTGTAGTGGACAAAATACCTTTATTTATTTTTCTTTATGTGGTGCTAAGGATCGAACCCAGTGCCTCACATGTGCTAGGCAAGCACTCTGCCACTGAGCCCCAGGCCCAGCCCTACTCTGGATTTCTGACAAAGACCAGGGAGTAAATCATTCAATGGGGTGGATGAACACACTTCCCCTCTGGACACTACCCATCCCTGACTTCAACCATGTTTAGAACATACATGGGTCCAAAAGTCACTGCTTCCTGCTTGAGCTGAAGACTCAGGTAGAGGGATACTCTAGATAGCTGCTTAAACCAAAAAGGCCAAACTGGCAGCCTGGATTACTTCTCACTGTAGGACTGGCAACCATGGACCGTCCAGCCGGCAGCAATGTCTCATGGCTGTTCAGACCAGCTGAGGCTTTGATGGTGGAGAGTGAAGACAGGCTAGTTCCAAGGTACTGGTGTCTCTTCTTCTCTCTGGCTTTGTAACCAAACTGCTTATACTCGTGCATGGCCAACCTGGGATTTGAGCACCCACTGAAAGGATGATCTAGAACCAGTCTGAATAAGGCTGCTACCTGGGCCAGCTCAGTGACTGTGTCAGCATCCACCGTTGACATGTCCACATAGCACTTCCCAGGGCGGATCCCTTGCAGTACACCACTGGGGCCCAGCACCAGCTGTAGGGACACAAGGGAAAAGCAATAGCCCAAGCTCCCGGCTAGATGCTTAGGAGCCTCTGCAGACCTGAGATTAGGTCTGTTGCTTCTTCTGGATCACTTCCTGATTAGGAGTTAACTACCAGGGTTGAAAAGGAAAGAGATCCTGAATAAAATAATCAAGGGATAGAAAGTATATCCAGTACATTCCCATATATTTGTGACCACTCCCCCCACCATTTAAGACAGAAGACAGAATCTCTTTTTTGAGGTGCTTCTTTGCATTGACTTGGATTAGCCTAGGCATTAGGTTAACAGGATGCCTCTTGCACTTGAACTTTTTTTTTTTTTTTTTTGTGGTGGTACTGGGGATTAGAACCCAGGGCCTTATGCATGCAAGGCAAGCACTCTACCAGTTGAGTTATATCCTCAGCCTATGCACTTTAGCTTTTAACACACAAATTCAGTGATAGCTACACATAGGAAGCTGGCTCCTGGATCAAAGGCACTTAACCACAAGCTTCCAGCTCAAGAGGAATCATTTCAGTTGACTTCAATGATCCCAGTAGTTTTTATTCTTTGTTCTGAATTAAAGGGAGTCTGTATTCAACTTATGCAAGTACCCTTCCCAATGGAAGATAGCTCTTCATGAGAAATTCCACCCCCACATGCAGACACTCACTCATGTGCAAGGGAGAAGGGGAGAAGGCCAGCCAGCTCTCCTGGCTACAACCTGAGATGCTGAGGGGAGGGGGGATCCTTACGTCCTTGGCTGCCTTTGGATCCGACACACAGGCGAAAGTGATGTCACAAGTTGAAACGACTTCCGCGGGGGTTCTTCCTAGGCGGGCCCCCTCCTGGATGAACAAATCACACTGCAAAAGTCACAGATCCTACCGTGAGCAGCAGGCAGTGCACAACAAACATGCCAGCAAGCCAGAGGTGCCTGGCCAGTCCTCCTGGACATCTCCAGAACAAGGAAAGTTAGGCAAGAACCCCTACCACTGAGCCCAGGCTTCACCTTTCAGTTCTGTTTACTTTTTTTGGGGAGGAGTATTATCAAAAAACTATTTATCTTTTTATTTATCTCTTCTTTTCTTTCTTTCTTTTTGTGGTGGTAGGGATTGAACCCAGGGCCTTGTAAATGCTAGGAAAGTACTTTATCAATGAGCCATACTCCCAGCCTTATCTTTTTCTCTTCTTCTTCTTCTTTTTAATATTTTTAGTTGTTGATGGACACAATACCCTAATTTTATTTATTTTTTGTGGTGCTGAGGCTTAAACCCAGTGCCTTACATATGCTAGGCAAGCGGTCTGCCACTGAGCCACAACCCCAGTCCCTTATGATCTTTTTCTTTGGTGATTCTTATTGTTTCTAGGCTCAGAAAGACCCACATTAACTTTTTTTCCTCTGGTTTATTTTTCCTTTAAAAAAATTAATTCAGGGCTGGGGATGTGGCTCAAGCAGTAGCACGCTTGCTTGGCATGCATGCAGCGCTGGGTTCGATCCCCAGCACTACATAAAATGTTGTGTCCACTGAAAACTAAAAAATAAATATTAAAAAATTCTCTCTCTTTAAAAAAAAAAAAAAATTAATTCAGGCCAGGCACTTTGGTGCACAGCTATAATCCTCAGGAGGGTGAGACGGGAGGATTACAAGTTCAACCAGCCTCAGCAACTTAGTGAGAAACAAAACAAAACAAAACAAAACAAAAACCAAAAAAACAAAGGAGTGGGGATGAGACTTGGGTTAAGCCAGGAGAGCTGGCTGGCCTCCTTCCCTTCTCCCTTGCTTCAATACCCAGCACTAAAATCAATCAATCAATCAAGTACTTGATTTGGAACATATTTTAGTAAGTGGTAAGATGTGAGATTAGTATTCTCCCACATTTCTTTTTTTTTGGAGGCAAGGGTGGGGGTACTTGGGACTGAACTCAGGGGCACTCAACCACGAGCCACATCCCCAATCCTATTTTTTGTATTTTATTTAGAGACAGGGTCTCACTGAGTTGTTTAGTGCCTTACTTTTTGCTGAGGCTGGCTTTCAACTCATGATCCTCCCATCTCAGCCTCCTGAGCCACTGGGATTACAGGTGTGCACCACAACACCCAGCAGTATTTTCCCACATTTCTAACCAGTTGTCCTAAATATATTTTTCTGACCAGTCCCTCAATGTGCCTCCGATTCCCAGTATGCTGCCCTTGTCTGAGGCTGCTGAGTCTACCTGCTGACCCTGGGTTTCCACAACAGCCTTTTTAGTAATGAAGCTTTGGGAGGGTCCTTCTTATTGCTCTCCCTTTTCTGAAAATTAAAACTATGATTTTTATTTATTATTCCAGAAGAATCAGAGGATCACCTACATTAAGAGCTTAAAAAAAAAAAATTCCACAGGGATTGCCAACTGTATTAAATAAGGCTTTTTAAAGATGACACTCACTAAGCAATTTGTTACAAGCACCATGTTTAGTACTTTTAGACCACTGCACTGACTCCTGGCCGGTGCTCTCCTCATGGTCACCTCACTGTTGAGGATGCCGGGGTTCAGGGAAGGAGAGTTTAGCAGAAGAAGGAAAGTGCAGCTAGGACCCGAACCTGGGCTTGCCTGACTCCAGTCTAAATTCACAACTGCTTTGCTCTGCTGCCTGTCTGTAAATCTGGAAAGGTCATGTTGATGACACAAGTTTCCAGTCAGGAAGGCAGGATGGCCAGAGGCACTTCTATCAAGGGAAATATGCTCCCTAGACAAAACTGCTGACTCTCCCATGTCCTTGTGACCACATTCGTCTAGACATCCTGGTTCTCCTCGCCTTCAATAGCAGCAGCAGGGGCTAAGAAGAATGTCTGAGCCACAAAGTCTCCAGCCAGCAGGCCTGAGATCTTGCTCCTGACTCAGGTCCCCACAGTATTTCTTAAATTATTAAAAAAGAAGAAGAAAAAGAAGAAGAGAAAAAGATAAGGCTGGGAGTATGGCTCATTGTTAAAAGTACTTTCCTAGCATTTACAAGGCCCTGGGTTCAGGTCCCCACAGTGACTATCCAAGCCCAGCACCTGCAGAGCTGCTACCTGAGAATGGCTTTTGGTGCCCATTTCCCCAGCCACCCTCACCAACCCACAACTCTGCTGTTTTTGAAAAGTGCTTTATTCTGTGAAGTTAATTTTTAACTTGCCTAGAACTTTTTTTTTTTTTTTTAAGTGCTAGGAATCAAACCCACTGCCTTGCACTGCTCTCTCACTGAGCTTCACCCCCAACCCCTAGGAAGTTTTTGTTAATTCAGAGCCATCAGTCAGCTCCACTATCTCCTTGAGTAGTCACACCCCACCTCAGCCCTCACTGCCACTTAATGCTCATGGGGCTGACAGTGTCTTGTTGTGCACACGTAGGCATGTCACAAATACATGCCAACTATACCATGTGCCTCAAGAGGGAGGATTACAAGTTCTTATTTGAGTTTTTCTTCACTCTAAGAAATACAGGGCTTTAGTTTCCTGATACTCAGAATACAGTTCTTTACCTTTTCTTGAATGAGAACTTGATAGGAGCCATGGCCTCTCTCCATTACAAAAGGTACAAATTCACAGATTTAGAATTTCATTTCTGAGCATGTGTGGGTCCCCTGAAGCAAGAGGCCATCAATTTAAGTTCTAAACCTCTATATTTAATATGGTTCAATACAGCAGCCTTAGTTACACAAGGGTATTTAAATTCAAATTACATAAAATTAAAAATTCAATTGTGCTGTTGTACTAGACACATTTCAAGTGTTCTATAGCCGACTGTGGTCAGTGGCTCCTACACTGGATAGCAGACACAGCTATCTCTCTGCCACTGTAGAATGCTCTGCTGCATAGCACTGCTCAAGAGGTCCACACAGCAGAACATGGAGTAGCCACTATAAAGAGCAAAGGAGATCTACCTACCTGCTCTACACGAATGACACAATACAGTACTCACCAACCACAAATGTAATACATACACATAGTACCTGCATATGCATGAAATAATGTCTATAAAAACCTAACAGGAGTCATCCCAGGTAACAGAAGGGAGTAGGGGAAATTACCCTTTGTTTTATATCCATGGGTATTTTTAAACATTTAGCTTTGATAATAACATTCTAAGTTTACCTATCTACATTCCACCTGCTGGACTAAGTGTGGCTTCTCCTACTTTACTCCACACGGAATGCTGAGTAAAGACGACAGGAAAGATATCTATCTTTAGAGTTACCCCATACTCCAAGGCCCCAAAGCCCCACCCTTGATGCTTACTTTCTCTGCAGTCCGGTTCCAGACAGTCACCGTGTGACCCATTTTTAGTAAGTTGGAGACGATGCCACTTCCCATGAGGCCAAGGCCCAAAAATCCTATCCTGAAAGAGACAAGGACTGATCAGTTCTGGGGAGTGGAAGGAATAGGGCGAGGATGTGTCCTTCCTGCAAGCACAATGTTGGGAATGGGACTTCAGGCTGCTAGAAACACTACCAGCAGGTTGACAGGTGTGCTGTGTTCGTTACACTGACTGCTGGTCTACTGAGTCTAAAAGTGTCCCTAAATGCCTGCAGGCATTTCTAAACCCTGGGCTGCAATAAAAGAAGTATGGCTTGGACAGCTTAGGGCAAGGCCTCCAACTGGGCTCCCCTGCTGCTTTGACAGAGGCTCTGAGCTTATAACCACATCACAGTGGGGAAGCAGTTACCTATCTTCAGCCTTCAAACAACTTCCTGCCCAGCCACCTTGAGTCCTAGGCTTTCCAATGCCACTTCAGAGTACATCAGGATCCAGGACAAGTCACAGAGGCAATACATCCAGAGCCAGGCAACTTCTTCAGTCACAGGAAGCAGGATCAGTCCACATCTCCCCTTTCTGACTTTAGTTCTCCCAGGCTCTGGCTTTTAGTCTTACCTATCCTTTCTGTTGTCAGCAGAGGTGAGCCCTGTCCCTCTATTTCAAAGCAAAGCTTTAGAACCCATCTTTCCTACTGTACAAATTCTTCCCTTGCCTACTTCTCCCCTACATCCCTGCAGCCCATCATGATGCTCTGTGACTGAAGCAAATGGCAGCAGCCACAGTCTGCCTAGCTCCATTTCCTCACCTGCTCTTTCCTGCAAACTAGCACAGCTTGGGTACTAGTTGCTACTATTGCTATTTCTACATGCTTTTGCAGATGACTTTCATCTTTCCCAAATGTCTTTTCTGATTCTTGAACTTCATCTCTTCTTGCATGGGACAGGCTCAAACTCGTAATCCTCCTGCTTCAACCTCCTGAGTCACTGGGATTACAAGCATGTGCCACTGGCCCTGGGTCAATGCCTCTTTATTTCTGACTCTTTCCCATTCTTATTTGGGTTTCCTCTTAGCTCTAGACATCCTCTGCAGTTCTCTACTTTGACCCAGAGTTAGTTGGATAATGTTTTAATATTTTTGGTTTTCTGGAATCATAGCTGCAGTCACCCATGCAAACTAGCTTTCCCACTCAGAGGTCCCCAATTTCCCTGGAATACTCACTGCTTGCACCTCCCTGTCCCAGCTCACTTCATTTGAATCAATGTTGAAGATGGAACCCACTACTTTCTTCACTAAAACAAGGCCCCTTACCTGTTAAGTTTCATGCCAAGATTTAAAAGCACAATGGTATCTTTTGCCATCTACGTTTTCTGGGTAGTACAGCATTCCTTGATTCTAGATCAATTCAGGTTAGTTCTTTTTCCTTTTCTTCATGGTGCAGGAAACCCATAGACCTATAGACAAAGCTTCTAGAATTTCCTCTGCCCCCCACAGTATTATGAATTGAATTCAGGATCATGTGCAGGCAGAGAAGTGCTCTACTGAACTATATCTCCAGGCCCTGGCCCCCACTCCTTTTGAGACAAGGTCTGATTAAATTGCCAAGACTAAGTAGCTTTGAACCTGTAACCCTGCCTCATTTTCCCAAGTGCTGGGTTTATGGGTATGGACTATCATACTTGGCAAGCCTCCCTGAGGTGTTGATGTGGACTGAATGGCAACACAACTGGTTTTCTTTGTAGTTGGCTTCAAATGCTACATATTGGAAAAAGACTGACTAAAGGGGCAACCAAGGTCTTGAACGAGAGTCCCCAGCCCTGTCCTGGCAGTTTTTACAACTTACCTCATTGTCACTAATGAATGGATGACAGTTATCCCCCCTTTTGCTAGCACACAACAACACTATCTCCTTATTCCACAATGGGAAGTTCACTGCTAAATATAACTTGGAAAATTAGTGATTTCAGCATCACAAAAAAATCATAAAGTAAAAGATATGCTGTTTTTAGTCCGGGAAAGAACGGGGTGGAAGGAACAAATTGGAAATTCAGACTTGTTATTTTGTGCAGGAGACACAACTGGCTTATAGAGGAGGAGCAAAGGCAAGTCCAGGGGTAAGCTCAGGTTGGGGATGGTCTTGTTTAAGAGCAGCAAGCAGGTATAGAGCAATGACCACAGGCAACACCATGGAGAGCTAGGGAAGGCAGAACAACCTGCTTTATTTCAAATATCTTAATCCCTTTCCCACCGCCTGCCCCACCCCAGAGGCCAATCTTGGGGCTTTCGTCAAGGGTCTGCTAAGCAGTGGTTTCCAAAGAAGGTCCACCTGACTGGCAACAGCAATAGCAGTGTATCTGCTAATTGTTAAAAATATGTATTCTCAAGGTTCCACCCCAGACCCAATGACTGAGAAGCCCTGGGCAGGAGTAGATGCCAGCAGCTGGTGCTTTATAAGCCAACTTCTAGTGATGATGAGGCACAGCCAAGTCTGAGAATCTCCTGCTTCAAGACTCAAAAGAGAGTTACAGAAACCAACCATTAAGCTTATGCCCAAAGGAGACAGTATGGATTTTAAACGACCACTTCTGTCTCCCACAGGTCAAACTGCTCCCAGACAAATCATTGTCAATAAGTATTATAATATTCCCTCTTTCCATTTGATCCCAGTAATGGCTGGGACAGAGTATTGTTAAGGGTCCCTGAGGAGTCACCTCCCACTCCCCAGCAGAACCTAGGAGGCCTTCTTATCAAAGCTCTTACTTTTTGTCTGTGGGTGTGATGCTGCCATTCACGGCTGTGCTGTCTGCTGCCTGGATGGAGGTGGAACCGGTTTCCTAGGGACAGGAAGCACAAATCATCCAATCAGCCAGCCCACAGCAAGGCCTCATGTGAAAATCAAAACATGCATGGAACCTACATACCTCTTCACATATTTTCAACTTCTTTGTGATTGCCTGGTAACAGACAGCTGGCTAACAAGGAGGAGAAAGATCATTTGTTAAGTAGAATGGTTACTAGGTCTTAATCACAATTTCCCTGAAAAGTCAGGCCTAAAGTGGAGAGTTAACATCGAATACTATTTGCTATATAATTTTTTTTCAACACTGGGGATTGACCTCAGGGCATTCTACCACTGAGCTACATCCCCAGTCCTTTTTATTTTTTAGGAATAGGGTCTTGTTGAATTGCCAAGCCTGGCCTGGAACTTGCAATCCTCTGGCCTTAGCCTACTAAGTAGCTGGGATTACAAATGTGCACCACCACCCTGCTTGTTTGTTATATAATTTTACTGAGCTCCAAATGAGATGCTAGACAGTTAACACACGTTACCTTGTTCAATCCTCTGTGCAACTCTACCAGGTTCTGTATCTTGTTAGTAAACTGAGAATCAGAGATTGTGTAGTCTTGTTCCCAGACTTACTAAGCTGGTCAGTGTGACTGTGCTTGGAATTCATATCTGTCCAACTAAGAATCTATACACTATCATCCTAGCAAGGACCAGCCTAATCCATGGCTTTGCAGAATGTAGGAAAGACCAGAGGACTGTCTCCCAGGCAACTGCACGGAGTTGGACAGCTTGCAATACTTGGCTTCTCCCTGATCTCTAAAGGTGACTCTGAATATCTATACCATACAGCTGGCCAAGTTTGAAAAGTTTTATTATGGTTTATTTTTTACTCTTTAAAATATTTTTTTTTATTTTTATTTTTTTTAGTTGTAGGTGGACACAATACCCTTATTTTATTTATTTATGTGGTGCTGAGGATCAAACCCAGGGCCCTCACATTTGCTGGGCAAGTGCTCTACCACTGAGCCCCAGCCCAGTCCTATTCTGGTTTATTTTTAATCTCAGCATCACATGACTTCCTCATGGACCTGCACTGTGATTTTTTGCCAGTTGCTCTGGGTTAGGCCAGAGCCTAAATTTCACACTGGTCAAGAGGTCCCAGTTGAGTGTATTCCCCAGGAGGATGGCCCCCAAAGGGCTGGGCACCTCACATGGCCACTCACCTTCTCTGTCTGGCTCAGCAGGAAATGATGGAAATGAGGATCTGCATCTTTGACAGGCTGAAACCAGAAGACAATCAATTTTAAGCAAGCTACCTTCCACCAAAGGGTACTTCCTCCTACCTGAACCTGGACTCTATTCAGCTGCAGTGCCTCTGATCTAGTCCCTTTCACAGACATCTAGAAATTCTTCCCACTTTTGACCTAAGCCTGTTATAAAGAAAAGACTACTGTCCTACCCAGGGGAAAACTAGCTTCAAGTGGAGAAGGACATCCGTTTTTGCCAGGTTGGTATACAAATTATTCCAGTAACACTGTGGGAAAATATTAAATAAGCACACTAGTATTTCAGTGTTCAATATTCATGAGGCACTCAGACAACCCAGTAGGCTAGGCCTCAGTGATTCCTAAGACTCTTCCAGTTTGGGAGTTTGGCCTTCCTGTGTGAGGCCAGACCCTTGAGGGCTCATCTTCCCATGTGTAGATTCTGACAGAGGAACAGAGTAGCTACAACTACAGACCTCCACAGCTGCTCACAAGAGTCCCAGCAACAGGTGGAGCAATGCCAGTCATACAATCACAGGCTACTAAACATCAAGAGTTGTATTTATGGACAATGAGAGGATGTTTATAAAATATTAAGTAAAAAAAAAAAAAAAAAAAAAAACGAGCAGAATGATCCCCCTTTGGTGGCGAAGGGAGCAGACCAATGCTCAGAATCAGTTACTTCAAATGTAATGCACACACCAAAGGTCAGGGTTTTACTTTTTACCTAATGGACTTCTCTACTGTTTTGCCATTAAATAAAGACAACAACAACAATTTAAAAAAGTGGGGCGGGGAAAGGAAAGAGAATCTCAGTAGTGCCAGGAAACCTGCTGACGTGGCAATGGGACACAGGAGAGCTCTTTACCTCACTTGCAGTCGGCTGCCATTTAAACGCGGCCATCGGTCCAGCCATCATTCCCTTCACGGTACTAGACTCAGGGATGGTGAGGTCCTATAGAGGAAAGACAGAGCATCAGGACACTTTGCTTCCTTTTGGTCACATTCAGCCCTGAGCTAAGCCCTGGCAAGCACCACGGTCTAAGTTTAAGTTTAAGCCCATCCCCAGGCAAGATTCTGAAGACTGTTCCTCTGGAGAAACACAGCATGCTTTTCTGGTAGACACAAAGTGAGCCTTTCTTCTCCACTCCTGAAAATGATAAAATGTGTTCTTGTGCCTACATTTCACAAGGAAGGAGGTAATCAGAAAGCCTGATATGGCCTGCAGTGTTGTCGGCAACGTCATAGGAAAAGTTCCTTATAGCCATAATGAATATTAAATGACCATTAAGAAACAGTAGTGACTTCAGAAGGAACCCACCATATCTTTAAAAAAAAAAAAAAAGCTGCAGGTGAGGCAGACTGTCCAAACTTTATAGCTGTGACATGGTGAAACTAGAACACACCCAGGGTAGTCACCCTGGAGCTACTCCTCTTCTACACTGCCTGGTGCCCATTCCTCCTGGGCAAAAGGTCACTGTTTCAGCTTTACAGCCCATTCAGCCTCTCCCTCCTGCTCAGGTGTTACCTCGTACCTCCTCCCTTTCCACCCCTGTGGCTCTCCTGACGTGTCCATCTGGATGCCAATGTGAATCTGGATGTGCCCCAGGAACTTTCCAGCTCCCCGGCCCACAATTCTTTTTCCACTGATCTACCAAGTCAAGGCCTCTGGCAGTCCTTCTTGGTTCTTCCCTCTTTAACCCAGCAGCAATGACTGCTGCTTTATAGCTGGCTATCTAACCGGCCCCTCACCATCTTCACTGATAACTCCCAAACTCTGGCCATCACCACCAGTTACTTGACTGGTTACAAGACAAATTTCCCTGCTTCCATTCTGAGTCTCCACTAATACTGCACAGCAGCCGGACAATCTTTTTAAAAATTGAGTCAGTCCACGGCACTTCTCTGCTGAATACCAGCTTCCCACCTCACACAGCACAGCCTACACTTTCTTATGGCAACCTATAGGGAGGGTTCTATATGGTTTGTAATACCAACCACAGGATAATCTCTAACCTTGAGTCCCAATTCTTTTCTCTCCCTCATCAGTTGCTCACCCACCAGCACTCCACTGGCTATACCCCTTCCCCAAACGTATCAAGTATGCACCTGCCTCAGTGCCTTTGCACTACTGGGAATATTTTCCAACAGATGTCTGCTTGGTTCACAGGCTACGTCTCTGCTGAAATGTCCCTGATCAGAAAGGCCTTACCTGACCTACCTGTATTTCCCTCACTGGAATGTCGATTCTGACCCTAATAACAGCATGCTTCCATAGGGCTTCCTATGTGCTATTTGCACGGTCTCACATAATCCCTGTCACCGCATGACAGAGAACTGCTATCACCTTCATTTTATGGAAGAGAAAATGGAGATGTGGAGAGTTTAAATAGCCTTGACTAAGGTCACTGGGCTAGCCATTAGTGCAGTAGATCAAATTTAAACTCAGGAAATTGGCTGTAGGGCTTGTGCTATTAAAAGTATATTCTAGAAAAGCAAGAAGTTTGCCAGTTTTGTTCATTCTCTACCCTATGCCAGAAACCATGTCTGGCACATAGTTGAGATTCAATACTTATTGAAGAAGTGAGGGGCCTCATCTGTGTCATACTGCTTTCCTTCCAGACGGCTGGCTCGTGGGGGAGCTGCTCAATACACATTTGGTGAATAATGAGGCTTTGAGGAGAAATAAAAGACCCAGGGCAGTGCTGGCCAGAAGAATTTTCTGCAACGAAGGCCATGCTGGATATCTGTGCTTTTTGACACAGAAGCCTCTAATCATGTGTCATATGGCGTACCTGATACCAGCCTAGCACAACTGAGGAGTAACCAAGAAACTGAATTTTAAATCATACTCTGTATAATTTACATGCTGACAGTTCTCCTTTGAGAGAACCCTTCAAATGGTCACACATGGCTAAGGACCGTGCAGCCCTAGGGAAGATGGTATGGGAGCAAGATGAACATAGCTCTGGGTCCAGCATGAAGTACAATTCCCAAATTGTTGGTCTTTGCATGAGTTTGAAATATTAGGAGAGCCACAGGCTTGGCCATACTACTTCTGTTGTGCTGGTTGGTGGCCAGAGCTGTTGCTCTCAGCTTGGGACTAGGAAAGAAGGACCCTAGCAAGAGCATGGGAGCACATTGCCCAGCACACTCACCAACAGAAGTCTAGACACTGCCCACACCCAGCCTGGCCTGCCGGCATGTAACCTCCCGGATCCAGGTCAACCTTTTGAATTATTACCTATGGGGCAGGAGATGATGCCTGGAATGACTCACCTGTGTTTCTGCCCAGCTATTAGCCTGTGCTCTGCTTTATTTCTGAGAGGAGCTTGCCAGTCAAATGACAACCACTATGGCAAAACACACACACTCTTTTGAGGCTATAGAATAGATCAGGTTGGAAGAATGCATCAAAATACCAGTGCCCTGGCACAGCTCCCCTGTGCATCTGAAGATGCTGAGCTGAGACTGCTGTCTGATCTGTGCCTCTCCCCACACTCACCCCGTCGTCAGAACACATCCTTGCACCACAGGCTAGGCCAAGCACAAAGGCTATGCAGAAAGGACACTGAAAAGGGTCAACAGCAGGGAGAGCCCCTGGACTGAAACATGACCAAATGTTTTTACCCTCCAGATGACCAACTCAGCCCTGAGAGAAATGCCTTTGTACTGGGGGCCTGGGGAAAGCCTTTAGAAGGCGGCCTGGGCAGGAGCCTCTGGCTGCACTAAAGCCACCACCAAGCTCTCAGCACACAACCATCTCCCACCTTTGAAATACCAACGCAAAGCCATGGTCAGATGCCCAGTAAGCCATATACTGCTTAGGGCTTGGCCACTGACTCACTGAATTCTCACAATAATGATCAAATGAGGAAACTGAGGCAAAGGAACTGGCCAAGGTCATGCAGCTGTAGGAAGTCACAGGGCCACAATTCAATCTCAGGGCATTAGTCCTAATCTCTCGCTATACATACCCTTATACAAAAAGAAGCTAATTCTCTCCATGGTGACATAGGAGTTGATGAGATACTTGCTTTAGAACAATATGGAATGTGAAAAACAGGATAAAACCTGACAGCCCAGATTCCTTCTAGATCCCTGGGAAGACAACTCAAAAGCCACATGACACCTACTGTGATTAGATCACACTCCCTGTGAAGTGTCCTGCATACTGCAGTTAGCAGTTTTCTCCACCTCCTGGCTCATGGTCATTGGGGAAAGGGCTTTCCTATTGTTTTAGGCCATTTGATAGTGAGACAGACTGTCTCTAAACAGAGACTACATACACAGTGGCAGCCACAGAGATGCTCCTTTGGACCCAAAAAGTGCTGTTTTTTGTTTTAAATACGTTTATTTTTATATGGTGCTCAGGATCAAATACAGTGCTTCACACGTGCTAGACAAGAGCTCTACCACAGACCTATATTCCCAGCCCCTTTTACTTTTTATTTTGAAACAGGGTCTCCCTAATGTTGCTTAGGGTTTTGCTAAGTTGCTGACTCTGGCCTGGAATTGGGATCCTTCTGCCTCAGTCTCCCAACTTGCTGTCCCTGCATGTTCGAACATTTCTTCTTCCAATCAGGCAGCTTCTCTTGCTCTCGCTGCCTGCCTGGCCTTACTGGTGTTTGAATCTGCCAACCACGCTCTGATGTCTAGTGGTCTGGTCACTCACTGTTCCTGCTGGTCATTTGGGTGCTGTTTCTTCTATCCCGCTGCTGACAGTTCTCCTGTGTGAGAGAACCCTTCATCTAGATATTCTCCCTGGGCTTCAGAGACTGGACCTATGTTTTGTCAGCAAGAATGAGAAAGACACAACATTCCCACTGATTTTACCCTGCTGGTGCCTCAGATGCTACCATCACAGACCATATCTTCTCTCTGCAGAGCAGCCTATGCCTTTCTTTCTCACTTTCCCAAGGCGAGCTCATCCAGTCTCATGAAGTCAATCATCCTTCCTCCAGGGCTGCCTCCCAAGCCTACATGTCTAGTCCTATCTAGGCTGTGCCTCAAATTCATCACATTCAGAACAGAACTAGGGGCTGAGGTGTGGCTCAGTGGTACAGCACTTGCCTAGCCTGTGTGAGGTCCTGGGTTTAATACCTAGCATAGCAATAAACAAATTAAAAACCCCAATCCCACATGGAACTGCCCTCTTTTCTTTCCTGGAGGGCCAGCTCCATCTCCCGACTCCTCTGTGTATAAGGATCTTATCACTATTTTCTCAGAAGCGAAGCTGACAATTACCTTCTTCTCCCTTTTCACATTCATCCTTTATACAACTGGTTGCCAAATTGTAGGGAGGCTTCCTCCATTGAACTTTGAGCATACTCTTTTTCAAGACTTACTATTGCCCCTCATGAATGTGTACCTGGCTTCGAACCTGTAATGCGTGGCGCACACTGCCACTTTCACTTAGCTGCACGGGGCCCACTGCTTAAGAAGACCACAGGCCCTCCACAATCTACTGAACACTTGCCCCCATCTCTGCTTGCCTAACTGTCCTCCACTGTACCAAGACATCCACGCCATCACCTCTGGGGCATCTTCTCCCTTTGTCACTAGCCCTTCCCAGCCAGCCTGTGTACACTGGCTCAGGTGGACTCAGGCCTGTTCATCCATCTCTCATCTGGGCTGTGGGCTTCTTCAAGGCAGCACTCAGGACAGGACTCCACACCACTGGTGAGCAGAAGCACGCTGCATGGTCCAGCTCTACCTTACACACAAGGAGGTCACTAAATCCAGAAGCTACGGTGGTAAGACAAACCTTCTCATCCTTTGGGGGCCGACCCCGTTTCCGGGGACTTTGCTCTTGGGCTCTTTTCAGAGGGGGTTTGGAGCCTCTCTCTGCAGAGCCTGAAGACACCCTCTTCTTTCCTTCTCCCACGTTCTTCTTCACCTTCCCTTCAGACAGGCTAAGTTTGCGCTTCTCGTCACCTGAGTTTGGCCTACTCCTCTCCTCACTGGAATTACGCCGACTCTTGTCATCAGCAGAGGTGTGGGATGATGTCTGAAAGTTTAATAATAATAATGATAGCCACACAACAGCTGCTGCTGCCACCAACATGTGCCGCGCACTGCTACAGGCACTTCTGTGAATCATCCTCACAGCCACCCTATGACACAGGTTCCTTGGTCACCCCCACTTACATTGGGGGAAGTAGATTAAAAAAAAAAAAAAAAAAAAAAAAAGAACTGAGTCACTTGTCCACAGTGCCAAAGCTAGGAGGTGGGGTTTAAACTTAGGGTACATATCCAGAGGCTATGCCCCTATGCTCTGTGCTGCACTTGAAAGCTAAGCTATTCCTCTTGGTCCACAAAACGTCCCCAACAACAAGCTATTCTGGAAGGTGAGCCACAGGCACGGAGTTGCAAGCTGATGAGCCAAAGGCTAATACCTTAAAACTGAAGTATTGCCCTCTCCAGGCATCTCTTAATAGAGTTGTGGGACTGGGTGACATTTAATCTTCTAGTAACTATGCGAAATAACAGGCCTAGTGTAAAAGGGAAAATTGGAATCTCTCTCACCTGGTCTTTCCCTTTGGCTCTCCTGAGGAACTCTTCAACAGCATCCACAGCTTGCTGGAATCGTTTACCCTTGTTGATCTTTATCATTTCCTCTTTATGAGCATGATATGGCTTTAGCTGTTCCACTTTGATCCAGGCACTAGCGGAAAACAGAGAAAGGGTATGTGATCCATACTGTGAATGTTGAAAACTACCAAAGATCTCACTAGAGCAGAATGCAAACATCCATTGGTTTAACTGGAATTTCAAAAAGGCTTGACACTTTTAAAAAACATGTACTCAACCATCCCAAACTTTTGAGGCTATAGTATATTTTCTTGAAATAAGTAAAGAAAACCACCACAGCAGCCACTATAACAAATCAGAACATACCTCACATGAAATTGTATGTTATACACTATTGTTTCTATTCTCATTTACTAGCTTCAACATTCAACCACACATACCCAGCCACTTGCTCAGAACAAGACAAAGCTGGAGATGGTCTCACTGTACAGCACAAAAGCCACACATGCATCCCTGGTGATCAGAGTCCCTGGAAGCATCATAAACCACGGCAGTGTCAGTGTGTAAGAAAACACTTGCTGCCTGTCTAAAACTTGAGCCAGATTTATGTTCTGCCCATCAACCAAGAGTCAGGGATGTGGTCAGAGATAAAGAAATCCAGCACCTTCTAAAGTTGGTGGCTCTTACAGATATTTGCAGTTGCTGAGCCTATATTTGATCATAAATAAAGGTATCCATGGCTACTAAACCACACAAAACATATGGTTTGGGATGAGGGCAGCAGTTACAAAAGGAGGCCTTTACTAATGAGATTGTTCTTGAAAGTTAAGGTAGAATGCACTCCTTTGATATCTAATTTTTAATTTCTACCATCAACATGTAACATTCAAACTGAAAAAAATAGCCAGTCATCAATTCTGGAATACCTGGCCTACCACACTAACCTGTGCGAGTTTGCAACAACTGGCTTTCTGTGGTTTCCCTGAATGACATTTGGCTTAGAAAATTCAAATATAAAAGAGAATATTATAGGCTTGGCAATATATCACTTAATTAACATATGTTTTATCTTGCAATACTCACCAGTGTCATAGTGTAACCTTCAGAAAAAAATGGGTCAGGCTAAGGATGTAGAAACTGGGCTATCTCACTACTTAAACGTTCTTTCCTTAGAGAAGGCTAGAGGATATGCACTAATATTGAAAGTGCAAACTTCTGTATACAGAAATAATGCTACAACCCACAACAGCCACTTGTACTTTGGGTATTGTGTAAAAGCCATGATGGTGGGTCAGAACAACATGACAGCCCTGGGCTGCCAGCCTGCAAATGCAAGTCACCAAATGAGAGTGAGACAATTCCTCTATAGCTAATCCAAACAATTCACAGGGACACAGAGGTCTGGTCACAGTCATAAAACAGATGCTTCCCAGGGACTAACTCAGCTTAAAGTCTGCAATTTGCACAAGAAAGTCAATGAGTCCAATCCCAGGGAGAAGACAAGAAAGGAGATCTTACCCCTTATTTTTTGAACTGACTCCCCTGCCTCTCCCTGCATTTATAGTTGACTGTAAGGACAGGCTGGAGCAATCAGATGCAAAGTCAGTTAGGCTGCTATATTAACTGTGTGGTATCAGGATGAAGTTTAAGAGCCATGGCATTCAGGACCCACATCACCCTCCTAGGAGCTGCAGGGTAGATGAGACCTGAACAAGTTTCCAGGAAAAGACCAACAAGGTGGTTTTTGTGGAGCTGGGACAACAGGCTCCAAGAGCTTTAATCCCACCTACTCCTTCCTGCTACTGCCATCACCACCTCCTACCCAGCTTCGCATCAATCTCTGAATCAGAGAAAATGCAAAGGCAAGGACATCTATGGAGGAAGCACCAATAAATCAACACCGCCCCCATTTTTTCTGTTGAAGCATTTTAAATGGATTACTGATTTCTGCCAGAAGCAACAGTACACTCAAAATTCCATTTACCCTCAAGATAGGAATTTGAGATACTACAATGAAATTTTCCTCTCTACAACCATCTTTGAAATTATAAAATAATTTTCTAAACAGTCCAAATAAGACTTACAAAAAAGACTTTAAAAGGATAAAGGCAAGTACAACAATCACTAATAGGGCATTATGTAAAAATGTGGATGTGTAACCTATGTGATTCTGTATTTGGGGTAAAATTGGGAGTTCATAACCATCTTGAATCTAATGTATGAAATATGATATGTCAAGAGCTTTATAATGTTTTGAACAACCAATAAATAAAAAAAAAAAAAGATAAAGGCAAGAAACATTAATAAACTTAGGAAATTGACCTATTGTTGGAAAGGCATCCTGGTGCATCAGAAAGTCAAACACCAGCTCATCTGCTCCTAGGATTACCTCTTAAGTGAACCCAGCTTAAATCACTTTGGTAGACTTTTTCTCTAAAGACTATACCACAAAACCTCCCTCTTTTTAAAGTGGATGTGCTTTCCAGCTACAACTTCAGCAGAGCACCCCTCTCATTCAGAGGCAATCAATAAATAATCATTGATGCCTTCCAGGCATGTGGCGGGGTGGTCCCCTATCAATGGGTTAAAAGGTGCTGGAAGGCTCACTTGGTAAGGCTTTAGCATTTGTTTTGTTGTTGGTTTTTAAATGATTCCTCACCCCCCTTCTCCCTGTGTTGGGCATGGAACCAAGGGCTTGGTTCATGCTTATCGTGCTCTACCACCGAGCTACACTTCCAGACTTAAACGACTATTCAGTTTCTTTCCTTGTAATAAGCTGAAACTTGTGATTTTCATCATATGCTCCTCCCAATGCCTGGACGGAGCTTTACCTTTTCAGTCTAATTTGCTGTGGGCTGGGAAATCAGAAAGAACAAGCTTACCAGGTTGTCTAAAGTGTGAGGATTTGCTTTTATGTAGAAGGCAGTAATTATACTTTGCTTGTGGTAGTAAGCAACTAAAAAAAAAGTAACTAGTAATTGAGAGGCCATTACAGAGAAGGAAAAGGAAGGCCCCTTAAACTATCTAAAGGGAAAAGGCAAGAAAAGCAATATGTGTAGCTTGCATCCACTCATGTGAAGATGAAAAAAATGAATACACACAACTTCTCAATGCTTCACCAATCTCTCTGGAGGGACATGACACAGGAAACGCTATCTATCTGGGCAGCTGAGGGATGGGGATGATTGGATCTGCCTTCTTGTTTACTGCTTAACTTTTTTTTTTTTTTTTGGAACCGTAAATCTGTACTATATATAAAAAACAAGTCAGGGGATGGAGATGTAATTCAGTGCTAGAGTGTTTGTCTAGCATACATGAGACCCTGGTTTAATCCCCCAGCACTACAAAACAAACAAAACCCATCAAATTTGTACTAAAGGATCCCGTGTAGAACTTGGGCTATTCCAACTCCAGATGTTCCCCATGATTTGGAGACTTGCTTTGGAGGGGAGCTCCTGCCTAGCTGATGTAATTGCACATAATGCATCCCAGAGCAGCCAACTTACCCTGGTGTCCTAAAAAGTTCCTTCACATTCAGAACTTACAAACGAATATAAAAATTAGCATTTTCAAACACTCTGATCTGCTCTTCCCTTAAATGAAAATTATGTACATAGATGTTGTATTAGAGATGTCAGTCTATGACCAATCTCAAAGATTCTCACATGTGACTTAACCTTCATCTTGACACAATGACCTGTACTGAAATCTTGAAGCTGGGTGGAGGGGTGTGGGGGGATGACATGGACACAGTGAGAAAAAGAAAATGAACATGGGGCACAAAATCCAAAGGAAATTACAAGGACAGGGTCAGAAGAATATGGGTTCCCTTCTTCATATGGATTTGTGAGTAGTACTCAATAAGCAATTTCTTTTATGTCTTTTTTTTTTTTAAATAATTAAAAGACTGGGGATTACTGTGGTGTTATAGGTCCAAATCTAAACTATCCAGAAATACAGGCATCAGAAAATGAGGAATTCCTCAGTTAACTTCAAGCAAATATAATCTTAAAGACATTAACAAAGACTTATATAGATAAGACCTTGTTTCAGAACCCTGAAAACATTCCCAAATGCTGGATGAGAATTTTAGGCTATACTGCCTACATTCATAAATGACTGGCAATTTCTTTTTGGGCCAGTTTCTAAAATTCCATCATATGACACATGCTTATCCATGAAGTCCCCAGTAGGCCAGGAACTGCTCCTGCTGCTGCTGGGACAGCAGCAGTTAACTGACACCCTCTAGAAGAGCATTTGTGTCCTGGCATGGGGACACTGCTGTCTCAATCTAGAACAGTGGCCCTCACTGTCCACTTGCCTCAACTCTCCAACTGTTACATGGTGCTAGATGTAGGGAAAGTAGGCTAGTTGGTTCCAGGTGAAAAGGAATGCCTGCATGGTTCCAACTGTTAGGCTTCTCAGCATTAACTCAGATATCTGTTTCTAGAAGAGTTACTTGTACTATTGACTCAGATACCTCACACTCGGCCAGGCCTATCCCACCTTAGATGTGGCTTGATGTACAAAGCACCTCAGGCTGGAATCCTGGACATCTTATCACTAAAACCGGCAACCCCCTGGCCTCTCAGTTTCCTCATCAGGCAGGGTGGGGAGAAGAACCAAGACAAATCCATCCATTTCCTAAAAGGGCAGCAATAAAGATCAGAAGTGAAGATTGCTATGGGAACTCTGAGGTAGTTTGCAAGGTACCTACTATTTGTCCATGGTATTTTTGAATTGGTTTGTTTCTGGTAACTTCTAAGGACCTGCAAACTAAACTAACACTCTCTCTGTTGTGCGATCCACTGCCACTGATGAAACTTTTTAAATTCTGAGGTATCTCTTCTTTGATGGGTGACCATCACCCATCAAACTGTCCAAGGTTGACTCTCATACATTTGATGCTTAATATTTGGTTGTGGTCTCATAGTGGAACTAGCAATGCTATAATAAAGTGATTTTTCTCCTTTGTATTTACATGAAAATGGTTCTTTACATGATCATGGGCAATTGTTTTGGCTATGTGGCTTGGCAAGTGAAGCCAGCCATCTTAGTGAGTTCTGTCCTCAAGGGAGTTTAAAAGGTTAAGGTTATTACACCTAGCAGTTGCCTATGTCCATTTGCTTAAGAACTCTCCAAAGAGCCCTAGTCATGAACTTAGAATTCATATCACTGTCATTAGTAGCAGGTTGTTTATGTTCAGTGTGCACATCCTTTGTTATTGGCTGCACCTGTGTGCTTGGTTGAGCACTCAAGTTCACTCAATTTCAATTTCCTAGGTCTCATTTCTTACATAGGGATTGTAGTTTATTCATCTAGCATTTCAACAATAAAAAAATTATCAAATCATGGCTTGAAGGCCCTCTATAATCTGGCTGAGTTCCCATTTTGTTTCAGAAACGTGTAATTCTTCATTGAGTCAACCAGATTTAGCCAAGTATATTGCCTCAATTACTTCCAAGCTCCAGTTACCCTAGGCAGGGAGCTTCTTCCTTCTCAGACCAGTCAGCTTAGCAGTATCTCCACTGCCTGAACTACCCTTGTTGTTTCTGCCCACCCAAACACTATTCATACTACAGAACTGGATTTGTGGCTTGTTTCTTCCATCAGTTTTCCTGGACCTCACTGTTTTCACCTCTCCCTCTTCCAGAAGCCTTTCATAATTACCTGCATCACTAAATCTGCACATAATTTTATCTGAACTATTTAAGACTTGTCACAACCAAGCATCTGAAAGGCAGGGACCACAACATGCACTTTCCTTGGAGTTCCTTCAGTGTCAATCTCACCAGGACACTCTTCTTTAGGGAATTAGAATGTTCCCTCTTTCACAGGTTCTCCTCTCACAGCTCAAGGCTAGTAACTCCTGGAAATACTGCCACCAGAAGGCTGGTAAATTGGTTTGTGACAGAGAACTGGGGGCGGAGTTTATCAGTATCATGAAGGTCAACAAACTAGGCAAATGTAAAACCCGGAAGAGCATAAACTGATGTATAAACTCCTGAATGAGGAAAGCATACTGTTCATAAGGGATTTTCATATGTAATATTATATATTGCTTTCTAGGAATAAATATTTTAACCATCAGTGTCAGATTTATCAGAAAAGTCAGACCTTTTTTTTTCAAACCCAAAGTTACATTTTCCTATAAGAATCAAATAGAAATACAACTACTTAAAAAAAGAAAAAAAAAAAAAAAAAAAGCAAGCTAGCTAGATACAGATAATCAACTTGATGTAGTGTTGACAAAACTAAAAAAAATTGCTGGAAATTCAAGTTAATACACATTGTTCCCTTCATTGTGACTTCTTATATGACCTTAAGTCAAAGAATCTACAATTAATGGTCCTGGATCCCTTTACTTGAGCTTTACTATTACAATGTCAGAGTATTACTACTGCAAAAGAGAAAAAAAATTAAACAAGTACATTTATTAAGATAACTGAAATTTTAGCTTTTACTATAGACTTCATGAATAAATTTTAATGATATATGCCCACTAAAAGAGAAGCAAACATGGCTCTTATAAAAGAAACTGCAGGGGCTGGGGTTGTGGCTCAGTGGTAGAGTGCTTGCCTAGCATGCATAAGGCACTGGGTTTGATCCTCAGTACCACATAAAAATAAAATATAGTGTCTGGGACTGGGGCTGTAGCTCAGTGGTAGAGTGCTTGGCTTGCATGTGTGAGGCAGTGGGTTCAATCCTCAGTACCACATAAAAATAAATTAATAAAGATATTAAAAAAATATAGTATCCACCTAAAACCAAAAAATAAATATTAAAAAAAAAAAAAGGAAGTGCCAATGGAGTTGGTAAAGAAAGATGTGAGAAACTATCTTAAGCAGAAGTTCTTACTTCTGATCATGAAGCCTAGTTCTTACCTGACTGACACTGCTTTTGGCCCCAGGACAATTTCTGGAAGATGAGAACAGCACATTTTATTTAGGCATGAAGCCAGATGATGTGCCATTTTTATGTACTATAAGAAGCCTGAACTAAGGATCCTCAGAATATTTTTTTGGCAGTTCAGACTCAGGGAAATGCCCAAAGACAAGGACAACATGAATACTTGATGAATACCACTCACTGATCTTCTGTTCCAAAAAACTTCACAAAGAAGCATTTCTTTCCACGTGGTTTCTTCAAGTCCTTGGGTGGATTAACAATCTAGAGGATAAAAGGAGGAAAAAAAAAAAAGACTTGATAGCAATATGGCACCCCACTAGAAAAGTTTCTACAGCTTTAAGTTGTTAAAGGGGCATGGGGAAAGAATAGGAATGTGAATATATATATGGCCTAGAACTTGTTCATGTCTGGCGCTTTCCAGTTGAGATATGTGGAAATGTACAAATATTCTGGAAATTCCCTGTAGCTAACATGTAGCAGTGCTCAGTAGATACAATATCCCTTTTACTGCAATGGTTCTGTTATACAAGCAGTTAAAACTAAGATCAATATCACTTCCCCTCAATGTGTCAATGTCATTACTGAAGAAATATTCTTCAAAATACTTCTGGTGCACAAAGAGTTGAAACATGAAATGGTGAAAATAAAGAACAACTGAGGCACAGAAAACACCATATTGCAAAGTCTAAAGACATTTCCTGGATTCCAAGCAAGAATATAAAAACAGAACACTTGGAAAGCTATGATGGAACACCTCATGCAAAATGTGGAATGCCAACTTCTGCAAAGATGCACTGGAGCAGCACATATGGTAACAAGGGAAGAAGATTTAAACTTAGTCGGGACAAAAATACTTTGGCTTTTCACTAACCTACATTTAGACTTCTCTCTTCCTGGAGAATTTATTTTCTTCTTTTGTTAGATTTCAGCATAAATCTAAAATATGCTGAAATTAGAATTGATTCCCAGGGTTAACAATAAATTTCATAAACTAACTCTGATTCAAGAAATAAGCAATTACTGCAGATTAAATGGTTCATATTGTATTGCCTTTTAAAAAAATAACTGAAACTACAGAATATGACTGTTATCTGAATGGGCCCAGTTTCACTCAGTGTTAGAAACTGAGGGAAATGCACTTTACATTTTCCACCTCCTCAAACCCAACTTTAGATATCATCCTTTGAAGAGCAAAACACTCACCTTTCCCGGCCAAGGAGGATACCGGCCGAGTTTCCCCCTAGAGAAAACACAAAGAGTCAGCACTTGCTCTGGAAAAGCCAGTCCCTCTCTTTCAAGCCACTCAACACGCAATTTATGCTTCTCAATCTCGGCTGGCATCCTCAAGTGCCAGACAAAAGCCGGCAAACCAGGGTTCTTAATCTGGCTTCACAGCTGGGCAGAGACCCTGGACCTGGAATGAAACACCGTGTGTGTGTGTGTGTGTGTGTGTGTGTGTGTGTGTGTGAGAGAGAGAGAGAGACAGAGAGAGAGAGAGAGAGAGAGAGAAAGAGAGAGAGAGAGAGAGAGAGAGAGAGAGAGACCCGTGCCTTCTCGGGCTGACAAGGAACACTGAACAACCAAACCGTCGGGAGCGGCTCGAGGGGAGCCTCCCGTGCCCTCCAGTGCCGGGCTGGGGCGGTTTCTCCGTCCCCACGGACGTGCCTTCATTCCCCAGGCACACAGCCGGCTCTGACAGCCGCCCGCGGGAGCCGGTCTCCGGGTCCACACAAGCTGCGCAGCTCGAGCAGGGCGACCACGGTCAGTCTTGGTTCGGGCGGTTGTCGGGGACACAGAAGCAGACCACGAGAGGCACCGGTCACTACCAAGCCATCGGTTGTAAAGGAGAAGTCCCCTGTCCATTTCCTCACTCGGCAGCGCCAGCAATCGGTTTCGACACCCCGGGCCGAGCCGTCCGCACTGGAAGGTCTCGTCACAACGCGGGAGTTGACCCGCCTGCCCCGGCGAGATGGCCCCGCGGGTTCCCTGGCTCTCCCCTCTCCCTGGAGCCCCAGCAAGACCCCGGGGACACAGTGTCCTCGGGAGCCGCGCGGTGCCAGGGGGCTACCTCTGCCGGTCGCTCGGCTCCAAGCGCGGCCCGCCCCGGGGCGGCCTCGGGGCTCAGAGCCGGGCCCGCCGCGGCCACCCTCGGCCTCGGTCCCTCGGGGCCGGACTGCCCCTTCCGCCCAGCGTCGTTCGCAGCGCCAGCACCCCGTCTTTCCCTCCCTCCGCCGACTGGACTGCGCAGAAGGGCAGCTCCGAGGCTGGCCGCGAATCTCGCGCCCCGGGAGGCCACTCCGCGGCGCATCTGGCTTGGCCCCAGCCGCCCGGACTTACCACACCAAGTCGCCGAGCCGCAGACTCACAGCCGCCATCTTACCACCCAACCACCGCCGCCGCACGGGCCGCCGGGAACTTCAGGTCGCCGCGGCGCCGCCCATTGGAGTCGGCCCGACCACGTGACGGGGCCGGCTGTCATCGGCCACGCCGCTGCTCTGACGTCACCGCGCCTGCCCACGGTCATTGGTCGGAAGGGAGGCACGTGACCAGAGTGCCGCGGTCTCCCCGCGCCGGAGCCTGGAGACTCCCGGCTCCTTCCCCCTCCCTCGGGCTCGTGACAACGAAGCGTCCGCGGTTTGAGGCGGCGGCGGTGGCGACAGTGCGGCCGCCGGAGCGCGGGAGGGAGCCGGCCTCGCGATCCGCCCCGCCCCCGGGCGCTGGACTCAGTCCCCCGCCCCTTCGGCGCTTCCGTTACGGCCGTTAGTCAGGCGCGGGCCGCGGGCCATCCCCGAGCCCGCGGCGCCGGCCGATCCCGTCGCTGAACCCGCGAGCCGCTCTGACGGACCTCGGCGAGGCCTGGAAGTCAGCCTGCGCCAAGCCTGGGGCCCTGCGCCCGGCGGGCTCCGCTGACCGCAGCCCGAGAGGCCCGGGCCCCCGGCGTCCGCGCTCACCCGCTGCCGCCGCCGGTTTCTGCGAAGTGCTCCTGTGGACGGCCGGCTCCCGGAGCAGCGTCGGAGCGGCGGGTCCGCGCCGCATTCCTGCCGGCGCGCCCGGTGGCCGCCCCCTCGTCGTCCCGCGAGTTGCTTCTGGGACGTGGAGTTGGCATTCCTCCGCGCCTTCTGGCCGGCGCGCGGCGCGGCTGACGAGGCCCCCGGGCGGGGAACCGGCCATGGGCCGCGGCACCGGCCGGCTGGCCGCCCGCAAACAGGGCTCGGGAGCCGGCCTCTAACCGCGCGGCAGCCCGGAATCTGGGCCGGCATGAGGACCGCCGCGGTGGGACGTCCGCGGCCCGCGTCGGCGCTGGGGACAAAGGTGCGTGTGGTTGTCGGTGCTGGGCTCCCGCGTTAGCCTTGGTGTAGTTTGACACTTTGCAAGAAGTTGTGACAGCAGGAAGTCGGCTGCCTGCGCGGGGGGACTGTGAGCCGCGGTCGAGCTGGGCGCCTGCCTAAACTTCCGTAGACAGGTAGCGGCGTGGCTCTTTTGAGTCCCTGCAGCCCGAGTCCAGGTGGACTGCCATAGAGCCCCACTTTTCCTGAGCCAAATGCCTGCTTGTAAAGGTGGCAGATCCACCCGCATTTCCCGTGGGCCATGTGCTGTGCAGAGGCTTTGATGGTGAGGGTGTTTGCGCTTGCTTTGTTGTCCCGGAACCTGATGTCTCTTTGGAGACCAGTTTCGATGAAGTACCGTGAATTATTTGTAGGGACTGCGATGAATTCACGGTGTGTGTATGTTCTTAACTGATTGTTTAAAGCATATTTAAGATTGTGGGAAATAATCTAATAAAATCGAACACGTGTTTTCTTTTTTAGAAATTTGAACTTTTGAGGAATTGAAGATATAGTAATGACAATAAAAATGTGAATCAGTTTTACAATTAAACTATATGCATTCTCATTCTTTGCAGGAACATTGCAAAAAACATGTTGTCTGGTACTCTAGAAGTTCTAGCCAATGCAATAAGACATGAAACAAAGATCAGTGCAGTTTTCCAGAAAAGGAAAGACAATGATCATTTCTGTGGATGACAGTACTGCTATTTTTTGGGAAAAAAAAAATAAACAAAAACTCACTAAACTCAGTAAAGGGGTTAATTACAAAATTAGCATAAACAAATTAATCTTTCTGTTTGAAACCAGAATGGTTAAAAAGGATATATTTATAATAACAAAATATATATATAGTTCCTGGGAATAACCTGAGATGCAAAGGAGGCTACCAGTGTTTTGCATAATCAGTTGAAGACTTTTTTTTTTTTTTCCAGTTGAAGTCTTTTAAGATAAATGATTTTGGGGATAGAATACTAAGAATAATTTTAAACTCATTAAAGTTGAATGTTTTAAAACTTAGCTATTTTTAAGACTAAGTTTTACTTACAAATGTTGGTTTGTTTTATTTATAAATCTAAGAATATTCATGTAAAAGCAAAAATATTTGATTTTTTAGTAAGGTTCAATTAAGGCACCAGTTTAACATTAAATTCCCTTAAGCAATTAACTGTTTTTACCAGGTTAATTAAATTCCCTTATTTTTTTTCTTTTTTGGTGGTATTGGGGATTGAACCCAGGGACACTGTGCCTGTGAGGTATGTCCTCAGTTCTTTTTATTTTGTATTTTGAGACACAGTCTTGCTAAGTTGTCTATGCTGGCCTTGAATTTGTCATCTTCTTGCCTTAGCCTCCTGAGTTGCTGGGATTATAGTCATGAGCCACTGTGCTCCGGTTCCCTTAAATGTTATAAATGGCATTTAATATTTTTATACTTTCAAATATTTCAAATTTCGAAAGAGGTGAACTTGTAAATCTAATAGTACAGTCTTTCCAAGAACTTAACATTTGTTAAGTCTAAACATGTAAATGTAAGTCTGGTTTTTTAAAACATGTAAGTACTTTAGAAGTTAATTTTGTTAAACAGTTCAAATTAAGATTGTAAATCTAACATGTCCTTCTTTAATATATCTGGTACTTGCCAGGTGCAATAGTATATGACTGTAATCCCAGAGACTTAGGAGGCTGAGGCAGGAGAGTCACAAGTTTGGAACTTTAGTGAGACCCTGACTCAAAGAATTGATGATGTAGCTCAGTGGTAAAGCTCTCCTGGGTTGGATCCCCAGTACTGGGGGGTGGGGATATATGTGATTCTCTTAAATGTTTCAAATGACTTAGGACAAATGATAGCATATTATGGTGATTGTAAAACTTAACCACAAGTCTAACTTGTGTTAATATACAATAGGTTGATTTACTTTGTCCTCTGGTTTTATTTATTTTCTTCTTTCTTTTAATTTTCTTTGCAGGGCTTGGGATCAAACCCACGGCCTTGTGCATGCTGGGCAAGCACTCTATAACTGAGCTACATCCCAGCCAGTATAGTCCTGCTTTTATACTGTCTTACACTTGCACAGTTGCTTTTGCAACTTAAGAGGAGCAGTTTTAAGGTCTAGGTGGATTGAAGTTGCAGTCTCAACTTGGAATGAAATGAGGTTATATTTTTAAATTACCAGCTGTACAGGGACATTAGGATCTGGTTGCCATCTCTAGTATGGCCTTTCTTTTTCTTTTTGGTACTGGGGATTGAACCCAGGGATGCTTAACCACTGAGTCACATCCCCAGCCATATTTATTTTTTATTTTGAGACAGGGTCTAAGTTGCTTAAGGCCTTGCTAAGTTGCTGAGGCTGGCTTTGAACTCCTGACCCTCCTGCCTTGCCCCTTGAGCTGCTGGCATTACAGTTGTGTGCCCCTGTGCCCAGCTAAGGATGGCCTTTCTTCCTCCTATTGAACATCCTGCTGGTTCTCTTCTTACAGTGGGACTGTGTCTGCTCTCTCAGTGGGAGACCTGTAAGCCTTCAGCTTTCAGCTGGATTTATTTTCACAGTCCAGTGTGTCACACATATCCCAAGAGCCGTGAATGTTTCTTTGGAAGTGTGTGTGTTTGGGGGATTCTCTTTCAGCATCTTTGTACACATTAGTAAGTGGTCTGCACACTGGCCAACTTGTTTCACTGCCAGTCACTTTGCTGCCTGATTAGGAAGATTTTAACTCTTATAGTTGTTAGATATTTTTCTCCCTTGTCTGGTCTTAGATCACAATTTTACGATTATAATGAAAAGATTGGATACTGGATATGTACTAATACATCTACATGTATGAGAATATATACAAATCTCCCTGAATTAATTCGTATTTGTGATTCATTTACAATCAAAGTATAGTGAGCCTTCTGGGAGAACTTGCCAAAATGATTCTAAAATTGAACTGAAATAATAAACAGGCTGGAAAAGCCAAATATTATTTTTAAAAGACAATAAGGATGAACTTTTAATTCAAGATATTAAAACATGCCAGAAAACTTTTGGAAACTTTGCTATTGATTTGGTTAAAAATCTCTAAGTACTAGATTAATATAACAGATGGCTTTCAGAATTAGACCATAGATATCTGAGGCTTTACTCGATGATATATGCCAATCAGCAAGGGGAAAAGAAGATTATTTAGTGATTGATGCTGGGGAGAAACCAAGTTAGAGCCTGTCTTCATGCCTTACAGCATAGTAAGTTCAACTTGGGTTAAGGAGTTAAATGTGATAAATGTACATATGAATGACCCTATCAGGGGAATCTTATTGGAGAAGGATATAAGATCTGATTGGAGAAGGCATAAAAAGAAATTGTAGGCATAAAAAGAAATGGGAGGAATTGTATGGGATAAAAGTTTTGACTGCATCATTCTACCATCTTTTGACCTGGATCATGGGATTTGAGGTGATTTTCATATAGTTATGAAAAAAATTATATTTAGAATGAGTATTACTTAAGCAGAAAAAAACAATAAATAGCAACAGAAATAAATTTAACAATGAATTCTTCTTGATAATGAAATTATTTTAAACTTAACTCTATAAAGGAAGTGTTTGTTTTTATCATCTTGGTTTGACCTGGCCCTTCTTTTCAATGTTAACAGAAGCCATGCAGTGACACCTGCTAAGACTTGTTGGTAGCCATGTCGGAGCCCCACAGGGTCCAGTTCACCTCTCTCCCAGGTTCTCTGAATCCTGCATTTTTGAAGAAGTCCCGGAAAGAGGAGGTTGGGGGAGCAGAACAGCATCAGGATTGTGAGCCAGCTGCGGCAGCTGTTCGAATTACACTCACCCTCTTTGAACCAGATCACAAACGCTGCCCTGAGTTCTTCTACCCAGAGCTGGTGAAGAATATACGAGGAAAGGTGAAAGGCCTTCAATCTGGAGATAAGGTACACTCTAGCGTCCATAGAGTTGCTCTGCAGACCTAACATGCAAGTGTCACTGTGTGCACATGGGCCTTCACAGCAGGGAAGTGAGAAGTGAGGCTAGAGAGATGTGGATAAGGGCACATCAGTCATGGAAAGCACCTACAAGATTAGCTGGTCTTACCACTGGTCATGAAGGAAGAGAATTCTTCTAGCATCATTTTCCTGATTTATGCTAGAGAAAAACATATGGCTCATCTAAGGCTAATTTGAATTATGGATAACTAATATAAATAAAAGAAACAATAATTTTTTTCATAATGAGGTTGTAAATGTAACATGTAAGAGAGACCAGTTCTTTGGCTGTTGTGGTGCTAGAATTCTGTGCTGGACATTTCCCTTTGCCAAGGGACTTTCCCTGTCTAGTGCAAGGACAAAGAAAATACACAGACTGCTGCTTATCTCTTTTAAACAGTAATATTCTGGGTAGTTTCTTTACTTGAATGGGTAGGAATATATTTATACACATACATACACACGTGCGCACACACACACAAAAACATATACCCTTTTTAACTTATTTTTTGCCAGAATTGGCTTGTAGCTTTCAGGGTGTTTAAAAATAAATTTGATTTCTTAAATGTTTTTTAAATTATCTATTTATTTTCCTAGCAAATTAGTTTACTTTTTAGTATGGAGCTTTAAATTTTTAGTTATGGATAGACACAATAACTTTATTTTGTTTACTTATTTATGTGGTGCTGAGGATTGAACCCACTGCCTCACATGTGTGAAGCAAGCGCTCTGCCACTGAGTCACAACCCCACCCTTAGTATGGAGCTTTTAAACAGGATAAAAGTGGAGAACAGAGCCCATCACCTGGCTTCAACTATTATCATGGTTTTGGCAATTCATTGACATTTTAGAAAGTTTTTATAAATTTTATTTGAGTCATGTATTTAAGAACAATGCACATATGATAAATGCACAGCTTGATGGATTTTCACAAACTCAACACTGTGGAACCTGCAGAAACCCTCCTGCCTTCAGCAGTGCACCACCCTGACCCTCAAGGGCAACCCCCAGTAGCTAAGGTCACTTTTGCATGTTTTTGTATTTTTGTGTAGATAGAATCATATAGTGTGAGTAGGAGCTTGAGTGAAGAACATTTTAAAACTCCTACTGTATTACCAGTGCACTGTGCTAGGTTCTGAGGAAAAGGTCAGGACTGTACACTTGCATCATTCTGGTCTCTTTAAGTGGCTCTTTGTAGAATGAAGACAAGGCCAGTGCCTAGCTCACAAGGTATCTAAGAGTGTAATGAGATCATGTTGGTGAAGTTTCTAGCCCAGTGCCTCAGTGTTAAGTGCGCACTCAGTCTAATTCACGTTTGGACTGATTGGGGCAAGTATATTTGGTTAGTAGCATTACTCACTTTTTTTTTTTTTTTTTTTTGCTTAAAAAATGTATTTCCTTGATTGAGATCTTATTGGCTGAATGGAACCTAATGAATCTGTACCGAGGGTTATCCTGTTATATAAGGGTCAGTGGGCAGAATAAGAGGAAATTAACTTCAAATCTGTTCACTGTCTCTTTTCCAAAGTAGGATTGGTATCCTCTTCATTGAGAGGAACAACCAGTGGCAGGAGTTGGTTAACATGGGGTCAAACCAGATTGGTAGGTCAACTGAAATTAGAACTCCAGTCCTTGGAGCCCACTTTTTTGGTGGGCTCCAAATGATTTTCTCCATTGCAGAAAAATGTATGGAGCTTACACAGAGAAATTTGGATCCAGTTTTAGTGGATTTATTCCTGGACTAAAGTTTTAGGACTTCTGAGTCATTGTTCTGCTCTGTAGTGTTAAAGTATAATATAACCTGGGCTGGAGTATGTATGGGTCAGTGGTAGATCAAGTGTGTGTGTGTGTGTGTGTGTGTGTGTGTGTGTGTTTCCCAACACCACAAAAGAAAAAAATGTAAAAATGTATAATATAATTTGACACATTTGTTTATGGGTCTAGCTTGTATTCCTTATAACATGAAGCACTCTGCTAGACACTGAGGATTATACAAAGTTAGGGAAGACACTGTCCCAGCTTTAAAGGAACTTGCAATCTTGTAGATGTTTTAGGAGAATTGTACCAGCACAGGTAACGAGTTACAATGTGATGATTGTTTAAGCTGGCTACAAACACAGGCCAGAGGGCTTGGGCAAAGAAGAACTCACATCCAGGATGCCATTTTGGACAGAGCTGGATCTTTATTATGCTTGGAAATAGTCACTGGAAGATTGTTATTCACAAAGCATTAAGGAGCACACCTTGACTTCATTGGTTTTCAATCAAGATTGGTGGGATTTCTTAAAATTATTTTAACTACCCAAGTTATATGGAATCATTGTAGAAAAAGTTGATGATATGTATAACCACATTTTAATAGCCACCCATTTGTGGTATGTATGTTGTATGTAGTGTAATATTCCATTTTACATACATAATTGAAAGTCATTTAACAGATCATTTATTTTATTTTACTTTTTAGTAGGTTTTAGTTGTGGATGGTCACAGCACCTTCATTTTATTTATTTATTTTTATGTGGTGCTGAGGATTGAACCCAGTGCTCCATACATGCTAGGCAAGTGCTCTACCACTGAGCTACAACCCCAGCTCCCTTAACAGATCATTTATGAGTGTGTAGGTTTCAGTACGCAGAGATGGGAGGGTGGAATAAAAGTTTTGTTTTCAAACAGCATTAGTGTTTGCAAGTCTTAGTGGTTTGGTTTACTCTGAAGTTTTAAAGCATATTTAATACAGGAGTCTTTTATTAAAGTTAATAAATATTTGCCCAAAACACATAAGACTCAACTGTGGAAAATTTACTTGATGAGAAAAATGCAAGGATAAGCTTATAGAGTGAAAGTATACTGCATGAAAATATTTTGAGTGAGTATTGAATTGAAGGACAAGAGGAGATGATGGACCCTTGCAGATAAGCTTCTAAAGACAGGGGAACCAGGGGCTGGGGATGTGGCTCAAGCGGTAGCACGCTCGCCTGGCACGTGTGCGGCCCGGGTTCGATCCTCAGCACCACATACAAACAAAAGATGTTGTGTCCGCCAAAAAAAAAAAAAAACTAAAAAATAAATATTAAAAAAAAAAAAAAGACAGGGGAACCAGGTTTGACTTTGGTATCTCTGGGAAAAGTACATTTCTGACCACTTTGCTAAACAGCTCTCCAGAATTTGTGCTGCATTCTTGGGCCATTGACTACTTTGAAATTCTGGTGAAGCCTGTGGACCTCTTCTTAGTACATTTTCAAGTGCATAAAATAAACTGTAGGGTTATAAAGATAATCACCTATATTGCATACAGTTCTGTAGAGGTTGAGTATCCCCATCTAAAGGTCCTTTGCTGTGTCTCTAGCGCTAGATGGATGATTGTAGGCACTTAATCAAATTTTGTTGAATTACATGAATAAAAGGTTTCCTTTTTTAAACAAGGTAAACATTGACAAGATGGTAGCATGTATTCTACCTTGTCTTTTCTGAAAAATAGTTTTTGTTATGTATAGGTTTTGAGTAGTCAGTGAAGGTTTTATGAATCAAACTAATAATTTTTTTGCTAATTCTTACTTTTTGTGAAATGATCTCTTTGCAGAAGAAAGATCTCTCAGATCCTTTTAATGATGAAGAAAAGGAAAGGCATAAAGTGGAAGCCCTTGCACGGAAATTTGAAGAAAAATATGTAAGATATCTCTCTTGGGCAACCAGACATTCTCATTAGATGGAAATGGCAGGTTTCTTTAGTGGATTATGAAATAATGATCTGGAAATAAGTATAGAACTCAGAGAAAACAGAATGCAGTTATTAAACAAATGCACTAAGGTATAGAAATCTCATATGACAGGAGCTAGTATGTGAGCTAAATGGGCCAATGAACACTTCCTTAGAGGAAGTGTCTTGGCATAAAGCATAGAAGCCATTTAGTTCATTCTTCTGTCTTAGACTATTTTATGCAAATACAAATTTTCAGAGGTCTTTGGAGAATGAGGTTTTGAGGGGGGATGAGAAAGACACAGTGCTTTACCACTTTTAATCACCAGCTGATGAAGCTCAAAGACAATATTTAATTCTGTGTGCTTATCAAAAAATATGTGACCTATTGCTTTTAAATTTTAGGGCGGAAAGAAACGTAGAAAAGACCGAATACAGGACTTGATTGACATGGGGTATGGTTATGACGAATCCGATTCCTTCATCGATAACTCTGAGGCGGTGAGTTGTTAATGAAAATGTAATATCAAAACCTCCACATCGGGCTGGGATTGTGGCTCAGCGGTAGAGCACTCACCTAGCACAGGCGGGACCCAGGTTCGATCCTCAGCACCACATAAAAATAAATATGTCCATCTACACCTGGGGGAAAAAAAAAAAAAAAATATATATATATATATATATATATATATATATATATATATATTTAAAAAAAAAACAAAAAACCCTTCACGGCTTAGCTTCTTCAGGTTGTGTCTGGGAAGCTGGGGGCAGAGTCAGAACAGCATGCTCTCAGTGAGAGGAATGAGCAGCACTGATGTGAGAGGAAGTGTCCTCTTGGACCTGGGTCTTGGTGCCCTCATCTGAGAAATATGACTACTCTGTCCATCACATTTTGTAGCTCTCACATCTGTGATTGGTGGGAGAGAGAGGGCTATCTTCCCATACTGTCTGAAGTGTGACAGAAGAAGAAGCACATTTACATCTCTTCAGACCTGCTTTATGCCTTTGGACCTTAGAAACAGAACTTGGAGCTGACAATATGTTTTTCCCCTTCAGTATGATGAGCTTGTTCCTGCTTCTTTGACCACAAAGTATGGAGGATTTTACATTAACTCAGGAACTCTGCAATTTAGACAAGCATCCGAATCTGAGGATGATTTCATTAAAGAAAAGAAGAAAAAATCTCCAAAGGTTAGAACGTGCTTGCTTTTGGATTTCAGAAATGTTTTTTCACATGACCCTGTAAGATAAGTGGGTGACTCCAAAGTGTGCGACGATTTGGGATGGCTCAGGAGGCTGGTGGAAAAGCTGAACTGTGCCAAGGCGATGTGGAATGGGCCTCCGTCAGCCCTCAGTCATCATGTTTGTCATGGATGCCCCAGCAAGCTCAGCAGAGTTGTGTGTTGAGGTGGCTTTGGGGTGGGGATGGGAGCAGTGAGGGTGTGGAGTGAGGCATGTGCAGCACCCTTGCTTGGCCCTCTTCTGTGGATGTGTAGAGGACTTCAGTTCCCAGGGTGTCACCCACTGAAAACAAGCCACCCTTAGGCTAAGAATATTGTAGGGTCTGTCTGCCATTGCCCATTGTGTAAAACAAGAGATAGGGCTAACCTCAGCCCATTCTAAATGAGCACAGTTTCAGGCTTCAGAGAGAGACTGTTGTCTCCCCTCTGGGTGTTTCCAGGACACACTCTGGTGGGAATGCTATGGGTTTGTGGTCCAGGGACTGCTCTGAGAGCTTTTTGTTCATGAAGGAAGAAAGACAGGTCTCAGGATGTGCCTGGGCGGAGCAAGGCCAGTGCCATGTAGTGAGTGCACTTGCTCCCTGAGTCAGGGAGCTGTGTAACTGTGCCTTGTCTTTGATTCTCAGAAGCGGAAGTTGAAGGAAGGTGGTGAGAAGATAAAGAAGAAGAAAAAAGATGACACTTATGACAAGGAGAAGAAATCGAAAAAGTCCAAGTTTTCCAAAGCCGGGTGAGAGGCAGCAGCTTTTCGCTAGGATAAAGTCTGACCCGTGAGGGCAGGACACCCAGGAGCTGACTCACCTCCCCCACAGCTTCAGAAGAGGCAGCAGGGCCTGGCCCTCCTGTCCTCCCTCTCACCTCCCACAGGGCTGATCTGGGCATAGTCGTGTGTCAGATAGCCAGCGTTCCTCTGTTCCCCTGTCAGTGTCGGCAGCTATTTCTGTGACTATGTTATTGCTGACGTTCCTTGTTCTTTTGGGCACTTTTCTCTCTGCCCCAATTCTTCTGTCACTGCTGTTTCCCTTTGTCTTCTATGGTCACGCTTCCTTTTCTTCACTTGGTCTTACCCCAGCTGCCTTCAAGTTGCTGCTGTTCTCTGCTGCTCCTGCTTTCTCCCTTTAAATACTTTTCTTGTGCCTCCCCTTTTTTTGCAACCTTTTATTTCAGCCTGGCAGTGGTTCTTAAAAACCCGTTGGATATTTAGCATTACGTGATTCTGTGTTGCTAACCTGTATTCACTCTTAAGCTTTGGTCCAGCAAGAACGAGCTTCATATGCCAAGAGGAGGGAGGAATAATAACAGGGTGGACTGTGACTGAGGTTCTTCTGGAGACCATTGCCCTGGGACAGGGGTGAAGGCCTCTTGAGTTTCCCTGTGGAGTGGTCCTGCAGCCTGGGTAACCAGTTTCTTTCTTGCTTACAGCTTCACAGCCCTCAATGCCAGTAAGGAAAAGAAAAAGAAGAAATACTCTGGGGCTTTAAGTGTTAAAGAGATGCTAAAGAAATTTCAGAAGGAGAAAGAGGCTCAGAAAAAGAGAGAGGAGGAGCATAAGCCTGTAATGGTCTCATCGGTGGAAGCTCCGGGCCTGCGGGACTTGGAGGGTGCTTCTGACCCCTTGCTCTCACTCTTTGGCTCCACTTCTGACAATGACTTGCTCCAGGTGGCCACTGCTATGGACTCACTGACAGATTTGGACTTGGAGCAGCTGCTCAGTGAGTCTCCAGAAGGAAGCCCTTTCCAAGATATGGATGATGGAAGCGATTCCCTTGGGGTGGGATTGGACCAGGAATTCAGGCAGCCCTCTTCCCTCCCCGAAGGCCTGCCAGCACCCCTGGAGAAGCGCATTAAGGAGCTGGCTCAGGTATGCTGACAACAGTGTGGCCGGGCTTTCCTGGAAGCGGTCGGGCAGATTGGTGTTGGTTCTGCACGGCGTGAAGCTCGATGCCCAGAGAAATCCTTAGTGAGTTGGCAGTGAAAGTGTGAGCTTTCCCCAACCTCTCCTCATCCTGAGTGAGGAAAACAGTGTCAGCTTTGCCCATCAGGCTTCACATTTAAGCCTTTCTTGGTTCTTTCTCTTCCAAATAATTTATTTTCTTCCTGGGAGATTTTTCTCTTTCCTTTTTCTGCCTGTTAGTTTCTTTCCCACACAGTATTTCCTTTTGTGCATAGACCAACACTGATGTTGACATCAGGCAGCTGAGTGAGAGATTCATCTTATTAGCTTTTGAAAATGCACTAAAGTTTGTAAACATGTAAGTTACACACAGAGCATATGCTCAATTGTCACTGGGTTTTGGTTGCTCCCGCGCATTGCTTATTGTCAGCATCCGTGTTGGTAGCAATCACAGGAATGCCTCCATGGTGCTAAGTAAAAAGGAGCTTAACTTGAATGTTGTCTGTGCCCCTTAACAACAGCAGCAACCTTTAGCATAGATCAGCTGTTGCTGCTCTTGTTCTCTATTGATTTGGAATTCATCCCTAAGTGCTGAGACTGTCAATTCAGTAATACTAACTAGAACCAAGCATGGATCATTAGTTAATGATGACAATACCTTTTAGTTAAAATAACATTTTACCTTAGGCATTGTGGTTTGTACTGCAGTTCCAGTGGCATTTGTACTCAATAGCTGTAGTTCTGAACTAGTGATTCTCATAGCATATCAGAATCAATGCTATGTATTTATCCTTTATGTTCAGGGCAGGTGAAATGTCAACCACCTCTATAAATGATTTTCTCACTTCCAGAAAATATTTGAACATAGTATACAAAGTAAATAAACATCTTATTGAAATCTCTAGTTCATCCTTTTTAGCTTTCGTGCAGTGTTGGGCATAAGTGTTTTATTTGAATGTAATGATTTAAATGAATTGTGCCATGTCAGGGATTTAGAGTGTATCTTAAATATGACATTGAGGTGGAAGGAGTTGAACCTGAACTTGGCATATTTGAGTGTACTGTCCTGTATTTGCTCTCAGAATTCATGTTAAAAAAATTACTTTGTTCTTTTCATTCCTATGGTTTGTAACCAAATTGTTTTATAGTTTCTGAAAGTCTTGTTAAATAAGTAAGGATGTGATGGTAGCCAGTTGTTTTTTTAGAGAAAAGTCAAAATAGAATTCTTGGATATGTCCTCATTCCCACCATAGGTTGTGTTCTAGTGTGCTTACTTATTATTTCAATCTCTTGGGAAACACAGAGCACATCAAGTGGAACAAAGTGCTGCAACCTGAAACAGCATGGGACTATGGTGCCAGAAAGCTCCCTTGGTGGATCCCTTGTCTGGCAAGCTTCCCTCTTGAGTGATTGCTCTTGGGCATGACAGACAAGGGTTCAGGATTCCGTAGGCAAGGTGGGCCTGGGTCCTAGAGATGCTGAATGTAGAGTTTGATATTCTGGTTTGAAAATACAGTGCTCAAGGGTGAAATGACACTTTAATTTTCACCTGGCCCTGCTCCTGCATTAAGAAACTTTGGAAAATGGGGTGGGAAGTGTGTGGGGATTATCTATTACCCCACCAGTTGAAAAACAATTTCACTTTGCATATTCCTTTCTAGCTTCTGTATATGTTTTTATGCAGTTGTGATTATAGTTGTGAATAATTGTTTCATGATTTTTTTCACTTAATAAATATTATTATAAAGCCCTCATTATTTTTAATGGTTGCATTAAAAAGAAGGCTTATTATAGAAAGTTACTACAGCAGGGCCCCTGCACTTGGGGCACCTGGAACCCCCGCATGTGTACACAAATGCTCTGGACTGCAGGCCCTATTGAGAATTTGCTGGGAAAGGTAATCTTCCCAGGGAAAGAGGGCATTTGTACACAAAAACTGCATACAATTCCAAAAGTTGCATGTGGATATTTGGATCCTTAATAAGGAACTCTGTCCTGGATTTTGAAAGACATTGCGTTTTAAATTAATTTTAAATTAAATTTGATGTATATAACTATCATTAGCAGTGTTATGTGTTTCTCACTTTATTTTTCACTCCCCTTATTTTTCTTTTTTCCCCTTGTTTATTATTATAATAGGTTGGTTAGATTTAAAATCTTGACCCTAGGTAATAATGTATCCATTTCTTTTGCCTTTTTAAAAAGGACCTCAAAACTTTGACAGTTATTCATTTCTCCTGATTGTGGACTGGCTGGGTAGTTTCTCTTCTGATCCTGCTTGGGCTCACTCTTGTTGTTTTTTTTTTTTTTTTTTTTTTTTTTAATATCCCTTTGGTACTGGGGATTGAACCCAGGGTACTTTACAACTGAGCTACATCCCCAGTCCTTTTTCTTTTTTATTTTGAGATAGGGATGTCACTATGTTGCTGAGGGTCTCACTAAATTGTTGAGGATACCCTTGATCTCAAAATATTCCTGCGTCAGCTTCTCAAGTTGTTGGGATTACAGGCATGTGCCACCATGCCTGGCATGGCTCAGTCTTGCAGCTGCATTCAGCTGGCAGGTTAACTGGGTGCTGGTAAATTAACTGGATGCTGACCAGACCTCCTTTTCCTTTGGGCCTTTTATCCTGGACATCTTCAGGGCATGGTGATCTTGGTTATGGCAGCATCTTGTGGAAGTGGAATTTTTAGGGCCATAAGATCTGGCTTTTATAGGTTATATGTGTCACACTGCTTCTGCCACACTCTTGGTCAAAGTGAGTCATAAGAGCAGCCAAGATTAAAGGGTTGGGGAGCCTAGGGCCTGCTCTCTGGGGGGCATTTCTCCATGGGAGCAATCTGTGCTCCTGTTTGCAATCTACTGCAGTGCATAGTAGATTCAACTCTGATATGTAGTGATCTCTTAGGGAAAAACACACTCTTTATAGAAAGCAAAAAGTAGATTTACTTTCTAAGTGAGAAACTTAAAAAAAAAATCTTGAAAACTTACATACATTAAAGAGATACACCAAGAGAGATGCCTTGATTGATGTCCATGTTATATTCACTGTTTTCTCATGTTAGCTTATTTCTCATTTTCTATTCATTTGTACATTTTGGATCCAGGGAATATAGTGATTTGATGTTCTTGCCCTGTATTAACATGTGTTGATTACAGATGTCTCTTGTATAAATGGTTGGAACATACAGGGTGCTGAGAAAGCTCAACTTTGACACCCTGTCAGATTATTGTCTTGATATAGTTTGGCAGCTATTCAGCCTGGTTCTTACATATGACCCAGGTCTTCTTTGGTCCTCTTTAGTTAGGCATGAAGTGGGAATGATACTAAGAACAGAAAGGAAACAGGTCCCGAGCACCCACACCTTTACCCTCCTCCTGAGTTACAACCCTTGCATCCCCAGAAGTCCAGGGAGAGAGGGACTTAAAGAGAATAAGGTAGGGAAAAACCAACTTGAACCCAGGGGTGCTCTACTGCTGATTAATCCTCATCCTGCATATGAATAAATGATATAACAGTCTACCAACAACAACAAAAATTAAAAAGGCATTTGGAGGCTGGGCACAGTGACATGTGCTTATAGCACAGCTAATTTGGGAGGCTGATGTAGGAAGATTACTTGAGGCCAAGAGTTCAGGGCCAGCCTGGGCAACACAGCAAGATAGAAAGACCCCCATCTCTTTAAAAAAAAAATATCTTGGAACTATATAAGTCAGCATGACCAAGGTGTTTGCTTTAACCTCATTTCCTAGTTAATTTAGGATTGATTAATTTATACAATATCTCAGGGGCAAGGGACCTCACTTATTTCTGATAGACTATCAGATATCTATCCAGTTGCTTTTAATTAAATTTATTTAAAAATGCAGTGTTTGACTGATTAACTTCAGTATGAAACCAGACCCTCTGAGGACAGTCTATGCAATTAAGACAGTTCAGAAGGAAAATCTTTTTAAAGACTATGTAGGCAGAAAACTTCTGAAGTATTAGAGAAAAGGTTGATTGATACTGAAATATAAACTTTATTTAAAATAAAGACAAATTTTATTTAAAAGACTGTTGATGGGTTTGTCAAACAGTGGGGCATTTTAAAATACATGTTGAAGGAATTAGATTGAATTAATTGAGGATCTGGATCTTAGAACTAGCAGTAGTTGAATCAAAAGAATGCCTTAGTTTTTCTATTTTCTCAAACTAATGTTGTAATTGCAGTACCTTAAAAGTTCTAAGGTGAAATTTTGAATGCTGAAAGTATAAGAAATTACACATGGATGGTTTAAAAGCCATGCCTTTCTTTCTTCTATCATCCATCCATCCTTGTCACACCTTTCATCCAAGGCCTCTGGGCTGTCCTTCAACCAAGTCATCTTTAGAAACTTGAATTTTGCAGCTCTTCAGATTACTTTTGGTTAGACAGCATTAGGCTTTTCCTCATCTAGTTTGCCTTTCTATGGCGGTATCTGTTCATTCCTTTGTTCATCCACACATCCACTTCCCAATGTTTACTAAGTATCTATTATTTGATAGGCAGCTGTGAGGAATGTATGGGCCAATGAGAGTTAGTTCTTGTCCTTCATGAGCATGTTATGTAAATGGATGATACCTATGCAGACAGTGGGCTGCAGCACAGAGCAGGATGAAACACTGCCATTTTTAGATGGCTGACTAGATGACTAGTAGACAATCAGGAGTCAAAAGAGAAACTCTTTGAGGGTACATAGGACTGGGACTGGAGGCTACAACGTTGGTCAACCTGTGGGGAAGGCAGGGCAGAGCTGAGGATGGGTGAGCAGCTGGTTGGTGGAATCCCCTAGAGTGTGGTAGGAGATGGGAGGTATAGTGGACAGCTGGGGCCAGACTCTGGAGTGCCCTGCATGCCATGAGAAGGAATTTGGGTTTGGGTCTAGAGTTGGTCAAAGCCACTGAAAGACTATGAAGGAAGGAATGGGAGGATTCAAGAAGGCTGGAGTGCAGATGTTAGAAGCAGGAAAGCAGGAGTCTGAGCAAAAGCTGGCAGGTCTAGTTTTAGGTAAGCTGAGTTTGCATATCAGAGGATTACCCCATCTCAGGGGTAATTGGAAATCCTAGTCCAGAGCTTAGAAGAGAGGGTACAGGGGTTTTGAGGTTTATATTTTTTTTTTCTTAGTTGTAGTTGGACACAATATCTTTATTTATTCTTATGTGGTACTGAGAATCAAATCCAGTGCCTCACATGTGCAAGGCGGGTGCTCTACCACTGAGCTACAGCCCCAGCCCTAGAGGTTTAGATTTGAGGGACTTTCATGTGTGTATATTATTTTGAAGACATGAGGAGAAAAATGATGGGAAGAAGTGAGTTCTAGATAGAAACTTTGAGTCCTTCAACAGGGAAGAGCTAGTGGGCAGACAGATGGAGTCAGAGGTTGGAAGGGCCCAGCAGGTGCAATTAGAGGAAGGTGGAAGGCTTGATCAGGATTTATCCCTTTCTCTAGACAGTCACCTTATCACCCGTTTGTCATTATTACATATCATGTCTGATTTCAGAAATTGTATTTTGCCTACAACCTGAAAATCAGCATCCCTTTTGTTTAGATCACTGGGTCTCAGAGTTACATTTAAAGAGTTCTAATGGTTGGGCTACTTTTAAAGAATACATATTCCTGAGTCTTGTCTCCAGAGATTGTGGTTTGATGGGTGGTTCCCACAAGGAGCTACTTGTGAGGGCCATCTTCTCTGACCAAGGCATGGTTTGCCATTAGGATACTTTAGAGGTCTCTAGGCTGCTCTCCAGGTTATAAACTGTGTTCTCATGGAAAGCAAAAGAAGACAGTCTAGTAAATTCCTGTTATATCAGGCAATATGGCATGTCATTCCAGTGATCTGGATGATGGAGAATTTGTATATATCCTAAGAAGAATAGAAGTTTCAAAAGATGATAATGACCTTAGGTGCTAAAGCGATACATTATTATTTTTATTGTTATTTTTGGTGGATAAAAGCTTTTATCTTATAGATTTATTGAAGTTCTTAGTTGTTTTTATACTGTTAATGTATGGAAATCTCAACTAACTGTGTAGTTTATGATAGAGTCTGGACACAGGAGTTAATAGAGTTGGCCTCTGACCAGATGCCTCAGGATTGCTTGTTTCTATGTGGCTTTGTTTTATGTGACTGTTGTTTTAAGTCCTGGGATGTACAGTTCAAGATGCTGTAGCATCTTTGAAAAAAATAGAGCATTGATCACAGGTGACCTTAATCTGGGACTTGGATAGACTCAGGAAAGTGTTGGGGAGGATTTTATTGACAGGTGCTTTTATGGAGCAGTGACTGGTGCCTGTGGGGGTATGTATGGGATGCGTGGGGAACAGGTTCTAATGGCTGTTACTGTCTGCTGTGAACCAGGCTGCCAGAGCTGCTGAGGGAGAGAGCAGACAGAAGTTCTTCACCCAGGATATGAATGGCATCCTACTAGAGTGAGTATCATCTGTCTGTCTGTCCATATCTGCTGTTACACGCCTGGGTTGGGCAGGCCAGGAGTGCATGACCAGCAATGAACTAGAGGACTTGGGTTAATATAGTTTTATTGATGTTGTTCATTAAATAAAACAGGGACACTAAATACCTATCTCCAAGAATGATAGATCTTACTAATCTTTGGCCAAAGGCTTTATTAGATACTATATATACAGTCCTGGACTTTTGGAAGAGGACTTCTTGTCAAGGGCGAGATGAGACTAGAGAGAAGGTGTTGCTTGCATGACCCTGAGAATCCAGAAGGTTGAGTGGTGGCCTCAGGGCCTTCTCTGTATTGGAGTGTTCCTCAGTATTTGTTCTCCTTTTCTTCTTTCTCTGCTCTCAATGCCAGAGTACCTCATTCCTGTCACATTTTTCCAAACCTTGAAACCCCCGAATCATTGCACTGTATGAAATGGATTAAAAAGCAAAAACAAACAAACGTAAATCTAAACGTATCTGGCCCTCAGGTTTGCAGCTTTTCTCTGGTTGCAGTTGTATTATGTAGCAGGAGAAGGTTATTGCTCAACAACTGAAAATTTTGCTGATATAAGAATAGTTGTCAAGACTTGGGAATGTTCTTGCAAATGGCCTTGCCCTGGCCAAGATCTGGACTGGATACTTGGGTCAGGAATCATGGGCTACAAAGAGCACCTGAGGGTCAGGGTGGATGGGAGGTTTGTGTCAACAAGTAACCCACTTGAGCATGCCAAATATGGAAAGCTCAAGGCATTGAAGAGAATATTTTTCTGCTTATTCAGCTGGAGAAAGTGGAGGGGGTGAGGATTTCCTTGACCTCATAGTCTTGGAGAGAATTGGGAACTGGAAAAAAGAAACACTGCCAGAAAGTATTTCCTGTCAACCCCAAGTAAATCATTACTTCCCACTTGATAGCTTTTATGTTATATTTGTTTGTGAAATTTTGTCCGTGAATCTTGTTCTCTTGGGCTCTGTTTTCTTGACTGCCTTTGACTTTGTCCTGTCCTTGACCTAAAAGCCTTAACCCACTTTACCTAGCCAAGTTTGGGAATTGTTTGTTGATTGTCAAAGATTTGTTGCCTTGGCCACTCAGTTGCAGTGTGGCCCAACAGGATGAGGTTGGACCTGCTTTTGGCCCCTAGCTGGCCTCACCATGTAGGCCGATCTAGTGAAGAGAGATGCTGCAGTGAGCTGCAGGCCGTTGATGACTCTGTTCTGTTCTTCAGCATAGAGGTGCAAACTCGGGAGCTGAGTAGCCAGATCCGTTCTGGGGTATATGCCTATCTCTCTTCATTCCTGCCCTGCAGCAAGGACGCTCTGGTTAAACGTGCTCGAAAACTTCACCTCTATGAACAGGTGTGTGGTTTTGGGGCCCAGCTGAGGGGTGGCTACTCAGTACAGAGCCCTATCTGTAGCTGCACTGCTTCCTTTTGATTACCCTGTCGTGTCTCCTTGGTGTAAGTCTGGTGTGTGAACAAGACTTGTGCTGTGTCCTGCTCTCTGCAGGGTGGGCGCCTGAAGGAGCCTCTCCAGAAGCTCAAGGAAGCCATTGGCAGGGCAATGCCTGAGCAGGTGGCCAAGTACCAGGATGAGTGCCAGGCACACACGCAAGCAAAGGTCGCTAAGTAAGTGTCTCTTTGCCCTAGTGCACCATTATCCTGTTGTCTCTTCTCTTCACACCTCTCAGTATTTACTTTCATTTCAAACCAGACTCTTGGCTCTTCAGCATTTTCACTGTCTGATCTTAGAAGTCCCAGTTAAGTAGGGAGGAGGAGGAAGAGGCGAGGAGGAGGACTTCGGAGTCCATTTCTTTATCTTCTCTGTGTAGGATGCTGGAAGAGGAAAAAGACAAGGAGCAGAGAGAACGGATTTGTTCTGATGAGGAAGATGATGAAGAAAAGGGTGGCAGGAGGATAATGGGACCAAGGAAGAAATTCCAGTGGAATGATGAAATCAGGTGTGCCTAAGCTGGGACCTTGCCTCACTGGAGGGTTTGTGGGCCAGTTTCTGAGCATGTCCCCATACTGCTAGTGAAGGTTAGGATCATTTACTTTGATCAGAACAGCTGAAAGCACATGATTAACAGCTTGAAGAAGAGTTGGGTGGTTGCAAGTTTCTGATTTCTGCCTACTTCTCAGGGAACTGCTGTGCCAAGTGGTGAAGATCAAACTGGAAAGCCATGATCTGGAGAGGAACAAGGCCCAGGCATGGGAGGACTGCGTGAAGGCCTTTCTGGATGCAGAGGTCAAGCCTCTCTGGCCCAAAGGCTGGATGCAGGCCAGGTGAGGGTCAGTGTGATCAGATAGGAAGTTGTGCCATCAAGGAGCCACTGTCCAATTGATTCAAATCTGATGTCACCTGAGTAATTTGGGGAGATAATAGAAACTAGGAAAGATTGTTGTCAGTCTTGCGTAGAAGAGAGAAAGTTCCCTATGGGGTTTTGTCCTTGTCATTCTTCACCCTTCTGTGGCTCAGGATTGACTGCATGCTTCTTGTGCCCTTTCCTGTTTTGACATAATGGCTCCTGCCAGAGGTTGAGAGATGGATTCATCTTGGGTACTACTTTTTCTGGTTCTCTTTCCAGTTTTGGGGATTGACCTGAACGTAATAGGAAAGTGCTCTACTGCTGAGCTACATGTTATTTTGAGATAAGGTCTCACTAAGTTGCTAAGGCTGGCCTCAAACTTGCCATCTTCCTGCTGCCTCCTGGGTCGCTGGGGTCACAGTCATATACCACTACCCATCATGGGTGCTTCTTTTTGTAGTTTTTATTTTTGTTTTTGTTTTGATACTGGGGATTCAATTCAGGGATGCTTAACCACTGAGCCCTTTTTATTTATTTATTTTAAATTTTTTTTTTAGTTGTATATGGACTCAATGCCTTTATTTGTTTTTATGTGATGCTAGGATTGAACCCAGTGCCTCACACTTGCAAAGTAAGTGCTCTACCACTGAGCTAAAACTCCAGTCCCCTTTTTATTCTTTGAGACAGAGTCTTGCTAAGTTGCTTAAGCTCTTACACAGTTGCTGAGGCTGGCCTCGAACTTGTGATCCTCTTGCTTCAGCCTCCCATGTTGCTGGGATTACAGGTGTGTGCCACTGGGCCTGGCTTCGTGGGTACTTTTTAAAAAATTTTTTATTCTATTTTGTTTTATATATAACAGCAGAATGCATTATAATTCATATCATGTTGATAAAGCATAATTTTTCATATCTCTGGTTGTATACAAAGTATATTCACATCATTCATGTCTTCATACATGTACTAAGGGTAATGATATTCATCTCATTATACTTTCATTTCTACCTCCATACCCAGTCCCTTCCCCTCCCACACCTTTGCCCTATCTAGACTTTATCTAATCTTCCCATGCTCCCCCTCCCAACCCCATTATAAATCAGCCTCCTTATATCAGTGAAAACATTCGGCATTTGTTTTTTGGGGATTGGCTAAATTCCCTTAGCATTATGTACTCTGACTCCATCCATTTACCTGCAAATGCAATGATTTTATTCTCTTTTATTGCTGAGTACTATTCCATTGTGTATATATACCACATTTTTTTTTATCCATCCATCTACTGAAAGCCATCTAGGTTGGTTCCACAGTTTAGCTATTGTGAATTGTGCTGCAATAAACATTGATGTAGCTGTGTCCCTATAGTATGCTGTTTTTAAGTCCTTTGGGTATAGACCGAGGAGTGGGATAGCTGGGTCAAAAGGTGGTTTCCATTCCCAGTTTTCCAAGGAATATCCATACTGCTTTCCATATTGGCCACACCATTTTACAGTCCCACCAGCAATGTATGAGTGTACCTTTTTCCCCACATCCTCGCCAACACTTATTGTTGTTTGTATTCTTAATAGCTGCCATTCTGACTGGAGTGAGATAAAATTTTAGAGGAATTTTGATTTGCATTCCTCTAATTGCTAGAGATGTTGAACATTTTTTCGTATATTTGTTGATTGATTATATATCCTCTTCTGAGAAGTGTCTGTTCAGTTCCTTGGCCCACTTATTGATTTTTTTTTTTTTTTTTTGGTGTTTAGCTCTTTGAGTTCTTTACATACCCTAGAGATAAGTGCTCCATCTGATGTGCAAGTGGCAAAAATTTGCTCCCAAGATGTAGGCTCTCTACTCACCTCACTGATTGTTTCTTTTGCTGAGAAGAAGCTTTTTAGTTTGAATCCATCCATGGGTGCTTCTTAATGATCCTCAAAAGTCTCATTTTCGGACTGTCATCTTCCTGGAGCTAAATACCAGGCTTCTGTTGTAGAGGTTATTTTGTGTCACTTCCCACAAATGGAGTATGTCTGCTGTACACAGGGCAGGGAAAGTTAGCTAGGGCTGATTTTCTGTGTTGGGCCCTATTTATTTGTAATTTGCACAAATCATAAAGCCTTGGGAATTGTTTGTTCTTATAGGTTGAATTTGTATGAAGAAATTTGTTTTTGAGTTTCACCCCACATTTTCTTCTTGGCAGTGTCAAGGATAGGCAGTAAGGAAAGTGCTTCTGCCTAGGAGAAGGTGGCCATGAGGTCAGGGACAGAGCCATAGTCTTTGTTGATAAAGTCCATAATCTTGGCTTTTGATGGGCTTTTGAAAGGCTTCCATCCCACCAGTGTGGCTGCTTTGGACTCTCAACAGGAATTCAGCTCACCAGTCAACTGGATTTAAGAGCAGCCACCAAGTACCAGAGTTGCTAGAAAAGCTCTGGAAATAGAATGGTGGTGTCTAGGGTGAACAGAATGCCATGTTCTATTTCTTTCAGGACTCTGTTTAAGGAGAGTCGACGAGGCCATGGACACCTGACATCAATTTTGTGAGTGTCTTGGCGTTTTTCATTTCTCAGAACACTGTTGTTTTATCTCTTTCTGTGGATCTCCTCTGAACCTTCCCTGTGTTTATTTCTTTGAACAGAGCCAAGAAGAAAGTAATGGCCCCTTCTAAAATCAAGGTGAAGGTGAGTCAGCTTGCTCGGGTCATATGCTGGCTGTCCTTTTCTCCCTGCAAGCAGTGCCCAGGAAACTTCTTAAATGACCATGGCAGCTGTTGAGTTTCACTGGTCTAGGGGAATAGCTATTCTTGAACCAGGGCAGAGACCTGCATGGGCCATTTAATCCTCCTGCCCCAGGCTCAAGTCTATAAAACAGTGCCTAGCTGGCCCAGTTTCTGGGGTTGTTGTGGGGTAGGTGGGGTCTTTGGAAGCCCTCTGAGGAGTGAAGCACCCGTGCAGTTGTGAAGGTCGTACGCCGAGATACACTCCTGGCCAAGTGCAGTGTAGCCTGGAGCATCAGCAGAAAGGAGAGGCGACTGTTGGGCTGCCTGCCAGAGTACAGGATGCTGCAGAGACCTCTCAGTGTAGAGAACATTGCTACTTGCCATATTCTTACCAGTTCCTAAGACTTGGTGGTCCCCTTAGCCATACCTAAAGAGATCGTGAGAATAAGTTGTGCCAGTCATATGTTCCTGAGTATCTGCCAAGCTTCTACAGTGTCTGAAACATACTGTGATAAGTATCAGAGGTACAGGAGTGACAGGATAGATTCCTTTCCTAGTCCCATAAGGACCGAGGAGAGATGGGTGCTGGGAGAAATCAAAGAGAAAAGAAAGCTAATTTAAGATAGTTCTTATGCCATGTGTCAATCTGCAGCAAGGAACACTTTAAGACAGTGTGAATGCCACTAGGCAGTGTGTCTTCTTGCATAGGTCTTGTACTTTTCAGAAACAGAAAAGAGAAGTTTCCCTGTGACTGGGCATGTCCTTAGCAACAAAGCATACTGGGGTAAAGCCAGCCCAGCCAGCCAAACACATACCAAAGGGTGCCTAAGACAAGGCAATCTTGACATCTGCTCTGTCCACACCTTGTTTTGTAATTATACAGGAATCTCAGATCTTTGAGTTGTTCCCATTTATGTCCTCACAACAGGCAAGTGCTGGCATCTTTGGACATTTCTAAACAGTTATCATTTCTGTTTTCATTTAGGAGTCATCTGCTAAGCCTGATAAAAAGGCTTCCATCCCATCAGGAGGACAGATGGCTGGCTCCACTGCTTTGCCATCGGAACACCAGGGAGGAGGCCTGAACATTGGGTCCACGAGTAGGGAGCCCCCATCCCAGGTGTCTGGTGGCCTCACTAACCCTACTCCTGTCAACCTGGAGGACTCATTGGATGAAGACTTGGGCCATGATCCAGCCTCCTCGATGGAAGCCGTGTCCAAGGAGCTGGCCGTGTTGAATAGCAGAGTGGCTGGGAGCTCTGAGTTCACAATGACTGCACCCTCCAAAGCACCAGCAGAAAAAGTCACAGGTGTTTTGTGTGCAGAAGAGAAAAGGAACTTTGTGAAACCCAACCCCTCTGCACCACCACCCACTAGCACACTGCAGTCACCCCTAAATTTTCTGGCTGAACAGGCTCTAGCACTGGGGCAATCCTCTCAGGAGAAAAAAACAGAGAGTTCTGGCTACAAAGAGCTGTCCTGTCAGGCTCCCCTCAGCAAGGGCCTGCCAGAAGTACACCAGTCCAAAGCAAAGCACCACAGCTTGCCACGGACGTCTCATGGAACCCAGGCGGCAGCTCCAGTACCTGGCCCCCAAGTCAAAGTCTTTCATGCAGGCACTCAGCAGCAGAAAAATTTCACGCCCCCATCTCCATTTGTCAGTAAACTCCAAGGCCCAAAGGCTTCCTCCCCACAGTGTCATCGTTCCCTTCTGCAGCTAGTGAAGACAGCAGCCAAAGGCCAGAGCTTCCATCCCCCCACACCAACCTCCTCTGGAGGCTCGCCATCTTCCAGTGGCAGCTCTCATAAGACCCTAGCCTCATCCTCTACTGCCCTGAGCCACCCAGCAAAACAGCACCCAGCCAACTCTGCGGGGCCATCTTATAAGAATAATCCATTTGCTGGCTCTGTCTCCAAACATGGGGTTTCTTCTGGCAGCTCTTCCTCTGGAGGAACCCGAGTGCAGAGCTCTGCTTCTGGGACCCTGCTCCCCAGCATACAGCCTCCTTCCACAGGACAGTCCACCAGCCAGCCTGTCCCAAGCTCGGCAGTGAAGAAACCACCTGTTTCCCAGAAGCTGACCCTGGTAGCCCCTCCTGGTGGTCCAAATGGAGATTCCGGTGGTGGTACCCAGGGAGTGGCAAAGTTATTGACCTCCTCCCTGAAGCCCGCCACAGTTAGTAGTGTGACATCATCTACCTCCTTGCCAGTGAGTATCCCAGCATGCAGCCTGTCCCACCCCTGGGGACTCAGGGACAAGGCCACTTGCCTTGTCCTGAGTGGAGAATGTGATCTGAAGCTGAAGGTCAGGTGGGAATAGTGAGCTCATACTCTGGATGGAGAACTGAGCTTCCTGCTCAGTCTTCCCTTTTCTGTGAGTAGGAAGGCCCAGGATAACCTGCCTGTCTTCTTAGGAGGGTGAGTGGAGCAAAAACAGCTGTCAGTATTGTGCCTGTAGGGAGGCTGGATCTGCACCTGCACAATGAGCCACAGAACTTCCCTCCTTCCACCTCTGACCTGTGTATCTCTTCAGAAAAGGGGATGGAAATGCCTTCATCTGTCAGGTGCTAAGGCTTTCATGCCCTGGAAATAGCAGTACCTTCTGAGAATGATTCTCTGATTGGTTTTGAAGGATTCTGCAGGTCAGAGGTGATTTATCAGAATTCAGCAGCTAGTGAATGCTGAGGGTGGGGGATAATTATAAGAAGTTTGGATACAGCTTGGGGAGATGGGGACTGAATCTAAGGACTTACACTTAGTAGGCAAGTGCTATGCCACTAAGCTGCATCCTCAGCCTTCCTATTTCTTTTTAAAAACAAAGACTAACCAAATATACACAAATATATGTGTATTTACATAGTAAACATATGCAAAATAAATCAGTGTATAAGAAGGTGCATACACATACTTGTGGATATCCACAGTGGTGGTCTTTCCCCTCCTCACCAAAGAGACACCTTTAGTGCCCTATGCCCTGGAACGCACTCCATGCCATTTCATAGACTGTCCTTGTTCTTTTCTCCAGGACTGCAGAATAGAAAAGTGCCTTTTCTGGGGCATTTGATGTGTGTGCCTGTTGTGCACGCTCTTAGGTTTGCTATGAGTTAACAGGACCAGGCTTCTGACCACTTGTCTATGTTTCCTCCCCAGAAAGGACCGGGTGGGGCTGTGCTGCTGACCAGCTCCTCTCCCTTAAACCTGCTGTCTTCATCCTACAAGTCCAGCAACCCCAAGCTGCCTGGGGCCGTGAACTCTAACTCACTGGGGATCCTTGCCCCTGTCCCATTTCCACTCCACGTGCTCTCCTTCAGTGCGGAGTCCTCTGCTAAAGCGGGGGTCTCCAAGGATGCCATCGTCACAGGCCCAGCCCCTGGGACCTTCCACCATGGTCTCAGCCACAGTAAGTACCTGTCTTCTGTCTCTGTCCCTGTGTTGTGGTGTGCTGTGGTTCCTGTGTGTGTCTGGTGTGACCATGGGGAACGTCCTGGGACAATGCTGAGCCCCTCCCCTTTGGGTTTGGTTCTTAGACTGGTCTGGCCAGTCGTCTGGGGCTCATGGCTGCCAGGGCTGTTTTTCCCTTCTGTCTTCAATGTTCGTGTTTTGTTCTCTCCCCTCCTGTTTCTCTCAGGTCTTCTGGCTGGCTTGCATTCCAGCCCGCCCCATGCAGCAACTCTCCCACATGCTGCCGTGTCCACCCATGTCCCGCAGAGTCTGCCAGGTAATTGCCAGATGGGCCCCTGCCATGCACTCTGTGCACTGCTGCTCTCCATCCTTAGGTGCTTTGTCTATTGCTGGACGTGGAATGTCTGCCTTGTCGTTGCTGTGTTGTCGTCTCGCCTTGTCTTTTAAGGGTCTGGCTATGTGGGCATTGGAATAACATGGCCTCCACAGTGAGACTGCTGGGTTCTCGACTGGAACCCTGAGCTTTGGTGAGCACAGAAAGCTATGGGACCTGACCCAGAGGCAGGGTCTGTCCTGACTCTTAGCATCTTTTCCCTCTTTGGTTAAGAAAGAAAGTAATGGTAGGACTCTCCCAAAGGCTAGTGGGCACTACCGGCCTTCACAGCGAGGCTGTGTACTCACTGGTATTTGTTAGTTCACGGAGGCTCTCCATACTTTGCTTCTGTGAATGGGAGAATCCACAGAGCAGTGAGGGACCACAGTACAAGACTCTGAGGAAGGACAGTTTCCCTCTGATGGCAGCATGGACCTGAATGAGAAGCCACTTTCAGTCTGGCCAGATGTAAAGCCTTCTTGGAAACAGATTTGGGAGCACACCAGGAACGAGGCAGTGTCCCCACAGAATAGCTATTTTAAGCTAGCCTTTGGTGTGTCGCTGCTTAGTGGCATGAGAAATAGGCATCGGTGCCTCAGGCAGGCACTTGGTAGAAAGTAGATGTGCCACATTCAGTCCTGTTTTCTTGGGATCAGACCTCTTAGAATTCTAGTATAAGAAGCCTGATGGAACACTAGGATTTGACTGGTGTTCTTACTGCCTTTAGACTTGTGCCAGACAGGTCCTGGGCTGCATTAGTAAGGAAAGAGCCAGTCTTAGCGAAGCTGAACCTAGGTTACTACCCTGTGGATTGAGGGCCCCTGGGCTATACATGACTTGACCTGCCAAATGGAGAGGGTAGGACCCATGACTGTCAAGTAGGTGTCTACCTCCTGGTCTGCTGTGGATCTCTGAAGGCTGGTTCTGAGGTTGAAGCATTGGTAGTGAGTGCCAGAGGCCAGCTGGGGGTGAGAATGAGTTTGTAGGTCTCTAGATGAAAATTTGGCTTCCTTGGGGGCTAAGCCTATGTCTATAGTTGGCCCTTTTTCCTCTGGAGAAGCAGTGAAATGCATGGATTTCCCCCACATACCGGTGGCTGCCAGTGGGGATAAGTGTAGTGCAAGCATCCATGAAGCTACCTAGGTGAGATCTTGGGTGTGTGACAGTGAGATGGCCCACCTCTGCCTGCTTTGGGGAATGTTCCTCTCTAAAAGAAACAAAATAAAGAGCCAATGGAAAGAGATTGAGGGTCTGTGGTATTTTTACCCAAAAAGTAGAAGGAAATGAGAGAAAAAGGATGGAAAAGAAGGACATTGCTTTCTTGTAGCATTTTGCTGTTTTTCTTCTGGGTATTAAAAGGCTCTCTGCAGAGCAGCTGTGCTAACGCCAGTGAGCCTTCCCCTCCTTCTGCGCCGCACTTCAGGTGGTCGTTATCTGAGGGGCTGCCATCAGGCTCTGCGTGGCAGCAACACAGCCGCGTCTGTGTCTGCTTTGCTTTCCCTTCCTCTCTGCCTGGACTCCACATTGGTGTCTTTATAGTTGTCCCTATACCTGGTGATAAGAGAGTGAGCACTGCTATCCTGAGTTGTGTGTGAACATCAGGCCTTGCCATAGTGGCGGTTGTCACCTGAGCTGTGAAGTGGCCCAAGTCGCATCTCAGGAGCTGTTCTGGGCACACTGCTCAGTATACCATTGGCCTGCGTAATGCCAGTGCCTACGTATGGAGTCAGCTCCTGAAAGACTGTTCTGTTCTTATTCTCCAGATGCTTCTCAGCTTCACGGGAAGGGGCCTAGTGTGCCACGGAAGTTGTGACCACTTCAGAGGACAGGCTCGATTGACTTGGGTCCAGTGGAAGCTCAACGTGGAGGTCTCAGATGGCGGGCATCTCCTGCACACTCTGCATACTGGTTTCCTTCCAAAGCAGGCGTGAATTCCCGGAGCGTGCCCTGGCACTTCTGACAAGCCTCCAACTAAGGAGCAGCTCATGCTGCTGGTGAAGCACTTACTGACCTGGTGCTCTGGGCCTCACAGCTCTGTTGCTGGAAGGTTGTTAGAGGGCAGCTCTGGGTGTGGGAGTGAGCTGGGCTCTTGGGAAGCGGGGAGTCCACAAGCTCTGGTTGCAGATCCGTTGGCACAGCTGTTTAGGTCTGCCTGGCCCCCAGCACTCAGTCCAAGTACCTCACAGCACCTGATGGGTCTGGGGCTCCTTCTGGCCACATTAGGATCCCTGGATGGTCAGTGTTATCCCATCCCCAGGCTGTGTGCTCAAAAGGACAAGACCCAGGCCTGAGCCACAGGTGCGAAGCCCATCTTGTCTCCTTGCAAAATATTAAGAACTTTTACTGTGTGCTATCTATGGGGGACCAGTTTTTCCTCTGAACATGACAATGAAGCTCTTATAGAGAAGAGACCTTTGTAGATTCAACAATTATGGTAGGATTTTTAAAGACATCTATCTTGGGCTCAGTTTTCGTCATTACCATTAAATGCATTGGATAGAATGGGACTGCTCTTCACACGTCACATTATAGGAAGACTCAATTCCAGTGCCTTTATGGTGGAGCAGAATTCGACAACACAACGTCCATTCAGCCCCCTGAGTGGATCTGAGATGAAGACCTTTTTTTAAAGAGATGTCTGTATTTAGGACATAGCCAGTTTTATTTAATTGAGATTTTTATGGTTGCACATCATAACCTGCGCCGTCCTGACTTGAAAGTCATCTGGGACCCCAACCCCAGGTCCCAGTTGAGCCAGGGCTCCCATTTTGTTTTCCCAGAGTTGGTACAGGTAGACTGCAGAGGAACCCCAAAGCCCTTTGTGTCTGAGGGCTGAGACGAGGGATTCCGAGTCACAGGTGACATTCCAGTTTCTTATTCTTAGAAATCCTTCTTAGGCAGAGTTGCAGGGATAGGCCTCTGTGAAGCGTCTGCTGCCTACAGTGGACCTGGAAGTGTTGAGCTCTCCAGGCAGTGGGGTTCTGTGTGGACTGGGGTGCTGCCCAGAGGAACTGGAGAGTGAATCTGAGACAGGTGAGGATAGCAACTATAGAACTCCTGTCACCAGGCTGGTCACACTCAGCCAGTGGCCATTTCACAAGGACTTCGAGGGCCCTTGCTTATTCTGTGAATCTGTGCCACAAGGTGAGTCTGACTGCCCAGGTGAGCAATTTGACATGTTGAGAGAGCATCCTCAGCACCTGGGTGAAAACAGACAGTCTTTCGGTTCCTGACTCCCAGGTGCGATGCTCAGTAACTCCCACTTCCTGTGGAGGTTGGTGCCCTTCCCACTGTGCTGGGAGCAAGACCTCTGTCAGCTATTCAGCCTGGCCTCTGCTCTGACTTTTTTTGTATGTAAGAACCAATCTGTTTCACATTGGGCCACATGGGTTCCTTATCCCTTTATTATATATATTTTTTGCAACTTGGATTTCCAGTTTGTTTACAGAATAGTCTTAGGTAGTAGCAAAAGAGCCAAAGAAGAGATTTGTATAGCTGAGCTCAAAGCCGAGCCGAGGCCGTCAGCGAAGGCTGAGCAGTGGGAACTCTCCAGGCTCCTCTGCCCATGAACACCCAGGTCCCAGCCCCAGCCCCCCTCACCTCCCTCCTCGCCCTTTGGTGCTCCCTCCTCCCCGTGTGCCACTGAGTGTGCAGCTGGAGCAGGATACCCTTGTCCTTAGGAATCTAGTGATGCCTCTTGCCTCAGGGAAATGTTTCTTTGATGGGGAGTTTGAGATTTCTTTTTCTTGTTTATGCTTTATTTGTGGTAACGAAAGAGTGAATGACAAACAGCCATGGCAAGGCAGATTCTACAGCCCAGCTGCAGTGGAGGCGTGGGGCAGAGCACGCTCAAGGGGCTGCAGGGGTTCCCTTGGCGGGCGGAAGTCTCTGAGCACTTACCGGACATGGCCGTTTCTTAGGTGTGAGAGGGGCTGTTACTTTTGTGCAGCGACTATGTTGGTGTTGGGGGTGGTGTGGAAATTGTTAATCTTGTATAAAGCAACTCAATAAATTGTTTCAAGGTTTCCAAAAACCTGTTTCTCATTCTTTCTTTCAGTTGTATTCACTAGTAGTTCTTCCTTCTGGAGAACCTGGTATATACATGATACCCATTTTGTCTGAAGGTTGAAAGGGAGGAAGTAAGCAAAGGAAGCTTCCACATGCAAGGGCAGAAAAACACGCTCGCTATGACATTAGAATCAAGCCACCAGTTTTTATTTTCATGCTATAAATAAAGTTCCCTCTTATTTGCCATCTTCTTACATAACACATGAGATACAGAAAATGAGAAATTTGGTGAATGATCAGCAGTTTTCTATACCTATATACCAGTGAGATAATAAACAAGACTCGCAAGGCAATGAAACAGGCTATCAGCAACACCAGCCATCCTTAAGATCTTCCGATTGCAGAGCCATGTCCCTGATAGAAAGTCCTCCTTGTACAGCGTGGCTGACAGGCCCTGTGGTTCCTTATGCCTTTCTGGCATAGAGCCTGTCTTGTGGGCAGAGTTACCACCGGGGAGGCCTTACTCACAAAGTTGGTTCCCAGTTAGAAAGCTGGAGGGTGTGCCCATGGGCAGCCTGGCAGCCCTGTCCTTTAGTAAATGGAGTGGGTGGAAGGAGGCCTCTGCCTAGATTTTGCTGGCCGGTGTGCCAAGGCCCACGCTGCCCTGAGTGAGCGTGTCTGTTGTGGTTGCGCTGTGCTGTAGTAGTTTTCAGACTGTTTCCAGCCATCATAAGAGGAGTCTGTTGATGGGAGTATATGGGGAAAGGAAAAAAAAAAAAAAAAAAGAAGGGCATGTAGGTGTCAGATCATCGGAGGCTGGAGCAGGTTGCTCACCCAGGTTGAATGATGGCTGAGACAGGAGCTGCCTGGCTTGAGCCAGTGCCGGTTCTGCTCACACACGAACTGCATTCTGAGAGGGCTCAGCACGGATTAGGAGCCTGCACAGGACCAGGGATGAGCTACCTGGGAGGCTGCTGAGGAGGAGCAAGCCAGCTTTCCACCTCCCAAGAAGAGATGGGCGAAAGGGCTGAGCCTACTTCTGCCCAGACACCAGGACCGCCAGCTCCTGAATGGACATATCCTTGTTGACATAGCGATCATACTGAGCAGGGGTCAGCCTGCCGCTCTGCAGGGCTTCCTCAATAGAAAACTTCTTGCCAGACTTCCTATCGTGTATCACTGAGGACTCCCCATTGGGACCCTTTACCGATATCTCCTCCCAGTCGCACTCCTGGCTTCTGAGTTTCACAAACATGTTCCAGTCGATGAGCCCAGCCCTGTGGGCCTCCTCAGGGGACAGCTCACGGCCTGTGTCGGGGTCAATCACCACGATGGAGCGCCGCAGGTGATTTTCCCTCTGCTCCCTCTTGATGGACACCGACCCCAGGCGCCTCTGCAGCTCATCAATCTCAAGATCTTTGTCCTTGGACAGCCTCTTGAGATCATCCAGTTCTCTCTCCAAGGACCACAGTCTGGAGTCGAGGTTGGTCCTAGAGTCCACCATGGTCGTGTTCCGCAGGTCTCGTGTTTCTGCTGCTGCCATTTCAATTTCTGATTGGAGCCTTCGGGTCTCCAGCTGCAGGTTTTGTCGCTCTAGCTGAAGTTTGTGGTTCTCTTCCCTTAGGAAGTCCAGCTCCTTGGATGACTTAGAGTTGTGGAATTCCAGCTCTGACAGCTTGGCTTCCAGCTGAGCCACCTCGGCGTCCAGCTCCCTCTTGCTCCTGCTCTCCTCTTCCAGGCTCCTCTTGAGCTTCTGGATCTCCTGTTCGGTGTTGCCCTTCTCCACCTGGACACTCTCAGAGAAGACGACCTTCTCTTTGACCTCCACCTTCTCAAGGGCAGCCAACTTTCTACGCAGGGGCTCTAGCTCGCCCTCCAGCAGCTGTCTCCGGTGCCGCTCTTCCTCCAGCTGGGCTTGGAGCAGGGCGTGCTCCCTGGCCTGCTGAGGGTCCTGCTGCAGCACCACCTTCTGTGTGCGGGTCACCTTCTCACCAGCCTTGGCCTCCTCCTGCTCCAGCGCAGCCAGCCGCTGCTGCAGGCGCTGCACCTCCTGCTCGGCTGCCCTGCGCGCCTGCCGCTCACGCTCCAGCTCTTCCAGCTGCCTCTCTAGCTCCCCACGCCGCCGCTGCAGCCTCCGCAGCTCAGCGCGCAGCTTGTCGATCTGGCGCAGCTCAGCATCAATGCTGTCAGTGAAGGCGCTCACCTCCGCCCGCAGGCCTGGCTCCTCCTCGTACTGTACCACCTCCTGTCGCACCACCCTCTCCCTCCCCTGGGCAAGTTCCTCCTCCTTGCCCCTGATTTTCTCTTCTTGTAACACTCGCTCCCCTTCCAGGTCCACCTGCTTCTTCTGCTCTTCTGATAGCTTTGCCCGCAGAGATTCCACCTCCTTTCTGGTTTGGGGGTCTTCCTCAAACTGAAGGATCTCCTGGACCACCTCTCTGGTCTGGACCTGCGGCTTTGTGTCCTTCAGGGACTGGATCTCCTGCTTCAGCTGGTAGATTTCTAGGTCACACCTCTCAATCAGCCTGGTCTTGTCCACGATCTCCTCCCTGAGTCGCTGCAGCTCCTTCTCTGTCTCTGGATCAGTGGTGTACTTAATGACTTCTTTAGTCACCTCTTTGACTTCCACCTGCGGGCCCCGCCTTCGGAGAGCCTCCAGCTCACCCTGGTAGCTCTTGAGCTGCTCCTCTGCAGCCCTGTACTTCCGCTCCTGCTCTACCAGCTCCAGGCGGAGGTTGGCCACTTCGCTCTCTGCCTTGGGGTCTGGCCGCACGATCTCACGGACTTTCTCCTGTACCACCACTTTGGCATTCTCCTCCTCCAAAGCCCATATCTTTCGAAGCAGCTCCGTTTTCTCCCGCTGGCTGGCTCGGGCCTTGGTGGCCTCATCCTCATACTGGTGGGTGAGGTCATTGACCTCCCTCTCTGCAGCTGCATCCTTCTCCACCTTGAGCACCTCCTTGACTGTTATCTTGCCCTCAGCCATGGCCCTCTCCTTCTCCAGCCTCCTGAGCTTGGCCTGTAGGAAGCTCAGCTCCTCCTCCTGCTTCTCCCTGAGCTTGCCCTCCCGCTGGTGCTCCTCCTGCAGCTGCTGGTACTCCGCCTCCAGCTGGGGGTCATTCTGCAGCTTCACCACCTCCTTCTCTGTGACCTTCTCCTGTACCCGACTTTTTTCAGTGGCCAGGGCTGCCACACGCTGCTGTAGGAGAAGCACCTCTGCTTCCCGGGCACCCTTCTGCCGTCTCAGTGTCTCCAGCTCCTCCCGCAGCTGCAGGACCTCGTCTGCCTGGGCTCTATCGGGCTCGATGCGCAGGACCTCTTTGACCACATACTCCTGCCCCCCATCTCTGGTCTCCTGCTCCAGGGCGCGCAACCGTAGCTGCAGCGCCTCCAGCTCCTCCTGCAGCAGCTGGTTCTTGTGCTGCTCTTCCGCCAGGGTCCGCTGCATCTGCTGGAAGCTCTCCTCCAGCGCGGGGTCTGGCACTTTCTTCAGCACCTCCTTCCTCACCAGCGACTCCTGAGGCCCCTGATTCCGCAGGGTCCGGATTTCCTCCTGGGTGCTCTTGACCTCATTCTCCAGCTGCTGCCGTCGCTCAGCCTCCTCGTCCAGTTCCTTCTTGATCTTCCATGTCTCCTCCACACTGGAGCCCGGAGTGTTCCCTTGCAGGGTCTCACGGGTCACTTCTGTGTCTGGCTGCTGTGACAGACAAGACAATATGTGATTAAAGCCAGAACAGATCTGCTTACCTTGGAACAGGTCAGACTGTCCTGTGATCCCCAGGATTCCATTAGAGTTCTTGGACTAGTTTTTAAAGTGGTCAAAAAAAACTAGATTGGCTTTATAAAACGAAATGAGGCAAAATATTTTACAACGGCAGAGGAGTCTGAAGTGAAACCTTCTGTCGTCTGTCCCCAGGGGATGTCAGTCCTCGAAGGCGTTTTCTGTGCTTCCTTCAGCCTGTGCATTTTGGTGTGCCCCACTAAACACGTTTACTTTTTCTGCACAAATGTCCGCCTCATCTCCCATTCTGTACTCTGCTGTTTATGGCACAGTCAGAAGGATCCCACTCTGACCTAGAGCATGCAACTCCCTTCCTTGCAGCAGCCCAGCCCTCTGCCGTGTGAATGGGATTTAACCAGCCCACTGCTGACGACTTGGAGTCGATTCCAGTTTCTTGCTATGATAAACAGTGCTGTCATAAGTATTATGGTCTTCTAAAAATAACTTTTTAGTGGTTCCTTAGCAAACATTTATTGAATTCAATGTCAGTGGAACTGACATTCAGCCAGGGTACTGCCCAGAATTGTTAGCAAGAGACATTCCCTCATTCCTAGGCTGTCTGGGGCAGGAGGAAGCTTTCGTTTTTCAGCTGGTAGAATAGTTTTAAGCAGGGTTTCTTACTAAGATCGATTACCTGTCTCAGGAGATTCAGTGCAAACTCCAGATTCTGCAGCCTCTGCCTGTTGATGGCCTGGACTTCTGTGAACTTGGCAGCAAGAGCAGCTTCCTACAGAGAAGTTCAGGAGAGCAGTCGGCAAACAGGAGCCAGCAGTAGGTGAGTGAGAGCCAGAGGGCTTGGACACAGTCTTTGAAAAGTCTGGCAGATGCGGGCAGAGGGGCGCTTCTTGCCCCATCCTACCTGCAGCTATTCTATAGTCTCATCATTGGAGAGAAAGGCGGACTTGTGTCACACAATCCAGGTTTCAGCCTGACTCCTGGACTTTGAGCAAGTCTCTTCACCTCCCTGAGCCTTACTCTTCTCAGAAGGTGCCTGGGACTAATGGTACTAGCCCTCCCTGGGGGAGCAGGTGGGAACTTCCCAGAGTCATGGGGCCAGCTCCGACCAAGCTGTCCTCTAGGCATATCGATGTCACTGCCCCCAAACTGCTGGCTCCCCTGCTGTGCGTGCATCACTGAGGCCTGCGAGCAGCAGCCTGGGGCTGCACTGCCACCTTCCCCTCAGTCCCAGACAGGCCGGTGCCTGAGCTCACCTCCTCCTTTACTTTGGCAGCGGGAGACTGCAGCCTGGCTCTCTTGCTCACGTGGCCGTTACTTCCATTCTCCAAGTCAAGAAGCGACCTGAGTTTCTCTGCTTCTAGCTCGTAGTCCTGGGTGAGAGAACAGGGAAAGTCACTAAGAAGAGACTGAAATGTTTGTGTACCCCTTCCAGTGGACCTAGATCTGCCCTCAGTGGGTGGAGAAGGGGTGCTGGTTCCGAGCCTGCACAGGCCTCTCCTGTGGGATCAGCTGCAGCTACTGGCCTCCAGGGGCCCTGAGACTCATCCACACAGGAGCAGGACACAGCTGCACTGCCCAACATGTGGGGAAAAGCCCCACTCCTCTCCATCCTCACAGAGGCAAACCAAGTGACCTTCCAGTCCTTCAGCAGGGAGATTTGACACTCTGCTTCAGTGCACACTGGACCATAAGCTTCCTCTCCTGTCTTCACCAGCTGATAAGTTCATTACCATCAAGTGGATGTGTGGTGATCCACCCCGCTGTTTCTCTCTATTGGACACTTAGGCCATTTGTAAATCATGCTATTACACAATTTTGCTTTTCCCTTTTTTTTTTTTTTTTTTTTTTTTTTGGGGGTACCAGGTACGCTTAACCACTGAGCCACATCCCCAACTTTTTTTTCTTTTTTTTGAGAAAGGGTCTCACAGAGTTGCTTAGGCTGGCCTCCTGAGTCAGTGGGCTTTTCCTTTAGCATAAATCCCCCCAAAGAGTTGTTTACTGCTTCCAAGAGCATACACCCTTTTATGACATTTGGCACCTGGTACCATAATGTTTTCCAGAAGCCTCTGCAGCTTGCATGGCTGTTCAGTGCCTGACGGTGACCAGTTCCTAGCAGGGCCTGTACGCCTGTCTGGTGTAGGGGGTGGAGGGAGGCATCCTAGTGTCTGCTTGGCAGAAGCTTCATGGCTCACCTTCACAGCTTGCTGGTACTGCTGGGAATTGGCGTAGACCTTCTTTACTTCCTCTTCCCTACTTGCTATTTCACCTAGCAGGTTCTGTAAAACAAGAGATCTTAATTACCAAAACTAGAACAAACCCTGTTGGTAAAGGGGCTGGAGTCCGTCCTTAGAACCTGAGGTTCTTCTCTAGCACAGCACATAACATAAAGCTTCCTCATCTGCATCTGCCTGTGACAAAAGCCAGTTCTGAGCCCCTGTGAGGAAGGGCCAATAAGATAACTATCTTTTGCCAGGAAACACATTTTGATTGAGTGCTTTGAAATGCCAGGCACTGCTCTGACATCGTCCTTAGATTAACTCATTTAATTTTCAAATGACCCCGTGACTAAGCATCATGATCTCCGGCTCCCATGTGAGAGAACTGAGGCACTGTGAAGTTCAGTAACTTGAGGGCAAGCGGCCTATCAGGTAGAGCCAGGGTCTGAACCTCAGCCACAGGGTTCCCTAACCCAGCACACTGCCTGGGGCATTGAGGAGGCAAGCAGTAGAACTTGGGGACTGGGGTTTTCCCCAGGAGGGCTCCTTTGGTGTTTCTGTAGCCATTCACCTTGAGGCCAAGCCTCCCTTCTCTGTGCTGGGCAGAGGGGGAGAGAGGAATGAGGCACACAGCTGCTCATCTGAGGTCCAAGAGGGGGAGGTCAGCCAGGCCTGTGCCCTACTCTGTTCCCCAAAGGCTTGGTTCCCTCCACTGACGGGCCTCCTGACTTTTGACCCTCCTAGCTTCCATGTGACCAAAGAAGCAGATGCCACTGTCTTGCCTTCTGGTTCTTGAGCTTGGTCTCCATCTGGCTGAGGCTGTCTGTCTCCTGGGGCTCATAACTGGGGCTGCTGGACAAGAACTGGAGCACACGGTCGTAGCCATGGTGATACTCCTCATAGGCGGCCTTGGCACCCTGCAGGCTCTGGGCCCTGTGGGGCAAAGCGGGTCAGGCCTCCACACAGCAGGCAGAGGCCTCAGGACGCTTCACGTTTTTAAAGGAGAGGAGAAAAACAAATGTAATATAATTGGACAAACCCTAAATGTTCACCAGAAAGAGAGTGATTACGGGGTGGAGGGCTGCGTACTGGCAGGCAGAGGTGCCCAGGGTACTATGGGACCTGAACAAGCCACAATCCAGGAGCAACCACAGGGAGGCAGGAAGTCATACCAAGTCACCAAAAATAGTAACTTCAAACCTTCAAGGTAGAGCAAAAGCAGGGCTTGGAAGGAATTGTATAGCACTAAAGGCCTTTATTAGGAAAAGCTATCTGAGGGCCAGGGCTGTGGCTCAGTGGTAGAGTGCTTGCCTAGCATCTATAAGGCACTGGGTTCGAATCTCAGCATAACATACAAATAAATAAAGGTCCATCAACAACAACAAAAATATATATATATATTTAAAAAAAAAGAAGGAAAGAAAAAGCTGTCTGAAAGCTACAGTCTGTCTCAGCTGGAGAAAAAGAAGAGCAAAAGAACCTCAAGGTGATGGTTGGAAGGAAGGCGAGAAACAGGAATAACTGGAATCAAAAAGCTAGTTTTCCAAGGTGATTGATCAGTCATTCGGCTTCGGCCGTCCGATTAGAAAGAGGGAGAGGGAAGACACAGACACAGACACAGCAGAAGGAGGCATTCTGCGCCAGGAGCCAGCAGAGGTCCCGGTCGACCCTGCTGATGGAGAGGCCAGCTAGAGACAGCTGGAGGAGTGCCAGTGAGTGCCGCTAAGACACTGGGTCCTGGAAGTGTGAGCCACCGATGTCACTCCAGGAGTGGGTGAAGCACATGGGTCATACAGACTAATAAAGGTTGAATTTGTACACAAAAACCTCACACACACACACACACACACACACACTCCAAAAAAAAAAAAATGAGGCCCAGGGCTGGGGCTCAGTGGTAGAGCACTTGCTCACATGTTTGAGGCCCTGAGTTGGATCCTCAGCACCACATTAACAAATAAAAATAAAGATATTGTGTCCATTAAAAAATATATTTAAAAAAAAATCCAGCCCAGATGCCTTCATTGGTGAAGGCTGGTGCGCCCTTAATCAGGGGAGGAATCGTTTCTACACAAGTGCACAGAAGAGAAGGGACAAGGCAAGGCTGCGGCCTGTAAGGCTGGCAGGGTGCCGGCCAGGAGGACTGGTGACGGCAGCATGACTGGGCGCCGTCACCCTCATCCCTCCTGCCTCACCGTGCAGGTGCCTCGGGAGATGGCCGCTGCGTCAGTCACTTTCTTACTAGACACGCCCTTGGGGCATCACGGAGCCTGCCCTGGTCAGCCCCCTGCACTGCCCTCCCTGCGCTGCCCTCACCTGTGCTCCACCTGCTGCCGCAGGTTGTCAAAGCGCTGGCTGAGCTTGTGCGCCTCGGCCTCCTGGCGCTCCAGGTCAGGGCAGTGCTCCTGGAAGCGGCTGGCCAGCGAGCTGGAACACTGTTTGGCCTCCTGCAGGTTCCGCTCCACCTCTCCCAGGAGGGACTTCTGGGCCTGTAGCTCCGAGGCCATGGCCTGCAGTATGGAGGAGACGAAGCCCTGTGGCCCGAGACCCGCCTGGAGCACCAGCTCTGGGGGTGGAGTCATGCCTAGGAGCAGAAGGAGCCTTCCCTCTAGGCTTGCTCCACCTGAGTCACCTCCTCAGAGTGCCTTTGTGTTACAAAAGCTGGAAAATTTCACTTCACTGGGCAGCTCATGCCCACATGAGGGTCGGCTTGCAGCCCTTCAGCCACGGGCCTTCACCAGGCCTGTTTCCTTGGCTGAGGCCAGTCCTGTGGTGCAGAATAAATGAAGGCTGTCCCTGGCCCCTGGCTCAGGACCCCAGTGCTCAGGCAGGCCCAGTGAAATGGTGAGGAGCGGCTGGGATCAGGGCTGTGGCCTCCCTCTGACTCCCTATTTGGCACACCAAAGGCTTTCCAAACCTGCAGGGACTGGCTGCTGGGCCTCTCTGGCCTCAGTGTCCTTGTCTGGGCAGGACAAAGTGGGCAGGAAAGATGTGCCCGAGGCCTTCAGCCAGCTCAGAGAAAGGTTCCCAAGACTTGGGCCAAAAACTCACTTCCAGCTCCTGCCTCTTGCTGTCCAGGACGCAGCCACTCTCGGGCACGGTGTCATCCTGGGCCAGCCGGTTCTCATGCTTGGCTAGCAGCTCTCGGCCCTGCTGCAGGCTCCTCTCCAGGCGATTGGCCACATCAACTCTGAGGACACAGGTCAGGAGTGGGTGGGTGGCTCCTTAACCCCACCCCAGCCTCCCCACTGACCATCTGCCACCCACTTCTCCTGGGCCAAGTCCAGTAGCTGCACAAGGCGCTCGTATTTCTTGTTGGTGTCCTCCACCCGGGCTTTCAGCAGGGGTGCAGTGCCGCTGCCCGGGAGGGCCTCCACGAAGGCTGCACACTCGGCTGTGCTCTGCGCCTTCTCAGGCTCGATCTGCAGCAGCTCGTTGGTGATGTTCTGTGAGGACGAGACCCGGGTCAGCCACAGCCTGGCAGCCCTCTTCCCCCAGGGATGAGCTCAGGGTGGGCACAAGGCCCCACGCTCCAGGGCCAGCAGAGACGGCTACGAGGTCCAGCCCACACCACCAAGCCTGACCAGGTCTGGGCAGCCCAGGTTCTGCGTGTTTAGTGAGCATCTCCAGGAGCCCTGACGCAGGAGGACCGTGACTGATGATGGTGTCACAGTGAGGAGGGAGTCCCCCAGGACCTACTGCTCTAAGCACCCAGATGAGCGAAGGGGTCCTGGGGGCAACCCTTCGGAGTAGGTAGGTCTTCTCCCATTCACAGGAGCGGGCACCAGACTACCAGGAGCTCAGGAAGGGGTGTGGCCCTTCCACTCCTCACCCCTGTACCAGGCATCCCCTTGGCCCTAACTCGCCATGAGGCCACCTCAGTGGCCACCCTCTGAGCCCACTTCCCCTGTAAAACCAGGGTGATGGTCCCACCATGGAGACTTAGGAAAGTACATGAAAGGATGCAGTGACCGAGGGGTGGGGCCTGCAGTGACCCATGGATGGGTGCCTACATCACCCTCTGTCCTTCCAGTAGCCTCAAGTGGGAACCAGTCCATTTGACTCTAGGGACTGCGGCTCAGGGGCTTCAGTATGTCTCATGGAAGTGGCTAGTGATCTGGCTCTGAACTCGCACAGTCCACCGTGCCACCACACTCATGGTCTCCCGCCAGCGTAGACCCACATGAGCCCTGGTGGCTATCATCACGATGGCTACAGTCCCAGGCAGTTGACAGGCCACACTGAAGCAGGTCCCGTTTTCCGGGATGTGTCTGGGAGCACCAGCTGAACACCTTGGAGCCTGGTCCTTGATCCAGACCTGGGGCGGTTACAGGAGAAGCCCCGCACCCCAGTGACTCAGGACGTGATCGCAGTGACAGGCTATCCCAGTGGAGCACCTGCCACAGATGTCTCAAGACTCCGTGGGGTAAAACCTTGGGCATGAGTCCAGCCGGTGTCCCAGTCCAGCAGTACCTTGAGATCCTTGGCCCGCTCTGCACTGTCCTGCACAGCCCGGCCCTGCTCCAGTGGTGGCCGCAGGATCCCGGTGATGGCCTTCTCCTGTCGGTCCAGGTCACTGGCTACCTTGTCCAAGCTGGCCAACAGCTGCCGCCCCTGCAGGTCAGAGGCATCTGTGGAAGGAGGATATAGAGTCAGGGGTGGCAGTGGGGACATGAGGCCCAGGAGGGCCCTAGAGGCCAGCTGAGACCTCTGGGCTGGCTGAATCTCCCTACCCTTCTAATGCCAGGCCCCTGCCACCCCATGCACGGCGCAGACCCTCGCTGTGGCCCCTCCTACTGGTGCCCTACCCTTGGCAGGCAACCCTGCTACCCACCTCCAAGGTTCTCTGTCTTCAGCACCTCGTGCCGCTGCTGGAGGGCCTGCCGGCTCCCCGCTGCCTTCTGCCGCAAACTCCGGTACTGGCTGTCCAGGCTGGGAGAGCAAGAATGTGCTGGACCTGGGCAGCCCACCTCCCCTCTGCACAAGGACCTGGTCTCTAGCTGGACAAAAGCCCAGAGGAGCCAAGTGGCTCAGAGAGTGCTTTGAAAAGTGAAAACTGGGATGGGAGCCAGGTGCGGCACACACCTGCACCTCAGTTACTCAAGAGGCAAAGAGGCAAGGGGAGGATCCCAAGTTCAAGGCCAGCCTTGGTAACTTGGTAACACTTGGAAACATTGCCTTGAATTAAGTTTAAAAGGGGAGTGGGCTGAGCATGTAGCTCAGTGACAGAGTACTTGCCTAGCCTATGCAAGGTTCTGAGTTCATCCCCACAGGACAAAGTGGAGGGGCTGGGCCTGGGGCTGAGCCTGGGGCAGGGGCTCAGTGGTAGAGGGCTCGCCTAGCACGTGTGAGGCCCTGGGTTTGATCCTCTGCACCACATATGAATAAATAAAAGTTTTTAAAAATGCTTTAAACACACACACACTGGACGCGGTCAAGGCTGGAGGTGACGCGGGTCCTTACACTCAGGGGTTCAGAAAACCCTCCTTCCTCTCTCTCCCAGTTTTCTTCCTTCCCCTCCCTTCCTCCCGCCTGCTCCTTCATTGCAGGTCTTGTGACCTAAAGTGATCGGTTCACTAGTCTTCTCCACCAACATGTCACCTCTGAGGGAGCAGTACACAGTAGGTGTTCAATATTTATGGGATGTATATATCAAGGCATTCCTGCAATCAGTCTCTGATTCAGCAGAGTTCTTTGCATCAGGTGCTAAACATGCCCCTCAAAACACTGGCCCCGAGGAGCACAGGCCCAATGAGACTGATCATCTTGGTAAAATGTGGTGCATGTGGCAGGAAACGATGTGTGAGAGCCAAGAGGAGGGGCAGGGGCCAGGGCAAAGTCCTTAAGCTGCGGGCCTGAGCCAGCTGGGCAACAAGCAGGTGCCACAGGCAGAGGGCACAGGTATGCAAAGGCCCTGAGGCACTAAGAGAGCACATGCTTGCCAGACCAACAGCTCTGCCCTTTTCCCCTTGAGCCCCCAAGGGGGTACGGGTGGGGTGTCAGTCCTCCCTCATCCTGAGTAGGATGCCAGGGCTGTGAAGGCCAGGGCCAGGGTCAGTGCGTGCTGGTCCCTCTGCCCTCATACCTGTCAGCCAGAGCCAGCGCCTCGGGGTCAGTGGGGGGGATCATGAAGCAGACAGCTGGGGCACTCAGCTTGTCCCCTGCAGCGTCAGTGAGCTCCCAGCTCTCCCCGTTGTTCTTCTGCAGGGTGTAGCTGTAGCCCCGTGAGATGGGGCCCTGAGGGGGGGGCAGGCCAGACCACCAGGATGTGAGGAACCGCCTTGGTCCATGGCCTGGGAGCCCCGTCACCCGCTGGCCCCCTGGACCCCCCAATCTTGGACCCGGGGAATCTTAGCCCATCTCCCCGACCCTCCCCAGGACATTTGGCCCTCAGTCCAGGGAGTGTCCCCCCTTCCAGGTAGGTGTGTGGCGTGTGACTGGCTTGGGGGCACGTGACTCAGAGCGGGGTCCTGTGGGGCTTCCCTGGGACTGTGCCGGGAGACAGACACGTGGGGGCGTCTCCAACACAGGGGAGGCAGGCAGCAGGGTGACGCCCATGACAGACAGGAGCTGGTTCCTGAAAAGGTGGTCCGAGCCCTGGGTCCCGCTGTGCTCCCCTAAGGCTTTTCAGTGACATGGGTCCCTCCCTGCAGGCACCCACCTGGTCACCCTCAAAGTCACAGAGCGCCTCCACAGGGATGGGCTTGAGCGGCGTCTCCCGGCGGTACTTGAGGGGCACCACCTGCTGCCCTCGCTTCTGCAGCCCCCGCACCACATCCTCGTACTTGTCCAGAGCCTTCTCCTGGTCCTGCGGAGGGCCGTGCCGCAGGGTGAGACCAAAGGCCTTGAGCTGGTGGGCGGGGCTGGGGACGGGCTGCAGGGGTCACCCTGGCTGGGCTGGCGAGGCCCCAGCTGCCACTCACGTCCAGCTCCCGCAGCAGCAGCTCGATCTGGTAGCGGTCCTTAAAGTCGGGGCTGTATTTCTGGTTCAGGTCTGAGTCCACCTTGCGCAGCAGCTCCTGAGCGTCCTGCACGTCTCTGCGGAACTACAGGGGACCAGGAGGCCCCATCAGACAGGAAGCCACCCGTGACTCCAGACGTGGCTTTGAGCTGGAGCTCCCACTCATCCTGAACCCAGAAGTGAACCCTTTTGGGGCCACTCAGGAAAGAAGCTGGTCCCTGGCCACCAGCCTCTGAGACAGTGAGTTCCCCTGAGACTGCTGTAGGGCTGGGTTCTCTCCTCCATTCCTCTCTCTGCACAGAATACCCTGACTTAATACCGTAGAGTCATATGCCACAGTCATGCTGTGGCCAGAGACGGGCAAGGTGTACCACGGCAGTCCCCTAGGTGTCACCTAGTGACATCGTAGCCAGCTTAGTTTGGGCAAGCACGCTCTATGATGTTGGCACAATGCCCGAGTCGCCTCAGGCTGCGCCTCTGTTGCTCAGCAGCATGTACCTGGACTCTCACTCGCAGCCTTGATGTACGCATGCCTCCCCTTAGTTCTCAGAAGTCTCTTGCTCTGACTCAGCTCTTTCCGGGGCTGCAGCCACGAACAGGACTTGGGATTCCTGTGACACTCACACTGCGGCTCACACACTCAACCAGGAGTTACACAGTGTCACCTGAGTTCACATGTCAACTTCCAGACCCCCAATCACATGTTCCCACCAGGTGCCGTAGTGCACACCTATAATCCAGCTCCTCAGGAGGCTGAGGCAGGAGGACCCCGTGCTTGAGGCCAGCCTCAGCAACTCAGTGAGACCTTGTCTCAAGATAAACAGTAAAAAAAAGACTGGGGATGTAGCTCAGTGGTAGAGCACCTCTGGGTTCCATCCCTAGTGCAAAAATGAAAAACAAATTCCTCTGGAAACAAACAAGGGTCCATCAACAAATGGCCAGGGAAGCAGTTCCGTCCGTCTGTTCAGTGGGCACTGCTGGGTCACAGAAAGGAATGAAGCAGGGACACACTGCAACGTGGTGCACAGGGAGACGAGTCAGGACAAAGGACACACGTGGTGTGTCCACGTGCTCCATCATCTGAGGTACGAACAGTGTTGTCTACCGAGAGCACACAGATTAGAGGCTGCCTGGGCTGGGAGGTGATGGGAGGGACGGCTGCAGGGTCAGTCTCTGTTTGCGTGACGAGATTTAGGAAACAGAGAGAAAGCTGCTCAGGTCCGTGAGCTTAGTGAATTGCACATTTAAAATGGCTAACAGGAGCCAGGTGCAGTGGCATGCGCCTGAGTTCAGCTGCTCTGGAGGCTGAGGCAGGAGGATCCCTTGAGCCCAGGATTCGAGGCCAGCCTGGACTACATGCCAGACTCATCTCAAGTGCTGGGGGCGGGGCCCAAGCAGTTCTATGTTATATATTTCACCAAAATTAAAACCCCACACACTCGTTCCTGGGCCCCAGCGACCTGCCAATCACACTCTCCTGCCTGTTCCCTGGAAAGACGGACAAGGGCCAGCAAGCCTGGGCCACACGGCGACTCCTTCAGAAACCCTGCCAGGCCCCTGGGCGAAGCGCGTGAGGCCTGGTGAGCCAGGCAGGTACTGAGCGCCCCACACGCGGAGCCTCTGGGGCTGGAGGGCACCCGGAGTCGGCTGGGTACCTGGTGGTAGTCCTCCATGAACTTCAGGTGGCTCTCCTCACAGATGAGAAGGTTCAGGTACTCCTTCCAGTCTGCGTGCACAGCCTCCATGTGCGCCTGCCGGGAAAGGAGGGTGGTCACTGCTGACCAGGGACTGCACCAGGCCAGGGATGCGGGGAGGGAGGCCCCTGACCTCTGCCCGGGCAGCCAGCTCCTGCTCAGGGATGGGAGGGGAGAAGTGGGGCCACCATGTACAGGCAGGTGTCCAGGTTGTCTGGGCCCAAGGGCAGGTGGGGGCTGTGCACCCCCAAAGCTGTTCCCTGGAGTATTTTTCATAATGTATCTCAGGGGGCTGAGTATCTCCCCCGGGCTCCTGTCCAGCTACAACTGGACCTGTGAACTAGAAGGTGACCTTATCTGGAAACAGGGTCTTTGCAGATGGATCAGTTAAGGAATTGGGGTGGCCTTTCAATCAAACGGGGTGTCCTTCTAAGAAGCAAAGACAGACATGCAGGGGAGAAGGCCCCGGGAAGATGCAAGCCGGGATGGAGTGAGCGGCCCAGCCCAGGACTGGGCTCCAGCTGTTGGCCTCAGAACCGCGAGCATGTGCTTCTCTGTGGTTTAAAGCTACCGGGGTGAAGGTAATTTGGCAAGGAAGCCTCAGGAACTAATGCAGGTCACACATTGGCTTCTGAAGCCCAGGGCTGGTGGCAGGACGTGATAAAGGACTGAGGTAACAGAGGAGGCAGAGTCAGACACAGCAGGAACAGGGACCCCGTCAGGCCCTCCGCCCCCAGGGCTGCTGGGCAGAGGCCACCCTGCATCCGCCCCGAGGGGGCGTCCCCAGCCTGGCACACCACCTCAATGGCGTTCCTCCCGGGGTGCTCGGCGGCCAGCAGCTGGTCTCCCTCACTGTGAAGCTTGTTAATCCTCTCTTCTTTGGCCTCCAAGTTCCGGTTGATGAAATTCTGCAGTGGAGTAGGGGAGAGGACTCAGTGCCCAGCCGGCAGCCCCGTGCCCTCCCAGGCCCTTGCCCTGGGCCCTGGTGCCCACCTCATACTGGCGCCGGCGGCTGGGGTAGTGGAGGTTGCGGTCGCTCCAGTCGTACTGCACGCGGTCCCGGGCCTGCTGGTCCAGCCAGTAGAGCTCATTGGTGCAGCGCTGCATGTAGTCCTGCAGGGAGCTCAGGTGCTGCTGCCGAGCCTGTGAGGCCGCCTGCGAGGACGAGGACAGTGCCGGGCCCCGCTGGCCTCCCTCCCCTCTCCTGCAGGGACCTCTCCAACAAGCTACCCACTCTCCAAACCCCATTCACTCAACAGGTGTTTACTGAGATCTACACATGCCGGGCACAGCTCTAGAGAACAGGGCTGGCCGCGTCCTGAAGCCTCTGTTTATCCATCTGTAAGAAAGGGATCACAGCCGCAGACTGCCATGCCCCTGGGACTCCATAACATCAGTCACAAGTTCTACTCTGGCCACCTTGAAGAGGGCTTGGAAGAAAAGGAGCCACTAATGGCTAGGGAGCAGAGGACAGGGCAGGACAGGAGGGGAGACAGGCTCACATTTTGCCTTGAAGAATAAGAACTGCAGCTGACAGGTGACAGGGGCCCCTGCATGCCAGGGTTGTGCTGAGGACACCTCGACTTTAACCAGTTTAGTCCTCCAGGAGCCCTGTGCGTCAGCGTCATGCAGCAACTCCATTTTCAGATGAGGAAACGGGGGCTCCTAGCGGCTAAGCAACTCCCTCAAGGGGTCAGCTCCAACAAGCAAGGGTGCAGCAGGCCAGCTCCTGACCGCTAGGCCAGGCCGCCTGTTCAGAGCCTGGGGGTGTGAAAGGTTTGCAGCAAGAAAGTGTTTATGCAAGCAAGCTCAAGGAGCACACTTCTTCTGAAAAGAGAAAGAGGAGGACTTCGTCCAGAAAACATGCCGTGTGGTGTGCAGCATACAGCAGGTGCTTAATAAATGAGCAGCCCATTGCCGAGGATGGGCGGTACCCCTGGGTCTATCCACCCCAGGCTTCTCGTCCCCGGGAAGCAACAGTCTTTCCCCAGAGCTTCTCACCAGCAGCTTCTGGTACTTGGCCTGGAGCTCGCTGTTCTGCTCCTGAGGGCGGAACCGAGGGTTCAGGTGAGGGCGGGGTGCAGGCCCGCCCCGTCCCAGGCCCCCACATCACCAGCACTGGCCCACCTTGTCCCCGTCCTTGGCCAGGTGGGGCCCGATGGCCTTGACCTCATTGTGGAAGATGTTGTGCTGCTCCACCTGGCTGTCCACCAGCGGCAGGTCCGTCCCAAAGCTCTGGCCGTTCAGCTTGTCCTGGTGGGCAGGGGGGGACAGCGCAGGAGGGGGTGGGCCAGTGGGACTCACAGCCGCCCCGTTGGCCTTGGCTCTCTGCCCTGGGTGGGGATGAGGCTCCCTTCCTCACAGGACAGCTGGGGAGTGGCCATGGACCCGGCGGAGATGCAGGCCAAGGCTGTGATGACGGCCGGCCAACAGTTAGACCTGTCAGTCGCAGCAGCCGCAGAGGCCCGCACGGGTCATGGTTTCTATTTCACAGATGGGGAACCCAGGCTGAGCCAGGGGAGGGCACCTGGCCAGGGTCACGCCACCGACGGTGGAGGACCCAAGACCCCAAGCCAGATGTGTGCCGGCAGCAGCCATGAACCGGGCCCCAGCAGTGACGGACTGGTGAGGACACGGTGGCCAGGCATCTGAGCGTCCCCCGCTTGCCCACAGTGGCCTGCCAGGGCCCCAGCGATCCCAGCTTGGGGAACGAGGTGCACTGGTCAGGGACAGAGCCTCACCACCACCTGTGCCGCAGGACCCAGGCTGGCACTGCCCCTCTCACTTTTCTCATGGGCACAACGTCAGGAGACATGGGGGCTCCAGCCCCCTCCCCGGAAGGACGGTGGGCTCTCCCAGCACACACGCAGCCCCGCCAGGCCATACCAGCTTCTCCTCCACCAGCGCCGCCCAGTTGACCTCCGGGGCCACCTCCTTCACTGCCAGGTTGTAGATCTGCTTGTGCTTCTCACGGAGGTTGGCCACACGCTCCTTCAGCTGACGGATGCTGACCAGGGAGAGGCCACCAGGTTAGTGGGGCCCGTTGGCATGAGCACTGCCCAGGTCCAGGGCGGGGGACCCTCCCAGACCCCAGTGTGGGCTTTTTGCCTACAGCCTGGAAGGACAGGGTGACAGTGGCCTTGAGTTCCAGGCCACTGATGCAGCCTCCTCCCCCTCCCCACCCACTTCCCCTCAGCCTCCTTCCTCCAGCAACATTTCCTGGGGCCTACTCTATGCCCAGGGCCACAGGAGGTTCCTGGAGAAACAGGCAGGACCACTGGAGCCCACTGTCCAGCAGCGGCCATGGTGGACAAGCACAGAGGCTGTGGGCCAGGGCAGGGTCCCAGGGCCACTCGCCCACGCTGAGCTGGGGCGTGGGTGAAGAGCCTGGGACGAGGCGGGGCTTCAGGCCACAAGGACCATCCAATGCTGAGTCCGCACGGGAACTCAGGGGGCTCCGACCAGAGCAAGGGGGCCGACTCCCTGAGCCTCGGTTTCCCCAAGTGCAGGGTAGGATTGTCATGGGGGTGACATAAAGCACCTGGCCAAGCCCAACATCCAGTTAGCGCTCTGCAGACCCCATCTGGGACTCCCTCGGGTGGACAGACTGCAGGCCTGCCTGGCCCACCATGTCAAATGGTTCCCCGGGGATGGAGGAGAGGGGACCTACTCCTCAGCAATCATGTCCCCCTGGGGGTGCTTCATGTGCTTGGCAATGGCCGCGTCCGCCTCCAGCACGTACAGTAGCTTCTCTGAGTCTGACACCTTCTGCAGGGCCACGTCCCGATGCTCGGGCTGCTGACCCTCCTGCAGCCGAGCCAAGTCCTATGAGGGTCGTGAGAGAAGGGGACAATGGATGGGGACTCAGAGTGGGCGCTCTGGCCATGGGAGGTGGCAGGAGCAACAGGACCAGCAGGAGGCTCCCCAGCTCCTTCCCGCCTCTCCTCTGGCCACGCGGCATATGCGTCCTAAACACCTACTATGACAGACGTGCTGGTCACTGGGACACAGCTGTGGGGAGGTGGGGCCCTGCCTGCCTGGAGCTCACGGGCCAGTCTGGGGAATGACTTGCAAGACCCGCCCGTCAACCAGAACCTCATATGGTGACTTCAAGTCCCTACAAGCCAGTGCTTGTGAAGAGCGTGCGCCAGTGAGGGAAGGAGGGAGGCCCACTTCAGCCCCTGTGAACAGGGAGGCCCCTCTGCAGCCATGATGCAAACCAAGGATGAAGGATGAAGGGAAGTGTGTTCTGGGCAGAGAGACAGCCCACGCGGAGGTCCCCAGGCGGGAGCAACTCATGCTGAGGTGCAGCGAGAAGCTCTTGGGCTGGGAGGTGTGTGTGGGGGGACCGACAGGGGTCAGAGTACACAGGACCTGTGGAACACAGAGCAGGGGATGGCCCCGAGGGAGGACATGGTGACAAAGGCCAGTTATGCTTCAAAACAGAGCCTCCAGGGGCTCTGCAGGGAGAGGATGTTGGTATGGAGGTGTGGTCTGGGGCGGCACTGTGGGAGCAGAGGGTGGCCGGGTTGGCAGCACCGTGGAGATGGTGGGAGGCAGCAGAACAGGGGCCCGTGCAGGAAGGAGGACTGCAGTCGGCTGGGAGCTCAGGGCCTGCTTGGGAACAAGCCGAGTTGGGTCAGAGAGCAGGAGTGCAGCCCGCCCACCAGTTCTTTGGTGGCACCGGAGATACGGGGCCTCTGGGATGAATCCCCAAGGGACCCCAGGTGCAGCAGGGGAGGGGACAGGGCCGATGCTGGGTGCCCGTCTCTACAGAGGGAGTAGAGAAGCCCTGTCTTCAGAAGAGGTGGAGTGGGCCTGGGATGTGGCTCAGCGGCAGAGCTTGCTGGCACACGAGGCCCCGGGTTCCACCAACAGCAAATGGGAAGAGTCGAGGTGGCCTGGGGCACACAGCTCAGTGGGGACAACGGAAGGCACCTCAGAACGTGAGGTGGAAGAAGCCAGACAGACCTCTGGGACGGGGGATTCTGCTGGTGGCCCTGACAGGCAGATGGGAGCCGATGGGTGGCTGCCGGGGGCAGGGGCAGGGGCAGCACCAATGGCAACGCTAAGATCACCTTAATGCAAGATGGAAACACTCCAGGACAGATTCTTGGCCAGGGTTGGGCCACTTGCTAAAGGGACTAAGAACCATCCCGTTGCACGTTTGAAATGGCAGCGTTTTATGAAGGAAAGGAAGAAATGGCCAAAGGTAAAGAAATGAACAGAGGTGATGTGGCGCCCGGGACAGTGAGACGTGCCTTCTCCTCGGGGAAGAGAAGGTGTCCAGGTGGCACTGCCCTGGCCACTCAGCAGGGGGCAGAGCAGTGGGGGCTCCTGGGGCTGAGATGAGGCCAAGAGGAAAGACCAGGGAGCTGAGCGCCCACACCGGGGGGTCAGCCTGGCCAGTGAATTAAACCTAAGCAGCAGGCTTCTCCGCGCCTCGGTCCTCGCCACTGACCCGGAGCCCTCCTGGCCCCTGCAGCTTCAGAGACTGACTGTGCAGAGAGGGGAAGCCAATTAATGATGACTTGGCTCACGGGGTGGGTCAGCACACAGCTGAGGCGAGTCAGGAAAGAGCCAGGGACACTGTGTGGACATTCCAGAGTTCAAAGTCAGCCAAACTGATCAATGGCAAGAGGTCAGCAGAGGGGTCACCTCTGAGGGACATGGACCGGGACAACCACCGGGAGCTTTCTGGAACATGTTCTCTGTTCTGCCTGGGCAGCGGACACGTGGCTGCCTACCAAAGCAAACAGTTACCAGGTGACCTCCTAAATGGAATGTATCTAACCAGGTGCGGCGGCCTCGCCTGTGCTCCCAGAAACCCGGGAGGCTGAGGCAGGAGGACGACAAGTTCCAAGACAACCTCAGCCACTTCTTGAGGCCCTGTCTCAAGATAAAAAAAAATAATAATAATAATAAAGGAAAGGGACTAGGGAGATAACTCAGTGGTAAAGTGTCCTTCAGTGCGATCCCAGTACCTAAAAACAGTCACAGGAACTGACACATCTAATCACTCACACACACACACACACACACACACACACACACGACAGAGAACAAGTCAGAGGAGTGGACGTCACTGGTAAATCTGGTGGTGGAGATGTCGATGTCTGCTGCACAATTCCTCCAACTTTTCTGCCTGTTTGAACATCTGGGCAAGACACAGGGTGGCCTGGGGCAGGATCCTATTTGTTTGAGATATCCACACTAAGAAAATTCATGGAGACCCAGAGCTGCTTAGTGGCTCTGGGGACTGGGCAGGAAGGAGGGACCCATGCCCAGGGGGTGTGGGGTTTCCTCCAGGGACGGGGAAATGTCAAGCTGTGGATACCCTAAGCACCACTGAACCGCACCTTTCAGATGGTTAAGTTATATTATGTGGAGCTCACTGACTGAAAGACGGAAGATTCTGGAGAATTAATAAGGTTAATAAATAATGAGATCTTTTAGAAAAAAGAAAGAGACCCTCCGACCCATGTAGCCTTCAGAGGGAGCCTTCTTTTTTCCACAGTATTCAGTCGACATTAAAAACCAGGGGCTAGGGCTGCGGCTCAGCAGTAGAGTGCTCACCTAGCACGAGCGAGCTGCTGGGCTTGATTCTCAGCACCACATAAAAATAAATAAATCAATAAAATAAAGGTCCAACTACAACTATATATCTCTATCTATCTATATCTATATCTATATCTATATCTATCTATCTATATGTCTCCTTCATTTAGGAAGGAAAAACACCAGTGCAGGGGGTCCCGAGAGAGGAGAATAATTAATAGTCACAGAGGAGCTCAGTGGGAGCCGTGGGAGGGGACAGGTGTGTGGGTTGTCCGGCACAGGGCAGGGGCAGGGCCAGTGGGCAGGGTCCCAGGCAGAAAGAAAGGGCCGCAGCAGGCCCCAGGCCACCCGACATGCTCACCTGTACCCGTCACCTGTACCCGTCACCTGTACCCGTCACCTGTACCCGTGGACAGGTGCACACCCGGGCTGCCGGGGTGGCTGCATGGGGGGGGGCTGCCACACTGAGCCTGGACAGCAGTGGGTTCAGGACCTCCCTACCTCAGTGTCCCACTCCTCTGGGCCCTCCTCTCAGTCTCCCGGTGACTAAGAAGCCAGGGGACATACAGGCTGCCCAGTTACCCCGGATCCCAGACACGCAACAGAGAACTCCGTGGCATAAGTATATCCCAAACGGTCCATGGGCCCTACTCATGTTAAGGAATCATTAGGGTCCTGAGATTCAAATGGGATGGACCTCCTGTGTTATCCCTCGCTAAATATGGCAGCCCCTTCTGGGACCAACTCGGTCATTGACCAGTTGCCCCTGCTCCTCAGTTTCTCCAGCCATCCAATGGGCCCAAGCTCAGCGGTGTCCAGCTGGGCTGACCGAGAGTTCAAAGGCGACTGTAAGACACAGTGAGCAGCAATGAGAGACAGTGCGCTGCTCAGGCCTCAGGAGAGTTGTTCTCCCTGTGTTTCAAGGGGGAGGCACAGGGTGGGGAAGTGTTGTGCCCGGCTATCTCCCCATCTCCTCTGGCTGAGGAGGAGACAGGCTGCACTCTGGGTCCTGGCCACAGAGGTACAAGTGGGAAGGATGCTACCGGGGAGGGTGCGGATCGCTCTGCTCCGGCAGAATCTTCTCCAATCTCCCCAGCAACCCAGACAGACGGGGGACCATCACTCAGCCTTCAGGGACAGCCAGGCACATGGGGAGGGAAGGTGACTCGTTTGCTCAAGGTCACACCGTGGGTATCAGGACCGGACCCGCACCCAGGGTTGGCTCCCGAGACTGGCTGTCCTCCGGATCAGGGAAGCTTCCCCCAGGGCCCAGGAAGAGGCAGGAACTCAGGGCAACACTGATGCCGAGAAGGGCTTCCGGACCTCGGCACCACTGGCATTTCCACCAGCTCCCACCAGCTAGAGGCCAGAAGCTCTGCCCATGCACACTTGTGCAGCCACAGACGCCTCCTGATGTGGCCATGGGCCCCCTGGGGGGCAGAATCACCCCGGTGACAACCATGGACTGAGGCGAGACGGGGGTGGGGGACTCACGCTCTGCATCTTGGCCCCCGTGTCCACGATGTTCCTCTCCACCTGGTCGGCATTTTTCTGCAGCTGTTCGATCAGCTCCGAGAGCTCCTTGTTGGAGATGCTGTGGGCGGGAGCCAGGAGGTGGGTTCAGAGCCGCGTGGGTCCCCACAGCACGTGCCCCTTCCTCCCCACCTGTCCCCTGCCCTGGGCTCTGAGCAGGAACAGCCCGCTGCGCTTCTCGGGAGCTTGGCTGTCCCACAGGGTGACACTGCTGAAGCCAGAGGTAAGGCAGCAGCTACCGTGGCAGTGTCAGACCCACCCTGGTGACCCAAGACGGCGCTGCCATTCTGCCCTGTTGGCAAAACACAGATCTTCTTTTTCTTTTTTGGAGACGGGGTCTTGCCCAGACTGGTCTCAAACTCCTGGGCTCCAGAGGTCCTCCTGCCTCAGCCTCCTGAGTAGCTGGCACTACAGGGTGTACCGACCGTGACCGGCACTACGTTCTGTTTAACTGAGATACAATTCACATACCTTCAAGTCTGCCCGACACTCAGCGCTGTTGGGATATTCGGTTTTGCGACCATCACCAACATCTACCTGCAGAACACTGCCTTCACCCCAAACCTTGTACCCCTTAGCAGCCACTTCCTGTCCCCTTCCTCCCAGCCTCCGGTGAGTGCTGGTCCACTTCCCATCACAGTGGAGTTGCTTGTTCTGGACATTTTATGCCAGTGGAATCATAAAGCATGTCCCTTGTGTCTGGAATCCCTTAGTGTCACGTCTGCATAGTGCTGAGGGGATTTCTTCCTTTTACGGCTGAGTAACTTTCAATCATATGGATGGGTTCTGAAGGGTGGGCAGGAGTCTGGGGGCCACACGACAGGCAGATCCTGGGTATGTCCAGTGGGGTGGGCTGGGGCGGGGCTCCCGGCCCTCTGCCACCACTGCAGAGGGATATGCCGGGACCCTCTTGGGCAGCAGGAGCAACTCAGATCCCAACCCTCTGAGCCCAGGGCCTAGAGCTGGGCCCAGGAAGCTGTCTGCTGCCGTCACTGTCTTCTAGGTTCTCCAGAGGACCCTGATGCCCTGTGGGTGCCACTGAGGTGGGCAAGATGGGGACACAGATGGCAACAGCAAACAGGCTGTGAGTCCATCCGTCCATGCCCTAAACCTTGCCCAGGGGCCTGCTGCAGGCCAGGCCTGGCCACTTGGGACTGGGGCTCTCTGAGAACAAGAACAGTTTGCACCTTCTCCCAAAGTGAGTGTTGGGAGCTCTGCCTGCACACCACTCAGGGCAGAGCTTCGCTCGCTACGGCAGCTGGGACCCCCCACACACACACGAGTCAGTAAGGTCTCGGAGTCCTGCAGTGGACAGAGCTGGGGAGTGGCCGGCAAGCCTCAGAGGGGGGCTCTGGGTAGAGGAGGGGGGATAAGCTGAGCTTCCAGAGCCGCCGCCACAGGCTCACCCCCACTTGCCCCACGTCCCCTAATCCCCACTCCTTGCTGGGCAGACCACACGGGAATGAGTCCTTCTGGACCCTCAGGCACCAGAATGACCATCAGTCACCTGCTGCACCCACAGACGGTGAGTCTCAACCCACACCCTCAGCCCGGGACTGTGGCCACCCTAGGACCTGCGGGGGACAGGGGAGACTGTCTCTCTTGGCCCAGCACCACCTTGGGCACAGCCCACTCCCCACCAGCCCTCCTGTGGGGTGGGGCAGTACAGGAGTCACCTGGTGGACCCCACACTGGTGCGGCCAGTTTTCTAGCTGACCCAGCCCTCAGCACAGGACACAGAACAGGGGGTGATCACCAATCCTGGGGACCTTGGGCTCCTGGGGGGACAGTGTAGTGGCCTGCTGGGCTTTGTGGGTCACTGCCCCTTCTCTGTGTGCCAGGCCAGATGTCACATTCACAGGCACCACGTCACTCACTGGAGACTGGGAGGCTGCGAGCCCCTTTGCAGGTGAGGAAACCAAGGCTCAGAGACAGCAAAGCACTTGCCCAGGTCACAGGGCGTGCCCTGGGCACTAATGGCTACTCACAGGGATGCCAGGGAAATCACATGTGCCAACAGACAGCAGCGGCAACCTCACAACACTGTGAGCTGACGCTGACTGTCCATGTACCAGGCTGCCACTCATTGCTGACTTAATCTCCATCACCGTCCTGTGTGACGGGAAACCATATCATCATTGCTACTTTATAGTTGTGGACACTGAGGACCAGAGAGGTTAAGTAACTTCCCCCAAAGTCACACTGTAATTAGACAGCAAAGCCAGGACTCCAACCCAGGAGTCCAGGCTCTAACAACTCCATGTGGCAATCTCTCAGGGCTCCCAGCCCTGGGATTCTTGCAGACAGATTTAAAATGCCAGGTGCTCAAAACCAGAACAGGACCCTAGTGGCCACTGGATCCCCGTGCATGCTAGTGGGAATGGAAAATGGGGCTCAGAATTCAACTTTGAAAAGCTGATCACTGCTGGACACTGTGGCACACGCCTGTCATCCCAGCAACTCAGAGGCGGGAGGATGGCAAGTTCAAGGGCAGCCTGGGCAACGTAGTGGACCCCTGTCTCAAAATACAAATTAAAAATGGGCTGGGATGTAGCTCAGTGGTCAAGAGCCCCTGGATTCAATCCCCAGTGCCCAAAATAATAAAGTTGGACTAGTTACCATACGACGCACAAGTGCTCCAAGGCACCTCTGACACACGCTAGGGCCACACAGAAGACAAAGGGCCACCCACTGGCGAGTGAGTAAACAAGGTGTGGTCTGTCCTACTCTTCAGCCAAGACAGAGCGCAGCCCTGGACCACATAGCGGGCCCTGAGCTCACAGTACGGAGGGAAGGAGGTCAGAGGCAAGGACAGAGCCCAAGGCTCCGTTTATGAAATGCCCTGAGCGGGAGGACGGGTGGCCCCCGGGGAATGAGGGCCAGGAGTGAATGCTGATGAGCACACAGTCTTCTTGGGGTGATGCTAACGCTGATCATGGCGATGCCAGCACACATCCGTGAACACACTAAAATCTGCACACATCAGAGGGATGCATTGTGCGGTGGGCACGTTGTGTCACGATAGAACTGTGACCAGGAGGGTCGGCGCGTGCCATCGGCAGCTGCTGGGCTTTGTGTCTTCTTCCCGTCACGCTGCATCCTAGGCTGGGCTCCGTGAGGCCGGGGCAGAGGTGACTCCCAGCCTCCTGAAGATGTTAGGGCAGACTGTCCCCAGCCCAGGGCCAAGTGAGTCACATGGTAGTTTAGGAGTAACTCCCCGCCCCCAGGTAGGCAGCTCTGTTGTCCCTGCTTACAAACGGAAATGATCTGAACATGTGGCCACAGTCCCGCTGCCGGGAGCGGAGCCGGGTGGAGCTGCATGGGCCCCTGGAGGCCTTGGCACTTTTGCCCTATGAGTGGGTCCTCAGAGGGTCCTGCTCCCTCCCTCCTGCTCAGCTGGCCACAGGAGCCAACCACAGGTGTCCCAGGGGAACCACATGGAGGGGACACAGGAACGTGGGCAGGCAGGAGGGTGGGACCCGGGGAGGGCGTGGCTCCCAGGAGTGCTGGGAACTGGCCAGGCTGGTCCAGCCACACAAGGGCAGCCACGTGTGGGAGCTAGCGCCGAGGCACAGCCACAGGGTGAGCCAGAGGAGCCGAGGAACCCAGCCACCCACCCAAGAAAAGGGGAAGGCCGACTGCCACACCCAAGGGACAGGTCCAGCTGCCTTCCTTGCTCAGAGGTCAGCATGGACACTTGCATTGAGGCCACTGGCCACTGGCCTTTGAAGGTACCTGGGAGGCCATGTGGCCTCATCTGCTCATCACCCCGGTCAGCAAACAGGTGCCCAGGGCACCTGCCCAGGTCACACAAGGCGGCCCACGTGGGGGGAGACTTTGGTACCTGGATTCAGACGGGGGTCACACCCTGGCAGCACTGGCCGACGTGCGCCGTGGAGAGGCCAGTTAGGGCCCAAGGGGCAGTTTCTATAAAACGGGAGCAGGAAATCCTACCGCCCAGTTCAGTGTGTCGGGGGGTCAGGGTCACTGCTGGAGACCCGAGTCACGTTTCAGTGACAGCCTCGGGGTTCAAAGACTGAGGGGGGTGGTTCAGAGTAGCGTGAGGGCCTGAAAGCAGACCCAAGTCACGCTGCCCCTGCGTGTGCCACCTGTGTGGCCTGACCAGCGCCTGAGGCTGGCCGGCACCAGGAGGCTCCGCCGACACCTGCCACGGGAAGGTCCTGGGGTGCCACAGGCGTCAGGGAGCAGGGCGACTGACATATCCGCAGGCTGCCACTCCCACAGGGTTGCCACTGGCAGGGACCCAGAGCCCTTCCATCCCCCCTACTCCCTCCCGTGCGGGTTGAATCCCTGGTCCCCTTTCTGCCAGGTCCCCTGCTTGCCCGCCCCACTCGGTCCTATGAATTGGGCTTCTCCTGAAAACCCAGTAACTTCCCAGTGGAGAAGAGGTCGAAGCTCACATCCCCAGGATGGGACGCCTCCACGCTGAGGGCTCCTGATACAGTCGCCAAGGAGAGCACAGCGTCGCTTCTGTGGACCCCTGTCCCGGGGCGCGGCCCTCCGCCTCAACACTAGAACCCAGCAGGCAGGCCCAGACCCAGGCTGTGCGCCACCATGGCTGACAGGCGACCTCAAAAGTGTCAAGGTCATGAAAGACCCAGGAAGGCAGAGGGACTGCACAGGCTGGAGGAGACCCAGGGCCACAGAAAGGGACCCTGGGGAGGAAACGGGAGAGGATGGAAGAGTTTCAGGTGTGAAGGGATCCCTTCTGGACCTCTGGGGCCTCCTGCGAAGGCTGAAGGAGCCGTGTCTCCCCGTGATAGGGATCAAGAAGGGAGGACGTGGGTGCTGAGCTCCGGGAGATGCCCCTGCCCTGCCCAGACCCACCTGGTGAACAGGAGCAGGGCCTGGAGGGGAGCCCAGGCTCAGTGGGCCTCAGACACAGCCCCCTCGGCCCAGGCCACGCTGTGGTCAGGGGCTGCCCGCTGGCTGGGTCCTGCAAGCCCAGGAGAGTCACCTCCAGCAGAGGGACTGTTCCTCTAGAGGGTCAGCCCTGGTTCTCCTCCCCTGGGGCAAGGAAGGGAGTGGGGCGGGGCTGGCTGCCAGGTGCTGGTGCCTGATTCTGAGGACAGAGGCCCAGAGAAGTGCTTCCTGGGGCTGAGCCTGCAGCCAGGAACCTGGAACAGGTACCTCTTTGTGTCCCAGGGATGTATCTGGGGCAGAGCGGCTACAGGGAGAGGACCCGGGAGCTGCAAATGGCATGGAGTCCCCTGCTTTGTCCCGAACAGGCTCAATGACCACAGGATGGCCGACACAGAGGTCATGCCTGTCCTCCCAGCCACTTGGGAGGCTGAGGCAGAAGGACTGCAAGTTAAAGGCCAGCCTCAGCAACTTAGTGAGACCCCGTCTCAAAATCAGAAATAAAAAGGGCTGGGGACGCAGTTCATTGTAGAGCACCCTAGGTTCAATTCCCAGGACTGCCCCCCACCGAAAAAAAGAACTTGCTGGGAGCGAGGGGGCAGTCTGTCTGTCGGGGACACGTTGCTGAGGTTCTCGTGAAAGGGTAACCAAGAAGCCACCGGCAGGAGGTGGCTTCCCCTCCAGGACTGGGCTCCTTCTGAGGAGCAGAAAGAAGTCAGTAGCCAAGGTCTGAAGCTGGAACCCGCTGATTTGTTTAGTGAAGACGCTGGGCTACCCACGCTGTTCATGGGGTGTGAGACGGACACACTCTGGTTCAGCCTTGGGCATAAGACTTGCCTGGGTGCTGGGGGCTTGCAGATGACCTCAACATGCAGAACTGTCTCCCCAACACCTGCAGCAGAGGCTGACATGCCTGAGACCCCCAAGCCCAGACCCTCCAGGTCCAACACACAGTCTGCATTCACTGCCTTGGGCTTGGACTAGGGATAGGGGTCAGTGGGTTGGGGGATGGAAGGGGCAGGTGTCCACGCTGCTCTGTCTGCAGGAGAGAAATCATGGAAGGGAGAGTGGGAAGTCTTGTCCACAAGGTTGTTCCAGCAGAATCCGGGGAATCATCCCGATCCCTGCCTGATGACTTCACCTTGGCCAAGGCCACTACCTCCCAGGTGACCTGTGTCACAGCCACTCCACTCTCTGACAGTGTTGGACCTAGGTAAGTTTTAGGCTGGACAGTGGTGTGATCCAGTTCCTTGTAGGAAGATCTGGGAGCCAGGGAGAACTGCTGACCAGCCTCTAGCCCCTGAAGAGACCCCAACTAGCAAGGACACGTGAGTGTCCACCCCGCAGTCAGCAGCAACCCAGGAAGGGAAGGCAGTGGGCAGCTTTGAGAGCCACGCTTGCTGCTTTCAGCAACACCTGTCCGAGTCAACCTTCTCCCCTCCACCTGGCCTGCAGGGGACACCGAGGGACAGCGAGACACTTCACTCAGGGCTGTGGGCTCCGTAGGTTCCTTAGACTCTCTGAGCCTCGGTTTCCTCTTCTGTGAGATGGAACAGTCACATCCTTAACTCCCGCCTGTGTCTGCTCACTGTGTGACTGACAGAAAGCCACAGACAGCAGCTGGGAGGACCCCTAGGTGGGGGTTTGGCACTACATTGCCCTGGTGAAATTCCAGCGCTATCCAATAGAAACAGACGCAAACCACGCGTGTCATTTAAATCACCCAAGAAGCCACGGGAAAAACAGTGAAAAGAGAGAGACTTAATTTTCATACTTTATTTAACCTAAAATTCCCCAAACACCACCCAGAGGACAGAAGAGCACCGAGCCCTCTGAGCCGTTTGTCACACTGCCTCCAAGGCCGGGCCTCACCCTGGCTGCAAACCTCAGCTGTTCCATGCACATCTGGTAGCCACTGAGGAGGATGGTGGGCTCCAGGTGACCCTGGGGATGCTGTGCCTGCTAGTTCTGGGCCCCCTGACGGACCGCGTGGTGTCAGATGGCAAGTGTCGGCCCACCTCACTGCTCCGTGCCTGGTGCCTCAGGCTGCTCTTCCCTCTCCTCCCTGCACACCTCCCGCAGCCGGCCCCCACTCAGCCCCTGGCTGCCCGAGTCCACAACAACCAGGGCTCTGGAGACCGGGGCGAAGACCGCTGCCCGCACCCTTCCTCTCGGCCCGGGGCAGAGGGGCACGTGCTTGCTCCCCAGCTACCTGCAGGGCAGCAGCTTCTTCCCTGAGCGGCCACTCTGGGGATGGACCTCGCTCTGGTGACCCTGGAGAGGCGCTGTCCCTCCATCGCCCCGCTCAGCTGTCCCTGCCGCTCCCTGTCGGGTGCTGGCCGTCCTTCCTGTGTGAGGCTCCCTGGCTCTTCCTTGCAGGGCCACCTGGTTCTCCAGGCCGGTTCCTTGGTCACTGGCTGTGGTTCCTCCCTCTTGGGGTTAACCCCGTCTCAGTGGTGGGGGCGGGGCAGGGTGGGGGTGCCTCAGCAGAGGAATGTCTGGAATGCACCGAGGACACGCCCCTTCCCAGGAACAGCCTCGCCCCTAGGGCCCCAGAAGGGCCCTCCTCCTGCCAGCCCCTGTCCTCCTCCTCTGGCGCCCCACCTGCCTCCAGGGCCAGCGGGGCTTCAGTGGCTCCCTGGCTCCCAGGCAGCCCCCACCCTCACCTTCAAGCACTGGCACCCAGGTGGCAAGGCCCTGGTGGCTCCCAGAATGTCTGACCTCCCCTCCCCAGTATCAAGGCAGTATACAGTAGGCAACCAGGAAACCACCCTGAATGGGAAACAGTGAGCGCACCTACTGGGTGCTGCCTGCCCAGCCCTTCTGCACATCATCCACCGAAATCCTGCACCCCAGGAAGAAGGTGCTCTCGGGGTTTCCAGGGCCCTGTCCCAGTCCCACTGATGAGGCTGCGAACTTCTAGACGGTGTCAGGCATCTTTTATGGAGGTGGGGGCCTTCCACAGCCCTTAATTCCAGGGCTTGCCCAGGGCTCAGTAAACAGGCGTTGAACCAAGCAGGTGTTTTACAGCACAGCACAGCAGCAACTCCCACATCCTCATTTTCCAGATGAAGATCACTGAGGCTCAGGTGGGTTAAGAAACCTGTCCGAGGTCACACAGCTGGGAAACAGTGATACCAAGGCCCAGCCCAAATATCCAGGTGCCAAGGCCACATCCTTGCTACAAAACAGAGGGATGTTGATACCACCCCACCCCACCCCGGACAGAGTGACAGGGCGATGGGAGGCAGCCAGGAGACGGGGTGACAGGGCAAGGCGTTCACCCCCAGGGGAGGCCTGGTGAGCCACATCTCCTTGGCATCTTCATCAGTACAATTAATCCCGCTGTTGGGTAATCGCCATGGGTGGTAAACTGAGGCTGACTCACTCTCCGGAGATGGTACCACAAGAACTCCCAGCCCTGTCCCTCTAAGCCGGCCTGTCAGGCCCAAGGGACTGACCTTGAGTAAACCCAGCCACACTGCAGCCCAGTGCCCAACGTGACTCCCCTCTGACGCTCAGACGCTCTGCTGAGGTGGGTGTTGTTACCTCCTGCGGCTGAGGAGGACCCAGAGCTGGGGACAGACCCAGAGCTGGGGACGGACAACGGCCTGCTCGGGCTTAGGACTAACCGACTGCTGGGCTCCTACCCACTGCAGCTCCAGCGGCACTTTCTAGATTCACGAAGTGGTGCTCACATTTCCACTCACACGCCAACTCCTGACCACCGGTCCCTGCTTCAGGCCCTCAGGACAGACCTCCTCCAAGCCCCTGGAGACACGGACTATCGGCATGGCGTAAAAAGCAGGCTTGAATAACGCTGTCCACTAACTCCCGAGCTGATGCAAGGCCTGGAATTAAGGTCACACAAGGGCCCCTCAAAAGATGAGTAAGTCCCTATTGTCCAAAAGTTCACAGGTTAATGGGCAGGGTTAGGGAAACACCTCCGTGACTATAATTAGGAAGATGGCAGAGCGCCCGGGTCAGAGTATGTTCAGCCACTCTGTCCCCTTCAGGCTTATAACCTAAGTTTAGCTGTGAAAATACAGCTCAATAAAAGAGAAGAAGGAAACACTATCAATAGATGATACAGCCGGAGGAGGTCCCAAGCACCCTCATTACAATAAACGTGAATGGGTTAAACTCTCCCATCAAAAGACAGACTCTCGGTGAGAATGTGGAGGACCCACCCCCAGGTATATGCCAGTTTAAGATGCCCTTGGGACTAAAGGACCCGGGAAGGTTGGGAATAAAGGGATGGAGCAGGTGGACCAGAAAACCGCCACTGAAAAGAGGAAGTACAGGCCGCGCACCCCTAAGACAAGGCGCAGTTACTCCTGGATGCTGGCGGGGGTTCTGACTTCAGTGATCCAAGGCAGGGCTGTGACCTGGAGGGGACTCTAACTCTGCCCTTAGGGGACTCTAACGTGCAGCTGGCGTTGAGAACAAGGAACCGCGGCAAGGGTTAAAGGGGAGAGGCTGGGGCGGACTCCTGGGTGTCCACCAGGAGGAAGTCTTTCCAGAAAGCAGTCCCCAGGTGGTGCCCAATAAATACCAGATTGATTGGTCCACTGACGGTCACACTCGCTACTGGAAACTTCTATGGTAATTGGATAGTCAATTCCCCCACACCCAGTTATTAATCCTGGGGAGGCAAGTCCCAAACCAGACCAGCTGTTGGAAGGGCAGCTCTGGCGCTGTTCTCGAGGCCTAATCTGTTTCCGGCCAGGGAAGGCCACTCCCTCGTGGGGCTCTGAGCCAGGCCTAGGGCCCCCCCCCATGTCGGGTGAGTGCTTTCCGGCTCTCCCGACAGACACACAGAAGGCCAAGTCCAGGGAAGGCCAAGGCGGTCTTGAAGGCTTTTGCAATATTTAAACAGGGCTCAAGCCAACCCTGGTACCCCAGGCACGAGGCCATTAGAGACCGGTGGGCAAGGAGTACCAGCCTTGCCACTTAAGACCTACTGAGTGCTTGATGCTCTTCCTGCAGCACAGTCCCCTCCGCAATCCCACACCCTCCAACCGACGACAGGGTTCAAGAGTCCCTTCTATGTGCCAACCACCGTTTCTGGGTTCAGGGTGTGAAAGTGGACAGAGGCCCAGAAGGGACCGGAACTGGCCCTGTTGATGACAGACAGTCCAGCTGGGCCTGCAGCTCACCGGCCAGGCTCTTTCTGTCTGCCTCCCGGGCCATGGTCCCTGCCCATGGCCTCAGCTTCCCCTCTGTAACTTGGGGTCTGCCTGCCTGCTTCAGAGTTGGGGAGAGTCAAGCTTCCCCTCTGGGTGCCGGAGAAGATCTCCTCCTGCCCTGGCCAGGAGGGAGAGGTCAAGATGCTAAAAGGTGCTAGCCTGGTTTCCAAGCTGATCCTGCTCTCCTGCGGCCCCACTGCCTGCCAGGCTGGGCCAGCAGTGGCCGGCTGGGTCACCTGCCAGCCTGCCCCCAGCTCAAAAGGCTGGGTTAGAACCGCTGAGCATCCTGGGCTAAGTCCCTCAGACTCCCCGAGCCTCCCCTGGAGGACAGTTGAGGTAGAGTTTATCTAAGACAGACCACAGAAGCAGGACCTCAGATGGTCATTTGTTGAGGTCCTAGCCCCAGGGCTTCCTGTGTCCACACCTTCCCCATGCTGGGCCCCTCCCTCCTACTTCCTTACTGAGGCTTCCCACTAGCATCTCTCCATCCAGAACCTGCCCTCCATCCTCGCTCCCAAAGCCCTTCTTTTGCTAGGACTGGGCTCCCGGACATGGGCTCAGGGCTGCCCGCCAGGCTCTGCCCGGGGTGGCTTTCCTTCCCCATTCCAACCCTCAAGGAAAAAAAGTTTGGAAACTCATGACCTCGTCCAGCATGCACAACGCGCTACAAGGAAACGACCACCTCCCCTACAGCAGTGCTTACTAACGTCCTCTCACTGAGGTTATTGTGGGTCACCCTGTCTGCTCCCTCCCCGAGGTACATGGTTTTAGACTTGCTGGTTTCTGCCTAAACTGGTTTATATATATATTTTAATACCAGGGACTGAACCCAGGGGTGCTTAACCACTGAGCCACCTCCCCAGCCCTTTCTCTCTCTCTCTCTCTCTCTCTCTCTCTCTCTCTCTCTCTCTCTCTCTTTTTTTCCAGTTGTAGGTGGACACAATACCTTTATTTTATTTGTTTATTTTTATGCGGTGCCAGGGATCGAACCCAGTACCTCACACATGCTAGGCAAGCGCTCTACCACTGAGCCACAACTCCAGTCCCAATCCCCAGCTCTTTTTATATTTTATTTAGAGACAGGGTCTCACTAAGTTGCTTAGGGCCTCGCTAAGTTGCTGAGGCTGCTCTGAACTTGCGATCCTCCTGCCTCAGCCTCCAGAGCAGCTGGGATCACAGTGCACCCCTGGCCTGGCTGGTTTATACTTTTAAAACAGATGCACACCTGCTCCCAGGAACGGTGGGACTTGCTCTGGACGCGGGGTTCTCGTTTTTCCATCAGCTCGCTTTGTTTGCTGAGGGTTTCTCGGGTCGTGTGCGCCCGGGCACGTGCGTGGCCTGCGCGTCCCCTTTGATGTCCTCTGTATCTCCTCATCTCCTGTGGGTTCTCGGCTCTGCTCGGCTCTTTCCCTCCTCTATCTTGGGACTTATCACCGGGCCTTGCTGCCGACTGTTTACCCAGCCCACTCCCTGACCACTGCCCTGCAGACACCACCAACGCGGGGGACGGGAGGCTGCTCAGACCTGGCTGTCCTGTCTTCGACACAGAATCCACCCACCCCTATCCTCTTAGTTCCCCTGGGGCCCCGGGGTGGGTGCACCTGCAGGGGATACTGAAGGGGAAGAAAATCTTGGCAGTCCTCCCAAGATCCACGCAGCGCACATACACACGTATGGCCCCAGCCCTACCACAACAGCCCTCTCCCAGAGAGACAGACATCCACCCCATCTGGCCACCACCGAGTCAAACGGTCACTGAGACAATAGCGATCAAGGAAAGGCCTAGCAGGGCGGTGGGGAGGGCTCCCCAGGATCAGAGGTGGTGAAGGAGGAGGGGGAGGGCATTCCAGGAAGGAGGCCTCTCCTGGGCAAAGGCTGGGAGGCTGGCTGAAGGCCAGGTGGAGACCGAATAAGGGCAGGCATCCATGCTGTGCAGGGCAGCAGTTCCCAGGGCCTAGGAGCGACACGGAACCTGAGGCCAGAGTTATCCCGGGACATGGTCACTGCACACAGCCATGCCTGACATGGGGAAGGGACGGGAGTGTGGCTAGGGACAGTGGTGAGATGGATGTGAGCATCCAGGCAGGAGGGGCGGCCCTGGTGCAAACTCTGGGGGGAGAGGGGAGCAGGGAGCTGACCTGAAGCCGTCTCCGCCCCGTCTGGAGGCAGAAAGGGGCATCAGTAGCCTCCCCTTCTCAGGAGGCTGCAGCGCTGAGGCCCAGGCAGAAGCAGAGAGAACACAGGTTTTCTGCCTGAGACAGGCTGGGACAGGCAGGCTGGAGGGCACAGATGGGGCCAGTGAGGCTCTGCACGGCCCTGCCCAGAGCGGAGCAGGAAGAGCTGCACTCTGGGAATCCTGGTTCCGAAAGCAGCTTCTCCCCAGCCTCCAGATCCCTCTCCCCCACCTGCAGTGTTGCCTAAGCGGTGGGAAGGGAGCTTTGCCTTCCCCAAAACTGCCTCTCTCCAAATAAGGGCTCCTGGAATGCCCATAGCAGCCTCTCTTCCAGGTTGAGCCCAAATCTGTCCTGAATCTACGTTATTCAGTCTCGTACCTTCTGCTGAGAGGCCTGGGTGGGAGGCAGAGGGAGCAGAGGCTCAAAGGGCTACTGGAGGTGGAGTCCAGAGCAGGAAGTCAGCAGGAAGCAGCCCCCTTGGACCACTCCCCCAGGGGCTCCCAAACCCCTAGCATGGGCCGTTGGTGAGCCCAAGGTGGGTACTTTAATGCTCCGCCTTGGGATTGCCCTCTGGGGAATGGACAGCCCCCCCACGCCCCCTAGGGCTCACCATCAGGAGATGGGGTGCACGCAGTAGGTGCTGGGGAAATGGCTGGGCTGTTCACTGTGGCTGTCACCAGGGTGACTGGAGACAGTGGGCTTTCCTGACAGGCCCTCCCCCAGATCATTCCACTTTCCCACTGTCACTGACCCAGCCAGGCTCCGCAGTTCTCATCCCTAACAGCAGCATGCGACTGCCGGCTCTGAGGTACAGAGCGCACCCTGAGCGGGCTCCAGGTTGGGGTCATCACGTGCATGCTCTTGCTGATCCCCTTCACCAGCGGGGGCTTGCTATCACCACCTTCATTTCACAGATGATGAAACTGAGCCTCAGAGACACTGAGTGACCTGCCCAGGGTCACACAGCTCAGGAGGGGCAGAGCTGGGGCTTGAACTCATGCGGGGTGGACAAATGCAGTGCTTTTAACCAGCAAAAGGCTCAGGGTACCCCGATGGCTTCCAGTAGAACAGCTTCCCTTTCACCCACCCACAAAGCCTTGGACCCTGCCACCCTTGCAGGAGCCCCCATTAGGGCTGAGCCATTCTTGCAAGACCCTGTGTGGGTGGGATTGGGAAGTGTGGTCAGGCTGGGGTGGAGGTCTGGGTGGAGGGGGAGATCAGTTCCATCTTACAGAAGGGGCTCCCTGAGGCCCAGTGTCTGTCCCAAATCAGAGACAGAGTCCAGTCTGGCCCCAGGGCTGGACCTAAATCAACCACACCACTCAGACACCTCCCCTGAGAAGCCCTCCTGACCACTGCTCTGACCTGGACAGCTTCACCTCCCACGGTCCCAGAGCACCAGGGCAGCTGGGCTGGAGACCCAGTCTGACAGTCCCCGCCCCGCCCGCTGTCACCCTGGGAGTTTCGTAATCACACGTGCTCAGGCTTAACCCCATCCTATCTCCCTGATAGAGGGCCAGCAACCTGTGCGGGGAGGTTGTCATCTCCACATCTGCCCCTACCCACTGGGAATGGGGTCCTCGGGCAGTGCACAGCCTGTCCATCACGGCCTCCAGCTCACCCCGGGTACATACTGGGTACCTCATCTGCACTTGTCAGTGATTCTAATCATCACAGCAGCCTCGCGTGAAACCTCCCATCTTTTCCCTGAGTTATTTCATCCAGTCCTCAGCCGACACACTACCAGGCAAGCACTACACTTACCCCCAGCCTCCAGGTACAAAACAGGCTCAGAGAGCCCAAGCAGCTTTCCCAAGGTTGCGCAGCCAGGAAGGTGGGAATGGGTCCTCAACAGAGCCTCCCCACTGGGCTGGATGCTGTCCTCCAGCACCTGCACCATCAGGCCTGACCCTGTCATTAACTCAGGTGTGAACACCAGCTCCCACACCTGTCATTAGGAACTAGGGCGACGGGAGCAGCGGGGTTCACACCCTGTCCGGCCCCTCCCCAATTTCATCTGCTAAAGGGTGGACAGACAGGAAGGGGTGGCTCCCTGGATGTGCTCTGTTCCCCAATTGGACTTGTGCAGGTCCAAACTCAGGGCTCCTGATCCCCTGGGCTCAGGAATGTGCTGACACCCCTCACCTGGGCACTTCCTGTGTGCCAGGTCACTGCTGCCCCTACAGCCTCATGTGGGAGATACCTATTGCCACCCCCATTTGGCAGGCTCAGAGCCTGAGTGCCAACATGGCCAAGCCAGGATCGAAAGTGAGGCACCTGCTCTGGGGTGGGAGCTCCCACCGCCCTCCCCCTCTGCACCCCACAGGCAGCCCTCTCCTCCCCGCACATGGAGAGGGGCCCCAACAAAGCTCAGGTGAAAGAACAACTTGGGGGAAGCTCCCTGTGACCAGCAACCACAGCTTAGACCCCAAGTACCTGCTGTGGTGCCCACTGCAGGGCCGTCAGGTAAGGTTCATGAGAGTCTTGTCAGAACAGGGCACAGGGCTGCCCCACCCCACAATCGAAACCATCACCCAGATCCCACCAGGGGAACGGCAGAGGGGCCTGCTGGGCTGGGAGACCATGCAGGAAGCATGGGCCCCGACTCAGAGCTGTGGCTATACTTGTGCTTAGTGCTGGGGTAACGGCAAGGACAGGTGACCCCCAGGTCCCTCACCCCTCCTGGACAATGAATCAGGAATGTGTGCTGGAGAAAAAGACCCCTAAGCTGAGATCGCTGGCCAAAGGCTGTCAGCCACGGCCAGGGGGGTGCTGCCTTCCTCCCCTCCTGGCTCGCCTGGGTTCCCTGGAACCTCGCTCGGTCCAAGCCAGGAGGGGACAGTGGAAGACAGGCAGGCCTGGCCCCCTCCTGGTGTGGGAGTCTGCATGTGTGCAGGACTGGGATGCTGTGACTAGTGGGGAAGGCCACAACAGTCGTGTGGGACTGGCACCGAGCTTCTGATTGTGCAATGCCAAGGAACAGTGCACAGACTGGACGGGACCCCAGCTGGATCCCAGAGCCAGCTGGACCCGCAGCAGAGAACAGGGAGGAACAGCATGCAGGGCCCTGCCCAGTCTCTGGGGTTGTGAAAGACTGCGGAGGGGAGGGATGGGGACCTCCAGAGGGGGAAGAGATGCCTCTAGGCTTAAACAGCCCCAAGTGCAGGCAGGAGTACAGTGGACCTTCTGTAGGGATGAGTCTCCAGGGACTCCAGTGTCCATGCCCCAGCCTGAGGTGGGCGGGGGCTGGAAGTAAGGTGGGGGTGCGAGCCAAGCTTATAGTCCTCCCCTCCTCCAGCTGGGGCCTGGGGGAGTGAGGAGAGCTCAAGGGTGCTAGGGCGTCCCACCCAGGGAGCCTGGGCCCAGCCAGGTGAGCTGAGCCACTTGTCTAGTCCTCACCAGCCTGAAGTTCCTTCTTGGGAACCCGCACCCCATTGTCCCCAGTGGGTAGGTGGGGAATAAGGCAGGGGCCGAAGTCCGGCCCCTTCCCCAATCTCAGCATCTCCAGGCAGCTCCCCCAAACCGGTTATTAAGTGAATACATTAGGCTTATCAAAACGGACGTGGGCTGCCTGTCAACGCAAACACATCGAGACATGTCATTCGCTTCCCAGGCGGTCCTGGGAACCTGCGGCTCAGAGACGCCGCCAGTTTCGGGCTGGGGGGGTGGCGGTGGAAGAAGCCACACCCCTGAGAAATCGTACCGCACGAAAGAGGCCCGACGCCGCCCAGCCAGCGCGCAGAACCCGGTGTCTGGGAGGCAGTGGGTGCCCCGGCTGGTTCCTCCCTCGACCCGCACCCACCACTGCCTCTGGGCGCCGCTCCAGAGCCCGCAGGCAGGCGCGGGAACCGCTGTGTCAGGTGCCCCCTCCCCACCTCGCCCACGCCACCCAGCTTCTCGCCTCCTGGACACCAGAAGCACCTGCGCGCTCTCCAAGCGTCGCTGGGGAGCGCCCCCAGCCCAGCTCAGTGACTGGCCCCTGTGTGGTCCCTACGCCGGGCTCCCGGGGCTCCCCGCGGCGCCACATCCCTGGGTGTCGCCCATTCCAGACTTGCCACTCCCGCATCCCGGCGATGATTCCTGGCCCTAGGAGACCCACAGCCAATGGCGACCCTGGGACACGGAAGTGCCTTGTATCCCCAGTTCAGTTCCCCGACGTCTAGGCCCCCAAAATAACGCTCCTGGGTTTCTAGGACCCCCTTCGTCTCACATGGTGGCCCCTTAGGCTCCCCTTCCCCGTCCCATCCACCTCGGCGGTGCTTCCCAGCTCCGGGGGGACCTTGGACCGGCGTCCCCCACCCCCGCCTGGGTTCCCGGCCCTCTGCGTCCCGTGCAGCCACCGGCCCCACGTCCCGGGCGGTTCTCCCAGCGCAGGGCGCCCCCGGCGCGACGGCCTCCCGGGCGCAGCCGGCCGGCGCCTCCTCACCTGCGGGTCTGCACCTTGGGGCTGTATTTGCCTTTGTTTCTCTTCCTGAAGAGCGAGTTCATGGTGGCGCTCCGGAGCGCGGCGGCGGGCCGGGCGCGCACTGAGGCGGGCGGCGGGCGCAGGTGAGCGAGCGGCGGCGCGGGGAGCCCCGAGTCCGGGCGCGGGCGCCTGGTCACTACTCGCGGGGGGCGGGGCGCTGGCCGGCCACTCGCTCCGCGGCCGCTCCCCGAGAAGGTGGCGCTTACCTTCCGAGGAGGGGCCACCGCGGGCGGGGCTTCGGGCTCCTGGGGTGCCCGCCCCGGGCCAGCCCGAGGGAGCTCGGGGGCGCTGGGCCCGGCTGGTCGCCGCCCCCGCGCCTGCCTTTCCTCCCGCAGTCCCCAGGCGCGGGGGCGCAAAGGCCACCTTCGCCAGCACCCTCGGCCCCGCCTTCCACGCACCTCGGGCCTGCCGCGCCCGCTGGCTGGAGGCCCGCACCTGGTGCTGCGCTGCCCCGGGCACTCTGCGCTCCTCCTTCTTTGGCGGACACCCAGCTGGGCCCCGGGACAGGTGTGGCCGAGACCCAACGGGTCTCCGTGCCTCGGGTGGCTAGAGAGCTGCCCCCGCGGTAGCAGCGTGGGTGGTGATTCAGAGAACAGGACTCGGGAGCGCACGCCCCAGCTGAAGTCCTGCTGCGGCCCTGGGTTGACGGGCATTCAGTTTCGTTTTTGTTGTCAAAGGTTGATAAAAACTCCCCGCATCCCAAAGGGTTGTGAGGAGATTCCTACAGATAACTCACACAAAGCGCTTGGCACGGCGTCCAGCCTCCAATGTTCAGGAAGCTTTGCCCTTATCAACCAGGCCATCCAGAGAGGACAAAAAATCTTTTGAAACGTTCATAACTCCAGGTCCTGGCGAGATGGAAATACTTTACAAAAATTGCTCGGTTTCGGTGCAGAATGCACGATTCTGCCAACAGGTCCCGGGTTAGACCGGGTGCCAGAGGAGAAGGCTGTAGTTGGATATCCAGAAACCAGCTGGATGCGGGTAGGGCCCACAGCTGGGAGGGCTCAGGGCCACTGGGGAGGGCCTGGGGGTCCGATTCCAGCTGAGGAGGAAGAGCCCACGGTCTCCAGGGAGACTCCCGAGGCAGTGAGGTTAGTTATGGCCAAAAGGTACTCAGAGGTCAGCTAGGGAGTGAAGATGGGGGCCCGGGGGCGGGCTTCCTGAGTCCTGGGTTCAAGTTCCACCGTCTGGAGCCTTCAGGCCAGTCCCTCCCCCACATGTTTTCTATTTATAACTGAGGTTGGGGTGGAATTGATCCCTAAGGATTTCTCCTGCCCTGGACCCCAGCACATCTGATGTCATCCAGTGTCCTTCAGGTCATCTCTTGTTGGGGGGTTTCCAAGTGTCATAAAGGACTCTAGGAAGCCCCCATCCTTAACAGGGAACCCGTGGGTGGCTTTAAGAGGTTGTGGCTTTAAGAGGTTGTGATTCTCCTAAAGTTGCTTTCAAAAGATGTGTTCACCTGTCCAATTTCATTTGTTTGTTCACTCAACCTGTTCCCTACGTCTGCCAGCCGAGCTGCACCGGGCTCTCTCTGCTCTTGGTGTGTTGAATAAGAGGGAAGAGCCAAAGCACAGCAAAGGGCTGTCATCCTGAGAAGGGAGCACATATTAATAAAAAACACAACACTTGCAGGTGGCGCACACTTGTAATCACAGAGGCTGGGAGGCTGAGGCAGGAGGAGCTCCGGTTCAAGACCAGCCTGGGCACCTTAGTGAGACCTTGTCCTAAAAATAAAAACAAAGGGGCTGGCGTTGTGGCTCAGTGGTAGAGCGCTGGCCTAGCACGTGTGAGGCACCGGGTTCGATCCTCAGCACCACATTAAAAATGAAATAAAGATATTGTGTCCACCTAAAACTAAAAAAATAAATATTTAAAAAAATTAAAATTAAAAAGGGCTGCTGATGTAGCTCCATGATAGAGCCCTTACCTAGCGTGCTTGACACCCTGGGTTTAATCCCCAGTACTTCAAAAACAAAAACACAACTCAAATTGTTGGCTTTTCAAAGGGACCAGGTGCCAATAAAGGGCTGCGCAGAGACAGCATTTCGGAGGTTGTTGTGCTTTGGAGTCTCTGGGGGAGTTTATAAAGTGCAGATTCCAGGTCCTGGCACCCTTGAGGTCCTGACTGGGGAGTCTGGGGAGGGGCCCAGGAATCCGATACATTGACAAGTCCTCAGAAAAGCCAGGAGGAGAGAGAGGTCCTGCCTGCAGCCCCCAAGTGCTCAGGCAGAAAGCTCTGCACAGGACTCCCCCAAACCCGACCCCAACTCCCATCTGGGCTCTGCCTGGGCCCCTCTCCCCGGCTCCCAGGGGGCAGTCCTCACAGCTCCGGGGCTCACCAGCAAGGCGGGAACAGTTCCCTCCACCCTGAAGTGACTTCCCTCCCGAGGTCTGAGGACACTGAGGGGACATGCTCTCCAGGCAGCTCATGCCAGGAGCAGACGTCAGAGGAGCCAGGCTTTAGGAACACGGGTGTGTGTTGGGGTCCCCTGGGACCTGCAGGGACCTGGACACCACACCGAGCTTGCTCACCACAGAGACCCCTTCCCCACACAGCAGTGGTCACAGGGAGGGGCTCTCCAGGGGCTTGGTCCAGCTGGCTCTGGCCCTGCTCTGCCTTTCCTTATTTCTCCACTACCTTTCCCCACAGGTGGCTCTCACGCCGGCACTCCACAGGGACCTCACTGGGACACTGTGAGCATAGAGAGGGAACTGCCCAGGGCGGGTCCACACTGGGGGGGCAGTTGGGGAGAGGCTGGTGTGGAGGAGAGGGCAGAGGTGGTGCACAGAGACCAAGGCGGAATCCTCTCCTGGCTCGCGCCTCTCTCCAGCAGAGCAGGTGGGGCAGCCGCACCCCCACCCCCAGTGTGGTAGGCTTGTGTACTCCCAGAAGGGTCCACTAGAAGCAGCCAAGAGTGACCTCAGGAAGGAGGAGCCTGGGTTTCACTGGGAAGGAAGCGGAGCCTGGAGAGACCAGGCTGGAACCCCGCTCAGGCCTTTCCAACTGTGAGAACATGGGCCAGTCCCTGTGCCTTTTCTCCTCTGTGAAGTGGGCACAAACACAGGGTCACCCCCATGAGATCCTGCATGTGAGCACCTAGCGTGGTCCTGGCAGTCAGAGGCCCTAGCAAATGGGAGGGGTATGTGTATGGGGGGTCGAGGGGCACAGGCTGCGTGGGAGCTCCAAACAGGGTCAACGCTCTGGACTTCTCCAAACTTCTGAATCCCCTCCCCTGCAACTCCTAGGAAAGTGGAGGTTGGTTTGGGGCAGGAACTGGACCGGGGATCCCGGGTCAGCGGGCTGGGAGCTCAGCTGATGCACACCATGGCTCTTGATGGAAGTGGTGCCAGGTTTTGTTTATCAAGGGCTGACTCTGCGCCAGGCAACATGGCTCGTGGCCAACGCATCTCTGCTGCTTGGTTCTCTCCAGCTACCCTGGCGGGGTGAGGCAGGCCAGGGCTCCCTGCCTGGGAGGTGGGCAGTTCTGGGCTTACTCTCCAGGGAAGGGAACAGCCCTGAGAGGTACAGAGCTCAGCTGGGCTGGAACCAGCCAGCCTGCCCCAGTGCCTGTGCTCTTGGACCCCCACACGCTCCCTGGCTCTCACTCCCTGCGCAGGGCAGCTGGCCCAGCTCCTGCTGACTCAGCTGGGCCTGGCCCAGGAGTGGGGCAGAGGACCAGCAGATTCAGAGAGGACTTCCCCTAGTGCTCTTCCCACTTCTCTGCTCCCGCTCTCAGCGGGCCGGAGCTGGCCTGGCGGTGTGGGCACGTGGGTGTGAACATGTGTGTGCTTTCCTTTGTGGGCAGGCCGGATGGGGTGGGAGGTCTGCTCTCCCCTCGTGCATCCTCCCCGGGCACGTGGGATTTGTTTGGCTCCTCGGAGCCCTCTTAGGCCAGGTGACTCATCCCCTCCGCTGCAGGGGTGGAGGGGAGGACCTGCCGCCGAGGTCTGCCGAGGCTGTTTGCTTTCCTGGGCTTTGCAGGACGATGGTTAAGTGGGTGCACCTGCAGGCCACCCAGGTGCCTGGCAACCAGGTGACCCTCACCCCCAACACCTGGCCTCTTTCTGCAGCCAGACAAGGTCACTGGCTGGAAGGATGCCACCATCTTCACAAGGGTCACCTGCGCCCTCCTTGCCACCACCATCCTGTCCCCGGCTGCAGCTGCAGAGCTGCTCCCTGGGTGCTCACCTGTGAGCTAGGGTGAAACAAGACGGGCGGCACCGCCCCACCCACCGTTGCCAGGGAACAGTGGCCTGCTCCTCACGGTGGAGTCCAGCCTCTCCTCCCAGGGCCAGGCCCAGGTCCATCCTCCCACGGGTGCCCCGTTCTCTGCTCTCTGACTCTGTGGCCTCACCCTAACGCGGGGAGCACTTAAAAAGCATCTTTCAAGGGCCTCCCCCCAAATTATAGCTAAGTAGGTCTTGGCAGGGCCCAGGAATCTGCATTTTAAAACCACCTATGCCCTTGGACACTGAAGCAGGTGGTTTGGGGCCACCCTGAGAATCAGAGCTGAGGACAGGGACAGATGTGCACAAGTCCATACGTGGTTGGGAAAAGCCAAAGCTTTAGTTCAAAGCCAGCCTGTGTTTGATTCCTGGTTTTGCTATAAACCCAGCTGTGTGACCTCAGATAGATGGTTTGACCTCTCTGGAACAGCCCGTGTACAGAGTGCAGAGCTCCTGGTGTGGAGGCCCTTTTCCTCCTAGTCCTCCAAGGGCTAGGAGGGGAGTGGCCCAGCTCACCCGTGTTGACTTCCTCGCAGGAAAATGGAAAATCCTGCTGGCCCTCCAACCCACAAGGGCTGACTCACTCGGCCCTGGGCTGGGGGCCTGGTGAGCTCCCCACACCATCCCCTGGGGAGAGTGGAGGCCCGGGCCCTGGCAGCAGGGACGGGAGAGGGTCCACAGTGACTCACAGGCGCTGCCTGCCCCTGACTCATCCCTGGAGAATGCACCTCAGGCCCCCACCCTTGGCTGCCTGCCCAATCCTGGCCACCTCCCCCTGGCCTGCAGCCCCCACCGTTGCTGCCAGGGAGATGCCCTCCCATGACCCCCGGTGGCCCTCCCTAGATCCACCTGTACAGCCTGGCTGCTGTCAGAAGACTGAAACAACTCCCAGGGGGTTGGACAGCCGCTGCTCTGAGCCCCCCACTGCCCTGGCCCTTCCCCTGGTACCAGGCCTTGGAGGGGTTAACTGGGCTCAGAGGGGCCTCTCTCGGAGTCCACGCTGACCAGCCACATCGCCCCTCTGCCTGTTCTGCAGACCCAGGCCTTGGGGTTACAGACACCTCGTCACGAACCCTGGGCCATTTCCCATCCCTGGGTACCTCCCTGGGCCTATGCCAGGGCTTCTCAGGCTATGAGGCTGCCCTGCGAGGTCACCCTGTCAGGGCGGAGAGTGGAGCTGGGTGGGGCTGGACAGGCTCTGCCAGGCCTGGATCCTGCAGGACAGGCTGCCCAACCCACCCCAAAGGCCTGTCCTCCCTCCTCACCCAGGCCTGCTTCCTCTCTCTGCCTCGCAGGGGCCTGCTGGGCTTGGGCTGCCAGACCTGTGGGGCTGCATTCTAGGCCAGTGTCCAGGGTGTGACTGACCCTGGGGCCTGCCCAGGTCAGAAGGTCAGGACCCTGTTCCCTCTAGAGCCGACAGGCCTAAGTGATGGATAGAACTGGCCATGGGCGGGCAGAACACAAACTCAAGTCAAGTATTCTCTTGAAGCAATGGGTTTGAATTGTGGCTCAGCCATGATCCTGGCTGTGTGACCTTGGCCAGGTGGCTTAACCGCCCTGTAAAACAGAACCAGTGAGCCGAGATGTCAAATTCCAGTTCCTCCATTTCAGAGTTCTGTGACCCTGGGCACATGTCTTCACCTCTCTGAGCCTTGGTTTCTCCATTGTAAAATGGGGACACCAGGCAACAGCTCCCTAGGGTTTTGAAAAGAGAGGTAACAATCGAAATAACAACTTTGGTTCAGTGCTTACTGTGTGCCAAGTACTGAGTACTTGGCTGAATACTAAGTGCTAAGTACTTGATTGGCATTGTCAAGTAGTGAGCACTTAGTATTTGACCCCAGTCAAAAAAGCACTTGGCACTATTTTTCCAGCTTTGCTGAGGTTTCGTGGGCATGACTAAGTGCATGTACTTAAAGTACTGGAGCTAAGGAGTTTGACGGAAACACCCACCAGGAGATTACTTCTGTAATGGAGACGAGGAACTGGCCGCTCTCTCTTCAGTTTGCAGACCTGGATGTTGAATTCCCAAGACCTGAAATGCCTGCTCAAGGCCATTGTCCGTCCATGGGACTCGGGATTCTAACCCCACGGCCAGAGCCAGTGCCCCAGCCCCCATTGCTGCAGCACTCGCTGGTGCCTGAATCACAGGGTGCACTTGGTGACCTGTCCAGTGAGTGGCTGGGAGAGCTGGAGCACGGGAGTGGCCCCTGGACAGCCCCCAGAGGAGGACTGGGCAAGAGGTCCTGAGTGGGTGGTGGAGGTCCTGGAGACCACAGTCTGACGTTTCCATGGCAACCAGGCTCCTCCCTACCCCCCCCCCCAAATCTCCATCCTTACCCCACAGAGCCTCCTCCACGGGCACTCGTCCAGTTATGGAGCCCCTGCTGTATGCCCAGCCGTGGGGCAGCAGCAGCAGGTAAGATGTAACCCCCATATCAGGGCACTTTTGCCTGTGAAGGGGAAACGGGTGGAAAAACAGACACTGTGTTTAAGAAGGTGAAAGAGCGGAAGTGGCCGTGGAGGTCAGCGTCCGGGGCCGTGGAGGTGGGAGTGCAGGGCTCCGCAGGTCTCTCCAGAGGAGGCCGGGGTGGGGGAGTCGCCCACCGTGTCCTCGCTGTTTATGCTTGAAACAGAGCGGCCCTGCCCCATGGGTGGCCCCCACGCGATGGCCCCCATCTGGGATCAGCCCCAGCGGCCTGTCCACTCTGTCTGCTGAGCTCCAGCATTCCTGCCTGGGCCCCGGTGGCCAGACCCCATTCTCTGGTCACAGGCTCAGGCTTAATCCGCCCCCCCCTCCCCGCCTGGGCCCCAGCCCCGGGGACTGATGAGTCAGTGCCCATCAGGACAAACACTCCCTCCTCCCTGCCCTGGGCTCCCTGCCCCGCCCTGCCTGCCGCCCTGTCCATCCTGTTCCCCACAAAGGGCCTGGCCTCTGCTGGCCTGGGGAGGCTCTGGGCCAGGCCTTCAGCGCTTCCTGGACCCGCGGCATGTTCGGCACACAGGGAGCTACAGGAAAGAGCCACCTGCCCCCTGTGGCCGCTGGCCCCTGGGGAGGAGGGGACCCCATTGCTGTGTCAGTGTGACTTACGTGAGTGACTGTGTAGTCCTGCTTTTAATCAAAGCAAACGTGTGCAGCCGTGTGTGTCTGGTGGCCACTTACTGAGCAGGACCCAGGCACAGAGCGGAGGGGCTGGCCCTCCCCGGGCAGGGGCTGCGAAGGCAGCCGGGCCCCTCCCACCTGCCCAGTCCCTGGGTGGGACCCCAGCTGGTGGTGAGGACCTCACACCTAGAGGGGGCCGGCGCTGGCATGTGCGTGGGGGGTGGGGGCTCCATCACTTCCCAGCTCCTGTCTGGCCCTCAGGGTGGGCCCACCTAGGTGCAGGGCTCCCCTGCTGATGCTCCAGGTCTTCCTGCAGCCTCAGGCACACCTGCCTGGATCTTGACCCCCTACCAGGTCTAGACCCCACCTTCTCCCCACACCAGGGGCCTCAGTTCTCCCGGACACTGCAGCCCCTCCTCCCTCCTCCCCCCTCCCTGGCCTCCCTCCTCCCTCCTCCCCCCTCCCCCCTCCCTGGCCTCCCTCCTCCCTCCTCTCTCCTCCTTGGCGTCCCTCCTCCCTCTTTCCTCCTCCCTCCTCTTTGGCCTCCCTCCTCCTTGGCCTCCCTCCTCCCTCCTCCCCCCCTTGGCCTCCCTCCTCCCTCCTCCCCCCTCCTTGGCCTCCCTCCTCCCTCCTCCCTCCTCCCTCCTCCTCCTTCTTCTACTACAGTTCTTCTTAACACAGCCGCCAGAGGCTAAATCGAAATCACGGGGCTCTCCTATCCCACACCTCTCAGCTACTCCAAGTCCCTCAGCTCAAATCAAACTGACAACCCTCTGCATGTCCTGCCTGCTCTCCCTGGCACCCGCCCTGGCCACCTCCCTCTTGCTCACTGTGCCCTGCACACACTGATGGCCTCCCAGGGCCTCAGATACAGAGAGTGCACAGAGGGCACCGCGGCCTCAGGGCCTTTGCACTAGCGGCCCCAGTCTCTTCTCTAAGCCTTTCTTGCTCAGGTCCCCTTCTCAGCGAGGCCCGCCCACACCTGTCTGCACTCCCCATCCTCTTTCCTGCCAGCACAATTGGATCCCCTGGTAGAATCCACCAGGTTTGGTGGTCAGCTGCCACTTCTCCAGGGTGTGAACTCCTCAGGACTGGGGTCGGCCTGGTTTCTCTTTTACCAGAACATTCTCAGTGCCCAGGGCACTCCTGGACCACAGCCACACTTCACAGGTTTGTCTGTAGCTCAGTGGTGCCATGGGGCACGGCAGGGGTGAGGCCCACGAGCAACGGCAGGCCTCCCTGCTCCCGCTGGGCTTGGCCAAGCAGAATGGGTGACGAGGGAGCACTGTGGACTGGGACCCCTTCCCCAACACTGTGCCCCTCTGTGGGGTGCCGAGAGGAGTGGGGAAGGACGCAGGGCAGGCTGAGCCCCCATTCCCCAGGGTGCTCCCCATTTGGGGCCAGGGTGCTCATCCCACCAATGACTAGGAGCCATGGCTGCCGCTGACCCTACTGGGCCCTCCTGAAGGTGCTCCGCCTCCCTGTCCCTGTGTCCTCTGCCAGTAGCCGGGCAGTGCAGGGCTGCAGGGCCCTTTGCCCAGGCCGGGCTGGCTCTGCAGGCTCAGCTCTGCCTCTCCTGCTCTGGGCCGGGCGGAGGTCTCGCTGGGAAGCTGCCGCTGGCCTCGCCTGCAGGGGCCTCCAACCCCGGATCAGGCCTGAGACACTCCTTTCTGTGTCTTTGGTCCAGCGAGGCCGGTTTCAGATTCCTGGCCTTAGACCTGTGAGATGACGGACTCTGGCTGTTTTTCAAGACACAAGTTGACAGTGGCTTGTGGCGGTGACACGGCACCCTCCACACTCAGGGGGCCTCTTCTCTGGGCCACCAAGGCGGCAGGAGAGAGGGAATGGGACCCCCTTCACCCTCTGGTACTCCAACCTGGACACCCTCCAAGTCTTGTCACCCAGAGCCTGGGGCAGTGTACCGGAGGCTGCCCAGTGGCGAGGCTCCCAGGTCAAGCCTGCCTCAGCACCTCTCGGAGCATCTTCTGAACTCAAAGGGATTGCGGGATCCAGATTTGAAACTGACCCGAGACACCTATGGGAGAGTGGCCATGAGAACTCCAATTCTGCTCGTCCAGCCTACGGTCCAGCTGTGGGGCTCTGGCCTGGCAGGTTCCTGGGCGGTCATTTCCCCCTGACCCAGAAACAGGCAGAGCTACCAACTCCCACACCTCTCCCCACCAGGACTGGGTGAATCCTGGTGGCATCCACAGGGGGAGGTGACTCAGTCCAAATGGGAACGAAGGGCAGGCCTTGCTCAGTGGAGGGCACTGGCTGAGCCCGGGCAGGCCCTGGGTTCAACTCCCTGCCCCACAAAAGAAGAAGGAGGGAGCCCTGGCACCTGGCTGGCCGTGGATAGACCTAGAACCACCATGCTGAGGGAAAGAGGCCCCGTGGTGCAGAGTCCACCCACAGGAGAGGCCAGGCCAGGCACAGGCAGGGGGACAGAGAGCAGGTGAGTGGCCGTGGGGCTGGAGGAGGCCGCACAGGGCTTCTCAAGGGCTATGCCAATGTCCTGCCAGGGCTGGGGACAGCTCAACCGCAGGGTGGACGTTGGCAAGGACAAGGCCCATCCCCAGAAGGGAAAGAGAGAGAGAGAGAGAGAGAGAGAGAGAGAAGAGAAGAGAAGAGAAGAGAAGAGAAGAGAGGAGAGGAGGGGAGGGGAGGGGAGAACAGGGGAAAAAGGAAGGAAGGAAAAAAGAATGAAAGGGAGAGAAAGAAGAAAGAAAAGAAAGAACATGTCCAGTTGTTTGTGGGGAGAGCTGGACAACTCTGAATACACTGAAGCCACCACCCCACACACTTCCAGGGTGCAGTAGACAGCGTAGGAGTCAAGAGCTCAAGAAAGCAGGCTCCCCGCTCTCCTTAACTGCTGGCCACCACTGCAAATGCTGCCCCTCAGGACGTCCCCTGGGGCTGGCCCCTCCCACCAGGCCAGCCCCAGCCTCTGCTGTGCGTGGAGCTCCTCCGGGATCCCTGACAGCCCTATGACCCGGGTGTGCACAGAGCTCCCAGTGCTGCGCTTTCATCCAGGTGAGACACTCGGTCACATTAAGCCGCAGTGAACACACAGCTCTGTGCAAGAGACACACGGCTATTTCCATGTGTTTGCATCTTGTAAGACTGATGCCCTCCATACAGGAACCAGCTCCTGGTCACCCTCCCCAAGCCCCAAGATTCTCGTGCTGTTCTGTCTCCATGCCCCAGACTGGGCCTCTGCCCATGGAGGCTGCCCAGTGACCCGGACCACTGCATGCAGTTGTGCAGGTCACAACCTGTACACACAGCCCTGTCTTGACCCTGAGGGCCCTCAAGGTTCCCAAATCCAGGGGGCCCCCGGGTGTGCTCTGCGAATCCCCAAGAAAGAACACAATTTAGAGGCGGCTGGGGACTAAGGCGGTATCCTCCAGGCAGTGGATGCAGGTTGCCTGGGGCTGGGAGGCGGAGGAGGAAGGCTGCTTCGTGTCACCTGTTTCCCTGGCGGGGGAGGGGGGGCGTGAAAGTGCTCCTGATGAGAGGGGGTGCTGAGGCCCAGCCCCTGGATCCCACACTGGGACACGGTGGAGATGGTGACTTTCATGCTCCGGGTATTTCACCCCAGTCAACGAGGTGGGCGCCCTGGCCCTGCTTGCCTGGCTCCAGGCAGCCTCAGCCCCCAGGGCCCTCCTGTATTCCAAGAGCAGATCAGGACCACTTGCGCCCCCACCCTGGGCCTGGACCTGGCTCCTCTGGCTCCCACCTTGCTCCTCACCCTGGGTCTGGGCCACCCAGCTGAGGACACTTCCCTTCCCGGGGCATTGGCACCTGGTGTTTTACTCAAATAAATGGTTGCTAGTGGCTGAAGTTCCCGCGGCAGCCGCTCTTCTGCCGGGAAGACGTTCAGGTGAATGGGGTGGGGTGGGTCCCCCAAGCTGCCTCCTCACCAGGCAGCTATGCAGGCTCATCCCTGCAGGACCAGCCGGACTGGGCAAGAGGCTGAAATCCTGCCCTGAATCCCTGGGTCCCGCCCCAGCATCCCCAGGGGACTGGTGTGGACTTCTAGGACCTCCTCATCTGGGGGCTGGGTACGTGGATCTTGCAAGGAAGGCTAGGAAATCACAGCTTCGAGGCACTTTGCCACGTCCCTGGGGGAAGAAGGCATTAGAGGACCAGTCCTGGGTTCAAGTCTCTTACTAGCTGTTTTCTTGGGCGGGTTACTTAACTTCTCTGTGCCTGTTTCCTTCTGTGTAAAATGCAGATTAAAATACCTTTGAGGGGCTGGGGTTATGGCTCAGTGGTAGAGCACTTGCCCAGGTTGAGTGAGGCCCTGGGTTCAATCCTCAGCACCACATAAACAACAACCAAACAGGCTGGGGACATAGTCAGTTGGTAGAGTGCATGTCTTGCATCACAAGGACCTGGGTTCAATCCCCAGCACCACACAAAAAATAAAATAAAGGTTAAATTTAAAAGACTCTGAAAACTAGTCATGGAACATAAAATCAAGCTTTTTTTTTCTTTTTTCTTTTTTTTTTTTACTGAGGATTGAACCGAGGGGACTTTACCACTGAGCCACACCCCTAGTGCTTTTTAATTAATTTTTATTTCAACACAGGGTCTTGCTAAATTGCTGAGGCTGGCATCTAATTTGTGACCTCCTGCCTCTCAGCCTCTCGAGTTGCTGGGATTACAGGCTGCACCCCTGAGCTGGGCTTAAAACGAGCCATTTTAGTGTATTCAGTCTGGTGGTACTTAGTAGAAACACCATGCACAACCACCACCTCTATCAAGTTCAAAAACATGTTCATAACTATAGAAGCTGTTTTGAGGATTAAATGAATTAGTGCTTCTAAGACGGCGCCTGGAACAGTGGTGGGCCGCTGGGAGTGGTGCAGCGCTGGCTTAGACCGCAGGAAGCTCTGGGCTTGGTCCTCAACATCACGAAAAGGGGGACGGGAGGAATAATTAACAGTAGAAGCGGGGTAAGAATAGGAGACACACGTGGTAGGTGACAGTGACATTATCTATTTGTTCCCTTGGGCTGGAGGAAGAGGAAGTGAAGTTCTCATGCCCCCTGCGGGTCCCATTTTCTGCGTGGAGCGCTCGGTGTCCAGTCCCCGCACCAGCCCCCGCCCCCGCAGAGTCAATCCTCCCGTGTTGGGGGCAGAGGAGGCGCCCACTCGCCTTTTGTGCTCGCGACACCAGCTAACACTGCTGATGTACACCGCGTGCCTGGCACCGAGCCCTCGCGCAGGGCACGGGGAGGAGCCCCGCCAGCCTACTCACCTGCGGCTGCTCCCGACGCCGTGGGCTGTCATTTGCCGCCACCTTGTGGCGGTGAGGGGAACTCTGCGTCCCATTTCCATCCTGGATAACCCAGAGGGCACGGAGCACCTGCTGCCTGCACGGTCCCCAGTTAAGATCCTGAAGACTCGCTGGCTGACCAATGAGGCAGCCACAGCCCTGCCTTCAGGGAGCTCACAGTCTCCGGAGAGAGACCACCAGAAACCAAGGCGAATGAGTGGACACAAGGACTAGAATGGGATGCCGGCTGGGCAGGGAACAGGAGCAGCTCACTGCAGGGACAGCCGAGGTGTCCCGAGGGCTGTCCGCCTGCCTCCGTGGGAGCCGGGTCTGATTCCCCCACACGGAAGGCGAGTTCATGCAGGGCGGGCGCAGACTAGCTGCTGGGTGACAGTGCCATGCAGAGCCGGCGTCTGGGCTCCTGCAGGCCAAACAGATGAGGAGTGGAGAGGCAGGACTCAGGAGGGGAGAGCTGGGCCTCCGCGAGGCCCGTGGGCTGAAGGGTTCGGATGTGAGCTAAAATGGGGGGTGGGGGGTGGGCAGATGTCGCCCTCCCAGGATGGTCCTGATGCGCCTGGTTTTAAACCTCCCTCCGCTGGTTTCTTGAAGCCCTCCCACCCCCACTTGGCATTTTTCTCCACCTACTTCTTTGCCTTATTTATTTAATGGCTGTCTCCCCTATGGAGTGAAGACCCACGAGGGCAAGGAAGTCTGGTGTGTTCTCTGGTGACTCTTCAGCGCCTGCAGGGCCCGACGCAGAGCGGGCGCTTTGTGGACCCGTGCAGGACGCCTGGAGGGGCCTCCTGGGCACGGCCAGTGGAGGAAGGAGCGGGGCTCCAGCCCAGGGCTGCGGGATGAAGCCGAGGTTAACCTGAGCGAGGGACGATGCACCCGCACTGAAGGGCTGAAGTACACTGCTCCGGAGGCGCTGGCCCGGCGGGGCGCGGAGCCCACCTGGGGGCAGGGACCTTCCAGCCGCCCCGTGGTTCCGGAGGCTGGGCGCCTTGGGGGCGGGACGGGAACACAGGGCCGTCCGGAGGCGTGGCCAATCCGGAGGAAGGGTCGGGATGAGGGTGTGGTCAAGCCAGGGACATGCAAAGTGAGGGCGGGGCTAAGAGGGGAGGGAGGAATCCGACCGGGGCGGGGCCAGTAAGTGAGCAAGGTAAACCTGGGCGGGGCCGTGGCAGGCGGCGTGGGCGGGGCCAGGGCGTGGGCGGGGCCAGCCACGATCTCCGCTGTCCCGGGTCCTGGAGCGCTCCGGGCCCGGCAGGTCTCTCTCCAGTCTCCCGGGCTCCTCCCCTGCTGGCTGGACCGACGGGTGTGCTGGCCTTAAGGCCCCTGGCCTGGCAGCCGCGGTCGGGCTCCGCCCCAGGCGCTGTGCTCCCGCCCGGCGACCGCTGGAGACCCGGCGAGCTCAGCTCCTGGGCCAGGCGAGTGCCAGGACACTGCCCCCCAGGCTGTGTCCCCAGAGACCCCAAGAGCTGAGGTGAGCAGGGTTGCGGGGGCCTGTGCGTGCATATGCTTGTGTGCCTGCTTCTGTGTGGGTGTGCAAGTGCGTGTGCGCATGAGTGTGTGTGTGCACGTCTGTGTACATCAGGGAAATTTTGTGTGCGTGGATTTGGGTAGGTGTGTGCTTCAGAGAGCTGCGTGAGTGTGCAAAGTTGTGTACCTGTGCATGGTGGTCCTGTGTGAGAGGGGAGTCATGCATGTGTGTGGCAGAGACAGTGCAGGTGAAATTTGGTGACCCTTGTGTGTATGTGAGAGTGTCTTGGGGGAAATAGGAGCGCAGGATACTTGGGGGGCTATGCGTCAGGATGTCTGTGGCAAGCTGTGGGAGCAGTGTGAAGAGAATGGTGGGAGTGTAGGAATTGCGTGTGTGCGCGCTTGCGTGTGTGTGCGCCTGCGTGTGACGGTGAAGGGTGATTCTGGGGACCCTCCCTGTGAAGGGGTGGGAATGGAGGAAGGTTTGGAGGTGCTAACTGCTCTTGGAGGGGTGAGTGTAGTCTGGGGTCTTGGGTAGTGGACAGGACAGGTCTTTGAAGCCTGGCCTGGACTAACTTGGAAATCATATCAACTGCCTCACTTTGAGGGCTGGAGAGAAGTGTGGGTGGGCCAGAGGGGCTGGGGAGTGTTCCTGCTTGGTGTGAAAGGAGCTACTGTCTCACCAGTCACCCCTCAACCAGGCTTTGTGCTGGCCACCATCTGGGTGGCTTCCAAGTGTGAGCATGGTGCAGAAGTACCAGTCTCCTGTCCGTGTCTACAAGTACCCTTTTGAGCTGGTCATGGCGGTGAGTGACCCTGGATTTTCGGGCCCCCCACGGGATAGTTGGAAGGACTCAGGAAGCCAGCTCTGGTGGGAAGAAGAGGGAGCTCCCTGGACCCCCAGATGAGAAAGCATTATTGAGTTATTCAGCTACCCTGGTGAGTCAGGCTTCTGACCAGTCACCCTCCCACCTTTTCAGAACTTCTGGAAACCCTGCCCAGTGACCAGAACTTAAGAACTGTTTGTCTTCCCCTAGTTGAAAGCTTACCTTGCTCTTACTTCAGACCCTTCAGATGGGAAACAAGGATATCGGGGCTAAATGACTGGTGTCCTTTTTGAATTAATAGCTGCAAATTATTACAAAATATTATTTTGTAATAATAATAAAGCATTGAGCATTTGCATTGCTAACTCTTCACATGCAAGGTTTCCTTCAATTTATTAATCCCACTTACCTCTACTAGATAGAAGCTCATACAGGTTGAGGGGTGGCCCCAATTTCTGTCTCAGGGAGAGGTGGAGTCAGGACTCAGATCAACTTAGAGGGGACTCCAGAGTCCTGATTTTAACCACTGTGTCCCCAGACCCTCTGTGTGTGCCCTTCAATGAAGCTGAGACCAGGAGGTGAGAGGGGGTGAATGAACAGGTGGGAAGGGTCTGGCCCAGGGCATTCAGGACACGTCACAGAAGCTGTGCCACCTATCAGTGTTGTGTGGCCAGCTAACGTTGGTTGCCTCCTGGATCCGTGGCCTTTGTACTGTGGGACAGGCGCTGGGGACAGGCTGACATAGGATTCCTTCTTAGTGTCATTGTTCTGTCTCTTGGAGCTTCTCTTTCCTGCTTGGGAAAATGAGGGCAGCGCTATGGGTTGGGGTGAGGAGTGAATGAGATGGTTCATGGTGCCCTCAGTGGCGAGGCCTTGTGCTGGTGGGAGCCCCCAGTGCAGGCTGCTCCCAGTTACTACACCAGGCCTTATAGAGGGTTTTCTGCAAAGTGTGGAGACGCCTGGGTCCACCCCCATCTGCCCCACCTGCCCCTGCATCCTGGGGAATCCCAGCTCCACAGTTGCCTGGCTGGGTGACCTCTCAGAGCCACCACTCTCCCCGTCTACAGGGGGATCATCTGCTTTCCAATCCGGTCAACACAGGGAGGGTCAATTTATGGAAGGCTCCAGTGCAGGGTCTGCTGAGGGGGGGTGCTGCAGGAGGCCGCGTGATTGCTGTTGTCGTCCGTCTTTCCTTCTTTGTCATGGGGGTGGGACTCCAGGTGGGCGATAAAGAGATCCAGGGGCACAGAGTCAGAGGGGCTAGGTCCCCACTGCTGCTCTGCGGTGGGTGTTCTGGCTGCGTGTCTTTGGAAGGTCTCTGAAATTCTCTGAGCCTCGGTTTCTTCATTTCTGAAATGGGGAGGATTCGACGCACCTCATGAAGTTGTCACAAGGATTAAAAGTGGTTGTGGGCATGTGTCTCCATTGCCCGGCACAGGGCCCGGTCCTACCAAGCAGACAAAAAGTGGCAGGTCAATATAAATAACTATGCTTGGTCCAAGCCTCCTGGCAGCACATGTATTCTAAAGACCTGAAAACTCACCGACTCATTCAGAAGAAGAGAAAGACATTCTAACCTTCTGGGATGGTCCAGGGAGCCGTGAATCTTGGCCACCAAGCTAAGACATGTCACCATAGAATGAAAAACCAACTATGGCGCAGGCTTAAAAAATGTGAACTCAGTTTTGCACGTTCAGGGTTCTCAAAAATATTTACAGTCATTGTACTTTAAAATATCACATGCCGGTGCACTTGCTGGGCCTGTGTGAGGCACTGGGTTAGATTCTCAGCACCATATATAAGTAGATAAAATAAAGGTCTGTCAACAGCTAAAAAGATAAATAAATAAATAAGTAAAAGAATGTATATAAAACAATCACATGCCTGTGGATGTCTTAATATGACTGGCACCACGGATCACCTGCCTTTCCTGGAGCAGGTTAAACCTGCACTGAAAGACTTCGTCCTGAAAATGCAGGATGGCTCAGTTACCCCCCATCTGCAACTGTCTCCAGGTGTTAATGGATCTGGGCACCTACAGTAGAGGCTTGTGGATAGGTATTTTTATTTATTTGTTTATTTGTTTATTTTTTGTGTGTGTGTTGAACATGGACACAATACCTTTGTTTTACTTACTTATTTATGTGGTGCTGAGGATCAAATCAGGGCCTCACGTGTGCAAGGTAAGCGCTCCACCACTGAGCCCCAGACACAGCCCTGTGGATAGACATTTTTTTTAAAAGGTGCTTTCAGGGCTGGGGTTGTGGCTCAGTGCTGGAGCGCTTGCCTCGAATGTGTGAGGCACTGGGTTCGATTCTCAGCACTGCATACAAACAAGTAAATAAAATAAAGGTCCATCAACAAGTAAAAAAAATTTTTTTTTAAGTATTTTCTATTACTTATTATCCATACCGGTGTTAATTTATTTGTACTTTTCAAAGGGACTGTCACAACCATGTCTTCTTATCTTCTGTATGGTCCTTGTCTGCGAAACGGTCCCAAGCCACAGAAACACTGCCCACAAAGCCACTTTGCCGACTGTTTACAAAACATTATTGTCCCCAAAATAGCTGCATAACTGCACATAACTTGCAGGCGGTGTGGGCACAAAAGGGGTTTTTCTGCACTTAAGGTCCCTCTTTGTCTCCCAGCTAAACACTTGCCCTCAGTTTGGATCAGATGCCGGGGAAGTTCCGGATGGATTCAGCTGTTTCCACTGCATCCAAGTGACCAAGGAGCTGGCCTTCTGGGTTTTGTTTAACAAAACCAACTTGAGATTCTACATGTCCCTTGCTTCTTCAAAAGTCCACCAACAGTGACATAAATAACTGAAATTGGGCTCATGGAATTGGTTATAATTCCACTGTGTGGGGATCTTTTCAAATCCCTCTCCAAAAAAAATATTTTTTTCTTTCACTTCCAAAGTGTATCTAGGGCTGGGGTTGTGGCTCAGTGGCAGAGCGCTCGCCTACATGCATGAGGCACAGTGTTTGATCCCCAGCACCACATAAAAATAAACAAACAAACAAAAAAACAAAATAAACAAAATAAAGGTATTGTGTCCATCTACAACTAAAAATATTTTTTTAAAAAAGTGTATCTAACCAAGACCAGGCGTGGTGGTGCATACCTGAAATCCCAGCAGCTTGGGAGGCCGAGGCAGGAGGATTGTGAGTTCAAACCTAGCCTCAGCAACTCAGTGAGGCCCTAAGCAACTCAGCAAGACGAATAAATAAAATACAAAAAAGGGCTGGAGATGTGACTTAGTGGTTAAGCACCCCTGGGTTCAATCCCCAATGAAAGAAAGGAAGGAAAGGAGGGAGGGAGGGAGAGAGGGAGAGAGGAAGCAAGGAAACTAATCAAAGGAATGGATATCTCTCTCCAAATTCCTGCATGGGAGTTTGGCTCCTGAAGGCGAGATTCCAGGGCCTCTGCTTCTTTCTTGATAGCATTTTATATGGATGTCCCAAAGAGTGGGCTGGTGTTGCCTTGGCAAGCAGAGAAAGGAATCCAGAGTGGCTGGGGAGGGTCCTTGTCTTTTGAATGCCTGGTCCTAGCAGGTGGGCGGAGGGGGTGCTGTCTCTGTGGAATCTAGGTTATCCTCTTTCCCAGACCCGGGTGCTGGGTCCCTGCCCTGGCCTGGGCACACTCCCTACTTCCTCTGGGCTTCAGGGTCTCTGGGAAACCGGGGCCACTGAAGCACCTGGGGAGGAGCAGGCAGCGTTGAAGTGAGGATTCAGTCAAGGGCTTGGTGCCTGGATGGGGCTCGCTGGGAAACGGGTGTGAACCACGGCTTGTCCTTGTCCTCGGCTGGGGCTTGAATGGCTGCTTGGGAGTCACTCACACACGGTTTTCTCACCCATTTAAAGGATGGGAGTCTGCGGTGTTAGTGGAGTCATGGACCCCGCGACCCTCGCCACATAAGCCCACTCTCTGCCAGGAGGCGTGAAACCCCCAGCCCTTGAGCACTTTAATCACCCTCAAAAGCAGCTCCCTCACACCCCTTGGCCATGTGCCCCTCATCTCTCTCCTTCCCCTGACCTGCAGCCTGCGCCCCCAACCCCAGGTCACCGCTCATCACTTTCTGTCTCTGTGGATTTGTTTTTTCTGGACGTTTCGTATCAAGGGCATCTGACAATACATGGAGCTTTGTGTCTGCCTTCTCACACTTAGTGCAATATTTCTTTAAATAAACCTCTTCATTGAGATATGATTGACATATAAAAAGCTGAGTTTTTGTGTTGATGGGCCTGGGCATGAGGATCCACCCAGGTGTATGATGTTCTCAAGGCTCGTCCACCGAGCAGCAAGGATGGTACTGCATTTCTTCGTGATCAATGATGCTTGGCTGCGCGGCAACAGCACGTTTGTTTATCCTTCGACCAGTTGACAGACATAGAGGTTGTTTTCAATTTGGCGCTTTTGTGAATGATAATGCTGCTTGTAAACATCTTTGCACAAGTCTTTGCATGGGTACATTCCTTCCAAAGAGTTCTCTGCTGTGTTTGGTGTTTTTTTTGTTTTTTTTTTTAATGGATTTAAACAGGTTCTTTTTTTTTTTTTTTCTTTCTTGTTTAAAGAGGATTTATTTTGGCTCACGGCTTCAGACCACATCAGCTCTCTCCATTGCTTTGGACTTGTGTTTATATTATTTTTATTTTTGACATAAGGTCCCTCTAAGTCACCATGACTGGCCTTGAACTTGCGATCCTGAGGCCAGCATGCTAAGGAGACTGTCCTTTAATGCTGCGTTTGCCAGGGCTGCCATAACTGGGTGGCCCAGAATGACAGGCATGTATTGCCCGCAGTCCTGGAGGCCTGGAACCTGATCTCAGCCGGGCCTCGCTCCCCCTGAAGTCGAGGTCCTCTCTCCTGGCTTCTGGTGGTTCCTGGGTTTGCGGAATCATAGGCCGAGCCTACACAGGGGTATTCTCTGCATCCAAGCGTCCTGCTTTGATAAGGACACCAGCCACGTTGGATTTATAAGGACACTCTAATGACCCTATTCTGGACTGATTACCTCTGTACAGACGCTGTCTCCAAATAATGTCACATTTATAGGTGGCAGGGGTTAGGATGCCAGCCCATCATTTTAAGGGGTAGAATGCAGCCCATAATAGTCAGCAACTGGCAGAGTTGGTACTGAGAGAATCTGACCCCGTGGACTGCACCCTCACCAGATGCTCTGGATTCCGGCTCCGACATTCCGTGAACATTTAGGCACCAGCCTCCGCGGAGTGGCTTCAGGAGTGCCCTCTCCTCTCTTGTCCAGCCAGCACCCTGGGGGCCTTGGGGACTCCAAATCCCGGTGGCTCCAGGTCATCTCTGATTCTGCAGACCCTAACAAGGGAGCTGCCTGGGCTAGGGTTTCATAAGCAGTAGGCGTTTTGTGTGCAGAAAGGTTATGGAGGTGAGGTTCTGTCGCTCGGCAATTAAGTGTTAAAATATTTAAAGACCTGGCTGTGTCATATTGATAACCAGCCTGTAACTCAGCAAGGGGATTGTTAATAAAGAGCGACCTGGAAAGAGAAATTTTTTTTCAGCCCAGGCCCAGACGAGTACAGGTGGAATCGTTGTTATGGACAGTTGGGATCTTGTTGTGAACACAGTTTTAACAAAGCAGCAGGGGCCTTATTTAAATGTTTAAATGAGTTCCCTGGGGCCAGCATCTGATATGCTGCTGGCAGATTGAGGGAAGCACCGGCCACCACCTCGTTGCGCTCTGATTTGGGCTGAGAGAACAGACACAGTCTGCTGCCCAGCAGAGGGATCTTCTGGTTCCCAGAGCCCTGAAGTGAACTGGGGGCCTCACACGTTACTTCCCATGTGCATTGCTTCACGCCTGTGTGCACGTTGCACCCCATATTTACAGGGTTCCCTTGGCACAGAGTTCTCCCTGTGCCAAGTGCTGTGCTAGACAAGGGGCTACCAATCCTTGTTTCCTAGCCACTTTTTGAAAGGCATCCTTATTCAGCTACTTTGTTTTTTTGTCCTGATGGATCTTTTCATTGAAGCTCCAGGAAGGTGCACTCTGTCTTGTCCAACCCCCCCACCCAACCCCCCTTTTTGTCGTTGGAGCTCTGGGGATGGAGCCCAGGGCCTCCTGCATGCGAGGCCAGTGTTCTGCCACTGAGCCACGCTTGGGCCTTGTCATCTTGAGATGGTTAGTCATTGCAGGAACACAGAGAAGGGCCACTGGTGGACACCAGAGGGTCATTTAAGTTAGCCTGGCTGAGAGACTCAAAGGGAGGGGTGCAAGGCACACGAAGGCCCGCTGGGCAGGACTCATCTCTCTGAAGAAAGTCGAGGCCCAGCTGGGCACCAGGGTGAGCTGGAAAGTGGCAGCAGGTATGGGCAGGGACTGGTGACCCGCCTCATCAAGGACTTTGGCAACTTTGGAAAGCTTTCAGTAAGGGAGCACAGGGGGGCGGGGGGTTTGGGATTACGAGGGTCTCTGCTGCCGGGCAGAGAGTGGACTGAATAAGGGTTTCCCTCCTGGAGGCCGGGGTGCAGCCAGGAAGCAGAGGTAAGGTCCCAAGGCATTCCCCAGACACCTAGGAAGTCTGAGACAGCGTCCTCCTCTGAGTAAGACCCCGACGCACCAGGTCACCCTCAGGCTGCTCTGGCTTTGCCGATCAGGCTCTCCCTGAGCTGTCGGGGCCCCTGCTGGCCCTGGAGGTCCTGAGCCATTCCAGAGGTGCTGGTGATGCTCAGAAGCAGGTCTGTGTGCAGAGGGTGGGAACAGGCAGCTTGGCTGGCACATTCTCCAGGTGCGGAGAAGCCAGGTGCTTAGCTAATTGTTACCCCGGCTGCAGCTGCAGTTCTAGGGACCTGTCAAGGCTAGGAAAAGTCTTCCTCTCCACCTGGTTCATGCACCCTACCTCGACCACAGAGGGACATACTGAGATGTCAGTCTCCTGCCCAAAGGAGAACCCTCCAGAGCTCAGCCTCTGCAGGTGGCATGTGGACAGCAGCAGACAGGCACCCTTTGAGCTGTGAGTGTGGACACAGGCCTGCTCCCTCTGAGGCCAGGGCCCCTGTGCCTCCGGGAGGACAGTTCAGCTTCTTGTCCTTCCCCGGCACCTGCCCCTTCCCTCCTCCCTCCTTCCGTCCTGTTTCCTTGCTTCTCCTTTCCAGGCTGAGACACTGCTTGGCTGAGTGTCTACACTGTCCCAGGTGTCCTTCAGGCCTCAGGGAATTCAGCGGTGAGCCAAGCAGACGTGGAGACAGAGGCGCCTTGGAGACAGAGGTGCCGAGGTGACAAACACACACGCAGACGTGACCTCCCCATCCACATCAGGACAAGCTGGTTGACTTTTTCTTTATGTTGGCAAAATACACATAAGGTGAACAGTTCCCCTGTAACCATTTCAAGTGTGTCCTCAGGGACACTGAGGAAGTGATATCACTGTGCAGCTGTCACCACCATCCACCTATGAAGTCTTTTGCCACCCCCAGTTGAAACTCTGTGCCTATCAGACACCACCTCTCCACCGCCTTTCCCCCTCCTGGCAACATCTGTTCTACTTCCTGTCTCTTCCAAGGGAGCCAGAGCTGAGCCAGGTACCTTATAGAGGACCCCTATGGTCGCTCCCCGTTTCCTCTGGGTTATTTTACAGAGCACCGTGCTTTCAAGTTCTTCCTTCTTTCTTTATGGCCGGGTAATACTCCATGTGTGGGGTCCACTTGAGTCATCTCTACCTTTCGGCAGCTGTGGACATTGGTGTGAACCATCTGCTCAAGTCCCTGCTGGTCTGCTGTGCTCTTGTCCATTAAAACCTACTGTATAGCGCACACCTTCAATCCCAGCAGCTCTGAAGGCTGAGACAGGAGGACGGCACTCAGCGAGTGAATTAGCTAAATGTGAGGCCAGCCTCAGCAACTAAGCAGGACCCTATTTCAAAAAAAAAAAAAAAAATTAAAAAGGGCTGGGGGGTGTAGCTCAGTGGTAAAGAGCCCCTGGGTTGAGTCCTTGGTACAAAAAAAAAAAAAAAAAAGTATTAAAAAAAGTATATATGTGACATTCAGCAGCGCGGAGGCCTTCAGGTCCTCCTGTAACCCCAGGGCAGCCCCTGGGAAGCCTGTCCTCCTCTCCCCGCCTCATTCCTCCTCCTCTCCTCTCGGAGGTGGCAGCCTCAGAGGTTGCTTCAGGGCACAGCTGACAGGTGGCAGAGGCAGGGCACCAGCTGACAGGTGGCAGTGCCTGTGCTCTCTCTGACACACCCTGACGCCCTCCCTCGCCCCCGACGCCCCCCCCCACGCCCCTCCCTCACCCTCCTTCCCCTGATGCCCCTCCCTCGCCCCCTGGCGCCCCTCCCTCGCCCCGCCCCGCCCCCAAGAGCCCCTCCCTCCTCCCCTTCTTCCCCTGGCGCCCCTCCCTCGTCCCCTCCGCCCCCTCCGCCCCCCCTGGCGCCCCTCCCTCATCCCCTCCGCCCCCTGGCGCCCACCCCTGGCGCCCCTCCCTCATCCCCTCCGCCCCCTGGCGCCCCCTGGCGCATGGCGTCGGACCGGGTGGCTCGTCCTGCTCCGTAGAACAGCTGCAGGCCTTCGGCAGCCGGCCCCACGGCGGAGCTTGCCCGGGGCCTGGCCCAGTCACCTCAAACCTCGCCTCCCTTCACCAGTGGGATGGCCCTGCTGCCTTTGGGTCTGCGGTGGCCCTGGGGACATCCACCAGCAGCGCCGCTGCCCAGGGCAGTGGTACTCAGGAGTGACGCGCTGACCGTGCGGCGACCCCAGGACCCTCGAAAGCATGTGCTGGGTGAGGGAGGCCGGGCGCAGGAGGCCAGGCCCTGCGTGGTTCCACTTCCAAGAACCGTCCAGGGAGGGGAGGCCTGGAGGCGGGAAGTGATGAGTGGACATCCCGGGAGGAGGGAACGGCCGATGGCTAAAGGGCCACAGTGTCGGAGTTAGTGACCGTTGGCACTTTGTGGGTGCTCTAAAGCACGCGGAGCTGTATACTGTAAGGCCAGGCCCTGGTGACCAGAGGAGGCAGAGGAAAAGCAGCTGAACAGGCTTTACTGAGACTCCCTCGGGGAGACCCTCCCGTCCAACAGAGCGGTCAGGGGAGTCCCACCCAGGCTCGGCCGGACTGGACTGGAATGTTATTGGGCTTAGGCAGGAAGGGAGGGCTTGGGACAGGAAAGGGAGGTTTTTAGGGTTCCTTGTCCTCCTGGGTTGGTCGGGGGATCTTGCTGAGGTCCGCGTCCTTCCAGGACCGGTCAGGAGACCCCGCTGATTGACAGGTGTCTATCACTGCTTGTCTGGGGCGCCTGATTGGTGCTTCTTTCCCTGCGGGTGGCCTGGTGCTTTGTTCCCTAAGCCACCTCACCCCGACCTAACACATGCCTTATTTTTTCAGTGCCGGAGGTCAAACCTAGGGCTTCCCGAATGCCCTCCCCATGTCCCTGAGCTACATCCCCAGCCTGAACTGTGTGCTCTCAGAGGGTGAATGACATGGTACCAGGATTGTATTTCCATGGAAAAAAGAGCTGGAGGGAAGCCGGGTGCGGTGGTGCACACCTGTGGATCCCAGCTATGCGGGAGGCTGAGGCAGGAGGATCTTACTTGGAGGTCAGCCTGGAAAACTTAACAAGACCCTGTCTCATAATAAATTAAAAGGAGCTGGGAGTAGGTCAGTGGTGGGGAGCTTGCCTAGTATGCAGGAGACCCTCAGTTCGATCCCCAGTACATTCAAAAAAAAAAAAAAAGGAAGTAGAAAGAAAAGGAAAAGTTGGTCCATGAGAAACATGATGCCCGTCTGTCCTGGGGTCCTGGGTCCCCCGCGGCCACAGCTGGCAGGGGCAGGGGTTGCCCTGAGTCCTGCCTGCAGGGGGAGGAGGGCGGTAGAGTCCTGGGCTGGTACAGGGGGTGCAGTTGGGGTGTTCTTGCCACTCTGGGTGGAAATTTGGGGGTACAGCCTATTCCAGCTTCCTTTGACTTTGGACGGGGAGGAGCAGGAAGGAGGGAGGGAGGGCAGGGAATCAGCTGTCAAGCGACTAGCAGGAATAGCTCTTCTGCACTTTATAGAATCTTGTTCCTTTTTAAAATTTAAATTTAACAAATGCGGTGTGGAAGGAGCCAAGAGCCAGGGATTAAGCTCTTTATGGAAGCCGACTCCTTTATTCCTCTGACAACCTGGCTCAGCTCGGTGGGTCCTTGTCTTGCTCCCCTTTTTACAAAGGCTGATAAGGGACTGAGAATCCTGGGCGTGGTCAAGGCCACAGGGCTGGGCTGCCGAGAGGCCTAGAATCCCCACCTGGAAGGCCGGGCTATCCTCCACCACCCCTTCATCGTAGGAGTGTCTGGTGTGCGTCCGTGATGTGCTGGGCATTTTGGAAAGCGCGGGGGCCTTGGGAGTGCCCAAGGGTGGTGCCTTCCTACTTTAGCACCTGCGGTGCCCGAGGGAGGGACACAGGTGCCACCGTGCGCCAGCCGGAGGTTCTGGGCTTACTCCACCACAGACATGTGCCAGGTTTCTGCTGCTGCGACACACACCTGAGGTGGCCGGCGAGTGAAGAAAAAGAGCTTATTTTGACTCACAGTTTTGGAGATTTCAGTCTGCGAACACTTGGCCTTGTGGACACGTGTGGTGGAGCAAAACCACCCGCCCGATATCCAGGAAGCACGAGAGAGGAGGGGCTGGGGTCCCACTACCCTCCATGCCTGAGGCCTGCCCACCCTCCCCGGGTCTCCCAGAGTGCCACACTGTGGCTGAGCCCTCCGCATGGACTTGGGCACAGGCAGATCAAACCACCGTGACAGTGTTGGGGTCACCAACCTGAGGTGGACGAGCCTGGGTGGGGGTCCAGGAATACACAACCCCAGGCTTCCCTCCACGTGCTCAGGGTGTCCATACGGATTCTGCAGGACAGAGCCCCATAGGAGGCAGCTGACCAGTCCCTGCCTGCCCCACTATGGCCGCTCAGGGACGGGCTCTGGGCCTGGGGTCAGCTCCCTTTCTGAAGCGCGAGCTCTGAGCGCCTCCCCACCTGGCAGCAGCGCTGTAACTGGATCCCTCTGCTGCCCTGTGTCCCTGGGAGGGCCGGACCACGTGCTGGTCGGGTGGCGAGAGGCTTTTGCTTGTGGGCGGTCAGGACAACTGTGGGGACTGGAGCTGGCAGCCGAGGCTCTGAGGCAGGGGCAGAACTGTCACATGAGCTGGTGCCACCCAGGAGGGCACCTTGAGCTCTCTGACTGTGCCAATGGCAAAGGGTCCGTTTGGTCTTAGAATCTCTGCCAGGTTTCCTCCCTGGGCAGGGTACCCAGGTCCCCAGCTCTCAAAGGCCACAGCCATGTCTGACAGGAAATAAGTGTAATAGTTCCTGAGCACCCAAAGGGGCTTTCAGTTAAAATGAATCAACGGTGAGTAAAACGTCTATCAAACGCTACCTTGCCAGGACCGCGGCCCTGCTGAGGTCTGTGAACATGACCCAGCCCCCTTGTGGGTGGTGCTCAACAACTTTCTGGGGCTCCCTATTCCCTCACCTCCCAGGGAAAGTCCCTATCCACTCAGCAAGGATTTGGATTGTATCCAGTCAGAGTTTATTAAGTGCTTTCTCTGAGTCAGGCACAGGAAAGGGAGACCAGGTGACAAGCTGGCCCCTCAGAGGGGCTCACAGCTGAGTTGGGGAGACAGACACATTCCCAGACATTTGGGGGACAGTCCAAGGAGCAGGGTCAGAGGAGGGCCAGGGCTGGGCTGAGCGTGCATGAGCCTGCCACCCGTGTGAGAGCCACACCTCTTGGCTTGAGAGGCAACGTCAGAAAGAGCTCGTAGCTGGACTGCCGGGGCACACACCCCAGCTTGGCCCCTCCCGGGCTGTGCAGATTGGGCAGGTGGCTCATCCTCTCTGAGCTTTGGTTTTTCCACCTGTCAAATGGCGAGATGAATAGGACCCACTTCCCTGGATTGCGGGAGGATGCAGGGGGCGGTGCTCAGGATGGTACACACCCGAGTGACCCCGCCAAGCGCCAGCTAGTCCTGCTACTGCCATGATGGTTAGGCATGGACGCCAGGCAGAGGCCTCCTTCAGGCACTCCTGTGGCATCCGTGGGTCACATGCAACCAGCACCCGACTGATGTGTCGGGCTGCAGAAGGGCGACGCCAGGATGTCCCCCAGCCTCCAGGGAAGGGAGCACACCCCGTCTCCTGTTCCCCCAGCCCCACCTGATCCTTCTCCTCCCCTGAGGGCACAACCCAGTGGGACCCAGCGTTTCCCTAGCACCGTGCTTGTGGGGTGGCCAGTGCCCGAGCAGGACAGGCTGGTGCTCTGCCCCCCAGCCTCCGCGCCTGCTCATCTGTGGGTGGGACGCTCCAGCTCCCGTCTCACCAGGGCCTGGGGGGACTCGGGGTGCTGCTTGCCCTCTGTGAATGCCAGGAGCATCAGCACCCTCCAGGCTGCGGGTCCCAGGTCCCCCTGGACCGTGGATCTGGGGTGGCTCTTTCCCATGGGCTCTGGGCCTACAGACATGTGCGCCTCTGTGGCCGGAGCAGCCACGGGGCAGCCACGGAGCAGCCGCCGGTGCCCACAGAAGGCAGTGCCCTCTTCCTGTTGGAGAACTCGTGTCCCCCCTGCCTGTTGTCCGGGGCTGCAGGCTGAGCGCCCTGGAGAGCCTCGTTGCCACAGGAAGTGAGTCAGGGCAGCTCTTGAAGGCGGCCGCGGGCGCTGAGCGTGGGGCCTCCTCCCTCCCTGGACACCTTTCCTGGGGCCGTTTGGGCTGTGGCAAGTTGATGCCCTTTCCTAGGCGGCCGGCTGACATTTCTGTCGGAGCCGGGAGCCCGAGTGTGAGGTGGTTTGGTGGAAAGGCTGGGGCCTCTGGGCCTCCCCACACCACCCGCTAGCTGGCTGGGGGGGTGGACGGTGGACGGGCAGGTCAAGGAGTGAGCAGGCCAGCAGGCGGAAGGCGGGCTGTGCAGAGGGGCTGGGGAGGGGCCCGACCCAGGCTACCTGCCAGGTAGGCAGTGACTCCCTGCCACCCCGTCACTGTCACATGAGTGGACTGGTGTTAGACCACTGGGAACAGCAAGCCTAAGGCCCCTGAGGGTGTCGGGGTGCACTCCAGAGGTGGCCAGGCGGGTGCGGCTGGAGCAGAGGGGCTGGGTGCAGTGGGGCCATAGAAAGGAGCATGGGGTTTGGACTGGGCATGAGGCCGTTCTGAGTATGCCCCCCATCTGCAAAACAGCAGGAGGAGAGGGACAGCCGGGAGCGGGGGAGACTCGTGGGCCTGGGGCCACTGCCTGACAGAGCAGAACAACTGAGGGCAGAAAGGGAGAAGATGTGATGTGCAGCCCTGGAGACAAGGGCCGGCTCTGTTTCTGAGCTGCCCATGACAGCAAGCCCAGCTGCTGAGCCAGGGGTTCCTGGCGCAAAGGAGGGAGGCCTGGGCCTGACCGGGACTCAAATCCAGCTTCACCATTCCATGCGGTGTGACCTTGGGTAAATTAGCAAGTCTCTCTGGGCTTGGGTTCCCTCATCTGTCAAAGGAGGACTCTATTCAGAGGATGAAGTGGACCAGCGCACAGCTGGAGGAGGAGTGCAGCCTGGACTTGTCAGGCTGAGCCCACCAAGACTCCATCTGGCAAGGTCCTCATCGCCACCCCATTGAACAGAGGGGCAAATGGAAGCTCAGAGAGGGCAAGCAGCTTGCCCAGAGTCGCCCAGTTAGAAAAGTAGCAGAGGCTCGTACTGAGGCTGACGAACTCTTCTCCTCTTGGTCTTCCCACGACGTGAGCCCCTCTTCCCGGGTCAGGGAGGTGGAGCCTGAGCCAGCTCAGCTCCTGCACCTGCTGGGCCACCCTGAGCCCTGGTCCCTGTGGCGTGCACGTCCTGGGTTCTGGCTGCGCACCGGGCTCCACCAGAGATGTCCAACCTGGCTTTGTCCCTTGTGAGACTCCTGTGCCCGTTTTCCAGCCTCGAGGGAGGAAGGGACTCGCCTTGTCTGGGGACTGGTAGAGCCAGGCGGTGACCCACTCTGCTCCTGCCTGCTCTGCTCTCAGAGAAATGCTGCCTCCGCGAGGTCCAGGGCGGCCTTGGGGGTCTCAGGGTCCTTCCCTTGCTGGCTGCCCACCCCGTGCCAGGCCCTGGGAGGCTCCTGGTGCACCTTGCAGGGGCCAGAGCTCCACACTGCTGTGTTCGTCAAAGCAGCGGCTCTGGTAGGTGGCGGCTCTGAGCTCCCCACCCGGGGGACCCGAGCTGGTTGGCCGTGGGCCCAGGGCTTCCCCTGGGCACCTGGCGCACTTCCATTTCTCCCTCAGTGCCCTTCCTGCTCTGCCCACCTGAGCTGGGTGGGTGAAGCTCTCCTCCCAGAGCAAGGAGGGAAGAGGGGGAGGAGTCTGTCCTCAGACAACCGACTGCACTATTTTGGGAGCTTGCACTGAGCCTAATTCCGGGGCGTGGGCGGCTCCAGGCTAAGAGCAGACCCCCAGATGCCATGGAGGCCACCAGCCCCGACCTGGCACTTCCAGAACTGGGTGGACTCATCCTCCTCGAGTGTGGCTCATGGGCTCGGGGGTCCCCTGCAGTCACTTTGACCCAGGTCTGCAGGCCCCCAGGAGGACCCCACATTTGCAGAAGGGGCAGAGTCTGCTGTGGACCCACGGTGGCTCTGGGGACAGCAAGACCAGGGAGACACCGTGGCCTGTGGACCCTGGCATCAGGGCCTGGGCCTCCCTTCTGACGGGCACTTACCCTCCCGGCTCAGGACAAGTCCTGAGTGACCCAAGGGGAAGCCAGGAGGGAGCAGTCCCAGATGCCTCCCCTGTGCCCATCCTTCAGTTCCCATGGCGACCCTGAGCAGCAGGCAGAGGGCTCAGGTGAAGTGTGCAAGGTCACACGGCTCACAAATGGGGGGCTGGGCTTGCACACTGGCCGGGGCCCAAAATATGTAAAATCTGTGCATATGTAAAATGAGCGCCTTCTTTAAACAGCCTGTATATTTACATATGAAACATCTTCTGAACCTATATATACAATTACATGTTTAAACCTGCGTATGTAAACATTCTGTCTATGCAGGTGATAAATATATAAACGTGTGCCATCTGTGCTTAGAAAAAAATTACATATTTATGTTCACACGTATCTTATATGCATCATACATGTTCTTGTACATATGTAGGTATATGTACAAACGTGTACATAAGTATACATATTGGCATGTGTTTTTCAGAACAGTTTCATTGGGCTGGGGGTGGGGCTCAGAGGTAGAGAGCTCTCCCAAAGCCAAGCCCTCCAGCTGCGCTGACGCATGAGTCATACCACACGATTCATCCCTGGGAAGCGTGCGACTGCATGGCTTCCGCATAGTCTCAGCTGTGCGCAACCATCGCCACAGTCTCCAGATGTCATCGCGACCCCCAGTGAAGCTGCAAGGCCCTCGGCCCTCATCTCAGCCCCGCTCACCCCCCACCAACCCCTGGCAACCAACCACTAGTCCTCTTTGCCTCCGCGGATTGGCCTGTTCTGGACTTTTCATGGAAGCCAGCTCTCATAACCTGCAGGCTTTTGTGTCTGGCCTCTTTCCCTCGGCACAGGGTTTTCAAGGTCCGTCCACGTGCAGCATGTGTCGGTGCTTCATTCCTTTTTATAGCTGAGTAATATTCCACCCTAGGGCTGGACCACAATTCCTTTATCCTCTCCACAGTTTAAAGGACATTGGGTTGTTTCTACTTCGGGGCTCTTCTGAATACAGGTGCTACAAACACGAATGCACACGTTTCTGTGTGAACATGTGTGTCCATTGTCTTGAGTGTGTGCCTGGGAGCGGGCTCGCTGGGTTGCAGACATTTTGCTGTAGGAGGAAAGGCCAGGCTGGTTTCCAAGGGGCTGCATCATGGCAGGTCCCGCTGCAGGCAAGGCAGGACTCCCAGCTCCTCCACGTCTCCCAGCGCTCACTACCGCCTGCCCTTTTGCTGTTGCCACCCTCGTGTGCATGAAGTGGCATTTCCCTGTGGTTGTTTGCACTTCTGTTGAACGCCTTCCCACGTGCCTCTCCGCCACCGGTAGTGTCCTGCGCCTGGAAAACGTCTGCCTAGAGCCTCTGCCCACTTTTAAATTGATCTCTTCAATGTTGAGCTTTAGTAGTTTTTTGTAGATTCCAGATACAAGTCCCCTATTTGATACAGATGTCCTATATATACTGTCTACGTACAAATAGATCTAAAAATGTGCAAAAATTCCCTCCTGATCCCTCAGTCACCTTTTCTTTCCCTTGATGGTGTCCTTTGTGATTTTGATGTCACAGCTAAGAAATGACTGCCCCATCCACGGTCATAAAGGTTTACTCCTGGGGGTTTTGTGTTTTGTGTTGATTTTTGAAGTATGAGGATTGAACCCACGGGCTTGGGCGTGCTGAGCAAGTGCTCTACCACTGAACGACACCCCAGCCCCTCCTGTGTTTTCTTATAAGTTTTATAGTTTGAGTTCTTACAGTCAAACCTTTGCTCCATTTTGAGGGGGAAGTTCAATGAGGTTGAAGTTCAATGTCATTCCTTTGCATGGGGAAGTCCTGTTATGCCAGGACTATTTCTTCCTCGTGGATCTGTCTCCACTCCCGGTCAAATGTCAATCAACATGTGAATGGAATTCCAATTTCACTCCTTTGATCTCTATGTCTGCCCTCGAGTACGATGGCTATTCTGGTTTGATTACTGTGGCTTTCTAAGAGGTTCTGAAATTAGGAAGTGTGCATCTCCCGCTTTTACTCTTCTTCAAGATTGTTTCTGCTCTTCTAGGTCCTTTGCGTTTCTACTCGAATTTTAGCCTCAGTTTGTCAATTTCTGCAAACACACACCTGGGATGTGACTGGGTTTCGTTGAGTTTGTGGTTCATTTCGGGGAGCCCTGCCGTCTTGGCAAGATCACGCCTTCCAGTCCGCGAACAGGGACAGTCTTCCATCTATTTTACGTCTTCTTTACTTTCTTTCAGCCACGTTCAGAGTATAAGTTTTGCACTTCCTTTCCTGGATGCATTCCTAAGTCACCGTTCTTTTTGGTGTTGTTGTAAACTTCACTGCTGTGTGTACAGCAGAACTGATTTGTAAATCGCTCTGATTTATGCCTTGCCACCGTGCGCAGCTTACTTACAGTCCGGTTGGGTGTGTATTGGGGATTTTCTGTGTGTAACATCTTGAGTCTGATTTGGGGAAAGCACTTGGCCTTTCACCCTTGAGTGTGATGTTGGCTGTGGGTTTCTGCTCAGGTCCGTTATTAGGCTGAGGAATTGCCCTTCCGTGTGTGGGGAGTGGTTTTCTCATGAATGGGCGTTGGAGTTTGTCAAATGCTTTTTCGGATAAATGCCTTCTTTTAAAACGTCCCAGCAGACCCGTCCTTCTTTCTGAGGGTGAAAAGTCAAATGCAAAGCCCCAACATTATTTGCCAAATCCCTGCTTGGGCCCGTCCCTATGGCCTCCCGAGAAGGCGTCTGTTAAGATGCTGGTGGTGTCCGCAGTCGCCACCGCTGCCCCTTCCAGGCTGGGGGTGCCTTTCTCTGTCCTGGATACTCGCTCCCAGGAAGGAGACCACAGCCCTGCGAGGGCGGCAAGGGATGCGCTGGCCCCGGCCCTGACCCCCGCTCTGCCCCCAGGCCTACGAGAAGCGCTTCCCCACCTGCCCGCAGATCCCAGTCTTCCTGGGCAGCGAGGTCCTGGGCGAGTCCCGCAGCGCGGACGGGGCAGTGCACGTGGTGGAGCGCAGCTGCCGGCTGCGCGTGGACGCCCCGCGGCTGCTGCGGAAGGTGGGCGCTGGGGTTGGGGTGGGGTGTGGATGGGCTGTGTGGGGGGTGGTCTTAGGGTGCAGAGTGGGGCCCAGACTGGTGGCGGTGGACGGGTGGGCGGCAGGATGGGTCCGCAGGTCCAGGTTGGCGAGGGATCTAGGAGCAGGCACCGGGTGTCCGGGAGCCGCCTGGGTGGTGGGGGCCACTCGGGACTCGCGCCTCTGTTTCCTCTGGTCCTCCTCCTTGGGCTGCCGGTCCCCCCTGCAGATCGCAGGCGTGGAGCACGTGGTCTTCGTGCAGAAAAACGTCTTGAACTGGAGGGAGAGGACGCTCCTCATCGAGGCGCACAACGAGACCTTCGCCAGCCGGGTCGTGGTGAAGGAGAACTGCAGCTACTCGGTGAGCCGCCCGGCCTCCCCTCCTGCTCCCTCCCGCGCCGGCAGGTAAGACAGGTGCCTCCCGCGGGTCCACCTCGGATAAAAAACCCATTTTTTTTTCTTCAGTGTAAGTATGCTTCAGGTATTGTTTGGGATACATTTACACCAAGGCATTGAAATTCCAAGGTCACTGGGGTCTTGTATTTTAGCCACTAAAACTGGCAACCTTCAGGGATCTGTGCCTCGGTTTCTGCATCTGTAGGGTGGGGTTGATAAGTGGCCCACCACATAGGTGGTGGTGAGGGCTACAGCAGGTGAATCGTCACCCTCCAAACCCCTCAGACCAGTGCCTGGCACCACTGAGTCCCATGTAAAGATCGTTATTTTTGGCAATCATAGGTATTATTCTGTGAGCAACTGTGGAGTGCCGGGCACCCTGCCCAGTGCTGGCACCGGGAGGTGGACGGGTCTGCCCGCTCACTGTCCTCATGCGGCTTCCACTCCAGTGGGCCCTGCAGGTGGGAGAAAGCCAGACCCTGATAGGAAGGGCTCCAGCAGATGGCAGGAGGGGTGCCCAGGGTCCCTCGCGGCTCAGGAGGTGTCACCAAGGCTGCTGAGAGCTGAATGTGGAAGGACCAGGCCTCCTGAAGGCTGGGGACAGAGTTCTGGGCTGGGAATGACCTGGGTGACAATCTGAGGGGTCGAGGCGAGGCTGTGGGGCCAGGTCCTGCTGCCACAGGGCTGGAGTGAGGAGTCTGGAAGGTGTGGCTGGAGGGAACCCACTCTGCCACTCCCGTGCAGTCTGGGGGAGTAGCTGCCCTTCCCAGGCCACACCGTCCACATCTGTGAAATGGGCATAGGCAGATCCTGTCCGGCAGGTCCTCAGGTTGCTGGGAGGACCCAGTACTTAAGGTGGGTCAGGTCCCTCGGCCCAGGCTGGATCCCAAGTGGCGGTCCTCTGGATGGCCACTCCAGCTTGGCAATTGCAGAGCATGTCAGTGTTTACCAGGTGTCTTCGCCCAGCCTTCCGGGCGGAGGGGCTCTGCCCATTCGTCTGCCACTTGGTGCTTCACATGAGCAGGCACCCACTAGATGCCTGTTGCTTTTCCTTTATGCACCTCCAGCCCCTCTTGGGACCTCCTGGAGACTGGGCCCAGGAAGTTGAGGCTCCTGTAGGCACCTGTTGTTGTTAACCACAGTGACCTCTGCCTCGGCAGGCCTGCTGGACCGAGGCTGCCTGTGGATGTGGGTTCCCCAGCCCTGGCCTGCTCCGTGGGGCAGCCCAGGACCTGCACATTCTGCAGTGGCCTGGGGAGCTCTCTCGAGAGCACTAGGTCTGGGTCCCCGTGGTCTCCACCAGTGTGTTTTCTTTATTGACATCTGTGCATCTGTGGATATACAAAAATACTTAGAAAGTATATCCTTGGGCTGGGGATGTGGCTCAAGCGGTAGCGTGCTCACCTGGCATGCATGGGGCCCGGGTTCAATCCTCAGCACCACATACAAAGATGTTGTGTCTGCCGATAACTAAAAAATAAATATTAAAAAAATTCTAAAAAAAAAAAAAGAAAGTATATCCTTGTATGTAAAATATACATATAAATATCTTACATACAACATGTAACTATTTAAGATATCTTAAACTCATTTAATATTGATATGTAATTTATTCATACACTTATGTAAGTGATGTATTATGCGAAACATCATTTACATATAATTTTTTGGAGATGCTGGGGATGGAATCAGGGCCTCGCGTGTGCTGGGCGAGTGCTTGATCCCCAGCTTGTTTGCACATAATTGTATACATCTGTGTGTATTTTTAAGGGGCAGGGGCCCAGCTATCAGCCCACACTCTCTGGCCCCCATGAGCCAGCTCTCTGCTCCCTATCAGCTCAGACTTTGCAGGTTCCCGGGAGGGGGCTCCCTATCAGCTCAGACTTTGCAGGTTCCCGGGAGGGGGCCCCTGGGTGTGTAGGCTGGGACGCGCTGTCCACTGCAGGTCTGCCTGGGGAGAGCCCCTGGGGGGGCCAGCACGCCCCACAGTGAGACCCGGCATTCCCGCGCCTGGCTTCCAGGTCCACCCCGAGAATGAAGACTGGACTTGCTTCGAGCAGTCGGCCTCGCTGGACATCCGGTCCTTCTTTGGCTTTGAGAACACCTTGGAGAAGATCGCTATGAAGCAGTACACGGCCAACGTCAAGAGGGTGAGGGGGCCGGGAGGTCCAGGGAGGTCCCGGGAGGAAGCAGACCCACCCCGCCCCTGGCGACCCCTGTGACACTGGGGAGAGCCCCAACCTTCCTGGGCCTGACTCCTCACCTGCCAAAGGGCGGGCGCCCTAGTGCGGCCTTGTCACTGAGACAAAGGACAGAGAACTGGCTGCAGGACGCCCTGGTCATTGTCCCCGTACCCGGGATATGGGGGCCCCTGCAGTGAGCTCAGTGCGCACAGGAGGGACATTCTGCAGAGCCTCTTCCCGGCTAAAATTGTCACTGCTGGGTTGGAGACCTCAGGCCCACCCCTGTAGTCGCCTATTACATAATGACATAGGTGACCTTAACTTATTAATATGTTTTATCTGCGTGTTACATAAAACCGTGCTAGTTGGGGCCGCTGCTCCGTACCGAGAGGTGAAGCCCAGCGGTGACCGACAGCACCTCTCCATCCCAGTGGCCCCCAGTAGGCCACTGTCCGCAGGGGGACCCAGCCAGGTGCAGGTGGCTTGGCCACCAGTGCGGTGACCCCGCCGTCGCGTCCAGTGACTCGGGTCTCTCGGGCTTCCAGGGGAAGGAGGTGATCGAGCACTACCTGAACGAGCTCATCTCCCAGGGCACCTCTCACATCCCCCGCTGGACGCCCGCCCCGGTCCGGGAGGAGGACGCCCGCAGCCAGCCCGGATCCCAGCAGGCGGAGGGGACCCTCAGGGTCCTGGGCCCTGCCGAAGAGGCGGTGGGAACTGACGGTAGGTGGCCGCTGCTCCGCCCTGGCCCTGGTGCTGGGAAGCGCCCCGCCGGGTGGGAGGAAGAGGGAGGAGCAGCGCGGAGGGTCTGGGTCCTGCGTGACCGCAGACTCCTCCTCTGCGCCCCCTCCACCCCCGGCTCCGCCCCTCTGCTGACCCGGGCCGCACAGCGCTGCCTGCGATTCTGGTTTTATTACTGTTTTGAATTACCCGAGTAATGCTTGATCGTGGTAGAAAAAATTAAGACCACTCAAAAGATGGGCAGTAGGAATTATGCCTTCCTGCTCCCTGGAGGCCGAGCGGAGGCCTGGGTTTCTATTTGGCCGAGCTGCTGAGGTAGGTGTGCGGACCTTGGTGGTGGTGGACACCCGCACACACGTGGGCACCGTGTAACACGCCTGTGTAACACACCGAACCTAACTCGGTGGGCGCAGTCTGCAATCCCTTGATGTTCTCGTCTGCGCTGGACGTGGCTGGTTACTTTTCACGTCAGCGGGAAGACCTTAGAGGTTCGCGGCGATGTGGTTCCATAACTTGTTAATAAACATTTACTATTTGCTATTTTAATTTGGCCTATTTAGATGGTCCCCTACGGATGGACCATTAGGTTGTTTCAGTTTTTTTAAAGAATACAAATAGTGATCTTGGTGAAGCCCTAAGCAACGCAGTGAGACCCTGTCTCAAAATAGCATAAAAAGACCTGGGAGGCAGCTCAGTGGTAGCGCACCTGCCTAGTGTGTGTGAGGCCCTCCTGGGTTTGCTAGGCCCCAAGTTTGATCCCCGGCACCACACATGCACACACACACACACACACACACACACACACATAGTAAAAATTAAAAATATACAAAGAATGAGCCATACATCTTTGGACTTAGAGATTCTACTTTTTTCATTTAAAAAACCTGGAAGGGTGTTACTAGGGATGGAACTGGGGGTGGAGCACTCTGCCACTAGCTACCTCTCCTGCCTATTTTATTTCTTATTTTGAGACAGGGCCTCACTAAGTTTCCCAGGCTGTCCTGGAATTTGTAATCCTCCTGCCTCAGCCCCCGGAGTAGCTGGGATTGCAGGCATGAAGCACTGGATCCAGTTTCTTCATAAGCATTTAAAAATTTTTGTAGAAACATCTACATAGCATAACATTTAAAATGTGAAGTTATTGGAAGGTTTTGTGCAACTGAGGTCTAGGTACATTTACCAATTAGGCCTCTGAAGAGGGTGCTGGTCATACTCCCACCTAAAGTGTGAAGCTGTGTCTATTCACCCTGACTTCCCACCAGAATCTTACTAAATATTTCAAACTTCTGAAAGGCAATAAGAATGGTCATTTGTAGATTAGTGATGCATTCTTTTATCATGATTGAGGTCAAGTATTGTTTTCATGTTTAGTGACTATTTTCCTTTCTTTGGTTGATTCCTGTTCTTGAATTCTTATTGGTTTGTAAGAGCTCTTTGTATATTACAGCAATTAGCCCTTTGTCGCAGTTCAGTCTTCTATTCATGTGGAAATTGTTCACAATAGAATGTGAAGGCAAATTAAAAAGAAAAGAAAAATTCTAACAAACTGGTGTACAGAACAGTACAAACACAGAGTCCAATTTCCTTTTGGGCCACTGACACGTGGAGGCCTGCCTGATTCCAAGATACTTGAGTGACAATACATACCATGGATTGATACTACGTCTGGAGCTGTGTTTAGAGGGAACAGAATCCATTCATGCAACAAGAATTTATTCTGCACCGACTGTGTGCACTGGCTGGCTGCTGTTGTACATGTCCTTTTATATTTTTACACGCTCCTGTGTGTGCTCTGTGGTTTGTGCCCTGTACCTTGCCTGTCCACCCAGGCCTGGCCTCCACTCTCATCTGTCCTGTCCACCAGCACACTGGCACTCAGGGTGGCTGGCAGAGGGCACCGTCAGGCCCTTCCACCGTGTTCTGAACCACTGGGACTTTGTGCTCAGAGAAGGGCCTCACATCTGCCTGGGGCCGGAAGGATGTGGGGCCCCGCCTGCCTCATGTCTTCCGCTGCCCCTTTGCTGCTGATGCCCACTTGAGTTCAGCCGGCCCCCATCCCTCCTGCGGTTTACCCAGATGCCTCCTCGCACAGCTGGCGTGACCCCCCGTGCCCAGGGTTTGTTTGGGGAACGGCTGAGAGGTTTTGCTGGGCGGTCATTCAGTTTGCTCCCTCACTGTGCCATCTGTCCACAGAGAAGTGGCAGTGCCCACAGGCTGCTGCTTGGCTGAGATACCAGGAGGCCGTGGGCGCCCGCCTCTGCTGTACAGGGCTTGGAGCCGGGCACTGGAACTGGGCTGAGCCGGGCTCTGGGTGCTGGCCATGGGCTGATCTGACGGTGGGAGAGGGATTGCCCAGCAGGCTGATCCACGTGGTCCCCAGTCACCCCCCCCATGGCTTGGCCACCCGGGAGGATGGGGATCATCCTGGACTAAGCTTTCAGAACCACCTGGACCCAGGTTGGAAAAATGAAGGACTTTGGAGCCTGCAGGGCTGTGTTCTGGAGCCGGAGCCCTAGCCTGGCTCGGAACCATGTTCCAGAGCAGAGGTGCCCAGTAGCACAGGAGGGCAGAGAAAGGGCAGCCACCGGACGAGGGATGCAGTGTCTCCTTTGTCCTGAAGACCCCGTCCTCCTCCTCCAAGGGGACAAGCTGGACGCAGACTACATCCAGAGGTGCCTGGGCCAGCTCACGCCCATGCAGGAGAGCTGCCTGATCCAGCTGCGGCACTGGTTGCAGGAGACCCACAGAGGCAAGGTGGGTGGGCCTGGGGGGCAGCCAGGGGAGTTCACGTGATCAGCAACGTGAAGACCTCCCACTATCCTTGGCCTCAGCAAATAGATGTCATTAGCGACTCCCTCCCCCGTGCGCCCCGCCCCCAGTTATGACAACCTTGAACAACTTCCTAGATGTCATGTCCCGGGAGGCATGGTGACCCCCAGTGGAGACACTGCTGCATAGCACCACATTCCTGATACCCTTCTGTCCTTTCCTGTGGGACTTAGAGACCCTGCGAAGGTGACTGCCCGTGGGTGGGTTTTGCCTTGTCACCCCGGTAACAAGGATGCCCGAGGGTCCCACAGGGACTTTGTCCTCAGCTCTGTTGAGTAAGAACTTCCTGCCGCGGCTGCCAGCTGAGCGGCTGGTCTTTCTCTCCTTCTCCTTAGGGGACAGGCGGGGAGTGACTTTAGTGCGGGATAGTGTCAGTTTACACCTCCAAGAGCCGTACTGAGCTCCAGGCCAGCCCACCCCCTGCTCCTCGGCTGGAGAGAGGGCAGCTCCTGGGGCTGGTCTTGCAGGACTGGCTCACTGAGGGGGGGGGGCCGTGAAGGAGGACCAGATGCCCCAAAGAGAGACCCAGGTCCCAGCAGGAGCAGGGAGGGTTGAGAGTGCGAAGGGTCCTGAGCCCGGGCTCTCCCCCGGGGTTGGGGACGCTCTGCAGGTGAGCCAGGGGCTCCTTCTGGTACCTGACCTGCTGGCCGGGTGTCCTTCTCCGCTCTCTTTCTCTGCGTCTCAGATTCCCAAAGATGAGCACATCCTGCGCTTCCTGCGCGCCCGCGACTTCCACCTGGACAAGGCCCGGGAGATGCTGTGCCAGTCCTTGAGCTGGCGGAGGCAGCACCAGGTGGACGTGCTCCTGCAGACCTGGCGGCCCCCGGCCCTGCTGGAGGAGTTCTACGCGGGAGGCTGGCACTACCAGGACATAGGTGAGGGTCAGGGGGCTGCCAAGGCACTTGGAGGAGGGGCCTCTGGTGTGACACCCAGCTGGGAAGAAGGCCGAGAGGGAATAGAGTTTGGGGCTAGTCCCCCTTTGCTGGGGTCCCCGGGGCGGGTGCAGGTGATGGTTGCAGGAATGTCCCAGGCACTTCTTAGGGCAGCCGCAGAAGACCGCCACAAACCTGGTGGCAAAGACAGCAGAAATGTGATCTCTGGAAGTTCTGAGGCTGAGAGTCTGGAGTCAAGGTGCCAGCAGGGCTGGGCTCCCCCAAGGCTAGAGGGGAGGGTCCGCCCCTGCCTGTCCCAGCCTCAGGGGGGCCCTGGGCTCCTTGGCTTGTGGCTGCACCCCTCCAATTTCTGCCTGTCTTCAGTGGCATCTTGGCATCTCTCTGTGTCCTGTCTTCTTCTCTAAGGACCCCAGGGGCTGAATGTAGAGCCCACCCCACATCCAGAATGATTCTCCCCCTTTTTTGGTATTCGGGGTTGGACCCAGGGGTGCTCTATCACTGAGCACATCCCCAGCTCTTTTTTATTGTGAGGCAGGGTCTCACTACGTTGCTGAGATGGCCTTGAGCTTGCCTCCTCCTGCCTCCGTCTACCCGAGCCACTGGGATCCCAGGCCTGTGCCCCCAACCTGGTCAGGAGGCCAAGGCTTCCTCTTGATGTCCTTGACTAAATGCATCTGCAAAGACTGTTTTCAAATAAGGGTCATACTTTGGGTTTTGTGTATGAGTGTGAGCGTGTGTGTGTAGATGACATTCCACCTGCCACAGATATTGTATCTAGATTTTTTTAAAATAAAAGCCAACAACTATTTGGCTTTTCACGGCCCTTTATATAAAAACTCATATATGCTGATTGGGGGAAATGCCGGGCTCTCTTGAGCCCGGTTGGCACAGTGTCTTAACGCAGTCCTCGGTATTCATGGATCCCCCTGCTTGCTAAAATGTATTTGTAACCTCCAAATCAACAGTCACAGCTCCGTGTCAGCTCTGTCAAGGTCATCCAAGGACACGTTCAGAGGGGTGAGAATTTTGGGCGGCTGGGTGTGCACATCCCGGCTGGGGCTGAGCAAGGCGGTGCAGCCTCCAGGGTTTGGCACTTGTGCAGCACACGAGCTGTTGGTGGCTTCTAGAGGGCGGTGATTTTGCAGTTTTGGGTTTTTCGTGGGCAACTTTGCTGCTTGGTGTGGCCAGTGGGACGTGCTGCCCTCGGGTGCCCAGAGCACGGGGGCCTGTGGTGCAGTCGGGGAGGATCCCAGGGCTGTGGGCTCCTGTGTGCCCATGGCCTTGGGTTCAGTGCTGACGACACCCACCCATCGAGTCCCATCGTCCTACACAGGACACCTGTCAGCAACGAGGACAGCACTAGGTAACTGAAACGGACGTGGTGTGCGCAGAGTTCTGTTCTCTGGAGAGAGCAGGGCTGAGCGGAGCCTCTGAAGGTCTTGTTAGGCCCCCGTGGAAATGGCCCAGCTCTGCTGCGGGAGTCGGTTCTGCTGAGTGCCCAGCGGAACCAACGGGGACAGGGACGTGGGGAGTGTCCTTGTCCCCCAACAAGGCCACTGATGTGGACAGAAGGGCCGAGTCTCCAGGCTCCCGCCGCCTGACCCGCTCCTGCCTGGACGCGGCTGATCGTGTTCTGGGACTTTGTAGGTGACAGGAGTGACGGCATTGCCAGTGTTAGTGGCTTTCTTCTGAGGCTGACGAGCGTGTGCTCAGGGCTCAGTGTTGTGGGGTGTCCGTGTCCCCTCCTGGGGTGGCTCGCGTCCTGTTCTGAGGCGGGAGAAAGGCTTCAGGTTGGCAAAGAGCCGCCAACGTGGAGCGGGAGCTGCTGAGGCCCCCGCCTGGTGTCTTGCGGGCATGTCCCTTGTCCTTATTAGAACACGCCTGTTGTTGGGGTCTTTGATGGGGGGTCCGCCCCCTGGAGGCAGCAGGTGCTGGCCAGGGCATGTGCCCACTGGGCTTGGGTGTGCTGGGCCTGGGTCTCGTCCCTGAGGATGCTGCATTCCAGCGGTGGAGTGGACCTGCCCGGGTCACCAGTGTCCCTTCTGTTTGCTTGCCCCCGAAGATGGACGTCCCCTGTACATCCTCCGCCTGGGCCAGATGGACACCAAGGGCCTGATGAAGGCGGTGGGGGAGGAGGCGCTGCTGCAGCACGTGAGTGTCGTCCCCCCCTCCCCTCACTCCCAGGCTCCGGGGCCACCCGCCGGTGGGACAGCAGAGGGGGTGGCTCAGCACGCTGTCCTCCTTGCAGGTCCTTTCTGTCAACGAGGAAGGACAGAAGAGATGTGAGGGGAACACCAAGCAGTTTGGCCGTCCCATCAGGCAAGGACCTGGGCTGTGACTCCCCAGTGGACGGGGCAGCTAACACATTGCACTGAGTGTCACCGTCCCCACCTAGCTCCTGCGGTGATCTTGTGAGGGGCTGCAGTCACCCTGACTTTAGAGGAGACAGCCCGGGGGGTGGTGCTCCCTGGGGACACAGTGGCCGAATGCTCCAACCTGCCCCTGTCTGGGTCCGGCCCCGTCCCGCCTCCCGACTTTGGATCCTGAGAGCAGCTCTCTGGCCCGAGGTCTCCCTCCATCTCCCATGACAGACCCCACTCCCCGGTGACAAAGCCCAGTAGCGGCCCGCTGCCCCTTCACTCCCTGGGCCCCACCCCTGGGCCGAGGTGCTGGCCAGTGTGTAGCCAGCTGTGTGCTGCCCGGGCCCCCCAGCCCTCCGCCCTCCTGGTGGCAGCACTGACAGGACCTGCCACCTGCACTTTTTACCGCCCCCCCCCCCAGGAGTCTTCTCTTTGTGATGATTAAGTTCCTTTCTGTCTGGAGATTTCATAAGGACGGGGACATCGGGTGGGGGTGGCAATCAGTCAGCCAGGGTCCTGGCCGGAGGCAGAGTCCACTCCAGATGGTTTGAACGGGGAGTGTCATAAAGGACCCCCTTGCAGAGGTGTGAGCAGGGCTAAGGGACATCCAGGGTGCAGAGGCTCCCAGGGACCCTCTACTGCAGTAAGATGGTCATTTCCCTAATGCCTCACTACTGGTGGAATGGAGGCACAGAGCGGCTAAGAACTTGGCTCAGGCCACACAGCAAGTGGCAGAGCGGGGATCTGAGCCTGGGCCACCTGACGCTGCAGAGCAAGCTTCCGGCACCGCGTGGGCTGAATTTAGTGGAGAGCATCTTCTCTCAACTAGTAGGGACGGGCTCCTGCAGAGAGCGCTCCAGCCCCCACCTCATTTAGAGCTCACCACCTTTGCTGACTCCGTGAGCGACAGGTCCCTGCCCAGGTCCCTCCAGGTGGAGGGGAGGCCTGGGCTCCGGGGCTCAGCCTGGGCGTCCAGGCTCTGGGCCTCTTCAGCACGCAGCCTGCTTACCGCGGAGGGATCCGCAGAAGTGTCCCGGGGCCCCCCTGCTCCCACCCGCCTCCCTGTCCATCCTGGGACCAGGCAGAGCCAGGTGGAGTGAGGGGCCCGTGTCCACCACAGCTCCTGGACCTGCCTGCTGGACCTGGAGGGTCTCAACATGCGGCACCTCTGGCGGCCAGGGGTGAAGGCCCTGCTGCGCATGATCGAGGTGGTGGAGGATAACTACCCTGAGACCCTGGGCCGGCTGCTCATCGTGCGAGCCCCCCGAGTCTTTCCCGTGCTCTGGACGCTGGTAAGAGCAGGAGCCTGGCCAGGCCCCGCAGGGACGCTGAGATGGGAGGCCAAGATGGGAGGCCAAGATGGGAGGATTCCTCTGCTCCTCCCACTGAGTGGCCCTGTTTCAGCTTTTGTAAATGGAAGCTTTATCCAGATAAGACTCCTATGCCACGGCCTTCACCCTCTTAAAGCACAGGATTCAGCAGTTTCACTATATTCACAGAATTATACAACTGCTACCCGCCCAGTCCCAGAACGTTTCCTGGAACCCCCATGCCCATTTCTCCTCCTGGCCCTGGGGTCACCCTCCACCTGCTGTCCCTGTGGGATTTGCCTGTTGGGAGCTTCAGTCAACAGGCTCATCCACTGTGAGGTGCTTGCTGTCCGGTTTCCTTCACTGAGCACTGTGTTATGGAGTCCAGCTGTGGTGCAGCTTGCCCTGGCTCTCTGATCCTTTTTACAGCTGAATAATATTCCAGCATGTGGATGGAGCACATTGGTGTATCTCTTGCCTATTTCTTTAGTGGGACAGCAACACTCAGCATTGTACAGTGTTCCCAGGCCTCCTGTGAGCTGATTCCAAGGACACTTTGGACCTTGAACTGTTGGGATTTTAAACTTTTGTCCAGGACCCACAATTGTAGCCCAGAGCACATGCGTGCACACACATGTGCACACGCACACCCTGAACAAGAGACCTGTGAAGTGGTGTGCGTTCCTTGTCTATGCCAGTCTCTTCTGTTCTTTTCCACTGAAAACAGGCTAGTTGAGTGGGTGTGCTGTGCACCTCTGTAATCCCAACTACTCAGGAGGCTGAGGCAGGAGGATGGAAAGTTTGAGGCCAGCTGAGCAATCTAGGGAGTCCCTGTCTCAAGATGAAAACTAAAAAGACTGGGGTGCGGCTCAGTGGCTGAGAGCCCTGGTGTTCAGTTCCCAGTACCAATAATTGATGAATCCATGCCCTCTGCCTCACCCCCCCTGCAGATCAGCCCCTTCATCAACGAGAACACCAGGCAGAAGTTCCTCATCTACAGCGGCAGCAACTATCAAGGCCCTGGAGGCCTGGTGGACTACCTGGACAAGGAAGTGATCCCCGACTTCCTGGGGGGAGAGAGTGTGGTGAGGCCGGTGGCCGGGGCTGGGCTGCAGGGTGAGGGCAGTGGCCGGGAGGCCAGGAGTCCTGGCTGCGGGGGAAGGGCCCCTGGGCGGCCGCCGTGCTGTCCCTTGCAAGTCAGGCTGCCGAGTGGGCACGGGGCGTGTTTCAGAAGCTGCCCAGAGAGGCGACACCTGCCTCTGGCTGTTTCACACAGTGAGGCAGCATCTTCCAGAAGCCCAGGGACCAGGCCAAGTCCCCAGACCCTCGTGTCCCCAGAGGTTGCTCAGCAGCCGGGCTCCTCCCAGCCCTTCCATGCAGGGCAGTGACACCCAGTGCCCACGGCCCTGCCCTGGAGCTGGTGCGCCCAGACCTGCCCTGACCAGGCTGCTGCCCCCTGCGGTGGGCTGCCAGGCAGGGAGTCCCCGAGCCCCAGCCCTTCCTGCAGCCGGGCAGGCTCGCCCTCTCTGTTCACCCAGTAGCGCACAGTAGGCCTCCGGGGCTTCGCCGGCCTGCCTGACCTCGCCTCCTGCCGTGGCCTCCACCTGGCTTTGCCAGTGAGATGGGCATCACGGTTTGGGATGGCAGAGGGTCTGCCGAGGCCCAGCCGCCCGGGGGCCTTTGGCTTTGGGAATCTGCAGAACCCACAGAACCTTGAAGGCTCCTTCTGACAGCTGAAGGGGTGCTGGGGGAGGGTCCCCGATCCCCGCCAGCCGGGGGATCTGAGCGTGACTCTCAGGAGCGTGCCCTGTGCCCTGTGCCCTGAGCAGCCACCCTGTGCTCTGTGATCTTGGACAACTGGTCTTCTCTCTCTGAGCTGCCATTTCCCTCCCCTGTGACGCAGGGAAACCGTCCCTACCCTGCGGCCGTTCTGGGGGCAAACGGAGTCGCGGGAGCCACCATCCAGCTCAGTGGGGGTCGCTGTTCTAGGCTGCCTCAGGGCTCACGGGACTCTGTGGCTCAGGCCGGCCAACCTCCAGGACCCTGACCTGCCACCCATTTTGTCTGTGACCCCCAGTGTAATGTCCCTGAAGGAGGACTGGTCCCCAAGTCCCTCTATCTGACCGAGGAGGAGCAGGAGCAGGCCGACCAGCTGCGGCAGTGGAGCGAGACCTACCACTCGGCCAGCGTGCTCCGCGGGGCGCCCCACGAGGTGCCGGGGCCTGGCAGGGAGGGCCCCGGGCCGTCACCCTAGGCCAGGTCCTTGCAGGCGGGTGTGGGGGCATTGAAACCCAGAGGTGACGTCAGCCATTGAGACTCAGCCTGACCCAGGGAGCTCCGGAAGGGGAAGAGGGCACGAATGGCCTGCTGAGAGGCAAGGGGACAGGCCTGGGTGCCGTCCCCTCCCGGCCCCACTGGTCATCCCAGGGTAGGACCTCCCAGGCCTTTCCGAGAGAGGTTCCCAGACGAGGGACGGCAGGAGCCTTAGCAGCCCCTTCTGCCCTCCAGGAGGCGCACCTCGTGACTGGGGGCAAGACCCCTGCAGCACCCACCGCACCTCCCATGCCCACTCCCAGCTGTCCTGTCCCCTGGGACTCCCAGAGCTGCTCTGTCCCCACACAGGTCGCGCTGGAGATCCTGGAAGGGGAGTCGGTCATTACCTGGGACTTCGACATCCTGCGAGGGGACGTGGTCTTTAGCTTGTACCACACCAAGCAGGCGCTCAAGCCGGGCCCGCGGGAGCCTGGGGCCAGGGCCAGCGGGCAGCTGATGGACCAAGGCTGGGTCCTGGGCACGGATTACAGCCGCGTGGAGGCCCCGCTGGTCTGCCGGGAGGGGGAGAGCATCCAGGTTGGCACTCTGTGGGTCACCTGCTCCTTCATCCCGCCGTACTGGACGGCCACCCCTGCTGGGCTGCGGGAATCAGCAGGACAAACCAGACGTGCCCCTGGCCTCAGGGACCTGGCAGGCCAGCAGGGGAGAGAGCTCGGTGTCCACGTAACGGGTGCTCAGCCACCAGTGCAGCCGGGCGGCGGGAGAGCCGTGGCACTCCGGGAGAGCGAGGGGTCAGGCCTCAGGTGCCCTCTGAGGAAGGGGCCGGGCAGGTCTCAGGGCCTTGGCATCCAAGGGCAGCGGAACAAGGTGCCACAAACTGGGTGGCTTAAGACAGCCGGGGACTGCCGGCCTTCAGGAGCCTCAAGTGCACCGCCAGGCCCTGGGCAGAGCCGTGCCTCCTGGAGGCTCCGGTGAGAGGCCTTCCGCCCTCCCCGCTCCGGCGGGCCCCTCCACACGCGCTGTCCTCCCATGGCTCTGCCCTGCGTGGCCCTCTCTGGTCTCTCAAACCCCCTTTCTTTCTTTCACAAGGCCACCGTCACTGTGTTTAGGGTCTGCTCTAAATCCGCATCTGCAAAGACTCCATGTCCAAGCCAGGGCGCGTTCTGGGGTTCCAGACGGGTGTGGATCTGGGGACGAGGCTCTCCACCTGCTCCTGGCACAGGGAGGACGAGGGTGCTGGGCTTTGAAGTCCCAGGTCCCGGCAGGGATTGAAGCAGCTTCAACACAGATGAGGCCCTTGAAGGGTGGGGGCTGGGTGGGGGTGCGAGGAGATGACCCCCTAGGTGCAGGGACTTTGAGGGCAGAGTGAAGAGGCAGGGGAAGGCAGTGGGCAGGGTGAGTTGGGGAGACGGAGGCAGTCTAGGTAGCAGGGGAGGCGCTAAGGCCCTGAGGTCAGCGGACAGATCCAGGCCCCGGACCCCAGGCTCAGACTCTCCTGACACTTGTCAAAGATGCAGGTTGGCTGACCCCAGCCTGTGGGTGGACCCTGGAACATGCCTGCCTCCCCATCCTGGTGATTCCTGATGCCCGCGGGGCTGGGGCTGGGCTTGGATGCAGCCGGGAACTGGGGAGCTAGGGGCGGCCCTGGACGTGTAGCTAGAATACGACGCGACCCCTGACCCTCACAGGCTGCAGGTGGGACGTCACTCCCCGCCACACACACACACACACACACACACACACACACACACGCACACCAGAGAACAAGGGCACAGGCCAGCTCCACAGGCCTCGGGCCTGGCTGCAGGGCCCGGGGTGCAGGGCTGCCCGTTGTCACACCTTGCCCCCTGCAAGTCACACTTGCCCCCTGCCCCCCCACCCCGCCATCCCCCTAACACTCTACCCCTCCTCAGAGTCGCCCTCCTAACAACTAACACCGCCCTCCGCACTCTCTTCCCCCCCAGCCACCTGTCGGAAGCACCCGAGAGCCCCCGCCCGCCCTTCTCTACATCCTCCTGGTCTGCAGACCCCACTGAACTGGTCCCAGGATGTGGGGCAGCCGCAGGGACGGCCTCGGGGGGTCCTTGTAGGACAGTTTGCTGGTGCACTGCAGAGGGGGACAGAGGGCAAGAGCCTGTCTCTCCAGGCCTGGCCACAGGAAGGCTCGGCCCCTCTCCCCCTCCCCAGGGACCTCACAGAGCATGGCTGCTGTGTTTCAGGGCTCCCATGTGACCAGGTGGCCCGGGGTCTACCTGCTCCAGTGGCAAGTGCACGGCCCGCCTGGCAGCATGGCCTGCAGCCTCCCGGGCGATGTCCTGACCGCTCTGCACAGCCCGGGCCCCAAGTGCAAGGTCCTCTACTTCTGCGAGGTGCTAGCCTCCGAGGACTTCAGGTGGGTCGGGGTCGGGGGCTGGCCGGGGAGCGCTGGGCAGGGCGGGCTGGCCCCGCAGTGCTGGGCGTGGCGTCCTCCTGGGGCTCCCGGGCTCTGCCCTAGCCGTGGGCCAGTTCCTCCAGGGTAGGCCCAGCAGGGATTTGGAGGAGCCCTGGTCAGACCCGCTCAGCAGCAGAGCCTGCCCTCCTCATGGAGCCCTGCAGGAAGCCGGGTGCACCTGGCCCTGGGCAGGAGGTGCTGGAGGGCCCCCCCAGGGGCATGCGTGGAGATGGGGTGGGCTGGGCGCTGTGCACCAACCTGTTTGGTCTGGCTAGTGTAAGAGACCTTCAGTGGCCTCATGAGAGACCAGTTCAGGGCTACTTCCTGCTGCCCTCCTGGGTCTGCCACTGGGGCACTCACACGGCGTGGAAGTGTGGCACAGATGGAAGACGGGAAGCCACGCTCAGCCTGGCCTCTGGGCCCAAAGCCACGTGGCTAAGAAGTGCTGGGGGCTTAACAGAGAGAACGGTAGGCCCAGAGCAGGGACCTGGCAGAGGGTGCGGGTGGGGGGGCCCTCTGGGAAGTGACACTGGGTGGAGAGCCACGGGGTGTCGTGTCGGTCACCAGGGGGCCTGTTCAGCAGGTAGATTCTGGTTCAGAACCCTAGCAAGCCCCAGGTGCCAGGGTGCGGCTGGCCCCCACACACTTTGAGGAGCAAATCCCTCCGGCTGCCCAGGACAGCCCCGAAGCGGCTAGCCACCTGTGGCAGCGCAGAAGTAGCAGATAGAATGGAGTACACGAGCCACGTTCCGGCCACTCTGTGGCCTCAGTGGCCAGTGGCTGCTGCCGTGGACAGCACACTGGTAGGACATTTCAGTCGGGCAGAGGGTTCTCCAGATAGCTCCGACCTGAAGTCCACAGTGAACCAGGTAGCTGGGGACAGAGGGAAGGTGCTGCCCGGAGGCTCGGCACCCACAAAGGTGTGTCCAGGGTGCTGGAAGGAGGCCAGGCTCGACTGCAAGGAGTGGGGGGTGAGAGGCGAGGGCCCCAGGACGTGGTAGGGATCCAGGCCAGGGAAGCCCCTGGATTGTCTGTGGTAGGCTGGGCTGTCCTGAGGAGTGGGCGCAGGGAACGAGCCCTGGGGCCTCACCTGCAGCATCAACAGAGGGTGACTTGTGCCCTTCCCCCTAGGGGCTCCATGTCCAGCCTGGAATCCTGCACCAGTGGCTTCTCCCAGCTCAGTGCCGCCACCTCCTCCTCCTCCTCCGGCCAGTCCCAGGGCAGCTCCCTGGTCTCCAGATAGCCAGGCGCGGACCCTCAGGGCAGCCCGCTGGCCTTGGCCACCTGGAAGGGTGCAGAATGAGAAGCAGCTTGCCAAGGCCTGGGACCACGTGGGCTGGAGCCTCTGGTCCCCAAAGTTGGGGCGTCTGGACGGGATGGCGAGGACCTCGTCCTTGGCCAGTGTGGCCCGCGTGCAGCTCAGGGCTCTTGTGGTTGCCAGGACAGAACTCCCCTCTGGACGCAAAAGACCTGTCCATCTCAGCACCGTGGGTCTCGCAGGACCTGGGACTCAGCGATGGCACCAGGCTCAGCCCCTCACCACCACTTGCTTGCTTGCCCCGCGGGCTTCCTTCTAAGGAGGGCCACCCCCCGAGCAGGGTCTCCGTCACTGCTAGGCACACTGTCCCTTGCCCCAGACGGGAACTGCTCACTCCCAGAAGTTCCAGTCCACCTCCCAGGACGGCCTCTCACCGGCCAGCCGGGGACCGCACCCCTTCCTGAACCCGTGATAGTTACTGGGGGTTTGAGAAGGCTGGTCCTGGGGTCATGTGCCCAACCTAGACCAATCACTGTGACGTAGCTGGGGTGCAGCGCATTGATTGGCCAGCCTGGATCACATGCACAGTGCGGGAGCCAATCACACGGTCTGGAAAGGCAAGTGCTTCAAGGAATACTGGCCCTCCCCCCAAGAAGGGGAAGATGCTGGGCATCGGGAAGGGAGGGTCCCCTTGGTGTCTTGGGGCAGCGCACTCTGAGTCCCCACTGGGCTCGGAGTTGTGTCCAGGGTTCGCCATAACCATATGCAGGTTTGCTGGGGGCCTAACCCTGACCACCAGTGCCTTGAAGAGGGTGAGGAAGCCCAGGGCTTCTGCCAAGTTTCAGGCAGTGATGGGGTGACACACTGTCTCCACCCCCCTCTGGAGGCCCCTTTCTGTCCTGGGGAGCTGTTTGATTATGACCTTTTTTGGATTAAGTCAGAGAAACCCACCGCTCAGTGACTTAAACACAAAAGGGTGACCATTCATGGATTCATAGTACCTGTCCAGTCCAGGGCTAACTTCAGGTAAGGCTGGATCCAGGGTCTCCACATGACATTTGGACTCCCGTTGGTGGGGAGGCTATTGTCTGCCCTGGGGCAGATCTGACTCAGGAACCAGCTCCAAGATTGACATGACTTTCCCCAGTTACTGCATTGGGTCTCCTTGGGACCTGAGGACATTGTTCCTTTCCTTTCCTGGGTCCCCAGAAGGCAACAGGTCACGGGTCTCTGAGTGCTAGGCAAGTGCTCTACCTCTGAGCTACGACCCCACTCCCAGCAAGGGGCGAGCGTCTCAGATTCTTGGCTTGTCCCTCGGAACCCAGCTAAAACTGGCTTAAGCAACAAAGGGAATTCCCTGGGTCTCGTATTTGGGAACTGGCTCCAGGAATGGCTGGATGCGGGAGCCCCGTTTCCCAGGCCTCTCGACTGCACCCAGGCCTCCTGACCCTAACCTCTTTGCACCCTGGCCTCCTCCTTTCTTCCACCTGGTGAGGAAGGGGCTGCCAGAGCCCAGACCTGTTAACGGCAGGCTCCTGACCCTGAGGGAGATGCCTTCCCCTCTCAGCTTTCGTGGAAGAGTCTGGCTGACTCTGCTCAAGTCGCAGGTTCACTTCTTGGCCATGCTGGCCAAGGCACAGGGGGTCCTGTGGCTGGCATTCCCTCTAGAAGCAACAGGGCTGCGTGGCACCGTCCTTCCCTGCACCAGCAGACGTCCATGATGGTGTCCTGCGTAGAAGTCTCTGGAACCTGCGCTGAAGCATCTGCAGCAGGCTGCTCCTGCCTTGGGGAGGCCTGTAATTAAAAGTAGCCCAAGGAAGGGACTTCCCAGCTTCTGGCTTTTAAACTTCCCCAGGCCCACAAGGGCTGGATCTTGGCTTAGGCCTTTCTTGCTCCTCCTTGCCCATCAGTCCCTTGCTGTCAGGACAGAAACGACCCGTAGCCAACGTGACCATTAGACCAGGGTTCAAAGCCCAGCCTTCCTTTCATAGCTGTGTAACCTCAAGCGGGTGACTTAACCTCTCTGTGCCTCAGTGTCCTCATCTGTCAAATGGGGACAGCAGTGCCTACCTCATGGGGTTGTAGTGGGACAAAAGTGGTCACAAAGTCCCCAGCACAGAGTCTGGATCACAGAAAGCACTCAATAAATGTGTGCGGTAGTTCTGGTTTCTTCACGCTTCTTGTCCAAGTCCGGGCTTCTTCCTGAGGACGCCCTCACGGGTGTTCATGAGGCAGCGCGGCCTCCAGAGGACATGAGGCCAGGGTGCCGCCTTCTGCGGTGTGTGCAGCCGGCTCTTCCCTTTTCTGGGCAGAACCACAGCTCTGAAAGGGCCCCTTTAGTCCCTGCGCAGCTTTCCTGAGCCGGGAGGTCTTCCCCAGATGTTGAGCTGGACATGATGGCACACACCCGTAGCCCCAGTGACTGGGGAGGCCGAGACAGGAGGGTGACAAGAGCTAGGCCAGCCTCAGCAACTTGGCGAGGCCCTCAGGATTAAATTTAAAAAAAAAAGGCTGGGATATAGCTCAGTGGTAAAGCGCCCCTGGGTTCATCCCCAGCACCGCGCAAAACAGCAACAAATTTGCAATAGCAGAAGGAAATAAGCGGTGGTGGTTCCTCTCCGACCCACCCTCTCAGGAAGCCCCTCTCCTCTGTAAAACTGATTGCTCCTTTTCAATGGAGTGCGTTTTGGCGGGTGGGGTGCCTGTTCTTGTGCCTGGTCATTCCAGCCAGAAGCACTGGCCATTTTAGGCGTGGATCAACTTCCACTGTCTTCTCGCTGAACCTGGCGTTTGCCCAGGGATTGTTCAGAGATTCCTTAGCTCTTGTTTGCAAGACTAGATAGAGCACTGGGAAAGAGTGGCATCACCGAGGGCTGGCACCTGGGGAAAGAGTGGCGTCACCGAGGGCTGGCACCCGGGGAAAGAGTGGCGTCACCGAGGGCTGGCACACTGGGAAAGAGTGGCGTCACCAAAGGCTTGCACCCGGGGAAAGAGTGGCGTCACCGAGGGCTGGCACACTGGGAAAGAGTGGCGTCACCGAGGGCTTGCACACCGGGAAAGAGTGGCGTCACCGAGGGCTGGCACACTGGGAAAGAGTGGCGTCACCGAGGGCTTGCACACCGGGAAAGAGTGGCGTCACCGAGGGCTTGCACACCGGGAAAGAGTGGCGTCACCGAGGGCTTGCACCCGGGGAAAGAGTGGCGTCACCGAGGGCTGGCACCCGGGGAAAGAGTGGCGTCACCGAGGGCTGGCACACTGGGAAAGAGTGGCGTCACCAAAGGCTTGCACCCGGGGAAAGAGTGGCGTCACCGAGGGCTGGCACACTGGGAAAGAGTGGCGTCACCGAGGGCTGGCACACTGGGAAAGAGTGGCGTCACCGAGGGCTTGCACACTGGGAAAGAGTGGCGTCACCGAGGGCTTGCACACTGGGAAAGAGTGGCGTCACCGAGGGCTTGCACACTTGGGAAAGAGTGGCGTCACCGAGGGCTGGCACACTGGGAAAGAGTGGCGTCACCAAAGGCTTGCACCCGGGGAAAGAGTGGCGTCACCGAGGGCTTGCACACCGGGAAAGAGTGGCGTCACCGAGGGCTTGCACACTGGTGCGCAGGGCCCAGCTTCTTAGCTGTGAAGCTCAGGCACACTGCATTAGCTTCCTGGGGCTTCTGGAACAAATTACCCCCCCTCCAAATAAAAATGAGGCTAAAGACCACAGACCTTTATTCTGCCCAAGGTCTGGAGGCCAGAGTCTGGAGTCAGCTGTCCTCAGAGCAGCACTCCCCCTGCGGTGTCCAGGTCCTTCCTTGCCTCCCCTGGTGGCCACATCACTCCACCTGCCCCCTCAGGTGCCTTCTGCCCTCGGCATCTCTCAGGAGGACACTGGTCATTGAGGCAGGGTGTCATCTCAACAGCTGAAGCCACCTGCTGAGACCCTCACTGCACATGAGCTCTCAGCCAGGCTCTGGGTGAACTTGGGTTGGGGGTGCTGGTCGACCCATCAGAACGCGGGGACCCTACAGAAACGGGCGCAGGGTTTATCCATGCTGCTAGCGCCCAGGTTTCCCAGGCTCGCTCAGCACCGCCACCTGGGATGTTGCAGGCAGGGTTCCTGAATTCCACCTGCCACTCTTCAGCTACTCAGGGGACAGTGAGGACCTGCAGTCCTTGTATTTATTTATTTTGGTGCTAGGAATTGAACCTTTACCACTGAGCCACGTTCTCAGCTCTCTATTTTATTTATTTATGTGGTACTGGGATCAAACTCAGGAGCACTCCACCACTGAGCCCCATCCCCAGCCCTATTTTGCATCTTATTTAGAGACAGGTCTCACTGAGATGCTTGGCGCCTCTTTTGCTGAGGCTGGTTTTGAACTTGCCATCCTCCTGCCTCAGCCTCCCAAGCTGCGCCTGGCTCCTTTTAATTATTCATTTTGAGACAGCTGTACCTAAGTTGCGGGCACTGCCTGCCCTTCCCTAGGGGGGTCTCCTGGGCACGGGACCAAGGGCGCTGGCTGCTGTATACCTCATGGGACTGAAAAGCCTCCCTCGTGTTGGAGCTGGAGGCCGGGACTGTCACTGGGGGAGTGGGAGGTGGGGTAGCCTTGGGTCACTTGTGCAGTGAGGGGAGGACACAGCCGTCGCCTGCTCCCACAGTGCTCATCCACTCGCGGTGACTTCTCCATGGCGTCTCCCGCACTGTGGGCGACCGATCTCAAAAGGGGCGGCCAGCTGACCTGTGGGCACTGCAGTATTGGGAAAGGACAGCGGCACCGGGGACAGCTCCCGAGGGCTGAGCTGTGTGTCACCGCTGACGTCTCTGGGCCTTTGCTCCTCCCAGGAGGCCTCCTGGGGCCTGGGCCTGAGAGGCCAAAACACACCAGGGTTCCCATGAGGCCCAGAGACTGTCCCTGGGGCGCAAACCCTCGGGACCTCTCGGGGGATCTGGGAAGGGCCCGAAGGCCGGGGAGGCTGTGCCTTTCTCCTCGCCCTCCCTGCCCCGGCAGGACCCGCAGGGACTGTTAGGGAAGCAGAGTTTCAGGGCTTTGAGTTCGTTCTACGGAGTCAAGAACCTGGTGGGAGGCGCAGAGGCTCCCGTTTTCACCCATCTCAGGGCTCTGGGGGGCCCTCAGCGCTGCCCAGTGACCGCCGATCAGTGACTCTGTGGGGTCTCCACTGAGGTGAGGTTCTGTGAGGACTCAGCCACTAGCATGTCACCAAGGTCACCATCCCGCACACAGGGCCCCGGGGCTCTGAGGCAGTCTGTGCCTCTGCTCTGGGGTCTTCCTAACTGCCAAGGTCACAGAGGGGTCCTTGGTGTGACTCCCGGCGTCCTGCCTTGTGTGTCTGTGCCCTGTGTCCCCCCGCCCCCAGGTGCCAGGATCCCAGACACTGCTTCGCCTCCTGCTCATTCTCCAATGACGCTCTACAAATGCCTGTGTCAAAAATGTGCCTGTCCCGTGACAGCATGAGTGTCACACTTTTTGGGTTGCAAGAGCACCCCACACAAACTGCCCCAAACAAAAATGAAGCTTTATCGGTCCACATTCCGTATTGGAAGTCAGGTATGGCTGGACCCAGGGGCTCACATCTTGCCGCCCCCCCCTCTGGTTCCTCTCCACACCGTCTGGCTCTCCCCATTTCATGGTTTGTCTTCTTCACACTGGTTTGCTCTCCTCCATGCGGCTCACACCCTGGAAGTTGGACAACTCCGGCAGAAGTTCCGGGGTGGGCTCTGACTGGCTGACCTAGGCAGAGGCCGCCTGATCCCCAAGGCCTGCCTTGAATGAGTGGGGCACACAGTGCCCACGACACCACCTGGTGGCCAAGGGGGGGAGGCAGCGCCCCGGCTTCCGGTGCAGGGGACCACTGCACCTCTTCTGCTCCCTCTGGCTGGAGCTCGCAGCTCTGGGGAGGGCAGCCCGAAGTGCCCAGGCGGGGACCCCCAGGAGCAGCCCTGCTGGAAGACAGCGCTCCCCTGCCCTGGAGTGGACCCCAAGGCACGAGGCAGCTCTGTTCTGTGCAGGGTCCCAGCAGGACTGCGCCTGCTCCCCACTGTGCCCTCCCGTCCCCACCAGAGCTTCCAGGTGACCTGAACCAAACCACTTGTTCCCATCTCCTTGTTTGATTTCTGCCCAGGGTTCGGAAGCATCCAGCCTAAGACAGGGCTGTTCCTGAAAGAAGAGGAACTGGATGTGGGGCAGGTAAAGGTAATAGATGTCCCTGTGACAAAGTGTTCTAAAGTTCTGCAGGGAGAATCCTGGGAGGTCGGACTGCCCAGTGTGTCCTGACTTTACCGGGGGCCACTCCAGCTCACCATGCCTGGCTCTGTTCAGGGGCTGCTGTCTCCCTCTGGGCCTGGGTTCCACAAAGCACAGCACTGTCCCTCGCCCAAGAGCTGGTGGCCCAGCAAGGACCAAGAGGCAAGAGGTGTCCCCTGCAGGCCCAGGGTCATTCGGGGCTGCCCATCACTCCTGCTGCTGCCTCTCACACCTGGGGCTGCTCCTGGGACTTCGCATCCTCTTTCCCACTTCTGTATTTGGACTCAGTGGGTCTGGACAGTCGAGTTGAGAGCCTGAAACTGCAGAGAATTCCAGAAGAGGACATCCCAACTGCAGCCAGGTCTGGGAACTGCTCTTAGGAACGCACCAAGATCCCGACTCACAGCAACTCACTGCGAAGTCCCTTAGCCCTGAGCTTGGGCCAGCCTGGTGACCTGCTCTGACCGAACGTGGCCAGGCGAGGTCAGAGCAGCTCTGGACACCTCTCCTCCCTCCGGGACCTGCCTCCTCTGACCAAGCCTGAGCTACCTCTGGAGGACCAGGCGCCCCGCAGAGCCCAGCTGTGTGCTGCTGCCTTGGCAGCCCCCGCCTGGTCCATTAGCCCACCAGACACGGACCCTGGTGCAGGCTGCTGGAGCCCGCCAGTGACCCTGCAATCAGCAGTGACGTTAGAGGACAGCAGCAGCACCTGGCCGGTCTGTGCTGTGAAGTTCTGGGGCGGATGGCTGCTCACCAGGTGACTCGGGCCATGCTTGGGGGCTTGGGACTGCATGAGGACCTGCTGAGAGCTGTGCCCCAACCCCTCCCCAAAGGGCTTGTGAAGCACAGGGGCCCTGGGCCCACCGGAAGCCTTCAGAAGTGAAAGACCCACTCAGAGCTGGGCGGACACCACTGCTGGTGCTGCGGCCGGCGGGCAGGGCAGCCCAGACCTGTGGGGTCTGTCTCCACTCCAAATCCTCACCTGTGCATTGGCCAGGGTCTGGTTTTACCAAGTCCCCAGCCACCGTGTGCACAGTAGGCGTGCAGGGTCCCACACAGCTGTCAGGGGGCAGCAGGCTAAGAATCCCCATCTGCTCAGACCCAGGGGGGGCCAGCTCCGGGAGTCAGACCTCAGACGCCCCCTGGTGGCTCCCTTCAGGATATCCGTTTATTCAAGGAAGAGAACCTTCCTGAGGCAGGATGACCGCGGCCTGGCCCCACCTCACCCCTCCCAGCTCTCCTGAGGGCCCCTAGGACAGGAACAGAGTTCCAGCCGGCAAATCCGGAGAGTCCGTAGAAAGGGGCTCTGTGACGTGACCAGAAAGGCAGGCGGATCCCTTTACTCCATCCTGTGGGGACATGGTTGGGACTCGCCACACAGGAACTGAACACAGGTTCACCAGGGCCCTGTCCCCAGGATGCTGGGGACTCTGGCAGTGCCCAGGCCCTCCAGGAGGACAGGCCTCGCGGGCAGCAGACATAGGCAGGCGGGGGAGGAGAAGCAGTCTTCCGGGATTGCTGGGGTCGCATGTGCCGTGGCAGGCGGACAGGTGGGCACAGGCCAGGGCCAGGGCCAGGGCCAGGTGGGAGGTGGCACAGTGCCACTGGAAGCTTGGCCACAGTGCTGGGGCTGAGGCTATCTGCAGGTCCGCGTCGGTGGCCTCAGAATCCCTCCTGCAGAAGCTGGTCCGTGTGGACAACACAATCCTTCAGGACAGGCCGCTGGGGCAGCTCGGGGTCAGTCCTTGAAGGGGTCATGGGTGTCCCCAGCCTGCTCCTTCTCCGAGGCCAGGAGCTCCCCGTTGATCTCCTGCAGTGGGTGGTACACGTAGTCCCCGTCCAGGTGCCGTTTCCTCTCTGCTCTGGAGCCAAGCAGCAAGGACACGTTGGCCACAATACTGAGCAGCAGTAGGAAGACCAAGGCCAGGGTGAGGGCCAGCCAGGTGGTCCTGGGTGGAGAGAAGGGGCTGCTGGGGGTTCAGGCCGGAGAAGCAGGGGAAGGTTCCCACACCCCAGACCTGGGAGCACCGAGCCAAATGGGTGGGGTGGGGGAGTACGGGGACATGAAGATTTGTGCCCGAGCAACAGGGGCCGAGGCTGTGGGCCCACATCCCCTGATACTTCCAAACCATTAAAACTTTTGAAAGATGGGCTGGGATTGTGGCTCAGTGCCAGAGCACTTGCCTAGCATGTGTCAGGCACTGGGTTCAATTCTCAGCACCACATACAAATAAAATAAAAATTAAGAGTCCATCAACAATTAAAAAAAAAACAACTTTTGGAAGAAAACATGAGGGGCTGTAGCTGAGTGGCAGAAGCATGTGTGAAGCATGGAGTTTGATTCTTAGCACCACATAAAAATAAATAACTTAAAGAAAAGCGTGAATGTTACTCATTTTCAGATTCTTTCTATCCATCCATACACACACACACACACACACACACTCTATTATCTTGGTACTGGGGACTGGACCCTAGGGTACTTATCACTGAGCCACACACCCAGCCCTTTATCTTATTGAGACAGGGCCTTGCTGAGTTGCTGAGGCTGGCTTGTAATCCTCTTGCCTCAGCCTCCCAGGCTGCTGTGATCACAGGAGTACACCACTGAGTCTGGTCAGGTATTGCTTATATCTCAGACGCCAAGTTGTGTGCCAAATAAAACCGGGGAGGACCACTTCCTGCCGGCAAGTTGGCAAGCTGTGCTCCAACTGGCAACCAAGACTGGGCTGTGCAGGCAGAGCAGGGAGAGCGGTCCCCTTTCCAGGTCAGGGAGCTGGCAAAGAACAGGCTGGGTCTTTGGATGACAGTCGCTCAGGTCTTAGGCCGCAGCCCTCAGGGCACAAGCATCCACCTGCAGATGCTCAGGGGACTGCAGCCCCGCCCGCCAGTCCCCCACCGCCCTTCCCTGGCCGCCAGGTGCTGCTGGGTTTCAGGTGGGTAGGGCAGCGGGGCTTGGAGTCTCACTTCTGCAGGAGCCTGGACCTGCAGCCGGGACTCCAGGGACTCCACTTGTCCCTGCCCTGGTGCATTTCAGACGGCACCTCGAGTGATGTGATCCTGGGCCTCCAGGTCTGGACCCTCAGACTCTCCAAGTCAGGACTCCAGGGGGGACCTGCCATCTGCCCTTCTGAGGAGCTCCCGGGCTCCCTCTAGGAAGGCCGGGGAGCTCTGCTTTCACAGCAACGCCACCTCCAGTCAAGGGAGCGCCAGTGCCTGGGACTGCGCTATCAAGGTGGCAACAACAGGAGAGAGGGCCTCAAGGAGAGGAGAGCAGCGTCCAGGATCGTGGGGAAATGAGGCTCTTGGCTCCGCCCAAGACCCCAGTGGGGGCGGGGCAGAAGTCTCTGGACCAAGCCCCCGGGGTTGGAGTCTGAGGCCAGGGAGAGAACAGGGAAAGGTGCAGCAGCTCGCCCTGAGCACTGAGGGCCCAGGGGGACAGGACCTCGCGTTCAGCAGAGTCTGAGCTGGGAAAAAGAGTCCCCAGTCTTTGCAGCCAGGGCGACGGGAGCCACAGGGCGACGGGAGCCACAGGCCTCCTCCGCTCCCACCAGCGCGGTGGCCCGGGCGTTCTCACGGCTCTCTGGACTGTCGGTCAGCTGCCACTGCCCTGGGCTTGCAATGGAGACATACCCCCTGGGTGTGCGGACACCATGTCCTGGCCTCCCTCAGTCCCACGGAAGCACGCACCTGGTGAAAAAGGACAGCTCTCCTGCCTTCGGGGTGGCCTCGGGTGGCTGGAGACACTGCTTCGCTGTAAGAAACCAGAGACAGGCTGCAGGGCTGGGGGACAAAGGCCTGCCCCCCCATCTGGGGGTCCCGGGAGGCCCCGTACCTCGGGAGATACTGCAGTTGCCAGTCTGTGGGTCGCAGGGACACTGGTGCTCACACTGGCAAGGCCTCTGGCAGCCTGGCCCGTGCCAGCCAAGGGGACACTCTGCAGAGAGGAGACGGGGGACAAAGATCAGGCTTCAGGTGCCAGGGCCTCCTTCTGCAGGACTCGGTGTGGTCAGCCCCTGCTCCTCCCAGGCCAGTCCCTGAAGGTGACCTTATCTGGAAACAGGGTCTTTGCAGAGTCACTAAGTTAAGAGTCTCAAGAAGACATCATCCTGGATTTAAGGTGGGTCCCAAAGCTGAGAACCCCGGGTTCTTGAGAGAGCAGACTGGACAGAACAGGGAAGTGGCCATGGGCAAGGGAGGCTGAGACAGGTGCTGCTGCCCCAAGCCCAGGGACCAGGAGCCCCCAGCAGCTGCTTCACAGGGACAGGAGGAGGGGGTGTGGCTCTGCCCACACCTGGGTTTTGAGTCCCGGTCTCCAGAACTGTGAGAGGACACCTTTCTGCTCTCCTGGCCACCTGCTTGGTGGTGTCCAACAGCCACAGGAAATCAGACAGGGATTCACACGGGCGGCGAGAGCAGTTTCCCAGATGGAGGGCGGGGCAGAGGCAGCAGAGCAGCTCCCTCTCCCGGAGGGCCAGCGGGAGAGCCAGCGGGCAGGGCCAGTGGGCAGGGGCGGCCGGTGGCCTCACCTTCACTGCAATTGGACCCCATCCATCCAGCATCGCAGTGGCAGCCGGCTGCCAAGACAAGACCCAGGAGGCCAGGTGAGAGGTCAGGCCAGGCACCGGGAAGACGGACCCCGTCAGGCCCCCAGGCCCCCACTCACTCTCCGTGCACAGCCCGTGGCCGCTGCAGTTGGAGGGGCCGCAGTCCAGCTCGCTGCAGGCAGCGTCCCGCCAGAAGTGCCCGGTGCACACGCAGCGGCCCTCCACACAGGTCCCGTGGCCGCTGCAGTCCGGTGGCTGGCAGGAGGGCGCATGCACACACACCACGGTGGACACATGCCGGGGACAACGCCACATGTTGTCCTGGCTGCGGGGGGATGAAGGGGATGAGAAGGGGCCACAGTGCCGGCCCAGCAGGTCCCTCAAGTCCCCAGCCAACGAGGGCTCCCCCCACCCCCAGTCTCACCTTCTGGCTGTTTACAGGCCCCTCCTCAATCCCTGCTGACCTTCCCACCCCGCGCCTAGGTGTATGCTGTGCCCTCTGCCTGGAAGCCCCGCCCCCACCCCCAGCCACCTCCTCACCCTCAATCTCTGCTCCTATTCACCATTTGCAGGGAGGTCTTTCCCAACCCTGCTCAAGGGCGTGGGCAGATCCCAGGGTGGGGATCCTGAGTCTTCCGCTCACACTCACTGGCTGAATGAGACAGTCAGAGGCAGGCTCTGTGCCCTCACCAATGATCTGACGGGTAATTGGCCAAGGTCCCGTTGAGCACAAAGGTAGCAGAGCCACCTCCATCCAGGTTGATGGCGTTGACCACGTCGAGTTTCAGCAGGAACTCGGCCATCTCCCACAGGTTGACGCTGCGGCACAAGAGCAGTGCCGCTGAGCGCGACTCCTCTTGCCTTTGACAGCGCACGGTATTGTGCCCGCTAGGGCAGGTACATCTCTGAACGGGCCCCCAGCAACGCCCACCCTAATCCTAGGCAGCTGTGAATATGAGGCATCACGCCCGTGATCATGCTGTCAGGTGGCCCAAGTGTCCTTGCGGGGGACATCCTGACTTCCTGGGTGAGCCCAGAGGGACCACAGGAACCCTTACAAGCAGAGAGCTCTCCGGCTGGCAGCAGAGGAGGAAGTGAAAGCCTGGACACACCTCTGTGGCCTGGAGACCGGGGAGGGTCCTCATGAGAAGGACAATTCAGGAAGCTGAAGGATCCCAGCTGGGGACCAGCAAGGGAACAAAGGCTCAGTCCTGCACAGAAGGATGCTGCCACGCACCCAAATGTGCCAGGAAGAGGACTCTTCCCAGAAGTTCCAGATGAAAGCCCCCACATCGTGATCTGGTCCTGGGACAGAATACTCTCAGTCTAGCGTTTCTGATTTCTAACCTACAGAAAGAACTGGGATCACTGCTTAGGCTGATATGCTTGTGCTAATTTGCTACGCAGCAGTAGTAATGCTACACTTTACCTGTGGGGGACGAACCTGCAGCTCAGAGTGGCTGAGTGACTTACCTAAAGCCACAGAGTTGGCCACACTGAGCTGGAACTGGAGCCAAGGTCTTCATCTGCTAATCCTGTGGCCAACTGGGGCTTGGAAGGGACCCTAGCACTGAGGGACTGAGATGAAGTGTGTAGAGGAGAGAAGTTCTGGGAACTGGGGAGACCTAGAGTCCCTCCTCCTGTCAGAAGGCAGGACAGAGGGTGTGGACATGTCTGAAAATGGTTGTGTCAGGATGACTGCTGGTGTGCTGAGGTTTCTCAAAGCAGACTCCGCCTAGGTCTGGAGGCCCTAGTTTCTGGAACTTACCCACGCTGTTCTGTCTGTCCGTCTGCATGGAAGAGCACCAGTTGCCCCTTACGGTCATGGCCCACAGCTGTCCTGGCCGACATCACATTTATAAATTTGCTAAAGGAACCTGGAGGAGAGGCAGCCTGGCTGACCACCCGGCCCCTCAGAGGCCTCCTGGGCTCTGTTCCTACTTCTTGCCACTCTCCACCTCCAGGTCCAGGCCGCCTGGCCTGTCCCCTGGATGCATGATGGCTGCCTCACTGGTCTCTCGGCCTCCCATCTGCCCTGTCCCAGTCAGTGTCCATGCCACAGCTTGAAGGCTTGTCTTCAGGGCACCCAAGGAGGGGTGAGCTCCAGCAGGAACTCCTGAATGACTTCCGCCACTCAGAACAAAATCCCAGGCTGCATGACCTCTCCAGTGCTGTCCTGCCTCATCTCCTGGGACGAGCTTCACCAGCCCCCAGTCACTTCTCCTCAGGAACACTGCACTTCCTGTCCCCGGCTCACGGAGAACCTCCTCCTCCTGAGTTCCTCCCATGGCTTGCCCTTCTGTTCCAAGAGCACCTCCTCAGTGAAGCCTTCCCTGACTGCCCACCCTAAGATAGCCCACAAGTCAGGGCCAGGGCATCCCCTTCTCCATGCCAGTAGTCTGCTCTCCAGTGGCTCCCAAACCTGAGTATCCATTAGAATCACCAAGGTGGCGGGGTGGTCCTTAAAGCACAGACCCTTGGACATCACCTCCAGAGATCCTGAGGCGGCAAGTATGAGGTGGGTGGGCTCATGGCTTTGCATTTAAACAAGCTCCTGGATGATGCTGAGGTTGCTGATCCACGAACATCCTGCCCCTTTCTCCCAACTTTTTCTTTCTTAGCGCTTGGTTGTTTTCAGTTTATCATAATTGTCTCTTTAAGATATCGTGCAGCACAAACTAGCTGCTATATAAACACTTGTCTAAAGACTTAAAAATAGATCCTCCTATGTCTGGTTCTCAAGAGAGCTGCTGCCCAGCCTCCCCTTCCCCACACTGTCCGCCTCCTCGCCCCTCACCTGTCTCCTGGGTCTCATCGCACTCGGTGGCCTGGCTCTCATTGATGTAGATGCTTCCATTGCGAATCAGCCACACGACCCCACTCAGCAGCTGCACAAATGGATTCTCAGTGTCCAGCACCTCCTCCTCGGACAGGTACCTGGACCCAGGGAAGGCGTGAGGCTCACTCACCAACTGGGCTAACCGTGGGTGGTGGGGCTGCTTTTCCCTTCCCTCCTCATCCCGGCTCCCTGATTCTTCCTCCTGCCCCAGGAAGGGCCTGCACCTGAGAATAGCTATGGTGCTCTGCAACTCTGTGGAATCCTCTTGTTCTAACAGCCAAGACCAATAGGACTGAAGTTGGGCAGGGTTCTGTCACAACTCTGCAAATAGTCTATACTTCATTTAATAGAAAAAGCCACCCCACCGATCTCAACTCCATGTGTGGCCTTCGATCTCTAGCTGTCACTCCAGCAAAGCTACCCCTCTTGCCTGTAGCAGGCTCTCAGCTGGTCTCCTTGTTTCCCCAATCCAGCCTCTGCCCAGCTCCCCCAGACTCTTAATCAGTCTGTCACCCTCTGATAACAGGCTCCTTTTGTGGGTCCCTCACATACAGGCACCTGTTCCCTCTGCCTGGAATGCTTTTTCTTGAGTTCTGACCTTGGCTGATTAATCCTCAGGTCTCAAGTCCAAGGTCACTTTCTCAGGCCTATTCCTCACCACCCTACCCAAAAACCCCAATTTCCAACTATGGTGGGTTCACCCTGATCTTTTGAATCTGAATTCATCTTCACTATTTACCTGACCTTGGTTTACTTTTCTTAGTAATGGGGACGGTCTGTTAAGGAAGGCAAAAGCGTGCGTGCCCTTCACTGCTGTCCCCGCCAGGGCACATCACACTGCCTGACATCAAACAAGCACCCAAAGACACAGCGTGAGCCACTTTACTATCCCCATTCTGCAGAGGAGGAAAAGGAGGCTCAGTCCGGTTAGGTGACTTGAACACAGCTGCAGAACTACAACCCAAATCTCAGGCCCTCTGCCCTCGACAGCCACGGAACTCCGTGCCTCCTCACCCGGTGACCAGGGTCCCGTCGCGCCGGATCCCGAACTGCGCGTTCTGCAGCCCCCCGGAGCTGCTCACCAGTCGCCCGTCGCTCACCACGTTCCCCAGGCACTCGCCCGAGTTCATGCGGAAGAACCCGCCGTTCTGGGCGACGCGGCAGCCGGCGGTCCGCGCGGTCTCCTCCACCGTGGCGCGGCGCCGCTCGGAACAGCCTCCGGACCCGCCGGGCTCCAGCACGGAGAAGGTACGCAGGGGCGCGGCGACCCGCGTCAGGTGGCCGGCCACCGCGCGCCCGCCGAAGTGCGAGACGAAGGCGCGCACGCTCGGGCTGCCGGCGCCGGGGCTCGCGGCGGGCGGGGGCCAGCTCTCGTGCTCGCGGCTGCCGGAGCGGACCCGCGTGCAGTCCCGGGCGAGGCGCGCGCGCGCGCGGGGATAGGGCAACAGCAGGTCGTCGTCGCGGGAGGCCCTGCGGGCACGCGCAGGTGAGCACGGAGGGCAGGGGTCCCCGCGCCGCGCCCGCCCGCCTGGCCAGCCCACTCACCCAGCGCCAAGGCCGCCGGACGCTGCCCCGAGGAAGCCGAGCAGCGCGATCAGGAAGAGAAGACCTCGACCCGTGGGCGTCGCCATGTTGGGGGTCGGGCCTCCGGTCACGTGGGCCCGCCTCACGTGACTCGAGACCCTCGGGTGGCGCCTTCCCCCTCGGAACGGCTCAGCTCCTTCCCGGTCTCGCGAGAACTCTCTTCCCAAGGACGTGCGGGCTCCTCTTTTAAAATCCGGGCGGGTCGGGCTGAGTCGCTGGTGGAAAGGCACTTCTTACCCCGACGTGGTTGCAGGCCGTGGGGGCCCGCCCCGCCCCGGGCAGGGGGGCAGCAGCCCCTGCAGCGGGAGCCGGCCGGCGGACCCCCCCTGGGTCTGGTTCCCGAGGACCCTGTTCCCCGCGCCGCGTCCTTTCCTACGTCTCAGTCCCGCCCTCAGCGTCTCTGCACCCGCGTGGGAGACCCCAGCGCTCCTACCCTGCACCCGTCGACCTAGCAAGTGCTTAAACACGAGTGAGGAGGGGCTGGGGGGCTCAGTGGTAGAGCGTTGCCTGGCCCGTGTGAGGCACCGGGTTCGGTTCTCAGCACCACCTCTAAGTAAGAAAAATAAAGGTCCATTGACAACTAAATACACACACACACACACACACACACACACAAAATAATGAGTGATGATGGTGGCTCTCTGGAAATCCCTGGTTGGAGTCTAATTTAAGGTCTTCCTTAGATAGTGACATCAGTGATAAAAGTCAGTAAAACATTACCTCTGCATGAACTCCACTTCTTTGAAAACTAAGCTCTATTCTTTAAAATAGCCGAATAAGTTGATGTTTCCTCTTTATTAAAAAAAATTATAAAGAACTCCCTTATACAGTTTGCTCAGATTTCTCAATTGTTAACATTTGCCCTATTTAATATTGTTACGTTATTCATACACCTTTTTTCTTGAGCAAGTTGCAGCTATGTTGCAGACACGGTCCTTTACCTCAATACTTCACTATGACCTTCCAGGACAATGGGACAATGACATTTTCTTTCTTTCTTTTTTTTTTTTTCTTTGGTACTTACGATTGAACCCAGGGGTGCTTAACCACACTGAGTCACATCCCCAACCCTTCTTTACATTTTATTTAGAGAAAGGGTCTCACTGAGTTGCTAAGTGCTCGGCTAAGTTTCTCAGGCTGGGTTTGAATTTACAATCCTCCTGCCTCAGCCTCCCAAACTGCTGGGATTACAGGCGTGTGCTGCTGGACAAGTGAAATTAGGACGTTTTGCATTGATAGTACTTATATTGTTTGTTTAATCCCTAGTTCATCTTCAAATTTTGCCAGTTGTCCCTGTAATGTCCTTTGTAACTGTCCCTCCATCCCAATCCAGGATCCAGGTGGGAGCTGCATTTAGTTATCCTCTGTGGTCTCCCTTGACCTAGAACACTTCCTCATCCTGGCTTTGACTTATGACCTGGGCATTTTTGATGAGAGACAGGCAAGGTCAGCTACATTATTTGTGTACCACAAAAACAGGGGTCCTTGCTATAAAAAATATTTAGAATTTCAGGAGGGCATGATGATGCACACCTATAATCCCAGAAGCTGAGACAGGAGGTTCACAAGTTTGAGCACCTTAGCAAGAGCCTGTCTCAAAAAATAAAAAGTCCTGTGGAGGTAGCTCAGTGGAAAAGTGCCCTGTGTTCTGTCCCCACCCTGGGTTTACTCCCAGCAACACCCCTCCCCCCCCCAAAAAAAGGAAAAGTAAAATGAATGTGAAAGTGCAGGCCTGCCCTGCTTGAACAGTGGCCTTCAGCTATGCCTAAACCTTTGTATTTCATTTTGTAAAACACTAGTTTGCTATGAGCTCCTCCATTTTGAGTACGAGCTAAGGTAGGATGACTCCACACTTTTTTTCTACAAGTAAACAACCACCATCTGCCTGTACAATCACAGGTGCAAATTGATGAACAACATACAGGTACCAACTTATCAAACTAAACTAAGGAGTAGCTGCACACAGGGACGTCCCAAATCAGGAACCCACACAAGCTGAGCTTTTCACCATCAGCAGATGTGAATCCCTCACTAAGACCCTGAAGCTGATCACAGCATCCCCTGACCCTGTTACCTGGTCACTCCTTATGAGACTTGCCCAGGATCATCGCCACAGGGTGAACTTCTGATTTCCTGTCCCCCTCAGGCTTTAGCTGAACGCGCTTTCTCCTGCCTGTGATGACCACGCGTGACCCGCTTCAAGTTGACTGAAACGGAAACTGCCATCTGTCAGGACCCTCTGCTTTGAGCACTCTGAGGACCTGCCTTGTTGAAACCCTTATCTGCCACCTACAGTGACTCTGCACTCACATCCTCTCTGCCTGTGCTCAGCATCCTGTCACCCTGCGGCTGCCTTAACCCTTTCTTAGTGTTTCTGTGACCCACTTATATGTCACTGTTGCCGCAGTCTGGCTGGGCACAAGATCACGAGCCACTCAAACAGGAACAAACTTTATTTTTGAAATAACCGCCAATACCACGTTCGTGCCCGGGAAGATTCCACGCGGCGTTTCTCCGGTCTCCTCCCGGAACCCCAGCGCAAGTTCCTCCCCCGGAATTCCCTCCTACTGCACTTTCCCAACCAATGGGAACTCTCCAGGAGTCCCGCAGCAGGCCCGAGGTAAACAGCAGGAGTCCGGTATCCATATGAATGTAATTTTTAACATAATCATATCATCTCTATGGCTAGCTGGCATCACCTTTCAATCAAAAATGCCATGCATCATATTAATTGGCTGTGGCTCTTAGCAACCGTGTGAAGTACGATGTGTGACTTGAACGTTGTCCATATTAGAAATTAAGATTGGAGGCCAGGCGTGGTGGTGCACGCCTGTAATCCCAGCTGCTCTGGAGGAGAGGCAGGAGAATCGCAAGTTCAAAGCCAGTCTCAGCAATTTAGTGAGTCGCTAAGCAACTCAGTGAGACCCTGTCTCTAACAAAACACAAAAATGGGCTGGGGATGTGGCTCAGTGGTTGAGTGCCCTTGAGTTCAATCCCTGGTACCACCAAAAAAAAAAAAAAAAAATTAAGATTGGAATAAAGACCTATTTGTCCAGTTTATGACTACCAGCTGACCCACACCTGCTTCCCGCCTGTGAATTTGTCATTTGATAAACTCTTGAAATTGTGGAAAGACACGTTTTGCCTAAGTTAATGGCATGGTTAGCTCACAACAGGTGGTGAGAACAGAGGGTTAAAGCAGCCCAGGACCCTCTGCAGGGTCCTGGGTGAAGCCCTGGAGCTGGCCCTGGGGGCAAGAGCCTCTCAGGGCTCTTGTCCCATGACAGTGTCCAGGTTAGACAGGGCCCGGGTGCCTGGGCCATGTGTGGCCCTCCTAGGCGCCCTGGCGAGCCTAGTTGGCCAGGCCAGGCCCCTCTAGGGGCCACTGTTGTGATCTAGTGTGTGACAGGGTCAGATGCCAGAACCTCTGGGTAAGACCTTATTTGAATATTGGAACTTTGCAGACATAATCAGTTAAGATGAGGTCACACTGGGATGGAGCGGACACCAATCTGATTGGTGTCCTTATGAGAAGAGACCGAGACACACACAGAGAAAAAGGCCACATGAAGACAAGGCAGAGGCTGGAGTGTGGGGTGGCAAGCCAAGCACGGCCTCCCTCTCCCCTCCCCCTCCCTCCTCCAGGGACCCCCCAGGAAGATTTTTTTTTTTTGCACCTGGGGTTGAACCCAGAGTACTGAGCCACATCCCCAGCCCTTATTTATTTATTTTTAAATAATTTTTTAGTTGTAGATGGACACAATATCTTTATTTTGTGTGTGTGTGTGTGTGGTGTTGAGGATCAGTCCCAGGGCCTCATGCATGGGAGGCAAGTGCTCTACCTCTGAGCCACAAGCTCAGCCCCTATTTATTTATTTATTGAAATACGGCCTTGCTAAATTGCTAAGGTTGGCCTTGAATTTGCATCCTCCTGCCTCAGCCTCCTGAGCTTTGGGATTACAGGCATGCACCACCATGCCCACTTAGCGTCAGTCATTTTAACAAAGACCAGACTGTGAACAATCAGAAGGGGGCTTTGCTTTGCATCAGGTGTGAGTTGCAGGGACCTAGCTGCTCCTGATGCCCGGTGAGTTTGCTGGGGCTGCTGTACCAGGGACTGCCATAGCCTGTACGCCTCAGCCACAGCATTGTGTGGCCTCAGAGTCCTGGAGGCTAGAAGTCAGAGATGAAGGTGTTGCCATGTTGGCTTCTCCTGGGAGCTGGGGAGGATCTTTCCCATCCTGCCTCTCAAGGATCCCTGGAGATCCCGGCACCCCTGGCTGGCAGAAGCGCTGCCGAGGTCCACCTGATCCCCGCCGGCTTCTCCTGGGGCTTTCTCTGTGTGTCGCTTCTGTGCCCAAATGCCCCCCTTTCCTAAATCCAGCGGTCACACTGAATTAGGGGTCTCCTACCTCAGTGCGACCTCATCTTAACTAATGATCTCTGCCAAAACCCTGTTTTCAAATGCAGTCTGTTCTGCGGTCCTGGGGGTCAGGACCTGAGCATATGAATTTGGGGGGACACAGTGCAGCTCGTAACAGGCATGCTCCATAAAGGAGTGTGAGGAGGGTGTGAAGGGGAAGGATGTACAGCGACCGGGCCACCGCCCCATGCCAAGTGGAGGTGTTCTGTCTGTCTGCCACATCCTGTCATACAGCTCCATGCCCTGGGGACCCTGCAGTTCTCAACCTTGGTGAGCCCCAGCATTCTGTGGGAGCCTGCCAGACATGCAGGTCCCCAGGTCCTTCCTGGCTGGCCAGAAGAGGGCCCAGGAATCTGCACGTCTTGCTCCATCCCCCAGGTGATTCTAATGGAGGTGGCCACAGGCCACACTCTGAGAAACCCACGTAGGGAGGGGTGGTGGCAGGTAGGACGAGCACATCGGAACACAGGACAGGAAGCCTCAGGTCCACGCGGTGTTCACGGAGAGGTGAGAGGACTCCTCTGCCTCGTCTGTGCCCCTTTCAATACCTTTGGTGACAAAGGTGGTTCAAGGGGAAGTGGTCATCCAGGGGGGTGTGTCTCAGGCATTTTTCTTCCATTAGGACTCCCTTTTCCTGAAGGTGACTTAAGCACAGGTTTGCCTGTGGTCACTTCCTGTCCTGTTTGGTAACTAAAGCCTCCTGAAGTGCAGCAGTCAGGCCCCAGGGATGTCCACGTCCCATTCAGGAAGGATGGGGTGGGCGTGGTTGGCCCCTAATCCCGTTATGTGCAGCTGACTCCTGGCACAGTCACATCTCTTGCAAGGCAACAGGCAACGGAGAGAAATCCTCCAAGCACTGGGGGGCCAAGGGGCGTGCATTCTGGCTTCTGGTTCCCTAAGACAACAAGCGCCTCAAAAGAAGGCACTCTTCAGGAGCAGGATGCTCTGGGCCCAACGGCTTAAGCACCACTGTGGGACAGTGTCCAGGGCAGACTGCTGAGGTTTAGGAGGGCCTCTCCCTGCTGTGGAGCTGGGCGTGGCAGGAGTGGGGTTGTCACAGGGACCAGCACAGGACGATGTACTAAAGCCTTCCAGCCCGAGGACAGGGCTGTTGGCTAGGCTTCCCCCCTGGAGTCAAGGTGCCACACGTTCTGTGCACCACCCGTCGCAGCTCCCAGATAGCGGCTGGGCCAGTCCTGAGTTCTGCTCTCAAAAGCTAAGCCAGGTCTGAGCTCTGGCTCGTGTGCTGAGTCAGAAGACAGAAGAATCCGGGGCTGGGAGTGGGAGGCTCAGGAGCCCTGTCACTTGGCCCTCTGTGCAGCAGGTAGCACCTGGCTCCCAGCATGGGGTGGGCGCTGCTCTCAGTCTGCTACTCACATCATCCTTGCTGCAGTGTGGGGCTGACACAATGTCATTGAGGAGGAGAATGAGTCACAGAGAAAATTGTGACTTTCTTGAGCACACAGAGCTGGGGTTTGAAGCCAGGCAGCTTGGGCACAGAGCCACACTGCTGCCCATTGCTGGTGTATGATGCATGATGATGTGGCATCGTGACCTGGCGGTGTTAGTCCCCCCTCTGTCCCTCTCACACATGCCCCCTTGCCTCTGCTGTGTTATGACGTGGCATGAGGCCCTTACTAGATGCCCACTCCATTCCCTTGGATTTTCCAGCCTCCAGAACTGTAGAACAAATAAACTTCTATGGTTTATAAATCACCCTGTCTGGGGTATTCTGTTAGAGTAGCAGAAAGCAGACTGAAGCAATAACTCCCTAGAATTCTCCTTGAGTGAAACCGGAGACTAGAAACAGAGACCGAGAGGCTGCTGGAGACTTAGAACACAAGACTCAACTCAGGATGGTGCTCTAAATGTATTCATGTGCCCTGCCTTCCCTGGCCCTGCTCACTCAGGGCTTCAGACAACCCCAGATAGTGACAGTTTCCTGCTGTCGGTTTCCTCGGCTGCCTCCTTCTCAGGATGTGGCCTTGGCTCCAAGACCCACGGAAAGGCTGAAGGGGCTTGTTCATCCTGCAGGAAGCAGGGGTGGGAGCGTCCATCCTAGGAGCCGCTCAGTGGTGGTCTTGTGGACAGACGCAGCTCTCCCTTTGCTGGTGGGGATTCCGCCAGGACATACAGGAAGCCCCCCAGGGCTGCGACCGCCACGGCTGTGCTGTGGCAGGAGCAGCCATCTGCAGGAGAGGGGCCCTGCTGAGTGCTGGCCTTTTCTTCAACACACCAGCATGAGCGCTGCCCAGATGTCCCCCAGCCAGCTCGCCTGGCGCCCTGAGGAGGCTTCGATGCCCTGTCAGACCCGCCTTGCTGGGCTGGCACCCATCCCCCTGCTGCTGACTGGGGGCTGCCAGGGGCCCCTGCAGTGACGGGCCAGCTCATCTGGGAGTTGTGTCCCTCCCTCCCGGCTGACCTAAGAGTGCAGGAAGTGAATCCTGGCTGCTCGTCTTGGGAGGACTCTCTGTTTGTGGGGGAACCACCTCCTCAGCCAGGTGGGATCTGACCTGAGGCCCCACCCTGGTCCAGATCCCGCTCCAGGGAGACCTTTCTGGTTTGGGTACTGGGGACAGAACCCAGGGGTGCTGTGCCACCCAGCCATGCCCCTAGCCCTTTTGAAACGGGGTCTCACTAAGTTGTTTAGAGCCTGGCTAAATTGCTGGGGTGGCCGTGAACTCGCAACCCGTCCTCCTGCCTCAGCCTCCTGAGCCACTGGGATCACGGCGTGGCCGAAGTGAAGGGGGCACGCACTCCTGGGCCTTTCCTAGGCCGCTGGAAAGGCCTGGGGCTTTGGGATTCTGTTGCTCTTTCTGGCCCTCAGGACAGTGCCACAGCCAGGCTGTCAGTCTCTGGGGACAAGCAGCTATTTGGGGAGGGACCACAGCCCCCTGCTAGCCTGGACACAGGCAGCCCCAGTGTCCTCTGTTAGGCAGGCCTGGCCAGGGAACCTCTCTCTTCCTGTGCGACTTTGATGGTGGCCACAAAATGGGCTCTTTGGGTTTGCGTTTCTCTTCCTCCCTTGGCTACCTGTGGGCAGATGCTGAGGCCGCGTCAGGGCTGATGGACAGGTGTTTGGTGGCTGGAATCTTTTACCAAGGTCCACTGGAGGCCTAGCTGAGGGCTGACTAGTCCACCTCCCCCTCTGGTTTTGCCTTGTAAACTTTGCAGTTTTATTATTTATTGATAAAATGGAAGCCTCCCTTCCTGCCCCTCTTCCCTCTGCGGTTTTCCTTGTCTTTTCCCCGAGCACATTCTACTCTCAGTCTTCTCCAGTCTTCTGCTGCGCCCACCCTACGCTCTCATCACAGCCAGGACACTGGTGGGAGAGGGGCACTGTTCCTCAGGCCCTGGACAACAGGCGTAACTTGGGGCAGTTCTGGGGTCACCAGGCTCCAGGGCCACCAGGCCTGCCTGGTCACTTGTCCACTGGCTCTCAGGCCCTCTCTGCCTTTCCCTGCTCAACCCCAGCACACAGAATCCCCTCTGCTGAGGTGGCTGATGCAGGTTCTAGTCTCCTGCGCAGACCCGACCAAGTGGGGACTTCTGTGATCTTCAACAGGCCGTGAATGCCCCTCACGCTCTTCCAACTGGACACAGTATCTCTGGACCCCCACTTCCTGAGAGGAGGTGATGAGAGGTGCCCACCCTTCCCTCTGCCTCCCAGACACGGAGGCCTGGCGCCCAGGGCCTCAGTGTGCAGGGGCCTTTTCCCACTGAGGGCACCTGTGCCAGAGGAGAACGAGCGTCTGCCTGGCCTTTCTAGGGTGCCCTGGCTTCACACCAAGGCCTGTGGGCGCTTCGTTACCTGTGAATTGCTTCTCTCTCCTCTTCACTCTGAGAACGTGCGGGCGGTGTGGAGGGGCCGTGGGGGGGTCCTCCTCCTTGGCAGCTGGAGAAGAGACAGCGTTTGAAACATTACTTAATAAACGTCATCCCCTCTTAACAACGCAAGCTGTTCAGATCTTCTCTGGAATTCTGAGGCTATTCTAGAAGCTTCTTCCTGCACCTGTCTGCAGATCCTTTCCTGTGGCCTCGACTGATGACTTCTCGAACTGTAGTTCCCAACCCGTCCCCGGGGAACCGTGGACATGCTTATGAGAAACACAAGTTCCTGCCCCAACCTGCTCCCCGTGGAGGTCTGGGGCTGGGGACTTCTCAGTCCATCAACTCCGTCCTAAAAACCACATCCCCTTAATTCAAAAGTGTTTGCGTCTTTGGGGATCCCAAGCTTCCCAGGAGGACACCAGCATTTCCTGGGAGCCTCAGTGTGGGTCCTGTCTGTCCTTTCACACCTGGGAAGGTGGCTGATTATCGCATTTATTTCAGAGGAAGAAATTTGGGCCTAGAGCAAAATGACATACTCCAAAGGCGAGGGGCTGGCAGGGGCCACCTACAGCCTGAGCCCTGGGCCGCTCAGCTCTGAGGTGCGCCGCCTCCTCCCAGGAGCTTCCCCTGCCGCTGCTGCCCACAGAACCTTCCCAGGTCCCTCTCTTTCCTCACCCTCTCGAGAACTGGTCACTGCTTCACTTACTGGAGGCGTAGGAGGTTTCTGCCTCTTTCCCTCAGGCCTCAACGTCCCCCGCAGCCCAGGGTGGGCCCAGGAGCAGGTGCTCAGTAAGCACTGGTTACCTGTTGACTTTGCTGATGCAACAAAACCTCAGGCCCTCTCTGCCTTTCCTTGCCCAACCCCAGCACACAGAATCCCCTCTGTCGAGGTGGCTGATGCAGTTCTAGTCTCCTGCGCAGACCCGACCAAGTGGGGTACTGCCTCACAACCTGCAAAATTTTGGCTCCCAAAGCTCCAAGCCCATTTCTGCCTGTGTGTGAGCCCACGCCTGCACAGGCATGCCACCACCTCTCCCGGTGCCCCAACACCAACACGTCCTTTCCCACCCGAAACGCACTCCCTCCCAGCCAGGGCAGCTGTACAGCTCACCAGGCTTCCCGAAGCATCCCTCCCAAGGCCTCTGCCAGCTGAGAATGGCCTCCAGCCACCGGAGCTTGTAGAAGTCAGAGAAGCCGCTGATTCCACAGAGCATGACTGGAAGCGAACAGGGGGCCCTCTGCAGGCCTGACCCCCAGGCCAGCTCCTTCCCCTCTCCAGGGCCACCGCAGGGGAGGAAGAGCAGGAGGTACGCAGGCCACACAGGGGCGGGAGGGAGGCAGCCAGAGACCCCCCTGGAGGGGCTCCCAGGCCCGTGTCCTGCTCCACTTAGGGTCTTGATCACAGGGAGGGATTTGACAACTAAGCCAACAAGTGGCCACGCAGGGGCTCCTCTCTGCCTCATCTTTAGGCTTTGGGGCCTGATTTCTTTTTTCCCCTTTTCTCTCTCCCCCTCCCTCCCCATCTCTTTTTTATTTTACTGGGATTGAACCCAGGGGAGCTTTACCTCTGGAATACATCCCCAGCCCTTTCCCTTTTTTTATTTTGAGACAGGGTTTCACTAGTTTGCATACTGCCTTGCTAAATTGCTGAGGTTGACCTGAAAAGTAAGCTTCCTGCCTCAGTCTCCTGAGTCACTGGGATTACTTAGTGAGCTCTGTCATTGGGACAGCTCTTGGGGGAAGGAAGTGGTCACGCAGTGAGATAAGATGTTCAGCTACATCTGAGTTTCTGATAAACAATGAACACATTTTTAGTATAAGTATATCCCATGTGATATTTAGGATATACTTATACCAAAGTTTATCCACTGCTTATTTGAAGTGCATATTTAATTGGGCACTTTGTATTTTTATTTGTTTAACTTGGCAATCCTACTCGTGTGTGTGTGTGTGTGTGTGTGTGTGTGTGTGAGAGAGAGAGAGAGAGAGAACATGTGTGTATGTGTGAGTCTGACCACCCATGAACACCCCCTGCTTTATCCTGAGGGCAGAAGGCCAGCGCACTGTTTTCCATGAAGAGATCCCTGGTGGGGTAGGCGTATCCGATGGCCTCAGCTCTCCGGTTCAGCTCCATCATGTTGGCACAGAAGACACTGATGTAGTGCTGACTCTGGTGGAACAGTCCCTCTGTGCATCCTTGCTGGGGACAAACACCAGGGACAGGGAACACACACACACTCAACTCGCAGTTCTGAGATGTCTTGGGGGCTGTGTCTGGGCCAGGACTTCTCTTTCCACCACTTTCCTCCTTCTCCACCCACTCTCTCAGCCTGCTCCATCACTGAGGCCTGAAAGCGCTGGGCTGGGGCCTGGCCCTGCCTTAAGGTCATCAGAAAGGAAGAGGTCACTAGGAACGGCACTAGAGGGTCTCTGGCTTGGGTGGACAACACCCCAGAAGGCATTCTGCAAACGCTCCCTTGTGGTGCAATCAGGGACGAACCCCTAGGGCAGCTTCAGGGCTACTCAAATATGGGCCCTGGACCTGGCTGATGATTCTCCAGCACAGGAAGAGAAGAACAGGAATCGAGAACAGGCTTTAGAACCTTCTGTTGCAATGGTGAGACTAACTTTTTACCTGTTGAATCTAATAACATTGATCTGTAGCAGCTTGCAAAGAAATGTTAATTTAAAAAACCATCAAACCAAGGACTGCTGGGCACTAACATTTTCGGAATGAAGATCATTAGCTCTAATTTTCCACATCAATGTGTGCTGAACCCAGGGGTCACACATATTAAGCACACAGCCTACTACTGAATTGTGACCCCAGGCCCTTAAAGAAACATTTTTTTTAGCATTTTTATCATTATTATGATTACAATTCTAGGTTTAGAAGGATGTTGGGTGTAGAAGAGGTGGAGCTGGGTGTCCCTTCTCCCAGGTTTCAGTCCTCAGGACCCCAAGGACAGGAGCACCCCCAGACCTAGAACACGTCTGCCCAGCTCCATGACCACAGGGGCTGCTGTGCATCCTGGAGGCCCGAGACACCAGGGGAGCTGCTGGGGTTGCTGGGCACCTTTTCCCTGAAGCCGTGGGTCACACCCTTTAAAACCCGCTCTCCTTTCCTCCAAGTTCAAGTGTTTTGAAAAACAGGCTAAAACAAACAAACGAATATAAAAGCCTTAGCCTCGTTGGTATTTCAAGTTGTTGCCTAGCGTCACTTTACCACAGAAATTGTAAGGAATTTCCAGGGTGGGTCACACCAGAACCACAGCAAGGCCACCTTGGGCATCCTCCCTTCCCTCCTCTCTGGCTCCCTCTCCCTGCTGGCCCTGGTGAAGGACACTGCTGCCACTCACCAGGGCCCTGGCTTGGTCTGTCCTGCAGGGAGTGTCCTCTTCCACTCATTTGTCCTTTGCAGGGTTCCTCCCCGCCTCCTCTATTTTATCCTCTCGCTCTCTGTTTTTCTGAGGTCCTCAGATCCAGCTCAGCGAGTCCCAGTCCATCCCCACCCATCACCATCTAATCGGCTCAGCGATGGAGCCCAAGGTGGCAGCTGACTCTCACCTCTCCCTCCTGAGGGCTGAGGCACAAATCCCAAAAGCCACTTAATTTCCTGGCATGCAGCAGACACACTGCCTTCCGTGAGCCCTTCTTGTCTTCCCTCCTGTCCCCCCTGACACTCACCATTCTGGCCCAGAGGAAGAAGAGCAGCTGGTGGGACAGCCTGTAGCCTGAGCAGCTGGGCTGGGTCACGAGTGTCCTGCAGAAGTCTGGGACCCTGCAGGGCTGGCTGCTGTTCCTGGGGAGTGCAGTCGCGTCTGTTCAGGGTGGTGCTCCATTGCCACCAGGTCTGCCCTGGCCGATCCCCCAGCCTACTGTATGAGCCTTAGTAGGCTCCAGGCTGGGCACAGCAGGTGCCAAATAAAATACAGGTGTCCAGTGTCTTGATCTCCTAAATCTGTACCTCTACCTCAGGGAACAGCATGTTGGAGCTGTCTTGAGTTTGGAAAGCCACCAAGGGCCGAGACTTCTATGACTCTGTGGAGTCCTCAAATGACATCTTTCCCATCATGGCCCTAAACATGCCTAGACTCTCGGATCTAGGCAGCCTGGGGTTCTAGGCCCCAAATGCTCCTGTACCCTATGACAAACCTGCCTCATAAAGACAGGTAGCAGGGGTGGGACCCTCACCAGAGCACTGCTCCTGGGTGGACCCAGCTGTGGCCTGGCCCAACCCCTCTCTGAAGGATGCTGAGTGGAGGGGGACCCTCGCTGCCCATTCTGCTCTGCGACCCTGCACTGGAGGGAGTGCTGCCCTGGCACTTGCTCCAAGTCCACCTTACAGCAGAATAAAATGGCTAGTGAGCTAAGGCTCAGCCCTGCCTTCCCAGTCCCGCAGACCTGAAGCCCCTCGGGGAGACAGGACTGTAAAACAGCTACAGAGGTTCTGGGAGCCCGCAGCCCAGGTACAAAGTGTGCAGTGTGCAGGGGCAGGGTGGGCCCTGAGGACAGGTCTGAGTGAGGGGGCGGACAAGCAGTTGGAGCAAAAGCTTTGCAGTGGAGTGGATGGTGCCTTTGAGAGCCTGCAAAGAGGACCCTGAGGTTGGATCCTAGGGGACTGGGACCTGGCAGGGCGGCGGGAGCTGCTGGATGCTTTGTCCTGGACCAGTGGGACTCAGGGAAACTTCAGGCTGGGGAAGGAGTCCCCAGGCATTGTGGGGCTGACTCTTGGATGAGCTGTGTGTGTTTTTGCATAAATTCCCTGGATGCAGCCTGGGGGTGTCGGGAGTGAGTGAAATTTTCATCCAGCGGGGTCCTCGGGCACCCACCCGGTTCCCAGCAGCTGCACCAGGCATGCGTCGCTGCTTTCCTCTGAGAACGAGTCCTCGGGCTCCAGCACGGGGTAGACCAGCGAGGTGTTGGTGTGCGTCCAGGTGCGGGGCAGCTTCCAAAATCCGGGCTGGAGACTTGGCCGGAACTCTGGCAGAGGGGAGAGGTGGGAGGTGTGAGCCACCAGAGCGCTGCCACCTGGGCCACCCAGACCACCGCAGGGGGAACTGGGTAGCCCCAGGCACTGCCCATAGTAGCAGCCAGTTCAGCTCTAAGCCCGCCTTCTGCTCCGCCAGTGTTTGAATCCCCCAGAAGCTCCTGGGTGGACCCAGCTATGATCTGGCCTAAATCTCTTTTTAAACAATACACACACACACACACCACACACACACCACACACTACACACACAATCACTCCCATACAGACACACAAAACCCCCAGGACATTTTTTCCCTAAACCATGGGTGCAGTGTTGGGATAGGCTTTGATTGACACCAGGGCATCCCTCTGCGGCTCAGACACACTGAAAGTGCTGGCAGACTCCTTGGATCCCATCGCACAGTGGAGCTCTTATAAGACAGGCAGCAGCCCGGGTCGACTTCAGGGAGACAGGCTGGGCCGGTGTTAGGGCTCAGGTCTCCCATCTCACTTTCTCCATCTGTAATGTGGCGACAGCTCTTATTTCTGAGGGGTGTGTGCATAAGGATTAAAAGAGGATGGAGAACTCAGCTGCAGAGGGGCCAGGAAGGCTAGGTCTCCTGCAGCTAGCTGGGCTGCCCTACAGAATGAGGAGCGCCGTGGCTCATGACCCCCATCACCCTGGCAAGTGAGAGTGAGGAAGGGGGCCCCTGGAGAGGAACTGGTTTACAAGTGCCCCGCCCCCAACAAACAACTTCTTTTTTGGGTTCTGGGGATTGAATCCAAGGACACTTTTACTACTGAGCTACATCCCAGCCTTTTTAATTTTTTTGTTTGGAGACAGGGTCTTGGTAAGTTGCTTAGGGACTCAATAAGTTGCTGAAGCTAGCCCTGAAGTTTTGACCCTCCTGCCTCAGTCTCCCAAGCCGCTGGGATTGCAGGAGTGCCCCACTGTGCACAGTCCCTGGTTAAGACATAAGAAAGCATAGAACTGGTGCATGCAGATCCGACCGCTGCCCCTTGCAGCAGACCTAACATAATTTTAGACACATTTTTGACTGTGTGCCAACTGATGCAGCTGCAAGGAGAGATGGCACATCGTTTATGGGAACGTTAACTTCTAGCCCCAAGACTACGATCCTACCTCCTTGCTACTCTGCCCATGGGGCAGCCACCTTGCTGTGTGAACTGATGCAAGAAGTCATTCTTACCTTCTCTTTGTTAGCTGTGTTTGGCTTCTGTCCTGTCTGAGCTAAAGGATCCACTGGTCTGGAGACAGAACAACTGAGGCCAGGCTCTAGGATGGGTCCCCCTGTAAGGGTCCCTCAAGCCTGGTGAGGACAGCGCTTGGCATCAGGAGGCAGAAGACCTTGTTGCGTGGCTGGCACAGCACTAAGGTTTCAGGGGCAAAGGAGCACCTTCCCTTTTAGAAATTCTACCTGGGGAACAGTCCAGACCAGACCTCCCCTCTGGTGCAGGATGAAGGGCCCATGCCTGGGCCTGTGCTGACCCTGCCTATGTCCTGCCTGTCTGTGTGGGTGGGAGAAGGCCCTGGACCCTGGATCCATGTCAGGGGTGACTGGGACACTCCCAGCTCTGCCTGCAGTTTGCTGGGCAAAAAGGGGCAGTGGCAGAACCTCCCTGTCCCCACCAGGAAGAGCCGGCCCAGGGGTATTGAAGCAAACACCCCAGCACTGCCTTCCTGACGCACTGGGCCCGCTCCGCTATTACCTCTAAGGTATCCGGGGTCACTCAGCTCCAGGTAGAAGACGGATCTGCGCAGGAGAGCCGCCAGCTTGTCCGCCAGCCGCCTGGTGCGCAGGCTCAGGGGCCGCAGCAGGGGGTCGGCTGCCCACTCTTCCTGCACACCCCGAAGCTGCGCTGCGAGGGAGAAGAGAGGAGAAGAGGTGATCACTGCGCCGTCCCAACCACCCCCCGTGGGCGGCGCTAACGCTGGCCGCTGGCCGTCAGTCCCTCTGCCTTGGGCGCTTAGAGGCTATGGCAGAGCCAGTATTGGCCCTGGATCTGAGTGATGGGTAGGGCTCCAAGGGATAGAAGGTTGTTTCAGACAAGAGCCTGGTCTCTGAGGCAGTGCCCCACCGTCTCAAGGTTCAGGTCCTGATTGAACATTTTTGCATCGGGTGACCAGAAATAGTCATTTGATTTCTCTCTGCTTCACTTTTCTCATTTGTAAAATGGGGACAGTGACGATTACTACTTCTTGGGGAGAGGTGTTAAGAATTAAATGATCTAATGTGTAGCGAGGATGTAGCACGACCCACCTGCAAAGTAAGCACTTAATAAAATTTAGCCATTGCTATTAACTAAGGAACTTGGGGTCTGCTGCCTACCCGGAAACCAGGGAGGGCTCAGGGCGGGTGGGGCAGCTGAGGGACCCTTTGCTTTTAGGTCAGTGTTGGCTCCTTACCACCTAAGACATTCTCGTGGTCCCTAAACGTTCTGCTCAGGTACTGCACCTCCTGTGCTTGCTGGGGAAGCCAGCCCTGGGGGTCAATTCGTTGATTTCTACAGGAGTTTGAGACGGGGCTGGGGTCAGATGAAGGAGACCCTGGGTATGTCTCTTTCCTGGCTTGGAGGGGAGGGGACAGGGTCTTGGGTCTCCTCAGGGTCCTACCTAGAGGAGCAGGGGGGGCTGTGAGGAGGCGCACTGCCCGGGTCTGGTGGGCAGAGAGCCTTAGACAGAGGAGATTGACTGGGGTTGCCTTCTCTCAGCCTTGGCTGCCGCCAGCCTGGGCTCTTTGTTGCTTTGGTCAGGTGGCCTGCAGGGAGGAGCTCGCTGCTGGCCCTGGCCTGTCTCCAGCCCTCTCCTTAAGGATTTTATATCTCGAAATTGAACAAACACTTGGCTGTTTTCTCAGGTCCTTCAGGTGGCTTTGGCTGGAAGTGGAGGAAGCTGAGAGGAACCCTGAGAGAGTCCCTGCTTAGCCTCATGCAGGGGAGTGGCCTTCTTGGTAAAAGGGCTTTCTCTGCACGCCCCCGCCCCCCGTGTTCACGGTATGGCAGGAAGGGCTGTCAAATGGATCATTTCCTTCTGAGAATATAATTTCCAAATCTTTGCTCATGTTGCCTTTAAATCCTTCCTCCTTCCAAAAGACTCGATAACAGCGGGCTGAGCCCCAAAACCAAGAAAAGCAGCTCCTACCCCTCCCCTTTCTTTATAGCCACAGCAGGCTTTTCCCACGCCAGGTGGTCACCAGGTCCTAGGGGTCAGAGCAAGGCAGGTGACAAGGAGAACTGGTTTCCCAGTGACCATCCTGGGGAATGGGGCTCACGCACCTTCTAGCACCCGGAACCCCACCACACCGTCCAGGTTGACTCCAGGTAGCCTCTCCTCCAGGAACAAGGTGGCTCTCTCCAGTGCAGACAGGATCAGGCCCACGATGGTGACCTTGCCCTCTGTGGTGTCTGGCCTGGGCAGTGAGGAGGGCTGTAGTGTCCGCAGAGCCAGCAGCAGGAGCAGGAGCAGCAGCCCTGGCCTCGCCATGACTGGCCTTCTGCGTGTAGCCGGTCACACCTGTGGCACTCTCACCCAGGTACCTCTGCACGCCTTCCTCCGCCTCCTGCTCCACCGCCTTCCCCAGCAGACCCGTGGACAAGTGGCCGGGCGGGACTGATCTGCAGCTTGGGTGGCTGGGCAGAGGGCTCTGGGCAGGATGCAGCAGGAGACAGATGGTGGGGGTGGGGGGCAATCCTTATGTGGAGCCCCCTGGCTGTCCCCTGGGGAGAGGAGCCCTTCTGGTTCTTCTTGCACCTGAGCCTCCAGCCCACACGCTAGGTCCTTGATTGAGCAATAGCAATAGCAACTCAGAAATCAAAAGCCCTGCAAGGCAGAATTTGTTTGTTTTAAAAAGTTTGGAATGAGTTAGTGGGAGGGCACATCCGGCTCTGAAAGCTCCCTCATGGGGGCACTGTTTGAGGATTCCAGCTGCAAAGGCGAGCCACGTGGGCACTTCAAAATGTTCTCATAGCCACATTAGAACAGCAAAATGCAGGTAAATCCAACGCTCTATCTCATTTGAGTCAATCATTCTAGTATATTATTATTTGAACATGTAGTCGGTATAAAAATGGCTGACATCATTTTTCTTGTACTGAATATTTGCAATCTGGTATTTTACACTCACATTTCAATTCCACCTCTGCTGAGTCCTGAGCTGAGCTCTGGGGACACTGGGAATCACATCAGCACAGGCCATCTTGTCCAGGGGCTACTGCCGACATTCAAAGGTGCTGTCTGTTGGACTGGAGGGAGGGTGGCTTCACCAGTGTGTTCTCGGTGTTTCTCAGCAAGAGGACAGTTTTCTGAGCAATAGGCTATCACATGGACACAATTAACTACTGTAGTTACTTTGGGAGGTGAAATTGAAGGATCAACAGGGAAATTTCCCTTCTTCCTAGGGATACTTAAAAATCATTATGGCTTTTACCGCCTTTATATACTTACCCCCCCCCCTTTATATTTGAAAGGTTTTCTTCAAATACTACATACATCCTGACAAATAAAGAGACACATTTTCTGCTGGATGAGTTTCCCCAGATGGAACACACAGCAAGCCCTCCTGGCCCCGGCTGCTTTGGCTCACTCTCCTGACTTCTAACAGCAAAGACTGATTGGTGTGAGAGCACCCTGCACTATGTACTTTCAGCACTTGGTTCCTTTCTCATTATCACCTTATGAGATTCCTCCAAGTTCTTGTCTCATTTACCCCCCTCCACTACTGGATTGGACCCAGGAGTACTCTACCACTGAGCTTCATCCCTAGCCCTCCACCCCCCCCCCCCGCCTTTTTTTAAATAGCCCTTTAAAAAAAAATTCAAGACAGGGCCTCGCTAAGTTGCTGAGGCTGCCCTCAAACTTGCCATCCTCCTGCCTCAGCTTCCCAGTGGCTGGGATTATAAATGTGCATCACATCGCTTGGCTTCTAACTGTATTTTGAAATTATCCTAGAACGCTGAAAAAAAGTTCCTAGAGCCCCATAAGGAAGTATTCACTTTGATAGGAGAAATACAGAGTTCGGGAACCGCGCAGGTGTGCACGCGCCATTAACTCTTGGCCCCCAGGGGCTCCTTGGCAGTTCCCGGGGACCCACTTAGGGAACCACCTCCCCTCCCCTCCCTGCCCCTCCTCTCTTCGCCTCGCCCCTGCGCCTGCGCAAAGCGTGCCTGGGTAATCCGTCACATGACCGCTGTCTAGCGGCCAAGATGGCGCCGTCCAGCGTGGCTCTCCTGGCGCTGTGCCTGCTGCTGCCGCTGCTGCTTCTGGGCGGGTGGAAGCGCTGGCGGCGGGGGCGCGCGGCCCAGCACGTGGTCATTGTGGTGCTGGGCGACGTGGGCCGCAGCCCCCGCATGCAGTACCACGCGCTGTCCTTGGCCAAGCGCGGCTTCTCGGTGACTCTCTTGGGGTTCTGCAGTGAGTGTCCGGGGGCCTGGGAGGGAGGCTGTTCTCTCAGTCTGACCCCTCGGCCCCGAGCGCCCTGGGGGGCCGAGGTGGGAGCGGCGCTTCCGTCACTGCTCCCTTGGGTAGTCCTCAGACTGGAGGAGCCCGGTTCCTGGTTGCCGTATGTTGTGGCTGTGGTAAGCGACTCCGTCGCATGGTCTGATTCTTCTAATGAAGTGGAAAGACTGGAACTGGACTGCGGTTTCTGTGACATCTGCGTGCTGCTGTCCTTGTCCAGCTGTGTGCAGGCGGAGGTGTCTGCTCCTTCACTATGCTCCTTGTGGATGATTCCAGAGGTTGACTTCACCCCATCTCACGAAACAGTGGAAACGGCACCACTGCTTTAGGTCCCTGTGTGAAAATGCGGGTGGAGTGGGACTTCCTTGACGTGTCTCTGCGGTGGGAAGATTTCCCCAACCTCAAGCCTAGATCAGTTTAATTGAGTACTTACTATGTGCCAGGCATCATATTAAGTAAAGGTGGGTAAGATTTGGGACTTCCTACTGGCCATTCTAGTGGACCGGATTTGACCCCGTTCTCTGGTTACTGAGGAACAGAGAAGGGTTTTGAAAAGGTCTTTTCCCAAAACCTGACTTTAAATTAGATTGCTTCATCCAGTCATCGGGACATTCTCTTTCAGATTCCAGACCCCACCATGAGCTCTTGCAGAGCGACAGAATACAGATTGTGAAGTTGATGGAACTTCAGAGTCCCGCAGGTAGCGTGTTGTCACCTCCAGGTTCCGTTACATTGGTCGGGGTTGGGTGTGGGGTAACCTGCAGATGGCCAGGAGCTCCTTCAGTAGTGATTTTTTTTTTTTTTGACTTACAGTTGGGCCCTCGGTTCTGCGGTATGGAGTCAAAGTTGTTTTTCAGACAGTGTACTTGCTGTGGAAGTTGATGTGGAGGGAACCAGCAGCCTATATCTTTCTTCAGGTATGTGTCAGCGCTTGCCTCCCTCTGTGAGAACAACTATTAACAGATTACTTTCTAGCCTTTTAAAAATGCACAAATTGGGCTGGAGTTGTAGCTCAGTGGTAGGGTGCATGCTAAGCATTGGCAAGATGCTGGTTTGATTCCCAGCACCAAACATAAAAAATATGCACTAATTGTTAAAGTGCAACTTTGTGTGTGCACAAACATAAAGCCATGGGCAGGACCCTGTGAATAGGCTTCTATAGCATGTGTCTGTTATTTCTGGTATCCGTCCATGCTATTTTTCCAGTCATAACAGAGTCTTACGTTGCATTTCATACTTATCTAAGTGTTTCACTAGGGTTCTGTCTCCTTTAATCCTCTCAAGAACCCTAAGAAGTGGATTCTGGTATCACGTCCATAATGATGAGGAAATTAAAATTTCTGTAAGTAGTGCACTGTCACACAGATAGGAAGTAATAGAGTCAGGACTTGAACAGAGGTGGTCAGTTTGGTTCTAGAGTTAAACTTTTAACTTCTTCCCTTTACCAGTTTTTAAAGTCCAGAAGTACCTTCTGTTAGTGGGCTGCACTCACTTCCAATATGTGATGAACCGCAAGCTATTTAGTTTCATCTTGAGGGACATCTGGATTCTTCCTGATTTTTTTGCCTGAACACATAGTATGGCTAGAGCACAGTGAGCACGCATCTGTGACTGGGCCTTAGAATACATTGCTGGCAGTGGAGTTGCTTGTTCAAAGTTGATGTGCTTGTAAGATGCTGTGGTATGATCCTGGCTGGGTCCCCACTGATGGGGGACCCCCCCCCACTGTGTTTACCATCACCCACCGATGTTGCGCTTCCTCAGAGTTTGCATTCTGACAGGAAAATGGTATTTCTTTGAGAAGCTTGGAGTTTTTCTAGTCTGCAGTTCTGTTTCATTGGTGGTAGAGAGCTGCTCATTTGTTATCAAGAATTCTGAAGATCACTGACGCTCTGCCATGAATGTCTGGGTTTCCTTCTCTTTGTCTGCTTCTCTTTCCTAGAACCCCCCAGGCCTGCCGAGCATTGCCGTCTGCTGGTTTGTGGGCTGCCTTTGTGGGAGCAAACTGGTCATCGACTGGCACAACTATGGCTACTCCATCATGGGCCTGGTGCATGGCCCTAAGCACCCCCTTGTTCTACTGGCCAAGTGGTGAGAGTCTGGGTGAGGTGTGAATGCTTTCCCCAAACTCCATCAGGATGGGTGGGACGAAGGCGGGGGAGCAGGTTGGACCTGGAGCAGGAAGAATCCTTGTCCTACGCTGAGCCCCGCTGTAATGTCCACTTTGGTGTGTTTTTCCAGCCTCAGGCTGTAGTGGACTATAGCCTTTGCCCTGAGGGCCTTGTTTATCGGCAGTGGTGAAAGCAGCTGTGGCAGCTCTAATAATCACTGCTGTGTGCCAGGCCTTGGGCTGAGCCTTTTATGCACTTTATTCCATTTGGTCTCCACCACATCGCAGTAGAGGTGCCTGGTGGTCATTGTCCTTTTACAAGTCAGGGAGGCTGGGCTGTAAATGATGATGCCTTCTTGTCAGGCAGACCCACTCCAGAGCTTTCTCTGGTGGTGCTCAGTAATCCTAAATTGCTGCTGCCCTTTCCAGCTCTCTCCTGTGACCAGGGCTTCCATCTTGGTTTGCAGTCCGCTTGTTTTTCATGCCTAGCATTTGCTAAACTCCTTTGTACACTCAGAGAGCAAGCTGCAGCCCTGCAGCAGTAGCACGGGGTGGTGAGATGCAGCCTTTTTATTTCTGCTTTTTTGCCCAAGATACTGGATCTCCACTCCGGCAGGGGTAGGTGGCTTCCTTTAAAGTGATTGCATTAAGCTGCACAGTGACAGCACTTAGGAAGATGTGAAGATGAGAGGGCATGGGGAGCTCAGGGGGTGCAAACCTGTGGGTTTGTGAGCCCCTAGCTCTGCAGCCTCTTCTCTGTGAGGGGTGTCAGGTCGTGCGGACACTGGCATCTGGGCCCAGCCCAGGGCTCTCTGCTAACTCCCTGACCCCCATATGTCCCTGCAGGTATGAGAGGCTCTTCGGGCGCCTGTCCCACTTGAACCTGTGTGTGACCAATGCAATGCGGGAAGACCTGGCTGAGAACTGGCACATCAAGTACGAAGGGCCTGGGACACCTTTCAGCCTGTGGGTGGTGCCGGGTCCCAGGAATGGCCGAGAGCTTCAGTGTCTACCGTGTCATGTTGGAAAGGCATTTTGAAGTACCTGGGCCTTGGAGATAGTTGCTGGTTTGGGGAGCTAAGTGGGGTGAGGTGACTGGAATTCTTCCAGGAAGAATCCCTGGAAGTTCTGGTGTTAGAACGTCTGTTTCCCAAGGAATTCTAAAGCTTTTGTCGTGGAGACCTGGATTCCCCAAGTGCCCTTGTTTTTCTGGATCCTTTTGGGTTCTCTGTTCCTTAGCCTCTCGCTACCCTGCCCCTTCCTCTCCTTGCAGGGCTGTGACTGTCTACGACAAGCCGGCATCGTTCTTTAAGGAGACACCGCTGGACCTGCAGCACGAGCTCTTCATGAAGCTGGGCTGCACCTACTCTCCGTTCAGGGCCTGGTGTGTCTGTCCTGCTGCCTTCTCCGATGCTTTCTGCTGCCCTGGCTCTTCCATCCGCTCCTGCAGACCTGATCCAGGGGTGGGATGGAGGCAGAGACCTGCTGCCTGTTTCTGTGAACTGAGTCTGACTGGCATTGTCTGTGGCTGTGGTGAGCCACACAGCAGAATGGGTTTCGCAACCAGGAGTCTAGGGCCCACAAAGCCTAAAGAATCCAACCTCTGGCTCCTTAGGAGATATCTACTACCTTCCCCTCCTGCCAGTGGGTTCCTGGGCCTGTGAGGGGTCTGTGGACCTCTGTGTCTTCTGGGTGTCCCTCAGGGCTAAGGAGGGGACCCGTGTAGTTCTCAACATGTCCTGTCTGTGCTCCTCAGTAACTGATGTGCTATCTGGGGGTGGCATAGTGTCCTTGTAATGATGAGGAAGGGTGGGGCAGTGAGCCCAGGGGCAAGCACTGGTGGCTTGTTTTGTGGCACCTAGCTGCCAGCAGTGGTTCTGTAGGGTCACCTGGGTGACAGCCTTTGGGGGCCTGTGGTCCTTGCTGTTCGGGGAGTGGCTGTCCTGACCCCTGGCCTTTCCTGCAGCGACTCACTGTCTTTTCTCTGCTCCTGCAGGTCAGAACCCTCGGGCCCTGCCATAGAGAGGTCGGCCTTCACGGAGAAGGATGCTCGCACTGGGGTGGTGACACGTCTTTGTGGGCGGCCAGCACTGCTGGTCAGCAGCACCAGCTGGACAGGTCTGTCTGACCTGGCCTGTGTTCTGGCCCACCACGGGAGGGAGTGTATGAGTTGGGAGAGGGGTGTCTGGAGACAGGCCTGACACCTGGTCTGTTGTCCTTGCAGAGGACGAGGACTTCTCCATCCTGCTGGCAGCGTTGGAAGGTAGGTGCCGCTGCATCAGCAGCTCTGGGCTTGTTGGGGCAGGGGCCGCGCAGCTGGCCGCGCATGGCAGGTCTGCAGCCTGCTTCTGCCCCAAGGACCACAGGGTGGACCTGCCCGCGGACAGTAGGGAGGGGGATGTGGGCAGCTCTGTGGCCTCCCTGAGGGAGCAGCCCCTCCTCCCCCCTCCCCCTGACTCATGTGAAAGGACACCAGTTCATGTTTCTTTTATTTTTTAAATAGAGTTTGAACAGCGGGCATCTGACGGAGACAGCCTTCCTTCTGTAGTCTGTGTGATAACAGGTACCACCTGGGACCCTTGTCACAACTGCGCCTCCCGTGGTCAGCATTCCAGTGTTCATTGTGACTCCACTTGCAGCCCGAGACCAGCTGGCCCCAAGCCAGGGCTGGGTCTTGGTGATGAGGGCACATGCCCCGTGGGGACTCAGGTGCTGAGGTCAGCTCTGGAAGAGGTCCAGGGGCCCTGACTGGGGCTGTTGAGGGGTGAGCTTCCTGGAAGTGGCTGCCGAGTCCCAGTGGGAACCTCTGGGGCTAATGGTGTGGCAGGGACCAAAATGGGTCCAGTGCAATGGGTGTCCTCTGCAGGCAAAGGGCCGCTGAAGGAGCACTACAGCCGCCTCATTGGCCAGAAGCAGTTCCAGCACATCAAGGTGTGCACGCCGTGGCTGGAGGCCGAGGACTACCCGTTGCTTCTAGGTGAGAGCTGAGGGCAACAGAGGGGCTCCAGAAGATGACCAGGCTTCTTCTAAAAAAGGGACAGTGAAGATTTTAGTTGCTTCTGTGGCATAGTCTTTTTTTTTTTCTTTGAAACAACCTAATGTAAAATGTAAAAGCCATCCCCAGCTCAGACGCTCTAATGTTGACAGGCCTCAGGCTGGACTGGGTGGCCACCAGGGACTCCAGCCGAGCTCCTGAGTTTCCTGTTGTGCCGGCTCCTCCTGCCTGACCAGGCTCAAGGGTCATGTGTGCTCAGTCCCCAGCCCTGGCTGTTGTGGGGCCCGCCTTCCCTACATGTTGGGTCTCAGAACAGGCTTCTGTCTCTGCTCTAGGAGGGGGCGGGGCCTGGTGCTGGAAAGTCCCTCCTGCCTTCTTTTACCATGGCAAGTGGGTGGTCTTGCTGAGGTCAGTTGTTTATTTGGCTTTATTTTTACAGTGTTTCTTGTTGGATCTGCTATGGGTTCCTTTAAACAATTTATTTTTTTATATAAAAAAATTTATCATGGGTTTAAAAAACTGAGGTCGAATACATATAACTAGGCTTGCCATTTTAACCATCCCAGTGTCTGTCAGTGGCATTCACTATATTTACCCTGTTGGACAACCTTCACCCCATGTCCAGAGCAGAAGCTCTACCCACTGCATAATAACTACTCTCAATAACTACTTCTTTTCTTTTTAAAATAAATGGTGGTTAAATAGAAAAAGCAAGTCAAGGAATAAATAAGAACACTAGGACCGTGGCAGTTTTGGACAGGGTGATGGCTGCTGGCAATTGGGCAGCCCTGCTGTTGTCTCTGCCCTTCGCCCTGGCACTTGGCCAGAGTAAGCCACTTGTTTGGGGACATTTTTGATTTCCACTCTGGGAGGATGTGTTCCCTGAACTCTTGACTGCCCCCCCTTCTTCCACGCAGGGTCGGCGGACCTGGGTGTCTGTCTGCACAAGTCCTCCAGTGGCCTGGACCTGCCCATGAAGGTGGTGGACATGTTTGGGTGCTGCCTGCCTGTGTGTGCTGTGAACTTTAAGTGGTAGGGGCAGAAACCCAATCCCCTGGGGTCGGGTTCTCAGGTCAGCTGCACAGTTGAGGGGTGGGCAGCGTGGCCAGAACTGCTGTGAAGTGCCCCGTCAGGGCCAGCTCCTGTGCAATCCAGGGAGGCTGAGGGGGCTGTGGCTGCTAGGGTCAGGCTGAGCCCCACTCAGTATAGTTGGCTCTCTGTACTACGGATGCAACCAAGCGTGGGTCACTGTAGCTAGGTCGGCAGTGGTGAGGCCTGTACAGAGCACACAGGTTTTTCTTGACCTTATTTCCTGCACAGTACAGTGTAATGACTGTTCACATCGCTAGGATTGCTTTAGGTGTCCAAGCAACCTGAAGGGGAGTATGAGATCTGTGCAGGATACCACACCATTTCACAGGAGGAGCTGGGGCACCTGGGGGAGGGGCTCTGGGAATGAATCCCCTGCAGATGCTGAGGCATGACAAGTTGGTTTTGGTTTGGGCTCATGCTGAATAAAGCACCGAATCTTGAGCATTCGCCCCCCTCCCCCTGTTTCAGAACAGGCTGGGCCAAACCCCGCCCCTGCCCCCAGCCTCGCCCGAGTGGGGTGGGCCAGCTGGGCACCGCTGCTGGGTCTCAGGCCTCCCCTGGTTCTCTCTGCAGCCTGCATGAGCTTGTGAAGCACGGGGAGAACGGCCTGGTCTTTGAGGATGCGGAGGCGCTGGCAGCTCAACTGCAGGTAGGTGTCCCCTGAGCAGGCCGGGGGCACAAAACACTGAGCTAGCTCTGTTCCCTGCCCGCCCACAGGACCTGGCGGGTGCTGGGCTCTGGAGGGAAGGCTGAGGGAGGCAGTGGGTGGTGGGAGTCAGGGCCTGCTTGCCTGTCTTTGGGGATATGGAGGCTGCACCTTAGAAGGTGGGAACCGTGCTGCCACATGGGGAGGAGCGGGGTTTGTGTGCCGCCTGGGACGTGGTAGTTCTGCAGGGGACACTGTACAGGTCTAGGTAGGAAACGCTTCAGACCTTGTCATGTTCAGGGGAACTGCTTTGTGAACAGCTGCAGACCATCTGTACACAGAGGGCCGAGTTCCAGTGCAGCTGTTTACAAAGTCAGGTGGGCTGGATCGGGTCTGCAGCTGTAGGGTGCCAGTCCCCCCGGGAACATTTGGGTAAAGCCAGAACCTGGGATCACCTGCCTTCTTCCTAGCAGTCAGGCGGGACTATGCCCTGTGCAGGACACCAGGCCACATGTGCTCCAGGGTCCAGGTGTGGGAAAGTGGGGGATGGGTGCTGCTGGGTGAGCAGCCTGCAGCTGGCAGGCTCAGGGAGGGCTGGCATGGGTGGGTGCCACCATGGGCTCAGTCCTGGTCTTCACTGTTCTGTAGATGCTTTTCTCAAAGTTTCCTGATCCTGGTGGAAAACTAAACCAGTTTCGGAAGAACCTTCGGGAGTCAGAGCAGCTTCGATGGGACGAGAGCTGGCAGCGGACTGTGCTCCCTTTGGTCATGGACACGTGACCCTGCAGGCCCAAGGCCAACGTCCCTGATCAGTTGAGGGGTGGTGCACCATCCTGGGGACGGACACTGCCTGTTCCTCCCTGTCCCTGCCTGCTGCCCCACAGCCACCCGGGCTTTTATGTAGTGACCCCAGTGGTCAAGCCAGAAGGACGGCTGGGGACTGATGGGAAGCTGGCTCTTCCTGGTTTCTCAGGCGCGTGGAACCTGTCTTGTCTTCTGAGCGAGCTGCTCTCCTGGCACCTCCTGTCCCCTCTTCATCCTCCCAGCATCTGCCCGTCATGCTCCTCACCTGGGTTCCTGCGGCCTCTGGAGTGAGCGCCCAGCTGTGGAGCCCTATTTGTTAAAGATGTTTTTATTTTTTATGAAGGTAGTTCTTGCTTTTGAGCCAAAGCCTGGTTTCGGGCAGATGGCGATTCCCTTACAAACCAGAGCTGAGGACGGGAGGTGCGCCACAGCTCAGTCTTACTCCGTCAGGATAGTTTGTTTCCTGACTTGGCATGTGGCATTCTTCCCTCAAGTCCAAAGGAAGCTTGGTCAGCTTTCCCCGTGAAAGCTCTTCCCACTGCAGTGACTTCATCTTCACATATTCAAATGGCGAAGCTACAGCATGAGTCTCAGGACTGCCATCTCCGAGTGCTCTTCATAGGGAAACAGTTTCTGGCTGTGAGGAGGCACTGCCTCCCAGCGGATCGCGGCCCGGCCTGCAACAGAGCGCACACGTCAGGACAGCAGCGCTGGGCCTGGGGCTGTGTCTGTTTTCCTTGGCTCATGGACCCCGGGCTCACCCAGGTGCCCAGGCTGCCTCCAGGCACTCTGGGTTCCCTGTCACTGCACATGTGCACATCAGTCTGCGAGGGTGGGGGGAGCTGACTGACCCCACGTCTGCCTGGCTGCTCTGCCAGCACCACTCCTCACACGGGCCAGAAGAGGTGCGCTGTCTTTGTGAGCAGGGTGGCTGGCGCTGCGAGCCAGGTGGCTTCTTAGTCATAGTTATAAGTGAAAAGTCACTATTTATAAAGTGAAATAAGGAAATCTGTAATTCTATCATCTAAGTATAATAATTTTTGGTGTATATTCTAGAAATTCCCTAGGCAATAGGGTATATAAAATAACAAGCCCAGGTGTGGCGGTGCACACCTGTAATCCCAGGTATTCAGGAGGCTAAGGCAGGAGGATCGCAAGTTTGAGGCTGGCCTGGGCAACTTAGTGAGACCCTGTCTTAAAACACAGCTGGGATGTAGCTTGGTGGTACAGCATCTCTGGGTTCAATCTGCAATTCCCAAAAACCAAATGACAAACTTCCACAGTGGGGCTTGTGCTCTGTGTGCCGATTGGCACTTTGCTGCTTTCACTTGAAACACGTTAGAGATGTTTTTCTTGCTCTCTCTTGGGGCTGCACAGCCTCCCTCAGTACTGAGTGCTCATATCTGCCTGCTCGTGGAGGGACATCTGCGTGTCTTTCTGCACGGAGGCTGGGCAGCAGAGTCTGGACAGCTCCTAGGAGGGGCCTTGCTGGGGGGGGGGGGCAGTTGGTAGATGGTCCCTCCTGCACCAGCTTTTGTGTGGAATGCTCTGGCTGGGCCTGGCATTCTGGGGCTGTAGGGAGGTGGCAGGGGGACACAGGCTGGGTGATCTGGCTGAGTCCATGGAAACTGGAGTCTGCCCAGTGTCTTAACAGCTGAGACAAGGTCTAGGCTGACACATGCTGGCCCACAGGGCATTACCCGAGGCTTGGAAACAGCAGTCGCTAGGCCACCTCTGCAGCCAGGTCTTTCTCTTACTTGCACTGGGTGCCCATGACCATGGCTGCCACACTGCTGAGGGCTCTGTGTGCCAGGTACTGCCTCAGTGTGTTCAGGCTGCATCTCCATGGTGCAGATGGGGGGACAAGTGACAGTCCTGCTCCACGAGGGTGGAAGTGGGACTACCTTGAGCTGACAGTTGTCATGTGGTTCAGAACCCAGCTGGCATCTCTCTGCCTGCATTTTACAGGGAATGAGGCCCTAAGCCGGATGGAACCTGCCTGAAGCACACAGTAGAGCTGTGGTCTCCGACCTCTGGGGTCACTGTGTTGGACTGCCTTGGCTGAGTGCCCAGGCCTGGTGTGTGAGACAGGGCTTCCTGGCTTTTCCCAGGGCTCCATTCTCTTACTTTCCTGGTTTCTGCCTCCCTTGATCCCTCACGGGAATAGCTTGGTAGCCGGTGGCCTGTGGCCTGGGGGACTCACCTAGCTCGGTGGTGAACAGCTGGCAGGTCTCTGGGTTGCGCATGGTGCAGGCCACATAGACGTCAGGAACCCGGTCCCTCTGGCAGGCAGAGAGCCTCTGCAGGACCCCGACCAGTGCGAGGGTCACTTCTGGGCAGTATAGCACATCTGTGATGCAGAGCTCCGGTTACTCAGGGGCCTCAGGACTCAGAACCAAGTGGCAAGGCCAGGCTGCTCTGACCCTGGGGAAGGGTGAGGGCCTGCAGTGGCTGTTAGATTAGATCTATGCTGTTCTTCAGAAAGATTGCTCAGGTGACAGGAATCCTAAGGACACGAGCCAGCGGAGACTCCCTGGCCTCGTGGGAGTACTGCTGGGAACGCCGGCCGCGCCTGTTCAGAAGCTGCTTGCTTAGTGACGCTGTCTGAGCTCTGCTTTGGGCTTCTGTGTCCTGAGCTCTAACCTGTCAGCTGTAGTGGGCATGATGTCAAGTGGAAAGGGGACGTAGGGCCTTTGGTGGCCTAACCGCTCTGCCTTCTCTTAAGGACACTGTCCTTGTACCAGAAGTGGTTAGCCTCTTCCTGTGGCCTCGGAAGGCCTGGGGCCTAGACCCAGGCAGAGAGGTGCAGACAGAGACAGGCAGGTCGCCCAGCATGGTGGTGGCAGTGAATCCCAGGACAACCCTGCTCAGAGAAGATAGCTGGCACTGACAGGTGGGGCTGCTCAGCTCTTGTTCCCTGACTGCCCCTGGGATCCCCGTCAAGGCCTGGTGTGGGACTGGGTGCTGGTGACAGGCGGGAGACTGCTGTGGCCCTGGAATGACCAAGGGCTGCCATGGCTGGCTCTCGCGTCTGAAGACCTGGGGCATGGTGCTCAGAGCACTGGATGCCTGGCAGTGAAGTGGCAGCATCTCTGAGGGGCAGAGCACGTGGGCTCGTGTGCAGCCCCCCTGAATGGAGGACCTGCATGGCAACTGAGAGGCCTCCTGGGTGTCCTCTGCAGGGCGAGCCTGGCAGAGGGCTGTTCTGCTCAGCTCAAGCCCTGGTGGACAGCCAGGGCACTCCTGATGGAGCCACCCAGCGGCAGCACCTGGGAGGGGCTCCGGGTGCTCTGATGCCTCCCAGAGGCCCGGGCGCCCCTGCTCCCCACCTGTCTGCAGCACCCTGCTCCCTAGCCCTCAGCAGAGCGCTGGCGGGGCTGGCCCAGGCTTACCTGCTGCGATGACAATGTCTGGCTGGAAGGCGGAGAGCTGAGGGACGGTTGCCTCATCCCAGTCCAGCGGGGCCACCGTCACCAGGGGGCTCTCTGAGTCAGCAGTGGCCTCCGGCTCCAGTGGGAGGCCGTTGAGAAGCACGTTTCCTCGGAGCTGCTTGAGGACACGGCTGTGACAGTCACTGAAGGTGTATGCTCGGGGGTGGCATGTCTTGCAGATGACCACACCTGTGAGGCCAGCGCCACTGCCCAGCTCTAGCACAGTCCTGGGTGGGCGAAAGGGGGCCTGTCAATCTGTGCCAGGGCCAACCCGCCTGGTGCCTGCCCTGTGCCTGAGGTCACCTGTGCCTGAAGGCTGCTGGGTTCTCTATGGCCCACTCTGCGAGGTAGAGGGCTGCATCCCACGTGACCAGGCCCGTGGTGCCGTGGGAAACGATGGCGGTGCTCTCCGAGAGGGTGACTGAGTCTCCTGAAGGCTGCACGGAGAGACGGGGGGATGAAGCCAGCCATCTGGACACGGGCTAGTGTTAAGTCACAGTGGCGGCTGCACCACAGCCACCACCCGGCAAGGGAAAAGAAACTTCCCATGCAGCAACCGTGGTGCAGCTCGGGGCCAGTCAGCATGCGGGAAGTAGAAGGGCAGACTGGACACCCCCACAGGTGCCCCCAGGCCCAGCTCTGGTGGTGCAGCTCGGGGCCAGTCAGCATGCGGGAAGTAGAGGGGCAGACTGGACACCCCCACAGGTGCCCCCAGGCCCAGCTGACGGCCAGGGCCATTCAGCAGAGGGGTGGCAAGGATAGAATGTGGGAAGGAGACCTTGGGTTGTGCCCATTTAGTGGACAGGACTAATGCTGGTGTGTGTGGCCCACAGCAGAGTGAGGTACACAAACTCAGGGACGTGACTAACAGGCAGGATGGCGATCACTGTGGCTGCTGCCGTGCAGTGACTCTATAAGCTCTGTATTTCTTGCGTGTGGTTTTCTGTAGCTGTTTTATAATAGCAGCTTAAAGCAAACCAGTGAAGCAACCCCAACCTCCTTCTGGCTATTGTGTGCAGAAGGGGTTTCCATGTGACCAGAATAGGAGGGGCAGTCGGGCCAGTGATGGTGGTGGCAGTAGAGTAAGAAGAGACTGCTGCAGAGACTGCTGTCCTGGGAGGTCCACACAGTCAGGTGTGAACTGAAGGCTGGACACCAGGTCCTTGCTAATGAGTAACTGAGTGGCTGCCTGAGCCAGGTCCTGTTGTTTGTTGGAGTGCTTAGTTTTAGGCGAGGCAAAGGAGGGGTCAGGGTCAACCCTGTGCCGAGCCCTGCTGTCACCCCCTGGAGAATGGCTGTTTGGCCTGAGTACATCTCCTACCAGCACATAGCTTCGGTGGCACTGGGTGGGCTCCTCTGTGGTCAGGACCTCTGCCAGCGCCTCGTACAGCTCGTCCAAAGGCTCTGCGTGGACAACCTCGTGCTGTGGGGGAAAGAGTGACAGCTTCGGTGGAGAGGATCAGTGTGACCCTCAGAAATAATACCAGATTCTGTCTGTTTGCCTCTGCGCCAACCTGCGCTGTGTTAGAGGGGACCTGCACCAAAGTTAGGAGATTTGGTGAAATGACTTAACAGAGAACAGCTAGTATGTAAATTCTCAGTTGTGGGTAGCAGGGTGCAGAGTGAGGGTGGCACAGTCTAGGAGAGCAGATTCCACTGAGAGGAAGCTCTGCCATTTTCACATGGAGGCGATCTGAAGGGAGTCCAGCAGAAGCCACAGTAAGGTGCCCACAGGGCAGCGTGCCTTCCAAGCTGCTTCCCAGTGGCAACCAACCCTGGCAACCCGGGCTTCCCAGGTTAGCGCAGGGTCCGCTGGAGGGCAGACACACTTCAGGTGGTGCTGAGACCACCACAGAAGCACCATGTGATGAGACCCTGGGGACAGGGGTGATGAGAAGCAAGGGTTATTTGTGTGCTAAGCTCAGTGAGGTGTGGCCCTGTCAGTTGGTGGCAGCTGAGGCGTGTACTACTGCCATGGAGGAACCGCCTCTAATGCCGTCTAGCACTGAGCCCGACGGGCACACGTCCTGTGCCAGTCAGGAAACCTGCTCAGCTCAATGGGGAGAATTCAGTGAGGAACCAGCTCTGAAGGCACTTCCAATAGAGGCTGGTGGGCCACCCAGGGCTGGCAAGGGCAGGACGCTGTCAGAGCCTGCCACACGGGCAAGATGGAGGGAGGAGGGGCTTCCAGCACTTAGGGCCAGGGCTGCCTGGCAGGATGAGGACCTGCCTGGTGGGAGGGGCCCAGAGGAGACGCAGCTGCTGCCAAGACCCTGCAAGCAGGTGAGGGAGAAATGCCCAGCCTTGCCTATTGCACAAATCCTGCTGGCAGCCCACTGTCCAGAAGGCCCCTGCCCAGCAGGTATGAAGAGCAGGGAGGGACATGAGCTCCAAGAGGCAAAACGCTGGCGGGGACCCCCCTCTACAGAACCAGCCTAGTTCCACTTGTGGTCTGGTTACAGGAGACACTGCCCACCACTGACCTTTTTGATGAGCTCCAAGAGAAAGCTCTGGGTGTACTTCACCGATGGTGGGTGCCTTATACACACAGGATGTTTCACTGTCTATGAAAAAGGAAAAAAAAAAAGTTGGTTGCTGGAGACACCCTGTATCAAGTGTCCTGTGAGCTTCAGGCAATTAGAGGGTGAGCCCAGTTATCCACTGCCTTGACAAGGGTGTGCAGGGACACAGGGCTATGGCAAGATGTACCCCAGGCACCTGCAAGACTGAGCCTGAAGACTTAAGCTCTCTCCTAAAAATGCTCCTACCCTAGTCACACAACTGCGGTTTCTAACACCCACTCTGGGCAGGGACACAGGCACAGTGACTGGCTCCCTTCCTTCCAGGGCAGCCAGTAAGAACTGGAGTCTGAAGGGAGGACAGTGGTCAGATTTTCTGGCTTCACAGAAGAGGCGAGAATACAGCAGTATGAACCAGACCCAGGCACCTGTGCTCCTGGAGGGAGAGTCCTAGCCATGAAGCAGACCTGGAGACCAAAGAGGGAAGAGGCCAGGGCGGAGCCTGGACCAGGGTAGGCGGAGGAAGGTTCTCTGGGCTGATGCCTCAGAGGCGGCCTCAGAAGGCAGGAGCAGGAGGAGCAGCAGCAGCCTGTACAATTCCAGGCAGCACAGCTGGCACTGTGGGAAGGAGCAGGAAGAGACTGGTGCTTGGGGAAAGGCAGGTGGGGAAGTGGGCCTGGGGGAGAGGCAGGGCTGCTGCCAGGAGGGACCCAGAGCTTCACAAGGGCCACAGGATACTCACACAAGCCCTAGGGGCTTTCTAGGAGGTCCATGTTAAGATTGATTCATTAGATTTAATGGACAACCACAGTAGGTTTTTTTCCTTTGCTTTGCTAGGAACTGAACCCAGGGCTCCCAAATGCTGGGCAAGTGCTCTAGCACTGAGCTGCCCTTGGCCCCATAGTAGGCTTTTAAAGCAGCTGTTTGTTTATCCTCTACTGCCTGTAGGTGTGACACTGGGTGGAAGTGAACAAAGCCCCAACCACTGCACCACCCTCAAGGTCTTCCCCTGCTCTGGCTGCGTCTTTCCCACACTCACCCCCAGCACAGGAATTTCTCACCTGGGCTCCTTGGATGGGTTTTGTTGTTGGGGGTGAATGTCTGTGTCACCCCTGAATTTGTATGCAGAACATATGTTTCAGATGTGTCTTTCCAGAAAGGGAGACTCTAACTTTGGGCTGTGAGAAGCCTCATGACCCTGAGAAGTTTGTGAAGTGCCCTTGACCCACATGGCCAGGGTCAGGGTGGGCCACACTTCTACCCTGTGTGGAGATGCACTTCAGAGTCCAAACACCACTTCAGCAGAGCAAGGGTCCCTGCGTGTGTGTGAGAGACAGGAGTTGGTAAGACGGGGTCTTTACTTTGCTTTAAATGCAAAGAAGAAATTCTCTGAGCAGCTACCACTTGCTGGAGGCTGTCCCTGCACCTGTCAGGTCTGTTTTCACTGCGGATGGTTTAAAAACATCCCCCAGCTTCCCTCCTCTCATGCAGAGTTTTGTATATTCTGATGTCTTCATCCAAGAAAACAAAGGAGCCAGAGCTGTCGGAGGCTCTGACATTATGCACAGTGCTGGATGGTTTTGTTCTTTGAACATGGTGTTTTCTAAGGGTACGTGTGCACTTGTGGCTCTTCTGTCCCGATATGTGCCCAGTGATCCTGGGGTTCTTACCTTCTGCAGAATATCCAGCAGCAGCTCAGAATCTGATGACGTCCTTAGTTTCTCTTCTAGGCTCTATTTGGAGGAGAAAAAGAAATCTCAAGGGCATTTTCGTAGGAACATTAAACACGCAGTAGAACATGCTGGCAAAGCACTAAGTGATCTCTCCCCTGGGACCTGGAGTCACTTGGAAATGGAAGCCATGAGGCTAAGGCCTGACCTTCAGATGTCAGAGGTCACACCGGGATGAGTCACGGGAAATGTCAGGGGCTGACTCTTGGTTCCCGTTAGCCCCGGCTGTTCAGTGGTCACCTGGGTCACAGAGCAGCTCCACAGCTGAATTGGAAAGCCATGGCATGAGGTCGGATAGGCTTGTCTGGGACCTGACATCTGAGTTAAAATGAGGTTCAGAATGTGCAGATGCCAGGTCCAGTCATGCTGTCCTCTTTCTCCGGGGACTCAAGCCCACCAGTGAGCTCAAGCTGCAGTCAGGCAGATGGCCTCCGCCAGCCTTCGCTTGTATGTAACCCCAGGGCCCCTTGCCATGCCCTAAAAGGCCCACCCGGCCTGGCTGCTCTGACTCCATCTCCCACCACCCTGCCCCATCTGTGCCCAGGTGGTCCCAACACAGGACATTCCTTGAGGCTTCTTACTGTCCACTGTGTCACCGTTCAGGGCCCAGGTCAAATGATGATTTTTGGGGAGGCCTTCCCTGAGTCCCCTACTTTGATGAATCTTCCTCCCAGTTCTCTATTTTCCTGTTCTATTGGTTTTCTGGCCACGCTCATCTCCTGGCTGCTTCTTACTAGTTGTCTATTTATCTTCTCTCATCTGAGCAGGTCCTCATGTCTAATGTGTACTGCTGACCCCTGGCTCATAGAAAGCATTCAAAAAACATTTGGATGCTGAATAAAAACACCAGGTAACACTTGTATGCATTTAGCACAAGCTAAGCACTGCTTCAAGGGGTTTTGTACTCAAGTGATTCTGAGTACAAAATAATATGAGGTTGGTGTCATTATATCCCCCATTTTACTAACTAAAACTATGGCACTGAGAGATGTAGTCACTTTTCCATGGTCACACAGTGCACTGGGGGTTAGGTCAGGATTCAGGTGTCTCTCTGGCCTGCCTCTCATCTACCGCATTCTTTTCCTTTCTTCATGAAGCCTTTGCTCAAACTGAGCGACAATAAGAGGCCCCACTGCATGGGTGTTGTGGGTGAGCCCAAGTAAGTATCTAACACGGTTTGCGAACAATTACTCTCCATGTGAATGGGGACCTAAAGATGCTGTTAGGCTTTCAATTTTGGTTTAAAAAATGTACACTTCCCTCCTCACCGGAAATGATCTGATCTGTTATTTTATGTTGATGAAATAACACAGGAGACTGACCACCACTCCATCTGACGGCAGGCCCGGAGGAATGGGTATCCAAACAAGCTCACTCCAGTGAGCTCAGTGCACATGATTATCTACGAGGCGGGTCCACTAAGCCCCTCTGTGGGCAGCCGGACCGCTCGCTGACCCAGGACACGGGAGGCCGCCCCTTGGTCTCTTGGCCTAAGCTGCGGGAGTTGTCCCTTGCTCGACACCGCGGAGGCCACCGCTGGTGGGGTCCTGCGACCAGGCCCGCGCGCCGGAGAGCGCGGCTCCTGCTGAGGACGCCCACCTTCCCGGAGGCTCGAGGGCAGCACTCCCAGGTGGCCGACGGCATGAGACAGCAGGAAACCGGTCGGGCAGCGCCCGCGACCCTGGAGGCCACTCATCAGCGAGCCGGGAGGAGCCCGCAGGCTGGGGACAGAGGCCCGGGCTGGCTCCACCCCGCTGGGGCCGAGTCGCGCCCCCTGTCTCCCCGCGCCCCGAGCCCACCTGCCAGGGGAAGGAGCGCAGCGTGCGCGCCGCCAGGAAGCGGCGCTCGAAACTCTGCAGCAAGCGCGCGGTCTCGGCGCACTCCTCTGGCGCCATGGCGGGGCGGGGCCGGCGTTGCCGGGAGACCGGGCGGAAGCGGGGCCCACTCGGCCGGAGGCGGGGCTAGGGGCGTGGCCAGGTGCGGCTCCGGGGCGGGGCTAGGCGAGGCTCGGGTCCGAGAGACGGCGCTAGGGGCGTGGCCAGGGGCACCCAGGGCGGGGCTTGGAGTGCGTGAGGCGGGACGCCCCGCCCACATGGTGGGCTTAGGGCGAGGCCGAGGCCAGCCGAGGGGCAGGGCCAGGAGGCGAGGCTTGGGGCGGAGCTAAGCGTTGAGGGTCTTGGGGACGCTTGGAGTGGGGCAGAGGCGGGGCTTGGCGAGGGGACTTGGGAGGTGTCCCCGTGCGGCTGGGGTTCTGGAGGACTCGAGGGGGGCCCGGGAGTCCAGCAAGCGGCCTGTGGGCGGTGCTGTCGGGCCTGGGCCTGCAGAAGGCGGGGTCAGGGTTTGGGCCCTGGGTGCGGATCTTCACGCACTCCCGAGACCGGGTCTGGGAGCCGGGAGGGTCCAGTCAGCCCTTCGGTGCCTCCAGGTGGGTCTCGGTGGGGGACAGAGGAGCGGGCGCTTGCGGGGCGCCGGGCCGCCCTCTCCTTGACAGCACCCTGCCCATCAGGCCGCCTCTCCCGGCCCGGCAGAAGCACCCCGCACTCCTGTCCTAGCCTTTGGATCTGTCACCCAACAAGTTTTTTGTGCACCAAACGCTGCTAAGCGCCCACTGCATGCGTGGCTCTGTCAGGCACTGGGGCTGTAGCTGGGAAAATCCAGGTGTGGGTCGTGCCCTCCCGGGGCGGGGGCTCAGGGCCTCGGGCGGGCCGGGAGGTGGCCTCCGAATCAGTTCTCTCGCCATGGAAGGGGGTCTGAAGGAAGAGTGGGAGCTGGCTTCTGGGAGTGGTTTGCAGAGGAATAATGATTTCCCTTCAAGGCGGGACAGCTAGCAGCTCATGGCACAGCCCCTGCAGTTTGCTCCGTGTTCAAGGTCTAACATGTTTACCTTAGCAGAATCTCTCATAAAACTCCATTTGGAAGAGTTCCGAGCTTTAATTTGTTGAATATACTTGCAGAAGGTAGATGAGGGGACAGATTAAGCCTTATTATCTCCTTTGGATGAGAAATACTTGAGCTCTGATCAGCTTTTCGAACTAGAGAGGGGAATTAATTTTAATTGAATGCAAGTATTAGCTCTGTCTGTTGTTCCTCTCTGGACCAACAACAACAAAAACCAAAACCAAAAGTTCATCTTTTATTTCCTGAACACTGCTGATTTGAATAAAGACAGTGGACCATGGTTATTGCTGTGTTTTTACCCAGAATGAAGAGTTTGTGAGTCCGAGATGTTGCACAGATCCTCAGTTGCAGCTCTATGAGGCTGTGGTCTGAGACACTGATGTGCTGGAAGTGGGCTGGGTCTTGGTGGTTAAGGAAGGCTGGCTTGAGAGCTGGGGCAAGGACCCTGGCTGGCTCTTGCTGTCTTGCCTTAGTAGACAGTGCACACCAACGGGAATGGTTAGGTGCACTCATAAACCTGGGCTCATTCTCTGAACATGCATATTAGTTATTAATCACCATTTCTCTGTGGAACCAAATGCCACGATAGTGCTATGGGGTACACTTCTCCAATATGAATATCCAGCCTTTCCTGATGCCAGACAGGAGCAGATTGAGGAAGGACTCTATTTGGTCACAGGTTTGACCTGCGCATGGAGAAGACGTCTTGGAGTGTAGGCTCTCAGGAGGGACGTGTCTTAGATCTAAATCTGGGGTAAAGGAAATTTACCCCTTAATCTTTTAGGTCTCGCCGTGCAGTGTGGTGTGTTCAGGTGTAAGTGACGTCCAGGTGGTGTTGATCTGGAGAGCAGGATAAGGCCTTATCGATGCGGTCCCGCCCTGATGCAAGGGGGAGCATGTATACAAACCAGATGAAGGATTCAAGTTCCGGATTCGAGGCTTTCTATAATGCAGTAATAATAACCCAATGCATTTTAGCTGTATGGAATGGTGGCCTTTGAGAAATGATGCTGTGGTCATGGTAGTTCAATCAGTACATTGAGGTCTTTCCTTTCTCTCTCCTGTGGCTAATGGGTTCTGTAAAAAAGGGCCAATTGATTTCTTTTTAAAATGTTGCTTCAGGGGGTGCAGACATTTATAGGGCATGTTTCAACTTATAGAAAAATTTTATAGTTCAAATATAAATTACATTAAACGTGGACTCTGTAATGGAATTTAAGGTTAAGTAATGTTTCGACTTTCCTTAGGCTGTTTCTAGCGTCCTGCTGGTTAGGGCGGGGTGTAATAAGGAATACAGTTGGGAGATGGAATCAAGTTCAGATGCAGTCGTAGTAGATTAGAGGAGGCCCTGAATCCATCATCTGGCGTCCTTAGGAGAGAGGAATGTGCCACAGAAAATCAAAGACACAGGGGAAGATGTCCACGTGGCCTTAGAGACAGAATGGAGTGATGCAGCCACAAGCCAAAGAGCACCAAGTACTGCAGGCAAGCACCCGAGGCCCGATGAAGCGGGAAGGACCCGGGGGATCCAGGGAGCATGACCCCACTGACACCTGGCTTTGGACTTTCTGTCTACAGGTCTGTGCAGTGGTGACTCACTCTTGTTTAAGCCACCCGGGTTGTAGTGCTTTGTTACAGGAGCCCTGGAAAGGTAATGCAAGTGGCTACCCGCCTTCTGGGACTCAGTGCAGAGTAAAAGTGCAGGGCCTTTGCTACCCAACGAGGCATTTAAAAATGGTGGCAGCAGATGATGGGCTCTTCTGAGCCCTGGCCCCAGTGGAACTGTGCAGGTTGCAGGTCCAGGAAGCTGCCCTGGTTCTGGGTTCTCAACATGCCCCAGGCTGGTGGCTGCAGGAAGCGGTTGGCCGTGGGATATTGCAAAGCACAAGGATCAACCACAGGAAACCCAAAGACCAGTCACTCCTTCCGGTGAATGACTGTGTATGTCCCACTAGCGATACACAGGACCCCGAGACCCCCCAGGATGACACCGAGTCCAATTGCTGTGTTTTGGAGAGCAGGCGCCCTCAGTCTCTGATCCTGTTAAAAAAATCAGAGGGTTTTAAATCATCTCGTTCTTAAGAGGCTGTTCTGACTGCTCCTAGGTCCCTGGGAAGTCTCCCATGCGAGCGTGAGTGAATTTTTTTCTTTTTTTAAGAGAGAGAGAGAGAGAGAGAGAGAGAGAGAGAAAGAGAGAGAGAGAGAGAGAGAGAGAGAGAGAGAGAGAGAGAGAGAGAATTTTAATATTTATTTTTTAGTTTTCGGCGGACACAACATCTTTGTTTGTGTGTGGTGCTGAGGATCGAACCCGGGCTGCCCGCATGCCAGGCGAGCGCGCTACCGCTTGAGCCACATCCCCAGCCCTGTGAGTGAATATTAAATATGGAAATGAAATGTCCATTTTAGCCCAGAAAGTGCTCACTGTAGAGAATTCTCAGAGGGCAAGTCGTTGAAAGCCGATTTACTAAATGACCTCTTCGCCAAATGACCCATTTGCTTAATGACCACTTTACCAAATGACCCATTTGCTAAAAGCCAATTTGCTGAAAATCAGTTTGTGGGATGTCCAGCTTCTCAGTGACGGACAGTGAAGCACCTGACCTACCCCAGGTTCCTGACAAGTGCTGCAGAATAGTTGGAGCAAAACTCTAAAACTCAAAAGGAGAACACCCTCAAGGATTTGGTGACCTCTTCATTCATTTAGCCACTTCCCTAGAAAACAGGCTGTTTCCCGTAAGGTCCTAAGAGCCAAGCTGTGGGCAGTGCTCAGAGGGGAGAGGCCGTGTACCTTTGTGAGTGTAACTGCTGTGAGCACCCCGTAAGTCACTGGACAGTAGTTAAGTCTTAAGATGGCCAGTGTTTGTAAACAGCCTCCCGAGGAGGGTGGCGCGGAATTCCAGAGAAGACTCCGTTCCCTTGCTACGTGGCCACGGGTGGCGTCTTGACCTCGCGAGGTTGGCCAATCTCATTTCAGGCCCTTCCTCTCTCTTTTCAGCAAGGAGTGGAAGTGTGAGGTTTCCCCCACTCTGGGCGGCCCTCCCTTCCCCTGGAGGAGCCTGTTTTCTGTATTGAGCAGGGACGTCCTGGGGCAGATGGCGTGACTCCGTCGGCACATGGAAATCGCGGAGGATCCCGGCTTCCTCAGGCCCGTGTTTAGAGCTGCTCTCCCCTTGCTCTGAGGGCTCCAAAGCTGCTGGGAAACAGAATGGTTCTGCTTGAATTCTTGCCCCCCTCCCCCTCCCCGCCAGAGAACCCTTTTATATTTTTCATTTTTTGGTACTGGGGACTGAACCCGGGGGAGCTTAACCATGGGGCCACATCCTCAGCCCTTTTAATTTTTACTTAGAGACAGGGCCTTGCTGAGTGGCCTAGGGCCTTGCTGAGTTGCTGAGGCTGACTTTGGACTCTCCGTCCTCCTGCCTCAGCCTCTGGAGCCTCTGGGATTACCGGTGTGTGCCACCGTGCCCTGCTCCCTTTTTGATTCTTTTCTACTCAGGACAGAACAGACTGCAGTCACCCAGGAGCTGCTCCTGGACTCTCGCCACCAGCAGCCAGGTGAGACTCAAAAGCAGGCGCACGGGTACCCCGTCAGGACCCAGTGCCCAGATGATGGCCTCGCATGCTCCAGAGAAGGGACAAACGCCTCGACCGGAGCTTCAGGGCAGGCAGGGGGATGGACTCTGGGGAAGTGTGCCCAGCCAGAGGCAGCCTGTGGTGTGGACAGGAGCCTGCACTGGGAGGTGGGGGCCTTTAAAGCACGCGCCTACCTGGAAGAGGTGAGGTCACTGGGCCGCCAGGAAGTGAGCGGCTGGCTCCACTATGGCTCCCAGACTTGACGACCGCCTGACCACAGGCTTAGAAGCACCAGAGACAACTGACTTGGACCCAAGCCCCCAAACAGAGCCAAAATGAACCTTCCCTCCTGCTGAGTTGCTTGTCTCAGGTATTTTGTCACAGTGCCAGACAGCTGCCTAACAGCCCCTGAGACCAAAGGATTTTCTGCCTGTTGGTCAGTTCAGCCGAGATGGACCCGCAAACAGCTGCCCGCTCCCTCAAACTGTCTGGTCCGTCAGACACTCCTCCTTTAAGTACCCCCAAGTCACTCTGCACCTGTTGGGTCACAAACTTGTGAACCTGGTTTACAGACACTGGGTGTCAGGGGAATGGAGGCCTGGGCGCTGGGCCGCGGTGCTCCGTGGGGTTCTGGGTGCAAGAGGGATCGGGGTGGCTGAGGTGACAGAGAGTTACGTTTTACCTGAACATTGGCACCAACCTGGGTGAGAATCCCCAGGGCTTTCTGACACCTGTTAAGTGACAAAATGAAGATGGTGTCTGGCTCCTGTTCTCACGGGTCCTTTGCACCGTGCCTGGCCAGGGTCTGTCTCCCCTGCTTCCAGCATCAACCAGACCTCGTTGCTGCTGTGACCATCGTTGGAGATAGTGAACCAGACACCTCCCTCGCGCCTCTCATTGAGTGCTGGTTGCACTGTGTTCCTCCGGAGGATGATATAGTGCTTATGTCCGTAACCGTGGGCGGGAGTGTACTTCACATGCCACGCGGTTCACACATTCCAGGGGCTCGGCTCAGTGCATCCCCAGCCTGTGCCTCTGACACCACAGTCGATATTAGAACACTCTCTTCACCCCAAGAAACCCCGTTCCATCAGGGCTCATCCGTCACTCTCCCGACCCCCTCTACCTCCAGCTCTGGCCACCATCACTCTGCTTGCTTTCTCTTAGATTTGCCTCTTCTGGACGTTTATCTAGAGGAGTCATGACATGGCCTTTGTGTCTGGCTCCTTTCTCTTAGCATGCTGTGTGCAGGTTCTATTCACCTCGCAGCCTGCATCAGTGCTTGCTTCCTTTTCTTAGCTGTGTAATATTCTACTGTGTGGACACTTCATATTTTCTTACTCATTCTTCTGTTGGTGCACGTTGGGTCCTTCCTCTGTTGGTGCACGTCCTTCCTTCCTGTTGACAAGTATCAATAATGCTGCTGTGAGCATTTGTTTTTATATGAACAGACTTGCTCATTTTTTGATAGGGGCACATGAGGATCAGTAGAGTGATTTGGGGGGAATCTCGTTGGTGATCTATGCAAAAGGATCCAGCATGAAGTGTTGAGAGCCACAGTCGAAGGGGCCCCAGCAAACTTCCAGCTGCCAGCTGATGATTGGCTCACAGCGGCCCCAGCAAACTTCTAGCTGCCAACTGATTGGCTCCTCTGTGGTGATGCTCATTGGGCTGTTTCCCGGCCTTTCAGACCACAGAGATGCTCATTGGGGAACTTTTTTTGGCTCCGCCCACACGACGCAGTCAATCGGCCTCAAGAGCAGGAGTGGGGGGAGGTGGAGAGGCTTGTGGGAAGCCGGTGGTGGCAGTTGGGCTCTGAGGGTTTTTCCTGAGGAGCTGTGTGGTGTGGTGTGTGTGGTTCTAAAAATAAAGTTCGTTTCCTTTGACAAGTGGCTCCTGAATTGTGCCCAGCCAGACTTCGGCATTTGATGGGCCGCCCGGGGAACGACTGAGGGTAAGTGATAAGGTAAACTGCTCACCCCGAGGGCAGGGCGAGAGGATGGGGAGCCATTTTAAGATTCTTCTTTGGTTTTGCTTCACTTTTGTTTTAAGTTGCCTGTCCCTGGAGATGAGTGAGTCGGAAGAAAAACCGCTCACGTCTGAGGAACAGATAGGGAGAAAGGACGGATGGACATTTCAGGAGGATAGAAAGGCTATAATGATTTTCTGTTGTTCCAATTTTGTTTCACTCTGTTTCAGTTTTGTTTGGCGTTATCTTGTTGGGTTGTATTATAGTTATAGTAGAAATATTCAAGTAAAAGAGAAGGTCTCTCGAGCTAGTCAGTCAGAGAAAAAAATTCAAGTAAAAGAGAAGGTCTCTCGAGCTAGACAGACAGAGAAAGAAAGTTTAGAGCAGAAAAAGCCACCAGGGGGAAAGTTACACCAGGAGACTGCTACTAACACCTTTCTATCACCAGAGGGCGTAAGTGTCCAACCAACAGCGCCACCTCCATATGCTGGGAGGCCCCCAACCCCCGTAGTTGATAGATGGGATCCTGAGACAGGACCTCAAAGATCAGCATGCCCTGTATTTGAACAGTCAGGAGGGCAGCGAATTCACCATGTTTTAGATTTCAAAACAGTGAAGCAGCTAAAAGAGGCTGTAACAACCTATGGTCCTCAAGCACCCTTCACTGTAAGCATGGTCGAATCCATTACCAACTTGAACATGACGCCAGCAGATTGGGCTAATATGTGTAAAGCTGTGCTAAATGGAGGGCAATACCTGTTATGGAAGGTTGCCAATGAGGAATTTTGCACGGAGATGGCTAGGCGAAATGCAGCAGCTGGTTATCCTCAGAGAAATCTAGATATTTTGTTAAGAAAGGGACCTTATGAGGATCAGCAGCAACAAATTGCATATGATCCTGGCGTATATGCACAAATTGCTGCAGATGCGGTTAGGGCATGGAAGACTTTACAAGGACACGGAGGTTTACAAGGTCAGTTATCTAAGGTAATACAAGGAGCTAATGAACCTTACACTGAATTTGTAGATAGGCTTATTTAAACAGCTACCAGAGTTTTTGGGAATACAGAACAAGCAATGCCATTAATAAAACAACTGGCTTATGAGCAAGCGAATCGTTGGTGCAGAGAGGTCATTAGACCGTGGAAACATGAAGATTTAAACACATATATTAAATTATGTAGAGACATTAATGAACAATGGCAAGTCTTGGCAGCTGCAGTACAACAGGTTTTAGATGCCAGGCCAAAAATATGCTACAATTGTGAACAAACAGGACATTTTAAAAGGAATTGCCCCCATAGAAGGAGGGTTTAACAAAACTAGGTATCAAAGGGGTAGAATACCGGGTATTTTTCCATGATGCCGTAGAGGGAGAATAGCAGCTGATTTGGATTCCAGAGAGATTAATTAAGGTCCTGACCCAGTGATTGTCTGGAGTTGGGGGTCTGTTTGTGTGTTTCCACAGGGAGAACAGCAGCCGATTTGGATTCCAGAGAGACTAACTAGAGCGATTTCTACAGACCAAAAAGAAGATGATTTGGCTCAAATCCGTAACAGCTGATATCCAAAACTCCAGTTTGGCTATTCTTACATCTGCGACAGAACCAGGATGCTTTTTTCAATATCTATTTTATTATTACCCTTTCCCACATCATGAAGTTCTATTTTGTTTTTTGAGCTCATACAGACCTAGGTTAATGTTTTGCTGATCAGTTCTATTTTTTGACTATGAAGTTTTTAAACATTGCAGTGGAGATTTCACCTGTAAAAAGTTACAAGGCCTTTACTATTATGTGTTGTATATATTATATTATGTATGCACACTTGTGTTTTGTGTTGTATGTTTGTATGTACGTATGTCCATATGTCATATATGATGAGCGCTCATGAAAAAATGGATCCAAATATTTTTTTTATTCACGTGATTTAAATGGTTTAATTTAAATTGGGTAAACAGCTGTTGAGGATTGTTTTAATATGTGAACAAAAAAGGTTAACAGATCTGTTTGTTTACTTTCACCTTTCCTTTTCATTATATTTAATAATTCTGTTCAAGATAATGTAAATTGTTCAGAAAATTGTTTTCTTTTAGTGCCTTCTGGAATGTTACATAATTTTTTCTTTAGCCATTATTGCCAGAATTCCTATCTTCATCCCAGTGCCGGTGAAGACAAAGATAAAACCAATCTACAGCTTCTGCAATAGCCATCACTGAACTGCTTGCAGAACTTGCCTGGACTATGTATCACTTGTATGCATTGTGAACTCACTTGTATGCATTGTGAACTATCTGTTGGTGCAGCGACTTGTGGTAGTGTTGGGGTATTTTTGCTGATGGTGTCATCGGTGGTACAATTTTTCCAAAAGGAGCCGTCAATTGGCTTGGTGTATCTTCCTCCCTTCTGCTTGTGATGGTTGTTCAGCTAAAATTTGGGGGCCAACAGAGGTGAGGCAAAGAACCTCACCTGCCCCCCCCCCCCCCATGCTGGTACAAAGACCTATCCACAGGTGTAGCTGTATGCTGGACCAGTAGTCAATGACGGGTAAGATCCAATTGCAATGGTACCAACCTAAGACAGGAGGCTGACGCCTTGAGGTCAGCTCATCCGATGACGGGTAAGGACTATATGTAATATTGGACAACCTAAGGCAGGCACGGTCCCTAAGCCACATGCTTGTTGTTTAAACAGAGAGGGGGAGATGTTGAGAGCCACAGCCGAAGGGGCCCCAGCAAACTTCCAACTGCCAGCAAACTTCCAGCTGCCAGCTGATGATTGGCTCACAGCGGCCCCAGCAAACTTCTAGCTGCCAACTGATTGGCTCCTCTGCGGTGATGCTCATTGGGCTGTTTCCCCGCCCTTTCAGACCACAGAGATGCTCACTGGGGGACTTTTTTTGGCTCCGCCCACACGACCCAGCCAATCGGCCTCAAGAGCAGGAGTGGGGGGAGGTGGAGAGGCTTGTGGGAAGCTGGTGGTGGCAGTTGGGCTCTGAAGGTTTTTCCTGAGGAGCTGTGTGGTGTGGTGTGTGTGTTCTAAAAATAAAGTTCGTTTCCTTTGACAAGTGGCTCCCGAATTGTGCCCAGCCAGATTGCGGCAATGAAGGCTTGGGGTTAAAACTTCAACCTTACATTTTACATTTTAAGTCACTTCTCTCTGGGCTCTGCATTTTCTTCATTAAATTGAAGGGCCTGGGAGCACATATTTTATCGGGTTTTTGGGAAGACCAAGATGGAGTAACTCTTGTTAAATGTTTCTTGTGGTGCCAGGCAGGATTTTTTTTTAACAATTTCTTCTTAGTTGCAGATGGAAACAATACCATATGATTATTTTTTTTTTATGTGGTGCTGAAGATTGAACCCTGTGCCTCGTGCATGCCAGGCAAGCGCTCCACCAATGAGCCACTGGTGACCCTAGCATTTTGATGCATAGGGTGTTGGTCATTGCTCTTGAGTGAGGGCAGCCTGGGGCATGTTGCTTGGGCAGATCTAGGGCAGAAGTGGGGTATAGTGTGTGCACTCAAGTTTTAGTATTCTTTTTCTATCAGTTATCTCCCAGATCCAAGATGATCGTATATTAGAATCCACTCACTCCATTAAACGTCCCCAGCATCAGCACACATCACCACTGGTAGAACCTGCTCATCTGTAGCAAAATGAAAGTGATGTGGAAATCCCGCCTTCTCGTAGGAGGTAAGGTGCGGGTGTGCGTCCCCAGCACCTGGCTTCTGGCTCCGGCTGGGGTAGGAGCATCCCTAGTCCACCTCAGTCCACGGTACCACCCTCGACCAGTCCGTGAGCTGGACCTGTTGTGACATTGAGGACGTCGAGGTGCCCTGTGGATGCCTCACAATGGCTCCCAGCAGGTACCTGGTGCTCCTGCCTCTTTGCTGAATCATCACCCTCCTGCTGTCCGACTCGGGCTGGAATCCATGTCCCCTGTTACCTGATTCTCCATAGCATAGAGTCACAAAGTCAAAGTCCTCCTGAGCAAACCTGCTCAGGCCAGTATGAATGATCTCCCTCTGCTCTGGTCGCTGTCTGGGTGAGTGCAGGTCTCCCCCAGGGCCCTGGACGGCCTCCCCCAGGACTGTAGTCCCTCCCCTGGGGTCGTGCAGTGGTGCCCTTCTCCTGCCCTGCAAGTTCAAGGAGAGAGTCCCATCAGGGCCATGTCACCTGTCCTCTCACAGTAAGCAAAGTTCTGTCACCTGATGTCCCTGCCCCGCTCAGAGGCACAGAAAACACAGGGGACTTGGCGTGGGCCGTGGTCGGAACCGATGCTGGGTTTCACCAGGATCTCATCGACTCTAAAGCACTGTTAGTTGCAGGAGGTGCTGCGATCCTATGTGCTGCTCAGAAGAAAAACACCGCCAGAAACCACCTGGCTGTGAGATCCAGGAGGAAAAGGTGGGCTCCGGGCAGGGAGGGAAATGGTTCTTCTTGGTAATGCTGCGTCTTCTGTCTCAGTGACCTAGGCTCCCTGCGAAATGCCCCAGAGTTGAAGGGATCTTTGCGAGGATTGTCCAGCCAGCTTTAAGATAAAGTGTTGGGCACTGAGTTTGGGTGTGTAGCAGACAGACATCAGCGAGCACCCCCCAGAGACGGGGACTGGAGGAGATAATCCTCGCCCTCTTCCCCCGACAAGTCCTCTGACTCGATGCAGGAGACAGGACACTTACCAACGGGCCCACGCGGACGTAGTCTTTGCAGCCACCCCTCGAGGGGGGACCGTCATCCCCATTTCGCAGACGAGGAAGCCGCGGTGGAGAGGGGTCACACCATCTGCATCCACGCGGCGGAGCTGGTCTGACTGGGAGTCTGGCGTCAAGAGCACGCTTTGACCACCACGTAGCTCTGCCTCTGGGTAGGTTCGTGGGGCCAGGAGCTGAGCCTACGTCTACACAGGGAATAAGGGGCCAGTCTCACCCTCTCCCAAACACCCCACATTTTTCTTGGACACCCCAGTATTGGAGATGGGAATGACGGGGTCCGTCTCCTCTTCCCCAGCAGAAGACCCAAGAGCTGATCTCACTGGTTCTGATGGGGACAAGGGTCCGAGGCTGAGTCAGTTGCCCTCGTCGGGGCCACGATGTCCTGAGTGGCCAGGCCGGAGCTGCATCCCACCTTGGATCCTGAGGTGGAATCAGCACGTTCCCAAACATGGACCAAAGGCAGAGACGAGGGCCAGGCTCAGACCAAGGCTCCAGGTGAAGGTCCCACCAACCAACCCAAAACCACTCCCCCACCGCCAACAACAATAACAGAAGCTCATCCTAGTCTCACCGGGATGAACCTGCAAAAATAGTTATACAGATTCCTCTCCACCAGGCATGCTGGCACTGGCCTGTGATCCCAGCAGCTTGGGAGGCTGAGACAGGAGGATCACAAGTTCAAGGCCAGCCTTAGCAACCAAGTGAGGCCCTAGGCATCTTAGCAAGAGCCTGTCTCAAAATAATTGATAAAATAAAATAAAAAGGGCTGGGGATGTGGCTCAGTGGTTAAGCACCCCTGGGTTCAATCCCTGGTACCCAAAACAAGACAAAACCCCAGAAAAATGAAAATCCAAAATTCTTTCTCTCTTGGGTTCCAGCATCTTATTTGTAACCTCTACAGGTCACACATTTTCCCTTTCTGATGATAGAATTGCTACGGTTGCTTTAACTTGCAAATCCTCTAATATTTACTTATTGCATTTCTGATTGGCATTAGACACAATTCTCAGTTTTCAGTGATGGGCCGTTTGTTGAACTTACATATAAATTGTCTTTGCCCCCAAATATAGAGTTGACCGGAAGGATGACACCCCTGAAGTTTTGTAGAACTGGCTATTTTGTTATTTCGAGGAGGCTGACGCTGACATTACCGGGGGTCTGGGCGCTCTGAAATCTAGTTGCTCTCCTGATGTTTGCTCTCTCAGTCACAGATGTTCCCAACTTGAAATCGTCTCCTTGTGCTGTGTCCTCAACACACACCTTCTCCAAAGACGTCCCAAGCTGTCGCCTTAGGAAACTGATTTTTCTCATTTGGTCTCATAGGACTTTTGGGAGCTGTGCTGCTCCGTGAGAGGAGCTCTGGAGAGCGGCTGGTGTGCGCAGGGGGACACGCCGCACGGCACTTGACTCTGTTTATTTGGGAGCCGCGATCATCAAAAGTGCTATTTTCAACAACACTTCTGAGAAATAATCTGAGTCCTTAATTGGATGCAGAAGAGCAGATATTTACTATTCTACCCTTTAATTAGCGGGACCAGGGCCTCCGCAGCAACAGCCATGGTAGAATCGCCTGCTTCACGAGGTTCATTATTGTCCCCAGTGGTGTCTGTGCGGCTGCCACTTTTAAGTCGCCTTTAAGGCCTGGACCTTCCTGCAGGAGAATCCTGGCTCCTGAGTCTTGTGTGGAGTCCACCAAGCTCCTCGAAAGCGGTGACTCAGGGAGGTCCCACTGCGTCTCTGCATTTTCCCTGGTCTCTTCCCGTGGGTGGTGGACCGTGTCCGGGACCAGCCTGTCAGTTGGGTGCGTGGGAAGTAGGAGTGGTTGGGGGTCAGCTGGTGGAGATGTGGCCCAGGTGAGCGCTAGCTGCCCTCCCAGCCCCTCCCTCTGCACCCTGTGGCAGTGTCACACTTGCCCGCATGACAACCTCGCTCAGACCAGCCCTGCCCTTCACTCCTGGGTCCCTCCTCATTCCCTCCTCCGTCCCTCTGTCCCTCCTCATTCCCTCCTCTGTCCCTCCTCCGTCCCTCTGTCCCTCCTCTGTCCCTCCTCCGTCCCTCCTGTGTCCCTCCTCCTTCCGTCCCGTCTACAGCTCAGCCTGCCCTGGGCTGGGCCTGGCCTCCGAGTCTCACGGTCGAGGCTGCCCACCTCTCTCGGAGAAGGAGGACTTCCCAACTTGGTGCACAGTACCTCAGCCATGCGACATGACCGGGGACGCTCATTTAAATCCTGAGTCTGCTCCAAATGGACCCTCCCCTGTTGTGCCCTGACCGTTAGCGCTGTCCTGCTGGAACAGAGAGATGCTCAAGGGCTGTGGGGATCCGGCGCAAAGGCAGCCAGAAATCCCCACCTTTTCTGCATCGCCCGCCAAGGCACGCGGGTTCTGGGGTCTTGAAGGAGCCCGGCAGCATCAGTGCCGTGGAAGGAGAACATTTAGCCGTGTCAAAGGCCAACGTGTCAGTTTCCACCCAGGCTGCCTGGGAGGGACGAGGGAAAGGATGGATCCCCGAGATGGAGGCCCTGCCCCTCGAGGCCCCGGGGCTGGCTGGAGCGCTAGGGCCACAGCTGTGCTCTGTGGCCGTGGTTTTCCCTCCAGCTCCTTGGGGACCTGGCTGGTGGCCCTACCCTACCCCATGGCAGGGGCTGCCAACGGCAGACACAACCATTTGATGGTCACTTGCCAAACGAGTGGCATGTCATCAACTGCTGGCCTTGTACCAGACCCTCTTTCTGCACAGCCACTTGGGGATTCAGCCAGGAGGGAAAAAGCTCTCATTATGCATCGAGCACAAGGAACCAAGTCCTGCAAATGAATGGCAGCCAACAAGAGCCACCAGTGAGGGGGAGGATGGCCGCGGAACGCCACCGGAGCCTCTGCCAGGCCCGGCCTCCGTGGCCAGAGGCTGGAGAGGCCGGGCTCCCAGCAGCGCATCACGAAAGGCTGCCCAGACCTCCTGGCAGCTGGGCCAACACATGACTGGCCCTGAGATCTGGGGATGAGGGACTGACCACAGAAGTTGTGTCCCGTCGTGATTAAGAGTCGCCAGGATCCAGGACGAGTTCATCTGAGCTCTGCCTCTCGGTGGCTGCGTGGCTTTGAGTGGTCACAGCACGCTGTGAATCAGCTTGCTCACTGCGGAATGGGTGCCAGCGGAGCCCTACCTCGGAGTTGTTGCCCACGGATCTATGTAAATAGTGCCTGGCGCGTCCTTGGGGTTACAAACATCGTTTTCTTGGGAGGACAGGATTTGTGTGGTTCAGGCCTGAAAATTTAAAAGTGTAATAAGAGGGAAAAAACCCAGAACCCAATAGTTTCAGGGGAGGGGATGAACCCCAGGTAGGATAGGGTCATGGACAGCCCCCTGTGATTCTTCTAGGGCTACATTGTCAAGTATAGTAGCCACTGACCATTGGTGGTATTTATTTTTAGCTGGAAATCAATTAAAATGAAATTTAATTAATCTTAAATTTTAAAATTCACTTTCTCTGAAGCAGGAGGCAGCACACCACCAGATCTTAAGCTAAACTACAGAGAAATAGTCACAAAACGGCATGACATTGGCACCAAAACAGACTTGCAGACCAAGGGTACAGAACAGAGGACACAGAGGGAAACCCACATGATATGGCTGTCTCATACTAGACAAGGGTGCTGAAAACGTACAGTGGAGAACAGACAGCCTCTTCAGCAGGGGGCGCTGGGAAAAGTGGAAACCCATATGTAGCAGAATGAAATTAAGCCCTGATCTCTCACCCTGCACAAAAATCAACTCAAAGTGGATCAAAGATTTAGACCCTAGAAACAGAGACCCAAATCTTCACCATGTCGGCCTAGGATCTGACCCCCTGAACAGGACTCCCAAAGCGCAAGAAGTAAAATCAAGAATCAATCAATGGGATGGATTTAAACTGAAAAGCTTCTCAGCAAAGGAAACAATCAATTATGTGATGAGAGAGTCTACCGAAGGGGAAAAATTCTTTACCACCTGCACCTCCGACAGACCACTAATCTCCAGGATATATAAGGAACTCAAAAAACTTAACACCAAACAAACGTCAAAACAAAAACCCTAATAACCTAATCAATAAATGGGCTAAGGAACTGAACAGACATTTTACAGAAGACACTTTACAATTGATCAACAAATGTGAAAAAATGGTCAACATCTCTAGCAAATTGGAGAAAATGTAAATCAAAACGAAGATTTCATCTCACTCCAGTCAGAATGGCAATTATCAAGAACACAAGCAATAAGTGTTGATGAGGATGTGGGGGAAAAGGCACACTCATCCATTGCTGGTGGGACTGAGAATTGGTGCAACCACTCTGGGAAGCAGTAGGGAGACACCTCAGAAAACTTGGAGTGGAGCCACCATTTGACCCCGCTATCCCACTCCTCAGTTTACACCCAGAGGACTTAAAATTAGCATACTACAATGACACAGCCACATCAATGTTTATAGCAGCTCAATTCACAATAGCTAAACTATGGAACCAACCTAGATGCCGTTCCACAGAGGAATGGATAAAGAAACTGTGGTACATATATACAGTGGAATATTACTCAGCCTTAAAGAAGAATGAAATTATGGCATTTGCAGGTAAATGGATGGAACTAGAGAACCTCAGGCTAAGTGAAATAAGCCCATCCCCCCAAACCAAAAGCTGAATGTTTTCTCTGATCAGCGGATGCTGATCCATAGTGGGGCCGGGGGAGAGGGAAGAATGAAGGCACTTTGGTTGGTGTAGAGGGGAGTGAGAGGAGGGGTGGGGCTGTGGGGACAGAGGGACAGTAGAAGGAGACAGACATTATCACCCCATGTGCCCGTGTGATCACACTCTGGGGTGACTCTGCACCACGTACAGCCGGAGGAAGGAGAAGCTGTGCTCGTCTCTGTACTGGGTGCCAGATGCCTTCTACTGAAAAGTAAATACATAAGTAAATTAAAAAAATAAAATAAATAATGGTTGGCCTCTGGATCTCAGCAGCCGCACGTCCAGGGCCCAGCAGCTCCATGTGGCTTCCCCAGGGGACCACAGGAAGGAGCTGTCGCTGTGTGGCATCCTGTTGGAGAGCGGCCACCAGCCGAGCCCCTGCTTCAGCTCCATCAGGAGGACGGGCTTTTGGGGAGCGTGTGGTTATGGGTGTCCTCTCAGCGAATCCTCCCATTGGCCCTGTGAAGCAGGGACGGTGACAGTCTTCGTAGTGCACATGGGGCTCCCCGAGGTGGCACAGCTGGGGAAGGATGTGCCTGGGGGACCCGCTCCGGGGACGGGAAGGACAGTGGTTACTGCTTCCCAGAGTGGTTACCTGAGTCCACTCTGCTGTGCGCTGGCACCCTGCAGTCTGGCGTGCCCGGGACGGGCTCGGAGTTGGAGATGAGGTCGGGTGCCAGGGACAGGCTCGGGGTGAATCTGGGGCTTGGGGGGACCCAGAGGCTCTCTTCTGAAACACTGGCTTTGGGGGGTCTTGGAGAAAGTGCAGCTCCAGCAACAGGTGTTGGGGCGGGCAGTGGTGCAGCCTGTGACAGTGGTGGCACTGGCCCTGGACGCTCTGCCGCCGATGCTCTCGGGGCGGCAGTTCCTAGTCCACTGGGCACAGAGAACCGTGGCGCGGGCCGGCTGTTTCCATAGCAGCGCCAGGTGGAAAGACCCCCAGTTAGTCCTCTGATCACCCGGGCACCTTGGCCATCTCCTGTCTCATGTGGAAGGCGAGGTGGACTCATGGTGAGGGCAGGACCCCCTCTTTTTTCAGTGCTGGGTTCCCAATCCAGGGCCTCGTGCGCCAGGCTTGTGCAGTACGGCGGATCCCACCTCAGCCCCCATGTTTTCCTTTAGCGGGCGACTTGGGATAGAATGCATTTTTGCAAGCTGGGCGTGCACCCCGGGCACCACCCCCACGGTGTCCAGGAAGACGCGCCCAGAACCATACAGAACGTGGTCCCCACGGCTGTTAGTGGTCACTTTGTTCTGGAGTTGCTCTAAGGTAGCTCTGGAACCGGGAGAGATCTCCTTTCTGGCCACCAGAGCCCCTAAGCATGACACTGAGTATTCTTCCAGAAGGATGGACTGTTGAGCAGGGGCCCTCACTTCTGTGCTCTTGACCACTGCCTGGTTAGGGAGCACCCACTCCACCCCTGGGCCCCATCCGTTCGACTGGACCTAAACTATGAAACGATGGCGTCACGGCCTGTGTCTGGGTAGCTTTCGTCTCAAGTGCAGCCTGAAGTCGCCTATTTCCAACTGACTCACAGGGAGACAAGAGGGCAGCTGCCCTAGGATGCCCACCCACGCCCCTCCTGCTTGGCGGGATTTCCTTGGTTCCAGAGGCGTGACTTATTCTTCCTGGTGCTCAAGCACTTTCCAATGAAAACCGAAAATGCAAAAATGTTCATTGCCATCGCTGGTGACAGTGCCGGTGACAGTGACGGAGCAGTGACCACGGCTCTGGGAGGGGGGTGGAGCCTCTTGACAGCACACGGGCTGCTGAGCCTCAGAGGTCTGCTCTTCATTCTGGCGAGAGCTGAAGGGAATCGGGACAGCGGCTGGGGAGGCTGGAGGGGCGGTGCTGGTGGGTGGCCGATGCGCCGAGGTGTCCAAGCCCTCTGGAAGCCCCTGTGCGGTGGCAGCCCAAGGCAGGATTTTGGTTTCCAGGGCTGAGCACTGGGTTGCAGGGCCGCAGCCCCCTCCCCGAGCCCGTCGGGGCCCACTCCTCAGTCTGTCTTCCATCTGTCCTTCCACAACAGTCCCCGACTTTCCACTGGGCAGTCACTGGTGCTCCAGTCTCAGTCCACTGGTCTGTGTGGGGCTGGCCACTCCCTGCCCTGACCTGGGCGTGGGCACTTGGTGCCCAGAATCCGTGCACCTCCTGGCCTTGGTGATTGGATCTGGGGAGCAGATTCACCCAATTCCTCCATCCTGGGAGCTTTGGTCCTGTCAAGAAAGAGTGATGGAAAGAACAGGAGAGGGAGGACGGGCAGCGCCTTCTTTTTTAACATTTTTTTTTTTTTAATTTGAGGCGGGTCCTGCCAAGTTGCTTACGGCCCTGCCAAGTCGCCGGGGCTGGACTTGCGATCTTCCCGCCTCAGCCTCCCAAGTCACGGGGATCGCAGGCGAGTGCCACTGCCCGCAGCCGAGAGGGAGCACGTTCTGGTGGCAGCGGTCGATGGTGGGCTAGAGTGCTGTCCTGGTCCACCTGCCGTCCCCCAGATGTCAAAGTCCTGACCCCAGCACCTCGGAGGGTGGCCTCGTTGGAAGCAGGACCATTGCAGATGCGATTAGGAGGCGGTCACACTGCGTCCAGTGACGTGTCCCTGCCACAGGAGAGGTCACACTGAACCACAGAGAAGAGGCCCTGAACTGGGTGGGGGTTGGGGTGATGGAGCTGCCGGCCTGGGGACGCCACGGCGCGCCACCAACCTCAGCAGCCAGGAGGGGCAGAGAGGACCCTCGGCCGGCGTGAGGGGCCTGGGCCCTGCACACGTCTGGATCTCACACCGCTGGTCTCCAGACAGTGAATTCCTAAAAACCTCAAGCCACCCGGTTTGTGGTCCTTGTCACAGAGGTCCTGGGAAAGGATGAGACGCCTCTAGTTAACCCTCCCCCTCTCCGCCTTCCAAGTCAGCCTGGTCACCTCCCCGACCCAGCAGAAGAGGTCCCACACTGGCGTGGGCCGGCTATGTAGCAGGAGCCTGGCCTCCGTGGACGCTCACAGCTGCTCCTGGACTGGACCACCATCCTGGGGGCGGTGGCTGTCTGGAGATGACCCGGGGCTCTGTCCCCTGCCACTGGCTCCCCAGTGTCAGGCTGATGCTCGTCCTCTGGGCGGGAGAGCCCACTCAGGCCTGTTTGCGGGAGGCGGAACACCACATTGGCTCCTGCCCTGACGGCTCCTGCCCCCGGGTGAGTGCCGGGTGTGATCTGCCCTTCCCTGGCCGGCAGGCAGGAAGCCAGGAGAATGGAAAGAAGACGAAGGGGTTTGCCGATGTCACTCAGGCCCGTCAGTCTTCTCTGAGTAACCAAAAGGGAGGTTGTCGGGGGCGGGGGGGGGCTGCATGATCGGGCGAGGCCTTCAAAGAGGGTCTTCAAGAGATTCCTGGTTTTGAAGAGGCCAGCAACCCCAAGCTCACAGCTGTGTGGAAGTGGATTGTGCCCACAGCCACCAGAGCTTGGCGAGGACCTCAAGCCTCAGAGGAGCCCCAGCCCTTCTGCCACCTTTATCTGAGCCTTGTGAGACCCTGGGCAAGGACCCCCCAGCCCTCCTCGACTCCTGGGGCACAGAAGCCCGAGACAATAAATAGGTGGTGCTTTAAGTCACCACGTGTGTGGCCCTTTGTCATGCAGCAGGAGAATTTAGTATGTCCTTCCATTTTAAGGGACTCCCAGGTGCTGTGGCCAAGTCCCCCGCGGCACTGGAGGGACACATGTGGGGAAGAGTGGGCGGGGACATGGAGGGAGTGGGAGAGGGGACGGTCTCGCAGGAGGTAAGGCCCTTGAGACGGGGCCAGGTGCAGCTTGCCCCGTCCTCAGCCTGGGGGACATGGGGGTGCTGTCTCCCCCGGCCGCTCTTCCTTCCACCTGGGAGTCACGGGCCGAGGCGGAACCCCACTTCCATCTTCTTGAGGTGGCCCCGGGGGGCAGACTGGAGGCTAAGGAGCCACTGAGGCCCTCCAGGGAGACAAGGAGAAGCTGGCGCAGGGAAAGGGTCGTGGCCGCAGACGCCGAGGGACCAAGATCCTTCGTCCTCAGGAAGGGCTCTCGGTCATCCTCCCGAAGGGTCCACGGGGTCTGAGTAGAGGGCCTGCACCCCGATCTTGGGACAAGCCCTGGAAGATGGCCTGATCCGGAGCACACTTGGTCATACGGTCTGCCACTGTCCCTGTGGCCTGACCCACAGTCGGTGTTCAAGGTGGGTCACTTGAGGAAAGAGGGGCACAGCCCAAGCCCAGATCACTCGCCCGAGGGCCACAGGGCCCTGTCTCCGGGTGCAGGCTGACCACCTTTCCAGCCCCAGAGGGCCCCCTGCCTGCCTTCCAGAGGTGGACGCGCCCGGGGCTCTCCCAGGGGCCCCAGGGCCGGGGCATCGGCTGGCTTTGCTTCGTGCTTGGGACCATCTGCCTCCTGGCCCCTGGACTCTACCTGGAGGCTGGGAGGATGGGCCGTGTGCTGGTGACCAGTCCTGAGAGGATCTGTGCATGGCCCTGCAGCTTCAGGAGCAGGGATCCCCTCCCGCCACCTCCCTGCCCTCCCTAAGCTGCCAGCCGTGTTCCCGAGAGCACAGATAATAAGTCCCGGGGCCGGAGACCCTCTGTCACGGTGGGGTTGGCCACCCTCTGGAGTCTGACGAGGTCTTGGGGTGCTGGCAGTACCAATTTTCATCCATTATTTCTTCTATTATGGATGATGATTTTCCACTCTGGAGTCAGACAGAGGTCGGCCTGAGCCCAGCTCATGAAGACAGATGGCCGCCGTCTGCTGGGTGCGGGGGCCCTGATGCATGGAGGCAGCGTGTTCGGGATGTGCACTGACGGCCTGGGAGCTCTGAGATGGACCAGATTTAAAGGAGTCGGGATGATGATTTAATCAGAACCAAAGACAGCCAGGGCGCAGGCACAGGGCAGGGGCTGGCGGCCCCGTTTCTGAAAGCTCCCGGGGCCGAGTTAGAACCCGGCTTCTGCTCCACGCAGCCGCGTGGCCTCAGCCTCTAGGGTCTCGCTGTACGGCAGGAAGCTGTCCTGTCTTCAGGTCAAGGTGAGGGGCACCCATCCTGCCTGGGTCTGAGGGCCACCTCAGGAGGGGCCCGTGGACGGGAAGCTGAGTGGAACGAGTTTGTGAGGCCAGAGACTCCTGATTCCAGGTCCCCCCACCCCCTCCTGGACAGGCAACCGGCCAGTCCCTCTGCCTCTCTGGACTTGGCTTCCTCCCTGTGGAAGGGGACGGCACTGGTCTGGCAGCCCTGGGGTGGCAGAGACAACCAAGGCAAGTGCCCCGTACCGGGCCAGCACGAAGCCCAGGCTGGGGAAGTGGGAAGCGGGAGCCGGGTGTTCTAGAGCCAGAGTCTCTGGGGGTCTCTGGGGGTGTGGAGAAGTAGATGAACGTGGCCTGCCTGAGGTGAACCCAAGACCTACTGTATACTGTGTGACCTTGGGCAAGTTACTTAACCCTTCTGTCCTTCAAACTTAGCGCTATCGTTGGGATTTGAAATGTCCCTGCAGGACTCATGTGTTGAAGGCTTGGTCACTAGCTTGTGGCACAGTGGGGTAGCTTTTAGAGTTGGGGCCTAGGGGACTGCGGTTGTAGCTCTGTGGCAGAGCGCTTGCCCAGCATGTATGAGGCACTGGTTTTATCAGCACCACATAAAAATAAATAAGTAAAATGAAGGTATCGTGTCCATCCACAACTAAAATGATTTTTCAAGCATTAAGAGTTGGGGCCTCACCCAACTCTAGTTGAGTCATTGGGGTAAGCCCTTGAAGGAGATATTGGGACCCTGGACTTCTGTTTCCTGGCATCATGAGGTAGGCATCTTTCTCTGCCACGTACTTCCTACCCATGAGGAGCTGTCTTGCCACAGGTCCAAAAGCAGTCACTGAAGTGACCATGGGCTGAAATCTCTGAGACGTTGAGACAAAGCACACCTTTCTTCCTTATAACTTGACCATCTCAGGTATTTTGTCACAGTCATGAAAAGCTGACATGCTCCCCATCTGTACGATAGGGTTGGGTTTTGGTCCTACTTCATAGGGATTAGTAGACTAAGCGCTTGTGTCAGCTGTTATCATGATCAGTGATCGTCTTTGACTTCCAGAGTCTATAGCCTTTGTTGTGTGCTGTATGCTCAATAAATGTTTGTAATACAAGTAGATGATAATGTATTATGGAAATTGGTTAAAAGTAGTAGGAGGTCAACTCAATATGTTTAAGCAAACAAAAGGCATTATTGATTCATGTAATGGGAAGTCTAGGATAGGGTGGGACGGACTTTCAGTTAAATCTAGGGTTCTGAAAATATCAGGGAATTCATCTCCCTCTGTTTCTTGGCTCAGGTCCGGGTGAGTGAACCGGGCCAGGGATGGAATCTTCCATTTGGTGACCCCTGGGTCACATGCTCATATCAGAGTGGAGTGAGTCAACCTTGCCAAGACCACGAGGTGCCACTTAACACAGGGTGGGTGGCCCCAGAAGCACCGGGCACACAAAACCCCCCATCCTAGCCAAGAAGACGTGTTCGAAGGCATCCTCCTAATGAATACCGGGTGTGGCCCAAGGGCTGGCCAATGCTCAACGAGTCTCATTCTAGGTATGGTTGGCCCTCTGTGCCCACGGTTCCACATCCATGGTTCAACCAGGCACGAACTGAAATACTCAAGGAGAGAAGTCCTATCTGTACGCGAGTGTTTTGGCTTTTTCTTGCCGTTATTTTGTAAACAATACAGTATAGCAACTATTTGCATCACATTTACATTTGCGTTAGGTTTTATGAGTATCCAGAGATGACTTAACGTAAACGAGGGCCCTGGGGCTACAGCTCCGTGGCGGAGTGCCTGCCTAGCTCATAGGAACCTTGACGGCAATGACCAGGGGACCCTCTGCTGAGAAAGCCAGGCCTATGGGGAGCTTGGCTACTGGTGCCAGGACTGGGACAGTCTGAGCCAGGCATTCCCTGATCTGGAGAGGACCGCAGGTCCCTGGTGGGTAGATTCTCCAGGGGAACATGAATGCTTTGACTAAGTGGTTTGGCCTTTGAGATTGTGCGTGCTCAGTCACGCCCCTGGAGAGATCATCCACGAACATCTCTGCGCTCCGGAGATGGAAAGAGCTGCCAGAGGCCAGGCCCGGCCCGGCGTGCACACTGGTGACCCACCCACTCGGGAGGCTGAGGCCAGATGACGGCGAGGTGAAGGCCAGTCTGGGCAGTGAGGCGAGACTCCATCTCCAAACAAAGCCCAGCAGTCCTGTGGCAGTCTCCACAGCCACAAAGACGCGCTCAAAGTGCATCACCTGGTGTAAACAGTGGCGTTCAGCAGAGGTGGCTGGCTACAGGGAGTTCGCTGTATTCAGCACAGTCACGGATGTGTGTTGTCCCCACACTGCCACATCGGGGTCTCTCGTGGGTGAGCTGTGGTTTGGAAGGAGTGGATCCATCATCCAGTCGACAGGTATTTACGAGCACTTTGGAAGGAGTGGGGGAGAGAAATATTGGGGAGAGTAAATATTTTCCTGCCGCTGGGTCCTAGTACTCAGCTCAGGGACAGGGGTTGGCACGAGGGCCCCAGATTTCCAGAAGCATTTCCCAGCCAAGCCACCCTGACCCAGATTCTGCCTTGATGTCCAGTCAGCCATCTCCGAGTGGCTGGTGTATGATTCATGGGGGGCTGCCACATAGGAGCAGCACCTTTTGTGAAGCTCAAGGTTGATCCAAGGGCGCCATGCAACTTCTACATATTCATGACGTAGCTACTGGGTGGAGGTGGGGAGACCCCAAACTTGTTCTAGGATTTATCCCTGAGGAGGAAATAGAACTTGGCAGCAGAAATCCATCTGATGAATGTGGGTGAGAGGAGGCATCATGTTTAAATCTGGTTTCTCCCCCGGGCTCCCAAAAGCCGACCCTGAGTCAAGGGCAGGACTGCAAGGGGTTGTTTGGGAGGTGATCCCAGGGAACCCAGTGCGGGGTGGGCAAGTGAGGCACGAGGGGGAAGGAGGCCACGCAGGAGGTTTCAACGGCAGATTCCCGTTCTGGGCACCGAGGGCTCAGGCTGCTGGGGACCTGGGCGGTGACGGGCAGTGCATCTTGTGTTAGGATGCTTTCCATCACTGTAACGAAACACCCAGGACAGACTACAGGAGGAAAGGCTCGCCCAGCTCCTGGTTCTGGAGGCTCAAGGGCCTGGTGTTGGCATCCGATTGGCTGTGAGGGGACCTCGCGGCAGGTGGCTCACAATGGAGGGAGCTCACGCGTGAGAAAGAGATCACGTCACCAGCAAGGGAGCCAAACCGGAACCCAGGGGCCAGACCCAGGCTTCTACAGCAGCTGGTTCCTGTGAGCACCAACTCAGGGGTCCCATCAGAAGTACCTCGAGTCCCTTCTGAGGGCATGTCCCCCGGGGCATGTGACCGGAGGACCTCTTTCTAGGTCCTGCCTCTTCGAGGATCCACGTCACTCCCAGGATAGCCACTCTGGGACGAAGCGCCAACCCATGAAATGTTGGGGGACATGCCACATTCAACCTTGGTGCCCCTCAAAGTCCTTCCCTCGAGGGACAAGATGTCGAAGCATTTGTACCCTGACTCCCTCTCATCCCTGGCTGAGGCCGGCCCCTGAGACATCTGCTGGTCGGCTCCTCTGACCCACTCCATGCTCACTTTGAGATGGGCCTCAGGGGACAGTCTCGGGTGCATGCAGCAGGAAGCATGTGCTGGGATGAGTGGCGCCCACTGTGCGCGCAGGGCGTCTGTTATAGGCCTTGTGGGGGGTGATTCCTGTGCCACTGAAGACCTTCGGCAGGGGTGCAGCTGGGTGCCAGGATCCAGGGACAGAGGCACACTAGATCTCTACCTCTGCTTTTTGTCTGCATGATTTCTTCTCTCAAAGGCTTTATTTTCTCCAGAGGACCGCGGCCACAGAAACTCTTGTTATACCTCACTCCACGGTTCCTGCCATCACAGAGAATGACAATCTTTTTCCAGATTCGGTTTGGGAAAACAAAATCCTAAGGAAGAACTCTGATTGGTCTATTTGAGTCAAATGCTCATTCCTGGACCAATCAACCGTGGCCGTGGGGGCGGGGTCATGCAAAAACATGGCAGCCCCACCAGAGCCACGTGGCTGGAATAGGAAGAGGTGTCAGTCTCCCTGCAAGGGGTTGGTAGTGTGCTGAAAAGCAATGGGTGTCCGTGATGGGCAGCCAGGATAAGGAGATGGAGTCTAAGGATTGAAGATTAATCACTGGGGCCTCAGCCGGTTTTGAAATCTCTTCTGTTTTGTGGTGAGACTCTCCACATGGGTTTAGGAGAAGACTACCTTGAGCAGAGGATTCCCCCTGCTGCCTGCCCTCTCTGCACCTCCCTCCCTCGTCTGTTCTTCTTTCCCTTTCTTCTCCAGAGCAGAGGTTATCAGATTTTTTCCTGTAAAAGGTCAGATAGTGAGTGAGGTAGTCCTCGTGGGCCATGTGTTCTCTTGTGGCGGTTACTCATCTCTCTACTGCACTGTGAAAGCAGCCACAGTTGATGTGGAAATGAATGTGCAGGCTGGTGTTCCAATAAAACTTTATTTAGAAGCTGGGGCTGTGGCTCAGTGGTAGAGCGCTTGCCTCGCCCGTGTGAGGCACTGGGTTTGATCTTCAGCACCACATAAAAATGAATAAAATAAAGGCATGCTGTCCGTACACAACTACAAAAATAAATAAATAAAAACAAAACAAACAAACAAAAAAATGTAGCAAGATGTGTAGGCAGGCCAGATTTGGCCCGTGGGCCATAGTGTGTTGCTCTCCCAGAATATTCTATTCAACTTGCACATCCCCAGTACTTTTGGCCTTGCCTTCACTGGGGCTTCCTTTTCTTCCCCACTGTGCTAACTTCAGAGTGCTTGCTCTCAACATGTGGCCTCGGGCTGGGTGCGCACCACGCAGGTGCAATGGTGGACATTCCCTCAGTCCACATTTCAAGCAGGAGAAGGAGAGCAAGAGTGACCAGGACTCTTGGAAACCCCGGCCTCATGAGACTTTGGTGAGCCTTCCCTGTGAAGGTGCAAACGTGTGGATCCACAGCCAGAGGGAGAGGAACCTGCAGCCCGGCCGCTCAAGCCCAGGTCAGTGCCGATGCTCAGAGATGGCCGACGTGGCCGACGGGGACTCGGGGAGGGCAACGTGGTTACAGAGAACCACCTCCCCTCCAGGCGAGGCTCCAGCCGTTGATTCTGTGAGCAGAACTTCCTGAGAGCTGAGATGGCGAGGAAGCTGGCGATCGGAGGTGGAAAGGTCGGTAATTAAGGCTGTGACCAAGCTGTGAAAGGTGAGAGAGGAAAACGAGGCTGCCAGTCACGAACAACGGGAAATCGTCGGTGGATCGGAGTGCAGGACGGATGCCAAGCGCACCCTCGTCCCCCCTCATGGCCCAAAGCTTTTGCTTCCTCTGGGTGGGAAGAGAATTCCATCCACCAAATGTGGGAGAGAGACTTTAGAGAACATCTCAGAAGACAGGCCATGTGTGGGGCACTGGAGGTCACCAAGCCCTCGCTTGGCATCATGCAGGGGTTGGGAGATGGAGCTGGCGCTGGACTTGGCATGGGATCTTCAGTGGGTGCCTTTCCTGCTCCCCTGGACCTGCTCCCTCGGTGAGCCTGTCCTTCCGTAGCTTTAGTCCCCAGCCGGTGGACTTGGATTTCCATCTTCCGCTTAGCCTTCTCCTTTGAAGCCCAGGCTCACACATCCAGGCTGTCTCTCAGTCCTTCCGCTGGACAGATCACACAGACCTCAAGCTGATCCCATCCGAGGCGGTCTCCTGCTTTCCATCCCCCTGCCCCGTGTGCTCCCCACGCCCCGCGCGTGGCACCACCGCCCGCCGGCTGTCCTGTGCAGTGCCTGGGCGTGGTCCCTAACTCCTCTTTGGCTCCCTACTCCCATCAGCAAGTCCTGTGATCTCAGCTCTATCTCAGGGTTTCCAGTCCCTCGGAGGTCACTGTCAGTATCTTGGTGGAGGACAGTAGATGGTGCTGACCACCCCGTGTGTGCCTCACCGGTCACTGGATCAGCCACCTTGCCCACTCCTGTGGTTCTGCTTCCGGCCCGGCGATCTGCTGCTCGTGTGGCTGCTGGCATTGCTCAGGTTTGTCAGCCGGACACCATGGCAGGTCGCACTGGTTCTAACGGCCACTGAGAGGAGCAGGGGAGCATTGGAGGGGGGACCCCAGGACACCCAAGAAGCTCTTCCAGTAGCTCTGTGGGCTGCAGGCTGGCAGAGGAAGCTAGAACTCACACGAAGGGAACCCCCGGGAGAAGACGGGTTTTAAGGATCTGTAGATGTTTGAGTTGAAATGAATGGCTCTCTCCGGGTTCCACAGACGGAGGCCCACGGAGGCCGGTGAGGTGAGCCGAGAGCCTAGTGCCTGACCGCTTGTGCCGGGAAACCATCTCCTCTTGCTCACACGGTTCAGGGTAGACTGTAACAAGCAAGAGAGAGGTCAAGGTTGGCCAGAGACCCGAAGCCTCTAGACTCTTCTCAGCAAAGCCTTGAGCACTGTCTGGTCCCTCCCGGGTCACTCCGATGTCCCGGGAGGTACTTAGTGAGGCCACACCCTGCGCAGTGAACTGGGTCCTGCAGGTTGACGTCCCTCCAAGCTCCTGCCAGCATCTGCCCTCAGAAACAGACGAGCCCTGCCTCTGGGCACACCACTGGGGCCGGGATGGAGAAATGACCCTCCCCTGGTGACCATGAGGGAAGGCATGGTCGTGTAAGATGGAGCCTTGGTTTGCATCTCCGAGGACTGTTGGAATTGATGTGATTCTAACGGGGGAGGTGTACTTGGGCCTCTGTGCTTGGAGGAATCCCAGGGATAATCAGTGGGACATGGGGGCAGGGGACTTTGTCTTCACCCTTGCTAAATGGGCCACTTGTGAGATGAACTAAAAATGCAGAGTCGGTAAACAACTGTAAAGCGCCATGTGCCATTGAGCGCTGGGGGAGATGCTGAGACGGGAGCAGGCGCTGAGCTTGGGCAGTATTGATCAGGAGGAAACAGAGCACCCGGCAGTTGGTGGCCGTTCAAGGCATCGGGTGCATTTTGCCTAGAGACTCTTTGCCTCAGCAGAAGGGCTTGTTCATCTAGGGTGACCTGTGCCGTTTCTCCTCCTCTCCCCACCTGCTTTCATTCCTCTCCTTGACCCACCTTACGGCTAAGAGCACCACCGACTGAAGGTGGAAGGGTGGAGATGGATACACCACGTGAATAGAGCTGGGAAGTAAACAGCAGCAGCAACTCTCCTGTCCGACAAAGCAGACTTCAAACCCAGATTAATCAGAAAAGACAAAGAAGGTCATTCTATACTGGTAAAGAGAAGAATCCAACAAGAAGATATGACAATATTGAATATTTATGCCCTAAATGTGGGTGCAACTAATCATATAAAATAGACGCTATTCAAGTTGAAGCTTCAGACAGAACCCAGTACAATAATACTGGGCGATTTCCACCCACCTCTCTCATCATGAGAGGGGTCACCCAGACATAAACTCAGTCAAAACTTTTGGACCTGAAAAATATTATAGATCAAATGGACTTAACAGATATCTATAGAATGTTTCATCCAACAACAGCTGAATAGACTTTCTTCTCAGCAGCTCATGGACATGGGCTAGTCACAGACTAGAAAAGAGTCCTAAAACTCATCTGGAAGAATAAAAGACCCAGAGTAACCAAAAAAAAAAAAAAAAAAAAAAAGCAAGGCTGGTGGCTCACAATACCTGACTTCAAATTATACAACAGAGCTATTGTAACAAAAACAGCATGGCACTGGCATTAAGAGACACATAGATCAGTGGTACAGAATAGAAGGCACAGAGACAAACCCACACATCGACAGTCATTTGATCCTTGACAAATGTGCCAACAATATACACTGGAGAAAAGATGGCTTTTTAAACAAATGGTGCTGGGAAACTGGTTATCCATAAGAAGAATGAGACTAGACCCTTATCTCTCACCCTGCACAAAATTTAACTCAAAACGGATCCAAGACCTAGGAATTAGACTAGAATCTATGCAATTCCTTGAAGAAAACGTAGGGTCAACTCTCCAGCATACAGCACAGGCAATGGCTTTGCCACTAGGACCCCAGGAGCTCAGGAGATAATGCCAAGAGTTTAATAAATGGGGTGGTATCAAATTAAAAAGGTTCTGCACAGGGAAAAAAATTATGAATGTGAAGAGAGAACCTACAGAATGGGAGGAAATCTCTGCTAGCCCCTTTTCTGACAGAGGAGTAATATCTAGAATATATAAAGAACTCCAAAAAACCTTTACACCAAAAAAAAAAAAAAAAAAAACCCAAACCCCAAGTAACTCAATTCGTAAACAGACACTTCTCAAAAAAGAAGAACTACAAATGGCCAACAGCCTATGAAATCATGTTCAACATTATCAGCAATTAGGGAAATGCAATCGAAACTACACTGAGATCTCATCTCACCCCAGCAGAACGGCCGTCATCAAGAAGGCGGACCGTAATACACTCTGGAGAGGAGGAGAAAAAGAACAGTTCTACACTCTTGGTGGGATTGTAAACTAGTAGGAGGTTCCTCAAAAGACAAGTCAGGGAACCACGGTATGACCCCCGATATACCCATCCTCGGTATTTATCCCAGAGACTGAAAGTCATCACACCCCGGTGACACACGCACACCCATGATCATGGCAGCACAGTTCACAGTCACCTAGCTGTGGAAGTAGCCTCGGTGTCCATCAGTGGACGAGTGGATAGAGAACATGTGGGTATGTACACAGTGAGGTTTTACTCAGCCAGAAAGAAGAATGAAATGATGTCATTTGCAGGAAAATGGATGAAACTTGAGAACTTTATGTTTAAAAAAACTAATAAAATATTTAAAAAAAAAAATCAGTCAGACTCTGGGTCAAGGGTCATATGTTTTCTCTCATCTGTCAAATCCCGAGAAGGAAAAGGCAAAGAAAGATGGGGACGTCCCATGAACACCCAAGGAGATCAGCAGAGGGAAGTACTAGGCGCTGGGAGAGGGGGAGGGAGGAGAGAACCTTTGGGGAGTGACATTGGCCCAGTCACACACACACATTGTGTGCGTGTGAGAATGTGCACAACAAACCCCTTCATATGTACAACTACAAATGCTCCAACAAGAAAATGGGGAAAGAAGCGGGGTATGGGAGAGGTGGCCCAAGGACCGGGGAGGGTCCCTCTTGCCGCCTTGGCTCCGTAGCTGGAGCGGGAAGGGATGAGTCTGACACGGGTTTGAAACCAGCGGCTGACTTCCAGGCCCGCCGCCGGGTGGGACGCTGCCCCTGTGCCGCTCACCCGGGCCTGCCTTCTCTGGCCTCAGTTCTCTCAGTTCTTGTTTTCTCAGCCATCCTGGAAAAATTGGACCTGTAAATGGAACCCACCTTCGGGCAGCGGCGGGCTCAGCAGATGGCCCCCGGCCTCCTCATCCTTGGTGCCTTCCCGGAGGTCATGGGGTGTGGTGCTGGTAGAGCTCCGAATCATTTTTTGGTGACTTGAGAACGTTAGGAGTGAAGTTGCTCATTTCCCCTAATGAACAGCTGGCTGGCGTTTCAAGCTCTCCTTGCTGTTTGTTCTTGTTGATAGGTAGGTGTGTGTGTGTGTGTGTGTGTGCGTGTGTGTGTGTAGAAGTCGGCCCTCTGTATCCCCGGGTCCTGCATCAGCAGATTGCACCAACCACAGATCAAAAACTATTTGAAAAAAGAAAACCAAAAAAGAAAAAGAAAACCAATAGAAAGCAATGCAACGACAGACACACACAAAAAAATTACAGTGGAACACCACTTACACAGTGAATCTGGAGATGACCCAAAGTGCCCAGGAGGGTGTGCAGGTTATCTGCTGATACGGTGCCATTTGTAGGAAGGACTTGAGCACCCGCGCATGTTGGTAGCCAGGCAGGGTCCTGGAACTGCTTTCCAGTGGACACCAGGACAGGGCTGTTTCACGGGTGTCTGAGTGGGCACATTCCAAGTGTCCACTTTTCCAGAACCTCTCCCTGAAGGTGCCTTGTACCCACCTGCGCTGCCAGCAGATGGCAAAGCCGTTGCCAAGGGTTTGATGAGAACCATGTCCCTAGGAGCAGGTGGGTCCTTTGCCCACAGCAGAGAGTCCCCTGGAAAGCCTGTCAAGATGCAGACCCCAGGACCTGCCAGGGACCTGCTGGGTTAGGGTCTCTGGGCGGGACCCCGGGGCCTGCATTCTATGGACTCTCTCTGATGACCCTGATGTCCAGAGATGTGGAGAGTCTTGGCTGGTGGTGGGGCTCATGCCAGCTGGGCCATTCCCATATCTTCGGGTTGTTGCCTGTTTTTAGAATATACTGGAATTTTAATTTCATTTAGTTCATTTTGGTGTTGGGAATTGAACTCAGTGGCAATTTACTCCACTTCTTTTATTTTCTATTTTAATTCATGGTCTCACTGAGTTGCTGAGGCTGACCTTGAACCTTGGATCCTCTGCCTCAGCCTCCTGAGCTGCTGGGATTACAGGAGTGTGCCACCACTCCTGGTTTACACTTGTGTTTTATGTGACAAGGGGCTCTGCTTCCTGGGGACCACCAGGTTGTCTTCTACCCTGACCCTGGTGGCCCGGTTAGGATCTCTGCTGCTCAGCTTCCTTTTCTCGTGCTCTGTCAACAAACCCGCGATTCACCTGGACACACCTGCCAGGGATGCTCGGCCTCATCGGGGGGATGGACCCTGGGTGCCCGGAGCAGGGCCTGCTCCTCACACCTCCAGTATCGGCTTCCTCTTGTGCCCACCTCCCCGCCCCACCTCCCTAACTGCCTCCCGGGGTCGCTCCCAAGCCCGCCATTGTCCTAGTCCCTCATCTCAGGTCATCTACCTCTGGGACGCAATGTGCTCACCTTGCTTTGGACCCACTGACTCTCCCATCAGCCTTGCCCTGTAGGAGTCTCCATCAGCCCAATTTCTAGATGGTAATGGAAACCCCTTGGGGGGGCTTCAGAGCCAAGGAAGGGCTGGGGCGGGGCCTGCAGGCACCAATGCCCAGCTCCTAGCCCCTGCTTTGCACCGTGGGGGTCTGTGGGTGAGTGCTGGGTGTTGTGGGGTGTGCGCTGGGGTTGGGTGAGCCCCCACCTCCCTTCTCCCGTCTGCATTTCTGACAGGGTGAGCCTCCACTCAGGCCTCCCTGTGGGCTGGCTCAGCCGTGGGCCCCTCAGGCCTGGCTGGTTCCTGAGCAGCCTGGTGACAACCCCTGAGCCCAACTGGACAAATGCACCCCTCCAGCCGAGTCCCGCCCCTGCACCCTGGGGCCTGAGGACAGTGCCCTGGAGCGGGCTCCCAGGCAGCACTGGGTGGCTCCAGGACTTCCTGGTGGGAAGGCCCTCCAGGGCGCCCTCCTCCTCCACTGGCCGCCTGTGATCTGGTCCCCGGACACGGGACAAGGGAAACTCTGCACTGGTATCCCCAGGCTGTTCCGTCAAGGGTAGAATTTCTATTTTAAAAGAAGAAATAATGAGCGGCTCAGGAATTGCTGATGACGCCAGTCTCCCCCTCACTCGCGGGGCCAACTCAGGAGTTCTGGCTCCACAGGTTGGAAGGCGCGAAGTCCAACACGCATGGGCAGATGTGCACGGAGCGATTCACACGCCCAGGCCTGTGGATGCTGCGGCAGCCGCGAGGCACTGTTACGGAAGAGGGGTGCTGACATCAGAGGGGAGCGCAGTGGCCCCGGTTTTAAGACCACTTTTTTTGTTTTGATGCACAGTTTTCTAGACCATTCTCTGCACTTACCTTCCTATTAAACACACATGCACACACAGAAAGCCGAGGAATTCTACTGCGCATCTTACTCTTCAGCCAGCGGTTTCTGTTTCTTTAGGATACATTCCAGACCTCTTTCCAAGACAGCGCGGGTGAACGGCTCCCTTTAAAAGAAGCCTCATGATGAGCACTTTCCGATAAGTACAGAAGTGAGGGGGGTAACGCAGTGAACCCCCACCCCACTTCAGCAGGGACCACGCTTGGCTGGCCCCCTCCCCAGGTTCCTCTGAAGGAAACCCAGAACACCCCGAGGCTGCATTTATAGAGAACCCCACTGCGCTCAGCCAGCGTCCCCCATCCCACTGACGCCTTGCTGTTCAGTCCCCGACGATGTCCGCTTGGTTCTGTGGGGTGGCGTGAAGACACACCTGCCAGGGGGAATGTGGGACACGTGAGTTTCCGTTTCTCCTCCGAGGAGCCCCGTCCTCAGGGCCCAGCCCTCTAGACCTGGGCGAAAGGCGAGAGAGGCCCGTGCTGCCGTGGACAGGCCGTGCCTGTCCCCGACCCCGTGGGAAGGAAGGGAGGGTCTCTGGCCTCAGAGGGATGAGGTCTGCCAACTGTGGGGTGGCCATCCCCAAAGCCGGGGGGGGGGGTCCCAGGGAGTGTGAGTCGGGCCTCCTGGTTACAGAGGAGCTGCCATCGTACCAGCGGGTCCCAGTGCATGCCAGGGCCACAGACCAGCCCAGACTGGTCATCTCCGTTTCCTAGGCTGCTGTAACAGATGGCCTCAGTTTGGTGGCTTACAGCAACAGAAATGCACTTCTCACAGTTCCGGAAGCCAGGGGGCTGCCGTCCAGGCACTGGAGGGCCACACTCCCTCGATGGCTCTAAGGGAGGGTCCTTCTGCCTCTCCAGGTAGGTGCTGAATTCCTCGACCTGCGGCAGGTCACTCCAGCCTCTGCTGCCGTCTTCCCAGGGCCTTCTCCCCTGTGTGTCCCTCCGGTCTCCTCCAAGGACACCAGTCATTAGGATTCCCATCACCTAACCCCGTGTGGTCTCCTCTCCATCCCTCACTCATCACATCTGCACACACCCTGTTTCCAGATAAGGTCACACTCTGAGGTTCCAGGTAGGCGTGACTTTTTGGAGTGTCCAGAGGCCAGGACTTTCCTTCTTTTCTGAGGCCACATGGTGGTAACTGAAGCAGGCAGGCAGTCACATCCTGGCCCCGGAGCAGTGGCATGTACTTGCTGGCAAGCACCTCAGCTCTTGGTGGTAGGTGGAGGATCCGCGAGGAGCCGGGAGGTTGGTGTGCCTAGAGTTGGCCCAGCACTCCACTGGCGACTCCACGGTTCTCTTGCTTCTTCCCTCATGGTTGCAAAAGGGATGCTGAGAACCAAGCAGGAAATCTTTACGTCTCATTGGTCAGGCCAGGTCACATGGTCACCCTAGCTGCAAGGGAGGCTGGGAAGGTAAGCATCTCTTTTTTGCAGCCTCTGTAGAGGAGGCGAGGAAGGAGCTCAGGAGGGGCCGTGACCACCCATGGACAAATGCATCTGTTTGTAGTATTTGTTGTCCCCAGCTGGTGCCGTGCATTCGGCCTCTGAATGCATCACCAAGTTGCCCATGGCCCCCTTCCATTTCCCTGCATTTGAACACCTACTCTACGAAGTCACATTGTCATGTCTGTCACTAAGACCCCCAGGCATGGGCTACTGTCGGGACAGTCTCTTTCAGAGGCAGCAGTTGTCTGGAGGCTCATGCCCCAAGCGTGTCCTGCTGGAGTTTTAGGCGGACCCCTCACCCCACACTCAGCAGCGCAGCACGAACCCCCGGGTCCATGAATATCTGTGCATCTACCACCACGCTTCAGCCTGTTGGCTTTCCAGACGTGAGTTGTCACGTTTGGACCCCCCAGAGGTGCTTGTCGGGGCTTCCTTAGGGCCACGTGAAGGTCCCACTGCTCTCCAGGCCAACCGAGGCCCACAGCACTCAGGGAGGAACAGGGCTGGGGGCGCGTTGCCCCGGAGACCCTCTGATCCGGGCTCTCGGCTCGCCGTGCCCTCCCTGCTTGGCAGGGAGCTTCTCTGATGACTTGGGGGCTGTGGAATACATTATTCATGCATCTTTTTATATCACCTACCACGGCACCAGCTGGGGACAACAAATACTACAAACAGGGCACCAATGAAAAAGAATGTGTAATCAGCCTTTAAAAATTCCTTCTTGTCTGCCAAGTGCGGCGAGGGGCGGGGAGGGTAGCAGCTGGCTGGTCCCGCTAATTTAGAGGCGGCTTTGCTTCGAAATGCGGGTGGCTTCACTTCCGCCTCGCCCGAGCTCTGGAAAGGGCAGATCCCGGGAGCCCTGGCAGACTTTACGGGGAGGCAGCGTGTGTCTGATGCCACGAGAGAGAGAGAGAGAGAGAGAGAGAGAGAGAGAGAGAGAGAGAGAGGTAGGTAATTTTTTAAGGGCCTTTTATTGCCTCAGTAAGTAGAGGGAGTATTATTTTTGGCTCTCTCTCTCAGAAACTGACAGAGGAGGGACTTGGTGGTTATTGCTTTTAAAATTTTTTCCTTCCATTTTATTTTTTAATTGAGGTATGATTTTTATAAAGTGAACTCATCTCAAATGTGCAAACCTGATGACTTCTACAAGCATCTATATCCACACCCTCATTGTGGGTTGGATTGTGTTCCCCACAGAGAAGTTCTCACCCTCAGCTCCTGGGCACATCTGGAAACAGGATCCTTGTAGCTGCGATTAGTTAAGAAGTCACGCTGGATTGGGGCGGACCTGGTGTGGTAGGGTTGGTGTTCCCGTAGGATTCTGTCACCCGCCTCCCTGCCCCCGGAGAGCGCATGGGAAGATGGAAGAGGAGGGACTCTGAGAAGGGGCAGGAAGGACTCTCCCCGGAGCCATCCGGGTGAGCAGGCCCTGGTCCGTCCCCTGATTTCAGACTGACGGCCTCCAGGACCGTGAGCCCAGATGCTTCTGTTACTGCACCTCCAGGACAACAGGGCACCAGTCAGAGCCACCCCGGAGTGCACCCGTGGGAACTTGCGGCACTGTTGGGAGACAGCAGCTTGCTAAGTTGCTGAGGCTGGCCTCAAACTTTCCATTTCCAGGTTGCTGGGATGACAGCCATGTACCCCTGCCCCTGGCTTCCTGTGATTTATTTATTTATTTTTCCTAAACAGTTACTGGTCACCTGGGATGTGCCACTTGCCCGCAGGGTAGCCTCTGGAGGTCCAAAGCTTTAGGGCTCCCCTGTCCAGCGTGGAGAATCGTCCAGAGCTGCAGTCTGGATTTTCCAAGAGACACGTGGTGCGATCAAGCTGCTGCTGAGGTTGGCCCAGGTGTAGGGAGGGCACGGGAGGAAGCACCCCACCCCCCGGCCCATGGCAGCAAGACCACCCTCTGTCACTACTTTGAATTCTTTACAGCCCTGATTTTGGGCATGACGAATGTAAAGTGTACAAGGATCTAGTGGGGGCTGGGGTGCAGCTCAGTGGTGGGGCTCTTGCCTAGAGTGAGTGGGTGAGGTCCCGGTTCCAGCCCTAGAACCGCAAAAGAAAAAAACCAGCTGACAGTGCGCAGGCCACGTGTCGACGGCGGCAGGTTTAACATCCAGAGGAGAATTCAAGTGAACCTGGGTGATCAGAAACCCTTGAATCCTGCGCCCCCTGCTCTGCAGAGGGCTCCCCAAGGCTGCAGGGTGGTGACGTGGTCACGTGGCGTTTGCACCCCGGCTTTCGTGCAGCTCAGCCCTTAGGCCTAGAGGCTCTGAACCCCTCCTCAGTGTCCTCGTCCTCGCTGACAGAGTAAAAGGGGTGCCTGAAGCGTTCTAAGGTAAAGCCAGGGGACTTGGAGAGTGTACCCTTGGCCTACGTGGAGCACTGAAGGTCACGCCAGCCCTGGGAAAAGATGCATTAAAACCTGTCCCTCCTGCCACTTCGGGTTGTGCAGGGGGAGGCAGAATCTGGAGGTGACTGATGAAGGTACAGAACACGGCCGTGTATGGAGGACAGATTCCCCTTTAAGCCCGTCTTAAAGGGACACTGGCTGGCTCCCTTTGGGTTGGCAGATGCCACGTGGTGAAGGAAATCTGGTTTCGCTACCATTTTTGTTTCTCCTTCTCTGGGTTCCCAGGGGCCCAGCTGCAGCCTAGGAGTCTTGGTGGTGACAACTCTGTTCTGTGCTACTTGAGATCATGCTTTAAACACAGATCAACGTTGAAAGTCTGTATGTCATGGTCATCCAGGGAGAATTGTTCCAGCTGAAACTTTCTTGTTTGTACTGACCAGTGCATTCCGCTGGTACGACATCCAAGAGGTGCCATGGGGTGCCATCCTTCCACACTCCGCCCCGGCCACCGGTTCCCGTCTCCGCAGGCTGCAGTGTCTCCGTCCACAGGGCCTGTTGGTCACCGTCTCTGTCGCTGTCTGCCATCTGTCCATTGCCTGGAAACCACAGCTGACTGTGGGCACTGTTTTGAACCTTGATTTTCCATCTAAACTGGGTCATAGGCGATTTTAGTGCTGTTGTAACAAATCACCCAAACTCAGTGCTTAAGACAACACAGTTATTTGGTGTGCGTGTCCAGGAGGCCACCTGAAATGGGCTTCACAGGCCAAGATCAAGGCGCTCCGGCTCCTGCGGACAGCTTGCCTTCTTTGTCTTGCGGCCCCTCCTCTCTGTTGGAAACCACCAGCCAGCAATAGCTGCACATCTCTCTCTACCTCTTCCCTCCCTGTTGGAGGACCTTTGTGATTACATGGAGTTTATCTACGGGATCCAGGATGATCTCGTCTCAACATCCTTAAACGTTATCATGTCTGCAAAGCTCCATTCTGCCATATAACACGACATAGTCCCGGGTTCCAGGGATTAATGAGAATGTGGACATCTTTTTTGGGGGCGTGTTGGGGCAGGCCCAAAACAGTTATAGTTAGGCTCACTCGCTGAGACTTCTGGCGGGTTATGTTATGTTTTATGTGGTTTCTCGTGTGTAGCCAGGGCTGGGAGCCGGCTGTGTCATGGTCAGTCAGGGCTGGAAACCTGATTCAGTGTGTGGGCTCAAGGTCATGAACGTTAGCTTGTGAGCATGCACCCCCTATGTAACCTGTTGGCTGTGTGCCTTCTTTGTTTGGGTGGTATGTTAAAAGGGTCTATGGAAAAAAACTCAGGGGCTAATGGGGGCAGAACGGAACTGGCCGGGGGCTACAGCTGAAGCTGGAGGCTCCTGCCACCTCTGAGTAAAGGGTGTCTCCTATCCCAATTGCATCTTCTTCCACCTGCTGGGACCCTCAATCTGTTTCCTGGGTCTGAGCCCCTCCATGACAGAGGACATGATTCTGCCCACCAGAGTTACCTCTAAGAGTGTCCTTTTCCTGTTATCAGGTGCACACTATTCCATCGCTTGGCTGTGCCATATTTTACTAAGCCGATCCCCTCCGGTTGAGCAGTTAGGTTGTTTCCAGTCTTTTGCTCTTGGAGTGCTTAGCGGCAATGCTTCATTTGGCCCTGTTGCTCACAGATCTGCGGTGTGAGTGTCAGGAAATGGATTCAGAGTGATTCAAAGTGATTCCAAGGGTATGTACACTTGCCATTTTATTAAACGTTGCTGAATTGCTCTAAGAAGGGTTAACATTTTTTATAGAAAATATCAAAGACACTGAAAGTCGAGAGAATAGTTGAATGCCTGCAGTGTGCCTCCCCATCCTCCACCTTCAACAGTAACAATGACCAGCTCACAGCCATCTTGCTTCACCCACATCTCCGTGGGCTCCCTGCCTTGCTTCAGTTATCGAGCAGCAAAACCCTCTCGTGGCATATTCCAAGAGAGACGCTTAACAATTTAAAGAGTATGTCCATGAGTTTCTGTGGGCAGCTCCCTCCTCCGAGAGGGAGCTCCACGTGGCACTTGTGCTCCTGGGACGGTGGCCATCTGCCTGGAGGACCCCTTGTCTGTGCCATGGGGGTGGCTGTGGAGCTGATGGCCCACCCCATCCTGCCACCTGGAGATGCCTCTTTTTACCCAGAGGAGAGTCTCAGAGGCCGTTCCGCGGGGAAGCGCTCTGGGAGGTTGAACGGCTAAGAAGAGCTGACTCAGCCGGCTGCTCTGCGCTGAGCGTGAGCCCCAAAGCAATAAGAGGGAACTTTTTGACCTGCCGTCTCTGCACAATATTAGCAAGAAAGGGCCTCTCGGCAACACCCCAGAACCTGGATATCTTGCCTTATCAAATTTTCACACCACCTCGCTGAGAGTGATAAACCCAGATCCGAGAAGAGACGGCTCTCGGGGAGGGGGTGGCTCTTCCGCCACGAGATCTTGTCCAAGGGCTTATTCTCTATCAGTGAACCTGAGGGTGCCATCTGGAGCGGCAAGGTGCCCTGCCCGTCAGTCACTGGAGCTGGCTCTTGCCAGGGAGTCATGGAATGTGACGAAGCACCCCGGGGAATCCGGGAGGCCCGGGCGAGGTTGTGTCCAATTTCAAGTACAAAGTGTGTGAGGTCATAGAAAACAACTGGCTCCTGGGATTCCAGCAGCCCACCCCTCCCCCAGTCCTGCTGTGGTTTTCGCCTGCTGCTCTCCACAGTGACCAGGAAGCCTCCGGCACCCAATCGCCCTCCCTGCCTTTGCCTCTGTGCTGCACCCTGCACCTTGGCCTGGCCTCACCCCTCCTGGGCCACTGCAGCACCTCCGCCTGCCTCCCTGCCTCTGGCCTCCCTGCCTCTGGCCTCCCTGCCCTTGACCTCCTGCCTCTGGCCTCCTGCTCCCAGCAGCAGGGCGTGCCCTTTCGGTGCTCACCTGCCTTCAGGGGCTCGTGTCTCACTTGGCCAAGCCTCAGTCTCCTGCCTCTTCCCCTGTAAGCCAGCCGTGGGGCACGTCCCTCCACCTGGACAGCTCTTCCCAGGAGGGCTGCAGTGCTTGCTCTGGCCCTGTTCAGGGTGGCCTTTCAGGGAAGCCCACCGGCCCCCAGCTGAGACCTACCCAGCACTCTCACAGCCTGTTCCCCTTCCTTGCACTAGGGAGACCTCAGCACTTACCACTAACCAACCAGCTGTCTAGCTGCAGACGTGTGTGTATATATGTAATGTGTCAATATGGTCATATAGACACGCTGTCGCATTGATATTTATTCACTAACTAGTGTCATCATCTACACGTGTGACTCATCATGACACAGGTCAGTGTGCTAAATGACACCTTGTTCGTTTTCTGGCTCACTCAGTTGGGACTCACTCCATGGGACCCACAGTCTTTGCCGTCTGGCTCGCGGCTGTCAGGGGCCTGTGTTGGCCAGCGCGTGAAGCTGTGCCTGGAAGCCTGGATGCTTACTTACTGACCGTTTGCCCAGACCGAGGATGGCCAGTGTCAGCTGGCCTGGTGGTACCCACACTGGACTGTTCCGGTTCAGGTTGGAACCTGTGGTGGACGTTGGTGTTCCAGGAGAGGAGGGGGCTTGAGCTTTTCTGGGGTCTGAGATGGATCAGAAAATGCCCAGAGGTCGGCCCTGCGGGTTTGCACAGGGAGAGGGGTGCAGGCTGGGCAGGTGGAGGGGCACGGGGGCCTCTCCGGGGCAGCTGGCACCGAGGGCACCTGTGAGTGTGGGAGGACGAGGCCGTGCTGCTGTCCTGGGCCTCCCGATCCTGGGTCACCACCCGTGACCTTGACCTCAGGGTGGTGAACACACATGATGCCACACATTCTGGAATTCAGCCTTGGCAGGGCAGGGGTCCCACAGCAGCCGGGACGCATTAGGGTCTCTCCAGGGCCCTCTCCTTCCTTTGAGGTGTTTGCAGTCTACTTTTCAGTCCGGTTCTTGGCTGGAGGTGCCTTTAGCAACTTCGGGGTCAGTCTCTCTGTTCATTTGTAGGTGATTGATTATTTTCTTTTCCATTGTGCAATATTTCAAACATAGGAAAGAACAGGGGGAAAAAGACCCCTCCACTGACAGTGCGGTTGGGTGACATCCGCTTTGGTCCCCTTCGGATTTCTTAAGAAACGAGCTCACAGACCCAGCTGAAGCGACACTCTGTTCTGTTCCCTACTTCCTCGCTCCCCTGCCCAGGAGCCGCCGTCCACCCTCCTTCCCATCACCTCTGTCAGGGCACAGAGTGTTTGTCACTCAGGGATCACCCTGCGAGGGTGGCTCCTGGAGATGCTCTGGAGTTAGGTCCTGGGACCTCCGATGGCTGGGACACCGTGCTTTGCCCCTGTGATAAGACATTCACTGCAGAGGCCAATGGTACTTCCACCTCCAGGGCACCCCAGGAGTTGTGGGGAGCTGTAGGCAGGTTTCTGTGCAGATGTCTGTCCTGTAGGAGGCTCTGTGCACTCCGAGTCCCCTCTGTCCCCACTCCTCATGTAGGAGGAGCTGTATTCACACCCTGTCTTCACGTTGAGGGCTAGCTCCAGGGTCTCTGCTCGGACGCTGCCCTAAGGTGGGTGGAACAATACCCTTCTCCCCCAAAGACGTCCACTCCCAGTTCCAGGATCCTGCAAATGTGTCAGGTTCACGGTGAAGGAGAATTCACGTTGCCAATGGATATGAGGATGTGGATCAGCTGACCTCGAAACTAGGGGAGACCCTGGATTCTCTGGGTGCTCCCAGAGCAGTCACAGGAGCATTGAAAGGTGGTCGAGGAGGAAGAAGAGACAGAACTGGAGACGTGCTTTGTGAGGAAGTCTTGGCCCACAGCTGCTGTGGGGTGCATAAGCTGGGGAACGTGGTGGCGGACCAGGGAGGGTTCTCCCCAGGAGTTTCTGGAAGGAGCACAGGGCTGCTGAAACCAGAGTGTCGAGGTGAAACTGGATTCTCTGCTTCTGTTGGCAGGTGGGACCCGCGTGTCTCTGCCCCCACTGGCAGGTGGGGTCTGCGCAGGGTGCTGCCGTTCTTAAAGGTGGCCTCTGCCCTCCAGGGTCGCAGCAGAGCCCCCAATCTGCTGTCCAACTTCTCATTTCTGAGTTCTTGACTCATGGATTCAGGGAGCAGAACCTAGGATTATTCTAGTGTGCATCAAAGAGAACCCCCTCAGGGGAGGGGACCCGACCCGGGCTGCTGTCTGCACGTGCAAGGGGTTTATGGAGCACCTGGGTCAATGCTTCTGGTCCAAACTTACGCTAATCAGGTTCTGAGAAAAGTACCAATGCTGTGGGCTCAGGGTTATGCTAACTAGGGTTTGGAAAGGCTTGCCTTCCATCTTTCTCTGCTTCTGGGGAAGTGGGAGCTTGAAGTCAGTGAATTGTGCCTGCTGGGCGGGGTGGGGGCCTCTGGCGTCCAGCTGTGAGCAGGCTGGGCTGGGGTGACAGGTCGCTGGCCCCAGCTCATCTTGCCGTTCACCTGCCAAGCCTCAGGCCTGCGCCCGCAAGGCGGGCTCCACAGGACAGCCTGTGCTTGCTGCCTGTGCCTCAGCCGCCCGCCGCCGCTCTGCCGCTTCACTTCTCCCCTGCTGCTTCTCGGAAGGGACTAGTGGGCTGGCTGCACGGCTTGGTGACCTAGGAGCCATGTCACCGCTGGCCCCTTGGAGCCCAGTGAGACACAGTTTGGATTTCCAGCCTGCGGAACTATGAGCAAATCGAGTTGTGCCGTGTGAGTCACGAGTTTGTGTAATTGGCTACCGCCGCCGTGGGAAACTAGTCCGCGCCCCGTCAGGAAGGCCGTGCCTGACCACCTTGTCCCTCCATCTGTGTCCTCCATCTTAGTCTGTCCCAACTGCTGTAACAAAACCACCATAGACTGAGTGGTTGAAGCAACAAAGAGTTATTTCATGCCCCTCTGGAGGCCGGAGGCTGGAGGCCCAGAACCCAGGTGCTGCAGCCGGCGGGGCCTTCCTTGGGGTGTCCTCTGGTGGGGTGGGGGGTGAGGGTGACAGCAGCAGGCTTGCAGGAGCCCCTTAAGTTATGGCTTTTGTCCATTCAAGGCCGACATTCAAGGCCTCCCAACACCACCGGGGGCTCAAGTTTCTAGCTCAGGAATCTCCAGGGATGGTGACGTCTGCACTGCAGATGAGACCACCGAGTGTCCTCCGACTTCCGGGAGACTCAGCTGGTGAGTGGTGAGCGGACTTCTCACCTGCACTCCAGCCTGGGGACCCTGCCTGCCCACCCCCAGGAGGGACCCTGAGGACTGAGACCAGGCAGGGCAGCTGGAGTGTGGCCGTCTGTTCTACTGCGGCCCCCACCCCCATCCGTGCCACCACCGCCTGGGCTCCGTCCAGCGTGGCTGGTGATCTCAAGCTGGATGACGGCCAGCAGCTCACCAGTACAGGCACATGGAGTTCTGAGGCTGCAGAGGAACCAAGTGACACAGTCTGTCTTTAAGCCGTCTCTGCGGAGATGGAGGAGGCAGATGACATCTCCTCAAGGTTTTACCTGCACTCACACGGGGCCTAACGAGGCTCCCACTTAGGTATGTGCATCCCTCCGTGTCACCCACGGAGACAGAGGTCCCCTGCAGCTGGCTCTTTCTTTCCTTATGTGTTAAGATGGTTCCACTTAGTGTCCTGAAAATGTCCTTAAAGGCAACAGAATACCATGACAGACCTTCAGTCTCTGCACCCCGCTCTCCCTGGCTCAGAATCACAGTTCCAGGAGGGAGTACCACCGGCTGCCGAGGTCCTGCCAGGCAGTGCAGGAGGGGACCGTGGGAGGGGCCACCAAGGCAGTGGGCAGCCAGTGCCTGGCCCTAACCAGGCTGGACAGAGGGACATGATGGGCTCGGACATAGGTGAAACAGACCCCAAGATACAGAGGAACCCAAGACAGATGAAGATTCACCCCACTGCCTTGTTCTCTTTTGCACATAATCTTATGATCTTAGGCACTTTTTTCTTTCTCTCAATTTCAACCTGCAGCCCAAAGTCAAAATACAGTGCTGCCAGGGGTGGTGGTGGACGCCTGTCATCCCAGTGACTCGGGAGGCTGAGACACAGGATCTCAAGTTCAAAACCAGTCTCAGCAACTTAGCCAAGACTTGATCAACTAAAAAACCCAAAGGGCTGGGGATGTGACTCAGCGGTAAAATGTCCCTGGGTTCAATCCCTAGTACAAAAGAAAGGAGAGAGTCTCCAGATGGCTAGTGGTTGGCTTCTGGTTTTGGCTTTGGTCTGGATGCTCAGTATAAGAGGATTAACCCAAGCACTGGCCTTTGTGATGCAGCTTTGCAGGTATGGGTGCTTCCCTACCTGCCCCCCAGCCCTACAGCATAGCACGCGGATGGGTGGTGCTGTAATTCAGTTCTCTGTTTAACTGGAAGAAAGAGGTATGTTCTTATCAATTCCAGGTTGCAATGAAAGCAGAAATAGAATAAGCAACCACTGGCTTCTAAAATGATGATTTGACAGCAAAACCAAGTAGCTAAACATATCCAATTGACAAAACCATATAAAATCCACACACACACGTACCTAGGGGTATATGTCATTTGGTTATAAATACTGCTCCTACTCGTTTCTGTTGTGCTGTCTCCTTAAACTCACAGATGATTTCAAAGGATGTTTTCTGCTTTCCAAACATCTACCTGTGTTGCGCCGTCTTCTTGCTGGTGATTTCTCATTTTGTTGCATCAGGGTCAGAACGTGTGATCTGGACAGTGTCAAACATGTAATGCATTTTGTTGAAACTCGGACACTTTGGCTGAGATTTTTGTGGGTCTCCCATTGGTCTCCTTTTGCAAGTGTGCCAGGTGTGTAAAAGGAATGTGGATAATCTGTTTTTCAGGTGAGAGCATTCATCAAGGTAGCCGCCTCATGGGGGCTGGCTTCCCTTTCTGTCTGCCAGGCCTCGTAGGTCCTTAGTACACTAATCAGGGTGGCATTAGGCAATGCCGCTGAGACAAATAAGCCCCAAAGTCGCCTTAGCACCCCCATCTCATCCTGGGGTGGCACTGAGGTTCTCCTGTGGGTGGAAATTCAGGCCCAGCCAGCCTGTCTGACCTGGAAGCAGGACGGCCTGATAGACTGTGTCGTCTCTGGCTCGCCGACAGCGTGCTCAACAATTCTTACTCTCACCTGGGATTTGTCTGTCTTTCCACACTTGCTCATTGGTTGCCCACACAGCTCCAGCTTAACGTTTTTGGTGCATTCAGCAAAAGCAGTCAAGGTTCTTGTCAGTATGAATGGAAAGTGCTCTATAGATGGGTGGGGCAGGAAGTGCAAACCGTGTCACACGGGTCTTGAGGTCCCTCCCCGTCCTCTTCATAGACACCTAGAATTGAGTCCCGGGCAGGGGGAGGTCACTGGTCCTGCTCCTCAGTGGTGGAGCTGAGACCGACATTGCAACAACTTCGACTCCTGTGCCCCGTCATGTTCATCTGGGACCAAAAGACCCGGCCAGAACAATTTAGAGGAGGAAAAGTTTACTTGGCTCATGGTTCAGAGGTCTCAGTCCACAGGTGGTCGACTCCATTACTCTGAGCCCAGGGTGAGGCAGAAACCACAGAAGAAGGGTGTGCAGGAGAAAGCAGCTCAGGACGCGGCAACCAGGAAGCAGAGAGCGCGCCACTCACCAGGGACAGAACGGAAACCCTCAAGGCTCCCCCCACGACCCGCTCCTCCAGCCACACCCTGCCTGCCTACAGTCACCACCAGTTGTCCAGGTCAGTGGGTGAATCACCCTTAGGTTCGGGCTCGCCTAACCCCGCCATTCACCTCTGAACTTTCTTTCACTGCCCCACACACGAGCTTTTGGGGGACGCCTCACATCTAGACCATAACGCTCCCTGTTCCCGCGGATTCCTTCAGTTTCTTCCTCCAACGTGCGCAGCGCTGAGTGTGTAAAGATGGTGATTAATCTGAGCTTCACGCGAAGTCCTTTCCTGGTTGGCCTTGGGGGCAAGAATCTCAGAGGATGAAGAAACTGCAGTTGGTAGCCCTTCTGCAAAGGGGTCCCGAATTAGTCCTTTGCTGCCTTCTCCTTCCCGTGAAGGAGGCGACAGGTGCAGGGGGGTGCGCTTAACCTGAGACGCAGCACGTCCCGGAGAAGGCTCTCTCCCCGGCCTTATCTGTCACCCTAATGAGCAGGGACAGGGGCGAGGGACGTGCTCCAGCTATTATTACCTCCACTGTAGAGTTGACACACACAAGCTCATTATTGCGTTATGTTTTATTCAACAAAATAACTTTAATGTTGTAGCTTAAATTGAATTCGCTAAAACATCTTCATCTCCAGCGTAATGTGCCTCCAGTGCCTTCTTGGTGCCTGGGTTTTCTCCGGAATTATAGTGCTGAAGCTGTGGAAATGGGGGAAATTATATGCAATCTGCAAAACAATGCGGCCATAACGTGGTAATTGGCCTTCCACGTAATTAAAGGAGCATTTTCTCATCAGAGCTGTTCCGTCAGAGACCCAAAGGCTATTGTTGTACAAATCATTCACTTAGGAAAAACCTTTATTCCCAGTCGCCTATAAAAATCTGGTTATGCAAACAGATTTGCTTATTCAGTAACATTAATGGCTTCTCACAGTTAAAAGTAATCAAGGTGATTGACCTATGATCTCCCTTCCCCGCTGCCACCAGGGGTATTTTTATTTTGACAGTGGGGAGCCTTTTGACTTTGAAAATTACTGGAAGCTGACGTGAAGCCACCGAGAAGGGACTCTTGAAAACTCACAGCGTGTGTGTCCCCCCCTGTTAATCAGTAGAAATTCACCCCGGCTGGATTAGGGCCCTGGACCTGGCAGAAAGACGCTTAGGGACAATGGAATTGAATCCTTACCCTTGACGTGACTCCCCCTCCAGCCGGCTGATTCTTGTTTGAGGGTGATAACTTCCCCTAGGGTCCGTGCAGGAGCTGAACTCTTGTTTGTTGCTGAGGCATCTCTAGTTTTTCCTTCTTGGCCTGTGGGCCTACGTGCTGTGCTGGGGGTGGAGCCCGGGGTCTTGGGTGTGCCAGGAGAGTGCTCTAGCTCCGACCCCTCCCCACCCAGCGTGGAAGGCTTTCTGAGTTATTTTGTTTGCAGGGGTGATCTGTAGGTGTGGTCTTGAACACCCCAGCCCCAGGAAACCAACTAGCGTTTTACTGGGACATGTAGTGGCTGGTGGCTGGCTGGTGGCTGGGACCACGACTCTCTTCTTCTCCTGTCTCCGGGGTCGAGTCCTCTGCACCATCTTCAGGGGGGATTCGCTTATTCTCCCTTCTCTCCCATCTTTACGTCTACCCCAGAACCCTCTGTAGAACTCTGGACCCACGTGAGTGCCCGCTCCTGGTCCTCTTGGCTGGCACATCCTCAGCTCACCCTCCCCTCCCCCCTCCCCGGGATGCTCAGGGCTGTCTCAGGCCACCATTCCCCCAGTTTCCAAAACACCGTCCTCTCCTGTGTCCTGCGTCCCTCCGCCCTGCAGCAGGGCAGTGCACTCGGGCCTCTCCACACGCACGGCCACAGGTGGTCCAGCCTACGCCTCATCTCACTGGCTCTGTCTCCCGGCCATCCCCCTTCCAGGCTGCCCACTCCTCTCAGTCCCCACCATCGCCACTTCAAGTGTCACCTTGGTCCGAGTCCCTGGGCTTCCGTCCACGAGGCTCGCCTTTGTCTCCATGGGCAGAACCTGGCTGCCCCCAAGACTCCTTTCTCTTATTCTCCCCTCGCTCATCTCCTGCTCTCCCCCAGGAGCAGGTGGCCCCTCCCTGCACCACTAGCGGAAGGGCCTCGAGCAGGGGCTGAGGGGGAGGAAGGGAAGATTCTGAACCCCATCTCCCGCTCTCACTGACCGGTGACCTCCGTGGGCTGCTGAGCCTCTCTGAGGTCCCTCTGCGTCTGTGAAGTGGGACTCACAAAGGCGCCCACCTCACGGGGCTTCCAGGAAAATGGGTCTCCAAGTCCCCAGCAACCAACCAGATGACAAAGAAGGGCACAGCCCACGGTTGGGGAAAAGCTTCCACTACACACAGAACTCTGCCCTGCAACCTGTTCGAGTTCAAATCGCCCGAGGCCTGCGGGGCAGGGTTGGTGTCCATCTAGAGAGCAGGGATGTTTTGAAACGTCAGCTGGAGATGGTGCAGTTGATAGGTGGCCCCTCAGGGCACAGATCACCCCTTGGGGCAGAAGCTGGAGCCTGGCAGTCACACCTGAGCTGGGGCTTTGGCTGGGGGCTCTCCGGTGCCTGCAGACCCTCAGGTAGGGCTTTCTGAGCCCGGGTGGAACCATCCCCCTTCCGCTCCGTAGCAAGTGTTCACCCAGTTGCACTGATGAAAAGTGCATGCAGAGGGGCTTGAGGGGCCCGGTGGCACTGTGAATAATGGCCCTGCCACTTGCCAGCGCGGCGCCCCTCTGCAGAGCTGGGCAGGGGTGTTTTGAAAAGCGGCTCAGGCCCCCAGGAGTGGCCAAGTGTAAATGTTGCTGCCACAACATCTCGTAGCCTGACTGGGGTCGTGCGCGGAGTCCCCAAGCCAGGATGCTGCCCAGACTCCTGAACAAGCCTGTCCTCCCTCCTGGGCGGGACTCCACTGGCCGCCCCCCACCGCTCTATCTGCAGTGCTTCCAGCAAGTTCCCTGCTCTCTGGCTCTCAGCGGAGGGTGGGAGGCAGTCCTCATGAAACCCTCTTACAGGACTGTTTGCAGGACCCGGCTGGCCCCCAGGTGTTTGCATTTTCAAATTGGTCACTAGTTATCTCCAATGAGTTTCTAATTAGTGGAGCTCCAGGCAGGGTCAGGAAATGAAGCGAAAATATGTAAATATTCTGGGGAAGCCGCCTCAAAGGTGGCTCTGGCTTTTCCTAGCTTCTTTTTTTTTTTTTTGGCTCCAGTGATTTTCTTATAAACTCTCAGTGGGGCCCCTGGGGGGTGACCTCAGAGGTGGCTTGTTAAAAATATTGTAATTCTTTAGCTGTAGTTTATGTGGTGCTGAGGATCGAACCCAGGATCCTCGCGTGTGCCAGGCGAGCGCTCTGCCGCTGAGCCACAATCCCCGCCCCCAGAGGTGGCTTTTAAAAATTGACCCACTTAAATCAAATGTATGAAACATGTCAAGAGCTATGTAATGTTTTGAACAACTAAAAGGAAAAAGGATACAAACAAAGAAAGAAAATTGAGTCTGTGATCTCGAGGTGCCTGGTGAAGTCACACCCAACGCTGGCCCCACCCTGTGGATTCTTCTGGAAGCCTGTCACACCTCCATTGAGAGGTGGAGCCCAAGTCCCCTCCCCTTGAATCTGAGCAAGCAGGAAGCAGTGGCATAGCGCTGTGTGCCTGGGGGCTGTCAGGAAAGGCTGTCCCCCCCACCCCCACCTCGGCTCTCTTTGGATGTCACCATGCTGTGAGGAAGCCCAAGCAGCCCGCAGCCCTCCGGCTCAGCTCCCGGTGACACTGGCTGCACACTCCAGCCATGCACAAGGCGTCCTTGACAGGGGTTCCTCAGCCCCAGAGAAGACAGCCCTGCCCATACTGCCAGGGACAGAAGCCCACCTCTCCTGCTGACCGCCCCCCCCCAGCAGACTGACTGTGGGGACAAAGGATGTGGTTTGTCCTGCAGCCACAAGTCACGATGACATTCGCTTTGCATAAAGCCCTTGCTCTATGAGCATGAGGAGGACTCAGAGTTGGAAAACCTGGTCCAGTCCCCTCCCCACTGTATCATCTGGTGACTTGGGACAAGTTTCTTGAACTCCTTGTTTCTCCAATTCCTGCCTGCAAAATAGGGGAGGTCATAACAACCTGGGTCCCATGGGCGCCATGATCACACCATCTCCGATGGGTGGTTCCTTCCTGGGGTCGTGAGTTCCTTCACAAATGTTCATGGGATGCCAATTGCATGCCAGGCTGGGGTAGGCTCTGGGGAGAGAGCTGTGAGCACATCCCTGGTCCTTGCCACTCAGAACTTCCAGTCTAATGGGCACATGGACTCTAAACAAGTGAACAGGTTCACATATGATGACAGATTATGGTTGTTTTTCTGAGGAAGTGACATTTAGGTTGAGACCAGATGGAAGTCCCTGAGCAAAGCATATGCAAAGGCCCTGAGGTCCGACAGAGAGGACTTGGATCCCAAACCTGGGCCTCCCTCCATGCCTGGAGATTTTGCATCTTCCCTCAAGTGTCTCTGAGGGCTTCTTCCTGGCAAACATCTAAATGGATTCTGGTTCTTTTTCGTAGAATTGTACCAGGTCCCACTGTTGGAAATATCCTCGGGCTGCTGGCTCCCAAAACAGGACACAGTGGACAGTGGAGCCTGTGTCAGGCCCTGGCTGCCAGCAACAGCGGCCAGTCCTGCCCATGAAGCCTGAAGGGACCTGACCGGAAGGTCTCGGGGGCTCGCAGAGTCCACCAGCAGCTGCAGGACCAGGGCTGGGGAGTGGGCAGGAGTGGGAGGTGGAGCCAACCAGGGAGCCACCCAAACAGAATAGAAGTCCCTGTCTTTGTGTCTCTCTTTCAAGCGGCAAAGCGCTGGTCTCCTGTGACCTCCTTCTCCCCAGGAAGGATCTGGTCAAGACGGATCTTAAATCGAGATGCTCACAGGGGCGTCAGGCCGCTGCCCTTCTTGGAATGCTTCTCATGGAGACCGAGTGGGTGGCTGTGTCCCTGGCCACCTGGCCTCCTTGAGAGAAGCAGGGACTCCAAATTGGCTGTGGCTTTGTTCTACCCTTTGGAGTCTGCGCCGGGGGGCTGAGGTCTCCAGCTGACAGCGGAGGAGCGCCCGCCTGCTCCCCGGGCAGACACGGGACGCTCTCACATGACATCAGCTCTCTGGACTCGGTCCTAATTCACTGGTGGCTTTTATAGCTTGGCTTCCCGACATGAGTGCCCGGCGTCTGTCATTTATGGGACCCAGTGCGGCCCGGGGCTGGCCTTCCCCGTCTCTCCTCCGCCCTGCGCTGGCTTCTTGTTGGAATTAAGCCAGAGTCTGCTCTCCTCCGTGTCCAGCGGAGACCTTGGCTCTGAACTCAGGATGGACGTTTGTGACTCTGTCAATATGTCTGTGGACTCGGCCACATTCCAGTCTCACAGGGTGGGCAGTGGGGGGATCAGGGAGGCTGGGCAGGAGGCTGGTTGGAGAACCACCTCCATGAGGGTGGTGGCCCCAGCGTCCTCAGCCGTGTGTGCAGACGGGCACAGAGGATGTGGGCGGGCTTGGGGCCGGGGTGCTATCCCAGGGGGTCCAGCCGTGGGGGTGGGACCGGCAGCCACAGTTTGGAAAAGTTCTGACCTTTGATTGAATTTCAGTTATCTGAGAATTGGGGACAAGTCTCCTTCAGTGCCTGAGGTATGGTCTAGTCTTGGTGGGAAGCTGGGGGACTGAGCAGAGGGGTATCCTGGGGTCGGAAGGGACTTACTTGGAATCCTGGTTATGACCTTGACTTGGTGAAAGGGACTCCATCTCTCTGGATCTCAGTTTTTGTCTGTGATATGGAGATAGAGATGGAATCCATATTCGCAGGGATCTCGCAGGAACTGATGCTGTGGGTGCGCCCGCTAAGCTCCTGGCACCTGCAAAGATCTCCGCACCTGGCTGCTGTTAGGGAAGACGGGTGGCTGTGGCTTGGTGGGCATGTGGCGGGAGGGGGCTTCCACTTGCCCCAGGACCATGGCCAACACTTCTCCTAGGAGCGGGAGGTGAGCTGGTGCTTGCTGACTCCTCATCTCCACGGGGGGGGGGGGTTCCTGAGGCTCCTCCCCTGGGATCCTCGGGTCCTTGTTTCTGCCGAGAGTCCAGGGTGTCCAGCCTGCCTCCTGCCTTCCCCTGGCGGTGCCTCTTTAGGTGTCCTGTGGGCTACAGGCACCCACCGTGCTCTGAGCCTGGGTTCCCAGATGGGGAAGGGCTGCGCTCTTGACTGCTCGGTTTTCTGCTGGGACAGGTTTGGGGACAGCGGGCTGGGGTCTTCCTCAGTGCCCGCTGCTGAGGAGGGTGGAGGGGCAGGGACCAGCCTTGGCTCCTGGCTGGTGGATCACAGGCTGCTCCTTGGAAAGCCCTGTTCTGCGGCGGAGGAGTACTAGCCCTGCTGGGTGTCGGGGACACTGAGTCCAGCCAGGGCTGGGGCTGGGTGCCTGGCCTCCCTTCATGGAACAGAACATTCTTCTGAAGGAGGGAAGGGAGTGTGTTGGCGGCATGGGGCAGCGAGCTCCACCTGTTCTCACTCTCTCTCCGGCTTCTCCCTCCCCGTACTGCACACCGTGAGGACCTTGGCGGAAGTCTCTGGCCATCTCGACTTGCAGCTTTGTGGCCAGAAGGAAGATAGACGCTCCCTCTCTCAGCTCCAGTTTGGAAACTCGGTCCCTGGGGGTTACTTGTCTACCCCTAGAGCAGGGGTTTGGGGTCCCTAACACAAGTACCTCCATAGCCAGGGGTAGGCTGGGTCGCACCTGTCACCAGAGGAAGTGGGGGAGTGGAGGGCCCAGAGAAGCCACCAGGAGAAATCACCGGGGAAGTGACTCCGCATGGCCGAGACTTCCGACAAAGTCGTTTCCTGTGACTGGTTTCTCATCCACTCCAGCCCTGCTGTGGATCAAGGCAGGGGACTGAATACATTTATCAGTAAGATATATGGTTTTGTTATGGCAGAAATGAGTGCAAAGTTAAAACAAAGAAACCCACACAGACCTGCTGGTAACCAGGAAATGACCCATAAATCAACTCTGCCGTCTTCGTTCTTGACTCAAAGGCAGGGATGAATAGGGGGCCAGGGCTCTCGGCCCGGAGGAAGGCTGAAAGTGGAAACCGTACTTTCGGTCGCCCTGGGAGCATCTTCTCAGACTTTGAGGCTGCAGAAGACATGGCCTTGAGACCTGGGAGGTTGGGCGGCTTGGATTCAAGCTCGATAACATGCAAGGTGGGTAGTGTCTGCGGGGGGATGGGGCATCTCGACTACGGAGCAGGGCACATTTTTAATTAACTATTGATTTTTAGAATTTGTGTATTGGGGTTAATCAGGTACAACAGGAGCAGATAACTTTGCTTGGCTCCCTTTAAACTCAGGTATATAAATCAGATGTGGGGTGAAGTGCATATTAGGAACAGAACTTGTTTATTTATTTTTTTGTCCAGAAGCAATCAATGCAGCCTCAAAGTTGAGAATCACAAACGCCACCCGACCTCCTTCTATTTGTGAGAATCTGTGTTTTATTTCCTCCCTGGGCTTTGGAGTACAGGGGACATCTCTCTCTCTCCGGGAGAAGCCTCGCTGTACGTGGTGAGTCACGGCCCCGACGGTGGGGGGCCACGGCAGCACCTCCCCGACAAGGGGTCGCCCTGTGCTCCTGGGCATAGCTAGACTGAAGCCCCAGGATTTTTCGGGCAAGAGACACGGTTGAGCTTCTCCCGAACACAGGGCCATCTTCAGGTGCAATGCGGGGCCTGGTGCCCAGCCCAGAAAGCCACGCCAAGCGAGATTTCAGACTTGCCGAAGGACGGCTGCTTCTTGACACCAGACATACAAAGCCGTGATGGCATTTGTCACGAGTGTGGGATCCGAGAGGGGATTTTAACCTCGCGGCTCTCTGGCAGCCGCCCAAAGGATCCTGGAGCTCACATGTCTCTTTTCTAAATCAAAACTAATAAACGGCTCTCCTGGCGGTCCTCTTGGGACCTGGGAATGGCTGTGGCTCTTCAACGTCTGCGCGAGGAGAGGCTAAGGAGAGGCCACCCAGAGCATCGAATGTTCCTTTCTTGTCACTTTCCTGGAATTTTGGGGAGTCTTGGTGATTTTCTGGATTTCAGATTCGGCTTGATGATAGGGATCAGCACCTCTCCCCTTGGCGAACCGGAGGATCCTAAGATGGGCCAGTCATGGTTTTGCAAGAGTCTCTTCTCAGAGGTTTTTGCAGAAGTTGATGCGTTTTCTTAAGCCGCTTTGAGAGCTTGTGTGTGTGGGGGACAAAGGCTTGGGGCACCTTGTGTCCATTTGGATAGAACTTGTCTGGAAATAAGGCAAAGCGGAGGTGAGGGATGAAAAGGGACGAAGACGGCAATATCTAAACTTAGATCCAGCTGACCCTGAAGCTGGGACCGTCCGCCCGCTCACATTCCCTGTGTTCGTAAGTCAGTGACACTCTAGCAGGCACTGGTTTGACTCGTACTTTGGTTATTTGCAAAGTCAGAGGCTTAATAAAGGTGTTGGTCTAGTCTGGAAACCTTCAAACGGGTTGCTTAACTCAGAGAAAGAAGGTGGTCTCCACACATAAGGCAGAATCATGGTGCTGAATTATTTTCACTCGAATAAGAATATCTAACAGCTCGGGTTGGAGTAGGTTCTCAGGAGGATGGGGAATGGGAGATGTTGAAAGGATTCAAAAGGCTTCATCTTGCTGGGGAGAGGGAGGCGGGGGAAGGAGGAGTTAGGAGCATTTGGGTGAGGTCTCGACTTGCCGTCTTATTTCCATAGAAAGATAGAGAAGCATATTTATTTAGCAGCACCGAGGGAGTCAATTCCTAAAGTGAAAATTGGATCCAACCAGGGGAAAATGAAAAATGGGAAATAAAGGGAAATATGTCATAAGTATAGAGTCAAGAATATCAGAATCCGGACTATCACACTAAACCTAAATGGATCATACTTTTTTTTTTTTTCATTAAAAGACAGTGATTGTTAGTTGGGTTTAAAAAACCAAAATCCATTGAAACGTCTAGCTAATACCGCATAAAAGACTAACCCCGAAACCGTGACTTGGAGAAATAAGCTTGTGTGATTCTGGGTCCAGGGTGATTCTTGCAATCTTGGTTGGGCTCATCCCGACGTCTTGGGTCAGCTGCGGGTTGGGAAGGCGGGTCTGCTTCCCTGGGTGGGCTCTGTGTTGATTTTGGAGGTTGAGTGGTTGTGGTGTGGTCTTCAGGGGCCTTGCCTGGGGCATCTGAGCTCTCCTTCCTGCAGTCTCTGCTGTCTAGAAGGCTACGGGGCTCCTCCTGATGGCCGGCGGAGGGCAGATGTGTGCCGGGTGTCTGGAGCACCCTGCTTGTTGCTGCCCACTGTCACCTGGGCTCCACACTGTCACTCTGTCCGTCAAAGCCGGTACCAGGTCCACGGGGTGGGAAGCCGACGTGATCGGGTCACATCCATGGCACCCAGTGTGACTACAGGGAAGAGGGCAGAACAGGGGCCTCGGGAGCAACCAGACTCCAATGCTGTCTAAAATAGAGCGATCGAGAAAGGTTAGAAATAAAAGAACTGGCAAAAAGTCTCCAGAGACACAGCCACCGTGGGTCACATTATCCAGAGGGGACCAGGACGTGTCTTCCAGCTCTGTGCTCTGCTGACAATGGCGCGATGCCTGTCCTCCCACGGAGGGGCGTGGCTGGTGGTGACTGCTGAGGCCGGGGTGTGCTTTCTCCCCTGCGGTGCTGGTCTGGGTGCAGCCCGGGCCTGGCGCACACCAGGCAAGCGCTCCACCACTGAGCCACCGCCTGGCCCGCGGTCTCCGGCTGGCCATCCAGTCCCCTACCCCAGGTTCCCCCCAGGGATTCCCATCTATATCTATTCTATTTAAATGTGGTTTAGGAGAACAGCACGTCAATTTTTTTTTTTTTTTGTGGTTAACATACACACATCATAAAATCCACCATTTTAACCACTTTTGAGGGTGCAGTTCATGGCATTTAAGGACATTCACGTCGCGTTCCTGGACTTCTTCATCTTTTCAAACTGAAGTTCCGTCCCCACGAAATGCCGACGTCTTGTTCTCCCCTCCCCAAGCACCGTCCTGCTTTCTGTCCCCGTGAATATGACTACGTGCGCACGTCACAGACGGGGGGTCACGGTGCCACCCTCGGGGGCTCGTTCCACAGCACAGGTCTTCTCAGGCCCTCTGTGTCCTCTTCATCCCTCTCCCGGCCGGGACGCTCTTCTCTCGTAGGCGACTGCCACATGGCTGGTTTTCATCTTTTTTCTGCATTTTATCCTGTTACTTTGGTTCTTCTTTTTTGACAAGGGCCCGTTTTTAGAAAATCTACTCCGAATGCCCAGTTTGGGAGGAGGGAGGCAGGAGAGGGCACCAGCGGACATGAGGCCAGCGCCTCAGCCTCCTGGGGTCTCTTCGGTGTCTGCAGCTTTGCCCCCCAGAGCTGTGTGGGGTCTGCGTCCCTCTGTGCCAGCCCCTGTCGGGAGGCAGAGCGGTGGGACACCAGCCTCCGGTGACGGGTGACATGTGGACAGTGACCGTGCTGTGCACCTGTGTGCTGAGAAGTCACACAGGCACTGCGCGTCTGGCTAGGCCCCGTCAGGTGCTGGTCACCTGTCCCCCGTGGGGACGTGTGGGCCGTCTGCTTTCCCAGGTGCTGCTGTGAGCTTCCTGGGTGCTCTCTTGGCTTAGGGTCCCTGCAGGCTCCACTCCTAGAGGGGGACCTGGCGGAGGAGCGTGGGCCCTTGACACGTGTGTCTTACTCGCAGGAAGCCTGTTAGTCCCGAGGCCACAGGGTGAAAGTCACTGGAGAAGTTCACTTAGGACACTCACTCGTGTTCTCCCTCCTCTCCTAAAGGGCTCCAGGAAGCTTTGGGGACAGGCAGATCAAGTAAGGCTGAAATAGCGAACACTCAGAAACCCAATCAGTCTGTCGAGAAGCCCGTATGGGGACAGTCATAGCTGGCCCTTATTTTGAGCACTTACCAGGTGCCAGCACTGTTCCCAGAGTTCATATGGACGGACTTCCCTGAATCATCCCATTAGGAAGGGACTCTTAATGCCCACCTTCTGTAGAGGGAGAAACCGAGGCACAGAGAGATTCGCTAACTAGTTCAGAGACACACAGCAAGTGATGCAGTTGGGGTTTGGACCAAAGCAAGCTGGGGCCAGCGTCGGTCCTGCTAGTGACGGTGCAGAGTCAGGGTCAGAGGGAAGATGAAGCTGGACAGATGAGGACACTCACTGTTGCTCACTTCTTCAACCCTCCTCTCTGTCGCCGCCAGGCTCCCCACTCCACCAGTCCACAGTGTTATCCAGCAGCTCTTTATTAGGAGCCCTGGGGACGACGGTGAGAAAGTGCCCACGGACCTGCCTCTGTGGAGGCCAAACGGACCCGTGGGTGTCCCCCCAAAGGCCAGCCACGCCTGGTGAGCTTCGGGCCCTCTCATCAGTGGGCTCCTTTACAAAATGGCCAAATTGGTGCTGTTCCCTCCTCGCTCCTTTGAAATGCGTGCGAAGTACACGGGACAAGCCCACCAGGGGACAGGAGGGTTCCCGTCCACTCAGCCAGCCTGCTCGGGGCCCACGTGTGATGGACAGCACGGGCGCTGGCCGGTGGGTGACAGAGGCAGGGCGCGGTCCAGCCCGAGGGACAGCAAACCTGTTTCCAGGGGTCAGCTCCAGGAGGTGGGTGCCCCTGGAAGTGCCATCTCCCAGGAGAGGAGCCGGAGGCCCGGGACCATGAGGTGCTTTTCCACAGTCCCGAGAGGAGGAGCAGGGATCCCCAGGCTCCCCAACTGTCCCCCTAAACAAGACCCTTCTCCCTTCTGAGCTACTGAGTCACGTAGAGAGCAGGGTGGCCTGAGAGGTGATGGTGAGGGCCTGGTTCATGCCACAGTGTCCGGGGACAGTGACATGGGGGGAGAGAAGCAGCTGGCCTCTGAGGTGGCTGAGGGCAGGAGCTGCCGGGGCAGGGCCAGGGCAGACGGTGCTGGGTCAGCAGGATGGAGAGGCCCCTGCCTTGGAGCGGCCTTGGCCCAGCCGGGTAGAGGCTAGTCTCCCCGTGTCCTTCCCGAGGGTGAGACTGGTGACCAGATGCTTCCTCGAGGCCTGGCTGTAGCACAGGGAACTCCCTTCGGTGCCGCTGCCTTGTTCTCCAGGTGTGGGACCCTCTGCCGGGGAACCCAAGGGGCTTCGGGGCCCCCTCCTTTTGGGGGGTCGGAGTCCCCCTCCGCCAAATGCCCTGCGCCAGCAGCTCCAACGTGGTTCAAAGCTGAGCAAATGAAGCTCTCCTGCAGTCGGTTCCGTTGAGAGCATCAGGCTGATTTACTCAGATCCATTCTGGGCAGAAGCCGTAACAGAGAGCCGGAGAATGAGCAGCTCCCCAGGAGCCCAGCGGGCGGATGAGCACCCAGGGCCCCAGAGCCGGCTTCCTGTCCAGTGGCCTCCGCTCCCTGAGCCCCGCTGGACGTGAGCTCTCCTGAGCTTCAGTTCTGACCTTGCAGGGAAGGAGGGCCCTCCAGGCCCCTTTTGGGGACAGAAGCTGAAGTCAGAGCTGGACGGAGGATCACCAGGTCACCTGGCAGCAGACAGGCGGGCGGCTAAGACCCAAGGTCACAGCAGCTTTCCCAAGGTCACCCCCAAGGCAGCGAAAGAGCCAGACTTCGGGTTCAGGTCTCCCCACTCCCCGCACAAGGCTGTTCACGCACAGAACCTGTGTCCCAGCTTAAAAACCCAGACCCAACCCGAACCAAACCACCCTGACCGCAAGGGTCACGCTTTATCCAACCAAAACAGGAGCTTTGAGTTCACCCCGTTCCTATTTCCTTGGGGCTCCGAACACACGGAGAAGGACTGTGTCTAAGGAGACTGTTGGTTGAAGAACTCACCTCTAAGCCTGCTCCATCCCAGTTCACGCGCCTCCTCCACACGGGGCGCATCTCTCTGGCCTTTTTTATCCTCCTGCTGTCTCTGTTGCTTACAAGCTGTGTGACTGTGATGAGGTTATTCAACCTCTCTGAGCCTCTGTATCTCGCCCCTGCAATGGCTTAGTGCCAACCCCAGCGTCATCATGACGGCAGGCGTGATGCGTATGGCGCAGTTAGCGGTGCCTGACGGCGGCACTGGCTCAGAATGTTAGCTTTTAGAAGTTATTTGCGCAGGGAAGAGAGCGAGCCTGTGGTTCCTCGTTCTGCTCTCTGGCGGCGCTGGCTCGGCTTCCTCCTGCCGCTGGGTCCTTTGTGTCGCCTGTCTGCGGCCCTCCCTGCCCCACCCACAGTGCACGTGGGCTGAGAGCACCCCGCCTCTGGGACCGAAGCCCTCCTTCCGTCTCCAGGAGAGCGAGACAGAACCGAGTGTGGGCAGAGACCCGAGTCTCCCAGCTGTTTGTCCCCTGCATTGCTCTGGCCTGTAACGGGAGGCCTCATGCTCATGGACTGACACGTGCAGGGCGGGCCTTGGATCTGACCTCTGAGTCTGTGCCTTCTCCAGGCCCCGGTGCCCCCAGCGGCCAGCCCTCAGCCAGGCTCGTGTCTGGGGCCGCACAGCTGCACATCGGCCAGCTGGGGGTGTCCCTGTGTCTGCCACAGATACTTCCTCCTTGGGCACGATTTGACATGGCACAGGTGAGGTCCAGCAGGATCAGGCAGAGGGAAGGGGACAGGCAGGGCGGTCAGGGCCGAGAGAGGGAGCAGGAGGGGCAGAGGGGTGGACGGGGAGGGGGCCTGAGTCAGTGCCTCCCACCGCGGGGAAGGAGAAGGGAAGTTGGCTCTGCCCAGGGGGCTGCAGTCCTGTCCTGACGCCAGGGGCTGGAGCAGTGACCGGTCAGCAGAAGAGGGTGGGTGCTGGGGTCAGGGCTGGGTCAGCAGGGGAGGTGTGGACGGGATCCCAGGAGGGCGGAAGGACGAGAGGCAGTAGTCAGGGCAGGAAGGGGGGAGAGTCGACGGGGAGGGAAGAGACGGCGGGGGCGCTGCCTGCGCGGGGCTCCAGGCACAGGTGCAGCTTGGCACCCAGCAGACACCTTGTTGTTTTTTTTTTTTTTTAAATAGCATTTCCATTCATTTCCCCCAGAATCCTCAAATTCCTTAAATAGCATGTGTGTGGGCACACAGGTGCGCCTGTGTGGGGGAGCAAGGATCGTCATTACTATGTGTTGGAGGCATCGCTGGGACACTCTCTCCCTGTGTCTGTGCTACAGGGTAGCGTGGCTGCTCCTGACACGGGAGGTCTTGGCCACTGGCTCTGTGGCCAGGCTCATGGTGCTGGGGCTTGGTGGCTCTTGGTACTGAGCTTGGTGGCCTGTGGTGCTGTGCTTGGTGGCTCATGGTGCTGAGCATGGTGGCCTGTGGTGCTGTGCTTGGTGGCTCATGGTGCTGAGGTGTGGACCTACTGTGGACCTCTCAGAGCTTCAGCATCCTCATCTATGTAGTGTGGATCACAACAGCGTCCACCTCACTGGGTGGATTAAATGGACTAATACTAGGAACAGTTCAGTGCAGTGCCTGACACAAACCCAGCTCCTGTTACTTCACTAATAACGACGCCCTGGCCCTTATCCATGGACGGCATCGGGGATTGGCTGTGCTTTTGGTCCTCAGTTGCCTTACCTGGAAAAGAGCTCTAAGGGTTTCCTCTCCAGTGCGGAGAGAAAGGGGACAGGCTCGGGCCCCACCTGCCTCGCAGCCACCACCTCCCCCGAGCACCTTTAGGGTCAGTCCATTCACTGTTGGAGTAAAGGCACATTTTGGAAGTTCTTGCTGTTGTTTTTGGGGGGGGGCATAAATTGGATTACATATTCCTCTCAGAAATATGGAATTGTGACATGTAATTTCAGAGGGTTCCGGAGTTCCCTGAACGATTATGGTTCTCTTTCCATTGCCCACAGAAACCCCTCTTCATCCCCTTCACACGATAAATAATGTAGAATTTTCTGAACAACAACAAACAACAACAACAACAAAACCCCAACAAAAACCCAAACCCCCCAAAAACAAAAACAAAAAACAGAAATGGGACCCACAAGAACCAGCTCTTACACATCAGGGGTGGGGCTGAGAACCCGAGGCCCAGAGAGCTGGGTGAGGTGGGTGCGGAGCCTTCCTGCCCAGGGCCTCTCCTGCCACCACCACTCCCACCCCTGCAGCTGCCCCGGCCCCCCGTGAGGCTGTGCTGGGGTGGGGGACCCTGCTTGCCTCCTCCAGGCGCAGGGGCAGTGTGGGCTGCCCTGAACGGCCTCCTCTCCAAACTCTGCAATTCTCAGTGCAGCCCCCCTACCCCCTGGCGGGAGGCAGGACTCAGCCTGCTGCAGGAGCCTGGCGTGTACTGAAAGGCTCTTGCAGCCATCAGCTCCCCGCGGCAGGAAACAGCGGGACGCGGCCTGGGCCCACTTAGCCAGAGCAAGAGGAGGGGCTCTGGAGGGTCAGGACCCGCGTGCCCGGGGCCCAGGAAGCTCTGGCAGAACGATGCAGGGAGGTGCTGGGGGCGGGCTCTGCTCTCTCGTCCTGGCAGGTGCCCGCTTACCAAGCTGGCTCAGAGCTGAGGGGGGAAGAAATGAGGGGCCCTTGGAACCCCCACACGTGTCACTGAAGTAGACAAAGAGCTGGGTTGCCATGATTCTTGGGAGAACAGGAGCAGGCAAGGTCCCTGCCACACCCCGAAGGAAAGGTGACATGGGCAGAGGAAGCCGTTGTGACCCGAAGCTGACGCTGGCTGGGAGGTCCCTGGCCTCTTGATAAATGACAAGAACGCTCGGAATCAAGGCTCTCTCTCCGGCGGGATCATGCCTGGAGCCGATGGAAAGCTGTTGGGGACCCTGGAGGGAGCTATGGGTCCCTGAGTACTGGTCACACAGAGCCACACGTATTTCAAGTGAGGTCGAAGCCGTGAAGTTGTCGGCAGAGATGGGCGCCTTGGGTATCGTTGGGGATAAGAAAGCTGCTTGTCCCCGGGAACACGCAAGCAAGACGGGGTTTACGGTCTCCTCAGCAGCGGTGCGGAGCCGTGGAAGCCCTGTTCCACTCAGTGTCCTACGGGAGTTTGGGGACAGCCGGCTGCCCAGCTGCAGGGGTGTGCAAACGGCATCCTGAGTTACTAGGTTCCCGTGCAGCTGCCTGAGGGGCCTGTGGACTTGGAGGTCCTGGCTCCCCGGTGGCACCTGCTGGGCTTAGGGACCTGCCCTTGGTTCGGGAGGGACCCCCATGGCTTGGATGGGGCGGGGGTGGGGCTGGTGTTGTCTCTTCCTGGTGGAGCCTGGGACTCAGCCGCGGGCCTTGGCCTCTGCAGGCCTTGGTGATGGGTGCCCCCACACCTCCTGAAGGTGACGGACGTCTGAACTGGGATTTCAGAGGAACGCTCCGGGGGGCTTCGTTTCCTTGTCCTGATTCATGACCAGCTCAGGAGGTCAGGCTTGGAGCGTCTTGCTCTGCGCCTCGGCTGCAGCTGTCCCCCTGAGCCCTTGCCGCTGACTTCCTGTCGCGTCTCACGGTCTCTTGGTCGTTCAGCCGGCTCTCCCTTTCACCATGACACCATCTCTTGACCCTCCAGCTCCCCAACTTGCCAATGGCCAAACCTGCCTTCTTTAATAGAAAGGTCTGCGGATTCATGATATTTAAAAATAGATTCCGGGTTTGGGGCCTTTGTTATGTGTCAGGCTTAGAGCGATACGTGCGCGGTCACACTGGATTCTCAGGGTCCCAGGACATCGCGCAGGAACGCTCTGATCCCCCCCACCCCCCCACCCAGGTTACGTGGCTAACTAGAGCGGGGCCAGGGGCTGTCCTGGGAAGGACGAGGATCCCAGGAGCTGTAGCACTGCCAGAGGGGGGCTCGTCAGCACCCTGATGTGCTAGCGACAGGACCCGGCTGATGAGTGTCTGGCGGGAGCTGGCCTGTCCACAGCTGGGCTAGGCTCCTAGCAGATGTCGTCAACGTCCTGTGTGGCCCATTTTGAGAGAAGCACTTGGGGACGTGGACCCCCCCCCCCCCCCCGGGAGCAGGTCTCAGTCGTGCCGGGGACTTTGAGAAGGAGTGCCCCAGCTCTGCACCTGGGGTCGATGGGCCTGAAGTGAACTCTCTCCTCTTCCCCAGCTGGATCAGGCACTGAAGGTGGCAGTGGTACTGCAGTTCTGTCCCCTCCCCCATCCGTCGCCAGCGCTCCCTGGAAGGCCCCCAAACAAACACCTGCACTTGGGTCCCTGTTCTGGGCTCTGCTTTTGGGGGACCCAGGTCTCACTGGGCCAGGTGCATCTTCTCTGCGGTGTGTGGGTTCAAGGGCAACCCAGAGACCCCCCCCCCCCCAGTGCACAAGGAGTCCTGCTCACAGTTCCCGTCCCTCCACCTGCTGTTTCATTATCAATTACTTATTTCCTCTAAGCCCGAGGTGTGGGGAGTCCTGTTCAGACTGGCAGATACAGATCCACGTCTTCTCTCTCTGGACATTTCCACTTTGGGCTGATGGCCAGGGTGTCCGTTTACGAGGTGAGAGGAAACGGTCTCCCTTTGGCCCTTTTCCTGCCTCGACCATCAGATCTGGTCCCGTTGCCTAGAAGCTGAGGAGTGGTCCAGGGGGATCTAACCCCAGTGGCTTGATGAACGCACACCTTTCCTTTTGATGTCATTGTTGAAGGTCATTTGGAACATCAAATGCACTCCAGCAAAGTGCTGGGCGGCACCGCAAGCAAGAGATCCGAGAAAGGCCAGTCGAGCACAGGAGGTTTGGAAGGCAGTGAGATTATTCCGCACGACCCTGTCATGGTTGATACGTGTCATTTTACACTTGTCCAAACCCATCAGTGTAGGGCACCAAGAATGAAACCTAATGTAAACCACACTTTAATCAATAACAACCTATCCATACTGGCTCAGCTGTTGTGACCAATGTGCCACACTAAAGCTACGCGATGATAATCAGGGAATCCAGGAATGGGAGTGTGTGTGGGGGTAAGGGAACGCCGTACTACCTGCTCCTTTTTTCTGCAAACCTGAAATGGCTCTAAAAATAGTCTATGATTAAACAACAAAAGCGAACAAGCCACAGCCTTTGCCCTTACAGGATCCACTGTCCAGGGAAAGAGGACACAAGTGGAGCAGCAGCTCTTGTCGGTGATGCGTCCTGGGAGAGGCTGGCTGAATTAAACCCGAGAAACCGCAGCATCTACTATCCACATCAGAGAGCCTGTGCCCAGCCGGCTGCCCTTTGTCCTTTGGATTGTCCCTCGTTTTCCTGCCTAGTTTCAAATGCTGCAAAGAAGGGGGTTGGGACTCTGACCCCGGGTGTAGGAGTTGGGCTGGGCTGGCGGGTGAGGACTGGAGGCCTGAGTGACGCTCTCTTCCCAGAGATGTCAGACTGTTTTAAGGTTCAAGAGCACAGCCTCCCGTTGGACACCCTGGGTTGAATCCCACCTCTGCCAGGCTTCAAAAACCACAGGATAAATCCAGGGGACCCACTGGACCCTCTGAGGCAGACTTGCGCTAACACGCCATTGGCTACCTTACTTCATAAAGTCCATCTCTAGCTGGTGGACCCTGGCGAGTCATGGGTCCCCCGGTTCAGAGCCCCTGTCCAGGGATCCTGGGAAGGTCTGATCCTTTCCCTTTCTCTGGTGCACGGCCACCCTGGTAGCAGGACAGAGATCCCTTTGCAGCAGGCTGGGAGAAAGATCAAGAACGTACATTCCTGACGGTGGAGTGCCTTCTTCAGGGGGACCTGCAACCCCCGCCTTGGTCAAGCATTCAGGGTCTGTAAACCAATTTGGTTCTGGGAATTGACTCTGGAGTCAGGACTCCTTGGTGTTCTGATTCAAGTTAGATCTCTGCTCACTTGGCCAGATCTCCTGTGCTCATCTGGACAAGTGAGACCATGGGAGGCTTCCAGTCTACTCCACCTCCAGGAGCACTGGACAGAACTGGCTGATGCCACACGCTGCTTTGACCCTACATCCAGGTCGGGAACCACGCCCACCTGCCTCTGGCCACCAAGTGGAGCGTTTGCATATGCGGTTCCCTCTGCTGCCCCTCTCCCAGCTCCAGCCCTGCCGAGGCTCCTGCCCCTTGGTTCCCACACACCCAGCATTTATCTGCACCCTCGGCCTCATTGGCAGTATCTCTGCGGTCCCATGGCGCTGCACTGCGAGCTGTGCAGGACAATGCCTGCCATGTCCACTGCTCCCTCCTCTGGGGTGGCCACGCCTGGCCCATGGTGATGCTCAGTACCTGCCTCTGCACCCAGAAGGTCCTCCACGCCGAGTCCCCCACGCGTTTCCGCAGCCTCCACCTCATTCCAAAGAATAGGACCCAGGACTAGGAAGAATGTCGCTGCCCACCCTCTCCGGACGCCCCCTCTCTCCAGGCTTCCTGGGGCGTAGGCTGCGACCAGGCCCGCGGCTTCGCGAGCGTGGGAGTGGCGGGTCGCGCAGGGCGACCCTGGCTGGCCGGGCAGGTGAGGCCCGCGCGCCCGGGGCGCAGTGCGTGGAGCGGCCGGCAGAGGGCGGCCGGGGGCCGGGAGCGGCGCCCAGCAGCCCGCGCCGGCTCCGACGCCCCGCGCGCCCCGCGCCCACTCCGCGCCCCGCGCGAGCCGCCTGCAGCAGAGGCGCCGGCTCCGCGCTCTCAGCGAAGTGCAGGCTGCGCCCGGAGCCATGGCCAGCCCCGCAGGCAGCCCCGAGGACGCGGGCCAGCTCCGCGACAGGGCCGGCTGGCCGCGGACGGAGGAGGAGGACGCCCCTCCGGAGCAGAAGAGGCTGAGGCTGGGGCTGGCCGGAGGCGGCGCGGGGCCGGAGGACGGCGGCGCGCCACGTCTGGGCTGGGAGGAGACCGGCACCCAGACAGGTGGCGAAGGCGGCGGCGTAAGTGACGGCCGCCCAGGCGGCGGGGGGCAGGAGGCTCGGCCGTGGGGTGAAGTTGCGGACCGGGCAGCAACTCTCCCGGGCCGCGGGCGCCCCTGTCACGGCGGGCGCCTTCTTGTTTATGTGGCTCTGACTTCCCGGTTCGCCACGACGTGGCTGGCCCGTTACCCGCTGGGCCGTGCGGGTGGCCATAAGGGGGACAGGGCGTCCTGGGGCCCCCGGGGGACGGAGGTCGGGGCCCGCCCCATGCACCCCCTTGCTGGCCAGGGCTGAGTGGGGCGCCGCTCTGGGACTTCGCTGGTTGTGCCTACTGCCCTGGCCAGGGGCTTAGGTGGCAGGCCCCGGGCACCAGGCTTCCCCAAACCGGCGCTGGTCACACATGGGCTGGCAGCAGCTCGCCCAGCTGCTCACCTGCCCTGCGTCTTCCTGTTATGGCTCCCCTTTCTGGTGGGGCAGTGAGAGTTGATCAGAGGCAGATGGGTCCTATCCCAGAAATCACTCTCCGGTCCCCTCCCTACAGAGAGGCATGGTCAGCAAAGTTCTCCCATCCCCGTTGGCACTGTGGGCCGTGGTCCCTGAGAGCCCGAGGTGTGGGTGGTGGCCCTGGGCATGTGTAGGTCTGGAGTCACCAGCTGTGTGTGGGACCAAGCTCAGTGACCAGCTGACCCTCCTGGGATTCACTTTCTGCTTCCTACCCTGTGGTGACTTCCAGGACATTTGGGGCCCAGGACATTTGGAGGACAGATGAGGGCTGGCAGGACAGCTGCTCCCCTTAGCCAGGGCTGCCACCTTGATAGTTTCTAATGGATAATGGGGTTGACCTCTTTGTTCCTTCCAAGTATTTTTATTCTTGACCACTTGCTTGGCCGAGCGGTGTCTCCTTCCCCAGTGCATGTGGGCAGCAGCTGGCCAGCGGGCAGCCCTCTTCACCTGGCTGCGTGGAAGCCCAAATGCCCAGGCCTGGCTGCGCCAGCTGCTGCTGGTGACGCCCTGGTGTCCCTGTGGGTGTCTGTATTTAGAGCTTGGCCACTTGGGCACTGGAACCCAGTGGATTCTCTCTGAGATCCCAGGAGGAGGAGGGGGGTACTTACAGGAGGATTTCTGGGCACACGATGGACAGGATGAGAAGAGAGTACTGTCCGGGTGTGGTGAAGGGAGGTCCTGGTCCCAACACAACTGTGGGGGCAGTGTGAGACTTTTGTGGTTGGACATCGCTTCTTCCTCCCTTCAGATCTCTCTTTTCCATGGAACTCTGCCAAAGACCGGGGACCAGGATGAAGCAAAGCAGCCAAGTGCAGGGGAGTGGGGAGGAAGCTGGGAGGCTTGGGATTGTATCCTGGCTCTGCCCCTCCTTGGCCGGGTGACCTGGGGCAAGTCAGTTGACCCCTCTGAGCCCTAGGGTCCTCATTGGCAAAATGGATATGCCAATAGGTCCCATTTCCTGGGGTTATTATTTCTGAGATTGAGTAAGGCTTGTTCCTTGGAGGCTCTTTGCATTGCCCCCGGCACATAGTATGTGATCAATAAATGTGATTTAGCACCAACGTTTCCTTGAGGCAGCGTGGCTGGTGTGCGGTTTGGGTCTGGGGGTCCTTCGGTAGCATCTCCACACTAAGGGCTTTCTGGAGGCTTGAAGAAGGGTAGGTACCTGATGGAATTTGTAAAAGGCAGAAAAGCCCCACTGAGGATTTTGGTCCACAAAGGGAAATGGGAACCCATGGTTGGGAGGATTATGTAACAGCTGGGCAGAGATGATCCTTGCTTTCTGAAGCTGAGTATCTTCTTTTCTTTTTGGGGTGTCTGGGTCTTCTGGTCTTGGGGTCCCTGGCACAGATAGAATCTGGGGTTTTGTGTTTAAAGATCGGCCAAAGCCCTGCACAGCACCCGCCTGGCAGATTTCCCTTTCTTTTTAATTTCTATAGAAATGTTCTCTTTAAAACCTCAAGAAGCAGTTTCGGGCTGGTGTGAGGATCAGCAGCGATTTCCTTTTGGAGGAGAGCCTGCTTCTCCACTCGTGGGCCTGGTCCTAATGGTTTAAGAACAGAATGTCCTTTCACTAGTTTTTTTTTTTTTTTTCTTTTTTCTGGTAGACCATTAACCTGGTGAGAGTGTCAGAGCCGTCCTTGTTCTTTAATGACGGGTCATTTTGGACTCCTCTCTGCAAAGCTGCGTGAGCTTCATCTCCCTGCCCATGCTATGCCCAGATATTTTTAAGATAAAATGTCCTTTCTCATCACCAGGCTCAACCCTCTGGTGACTGGTTGTCCCTCTGAGTGGCTCCCGGGATCTCCCTTTGCCTCTGGGTGGGGGGCTTGCTTTGCGTGTTGGTTGCTAGAGGATGTGTTTAGAAGGCTAATCAGAACCCTCAGGTTCCCCGGGCGTCGAGTCTTGCAGGATGTGTGTGGAAGGAGGCTTTGGCTTCTCTTGCATTCTCCAGCGCAGGGCTGCTGAAAAGGTAGAGAACGCCTAGTCCTCCCAGAGCCTTTACTGACCCCTCTCCAGAGACCTCAGGTGATTCCAGCCCACGGGTCTTCCTGCGGGGGAGGAGGTCTCTCCTAGGGAACTGCTGATCCACCTCAGCTGCGGGCTCGGCTGTCCTCAGGGCCAGGCAGTGGGTGGGCATTTCTGGGTTGTGCTGGGCAGAACTGAGCGTTCAAGGTTAATAGATCATCTGAGTCCTTGAAATCCCTGGTGGACTCACTGGGCAGGGCCACCCGGGGCTGGGACTGTAGGAAGGCCACGGTCAGCATGGGACTCTAGGTGGTGCATCTAGATGGCCAGTCTGTCCCCCTCTTGTGGGTGACGAACTGCACCTGGGTTTCTTAACCTCGGCACTGGTAGCATTTGGGACTAGACCATTCTGGGGCTGTCCTGAGCCTCATCATCCCTGGCCCCTGTGACAACTAGAAATGTCTCTAAATGTCACTGTCTCCTGGGGGTGGGACGGGGAGACCATCCTGGTTGAGAGCCACTGGTCTACACTCGTGCAGACGTCTACGAGTGTGAAAGTTGTCTGTGTGTCTCTGCTGTACTCTTAGGAGACGTGTGCCTTTGGGCCTCCCCAGGGCTCGGTGTCCTTCGCTATAACTGTCTATGATGGGATGCAATGTCACAGGAAAGTTACGTGGAGATTCCTTGAGATAATGAGGTAGTAAGTGGGAAAATGATTGGCATGGTGCCAAACACAGAGGGTGCACGGAAGAAATGGGGAGTACCTTTCCAGATGATTTGGGTCATTCAGACTCTGCCTCCGTTTCCTTAACCACTGCTGAGATGCACAGAGGAATGTCATCTGCTTGGACCTTCCAGGGGATTCTGGTGGCATCTTGACTTTTTGCATGAGACTCACTGGTTCCCACCCCCCACCCCCCGCCCCCCAGGCTCTCTGGTGCAGGAGCCCCAGAGCCAGGGATGTGGTGGGCAGAGCAGGTGGCACCGGAGTTCACTCCCGTCCTGGAGGCTCCCGGTGCCGGCCTGCCAAGGCAGAGCATTTGGGCCAACATCTGGGCTTCTCGGTTCCCATTTGAGCACAGCTGGACTCCACAGGCGGAAGCCCTCTCTGCCGAGATATAGATATTTCCCTGGCAACGATCTCTCAAGCTGACATGAAGACATGGCCGCCCACCGGAACGCGGCGTGTCTGTAATTTGTACAGCAGCTTCTGAGGGCTGCGGTGTGTGAGTAGGAAATGGTGGGTCGCTCAGTCCTGCTCCGGGGGCTGAAAGTACAGAGCAGGAGGGAGCAGGGCCGCTCTGGGAGGGGGCAGGCACAGGACATGCCTCTTCCTGTAGACAGAGTGTTCCTTTCACCCCTCTGCAGAGGGGAGCCTCCTGGGCCTGGGTGGGGGTGTGGGGGAGTGAGCTGGGTTGTCCTGGGGTCTAATGGCGTCCCCCGCTCCTCCGCAGGCTGGCCCCCCAGGCTTCTCAGCGGGAGTGACTTGGCTGCAGGCAAGTGTCTTCCTGACTGTGAGCCACAGTGGGGTGGTGGCTCTTGCCCTCCTGACGTCTATAAGATGACCTGGGGCTGAAGGGGCGGGAGGTGACTAGGTCCCGTGCTGGGGGCTTGGCTGATAGCGGGGTGAGTGCCGCACTGAGGAGTGTCCTGGGGACTTTCCATCTGTCCAGCACTGGGTGGGGAAGGGGCAGGTGCAGGTCCACCCCAGGTGGCGGGGAGAGTTAGAGCTTGCTTTTGGACTCGCTGGCTGAGCGTCCCTGGACCCCGTGGCCATGCCGACAGGGTGAGGGGCTGGGGCCAGAAGGGCCCGTTGGGGCAGGTGTTCAGACTCAGGAGTCAGGGCCTGGGGTGGTCGTGGAGGGCGGGGGACGACCTGCGAAGAGGTGGCGTGGTAGGGGAAGGGGCTTCTCCTCAGGGTGAAGGGGCAGTGGCTGAGGGGGCTCTGAAGGCCGAGGACCAAGCAGGAGCAGGCTGTTAGGGTGCCCCCTGGCTGCCACCGGGTGGTCTCCATGTTGAAATAGGGAATTTTTTTTTTTTTTTTTTTTTGAGAGAGAGAGAATTTTAATATTTATTTTTTAGTTTTCGGCAGACACAACATCTTTGTTTGTATGTGGTGCTGAGGACCGAACCCGGGCCGCACGCATGCCAGGCGAGCGCGCTACCACTTGAGCCACATCCCCAGCCCCAAATAGGGAATTTTAATAATGAATCTTTCAAACACATTTTACAGGCACATCGGAAAAACCAGTGACGGCTTGGTAACTTCACCAAGATTCAGTGGAAACAGATAATCATGGATAGGGGACCCTTTTGGCCGCAGGGAGCACAGTTACTATTTAACAGAAGCAATATATAATGTTCTAGTTGAGTGGACCAATTTTATATTATTTTTACTTTCATATTATTTTTAATAACATTTTTGCGAAGAAAACATGTTTTTAGATATTTTTACTAGTTTTTAGTCGACACAGAAAGTGGTGAGTGTCCAGGTTTTGAAGTGCGCGAGCTCCGTGCGCCGGCTAGGCTGGGCTGATTAACGGATGCAGAACCTCACTGGCCTTGAACTCTGCTCTCAGTGATTGTCAGATGCAGAGACAATGTTCTTGGTGACAGTCCCTTGCTGTGAAATCAGTCCCCTGAGATTGTCCAACCGAGCCCTTGTACTTCCGCCCACATCCCCGGTCTCTGCCTCGGGCCACGGGATCCACCGCTGCTCTGGGCTTTGAAGAGCGCGAGGCTCTCAGCCCCTCGTTTAGCGGAGATGGCGGGTTGTGGTCTTTCTGTGCCTGGCTTCTTCCACTTAACGTGACATCTTCCAGGTCCATCCGCGGGGTTCCAAGGGACAGGTTGTGCTTCTTGGAGCGTTTTCCAGGCTGCCTCAGGATGGCCTCGGTTCCCTGGTCCTCAGCGGGTGGGACCCTCATGATCAGACATGGAGCCTGCCCCAGGCTCCTTCCTCGTGTGGCGCGTCACGACTGTGCTCAGCAGCGGGATTCGTCAGGTCATATCACACAGAATGCCACGTGATGAGTCTCTTCCTCCCAGATTTCCATGGTTTGTTCTCTGAGCGACTCGCAGCTCCCCGCAGCCGTCCTCTGAGGCAGCCGCGTGTGGAGGTGACGGCACCTCTGACCCTCGCGGGTCTCCCGGGTGCTCTGGGTTCCTGGGGCTGCTCCAGGAGCAGGCGCCCCCCTGTCACCCTGCGGGATCCCCCCAGCCCACACAAGGCCTCGGCCTTGTTTCCCCGGGGACCCTCGGTGCCATCTGACCCCATCGGCCAAGGAGCAGGGCCCTGGGCAGGCCAGGGTCCTGGGGCGCAGCCCCGGGAAGGAGCAGGGCTGGGCAGGCCGCTGGTGGGGCTCCAGAGAGGCTGGGCGGAGAGCCCAAGGAGGGGAGAAGAGGCCCTGGGCAGGTGGGAAGGCCGCCCCTCCTGGACAGCGGAGCCGGGCCAGTGGCCTGACGCCCCGGCTGAGCGGGGCTTGTGACTTGGTGACTCCACCTCACTTGCCTTCTCTCGCGTCTCAGGGGGCCCAGGGATGCGCTCTGGGCATCTGTGTGGGTCTGGTCCCTGCTGCCACCCGGCCTGGGCCCTGGCGCCTCCTGGAGAGCCTGGGCGGGGGGCTCTTGGCTCCCGTCTGGTGAGGGCAGCTGCACCGTGTGGAGACCTGGCGAGGCTGCAGGGTCGGGTGCCGGGGACCTGCTGCCCTGGGCGTCCACGGCTGGGCCTTCTGTTGGCTCCGTGTCCTCGGTGGAGGTCCGCGGGGTCTGAGGCTGATTCTCAGTCTTTGTTCTGTTTACTCAACTGGAAATCATTATTTACTCATCTGTGGAGAATTTAGACAATTGTGAATGAAAAAGCAAGACTCTCCCTTTGCTTTCTTCTCTTTGGTTTTGCCTCGGAGGCAGCACGCACCTCCCTCTCTGAGCACAGGCAGGTTAATTTTACTCTTTTTAAAGATCATACGGGATTAGCTGGGCATGGTGGCACGGGCCTGTGATCCCGGTGGCTTAGGAGGCTGAGGCAGGAGGATCCCAAGTCAAGGCCAGCCTCAGTGACTTAGTGAGGTCCTAAGCAACTCAGTGAGACCCTGTCTCTAAGTAAATGTAGCTCAGTGGTAGAGACTGGGTCCAGTCGATCCCTGGTCCATCTGATGATAGTGATATGGTAATGATGGTGGTGGACAATGTGTCATTTAGAAAACCCTCCTTTTCCTGTCTGGTTGGAACCCGGCTCCTGTCCCCTGTGACAGTCACTCTGACTTGTGGACGTGCTACTTGAACCCGGCCTGTGCTGCTAGGTCTTTGTCCATCTTCTGCCTCTTCCTGTGGTGGAGGGGATGGACGACGTCCAACAGTCAGCTGCTCTGTGCTCCAGGCCGCGTTGTGGTCAGACGCTCCCAGAAGTGGGCTGTGCAGGGGAGGGACGACTGCCGGGTACCCCTCCGGGTTAAATGTCCCCACCATCCTCCCCGGTGGCCTCCTCTGCAGCCTGAAGGACACTGGCTGGCGGCCCACCTCCTTGCCCTCCACAGTGCCCCGTGTGTCCAGCCACCCAGTGGCCGGCTCAGCTGCCCAGCGCTGGAGGGCACCTCGCCCTGGAAGGAGGTTTGCTTTTCCAGACGTTCCTGGTGACGTTCCTGGGGACGTCGCTGCCCATTCCAAAGCCCGTGTGTGCCTCCCTTGGCTTCGGTTCCTCCAGGTAAGTGGGGACGGGATGCAGTGGTGCCGTGTGGCTCTTGGCGCTGCCCGGGGCCCGGGGAGGCAGGCCCAGCGAGAGCTCTTCCCTGCCCTGGCCATGCAGTCCGCAGGAGTGGACGGGGCTCTTGTGACGTCAGGCACGCTGTGCCGCCGTGAGCCATGTGTGAGGGGGGTGGTGGCAGGGGAGGGGTCAGGGGGGAGAAGCAGGCCCCTGGTGGGTCCCCAGTGTGCCCCTCGCCTGCCCACCCTGCCACCCGGAGGGCTCAGCTGTCTTCCAGGTGGCCCTGGGAGAGTGTCAGTCACGTCCCTTCATCAGGGCCCCTCCAACCCCAGTGTGGACCTGGACAGCAAGTGACCCCCGCTGGGAGGGACCCTGCTGTCCTGCGCCCAGAGCCAGCACAGGGCAGTGTGGGAGCCCGGGGACCTCAGCAGGCTCCAGCTGCCTCTCTGGACTCTGCAGGGCTCACGGGCCGGTGGGTGTGAGTGTGTGCACATGCGTGTTGGAGCATGTGTGCACGTGTGTGTGTTTGGGTGTGCACACGTGTGCGTGTGCCCGTGTGTGTGCTCCTCTGTTGTGGCTCTCCCACAGGGGCGTGCGAGCCGGCTCTTAGAACACGGGTCACCAGGACCCAGGGGTCGTCCTGGAAGGCGGTGCTGGGCCTGTGGCCTTCTTGTTGTGTACACGGAATGCCTGCCTTTCCGACTTGCCGTCCCTGTTAGTGGGTGGGTCGATGGTTACAGTTAGAACCAGCAAAGCCTACGGTGCACTCAGCCTGTGGGCGACCATGGCCCCTGATTATCCTGGGGCTCATTATGCAGGATCCTCACTGTCGCGCTTGGTCGCTGTGCAGTTTCTGTTCCGTTTCCACGATTGCTCACTCTCTTTCCCCAGAGCCGGGACCTGCCCCACCCATCCTCACCTTGGAACATTGTCAACGACTGTTCCAGCCTTTGGTGAAGGCTGGGCGGAGGGGAGCCTCGGGAAAGGGGGCAGTGGAGAGTCTGATGGGCCCGCCTTTGCCAGGGTCAGCTCAGGGCCTGCAGGAGCCTGGAGCAGCGCCGGAGCTGAAGGCCAGGCTGGTGGAGCCAGCGGGCGGAGGCCGCTGGATGAGCTGCCAGCGTCTGGTGAGCCCTCACTGCGGCTGCCCGGCTGGAGAGGACGGACCCAAGGCTGGAGCCCCGCGCAGAGTGTGCCAGCCTGGTGGCCACGTGGCCCCGAGTCCAGCTAGCACTCACCGGCTCAGTCACACGGTTGTCATATGCAGCTTCTCACGTCGCTGGTCAGCAGGGGAGGCCCTCAGCAAGCCGTGCGGGAGGCCGGGGGTGGCCAGAAGGTGCCTGTCACAGGGATGAGCCCCTTGCCTGCAGGTGGAGGCACCCTCAAGACCCTGGCTCTTCGGAGGACCTGGAGCGAGCTGTGGACAGTGCTGCCGGAGTCTGACCCGTTTGTCCCCCACCCTTTGCTTGGGCTGGAGTGGCTTGGACACTGGCTTCCAGGCCCTGCCCCGCCCCACTGGGCACTTCGAGGGGCTCCTCCGCCTGCTGGGGGTGAAGTCCCCGCCATCGCCTTCCACCCCTTCCCACGAGGCCGGCAGGGCCCATGTCCACCCTCAGCAGCTCCCTGAGTTCCCGCACCTGCCGCGGCCAGGGGAGCTGAGGTCTCCAGGTGCCGCGTGGAGACGTCATTGGGCCCAGGCGTCTGAGCCCTCGGTCCATGGTTGCTGTCCTCGAGGACAGTGGCTCTCCTACTGCGTCCCACGAGAGCCCTGGGCTTCCCGCTGGGCTCCTGCCCTTGACCGCCAGCTCCCTCCTGTGTGTGGGGTGCGTCACCCGGGACCCAGCCGCCGTGGTCTTTGCCACTCACATCCCCCTCTGGGCACGGGGACGGTGCAGCAGGGAGAGGCCACGGGCGGTCAGTGTGGGTGGCGTCCATGTCCCCAACCTGCAGGGGCATCAGCGTCGCCTGGATGCTCACTCTGCACACTGTCCCCAGGGCTCGCTGCCGGCTGCCGAAGCCTGGCCCCGTGGGCTCTCTGCCCGGCTCTGGCCTGGGGCAGGTCTGGGAAGGAGTCCCGGGTGTCCTTTCCATTTGGCTCTTCGGCCACCCCGTGCCTCGTGCCACGGTCACTTGTATTCAGGTCCCTTGTGCCTGGGGCGTCCCTTGTGCCTGGGGCGTCCCTTGTGCCTGTGCCCACAGAAGGCGGCTGGAGAGACGGACAGACGAGTCCAACCACAGGAGACGGAGCTAGAAGAACAAAACGGCATGGTTGACGCCGAGTGTGAACTTGAGTGTGAACTTGAAGAAAGGGCAGAGAAACGGGGAGAAGGAGGTGTGTGTTGCTTTGCCTCCCGCAGCCGGTTCCGGAGTCTGAGGAAGCGAAGCTGATGAAGAGGCGGGTTAAGGAGGGGGATTTCTAAAGCCGCGCTTTACTCTCGAGCCTCACCCGCTTTCTGCAGTGAGAGTGGAGGTTCCGGGGCCTCCCTGCCTCCCCTCCTGCCCCCGCGCCCTGCATCTTAGCGTCTCGGGGTCGCTGTGCGCTGGTCAGACCTGCAGCCTTTCGCCCCCCTGCTCTGGGAACAGCCGGTGTTTAGACGTAGGGGAGCCCCTTCTGCCTTTTCTCAAGGCCCTTCCCTTGGTGGATCGCTGACTTCTACTAATTTCCTGGCTGACTAAGTCCATTATGAAGGCTCTCTATTTAAAGAAGGGCTCACAATACTGTGCTCTGTGCCCGCTGCCCGCTCTGCGTGAAGGACGGCCTAGCCGAGTGCTCTTCTGCGCTATTCTTTCTTATTTTGGTTCCTGGGGATTGAACCCGGGGACACTCGGCACTGAGCCCCCTCCCCAGCCCTCTTTTCTATTTTACTTAGGGTCTCACTGGGTTGCTTAGTGCCCCCGCTGAGGCTGAACTTGAGGTCCTCCAGCCTCCGAGCCGCTGGGATTACAGGCGTGTGCCACCCGGCTTCCTGGGGGTGCCTCCTGCTGACCCCTCCCCCTGGGTTCCTGTAGTACCAGCAGCTTCTTCACCACAGCACCCTCCCCTCCCTCAGGGGGCAACACGGGGGCCTTGACCCTTTGTCCATCATGGGAACGTCTTGGGCAGTTTGCAATAAACCCCACGTAGGAGGAGCACCTGGCTCACCTGGGGAGGAGGAGCACCTGGCTCACCTGGGGGGAGGAGCACCTGGCTCACCTGGGGGGGGAGGAGCATCTGGCTCACCTGGGGGGGAGGAGCACCTGGCTCACCTGGGGGGGAGGAGGAGCATCTGGCTCACCTGGGCGGGAGGAGGAGCACCTGGCTCACCTGGTCGGGAGGAGGAGAACCTGGCTCACCTGGGGGGGAGGAGGAGAACCTGGCTCACCTGGGGGGGAGGAGCACCTGGCTCACCTGGGGGGGAGGAGAGCCTGGCTCACCTGGGGGGGAGGAGCACCTGGCTCACCTGGTCGGGAGGAGGAGAACCTGGCTCACCTGGGGGGGGAGGAGCACCTGGCTCACCTGGTCGGGAGGAGGAGAACCTGGCTCACCTGGGGGGGAGGAGCACCTGGCTCACCTGGTCGGGAGGAGGAGCATCTGGCTCACCTGGTCGGGAGGAGGAGAACCTGGCTCACCTGGGGGGGAGGAGCACCTGGCTCACCTGGAGGGGAGGAGAACCTGGCTCACCTGGTCGGGAGGAGGAGAACCTGGCTCACCTGGGGAGGAGGAGAACCTGGCTCACCTGGTCGGGAGGAGGAGAACCTGGCTCACCTGGGGGGAGGAGCACCTGGCTCACCTGGGGGGAGGAGGAGAACCTGGCTCACCTGGGGGGGAGGAGCACCTGGCTCACCTGGTCGGGAGGAGCACCTGGCTCACCTGGTCGGGAGGAGGAGAACCTGGCTCACCTGGGGGGGAGGAGCACCTGGCTCACCTGGGGGGAGGAGAACCTGGCTCACCTGGGGGGGGAGGAGCACCTGGCTCACCTGGTTGGGAGGAGCACCTGGCTCACCTGGTCGGGAGGAGGAGAACCTGGCTCACCTGGGGGGGAGGAGCACCTGGCTCACCTGGGGGGAGGAGAACCTGGCTCACCTGGTGGGGAGGAGGAGAACCTGGCTCACCTGGGTGGGAGGAGGAGCACCTGGCTCACCTGGTCGGGAGGAGGAGCACCTGGCTCACCTGGGGGGGAGGAGCACCTGGCTCACCTGGGGGGGAGGAGCACCTGGCTCACCTGGTCGGGAGGAGGAGCACCTGGCTCACCTGGTCGGGAGGAGCACCTGGCTCACCTGGGGGGAGGAGCACCCGGCTCACCTGGTCGGGAGGAGGAGCACCCGGCTCACCTGGGGGGGAGGAGCACCCGGCTCACCTGGGGGGGAGGAGCACCCGGCTCACCTGGGCGGGAGGAGCACCCGGCTCACCTGGGGGGGAGGAGCACCCGGCTCACCTGGGGGGGAGGAGCACCCGGCTCACCTGGTCGGGAGGAGCACCCGGCTCACCTGGGGGGGAGGAGCACCTGGTTCACCTGGGGGGAGGAGCACCTGGCTCACCTGGGTGGGAGGAGCCCTAGCCTGGAAGCACGTGAAGGTGAAGAAGGAAGTAGCTGTCCACGCGTGGGTGAGCCTCAGCCAAGTCACCCAGGCCTGGGTGGGTCACAAGTGTGGAGGAAGAGGATTGCCATTGTCTGGTGGTCTCGAGCCTCCACAGGATGGCTTGGACCTGGCCTCCACCATGGGCCTCCAGCTGGCTGACTGCAGATCCTGAGGCTGCTCAGCCTCCCTAGCTGGGGGCCAGTGCTTCACACAGAATGATCCCTCTCAATCTCTGTCTCCATCTTTATCTCTCTGCTTCTCCGTCTCCCTATCTGGGTCTCCTTCTTTGTCTCTGTCTCTCTCTCTCTCCCTCTGTCTCATTCTCTGTGTTTCTGTTTTTGACTGTCTCTGTGTCTCTCTCCACCCTCTGTCTCCACCCCTCTGTCTCCGTCTCCCCCTCTGTGGAATGGATGGAGGCACAGAGTGTCTCAGAGAGGGGACGACCCAGGACAGTCACCAAGGCTGAGGATGACCCAGGGCATGGGGGCCGAGGAGAGCAGGGAGGGGGGACCGAGGTCCTGAGGCACGTGGAGCTTCTGCTCTGGATCACGTGGGAGTCCTGGAGGACACTCAGGTGCTGGGACTGGGTTCACGGAGGACGCGGGGAGTGTGTGGCAGGAGGGGGCTCGGCTGTCACTGCAGGGTCTGTCCACGGGCTGGCGGGGGCTGGGCCTCGGGGGTCTTCAGGGTCCACTGGAGCCTGGACTTGGCTGCTGGGCCTCAGGGAGGCCGCTGGGGGCAGGAGGCCAACTGTAGAAAGGCAGGACCTCCCTCTGCAGGTCACGCCACCTGGGGGTCCCCTGCATGGAGCAGGGACGCGGAGGCCACAGACGCCTTGGGGACAGAGTTTGGCAGGAGAAGTAAAGGTGGCAGAGGGCGGACGCTCCTGAGACAACTGTGTCACGGGGCAGGGAGGGTCAGCAACGCCAGGAGCACGGGAAAGACAGTGGCCAGGGACATGCGGGGACATCGGGGGCCTGGTGGGGCAAGTGAGGATCTGGGAGTCCTGGAGGGTGACGTCGGGGGGGGGGGGGCTGGGGGAGGAGGCCTCAGGTGGGACACCAGGGGCAGGAAGGGACTGTTCCCTGATGGTCGCAGAGCAGAGGAGGAGGGCAGGTCAGGAGGTGTGGCTCTGCCCCTTGGGTGAGTGTCCCAGAGCCGTGTGCACATGTCCCCAGGGTGGCACGGTCTCCAGGGTGGCACGGTCCCCAGGGCGGCAGGGTGCAGGTGATGGGGCCTCTAACAGGTGAGGCCTCAGGGAGGCCCTTGGGCTACTGAGAGCCCTGGGTGTCCCTGGCCTCTGCCTTCCTCGGCTCCCTGGACCCTGAGGTCAGTGGTTGACTGCCGCCTGCTCCTGCCTGGTGTGCTGCCCTCGCCAGGGGCCCACAGAACGGGGCTGCCTGAGCCTCCAGGGCCGTGTGCCAAAGGACCCCTTGTCTCTGTAAGCTGACAGCCTCGGGCGTTTCCTTAGAGTGGCGGGAGCTGGCACATACCCTCGGCTCCTTCTGGGCTCCCTCTGGGCACAACAGAAGCCCGGGACGGGTTTAAAGTTGCTCGTCGTAGGAAACGCTGGAGAGTCTGTGGTCGCTGAAAACACTGCAGAGGTGAGGCCACTCGAGGGTCACCCAGGGACCGCAGGACCTCAGCGTCCCCGAGTGGCCCCTGGGCTGTCGCGGGGCAGGTGGTTGGTGGGTTAGGCCAGGGGTGCGGGTGGGGACCAGCAGGCTCGGGGCTTGTTATGGAAGGGGCTGTGGGTCCAGCAGGGTCAGGAGGGTGAAGTCAGAGGCCGAGGCAGAGTGGGGATGGGTCACGGCCAGACAGCTGCACTGTGCTGGCCCAGACGGAGACGCCGAAGGTGCCGGCGGCCGCCGGTTCCTCACTGCTGGTCGATGGCCGGGTGCCACGGCGACCGTGCTCTGCCCTGGGGCTTCCTCGTGGCCTGGCGCGGGGCAGTGGTCATCAAAGGGAGTGCTGGCACTTCTCTAAAATGCTCAGGGGTCAGGAGAAAACGTCGCGGAATGTGCCCGTCGATGGGATCGCTGACGGTCCTTCTATGGGGGGGTCTTTATTCTGGAGTCACCTATTTCGTTGTGCTGGCTGGCGGGGCTGGTGGGGGTTACGGCTCGTACTGCCCACAGCCTGGGGGGCAGGTGCCGTGTGCCCCTCCTGCGGGAGCTCCGTTCCCACTGTGTCCAGCATGCTCCCTCTTTTGTCCTGCCTGGGGATGTTCCAGGTGAAGCTCCTGCGACAGCCCGAATCCTCGGACCCAGAGTCGGTTAGGACGGAGACAGCTCCGCACCGCCCTGCTGTGTGCATGAAGACGGCTGAGAAAACCACCTCTGTTGTTTTGAGACGCTGAGATTGAGGGGCTGTTTGTTACAGCAGCAGCACCTGACCTGTCCCGAGCGATCTGTGTGGGATCTCCGTGGGGGAAACCCATGGTTTAAAAAAGTCCCTTCTTACCAAAAAGAGTGAAGAATGGCAACCTCACGTTGGTTCCAAAATTAAAAGATGTGCTTTGTGCTGGTTCATGAAATGGAAAACCTGGAGCAGTGAGCAGTTGGACAGCCACAGTGTGTCCGGCTCCAAGGACCAGGGCCTCTGTCGGCTCTCGCCCCGGGCAGGCCCTGCCTGAGATGGCGGCCGCTCCGCCTCCCTGATTCCTCCTTCCATGGGCTGGGACCAGGCAGGCAGCAGCCTGATGGAGCGGCACCCGCGGAGTCCTCGGCCTGCAGGGGGGGCCTTCCCGCCTGGGTCTCCGGACAGGTCCGCAGCCGTGGCCTCCTTCCGACGGATTCTGTGCTCATTACATTAAAACATCGCCAGCACTTCTGCTTCGTGGTCGCCAAATTAAACACCGGAATCCCACCGACTTGGGTTTAGGGTGACTGATTCCCAACTGTCATGGGGTGTAATTAGATTACCACCTTCTCCAGTTCAACCCAAAGAAAATTGACAATAAAACGCTGATCAATATGTGCAGCTGGGGAGGTCTGCTGCTTTGAGATGCAGAGCGTTTGCTTTTAAAATCCATATTCTTGAGTAAAGAGAAAATCCATCTTCCTTTCCTAGAGGGGGACACTCTGAGCGCGGGGCTCAGCAGCGGCGTGGCCACGGGGGGCTGAGCTGAGCCCGCGGGCGCCCGTCCAGGGCTGGGCTGGGCTGGGCCTGCCTCCCGGGGGGCCACGATCGCGTGGCATTGGCTCTCTGCGTGGTGTGCGCGTCTCCAGGTGTGTGTCTGTGGGTGGATGTTGGCGGGCAGACGACCGTGGTCCCGGGGGCGTGAGTGTGGGCGTGCCCTGTGCCCCTCGGCTCCGCAGGGACGTGAAGCCTTGAGCCCAGCAGATGCCATTTCAGGAAAAACCACTTGAAAAACGAGACAGAATCGAAACCGAACCCCAGCCCCAGAGGCTCCAGTCGTAGGGGCAGCTCCGGGTCCCCTTTGCTCTGGATTCTGTCCCCTCCAGACAGCACTTCTGCCTCCCGTGCAGGGGTCAGAACCAGGGGGCGAGGAACGGAGCCTGGCTGCGCGTTCTGTTCCTCTGGGCTTCTCGGTCACGGCGCTGTGGACGTGGGGCTGGGGTCCCTGTGAGGGGACCCTGTGAGCTGCAGGGTGTTGAACAGCACCCGGCCCGGGCACCCGATGCCAGTGACTCTTCCCTCCCCCAAGTTCGACACAGAAAATGTCTCCAGCTCTTGCACGACGTCCCCTGGGGACCAAAGTGCCCCGTTGTACTGCTCCACAGAGCGCCGTGTGGGTCAGGGGTGACGAGGCGTCAGGAGGAGGTAGCCTGGGGGTGGGTGGGTGGGGGATGCCCGGGAGGGCTCCCGACTCTGTGAAGCGGCCGGGAAGGACGTCATGAGGACCGCGAGGGCTCCGGCCCCATCACCCCCATCTGAACCGCGCTCAGACCAACGCAGGGGCTGCCCAGTGAGCTCCAGGGCCTCAGCCTGGGGCAGGAGCGCGCTGTGGGTGTGGGCACGGGGGTGGGCGGTCAGGGCTCCTCCGCGGACAGGAGCAGGAGCACAGCAGAACACCAGCGCGTCCAGCCTTCCGAGTGGGCTTTGCTGGCATCTGGGCCCGACTCCCGCTCTCAGCAGAGCCTGTGTCTGTGGACACGGTGATTCAGTCACCAGGACGGCACACAGCGCTGGAGTGGAGGTGGAGAGATCATGGCGGGACTGAGGCTTTTGGTCACTCTTCTGGGAGGGACCCACGACTCCGGGAATCCTGAGTTCACCTCCAGTTTGCTGTTGCTGTCTGCCTCCTGTTCATTCAGCGACTTGTGCAGAACCACTCTGCGCCTAAGCTTGCTGGGCGGGGCGGTGGGAAGGGACTGAGCGTGGGCTCCATCAGAGGGACGGCACCCAGCACACATGAGGAAGCACTGAGGCCTGGCGGGCAGGCGCCTTGATGCACCTCACCCTGCAGCCTCACCTTAGGACAGAGCCTTTCCTCCTTTATCCATGGGAATGCGTCGTGCTTTACCCCTGGAGATGCAGGTGGTGCCAGCCCTGCGTCTGTGCCCGTCACTGTGCCCTGTTCTCAGTAAGCTAGTTATTTTTTTTTCTCTTTTGGGGGAAGTTGGTTTCTCAGCATCATCTCAGGGTGGGCTGATTTAGGAATGGATGCAGGGGAAGGTGCCTGGCAGCCAGACCGCATCCAGGAGTTAGGCCCGAGGTCGGGGGTGAGGCAAATTGATCCAGCGTGGCCCAGGACGCCCCAGAAATCCCTCCGGCCTTCAGAGAGCACAGCGGCCAGTGGCTCCCACATCACCAGGTCCAGCCCCTCTCCTTCCACCCTGGAGCCCAGGGTGGGCCTTTGAGAGGGAGCAGCTGAGGGGGTCCTCCCGGGGCCCAGTGCCCTGTGCCCTGTGCCCTGGGGCCCCGCAGCGGGCACCGGTGGCCCTGCTTCCCTCCCTCTCCCTGCTCTTTGGCCGAGTGCCCAGAGTTCATCTTCCATGGCTCAAAAGAGCCCAGGTGGTCCACACCCTGAGGGCACTTGCTGGTCAGGTGGTGGCTCTGCGCCCATCTCCCGAGGAGCTGCCCAGCCTCAGCAGCTGCCCATTACTGTCTCCACCTCCTCTGGACACTCTCCTCTTTCTGACACTAGCCGTCCTGATGGCCACCATGGGGTGTGCTGTTGTGGCTCTGCTGCGCGTCCCCCAGTGCTGGGCACCTCTTCACATCTTCCTTAGAGATATGTCTGTTCACAACTGAAAGCGTCTGCCCACACAGAGTTGCATACGTGAACGGTGACAGCGACGTCATTCAGAAGAGCCCTGGGGTGGAAAGAGCCCATGTGTCCATCGGGGAGAGGAAGCAAACAGAAGGCGGTCCTTCCTCACTGTGGAGTATTACTTGGTCATAAAAAGGGATGCGCTCAGAATGCTAGAACACGGTGGGCCTGGAACATGGGTAAGTAAGGAAAAGAGCACGGAGGGACGGGTGGTGTGTGAGTCACCCAGACCACATGGAAGGCGGAACGGGAAGTCCACAGAGGCAGAAGGCGGGCTGTGGTCCTGGGGGCCCGAGGATGTGGGGGTGCGTGTGAAAGGGCCTGGGCTCCTTTTGAGGTGGGGGGAGTCCTCCGTGGGCCCTGGAGGTGTTCTCATGGACCTGAGAGTCCATCCCAGACCTCGGAAGTGTGAAAAGGAAGAGCCCGACTGAGGATGGGAATTGACAGGCCCCGGGTGCTCCCTGCAGCGCTGTGGACCCGAGTCCTGGGTGGGTATGGTCCCCCGGGCCTCCTCCTCAGCCTGGCCCGGGGCCTGCCGCGGCCAGGGAACCAGACACCGCGCACGTTTCTCCTGCCTCAGAGCCACCCGCCTCCAGGGCCTCCAGCCGCTGCCTCGTGCCCACCCCAGGAGGGAGCACAGACCGCTCGCGGGTGCTCTGGGTTTTGCTGGCCTCCTTTGAGGTCACCCTGCATGGTGCTGGCCCACCACCGCCACCTCTGCGCTTCTCTCCTTCCCGTCCTCCGGGGGGACCCCTGATCCTCTGTATTTTGAGAATGCCTCCACTTTTAGCTGCAGCCAATCCCCGGGGCGAGTGACAGTGCCCGTGTGATGTGCGGCAGACTCCGCGGCTGGCATCTGCCTCCGGAGTGTGGTGGCGGTTACAGATTTTGTTTTCCCCGTGGAATGTGCGGTTCGAAGCCTTGGCACCGACTGTGGCCCTGGCTGGTGGCAGGGGTGGGTCCTGCTCTTTGCAAGGCGGGGAAAGGGCACACACTCGGAGGAGGAGGACGGGCCTTTAAGGCTTGGAGGGAGGTCTCAGCGCCAGCTTGTTAGGAGGCAGAGCCTCTGTACTAAGGCTGCCGCAGCTTGCGCTGTGCCCGAGCGCCCGCCACGGATACTGGGTGTTTTCTCCCCGTGGTTCACTCTCCGTCCTGTTGCCTGGCAGGTCCCCCTCACAGTTCCAAGTTCAAGAGTTCAGTTCTACAGACACTGACAGCACCTACTATGCACCAGGCACTGGGGACATTATGGCTAGCAGGCACCTACTATGCACAAGTGCTGGGGGCATTATAGCAAGCAGGTACCTACTATGCACCAGGCTCTGGTGACATTATGTTGAGCAGATGCCTACTATGTGCAGGTGCTAGAGACATTATGGCAAGCAGATGACTACTATGCACCAGGCTCTGGGGACATATGGTGAGCAGGTGCCCACTATGCACCAGGTGTTGGTGACTTTATGGCAGGCAGGTGCCTACTATGTGCCAGGGGCTGGGGACAGAATGTCAAGCAGACACCTACTATGTGCAGGTGCTGGGGACAGTATGGTGGGTAGGCACCTACTATGTGCAGGTGTTGGGGACAGTAGGGTGAGCAGGCATCTACTGTGCGCAGGTGCCAGGGCTGTCACACTGAGCAAGTCATACAGAGCACCGTACAGAGCCCAGCCCCTGTGCTGCGCCCCCAGGAGCAGCCGGCCGCAGGCTTCCCAGGCCCTGGGATACCTGCATCTCCCCGAGGAGGCTGTGGGGGAAGCGCTGGCTGGACGTCCCCAGTTTTGCGCTGGCGGGGAGACCTGGCATTCCCGGGCAGTGTTGAGAACCGGGAGTGGCCGGGTGGTGGAGGAAGAAGTGTGGGGACTTCCTGAACTCCCTCCGTGGCAGCCAGGGTGGCTGTGGCTGCGCCTGTGGTCAGGGGAATGACCCTGGGAGGGTCTGCTCAGAGTGGACGGCCCCGAGGGTTGACAGATGAGGAGCGGCTGTAGGAAGGTGACCCTTAGGGACCAGGGGACCTTCCTGGCCGTCAATGGCCAGTGCGCCCATGGAGAGCAGAGCAGCCCTGGTGACAACAGGAGCGGATCCTTCACCTGCCAGGTGTTCAGGACACGGAGAAAATTCAACCAGAGTCACAAAAGCAGCATGGTGACATTTCCCGTTCCGGGGAGTGGCGAAGCGGCGGTGCCTGCTGTGGTTGGGAGGAAGGAACGGGAGCGTCTTGCCTCTGAGCTTCCATGTTTAACCCTGGGCTCCAGAAGTGCTGGGCCAGTGGGTTTCCCGCCCAGTGCTCCCAGGACAGGTCATCGCTGATGCTCTTGTGACTGTCACTCTCCCCCATCGGCTGTTAAGGAAGTCCCAGCCCCACTTCTGTGTTCTCAGGAGGAGTCAGTTTGGGACCTTCCAGGTCTCCCAGCCCCTTCCTGCTCTACCCTCGGTGATCTCGTTGGCAGGCTGAGGTCAGCAGAGTCGGGCCAGCGCCCCCTTTGTGGGGCCCGCAGCAGGGCCACCTCTTCTGCTCCTTGCACATGCTCCAGGCTTCTTGGGGCCAACAGGACGGGCAAGGCATGCTGTGGCCGGGCCGGGGGGCCTTCTTGCCCCCTGCTTCCACTCACAGCCTCCTGTGACTGGGCAGCCACATCGGGGACTTGTGGGGTCCCAGGAGGACAAGCCTCGTTGTGACCTTTATTCTGCAGCAAGTGACGAGCCACCCAACTTGAACAATGGGGGCTTGTCACCTCCCACACAAAGACCAGGGGCTGATTCCAGCTGGGCTGGAGAGTCTGGGTCACTGAGTCTCCTCTCCTGGTCACCGAGGCTGCCACCATCCAAATGGGAAGCCCTCGAGGGACAGCGTCCAGGGGCAGTGGGGAGAGGACACAGGTGGTCCATTTCTGGATTGGTCTTTCCCAGAAAGCTCCAGCAGGTGTCCCACATGTCACCCGCATCATCAGCCCGGAGTGTGGGGAGGAGGGACCCCCTGGACAGAGCAGGCCACAGCCAGGTGGGACCTCGAGGAGGGGCCGAGGGGCGGCTTCCCGTCACTGCAGTGTGTGCCAGCGTCTCCTCATGGGAGGGAGGGGGCGCGAGGCCTTCCCGTGGGCGCCCGCGTGGCCGCCCGCTGCAGTCTGGGTCCAGAGCTCGGGCCAGGCTGGCTCTGGCTCCTGCGCTGTTTGCCAAAGGCAGGAGCCCTGTTCCCTGTCCCCAACGAGCCCACGTAGCTGAAAGCCATGGTGACGTCTGCGCGCTGAGTTCCTGAGTCTGGGAGTGGGGGGGGGGTGGGTTCGTTCCTTTGGCATTGGCACCTGGCCCCAGAAGCCGTGCTGGGCGGAGGCAGCTGTCAGGCACCCTGGCCGGTCCCTGCTCTGAGGATGGGGACAGTCTCCTCCCACACTGCCCACCAAGGCAGCTGCTGGCCGCTCATGGCTTCTGAGCCCTTGACACACTGTGAGAGCAGATTGGGACGAGTGGGGGCGTCAAATACACGCTGGAGCTTGGAGCCTTAGGTCAAAAAGAATGTATTTTGTTAGTATTTAAAAAATACTTCATACATGTCAAAATAGCATTTTGGATATATTTGATGAAATAAAGGATATTAAAACCACCTTCACTTGTTTTTTTAAAAAAGTTGCTACTACAAAATGTGAATGTGAGTTCTGTACTATCTTAACACTGGACATCAGTGGTCTGGGCAGCGACCCAGTTCACCAACACACCTGGCAGGTGCCTGGCGGGAAGCAGGCTGGGGGCTCCCAGGAGGTTGAGCAGACCGAGGACCCAGAACTTCCACCCCTGAGCAACTGCCCGAGAGAAACGGGAACATAACCCCACACAGGAACGCGTTCTGGAGTGCTGACAGCAGCGTTGTAAATAACAGCCCCAAAGAGGAAACAACCCAGATGTTCACCAATGGTCAGCAGATGAATGGACAATAAGTGCCATCCATATGGTGGAATATTATTCAGCCATAAAAAGGAGTGAAGCACAGGTAGAGGACAATGTGATGAGCCTTGAGAGCTACAGGAAGCAGAGAAGACAGCTCGGTTCCATTTGGCAGATCTGCAGTGACAGGAGGTAGGTTAGACATTGGCCAGGGCTGGAGGCCTGGAAGGAGCCGGGGGTGACGGGGGATGGGTGCAGGTTTCTTTATGGGGTGATGGAAAGGTCGCCCAACTGTGAACGTGCCAGATCCACCGGGTTGTTCACTTTACGTCGTGGGCGGATTGCTGGGCTGTGAGCCGTGTTTCAATCACACCGCGACGTTGAACATGGTGGTCTTGGTGAGATGGCCTTAGGGGAGGCCTGGCTGGGTCAACCAGGTGGAGAAGTGAGGGACAGCATTCAGGCCCAGGAACAGACTCGAGGGGCTTGGAAGAGGTTGGGGGTGGGGGACTGGAGGACAGGTGAGAGGTTGGCAGTGGGGCTACGGGGGCTGGGCTGGGTCACCAGGGTCCCTGTGTAAGGTGCCACCCAATGTCCCAGTGTTCCCTCTGCGGCAAGGACGACAGTGGTGTGCAGGTCGGGGCTGATGTGCGGGCCCCCGAGTGCCCAGGGGGCGGGTTCTCCTGTTGACAGAGCGATGCAGAGCCATCGAGGACCGGGTCTGCTGGACAAGGCCTTCCCTGTGGTCCCCCAGTGGAGCACAGAGACCACGAGGGGAGAGAAGGCAGAGGGACCAGCCAGGAGACCCTCCTGCTGTCGGCGTCAGGAAGCCGCGGAGCAGAGGGTGGACTCAGGAGGGAAAGCCAACCCCGGGCCACCGGTGTGGGTGGGAGTGGCCGGAGGATGGGAGGACAAGGACTAAAGGCCTGGCACGCTCGGCCCTGTGGGCCCCCCTGTCACAGCTGGGGCCTTCCAAGAAACTGGGGCAGCGCGAAGAGCCCTCTTCAAACCCGGATTCTCGCGACCAAGTCAGAAAGACGTGATGCTCCGAATAACAGGGACAAGTTTGTTAGGAGGACGGGAGAGGGGAGGGGACACTCTCAAGGGAGAGAGAAGAGGGACAATGGGCCCCTCCTGCACCAGAGAGTCCCGCCCAGGTCCACCTCGTGACTCTTGATTGGCAGCAGGGTGACAGCAGACTCTCAAGTCCCCGCTGTCGTAGCACTCCAGGTCACCTCGGCCTGGTTCTGACTGGAGTCTTAACCGGTCACTCTTACAGCTTTCATGTTGGGAGGAACCCTTCTCATCCCCCGGAGTTCCAGGGTCTGGTCCTATGTCTCCTGGGTTCCTCCCACAGGCGCCGGCTCTGGCTTGCGATTCTCCCGCAGTGAATGAGTCCACTGAGGCCAGGCGGCAGGCAGGTAAAGGGCTTCTTGGATGAGAAAGCCCGTGGGGGTCCGCGCCGCGGGCCGTGCTGTAGGATTATTGTCCTCACCTCTGTTCCTCATCCGTCTGCTCGGGGACACTGCTGACGGACGTGGCCCCAGGGTGAGCGTGTTGGTGGTGAGCAGGTGGTGACTCGGGAGGGCCTCTGGCACTGCGTTCCTGCACAGTCACCAGCTCCCCCCGCCCAGCGTCCTGCGCGTACTTTGGTGGGAATTCATTGCAGAGGACGCTTATTTCTTTCCTGGAAACGCAGGATGCCTCCAGGAAGGCACACACAGAGCTCGGCTTGCCTGGGGAGCCAGGACTGTGTAGATTTGCACCCACGTCCTCGCCTCGGTCCAGGCCCACTTCTGGCCTGCGGCTGAAGGACCACTCAGGGCCCCGGCCGTGAGTGCGTTTGGCGTTTCCACCGAGCCCCTTCCTGCAGGAGGGTAGGGAACGCGTCTCTTGTTTCCCCCAAAGCACTTGGCAGAGCGTTGCCGGTTCCCAGGTTTAATATTGCTGTGGAAAGCCTCCGCGACACTCTGCCGCGTTATTAAGCCCCAGCTTCTGTGTGGGCTGTGATTTGTTTTTCCTGTGAGTGACACGACCAGATTTTCCATTAAAACCTGATGCAAAAAGGTGCTTGAGCGCCCACACTTGCCCTGCAGGGCGGGCAGCTGGGCCCACGGGTCTGGAGTTCTCTGCAGGGTGGTTTTAGAGAACTCCTTCCTCTCCAATCCACCCCCAGGGGCCCCCACGGACGTGGGCAGCGCTTCGGGCTTTCTTTTTTGGAACCTGGAGAGTCAAGTTTTGGGCTCATGCCCGAGGTCCATTGAGGGTCTCCTTATACCAAGGGAAACACGCCTCATCTCCTCCGCCGTGGACGGCTCTCTGGGCTCCTTGTCTGCATTTGGCAGCTGCATCTGACCCTCACAGGTCACCAAGTGACGAGAGGGGGCTGTTGCTGTGTCCCTGCACCTCCCTGCCCCCGGCTGGGCATCCACCCCCACGTTTGTCCAGGCTGAACCATATCCATTGCTCACCTTGACTTGCCCTGAACCCCCAGGGGACTTACAAAGCCCCTTCACTGTGGGAGCAGAGGAGTTGGTCCCTCAGGGCTGAGTAACACCATCCTGGGGATGACCCCCATCTGTTTATCTGTCCACTGATGGATTTTTAAGTTGCTGCCACCTTTTGGCTGGGTATGAGGCCATTTATAGGAAGTGCCCAGAGCTGGCAAATCCCCAGGGACAGAAGCCGGTGCGTGCTCACCAGGGTGGGGGAGAGGGGACGAGGAGAGGGGGCCTGCTGGGTACAGGCCTTTCTCTGGGATGGCAAGAGTGTCTCGGGACCTGCCAGGTGGTGTCGGGGAGGTGGAAAATGGGGTGCCCCAGAGCCACTGTGTACCTTAGACTGGCGCCTTCTATGCTGTGCAGTTTTATCTCAGCTAAAAAGCCCTGGCCTCTTCCTTGGCCGTGAATGCCGTGAGCCTCAGTTTTCATGTCAGTTGTCCACGGTTGTGTGACATTTCTTCAAACATAGCAAAATAATGGGGAACAGTTGTGCCCTCTTCCTCGTGGGAGTTTGTGCAGGGATCCATGGAGCATCCACACAGTTCCTTTGCCAAGGGGAAGGGCTTCCTGCCTTCCCGTTTCCGTCCCTAGTGCTGCTCTCCGGCGGTGCTGACCGTGGTCTCCTGGGGAGCTGGGCACCTCCCTCTGGCCCCCGTCTCCTCCCGTCTTGTTCTCAGGGTGTCTCCTGCATCCCACCTTGAGACCTAGCCCTGGGCTCTGCCCGCTTTCCAGCTTGACCTGTCTCAAGCACACGGGACGCTCGAGTTGGGGTGACTTCACGTACAAAGTAGCATCTTCGCTCAAATCTGAGGTATCTTCAGGGAAAAAGCAACCTGAGGACTGGCGTGTGATTAGTGGAGGACCAGTTGCCTGGCATGTGCACGCCCTGGTGTAATCCCCAGCACTGGGAAGAAAAATCGCAAGACCCACCCATTGTCCTAGGAGCCCACAGTCCAGCAGCCTGAGGACAGATGTACTGGCCACAGGAAGGAGATCTTGGGGGGACCCCAGGCTGATGGCAGGTGCCCAGGTGGGGCTGAGGTACTGTGGAGTTCCTCTGTGATGAAGGGGATCCCTCCTGATTCTCTCGACTGTCAGGACCACAGTCTGGCAGGTGCAGATGCGTCCTGGAGACTGGAGTCCTGGCAGCCTCGGGAGCCGGGGCATCGAGGTCTCTTCTGCAGGCGACATGGTTCAGCTAGAGTTGCAGGCCACCGCGATGTTGCCACTGAAGTCCTTTTTCCTCAGTCATAGCCACGAACGACGTGTCCCTTAGAAGAAATGCTTTAAAAAAAAAAAAAAAAAAGGATCGAACTCCTTTGAAAAACGAGTCACCGTTTAGCCCCTGTGGATGGTGACTAGACTGACAAATGGTTTCAGAAAGTTCAGAAGTCTGGGTTTTTATGTGAAAATTTGTAATTATTGCATGTTAGAACTAATAAAAAAGTCCTGTGGTTACCGTGAAACGCATTACAGACAGCTGGTTCGTCATCTCCGAAGTGAGAACTGTAACACGACAGTGTTCTTAATCTCAAAGTAATGGTGAGACCAGCAATTCCGGGGACCTTAGTGGCAAACATGCCTGTAGATGATGGTGTCTGGGTTCCTAGGGGGCCCCAAAGTGAGGCCACCTTTCCTGCTCTTGGCGTGTGGCCCTTCGCACTTGGCTGGGAATGGCGGGAAGTCCACCTGGCTTGACGGGGGCTGCCTGGCTGGGAGAACTCAGGGAGGGAACGAGGGTGGCAGCTGAGGTGGACAGACCTGGCGCCCTGCAGAGCACAGGCTCCAACTCACCTGCGGGCTGCCGTTGTGGGTCCTGGGTGGTTTTAGAACTCAGGGTTCGTCTTGATGAGTTTGCACGAGTGTACAGCCACGTGACCACTGCGTCAAGCAAAGCTTCCGGTGTTCCATCTCCATGGAAAGTTCTCCCGTGACCCTGGCATAATCCCGCCGCCTCCCGGAGGCAACCTGGGTTGGATTAAACACCCCAGTCTTGGACTCTGCGGATGGAACAACCTAACGTGGTCTCCCTCCTGCCTGACGCGTGGACCCGTGTCGTGGCTCAGAGGGTCTCCCTTATCCTTCCCTAGGTGAGCAGCGGCCCCTGGTGTAGGTCTCCATAACCCGTCGCCTCATTCCCCAGGGATGGACGTGGGTTCCCGGGTTTGGTTACCAGGACACGACTCGTGGTCCCCGGTGCATCTCTGTGTGACATATGCCGTCTGCCCCTGCTGGGTCGTGGGCGAGACGGTGTTTGACGTGGTAAGAAACCGCCCGGCAGTTCTCCACCGAGGTGGTGCCATGCTCACCCACGTCGCCTACGCAGAGTGGCCAAGCGCGTTATGTTGTTATTATTTATTTATTCACGGCTTTAGTTTGCGTTTTCTCCACGGCTGATGACGTCGAGTGGGTTTCTTCTGTGCACACGGCGGTTTACACACCTCTTTGGGAGTTTATGTACAAGTCTTTGTTGTTCTTTTAACTGGGTTGAAAGTTGTTTCAAGCCTTTGACAATAAGGGTCCCCAGATATTATGGACAACAGTCCGTGGTCCCCCTCACATACAGACCCTGGCTTGCCGGACGGGTTTCTTCGCAGTGTCTATTGATGAGCTACACAGTTAGGATTTTTGAAGTCTTTTCCACTTGGTTTGGTTGTTGGTCAGTGCCTCTTGTGTCTGGTCGAAGCCACGTACCTTCCTGCAGGTTCTGAGACTTGCCCTGCATTTCCTCACGCGAGTTTTATGGTTTCAGCTTTGTGTTGGGGTCCCTGATCCGCCCCCAGTGGATTTTCCTGGGTGGCATAGAGTGGAGGCAAGAGTTCCCCTCCCCTGGCCCCTGGGGATGTCTGGCTGTTCTTCTGCTCATTGAATTGATTTGTCTTTGTCAAGAACCAACTGACGGCACTTGTGTGGGTGTGTTCCGGAACTCTCTGGTTTGTTCTTTGCACCTACTGACCATCCTTATGCCAATACCACATTCTCTCGGACAATGTGGCTTATATAAGACTCGAGGTCAGGTAGGGTAAGTCCTCCAACTTCCTCCTTCTTTTTCAAGATAGTTTGGGCTATTCTCAGTTGCTTATGTGTCCGTATAAATATCAGAATCAGATCAAGTTTCACAAGAAACGGTTGAGATTGTGTTTGGGATGAATCTGTAGATATTTGGGGGGAGAATTAAATATTCCAACCCAGGGATATGTTTTGTATATCCATCCCCTGACCTTTTTTTAAAGTGATTTTCAGAGTGGAGGTTTTGCAGATATTGGTTTTAGATTTATTCCTAGTTATGTGATATCTTTTGATGTTCTTTAAAAATAGCATTATTTTAAAATTTTATTTTCTAAATGGTTCATTGCTAGTACATAAAAATTTGATTCACATTTATATATGGACCTTGTATCTGGAAATATTGCTAACTTATTTAATAATTTGGTGATATTTTCTTGAATTTATTAGGGCTTTCTACACAGTCGTGCCATTTTTCAGTTAGCAATAGTTTTGCTTCTTTCTTTTGTAATTTGATGCCTGTTAGTTTATTTTTCTTGCCTTATTGCACCAGCTAGGAATTTTAATAAAACTTCAAATGCAAGCGGTGATAATGTATGTTCTTGCCTTACTCCTCATCTTAAGGGAAAAGTATTCATTGTGTTATCACTGAATATAATGTTAATTATATTTTTTACCCAATTAGATGCACAGTGAGGAATTTTCCTTCTATTCCTAGTTTGTTGAGAGTTTTAAAAAACAATTATGAATGGGTGTTAAATTTTGTCAAATATTTCCCCTATATCTGTTAAAAACCCACAAGATTTTTTTCACCCTTTTTCCCTTAATGTGTGGACTTACTTGAATTGCCTTTTGAGTACTGCCAGTTTTGTGTTCCTGAGAAAAATCTCATTTCCTCATACTGTATTATCTTTTTGAATATTGCTGGATTTGATTTGCAAATATTTTGCTGAGGATTTCTTCATCAATTCTGATGAAGAAACCTTGGTGTATGATTTCACTTGGTAAGTGCACATGCTAGCCTTATAAAATGAGTTGGAAGGATTTCTAGCCCATTATTTTTGAAAAGAATTTGAGTCATATTTATTCTTAAACATCTGATGAAATTTAGCAGACATCTGAGACTGGCTTTTCTTTGTGTTAAAGTACAAATTTTATTTAGTAGCAGTAAGGCTTCCTATTTCTTCCCCCCTCCCCCTCCCCCTCCCCTCCCCTCCCCTCCCCCTCCCCTCCCCCTCTCCTCCCCCTCCACTCCCCCTCCTCCCCCCCCTCCTCCCCCTTCTCCCCTCCTCCTCCCCTCCCCTTCTTTTCCTCCCCCTTCTCCCCTCCTCCTCCCCCTCCTCCCCCCTACTCCCCTCCTCCCCCTACCCCTCCTCCCCCCACCCCCTCCTCCTCCCCTCCCCTTCTCTTCCTCCCCTTCCTCCCCCTCCTCCCTCTCCCCCTCCCCCTCCTCCCCTCCCCTCCCATTTCTCCCCCTCCTTCCCCTCCCCTCCCCTTCCTCCCCCTCCCCTTCCTCCCCCTCCTCCCTCTCCTCTTCCCCCTTCTCCCCTCCTCCTCCCCTTCCTCCCCTTCCTCCCCTCCTCCCCCTCCTCCCCCTCCTCCTCCCCCTTCTCACCTCCTCCTCCCCCTCCTCCCCCTCCTCCCCCTCCTCCTCCTCCTCCTCTTCTTTCAGTTTTGGTACTGTATCTTTCAAGGAATTGGCCCATTTCATCTGGCTGTTGAATTCACTGACAGGTGGTTGTTCATTTTATCTCCTGCTCATCCTTTAAGTACCTGGATGGTCTGTAGTGCTGTCCCTTCTTTAAGACCTGGAGTTGTGATTTGTTGTCTCTGTTCTCCTTGACTCTCTGGCCAGGTGTGCTGGCCCCTCCTTGGGTGGGAACTGAACCCGAGGACTCACTTCCAATGCATAGAACATGAAAAGGTGATGGATGTTACTTTTGGGTCAGTTCCAGAAGGACTCTTGCCCCAGCTGGTGTGTCATTTCTTGCTCTCCGCTGGCTTGTTCTGAAGGAAGCCAGTTACCTCCATGGAGACAGGCCAGGGGACAAGGGGTCCGTCCAGCCGACAGCCAGTGAGAAATCGAGGCCACCAGTCCAGAGCTTCACCTCCCCGGA